>NC_136065.1:371621823-374021823 GCF_964261635.1 Lissotriton helveticus
TGAAGCCCCCCCACCCCCCCCCCACCCTTTGGATCCCTATTTGGCTTCAGATGGATGATAGCTCACAGTTCAAACTCAAGTACATAAATCACTGCATGGCCGCCTCAAGGCTGGACCGCCTCTCGGGTAGGCCCCAGCTGTAAAACCAGCTGGGGCTTGTTGTCAGCCATGCTCGGTCTATATAAGTCACTACAATCCACGTACGCTCTAGGTAGAACTCACTGCTGCAGCACCAGGGCTGGAAGAAGACATCATGCCTTGAAGAAAAGTGAGGGCTTGTCCTTCTGTATTGCCTCCCACATGGCGAGCCCTGAGAATCCGAGCACCTCAAAGCCAGAGTGGAGGTCTTACCAACACTCCTAATCAAATTCCCATTGACAGTCTGCTTCCAACCCCTTTGTAACCTAGGTACGATCACACCTTTCATCTTCAGGGTGTCGCCAACTTCTTTCCAGCCACTCTAGAGGACATCTCAACAAGGAAACCAGCGCCATCTCATCAAATTTGACGTTGCCAACTGGCCTACTCCCAAGAGATTTACTGTCCTGCACCCACTCTTTCCGTTTGCCTCAGTGCTTTGAGGTGGCTGTGCAGAGGTGCAGCCTCACTCTCCAGGGTACATTGGAGCTTTCCACTGCTCTGAAGACGGACGGAAGCTGCAGCACTCATTCGTTGTGCCAGACAGGGGTTTGAGAGCTCTTGTTGGCAGCAAGTAATGGGCTAGGGTTAATGAGTGGCAAAGTTAAAGTCTCTAGTTTGTGATTTATGGCCTGCAATGCCTTACTTTAGCGCCTAGGGGCCTTGCACGTTTGTCACATTTGACATTTCTGTGCAAGCATTTGTGTGTGTGTTTGTACAGTCAACTCCAGATGCAGTGATCCCTTTGACTAGGTGAACTCACCTTACTGTGGTAGGTTACTAAAAAAATTCCCATTTGCGGACTATGGAAATCGCCCCCCTCCTCCTCCCTCCATGCCAACAAATTGTCTCTGAAGGTACACGAGTTTCAAACCTGGCAGGCCCAATCCAGCCTTTCTTGCAGTGTGTATCGGTAAGTGAATAACTGCAAAAGCATATTATTTAAAGTACCACTGAAAACCAAATAGTTGTTACTTGCTATACATAATAAAGGACACTCTAGAGGACATCTCAACAAGGAAACCAGCTCCATCTCATCAAATTTGACGTTGCCAACTGGCCTACTCCCAAGAGATTTACTGTCCTGCACCCACTCTTTCCGTTTGCCTCAGTGCTTTGAGGTGGCTGTGCAGGGGTGCATACAGTTAACAAAAGCTGTTAAGTCAAGCTCCTGTATTATGTTTTATTTTGCTCTTTCGCTGTATTCCACAATCTAGTGTTCATATACAATACTTGACAGAGTGACCAGCCTCTTGGCACTTCAATAAGTAGTGTTGCTGTTGCTAGACTAATTACAAAAAGGGGGTGGGGATGGACAGAGTATCTGAGTTAATCAGAACACTACTACCCAGTCAACAGATCAGGGCTTGATCCATCACCGTTTTTTAGCTCACTGCACCATCCCAGTTCAGAACCTGGCTATATGTAAATTAGTCTGTCCCTGGCCCAGTGCATCATGGGAACAGGGCAGACCAAACTACCAAGCCAATTCTTCACTGGAAAGGAAACAAGCTTCCGGGGACCGGTTTCTGGCATTACAGCCGTCTTCGGCCCGGCTTGCTTGAATCCTGATGGTGCAATGAGCAAGGGACTCATGTCTGAGCATACCCTTCCACACTCATGGTGGCCAAAATAATTACAAAAAGGGGGTGGTGATGGACAGAGTATCTGAGTTAATCAGAACACTACTACCCAGTCAACAGATCAGGGCTTGATCCATCACCGTTTTTTAGCTCACTGCACCATCCCAGTTCAGAACCTGGCTATATGCAAATTAGTCTGTCCCTGGCCCAGTGCATCATGGGAACAGGGCAGACCAAACTACCAAGCCAATTCTTCACTGGAAAGGAAACAAGCTTCCGGGGACCGGTTTCTGGCATTACAGCCGTCTTCGGCCCGGCTTGCTTGAATCCTGATGGTGCAATGAGCAAGGGACTCATGTCTGAGCATACCCTTCCACACTCATGGTGGCCAAAATAATTACAAAAAGGGGGTGGTGATGGACAGAGTATCTGAGTTAATCAGAACACTACTACCCAGTCAACAGATCAGGGCTTGATCCATCACCGTTTTTTAGCTCACTGCACCATCCCAGTTCAGAACCTGGCTATATGCAAATTAGTCTGTCCCTGGCCCAGTGCATCATGGGAACAGGGCAGACCAAACTACCAAGCCAATTCTTCACTGGAAAGGAAACAAGCTTCCGGGGACCGGTTTCTGGCATTACAGCCGTCTTCGGCCCGGCTTGCTTGAATCCTGATGGTGCAATGAGCAAGGGACTCGTGTCTGAGCATACCCTTCCACACTCATGGTGGCCAAAATAATTACAAAAAGGGGGTGGTGATGGACAGAGTATCTGAGTTAATCAGAACACTACTACCCAGTCAACAGATCAGGGCTTGATCCATCACTAGACAGCAGCAAACGAACAAATGATGGACGGAACATCGAACAATGTAAGCATTCACCCCCAAGACATAAAGACCTGAATGTAATCCATTGTGTTTTTTTGCTCCCCATGCCACCCCAGTTTGGACCACACATTTGCAAATCAGTCTTAACCCCGCTCCTCATGGGATCAGTTCAGCCCGAACTGCTTGACCGCATTCACTGTTACTATTCAGAAGATGAAAACACTGCCGGTGGTGCATGAACCGGGGGGGGGGGGGTGTACATACATGTGTATACATACATGTGTTCATGGCAGTCTTCAATTTCTTTATAATCTGTGACTTGTGACGCACCCAGACAATGATTATAAATAAAATACGTAAAAACGTGACTATCAGAAATTCTTATAGTCTAGTTCTGATTTCATAATGCCAGCTCCGAGAACAACAGCCCAGGTAAAAGGCTGGTCCGGTCACGGAGCATTATTGAAGCGGCTATTTAAAGCAACTGTACGTTGTTTTTCTTTCTTCTGCTCCATTTTATTAGTTTACAATGACTAGCAGTGAGAATGTTTGTTTATTTATTGTACTACTTGGAGGAATGTTAGAAACTTTGTGCATGCTTTTACACATTCCATGCTACTGCAGTGTTTTTTTTTTTTAAGTGACTTGTATTGAACTGCGTCGAATATCTATTTGCAACAAATATCTAACTTTTTTTGATGTATTTAATTTTGCACTAGATGTTTTATTTTTATTCTTCATGTATGCAAGCATGCTTGCTCTTTCACACGCACCATGGTTTGAAGTGGTTTTTGGCAAAGGTGATGGGGTGATCATGTATTAGGAGATAAAGCACCCCGGGGCGTACATGATCAGGATATTGCAAGTCACTTCGGTGTTCCATAACCTTATAAAAGAACTCTGTCTTTGGTCTTGTTCCTCTGTATGGTTAGGGAACTCCTCATTGACTTTCAGTATCACTGTAATGTACGGCAGGGATCTCTCTCTCTCCCTCCATTTGTATGGCCTTCTAGCCTTTTATAACCTGGATGTCCTTTAATGCAGTTGTTTGAACTCTGGTTTCCCCATTGACCCTTCTGCCGGTGTGCTCTGTGATCTTGTGCATCAAACTGCTGTCTTTTATTTATTTAATCCATGTTCTCGCCACTGAGTTCACACTGTGCCTCCTGATCGGAACCCTGTGTCCACATTATAGGCTTTTACAAATGCAGCATATTTGTGTGTATGTATATAGTTGAAACAAGCCTTGTTTGTCCTGCGCAGCTCTTCAAACTTCTTGAATATGGCCTAATTCCAAGTGTGTGATCCGAGGAAGCCAAGAAAAAAAGTACGTTCCATCCCTGAACCTTCTGCAACCCGAAGGTGGGTGCCTTAGAGGAGGCCTAGAACATCCTAGTAAGATGTTAGCTGTGAAAGGCCAATGTGACTGGGGGAAGAGTCATAAACCTGTGCTGCTCACCCAGACATGGTACTATATACATATTCGCAGTTGTATATTGCGTGAACTCTGCCCAAGGCCACAGGAATTCTTTACATGACTACCAGTTGCATTACACTAGGTCAGGTTCTTTTTAGGCACGGGGAGATTAAATGATCTTTCCAGAATCAAAGAATGTTGAACTGACGCTGGGACTCGAGCATGATTCTCCAGGTTGGGAAGAATGGCCATAACGCCGTATATGCCCAACCAGCCTTTTAATTTAATCACCGCGTCGTGCGATTGAGTATTTATTTCTCTGAGAAGATGATTGATTTCCAGTAGATGTGTGACTATGCCCCAGCCCTGGTGACGACAAACATGACCAACTCTGAGTCACTACCCTTTAAAGTTATTAACAGGTCTTGTAAATATGCCCCAGCCATAAAGGCACCAGCCTTGTGCGTGACTGCTTGAAAAATATGTAATTATCATGCAGCCTCCATATTTATTTTAAACATCACTTTGTCACATATGAATTGTGCTATTTACTTATATTTTGTTCCCATATTAATTGTTTCCATTCTTACGTCATTCATCCACAACATAAACAGGCAATTCACACGATATGTCACAATGAAACGACAATTCACTTGACCAGGTGTAGTGACAATGTAATGAAGATACTAATAACAGTGAACTGTGGTTGAAATAAGTATTTATTATGCTAAGGAACTTGCGGGGAGGAACAGGTGACCGACATGGATTTAGAGTGAAGCTGTCAGTGGCCGCTGGGGCAGTGACGTCACTTATATACACAATGACAACTGCCAGCTGCGCGAGCCATGTAACCAATGGCTAAGGAGCGAGCTGAGAACAACGAGACCTACAACATCTCCCTTTCTAAAAGAAGCACTAACTCACATCATAGTCTTTGTACATACTGGGTAATTTTGCAATCCTGCCCGACTTGGTACATGTCCCCTGCCACCCTCCATGTATACAATCCTCCTTGGATGATCTAGAGATCTCTGGACACAGAACATCACTGTACACATTGTCACATGCATTATCTTGAATAATACTTCCTGCATCATATATTGGTTCTTCATCAACATTACTAGAATCACAATGACTGTGTCCCAATCTGCTCTCTCAATCATTATAACCCTCATTTTCAGAACTAGATCTGACTGCATTTGTATTGGGTATGCATTCCTCGTTGCCATTTAACGTGTTTAACCATGAGTACCCTTCATTGTGGCCTCCTACAACCACTTGATTACCTTGCCAAACTTCAGCCTGTTGTTTGCTAACTCGGATAACATCACTTCTATTGCGCCACCCTGCATATTTAAGTCGTACCGCACTTTCAGAGACTTCCACTATTTCTTCGGGGGCAAAATACTTGGATTCTCCCTTGACCTGATGACCAGACTTGGTGGCCAACGCCCAATCTCCTTTAACAAATTCTTTGCATATAGCTCTATGTACTTTGTCGTGATATAATTTACTCTTCATTTGACAATCGGTTATCTTTTTTTTGACATGCAACATATCATCGTCAATAACTATAGAGGGAGGCAATTCTTTCTCTGATGACACAAACTTGGGAGTAATGTCATGGTCACATCTCCTTCCCCTCAACAAAAAAATGGAGAAAAACCTGTAACTGAGTTTAGTGTAGTGTTGTAAGTAAATACTCTTTCTCTAATAAAGTCCTTCACTGGTAAGTTAGATGCTAGGGCAAGTTGGATGCCATCCTTGAGGAACCTGTTGACACGTTCAATTTGACCATTAGATTTAGGTGAATACAAAGGAGTTTTCTCCTGAATGATTTCATGAGCTTTGAAAAAATCTGTCATTTTGGACGAAGTAAGTTGTTTCCCGTTGTCTGAGACAACAATTCGTGGATTGCCTTCCACGTCAAAACACGTGCGTAGG
Organism: Lissotriton helveticus; assembly: GCF_964261635.1. Classification (NCBI taxonomy): domain Eukaryota; kingdom Metazoa; phylum Chordata; class Amphibia; order Caudata; family Salamandridae; genus Lissotriton; species Lissotriton helveticus. The sequence goes on from NC_136065.1 coordinate 371,627,737, forward strand.
AATTCAATGACGGAGTCTATGGTGCTCACAAATTTGTGGTATATCCACTTTGAATAGTAGTCACTAGCTGCGATAATACATTTCTCATTCTGTCCCAACAGTTGGAACGGCCCTGCCATGTCAATGGCAATCTTAAACCACGCTGAATTAGGGATTGACACAAGTTGCATCTCATGCGTTCTCAATTTCCAATGTTTATCAGCCTTTGTGCATACTTCGCATTTTTCCACAAATAAGTTCACATCCATGTCCATGCCGGGCCACCAGTAATGTTCTTTGACGCGTCTTTTGGTCATGGTGGCTCCCAAATGAGTTTTGTGTGCCATATCTATAATTCTGTTCCTGACACTGGTGGGGGGAATTAACAAATCCCCTCTTCTGATGCATCCCTTCACTATGCTCAATTCATTAGCTACTTGCACAAATGTTCTGAGGTCAGAAGACAAATTTCTTATGGGGGGCCATGAAGTAGACATATATTTCTTAACTTTAGACAAAATTACATCTTTACCCATGGCTTCTACCCAATCTTCCTTAGAAATTGTCATATTGCTCTGTTGCATTACATCTACAGTAGAAACTACACATTCTGTTTCTTCCACTATATGATTATCATGACATTCTGTAGGCAATCTGGAAAGAAAATCAGCTCTGATGTTACATTTGCCTGAAATATGTTTAATGTTAAAATTATACTCCTGAAGCCTTGCTAATAATCTCACCAATCTAGATGAAGCTCTTCCGTTGCCCCTACCATATCCGTCGAACAAAAATATAAGAGGTTTGTGGTCGGTAATTAACTCAAATTCTTTGCCCCAAATGTACATTTTTAGTTTCTCAACCGCCCACACACAGGCTAGTGCCTCTCTTTCTATGGTACTGTAATTTCTTTCAGTTTCATTAAGTCGTCGTGAAATGAATGCCACTGTATGGGTATGCTTACCTATTTTCTGGGTAAATACTACACCAATTCCTACCGAGCTTGCGTCAACTGTAATGACATTGCAACCATGTGAATCAAAAGGTTTCAAAGTAGGAGCCTTAACAATAGCATCTTTAACTTCCTTGAAGGCCACGTCGTGTTGCTTATCCCAATTAAAACTCTGTCCTTTGCGCAACAATGATCTTAATGGCTCTACCATTAAGGCATAACCTTCAATAAACCTGGAATAGTACTCACTCAGGCCTAGGAACGACCTGAGTGCGTCCTTATTGTCGGGATTGGGAGCATCGGTTATAGCCTGTACTAAATTAAGTTTAGGTTTAATGCCTTCAGCACTGAGTACATGACCTAGATACTCGATCTCAGTTTTCAAAAATTTACATTTATCTCTTGAAAGTCGTACCTCTCTCCTGTAACCTGTGTAATACTGTATCCAAAATCTCGTTGTGCCTGCTTTCTGAATAAGCATGAACAAGAATGTCATCCTGAAACTTCTGCACCCCTTTGATTCCGCCAAACATATTCTCCATTAACTTCTGAAACACACTTGCAGAAGATGCCAAGCCGAAAGGCAGTCGAACATATCTAAACGCTCCCAGGGGCGTGATGAAGGTAGTTAACATTTTTGATTCATCATCCAGTTTCACCTGGTGGTATGCCGATTTGAGATCTATCAAAGAAAAATACTTGGATCCAGAAGTGCTGGCTAAAATTTCTTGAATCCTGGGTAACGGAAAACAATCTACCAATATGTTTTTATTTAATGATCTCAAATCGGCACACAGGCGGTACTCACCATTTTTCTTCTTAATCAAAACTATGCCTGAAACCCACTCAGCAGAATCAGCAGGTTCAATAACTTTTTCCTTTACCAGTTTATCCAACAGCAAGCGTAACTCTTCCTTAACTGATAAGGGTAACGGTCTTACCTTATGTTTCACAGGGGAAGCATCTTTTTTTAATACAATACTGTGCATGAATCCCTTCACACATCCTATACGTTCTTCAAATAACCTTTTATACTTACTTAAAATAACCGATAACTCCATCTGGTTCTGAACAACCCAAACTCTTGGACTCTGTTGGTACAGTAATGAGAGATACAAAGCCATCATCTAAAACAATGGGATCCTCAGCCCCTGGTTTGAGGATTATTTTTAATTTTGCAAGATCTCTCCATCCCACTATATCTCTACCTTTTTCTGCAACATAAATTTTAGTTTCAATGCATCTACCCTTAATGTTTAAGACATCCAAAAAGTACCCGAACATGTTTATGTCATGTTCACCAAATGCCTTGGGATTGACATCTGGCGCTAACAAATCCGTATTGGGCCAATACTTCAGATATTTTTTATCTGATACAATTGTAATGGGTGACCCAGAATCAGCCATGATACTGAGTTCTACCTCGCCTACATGTGCTATACCTATAGGACCTTTAATGTCATGGTCCTTGTCACCCAAAGCTAATATGATATTCGAGCACATATCTTCTTCAAATTCTTCTATTACATTTACCTTTGCTCTTTCTACTCTTTTATGACCAAAATTGCCGCAAACGCTGGCGAAGTGCCCTACCTTCTGGCATCTCGTACATCTTTTTCCTGTAGCTGGACAGCTCACGGAATCTGCCTTGTGGTTGTGTGAACCACATCTATAACATACAAAATTCGCAGGATTAACCACCGAACTAGATCTGACAAAACGATTACCATTATACTCTTTTCTTCTTCTATCATTAACATAAGAAATACTAGCATTCGTAGGAACATTAGATTTGGCTAATTCTCTTCTGCCCTCCAATGAGCGTTCGATTCCCTTAGCGATGTCTATGACCTCGGACAAAGAAGGGTTTTTGCAAGCTAATAACCTTTCCTGAATTTTGATTTCGTGACAATGAAATACAATCTGATCGCGTAAATATTCGTCAACTCTGTCACCAAATCCACATTTAGCAGCTAACACTCTTAAACTGCCTAGATATTCTTCAACATTCTCAGAATCAGTTTGCTTCCTCATGACAAATCTGTGTCTGCCAACCATTATGTTTTCTTCCTCATCAAACTGTCTTTCCAGTCTCTTGATGGCTTCTTGGAATTCGTCTAACGGAATAAATTGACCTGGCTCAGGTTCATATTCCGGTAAACTAAAAAACATTTCCTGACCGGCAACACCTAATAAACCGTAGAGAATAGCCTTTTACGTTCAGGCTCGAATCTTTTACCGTTTATTGCCACAAGATAATTGTCAAAAGCCCTGTACCAATTTTTCCATGACATGACAGGCTTGCCTGGTGTTTCAAGAAAATGTGCTGGAGCACAGAAACTGCTTTCATTAGCCATTTGAAATTTATCCTCCTCAAGGGTCTCTTTTTTAACAAACCACGCAATTTTGATATCCAAAATTACACTTAACTTTTGTTTCAATATTTGCTGCACACTCGATATAAATTTAAATTAATTCTAAATACCTGAAAGTTTTTACTTCTCCAAGAATGAAATACCGTGATGAGAGTTTGCCGAACAATAATGTGAGGAAACTATAATTTCACAAAATGGCGGCACGCAATGGAAGAGCGTGATGACGTGCACTTGTTGTTTCGTCAATTTCCACAGGTGCCGAACTCGTACAGCTGCGAGTGACGTACTGACGTAATCATGCCGAAGACAGTTGACAGATGACGGTTGGTCCTGTCAACCGTTTCCTCACAGTCGCACCACCGATTCACGCCACTGAAATGCAGGAAATCTGTATCACTTTCCGAACGACTTCACTAATCCCCACAAACATCCGCACTTGCCTGAAAAACTGCTCCAATCAGCTGTTTCCAATACGCGTTGCTCCTTCCGATTCTATTCAGACCCGTCTTCGGCTAAGCTGTCTCGAGTTTTCCCTGTATCGGTCCCGTCAGCTGCCACGAGTCTTCACCGTTTTCATGCACTTATCTCGAAGAAATAACTTAGAATTAAAACAATGACAACTCACGGGAAATGAAGAGCATCAAACACTTGCCTCAAATGAAGAAAAATTCCTCCGAAACTTCTCCTCCACAAGTTCCGATTTTATTCGTCCCGTCCTCGTCGCCAAATTGTAGTGACAATGTAATGAAGATACTAATAACAGTGAACTGTGGTTGAAATAAGTATTTATTATGCTAAGGAACTTGCGGGGAGGAACATGTGACCGACATGGATTTAGAGTGAAGCTGTCAGTGGCCGCTGGGGCAGTGACGTCACTTATATACACAATGACAACTGCCAGCTGCGCGAGCCATGTAACCAATGGCTAAGGAGCGAGCTGAGAACAACTAGACCTACAACACCAGGCAGCCACGACCTGTTTCACAAACGTATCCCCTCCATTAGGACACAAATCCGACGCAGAGGTGTGCTCGAGGACCCGCGTTGCATCGTACCTTCTCGTGCTTATGACCGACTCTGACCCACCGGCCTCTGGAGTAGCACGTACTGTGTTCCTGAGCCATGCTGCACGAGACACACGTAATAGTGAACTTGTTCCACTGGTCTTTTAGACATTTTTAGTGTGCCCTGGTCGAAGTGGTCCCTCCCCCCTCCCCCCCCCCCCCCCCCTTCAAAAAAAAAAAAATCTTGGAATAGTTTTCTTAGCAGTCGTCTGCTGCAACCAGTTCGTGATGGGTCCGGGAAGGGTATCCGCTCTGGGAATATTATGATTTCACATTTTGAAGAAATGTATTTTTTTCCTCAGCTCAAACTGGTAGGACCAGTGACGCCGCCCCAGCTCCTCTGCCCTGTCTGGGGCTCCGACCTGACTGACTGTCGAGGTCTCCAGCTATGAATACTGCTGACTGCCACCGTCACTTCCGGTCTTTGAGGGACACTGGGCTTCTGTGTGTGGAGACTTGGCCCGAGCCCTCCTTTGTTCTCGGAAGCTTCCAGCCGTCTGGCCCAGCCTCATTTCCCAAGTCATTGGTACCCAAACGCCCTGCTGCTGGCCCCGTGCGTGCAGAGCGCTATCTCGCCTCGGCGTGATGTCATTCCTGCGCACGCCCCACTTCCTTAGTCAAACATTATTCATTGCGTTCTCGCTGAGGTGTTTCTATTTGAGGGGGAGCTCAGATGCCCGGTGCGGTTAGTAACGCTCGAGCGGGAGGACAGTGACTGCATGTCATGGGAATGAGACGTGCTCACATCTGGGAAACTCTGTCCAGGGACTGGGGGAGGGGTCCTGAAATCTCCCTGCAGCCTGCTCTGTCCACTCTGAAGAGACAGTGGTCCAGACTGCCCCCTTGCGGGAGCGTCCAGACTGCCCCCTGGCGGGGACAGCCAGTCGCAACGTATTCCAAGCAGACCACCGGGACGAGAACGGGAGCTCCGAGGGGCTCTCTGACTCACTCTTAATCCCTTTACCAGTAGCCTCAGAAAAGTGTACGGATTCTGTTTGGTCTCCCCCACATGTTGACCCCCGTGATCCCTTCGTAGCTTCCGGTCTTGGCAGCCATCGACTGCCAGCAGCTGATCTTTCCCAGCTCCCACACTTCCCGCCGTCTTAAGATAGAATTCCAACAGCTGGACGCCGTAGCCAAGGACTGGCTCTGCGGGCTGTGTCTGCTGGACTTCCGGCTGCAGGAATTCGAAGCACAGATCAGCCTTGTATACCCCCACATACATGGCACTGTGCCCCAAACCTTATGCCGTCTGGTTCAAAGCCATCAGTTGAAATGAACCAAAGTACCTCTGCCTTACTTTCATGTCTGTTGCAGCCGATGCTCCATGGTAGCCCTGAACACCCATATCTCCCCGCCCTGGCCTCGGGATCCCTGGCCCCCACACACGGCAATGCTTTTACTCGTTCAGCAGAGTCCTCTCAGAACTGCTCTCTGTGCTGTTTTGGCCCAGGTCAGTCATGATGGTGGAATGTTTTGCATTCTCAGCCCCTCATTCCAGCGCGACTGGCTCTTGCTCGCTAATATATATTACACAGTTGCAGTCACCAGAGTTTCCATGAAAACTGATTTTTTTTTGTCCCTTCATTCCTTAACTTTGGCACCGTTTGACGAATCTGCACACAACTTTCCAAATAAGTTCATGGTTTTACGGTTCGAGCCACGCATGCCTTTACAACGCTTTCCGAACCACGAATGCATCTTTACGACGCAATCCTTTACCACACAAGTCGTTACGACTTGCATTTGGGACAGCGCTGGAGTTTGGAATAGTCTAATTTACTATTCTAACTCCAGTTTGCGCAACAGTAGGGAACGTGTCGGACGTAAAGTCTAACATTAGTCCAACATCACTTTCCCTAGGGCAAATCGTTGTAACAACTTGGGTGGCAAAGGAATGTGCTGTAAACGCTTTCGTAGTGCGAACCGCGTTGTAAAGGCACAGCATGGTTCGAGCTGCGTTTTAAAGACTGTTTCCCAAAGTTAATCTATGTTGGTTCCTTCATGGAAAAGTTTTGTGTCGTTCTGTCAATCCTAGGTCATGAAAAAGGGGTGTGAGACAGGTTGCAGATCCCAAAATTGGTATTTCAAATGTTAAGCCTCATATCAATGTTAACTCTCCGATACAGGAAAAACAGTTGAACGGAAATGTATCTTACTTAACAAAACCGTAGAACTTTACTGAGAAAGTGAGCTTTTTGTATTTTGGTGTACATCATATGTACAACCGCTTTGCGGGAAATTAGTGTTGGAAGAGGGGCTTGGGTTGGGAAAGAAGGGGGTTAACCCTCAGAAAAGTTAGCTCTATCTGGATGGTTGGTCACGCAGGTCTACCTTGGTGCGAAAAATGTAATTAAATAAAGAATAATAATAATGTAATTGGCTGAGTGGGCTTTTTCTCCCGGCTGTCATTTTGGTACTGTGGTCCAGGCACAGATACTGAAGGATCGGATTGGCTGGCCCAAACACTGAGTCCTGGAATGGCAGCTGCAACGTTTTTTTTAGAGAGACTGTCCACGAGTCTTTGAAAAATGTTCAAAAGGCTGCATAAGGGTGCAGGGTGGGTATACCCCGGGGCTATGTGGTGATGTTACTATAGCCACAGTCCCTTAAATGTAAATAAACATGAATAATTATGTTTGGGTTGACAGTACCAGCACTCAGTACAGTGGTACACACGTAGGCCATCCCTGACGCACCATGGTTCGGTTGTCATAGTACTGAATAATATATATTTTTTTCAATTACAAGGGTCTGGTCATAGACAACACCCTTTGAACAACTTCATTGTGCATGGGTACCCGCTGAGTGATTGGGGAAGGGTGCTGCGGAGTTTTGATCATACTCTGTGAGAAGTTGGCCTGATGTGCAGTGCTCACTATTCTAGTGATCACTATATATCAGTCCAAACAACCCTTATTGATGATTGGTTGTAAGTCAACCTTATAGACCAGCTATCCTAGTAGCATGGATACGAGCAGTCTAAGGCTAAGACTCTAGAGGGCGTGTTAAGCCAGCTGTTTCACCATCACATTACCCCTTGAACACCCAGTGAAAGGACACCACACAAGTTGTTATGAAAATAAACAGTGTATTTATTTATAACAAGACTACCCTGGCTCTTTATGAGACAGGGAGCTAAGCACACAACAAAACTCTTACGAAAATACTTTTAAGTTAGCACGTTACACAAATGCCCGAGGGGCACGAAAAACCATATACGCTAAAAGTGGAATGCGAATTACTAGCAGGTAAGTAACAGTTCTAATAGGCTTTGGAATCGCTAGGACTGGACTAGGGAATCGTTAGATTACTACTAGGAGGCCTAGGGGACTCGGGTGCAGAGTGTGCACTCTCACGCGGGATGCGGGACAAAGTCGATGGAAGCTAGAATTCACAAAGTTAGTGTTCACGGGCGAACCCGACCTGGTAGGGAGAAAACGACAGTGGATCCTGACCCTTGGATAGTGAGGCTATGCTGGGACACCGGAGTGCCGAAGTTACCGAGCCCAGGGGCTGCAGCTGCATAGGTCTGAAAAGACGTCGGGGATCTCGTTGCCGGACCAGGAGCCTGGAAGGAAGAAGTTGCTGGCAGGCGACCAGTGAAGAAAAGTTCGATGGATCCAAGCCTGGATCAAGGAAGAAGAAAACCTGAAAGCAGAGGGGACCAAGTTCTTGAATCACTAGCCAGTGATTAAGTGGGCACCAGGATGGCACCGGGCGAAGTCACCGCAGTCAGGTGAGTGGGCGCTGCTGGGCTCTGCAGTCTCTCGGACCAGGAGGCGTTGTCGGCGACCAGGATGGAGGTGCGAGCTGTCCCACGAAGGATGAAGTCGTTGGCGTCGAAGTTACCCAGGATTGGGCAACAAGCCTTGGCTAATTCAAGCCCACGCGGTGGACTCAAAATGGCGTCTTGAGTGGACCAGGAGGGTCCGGGGTGCTCCTCTTCTGGAAGGGAGCAAGGGCCAGTCTGGAGCAACCAGACCAGCAGCAGAAATGTCGTCGAGCGTCGTCAGGAAGGCCACAAGCCAACGGGCTAGTAGCCAAACAACGCGGTGAGCAGCGGAAAGCAGAAGGGCCCCACGCAGATCGTGGAGATGCTGGGGGGCTGCACTTCGGAGCTGGAGCTGCTCAGAGTCGGGGCTTCTCGGACCCCAAAGCACTCACCAGTAGATTACTCGGCGGGCTTGCTGGAAAGAAGTCGTGCAGTCTTGCAGATGGCCGGTCCCTCGAGGCACCCACGGTTCTCAGCTGGGCTGTAGAGGTGGGTAGAGGTCAGAGGTGCCAGGGAAGCCGGTTCTCGTCGAGCTGGGCAGTCGGATTCCGGAGGAAGGACTTACAGCAGACCGCAGTGTTCTTTAGATGGTGCCTGCGGATGCAGGGTGACTACTCCTTAGTCACAAGGGAGAAATCTTAGGAAGAAGTCTTGAGTTCCTTTCGCAGAAAGTAGTTTCAGGATTCAAAGATGATCTGATTTGGAAGGGGGCCAGTCTCTACCTTTATCTGGGAAAAGGGGGCTGGCACGCGACTAGGTCCTGCCCTATGGGTGGGACCAGGAGGGGGGTGGTTACACCCACTTCCTTGGCGGGCTTTTCCCCAGCACAGGGTCTGGAGTGACCCTGGAACTGGTTCCAGCCAGCCTATGCACAGTGAGCACCGGGGTGCCACGTGCAGTCACCTTCCTCTAAAGCCCTGCCTACCTACAATACACAAAACCCTGTCTGGGACGGTGCTGGCACCGCCCCTGGCAGGAAACCCTTTGTCCTTATCTCCTGCTCTGGGAGGACTCCCAGCAGCAGGAGGGCAGACTTGTGTCTCGGTGGCAGCATCCATTTTGTGGATGCTAAGGCTCTGTCTGACTTTTAACCGGGTTATAGGTTACATGCATGTCGTGTCCCTCTAGAAGGGTGGAATGCTAACCCCGTCGCCAGAATTGGCGAGGGGTTAGTATTCCAATTCGTATGACACCTTACTCGACATGTTTTGATAAAGCGATACCAGAGTTGGCACATAACCGCGAGGATTATAATGCACTTAAGAGTATATGGTATGCGATATCATGGAAACGGCTAAGGGATGGATCCCGAAAGCCGCAGACAGGCTCAGCTCATGCCAGAGCACCATCTCACACGATTCCAAGCACTCTGCCTTCAGGATTGTTAAGGCCTGCCATAGGAGTGACTGATAGGAGATCTGTGTGTCCATTTTAGGGTTAGATATAGGTATACTATATCTAAAGCAAAGGGTGAGTACACCACCTTGCCCCAGCTGTCGTGCAGCCAGTTGTGTCAGTTTTAGTTAGTCAATCCAGGGGTGGCATAATACATGCTTCAGCCCCTGGGAGACTTCTGGGTGCACCTCAGCTCTGGGTACAGGGACTTGGAGAGGGCCCAGTGCCAATTCAGTACCTGAGTACAATTTGGATAGAGAGAACAGCTAGGCTGTGGGTCTGATTAGCAGGCCCACAGCCAGGGAAAGTCGTAAACCAGTGCAGCAAAAAGCAAAAATCTGGGTGATCATAGGATTGCAGACCCTACTCTCCTACATGACCCCCCCCCAAACTTTGGGACAATAAACTAACCTTGACCAGGTGAGTCTTCTTGCTCTAAGTGGAAATACCTGGAGAGCCCATCAGCATTGCTGTGATCAGTCCCAGGTCTATGCTCCACTGTAAAATCCATCCCCTGTAGGGAAATGGACCACCTAAGCAGTTTGGGGTTTTCACCCTTCATCTGATTTAGCCACAAGAGGGGCTTATGGTCTTTCTGAATGGTGAAGTGAGTGCCAAACAAGTAGGCCCTCAGCTTCTTCAGGGCCCAGACCACAGCAAAGGCCTCCCTCTCAATAGCTGACCAATTTTTCTCTCTGGGTGTCAACCTCCTACTAATGAAAGCAATAGGCTGATCATTACCATCAAAATTCAGTTGAGACAGAACAGCTCCCACACCCAACTCAGAAGCATCTGTTTGGACAATGAATGGCTTGGAGTAATCTGGACTCTTGAGGATAGGTGCTGTGCACATGGCCTGCTTTAGGTCATTGAATGCTTTCTGACAGCTTGCTGTCCACTGAACTTTCTTTGGCATCTTCTTGCTTGTCAGGTCATTAAGGGGGGTCACTATGGACCCATAATTTCTGACAAACTTCCTATAGTACCCAGTCAGGCCCAAGAAAGCTCGAACCTGAGTCTGGGTGATTGGAGGAGTCCAGTCCTTGATGGCCTGTATCTTACTCTCCAGTGGCTGAACCTGGCCTCCACCTACAAGGTGGCCCAGGTATACAACCTGTGTCTGCCCTATCTGGCACTTAGTGGCCTTGATAGTGAGGCCTGCCTTTTGCAGGGCCTCCAACACTTTCCTCAGGTGGACCAGGTGATCCTCCCAGGTGGAGCTAAAGACAGCAATATCGTCAAGATAAGCTGCACAGAAGTCATCCAGCCCAGTGAGGACTTGATTCACCAACCTTTGGAAGGTGGCAGGTGCATTTTTCAGTCCAAAGGGCATTACCACAAATTGATAATGCCCTCCAGGGGTAGAAAATGCTGTCTTGGGTTTGGCTTCCTCAGCTAACCTGATTTGCCAATACCCAGCTGTCAAATCAAATGTGCTTAAGAAGTTGGCAGAAGCCAATCTATCTATAAGCTCATCTGCTCTTGGTATTGGGTGGGCATCAGTCTTAGTGACTGCATTGAGGCCTCTGTAGTCTACGCAAAACCTCATCTCTCTCTTACCACCCTGGGTGTGAGGCTTTGGCACTAGAACTAATGGGCTAGCCCAAGGGCTATCTGAGGGCTCAATGACTCCCAGTTCCAACATTTTCTGCACTTCAGTTTTGATGCAGTCTCTAACATGATCAGGCTGTCTGTAGATTTTACTCTTGACAGGCAGACTGTCTCCAGTGTCAACATCATGGGTACACCAATCAGTTTGGCTGGGTGTCAGAGAGAACATATGTCGAAAGGATTGCAGAACTTGCCTGCAATCCTGTTGCTGATGTTCAGTGAGGCTGCCACAAAAGACAACACCATCAACTGACCCATCATCAGGATTCTGAGTGAGCAGGTCTGGGAGAGGGTCACTCTCTTCCTCCTGTCCCTCATCTGTGGCCATGAGCAAGCTCATGTCCTTCCTGTCAACATATGCCTTGAGCCTGTTAACATGGAGCACTCTGAGAGGGCTCCTGGGAGTTCCAAGGTCCACCAAGTAGGTAACCTCTCCCTTTTGCTCAATGATGGTGTGGGGCCCAGACCATTTGTCTTTCAGAGCTGCTGGGGCCACTGGCTCCAGCACCCACACCTTCTGTCCTGGCTGGTACACAGTCAGTACAGCCTTTTGGTCATGCCAAGCTTTTTGAAGTTCCTGGCTGGCCTCAAGGTTTTTAGATGCCTTTTCCATATACTCAGCCATCCTGGAGCGGAGACCAAGTACATAGTCCACTATGTTGGTTGCAGGCTTTTTGAGAGGTCTCTCCCATCCTTCCTTCACCAAACACAGGGGTCCCCTTACAGGATGCCCATACAGAAGCTCAAAAGGGCTGTAGCCAACCCCCTTCTGTGGGACCTCTCTGTAAGCAAACAAGAGGCAGGGGATCAAGACATCCCATCGTCTCCTAAGAGGTTCAGGTAGTCCATGAATCATCCCTTTCAGGGTCCTGTTGAATCTCTCAACAAGCCCATTGCACTGTGGATGATAGGGTGTGGTGAACTTGTAGTTCACACCACACTCTTTCCACATGGCAGTCAGATATCCTGACATGAAGTTTGTACCTCTGTCAGAAACGACCTCCTTAGGGAAACCCACTCTGGAGAACACTCCAACTAGGGCTCTTGCCACTACAGGGGCTGTAGTGGTCCTAAGGGGAATAGCCTCAGGATACCTGGTGGCATGGTCCACCACCACCAGTATAAACTTGTGTCCTGATGCTGTCTGGGGTTCCATTGGACCAACAATGTCAATCCCCACTCTTTCAAAGGGAACCCCCACCACAGGTAGTGGTATGAGGGGGGCCTTTGTTGTGCCACCTGACTTACCACTGGCTTGGCAAGTGACACATGAGCGACAAAACTCCTTGGTATTCTCATTCATATGGGGCCAGTGAAAGTGTGAGACAAGCCTGTCCCAAGTCTTTGTCTGACCTAAATGACCTGCAAGGGGAATCTCATGGGCCAAGGTGAGAAGGAAACCTCTCAGAGACAAGGGGATGACCAGCCTCCTGGTTGCACCAGGCTTGGGGTCTCTTGACTCAGAGTACAGGAGTCCATCTTCCCAGTATACCCTGTGGGCACCTGTGGCATTCCCTGCAGCCTCAGCAGCAGCCTGCTGTCTGAGGGGTTCAAGGGAAGGGCAGCTCAACTGTTCCTTCCCCAGGTCTGCTCTGGAGGGTCCCCCTGAGCCCAGAAACTCAACTTGATCAAGTTCAAGCTCTTTAGGCTCAGTTTCCCTCAGCTCTTCTAGATCAGCCTCCTCAGAGACTTGATCCTCAACCTGGGGCAAGGGGGAAGGCAAAGCCTTACCCTTACTGCTCTTCTTCTTGGGAGGTGTCTGGTCCATAGTTTCAGGATCCAGCACCTGTTCAGTGGGGCATCTTCTGGCCTGTGACCTAGTCACAGCAAGCACATGTGCTAGCAAGCCTAACATCTCCATGTGAGTCCTCTGCTCCACTTCTGACCATTGTGATGACTCCAAATCATTGCCCAACAAACAATCAACTGGGAGGTCTGAACTGACTACAACTTTCTTTTGTCCCTTCACTCCACCCCAGGAGAAAGCCACAATTGCCACACTATGACTAGTAGTGACATTGCTGGCATTGGTCACCAGGAAATCAGTACCTGGCATGATCTGTCCAGGGTCCACAAAGTTAGGTGTCACCATGGTGACACTGGCACAAGTGTCCCTATAGGCCTGAGCCATTTTGCCATTAATCAAAGGTGTCTGCCTGTATTTGCCCAAAGTATTGGGACTTATCTCAGGGGACATATCCATATCCCCTGTACAGACAAGGACAGCCTGAGTGAGTGTGCCAACTAAGTTGTCAGACCCCTCAGTACCCAAGGTTAACCCAACTAATGCCTTGGGAGTGACACTACCACTACTGACTGTACTAGGGGGTGCAGTTGCTTTAGGAGCTGTAGTGGCAGGAGTTTGTCCTCCTCTTTTGGTGCACTCACTAAACCAGTGAGATTTACTTTTGCAGTACTGGCACCACCTTTTTGACTGGCCTTCTTGAGCCTTCTTCTTCTGGGAAGCCTGACCCCCACCCTCTTTGGTTTGTTGGGGACCTGGTGAAGACTTCTGGTCATTTTGCTCATTCTTAACATTACCCTTCTGGTCTGCTTTCTTCTGACCACCCTGGTTCTGGTTCTGGTTCTGCTTGATCCTTGTCCTGACCCATTTGTCTGCCTTCTTTCCCAATTCTTGGGGAGAGGTCAGATCTGAATCAACAAGGTGCTGGTGCAGCAACTGGTTCTGACAATTGTTCAAAATTTGTTCTCTCATCATTAGATTATACAATCCTGTGTAATCTGTAACCTTGCTACCCAGCAACCAGCCCTCCAAAGCCTTAGTGGCACAATCCACAAAATCAGACCAGTCCTGAGACTGAGTTTTCTGGGTGTCTCTGAACAGCAACCTGTACTGCTCAGTGGTTAAACCAAACCCATCAACCAGTGTGTTCTTCAGGACCTGGTAATTGTTAGCATCCTCCACTCTTGTAGTGAGGAGCTTATCTCTACCTTTACCATCAAAGGAGAGCCACAGTATAGCTGCCCACTGACTCTGGGGAATGCCCTGCACAGTGCAGGCCCTCTCCAGAGCAGCCATCCATTTCTGGATATCATCCCCTTGCTTAAAGGGGGGCACTATTTTAGTCAGGTGTTTAGTATCTAAACCCTTCTCTCTATCTCTTGGGAGATTGCTGCCACCAGTGGGAGCTAGCCCACTCATCTGCTGCTCTCTTGCCAGGGCAAGCTTCTCTTTGGCCAGGGCAATTTCTTCCCTTTCAATCCTCAGTTCAGCTTGTCTCATCCTAGCTTCATGCTCCTTTCTCTGAGGGGAAGTAAATCTCCTCTGTGGAGGATTCCTTCTCCCCTGAGAAGAGGCATTAGAGTGCAGAGATCTATTGGAGTCCCTAGAAAGAGATCTATCTCTCCTAACTCCAAGGTTAGGCCCACTTCGGGTTAGTACTGGGGGGCCCCCAGATCCTAGCCCAAGTAAGTCTAAGTTGGTCCTAGTTAGCCTTCTGACTACCTCAAGACCCTTGTCTACCTCATCCCCAGAGAGTACCTCCTGATCCTCCTCCTCAACTGCTGAATCAGTGTTGTGGAGATCTGGATCCCCAGAGGTTCCTTCTAAGGCTGGCATGTTCTCATGTAACTGAGAAAGCTTTCTGGCATCATATGTCTCTAGGAGACCTATCAGAAAGGAAGTGGTGGGGTTAGACCCCTGCTTCAGTTTTCTGGAGACACAGATCTGTCTCATCTCATGAAAGCTGAGAGCTGCATATCTTGAAGTGACCTGTGGAGGGTCAACACTGACCAGGGGAGTCTCAGTAGAGTCCTCCTGAGTCGACATGCTTTTCTAGTGAGGTGTAAGTGGTGCACTTACCTACACTATATGTTTGCCTACTGATCCCTTGCTAGAGTTGTAGTTTTAGGGTGTGCTAGGCCCTAGGAGCTACAACAGCTGGTTCAGTAGAACTCAGAGTATTCTAAGCTAAGTTATATGTACCTTTAGTACTTATGTGATCTTTCACAAGATATTCTTAGGGCATGTGTGGTAAAACAACAGCAAGCTCAAATCCCAACCGCTGCTCACCAATGTGAGAAGTTGGCCTGATGTGCAGTGCTCACTATTCTAGTGATCACTATATATCAGTCCAAACAACCCTTATTGATGATTGGTTGTAAGTCAACCTTATAGACCAGCTATCCTAGTAGCATGGATACGAGCAGTCTAAGGCTAAGACTCTAGAGGGCGTGTTAAGCCAGCTGTTTCACCATCACATTACCCCTTGAACACCCAGTGAAAGGACACCACACAAGTTGTTATGAAAATAAACAGTGTATTTATTTATAACAAGACTACCCTGGCTCTTTATGAGACAGGGAGCTAAGCACACAACAAAACTCTTACGAAAATACTTTTAAGTTAGCACGTTACACAAATGCCCGAGGGGCACGAAAAACCATATACGCTAAAAGTGGAATGCGAATTACTAGCAGGTAAGTAACAGTTCTAATAGGCTTTGGAATCGCTAGGACTGGACTAGGGAATCGTTAGATTACTACTAGGAGGCCTAGGGGACTCGGGTGCAGAGTGTGCACTCTCACGCGGGATGCGGGACAAAGTCGATGGAAGCTAGAATTCACAAAGTTAGTGTTCACGGGCGAACCCGACCTGGTAGGGAGAAAACGACAGTGGATCCTGACCCTTGGATAGTGAGGCTATGCTGGGACACCGGAGTGCCGAAGTTACCTAGCCCAGGGGCTGCAGCTGCATAGGTCTGAAAAGACGTCGGGGATCTCGTTGCCGGACCAGGAGCCTGGAAGGAAGAAGTTGCTGGCAGGCGACCAGTGAAGAAAAGTTCGATGGATCCAAGCCTGGATCAAGGAAGAAGAAAACCTGAAAGCAGAGGGGACCAAGTTCTTGAATCACTAGCCAGTGATTAAGTGGGCACCAGGATGGCACCGGGCGAAGTCACCGCAGTCAGGTGAGTGGGCGCTGCTGGGCTCTGCAGTCTCTCGGACCAGGAGGCGTTGTCGGCGACCAGGATGGAGGTGCGAGCTGTCCCACGAAGGATGAAGTCGTTGGCGTCGAAGTTACCCAGGATTGGGCAACAAGCCTTGGCTAATTCAAGCCCACGCGGTGGACTCAAAATGGCGTCTTGAGTGGACCAGGAGGGTCCGGGGTGCTCCTCTTCTGGAAGGGAGCAAGGGCCAGTCTGGAGCAACCAGACCAGCAGCAGAAATGTCGTCGGGCGTCGTCAGGAAGGCCACAAGCCAACGGGCTAGTAGCCAAACAACGCGGTGAGCAGCGGAAAGCAGAAGGGCCCCACGCAGATCGTGGAGATGCTGGGGGGCTGCACTTCGGAGCTGGAGCTGCTCAGAGTCGGGGCTTCTCGGACCCCAAAGCACTCACCAGTAGATTACTCGGCGGGCTTGCTGGAAAGAAGTCGTGCAGTCTTGCAGATGGCCGGTCCCTCGAGGTCTCGTCGCACCCACGGTTCTCAGCTGGGCTGTAGAGGTGGGTAGAGGTCAGAGGTGCCAGGGAAGCCGGTTCTCGTCGAGCTGGGCAGTCGGATTCCGGAGGAAGGACTTACAGCAGACCGCAGTGTTCTTTAGATGGTGCCTGCGGATGCAGGGTGACTACTCCTTAGTCACAAGGGAGAAATCTTAGGAAGAAGTCTTGAGTTCCTTTCGCAGAAAGTAGTTTCAGGATTCAAAGATGATCTGATTTGGAAGGGGGCCAGTCTCTACCTTTATCTGGGAAAAGGGGGCTGGCACGCGACTAGGTCCTGCCCTATGGGTGGGACCAGGAGGGGGGTGGTTACACCCACTTCCTTGGCGGGCTTTTCCCCAGCACAGGGTCTGGAGTGACCCTGGAACTGGTTCCAGCCAGCCTATGCACAGTGAGCACCGGGGTGCCACGTGCAGTCACCTTCCTCTAAAGCCCTGCCTACCTACAATACACAAAACCCTGTCTGGGACGGTGCTGGCACCGCCCCTGGCAGGAAACCCTTTGTCCTTATCTCCTGCTCTGGGAGGACTCCCAGCAGCAGGAGGGCAGACTTGTGTCTCGGTGGCAGCATCCATTTTGTGGATGCTAAGGCTCTGTCTGACTTTTAACCGGGTTATAGGTTACATGCATGTCGTGTCCCTCTAGAAGGGTGGAATGCTAACCCCGTCGCCAGAATTGGCGAGGGGTTAGTATTCCAATTCGTATGACACCTTACTCGACATGTTTTGATAAAGCGATACCAGAGTTGGCACATAACCGCGAGGATTATAATGCACTTAAGAGTATATGGTATGCGATATCATGGAAACGGCTAAGGGATGGATCCCGAAAGCCGCAGACAGGCTCAGCTCATGCCAGAGCACCATCTCACACGATTCCAAGCACTCTGCCTTCAGGATTGTTAAGGCCTGCCATAGGAGTGACTGATAGGAGATCTGTGTGTCCATTTTAGGGTTAGATATAGGTATACTATATCTAAAGCAAAGGGTGAGTACACCACCTTGCCCCAGCTGTCGTGCAGCCAGTTGTGTCAGTTTTAGTTAGTCAATCCAGGGGTGGCATAATACATGCTTCAGCCCCTGGGAGACTTCTGGGTGCACCTCAGCCCTGGGTACAGGGACTTGGAGAGGGCCCAGTGCCAATTCAGTACCTGAGTACAATTTGGATAGAGAGAACAGCTAGGCTGTGGGTCTGATTAGCAGGCCCACAGCCAGGGAAAGTCGTAAACCAGTGCAGCAAAAAGCAAAAATCTGGGTGATCATAGGATTGCAGACCCTACTCTCCTACATACTCCAAGTAGAGATTCTACTGTACCTGCTTGGGCAACTTGCACAAAACTACCAGGGAAGCAGTCAGTGTATAGGGCGCACAAACTTATCGCTTGGATAGCCGCAGAGGGGCGTTGGGTGCTAAGCCATGCCCTGCGGCCAACTCCCACTGCACATGACCAAAGGCCGTGCGCAGCAAGGTTGGCCACTCCTGGAGAGGTTTGGGGAAGTTGCCGTATAGGATTGGGCGTATGCTCAACTTTAATTTATGGAAAAAACAAAATATTAAAGTAATGTTATAATTAGAAATTAGAGAGAACACAAAGTCACCAGTTACAGTTTAGTCCACTAACTAGAACTTTTCCCCTGTCATACACTGCTTATGACATCATAATTTACATAATTTATGACCTCTCAAATGACCTAATTTATTACACCGTTGAGTCATTATGACTGCATCCTATAGAGTTTGCGAACTTTAGGTAAATTAACACATTACACTTGTGCCCAATTTTCTATCACCAGTGAAGGGATAATAGACTTCAACTTTGTTTGCATTCTTGACATGTAGCATATCTGTCAAGTCACCTACATTTAGTGCAGGTTACCTTCTTTTTGCTGGTGTTCTGTTCACCTCAACTGGATACCCTCTTAAAGACTTCACATGATCTGCAATTTTATGTCAAGAGGTTGACCGGTATAGGTTTACCTCTGACAAGACACCTTCTGCCAGACCCTATGAAAAAGCTTCGACTGTACCTACTTGGGCAACTTGCACCAAACTACCAGGGAAACAGTCAGTGTATAGGGTGCACAAACTTCGCTCCTCGGAATCTGGCTCCGTGAACAATCTATGCTGAACAGAAATAAAGGCCCAGTTTGATTAAAAAAAAAACATCGTACTCATGGGGCGAACATCTAAGATCAGCTCTGGTGGAACTAGACAGCCAAGAGGAATGGGACAGTAAAATGGAGATGGTGGTGTTTAACAAAGTGTGTAATGGTGCCGCAAAAAAACTACCTTTTTAGAAGACCAAAATACAGTGGCAAAACGTCAACACTCTTGGACTGTGATAAATTCTTATGTAAAACTCAATCCGCAAGCTTATCTACCAGCACACTGCAGATTGATATTAAGAAAGAGGTACATGCTGGATCGGTTAGGAGTCATGAAACCAAGGACTTGCGACCAACATGGAAAGGGAAACACCAAAACTCAAATTCTCGACTATATGGATAGTATAATGAATCTTTATGCCACGTGATGTGTCTGTCCTAAAGTCAATGATGCTAGAAGGATGCTTTTAAAAGCAATTTTAAAAGAACTTAACATTCGTACTTGTAGGCAGACTATAACCCGCTGGACGGGGGGGGGGGGGACATCAAACATCTTAATTTGTCAAGGGGTGAAGCTTTTACCTCTGACTCACTTTTAAGGAAAACAGGGTTACAAATGAACTGGAACATTCTGCACAAACCCAGATATAATGATGCACTTTCTGTGAAATTGTTTAACTTGTATTTTACATAAGTTTTAGTATCCTGCTTTACGGTTGTAAAAAAAACAAATAAACATTTTTTTTTCATTTTAATTTCTGAATTTTTCTAAAATACACTAATCCCGTTACCGAGATGAACACAATGGCATACAACCTTAGAGCCATGCTTACAATCCTACTGTGAGTTAAACCACCACTCCTAAATTATTCAACGGCTTGCAATGCCTCAAAATCTTCAGCAAATTTCTGAAAAATAATTATCCACTCCTACTAGACCAGCAATTTAACACATTGACCAGATATTGTCAACCAAAGGTTTGGCTTTTCTCATAATTTTTTTTGCCACAGACTTTGGCTTCAACAAAGAACCTATTTTGAAGTCTCCTTTGCAACCCACATCAAGTCGGCTCAGTCTTTCTTGTTTAACATGCGGTAGGTACTGCTTGTACCCCAAACTTTAATGGTTTATAAACTTTGTACCCCATAACTTTCAACATTGAGCCACGCTTGTCTCCAGGGCTTTCCCCATTTCCATTCTATGCACCCACATGTGTACTCATACTCCATGCTTTATTCTACTATATGTCCTTTACTAACAACTTTCTTTTTTTTAATGTAAGGGCTTATGAAGTATCGTGAATAGCAGTATCAAGAATGAAGTAATTTGAGCCATCATCATTGATGTAATTTGTGATGTCAAATGATGAGTGATGCAATATGTGAGGTCATATGCTGTGCTGGACAGGGTTGCCTATTTTTTTCAGTCATGAATGTAAAATACAAACTATTTCATCAAGATTACATCCGCATTGGCAGAGCCGCAGACAGCATTGACTAAAACTGCAGGGAAAATTCCACAATGTAGACCAGCATATTTGTAGGCTGATCAAATGTTAAGAAGACTTGCCACAGGGTCAACGTAACAATTTACAAAAATAACATGAAACAATGATAGAAAAGTGACATTTTGCTATCCTCCATGGTGTCTTTCAGGACAATCACCAAGACCAAAGTTAATTCCTAGCTGATTACTCCTCAGTGTTCTTACAATAGTTTTCATAAGCAACTTGTAGCATTTTGGTAGCAACTGAGAAGTAGGACACCTGATTCTCAAGCCAGGTCTTTTCATCAAATAACGTACTTGAGTCTGAGCTGGAGAAGTGCCTTCTAAGATCAACTTCATAATGATGTATATTTGCACCACCAACGTGCAAAAATAGCTAGCCTAATTCAATCACATAGATCATTATAAAGTAGTGTACTTCAATTCAGACACATCCAGAAATAAGGCACATAGGCAGTGAAATGATGGCGGGCGCTCAACAATTAATTTGCCCATTACTGTCGGAAATCCCTAGCGTAATTCAGTTACTTGGATTTCTGTAAAGTATCAATCTCAAATTCATGCACATTTAGCAGTAGAGGGCATAAGTAATATATTCTCCCTAGGGTAGCGGGATCTCAACAATAAGCTCATTCCCAATATACTCGTCGAGTACAGAGCATGTAGCTCCATGATTTACCGCAGCACGGATAAACTTCAATATTCATATAATCTCACACATTCAAAGCATAGCACGGTGGAGGGCGATCTTAATTAAAAAATGTTAGAGTGCTTGCTGTAGCTTGGAGGCTACCTCAAAGTGCTTTTGTGGACGGAGTGTGGGAGGATAATGAGAGAGTTGAAAGAAAGGACCGATAGAGAAAAGAAAGTGATGGGGAACGACTGAAGAGGGCTTGTGACGAGTTAACTTCCCCAAAACACACATACATCACTGGCTAGTAAAACAATAGCACCTGATGGGCAGTCATTAATAGGAGCCTGCCTTGCATAGGATCAACTAGGCAACCCAAGCGCCAATGAGGACAGAAGACTCAAAGACTGATTGTTTGTACTCTAAAGCCTTCTCCCCCCCCCCACCCCCCAGAAACCCCAACGATTTTTGTTGAAACAATCTGCTTAATCCATGGTATGAGTTATAAAGGATTTGTGTGTAGTACAGAGCAATATCTTCCGATCCATGCTCCATACACTTGATGGATTCTCTGGTAGTGGGTTAACTTTATTTATTTTATTTGTTTTTCTGTGACTTGCGTAGCTCATATACTAGAGATAAACGAAGCAATTTTGAATTACCAAAATGTGAGCTGCTATTTCGTGATAATCCTTAGTAAAGATTAGAAAAACTAATGAAAACCCTGAGTAGTTTTGTTTTTAAGAGGGAAGACTGAAACTTCTTATCCTGTTCTCAGATAACCTAACCAGAACAGCCCCATTTCAACCCCATATTTTATGTCAAGCAGAAAATCGGAATAAGCTAGAATGCTATATGCTTTCTTGAAATCTTTTTTCAGATAAAAATAAAGAAATTGAGTAATGTGAAATAAATAGTCTTCTGCAAAGAAAGTCTCGGAACATAAAAGAACGGATGAAACATGCAAGACTTTACTGGGGAATCACAATGTGTTTATGTCCTCCGAGAGGAAAGGCCTATTTTTATTTGAACTATCATTTTTTTACACTAATCCAAGGTACATGTTTTCATATAATACTCTTCTCAGAATGGGCTACTATTTTAAGTTCATGATGATGCCAAATGTGCTGAACTAATCTGAGTGTGAGCACACTCTCTGGGCTCCCTTGATCCTTTTGTGAGGCGCTCTATGTAATTGTTAAATGTTCCTAACAAGAATGGTTTTAATATCTGGCGATTCTAACCAGTTAGTTTTGCCTTCTAGGTCCCTGCTAGGAATGTAGGGTAAGATACCAGAATGAGTTTCATCTGTAATTCCAAGATGTTTCTACATTTTAGACCGGCAGAAACAAACTTTCTGCGTATGGTATGTGATTATGATGCTCCAGGCCTTTTCTATGCATAGGAATTTGCAAAAAGGACTGTCTTATGGTGCTAAAATACATTGTGGGGTGTTAGTCTCTGAAAACAATGGGGGCGATACTTTTGTGTGTAGGAGATAAGATGGGGATGTAAACCATGTATGAGATGGCTGATGGAGAAAATATTCTGTGGGCGAGAGAGTGGTTGTCGAACACATTGTTTTGCTTGGGGTAAATATTAAGCTCAAACCAAGCTTCAGGAGGCCTAGTGGTACTTTGCATGACAAAATGGTTTGGTACAGTATCATGAGCGTTTGGGTGGGTGATCAGTTGTTAGCATGTAGATGGTGTTGGGATTAAGTCCTTATCCCTCCTGAGTTTGTGGTAATTTAAGGCCCGGGTTGGGATATTGTTTGTGACCAAATTACGTATCATCAAAGGGGTAGGGAGGTAGAGAGAAGATCCTTTCAGTCTCCGTACGGTAGTTCCGGGTGATTGAGAGGCAGAGCCAGCACATGCGGCAGAGTCCGAGTTAGAAGGGACACAGTATTCCTCTCTCGACAAGCCTTCATCCCCGATGAAGTATTTCTTCATCCTAAACAAGGTACAATGAAACCTTGAATTCCGAAGGATCAGGTCAATTTACCTTTTCTCTTCTCACAAAGTTTGCTTTTTCACTATTTATTCACCCCTATTGGTCCTGACGAAAGCCTAAGATCCTCTGACTACCAAAGGCTGAAACATGTTGACCTCTTTTTAGACATGAAATGCACTTGAACCCCTTACCAATTCAAAAAGTGCACCATTAATTTTTTAACCGAGTCCGAATCCAGACCTATTAAAATTGTCTGAGTCTGGCTGTCCGGATTTTTTAAGTTTTATCATCACCACAACCCCTCCCCTATTATTCACGATCACTACTGCCTTAAACCAAAGGCAAAACCTCCTGGTGGAGGGTGCACAATACAAAAATAACTCCATGATTACGCACGCACGTGTAAAATAGCGGGTACCCACTATATACCGCTGAGAAAGAACCATCCAAACTACACGTGTATGAGAGTTATATTTGGGAGATATCAGTTCCTCGACTTGTGAAACCCAAGGTTTAAGCAGGACAAGTGATCCTTTCCCCTTTTTGATTAGAAGTGTGACCAAATTACTACATGAAAGCAGTCAAAATACAATGTCCATTGGACAAGCAGGCAGCCGCTACCATTCATCTTGTTAGTCTGCTGTGCAAAATCTATTTTGGGAATCTATCTGTGGAACTGTAGGTGCAAGACACTTCTGGCAGGTAATGTTGCTTCTAGTTGTAAGAGTTACATTTTCGAACGTTCCAGTATGTATTCTGCTTAGAAGGAATACATTTAACAGTCACTGTCTTCATTGAGTGTCAGAAGATGTCTTATTTTGCACCTAAAAGCAACCTTCCCACCACCTCTCGTGAAGCCTCCTTTGCTTGCTCTCTCTCTCTCTCTCTCTCTCTCTCTCTCTCTCTCTCTCTCTCTCTCTCTCTCTCTCTCTCTCTCTCTCTCTCTCTCTCTCTCTCTCTTTCTCTCTTTCTCTCTCTTTCTCTCTCTTTCTCTCTCTTTCTCTCTCTTTCTCTCTCTCTCTCTCTCTCTTTCTCTCTCTCTCTCTCTCTCTCTCTCCTTTGCTCTGTGTCTGTCTCTCTCTCTCTCTCTTTTGCTCTGTGTCTGGCGCTCTCTCTCTCTCTCTTTTGCTCTGTGTCTGGCGCGCGCTCTCTCTCTTTTGCTCTGTGTCTGGCGCGCGCTCTCTCTCTTTTGCTCTGTGTCTGGCGCGCGCTCTCTCTCTCTCTTTTGCTCTGTGTCTGGCGCGCGCTCTCTCTCTCTCTTTTGCTCTGTGTCTGGCGCGCGCTCTCTCTCTCTCTTTTGCTCTGTGTCTGGCGCTCTCTCTCTCTTTTGCTCTGTGTCTGGCGCTCTCTCTCTCTTTTGCTCTGTGTCTGGCGCTCTCTCTCTCTTTTGCTCTGTGTCTGGCGCTCTCTCTCTCTTTTGCTCTGTGTCTGGCGCTCTCTGTGTCTGGTGCGCGCTCTCTCTTTTGCTCTGTGTCTGGTGCGCTCTCTCTCTTTTGCTCTGTGTCTGGCGCGCTCTCTCTCTTTTGCTCTGTGTCTGGCGCGCTCTCTCTCTTTTGCTCTGTGTCTGGCGCTCTCTCTCTCTCTTTTGCTCTGTGTCTGGCGCTCTCTCTCTCTCTTTTGCTCTGCCGTAAACTTTTCGCAGATGTGTTTTGACTTGAGCTACTGGTGGGGAGAAGGTGCTCCTCTGCCTCCGGGGCTCTGTTCTCCGACTCCATGCAGAATTAATTTAAGTTAATTAAAAAAAAAAAAAAGTTCGTTTACCCAGGGTCATGTGCATCCAGTAGCAGCTGCCAACTGCTACAATTAATGTCAACTTCATATATAATCTTGATTGGGTAGAAGTTTAAAACAGGTGTGTTTTAACGCCAATCGGAAGCTTTTCCAAGGCGAGTAATTATTTGAAGCTGCGGCCCGTTGAGGCCTGTTTGAAGCTTTTCCTAAGTCCTTCGTCTGAAGCAGTGATTGTTTCCAGACTGTTGGGCTCGTGGGCTCCCTGGTCTAAATTTAGCCAGACATCCACATGCAGCCTCCAATCCTGGAGTCTTCCCATGAAACATTAACTTGCGTTTCGTGGAAGTGTGTGCATTTTGCGCCGTTCTTGGTTTGTTTGGTTAAGCTGTACGGCCATGGCAGGACGGCCTTTGGAGGCTGCCTTTCTTGAGGGATCGTTCACGCCAATATCCCTTATCTGGACGCCGGGCGGTACCATCAATGCACGGTCACTGGCCACCTAAGGAAACATTTTCCTTTGCAGCTGGGAATATCCCCCGCACAGGCCGCGCTAGGCCGCCCTGCTTTAGTCCACTACTGGGCGGCCTCCTGCGCTTTGATGCCCACGCACTGCTATGCGCTGCCGTGGGCGCGCGGCCCAGGCGGGGTGGCATTCCAGAGGCTTATGAACCGGAAACTGTGACCTCTTTACTGAGGTCCCTGGCGCTGCTGCCTGATAAAGGTAGGATTCCTTCCTCTGGTGCGTCAGCACGGAGGGGGCATCGCTCTGACTGGCCAAAGCAGAGCGGCATGCTTCACCCGGGGCACCATTGGGGCAGTCGTTGACTCCGCTGGCATGAGTGTGGGCAGTGAGGGAAATCTAAGCAGAGCCCTGGTACGAAAAGCCCATGCCTCTGTCACCGCACGGAGTCTAGGGGGAGTAGTGGAGGTCTTGTGGCCACTACACAGCAATGCGCCAATCTACAGATCTCATCCCTACCTACTCTGGGTCGCCCCAGTGTCCTGGTCACGCCATTCAGCCGCAAACGTGTCTTCTGACGCAGACTTATCTCAGATACTCATTTGAAGCTTTTTCACCAATCCGAATAAAAGCACTGATGTTTGTTCTTTTGCGTGTACTTGGTTCTAACAGAAATGCATTTCTTGTGCAGTCAATTAAATTATCATAGCTACGCTCCCCTTCGACAGGACCCAACCAGTTGAATTACGGGAAGCCCAAACCATCAGTATTTCAAATCTGCGCGTGAAACGTGGTAAGGATGAGCCGTGCAGCTCCGAAAGGGATGTTCTTTTTACATAATTTTTATTTAATGTGATTGGGAAGCAGGAGAACAGTCTCACAGTTGAGAGAGGGATTCAGATACACTGGCTACTGCTTTTGAATTGGCATTCAAAGATGGCTGCAGCGTCTACCTGGGATGCAGTGGCCTAAGTGGCAGTCGGAGCCTGATAGCACTGCTTGTCCTTTGAAAAAAAAAGACGCATCGGCCCAGGAGACGCTGGCCTTGAAAAGGGGTCACCTTTTTACGAAGTTGCTTATTACAAATGCCTTATTCACAGTGAGGAAAGTCAGTGGCTGAAGTGTGCTAACTCCTTCCCCATGCTGTATGCTATAGTCAGCGGAAGCAGAATGTGATTGAGACTTCAAAACACCAAGGAAGGGCAAATGCTAACTGAAAGCTCTTGCATGGATTTTAAGGATTTAAAAAAATAATTCTTGGGTAACTCCAGATGGAAAAATGTGGCTTTGGCTCCATGACAGGCAGACATATATGTGAAGATGGTTACTAGTAATTCATGCATTTGATGCTTACATGTTGAATTTATAGGTCTTGGCTGTCGGCCTGTTGTCACACGTGTGTACTCCGCCCCCCCTCCACCCCACCATCCCCAGCTGCTGCTATAATGAGGTAGTTGTCCATCAGTGAAGTGGTTTGGGCTGCAGATAAATACAAAGAAGGCAGTTCCCACTGGCTGGTGCTTCTGAAGCATCAGTCACACCAAGAAAGAGTGTGGTAAATATTAGGTGCAGATTTAACTTGTGACCACTGGCGGCCCTTAACATTTTGAACAGATCCAAGGCATGGATTGCACACTGTTTGCTGCACACATGTAAAACCTTTATGAGTAGGTTGCCACCCGAATGCCCATCTATAGCATAGTTACTTAGGCTGTGGGTGGGTTGTTCTAAATATCAGGGGCTTACTAGATTACTGCTACTCAATACGTGAAAAACCGAAGAATATACGCAAACAGCAGTCTGAGTAATATCTGCAGGGCCATCGGGATTCCGATGTGGAAGATCACATAAGTGAGAATGGCGTCATAACACACATATTCACTCACTCATCCACCTGTACCTGCCTCTAAGTGCCTGCTTCAGACGTTTGTCTGTAACCTACATGTCCCTCATGCCTAACTATATATGCTCTATATAAGCTAACTATAACTATATAAAAGCGTGTATTGACCTGCTAAACTTGGTCTGTAGGGAATGGAAGTTTGCACGTCCTTCCTTCTGCAAGACCGGAAAGCTTGCTTTGCTACTGCCGTGCTGTATCTGTTCTTTGAGGAAGTAAAGCTTGCACTGCTGCTGCCTAATTTGTACCTGTCCTACGATGGATAAAGCTTGTACTGCTGCTTTCCAAGTTGTACCTCTCCTCTGAAAGAGGGAAGCTTTATGGTTTCTGCCCAAGGTGTACCTGTTCTATGAAGAAGTAGAGTTTACACTTCTGTTGCCCTATCTTGTGGGGGGGGGGAAGCAAACCATATTTTGAATGCACTGGCATTAAATGCCGAGAACAGTCTGAAGCTTTAGTGGGATCTGGGGCAAAACTAGTTGTGGGGCCCTGACCTAGAGACCTTGGTTTCAATCCCCATTTCACCACAGCTTGCCCAAACTGTGTGACTCTGGCAAATTACCTTCTCTGTGCCTCTTACCGTGATCATCACACTTGAAAGCATCGTGAAATAACTCAGTTCAGGATGCACACTGTCACAAATCTCTCTTGGAAAAGTTTTAATACACCGTACTGTTGCTCCATGGGCTTGTATAAAACGAACAAAACCGGCGGTGGGAATATCCTTGTGGTGACATTCCTGTATATAAATGTATATAAATGCTTTTTTAATATATTCACTAAAGTCACTTTGAGCACTTTTTTGTCACACATGTGAGCACCTGATAAGAAAATAATTATCGTTTTTGTTTAAAAATTTCTGTATTACTTTTGCATTATACTGTAATAAAATTGACCTATATGGTATTCTACCGAGACCTTTTTCCAGTTTTATGAATTAATTTCATAATCTGCAATACTTCCCTCAGGACCTCGTTGAGGCCACCAAAAACCATTGTAATCCTTACAATTTCTTTCTTGAAAGCAATCACAAGTTAAACAGCCCAGTGGGTGAGAAGCCAGCAGGAACATTTCAAATGGAAATAGGAGCAGATCCTGCTAATGGGCTTTCATTATCACTCATTGCAAATTAGGCATGTTAAGAAGAATGTTATTTATGCGATTTACCAGCTATTGCGAGCAGCATCAGTTGGACGTGCCTGAAGAGAAACAAATGAAAAAAACAATAAGCTTGCGCCTCTTTTCCCGATGGGAGCTTGTCGTGACTTTGGGTGCAGCGTCTGCCTCAAGTGCAGCACGAGCTACCGCGCGAGGGCCACCAGTGTGACTGCCTCAGGCCGGCGAACCTCCCGGGAATACGCGCCCATTTTCCCAAAGATCTTGGACCACTTGTCATTCTTTAAATTCGCAAGTGACCGCTTTTAAAACACGCCCCTGGACCATCATGTTTTTTTGTCAGATAGCTGTATTTAATTTCTGGCATAAGATTGTCCAAATGGTGACTTGTGCCCCTGTGCCTCACTTTAAGACGGGGTCTCTGAGCTCCTTTATCCAAGTGGTGATGATGCTGTTGCTGGGGGTAGCTCGCACTCCTCTGTCCCGTCCTGCGTGGTCCGTGTGAGACATGCTCCCCTCGTCCCCTCTGACAGGCATGTTGATGTGAATTCTTACATTTGCGTTATCCAATATTGTTTGACAGTTCCAGAAATTGGAAATAAAAATGATGCAGGATGCATGATACAGTTGTCTGTGTCCAGCTCTAGAAATCGAGACAGCAGTTTAGCATTCAGGGCGTGAGCAGAGACTGTGTGTACAGTGCCTCAGTGGGGGGCTAGGATGTGCAAGGCACTAATGCAAACAAGGGAAGGAGTCCATCAACCTCTAGTGCGGCAGCAAAAGACAGTCTTGGCTAGGAGGCCTTCTGGCTTGGAGCCTCGGTGCCACTGCACCTGCGGCACCAATGATGGGTACTTTTCTGAAGGATCTCTTTGCAGTGATGGAGGGGAGGTGGCCTAGACATAGAAGGATGGGGAGCCCAGATGTGGCCTGTGGATGGACTTTAATGGTGACAGATGGGTGAGGAGCGGTCATGTCCACATTCACGCTGAAAATACGGAGTGGTGGGCAGTAGAGTAGGTCAGATCGTAGTATTTGTCCTTCCCCTCAGTCCTCTGC
Organism: Lissotriton helveticus; assembly: GCF_964261635.1. Taxonomy (NCBI): domain Eukaryota; kingdom Metazoa; phylum Chordata; class Amphibia; order Caudata; family Salamandridae; genus Lissotriton; species Lissotriton helveticus. Next base: position 371,656,807 of record NC_136065.1, read on the forward strand.
TCTTCTTTGATCCCGGCAGTAGCCAGGCTTCCAGACTCCCCATAACCAATCACAATGCTGCAGTCATCCATGACAGCAGCATCATGATTGGTCTGAGCGCCGTGGTTCGGCGCTCAGACAGGGAGTGGGAGCCTCTTCATGTTCTCCACCACCAGGCTATGTATTACAGCCTGTGGGGGAACATTCAAAGTGTGCAGGACAGTTTGGCTAGCCCAAGACGGCTGTCCAAGCAGTCATGCTCACTTACGCGCACCAGCTGCTCCTCTCTTTGAAAGGACCCCAGCCCCTCCCGCCCCACTCTAACCTGGCTCCAGTCTGTATTTTATTTTACCTGTACAATGCTCATAGCTGCTGCTGAAGGACTATCCAATTCAATAGCCAGAAAAATTAACAAACATGGCAACAAGTATGCGAACCAAGCATGTTTAGGTGTTTTTATTGCACGAAATGCATTTGAATAAAAACCTATATTTCAGTGAACCACGAAATTTGGGGAATATTTTATGGTTCCCTATGAAATGCAGATTTCAGCATTGTAGAGACAGCCTCCAAACTACTCATCATAGCTTTACCACGGTCTGGGCTACTAGTACTATATGGAAGGGAGGACCAATTTATGTTGCAAGGATTTTTAATTATGCAGCGACACATAGCTGAGAGTATTATTTTCATCCGTTTTAGGTAGAAATACATTTTTTTTTAATCTGCAGTTTTTTGCAAATGATGTAGCAAATGCAGTAAATCCATAATTATGTGGTAAAAACGACATCCACTGAATTGCATATATCCTCTGGCCCTCACCATTGTTCCATTCTTTTATCTTGGGATTATTAAGATTTCAATAATGCAATATGACTATGAGATCGTCCTTCTCGACCTCTCTAGATTCTGTCTACAGAGAGTTCTACATAATTACAACTTGGGCAATAAAATGGCAGCTAATGGTTCAAATGCCAAAATACTCACCTTTGGCAAAATCATGTACAGGTTGAGCCTGGGGGAGCTACAAATAGAAAAAGCTGGTTCCTACAACTACCTGGGTGTATGGTTCACCACCAAAGGTGGACACAAGAAGCAAATGACACATGCCGCCGCAAAAGCTGAAGCCATCATCAATCTGAGAAAATTAAATAAATCTTTTGGAAAGCCCATCCACTGTTCCAATCAGATGGGTTCTGGCAGCTACTCTGCTCCCAACTATTACTTGCGGATAACAGGCTTACCTGGGACAGCTAGTACGTATCCTGGGCAAATACCAGATCAAGGCATATAGAAGAGTGTTTTTTTGTCTTCCTCTGTGTTTACAAAACTGCATGATAAGGCTGGAATTTGGTCTGGTGGCTCAAAGGTGGGCGAGCATGGTGTTCTTTGTAAGCTACTACCACAGGATAACCAAGATATCGCCTAACACAATAAAAGCCGCTATCCGGCCTATTTTCAGCCACAGTGGGAACTCGTGGTCACAATATTTACAACTTGCAATTGATACTCTTCAACTTGATGAGAACGTGCTAAATGGTCCGCAGCTCTCGAGCGCCATTCTCAAATACGCCCTGAAAAAACAATCTAGAAAGCTATCCAAGGAAAAGGATATGAGCAATCTTAGAAACTCAAGAGTTCCGCGAGTCGCGGAGAGGTCGTATTGTAGCACACAATTAGATTTCCTCAGGCCACAACCCTATCTGTTGAGTGCACTACGTTGAGTGCACTGCGTAAAGACTGCTCAAAACAAATCCTTTTTGCCAGGTTAATAGTCCTACAAATTAAGGAATTTAACCTAAGATGGCCATCTCTCATGGTAATAGAAAACTGCTGACTTTGCCACTATAAAAATAAATCCTTTATCTGTCTTTTGTTGTTGCCCTGCACTTCTTATACTTCACGGCGGATCATTGTTGATCGCTCACGGTGCCCAAACTAGTAACGAGGCAGTGAATTTGGTGTTCTGCATGACTGAGCCGGTGGACTTGACAAAATTTGGTAAATACATGGAAATCATGAAACTGAGATTCAAGGACATTACCATCTAGAGAATGGGTGCAATCGCTTTGTCTTGGACACCTGCTCAGCTGATTATGAAATGTTTTAAGTAGCTAAAAACTCATAGATTTAAGGGGCGTCTGCTTTTAGAGATATTTATTTGCACTTATTTTTTCTTTTAAACTGCTATTACGCAGTAGCAGCCCATGCAGATCAGAGTGGTGCGGCAGTAGTGCCGGGGGGGGGGGGGGGGGGCGGTGGGGATTTCGGCAGACAACAAAGAGGTAAAATTATTTAATTTTCCCTTGTGGTAGTCTGTTTAATCCCCCGCTCCAACCCAGCCCCACTGCTCTTACCTGCACGGAACGCTCCTAATATTACATATTGATCTTAGCTCTCCTAGAATTTATTACGAGCACCCAGTTTCTCACTTTTTATAGATTTAAAAAAAAATAAAACATTTTAATGGGTTTTATGCATAATTTTCTTATCTATATTATAAAGATTTTTATTAATCATACAATAAAGATTACCTAACATTCTATTATCAATAGTTTAGTCATTAAAGGTAAACCTAAATATTCCAGTTGTATGTTTTGTCCATTGATGGCTCCAATTTGAAAAAACACAGTTTTCTGTGTAACTACCCCAGGATAAACATGTAATGTAAAAAATATATATAATTGTAGCGTATAATATGGCCTTTCTTTGCCATCTCACATTTCTGGTGGAATTTATAAACCAATTCGTCTTTGGCCTCCTAGACCCCTCTTAATTACTGGTTTAATGACCCCCTGTTAGGCCCTCACTCAAGTGAGCTCACTGAGCTTCTTACAAATTTGAACTTTTCACAAGTACCCTCGCCAACCCACTGTAAAGGACATATCTTGGACCAGATCTGGTCCAAATTCTCCTTAACCACAATCCCGGCAACTACTCCTTGCCTTTGGTCGTACCACTTTCTTCTCAAATTTAAGATGACCTGCTTCCCCATCAAGCCAACTGACTCTCCAGCCGGTAGTAGAGCAAGGAAATGGAATACATTAGATAAATCAGAGTTTCTAAATACATTGGCTAACACTGTTCCACTTCCGCACCCTGACATCAATTCATCCGAATCCAACCTTGCAGGTTGGCTTCAAGCAGCAAGTGACATTCATGCACCTTATAAGGAAATCAAGTTGGCTCGGCGCGCAGACGCCCAACGATGGTTCTCGCAAGAATTAAAAATAAAGAAACTGTCCTTGCGCCAATTAGAGCGACAGTGGCGGCGTAGCTATTCCCCTGACCTAAAATCCAGATTTATCACGGCCAGGAAAGATTAAATGAAGGCCATTATCTCCACAAAAGCTGCTTATTTTTCCTCTCGCATCCTCAACTCATCAGATGGATCTAAGGACATCTTCTCAATTCTGAATGAGCTGACTAATTTAGACAGTGTCCGTCCTAGTGTGACTCCAACCCAGACCTTTTGCGATGCACTTAATGATTATTTTATCGATAAAATTGCGGACATCAAAGAGTATACTGAAATCCCTCATTAAAACCTCCTCTGAAACTCACACTACTACCAACACTGCCCTACTTAATAGCTTCCCCACTATTACCCCAGAGCAATTCCAGGAGTTGCTGGTAAGAGTTAAATCTGGTGCCCCCTCTGACAAATGTCCCCCTCACATTCTTAAAGAGTGCCTCTCTGCTCTTCCGATTCTGGCCTACACTCTGTTGAATGACTCCCTTACCTCGGGTCTAGTACCCCTTGCATTTAAGGAAGCGACGGTCATACCACTCCTGAAGAAACGCGGGGCTGATCCAACTTGCATGGCAAATTATCGCCCTATATCCCTGCTTTCCTTCTTAGCAAAAGTAATGGAGGCCCACGTCGCGAGATGCCTGTCCAACTTTTTGGAGGGCTCAAACTGCTTAGATCCTCATCAGGCAGGATTTCGTCCTGCCCACTCAACAGAGGCAGTGGTAGTTACGGTTCTAAACACTCTCCGGGACTGCGCTGACAGACGTTCCCCCCCCCCCCAGGCCTTGGTGCTGCTAGATCTGTCGGCCGTGTTTGACACGGTCAACCATAACATCCTGATCGACCGTGTCAACCGGGCCGGCATTAGGGGCACAGCTGCCTCCTGGCTGAAGTCCTTCTTGGAGAACCGATTCCAGGCAGTTCGTCTTGGAGATCTGGCCGGAACTAAACAGACCATCATATGCAGAGTCCCACAGGGCTCCTCGTTGTCACCCCACCTGTTTAATCTCTATATTCTTCCTCTAATCCAAGCCTTAAGAGATAAACAGGTGAGGGTGTTCAACTATGCAGACGACCTGCAATTGCTCTTCACCATCGACAATTCTGAATCCTCTATCTCCCATTTTCAGTCCACTATGAGGTTCATCCAAGCATGGATGAACCAAAATCATTTCAAATTAAACCCTGGAAAAACCGAGCTGCTGCTCACAGGAGAAAGCGCTAAACTCTGGGGCCCACATTATTGGCCATCTGATTTGGGGTAAGTCCCAATCCCCTCCTCTTCAGCAAAGACACTCGGAGTCACCCTGAATAGTGATCTCTCACTAAAAACGCAAGTGGGTCAGGTGGTCTTCAAGAGCTTCTTCCAGCTCAGGAAAATCCGGAAGGTGCGACGCTTTTTCACCCCAGAGGCCATCATCCAGGTGGTGATCGCCACTGTGCTCTCCCACCTGGATTATGCAAACTCCATCTACTTAGGCCTACCTCTCTATTTGCTAAGATGGTGCAGACCTATGCGGCTAGACTGATTACGGCGCAACCTAGATGGCAATCAGCAACTCCCATGCTTAAGAACCTCCACTGGCTCCCCATGGCCCAACGTTGCTCCTTCAAAACCGGCTGTATGATTTTTAAATCCCTTCTCTGCAAAAGCCCTAAATTTATTGATAAACTCCTCACCAGGCACATTCCCTCCCGCAATCTGCGTTCAGCCCATCTAGCCCTCCTCCAGATACCTGCTTTTAAACGTAAGCGTGCTGGAGGTTGCAGATTTGCTTTTTTGGCACCTCGTCTGTGGAACACCTTCCCCCTTGAGATCCGGACTTGTCCGGATCTCATGTTATTTAGGAAAGCATTAAAATCCTGCTCTTCAGACAAGCATACCAATAACCCCAGCATATTTCACTACCTCAGGCTTCGCTCTCTGTCTTTTATCAGCGCCAGGAAACCAATTGGTGGCAGTGCGCTTAACAAATTATTTTTAACATAACATAACATGGCAATAATGGACCATAGTATAAGGCTGCCCGTTATGTAAACTATATATTTTGGCTATGCCAGTGAAAATAAATGTGGGCCAATAAAAATGTTGGTTCCAGGGTACTAATAAATACAGGTTCAGTCATCTCTTGCTGCAGAGTGGAGGGCAAGGCCCATGTTTTTATTATAGAAGAGCTTCATCTTTTCTGTAACAGGATAATCTCATAGAACTTCACTCCGTCGCACTCTGGTCCTCTTCAGTGACGTTGTCCACGCTCTGCTTAAATACATGTTCTATAACTAATGCACATGAAAGAACAGCATGGCATAAACTATTCATGCAGATTCGCTCTGTGTAATGCACTATTTATTACCACTGTTGAGGGAGAGGAGGAGCCATGATACCTGTCCACTCCCTCAATAGTGATAATAAATAGCGTACATCTTTGACAGTTTATGCCATGGTCATTTTTCATGTCTTTTTAACAAATAGATGTTGAACCAAAACTAGGATGCAAGGGGCTATATTTGTGAAGTATGTGGCCATTACAATTGTTTAATTGTGATATATAGTTGCAATATGCATTTTGCGAGGCAGTAATCAGTGTTGCTCTAATATCCCGTTCACTCTACTGTGGTAATACACCATAGTTACCAGGTGTGTTAAATTTGTACAGAGGCTCTAAATAACATATTAATGGCCACATTTCTTTTCACAGTCGCCATTTAAATGCTACCAAATCGCAGATTGTTTCAGTAGATCACTATAAGATCTTCTAATGACTCTGCTGGTGTTTGTTCGTTCCAGGTGGGAAGAGGAGCTGGCCAAGAGGACCAGCCTGGAGGCCATGGTCGAGACGCTGCAGGAGGTAAGAGAGCTCGAGAACTGGCCTGCATATCTCTTGAATCCCCAACCTTCAGCCTGGGCAGAAGAGCACTGAGCCACCAACATTTATCTGTGTTTGGGTTGGAGTTTTGTTGCATATGTTGGCTCTTATTCTAGCACTAGTTGTAATACCCTGTTCGATTATTTTCGTGCTGGTGTTTTATACATGGCTCGTATAATGGTACCACAAACAATCATATTTTGACTTGACTTGTGTTTGTTGAAATGGCGCGTACATACCAATGATGATAAATAAGCATCATTGCATGTTACTCAGGCCATTAACACTAGTTAAGGCCTTCTGCTAAGGCTCTTCGCGTATATGAATTGCTCATTCCAGTTATGGTCTGGAAACTAGAGGGAAAGGACGTGCCACATAGAGAGGGGAAGAGCAGTTAACACTTGTGCCTTTATGTTGCAGGGCCAGTTGGCAGCTGCCTCTTGATGAGGAGGGGCATCTATCTCACTTTTAGGTGTAAAGGTCACAAAGAGGTGTTTGGGTCAGCAAAGCTGAACCTTTGAGAGGCAAAGCTTTTTGTTTTAAAATGTCCAGCAGCTGTTGAAGCCCAGTGCTACCGCTGTGACGTCACTCCACTGTACTTTGACGGTGGTTGTAAACTGCTGGGGTGGCATTCCAGTGTTCAGTTGTACATTCCACATGCGACTGCAGGTCTCAGCACATTCACAGAATTCCATACTCAACGTAGTAACGTTAGGAGAGTGTGAAATTGGCATAAAAATGTAGCTTTTAGCACAAAACGTGATACGTTGGTATCTCGCCTGTTTTTTCCCACACAGGGAAATACTGTACGTTAAACAGAAAGGCTGTGTGAAATAACTTACTAACTACCTGTATTTGTAGAAATGCACTTACACCCAAATCTTGGGTTCCTTGGCCCTGAAATAATAGGTGTTTAATTGAATGAGACTGGTTTGAGTAGAAAATATGTTTTTGGTCGCTATTTTCTGCACTAACCAGCCTTCCAAGAGCATAAATTATGAATAATCATGTAGTGCAAAATGTTGAAAAATGTAATGAAATGTGGCGTTTTCGCTAGCGTGATCCACATTTCGCCAAGGATTCAATATTACCCTCGCGGCCTGATTTGTGTGAAAGTCATAAGATTTCCCCCTGCCAAGGATATTGACCATTTAAAACCTCTCCTGCAATAATGGGCCCAAGCCAAAGGAGTTTGCCACGCAAAGCGAAAGGGCAATTAACTACAATGCATAGTGACACATAGCTGTTAAGTCCTTAGGGTCAGCCACACCGAGGTGGGGGGGGGTCGTTGCTTTCTGCCCTTCACTACAAATGATGGGCTCGACAGTTGTTTGTATTGCTTCTGTACAGGCAGGTGAAGGCCAGCATGGGAGATGGACCTTTTTCTCCTCTTTGAGTGGTACCAAAGTTCAGGAGTGAGGCGGACTCCTGGCCCTCCCTAAAGTGCCATAGACCTCCTCTGACCACTGCCCTCTTTTAAACGTCGTAAGAGCTTTTTATGAGTCCATGTGGTAATGTGAGTTTTTTTGTGAGCTATTGTCGATTTGATGCTTTTGGGGACTTTTTCCAAAGCCACAATTATCACATTTGCACGGTCAGTCATGGCTTTCACTGCTTTCAGTGAGTAGCTTCTGTCAAACGAGGCACTATCAAGTGCCGGATTAAACCTTGTGGCAGTCGAAATTTCGGGCATCCCTCGCAAATTATCTCCTAATACCAATGTTGTTTTTTTTTTAACAAACTGACAGCTGCCAGAAAATGAACTTTTAAAAGAGAAACTGTTATGTGAATATGACGCCTCCGGTTTATACTTTAAGTTGTATTTTGATCCGTTGTCACGGGGCACCTAAAAGCTGTGGGTCCTATCGGCTGGTGCCTACTTTGCTTATTTGGTAATCCGGAAATGGCACTATATGGCCAGGTTTGCACATTCCACCAGCTGTCTTAGCATCTGCTATTGGCTAGGTCCCATGAGCACGCCATGCTCAATGTAGCTTGAACGATAGGTCACCTTAGTATGGGTCACATGTCCCACCAAATCTGACTTTTGTAATTCTGCACTGACGGCAAATATGGCTCCAAAGGAAAACCAAAGTCTGCTTGTGGTGGCAACTTAAGTGCAAGGAACCTCTTCTGGTGTGAATGAAGTCAAATAACAAATTTCATTACAGTCAAGAAACAGATTTGGCAACATTTCCCAAATCAAAAAGATGTATTTTTTTAATTAATATGAACCATTAAAAATGTACTAATCTGAATAGGTAGAAACTCCTAAAACGCATAGTTTGTGTAGGTGTTAATTATTAATCTAATAGGAACCTCAAAAGGTCAGTATTAGAGCTAAAATTTGTCGAGCCCCAAACTACTTCCTTGGGTTATGCCCAAACAGTGAAAATACATTGCTCATGTTCACTAAGACTTGATAAAGCCTGAATGTTTGCATAAAACTGCGAGGGCCCTGTCCGCTTTTGAGGATGGAGAGCGAGTTCTGTGGGTGGGGATTTTTCTACGACTGATGTTAAGTCTTTGGGAAAGCCATGCAGTCTGTCTGAATTCTGGGGTGCAAGGTTTGATACTCCATAGGTCTCCAACACTCCATGGATGTCTGCCTATGTCCGTTTCTTGCATTTACTAATCTTGTTTAAGCAGATTTCTCTGGTTGGGAAAAAAAAACGCCTTAACACCCAAAGTTGATATCTGAGACATTTGGGTATTTTTTCGTACTACAGTGTGCGTTCATTTGGGTTTCTGCCTAAAGGATCTTTTGATTTTATGGGCTTAAAATACAATGCTAAGGGAATCCTATTCCTTGCTCCCAGGGGTGTAACGTAGGCCCCTACAGCCTGCGCTGCAGGTGGTGGCGCCAATCGGGGGCCCCCATTCAGCCCAGGTCCAATGAACATCTGTGAGATATGGTCAACTCAGGGGCCCCCTCTTCATACTTTGCAGGGGGTCTCCATCACTTTGAGTTACACCACCATTGGCTCATTTTGGAATTCCAACACACTGTTTGCTCACAATGAGCAGGACTACCCTATCGCTGAAGCACCAGACCTGGAGTAACTCCAAGTATCACCAAAGACTGCTTCGAAATCTTTGTCTCTGGTCTTCTGGTCCATTCTAGGCCAGTGTTGATGTTCTACCCATCAGCAACCAGCGCAGCTCTGGCAGAGAAGGTGCAATGGTCAGGTTTTCCAGCACTGGGGAACCTTGGCTGTAGATGTGCCTTTCAATCTTACTTGAAAGTCTTCATTTAATTTCGGTCTCGATACCCTATCAAGAAGTATATTTTCAGAGATTTAAAAAAAAAAAATATATATATATATATATATATATATATATATATATATATATATATATATATATATATATTCCAGTTCAATTATAGTCGGATTTTATGATTGCATTCTAATTGACATTACATTGAAACAGTTTTATTTGATGATCTTTTTATAAATTGAAGTATGAATTTATCATCTAATCTTTACCCCTTTATTAACGTTTGCTTAAAAAAAATCTATATATTCAAAAGCATAAACTGCAGCATTGGTCAAGAGCAGCATTAATAATTCAACTTTAAGGAAGGATACCTATTCATAAAAGGATACCCGGAAACAAGAATATTTGAATACCAATGTTATAACTTCAAAGAACACCCAACTTTTGAATATTTTTGTATTCATTTGTGTATGATGTTTTTTTTTAAAATGGCTTGAAACCTAACCCCAAACCTTGTCCAAAGCTTTGGCTCCATTTCAATTCCTGACCTGGCCGAAACCTTACATCTAACCCATGTCCTAATCCTGTCCTACTCGAATTGCTACTCTTGCCCCAAACTAACCTTAATCTTGACCATCTAACTTGAATTCTTAACGGTCTGACCGTATCATTATCTATTACATGAAGGTGATTCTAAACTGTGCGCTCAGTCCAGATCAGAAACAATATACAGGGCCACCTCTGGAGTGATATGCGCCCAACTACCTGGGAACACGTACCAACATGGATACACTAGGTTTGGAGCAAGCTTGGGATTCACCAGAAGTTCTGGATGGCCCAATGGATTGATTACTGATGCAAAGAGTTTGTTATTTTTTTGTTTGTTCGTTACTTCGTATTTATGCCCTAGATTTGGGATTGCACTGATGCTTCCCTGCCATATGTGTCTCGCTCTAGATTTCCAGTAGCATTCTGAAAAAGGAAAGTGCTACACACATGCTCAAGCAGTTTCAAGTACTTCTGTAATCACTCTTCTTCCCTGTTTTGATGCTTCTTGTTGCATGCAGCCTCACCCTTCTTCTTGATCATGTTCTCTAGGAAGCGCACGAAGCCAATGCCATGCAGGATGAGCTGAATGAGAAGATAGGACGGTTGAAATCCGATCTTGTTGTGTTCAAAGGCCTCATGAGTGATGTAAGTAGAGACATTGGACAGATCCCACCACGTCCTGTGATCTGTTATCTATTACCCCAGTTTCGTGTACAAAAGTTGTTGTTTGCTGCTGTGGTGGCCGCACGGTTGGGTGTGGTTGCAGCTCATTGAGCGCATAGCTCTTTGGGTCGAAAGTTCCGGTGACCCAGTTGCTTCGTCTACTTTATGGCGAGTTGGAAGCTCGTGGAGCTTTTTTTCTAGTATCTTTTTTGTTGATCCACAGACTCTGTATGCAGCAATTGTGGCGTTAGGACAGTGGATCTGTGTCCATGGCATCTTGTTGGTGAATGGCTGCATGTTGGGCTGTGGACTCATTGGAGTAGTTCTATTGTTTGATTGTATATTCACTTGGTACAGCAGTTATATCTGCTCAGTACAATTGTCTTGATGGGGCTATACTGTTGTGTGTTGAGTGGAGTGGGGTGGGGTGGGGTTGGGTTGGGTCTGGGGGGGACGGTAGGCTTGGTGTGACTTCAACATCATCAACTTATGGTGATGTAGTTCAGTAGGTTGGGCCGTGCTTGTATGTCCTTGGTGGTACTGCTGCAGTTGTTGCTTGGAGGTCTATGTGTAAGCATCTGAACTGAGCAATGTTTTGTCGCTGGATTTTTGTGTCTCCTACTGTTGCCTGCTTGGGGTGACCCCATTTCTGCATGCACCCTGTAGGATAGTGTTTCTTTATGTGCTCTGCAGTGACTGTGCCTATTTGTGGTAGGTGAGGTCGGCTGTCTCCAGGCCACATTTGCTCGATTGTGGTTATTTAGGTTTATTCATTGGAGCCCTGTTTGCATTTGCTTGATGGTGGGCATGATTTGGGCTTTTGTTTGTGTTCTTTGGGGTTCAGTGACCGTTTCATATCACTGGAGCCACACATTTGTAGAGCTGTATTGGCTCCTATCTGCAGCCGTTGTTAATGGCTGGTGCTGTGTTGGTGCCTGTTAACCGGGTCGGCGTCTGTACCTACTTGCTGGAGCTACATTAGTGCCTGCTTGCTGGAGCTGTGTCAGTGCTACAGAGTGAAGCCATGCACATGCTTTCTGCCAAGCTCCCCTAACTATATAACACTTTAAAAACAAACTGCCCTACCCTGCTTTACCTCTGTCCTGTGAAAACACATTAACTTGCTGCTTGTGTCCTAATCCTCCACTCCCCTCCAGCTGGAAATACTCAAATTCATACATCAATCATCTGTCACTCAGGCTCCAAGTTCTGTTTGCCCCTGCGGCTTTAATGCGCATTAAGATGCGCCTTGTGCTGAAGCTCGTGGCTGTACTTAGCACTATTAAGAGATATAAACAAATCTCACTATGACAGTTCTGTATTTTGCATCAGGCAGGGTCCTCTTGTGGAAGGTCAGAGGAGAGGCATAAACCCTTTCTTCAACATGAAATGCGCCTGCCGTGTGACTAAGAATACATAAGTCCTTATTTTGTGTGGTTCAGATATTCCCCACGCATGAAGTTATTGATACGGGTGAAGGGGTGTAGGGAAAACCCAGGCCATTACAAGTGGGAACCTGAGAGGTCGCCTTAGAAATTAGAAATTGTCGGGGGGTTGGTAATTGTGTCCAGTTTTCCCTGGTAATTCCTCATTTTTCCTGGATTTTCTTGCCGAAATCTGTGTGAAAATAAATTGATCTGAAAAAACACAGCTGATCTCGTAATTCCAACAGGGAATGGTGACTCATTTTACTGACCTCATTAGAATTTATGGGCCACTCTAATTGGGAGGGCCCTAGAGCCTCAAAACACGCAGTCCAATCTGAATCTCGACCTTATGTAAAATATGTTGATGGCTTTAAAAACTCGCTTCCCACATGCAGCGTGCCTGGGTTAATGTACTATGCAGACCCCAGTCCAGCCATACAGAGGGCTAGTATGTGGCCATGGCTGTAGGTGCCCATGGAAATGATTACGGCCTGGTTGAGACTTTCGAAGGCAGGGTCGGACTGGGAACCAAAACCGGCCCTGGCAAAGTGCTCGGCCAGCCCTGGGGGGAGAGGGGATGGGGGGAAGGGGTTGGGGGTGGGACCGAGCTCTTTGCTGAGGTCGGTTTTCGGCCGATTTTGATACAGGGCCGATTTTGCAGCTATGCTGCAAAAACGGCCCCCGGGGGCCCAAAACCGGACCCCACCCGGGGATTGCCCGGTGCCCGCAACGGCCAGTCCGGCCCTGTTCGAAGGCTAAAATTCTATTCTGTACTTGCTCAGCCTGTAATTTCATCCTATTTTCCTATGTTTGTCAGGAGCGCCAGAAATAGAGCTGGTGGTCAGAGTTGCCTCCTGCATCAATCATGGTATGGAGGGGAAGGGGATGTGCTGATTAGAGGAAGGAATACATGACTAAACTAAATCTGTGTTAAAATAAAAAAAACCTCTTTACTTTGTGGTTCTGTTGTAGCAATAGAGATTCATGTTGTGCTATGCATCCATTAGAATAGCAGAGCTATCATTCCTATGCTCTGGTCTCAATAATTGTCATGTACCGAAGTGTGTTTTCTGATTGTTTGAGGTGGATAGGTTGAAACGTTCATGTATGTTTGCTGAAATAGTTAGGGCTGTTTGGTGTGTGTCGCCGGGGGTCTTCAGAAATATGCCTAAGCATGTTCTCGAGGACTGTCCGAGGTAGGTGAGGGTATAGGGTGATTCTGGGGTCCATAGTAACCCTTTCAGCTGGATTAACCATGGGGTCTTCGGTGAGTGTGGGTTTAATGTGTTGTCGCAGTGTAGTTGTTTTTTTATGGAAGTGGAGTGCTGCTGTTGCAAGCACCATGAGGTCCACCTGGATGGTGCGCCTGAGCTTCGTTGGATGTGTGTATGTTGCTCTGAAAAATGAGCTCATTTGGAAGTTGCGATTAGGTTGTCCACGGTATTAGTGCTTAATTGGAAGGCATCTATATTGTTATTACCACAGATAACCAGTGATGCCAGCATTGTTTCCAAATGGTGGATATCGAGCTCTAGGTGACCGGCAGGGTGGAAGCCCGTTGTGGTCATGGCTTTCTCTGACCACTGACATTGAACGGTCCTGTGTATCGCTGACCAGCCTCTGTGATTGACAGAATGTTGGGAAGTGAGCAGCAAAGCTGTTTTTGTGCTAGTTACTTGTAGCACAGTGAATTCTGGGAGGGTGGAAGTTGATTCGCGCAAGGTTTGTATTTAGCGAAGTAGTGCGATGAGCGATGACAACGTATAAGCCTTTGTCAACTGTTCTACATGGCTTTGTCGGCCTTCATGGTTCGCTCCTCTGCCCTACTCTGTGCTTGCCCTACTCTATGCTTGCAAGTAAGTGGGAGTTGAGGAAAGACCAGCCCCGGATTTAAAGGAACTGGTCCCTGGCCCCCTGCACAACTTCCGCCTTCTTGGGATGGGTAGGGAGTGGGAGGGAAGGAAAGTGGGGTCGCACTCATGCTATCTTGGCATTGCCGTCTCTTCTGGCCTGGCGTTCGCAGGACCTTATCTTGTTGAGCCTGGTGAGTGAAGGCGTCTGTGCCAGTTTTCCTGCTGAGACCTTCAATGCCCGTGATGCCCATCATGAAGAACGGTGGTGCTACCGCTGTGAGGCTGTCTTCACAAGGCATGCAGAAAACCCGGGCCCTTCTTACCTTCAGTCTAGGAGAGCTGGAAAGCAAGCCTACTCTGAAATATGTACACAGCAATAATGTAGGCGTACGTTTTCCCTCCTTCTAAAAGTGGTGTAATTCATAGTAGGCAGTTACACAAATTACTGCCTTTGTTAGCAAGTTAAGACCGCCAGACGTGTGCGTATTTGTGCACACTATAGAAAGGAACAGGATTACCCTGTCGTCATCTACATGCCTCCTTGCCGTTCTTCATTGTGGTTTCGCCGCAGAATCGTGGCGCGGAAAGGAAATGGAAATGTTCATACGCTTGTTTGCTGTGGTGTGATGAGTGGGTTCAAGTTTGCAATCTTGTGAAATTGTATTTGTGTTTGATTTATTGCCCTAGCATTGGCATTATGTGTTGGAGGTGCCTGCATGTTTTGTTTCTGTTGCCAGGTGCTTGAATCAGATGCTGTTGGCCCTGTGCCCTCATGTGCCTCAGGGCTATGAGACATAGTCTACTGTGACGTATCCCAAAAGAACAGGTCTGTCCCAACAAGTCCTCCCAAGCGGGGGACGCCTAGGGGTTGTTCTGCTGTTGATGTCGGGAGTAGGGTAGGGCTGCTCTGGACGCTGCGGGGAAATCCTTATTTGAGAAGTAACATGGGGTCACCACTCCTGTCCCCATGCAGCCCATGACCGACCTCGACACCAAGATCCAGGAGAAGGCCATGAAGGTGGACATGGACATCTGCCGGCGAATCGACATCACAGCCAAACTGTGCGATGTGGCCCAGCAGCGCAACTCTGAGGACGTGTCTAAGATCTTCCAGGTGAACACCCACTCTTCTGTCTGACCTGGTAGAGAGGTCTAGGTCAGCACTGAGAACCTATGGCCAGGCCACTCTTTACCTGCACACCACAAGTCCAGCGCACCCCTCGCTCTTTCTTACTCACATTGGTGACGTAACCGTGGTCTCTGTGTTCTAGAGATGGCTTGTACACAAGGAGTAAAGACTGCTGCTTGGGCATAGGAGAGCTTTGGTGCAGAGGTGGCCTGACCTACAGGGCAAACAGGAGATTTCTTGACTGACTAGTGAAATGGAAAGGCCAGTAGGGTTGCGGCATAGTCACATTTCAGACTCGTGAGCCAAGGAGTGACTGAGTCCACCCCATTGTCCTCCCAGAGGCACTCACTTGGATTTCTGTGTTGTCTCCTGATTATCCTGTAGAGCAGCTCACTCTAGTTTGGTGCACCCATTGAATGGGGGTTTGGGAAATCAAGCTTCTTTACTTTTAGTTTTGGGGTTCAATATGGCTTTACCTGAGACCCACCTTAGACACAATTTCAAATTGCCAATTGACGCTTCTCAGTTTAAACTGAGGCAGCTGGCAGCGTGTTCTTCACCCTACCACAGACTTGTGCATGTTATTACCTTTGTATCGGCCATGCATGTAGCACCCTATGCACCAGGCCTGTGCATGCTATTATCTGAGCACTGCTTGAGAATGCTCTGTCGAGTGTTTGAAAATAGCGAATATCCCACAGCTCAAGGCCCCGATAGCCCACCCTGCTCCTACCCTTGCATCCTGGAATCCATGCTCTTGACCCTTTCCTAGGAGCAGATTTCCCACCTCCCTCACACCCATTTTCACAAAGTTACTCCTTGTAACCACTGCTTTTTTCCCTGCGTGCAGGCAAGCTCCACATCCAAGAAAAAGGACCGAAAGCTGTTCCCAGAAGATGACCTCTCTGAGCAGGATGCAGATACCGGGCGCTTCTCGGATGACGAAGTCAGCTGCTCCCTCAACATCACTGATGAAATGAAACGCATGTTCAACCAGCTGTGAGTACCTGATCGCATTCTACGCGAAGGGGGTACTGATCATTAGGGGTGGGCGGAATTTGCGTAGTCTCGCTACGCAAAGGTCCGCGAAACGGTAAAAAATCTACACGAGCACGCAAAATTGCTTGCTCTGCGTGTTTGCAATGCTTTTTTCCTGTTTGCAAATGCTGTTTGCGTGCTCGAGGAGAAATATATTGCAAACACGCATTTTGAAAGTGCGAACAAGCAAAAAATTCCACAAAGCTGCGGATCATGGAATTTTTGGCAATTCCACGTTCTCCGCGGAACGCGAAATTACCCAAATTCCACAAGCAGAATGGAATTTACCACCCAGGCCTACTGATCATGCGAAATTATTAACGTCAAAGTGGCCGCGGTGGTGGGTATTCTTGTTTACACTCACTACTCCAGCAAGCTTAATAGTACACCTTCCAAAATGCTCTAGTGTTGAAGTCTGTGAAAGAAAACTAAAATTTTTATGTTAAAAGCAGCATTGTATCAGAAAGCATAGCCTGGCATTTGACCTCTATCTTTTAAACTCAGCACATACGTGCCACGATAAAAACAACATTTGAATGCATCTTTATTCCTCGTTTGCCTACAGCACTCTACCATGGTATTTTTGTGGACACTGCAGCCACCCACCCCACACATACTCTCCAGCACCAATAGAAAAATGTGTCTTAATAAAACATAACTTTTAATAAATGTCTATGTAGTGCTATAATCTGATAGTTTTTTTAAAAAGAGGTTTATCATATTTTTTTTTAATTGTTTGCTGAACGATATACATACCAAACGTGTTGATGGCTCAGCTTGTGCACGGACTCTTAGAACCAAACCAGACCCTTGGCTCGGCTCTGGCTCAGCACATCCTATTAATTTCCCTAAGCACTCTCCTCTCTTTGTCAGTCAGTCATAAGCTTTTATTCGATATGCAAGATATCTTATAAGCACATTTACAATACAATCATTACAGTGTACAAAAAACATTGCTTTAAGAAGTCAGTATGAGAACTCATTTAAAAAAAGATAAAAGGACATAAAGTGCCCATTAATAAATAAATTAGCTAAAAAAGGAATTAAACCGCTACTGACAATCTCTTACAGCGAATAAGCTATAACTGTTTTAAAAATTTTGCTGTTCCACACACAATAGGGGGGGAAGTGTCCGTAGTTAGGATACGCAAGGCTACTAGGTGGCTACGTGTACCCATATTTCGGAAGAGAGGTTTCAACCAAAAGCTCCTAGGCCTTGCATAGTCCGGGCATTCAAATAGGACATGCGCAATAGACTCAACCCTATTCGGGCAACATGCACAGTTAGGGGAAGAACGGGCCGCTGATGTCCAATTCGATACCACAGCACCTAGCGGGAGGGATCCAACTCTAAACTTAAAATAAAGGGCTCGGTCAAAGGGGAGGGTGATCAGGTCCAGGTAGGGTTCAAAGGCCACAATGTCTTTGATTTGTAGGAAGGAGACAGTGGACTTACAGTGGTTCGAGTTTGTAATTAGGCGCTCCGCCGTCCATTTCCAGAAAAGCGCCTTGACAACTTCTTTTGGAGGGGCTGAGCGTGATGACCAACAGTCCCCTAGTCCGATCTTCTCCAGAAGCTTTTTAGTTTCTCTTAACCATCTAATCTTAGCCCAACCCCCCAGACTCATTATTTCCCCCAGACCATCAGCGTAGGATTTTAGTTCTTCACCCCTCCAGATTCGTGTCCATAGCAGGAGCGGGCGAAGCTGGGCCTGATCTTTGATGTTTTTACAGCCCATATCCAACAACACTGGTACAGATGGTGTGCTCAGTGGAATAGAGATAATGGATTTTAGTAGCTTGCTCTCCGCTATCGCTAGGGCATCCAAACGGCAGTGGCCCCACAGTTCTGCCCCATACAAGGCTGATGTCACTACTTTGGCCTTGTAGATATCGATTACTGGAGTAAGTGATCTCCTAGGTGAGGCCCGGAACTCCCTCATGAGGGCTCCTCCTACTCTCCTATGGTTGAGGACCATTTTGTCGATGTGATTTGCCCAAGACATCCTATCCGTAATCCGAATACCGAGGTAATCGAATTCGGCTACTTTCTCTAAGGCAACCGAGTTAAGTGTAGGTGGGCGGCCCAGTTTCCTAGGTGGATTTAGGACTAGGTATTTTGTTTTGTCCACATTTATTATTAAACCTTTTGCAGCACAAAACTCCTGGAAACGCGTTAGCAATTTCTGCAGGCCTTGGGGGGTCTTCGAGATCAGAAGCGTGTCGTCCGCAAAAAGCAAAGTGGGGATACGGACTCCTCCGAGACAGGGGGCGTCGGCTGGTTCTTGTTGAAGATGTTTTACCACCCCATTCACATATAGTGAAAATAGGGTGGGCGCCAAGACGCAGCCCTGTCTTACGCCCCTGGACACTGGTATCTTCTCAGTGAGCTCTCCGTTTTTACCCCAACAAACCTGTGCAAAGGTATGGGCATGGAGGCTAATGAGGAGGGACAAGATGTAAGGGGGTAATCCCAACTCATTAAGCACCCTCCAAAGCTCTTCCCGGGGGACTAGGTCAAAGGCAGTCTTCAGGTCTATAAAGGCCAAGTAAAGACTACCCTTGCCTAGTTCCACCACCTTCCACCCCAGTAGTGCCAACCTAAACACCTGCTCTATTGTCCCCATACCAGCCCGAAAACCTGCCTGAAAGTCTGATAGGATTTTATTCTCCTCCACCCAATGTAGGATTCTTCCGAGGATAGCTTTACCAGCTATCTTTTGGGTGGAGTCTATCAGACTTATGGGGCGGTAGTTCCCCGGGGTTTCCCTGCACCCTTTTTTGTAAATCGGGACCACCACCGCCCCTTTCCAGGATTCTGGCACTGCCCCTCCCATCATAATGTCATTTAGGAGAGCGGCAATGACCCTTCCCCATTCCGCTGGGTATGCCTTCATAAGGTCCCCCGGAAGGCCGTCTGGGCCCGCTGCCTTGCGAGGCGCTACCCACCCTATAACCCCCTCAATCTCTAAGGGAGTGAAGAGATCATAGGCGTGAGGTTCAATTGCTAGTGTAAGGTCCATCCCAACATTTAGTTCCCCATCTGGAGGGAGGTAAAGGGTCCCGAAGTGTTTTACCCAGTTTTGAGGCGGGATGTTGCAGGGTCTCATAGATGCATCGGGTTTATTCCGTGTGCCTATGAGATTCCAAAAGGCCCTTGAATCCCTAACTTTACTAGCCTGGAGCAGGTCTTCCCAGAATTTGTCTTCCCACTCTCCCCTAGCAAATTTAAGGGACTTATTATAGGCCTTCCTTGCTTCCTGTATCACACTTCGGGATTTGTGCTTAACTGCCTCAACTAACTTTGCCTTGTGAACCCTACATGTATGGGTATACCAACCATCAACAGGTTTTTTTAATTCTTTGTTGCCCGACTTGTTGGGGTGTGAGGTAAACACGCTAGATAAGGCTTCTACCAAGGAGACAAAAAGCCCACTCACTGTACCCACCCCTTCTAGGGAGGTTCCGAGGTTTGTTACTGCAGGATTTAAGAGGGTTTGAATTTCCCCTACCTTTACCTCGGAGAGAACCAATTTCGCCCATTTTATTCGTCTACCACAAGGGGAGACTTCAGAATCATCCGGGGGTGCAGCTACCGGGTTAATGTTGTCCTTCCTTAAAGGGCGCCACCACTGGTCCATGCTTAAAGAGAGTGAGTTGTGGTCACTTTCAGTCGTGGGGACCACCTGCATGTCCCTTACGTAAGACCATAGACACACATCTATTAGGAAATAATCTAGCCTAGAGGTGTGTCCTGATCTGTTATACGTGTGGGCACCCCCCCTATCCGAGGATGTCCTCCCATTTGCTGCCCTTAAGTTAAATTCGAGGCTCAGGGAGTATATCTGGAGCGCCACTTCTGTCCACCTTCTGATCGGGGGGATTTCCAGTACCGGGATCCCCAACCTGATATCCTCCTCATCTTGGTCGAGGGAAACGTCCGAGCCCAAAGGCTCGAACGTACAGTTCATATCGCCCGCAACCAATGTACTTGTCTTATATGGGGTGTTTTTTAGCAAGGTCTCGAGGAGAGATATTACAGGAGACTTTCTCCCGCCCTTGGTTCCCCGGGCATAAACATTGTAAACATTTAAGACAATTCTTCCCCTTTGATCTATTAGGCTGATGTTTTGTATGTCCGGGCAACCTGTGGGAAACTCCACTACTCTGCAGTCTAAAGAGGCTGCGACCCAAATGAGAAGGCCACCCGAAGGTCGCCCTCTCCCTGTTTCCGAGACTTGCGCAGGGAAGGAATAGGAAGAAAATCCCACCCTATGAACCGGCACCAAGCTCCATGTCTCTTGGAAAAGGCACAGGGAGTGCTCATCAACCCACGCAGTGAAATCCGGTAGAGCCAGTTTTCTTGCAATCCCTGCGACATTCCAGCTGCAAACCTTAAAGGCTAGGTCCGTCACAGCTGAAGTGTCGCTGGGCGCTAGAATGCCCCTGTCTATGGTCCTCCTCGAAAGTATCTGAGGGGAGCAGGGATCATGGGGGATGGCTATAGAGGCTACTATCCCACTTACAAAGTTTGTTTGGGTGGGTGATACTCCTGCTGGCTCTACTCTACTCTCGATTTCCAGTCAGTAAGGCCCTGGTGCCCACAATTGGTTCTCCCTTGTACCCCCCGTGACCCCAGCCCAATTTTGACCAAAAACAGGGGAACTTAAACTTCCTCCAGTTAGGATAACACTTTGCCTGGGGTAAAAATAAGAAAGATCTACCACTTTAACCCCCGGAACCCCCATACTTTTAATAGGAGTACAAATCGAGGGCACTATTCTTGGGTCTTGAAAATTTATAATTATACAATCCCCCTCCTGAGTTTTTTTCCCCTGCCCTACCCACCCCACTCTGCGGACACTTAGAATGATACCATCCACCCCCAACGGGATTGGCTTGTTTGCCTTCAGCCAATGGATACACTTGTTCTTGAGTGATTGGTGGTTTTCCAACTGGCCTTCCTTTAAAGGGGGCACGTTAACCAATACAACAACAAAAGGTTGACAGTCTGGTGGGAGGTTTACTGGAGGGATCCGTCGTACTGGATTACTAGGGACTGGTAAGGTGGTAGATGGGGCAGTGGGTTGGGATACAGATCTAGGGGCTTTCCCTGACGCTAACCCGTTGAATTTATTACGTGCGCCTAATTTTTGGGAGTCTTCCGTTTTGCCACTAGCTATCTGTGGCTGTTTTTGTGGAAGAGGGTTAGGCTTATTTTTATCAGGCTCTAAGTGTGTTGATAGCCCCTTGTGATTTGGCCCTGCTTTGGGACGGGGAGGAGATTTAGGAGCTGGAATTAATGGACTATTAGATACAACTTTATTAAGACATATTAGGGGCTAAGGGTCTCTCTGGGATGGTGGCTCGTTCCCCTTTGCACCCATGTCCTTGTTTTCACTCACTCTGGTTATTTGTTTAAATGTGGTTTTAAGTGAGTGGAACCCGTCAAGGGTTGATTGCTCTAATTTATCTATCCTCTCCCCTAAACCCTTGACCTGTGTTAGTAGCGGTTTCAAAAGACTGTATACTTTCTCAAAGATATTTTCAGCTGTTAATGGGTCAGTGTGCTTAGGAACCTTAGCAGTGTTAGCGTCTGAGTGTAGTCCCTTGGAAGAGATCAGAACATCCCCTTCTATGTCAGCTTCATTCACTATAGACCTACCCCTTATGTTTCTCATACCAGATCCAGAAGGCTTTCTTACTCTTTGATAAAGAGCAGCCTGTCTCACTAGCCTACCCTTTTTACGTTTTCGTGACTTTTTACTTAAGGGCCTATTCTCCTGACTAGTCTCGGGAGTTTGGCTGTTGGATGGAAACCCTAACTGACTCCCCTTCTAATATCACTAAGGAGGGGGTGAGCGATTTTGGGGGCAGAGGATCACTGGTGTCTTCGTGTGGACGATTAGGTGATAATGATGAAGACAGTCCACCGTCTTCCTCAGTAACTATAGGTATAAGTTCGACCAGATTTTCCAGCCTATCTATATTTTGCTCTATACCAGCCAACTGAGGGGGGTCTGTGGAAACACCAATCACACTAGGTGGGGAAACAGATTGAACCCGGACACTGGCCGGTGTAAGCGACTGAGCAGCAACCCCCAAGGATGAACGTCTTGAGGGGAGGTACACCTCAGATAAACGCCGCTCAGACATAGCAATCTCCTTTTCAATCACCGCCGCCACCCTGGTGATGAAACGGTCCATAGATCCTATAACAGGGCTCGCGGCATTTGGCCCCCTTTCGCCTTCACTCCTAAGAAGCTTTCCGGAGCGGGTAGACATGATTGCGAGGAACAGCACGGGGACTCACACCGGGCGTATGTACTCACTGCTGATGGAGAAGAAAGGGACGTGGCCCAGCCCAGCCTTGACAGCCCCTGACTGCCACAGACTGCCCGCCCTTTGCTCAGGCTTCGCTCGGCGTCCCGCTCGCGTCCCGCGGAGCGCCAGACAGAACGTGAAATAGGAGAGTGTTACAGGCGGGGGGCGTGGCTGGTGGTGGGCGCGTCCGCTAGCGCACCTGTGAGAGCAGGGACTCCTGGATCTTCGAGTCCCTGCTAGAGCGCCAACGCCAACTCGATGTTTCCCCCAACGCCTCCTGGAGCCCAGCGCTCAGAAACAGCTTTCACCCTCCTGAAGCCGCGAAGCGGCACCCGCGGAGCGGGTGCGGCAAGGGGCAGCGGCAGGAACACAGGAGTCGGTCCCAGGGTCAACGGGACGTGCAGAAGCTCCACAACACACCACAACACCACTGCAACTCTCTTTGTGACTCAGTCACTTGATAAAATGATTTGTAAAAGGTGAGCACTAGAAATATGGAGCGCTGACCGCATGCACTAATGTGACAACTCTGCTACAAGAAGCCTTGATGGTAGAGACTAAGAAGATTATTTGCAGTGAAAATAAATCTCAAATAAGTGATCTGAGGGCAGACAGGGGACTCTATGCTGTTGTGTAGTATGACTGTAGTCGTGCCTTCCAAGGAAGAACTACCAGGTCCAGGCAGGGGCGTAGCTTCAGCAGGTGTGTTTAGGGTGCGACACACCCCAAATCCATTCTTGGTTTGGTTGTTTGGGGCCCTGAGTTGGGCCTGCACTGTCTGTCATTTGTGCTCATCATTCCCATTTCACTAAAAAGTTTTGTCTTCTTTATTTTTGGGATTGTGATCTTGGATATGTAATCTGATCAGATTTCCAAAAAAGTAATCTGCACCAATAGAGCTATACTCCTTGAATGTGTTCAAATGTACTACTTTTTGAAATTCACAAACCTCGACAGTAGTAAGCTTGGAAAGCTGCACCAGCCTGAAGTTTCCAGACATACCACTGGCAATGACACATTCAAAAGCTTTGGAATGAATGCTTGCAAATAATCTAACCAGTGGCAATCGCTTGAGGTAGCATTCCATCCCATTGTTTTTTGCCCACTGTGCCATTTTGGAAAGAGGCCCACCTAATGCAAATCAGTATTGATCCTGTTCCTCCCTGTAACAGTCTTTCCCAAACCTTGATCATGTCACCGCTCCACCCTGCACCACATTGCTTGTTTAGTTGGGACATTTGAGCTTCACAACCTACGAATAGCACAGACTAAGCTAAACCTCTGGTTAATGTGGGCGAGCCGGGCTATTAAAACCAGCCAACAGAAGTATTTAGGGCTGCTGTGTAATGTTGATCGCAAGATTGAGAGCAAGTAGACTTATCATGAAGGTGGGCTGTAAGCGCATGTTTGTCCTCCTGGAAAATGTTCAGTGCATGTTCTGAACAACTGGGTTTGTTAGCATGTCAGGTGACTGACGGGGGCCTCTATTCCAGCTTGACTGCTCTTTTGGAGGGATTGACCTCCTAGCTGCTAGGTTCCAGGAAATGTGACTAATTAGGCCTCTCCTATTTTTTTTCTTCGAATTCTGGGACTCGTAGGTATGTATGTATGTGTGTGTATATATATATATCTCCCAGAATAAAGACCGGACTAAATATTCCAGAACTCAAAGCAGAAAACTAGACTGGACTAACAAGTCACTTGTGGACTTGTAAGTGGTGGTTTGAAAATCTACCACTTGCCCTTTCCTTCAGAGCGGGCGAAAAGGATGCACCAAACAAGATGATTGGATAACGTGCATTTTTGATCAGGTAGTGATAACATGTCAACGACTGGGAGGAAGGAGTACAGCACACTGGCTACGGGGGGGCATGCAGGGTGGGGTGGGTCGGTTGGGGACTGTTCTATATAAAAGGTGTCTTGTTGGAGCTGTGTTGATTTACTGCATCGTTAGCTGATGCCTGGATTGCTTTTATTCTGTACTGTATCCTCTACACTTGATTGCCAATAAAAACCATTTTTACAACAAAAAAAAACGTGCATTTTTGATGACCTTGAGCAGGTTCCAGCTCCCCTATCTGAACAGTCTTTCAGACCAGGGACCCTGCACGCAAAGGCTGTGAGATATTGTGCCCATCTGTGCTGCCGCAGCCCCTCTTCAGCCTTGCAAATGGGTCTTTAGCCCTAGCCGGATTAGCGCTGTCAGTCTTAAAATAACAGGCACACAGAGGCAGATTAAGGCTTTTTTTTTGCGTTTTTTCCGGTTTCCAATCCTCTTTATGTTGTTCTGCTCCAGCACCTGCCGGAGGGGACTGCTTTTCTTTGCACTTGTGAGATTTCTGGCAGAAGCAGTCTTAAAACAGCAAGAAACATCACAAAGTGGGGAGTGCGTGACAAGGGTCTTCAGGCAGGTTGCGCACGAGCTGTCTGCATAGAATATTGGGCAGGTCGGGGCAAGGAATGTTTCTGCCCAATGCATGTACCCAGAAGCACAGAGCAGGAAGGGTTTACTGTAGTGTTAGCAGGCAGTGCGTGCACCGGGAGTAAAGCACAAGGGCATGATAAGGCATGGCTGTATCTGCCTCTTGCATGTCCGGGGTAGAGTATTGGGGTGGTCCAGGCACCCTGTGCAGGGACCTGGAGCAGTAAGGAAAGGGCTTGAAGGAATTTCATTCATAGCTTCCTTCTAACCACAGACCAAAGAGGCGGGTACCTGGAGAGGAGGAGTTGGAGAAGGTGAGAAGTGTGTACAAACTTGGCTTCCTTGCTGTCGTTCTTGGAGAGTCGCCAGAGTGCGGCATTTCATTGGGAGCACAGCCTGAGCAGTAACAGGGTGGTAGAAAAACACCTTCAGGAAATCCTGAAAAATGCATGCCTGCCTGTTCGGAGAAATTAAATGACTGCCACAAAAACCTTGGATGCATATTTTTTATTTTCATTGGGACGCAAATATCGGTTGGGAGGCCTGCAACATTTGGGGCCAGATGTACAAAAGTTTTTTAAGGGTGCAAACCTGATTCGCTGAATCGGGTCATTAGCAACCTAAAAAAAACTTTTTCCAATATACAAAAGGCAAATTGCGATTCTGTAACTTGTTACTCAATCACAGCATGTGTTTGCTACCAAATACTGATTTGGAATGGATATCCCTTCGAAATACCGGATTGGAATGGTATGTATTAATGTTTTGCGGCAAAATTTCAGCTGCAAAACATGAATCGTTTTAGGACTACAGACTTTTAGTGGGTACCCATTCGCAAATGAGAAGGGGGCATTTGGACTACTGCCTACTCTTTCAAAAAAGAAAATAAAGCGTTTTTTAAAACTCATCCCGTTTCTCTTTAAGGAAAACAGACTGCAATTGAAAAAAGAAGAAAGATTTCTCTATTAAAAGTAATCACAGACAAGGTGATCTGCTGACCTCAGCAGGCCACCATCCTTGTGATGGCTGTGATTCTAGTGGGTCACAAATTGTGACATGCCTCATTAATATTCATGAGGTTGGTTGATTTGCAATCCACAAGGAATCGTTATTTTTAAAATGAATAGTTTCATACATTGGGAATACCAATTTCCTAATTGAGATTCAGAGATAATTGCAATTAGGGAAATCGCCATGCCTAATGTTAATGCATCTGGCCCTTTGGTTATGTAACGCAGATGGAGCCATGTGGCCTGCTCGAGGCATACTGCTCAGGCGGCTGTGAGCGAGGGAATTCACTCTGACTACAGGCGTATGTCACCTTGCTGTTTGGGGGGGGTGGGGGGGGGGAGCATATCTGCTCAAGAGGGCATGAGAGGATACTTAACTCAGTCGCCAGGCATATGTGACCTTGCTTTTTCTCCGTAAGGTTCTAGATTTTTATATTTATCAATGGCAGGTGCGACAGCCTGGCCTGCCGTCTTTCTCCAGAACCTTCCACCTTCGAATCATTTGCATAGTGACAGAAGGAGAAGTCTAGGAATGGTGGAAGTACAGGTAAAGATGCAAGTACGAAGAACAGCGGCTCACACCAACGTATTTTATAATGAAGGGGAGTCGGGAGTTGTAGCTTTTGTTCCAGGTAATTACGGGCGAGGGATTTGCGTATCTGAAATGGACTAGGCGTGACCTATGTCTCACTCCTGACTGCCCCCACAGTCTCGCAGTCCTCTTCCGTCGGTGGATGCATACACCCAACCACTGATCCACCCAATCATAGACTGTGGCCCCTAGATGGCTGGCGGGACTTGACCTAGTGTGGTCACTGCTTGCACTGCACCGACCGATGCCTGGCCCGGATTGGCTAATGCCCTACGCATCGTATGAGCGTTCCTCTGCCTGCCCTAGGTGCTGAGACCTGTCGGGAAAGAGGTCTCTGTTTACTGCTGACCCGGGGCAGAGTAGACGATGCACGGGCCTCTGCGGAGCAACAGTGCACTCTGGTCGCAGGCAGCACCGACTCCCTGCCCCCTATTCTGTCCTATAATTACCCTGCAGCTCGCGCCTCTCCTGTGAGTGTTCCCAAGAAGGAGCGGGCACAGATCGGTGCCGCGAGATGGGGCACCGCGCGGGCGCTCCATCAGTCGTGCGCGTGTCGCAGCCGGTCTGTTCCAGTGATGTGACGTCATGAACGCTGCCGTCCGTGTGATGTTTGGCGGTGTTTGCGGACCGTAACGCACGAGGCCCGGCAGGAGGTGGGCTCCGTGCGTATCTGTGCACGCGGACAGCCAGCACCCCTTGGAGACTGAGGCCGTGGTTCTCCAGCCGGTGGCTGCGGCCTCCAGTTTCTCTGGAGCTCATGTTGCCTTCCTCCTCCTGACTCCACGGTTTAACTGTTCGTTTCTTGCTTGTAAAGGAAGACCCTTTACCCCGACAGAGTAAATACACTTTCAGGGTATAATGTGCGTATATCTCTGACGTCCCAGGCACTTGGGAGGGGGAGAAGCACACCTGCGCACCTCTTCCTTCGCTGACCAGCCCCCAGAAGTGAATGCCTTTGTCCCTTTGAATGGCAGGCGACATGAAAAGAAACCGAGGGACTGGCGTTGGTATGAAATGCGGCGGCTGCGCCCAGCAGGTGGCCCGCTGACGCAGTAGTGCAGAGACCTTGTTAGTTGCGCTCTGTGGCGCAGGACGGCCGCTCCTGCTTTGGCACCTGTGTCTGCCGCGAAATGCTGCCCTTCGTTTGAGCTGTCCCAGAGGGGTTACGGCTGGATCCCGGCGGCTCCTCGGCCCCGCAGGGGCTTCTGGTCATAAGGACTGTCTGAGGTCCCAGTGGCACCAAGAGACCTGTTTGAGAACGGAATTGTGGCTTAAGGGCTGACGTGTAACACCGGGCGTCGGGTACAAAATAATTATTTCTAGCTCAAACTGATACAAAGCTGTTAAAACGTGGCGACGGGTTCGCGCGCGGCACTTTGCAAAGGTTAACTCGTCACATTCCATTGCTTATTTCGGTATTTGATTGTGCATCTGGTACTACTGAAGTGAAACGTTCGCCCAGACAGTATTACCACGTAGACCAATTACAAAATAATGAATTCAAACTATCAAAACATGGACTGCGCAATTTTCCTTTTCTTGCCGCATAATTTCGTGCTGGTGTGCTGCATGATTTCAGTGCCCCCGATTATAGCTTTCGCTTCATAGTGTTTGCTGTGACTTACTTTTGAAGTAACATGGCTACCCTAGTTAGTCCTGGCTTCCCCTTCTGCCCCTCATTAACGGTATCTTTGCCTTTTGACCTTGGCCAGTGCGCCATGCCCTTCGCCTAGACGTGCGCCATACAATCGCCACATGCATTGCCACATCCGTCTGTAGTGCATCCTTCAGATATACACCTACCACTGCTTGCTGTCAATTCCAAATGCTCAATTTCACTCGTGAAATTCTGCATGCTCGTATTTTGAGATGGACTGTGGTGTATGTTGGTGGCAATACTATGTACACATTTGAAATGTACACTCCTTTCTCGGTGGTGAAATTTAAGATTAGATTTTTTCCCCCACTCAGCCCCCCTTTTCAATTTAAAACTAGCCATGACATCACTTGCCGACTATGGATGCTGTGCTGTAGACCTACTCTACTAATGTTATCCTGCGGAGACACCCAGTGGCTGCATTCGGAAGTGCAGTATCATAGGACGATGTTCGCCGGAGACAGAATTACCCTTCCTTAGATTTGGTACGTGGTCTGTTAGTTAAGTAGTAACGTGCCGAGTCCAGGATAATCTTCTTGTTAGGGATATTTGACTGCGTGTAACATCAGTTAGGATATTCACAATGGGGAAATTCTTCTGTAAAGCTTGTAATTTTGACATGCAGTCAGCGTCAGTTACAGGGAATCATTGAAGTTAAAACCTGAAAGCTGAAGCAGTCTCTTATTAAAGTGGTGTTGCACGAAAAAAAAGAATGCATGTAAAGCCTTCGCTTTACGGCCTTCAAATGTTTTTGGATAATTTTCGCAAATGGCATGCGTGCAACTGGAAGAAGAGGGGTTGTGTTTTTTCTGGTTATTGCTTCACAACTGTGCACGAGATAAATGTTTAATGAAGCCACAATGTAATGAAAGCTGCACATCATTCTGCACCGCACCCTATAAATTCCCTCAGAGCCTAGACATTCTGCTGCTTCATTAAAACAGCCCCTTAATGTCTACCGGCGTGTTGTCCTGAATGCACTTTATAGCCGCCGGTCTGAGGTTTGAGGAGGCAGCCTGTGGAATGCGCAGTAGGCTCACAGGAGAAGTGAAAGAACGGCTTTATTCATATAATGAGCCCCCAGTGCTGGCAGAGAGTAACACACTGGAACTTCAGGGTAGCCATCTCATGAACACTGGATTCTAAGGGAGACGCATACTCAACAGAATTCAGAGATCAGCATCATCCCAGGGCAAACGGGAGGCCCGAGAAACCGGCATACATGTAAGTGGGGCACGAGGAAGAGACGAAAGAGTAGAGACATATCTCGAGAAGAATACTAACAAAACCCTGATAACGTGAATGCCACAGTCCACATGGTTTGCATATCTCTGGTCGTTCGCCACGATCTTCCAGAGCCAGGGGTATTTTACTGCTCTGCCCTTTCAAGCCACATGGATTGCTCTCCAGGCAAGGAAGGTGGCCCTCAAACCCCACTTTGCAGTGTGCCACACCCGCTCCATTGAGAAGTACCCCATGTGTAGTAGGATTGTGGTATGGCTCTACGTTCCCAGGCCACAAGTCTTAAAAAAAAAACAAAGAAAAAGAAGCAAGGGGACTAATAAAGGTAGGCAGTATACAAGTGACATCATGTGAGACATCCCAGCGCATGACATCGCAAGTGACTTCGCAGGCTGACAGAGGAAGTGGCATCACAACCCATGATCTCCGTTAGTGACTTCCGAAGAAGTGACATCATATCTTAAGACCTCACACGTATGTTTAGCAAGTCTATCAGGAGTAAATTTGGGCGCATTGGAAGTTTTAACAAAATAGATTTTGTCAGGGTTTTGCCAAAAAAGTAATGCAACTATGACGCAAAACCTAGGCCCCAACTTGTACAATTATTTAAAAAAAAAAAAACTCTGCCACCAAGAAATTGGCTACAAGGAGAAATGTGGTATTGAATCTATTCTATAATATGACAGCAGAACGGTTATGGTATACCTCAGCCTGTACACAGTTTGTCCCAAATATTTTCAAATGTGCTCACTCTTTTGGATCAACCGTGAAGATCCAAACCTCTACAAGAGCTAAAACAAATGCAGGGAGCACCAAGAAAGAGTTTTTAGTGAGTCCAAATAAGTTTTTCGCACATCCTGGTGCTTTTAAACAAAATGTATCACTTGCACAACACAATTCTAGACCGCAAACAAGCATATACTGCACAATACTCTTTAAAATTAGCTGCTCATCTCAGTAAATGTCGTCTTGTCTTATTTGAATATTGCTAATAAAATTGATGGAAAGCTAATTTAAAAAAGTATTGTGCAGTATATGCTGGTTTGCTGTCTAGAATTGTGTTGTGCAAGTGATACATTTTGTTTAAAAGCACGAGGATGTGCAAAAAACGTCATTAAATTTATTCTGCTCAATTATGGCAAAGTCTGCATTGTAAAATATCTTGTGGAGTTAAGGCACCCACTATAGAGATCTTTGTCTGCCCAGAAAATTCCAGGGAATAATAATAATGGGAAGATAACTCGTGAGGTTAGCACATTTGCTGGCGAGATCTCGGTTGTTTTGAATCGGAGTACCATAAAGATTTATTATGTCTCGTGAAAAGCAAATCCTATAACATGCAGATGACATATTTTAATTTATTTATCAGGTAATTGAGTTACTGCTTTTAACACTGAGCTCCTTTTGTTACTTGCAGCTCATGAATTGTAACCCTTCTAGTATAGCAAAGTGAGCTATGAACAACACGTGACTCGTACACATTGTAGCCCTCACTGTCTTATGTAGCACATTCTGTACATTGATTTACACACTTGCATGATTTATTGTCAATGTGTAATGTTTACGTGTGATTTAAAGCGATCTGACACCCTGCATCCGGATGAGTTGTACTATAAAAGAAATCAAACAATATAGTTGTACTTAAATTGTTTTTATAAATACAGTGACAGATCAGAACATCTGGCTTTTTTATAGTGCATGTATATCTCTTATATAGAGGGGCTGAATAAAGTCAAAAGCATGCCTCTCCAGTACTTTTTGAAGTAATAAGCTGTGTGCCTTCCCTTCCCCTCCATTGCGTTTGCACTTAGGTGTGAGGCTCCAGATAGCTCTCAGCTAGAATACTCCATTAAAACGAAGCCTGATGGCTCCAAAACTTCGTCCTTTGTTATGGCCCCAGCTGGAATCTGATAAGCTCCCTCCCCACCTGCACGTTGCTGTTGGGAATGAAAGCAGACAACGTGCAGGCGCTGCTGAATATGTCCTGGTGTCTGAAAATTACACCGGGACATGTTGAGCAATTTCTGTGTGGCCAACATCCTGGCAGGGTAGACTGCGTCTACCCTGTGAAAATAGTGGGTAGACCCCATCTACCCACATGTAGCCAACTCGTGCCCTGCAGGTTCGGACTTATGAAGTGCCTTTTCCAGAAATTGTGACACCTGAAAAAGAATGAGACAAGCCTGTGGTCAGCCTAAGCGCCCGCTACACCCACCACTTCTGAAGTTCCCTTTACGTATAGTGCTTCCTACCCCTTACAAGGCCCTTCAAGACAGTCACTGGACTGCAGGTGCCCTCTCTCTTTTCAGAATGAGGGGACATCTCCGTTGAAGGGGGGGGGGGGGAATCACCAGTGTGGTGCGAGTGGGGCTGGTGGCTATTAGTTTCAAGCTTAGAACACTTTAAAAGAGGAACGGAAAGCAGAGCTTGAGCAGTTTAAACCTGCAGCAGGAGGCAGGGATGTAGGAGAAGAAACAGAATGAAAATGCAAGAAGAAAAGAAAATGGAGATATGATAACCAGTAAAAAAGAAATTGAGAAGAACCGAAGGTTTTCTGAAATGAAAAAGTGAAAAAGAAATGAGATGGGATGAAAGGAAGAATGAGTACGTGATTAGTTGGGAAGAAAGGGGACAAGTAAAATTCACATTAGAGGTGCCCCGGCAGTTTAATCTGTCCCCGTTTGTTTACCCCACTCTAAAAAGATTTCTAGATGCGCCACGGGCTTTAGACTAAGTCAAGACACCCACTGCAGTAAAGTAAAAGCTGCCAGTGACCATGCACAGTGGGCTGCAGTGTCGGAATATTGGAGACTAGCAAGTCTTGGTCTGTGGAGTGGTCTAAGGGTACTCTGATGAGCAGCAGCTTAACGTCAATGAAGACGGGCACGAATTGCCATGTTTTGTTATGAACCTGGGCTCGTGAGCACGTGTGCAGTATATTGTGGAGGTGAGGGTTGAATTGGAGAGCGGTATTCAAAATAGGCTGCCCATGGCTGAATATTTTAAAATTGTTGAATTACTTTTTTATTTCACGTCAGACTTTACATTAGATACTTTACAATCAAACCACCAGTCTTTTGGCATTGAGGCACTGCTTTTTAAGAGTTTACTAGAAACGTTGCGTCACTTCGTCCTGTTGAAGGACATAGATTGCTCTTGTGAAATTATTTCTGTTTTTTTATTTTCATTCCTAGTAGAATTTAGTAATTTATAAATCCCCTTACAACCACAATCCGTATTTGAACGGTAACATCTAGCTAAAAACGTAATTCTGCATATATAAGAGTACAGCACGTTCTTTGCCATGAATTGCATGTAACTTCATAGGGTAAACCCTACCTACTGGTAGATGCCCAATGGGGGGTGGGGGGAACCGAAAATAGGGACCATTTCAGACCTAACCACTACATAAAGGAATACTGCACATCCTGTGAATCCCCAAAAGTCTTCAAGCTGCTAAACTACTGTTACAGGGACATTTTTTCCTTCTTTGTCGTACTTTCAATGCTGTCATTGGTTCTTGGCAATACCCACCTACCACTGAAACCTCCATATTGTTGGTGTTGCATGTGCTATTGTGCGATCTACTGGTGGATTTTGTGAACCCGATTTGAAGGGAGTCCTAGTTCTCACTAGTGTTGATGCCCCCTGGTAGCGTTTTGTGATATCAAGGCAAGCTGGTCTGGTCTCATTGGAAGGCCAGCTGGTTCTTGAGAGGAAGGGTTGTGAGGCATGGCTGCAATGATAGGTGACCGTATACAATCCATTTTGACTGGGATTAGAAGCCACAGCTGTCGGGGAAGGAGAGGGCTGCCTCCATGTAACATGGCTCTATATGACACATGCTTTGCCCAGCAGGAACTCATTCAGACAAGAATTTGTGCTTACACAGGTGCTCAACTGTTGCCTTGTCTGCCTTTTTTGCAGGAGGGATACATATGACTTCGACGATGACTGCGACAGCCTGACCTGGGAGGAGAACGAAGACACACTGCTGCTCTGGGAGGACTTCTCCAATGGCAACCCATCCGTAGAGGTCCAAACAGAGGTGAGTGGGTATGCATGACTAGGGTAGGTGAGATATCTGTGTGTATTTTTTTAGCAGATGATTCCATAGAGGTGCAAGAAGAGGTTTGTGTGCTTTCGGCTGCGTGTGGGCTGGAGGTTGGGGCACGTAATGGTCCACAAGCATCACATGGATAGCCTGCTTCTGTTTTACCAATTCTTCCATAAATGTGCAGGCAGAGGTATGGGTGCTGAAACACATGCAGACATGGATAGGGCAGAATGTGTCTGTGTGCATCAGATGGACCAGATGTTTCTCCAGTATCCCGCCACACAGGTGCAAGTAAAGGTACATGTCCCTGAGGTCTTTGCAGGCTGGGGATGGAGGTGGGGGGGTGGTGTGTGTCGTGAAAACATACTCCATCCTCTGTAGAGACTCAGAGAGGTATGTGTGCAGATGGGGTTGTGAACTGATTGTAGCACACGGATAGGCTGTTATCATTCTTACAACGGTTCCAGTGAGAGATGAGTGGGGGTTAGATGTGCTGTGGTCCTTGTGTGGGGGGAGTGGTAAAGGGGTCCATGAGTATCTTTTCTAACTGCAATCCTGTCAAATGTAAGTGGGGGTTGCCTGCGTAGCAGGTTCTTGTTTGTTCGGGCCTCGTGCTGCAACCATGTAGGCGGCCTCTCAAATTTGTAGTCCTTATAAGCAGGTTAACTTGTGGGTATGCACGTGTCAAGGTGTGAGCAAAAAATCATATGCAACCACTCCAGTTGCATGCTTTTCTGAGATGTGATTGGGACTTTAGGTGGACAGCAAGTTCTGGGGTGTTAAGGGCTTGGGTCGATTCAGATAGGCTGCGCTTGCATAGTTCAACCTTTCCAGAAAGGTGCAGGTGTAAGTCTGTGTGCTGGTGTCTTTGTATAGCCTGCTTATTCATTTACAGTGGATCCGTACAGATGCAAGTGGGGGTTATAGTGTGCTGTGTGATCCTTGTATCTTAGGACGATGGGAAGCGCTGGGGGACCACATGTATTGCGTCGACAGGCTGCTTCTCCAGTTACAGCCCTTCTACAGGGAATGCAAGTCTGGGTACATATCTAGTGCAGGTTTGTTTATTGGCCAGTGGATGGGGGGGGGCGGGGTCCTGTGCGCCAGCCTCTCAAAATGATCGTTCTGTACACAAAGGAAGAAGTTTGCACTGGGTCTTTATGCGGCAGGTTTGAATGCTGGGACAGAGGTACCCTCTGCAGTGTGCAGGGAGCCTGTATTTCCACATTACATAAAATCAGTTAAACCGGAAAAATGGGAGCCTTAAATTGTAAACACAGAAAACAGTCCTTTCTGGCTGCATTAACTTGGAAATCTATAGAAAACAAAAAAATACAAGTAATAAATCCTCTTTAGAGTGAACTTTGGTGCTGTGAGTCAAATGCTAGGCCAGTAGCTGTGCGGACTGACATTCAGCGGAGTTTAAAAAATGTACATTGTGCAGGAACGCTGTGTTAATCCTCTTATAAAGGTGCATGGACAGGTATGTCTACGCCTAGGGCTCGTTTGCTGGGGGTTTCTTGTTTGGGTGGAGGGGCTGTTCCTGTGTAGCCCCAAGCGACCTGTACACTGTACAGGAAGGCTGTGTTAATCCGGTTATAACTGTGCATGAACACGTATGTGTATGCCTAGGACTTGTTTGCTTGGGGTTTCTAGTTTCACAGGGGGCGGGGATGAGAATCCTTGTATGCCGGGGTCTTTCTGTAGCTCATCGATGTGCTGTGTATAGAACTTCAATCCTTCAGAGGTCAGTTTTGCATCCCTGGTGTCCTGACGCAGCACGGTCCTCTTTAATGTTCACATTGGCAGGCGGCCATTTGTTTCTCTTTGAAAGTGACCCTTTGCTAGCAGCAGATTTCTGCAGAGCGCTGCAAAATGCACTTTTTGCTGCTTAGTAATTGTCGAATGCCTAGACATGTCTAGTATCTAAATGCCCACCTCTTGCCCCCCCACATGAACAAGTTGGTGCTACCCACTTAGCTCCCTTCTCCAGACCACGCAGATCTTGGTTGGTCTTTTGCTGTTCCCTTAGTCTGGCCCCCCTGCCTATCCCCCACCCCCATCTTAGTGCTTGCCTATGGCGTTATGAATTCTATTTCTAGGGGTTTAACTGCAGCCCACAGGAAATTGCGTGTTCTTGTGGTGGGTGGTATGATTGACATCGCGTGTTGAATCAAGTGTCTACTCTGCTGTCGCGTCTGCGGCAGGCCTCTGCGTCTCCTCGCCAAGCAGCAGCTCTACAGCTCCGGTGGATCATATGAGCCCAGGGGACCGTACAATTCAGTTTGAGTCCAAGAAATCAGTCTGCAGGCGTGTTTAATTTATAACTCTCCATTATCGTGTATCATGTGGCACGCTGCAGCTCTGCAGAGAGGGCAAGCAATTTGCTGTGGCTGCAGAATACAGAATGCTTTTCACCTACTTTGCTTTTGCTGTGCTGAAGGGTGTCATATTGATGATTTAGTAGACTTCAGCAGACATGGCTATCTAAATATGTAGATTCCATGGGGTGGGTAGGAGTAGTGAGATGGGGGTGGGACATGGTGCTGCTCAAGGTGACGGACCGGAAGAGTCAATCGGGAGGCTATGATTTCTGATAATCGATCTTGGGAAAAGGCTCAGGAGGCTCTTAGCCTACCTTCCTTTCTCACAGCGCACAGCAAGGTGTGCAAAGGCGTAGCTTCAAGTTGGATGTTTGGGGTGTTACACCCCTAAGAAATATAATATTTAAGAAATAGTTGCATACAAAAGCTTTCAGTCGGGTATGATAAAGTGTCTGTCAGATTTCAGCTGAAATTTTAAATATGCAGTCTCAATCCAAAGTGAGCAAGGGACTCACGTCTGAGCATACCCTGCCAACTTATGGCGAACAAAGCGGTACAAAAGGGGGTGGTGATGGAAACCGGTCCGAGGAAGCTTGTTTCCGGTCCAGGGAAGGCATGGCTTGGCAGTTCGGGCTGGACTATTCCCATGAGGCACAGGGTCAGACTGATTTGCATATGGCCATGTCTGAACTGGGGTGGCAGAGTGGGCTAAAGAATGGTGATGGATTAAACCCCGATCTTTTGACTGGGTGTGAGTGTTTGATTGGTTCAGAGGCTCCGTCCATCACCACCCCCTTTTGTACCGCTGTGTGTGTATATATACACACACATAATATATGATTTATTTAGTCTCTGTTGCTCACATTTTAAATTGCACTTAACACGGAAATGGTCTGTTTTGACTTTCTTGACCACCATTTGGCAGATATTTAGTAAATCTAACCTGAATGCACTATGTAGATGTCTCCCGAAGGGGTCAAGAGAATAGTTTTTTTTCAAGGCCCATAGGACTATTTGCTCTCTCATACAGTAAAAACTACTGGATACATTACACCAAACTTGCCATAAAGATAGAAAGCTGCTGTTCATTTGGCAGAAAAATATGTAAATTAGAACGCCATTTTTTAGAAATTCCAACCAGTTCTGGACCTCGTTCGATGTTGGTTTCAGACCCTCCCAAAAACTCATATGATCTTTCAATTTAAAGGGCTCTTGTTCAAGAACTTCAGCAGGCTCTGTTCTGAGGCAAGTTGGATTGGGCTCCAGCCAGCCTGCAGACCTGGTCCTACCATCAGAGTCTGCACATGACCAGAGGCTGTGTGCAGCAAGCACTTGGGCTACACAAAGTGCACAGGCCATGGGCAGCGTCTTGAGTCTATGGCCACTGTGCATAGCTGTATAGTTCTTGTGCGGCAGGCTGTGGGTGCAGGGTATGGCCACAGGCAGTTAGAACCTCCTGCACATGTCCAAACGCAGTGTTCAGTGGGCTCAACGGAGGGCTATATGGATTGGCTATCAGGATCCTACGTGCAAGGTGACTGCACATGAGTGAATTTTATGATCAGCAGACCCACTGGCCAACGGGAGTGGTCGTAGACCATGGCCATTCCCCGTGCCCAGAGCCTGCTCTGCACAGCTGAAGACTCACTGACCACTCTGTGCTGCTGAAGTCTGTGGAAAGTGGGTATATTTGGAGTGAATATCGGCTGTTTACAAAGACCCTGGCCTTACACCTTGACCAAAGTGCATAAGCAAAAGCTGTGCACAGTCGGCTCTGCAGCCAAGAGTAGTGAATGCAGGACCTGAGCACAGGCCTTGCCCTGGCCAGAGTCGGCAGTGCATGTCCGAAGGTCACGCACAGTAAGCTGTGGGCGGTGGCACGTGAACTGGGATCAAAAGATCATTACACAGTAATTCACAAAAAATGTTATATTTTGTAAACAATAGCTATAGTGCGATACTCCAAACTGAAAAGTAGTGTTATTAAAAAATCCATTGACATTTTCCTAAAATGCTTAAGTAGAGAACACTTTAAAGTTACCAGCAAGCAAAGCAATCCTAGTGCCCCCCAATTCAGTTCTCAGAATGTCACAGGTAACCTGGAAATAACTAATACAGGGTCCTCTCAACCAGGAGAGGGCTGCTCTGAGCACAACATGTAGAGACCGAGGGGTCTTTTTATTTAAATCAGAAGATTCATCAAAAAGTATATGAAGGAACAATATTCCAAGTGTTCACATTGTAATTTATTTGCCACGTAGGTTAATTCACCCAGCGTTATTTATGGTTCCATAGAATCAAATCCATATCATATCATCATTTTCCTCATGGTATTTACACATCCCGATGCATTTCGGGCATAGCCCTTCTTCAGGGGAATACTCTACGAAAAAACAATCCAAATAAGCCATATTCAAAAGGCAGTTCAAATAATCAATACTCGAAAAAGAAGTCTGCATGCACATGTAGCAATACACATAATCTAATAATAAATAAAAAGCCAGAGTATAATATCCGTAAATATACCGATAACCATGACAAAAAATGTAATTATAAACCCATGGTGTTAACAGAAGAAGCGTGAAAAGTGACATCCAAGTAACCGTCATAGTGTTCAGAAAGGTGTCTCAATAGTATAGACAACACCACAAACCCAAAACTGTAAAACCAAAGTGTACGTAATCAACTGTGCAGCTAAAACAGATCCTGTAGCCCCAAGCGTGTTGTTTAAACAAAGGTGAACAGAACGACAGTGTTCTCAAGCCGCGGAATCACCGCGACCGGAGAAACGACGAGTGTGGTCTCTAGAAGCGGAGAGAACCGCGAAGTGAATCCCGAAAGGGGTAACTTACTTGAAACAGTGTGCACAAAGTTCCCAGTCAAAGCGGGAAACGCGAAAACCAAGTGTGTCGAACCCATACTCCCGACTCTTAAAATGCAGTGTGTATAAACATAAACAAAATACTACGGGTCACAAAAATAAAGAACGGACTATCCGTCCCAGTGAATAAAAACGTGCCTGTGCTTATCCCAGTGTGAGAACCACCATATATTACACCACATTACAAAATTACGAGCAGCTAAATAATAACAGCAACGTATTACATGTATGCAAAAAACAATATTAAGTTAAAGAAATACATAATGGAATGAGTGTATACAGTATGTCATATGCAAATTACAGATAACATAAAAATTCAATCCGGTCATTAAGACCATCAGGCACCATCGTGGACATTGAGCGGATCCAAAAGTTCTCTCGTTTAAGGAGAGTGTTCTTATTATTGTGTGTCACTTTAACCTGTTCAAGGATAAGAAACTTCAATTGTGCCACATTGTGTCTTTGTTCATGGAAATGGTTCGCTACACTGGATTTTTG
Source organism: Lissotriton helveticus (assembly GCF_964261635.1). NCBI lineage: Eukaryota > Metazoa > Chordata > Amphibia > Caudata > Salamandridae > Lissotriton > Lissotriton helveticus. The sequence goes on from NC_136065.1 coordinate 371,695,791, forward strand.
ATTGTGCGTGCGAATGTTGCTTTTGTGTTCCAAAATGCGAACACGTATTTTACGTTCTGTGTGGCCGATGTAACATTTGCCACACGGGCATTTCAACATATAAATTACGTTAGCACTGTTGCAGGTAGCATTAACACGTAATTTAATCATGTGACCTTTCATGGGATGTCTCGTGGTGTTCCCTGTTATACAGTTGTTACAGTTACTACAATTGTAGCAAGGTTTGAGACCTGAGTAGGTTGTCGTACTCTTGGTGGACTGTGGTTGGTTCAGAATTTCCTTAAGATTTCTGCCTCGGGTAAATGCAAACATGGGTGGTTGACTAAAAAGACCATTGAAATCAGGTTCAATTGCCAAAATGGGCCAATGTTTACGAATAATGGACTGAAACTTGATGGAAATCTTAGAAAATTTGGAGACTACGACCATCCGGTCGGACTGTTCCTTGGCTTTCACTTGTAGGAGTTCATTCCTACTGATTCTACTTGTTCTTTCCACAGCTAGATCCAAGATGGGGGTAGGATATCCCCTTGCTTTCAATCTCTCCAACGTGATTTTCATTTGTTTGATGCTTTCATTCTCATTAGACACAATTCTTTTGATACGAAGGAGTTGTGCATAAGGTAAATTATTCTTTAAACCTAACCGGTGAAAACTGGTATAATGCAAGGTGGAATTTCTATCTGTAGGTTTTCGGAAAATGGTGGTCTGCCATTGGTCTCGTTCTCTAGAGATTTCCACATCCAAATAATGGATGCATGTTTTGCTGTATTCCCAAGTGAAGCGAATTCTTTCGTTGAACGTGTTCCATGTCTCAAGAAAAGATGTTAGGTCATCCATTGTACCACTCCATAGTAGGAATATATCGTCTATGTATCGCAAAAATAATTTGCCATGTTGAAGCCAGTTGTTGTGACATAAAATATGATTCTCTTCAAATGCTCTCATGTAAAGATTTGCATAGCAAGGAGCCGCCGAATTTCCCATGGCGGTACCATTAAGTTGGAGGATCCATTTATCCAGAACAGTGAAGTAGCTGTGATAGAGGGTAAAAATAGTTAGTTGCATCAGAAAAACTTTCAAGTCAGAATCAAGGTCAGAAGATGCTAAAATCTGTTTGATGGCTTCTATGCCTCCATCATGGGGGATGGAGGTATATAGTGAACATACGTCCACTGTACACATGATGATTTCCATGTTTTTCAAATCATTCATAACTGGTTCAATTTTTTGTAGAAAATCAGTGGTATCGCGAACATGTGACCTTGTCTCAAGGACAAATGGTTGTAGGTATCTATCGAGAAATCTGCCAGTATTCTGATGAATGCTACCTCTGGTAGATACGATTGGTCGAAACGGTGGATTTGTAGGATGTTTGTGCATCTTCGGCAACATGTATAAAACAGGAGGTTTAGGATTCATGGGTGTTAAGAATCTTCTGGTTCTGTCATTAATAGTACCATTTTCAAAAGTTGTAGTGATCAGCTGTGTCAACTTTTTAGTAAACTCCGTGGTTGGGTCACAATCAAGAAAGTCATATGTGTTGGAATCACTGATGTGAGCTTCAATATTTTGTTCATAAAAGCTAGTGTCCATGATGACTAATGCGCCACCCTTATCTGCGTTCTGGCACGTGATGGAAGGATTGTCAGCCAGTTCTCTAAGTATGCTCTTTTCTTTTTTTGAGAGATTACCACGTTTCATGGGTGGTTGAAAAGGGAGTTTGCCAATCTCTTGTTTCACCAGATTTTCAAAAGAATCAATGATTTTATGACTCTGAGGTGCCATAAAGGTACTGTGCGGTCTAAGACCTCGGAGCATATCTTCTTCCAGAGTATCGGTAGGACAGATGTTTTTGAAATAATGACGAAGACGTATGTTGCGAATGAGTTTGAACGTGCTCACTTCAAGCTCCAAGGTATTGGAGTTGGTCGTGGGCACGTATGATTGTCCTTTTTGTAAAGTGGTGTTTTGCTCTTTAGTTAGTTCCATAGAGGAGATATTGATTACCAAATTCTCTTCAGGAGTTAACGTTTCCTGTTTGTTCTTTTGGGTTTGCCTGCTGATGGAGTTCTTTCTGATCCCTCGGCGGGTTTTTCTCCCCCGGGTTCTTTTTGTGGTTCCGAACCTGTTTCTAAAAAATGAACCGCAGTATCAGTCGAGGTACTGGGAGTTGGAGTGTCAACATTGACAGGAGTCTTGGTTGGTCTGGAGCGATTGTCATCCTCCGAAGATGATGTTTCATTGCCTGAAAATGGATTGTATGGTTTATTAGACCTTCGGCGGGCGTACACTTCTGCCCAAGTGTACACCTCGCCGAGCTTGTAATCTATGGTGTCTCTTTTAAACTTCCTTAATTTCCTTCCCTGTATCTCCCTCGTGTGTTTCTCAAGTTGTGTCTTTACGTCCTCCAACATGGTGGTCAGTTCTTCAGCGGACATGGCTTCGTCCAGCTCCTTTTGAACATTATCAATTTCCAATTTCAGTTCTTCCAATGTTCTGGACAACTCCTCCACGATCAGGAGGATGAGGTCCAGGGAACATTTATTAAGTATAGCATACCATCGTTCAACAAATTGCACATTGTTCTTACATAATAACGGTTTTAAAGGGACCCTTAGGCCTCTAGGGATCCTTTGGACACGGTGGTACCGAATGAGGGGGCTAGCGTGTAACTTTTGATTGGATTGTTTTTTTAGAAGGTAGAGTAATTGTCTGATGTTACTCTCCACGCTTCGAGGACTACTGGTAGATGTGATGTCTTCCTGTATAAGACCATAAATTTTATCAGCATCCTCTTTGGTGAAGGCGAAGGTGCTCGCCTTCAAATCAGTCATACCAGAAACTGTATCAAAATTCATAATTGCAGTGTGCAGAGATCCGTGGTCAGAAAAGAATTAGAACAATTAATAAAGAAAGTGGAACTCGCACAACCAAGTGCTCTCAGGTAATCCAAAGTGATAGTTTGAAGTGTGCTACTAGAGTGAAACACTGTCTGGCCTCACAGTGTAAAATCCAAGGAACTAATACAGGGTCCTCTCAACCAGGAGAGGGCTGCTCTGAGCACAACATGTAGAGACCGAGGGGTCTTTTTATTTAAATCAGAAGATTCATCAAAAAGTATATGAAGGAACAATATTCCAAGTGTTCACATTGTAATTTATTTGCCACGTAGGTTAATTCACCCAGCGTTATTTATGGTTCCATAGAATCAAATCCATATCATATCATCATTTTCCTCATGGTATTTACACATCCCGATGCATTTCGGGCATAGCCCTTCTTCAGGGGAATACTCTACGAAAAAACAATCCAAATAAGCCATATTCAAAAGGCAGTTCAAATAATCAATACTCGAAAAAGAAGTCTGCATGCACATGTAGCAATACACATAATCTAATAATAAATAAAAAGCCAGAGTATAATATCCGTAAATATACCGATAACCATGACAAAAAATGTAATTATAAACCCATGGTGTTAACAGAAGAAGCGTGAAAAGTGACATCCAAGTAACCGTCATAGTGTTCAGAAAGGTGTCTCAATAGTATAGACAACACCACAAACCCAAAACTGTAAAACCAAAGTGTACGTAATCAACTGTGCAGCTAAAACAGATCCTGTAGCCCCAAGCGTGTTGTTTAAACAAAGGTGAACAGAACGACAGTGTTCTCAAGCCGCGGAATCACCGCGACCGGAGAAACGACGAGTGTGGTCTCTAGAAGCGGAGAGAACCGCGAAGTGAATCCCGAAAGGGGTAACTTACTTGAAACAGTGTGCACAAAGTTCCCAGTCAAAGCGGGAAACGCGAAAACCAAGTGTCGAACCCATACTCCCGACTCTTAAAATGCAGTGTGTATAAACATAAACAAAATACTACGGGTCACAAAAATAAAGAACGGACTATCCGTCCCAGTGAATAAAAACGTGCCTGTGCTTATCCCAGTGTGAGAACCACCATATATTACACCACATTACAAAATTACGAGCAGCTAAATAATAACAGCAACGTATTACATGTATGCAAAAAACAATATTAAGTTAAAGAAATACATAATGGAATGAGTGTATACAGTATGTCATATGCAAATTACAGATAACATAAAAATTCAATCCGGTCATTAAGACCATCAGGCACCATCGTGGACATTGAGCGGATCCAAAAGTTCTCTCGTTTAAGGAGAGTGTTCTTATTATTGTGTGTCACTTTAACCTGTTCAAGGATAAGAAACTTCAATTGTGCCACATTGTGTCTTTGTTCATGGAAATGGTTCGCTACACTGGATTTTTGATTGTGCGTGCGAATGTTGCTTTTGTGTTCCAAAATGCGAACACGTATTTTACGTTCTGTGTGGCCGATGTAACATTTGCCACACGGGCATTTCAACATATAAATTACGTTAGCACTGTTGCAGGTAGCATTAACACGTAATTTAATCATGTGACCTTTCATGGGATGTCTCGTGGTGTTCCCTGTTATACAGTTGTTACAGTTACTACAATTGTAGCAAGGTTTGAGACCTGAGTAGGTTGTCGTACTCTTGGTGGACTGTGGTTGGTTCAGAATTTCCTTAAGATTTCTGCCTCGGGTAAATGCAAACATGGGTGGTTGACTAAAAAGACCATTGAAATCAGGTTCAATTGCCAAAATGGGCCAATGTTTACGAATAATGGACTGAAACTTGTTGGAAATCTTAGAAAATTTGGAGACTACGACCATCCGGTCGGACTGTTCCTTGGCTTTCACTTGTAGGAGTTCATTCCTACTGATTCTACTTGTTCTTTCCACAGCTAGATCCAAGATGGGGGTAGGATATCCCCTTGCTTTCAATCTCTCCAACGTGATTTTCATTTGTTTGATGCTTTCATTCTCATTAGATACAATTCTTTTGATACGAAGGAGTTGTGCATAAGGTAAATTATTCTTTAAACCTAACCGGTGAAAACTGGTATAATGCAAGGTGGAATTTCTATCTGTAGGTTTTCGGAAAATGGTGGTCTGCCATTGGTCTCGTTCTCTAGAGATTTCCACATCCAAATAATGGATGCATGTTTTGCTGTATTCCCAAGTGAAGCGAATTCTTTCGTTGAACGTGTTCCATGTCTCAAGAAAAGATGTTAGGTCATCCATTGTACCACTCCATAGTAGGAATATATCGTCTATGTATCGCAAAAATAATTTGCCATGTTGAAGCCAGTTGTTGTGACATAAAATATGATTCTCTTCAAATGCTCTCATGTAAAGATTTGCATAGCAAGGAGCCGCCGAATTTCCCATGGCGGTACCGTCAATAACGTCAATGATGCTGTTCTAGGAGGTGGAGTACTCTGGACTGAAGTACATGGCCATAGTGAAGGCTAGGCCCTGCACCCACCACCCACTCAGCATACTTGGCACTCACTTGCCACTATTTTCGCCTTGTTCTGACGGTCCCAGCCGATTTTAGGGATGTAGATCGAGGGTTAGTGATTACATCATCTACGGCGGCCATCTTGAGTGAGGGGGCGAGAGCGGTGAGAGCGCTCTAGTGTCCTGTATTTAAGGAGCCCCTAGGAAGCAGGCGCGAGATCCACCGCTTTGCTAACATTATCCTTGACCTCTGATCACGCAAGGAGCTATTCGAGCTACTGCGTGCAACTTGTTAGATTTTTAAAACGACGAATTTTAAATTGTTGAATTTACATACTGTTTGCACTCAGCATACTTGGCACTCACTTGCCACTATTTTCGCCTTGTTCTGACAGTCCCAGCCGATTTTAGGGCTGTAGATCGAGGGTTAGTGATTACATCATCTACAGCGGCCATCTTGAGTGAGGGGGCGAGAGCGGTGAGAGCGCTCTAGTGTCCTGTGTTTAAGGAAACGGTTGTTCTCCACGCTAGCGGTCGCGCCTCCTCAGCGCCGGAGTCACGCCAGAGTCAGCCCGTCTGCACCCGTCCGCGCCTCGGATGTGCCTCAGGGCTATGGCATCACCATATGGCTCGGTCTCCGACCTTGTACAGGTACCTCCCACAGCCGATGTAGCAATAAATTCCATAGAATCCCCATACATCAAATATACGTCAGCCTACTTGAAGACTCTACAACCGGCAATAAAACCCTCCTGCAGGTTGTTAAAATTGGGGTGGGAGAAGGATTCCTGTCAAACCTGCCAATTACACATTGACCCTGTAGGGCTCAAATCCACGCTGACTGATTCCATCAAGAACCATCCAAAATCAAAGTCAAAATCATTTTCCTTCATTAGCCTCAATAGTCGCTCTTTATCAATGCATAAAACAGACATTTTTAACCTGCTTTTAGATGAAGCACCCGACGCATTGTTTATAACAGAAACATGGCTCAAAGAGAGTTCAGGTCCAGATATAGCTATGGCACTTCCAGACTCTTACGCTATAACTAGACTTGACAGGGATAAGAAACCTGGCGGAGGAATTGCTATCATCTTCAAAAAAAAATTTAAGTGCGAATTTAAACCTCTTTCATGTGGTGGTTGTGAAGCGGCGACTTTCAAACTCACACTAGCCCCCAATTTCACCCTATCCGGAGTCCTTGTTTATCGGCCTCCGGGGCCAGCATCCAAATGGGTGACTAATATGTCAGAACTTATCGGACCGTTAGTCATAAGAACTGCCAATTTCACAATCCTAGGCGATATAAACTTGCATCTAGAGGATGAGGAATGCTCTCTGGCCAAAGATTTTATTAATGACTTAGCAGCTCTCAATTTAACCTTAAAGAACTCAGGGCCTACACACCGTGCTGGACACCTGTTAGATCCTATTTTCTCTAATCTTAACAATATTGTGACGCATTCTGCCCAGCCTTTGCCCTGGTCCGATCACTATTTGGTTAAATTTGCTCTTCAGGTTGATCTAACAAATAAAGAAAACACACCCTTACCCACTCAGTTTATAAGAAAATGGAAAGAACTGGACATTGATAGTCTTAACGCCCTCCTGGAAGAACATCGTCCTTGTACTAAGACTACTGTCCAACAGCTTTCCTCTACAATACAAAATTGGCTTTTTGCAGCCATTGATTCCACCCTGCCCAAAACAAAGCTAAAACTAAATACCCACCGCTCTCCTGCACCCTGGTTCAATGATATTTTACAAAATGAAAAAACTAGATGTAAAAACTTGGAACGTCAATGGAGGAGGAGTTACTCGCCTGCAGACAAGGAAAAATATAAAATTCAGTTAATAACATACCAAAAGCAGTGTAGCAAAGCTAAAGCAGAATTCATCTGCACTAAAATCACAAATGCTTTAGACCACTCCAAAACACTTTTCAAGTTAGTAAAAGAGCTGGCTGGCTCCAATACATCTCAACTTCCACCGCAACTTAACAAAACACAATGTGACCTGTTAGCCGCCTTCTTTATCAACAAAGTCGACAAAATTCACCAAGATATTAATCAAGCTTCTAATAAACATGATTCAACCTCTGAAGCTACCTCTAATTGTGCATCACCTCTTCCAGGCAAGGCCATAGGTACTCCTGATTGCCCTACTCTGGCTGATGCATTTTCTGCCACACTTGATAGTTGGCCCTTGCTGAATCCTGATATGGTTCAAAGGCTGCTAAAAACTATTAAATCTGGCTCACCTAAAGACCCATTGCCATGCTCAGTTTTAAAGCAACTTAACAGCAACGTTTTAGCTACTATTACTGATCTTCTCAATGCTTCGTTACTGGAACAAACTGTACCCGATGAATGGAAGCATGCAATGATTCATCCGCTTTTGAAGAAAGCTGGCGCAGACCCCAATTTACCAGCTAACTTCCGCCCAATATCCTTGCTGCCCATCTTTGCCAAAATATTAGAGATGCATGTACATCGTTGCCTTACGGATTTTATCACCATTCATGACCTGTTACCATCCCACCAGTCGGGATTCCGTGCAGGTTTTTCTACAGAGACTACCTTGTTGGGGTAACCGAAAATATCCGTCGTATGGTCGACAAGGGCGAAACAGTAGCACTTGTGCTACTCGACCTCAGTGCGGCATTCGACACAGTGTCGCATGCGGTCCTCGCCCAGACACTCCACTCTCTGGGCATCCGTGGGGCGGCTCTCAATTGGATTAGATCATTATTGGAAAAGCGCACGTTCCAGGTCTTCTCACAAACTGCCTGCTCTGATACCATGACATTTAAACACGGAGTACCACAGGGCTCCATTCTTAGCCCGTTGCTTTTCAACGTATATATGAGTCCCTTGGCCAAGATAGTGGAGGAAACAGGGATTTGAATGTGTTCTTACGCTGATGACTCTCAGCTGCTCTTTTCTTTATCAGCTGTAGACTCTGACAGTTCTTCTTCCCTACAACTCGGACTTAGTAAAATCGCTGAATGGATGCAAAAAAACTTCCTAAAACTAAACGGCGAAAAAAACGAGTTAATCGCGTTGGGCAAAAATAAAGAACTTTGGGGACCCCAACACTGGCCAACTGATATGGGCACCCCCCCTACCCCTGTCACTCATGCCCGCAACTTGGACGTCATTATTGACGACTCACTCAGTCTACACCAGCAAGCGGTAAAGACTTCGGCCACCTGCTTCGCCATATTAAAATGGCTAAAAAAGATCTGTTGGATGCTGCCTGAAAACACCAAGAAAACAGTTGTCAACGCCCTAATAACATCTAGGCTAGATTATGGCAACGTTCTGTACCTGGGGGCTAATAAAGCCACTGTCCGCAGGTTACAGTCAGTACAAAATGCAGCAGCCAGACTACTCTGGAAAATTCCCATCTCTACTCCAACCACTAAATATATCAGGAAGTTACACTGGCTAAAAATTGAGAATCGAGTCAAATTTAAATCCCTATGCTTTATGCATAGGATTTCCACTAATACCGCTCCAAAATATCTGCAAAACCTGGTGCGCCCCTATCGACCTTCCAGATCTCTTCGGTCTTCCACGGCAAATCATTTCGAAATTCCGAAGATCAAGCTGTCACATATGGGTGGCAAGTCCTTTTCACTCCTCGGACCCTCACTTTGGAATTCAATGCCTCATACATTGCGGTCTGAGCCGAGTTACATCAAATTCAGAAAAGCCTTAAAAACATGGCTATTTAACATCTAGTTTTCTGTAACCGCATTGACATTGGGATCTGCTGCGCCGGGAAACCCTTTGTTGGGTAGCTGTGCGCCATATAAATATAAACAAATAAATAAAATAACACACTGGTCTGGGTGGAATCATGCCTGTTCACCTCTCGGGGTAGGCGCGTTAAAAGAAGGGCATGCTCGAAGGCCATGCCCTTCCATCAAAGGGGATTGGGCACTCGGTATTGAAGTGCTGGGACTGGCCAAAGACCATGTTGAATGCTCCCATTGCATATTGGTTCTAGCCGAAATGAGATCTGGCCTCTGTAGCCATAGACCATCTGTGTGAGGTCATGAACCCTGCCTGGGGAACTATGGTTGCTTGCGTTGCTTACCGTGGCTGGTAAATCTGAGTGCTTTATAGGTTTTGTATCATAATTGAAAATCTCACCAATTAATGGTTAAGCAAGAGGATTAATTTTTTTATACTGTACCATAACTTGTTTTTAATTAAGCATTTTTTCTAGAAAATCTGTGTGTGTGTGTGTGTGTGTGTGAGAGAGAGAGATGGGTGATGTCACTTACATAAACACTTGAATAAACATAAACAAATCACTTTCATCTCAGTCTTTCTCTTTAATGTATCAATGTTGCCATCACTTTGTTGTGCTAAAATAAAATTATTCTCGGCGCAATAAACAGTTCTTGCAATCCGTACTTAAGTAGTGAAAAATGTCTTATTTTCAATGCATTAGTAGAGTGGGCGCTGCTCAGTAGTGAATTCAGTTCTGTTTGTCCAAAAAGCTGTCCTTGAGCTGTTTATTGCGTCGACAAGAATTTCATTAGTTTTAGCACAACAAAGTGATGGCAAAATTGAAATATGAATAAGGTAAAAGAAAGACTGAGATGAAAGGGATTTGTTTATGTTCATGCAAGTGACATCACCTGCTGTGAAGGTTTCAATGCCGGAAGAAGTGGTACATTTTATAAAGGCTGTGAGATCAGCACAAACGCGTCCATTAATATTGGCAAGTGTTGCTAATAAACGGGATACTTCCTAAGGACTTGATTGCGGGCTATCTTTTATGTGGAGGAAAGTTTGTGCAGTATTAAACGAGGCGTATGTGGTATTGCCTATTTCCTGCACCACCGATGATTTGGATGCACGCAATGAAACCCACAAACCTATTTATATTTAGTATTGCAATTGCATTTATATTGCGCTTACTACCCCAGACAAGGCGTCAAAGTGCTTTTTCGGCGAGTAGCACGCAACTCCAGAACCCAAGAAGGATTAGTGTTGAATTAGTATAGTGAGATCTGAAAGTAATTTGAGTGGTGGATTTATTTCAGCTATTTATACCAAATCACCACACTAGCCCATAATGAGGCATTGTGGGCCTGGTAGTTTTTATCCACGCATGCATTCATACTTCATACATAATTCCTACAATCACCTGTGACTCGCGATTTGTGGTCTATCTAATTGAATGTTTCTGTGGCAAATACTACATAGGATCAACCATATGCCTGCTGAAAAAGCACATATTCTAACACTTGAAATAAACAAAGGACTTACGTTAGTACCGTGATCAAGGACTGTTTAGTTCGAAACGCGTAGGTGGAGAGGAGCAAGGTCAATAAATTGAGTTAAAGAATCCAAGAGGAGTGCTGCGTATTTTTTCAAGTTGTGTGAATACATTTGAGCGAGTGTCCTTATCTCGCCGTCTGCACCCGCTTCTAGGAGCTCCCTGCCCCCCTTTCCCTCCGCCCCCAGATGGACTGTTTGCTGTTATATAATATACATGTACTTTCTGCTCCTTCGTTGTGGTGAAGTGTCTTTCTAGAAGTTTGCACAAATAGATGTTTGATGTTTGAATGTGTCTGGCTTTGAACGCAGAATAAGTCTCATGTAAGCCCTGTGCTTGGCCTCTTTCAAAGTTTCTGGTCATCCAAAGAGGCACACCGATAGGTTATACTACAGTACTAATATACAGCATGCCTATGGACAAAGGTCTCCTTCGGAATTCATTGATATGCGAAAGGAGGTCTTTGCGTGATTCGCGCTAAGCTAATCCTCTGGCGCCGCTGGGTGTTGTAACTGAGCCCCCTGCCCACTGGCTTTGTGTACTAATTCACTTCTTTTATCATCTATTTAGCAGGAGGATAACCTGGGAAATTTGATCCATGAAACAGAATCTTTCTTCAAAACAAGAGACAAAGAATACCAGGAAACAATTGGTCAGATTGAGGTGAGTGGACCGGGTCCCTGGGAGGGGTGAAGAAGGGGAGTGGAAGGGAATGTGATGCTTGTGTAATGTGCTCCGGGACTGGTGTGGGTACCAGTGAGTGCTAGTAATGCATTGGATTGGCATGTGACTACACCGGTCACATTATTTTGGGGGCATGTATTTTGAGTTTTTCTGTGGCCCTCTGTAGTCTGGAATATCAACTGCCCATCCGCTATGATATGTCGCAAATGGGACGGTGGCGTCTGAATCGAAGATGTAAATGGATACTGTAGAATGACAAACATAAACCTGCACAGCATCCGAAGCAGTCCCAGCCTTGCAGCAGAAGAGAGAAGTAGGATATGAGAGGGAGGGACCTGGTCACGACATGGAAGCATGGAATAGTCTTAAAGGAACCATCCAGTGCTGCAGAAAAAAAGTTTGTTGCCGAGCCCTGCATCTCTAGCAATCAAACTGGTATTCTCGAATGTTCATTGGTTTGATAGTGTTAGTTGAGATGGCCCCTTTAAGGCTGGTCGATATGAAGTTTCAATTGCAAGGGGTGGCTGCTTGTGCCGCTGGATGAAGGGGTGACGGCTTGTGCTTCTGGATCAAGGGGTGGCGGCCTGTGTCGCTGGAGCAATGGGTGACGGCTTGTGCTGCTGGATCAAGGGGTGATGGCTTGTTCCTCTGGATCAAGGGGTGGCGGCCTGTGTCGCTGGAGCAATGGGTGACGGCTTGTGCTGCTGGATCAAGGGGTGATGGCTTGTTCCTCTGGATCAAGGGGTGGCGGCCTGTGTCGCTGGAGCAATGGGTGGCAGCCTATGAATGAATGAAAAGTGTACTTGTAAAGCGCACTGCCACTCCCAGAGGAGCATCCTGGTGCTGGGTGGCTAAAAGAATGACTTCGTACATCAGAAGTTACCTGAAAAAGGAAGAAAATCAAAGATTAATCGGGTAACACTGCAACTCGACGGCAGCAAAAAGCCAGGTCTTCAGCTGCTTTCTAAAGAGGAGTTCAGATTTATGAGTCTCAAGTGACAGGGGAGTTGATTCCACGCCTTTGTGCCCAGAACAGCCAAAGATTTGCCTCCTCTAGTTTTGAGTCTGAAAGTGGGGGGTCTTCAGAAGATTGGCATGTGGAGGCCGCTTGATAGTGTAGGGAGTGAATCTAGAAATTAGATTTTTTTTTTTTTGGTCCCCTACATTCCGTAGGCTCTGAAAGTGAACGAGAATTTTAAAAAGGACCACCTTATGTACGGTCAGCCAGTATAGGGCTTTTAAGGCAGCCGATGTCCATGAGCGTTGAGGAAGTTTCATTACTAGGCTGGCAGCAGGGTGTTGTACCACCTGCAGTTTCTGAACAGGTTGTTTTGTGGCATTTGCATACAAAGTATTGCAGCAATCCAATCTGGATGCTGTAAGTGCAAAAGCCAATGTCTTTCTTGCTGCTAGTGGGAGGTAATCAAAAGCATTTTCAATCATTTATTTAGGTTAACACATGTTCCTGCCACTGCAAGAGCTTGTGGACAGAATGACAAAAGAGCATACAACTATACTCCAAGGTTATTTACAACATCAACTGTCGCATGCGGAGGAGGCGTGGAGTTAGGCTACCATAAAGCAGGGTCAAAGGAATTGGACTTACCGAGCAGCAGTTTTTAAACTTGCACTCCAAGCGGATGGATGCTTTATCCAACAACAAGATCAGTTGCGTGTCGTCAGCATAAATGCAGTTTCAATTCCAAAAGAAGTGATCAATGAAATCTGGGGGCTATGTATATGTTAAATAAAGCAGGGCTGTGAGGTGAGCGCTATGGTATCCCTGAGGTAGGACCTTTTCTATTCTCTGAAAAGACTTACCACAACCAGTTGTCTATGATCTGAGTGAAGGGATTTGATCCAAGATAGGGCAAGATAAGAGATTTCACAGTTCATGCGTTTTAGTAGGATATCATGGGAAATCGTATCGAATGTAGCTGATAAGTCTAATAAAATAATCACCAAATTTTTACCAGCATCCACAGTCCATTTTAATGTGTCTGCATGTAAAACATGACAAAGTGCCTTCAGTATTACTTTGGGAAAGAGTGCATAACAGGCTCATTAAATGATTTTAAGAAAGCTAATGACCTGGAGATAACCGTCAATGAATGAGCAGGGTGGCTGGCTCGGATCGTATTGTGGCCGCAGACCAGCTTGCCAATAGTGTGCCGGCGGTGCGTCTGCAGCATCTGATCCCTTAAGTAGGTATAACTAAAAAAAAAGACTAGAGCGCTGAAAAACAAAATGGCCGCTCTAAGAGCGACTCCGATTAATACAGGAAGTGGAGTCTGATTCAAGTGCGTATTGCCAAGAACAAAAAGCAATTCGGTATTTCGAATTTCAGTTTCATATTAACATTCAGCTTTTAGTTAATAAGATAAAAAGATCCACCCTGGAAGCCTTTGCCTTTGGAGCAAGGGCCGGCGGCCTGTGCCTCTGGACCAAGAGGCAGCGGCCTGTGACTCTGGAGCAAGGGATGATGGCGTGTTCCACTGTAGCATCCTGTGTTTGACGCATGCAGCAGCCTGTGCCTTGGATACCCGGGGTGGTGGCATGCACTTTTTGAGCATTTGATCACATATGTTAAAGTTGGCAGCTTTTAGCGTTTGAAGTTGATCTGCCAAGTAGTAACACAGAAACGTACTCTGAAACATGAGTGAGTAATAAGTCACTCTTTGCACGGCTCTCACCTTTGCATTGGAAGGCTTGTTTATACTAGCGCTCCTATAAATAACATAAAAACCTGTCCCTATACAGGCTGCTATGGGTTCAATAGAAGTATGATAGCATTTTTTCTTTTCCCAATTACAGCTGGAACTGGCAACGGCAAAAAGCGACATGAATCGCCACCTGCATGAGTACATGGAGATGTGCAGCATGAAACGTGGCCTGGATGTGCAGATGGAAACGTGCCGCCGGTTAATCAAAGGCTCTGCGGGCAGGTGAGGAGACACTACTTGGCGAATGGCCAATATAATTTTGGAAAATACTGGAACCGATGAGCATTGGGGCAGCCTTTCCCTCAAGCAGCTCTGTCTGTTGTTCAAGCACACATGCATCCGAACGACAGCTTGTGAGCTGAAAAAAGTAGTACCTGATTCACTGAAGTTTTTCTGCAAGTGTGGTTTATTCTCCACCTACTCCGCACTGACTCCTGAATTTCAAGCAGTAAGTTGCATCAAAACGTGGAAGAAAACTTGGTCAGTCTGGGCTTACTAGTGTTCTTGAGGCCATCCCTAGCCAAGCTTTCTGAACCAATTCTACATTCAGGTTGGTGTTCTGCCAAGAAATAGTTGGCCACAAAATAGGGGGAATATCTTTTGGCACCATGTCGGGGAGATGTGTCTTAGTGGTTGTAACTGCCTGCACTGGAACCTGGGGACCCAGGTTTGACTCCTAGCCTTGGCGTTAGGCTCAGCATCATGCGATTCTTATGTAATCACTTAATCTCCCTATGCCTAAAAATTAGATATTTGGCTTGATGTACATAATCTTGTAGATCGTCTCCCAAAACCCTTGTCTTATGTAGAACACTCTGCTTGTAGCTATGTTTGTGCTATATAGATACCAGTACATACTAACACAAACATACGTCCTTTATCCACCACAACCACTTCCACACAGTCCTCCTCCTGCTTCCCCATGGATACAGACCTGCTTCAAACATATCAAAGGAGGCCTCTGTCTTCTGGTTCCTTGTGCATGATCTGAGTGCCTGTGATTGCGTCGTGGTCAGGTAGCGATCCCATATGCCTCTTTCTGATTGGTGGATAACACTTCGCTGGCTGCTACTGCAGAAGTGGCTATCTTTTCTTGGATTAAACACATTGAAACCCTATAATTAGTAGAGTTGTTAATTTACTGCAATTCTAGTGGAGTATATCGACAATCCTTATTTGATCCATCTGTGACTTTCTCTGCCTACTAGTGTCATGATATATGGCAGTGCTTGGGCCCAGAATCTGACATCCTCTTCTCCCCTCTACTAGTCACTCACTAGGTAGGAAAGCCAAGAGCAAAATGTAGGGCCTTGCAATGCATACAGCAGAGGGCGCTGGAGTGGTGACCCTTTGGGTCTCATGCTCATCCAGAGTTTGAGATATAAGAATTCTGGGTGCCTTTTATCACATTTTGCATTAGAGCATGTATTGTGTTATACCCCTGAGGCAGGTGAAGCTGGCTGACAGTGGTGATATGCTGATAGATAGCAAGAACATGGAGCACTTCGCCTAGAAACTGCAAACCCTATTTACAAGGTATTTTGGGCCAGATGTATGACCATTCGTTCTGCGGGTCCCAAATAACAATGTTTTTATGACTCCCAATTGGTGACTCGCAAAACGGATTGTACTAATGTGTCTCAGACACATTTAGCAGTTCCCAGAGTGGTCCCAAATGACCTGCCTCATCAGTATGCATGAGGCAGGTCGCAATTTGTGACCCGTTGGGATTTACCTGCTAAGAGCAGTAGAAAACCATGTCGGTTTGCGTTTTTAATAAAGCTATTTTCTTTCTCAAATGGAGCCTGTTTTCCTTTAACCCCTTCGGCCCCAGGGGTGCCATCCGAATCCCGCCCACTCTAAATCGCCCGCAAAGAGCGAAAACCGGCACTGCGTGCAAGGGGTTAAGGGAAACGGGATGAGTTTTAAAGAAACAAAAAAAAAAAGTTTCTTTCCATTTTTTGAGGGCAGGCTGTGGTCCGTGTTTTCACATACATTCACAAAGGGGAAGTGGTCCCCTGGGGATCCCTTCTCGTTTGTGACTCGTAACTGCGATTGCTCTGCGACTGCCTTTATGGTCACAAAACAATCGTGCATACCAGTGCGACTTGCTATTAGGAAGGGACGCCCTTGGTACGCCAACCCTTTTTAGGGGGTCACAAACTCCCCAATTTTCCATTTGCGACTGCTAAGAAGAGTTTTACATCTGGCCCTTCATGCCAAGAGAGGGTTGCTGGTCAGGACGCTTTCTTTTTAACGTGGGACTCACAGGCAACTGACCTATCCACTGCAGTTGTATCCTGTAGCATTGTGACCAACACACAGTTCGCCCAAGGAACTTTTATATCTGAGCTGTAGAACCTCCCTAGTATTCCAGTAAGCGCTACAACCAACCGTGCTGAAGTACAGCTTAGTCGTACCTTGTTTTCCTTTTTAGTATTGAGGACAGCACACCCATTGCAACACCTTTGACTGTTGCAGTGTTGAAATGGTGCGTAGCTCTGATATTGCTCCCAGCAGTGGTTTACATCCACTTTTGCAACTCAAGGACTGTACCTCCTTCACCAGTTTCCATCTATCCCGCAACATCCTGTGAATGATGCATGAGTCTCCCGGGTTCAGGGCAGTACAACAGCCCGACTTTCCGTCAACTGGATGGCATTCTCCGAAGAAAACATATGACCGGAAGTGCACCTGTCACAAATTCCCACACTGGTCATACCCTGGATTTACTGCCGTTAAACTGCCTTGATTTCTGGTTACTTGAGTGAATCCCCTCCATATTGTAAGGCCTCTTAAAAGTAATTGTTGGTGCTTTTAAAGGGTGAGTGGGGTAAAGCAGAACCTTTCTCAGTAAAAGCCTATGTTGTAGAACAGTTTGCCTTTCATTTGTACCTCTAAGTGTGAGTAACCCTTTTTTTGTCACTCCTTCTGCAGCGATTCTCCAACAGCCTGCTCCGTGGCCAGCAGCGACTCCGGCAACACAGATGAGATCCAGGATGATTTTGAGAGGGATGGTGAGGCCGAAGACTCAGTCAGCTGATAGCCTCCCCATTCCGTAATCAATAGACTATGAGGAAGGACGTGAAAACACACGAAGAACCATCAGGAAAAGAGACTTTCAACAATCCCTCTAAAGAGCGTCTTGGGGACTTCCCCCAGTTCCCCATTTTCCGGGGTCGGTGCTGCAAATGTCAGTTGTCAGTACTCCTATACATGGCGCTGCAACATCCATCAGGACTCTATGCGAACGTGGTGTTTTAAAATGTGCCTTTTCCCCACGCTGAGCCATCAGCGAGATGTTACCAATAGACATTCTTGCAAGGGATAATGTTCTAGCTTCAGGTGGCTGCACCAAGACTGCTGCTCAAGACACCAGAAGAGATTAGCACTGCGGAGGATAGCTTAACAATGGAGGCTGGGCTCTTGCGGCTCAACAGACTTGTAGTGTGCCCAAGGAGTACTGACATTAAGGTCTGCACTGGATGAAAGAACCTTCCGAACCTAGGAAGACTCATCGGATGCCTTAACACCAGGTTCACGGCCATGTTGCAGCCCTGTCCTTACTCTTGAGCAGTCGTGGTGTATTGCGCACTATCACCCTACTATGCAATAAGCTGGCCTTATTTCTGCATATTGTGCCCCCGCCTTTAACCCTTGCCTCCCCTTGCTGCCTTTTTTTTGCTGGAAGGAATCCTTCTGCACTGCTGCACACTAGATTCTGTGGGGCCGTCTGCGTTGCACACAAGGTGTCCTTCTCAGATTTATCTTTTGGGAAATGCCTTTAAATTTATTGGGACGGTTAGTGTTTGTTTCTTAACTATGTCTTTGTTGCATGTTGTTTTTGACTTTTTTTTGTTCACGAATACCATTGGGAGTAGTATTTTAGACTACTTCAGGATCTAGCGTTTCTTCTGAGAATGAGGAAACATCCACCCACCAGTCTACTGTTGTACCCTTTTATTTGTAGGTCAATTTGGCAGGTTTTGAATTTTTGGGTCCAAGGTAATGCAATTATATTTAGAAATAAACAGGCCAGTCCTTTTGGGATTTTCTTAAATATCAGCCTTAGTCTTGCCTAAATCCATTTCCAGGCTGTAAAAGGTGAGAATATTTGGAGTGTAAATAGTCTCCCAACAGGCAGTTCTGCCTATATCCTGGCATGTGGAGAATGCTTGGTTCTGGTCATCTAAATATAAAGGGTAGTATATAACCATTGTGGAAGCAACTGTGAAGGTGCAGTCATAGCCATTGTCAGTGGTTCTGGAGGATGGGATGAGCGGATCAGGTTGTAATCAGTAGTAATTAAAATGTCATTGAGCATCTGTGTTGGCTGTTCCCAAATCTCAGGGAAAATATCTTGTTCTGTGCACTATCTCCCATGAGTCACATCGCACACGGGCCATATTTCGTCCCTTTCTCTCGGCCAGCATGATTTCCTTGCATAGTGACATACTTTATTGGCATATCCAGGAGAGTAGATTTGGCCCATATCACTAATCTCCTTCCATCAGACAATTTGCAGTAGTCGTCCACACTTGCTGCATCTGAGTTGTTCCTGGTCATGAAGGCATTCACAAAAGCTGGCACAGCTCTTTCATGAGCATGTATTCAGTGGATTTGTGCACTTCCCTGCCAGTGGAACTCTGTTTGTGTTCTTGTCACGTTTGTTGTATTTCGCCACAGCTAATGCAAACAGGGTTATATGTAGCTAGCTATCCAGACCCTACCTCTTCGACAGCCTGCAAATTCATGTGAGATGAATAGTAAATGCTCTCATGCTCCTGACGCAACACCCAGGCATCCATCTTCTGGAGAAAGACCCACTGGTTCTACGGGTGTAGCCAGAAGGCAGACACACTAACCAACCTCATAACCAGTTAGAAATCCTAGAGGTGAATGAGGTGACCGTAATGTCACTCTCACTTATCGATTCGGCTAAAGCCACCCTGTGCATGTGTTGCAACAACATTTGTTGACTAAGATATTTGACCTTGCATAACACACCAATTCACAATCTTCCAGTCAACAAACAAGGGTGTGATGCATCTCTGGTTGCAGTAGTTGATGCATTCCAAACTCTTTCTGCCTCCTGGTGGGGTTGTTGCTTATGCCCTCACAATTCCATGCCTAGAATGCCTGTATGATATTACAAGACAATACCTCATGATTTGTGGCAGTGAATGATCACCTCACAAAACCATAAGCACTCAATGTGCGCCCAAGCTAATTACATCGCCCGATGACATTTCCCTGGAGTCCTTATAGGACCACATCTTTTTGTATTAACTGTTGGTGTGCTCAAAAGATCATAACTCTTTGCTGGGAACAGTGATCAAAGGCAACTAGCAACATCACATTACCTCGCTGGGTGCCATTGCTAACCTTACTAGTCCCTGTTGGCGGTGATTGACGGCATCATAGAATTATGCCTCTTTACCAGATGCAGGCAACACTTTTACTTTTAGATCATCCGCAGCATTTGATACAGTCTCCCATCCTATCCTTCAGCAATTGAGTAACATCAGGATGGCTTTGCATGATTTGGATAATTTTTTATCTAGCAGAAGTCTGTCCTTTTGGATGCCACCTTTTGCTTCTGACCCAAAAACACTTAGATTTGGAGTCCCTCCTGGCTCGGCCGTAAGCCCTATGTTTAATGTTTATATGACCTCTCTAGCAGTCCTAGGAAAATCATTTTGGGTACAGATTGGGTCCTCAAATGACACACAAATTGTCCTCACTTGGGATGAGAATATCCTCCATGTTCAGGATCATTTTGTGGCTTGTCTCTCAGCGGTATTTCAGTGGATGGGACAGAGCAATCTCCAACGTAATACCAGTAAGACACAAGTTCTAGTCTTCGGCTCACCCTCTCCTATTTCGTATGGCAATTTCTGGCCCAGCTGTGCTCCTTCCCCTCCTACCCCGGTCACAGTGGCCCACATCTTGGGGGTAACATTTGACAATGCACTTTCCTTCAGGTTCTAGGTGGACAGTGTGATGAGAGTTTGCTTCAGCCTCCTGAGAACCTTCAAAACATTCTTATTTTTGCTCCCATCACAGTGTCAGAAAACAGTCATTCATGTGGTTATAACCTTGAGGCTGGATTATGCCAATGCTTTATACTGGAGCCTCCCTATGTATCCACTCCAGAGACTCCAGTTGGTACAGAATGCTGCAACCTGACTCCTGCTAAATCTTTGGAAATATGATCACATCAAAGTACATCACAATAATTTACATTTGCTGCCGATCTCCCAAAAGGTTAATTTCTAAGGAATGGTTACAAAGCAGGGCCAAGTTATCTGGCCAAGGGACTCATCCACTACTTCCCTACAAAAGCTGTGCGCTCCTCAGATGTTATGCCCTAATCTAAGAGGAAGAAATGGGGCAGCTTCTCCTTTTCTTCCTTGGCCGTTTCTAGTTGGAATGCTCTCCTTCGTCATTTACATGCCATGAAAGATGAGAGCTCCTTCAAATGAGGTTTAAAAACCTGGCTGTTTAACCAGGCCGTCTAATTTCTTTCTGATTCTGACAGTTGGTGATTGGTTCTTAGTGCCGGGACACTCTTATGAATAGCCTTTTATAAAAAAACATAAATAAATAACATGGATAATGACCGAACAAGATCATGCCACTTCAGTAGTCTATTACCTCAAGATGTAAAGACACACCTCACTGGTAGGCTTGGTTGATATGTTCTCAGATCCCAAAGCAACCTCTTTTTCATGTTGGACATCACTGCAGAATTTCCTATCCAAAAACATGCATATCAGTTTCTTTTCAATAGTCGAGTTCACAGTAAAAGTGACTGAAACAAAAAGGAGGATTAATCAGGAGTTTCATGCACTCTTCACAGGTCTAGGCAAACTGTCACATAAGCAATGGGTGGGCAGTGGAATCCACAGGCCATTGACTAATATATTTCTTTTGTTTTCTCTCCCACTTCCCATAAACTGTATTTTTGCAGTATTATTGATGACAAGCACATCTTCCAGTTGCTTTCTGCTTTTAAGGAACAAAATATCTTTTAGAGGTGACACAAACTAACTGGTTCAACTATAGAAATTCCTGAGCCTAAAACTAAGCTGGTGTTCTATCAGCCAATAAAAGACCTTCTGATAGCCATAGGCTAAGGCTGAACCAGGTACTCAGAGATGGTACTTTCTTGTTTCTGTGTTTTTAACCTTGAGACTGATGCCGAAGGGCTTCTGCAGCAGTCTTTGGAAGAGGACTCTTTTGCAAATGTATATATATATATTTTTACCTTTACCTTTAGTGGCCTTTTACAAATAGAATGTTTCATAGATGATGTGGGTTAAAAAAAAAATACTTTATTCCAAAGCTTTCATTCTCACCTTGTATCTAGTAGCCAAAGAAGGGCCTGCTTAAATGACTGTGGGAGGGAGGAGTGGGGTTAACCAGATGGTAAAAGCAGCCTTTCGATAAATGGGACAGGGTTCAACATTGTCGAAGGGGGTTTCTAGTTTGGGTATTTGGCGGTTTTCCGCCCTACTCAGCTGCTATGTGCTTTGCGGTCCTAGAAGACTGCAGTGTCTGCCTGTGCATTTGGTGAAGGGATCCAGATAACTTGCTGAGTTGAAAGTCCCCATTATTGTATTTCTAATCCCAGCACTCCTCACCCAGAGACCTGCTGACCTACAGGGGCATGGGTAGATCCCTTCAGGCCATTGTCTAATCAATCTTGTCATGCTCTGCCTGACATGTGTCTGATATAGCCCACAGGCAGAGGCCGATCAGGGAATTACTGGAGCAATTCACTGGAATGCTCTGACTGCTGCAATGCAGCAGTGGTCATCTGCTGCAACCGCTGCAATGCATTCGTGGGCAGCAGCACCAACAGGTGGCAGTTTGTTGATTCTTGTTAATGATCCACAAAAACTATCTGGAATCCCAAATGTGCAGGCATTACCACTGCAGCCTGTTGCAAACAGCTTGCTAGAGAGCAAAGCAATTTTAAAAATGCTGGAAATCTTTTAAATGTCCGTTCGTTGCAGAACTGTAAATACTTGTTTTATTTTTTATTATCAAGGCAGTGTCATATTGACACTTTTTTTTAGAATTGTACACAAGAAATCAATTTTTTTGCTCTTGTATTTTTTTAAAATGGGATGAAAAGGATTTTTTTTGTCTTATAGCAGCGTAATAGAACCTAAGGAGAATGGGTTTTTATATAAAAACTGAACACAAAACCCTGTAAAACTGAACGTATTTGTAATATTTGTGGGTGCATGTTTTTTAAAATAAAATCCAAAGACTTGGGTTAAAGACTAGAGGAGGGTGTAGTATTAGTTCACAAAAAAGGAGGCAAGTAAAGATTACAATGGGCTTCACAAAAGAATTATGAAATTAAAAACTAAGCTAAGGATAATCTATTTATAAAGTGAACACTGTATATTCTATTATTTTTTTAGTGTTTTTCCCCAAATGCAAAGAGAAATCAATTTTGCTGAAAAAGTTTGTTGTTCTCATTTAAGTATTTTCATGGTCTGTTTCTAAGTTTGTAACCCTTTTCAGGTGACTCTAATTAGCGTGGAGGGTTATTGTCGGAGCACTTATAAGGTTTGGGATCAAGGAATTTGGGTCACTTCAGAAAGGGATTGTACACTGTATGTCCCGTTTAAAATATAGAGGTGACTGCTAAAAAAAGAAAGGTGAAGATCTGCACTACATCTTTTTCTGAAATTTAGTGGTATTACACCTAAGCACTAACATTGCGTATTCGCTACAGCAGCATATAATCGAGGAGCATGTATTTTGAGTGGCAGAACTTCATCACAAGTACAACCTTTCCTTCATGAAGTGGCCTAGAGATCTTTGTTCAAAACATTGAAACCACCGACCAATTACAAGAACAGTTTGAAAACCGACTACTGAACTGTGTTTTCTGTACTGTTGTAAATATTGTTAATATTTTGTAAAGTGGCTTCTTTTGGAGGACAAGTGAGTTTTCCTGTTGCAAATGTTTTCATTGGGGTTTGGAGGGAGCTGTAAATGGATGGGGTAAAACCTGTGTTTTAATTTGGTCTTTAGCACCATGCTGGCGGGATAGCAAAATTCTGGAAATTCCATTTTGGGAAATTGTGTTTTTTTTTTTTAAATACCATCACCAGTTGATATATTTGCTAAAGGTGGATTTGTCTATATGGTGTGGAGGTTTGGGTTCCTTGAGTTACTATCAAAAAGAAGCTAGCGGTTCAATATAGATGGTAAGGATCGCAGCTGTAGAACATCTGAATTCAATTTGCACCTTTTACACACATTTTGGGTTCATTTTGTACTGTGTAAAGTCTTGCACTTTCTATTCATGCCCCCCCCCCCCTTCCTCCCATTTCAAAAGTTTTATTTTGTAAAGGGCGGGCCCAAGCATTGGTAGGCATGGACTCCAGCCATGCTGCTGTCTGTCACTTGGTGTTTGTCCATCGTACAGCTCCTCTGAGAATCTTTAAAACATGAATGTTTCATTTATGTCTCATTACAGAATGGGCTTCTCTGTGAAGAGGGTAATGCTATGAAGCTTGTTGACAACAATGGGTTATGGTGTTTGGTTACAAGATAATATCAATAAATGCCAACATGTTTGGTCTACGCTGGTGTCTGTTCCTCTTTTCACTGCATTTCCTTTTTAGGTATGGGTTGACAGTGATGCTGTCTACTTTACCTGTTGCTTACGATATATATAGAATGGGATTCATTTCAGCCCCCTTCACCCATTGCCTTATTTTAATTAGTCACTGGCTTGAAATCCATCACATCGTAGATCAGTGGAAGAATACTGGCAGGGCTATGTACAAAGGTAACTTACACTTGTGAACAGTGTCGGCTGGGAATTTTACTGGGGGGCAGGGCACACATGCACATCACAGACACCCATGCTTTCACACACACAACACTCACTATCAAATACTCGTATCATTTGTACATGCATACATATATACGAATGCATACACCTAACATAAAAAAATAACCTAAAACTTGCTTACATGCAGATCTCCGAGAGGAAAGCCTCTGAGGTTCCAGAAGGATTGGGACTGCCGACTTCCCTAATTGGCTCACCATAGGTCAGTCAATGAGGGAAGCCGGCTCCCTCATTGGCTGATCTTAGGTCCGCTAATGAGGAAAGCCGGCAGTCCCAAGCCTTGGAGGTCCCAGGAGGGTTAGGACTGCTGCCATCCCTCATTGGCTAGGGTCAGCCAATGCGGGAAGGCAGCAGTCCTAACCTCGTCACAGAGTGGGATGGGGGTGTCAGTGAGACTGCTTAGGGCACTTCAGGGCTTTAAACTGAAGCGCCCAGGCCCAAGGCAATGGATGACGGGAACTCTCGTCCTGAGGGATAGGGCCATGAGGCACCTTTTGCATGTCTGAGGAGGTCATGTCCACAGGGGTGTGAAATCCTCAGCCTCGCAAAGTGCAGCTCAGTGCATATCCAGCTTTGGGCTGCCTGGCCTGAAAAAGAAGAGTGTCAGTCATGCTGACCTTTGTTCAGCCTGACACCTCACCCCCTACAGCCAGGCACTCACTGCTCTTGAGTTTATTTTTACTCTTTTGAGTAACTTTACTACTTTGGGCTGTTTGTAAAATCAGAGTTTAAAGTTACTTAAAAATATAGACTTCTATGTCTCCACCACCAAAGCAGGGGGTGGAGACAAATGTACAAGTGTAAGTTACTACAGCTTAAAACGAACAGTAGTACACCCAGCACCACTCATAGCCAACCACTGATGCTGCAACCCCCTCCCTTAGAAAATAATGGTGGTAGGGACTTTAACATATAATCCTAGAGGAAAAAATTGTAAGTTTCAATAACATTATTTAAAATAGTTACAAATATAAAGCAATAATTTAATGTTAAAAAAATCTAACAAAAATAAAACTTGGAATGGGATTTCGGCCACAAATGTTTCTTGACTAGAGGTATGCCTTTCTGTCTAGAGGAGGGACTGTTTTACTAGAAATTGTATAATGTTTCCCTACCATGTGGTCATATATGCACACTCCGGTACTGCCAAAAGGAATTTTTGAACCATCGGTATGATATAGTGACGGAAAAGGCCCTGTGTGGGTGTAAAATTATGCAGCAGTTACACCACAGCAAAACAAGGACGGCAAAGGCTACAATTGTTCATTCATATAGGGTACGTTATTCAATATATCCCTAAGCAGCTTACAAAGTGGCAAGAAGCTTATTTCTCCACTTTTCCAAATATTTATAAGGATTGACTTCATTTCCAACTCTTACATTAGAATTTCAAAGCTTTTTTAGGTTGATGTTTTGACAGCCGAGCTGACCAGCAGGTCTGCTGCTTGCAATGTACATAAAGAGGGCTTTGGTCTGCTTCTTTTATTTACTGTCATTCTTTGACGAGCCTCTTGTTTTTGTTTTACTTTTCTTTTTATATTCCAATTCCTTCTTAGCATTTAAACACTTCCTGTTACAAACAGCTACGAGTCTGAGCTCGTCCTCAAAAGGTACACAGTCGACCCTCTTTCAGCCATTGGCTTGGAGTTTTGGCAATCACATATCAGCTTATCCCAGTGGAATAATCATCTCTCGCCTGATTTTATTGGTTGTTTGGTGTATCCTTCCACCTCTTCTTCAGTGCTTAGATTGAAGAGCATTAGGGACCACTAAGCAACTAGGGATCTTTTAATACAGTCTCCTTTCTTTATTGTTCTTAACGCTCCATGCATTAGCACATTAATTCTAGACCTCTTTGCAAGTGCTTGTTTTCTCAGTCAACCAAGTTTTTTTTTACCACCCAGCAGTAGTACCTGTTAGTGAACCGAGAGCGTGCATGTTTTATTTGCCAAGTCCTTTTGATTTTGTGTGTGTGTGTGTGTGTGTGTGTGTGTGTGTGTGTGTGTGTGTGTGTGTGTGTGTGTGTGTGTGTGTGTGTGTGTGTGTGTGTGTGTGTGTGTGTGTGTGTGTGTGTGTGTGTGTGTGTGTGTGTGTGTGTGTGTGTGTGTGTGTGTGTTTGTTTGTTTGTTTGTTTGTTTGTTTGTTTGTTTGTTTGTTTGTGTTTTTTTTTTTTTTACAAGACCAGCATCTATGCACAGTCCACTGTCTTTGAACATGCATGCACCATCACAAGGAAAAAGTATCAATGCACAATTCCAGTACCTTGGCACATGCATACTTTCTACATGCATGATCACAGGTCAAGATGGCTATGCCCAAAGTCCTCGGTGCTTCTCCCCTTCTAGTTCTGAGGTGAAGACCGATGTCAGGTCCACTGAACAGTGAGTAGTTAGGCTACACGACAAAGCAGCACTTCTGAGGTGCCCAGGTCCGCTTAGTGATGGACTAGCTATGTGCAAAAGTTCTTTAGCACCTAAGGACATCATATGCACTCTTTCACGCTACATCTTGTATACCACCATGGAGTGATACTCCCTACTGACACTTACCCGACACTACCACTATTTAAGTATAACCATCACATTTGGGCACAATATTCTCATACATAATACTATACCGCCACCATCTAAAACGTTGCTGTCAGTGATATCCCTTGATGTCAAAGGCTTAACCCATTACATTAAAAAAGAAAATTCTCACGGTTAGGTCGCTGTTGACCAAATTGTTTACGGATACAGGAGACACACTTGAAGGTGGCAAATTACGAGGAGATGAGGTGAGTACAGCATTGAATACCAGCTACAGAAATCCAGAAGAGCCCTCCCATGACACCTCCATACCCTGCAGGAAAAGAGGTATTGCGATCCTATTGCGTAAATAGCTACCAGCTAAAGTGCTGCATACATAGGCAAACAAAGATGGGTGTTACATTCATTGTGAATTTTTAGCATTGCAAAAGTGTATCATAATGCTGTCTCTCGAGGCGATAAATCTGATTTCTTCTCCACACTAGGCAGACTACTCACCTCGTTTGGTAGGACCAAGTTTCTGATGTGGGTGGGACCGGAACATTTGACGTAGACCCAGTTCCCAGAAAGGTCTGGGAAACCGGTAACAAGAAATGGCAGACTGGAACATTCTGAAAGACTGGATTCAGGATAACACTCTGATCAAACCCTGAAGGCTACCTCACCCTCGCAACAGGGAATATACATTAATGTCTCGCAACATCTGAACTAGGATTAACTATTTCATAATGGCACCTTATTTGGCTAGGCAGTTGTTATAATACATAATGGGGCCTCTGACCAAGACTTGATCCCCCCCTCCCACCCCCACACTCCAGGGTTTCATATTAAGGTACGATTGCCTCAAAATTAAAAGACCATTAGGCTGAAACCAGTTTACTGCACCACATAGGACATTTTTGTTATCTTCTTACAAATATTCTATGATCTCCCAAGTACTCTGCTGGGGGGAGGAGAGGAAGGCTTGCATATGAGGAGCCATAATAAGAGACTTGGCCATAGTGGGAAAAAAGGCTCGAACAACTAGACCAGTGGTTCTTAACCTTTTGACATTTGTGGACCCCTCTTAATCCTTATTG
This sequence comes from Lissotriton helveticus, assembly GCF_964261635.1. Taxonomy (NCBI): domain Eukaryota; kingdom Metazoa; phylum Chordata; class Amphibia; order Caudata; family Salamandridae; genus Lissotriton; species Lissotriton helveticus. The sequence goes on from NC_136065.1 coordinate 371,723,336, forward strand.
GGATCTAGGTACCTCCACTGAACCATTACTGGAATTCGGAGACCCCCCACTGAGTCCTTCTTAAAATCCGGAGACCTAGGCATAAGCAATTTTGATGATGTGAACCACCAAAACAATACACAAAATTACAGAACTAAGCATTCATCAAAATATTTGCAGAAAGGATAACAATTTATGTGGAGATGCTTTATTTGTATACACTTTGTTAATCTGTTAATGATTTAATTTTCTAAGCAGTCACAGACCCTTTGAGTAGGTGTTGTGGTCCCCAGGGGTCCCTGTACCATTGGTTAAGGACTGCTGAATTAGACTACAATTAGAAACACAAAAAAGCAGTCACAGACCCTTTGAGTAGGTGTTGTGGTCCCCAGGGGTCCCTGTACCATTGGTTAAGGACTGCTGAATTAGACTACAATTAGAAACACAAACATGAGACTTTTCGCTAGACCACTCCAAAACCCCCCACTTTAATGCTATTATGTGATTTACTCCAGGCCAGAAGAAAAATAAATGAGTCAAATCGATTATATCAGTGTTATATAACACTGAGGGGGATATACAAGTCCATCCGTCTGAAGTTTTGTCAAAATTCCATATGAAATGCTTTACACACAGGAAGAACACGCCTTGACCCAAAAGAGGAAAATTTGTGTTTGAGGCATATGAGCTGTAGATCATATGCTGTGCACAGATCGCCATCTAGTGTTGGGTCCGGATGTTTGCACTTTGTTTTTCTTCGAAGAAGTCTTTCCAGTCACAAGGTAGGTGTTTTCTCCTTTCTGTGAAATCGCGCATGGGTATCGACTCAATTGTTAGATTGTTTTTTTCAGCCATCGGGTTCGGATGTGAATTGTTGCGCTCCGGCACCATTTCTTCAGGCCCCCTTTGACGAGCAATCCACTACCTTCAATGGTATTGTTTAGTGCTCGCATTTCCCATTCTCCGCGTATCGTTTACAGTCGAAAACCTTCGATCAGAACATTTGAGGAAGGCCGTTGGGCCTACCCATGCCGGGATCGGTTGCAGTTGATGGAACGGACTCCAATCAAGTTCTGTCCAGGGTGTCGTGCTAAGTTTCCACACATCGACTTGCACGAAGTGTGCAACCTTTGCCTATGACCGGAACACGACGAGAAGGACTGCGATGCGTCAGTTGTTGTGATCAAAGAAGATGCTCCGTGACAGTCGGGCTAGACGTCATGAAATGTACCAGCAAAGTGGCTCCATGCAGGATCTCCTCAGAGACTGGGTCCGAACACAAAGAATCACAAGCGCAGGAAGCCGAAATGGAGGAGGAACACATCTCAGTGTCTGAAGCCGACTCTGATGCTGAAGACCTCACATCGGGAAAACGGATCGTGAGTAAAGAGACTTCCTTCCCCTATCATTTCCTCCATAAAAAGGCTTCTGTCCCTCCTTTGCCTTCAGGCCAAGGTCAGCACTGAGAAAAGGTTTTGAGCGCCCCACCTTTGAGCTGGGCGCCAAAACACAAAAAACAGCCTTCTGGCTCTGGGTCTACTCGTCCCCACGCCGGTGCTGACCTGAAACCTTCGCCGTCTAAATCCAAACACCTTCTGGTTTCCTTGCCACCGGTCTACAAACCTAAATCTTCGGAGCCGAAAACTTCAGAATCGAAACTTTCAACACCAAATCCGGCCTCTAAAACAAGTACTTCAAATAAAGAGCCTCAAACCAATATTCCACCTTCGGGTCCGAAACCGAAGGAGATTGTGATTAATCCAGAAACTGGACAAATTCATGCCAAACTTCTCGAAGAGGAAAATGGGCTTAAAAGAAGACTACCACATTCCTGTAAAAAGAAAAAATGTGGGTACTAATCCTTCACCTTCTTCAACCATTGATCCACATTTACTCATTACACCTTCACATTCCCCTCCAACAACATCTCCTGACCCACAGTGTACATGGGATGGGGATATAGATGACTAATAACCACAGGAACTGACCCATGGGATCATTATAATGCTGACCCTCAACAAGATAATGATCCCGACCTATATCCATCCAGACCCTCCCATCCAGATGATAATATTGGACATACTGAGCTTGTTACCAGAGCTGCACAATATCATGGAGTAGAGCGTCATAAAGAGTCTTTAGAAGAGGATTTTTTGTTTGACACACTAAGTTCATCTCAAAGGGATTACACAGACTTTACCAATGTTAAAAGGTATGCTTAAACATACTGATGATATCTTTAAAGACCCTGTAGGAGCTAGAATCATCACGCCCAGGGTAAAGAAAAAGTACAAATCTGCACCTAATGACCCTGTATATATCTCAGGCCAGTTACGTTTGGAGACTCTGGTAGTTTCCAACACTCGTATGAGATCTAATTCGCAAACAGGGGAAGCCCACCCCCCCCTCCTGATAAAGAGGCCAAATTAATCGGCCCTTCGGGCTAAAGGATAGCGTCACAAGCAGCTAATCATTAGCGTATTGCCAATGCTCAAGCACTATTGGCAAGATATGATCAAGCTCATTATGATGAGCTCGAAAAGCTCATTGAATTTCTTCCTGGCGAGCGTAAGTCTAGAGCTAGTGCCCTGATTCAAGATAGTAAATTAATAACTAATACCTCTTTCAGGTGTGCTCTAGATCAGGCAGACACAGCAGCTCGGGCAGTAAACACTAGTGTACTGCTCCATAGACTTGCTTGGATAACAATTTCAGGATTCAAGCCTGAGTTACAAGGCTCTATTCTTAACCAACCCTTTGACAAAGAACACCTCTTTGGTCCAGCTGTTGATGCATCATTAGAAAAGATAAATAAAAGGATACTGACGTTGCTAAGTCCATGGGGGCCTTCAATCACCTTCTAAAAGGGGGTCCTTTCGCCGCTCATTTTACAGGGGCGGCTCCAAAAATGTGTCTGCAGACAATCACTCTTCTTACAAGGGCAACAATCGGTCACCCTCTTCAAGAGGATACTTGAAAGTTGGCTATAGAGGAAACAAATGGCAAGGGAAGAGACAGCAGTAACTCAACACGCACTTCCCCTACAAACCCCAAACACTGACTTCCATACCCGTGACCATTCCACTCCTGTTGGGGAAGTCTTTCCCAATTTCTACCCATTTGGAATACGATTACATCAGACAAATGGGTTCTACAAATTACCCAGTCTGGTTATTGCCTGGAGCTTACAAGCACTCCATCAAACATTCCTCCAAAGTCACACTGCATGTCACAAGAACATCATCCTTCTAAAGAAAGAGGTTCTCTCTTTGTTGCAGAAAGGTGCAATAGAACCAGTCCATTTACCATACCAGGGACCAGGGGGGTACTCCCCCCCCCCACCCCCCTACTTTCTAATTCCCAAAAAGGACGGGGCTCTCAGGCGTATATTAGACCTCTGAGAACTAAATCTATACATTCAGTCGGACCATTTTCATATGGTAACAATCCAACAAGTGCTGCCCCTTCTTCAGCAAGACAACTTTCTCTCCACTCTGGATTTAAAGGACGCTTACTTTCATATTCCAATGCACCCTGCGCACCGCAAATACCTCAGGTTTGTGGTAGCAGGTCAGCACTATCAACTCAAAGTACTCCCATTCGGAGTAACAACCGCACCCAGGGTTTTCACAAAAAGCTTGGCAGTAGTCTCCGCCCATCTAAGAAGGCAACATATTCATGTTTTCCCATACTTAGACGACTGGCTCATAAAGGCCAGCTCGCACAACAGCGATCTATGCCACACACACAAAACTGCAATTGCTCCACGAGCTTGGATTCACAGTAAATCTGTCCAAATCCCATCTCCAACCATCCATGTCTCAAGCATATCTATGAGCTACTATAAACACACAAAAAGCCCTTGCATACCTAACTCCAGCCAGAGTTCGGAATATACAAACCCTGATGTCTGTTTCAGCCTCAACACTCCTTACCCGCTCAAGTGTTCATGCAGTTACTGGGAATGATGGTGTCTTGCATTTTTATTGTCCCCTACGCAAGACTTCAAATGCGTTCCCTACAGGAATGCTTAGCACATTAGTGGAACCAAGCTCACGGTCAGTTATCAGATCTAGTGTTTGTAGACGGCTGCACCCACCCGTGGCTCTCTGCAGTGGTGGAACACCCAAAACCTTTTAGAAGGGTGGCCCTTCAGCGACCCGGTTCAGCGACCCGGTTCCACAGATAGTACTGACAGCAGACGCATCACTGACAGGTTGGGGAGCGCATCTCCAAACCCACACAATTCAGTGCATTTGGAGCTTGCAGCAGAAACAGCTTCATATAAATCTAGAGCTGCTAGCGATTTTGATGGCGCTGAAAGTATTTCAAGTTCAGCTAGTATGCAAGACTGTCCTAATTCGTACAGACACCATGACAGCCATGGACTACATACAAAAAAAAAACCAGGGAGGGACACACTCTCCAGCTGTCACAGCTAGCACAGACCATCTGAAAATGAGCCATACATCACCAAATATATCTCCTAGCAGAACACCTTCCAGGAGTACACAATCAGATGGCAGATTTGCTCAGTCGTCACACACAGCAAAACCATGAATGGGAAATACACCCTCAAGTTCTGCTCCCATTCTTCAGAATGTGGGGGTTTCCACACATAGATCTGTTCGCCACACATCTAAATGCAAAATGCCAAAACTTTGCGTCCAGGTATCCACACCCATTGTCCAAAGGCAAATGCGCTATGGATGAATTGGTCAGGGATATTTGCTTCCTCTTTTCCGCCTTTCCCACTCATTCCATTAGTGGTTCGGAAACACAAACAAGCGTCCCTGACACTAATCCTAGTTGCTCCCACATGGCACGTCAAACTAAGTTGACAACCCTAGTGGAACTATCAGTAGTTCCTCACCAAAAACTACATCTTGCACCCAATCTCCTCACGAAGAGCCAAGGAGACATAAAACCGCCAGACCCCAGTCAGCTCAATCTGGCGATCTGGCTCCCGAAGTCTTTGAGTTTGGCTATCTTAATCTAACGCCAGAATGCATGAATATTATCAAAGAGGCTAGACGTCCTACCACAAGAGCCTACTATGCAGCAAAGTGGAAGCAGTTTGTCATATACTGTAATAACCGCATCAATCCACTTGATGCTTCTGTACAAAACATTATGTTATTTGTTACATCTACAACGCTCCAATTTAGCGTACACGTCCTTACACTTACATTTGGCTGCAATAGCTGCATACCTCCAGAATATACAACATCGATCTCTTTTTAGAGTGCCTGTTATCAAAGCCTTTATGGAGGGACTCGTGAGTCATTCCCCCGAGAGGTCCACCTGCTCCAGTGTGGAATGTCAACATTGTTCTCACAAGACTAATGGGTCCACCCTTTGAGCCATTGCACAAATGTGAACTGCAATTTCTCACAGGGAAAGTCGCTTTCCTTGTTGCTATCATGTCACTCAGAAGAGTGGGTGAGCTTCCGGCATTAACTATAGAAGAAACCTTTTTACAAATGCACCAAAATAAAGTGGTTCTTCTGACTAATCCTAAATTCCTTCCTAAAGTAATTTCTGCTTTTCATATCAATCAATCTGTTGAGTTACCTGTGTTCTTCCCTCAACCAGATTCAGTGGCAGAACGTGCTCTACACACATTAGATGTGAAGAGAGCATTGCTTTATTACATAGAAAGGACAAAAACTTTCTGTAACGCAAATTAAACTTTTGGTCGCTTTTGCTCCACCACATAAAGGCAATCCCATATCAAAATCAGGCATTGCAAGGTCGATAGTCAAGTGCATTCAAATATGAAATGCAAAAGCAAAACATACGTTAACAGTTCCCCCTAGAGCGCACACTACACATGAACAGGGGCTTCCATGAAATTCTTAGGAAATATACCCATAGATGACATATGCAAAGCTGCAACATGGTCTACACCTCACACATTCACAAAACACTATTGTGTTGATGTGTTAGCAAGACCACAAGCTAGAGTGGGCCAGGCAGTTTTACGTACACTATTTCAGACCAGTGCAACAGATGCAGCTTAGCCACCGCTTTTGGCGATTACTATATAGTCTATGCACAGCATCTGATCTACAGCTCATATGCTGCAAACTGAAAATGCTACTTGCCCAGTATGCATCTGTTCTTGGCATATAGAGCTGTAGAGTCATATCCTCCCACCTGCATCCCCGGGTATCTATACCTATTGCAGTAACCTCATACTTGGATACATACATTCATGGATATCTCCTTTTACTACTCTTAGTAACTCCATTATCACCCTCTGCGGGAAAACAATCTAACAATGGAGTCAATGCCCATGCGCACTATCACCGAAAGGAGGAGTCACCTACCTTGTGACTGGAAATATTTCTTCGATGTAAAACAAAGTGCAAATATCTGGACCAAACAGTAGATGGCGATCTATGCACTGCATATGACTACAGCTCTATATGCCAAGAACAGATGCATACTGGGTAAGTAACATTTTCCTTTTCCATATTCTGCATATGCCCAAGCTAACGAAAGATTAGTCAGACAATCAAGAAATAGCTGTATATGAGTATACAATTTCAGCAGCGATCAATGATATGGCATCATGGATTCCCCATTCATTTTACAGAATCATTAAGCTGCTGATTGTCTCAATGTTAGCCTCAGTAAGTATATAGGAGTGGCACTTAAGGGTGAGTTTATTAGGGCCGGGGGAGCACACAAAGCATTCTACTATGCAGATTACCTCTTACTGACACTGACCCTTCTAGCAGAATCCATGCAGAGAGTCTGGACTGTCTCTCAAGTTTATCTGCTGCAGGATAAACTAGTTTAAATGTGAAGCCTTACCATCAACTTTGACTACAAGAGTCTCTATTGGAGCCCTGACATTCAAATGGAAACCTGACTGGCTAAAATACCTAGGAATATATATATATATATATATATATATATATATATATTTGTTTTTTACCCAATTTCTTCTTCACACTGAAGAAAACCGCACACCAAGGATTCAGCAATATTTGTTTTTATTCTTCCAGTAGCAGTGCAAATTTCCACACCCAACCACCACCAACGCGTTTCAACCCCTACGGGTCTTGCTTATGCGTTGGTGGTGGTTGGGTGTGGAAATTTGCACTGCTACTGGGAGAATAAAAACAAATATAGCTGAATCCTTGGTGTGCGGTTTTCTTCAGTGTGAAGAAGAAATTGGGTAAAAAATATTTACGAGGACTGGCCTGTTCTCTCAACCTGCACCCGCTGTGAGACAGCGCACTCTCCCTGAGGCCAAGTGGTGGAAAGATATATATATATTTATATATATATATATATATATATATATATATATATATTTATATATATATATATATATATATATATATTTATTTATTTTAAAAAAGGGTGTGCCATTTGCCTGGAACGCACACAATGACAAGCCAGACTCCTGTGTATTTTGAAAGCGTCCTTTATTCCAGCAGGTCAGTATTTCTGAATTCCCATTAAAAACGCCCAATGCGTTTCGAAGCTAACTTGCTTCTTGTTCACGGGCTGGCATGCAAATGAGGCAGTGATTACGAGCTGGAGCAGTCAGTCATTATGATTACTTTTTCCCCGCCCCCTGGTGGGCTTGCTCAGGTGCATACTGGAAAAGTATTCTGGAACTTAGAGTTCCTGCTCGTGTGTTTACTCCCACTGGTGGGGTCTGCCTGCTTTTTTTTTTTTGCATCCATTTCATTACTTTTGCTTCTCACCCTCCACTGGGTATTGGAAGAAAGACGGACCCAATTCAGCTGTTCTTTCTGGTCATTCTGCCAGTATGCGGTTCTAGTATCTCAAGGCAGCTCACAATTTATTCCTGTGACGGTGCAATTCCACGACCATGGACTGGCCGTAAAACTTCAAAAAAAGGGTGTGCCACTTGCTTGGAATGCACACAATGACAAGCTGGACTCCTGTGTATTTTGAAAGCGTCCTTTATTCCAGCAGGTCAGCATTTCTGAATTCCCATTAAAAACGCCCAATGCATTTCGAAGCAAACTTGCTTCTTGTTCACGGGCTGGCATGCAAATGAGGCAGAGAAGAAGTGGGCACTCCGGGCGAGGTAAAGATTAATTTATTAAATCGTATCTGTTCTGATGCGTTTCGGCTGATCCCAGCCTTTTCCAAAGTTACACAGGCCTCTGGCCCATATCTTTTGGAAGGTACAGCATATCATAGATATAGAAGACCTCCCCTTTAATCTTTTTTCTGATTTCATCAATACACTATGATTTCTTTTGCAAAACACATTTATGATAATACAGTATACATTTTTTTGAAAGTATTACATTTTTTTGCTATTTTTCAATCTCCTTTGCAAAAGAACATTCTTCACACTCATTAATGCATAATTCGATGTGTACAGGACTTTGACATGGGAACCCAGTGGTCCAAATCGGCAAAGTGATGTCTTGGGCCAAAGCCCTAATTTAATATTGTACGACTTAAATTCACTGATACTCTGAGCTCTTTAGAAGCCTCCTCATGTCTGCTCAATTACTTATCGTCATTCCCTCATCGTGAGACTTAAGATGTGCTAGAGACGAAATAAATAGGAATCATTTAAACTTTTTTAACTAGACATATATATAAATATACTATAGAATACCCACAGGTAAAACCACATCCAACAAAAAAATCAGTATATACAAAAATTAGTTTCTTCAATAGATTATAGTCTGTAGAAAAGGGTTTCTTCCCACAAGGCATAAATACTGAAAATATAATTTAATATTATATACAACATCAATTTATCATACAAAACCATCAATTAGTAAGTCAACATCATCTAGGGGGAAAGTACTAACAGGAAATAATTTGGTAACAATACCAGATTAAAAATTTAATCCTTCTACTTTGTAATATAAGAGCAAGTTTCTACTTTTGTGGCACTAGGAGAGAAATGCACTCTATCATCAGTAGTCAATCCAAATGCACTTCCAACTCCTCATCTTTATTTAACCTAGCGGGGAATTTTGTGTGCAGGTCTAAGATGTATCTCGACTAGCCTTCTCAGGTTAATCACCTTAATACCTCCTTTTGCATTTGGGGCAACTCTGTCTACCGCAAAGTAATTCATTAATCCTGGATCACTCATGTTGATCATAAAAATGTTTAGCCACAAAATAGGTAAAATAATGATTTCTGATTGCACGTTGGTGTTCCAGAAAACACTTCGTTAGTGGAAAAATTGTGCTCAACACATACATTAAGGGACAGGGGCAGGATAACACATATACACAATGCTCTGTGTTACAGTTCTAAAACCCATTCAACCTTCTTTTTTTGCCCATCTGAGGTCTGGACCACCGAGACATTCTTAATTATCCTGCAAGCTTTGCAGTGGTTGCATTTAAAAAATCCCTTGGTGGTGGATAACCAAGTATCTGATTTATGGCTTCTCGCAAAATGGCTGTGTGTCAGAGTGTCTCCCAGCGTTCTACCTTTCCTGTATGTCACTGTAGGTACTGATGGTATGTCTTTCCCTATCACTGTATCACCTTTCGCTAGCTTCCAATTGCTTTCTCATTATTTGGTATACCTTGGGGGACACTGAATTAAAACAGGTGATGAATCTAGTTAACAAATTCCCTTTCTCCGTCCTAGTATTCGGATAAATTAACTGATTTCTAGTTATATTTTTCGATTTCAATGTTGTGTGTGTGTGTGTGTGTGTGTGTATATATATATATATATATATATATATATATATATATATATACACACACACACACACATATATATATACTCACTCACTCCCTGTTGCTTGATAACGTCCGATAATGAAATTAGATTTTCAGAAATGGACACCACTAAATCTCTTTTGGGGGGAGGGTGAAAATTATTAAAATGAACATAGCGCCCAGATTTAATTATGTATTGGTAGGTTCCCATTGACGACCTCACATGCGTTACTCAGAAATATTGAGAAAGAGAGCTTGCAATTTGTTTGTGGCACCTCGAAACTCAGATTAAAAAGTTCATAATTGTATGCCGTCCCCTCCAAGGGAGGACTCCACCAGTTGCATATAGAGAGTTATTGGTTGGTGCAGAAACTAGCACATTCGAGCTATATAAAACGTTATAAATAAATAGGTAAAAAATATACAGATGAGCACTGGCATGCGTGCAGATTGAGAATCACATCTTACACACAATGGTGGAAATATTTTTATAATACAGTAAGCATTCTCTGAAAACAATATCTAACAAATCATTTTTTTTACCTCTCAACATGCCTGCTGCAGAGCCCACTCTGCTTTAAACCGCAGAATATGCTCACTCGAAATCCCCTTTAGTGCTCAGTACAGCCATTAAATTTGGAGGTGGAGGAATTAGTTGGACACTGGAAACAGCTCAAGATATTACATCTTGATGACGTGCTTCAGGGTGGTTGCCTCAAAAACCTTCCCCGAGCTTAGTAAAGAATATTGTGTCCACAACTCGCAAAAACAGACAAAACAACTGTCCTGTGCAATGAGTAAGGTGCTAGGTTGCGCACATATTGTCTTACCACAATCACCTGTTGCACAATCCCTGCACACTTGGAAGGCATACAGGGATAAGATTGAGGGGCTATACTCTTTACTAACCGACCGCCAAGTCTCTTAAGGCACATAAAGCGCATTATGCTATTGGTAGGAGGAACGCTTACAGACCCAATTCCAAAAGGGATTTTGGGATGTTATATCTGGCAATTATATTAGAGGGTTAAGGTAATGCCTTTTAAAGTAATGCTACTATAAAATACTTCACAGATGGCATTGGTCTGTACTGGCGACAAGTATGGCCTCATATGAACTGTGACCTAAAAGTAACAAGGGTCTTCCATGGGAGACTTGCTACTCCATGGCACAAGTGATTGCCCTTATTTACTTTGACACTACATGGTGGTTGGCCACTGCCTGCGAGTGGTGGAAATAGGAAAACTGAGACCGTGGAAAACAAACAAGGTCCCAATGATTAGTGACTGTAAGATAAGCTCGCCATGGCTGCCTTTGAAAAACTGATAGAAATGTAATATGAAGTGAAATGGAGTTTTCTCACTCAATACACAGGGCCCCAAGAAGTGATCAGGACCACCCAATCACCCTGTACTTGGTCCTGGACAATAAATGTGTGAGAATTGCCTTTGTCTATTGTTTAGCTCCCCACCCTCTTTCCCCTGTAGAGGAGACTGAGATGCTTGCCAATTGTTGGCAATTGTTTATTTGTTTCATGCAGTGTATGCGCCATTGTTTGTTTTCTTGACTTTTTTTTGTTTCCTCATTATTATAATTATTATTACTCCTGCTCCGGCCTCTTTCATCTCACTGGATAACATTCATGAGACTCCTTGCATACAAGCAACTATTGAGGCGAAAGACGATTACGCCCTGATGGGTAATATTTTATGAGTGGGCTGTAATCACCTTTATGCATAGTGGGTGTTTGTGGAATGTTTATATGCGTGGACACACACACGCACGCATGCCCGCCAGCCAGCCAGCCAGCCAGCGAACATAGAGCCAGATAAACATCCTGCAAAAGTAGCAACTGTAAAGGCCACATCTCCTGGCATGTGGTAACGACCACCATGTTAGAGCCAGGCAATGTTGCTGTAGCCTGGACCCCACCATGAGACACAAGGAAGGCAGATACAGGAATACTGGGAAGCGACGAGCTCTGGGGCACAGGCAAAGATGGCTCCACCTGCACGCTTCATCTAGAGCACATAAGAGGAGTGGATCACTGTCCTCAAGCAACACTAGAATCTGCCAGCTGATGCAGGGCAGACAAATACTACAGAAAACTACATTGTATGAAAGCTAGTGCAAGTGTAATAGTACTTCCACACTTATGGAAATGAGAGACACTCCTAATAGAAAGCATGGGTTGTCGTCTTTAGAAAAGATGGGGTTTGGACACAGAGAGGTCTGATGGGGATTTGAGGAGGGACATAGTACAGAAATAATATTTATTCAGTTTGTAGGAAAAAGGAAACTAGCCTTCTTCCCAATTATGGAACCTAGGGTTATCTGTCTTAGGGTGAGGACTCTCCTCACATCCATAGGGGCTGGGATAAGGAAAACTGACGAGGAAGTCATGTAAAAACGTGTTTGTAACGTGTGGCTGGCTTCACAGATTATGAACCTCAGTTCATGGCGGGCTCAGAGTAACTATTTAAACATTTAATTAAATATAAAGCACAAAACACTACCAAACCTCCAAAAACTGCCATATGGAAAGACTTAGGCAGAGGATTAATGGTAGTGAGTTAACCTCTTACAATTCAGTTAATGAAAGTGTGGGAGCAAGGCTCATTACTAAGGAGAAACACGTTTGCAGATTATGTTCCGAAGTGCATTCACCATACACAAGGCTTGAAACCCTACACCACACTCCTAGCAGAGATGGGATATTGGGAGCTCTAATTAATTGATGTAAACCAACTCCTCAGAATCTTAGGGCGTCACATAAATTATGCAAAAGACAGAAAGAACTTCTGGGACGTCCCAATTAAGGTGGAGCGCATTCACAATAAAACACATTAATCATCCACGTATGACATTCTAAAGCGTCTTCTCAAATGTTTTTTTCCTGGCTGAGTCTTACACACACTATGCCAAGCAGAAGTGGACGCAAGCGAAAGTAACACCTTCGCCTCTGAAGTCGAGTGAATTTGGAATCTTCGTATTTCTGGGGCTCGGCAAAGTGTTCCCTCCACAACCCATGTAAAGGGCGAGCAGCATGGGGGATGCAATGGGTGGCTGCTCTCATGGTAGACGCCTACCAAGTGGCAGCAGTCCGCCTAACAAGCATTTGCAATGCAATCAGTCTCGCCTTTGGGACTTTTTATGTATTTAGCTATGCAGCACATTAGCCTGGGTGCTGAAACATCTACTGTTCTTTAACATGGAGGGAAAGTTAGCACCAAACTGTGTAACACGCCAGGTATGGGAACACATGGAGAGAAATATTGCCTTTCAGCAGGAAAAGGTATAGTCCAAAGCTCTGTTTTTCATATAAAATCAGGGTCTTCGGTGGTCATATCACTGATAACACAAGATTTGAAAAAAATAATATTGTCTACGGGTGCTCATGGAAGTCCATTTCTATGGACTGGAATCCAGAGAATGCTAAAGTAATTCTGGTATTTTACTGACCTCTGCTGGTTGTTTTCTATCAAGAAAGTTAAATAGAGGCAGTTGCCAGAAAAAAAAGTCTCTTCGCAGAAAGCAATTCTGGTGTTTTACTGACCTCTGCTGGTCGTTTTCTATCAAGACAGTTAAATAGAGGCAGTTGAATAGAAAAAAAAAGTCCCTAAGCGGAAGCAGACAAGACCTAGGGCTGATCTCCAGAGCACACATAGTACATACACATATAAGTATATAATAATAAGTATATACTAAAGTATATGCAAGAGGTTTCAAATGCTCGACCTAACAAATGAGTGGTTTGCAGTTGCTCAACCTCACACACCCTAGCAAGAAAGTGGCTTAAGTTGACACGCTATTCCGAGATAGCGATACGAGCCAGGTTTCGCCTGGTCCAGCTTAGAATCCTGCATCGATCCTACTACTCCAGGACCTGGTTAGCCAAAATTGGGAGGGCCCCCACATCGACGTGCCTCCCGGGGTGTGGACAAGAGTAGTGGAGTAACAAAGGCCCCCGCAGCGCCTGCGGTTCAGAAGGGTACCCAAGATCCAGGAGGCCCCCTCAGCACAGTATTCTTGTGTGACAACTCCTGACTAAGTCCGGAGATTCCCCCTCAAGTTTTGTTACGCTAGTGGACAAGATGATAAATGTTTCCACACTCTGTGGGAGTGTCCGGTGATACAGGAGTATTGGAGGGGGGTCGTGGGGATCATGTCCAGTGCATTGTCGCTCGAGGTCAAACTGGACGCAAAGTGGCTCCTACTGGCGGTGTCTGGGGAGGAGCCCTGGCCTCAATACCAGAACATTTGGCTGCTACTAGTGGCGGGGGTGGCCAAGTGGAATATTGAGGGAGCATGGGGGAGTGCAGATCCATCAAGACTCACGGACTGGAAGTCCGAGATTGGTGCCAGAGACTTGAGGGGGTGCTCCAAGAAGTTGGAAAAGCTGTAGGGTGCATGGCAAGCTTATAGGGGGGGTGTTGAATAGGCAGGGACCACGTTCCAGGGGACAGACGATTCTCTATGCTCAAGGGGAGATTGACAGCTGCAATGTAAAATGTGATGGTCTGTTAAAGCGCCCCTACCAATTGTGATTATTATACTGCTTTTTTTTTCTTCCTCATATGACCTCCGTAGCTACTGCCACCTCTCGACCTGTCCCGCCACTGGTGCAGATAGCTTTTGGTGGATACTTAGTCTCAGCTGATGTATTCTAAACAGGAAATACCCGTTTAAACTCAACTTGAGCTGACCCAGAGGTGTTAATCATTTGAAATGTCCTAAATTCAAGTCTAACCAATTTAAATCCATGATCTATAATCTAGACTCTACTAGGGGGAGGGGGGGGTCATCCAGCCAATTCCAGAACAACCCAGAATCAGACCTGCCCCTTGAAAGATTAACCCTCTGGTCTATGGTTCGATAATATTCCACCAATCATTCCAACTAGGGGGCGTTTCCTGTCGCCACAACAAGAAAATCTCCCTCCTTGCCAACAGTATCAAGTAAAACACCAATTTAGATTGGGACCCCGACTGAGGTCGTATCCCACCCAGCATATCCGCCACACCAAAGAAAATGAGAAATGAGCTTTCCTCGATTTCTAGACCCAGAACCCTGGAAATGGTCTTACCGACATCCAACCAAAATTTGTGTATTCTGGGACAGGACATGAATACATGGACATCATCTGCACTCTGGAAACCGCACCTCCAGCAGCTTGCTGCACCTCCACCCTTCAAGTTAGAGACCTTAAGCGGAGTCCAATGTATCCTATGGAGTGTAAAGAAATGATTTCTTCTGAGAGATTATACTGCTTTTGAATGTTGTCACTTCTTAACTGCCATGCATGTACCAAGATATTTGGCAGGTCCTGACTGTTAACACTGAATGACGAGCATGGTTTCAATAGTTTAACATTTACAAAAAATAAATAAAGATTGCACACTATTCCAGGAAAATCTATTTGGCCTTGGACTGGATAATGAGACCGGACCTACCTGAGATAGAGTAACGTTTGACCTGATTTGGTGCTGCACAAATTATGCAAAACAACGAAAAGAACTGCAAGGTGTTCCCCACTCAGGTGGTGAGTGTTTGCATCAATAATCCATTAGTGATGCCCTAAATTCAGTGCTTAATTTGAGCCGGTGGTTGCCAGTGGGGGGCAGAAAGGCACTTCTTTCCCGAAACAGTTTTTTACTGATAGCAAGAGAGGGAAAAACACACAGATCAGGAAGACTGAGGAAAAGGAAGATGGCAAACCATCACAAAAGCAGAAAGGAGGAGCCTGCAAGAGAGAGAAAAGGTGTACGGAGTGTCTGGTAGTGGTTTAAACACTGCCAGGCTTGGTATTCAATGCTCTGACGTTTAATTGCACTGGCCACAGGCTACTGAGATTCTGGCACCAGCACTCTTTCCTTCACAAATAAAGCACTGCATTGCACGCATAAATTATTTCTACCTGACATCATTGATGGATCATGACTCAAAATTAATTCTATCAAGGGCTGCATTACTGTCAGAAACTTACTACCTACCTTGCAGAACTGTTAGAGAAATGGAGGAGTCTGGTTAATGTCAGCTCTTCATAAGGGTGTGCGCGCAGCAGTGCTTAATTTTTGACACGTGCGACAAGCTGCCACATGATGTGAAAGTTTAAGATGAGCAGAACTGTTGTTTATTAATTAAATATAAATTAAAAACAACTAATGCCTGCCACCCAAGCCATTCTTATACCTTTGGGGACCTCGAACAGTCTGAATTGTCACACTTGTAGCAGTGGGATAGTTAGTTGTGTAAGTACTGTAATTGATTTTAGCAATGTCTAGTGCAAGCTGCAGTGGCCTCCTGACGAGAGTCCTGGCAACTTAAGTACTGGCCTGCAGCCATAATTGGGTAACAATTATAGAAGCCACAGGTCCTGGGGTGAACAATCTTAGACTGGAGAAGCACCAAAGACCTCTGCGGCGATCCCATTCAACCTCGGTATACTTCCACCAAGTTGAGCAACAGTGCAGCTCATCTGCAACAAATATATTGTCATAGATGCCTGCAGTGCCTTTTGACCTCTCCATGTGCAATGTGTGTCATGAACCTTAGAACACCTGCTGTTGGAGTGAAATGAATGTTCTGAATACTTACTTGGATTACTCAGATTTCCCCCTTCTTCGGCCAAGTCCTTACTTTGAGACATACCCTTCAAATAGAAGAAAACTCAACCTTGTAGATTCCCTTGCCCTTCTCAGAGAGAACGGAAGGGGAATCTAGTCTACATGGAGAATCTGCCACAATCCTGTACAAATACTGGTGCACAATAGGGATTGAGGCCGAAGCCTGTACAGGAAGGAGTTAGGCTGTAAGGACAGAGACTAGAAAAGGAGAATTGGAGGAAATGAGGTTTGTCAAAGCACTCTTTCCTAATTCTCTTCTTCATCCCAGTAGTGACTTCTAAGAGGATACACCAAAGTGGCGTGTCTTAGTTCAACAAACAGTAACACTCTGAGACCATCAATCATGCCAGTGTGATGTCATACGTGCATGTAGCATCGTGCTACAAATAACCATAGACACAGGTTATGATTTCTGGAGCTTTATTCAGTACAACTTACATCGACCCTGTCCCTACTTTAACTGCCCTCATCCTGTCCCTACCCTACTCCGCCTCTTCCTTTCCCTGCCCACCTAACTCCTCCCACCCAGCTACTAGACTGCTAACACATAACATCTCCCCCTTTCTTAACAAAACAAACGACACGTGCCTTCATATCTCTTCAATGAGTCTCTTTGGTCGCTGGGCGTTTCGGCGCGGCCTGGCGCTCCCTTCATCAGTGTTCACATCAGTCTGGGGTACACCCAACTGACTCAGATCCTCTGGAGCATCCTGTTCAGGAGTTTCAGGACTGAGTGACGCAGCTGAGTCGTGCAACGACCCTGTTGCGTCTCTGGGGCACTTCTTAAAGTGAGACACGTTCCTCGTAATTCTACGGTGATCAGACTCCGCAGTCCGCATGGTGCCTTTCTGCTGAGTGACCAGTAGTGGTTCATCGCGAAAGCGACAGTCAGTTTTCTTCTGTTGATCTTGTTTCACCAATACATAGTCTCCTTCCTGTAAAGAGGGTGACCTCACTCTTCTCTTGGTGTCGGCGTATGACTTCATCTTGTCCTTGTTGCGCTTGTCCGTTTCTGTCATCTCTAGATGGTTGTGGGTGGGTGATACAGCTCGCAGCGCTCCATCCCAGGTTGGGATTCGGACGACCCAACATCAGCGTGGCAGGACACTTGCCAGTGGTTGAATGGGGAGTTGTCCT
Source organism: Lissotriton helveticus (assembly GCF_964261635.1). Lineage (NCBI taxonomy): Eukaryota > Metazoa > Chordata > Amphibia > Caudata > Salamandridae > Lissotriton > Lissotriton helveticus. Next base: position 371,740,776 of record NC_136065.1, read on the forward strand.
GTAGGCTCTGAGGACCTCGTTGAGAGCTATCTGTAGGTCCTTCTTTTCGGCACAGGCCTGCTGGAATGTTTTCTTGATCGTGGCCATGAAGCGTTCAACGGTGCCGTTTGCTTGTGGCCAAAGGGGTGTGACCTTCCTTTGATGGAAGTCCAAATGTCGGGCATATGCACCAAACTCATGTCCATTGAAGGGGGGACCATTGTCTGTCTTCACCTCTCTGGGGCACCCCAGGTTGCAAATAGTTCATCCAACACCTTGAGGGTACTGGAGGCACCAGTGGAAGGTACGAACTGTTTGAATGGGAAGCGAGAGTATTCGTTGATTATGACTATCACATACTTGCCGGAAGGTAATGGTCCAAAGAAATCCACAGCAATTTCTTGCCATACTCCAGCCGGTAATGTGGTCATTTGCAATGGGGCCGGGGAATCACCTTTGCTTGTCAGTTGACACGGGTGACAGTCTTTCAGGGTGGATTCCACCATTTGGTCGAGCAGGGGAAACCACACGCGTTCCCTGAGTGCTCGCTTCGTGGACACGACTCCCCGGTGGCCTTCATGGGCAAGATCGATCACACCTTGCCGTAGGTTACTGGGGATCACAATCCGCTGTCCCCGCAGTATGATTCCATCTGAGGTCACTGACAGTTCCTCGTGGACGTGCCGGAATGCTTGCAGCTCTTGCTTGGTGTCCAAATCATTGTCTTCATCATGAGGGTCATGTCTCCACCTGTTGGTTTGAATCTTGCGGAGTACCTTTTTCAGGACGGCGTCCTGCGCGGTGGCGTCTCGGATTTCATCCATGGGAATGGCAGGAGGTAGCGCTTGATCAGCTACGAACTGGATATATTCCTCTGCAATTGAAGGGCAAGAATTGGTAGATGCAGGCGGATGCCGAGACATGTAGTCCGCCGGATTTTCAGATTTTCCCGGCTTGTGTACAATCGTGAAGGTGTACTCCTGAAGCCTCAGGCCCCACCTTTCAATTCTAGGGGGCATTTTAGATCGAGGGTTGCCGTAGATGGTGACTAGCGCATGGTGATCAGTGATCAGGGTAAAGTGCTTGCCGTAGAGGAAGACATGAAAATGTTCGCATGCCCAGACCACTGCAAGACTCTCCTTTTCGGGCTGTGAGTACACCTTCTCAGGGTCGGACAGGCTGCGGCTGGCATAAGCAACTATACGTCTCTGGTCAGAGTGATTGTCATATTGTGCCAGAATGGCCCCCAACCCTACGGGGCTGGCATCTACGGTGACTTCAGTCATACGTCTGGGGTTGAAATAAGAAAGGTTGTCGGCGGACTCCACGGCCCGCTTGATCTCTGTGAATGCTCGCTCACACTGGGGAGTCCATTCAAAAGGTTGTCCTTGCTTGGTCAAGGTGCGGAGCGGGTGACTGATGGTCGCGTAATCCCGGATATACCGGGCACAATAACTGGCCATCCCCAAGAAAGATCTTAGATCACTGACGTCCTGAGGGCACTTGGCATTGTTTAAGGTTGCCACTTTTTCCGGATCAGGTTTCATTCCCGCCCCTGAGAAGATATGGCCGAAGAATTTTAATGTTGACTGGTGAAATTCGCACTTGTCCTTGTTCAGAGTCAAGTTCGCATCTAGCAGGGCATGGCAGACACGGTTAAGTGCAATGTCCTGCTCACGGGTGTCGGAGCCATATACAAGGATGTCGTCACTGTAGTTAAGCGTGTTGGGGATGTGCTGGATGATCTGCCGGATGGCCTCTTGGAAAATTTCGGCCGCCGATGATACACCGAAGCTCAGTCTCTTATATCTAAAGAGTCCTAGGTGCGTTGCAAAAGTTGTGATGGGGCGTGACTGGGCATCCAGCTCCAGCTGGTGATAGCCCTTGTTTAAGTCCAATTTAGAGAACACCTTGGCTCCGTTTAAAGCTGAGATCATGTCACATAGAAGTGGCCCTGGATGGCGCTCACGTTCTATCGCAGTGTTGGGTATTCGCATGTCAACACACAGTCTTACTTTGCTGGCGGTGCCCTTTTTTGGTACAACGACCACTGGCAAAACCCACGGGGTCGGACCGTCCGTGCGTTCGATGATGTCGGCGGACAGGCGGTCATTGATCTCATCTTCGACAGCCTTTTGAAGATGGAAGGGAACCCACCGGGGGTGCTGAGCGACGGGTCTAATCTGTTTGTTGACGTGGAGATGTATCTGATGGTCCTTCAACTTCCCCAGCCCGATGAAAAGGCGAGGAAAACGGTTGACGATGTCCTGGTCATCACAGACTTTGATAAGAATCTCAACAAGACGGAGACGTTCCGCAGTCGGCAGGCTGAGCAAACAGTCAGCTTCGGGGCCCTTGATGACATGAATGACTGCATCAATAGTGACGTTGTCATGTGCAAGTGTAGTCGGGAATTTGCCAAGACATTGCAGCGGCTTCTTGGACATCCAGGTGAAGACCCGAATGGGTGCATGAGCAAGCGGGGGCTTGGGTCGCATCCTTTCATACTCAGTGACGGGGATGTAGTTCAGCGACGCTCCGCTGTCCATCACAAATTTAGTGTCATGATTCCCCACTTTTATGTGTAGCAGAGGGTACTTCTTCAGTTGATCAGGGTCCGCGATCATGTATGCATGGTGAGTCGTGTATTCGGAGTCTCGAGATGAAGATCTGGAGCCCCGGGACGGAGATCTGCGCTCCCATCGCGATCTGTGCGACTCCCTGCTGGAGTGCGTTGAGCTGGAGGACCCTGTGTTTTTGTCGTGGACAGCTCTTATGTGGTGCTTTCTGGTGTCCGACTGGGACGACCTCCCAGTTCCACTTCGCCTCTCTTTGTTGTACTCGCCGCACATTGCCTCGAAATGGTTCGTTCGACCACATTTTCTGCACCGCTGGCCCATGGCTGGGCAGACGTCCACGTGAGGATAGTCATATCTACATCTATAGCACCTTCTTGCTCTCTCGGGTCTCCTCTCTCTCCGGCCGGTTTCCCGCCTTCTGTGTTCTGAGCGTCTCGAGCGAGACGACGGTCGCGATTTCCATTGTTTGTCTCTCGAGCTTCTTCGACCGCCACCCTGGTCCTGAACTCGATGTGCTTGCTCATGGCTTACCTTGTGCCCAGATTCAATGGTCGCGGCATGCTCCTCAGCCTGATCGTAGACGCGAGTCAGTTCCTCAATGTCGTCCAGTTCCTGAGGCTTTCTCAGCAGTCGCCTCCTGAGGGATTCTGAGTGACACCGCTCTATGATCTGTGATTTGATGGCTGCGTCGGTTGAAAAATTGTCAAACTCGCAGTGTCTCGATAGTCGCCGCAGGCGAGTGATGAATGTGCTCATTGCCTCGTCTTTCCCTTGACGTGCCTGATGAAAAGCATGACGCTCATAGTCCACGTTCCTTTTATGGAGGAATCTCCTGTTCAGTGCGTCGCGTACTTTGTCATACGTTCCGGTATCCGCAGCGGGGAGATCCTTGATCAGTTTACTTATTTCACGCCCCGCCAGATTCCGGAGTGCTATCAGCTTGTCCTTATCAACGGTCACTTTGGATCCCTCGATGTAGTCTTCGAAGTCTTCGAGACATTCCTGCCACTTGGGGCCCATGCTTCCACCTGTCGTGAGGGTGACTGGCTCGGGAGCCCTCAAGTGGGATCCTCCTGCGATGATGGGCTTGGCCTCATTTCGTCGCGGTGATGTCGACATCGTGGTATCGCAAAAATCCTGCTCTGGTTATTTCTGGATACTTTGGCACTGTTTGGTTGGCTTGGCTCGTGCTTGTTTGCTTGTGTTACACTGTCACTGCGTTGTTTGTGGCTTGTTGTGCTTTATTTACTTTTATTTGCTCGTTATCTGGCCTTTTATTGCTTTGCCTGACTTTAAGATGGCCGCCCCACGTTGACTAATGGGTCTGTCTTTGAGCCTGCCTGACTTCAAAATGGCCACCGTAGCTGTCTGCAGGCACTACTTTCTCCCTGCTCACTCGGCCCAGCTCCTTCACTTTGGACTCACCGGCAGTCGTTTTCAGGGGCAGCACCCTCCAGATTCGGCTCCCTCCAGTCGCTGCTGCAGGTGAGGTTGGGGTGGGCTCCCGCCTTACTTTGCAGGGTCCCGCGCTTCTTCGGCGGAAGCGTGCCGAAACTCACGCATCAAGCGTGAGGTTTTCCGATGTCGGGTCTCTCTCGGGCTCCGAGTTCAGCGCGCTCGGCAGCGCTTGGCAGCAGACCTTCGTGGGGCAACGTCCTCCACGCTGAGGCACTTTTCTCTTCACGCTGGGGCTTGGCAGAGTCGGAGTGGGCTCCCGACTTCTGCTCGTGCAGCGCTCACCAGTTTTGCACGCTTCCCGCGTGAGTCGCGGTTCGGCGCGAACAGCGTCTCTTCTTCGAACGGCTTAACGCTCGGTGCTTCGGCTCCCTCTTGGGTCCCTCTCGATTGCTGGAGGGTGTAGTGTCCTGCTGGACACGGTCTAGTTGTTTTAGAGGAAGTAACCCACACTCTACACCCACCCACCACTGGTGTCACGAGTCACGTGACCCAGTTAATAAAGGGGGCCGGGCGCTCGTGCTCGAGGCCAGTTTACCAACCTACTACCCTGTGTCTGCGTCTCCATGACCACCGTAATGTGGGCCTAGTGCCCGACACTACATTGGCGACGAGGCGGAGCTGTGCCCAGCGTGCCACGGCCACATGAAGACGTTGCGGGGAAAAGGGGAGAGAACTGCAGGCCGACGTCGTGCCCCCTCCCCCGCAGCATCGGCGCCAGCCGCCGAGAGGCCCATGGGTCGTGTGACGAGCCCCAAGCCTGGACGTTAACGAGAAGGTGACCGGGAGCCCACCCCGTTCCTCTCAAGCTTGTCCGACGAGGAGCGACCGCCCAGAGCCCACCTGCGTCGGCCGCAAGTGAGGCCCTACCGTGTGCTGACCGACGCGGAGCCCAACCGCGAAGTGAAAAGGCCCGTAGGCCGGAGGTGAGCCTGGGTGGGCCGCTCAAGCCAGGAGCGACCCCCCTCATGACGGCGTATTAAGCGGAGCCCACCCGCATTGTCATGGCGCCTTGCCGGGCACGATGCGGCCCAAATATGAACATACAATGAAGCAGGCCAGCGGAGCCCACCCGCTGCCTGCCTACAGCGTACCTTGTCCCCTGCCGCGCAGCGTGTGCGAGGTGAGGCTGCGGCGGCAGGGCGAGTGAACGGAAAGGGAACGCACGGCCCGCAGCATGTGAAGAGCTGCCGGGCACTAATGTAGAAAGCGGAGCCCACCCGCGAATGGCCGAAGCAGCACCAGCACCCCAACGCTGCCCTGGCACGAATCAAAGAAGACTGAGTGCGACATGCAAGCCGCCAGCTAGCCCCCCCCCCCCCCCCCCCCCGTCGACGGAAGTGAGCGCGAGTGGCCTGCAGTGTAAGCAAAGCTGCTGAGACTCACCCGAGCACACCGGTGACCGTCTCATCCCCAGCCACGACCACACGAGCAAAAGTACAGGAGGGATGAAAAGCACGTAGGTGATTGCTGCTGCACCCGTCCGAGGTGCACAGGGGGACGGAGACACGTGCTGCTAAGAGAAGAGCCAGCCGCGGCCCGGAGGGGTCCGGAGGAATAGGCATAGGCAGCAGCCAGTGAAAAAAGTGCCCCCATCCTTGGGAGGAGCTGCCCTGGCCGATCGGCATACCACGGCACCGACTGTGGTTCCAGAAACGAAGGGAAACAGCCTGGGGCGGACACAGCAAGCCCCGCAGCGCCATCTAGTGGCCATCACGCGGCACTGCACCCGTGAAGCAAATGAGAGCAGCAGCAACTCTAACCGAACAGGCAAGGACAGGCAGCCCTATCTAACAAGAGTACCTGAAGCAGCCATAAAAGCCCACAGTGCCACCTAGCACCTGCCCTCTGCACAACGACAGCAACGCCAAAACAGAAAGGCAGCTCAAGACGGACACAGTGAAGTTTTGCAAGGAGCGTGAATCCAATGCAAAGCAGCACGAGAGACAGCTGCCGCGCCAAAGGAAAGCAGACTCTCAGCAGAGGAGGACAAGCTGGAAAGTGCTCAAAGGACAAAGCAAAGTGCAAGCCAGTGCTACCAGACACGCCAGTGGTGCCGCGCCACCACAGGACTTCAGAGCACAGAGAGTGGCACTGCGCCGCGACACACAGCGACAAGGAAGCCCGACCAAAGGCACAGCACAGCACACCACTGCAACAGGACAGCACAGCACTGCGCTAGAACATGCCAGAAATCCACGTACACAGACGGTCAGTGAGAGAGGGACGCAAGTTTACTACGCAACCAAAGAAGGCGAAGCAACCACGCCCGTTTAACGCCCATATAAGCACAAAAGCCTCACTGTCAGCGTGCGCGAGAGTTTGCCCAGCGAGGAGAAGGTCTGAGGAGCGGTGACATTAACCCTCCGAAGCCAGCAAAGCACCCGGAGAGCGCAGACAGAAACGCGCCAGAAACACAGGAACGCGCCAGGAGTGCAGTTAACTCCACACAGGACATTCAGCAGAACGCACAGCAAAGTGCGCCCAAGGAATCAAAAGCGACAACGCCAGCGAAAGTCACAGGAGCGGTGGCACAACCCTCCAGACACAGCGAAGCACAGGAAGAGCGTAGACAAAAGCGCGCCAACGCAGAAGCACTGCAACTGAATCAAGCGACGATCCCAGGGATCACAGACGGCATGAAGACGCAAGATCACGCAAAGCCAGAAGCGCGCAGGAGGTCGCGCCTGTGAACCTGACTGCGCAGTCAGCACCCACGAAAACCTCTCCACGCAGAAACACTGCTGAACGCAGGTAGGAGAGCACACACATCTCCACCGCCACAGCGAAGCCCTACAGTAGGCCAAAGACCACCCACGGTGTCCTCCCTCACACTGCCTCAAGACGGAGTCGGCTACGACCCAAGATCGGCAAGAGCGGAGTTGCACACCCCACGCGGCAGGCCGCCGCACACCGTGTGCTCCAACGAACAGCGACACAAGACCAGACGTCACGTCGCCCAGCAAACAAGGAGCACCTCACCAAGTGACTAGCCAGCCAAGCACGCCAGAGCAAAAGCAGAAGCCGGCGCCACGACAGCGCCGCCTCGAGGTCCAAACGCAAAGCCCTCGACGAAAAGAAGAGTGACAGCTCTGTCACCCCAAAGACCGGATGAGCACAAGTGGGCTGAACAAGCCAACAAAGGGAGAAGACCGAGGACTCACAGCCAGCCCAGAAGCACACCCTGACACACCAGACAGCCACCAAGGTGGACCGACGTCCCAGGATACAGCCCCACGGATGAACCAAACATAAGCCGCAGCAAGCGCAGTCCACGTCTCATCCCAACGCTTCCCCAGGCGACCGTCCATCCCCGCGCGTCGGCAGTCTGAGTCAGTCGGCATCCCTGCTCCTGAACGCAGATGCCAAGGGCTCCCTCTCACCACCTCAAGATGGAGTCGGCAGTGGCCCCACAACAGGCAAGAGAGGAACCGTACACTCTGCGTGTCAAGCCGCCACCTAAGGTCAACCTCAACAAAGCGGAGGCACATGGCTGCCAAATCTCTCCGGACATCCAACACTCCCAGCAAGTCACCAACACCTATCATCCCGAGTCTCTACATGGCTGGCAACCACCAACACCCCAGCCATCAGCACCTGCGCCAATCAACACCACTGCCAGATACCGGCAGTGTGGACTGGCAAGAAGTTCAAGTAAGACGTGGTCCGTGACCAAGGAACCGACGAACTTCGACACCCTTAAGAACCAGAAGTATAACCATTAACAGGAGAAGGTCGCGACGACTAGTCCAGTCACAGAGTGGAAAAGAAGACAGTGTCCTAGAGCCAGGACAAGACCAGAAAGAAACGGGCGGAGTGCACGCCGCTCGGAGAAACCTGATCAGGAGGACAAGAGCAGCGAGATGGACGGACCGCGTCGCGAAAAGGAAAACAGAATAGAAGGGCACGACGCCATGAAGGAAAGAGAAGAAAGGAGTCATGTGGCACGACGCCATCAAGAACAACAACATCCGTAAAGGTGAGGAGAGGTGTGACAAGTCTACACACCCACCAGAAGAAGAGGTGACACGCACCACAACACCACGTACAGTGACCCACATGTCCAGGAGAACATTTATGGCACTAGAAACAGAACATGCATCTATTTACGAGTTCCCCGAAAAACCCAGTTGACTGCAGGAATGAACAGGCTGGACCATTGGCAACACCCACCTTTGGGATTGAGCGGAAGCCTGGATGTGGAGAGCGCTCAGACGTCCGGCAGAAGGAAAACTGACCACTCCACACCAGCCCGTGGATATCCAAGGGGCAAAGGCCTCAGGGACACCGGTGGCAGAGGGTCCCGACACGAGAGATGGATCCGTCACCGTCTACCCTGCACATCCCAGGAAGAAGAGGAACTTGTGCGCAAAGGAAAGAGTCAACAACCACCCTCCAGGCGGAGCTACGGATGCATGGTAGTAATCTCATCGCCTCCTCCATTCACACCGGTTTGTGGAGTTGGAGCAACGCTGCAGAGAACACCCTGCCCAGTGGAAACCTGAAGAAGAGGGCCTCCGGGACATCTCGTGGCAGGAGAATACCCGCGAGAGGGGCGTCCCAGTGAGAGGGGTGCCTTTCAACCTCTCCCTCCTTTGCAATATGAAACCAAGCTGAAAGACAGTGAAGAAACCCGACGGACTAGTAAGAAAACCTCCATCAAGTCTACCATCTGGTCATCCTGTTCGGTGTCACCCCAAAAGTGAGATCTCAATGGACTGAATAACACACTGCCATGGCGCAAGTCCAGAAGAGCACGCCCACCGAAGACCAGGACGCCGAGCCCAAGAGAACGAGCGTTTCAGCTGAAAGTTTCCACCGTCGTCATCTAGCAAGCAGCTGACGAGGCTCCTTCTAAAGTTATGAGATTGTATATTTTTGTATTTTTCCTCCCACAGGTTCGGACTTTATTTTGTCTCAACTTTTATTAAAGTTGGGGAGGAATGTAGTGTCCTGCTGGACACGGTCTAGTTGTTTTAGAGGAAGTAACCCACACTCTACACCCACCCACCACTGGTGTCACGAGTCACGTGACCCAGTTAATAAAGGGGGCCGGGCGCTCGTGCTCGAGGCCAGTTTACCAACCTACTACCCTGTGTCTGCGTCTCCATGACCACCGTAATGTGGGCCTAGTGCCCGACACTACAGAGGGGTAGGGTCACCTGCTGCTAGCTTCTGTGCTCGGGCAGCAACTCTGTTTGACTTGGGCAGCGTTCTCTTCTTCGCCTCGAGACTGCCTGGGACAGGGCGCTCTTGTGGGGTATTGCAACTAGTGAGTTTGCCTCATCCCACCCTCGTCGCCAGTTGTAGCATCGTGCTACAAATAACCATAGACACAGGTTATGATTTCTGGAGCTTTATTCAGTACAACTTACATCGACCCTGTCCCTACTCTAACTGCCCTCATCCTGTCCCTACTCCGCCTCTTCCTTTTCCTGCCCACCTAACTCCTCCCACCCAGCTACTAGACTGCTAACACATAACAGTGCACAATTGTCAAAATCTCTTTCAGAGGACCACGGAGCCAGCAGGGGATACTGGGCCCAGCTGTGGGAATTGCGACCTTTTACTCGTGATGTCTCAGGCCTGACCTACTATGGATCCTGAGTAACTGTTCAAAGTACCTCCTCTTTCAGCACTTGACCCCATGATAGTGCAGGGTGAGGAATCCAACGCTCTTCAACGAGGAGGTAGGTGTAAGGCATACACAGACACAAGACTCAATGTACAAACCTTAATCTCAAGGAGCTGATTGTCCAGTCAAATAGTTGTTTTTATGGAAACAAATACTATTTTAATACAAGCACACAAAGCATAGAAGCAACACACTAAATATTATCCACAGGCTCTTAACATCAGCCTACTAGGTTCATTCTTGGAAGTATCCCTGAGTCCCTCTGTAAGTTCTAGTGGGGCTGGTTTATCCCTATTTGATAATGGAGGAGACTTTCAGATATGGTCCACACTAGCTCCCATGTGACAAAGTCTAAGTGCGGCCTTAAGAGTCAACTTTAGCAGTTTTATGCACTAAGTTTGTGCAAGTCCACGACAGGACTGACGGCCTCAAACAGTCTTGATGGCAGCAGCAAGTGCCGGAGGACTGGGGCGTGCCTTTGCTGGCTCTGTTCTCCTGCTGCTGAGGGTCCAAAACCTCGCGCAGTCTTTTCTCAATGACTCATCTGGCTGCCTCAGTCTTTGTCAGTGCCCATGTCAGTGTCGGGTGTCCTCCCCGCAGCTCCTTCGGCAATCAGTTTGTGTTCTTCACAGCAGCTTTGGTACGACGATTCTGGACGATTGCCCTGTGTAAAGTAATGTCCATAAATCCATGAAGCTTTAAAGTGAGTTTATTACAGGTTGAAACACCAGGGACTGAGACACAGCTCCAGGAAAAACGTCCTGTCTCTCCTCCATACCAACCAGGAGATGGAACGCAAGGGCAACTTACAAATAAAACCAACAATAAAGGTACACTACGTTGGTAAAAACGAAATATACTAAATAATATGAAAATAAATTGAAATAAAACACACAAGGTTAATGGAGGACATAACACATCTTCCCCTCTAACAAAGAATACCAAATAACTTAATGTAGACTACTGCCACACTCAAAACCAAAAATCCATTTAGGTTTTGATCTAACTCTCTTATTGCGTCCTTCAACATCACAGTCTCTCATTACTACAGCATCATCCACATTCCTCTTGTCCTTAACCAAATCATCACACACTAACTGATCTGCTTTGCATACGTCCACTTCATCAGTAATCACTCTGTCACTTCCACAAGGAATATTATCCATAACTGACTCCGCAACATCCACAGAAACCTCTTCATCCATGTTTTCCATGTCACTATTCTCTTCACGTTCCACTTCCTAATCAACAGAACTCTCACCTTTCCCTTCAGCATTCAAGTACAAAAATCACCTCCTGAACTGCTAGCACTATCACTGTATATACCATTCTTTCTCTTGAGAACAGCAATCCTTCTAAAGTTCCACACTTTACCATCACTAAGACGTACAGCATTGTGTAAGACTTCAATGACTTGCACAGGATCAGGAAATTGACTACAACCTTACATCACCAATCATGGAAGTTTTACCCTCACTTATTCATCCTTTTCAATCTTGACATTACCTGAACTTCTCCTTTTACTTCTTATGCCTTTTTACTATCCTCGCTCTCACTTCTTTAATAGGTCCTTTAAATTCAGTATTCCTTGAAATCCACTCTGGATTACACTTAGTTCTCGCACTCCTACCTCTCATCACCCCAAACGGAGAAAGATCCAATGCCTCACGAATAATGGTTCTATAGGTCCCAAATGTATTGTGAACTTAATTCTCCCAATCAATCCATTCTTAATTGCCATTTGTATAGCACCCTTCAACACTCTATCAAATCTCTCGATCATACCATTCCCACTAGGAGAGAGGTGGTTCTGTGCTTAACACCTACTTTCTCCAAAATAAAAATGGCCAATGTTGACAAAAACTGCACACCATTGTCACTGATTAACTGAACTGGCAATCCTTCGTCTACAAACACTTCATCTATAAATATTAACACCTCTACAGAATCGAATCCTTCCAAAATCTTTATAAGGGGCCAACTAGAGAAAATATCACTCATGGATATGATATACTTGGAAGGTGAACCAATAGAGCCCATAGTATCCACTGCAACAGTATGCCAAGTTTTCCTTTGGTACGAATGACTCACACATATCAGGTCTTAAAGCCCTCAATGACTTATCAGAATTATCACACCACAAACAATTCCTTACTAACCATTCCAGGCCGTAAATACCACTTTTTGACTCTGTTTGCTCGTTACGATGCCAAAATGACCTTCATGGCACATTCTTATCATGCTTTCTCTGAGTTTAGATGGGAGAACAACTCTTTTACCCCTAAGGACATTACTATGACTGACAGATAACTCATTCCTCACCTCTCAAAAACACATCAAAACCCTATCCACCCACTCGAAGTGTTGCATAAATGATGCAATCCTACTTACTGTAAAGCTTGTATTTGTGATTTCATGTGCTGAGTTTTCCCTCTCTTGCTTGCAGTCACTGTGGTAATGCTTGTACAAGCATTTACATGTTCAGTGACTGTTTTTAAAAGTTCCACACAAGTGGTTTTTTAAACTGAATGAAAAGGGTGAGTGGGCTTTGAAAGAACTATGTCCAACAAGCCTTATTACGAGTAGCCTTGTGCAAGGAAGATTACATTCAACACCGTGGAGGTTACAATACCCGAGGTCCGAAATTAATTGGGATTCCAGGCTGAACTCTGATAATCTCCTGTGTAATGAGGAGATACCATAAAAAAAACTGTACCTGACAAGCTACTTATGAATAATTTTCTATTGCACCACTATCCTGGGCCAAAAGCAATAAACAACACTTGATAAGGTTAAGGTAAAGCTAAAAGTGGGCTTTGATAATTAGGTTATTTTAAATAAAATAGGATCTTAAGCCTATGCACACCAATATTAAACGTTATTTTTTATACATTTTCTATCTAATCAGCTGACCATTCCTTTAGGATATGAATTTTGTTGTGTTTTTATTTCTTGTTTTTAACCAAATGATTGCTTTATTCTCTATGTACCTCGGTGGCTTGTCCTACCCTTTTATGATTTTAATGAAATCAAATAAAAGTATTATTGACTGACTGATAAATGTTAATATCACCGTAATAAGCAATAGGTATCCAAATATTCAATAAAATATTTTTGTATGTAGTGCAATATTAAGATTTTTTTTAGTTTTATTTGTTATGTTTGATAAATTGTACAGATTTAGAATATTATTATTCTTAGCAAAACCAAGTTTGATAAAATTCTCCCCAAAACAGATTATAACATGTACATTTAAACGATTCAAGTACGCTTGCATAAATTAGCAATAGTACAATTTCACAGAATGTAGTATACATGGATTACCATAGCCAACACATATTTCACAACCAGAAGCTGCTTTATCAATTCTGAAACAAAAAAAGTACCAAGGAAAAAACAAAGAAAGGCAAATAGTTAATATAGTTCTATTAGATCGTTTGCAATCCTGGTTGGAGGAACAAAAAATCTTGAACCCTTTGCAGGCCGGTTTTATGGAAAAAACATCAACAATAGACCCGATTTTCAGACTCCAACTTCTCTATTGGAAAACAGTACATCTAGAAAGAGGTAGCTAGTAACTGGTCTTTGTTGATCTTAGGAGTGCATTCGACCTGGTACCCAGAGATGCTCTCTGGAGGGTTCTGAGTGAACTAGGACTTCCCCTTTATCTTTTAGATATATTGAGAATGTTACACAATGGAAACTATGCCCAATTAGATATGGGAAAAACGGGGAACTTATGCAGCCCATCCCTGTAAATAGGGGAGTAAGACAGGGATGTGTGCTCGCACCTACCTTGTTCTGCTTCTACATAAATGGATTGGTAAGTACGCTGAAAGCTTGTAAGGATATAGACGCCCCTAAATCAGCGCAAAAGCAAAAATTATGTTTGCAGACAACACCTTACTCCTCTCCAAGTCTCCTTTGGGTATTCAGAGAATCTTAGACGGGTTTTGTGAGTTTTGCATGTCTCGGGGATTGGAGATCAACATTCAAAAAACAAAATGTATGGTCTTCAACCCTAACAAATCAACCTGCCCCAATCCATGTATGAACGGCATCCCCCTGGATCGGGTATCCGAATTCGACTACCTGGGCTTTACACTCACTGAAAACATGACCTGGGGCCCTCAAATAGATAAGTCGAATCTTAAACTGACCCAGACTACAGGTGGCATGGCCAAGTTCTTTAGAAAGTCGTTCCACAAACCGGTGAGCCCTGTCGCGGTGATCTACAAAACCCAGGTTAGGAGTGCTGCCCTGTATGGGGATTAACTGTTGGGGCACTCTAACCTTAGGCCTCTTGTTAAAACTGAGAACAACTCTCTTAGGCAACTATTCGGATTACCGGTAAATTCCCCTCTGATTCCACTGCGTATGGATCTAGGGGTGAGAGCCATAGCAGAGGAAATTAGCTGCAGGCCTTTATTCTTTTGGCGGCGCCTCTGGGTGACACCAGAACTGGCTGAGTACAGATCCGAGCTCTTAGATATTTTGAGACTCCCCGGTATAGGAAAGCTGCCATGGTTTTCATATATTAGGGAAGGCCTTTGTGCAATTGGGTGAAACGACCTTTGGGACAAACCAGATACAGCATGTTTGAGAACCTAGCGTAAACATCTAAGTACTAGTTACTGGGGTCGGCAACTTGCTAAACTTCCCAAAGATTCTGCCATTGGTTCTCTTACAACAAATTTTCTGGATGTGAGGGCCACGTATAACTTGGAGCCATGCCTCGACGAAATCCGTCCAGCATTAGCCAGGAAACTGTATGTGCAGTTTCGGCATTGCTGCCTCCCCTTGCGTGCCTTCACACACAAATGGTCTAGTGGCACTGCACTGGGGTGCCCAGCTTGTAACTCTGGTGAGGAGGCTGAACTCCATGTTTTCTTTTTCTGCCAGGGATACCATTCAATTAGACACAGATGGCTGATCCAGTTGTGTAGTAACCTTGGCACAACACATTGTATAGAAGCATTCAGGCTCCTAAAATACAACACCGAACTCCACATTGCCTATGCAATCTCACGCTTACTAAGCTCAATGTGGTGGGCAAGGACAAACTTTCCTAAAGTATAAAACAAGGATTTGGTAATATGATTCACCTCCTCATTGTTTTTAACTTATGTATCACATTAAATTTAAATTGTTTTAATCTTTTTTTTTTTTATCTTTTCAACAGTTTTAGATTGTTTTGTATATACCTGTGTTTGCTCTTTTATGGTGTATAAACCGAAATAAAGAAATATATGATGATGATAATGAAATAGTTAAAACTCTAAATAATATAATAATTTTGACAATACATAAAATTACTTATTTGTGCTAAAAATACTGGAAAAATATCAAATATATAAGAACATAGAAACATCATGCAAATTTGAACATAAATGATGTCAGCCAGAAGTAAACCTATTTAAAAACTTAGCAGTCAACTAAATGTACAGTTGGTAATGTCATAGAGATAGAAGGCCTAAAAATGTGAACAAATATAGCAATGTGAAGAGAAGACACAAAGGACAATGACCAACTTACAAAGGACCTGGAACTATTTGTCAACAATAATAAATTGGAAATTGAAATCAAGTCATTGAAATTGTATGTGTGATTCCCTACTAAGGGCCTTCCATATGGTGCTGTTCTCAACATATGATTTTGATAAGAGTTAATTTATCGGAAGCTGGGATTTAGGCTTTTTTTTAACCTAGCTTGAATGTGGAGCTTTATACATAAAATCCCTTGGTGTATGATATTTAATGTGACTGAAAAGTATCTTTCTTTGAACACAACATTTGTATTAGAACTGGGAGGAATTATAATTATGTTTGAGTTCTCAAATGTATATGTAATATTTATTTTGATATATCAGCAAAATATTTCACATATTCTTGTCTTTTTATGTAATAGCATATTTTTGATGTTTTAGCCTTATCAGTGTTGTATTCTTTGTCTAACAGCCCTGAAGACGAGACTGAGTCTCAAAACATGTGTTTGCTGTTTGGGTGTGAAAATATTTTCTCAAGAATAAAAGAAGCATGTGGAACTAGTTTTGGAAAATGGGATTTATTCTCGGAACAGTTTATTAATTTGTATATTGTTTATCTCTTTCTGTGCCAACCTTAATTTCACATGTATGCTTTCTTTACTAATCATATATTTATACATCTAACATACATTCTATGATGATAAAGGGAGGTACTTCATCTATCCCATCTATATATTTGATTTCTATGAAAGGTTTATCAATGTTATGACTTACATATTTGAAACATTACCTTAGATGTGCATGCTTTCTGCAAATGTAGTGTTGTGTAGGAATCCATAGGTTTTAAATTAATTGTATTATATATATTTTTATTTTTTTTGCTATTTTATTTCTTCCAGGAGTGTTTGCCCCTATATCTTCATTTGTACTTTATGGTTCCACCATCTCAAATGTACAACATTAAAAAAAATATTGCGCATAAAGATATTTGTACATGATGAGAACTTGCATCCAGATAATCTAAATTTCTCTGATATAGTTCACAGGCTCCTTCAAATGTGTTCGGCCATAAACTTAGATTAGATTTTATTACCCCTAGCATCATTTACAAAAAAATCAGCTTTAACGTAATTCATTTTGTATATGTAAAAACATTTTTCATCAATATAACCACTTTAATTTAAAATATTTTAATCCCTCATATAATGTATCTTCATTTGCACCATATAGTTTTAGCATTTAATGTGTTTAAAATGTAATTTTTCTATCTTATTTACAATGTTTTTAGTATATGATCATCTTTTGCATTTCTATAATCTATTTGTCTTCAATGTAGCTCAAGTGCTCGTTCATGTCTCTTCAGCCTGAAGCTTGGATGGCGGGTTCAGTTCCAACAGCCATCGTTTAGAAATCTTTCCTAATTTTGATAATTGTTTTATATGTATTGTGATTATAATCCTTCTAAACTTAAAAGAACTAAGTACCTCATCGAATTCATTGGTTTTCATTGGATGACATTATTCCTAAGCACGTTAGGATATCCCATTGAATATCTATTTTTCACATTTGTGTATGACCCCAGCTATTCCATATCAACTACCACCATGGATATCTCTTTTTGTTTCAAGTGAGCATTTCCAGTTCCGGTGAGATATTTGGTGCGCTTTTCTTATTGGAGTCTTCAATACCTCATAAATGTGGGAATATGAGAATTCTCTATTGATTTGTTCTCCATTTCCAACTTGCTATGTAATTATGGACCAAGTGTACTATTTACTGATTGGAAAATATAATTTCAAATTGGGACTAGTATTTTTGCAACAAGTAAAGAATTAAAAAAATTAACTTATGTATTAGTAGGTTGGTTCTTAAAATTCCGAATCATAGTGGATTGCAACCGACCCTGCCTCGAGAAAATTAATGTACTAGGTTGTAAATTGCAACTCAATATGATTGAAAGCCATCACTGGGATGATGCCCTGCTGGAGGAGCAGACCACCATAGCTGTGATTATATGTGACATTAACGAAGCAAACTTTTTTTGCAACCTAGTTGACATAAAGGTGAAGGCCAGTGGTCCTTTGGGCCACTTCTTCTTTTTCAACACACTTTGTTTTACTTTCACAAAGGGAAGGTGGTCCCAAGAAGACAACATCCCTTTTGTGGATGCATTAACACCTCATTTGAGGTGTCAGTACAATGTCAATGTTTTCTAATTAGATTTTGGTCAGAAAACATTGTTGCATAAGATACCAATTTGGTATTTGGAAGGCATTATAACAGTTGCAAATGCCTAATTGGAACATTTGCAACTGTTAAATGCTTAGACCAACTGGCCATACATCTATTTTCTTTTAGTATGCAGAAGAGGCAAATGCATTAGTTTACCTTTTCTTCAATATACATTACCAAACAAATGTATCTCATAGACTTAACCATTGTAATTTATTGCCTGTATCTGTTTCATTTTAGGGACATTATCATGACTTTCTTTCTGCTGAACTTTTCATCCTAATATTTTGTTGCATATTTTCTTTGGCGCCGAAGTGAGTGGTCCATGGTTGAGTCTTTAACTCAACTCATACTTATGTCATTCATTTTAAGGTAAGAACTTCTTAATTATTCACCTACAATAGTGTATGTAATGAAATGTTATCTTCTTTATTTGATTTTTATAGCTTTATATAGTTACCCTACCTACATCCCATTATAGATTAAGTGCAAGAATATGAATGCGTACTCAAAATCGCAGGCAGGTCCTCAAAACATTGGGTCCCAGTTGTTATTGTTTACAAATAAAGCACTCCAAACAATGATCCAGCCAGACAGGCCAGCAGCAAAGCAGTATTTATCCACAAAATGAGGGAGAATGTGCTGTTCCGCTGGGTAAATTAAAGTTAATGTGAACTTCGGCTGCAACCATGATAGGTCCCGGGATCCTCTCTTTAGGATGCAAAAGCCCTCACCCATCAGGTGGCTTGCTTTATCATCGGGCTTGCTCCTCGCTTGGTGTGTGCTGCAATACCCAGTGGGCTCCCAAAAATGGAGCTCTTTGGCAGAGATCTTTTTTTCCTCTAACCTGGCTCGGTATTAGCCAGAGTTCATGGTGATGCCCTGGTGATGCGGAGGCTGCGTGCAGGTAGATTGGGTCTGGGAAGTCTTCTGACTTCCTGGTCAGGGTAACTGCTCCTCCCTCACGCAGCTCCACCATTAAGGCACTGCCCCCAGCGCTTTCTGGTGATCCAAGTAAGGTCTCCGAGGCCCTCCTCCACCCGTAGGCTCCTGCCTGCACCTCATCCCTGGTGGTCTAGTGGAAGAGCCTGCTCTTTGGCTAGCCCGCTTTGTGTGTGTCTTTCCTCCTTCAGTTTTGTCTCTCTCTTGTTATCTGCCTGTTTTGCCCGTTGCTTCTTTTGCCTTTCTTTGCTTTTTTTTCTGTCTTTTTCTTTTGTTTCCCTGTTTTTGCGTTGCCTTGTTCCCCACAGCTGCTGCCCCGTGGCCCCGCCCCCCCAGTGTGTTCCCACCTCCCAGCTGCTCACCCTCCCCGACCCCTACTTAATGGGAGCCGCTACGCGCCAAGGTGTGCAAGACCTCTGACCTCATGGTCAGCGTAACTGCTCCCCCCTTGCACAGCCGCACCATTAAGGCACTGCCTGGATCACCTTCTGGTGATCCAGGTAAGGTGTTCGAGGCCCTCCTCCACCTGCAAGCTCCTGCCTGCTCCTCATCCCTGGTGGTCTAGTGGAAGAGCCTGCTCTTCTTCTAGTCCGTTCTGTTTGTATTTTTCCTCTTTCTGTTTTGCCTCTCTCTTGTTATCTGCCTTTTTTGCCTGTTGCCTCTTTTGCCTTTCTTTGCCTGTTTTCTGCTGCCCCCATGGCCCCAACCCCCCAGCATGCTCCTGCTCTCGCCTCTCAGCTGCTCCCCCTCCCCCTACATAATGGCAGCCGTGCCGCTGGCATGCCGCTGTTGCGCCAAAGGAAAGCCCGTCTGCGCCCGTCCGTGATCAGTGCCAGAGTGCTATGACCCCAGCACTCTCCACACACTCAACCCTGGACACAACAACTGCCAGCTCTTGACGCCGAGCAACACCCAAGGCCCGATCTCCTGCCAACATGCCTTGGTTACAACCGAAGTTCACAGTAACTTTCATTTACACAGGAGAACAGCACATCCTGCTTTATTGAGTAATAACAGCCAAGAAGGCCAATCAGACCCAGCAAGGTATCAATGGGGCTACCCACTGCCGAAGTCACAGGCAATGGCTGTCGGCAGGAGTAGGATCAGCATGTTCATAACATCTATGTGATGTGCTTGTAGCAACAGGAGCTTTTCAGCCCAAGGAACATGGGGACCTTCGGTTCGATAGTTTGCTTGCAGTATGATGTGTAAATCCAGTCAGGCAGTCTGTGGCACTTTAAAGCTGTGTTTGTGAAGAGACAGATCTGATATGGGACTTTTCACAGGAGTTGGGGTGCTGACTTTCGCGGATAGACCTTCACATGGACCACATCTGCTGATCATGACAAGCCCCCAGGTGGCTGGTCCTGCAAGGACCTGAGAACAGCAGCTGCTGAGACAGAGAATCTGCGTATCCAAAATTCTAAAATCAAATCATCATTCGAAAGCAGGTCTTGCAAAGATGGAGACATTGGAGTGGAAACATGGGCTTAGTCTTTTGTTTAAGAGTGGTTCAAATTGATCAGAGTAGTGTAGAACGTTGGGATATACGAGCAAGGTAAATCACTATATATTATAGATGTTTTTTGTCAGTGGAGTATTTTTTCTACATTTGGCCTCAATTTACAGGGTGCTTTGTGTTAGTGATTTTAGCTTTGGTAAACATCAAGGGGCTGAATGAGCTGGAGTGTATTATTTGATTATGGGGGAATGTAATATCTAAATGGCATGTGGTTTAATGTGATTAGCTACAGAAATCTCTTGAGGAACGTTACATAGTCACAGCATGGTAGGTCTTTACTATTTTATCGATTCATATATTGCATTTATTGGTCTGATATTCATTTCTCAAGATGGCTTTTTAGACACCAATAATGAATGAAATATGAGCATGTTTGAATAGGAGATGGGAGAGATGGGTAGATCTTCAAAAAATTGAGCAGTAGTCTTCAATAATATTAGCAGGAAATGGTTGATGTGGTAGTTAATTGAGTTATGCGGTTTAATGACTGAACTGTTAAGCTATCGTTACTGATGGATAGGAAAGAGACCCAGATGTTTTTGTTTTTTGGGTGGGGGACTTAACTCAGCATTGAGTTAGAATGGATTTTTAGGTCTCGCCTAGTGACGCAGCGCATGCGTTGCTCACTTTGGCGGAATCTATTGTTGTCGATTTCTTTTGCGAAGGGGGACAGGACATGTGCACGCGTACAGAGGACAAGATATATGCACGCGTTTGGCTTGTGGTGGTAGCACAAGGGACAGCAGATGTGCACGCTCGCTTGCTCCCTCCCTGTCTCTCAATGTGCACACGTACACGGGTGTGTACGGCTCGTGGTGGTAGCACAAGGGACAGCAGATGTGCACGCATGCGTCCTGCTCGCATCTCCCTCCCTCCTACCTTGTCTCTCAATGTGCACACATACGTGTAATTGTATACAATGACACTGAACACTCTCTATTCTTAATGGTGGGTACGTCGTCCTACGATGAGCTTCCCCCAGAAATGTCTGTTATTACAAAAAATACCACAGATTACAATTACAAATCACACTCATGTTGGTCTTCATATTATATCACCTGCTTTCATCACTCATGACATCAAACCACTAACAAAATACATACCTATGAATGTCCTGATTGTAAATTCTCACTCTAGAAACTTTAGCACCAATGTACTCTCCATTCCCAGAACTAGCATTTGCAGATCAAATCACAGATCAATATGCACAAATAACTTGATATGCCTTCACTTCCTAATAAGACGCATGACACACTTCCTACCAGAGGTGCCAACACAAAACTGAAGGAGGAACCTGCGTCTACAGCCTCGGTGCATGTTTTGGTAGCCTGCTTGATCCCCAGCTTCCTTGGCTTACCTGTCTGTCACTCACTCTCTGGCACAATGCGGTCTGATCCGGTGCGCAAAGGCAACTGGAGGGGTGGCCTGGGAACAGCCTCCCCTGCATTGCGCGTGTGGTGGAACTTGTGCCACGATCCCCACGGTGAGCTGGAAGTCACATGCTGGACTCGCGGCAAGGAAGCCCCCTCGCTACCCAGGTCAGTTAGCTGAGTACTATTTAATGACCTAATCGTTACAGTGCACGTGTTATTAAAATAAGGTAGTAGAAAAGAATTTCAAACATTTAAAAAAAGTTCTTTTTAGTTCAGCTGGGTTGTAGAATTGAACAAAGTAAATATTTCGAGAGAGATTTGTGCATCTGAAAAGAGGATGCAGCGTTGCGTCCACAGCTGCAGACCTTGGAGCCGGGGAACCAGGTTGGAGTCTTGGCCTTGGCTCAACATCCCATGGTTCCGGGCAAATCACTTAGTGTCCCCTGCCTCCCCACGAGTCCATATGTATTGTAACTTGTGCTCTTATAATGCACCCCTATAACTTCGGTTTGAGTTGTATAAAAAAATGCGACCCTCCTTTTTGAGGCTGGACCGTGCATGAATCCGCTTGGTTTCGAGTAGACCCGCCGACCCTGACAATAAAGCATTCCTATTTCGGACACGAAGCACCACACTGTAACACACAGGTTCCTGTTTGCAGCCCAGTGACTGGCTTTGTTGACATTCGAGGTCAGTCAATATCTGGTTACCAGCGGCTGTCAGGGACTTCTTGAGCTTCATCTTTGTCCGCCTCCGCGGGTGACAGAAAGCTCTTGCCCCCCCTTGTGAAATGTTAGTTTGTTGTGTAGGCCAGAAATGCCCCTTACTTTAGCAGGCCTGAAACCCAACTTTCGCAGGCGCTAATGGCAGCAGTAAAGTTTCTTAGATGTCTGTAAATGCTGTTTCAGCAAATCAATATGTGTCAGTATTTTTCAGCCCAGTCCCTGCTCCTTCTAAAGCTGCAGTATTTACAGCGGTAGGTGCTTTGTGGAAAACAACGTTTGTAGGTAAATGTTGGTGTTATGCTGCCTCTGAAAGACACATAGAAATGTATTAAAGTGCTGCGAAGATAAAACGCTGCTTTTGCAGACACACACACAAACATCACCAACACACACTTTTACTGCCTCTCGAAAATTGCTATTACTAGTGTTCCATTTATACGCATGTGAAGGTAGTAGCAATCGCCAAAACCTATGTAGCTGCTTGCAGCCCGTTTGGCTTAACCTTGGAATCAACCTTTTGGATTAATGATCGAAGTTCCCAAGTAGCGACCACTACAGTAAACACACTAAACAGCCCTTGTTTGATTCTATATTCCTCCCTTGCCTAATTTCCATCATAAAGGAATGTGCACAAGTACTCTGGAAACTTGGCCAATGCTTTCCTGCCATTTGGGCTAGGGAAGGGGGTAATCCACAACTCTGTACCAGGTTGTCATACCAACCCCCCTCCCCATCTACACACATACTGCATGGAGAGAGAACGCGAAGTGGAAAGCCAGACCCTCATCAATACATGGCAGGTTTGAGATGTTGATCACTCAATTTTATAAATTGGGGAAATCTGATGCATTTAGCAACATATTACTCCTCATTTACTACCATTTTCGCATCTCTTTTCTCTCTCAATACTTCTTTCTTCAGCCTGCTCGTTCCTTCTCTTGATCCCTGCCTTCCTATTCTCTAACTAAATCTCAATGATTAACCTCTAGTCCATCCTTTCTTGTGCCCCCCTCCGAGTTACTTCTGTTGTCCTTCCACCTCTCTAATTACTTCAATCTTCGTCTCTCTCCTTTTTTCTTTCCCAGTCGCCTTTTCATTGGTCGTCTCACTGTCATTCCTTATTTCCTGAGTAATCCTGTCTCCGCCTTTGCTTTCTTCATCTTTGCTACTTCTCCTTTCTTTCTTGCTTCTTTTTAGGTCGAGTCTGGGCAGCACATATGCTCTGCAAGGCATGGTGTATTGAGGTGCGGACTTAAAGCTCCGCTGATATTTGTCATTGGCTTGTGTCATTGTCCACTGTAAACTATGGTTGTTCATTTGGTAAAGGCTTAGTAGTCCCTCCTTAGTACTGCCTGGTTTCATTTTGTAACCTCCCATGGCGACACCCCCTGTTACATGTGTTTTTGCTCAGTAGGCTTTAATTACAGCCTCCAAGCACAATTTTCACAAATAGGGTTGTCCTACCTGCTGTTGTTGCTGGCAGGACACGCTCTCCACTAACGCTTTTAGAAAATATTATAGTATATATTATAGCAATGCAATAGGTCTCTTATTTGCAAGAGTTTAAGCTATTGGCCTTGTAAATGACAATGCCTTTTATTTATCTGTTTTAAAAACAAAACCTAAATAAAAGGCATTGTCATTTACAATTCCAATAGGTCAAACTCTCCTAAATTTGAGACTTATTGCATTGCAAATGCTTGTTATGCTTAGCGGCAGATGAATCCCTCAAAACTAGATACAGAAGGAGAGATTGTGTCAGACTCCATTTGTTGGACACAGGGCAGACCGTTGCTAGGGGGCACAAATCCTGATGGTTGAGGTTATTTGCCACTGGTGTCCTAGGGTCCGCCCTACTATGATTCTGCAAACTGTGCCAAGCACTCCTTTCTGCATTTGACTAAGAGGGTAGCAAGCGCACAGTCAAAGGCTTCTCAGGGAGGATAGGTGGCGAGCAGGAGCTCAGAGCTCAACACTAAACAGGCAGTAATTACATATTGCCTAGTCCAGTGTGTGTCTTCTAGTTCAAAAGAAAGTATTTAATTCCAGAAAATAATATAACCCTACACAAAGTAATCAGGGATTTGGATACAGTGTTGCGAACCAGATTGCGATCTTATGAAGTTCTACACCCTTGGGCACCCACTCCCAGCTGACAGAGTTCCCCAGCACCTCTTAGCCCTGGTGGGTAACTCAGGACAGGGCACTGATTAGGCACAGATGCAGTTCACCGATAAACACCTCTAAGACATAGATGCGCCAACAGTGTCCTCCGCTTTCACGTCTTTGCATTTATACAGTAATAGTCTTAAGTTCAGTTTGCAGATCCTGAACCTCTTCCTCAGTCTCTCTTTTCACTCTCAGCTCTGGGCTCTGTGATTACATGCAGTGTAGCACTGCAGTTTGGTTGGTATGGGAGAGATGCATGCATCGCTTCTTGTACTATAGAAGCCGCTGCACCAGAACTTGATGACTGGGAGCTTTCGGCGTGGTGGCTCACATGGCAACTCACATCTTCAGCAGTTGCGGAATCCTGTGGTATATAAATAAATAATACCGGATCTAGGTTTTACTGGACATAGCAATAACAGATAGCTCAATAAATAAGAGTCAAGATTCGAGGTAGTAGGAGTTTGCAGGTTTAATACAGCATAAAGGACAGGAACAGGACAACCTGCACGGGAACAGGATGGCAGCGCTGCCGGGGGCAGGATCAAGGGAAAGGAATCGGCGTAACATTTAATAACAGTGCACAAGCATATATACTAAAACAGTTGCATTACAATACATATGATAGGCGGAGCAGTGGGTGTGGTCAATAGCAGTCGCGAAAGATAAGGGTGAAAGTAGGTGTAACAAGAGGCGTATACATAGACATGTGATGTAAACGTAACAGAATATGTCATAAATGGGGCGGAAACATGGAGGGGGCTACCTAAGGAGCCGGGACCTCTGACCTAATGGTGCGCGCAAACTGACAATGACGTGTTACTAGGAGAAGCTGGGGGCTATGAACTCTGCGTTAGGAGCAGAGACTGAAGTCTGGAGAGTCAGGGCGACATGTACCTAAACCCTATCTAGTATCTAATGTTTAGAGGACATGTTGATATAAACTAAGAGTCAGGAGGGGAGAGGCTAACAGACTCTAAGACTGGAGCATGCATTATTCTACATGTAGTGCGTGATGAAGAATATTAAATGACCATAAATACAGTATTTCTCTTATGTGGAGACGTAAAGGCTAGACGATGACGGAAACTATTGATGCGATTCAGTAGTTTAGGAATGCAGAGAAGGAGGGCTGGACTGATAACTAGAATCATAACATACTCTTGGCAGACTCGTAGGCAGAGCCAGGCTGAACCGGGCACTGTGAGGCAGGAAGTAAGTGAAGGGTCGAGGATACAGGTGGGGGCTGTATCGCTCCTCAGCGAGGGCTCAGGAGACAGGAGCTGAATCTGGTGTCCAGGCCCTTTTGAGGCCTAGGAACGGGGACTTTTCAATGAAATAACGTGCACACTGGGAAACGTGGCAACGTAACTTTACATAAGCCTAATACTCGTAGCTTTCACGAGAACTGGAAACTAGCATACTAGAGATGGACACAACTGTAATTGCGTCTTTAATCAAACATGGGGAATACATATGCATATTAATCATGCACACATAACATAAGATGGGGAACACGTAGGGACACAGAACATGGCAAAATTTACTTTTCCACATTCCCTCCTTGTCACTACGTTTCCATCAGGAAACATCAATATTCATGATACCATCTATCATTTCATACAGTATCATTTGCTCGTCTCGAATTGTTTTGGAACGGGATTTAGAACGGGACTTGGGACTAGGAATACAAGAGGTAGCACAAATGCCACAAATCGCAGGGCCACATTGTAAACAGAGGCAGCAACTGAATATGATCGCTACTGCAATACCTAGAAAGGACAATACTTTCCATCCCCAGGCGGAAATTATATTCCAGAACCAACCGGACCATGTCCAGGTGCCTGGATCTTGGTGTAACATATGGGCAATTTTATGGAGTCTGGTTATGGCTGAATAAACAGACGGCGCGTTATTAGGAATGAAAATGCAGCAACTAGATCCGATGACTCTACATGCCCCGCCCCTATCGGCCAGTATGACGTCAAGGACGAGACGATTCTGGAGCACGACAGTTCTCATAAAGGATTGCTCCTCGGTTAAATTACCTAGAGCAGAAGTAGTCTCAATCACTACTGCTTCGAGGGTTCTGGTTAATCTACGTATCAGTTTACTATTCACAACAGTACCTAAGTAGGGGAAGACACCTTTATTGATATCTATGTATTGTTCTAGAGCAGTTTCAGTATAATCGACAATCGGGAGGTCTCTCTTGTGTCTAGTATGTACTAGGTGGGAATTCCTATGGTAGTCAGGTGGGGCTAGGAAAACTGGTGGCAGTAGGAAGGCAATGTAACAGGTTCCCTCCCAATCGAGGGGCAGACGAACATATGCGGCCTGACCACAAACAAAATAAGAATGACGTGAAGCTTTGAAAATAGATTTCCTACTGTCACTATACTTGACAATAGTAGTACAATCACTATGGCCTACATGTACGGAACCATTATTTCGGACACATAATTCGCCTTTGACTGGTAGTACTGACATAGCAGGTAAGTCTGGAGTAGTGTCAGACTGAACATTCAGGACCATGAAATTCGAAGAATAATTACCTAAATTATAAACTTCATTTTCTAGATCTAACCCTATTCTGTGGGGAAGACCTTGCTTGTCTTGAAAACATGTACTGTTAAGAAAAGACATATCTGTTGAGGATGACGTTAACGTGGACCATGCTCCACACGAACCATTATGTGAAAATGGATAAGGAAAGAGTGGCAGAACTCCCTTCGGTGTCTGGAAAGGGGGGAGTCGACCACACACCCAACAATTAGTGGCATTGCTGGTCTGGTGTGAATAATGTAACATGCGGATGAAGGAATTATTACGCATAGCGAGACGATATGAGAGTTCATGAGGAGGCAACGTGTGTTCTACTGTAGCATTAGCAGACTTATTTACATGAGAAACTGGAAAACACAAATAAAAAGCATAACTGGTGCAGGTAGTCATAAGGCTGAAAAACAATATGAAACTTAGAAAAACGATACATCGGATTGAGTTTTGACTAACTCTCTCACTATGGGGGTCTATTTTATACATGTCAGAAACCGGTCTAACCGTTTCACCTAGGGGAGGACTTAGACAATCAAACTGGCTGACTTATTTTACTAGACCTTAATTTGAGCTTATACTCCTGTTGCGGAGTTTTCTCTAACAGGGAGGGTTCAGTATCATTGTCTTTTGCGGGACAGTCCTTAAGAACAGTACTTTGGCAGTCTTTCAAATCCTCGGAAATGTTCTTAGAAACAGGCTTTAATCCGTAAAACTTCTTCACATGTGACAAATGGACCCAGCCCTTCCTGCCTTCCAGCTTGACGGCAGTACGGGTGGCCAGGAGGACCTGTCTGGGTTCCTTCCAGCGAGGCTCCAGCGGACTTGAACGATCAAAGTTCCTCACAAGAACCATGCATCCGGGAACGATTTCATGCGGTGCCACCTCGGTATTGTCTGGAAATGCGGCAGCAACCTGTGAACGACAAGAGTGTAGGGCAGACATCAAGGAAGCTAGGTAATCTGTCAGCATATTACTTGAAACATCGGTAATACTTCGAGGTCTAGGTGTACCCCACATGTTAGGGGGGCGGCCGAATACGACCTCATACGGGGACAGACCTGATCTGGAATGTGCGACCATGCGCATATAAAATAAAGCGACTGGCAGAGCTACTAGCCAGTCCACACCTTTCTCTTTACATATTTTAGCAATGCGGATTTTCAGGGTCTGGTTATGTCTCTCTACGAGACCGGCTGCTTCAGGATGGCGTACACAATGGAACTTCCACTGGTACCCTAACAACAGGGAAACATGTTTCATCAACTCAGATGAGAATGGCTGGCCTTTATCAGAATATACGACCCTAGGGAGTCCATAACGGGGGAAGAATTCACGAACCAACTGCTTGGCAGTGGTCGCGGCTGTGTAATCTGGGACTGGATATGCCTCTGTCCACCTGGACAAAGCGCATACAACTACAAGGACATACTTGAAACCTCGACATCGCTCCATCTGAATATAATCCATCTGGAGGACTTCAAAAGGGTGGTCAGGGGGCTGGATTCACCTTGTTCCACCGGGACACTTTTACCTGGATTAAACTGGCAACATATCATACAGGTACGGACTTTCTGCTTGGCTGCAGCTCGTAAATGCTTGTTGAACCAAATGTTCTGGATACTATCTAACATAGCTTTTTCTCCTAAATGTGCTGGACTATGTGCGGTATTGATAATGACTTGAACCATAGAGTCGGGGAGAAACCATGTGGCTCTTCCCTTCGTTACCCATCCCTGATCTGTCTGGACCCCTCCTTGTTCGGACCATTTCTTGATTTCATCGGGAGTAGCATGTAACTGGATATCTATGACATCTTGAGTGGGGTCCTTAACTGTCATACAAGTAGTCGGATCTGGAGTATGTGTCTGTGTCGGATTAACTGGAGTGTCTGGAGTCTGTGCTGTAAGCTTGGCTGTGCGATCTGCTAGATCATTACCTTGAGAAATACTGTCTGTAACTTTCGTATGTGCTTTGCACTTCATGATAGCAATAGATGTCGGTAAATGTATGGCATCTAACAGAGCTTGAATAAGGAAACCATGCTGAATCTTGGTTCCATGAGAAGTCATGAAACCTCTCTCCTGCCAGAGCACTCCGAAGTCGTGTACAACTCCGAATGCATAGCGTGAATCTGTGTAAACATTAACTTTCAGGTTCTTAGCGTGTATGCAGGCTTGGGTCAGAGCAACTAGCTCTGCTGCTTGAGCAGACAGGGTGTCGATACGGTGTGTTTCTATAACTTCAGTGTCTGTAGTCACTGCATATGCGGCTACTAGTTCTCCTGTACTTGTTCTCATACATGAACCATCCACATAAAGTGTCAGGTCGGGATCTGGTAATGGAATATCTGTCAGATCTTGTCTTGGCTTAGTCATAATGTTAACTACTTCCACACAGTCGTGTGTGGCAGGATTTGAATTAACTGATGGTAACAGTGTAGCAGGATTTAGAACGTTGCAGCGTCTGATTTCTATGTGTGGCTGGAACAGTGTCAATTCATAACCTGTTAAACGTGCAATTGTCAAGTGCTGAGTTTGTGTTCGGTTTAAAAGAACTTCCACGGAGTGTGGAACTTGTACTGTCAAGGAATGTCCTAATACTATGGAATCACTTTGTCTGATAGCTAGTGCTGTGGCTGCAACTGACTTGAGGCACGCAGGCAGAGCCTGGGCTACAGGATCTAGTGTGCTCGAAAAATAAGCACAGGGCTTGTATTGTCCTGCTTGATCTTGTGTGAGAACAGATAATGCTGTACCATCACGTTCTGTGACAAAAAGTGTAAAAGGCTTACTGTAGTTCGGTGTAGCTAGAACAGGAGCTTGGCATAGAGCTTTCTTTAACTCATTGAAACTAAGTGTATGTTCAGATGTCCAAGGGAGGACAGTCGATACGGCTGCCTCCTGTGTCGTTAACTGTATCAGTGGCTTAGCTAGAAATGCATACTGAGGAATCCATTGTCTGCAGTAAGAAGTAAGGCCGATAAAAGCACGTACCTCCTTCTGGGTCTTGGGCTGAGGAAGACTCGCTATTAACTGGATACGGTCTGGTGTCAACTGCCTACCCCACTTGGACAGTAAGTGGCCTAAATAGATCACTTGCTGGACACAGAATTGAAGCTTAGAAGGGGACACCTTGTGCCCCATCTCGGCAAGGAAATACAAGACTGTAAGTGATGCTCGCTCGCAAGCACGTTCAGAACGGGCTGTGATCAGTAGATCATCGACATATTGGAGCAGGGCAGTGTCAGTTGGCATGTGAATGTTGTCTAGTTGTCTCTTAAGTGCTTGACTGTAAATACTAGGACTTTCTGTGAAACCTTGAGGAGCTCGTGTGAACATATAGCTTCTTCCATTTAAACAAAATCCGAAAAGAAACTGGCTGTCTGGATGAATGGGGACACTGAAAAACGCGTTCTTGAGGTCTATGACTGTAAAAAATGAGGCTTCGGAATCAATGGCTGTCAATAGGGAAGAGATATCTGGGACAACTGGGTACTGGGGAATAATACATTTATTAAGTTCTCGAAGGTCAATCACTAATCGATATACTGGGGGTGCATTTGGATCAGTACGTTTCATGACTGGAATGATCGGAGAATTACATACATTGGAGTCAGTTTCTACAACTACTCCTTGAGCCATGAGCTCGTCAATAATTTTGGATAAGGCTGTTACAGCCTCAGGTGGCAGTCTGTACTGTCGGATTCGTGGCAGGACTACACCTGGTTTGAGAGTCACACGATGGGGTGTGATTTGCATATAACCAACATCAGTTGGACCTTGCGCCCATAGATGCTGCGGAACATTAGACAATCTCGGATCAAAATCTCGTAATACATAGTGACCCTTGAAGTCACGTAGGAACAGTCGTATTCCCTCGGGGGAACAGCAAATAACTGCACCTAATTCTTTCAGTGTTTTAATGCCTAATAAATTTTCTGGACATGACTTCGTAAGTAACAGATCAGTAGTGCGGGACAATGGACCTACTTCTAGAGTGACTGGCTTAGATATCTCGTTTACAATAGGCTTTCCTGAAAATCCAAGGGAAACATTTCTAGAGCCTGAGAGCGGAGCCCCTGGAACTTCGGCGTGACTGATGGTCGTCCTACTTGCCTCTGTATCAATCAGAAACTTTCTGTCTTTCCCTAATACTTGACTATGAACATAGGGACCTTCTTGATCTACAGGAATCTCGATGAGAGGCAAGCCTACCTCCCTCTCTAGGCTGTTTCATGAATATGGCTGATACTCTGGATACTCTGTCTGAGCATACTGATACATCTGCTGTGTAACATGCTGTGTTGCAGCAATAGGCTGCGGTGCTGGAACTGTCTGTTGTGCATTCTGTAGCTGAGAAGTCTGTGAAACTTGTTCTTGTCTAGGCGGACGTGGTCTTTCTTTAGTTTTACCAGTTGCTATGTTGTGTTTCAGAACTGCACACTCGTTTATAAAATGACCTGGCTGTTTACAATAATTACAGGTCCCTTTAACGGGAACTGCAGGATGACTGGCTTGATTCGTACCCCTCTTCTGACTGTCTTGAGGAACAGATTGTGCAACTAGTACTTTCATTTTCGTGTCTTTCATACGTTTCCTTTCATGATCTTGCTCTTCTCTGATTCTATTCTGGTGGTACTGGAGCATCTGTAACATCTGGGACGGAGTACTAGCTTGCCACGTACTTTCGACTTTCAAAACTCGATTCTTAACTTGTGGACTTGAATTCTCGACTAGTTTAGTAACAAAAAGATGAGGGTATGACTCACTACTTGTCTTGAGGCCACTGTTTATGATAAAGCATTTCTCAAATCTAGAATAAAAATCACTAGTGTCTTCGTCTTGTTTCTGTTTACAGGCTGAGATTGCATCCCAGTCTTCCTTTTTAGTGGTTAATAATCTGGGCAAAACTTGTATTAACAGTTCTGGTAATTCTTTACATTTATTTCCAAGACCGGTACCTGGTACTCGTATCTTATCTTCAGCTTCTAGAACTGCCCAATCGATCTTTTTCTCTCCCACCTCCCAATCTTTTTCCTTGAGTTTCTCGTATACCCCTGCGGGCAACAGGACTTTTAACATTTTAATAATATCTGGATACGTGTATTCTCCCATACGGAGCATGTCTTTCAATTCTCGGTGGAACCCTGCTGGATCTTTGTCATGACAAGGAATTAATTTCTTCATCTCTAAGAGTTCCATCTTTGTAATCGGAGTGTAAACAAACACTCGTTGCATTTCACCATCTGTTGTCCTAACTGGGTGTACTTCTCGTAACGGATTCTGTCTGTCTATGTAAAAGGGTTTACTTTCTGGGGGTGAGACATGAACAAAATGCGGGTTCAAAAACATACTATATTTGTGGCGCTGTTCTAGGATGACACTAATTAAATCGGTACCTAAACCTTTCCATCTATACTGGAGTAACTCGTTCAGGACATCATGTAACGGACCTGGATCAGAATGTTGACCTTCATACAGAGTAATGAGGTGCTGGATCATATACATACCCACCAGTCGCTGCTCGGCTGGGGGCAGTTTCAGAAACATTTGTGCCACTATTTCATCTGGAAAAGTGGTAGAATCAGTAATCCATCGGATTGCTGATCGGACTAGTTCTTGTTCATGCATAGTACTTAACTCACTGTAACCGATTCGTGATTTCAGAATGTGATCGGTAGCTTGAAATACTTGTTCTAGAGAACCTTGTTCTGGTGCTGGATGATGAAAAACTGACTTGTGTTCTAGACGTAAGTGGCGGTCTGAAAATCTAGATTTTCCTACATACGCTATTCTGGCGGGATTCTCGTCCTCTACCTCTTCTGTAGAAGAGTCATTTTCTTTCTCGCTTACTTGTGCTTCTTTGCGTTTCTCGTGTAACTTTATTATTTCTTTACGAATTTTCTTGTACATACTCTCTATACTACTGATAGTTCTGTGTTTACCCTCGGCTATATTATCACTCCACCTTGTCAGGATTCTCATTTCGGCCGGATCTTTAGTCGGAGAATCTTGTTCTCTTATTAAACAATTAATCAGAAACTTTAATAACATGAGCTGGATCTCAGCTTTCCTTTGAGACATGGCTTCGCCAATACTTTCTGGATCATTCCCTGTACGGATGAAACAATATATTCTGTCTAGATCTCCTTTCATGTCAGGTAGGGTGTCCAAATACCCGGTCACCCGTCTTACACGGATGGAATATATAACTGTACTATCATCACCTGCGACCGGATCATAGCGGCATTCAGTAAGGGCTCGTCGGATATCTGCAACGGACTTATATTTGGGCATGCGTTGTAACGCACATTCATGTAACTCGGCCAACGTTCTACGTTGGTGTGGTGGCGGGGTACCAGGAGGACCTCCTCCTGCGGCCCCTAAACTGGAATCGTCGACTGATACTCGTCGTACCGGTGCGGTGGGAAATTGTAATGTAGGCTGGACCGGGGGTACCGTAGCGGGTACTGCAAAGGGTGCCCCGGTGTCTGGGGGAGCAGGAATTGCCTGATTTACAGGGACTGGCGGAACAGGATTTGCATATTCCGGGACTGTGTCGTCCAAATAGGACGAGATGAAAATATCAGCTGCGGTCGGTTTGTGACGTAGCTTAGTCGGAACTAATGGTGGCGGAAAATTACTGGATGCCTCCGGGGTCGCTTTTGGCAAGCCCTCGGCAAGAAGAGGGTACATACCCTTAATAAGGGCGTTTCTCTGTCTATCTGACTGTTCGGTTTTGACTCGTTCACCTATCTCGATTAATTCCCTTTCTTGGGCTCGTTCTAAGGATTCTTTACTTAATTCTGACTTTCTGATTTCTTTTTCGGTTCGTTTATGAGATTCCTTGCGCCATAACTCGATGGCATCTTTCTGTGACTGTCTGGCTTTCTTTTTCCATAATGCTTCTTCTACTCGCATGATGCACTCGGCATCCCACGTACCTGATACGGGCCATCTATACTTTTCCTCTAACTGTTTGGTATACTCTACCCATAAATCTAGATATAATATGGCACTTATGCCATGCTTCTGATACATAAAATGACCTGGACTGTCCCTAGGCGGGACAGGAACTGCTGCTTCTAACAGACCTTTTCTGGTTTTTAACTGACGTAGTTTAGAAAATAAGGGCATGACTGAACTGTAACTTAGACACAATACGTAATTACAATACACAATAAACACGATAATTACTCCACATTCATACCACGACATTAAAATACATGAAAAACATTTAAAATAACAGTTCGAACAGAATACTACCTGGAATACTGAAAACAGAATACATGAATCTTCTCGAGAACAGAACTGACTAGAACAGAAACTAGATGCACTGCTAAAACAGTACGAAACTTACCGGTCTCATAAAGAGACACGTCAGGACCCGCATCCACCGAAGTGGACACTTCGTTTTGGGATCTGTGTACCACCAAACCCCACGGACCAGAGTCAATTAAATTGACCCTGTCTAGATACTACCCCAGCAACGGTACTCACCGGGCAGCAAGAACGGAAGGCCTCGGACTGGACGGGACTGCTTCGACACCACGGACGAACTTCGGACTTCAGTTACGGGTGGGCCTCCGGATACCTCGGACCTTGGACTCTCGGCTTGGGCTCTGGTCGGGACTCGTCGCGTTCCTCCACCGCCTCGTCTGGATGCTGGACCGCCACCTCAGTCTCCTCCGTGGGCCTGAGGGATACTTGAAGCAGAAATATCTGCACGTGCACGGTATGGCTCCGTCACGGCTGCAGAGGGTCAGGGGGCCGGCGTGGCTTCACCGGCGCGTGGGGAAAGGGCAAGTCCCTGTTCGGGCGCCATTATGTGGTATATAAATAAATAATACCGGATCTAGGTTTTACTGGACATAGCAATAACAGATAGCTCAATAAATAAGAGTCAAGATTCGAGGTAGTAGGAGTTTGCAGGTTTAATACAGCATAAAGGACAGGAACAGGACAACCTGCACGGGAACAGGATGGCAGCGCTGCCGGGGGCAGGATCAAGGGAAAGGAATCGGCGTAACATTTAATAACAGTGCACAAGCATATATACTAAAACAGTTGCATTACAATACATATGATAGGCGGAGCAGTGGGTGTGGTCAATAGCAGTCGCGAAAGATAAGGGTGAAAGTAGGTGTAACAAGAGGCGTATACATAGACATGTGATGTAAACGTAACAGAATATGTCATAAATGGGGCGGAAACATGGAGGGGGCTACCTAAGGAGCCGGGACCTCTGACCTAATGGTGCGCGCAAACTGACAATGACGTGTTACTAGGAGAAGCTGGGGGCTATGAACTCTGCGTTAGGAGCAGAGACTGAAGTCTGGAGAGTCAGGGCGACATGTACCTAAACCCTATCTAGTATCTAATGTTTAGAGGACATGTTGATATAAACTAAGAGTCAGGAGGGGAGAGGCTAACAGACTCTAAGACTGGAGCATGCATTATTCTACATGTAGTGCGTGATGAAGAATATTAAATGACCATAAATACAGTATTTCTCTTATGTGGAGACGTAAAGGCTAGACGATGACGGAAACTATTGATGCGATTCAGTAGTTTAGGAATGCAGAGAAGGAGGGCTGGACTGATAACTAGAATCATAACATACTCTTGGCAGACTCGTAGGCAGAGCCAGGCTGAACCGGGCACTGTGAGGCAGGAAGTAAGTGAAGGGTCGAGGATACAGGTGGGGGCTGTATCGCTCCTCAGCGAGGGCTCAGGAGACAGGAGCTGAATCTGGTGTCCAGGCCCTTTTGAGGCCTAGGAACGGGGACTTTTCAATGAAATAACGTGCACACTGGGAAACGTGGCAACGTAACTTTACATAAGCCTAATACTCGTAGCTTTCACGAGAACTGGAAACTAGCATACTAGAGATGGACACAACTGTAATTGCGTCTTTAATCAAACATGGGGAATACATATGCATATTAATCATGCACACATAACATAAGATGGGGAACACGTAGGGACACAGAACATGGCAAAATTTACTTTTCCACAATCCCTAGGCCAGGCACAGATGGTGTGTTGGCAGGTACAGCCTTCGGGCCAGTCCTGATCATGTGGGAGTCTTCAGCAATAGCCGCCTTCGGGCCAATCAGGGCTTCCACTTCAGCAATGAATGGTTCTGACTCGTATGTCGGCAGTGGCAGCCCCGGTCTCTCAGTCACTCAGTGAACTGCTGATCTCACTCAATGTTTGGCATGTGGTAGATGTTTTCATGCAGTTATTGGCAAGAAAAGCTCAGGGAGACCCCACCACCCATGGGCTGCTCCTTGCTTCACTCCCTTTTAGTTGCTCATTTTCTCTGCAGTTCCTCTGTACTTCTCCATTAGCACAGTCTCCCCTCCTTGTGGGCTAGGTATATGCCATACCCCTCTGAGCAGGCAGGCCTTTAGGCACTAGTCACAACATCGATCAGAAAGTGCACATTACAAGTATTATTCCCTCATATGTGTGAGACTGGCTGTCATGCAGACACCAGCTCTGGTCACACAGCAGCCATTCAAATACTCTGCAGCGCACTCCCTTCCTTGGTCAGGAAAGAACCTGGAACTGGAAAAAAATGGAGTGGTTTGGATCCTACTTTTATACACAATTTCAAGATGGGGATGTGTATTCATTGTCTAATGTTTCAGAAACAGTTTAGGTTGGCTCTCTTTCAAATGTCATTTTCTGGCTATTCCTCAGACACAACCTTTGTGCAAGGTGATGGATTTCACAGCAGGTAGCAATGATGCTGGCTCCAAACAGGGGTATTCACAACAAGGGCACAAGTGTGAGATCTCTGCACCTGGCTGTTATCAGCTGTCCTGATGCAACATGATTCAGAAAAGGGGGTGGTGATGAACAGAGTGCCTGAATTAAGCAGACCACTCTTACCCAGTCCAAAGATCAGGGCTTGATCCATCACCGTTTTTTAGCTCACTGCACCATCCCAGCTCAGAACTTGGCTATATGCAAATTAGTCTGTTCCTGTCCCAGTGCATGATGGGAACAGGGCAAACCAAACTACCAAGCCAATTCTTATACTGGGAAGGAAACAAGCGACCGGGGACCGGTTTCTGGCATTTCAGCCTCATCGGCCCGGCTTGCTTGAATCCTGATGGTGCAATGAGCAAGGGACTCACATCTGAGTATACCCTTCCACGCTTATGGTGGACAAAATGATTCAGAAAAGGGGGTGGTGATGAACAGAGTGCCTGAATTAAGCAGACCACTCTTACCCAGTCCAAAGATCAGGGCTTGATCCATCACCGTTTTTTAGCTCACTGCACCATCCCAGCTCAGAACTTGGCTATATGCAAATTAGTCTGTTCCTGTCCCAGTGCATGATGGGAACAGGGCAAACCAAACTACCAAGCCAATTCTTATACTGGGAAGGAAACAAGCGACCGGGGACCGGTTTCTGGCATTTCAGCCTCATCGGCCCGGCTTGCTTGAATCCTGATGGTGCAATGAGCAAGGGACTCACATCTGAGTATACCCTTCCACGCTTATGGTGGACAAAATGATTCAGAAAAGGGGGTGGTGATGAACAGAGTGCCTGAATTAAGCAGACCACTCTTACCCAGTCCAAAGATCAGGGCTTGATCCATCACCGTTTTTTAGCTCACTGCACCATCCCAGCTCAGAACTTGGCTATATGCAAATTAGTCTGTTCCTGTCCCAGTGCATGATGGGAACAGGGCAAACCAAACTACCAAGCCAATTCTTATACTGGGAAGGAAACAAGCGACCGGGGACCGGTTTCTGGCATTTCAGCCTCATCGGCCCGGCCTGCTTGAATCCTGATGGTGCAATGAGCAAGGGACTCACATCTGAGTATACCCTTCCACGCTTATGGTGGACAAAATGATTCAGAAAAGGGGGTGGTGATGAACAGAGTGCCTAAATTAAGCAGACCACTCTTACCCAGTCCAAAGATCAGGGCTTGATCCATCACCGTTTTTTAGCTCACTGCACCATCCCAGCTCAGAACTTGGCTATATGCAAATTAGTCTGTTCCTGTCCCAGTGCATGATGGGAACAGGGCAAACCAAACTACCAAGCCAATTCTTATACTGGGAAGGAAACAAGCGACCGGGGACCGGTTTCTGGCATTTCAGCCTCATCGGCCCGGCTTGCTTGAATCCTGATGGTGCAATGAGCAAGGGACTCACATCTGAGTATACCCTTCCACGCTTATGGTGGACAAAATGATTCAGAAAAGGGGGTGGTGATGAACAGAGTGCCTGAATTAAGCAGACCACTCTTACCCAGTCCAAAGATCAGGGCTTGATCCATCACCGTTTTTTAGCTCACTGCACCATCCCAGCTCAGAACTTGGCTATATGCAAATTAGTCTGTTCCTGTCCCAGTGCATGATGGGAACAGGGCAAACCAAACTACCAAGCCAATTCTTATACTGGGAAGGAAACAAGCGACCGGGGACCGGTTTCTGGCATTTCAGCCTCATCGGCCCGGCTTGCTTGAATCCTGATGGTGCAATGAGCAAGGGACTCACATCTGAGTATACCCTTCCACGCTTATGGTGGACAAAATGATTCAGAAAAGGGGGTGGTGATGAACAGAGTGCCTGAATTAAGCAGACCACTCTTACCCAGTCCAAAGATCAGGGCTTGATCCATCACCGTTTTTTAGCTCACTGCACCATCCCAGCTCAGAACTTGGCTATATGCAAATTAGTCTGTTCCTGTCCCAGTGCATGATGGGAACAGGGCAAACCAAACTACCAAGCCAATTCTTATACTGGGAAGGAAACAAGCGACCGGGGACCGGTTTCTGGCATTTCAGCCTCATCGGCCCGGCTTGCTTGAATCCTGATGGTGCAATGAGCAAGGGACTCACATCTGAGTATACCCTTCCACGCTTATGGTGGACAAAATGATTCAGAAAAGGGGGTGGTGATGAACAGAGTGCCTGAATTAAGCAGACCACTCTTACCCAGTCCAAAGATCAGGGCTTGATCCATCACCGTTTTTTAGCTCACTGCACCATCCCAGCTCAGAACTTGGCTATATGCAAATTAGTCTGTTCCTGTCCCAGTGCATGATGGGAACAGGGCAAACCAAACTACCAAGCCAATTCTTATACTGGGAAGGAAACAAGCGACCGGGGACCGGTTTCTGGCATTTCAGCCTCATCGGCCCGGCTTGCTTGAATCCTGATGGTGCAATGAGCAAGGGACTCACATCTGAGTATACCCTTCCACGCTTATGGTGGACAAAATGATTCAGAAAAGGGGGTGGTGATGAACAGAGTGCCTGAATTAAGCAGACCACTCTTACCCAGTCCAAAGATCAGGGCTTGATCCATCACCGTTTTTTAGCTCACTGCACCATCCCAGCTCAGAACTTGGCTATATGCAAATTAGTCTGTTCCTGTCCCAGTGCATGATGGGAACAGGGCAAACCAAACTACCAAGCCAATTCTTATACTGGGAAGGAAACAAGCGACCGGGGACCGGTTTCTGGCATTTCAGCCTCATCGGCCCGGCTTGCTTGAATCCTGATGGTGCAATGAGCAAGGGACTCACATCTGAGTATACCCTTCCACGCTTATGGTGGACAAAATGATTCAGAAAAGGGGGTGGTGATGAACAGAGTGCCTGAATTAAGCAGACCACTCTTACCCAGTCCAAAGATCAGGGCTTGATCCATCACCGTTTTTTAGCTCACTGCACCATCCCAGCTCAGAACTTGGCTATATGCAAATTAGTCTGTTCCTGTCCCAGTGCATGATGGGAACAGGGCAAACCAAACTACCAAGCCAATTCTTATACTGGGAAGGAAACAAGCGACCGGGGACCGGTTTCTGGCATTTCAGCCTCATCGGCCCGGCTTGCTTGAATCCTGATGGTGCAATGAGCAAGGGACTCACATCTGAGTATACCCTTCCACGCTTATGGTGGACAAAATGATTCAGAAAAGGGGGTGGTGATGAACAGAGTGCCTGAATTAAGCAGACCACTCTTACCCAGTCCAAAGATCAGGGCTTGATCCATCACCGTTTTTTAGCTCACTGCACCATCCCAGCTCAGAACTTGGCTATATGCAAATTAGTCTGTTCCTGTCCCAGTGCATGATGGGAACAGGGCAAACCAAACTACCAAGCCAATTCTTATACTGGGAAGGAAACAAGCGACCGGGGACCGGTTTCTGGCATTTCAGCCTCATCGGCCCGGCTTGCTTGAATCCTGATGGTGCAATGAGCAAGGGACTCACATCTGAGTATACCCTTCCACGCTTATGGTGGACAAAATGATTCAGAAAAGGGGGTGGTGATGAACAGAGTGCCTGAATTAAGCAGACCACTCTTACCCAGTCCAAAGATCAGGGCTTGATCCATCACCGTTTTTTAGCTCACTGCACCATCCCAGCTCAGAACTTGGCTATATGCAAATTAGTCTGTTCCTGTCCCAGTGCATGATGGGAACAGGGCAAACCAAACTACCAAGCCAATTCTTATACTGGGAAGGAAACAAGCGACCGGGGACCGGTTTCTGGCATTTCAGCCTCATCGGCCCGGCTTGCTTGAATCCTGATGGTGCAATGAGCAAGGGACTCACATCTGAGTATACCCTTCCACGCTTATGGTGGACAAAATGATTCAGAAAAGGGGGTGGTGATGAACAGAGTGCCTGAATTAAGCAGACCACTCTTACCCAGTCCAAAGATCAGGGCTTGATCCATCACCGTTTTTTAGCTCACTGCACCATCCCAGCTCAGAACTTGGCTATATGCAAATTAGTCTGTTCCTGTCCCAGTGCATGATGGGAACAGGGCAAACCAAACTACCAAGCCAATTCTTATACTGGGAAGGAAACAAGCGACCGGGGACCGGTTTCTGGCACCCCCGTTTCTGTATCGTCCTGATGCAACAATCAGGGACAGGCAAACGGGCAAGTCCTGCCTAGAAAGTTATTCACCTTGAACAACAGAAACTGAAGTGGCACCCCTCACTCCTTCAGTCTACCACATGGCAGTGCTCAGGAAGATCTAATCAGTAGCTCTTTGCTACCCAGGATCTCATTACATTTCTATGGTGAGCATTTCTCCAGTCTAAATCTCCACTGCCTAGCCCTAGGAACACAGTCAATACTCTTCCGCTGTCTGACGAAGATGTATCCACCCTTCATCTTGTGTCATGCTAAACCAGAGACTATCTAAAATGGATTGCCCTGATCCCAGCACTCTCAACATACACAAGCACTACTATCATACATGCACAAACACACACTTGACACGTGCACAGAATGTCAGCACCCAGGTCTGGGGTTCAGATAACACTAGCACTTAACACAAGAGGGTTCAACCGTACTCCCATTGACACAGAGTAAAAGGTCTGGACACACTAATTATTCACAAAAACTCTGTATGTAGGCACCACCACATTGTGACTTACCCAGGGCATGGGCAGTAGTCTACGCCTACTTTTGCACCTGTCCAGTTCACAGAACAGGTTCTGGGCCTTGCATTACCAAGGACAGACATACATAGGACAGACCTAGGCATCTGCGTGCAGTCTAGATTAGTGTGGCGCTTGGGCCAAACAATGAATCAAGGTACCAGTTTCACATGCAGTCTGCATGCAGGGTACATTTCCATCCCAGCACTATGGATTCCACTCGAGGTAAATAGTTAGCTCAGATGTGGAGAAGGGGAAACGGCCACTACAACCCGGCCGTTTCCACGGAAACATTAACCACGCATGCATTACAACGCATGCGTGGTTACCACAAAAGCCTTTACCACGCATACCTTTACTACGAGGTACGTAGTAAAGGCATGTGTAGTAAAGGATAACATTAAAAAAGGGGGTTTGGGGGGTCTCCCCCGCCAAAGAAAAAAAAACTCACCTAAAGTCACTCGGCGTCGTTTAAGAGGAAACGGAAAGAAACCCGCTTTCTCTTAACAACGTATGACGTCACCACGAACAATTAGAGGAAAAGGTTGTTCGTTGAAATAGCATTCCGTTGTAACGCATGCGTGGTAAAGGCATGCGTTGCAACGGAATTCGTTGTAATAACATACAACCGTGGAGAAGAGGGAACGAGAGGCATTGGCGAAGTATTCATTTGTTCTTAAAGGTGGACTTGGTGAAGAAAATGGCAGATTTATAATATTTTTCTCATCTTTTTTTTAACTTAAAGTAAAGTATTTGAGATTTGGAAATCCACCATTGAGTTTTTACTTTTCTGATTGATTGGTTCGGTTTCAAATTAGTTTCTTTTCTTCTAATGTTACGTGTAATGTGCACTGAGCTAAGTGCAAAGATCTCTAATACAAATTAAATAATAAGCCTTGTATGTAAATTTAAAAAAGTCTAGTGCTACGAAAAATGTTATGGGAACCTGTTACCACCTTGTTTGATGATAGTGCCAGACATTCTTTGCCTATTTCTCCTTTGCAACAAGAAGTTTCTAAGCCTCCGTGAGGATGCCTTGACGTTCCATATTGTTTAAATTTAATACATGTTGTTACTTTATATTTGCATTTCTGAATTACATTTGTTTTCATTGTGAGTGTTATGTATAGTATATACCTTCTCAGCTGTATTTTGTTATAGTTATTAGTCGTGCTTATAGCATATTGCATTTTTCTTTTTCTTTCCTTCTCTCTTTTCTTTTTCTCTTCCTTTTCTCTCTTCTTTATACCTTCATTCTTTTCTCTTTTGCGATGCTTTATACTTATTTCTTTTCTTTAGAATATTTGAATTCATTTTTATGTAACATGTTTTTATGATATGTTATGCTTACCTTATCTGAACTTCATT
The DNA here is from genome assembly GCF_964261635.1 of Lissotriton helveticus. Lineage (NCBI taxonomy): Eukaryota > Metazoa > Chordata > Amphibia > Caudata > Salamandridae > Lissotriton > Lissotriton helveticus. The sequence goes on from NC_136065.1 coordinate 371,783,226, forward strand.
GAATACAATTTTTTTTTGCTTGAAACTTAAAAAAGTCTAGTGCTTTCAGTTTATTCCTTTTCCCCAAAAAGATACCTAGCATATGCCCTGCTTATGACCAAGGAAGTAAATTGAGCAAAGCCTAGCTTTCCCATGAAGTCAGATAAATCTGAGGATATAGAAATGGGGTCAAACATATGTAGATTAAAGTTACAGACTATTATAGAGGTCTTGGGCTTCTCAATAGCAACAATCAATTATTTGTGTAAGTTAGTCACAAATTACTATAATATCCGTGGGGGCGTTAAACAAATACGGTGACACATTCAGATTAAGTCACAGAATGTCTGCTCTATATCCTCCGGGTCTCAATGCAATAACGACACTCCCAAATCCGAGTTAATTATGCTCTCCCGCCCTTTTTTACAGTCTATTCTTTCTGTAAATTGCAAAATTGTCTGGTACCCGCGACTTAATTATGTAGTCAAGTTCAGGGTGCAGCCGGGACTCTGAGGCAGACAAGCCGTCTTGTGACGTAGTTGTGTACTTCATTAGCAAGGCGTACCACCGAATGCGCATGCATTAGTGTTCCGTGTAATTTACATTGAGGAGGCCTGGGATTAACTGGTGGAACTTGCTTCAGGATTTCCAGTACCTTGTTTCATAGGCTTGACAGTGGGAAGAAGAGAAACGAAAAAATATTTTCGCATGAGTGGGTCGAAGGAAAGTTTGACGGGGCTCCTAGACATAATTGCTACAGCCAGGTAAAACAAGTATTGGCAAACCTAGCGTCTGGCGTTGGCCACCGCCTTTTTGTTTTTTAGTGCTTTTTATTTTGTTTGTTTTGTCATGGTTTTTTGCAAAACGTTTTGTTGCAAAACGTTTTGTTGCAAAACGTGTTGGGGAAGGTGCTGGACAGTGCTTAATTTGAGCCGGTGGGGACCACTGGCACTTTTTTTCTGCATTAAAATATTTACTGAGAGCAAGAGAAGGAAAACATTCATCAGAAAGATGGAAAAAAATGTATACAGGGAAAAAGCAGGAACATGCAAGAGTGAGATAAAGGGGCAGGGAGTGCCTGGTGGGGATTCAAAAGCATCACACCGAGTTGCTAACAGAGTTTCATGCACCTGCACCCTTTTATTTACAAATCAAGCACTAGTGCTGGGCCCTCGTCAATCTAAATAAGGCTTTGGCAAAGCCAAAAGGTCTTACCTATTCAAGAGCTATTGGTTTAGCCAATACGTTTTTGCTATGTTTTACACAGCGTGGCTTTTGTTCAGTGTGGGTGAAAGGTAGGTGCGTAAAGGAGAGTAGTGTCATAAAGTGGCATGTAATAGTGTAAAGTGAAGTGGAGTATTATGGAGTGGCATAGGGTAGCATGGAGTGGCATAGATTGGCATAGAGTAGAGTTGAGTGTCTTGGAGGGAGTAGAGTATTGCAGAGGAAGGGTGTAGAGTGGATTTGAGTGTCATAGAGTTGAGAGGTGTAGAGTGCTTAGTGTGTCGTAGTGTGGAGTGGCACAGACCCGTGTGGAATAGAGCAGAGGGTGATACGTAGAGTGGAGTAGCGTATTGTATAGTAGAGCGGAGTAGATTGTCGTAGAGTGGGGTGGTATAGAGTGAAGTAGTGTAGCATTGGATTACAGATATGCTTAATTGATTTTTATACCAGGCTGGTATTTTTATGTAATCACGGAGTTTAGTGTTTTAAATGTATGCAGCAGCAATCATTTTCCCTTGGAAGTCCAGTGCCCGGTAAATAGTGTAATAAATAAAGTAGCAGTGGTGAGTAGACCCATCAATTTCCAAAAACAGTTAAAAACTAGGAGAGATGAAGAAGATGACCACATTAAGGAACATTCAATTAGATCCCATAGAACTGCAGATAATGCTGGAAGTCTCGAATGCGTTAAACTGGAATTCGGGGATAATGAGTAAAGTTATCCTTTGTAAAACTGTGGAACAATGTATAAACAGGAAGAAGAAAAACCACAGGTGGGAAGCATCCGCGAAATCAGAACCTGTGGTTTGATGTTGAATGCCAGAACTAGAAGACTCAATTAAGGAAGCTGCAGCCGTCTTTGATCAGGAAAAAAAATGGTTAGTCATTAGTGATGGTACGTAAGGCCGTCAAAAATATAAGATACTAGCAGCCCGTCCCGAAGTTGTCCGGGGATGAATGGGCGGTGGTACGATGATTCGCCTTAAGTACTGCCTGAGCCTTGGAGGAATTTGTGAAAGCGTGTGGCGTCTCTATCTGCGAGCGTCTTTGTCCGCTGTACTTGAGGGCAGTGTTAAATGTGGTTTGTGTTATCCCCGCTATTAGGCTGAGTGGCTTGAGCCCCCGCATGAGCAGCGGAGGAAGAAGTTAATCCGTGAGCACGTGTTTCCGCTGTAGTTCTGGGCCGTTAAATTGGTAAGTGGTGAGGCTGCCTCGCTTCGGTAAGTGGTGAGGCTGCCTCGCTTTAACCCCGCCTTGCTTTCTTGGAAGTATTTCCGCGCAACATTTAGCAGTAATGCCGCGCTTAGCAGTAATGCCGCGTGAATGCCGCGCCCCGTGAATGCCGTGCCCATTGCCATGCCTCTCTCACAACGCCCATTGTTTTTGCTTTTATTTAGCAGTTACGCGGTGTGAATGCCGCACCCCGTGAATGCCGCACCCATTGCCCTGCCCCTCTGTCAACACCCATTGTTTTGGCTTTTATCAGTAATGCCGCGTGAATGCTGCACACCGTGAATGCCGCGCCCATTGCTGTGTGCTGTTTGGTCACGCCCCTCTCACAACGCCCACGCCCACAAGGGAGTATTGTATTGCCAGCCCATTGCGGACAGCACAACGCACGCGCCCAGAAGGGACTACTTTACCCCTAAGGTTATTTTACTTTGTAATGTATATGGTGGGCAGCTGTATAGCCTATGTCCATCTGCTGCAACTGTCCTTTCCAATGCTGTATTGGGTGTTGTGATTGGTGCTGTACTTCTTGAGCTTACCCGACTCAAAGGTTTGGGCTCTCTCTTTATAATAGTAGCATGGATAAGGAAACTATCAAAGAGAAAAACAATGGTTTTTTAAAAAGACAATTAGGATAAGATCATGGAAGTAATTACCTCTAAGGACATAAGAAATGTTTGGTTATTGGTACATATAGGTATAGGAAATAAGCAACCAAGGTTAGAATGCACGGTCCCTGAGGAGAACATTTATGGAAAGAGTTATCAGGAATGAAGAACTGGAAAATATGTGGTAGATAACGAAATACTGAATGGTTTAACGATTAAAAACATAAAGAGAGTGATCAAAACACTATCCCTATCCGGAGCAGCGGGACCAGATAATTTACCTGTTCTATTGATAAAAAAATGATGTTGAGTGGTGGAGTGAGAGTCTGGCAATCTTGTTTATAGAAATACTAAATACAGGTGTAGTACCAGAAAGTTGGAAGGAGCTATCATCATACCTATCCATAGAAAGGGTCCTGTCTTTGATCCAGTGAATTACAGACTGGAACGTTTAATGTACGTGGGGTATAAAGTCTTCAGTAAATTAATTGGATTGGAATGAAAAAGGATTGATACCCATTGAACAAGGTGGTTTTGAGGCCGTACACTCTACCACAGATCGCTGCTTTAGTTTATGGGCTTTAGTTTATGGGCCATAGTAAAGAGGGCAATTAATTTAAAAGCCAATCTTTTTTGCCATTTTTTAGATTTTGGTGAACCTTGAGATACTTTAGGCTGACCTGAATAAGATAGGGATGCCTAGTGGCTTACTAAGTATACCTAAGGAACTACATTAGGAGAGCTGGGCACAGGTAGAATTAGACAAGGATGGTATCCAATAAGGTCCTGATGGGTAGTGGCCTAATGCAAAGTTGCATGTTGGCCCGAGCCTCTTTGCATTATATTTAAAACATTTTCCAAATGCTTTAAAGGGATCAGCCTCATTTTCACCTAAAATCTGGGGGAATCATATAACGTGTTTGATGTATGCGAATGATTTAGTCATAATGGATATGGCTCAAATTGGGCTCAGCGGAAGCTAGATGTTTTTCACAAGTACTGTACGATGAAGAAACTTTTAATTAAACTGGCAAAAACAACATTTGAGTATTTGGTCAAACAAAGAAAGAATCTAAATGGTTTTTCGAAGAGACTCGAATAGATGAGGTGGAAACATTGTTATTTGGGTATGAATTGTTCATCTAATCTAAAGTGGAACACACATTGTGAGGTGGTGAAAACTAATGCTTTGCCCACCATACAGGGGACTAACAAATTTAGGAAGGAGTACAGTTGACCCAATTCGACACCAGTTATAGCCGCTTTTAAAGCTATGGTGCAGTCATAATGGTTGTATGATGCCGAAGAACTTTACTTGAGTGGGATGCACAGCTGGGAAAGGATTGAAGGGCAGTACCTGAAAAGGATGTTCAGTATGCCACCATCAGCAATAGTACAGGCACTAAGGTTAGAGTTAGGAATGACTTCATGATCTTTCCTTTCGGAGAGGGCTGTCGTGAGCTTTTGGAATAAATTGTAAGAGCGTAATGAGCTCAAGATAGCTCAGTTGTGCAAAGATTAATTTTTAAGTAGTGAGGTGAACTGAGCTGCAGGTGTAAAGAAGCTTGTAAGGAAGCACTGAAAGAGCAATATTTATTGGGCTTTCCCAGTTGTGTTGTACTTTTCCATGTTTCCCAAAAACGTATATTGAAAAGATTGGTAGCAATCTCAAAAAAGCGCGATATCAATAATATTTTAATGAAAAATCTACTGCATTTTGTTGGGTGTCATGGCAAAATAATACGGCATTCCCCTATTTATCTGAAATGCACAATCCCATTATGATGCAGGAAGTCTTATGGTTTCTAATTGGTGTAAACCCGAAGTATCGATGGGTGGGGAAGGCCAAGAGACTAAAGACAAATGGAGGTATATGTGACTGTGGAATACAAATGAAATCTAACAATGAACATTTGCTATTGGATTGTATGTTTTTAGAAGGGAGCATAGGAAATGTTTAAAAATGGTTTTAAGTCAATATGAAATATACAACTGATAGGAACCTTTGGAATTTCTTTCAAATATGCAATTTTTGGATGTGATTTGTGCAATAGGTTTTTTTGTATTAACAAGTAAGAAGGTATGGGAAACTCTTTAATGGGTTAGAGATGCATGTGTAGCTAGTGGGAAAATTCTGTACGATACAAGTGGATTCAAGAGCGCTTTGCCAATTAACAGTTATTGTAATACATTTTAATCTGTTCCTTTTAATGGTTACATTTGATTATTTATTTAATGTTTTATGTCATTGACGGTAATGTATTTTAGAATGAATTTTAAGCGTAGGTATGATATGACTTATGTTTTATGGACCACGGTCTAAAATAAAAAATATTTATGAATGACTGTAGAGTGGAGTGGTGCAGGGTGGAGTGCAGAGGTGTTGAGTAGAGTGGCATAGAGTGCTGTGGAGTGCAGCAGTGCAGAGTGGAGTAATGCAGAGTAGAATGGCATAGAGTGGAGTGGCGTTGAGTGGTGCAGAGTAGAGTGCAGTGTCATAGAGTGCAGTGGTGAGGGGTAGAGTGGTGCAGAGTTGAGTGGCAGAGAGTGCTGTCTTGCAGAGTAGAATGTCATAGAGTGCAGTGGTGTGGTTTAGAGTGCATTGGTGTAGAGTGCAGTGGTATAAAGTCAAGTCAAGTCAAAATATATGTTTATTATGACCTTGGTCTTTAAACAATACAGTGAGTAAAATTCCGATTTGAGTATGCGACATAAAATTGTACACTTATTATTTTTAAAAACGTGTCCATTAAAATATCATACACATCATTTTAAAACTACATAATTTATATACAAATGTTAAAACCTATACACTTTTTTATCCCTCCAAGGGTCTCTTCTGCTAAGCTAAAAAAATACAGTAATGCAGGTTATTCTTTGGCCCTCAGCACCCCTAGGGCCTCCTTTAAGAACTTCCCAAGGGCTATTACAATATCCAAGTATGGGATTTCAGAGAGGAGTCTCGCCGCCTGAAACCTTGTTTTTACCTCATATTTTAGAAATACTGGGCGCAGCCACCTTTTCCTATATTCTAAGAGTACCGCACAGTCTAGCAGGAAATGCATCAAGTCCCCCTTAGTTCTCAAATTGCACCTACAGTGACCTTCCTCATCTAACATTCTTATATTGAGGTCTCTGTTTGTTACCCATGGGTTGATACCAATTCGAAGCCTCAGTATCTCTTGCCTGAGGCCTCGATTGGGTAATCTATCGAGATATGGGAACCAGTTATCCTGGGGCCACGCATTTAGCATGTATGCCACAGATTTTTTCTTAGTTAGGTAACCCATATCAGTTGATTTCGAGACCTCTTTCCCCCTTTGCTTCAGATCGCCTTTGGAGATAAGTATTTGATATGAACTCACATCCAAATCGATCTCAAGTGCGTTGCAGATTCCCTTCAATTTTTCCCTACTGGTCTTTGCCCATTTTAACTCGCTTTTCTGTATTTCTTTACGACACCAATATGCTACTTTTTTACTTTCGGGGTCGTCTAGTCTCTTCCAAAATCTGATCACAGCCATCTGGGTTAGAGTCACCCAAGACTTTGTACCTAATTCAGTTCTGATGGCTTGTATCATTGCAGATTGAGGAAGAGATAGGAGCCTTTTTATGCAGTTGCCCTCTATCATGTCCCAAGATCCCTTACCGCTCAAGTAAAGGATCTCTGCGCCATATAAAACTTGCGGGGGGATCATTGCATCAAAGGCTCTGAGTAATGGTCGGTGTGATTTCTCGCCATAGTCCCCATTAAACCTTTTTAGGCCGCATATGGAGGAGAGTGCCTTTGCTTTTTGCGTTTCCATGTGGGTAGACCAATTTAAGGCCCTGTCGAACCAGATACCCAGATAACGGTACTCATCTACGGTCTCAAGTTTAAGGTTCCCTATGAACCATCTAAATCTGCTTGGCTTTTTCCCAAAGCATAGGGTTTTAGTTTTGTCCAGATTGATGGTTAGGAATTTATTGGCACAGTAGGTATTGAAAGCATTTAGCTTCCTTTGGAGGCCTCTCTCGGTCTGGTCTACTATCACCAGGTCATCCGCGTACAATAGGCAGGGTATCTTGTTTCCGTCCATTTTAGGGCTGGCACTACCTTCCACCTCAAGGTGTGCCGGGAGGTCTGACAGGAAAATCGAAAATAACTGAGGGGCCAGCACACAACCCTGTCTTAGCCCGTTGACAATGGGTATTTTGGGAGTTAGGGAGCCCCCAGTGTCTTTAATTACTTGCCCCCAATTTTCCCTATGGAGTTCTATTATTATAGTGAGAAGGTCATTTGGGATATTTAGCCTCTTTAATGTATCCCATAGGCTAACTCGATCCACAGAGTCAAAGGCTGCTTTGAAGTCGACGAAACAACAGCATAACTTGCCATTTTGTTCCGTCGACTTCCTCGCCATCGCCCATAGGGCAAACCCGTGGTCTATTGTGGAGTGGCAGGGTCTAAAACCGCCCTGTTCTATGGGGATTATTTGGTGCGCCTCAACCCACATATTCAGTTGTTTTAGGACAATCTTAGCGAATACTTTTTCTCCAATGTCTAGGAGATTAATCAGCCGATAATTTCCTGGAGCATCTTTGCTCCCATTTTTATGGATCGGCCTGATTATGGCCCCTTTCCAGGTTGGGGGTATTACTCCTTCTTTTAGTACTACCTGGAACATCTTTGCAAGGAATCTTGCCCACCATTTGACCTCAGTCTTCAGGATTATTGCAGGTAAATTGTCTGGGCCTGCTGCCCGGGTTAACTTAAGATCTTTTATTGTGTTCTCGACTTGTTCTTCATTAAAGTTAACTAAAAGTTCTTCTGAGATTCCTTGCCAGGTTTTGGCCTTCATCTCCTCTCTAGGACCTCTCACCCCGTACAATTCTCTTATATAGGAATCCCATGCTGCCTCGCTCACCACACAGCTTAATTCGCCCTCTGATGACCCAGCTGCTGCCTTTACTAGCTGCCAAAATTGCCTTAGGTTTTTATTCTCTATGGCAATTAAGAGTTCTTGCCAGCATTTTTCTTTATGTGACCTTTTTGCTTCAAGAGCCATTTGCTTGAATTCTTTTTTCAGCTTAGTTAGGTACTCATATCTCTCTTGTGTAAACTTCTTTTTTTGTTTCCTTTGTTCAGCTCTTATCTCCCTTTTTTTATTTTGGCACTCCACAGAGAACCTTTTGCCACGATTTGATTGTTTTGCCCTTATCGGCTTATCCCTTTTTAATTTTATCTCTAGGCATTGAACTAGTTCTTCTAGTTTTTTCATAAACCATTCTAGTTTTTTATTCTCATAGTTTTCGGGGGCCGTTTTTATTTGCATGGCCTTCAATTTATCTACGAATTCCTCTGTTAAACGTGTTGTCACTCGTTTAGGATACTCAACCTCCTGGGTAGACACTGTTTCACGCTGTAATTTCTTGCCCCCCGCTATTACTATGTGTAGGGTTTTGTGGTCGCTCACCTCTTTCTGTTCTACCTTGAAATGCCTAATCTGGTGGAAGTTCCAAGCCTGTAAAAAAATATAATCAATTGGGCACTTCTGTTGCCCTGGAATAAATGTTTTTCCCGCTGGTGTATCAGACTCAGTTCTTCCGTTTACACAGTGGAAGCCCCTGCCTCCTAGGATATTTGTTAAGTCACGGTCTTGTCTCGCTATTTCCCCAGATGGGAACCTTGCTGGGTTTATACCGTATACCTCTAACTGTTCCCTATTCCAAATGTCAACCTTTTTTGGGTTCAGTTTGTGGTTGAAGTCTCCCAGAATCATTACTGTATCTGCTGGATAATTTTCTAAAATACTATCTATATCTTTTTAAAAAAATCTCATTTCCCTTACATACTCCTCCCCATTATCCCACTGCATGTATACGTTTAATAAAATCAACATTTTGTAACTTTGATCCTCCGTCATGAGTTCGATCCTACTTGCTAGGACCCATTTGCAATTTGTTTTCAACAGTTTTATTTCCCTCAATACTTTTGTTGATACCAATGTCAATAGGCCCCCAGACGGCCTCCCGCGGTTTTTCTTTATGGCGGGATGATTAATCTGGGCATAACCAACCAGATTTGGGGTATCGTCGCATAACCAGGTCTCTTGTAGGCAGGCAATGTCTACCTTGATTATGGTTTCCTTTATATATTCCCATTTTTGATCATTGCCTAGCCCATTTACATTCCAAGATAAGAGACCTAGTTCTTGCGAACCCCCTCCATCCTATTCGACGTCGCTTATACTGCCTTCATCCTCTGTATCCATGGTATTTCTTACAATGCTTTCCCCCTCGGGGGTATTATATAACGACCCGTTACCCCATGAAGAGTCTTTGCCTGAGTTATTGATTACAATATTCAGCGCGCTTCGGTCGCCTTTTGATTCTTTATAAACGGTAACTTGTCTCTTCTGGAGCCCCGCATGATGTTTTAAAAAGTTGTATTCTTTTGCAGATTTTGTCTCACACTCGGGGATAATCCTTAATCCCTGTTGCATTATTTCATTTGAGGCATTCAGGATTGCCCTTTTTACCAGGTCGGAATATAGGGTAATTTTTGTTATTTCCTTTCCCTGCTTATTTTCTTCAAAGCCAACCTGCTGAAGGTCTTTAGTTCCGATTCCTCTCAGACTGCCACAATTTGCGAATGCGGCTAGAATCTGTGCTCTATTCGGGGGGTTTATGACTCTTAACGACTTCCTTTTCCTCCCTGCAATTATCAGATCCAGGAATAACCATTTGTTCTCTTCACTCAGACATAGATTCTTATTCATTTCGTTCCCTTGGTTGATACTTGTTCTTCCTCCTCTCCGCCCTTTGTTTCTCCTATTGGGTTCGCCATGTATCTGTGCTCTTATCCTCCTTTGATTAATAGACCGCTCCTCCCTTGGCCTTGCTCTTTGGCTTATCATGCAGGTGGGGGGAGGGATCTCTGTTGCCTCCCGAAGCGTCTTCTTGTTCCTTGGCACTCTCGAGGTTTTAGGTGGCGTAGGAGATTTTGCCTTTGTCTGGGCAGGTCTATGTGTTTTCACTGTTGGGGCTGTTGCTTTGAGTACTGGCTTCTTCTTCCCCTTCCTTGATTCTTTCACTTTCCTTAATCCTGCTATTTTCTTTTGCCTGGTTCTTCCTGCCCTGTACCTGGGCCCGATTGTGGTATACCCTCTACAACTTTTTATCAGCATTGGTCTTCTTGAAATATACACGTTGTCCATAGTGATTGCTGAGTCCTTTGCAGTATGTACTACGAAGTTCGTTTTGGATTCCAGAGATATCACACTTTCTTCTTCCAGTACTATCCTGTTGTTTTCCTCCGTTGATTGGTCTGCATCTGTTAACATCACCCTACTTGGTAAATGGCTTTTTATTTCTCCGAGATCATCCTCAATTTTCTTTAAGTGATGTTTCTGTGCTTTTAACACTCCGTTATTTGCGAGGGATACTTCCAGGATTCCCTGGAGTGCTTTCTGCATTAACAAAATTAGCTCCATCAGTGAGGATGTGGGGGTTTCGGAGATCTCCGAATCCTGTGTCGTATTTCTTGCTGGGATTGCTGGGTAGCTTGCCTTTAGGCTATCTCGCTGAGTTGGGGATTTTTGCAGTGGAGGATGCTGATGGAATTGATCTGGTGCACCCCCCCAAATTGCGCTCTGATTTTGATCTACATTACCCCTAAGCTCCTCGATCCCTTGAGACAGTAGTGAGAACATTTTAGGTGAAGATGATAGACGAGGCGCCAAGATTTGGTGGTTTTGGCTCTGCAATGTCAGGTTCAAAGAATTGCAGTACGTCCCTATCTCCTCGTTATCGGGGTTGGCGTCTTCCTGGCATTCACCTTTATCAGCCCGACTCTTCTTTTCGTTGGATAGCCTTACCATTTCACCACTATCTGCGCCAATTTCCACTATGTCTTCTTCTAGTGCCGATGATATTACTGGGTTTGATGATTTGTAGTGTTTACCTACAAATTCTTTTACAGACTTTGATGCTGCCGTTTCTCTTTCGATTTACTGGGTGTTTGAATGCATCCTCTTTTTGCCTTCACATGGTTCTTCGTTACTCTCTTGGCTTTTCCTTTCTTACGTCTCCCTTTACTATTTTCTACGGATGTGGCCTGGCTTTCCTGGCTTTCGTCCGGAGATTTTGAGCCCTCCCGTGAATTGCTCTTTTCTATCTCGTCTGGTAATTTTTGGCCTCTTTTAGGTGCCATTTCTTGGCGCCAAACTGTTGCTATGCTGACGGTGGTAACTTAATTTTTACTTATATTAAAAAAGGATCTCACTTACCTCTGTTCTGCCTTAGGTGCCTTCTGCCTGCTGCCTGCTGCCTTGCCCCACTTGTAGCTCTATCTGTTTTGTTTTCACCCACTTCCCTGTGGGGTTTGGACTTTATACTCCTTGTGCTGCCTGTGGTTTTGCCTTAAGCAGTCATATCGGCTCTGCTTAGCCTGCTTGCCTTCGCCTCTTAATACTGGTGACAGAATAAGCTTTAGGGCGCGGCTGTTTTTTTTACCACTGCTGCATTTCATAAGTCCCACAGCCTTCCACCCGCGCTGCACCCGCGTTCACACCCGCACCCCGGCTCTCGCTGCTCCGTGTACTCCGCAGCTATCCGAGGCGGGGGGGGGGAGGGGGCTTGTCGTTTGCCTCTGCTTGCTCCTGCCTCTACCGCGAGGCGAGGGCTTTCTTCACCAAGGACGCCGCTGATGTCCGCGGCTGGGGCGGAGGCTGGGAGAAAGGTCCTAGCGGTTTGCTCGTTTACCGCCAACGACCTGTGATAATGAAAAACCTCCGTAGGTTCCAACTTTGGGACGCCGCTCTGCTTCTCGCGTCTCCACTCAATTTCTCAACCTCTCGACGATCACTGTGCTTGGTCTGCGGGGGCGTGGTTAGGCACGGCACGGCTAGGCTCAGCTAGGAGAACAGAGATCCTCACACACGTGTAGAGTGCAGTGGTATAAAGAGCAATGGAGTACAGTGGTAGAGAGAAGAATAGAATGGCGTAGAGTGCAGTGATGTATAGTGTATGATGTAGCATGACGTAGCATGCACTGGCATAGAGTACTATATAGTGACCTAGAGTGCAATGGTGCAGAGTAGGTATCGTAGAGTACAATGGCATAGTGCATTGGGTTTTGAATAAAATGGTGTAAAATGCATTGGCTGAGAGTGCCATGGTTTAGAGTAGAGTGGCATAGAGCGCAGTGGTGTAGAGTAGAGTGGAGCAGGGTGGTGTGCAGTGGCATATAGTGCAATGGTATAGATGGGACTAGTGCAGAGTGGCTAGAGTGACATAGAGTGCAGTGGCATAAAGCGCAGTGGTACAGAGTACATTGTTTCAGAGTAAAGTGGTGTGGTATGGTAGTGGTGCAGGGTAGAGTGCAGTGGAATAGAGTAGTGATGTAAAGTGCACTGGCATGGAGTGGTACAGAGTAGAAGGCATTGGCATTGATTGCAATGGCATAAAGTAGAGTGGCATAAAGTGGAGTGTCGTATTGTGGAGCGGTGTAGAGTAGAGTTGAGTGACCTAGGCTGGAGTGGTGTTGAGTGCATTGATGAAGAGTGCAGTGGTGCATAGTAGTATATAGTAAACATATGATATCCCAACTGGTATTATTTTAAGGCAAATACAATTGACATGTACAAAACATTATCAGAGAGGAAAAAGGAGACTCATACGTAGTTATGAATGTGCACATGGCATCCTGTTTATCCAAAACAAAAAGTTCCAGTTGTAGCAGCACTGTAAGTAAATAAATAAAGACAACCCAAATTGTACTTGGTGCATATAGGGTGCAAGTGAGGTGCACGGTGGCGACGCAAGTGACAATGTGCAGAGCATGGACGGCGCAAGGTGACTGGTGTGAGAATATGTACAGTGAATAAAGGCAACAATATGGTACCAGTTGAGTTGTGGTCTAATTTGTTCTAGATGAACCACATTGTATCATCGTGCCTTTGTTTGCGCTGCGTGGTCGACGGCGTTTCGATCCTCTTAACTCGGGATCTTCATCAGGACTGGGTTGGTTGAAAAGCAGTGCTGATCATTCGATATGGGGGGGAAAGCTTCAAGGTGTCCGGTGGACTGAGCAACGTGGTACGAATCAAGGTAGACCCGTTTGGTGCGATTCTGGGCAGTGATCCAGCATGAATCGGCGCGGGGTGAAATAAATCTGGAATAAGGCAAGGGCAATTCCAGTACTGTCGGAGACCGAGGCTCCGATTCAGTTAGACACGGTCCGTAATTACAAGGGAGTCCTGTCTGGTGTGGTGGGGGCGTCGATCCGAGAGTGATCGGCGGGGGGTCGAGAGTCAATCTCTGGCAGGGTCTGCCGTGGAGTCAATCCAAGTTGGTGCATAGTAGAGCAGAGTGAGGTAGAGTGCATTGGAAGAGAGTAGAGAGGCATATAGTGTAGTGGCATAGTGTGCATTAGCATAGAGTGCAGTAGAGCGGTGAAGAATAGAATGCTGTGGCATAGAGGGCACTGGCGCAGAGTAGAGTGATGTAGATTTCAGTGGTTTAGTTTGATGCAGAGTAGAGTGGCTTAGAGAGCAGTGGCATTGAGTACAGTGGTGCAGAGTACAATAGAGTGGCGTGGAGTGCAGTGATGTAGAGAGCAATGGTGTACAATGGAATAGAGTGCAGTGGTGTACAGTGTTGCAGAGTGGAGTATAGTGGCGTACAGTCAGTGGTGCAGAGTAGATTGGCGTAGAGTGGACTGGTTTTGAGTAAAGTAGTGTAGAGTGCATTTAGCGTGGAGTGCAGTGGTTAGAGTAAAGTGCAGTGACATAGAGTAATGTGGGGCAGAGCAGAGTTGAGTGACGCAGAGTGGAATGGTGCAGCATAGAGTGCAGTGGCACAGAGTGGAGTGGCGCAGAGTAGATTGTTTCAGAGTAGAGTGCAGTGTCATAGAGTGCAGTGGTGAGGGGTAGAGTGGTGCAGAGTTGAGTGGCAGAGAGTGCTGTCTTGCAGAGTAGAATGTCATAGAGTGCAGTGGTGTGGTTTAGAGTGCATTGGTGTAGAGTGCAGTGGTATAAAGAGCAATGGAGTACAGTGGTAGAGAGAAGAATAGAATGGCGTAGAGTGCAGTGATGTATAGTGTATGATGTAGCATGACGTAGCATGCACTGGCATAGAGTACTATATAGTGACCTAGAGTGCAATGGTGCAGAGTAGGTAGCGTAGAGTACAATGGCATAGTGCATTGGGTTTTGAATAAAATGGTGTAAAATGCATTGGCTGAGAGTGCCATGGTTTAGAGTAGAGTGGCATAGAGCGCAGTGGTGTAGAGTAGAGTGGAGCAGGGTGGTGTGCAGTGGCATATAGTGCAATGGTATAGATGGGACTAGTGCAGAGTGGCTAGAGTGACATAGAGTGCAGTGGCATAAAGCGCCAGTGGTGCAGAGTACATTGTTTCAGAGTAAAGTGGTGTGGTAATGTAGTGGTGCAGGGTAGAGTGCAGTGGAATAGAGTAGTGATGTAAAGTGCACTGGCATGGAGTGGTACAGAGTAGAAGGCATTGGCATTGATTGCAATGGCATAAAGTAGAGTGGCATAAAGTGGAGTGTCGTATTGTGGAGCGGTGTAGAGTAGAGTTGAGTGACCTAGGCTGGAGTGGTGTTGAGTGCATTGATGAAGAGTGCAGTGGTGCATAGTAGTATATAGTAAACATATGATATCCCAACTGGTATTATTTTAAGGCAAATACAATTGACATGTACAAAACATTATCAGAGAGGAAAAAGAAGACTCATACGTAGTTATGAATGTGCACATGGCATCCTGTTTATCCAAAACAAAAAGTTCCAGTTGTAGCAGCACTGTAAGTAAATAAATAAATAAAGACAACCCAAATTGTACTTGGTGCATATAGGGTGCAAGTGAGGTGCACGGTGGCGACGCAAGTGACAATGTGCAGAGCATGGACGGCGCAAGGTGACTGGTGTGAGAATATGTACAGCGAATAAAGGCAACAATATGGTACCAGTTGAGTCGTGGTCTAATTTGTTCTGGATGAACCACATTGTATCATCGTGCCTTTGTTTGCGCTGCGTGGTCGACGGCGTTTCGATCCTCTTAACTCGGGATCTTCATCAGGACTGGGTTGGTTGAAAAGCAGTGATGATCATTCAATATGGGGGGGAAAGCTTCAAGGTGTCCGGTGGACTGAGCAACGTGGTACGAATCAAGGTAGACCCGTTTGGTGCGATTCTGGGCAGTGATCCAGCATGAATCGGCGCGGGGTGAAATAAATCTGGAATAAGGCAAGGGCAATTCCAGTACTGTCGGAGACCGAGGCTCCGATTCAGTTAGACACGGTCCGTAATTACAAGGGAGTCCTGTCTGGTGTGGTGGGGGCGTCGATCCGAGAGTGATCGGCGGGGGGTCGAGAGTCAATCTCTGGCAGGGTCTGCCGTGGAGTCAATCCAAGTTGGTGCATAGTAGAGCAGAGTGAGGTAGAGTGCATTGGAAGAGAGTAGAGAGGCATATAGTGTAGTGGCATAGTGTGCATTAGCATAGAGTGCAGTAGAGCGGTGAAGAATAGAATGCTGTGGCATAGAGGGCACTGGCGCAGAGTAGAGTGATGTAGATTTCAGTGGTTTAGTTTGATGCAGAGTAGAGTGGCTTAGAGAGCAGTGGCATTGAGTACAGTGGTGCAGAGTACAATAGAGTGGCGTGGAGTGCAGTGATGTAGAGAGCAATGGTGTACAATGGAATAGAGTGCAGTGGTGTACAGTGTTGCAGAGTGGAGTATAGTGGCGTACAGTCAGTGGTGCAGAGTAGATTGGCGTAGAGTGGACTGGTTTTGAGTAAAGTAGTGTAGAGTGCATTTAGCGTGGAGTGCAGTGGTTAGAGTAAAGTGCAGTGACATAGAGTAATGTGGGGCAGAGCAGAGTTGAGTGACGCAGAGTGGAATGGTGCAGCATAGAGTGCAGTGGCACAGAGTGGAGTGGCGCAGAGTAGATTGTTTCAGAGTAGAGTGCAGTGTCATGGAGTGCAGTGGTGAGGGGTAGAGTGGTGCAGAGTTGAGTGGCAGAGAGTGCTGTCTTGCAGAGTAGAATGTCATAGAGTGCAGTGGTGTGGTTTAGAGTGCATTGGTGTAGAGTGCAGTGGTATAAAGAGCAATGGAGTACAGTGGTAGAGAGAAGAATAGAATGGCGTAGAGTGCAGTGATGTATAGTGTATGATGTAGCATGACGTAGCATGCACTGGCATAGAGTACTATATAGTGACCTAGAGTGCAATGGTGCAGAGTAGGTAGCGTAGAGTACAATGGCATAGTGCATTGGGTTTTGAATAAAATGGTGTAAAATGCATTGGCTGAGAGTGCCATGGTTTAGAGTAGAGTGGCATAGAGCGCAGTGGTGTAGAGTAGAGTGGAGCAGGGTGGTGTGCAGTGGCATATAGTGCAATGGTATAGATGGGACTAGTGCAGAGTGGCTAGAGTGACATAGAGTGCAGTGGCATAAAGCGCCAGTGGTGCAGAGTACATTGTTTCAGAGTAAAGTGGTGTGGTAATGTAGTGGTGCAGGGTAGAGTGCAGTGGAATAGAGTAGTGATGTAAAGTGCACTGGCATGGAGTGGTACAGAGTAGAAGGCATTGGCATTGATTGCAATGGCATAGTGCATTGGGTTTTGAATAAAATGGTGTAAAATGCATTGGCTGAGAGTGCCATGGTTTAGAGTAGAGTGGCATAGAGCGCAGTGGTGTAGAGTAGAGTGGAGCAGGGTGGTGTGCAGTGGCATATAGTGCAATGGTATAGATGGGACTAGTGCAGAGTGGCTAGAGTGACATAGAGTGCAGTGGCATAAAGCGCCAGTGGTGCAGAGTACATTGTTTCAGAGTAAAGTGGTGTGGTAATGTAGTGGTGCAGGGTAGAGTGCAGTGGAATAGAGTAGTGATGTAAAGTGCACTGGCATGGAGTGGTACAGAGTAGAAGGCATTGGCATTGATTGCAATGGCATAAAGTAGAGTGGCATAAAGTGGAGTGTCGTATTGTGGAGCGGTGTAGAGTAGAGTTGAGTGACCTAGGCTGGAGTGGTGTTGAGTGCATTGATGAAGAGTGCAGTGGTGCATAGTAGTATATAGTAAACATATGATATCCCAACTGGTATTATTTTAAGGCAAATACAATTGACATGTACAAAACATTATCAGAGAGGAAAAAGAAGACTCATACGTAGTTATGAATGTGCACATGGCATCCTGTTTATCCAAAACAAAAAGTTCCAGTTGTAGCAGCACTGTAAGTAAATAAATAAAGACAACCCAAATTGTACTTGGTGCATATAGGGTGCAAGTGAGGTGCACGGTGGCGACGCAAGTGACAATGTGCAGAGCATGGACGGCGCAAGGTGACTGGTGTGAGAATATGTACAGCGAATAAAGGCAACAATATGGTACCAGTTGAGTTGTGGTCTAATTTGTTCTAGATGAACCACATTGTATCATCGTGCCTTTGTTTGCGCTGCGTGGTCGACGGCGTTTCGATCCTCTTAACTCGGGATCTTCATCAGGACTGGGTTGGTTGAAAAGCAGTGATGATCATTCAATATGGGGGGGAAAGCTTCAAGGTGTCCGGTGGACTGAGCAACGTGGTACGAATCAAGGTAGACCCGTTTGGTGCGATTCTGGGCGTGTAGAGTGCATTTAGCGTGGAGTGCAGTGGTTAGAGTAAAGTGCAGTGACATAGAGTAATGTGGGGCAGAGCAGAGTTGAGTGACGCAGAGTGGAATGGTGCAGCATAGAGTGCAGTGGCACAGAGTGGAGTGGCGCAGAGTAGATTGTTTCAGAGTAGAGTGAAGTGGCGTAGAGTTGAGTGGTGCAGGGTAGGATGCAGTGAGGTAGAGTCCACTGTCATTGAGTGGAGTGGTACAGACTAAAGTGCACTGGAATATAGTGAAGTGTTGCAGAGTAGAGTCGCATAGAGTGGAGTGGTGCAGAGTAAAGTGGAGTAGCCTAGACTGAAGTGGTGTAGAGTGCAGGGGCAAAGAGTGCAGTGGTGCATAGTAGAGTAGAGTGTATTGGCATAGAGTAGAGTGGTGCTGAGTAAAGTAGAGAGACATTGAGTGAAGTGGCAGGGAATGGAGTGGTGCAGAGTAGAGTGCAGTGACGTGGAGTAGTGCAGAGTAGTGTGGAGTGGGGTAAAGTGGAGTATGCATATTGTGGTAGGGCACTGCCATGACAGAAAACACATCTTCAATTGAAATGACCATTACATTTGCACAGACATACAGTTCTACTGATAAAAGTATACAGAGTCTAATGAATGCGTATGGAATTATCATTACCAATTGTATTGATTGTGTTGATTATATTTAAATATTTGTTTCCACCACACTTCAGAATTACCAAAAACCATTTCTGCTTCCGTAATTCTGGTATATTCTGAAATATCTGCACAGTTCATTTACAGACATTCAAATGCTGTTGTGTGTTAGGAAAACACCCATCGTACAGCCTTCTGTTAAGCACACCCCCATTAGCCAGCAAGATTGTTACGTACATTTCCTCACTTTGAATTCAGAGAAAGAGAAGTAAATAGCATGCTCCCTCGGAAGACAGAGCCTAACATTTGTCCTCTGTCTGTGAATAAACAGCAAACGTGACAAGTTAATTACTAGATTTAAAGGTCTGAGCACTGGTGGAAGTATACCATAAATATAGTATGGGCTGCGGGATGGACTAACCCAAGCTGCACAACTTAAAACAAATAAAGCCAGCAAATAGAAACCAAGGAAATGTGAGTTACAAACCACAAAGCCAATGGTAAACAATGGGAAAATGCGTTCTCAGGGAAGTTTTCTGAAGCTCCCCAAGATGTTGTTAGCAAACCAGACAGCTGTACTGTCTGGTAGGCTTTAACCTAAAAATATGGCTAAAAGTATTTTTTTTAAGTCGCAAAAAGCACACAGCCGTAGAAGTCCCTGGCACTCCAGGGAACTACTTTGTGAGTGGATGTGCTCTTTGGGAAAGGGAAGAATGCCGTTACTCATAGTGAGGTTAGCCAGTGGCTTATGTGGTCTAACTCATTGCCCTATGCTGTATGCTTAGTGAGCTGAAGAAATATGTGAAAGATGCAATAACAGACAAGACGGCTGGCTGAAAGCCCTTATTAGTAATTATATTAATTCATATAATTTTTGTAAAATCAAAAAGTCTTGGCGAATGCCTGACCTAAATGCGCCATGGCAAGTGCTAATGGCCATAGGCCCAGGGCTTTAAGTGGGCCGGGTCCTGCCGGTGCTCAGCACCAGCAGTTCTAAAAAGCAGGTGCTGAGACAGGTCCCTATCGGGCTCCCCATTTTCACCCTGACCTTCAGGATGAAAAAAAGAGAACTTAACTCTTCCGCAGTACCACCACGCTTTACTGCTTTTGATGTAACTTCAAAGAGAGCCAGCCATTACAGTTCTTTCGCAGTCTCACCATTTCCGAACTGACGCATTTTCAACATTCTCTACAAGGAAGCCATAGTTGTTGCTTATATATCTTATGCAACTAACAACCATTGACAAAGCCAATAGTTCTGGCTTGTTGTAGGTGTAATGTTACTTGTTGTTATTACATATCTGGATGCAATGACAGAAGCAGCAAAATACCAGTCTGGCGGCACACTCTGCTAATCACAGATTTTTAAACTTCGCCCTTAATTACATCGGCCACACCCCTTTGAGAGACCCCCCAGTTTTTTTCCTACCACTGCACAGGCCTGACCTGCGTTGGGCCACTTACAGCAACACTCTTTGTTCAGGTAGCATCCCTAGTCGAGGGGACGTAGAGGACCAAAAAATAAGCTGTACATATGCGTTACACACCTACATTCCCATGTTTTTAGGTCTCGACCTCTGCCAATGCGCTTGCACATTGAGATGTCGAGATCTATAGGAGTTGAAACAAGCTCTTTGAACAAGCGCGGATTAAGTGCAGTTCATGTGATGCGCGTGCCCGTCAAACCCATCAGCCTCGCACCAGACTTCAATGCAATGCCTCGTTCCCTCCCACTCGCTCGCTCCCCCCACTCGCTCGCTCCCCTGCTCCCCCCATCGCACAACCATTACACCATTTGTGCCGGGCATTCCCTCCCACCAGACTACAAAGGAATGCCTCCCACTCACCCACCCCCTGACTCACCAGATGTTTGTTTTGTCTCTTTTCTCAGTTGGTGCTTGGCAGCTAACATGACTTTACATTTGGACAGAGTGTTACTCATTTGCGATATTTATTTGGGCTATTTTAGCCTTAAAATATAACTTTGTTTACTCAAAAAAAATTAATTTGCCAAGGAATACTTGTGACTTAGAAAGAAATGTTAGGCATTCTTTTCGGCTATTAGTTTTGAAAAAAAAGCACTGCGTTGACCAATAACGTTGTTGAATTGGGAAAGGAATCATTTTAGCCAGACATGATTTTATACTTTCAGTTGGTACTCAAGTTATTACTCGTGTAATCTAGTAAGGCCCATGTTTTCGCGTGCCAGTAATAAATATACAACAGCACTGTGAAAGCCTCCATCAGAAAAGGCACATAGGAGGCTTAATGCGAGGACAAGCACTAACCTGAGTTAGTTTAACCCTTGATGTGTGGCGCTTGGCAGGGCTGCTGATTTAGACGAAGTATCCTAAAAGATTCACAGGTCCTCAGTCACTTGGCAGGCGGGCGCACATAGATAAAGAGTTCGTCCCTTGTCAGCAGAGCTGTAATTTTACTTGCGGAACCCACAAATTAGGAGTCAGGGGCGAGGGAATGAAGTCACAAGGAGGCGGAGTCATGAAAAGCGAGTCGATGATCAACTCGTACATTATTATTTTTAAAACTCAGTGGCAAAGAAATTAGCATCAAAGACATACGTGAGAGTACACTTATATCTGTTCTGGCGTGCTTAATTGGTCGGAAATATGTTGCATTTTAAAATATCTTACTGCAGTTAAGGCACCGTCTGCAGAGATATTCATTTAACCATCAGTTTTCTGGGGATAATGATGGTGAGATAATTCTGGTGGCTAATGCGCTTGCTAGAGATTGCTGTGTTTTGTCTAATCACAGTTTTCACTCACAGCAGCATAGAAACTCTGCTGCAAAGCACATCTGTAACAGGCGAATCACAGATTTGCATTTTATGTAGAAAGTGGTTTGCTGCTTTTGACAGAGGTCCTTTTGTAACTTACAATTCATAAATTGGTAGCAAACCTTCTGATATAGCTTAATGAGCTATTAGCAGGTATCAAGGAACTGCATGCAAACCGCAGGTAAAAGTTTAGAACCTTATTTTTTCTCAATCTGTTATTATTCTAAGATTGCTGATAACGACTCCACTCCATTGCGCTGTAATAAAGTCCTATTAGTTCAGACAAACTTGACCATTGTGTTGCAATTTTAAATTCCAACTGTGTTTCTCCAGACAGTGCACTCTTAACATGCCGACCAGTAAAGACAATATGTAACTCCTACACCTTGTAGCCCCTATTGTCTCACATCACATTTCCTGAACATTCATTTACACATTTGTATCATTTATTGTCTCTGAGTAATGAGTGTCTGTGATGTAAAATGCTCTGACATTCTACACTGGGGCGAGTGGAGTTATAAAAGAATGAAATAAAAAAAGGAATATGTGCTATACAAATCGGTATTTCTTTAATCAATGATACAGACAGATACAGCTGACATTCGTACAGTGGATGCCTATAGCTTGAACACAGTGACACACCTGCCTTCAAATCTAAGTTTCTCTTTAATAGTTGTGAAGTGATAAGAAGCTGTGTGCCATTATATCCCTCCCTTGCACTGGCATGTAGGTGTGAGAATCTACATACTCTCATCCAGCCTGAACCTGGGATAAAGCGAGGGCGGGTGGCCTTTAAATGAGGCGTTTGCTTTGGGACCCCAATAAATCTGATCCATTTGACCATATTAGACAGTTTGAAGAACTATACTGAATATTGTGATATCACCACAAGAAACTGATCACTGCTGCACGCCTTACACTGCTGCACGCCTCACACTGCTGCACGCCTCACACTGCTGCACGCCTCACACTGCTGCATGCCGCACACTGCTGCACGCCTCACACTGCTGCACGCCTCACACTGCTGCACGCCGCACACTGCTGCATTACTCACACTGCTGCATGACTCACACTGCTGCATGCTGCACACTGCTGCACGCCGCACACTGCTGCATTACTCACACTGCTGCATGCTGCACACTGCTGCACGCCTCACACTGCTGCACGCCTCACACTGCTGCATGCTACACACTGCTGCACGCCTCACACTGCTGCACGTCTCACACTGCTGCACGCCACACTGCTGCACGCCACACTGCTGCACGCCTCACACTGCTGCATGCCTCACACTGCTGCACGCCTCACACTACTGCACACTGCTGCATTACTCACACTGCTGCATGCTGCACGCTGCTGCACGCCACACTGCTGCACACCACACTGCTGCACACCACACTGCTGCACGCCTCACACTGCTACACGCCTCGCACTGCTGCATGCCACACACTGCTGCATGCCACACACTGCTGCACACCTTACACTGCTGCACACCTCACACTGCTGCACGCCTCACACTGCTACATTACTCACACTGCTGCACGTCTCACACTGCTGCACGCCTCACACTGATGCATGACACACTGCTGCACGCCTCACACTGCTGCACGCCTCACACTGCTGCACGCCTCACACTGCTGCACGCCTCACACTGCTGCACACCTCACACTGCTGCACGCCTCACACTGCTGCACGCCTCACACTGCTGCACGCCACATACTGCTGCACGCCACACACTGCTGTACACCTCACACTGCTGCACACCTCACACTGCTGCATGCCATACACTGCTGCATGCCTCACACTGCTGCACGCTGCACACTGCTGCATTACTCATACTTTTGCATGCTGCACATTGCTGCCCGCCTCACACTGCTGCCCGCCTCACACTGCTGCCTGCCTCACACTGCTGCACACTGCTGCATTACTCACACTGCTGCATGCTGCACGCCACACACTGCTGCACGCCTCACACTGCTGCACGCCTCGCACTGCTGCATGCCTCGCACTGCTGCATGCCACACACTGCTGCACGCCTCACACTGCTGCACGCCTCACACTGTTGCACGCCTCACACTGCTGCATGCGTCACACTGCTGCACGCGTCACACTGCTGCGCGCATCACACACCTGCACGCTGCACACTGCTGCACACCACACACTGCTGCACACCACACACTGCTGCATGCCACACACTGCTGCACGCCACACACTGCTGCATGCCACACACTGCTGCACGCTACACACTGCTGCACGCCTCACACTGCTGCACGCCTCACACTGCTGCACACCTCACAAGACCACCACATCACTCAGGAACACCACCATATCACTCTAGGACACCACCATATCACTCTAGGACACCATCACATCACTATCGGACACCATCACATCACTCTGGGACACTACCACATCACACTGGGACACCACCGCATCACTCTGGGACACCACCGCATCACTCTGGGACACCACCGCATCACTCTGGACACCACGGCATCACTCTGGGACACCACCTCATCACTCTGGGACACCACCTCATCACTCGGGGACACCACCACATCACTCTGGGACACCACCACATCACACAGGGACATCACTCAGGGGGACCACCACATCACTCAGGGACACCACCACATCACTCAGGGACACCACGACATCACTCACAGACACTACCACATCACTCAGGAACACCACCACATCACTCAGGAACACCACCACATCACTCAAGCACACTGCCACATCACTCTGGGACACCACCACATCACTCTGGGACACCACCACGTCACTCTAATACACCACCACATCACTCAGCCCAACCACATCATCACTTAGCACCACAACAGCATCACTCAGCACCACAACAGCACTGTCCTTGCTTGCTACCAACAAGCATTGCTATAGCCAATAGGACTCGCATTAGGAAAGTGTAAGCTATTGGCTTTGTGAATAACAATGCTATTAATTTATATATTTTCAAAGCCAACACACATTGAAAAAAATTGTCATTTACAGTACCAATAGCTCACACTTTCCTAATGCGAGACCTATTGCATTGCAAATGCTTGTTTATAAACCCATGTTTTAATATGTCAAGAGAGCATCTTCTAACAAGGCACATGTTCACTGTAGCGCTGCAGCGACGCCCAGCGGCTGAAATGCAGGACGCACAACCCTCTCTGGGTCGAAAGAGCTCACGCGGAGACTTGTTCAAGGAACATTGCCTTCTCCCTGACCACGAGCCCAGCGTAAAGCGTGAGGGGTAAGTGGTGACGCACTGCATAGACATACCACAGGCGCTCTGCGGCGGAGGTTATTCGAGAAAGCCGCGTTTGTCTGCGCTATCAATATCACCGTACTCAGACTCAGGAGATGTGATCACGCTTCAGAGGTTGAGCATCGTTTCCGACTGCAATAAACAACATCACATACATAAATACGTATAGATCTGATTTCACCTGTCACCCTGGGACAATGTAGATGCTTTCTAAAGAGCGATTGTGAAAGGAAAACAAAGGAGTACTCAAAGTGGCATGGGAACGTGTTTCTCGTCGTGTTTTAGTCTCCACGCCGCACACAGGGCCCAATTCATAATTGTTTTGACACCTAGGCAACACGTCCAAAGAAGCAGAAAAAAAACCAGTTTGCGGATATGAATCTTGACCTGATTCACAGCAATAGTGGGATCTTATGTTTGCACCATGCGCGTGAGTGCACAAGATCCACCAGTATCGTGAATTTGCCTCGCTTACTGGTTTACATTTGGGGTGGGATTGCAGACAAGGGTGGGACCTCCATAAAAACCAGTGCACTCGTAAGATATGTTTATTGATCTTCACAACATTTGCAAGTAGTGTCCAACTATGGAAACTCATCGTAATATTACTGTTGTCAAAAGCTGTCTCGAGATGGAAAATGGTCTAGAACCATACACATTTTTCATTGGGGTTCTACAGCGAGGGAGAATGATGTCCCCAAGGAGAATTTTATTTGTTGAGCAAATGAATTTCTCCAGGTCGTTTACTACGGCAGAAATTTCCACATGGACGTCAATTTACCGAAATGCCTGGGGTAGTGGAAGTGACATCACACGCCCTTTGACCTCCAATTTCACTCACACACACATACTTACACATACACACAATATCACACATAAACACTCTCATACATAAACACATTATCACCCGCAAGTACGCACACAACATACATCTAAAAGCATTGTTACTTATCCCAGCTGCCACAGAAAGGGCATTTTCCAGCTTATTGTACTCTATTTTTATTACACAATTAGTGAATAATATATGTTATTTATTCACTATTAGTGTAATAAAAAGTTTATGGAAAATAAAGAGAGTGGATCCCCAGCTGTGCCTGTGTTCCTGGCACTGAAGTTGCCACCTCTGAGGCCAGGGATTGTAAAGGCAGTACTCGGAGTAGCAAAGAGCTCAAGCCAGCAGTTGCTGCAACCCCTAAATGACATCCATGCATTTTCACCTGGTGAAATCTCTGCATTTGAAAATGATACGCACTGCAGAATTCTAGGGCTGGCCTAGTTTTTTATGAGTACATCTTGGATTCTTTGTGAATCCATCAAAGTTGTAACTCTGCTCCAAACTTAGAAGTAACCCTACTGGAGCAAATTCCAGAATATTAGGATGGAAATGTTCCTTGCATGGTATACAGTCAGGCTCGGTTCTAGCGGGTGGGCCAGGCCCACCCAAACACGTGCCTGGCCCACCCAAACCTGAAGCTTAGCCCTCGCAGTGACGTCAAGAAGGCCAACAGAAAATCAGCACTATAATTTAAAACGTTCCTCTGGACATAATTTTTCCTCTTCTTCTAGGAGTTGCGTGATTGGCCTGGGTTCTCTCTCACAGGCACCCCCAATCGCGCCTTTTAGAAAGGTGGGCTGTCTCCCCGCCCACTTGTGCAGGTAGAATAGGAGCATGGTGAAGGGGACAAATCCTTTCTTTGGCACCTGGTAACCTTTGCTTGCTGCGTGGATATTCCCTTCTTTTCAGTGCTGGAGAAAAGGAGATTATTTATACTGAGTCACCTTTCCTGACCCCTTCAGCTACTTAACGGATCGGGCTGTGAGACAGAGTTCCAACGGAGTAGGTAAGAGAATGTGTGGCTATTCTGGTTTTTTTTTATCTGCAAAGGCCCAGCAAGATACACATTTCATGTATGTTTCGAGAATGTGTGACTAGTTGTTCATATTTTTAAAATCTGTGAGGGCCCAGCAAGACACATATTTTGTGTATGTCATGTATATTTAATTTAAATAACATTTTCATGACTGGCTCTGCCACAAATTCAAGACAACAGTAAAAATGTACAGATAACTCTGGTGATTAATGATTAAGGCTCCCAGTTTTATGGTATTTATTTTTTTGACATTTCCATCTGTATTTATCCATCTTTTTTTCCAACTTTATCTTTATTTATCTATATTTATTATTGGTTTTGTGAAAAACAAAACTGAAACTGTATATTTCCACATTTATTTAACCAATAAACATGCAGTCACGCTTGAAAGCCTGCCAGGTTTCAGTGATATGAACACCTACAGAAGATAAATCAATGCACTTATATGAAAATATGCGCATTTCAGTATCAGCCTAGTGCATATCTACTGCTGTTTAAGCCTGTTTACTAATATTCCTTTTTTACCCCCCTTACCTATCAATCCACGCGGTTATTGGCCTGACAGTCATGGTTAAGTGTATTTAGAATCACTCAAAAAGCACCCAATTTCCATTTTTTTCCGCATTTAAAAATAAATCCATACAAGAAAATAAATGATTTTCTGTCTGCATTTATATGTAAAAAACAGAAAAACAGGAAGCTTTATTAATGATCCTGCTAGAGAGCAATCTTCTGTCTGTAGTTTTGAAATGCAGATACATTGTAGTTTATATGGATAGTTCAGTGGGTTACTGCCTTTGCTAGAGATTCTTGTGTTACTTGCAGTTCAGAATTTACAGTCCTGGCTTAGGACAGTGACCTATGAACTGTCATCAAAGAGCTGCATACAAACCTGAATAGTATAATTATAACTTTTTTGTGTGTGTTGCGATATAGTTAGAATTTCCCAGTCTTTCATTATTCTAATGTTGCAATAAAGAGTTTGTTTGGGCAGATATGCATTTTATTCAATAACGCCAACCTCCAACCACTGGGGTATCCTTTAAATTCGGTGTTTGTGCTTCTCTAGACCTAACAATCTTAAAACATACTGCCCACCAGTATGGCTGATGTGATTCCTACACCTGGTAATCCTCATTGGCTTATGTGACATTCCCTATAGGCTGATTTACATACTTGTATGATTCATTGTCTCTGCATAATGTGTATGTGATATAAAGTACTGTGAAACCCTACACTACGAGTAGCGCAATACAGCAAATGAAAAGCATATGAGAGAGGGGCTACGGAGAGATGATGAGCATTGTTGGAGGGTGGCAATGTGGGCATCAGAGGAGGAGGTGAATAGGG
Organism: Lissotriton helveticus; assembly: GCF_964261635.1. Lineage (NCBI taxonomy): Eukaryota > Metazoa > Chordata > Amphibia > Caudata > Salamandridae > Lissotriton > Lissotriton helveticus. Next base: position 371,810,810 of record NC_136065.1, read on the forward strand.
GAGAGTCTATGGAGAGATGAGGGGCACTGTTGGAGAGTGGCAGTGAGGTAATCAGTGGAGGAGGTCATGGGGGGCTACGCATAGATGAGGGGCACTGGTGGAGGGTGGTAGTGAGGTAGTCTGAGGAGGGTGTTATGAGGGGGAGAGCCTACGGAGAGATGAGGGGAACTGTTGGAATGTGGTAGAGAGGGAATCCGAGGAGAAGGACATGGGGAGGGGCTATGGAGAGAAGAGGGGCACTGGTGGAGGGTGGCAATGAGAGAATCCAAGAAGGATGTCATGGTTGGAGGGGGCTTCAGAGAGATGAGGGGCACTGGTGGAGGGTGGTAGTGTGATAGTCTGAAGAGGAGGTCATGAGGGGGAGAGGCTACGGAGAGATGAAGGGCACCGTTGGAGGGTGGTAGTAAAGATATCGAGAAAGAGGTCAGTGGTGGGACACCAATAAAGACTTTCACATCAGCGCTAAAGCCAGCCCTATCATGGCCTTTCTGTTGATTTTAATGTAATTAGCAGCGGGTCATTAGAGCCACTGTGGAACATATTTTAAAGTGTGTGCTAATTATATTTACTGTTATATTAATTGTTTAAGTTTAAGTTTTTACTAATGTTTTTTCCTGGAAATAATGAAAAAGGAGCCAAATAGTGGCTAATATGGGTCTGGGGCCCAAGGTCAGCTGTGAGATAAGGTGCACGAGAGATGGATGGTAGAAAATGGATAATCAGGGCTGGAAGGGAGTGTGCTGCAGAGTCCGGGGTCAGATGGAGGTAGTAATGAAGAGGGATTCTCTCTGAAGGCTGGCAACAAGGGAGGCTGAGTAGTGTTACTTGCCTGATACCCCCACCTCAGAAACCTCCTCTTCCCACCAAATGGACCTTACATGGGATGCATTTCAAAAATAAAAATGAAACGTCTGTTTCATTTTTTAGGAGCAGGCAGTGGTCACATCTTTTCACAAAGGGGAAGGGGTCCCCTGGCGACCCGTTCCTCTTTCCGAGCGGCTTACCACCTACTTGAAGTACTTGAAGCCTGCCTGGTGGCAACACAAATGGGCTCTGACAATGATTTTTGAAACAACCTCTGAGTGAAGTTGGCAAATGTGAAGAGTACAGTCTAAAAAAATACAGGGAAAAGATTTTATAAATTGGGAATGTCATGTACTGCTCTCAGTAAACAAACTGCCTACGGGGAATGGTTTGCTTTGTGAGTGGGGTTACGATACAAACCATTGGTGGTCGTAAAAAGTTCAATATCAGCTGTTAGACCTGTCAGCCTTAGTGTGGTCTTCCCCCAATCTTTTTGCTTTTTGTCTACATGTTTTGCTGAATCTTTCTGTTGGCCGTAGGACTCTGAGCACTTTATCACTGCTAACCAGTGCCAAACTGTATGTGCTTCTTCCCTAAGCATGTGTGTAATTGATGTATAACTGATTGACCTCTTTAATTTACATGTAAGTCCCTTGTAAGGTGGTATACCATATACCCAGGGCCTGTACATTAAAGGCTACTAGTGGGCTGCAACACTGACTGTGCCACCCACAAAAGTAGCCTTTCAAACCTCAATCCTGCCACTGCACTGCCTGGACGTACAGTTTACCGCCTCTTTGACTTGGCCCTTAAAACTACCTGTCAAGCCTTAAACTCCCCATTTATTTAATATAAGTCACGCCTAAGGTAGGCCCTCGGTAGCCCAAAGAGCAGGGTGCTATGTAAGTAAAAGGTAGGACATGTACTTTTTATGTTTTGCATGTCCTGGTAGTGACAAACAGCCTATTTAATGTTTCACTACTGTGAGGCCTACTCCACCCATAGTAAGTAAATAAGTAATTTTATTATGTTCAAAGTTAATTAAAACCAGTGCAATACGACCAAAGTTTGAAAAGTGATCTAAAATACATTATAAAAACTGCAGTTTAAAAGATATATATACGGCACAATTGCATAGCAGTTAAAATTACTTGGAGCAGAATTTTGCAGTAGCACTATCAGTTAAAGTTGGTCGGTCAGTGAATGAACCTGTATGTGAGCAGGGGCTTGCAGTATACTCTTGTAAACTAGGTGTACAGATTTACCAGTGTTCCAATTCCTTCCTTATGTCATAAGCCTAGCAAAGTGTGGTGCGTCCATAAAAGAAAGAGGAATCTCCTGTCAATGTGTCCATGGGGGCGTTGTGTTTCATGAACCGGAACGTGGAGAAAAAAGTACAGAGCTTATAAACCATGTTCGAGGATTGTGGGTTGAAGGCTGCTCGCTTCCCGGATGGCTTCAGAGGGTACAGTGTGTGAGCTGGCTCCGTCTTTTCTACCAGTGCAAACAATTTTACAAGCCTGCAGTTAAGCAGCAGTTTAATGGAGCACACCCTGTCTCCACATGTGGATCCCTCTTAAGTTAAACTGGGTTTTGAGCAGTCAGATCCTTTCTTCCTTCAATGTTTTGCAGACACAGGGCAAGTGAGGCAGATACTCTGTGCCTTTGCCACTCAAGTGGCAGCAAATTGAGGTTTGCTCCCTCTTCCATGAAGGAAGATGCGGAGCAGATGGGAGTATGCCCAGATGTTGTTTCAAGAATTTTTCCTCTGTGTTTCTACAGTACCCTAGGCTAAAGTATTTTTGAGGGGCAAATGTGCAATAGCCATTGATCATCATCTAAGCGTGTCTTCGGCCTGAGAATGTGGCCTTGTCTTCTACCAGTGAGAGACTTTTGATTGATTTCCGGACCATTTCTTTAAAAGCCATGTGACTGGTTGCAATGTCCCAGAGCTGGGACAGTTCGGTACTCGCATGGGATTCCTGAAGGAACTTTCTGGCAGCTGATGTATTTCTGTGCTGCAACTCTTGCCAGAGCAGGTGGTTACTGAGTGTTAGGAACTGCGTTCTTGATCTTCTGGCAGCAGAATATAAATGCTCCTTGCCTGGCCAAGGACTGTTTAGTTAGGCTGAACTCCAACCGGATCTGTGCTGCTGAGGAGTAGTTTGGAAAGTTGAACATGATTCTGTAGGCCTTGACTAGAGTGCTGTCCAGAATTGTAGAAACTCTGCCTCTTATGGCTTCGCTTTCATAAGTAATTGTTGGTAATATTTTAGATTGAGCTACCTGGAGTAGTGGTAGCAGCGTCAGGACTGTAAGTTTTGATTTTAGGTTCCTCAGGGTCTCTGCCAAAGCCAACCCTTCTCTCCTGATTGCATCTAGCTGTTTGGCGAATTGGCCTCCATTATCAATAATTATGTCTAGGTATTTGTAATTTACTGCAGTCTGGATTTGAGTGTTCCCCAGATGCCAGACTGGTTTTTTTTCCTGCCCTAGTTGTCAGTCAAAACAAACTTTATTTGGTTTGTTACAACCATAAAAGTACAATTTACCTCTTATATTACTAAAACAGAGAAAAATAAAAACAACAGTAAATACATATCACGGCGGTATCGATAGACGTATTACATCTTAATATACGTATACTTTACCTATCATTTTTAAAATCGGAATGTTATAACAATTGATTTAAATAAAAACACTTAATTCATATCTATACAACATCTTCTTAAACATGCAGCACTATTCTAAACACTAATTGTTTCACCATTATTTGGTGTCAAGGATTTAAATTATTAGATCTTACTCTGTGCAGTTGAGGAATACCTTAACTTTTTTCATATATTTCCCCAACGCACATGCTATATCTAAGTTCTCCATTTCCATCAACAATTTGGCGGCTTGCATCCTATTTGTAATATTATAATTTTTTTAAATCGGACATAAAATCTCCTTTGCCCTAGTTGATGTTCATTGTTCTTGTCTTCTCAAGATTAACTTCCTGGAAGTTCTCTGCTGCGTACGCCTGCATTGCATTGAGAAAGTGTTGCAGGCCCACCTTTGTGTTACTGACTAGGACTATATCATCGGCATACAGAATGCTTGATAGTGCTGTGCCCCCCACAAGGGCGCATGTGAATTGCAAGAATTGAGTATCTGAGTTAGGTCTGCCATGTAAAGATTGAATAGTGTGGTACTTCTCCCATAGGTTAGCAATGGGAATTCCATAATACTCTTTTAAGCGGTAATTCCTAATCAGAAAGGAGTAGCTTTTTCATATTTCATATGTTTGGAATGGTATTGATACATTCTACTTTCTGGTGAAGCTGGATTTCACATTATTATTTTAGAAGTGCCACTTTTAGAAAGTGGACATTTCTCTACACTTACTGCTCTGTACGCCTGACAACTTGTCTCCAATACACGTCTGGGGTGGGTGACAGCTACACTGTGTGCTTTCCCTCTAGACATCCACAACACAGGAAGGATAGGTGTGTCTGAGTAACCATCTACATTCATCTGCATTTTGATCACGTTGCCTGGGCAAGATGGAAGGGAGGGGTTAACACTTCACTTGAACAGGTAGTGTCCTGTCCCCACACAAAGTGCTGATTTAACCCCCCTAGATAGCCTGGCAGACATGACTGGATTGAAAGAAGATCAAGTATGAAAAGGTAACCCCCCTAAGAGATTAATTGGAGGCCTAGGTGTAAGGGGAATAAACTGCTAAAGAAAAAGAGATAACAGATTCTTCCAGATGGAAGTTAAGGAATTTCAACTGTAGTCCTGCTGCAGGACAGAGATATTTGACAATGTAGGACCAAAAAGTTTGCTTCAGGCACCCTTGCAGACTTAGCATTTGCGGAGCCAATATTTGATCAGGGAACTTACACATTGAGACACATTCAAAAGAGTAAAAGACCCTTGTGCAACACGATACGAGACATTGCGATGCATCCAAAGACTTTTGCGTAGTACCATATGAGGCTACACCTCTGGATTTATACAGAATCCCTAAGGACCAGTGCACCCTAGGAATAGGGATGTCCGCACAACCCCTGTAAGTCTTCCCTACATACCCACCTCTGGAAGTGACTTTAATACTACGCTGGGGTCCTGTAGAAGGTGACAGGCGAACTAGTTGCCTATACCGAAACGTGCGTGAACCTTTAGTTGGAAAACAGAACCTAGTTCAGAACACCGCAGCGAATAATATGAATTGCTGCTTCTCTGCTGAGGCCCATTTTGATGTATAAACTACTGGGACAATTGTATAAATGTTGAGTATGTTAGTGTTATAGTGCGAATGAAAGATAGAATGAGAGGTCAGGGTATGTAGATAGTTGATGTATTGGTGAAGACACCATTATGTTTTTAATAATATCAAAGAATCCTTTGTTGCTTATCGCGTCACAATACATAGAAAGAATGATGAAATGTATTTGAAGATCAGCTTCATTTATATGATGTTTTGCAAATAATGTATAAGAAATAATGGATACTTTGATAATAACAAAAAAATAATAAATAAAGAAAAATATGTAAAAAAAGACACTATAAAATTGATCTTAAAATAATTCATTGTCATGTGAATGATTTATTATAAATGGGACAGTACCAACAGTGTGTATTAGCAAAATTGAAGTAATACAGGTCAAGAGGGTGCTTATATCTTTTTCTCCGGATTGAAAGAGGAACCGGCATGCTGCAGAGAGGTGCTTTGAAATCACCCCCTCCACACCAAAGGCTCTTTTGGGTATAAGTACTTGGTCTCTGACCCCTAAAAACAAACACTACTGGACTTGTAACGGAAGCTCTGCCAGAAAAAATGCTTTGCTGCTAAAAGGACTTAAATGGACTGCTGATCTGGAAGGTCTGCTTTTCTGTTTATTGCCCTTCTGCCTGTTGCTCTCTGAATCTGCTGAATGAGAGCTAGACTCGGCCTTCACTCCAAGTGATCTCCGAGGGCTTGTTGGCTTGCCTCCTTGTAATAAGTGGCAGACTCCTTTTGTAAGATTGAAGTGAATAGTTTATTACAAGTCATAAGCCTATGGCGCACTGGGATCGGCCAGCCAGGATCTCAACCACGAATGCCTTAACTCTTAGAGGAATCCATATTCACTGCTCGCAGAGCACATGAGACACATTCAAATGCATACAAGTTTAATTCATAACAATGTGCCATATTATCACTTTAAACCAATAGTTTCCAAACTGTGCATCGTGGCACCCCGGTCGCCATCAGAACTCGCCAGGGGCACCGCACACTTCTTGAAAGGTTCTACTAAGTATTTCAAAATGATGCCCAACAGCATTTTTGAGTAATCGCACTGCATCAAGCAGACCCCCCCGGGTGTGGGAACACTCCTGCCCCCGAGGCAGATGATTAACCATCCCATGGAGTTGAAGTCAACAGGTGGGGGGTGGGGGGATGCAATAAACTGGGGATGTTTACTTGTGTCCATTACATTATGGCACTGATGGTTGTCACTAAAGTGAAAGATCAACCCTCATGCCTCACAGGATGTCCAGTAATTAGCAAGCAGAAGCAAAGTAAATGTAATGCAGCAGGTGCTTGTCGAGTGGGAGCTGAAAATGGTGCAGGTTACATCAATACATGAAGGGGCTTTGTCCCCGCCTCTCGGTTCAATCCGGGAAAGAGAGGGGTGTCTCTGCCACTTGAGGAAGTACTTCAGCATGTATAGAGGGTAAAACATACTTTCTAGCGCTGTAGCTATTTCTGGAATAATGTCATTGTCACTGCATCTGTTGCCAACTTCACTCCAACCTTTTTTTGCCAGCACCAGGGTTCTTGTCTGTATTCTGTTGCTTATAGTGCTGCTGTATTTGTAAGGATTTTTTGTACTTTTATTTTCCATTTTTATCTGCTTGTCGCTTTTGTGCAGGATGGAACAGTCTATCGTGCATTGAAGGTCATACTTATTTTTGCACCTTGTCCAATGGTATCTCTGTAATTTCCCTGTTTTTTTCGAATTGGCAGAATGCCATTAGGAGAGAGTCACCCTGTCATTCTTCTATCGCAACTAAGGATAACAGGTAAAGTAAGTAGCGCAATCAACTCTTCACAGTCACCACACAAAAATCACTGTTTAATCTGCGCCTTCTTTCCATTCCAAAAGCGAACCCCTTATAAGCTATGTCTACAAGACACCTGCTACAATGTCAGAACTGTTGAAGGCTCTGCTGTTGATCCAATTGTGGTTCAACAGCACACGTTTGGTAATAGGGTAACCACTTACAGAAGAGAAAGATACCCCAAAAACCCATTACATACATAACAAGCATTTGCAATGCAATAGGTCTCGCATTAGCAAGAGTTTGAACTATTGACATTGTAAATGGCAATGCCTTTTATTTATGTGATTTGAAAAACTGCAAGCCTCCAAGAGGCAGACAAGGCAAGACTGGAAGCAACTGCGTCTCTTTTACTGCCAGCCATGCTTCTCCTAAGCAAGGCACAGAAAGCGTGTTTATGCGCCGCTTGCAGGTTTTCGAAACATAAATAAAAGGCATTTTGCCATTTACAATGCCAATATCTTAAACTCTCCCATATGCAAGGACTACCCCAGTACCCCTGCATCTGCTTTCTCGTACTTCCCCACGGTCGGTCGGTGTGGTGTCACTGTGAGAAGTTGGCCTGATATATGATGTTCACTAGTTCTAGTGATCACCCTGTATCAGTCCAAACAACCCTTATGGTGATTGGTTGTAAGTCAATCTTATAGACCAGCTATCCTAATGGTAGCATGGACAAAGCAGTCTTAGGCTAAACTCTTTTGGCATGTGAAGCCAGCTGTTTTACCACATATAACCCCTTGAATACCAGATGAAAGGACACCACACAGGTTGTTATGAAAATAAACAATATATTTATTAATAACAAACACCTCTGAACTCTTTATGAGGTCAGAGTGCTAAGCACATGACAATCTCTTAGGAAAACTACGATAAGTTGCACAAAATTACAATGGTGCCCTAGGGGCACGACAAACCATATACTAAGTAAATGGTATAAGGAACGCAATAGAAGGAATGGAGCTGTCCAGAGGCTGCAGGTTCGCTGGGACTACACTATCCTAACCTCAGGTAAGTAATAGGAGGCCCACGGGACGCGTGTGCAGAGTGCGAACTCACACGCGAGATGCGGAACAAAGTCAATGGACAGTACAGTTTACGAAAAAGGTAAGTACGGACAGTCTTTACTATCTACGACTAAAACGACTGGAAATCTGGACACTAGGAGAGTTAATCTACCCTTGAGCACCGAAATGCTCTTGTTACCTCACCCACGGGCTGCGGGTGCATAGGTGTCAAAGTGTGTCGGGTTTCCGCATCGAAGTCAATGGAGCCTTGAAGAAAGATGCTGCAGGCGACCAAGTGGAAGATGTCCGGTGCGATCCACGGGTGGATCGAGGAAGAAGAGAATCTGAAAGCAGAGGGGACAGTGTTCAAAGTCACTAGCCTGTGACCGGAGTGGAACCAGGAGGGAACCAGATGCTGTTGTCGCGATCAGGTGAAGAGTGGACGCTTGTCTCTGCAGCCACGTGGACCAGGAGGTGTCTTCGATGACCAGGATGGAGGCACGAGCTGTCCCACGCAGGCTCTCGCTGTCGGCGGTGTCGGATCCGGATTTGGAGTCAACAGGCCTTGGCAAAGGCAACCCACGCGGTGAGTGGAAACGGCGTCTGGAGTGGACCAGGAGGGTCCGGGATACTTCTCTTTTGGAAGGAAGCAAGGGCCAGTCTGGAGCAACCAGACCAGCAGTGAAAATTTCAAGGATCGTCGTGTAGGAGGCCACTAGCCAGCCGGCAAGTGACCAGACAACGCGTCAAGCAGCAATCAAGCAAAAGGGCCCCACGCAGATCTCGTGGATGCTGGCGGGCTGGTCTTCAGTGCAGGCGCTGCTCGGGGCTGGGGCTTCTCAATCCCCAAAGCACTTTCTCGAGGATGCCTCTGAAGTTGTGCTGGAAGCGAAGTGCAGTTTCTTCAAGATGTCCGGTCCCACGTGTCTCGTCGCACCCACGGATCTCAGCTGTGCTGCAGATGTAGGTTGAGGTCGGAGAGGTCTGAAAGTCCGGATCTCGTCGGGCTCTGAAGTCTAGTTCCGGCAGGAAGGATGACAAAGTGAACCGCTAGGACGCTTGATGGTGCCTGCAGTTGCAGGGTGGACACTCCTTGCCCACAAGGGAGATTCTTCAGTCTTCTGTGGAGCAGAACGTCGAAGTCCAGAGTTTCTTCTTGTAAAGTTGTTCAGGATAATCTAATTTGGAATGGGACCAGCTCCTACCTTTATTCTCCTAAAGGGGGCTGTACTGTGACTAGGTCCCTCCCATGGGTGGGACCAAGAAGGGGGGTGATTACACCCCCTATCCTTTGTCCGGTTTTGCGCCAGAGCTGGAGCTGGAGTGCCCCAGCAACTGGTTTGAACCGGTGTATGCACAGGGCACCTTGTGTGCCCCAGGCATGTCTCATTCCTTTCAGGCCTGTCCTACCTAATACACAAAATCCTGTCTGGGGTGGTGCTAGCACCTCCCATGGCAGGAAACCCTTTGTCCAGGCCTCCCTCGCTGGAAGGACTCCCAGCAGCAGGAGGTCAGACTTGTGTCTGTGGTGGCAGCATCCATTTTGTGATGCTAAGGCTCGAGTTAACTTTAACAGGGGTTATCAGTTACATACATGTCGTGTCCCTCTAAAAGGGTGGAATGCTACCCCCGTCGCCAGAATTGGCAAGGGGGTAGTATTCCAATTCATATGACACCTCACTCGACATGTTTTGATAATGCTATACCAAAGTTAGCATTCAACCGCGAGGATTATAATGCACTTAAGAGTATATGGTATAGCGTTATCATGGAACAGCTATTAGGACTTGGTTCCGCAAGCTGCAGACGGGCTCAGCTCATGCCAGAGCACCATCTCACATAATTCAAAGCACTTTGCCTTCAGGATTGATAAGTCCTGCCATAGGAGTGACTGATAGGAATATATGTGTCCATTTTAAGGTTAGATATAGGTATACTATATCTATAGCAAAGGGTGATTACACCAACTTGCCCCAGCTGTCTTACCCGCCAGTTGTGTCTGTTTAGATGGCCAGCCAGGGGTGGCATAATACATGCTTCAGCCCCTGGTAGGCCTTGGGTTCACCTATGCCCTGGGTACCTAAGGTACACTGTACAGGGGCTGATAAGGTGTCCCAGTACTTTATGTGCATTTACCATTGGGTAAATGCACCTAAAGAACATAGATGTCAATTTAGAGAGAGAACAGCTAGGCTGTGGGTCTGATTAGCAGGCCCACAGCCAGGGAAAGTCGTAAACCAGTGAAGCAAAAAGCAAAAATCTGGGGTGACCATAGGATTGCAGACCCTACTCTCCTACATAACCCCCCCAAACTTAGGGGCATTAAACTAACCTTGACCAGGTGAGTCTTCCTGTTCTAAGTGGAAATACCTGGAGAGACCATCTGCATTGCCATGGTCAGTCCCTGGTCTGTGCTCCACTGTAAAGTCCATCCTCTGTAGGGAAATGGACCACCTAAGAAGTTTGGGGTTTTCACCCTTCATTTGATTTAGTCATAAGAGGGGCTTATGGTCGGTCTGAATCTTGAAGTGAGTTCCAAACAAGTATGGTCTCAACTTCTTCAGGGCCCAAACCACAGCAAAGGCCTCCCTCTCAATAGCTGACCAACGTTTCTCTCTAGGGGTCAGCCTTCTACTTATAAAAGCAATGGGCTGGTCATGACCATCAATATTCAGTTGAGATAGAATAGCTCCCACACCCAACTCAGATGCATCTGTTTGGACAATGAAGGTTTTGGAGTAGTCAGGACTCTTGAGAATAGGTGCAGTACACATGGCCTGCTTCAGCCCATCGAATGCCTTTTGACAGCTAACTGTCCACTGAACTTTCTTTGGCATTTTCTTGCTTGTCAAGTCATTAAGTGGTGTCACAATGGACTCATAATTTTTGACAAACTTCCTATAGTAACCAGACAGGCCCAAGAAAGCTCTGATCTGTGTCTGGGTGATTGGAGGAGCCCAGTCCTTTGTGGCCTGTATCTTGCTCTCCAAGGGTTGAACCTGGCCTCCACCTACAAGGTGGCCCAGGTACACAACCTGACTCTGCCCTATCTGGCACTTGGTGGCCTTGATAGTGAGGCCTGCCTTCTGCAGGGCCTCCACAACTTTCCTCAGGTGGATCAGGTGATCCTCCCAGGTGGAGCTAAAGACAGCAATATCATCTAGATATGCCGCACAAAAGTCATCCAGCCCAGTGAGAACTTGGTTCACCAACCTTTGAAAAGTGGCAGGTGCATTTTTCAAACCAAAGGGCATCACCACAAACTGGTAATGACCTCCTGGGGTAGAAAATGCTGTTTTGGCCTTGGCATCCTCAGCTAACATGATCTGCCAATAACCAGCTGTTAGGTCAAATGTACTCAAGAAGGTGGCAGAAGACAACTTGTCTATGAGTTCATCTGCCCTAGGTATTGGATGGGCATCTGTCTTAGTGACAGCATTGAGACCCCTGTAGTCTACACAAAACCTCATCTCTCTCTTACCATCCTGGGTGTGAGGTTTTGGCACTAGAACTACAGGACTAGCCCAAGGGCTCTCTGAGGGTTCAATGACTCCCAATTCCAACATCTTTTGAACTTCTTTCTTTATGCAGTCCCTGACGTGGTCAGGTTGCCTGTAGAATTTACTCTTGACAGGCAAACTGTGACCAGTGTCCACCTCATGGGTGCACCAGTTTGTCTGACTGGGTGTCAGTGAGAACATTTGTCTAAAGGATTAAAGAACCCGTTTACAATCCTCTTGTTGATGCTCAGAGAGGCTGTCAGAAAAGACTACATCATCTACTGACCCATCATCAGGGTTCTGAGTGAGCAGGTCTGGGAGAGGGTCACTCTCTTCCTCCTGCCCCTCATCTGTGGCCATGAGCAAGCCCATGTCCTCCCTGTTGACAAATGCCTTGAGCCTGTTTACATGAAGCACCCTGTGGGGGCTCCTGGGAGTTCCAAGGTCCACCAGGTAGGTGACCTCTCCATTTGCTCAATGATGGTATGGGGTCCAGACCATTTGTCTTGGAGAGCTGCTGGGGCCACTGGCTCCAACACCCACACCTTTTGTCCTGCATGATAAACAGTTAGGACAGCCTTTTGGTCATGCCAAGCTTTTTGAAGTTCTTGGCTGGCCTCAAGGTTTTTGGATGCCTTCTCCATGTACTCTGCCATCCTGGAGCGGAGACCAAGTACATAGTCCACTATGTCAAGCTTAGGCTTTTTGAGAGGTAACTCCCATCCTTCCTTCACAAGACATAGGGGTCCTCTTACAGGATGCCCAAACAGAAGCTCAAAAGGGCTGTAGCCAACCCCCTTCTGTGGGACCTCTCTGTAAACAAACAGGAGGCAGGGTAAAAGGATATCCCATCTTCGCCTAAGCTTTTCAGGTAACCCTTTTATCATCCCTTGTAGGGTCTTGTTGAATCTCTCCACAAGCCCATTGCACTGTGGGTGATAGGGTGTGGTAAATATGTAATTTACACCACACTCCTTCCACATTGCAGTCAAGTATCCTGACATGAAGTTTGCACCCCTGTCAGAGACAACCTCCTTAGGAAACCCCACTCTGGAGAAAACTCCAAGTAGGGCCCTGGCCACAACAGGAGCTGTAGTGGTCCTAAGGGGAATAGCTTCTGGATACCTGGTGGCATGATCCACTACCACCAGTATAAATCTGTGCCCAGATGCTGTTGGGGGGTCCAAACTCCATTGGTCCAACAATGTCTATCCCCACTCTCTCAAAGGGCACCCCCACCACAGGTAGTGGTATAAGGGGGGCCTTTGTGGTGCCACCTGATTTGCCACTGGCTTGGCAGGTGACACATGAGCGACAAAACTCTTTAGTGTCCTCAGACATATGAGGCCAGTCAAAGTGTGGGGCAAGCCTGTCCCAAGTCTTGTTCTGGCCTAAGTGACCTGCAAGGGGAATCTCATGGGCTAAGGTGGGAAGGAAACCTCTAAGTGACAAGGGGATGACCAGCCTCCTCGTAGCACCAGGTTTGGGGTCTCTTGCCTCAGAGTATAGGAGTCCTTCATCCCAATATACCTTGTGGGCACCTGTAGCATTCCCTGCAGCCTCAGCAGCAGCCTGCTGTCTGGGGGATTCAAGGGAGGAACAGTATGACCGTGCCTGCCTCAAGTCTGCCCTGGAAGGTCCCCCTGTCCCAAGAAATCCAACCTGTTCAGGTTCAAGCTCTTCTAGGACAGTTCCTTCTGGGGTCTTTGGGCCAGCCTCCTGAGAGGGCTGATCCTCAACCTGAGGCAGGGGGGAAGGCTCTGCCTTACACCTACTGCTCTTCCTCTTGGGTGGTGTCTGGCCCATTCTTCCAGGATCCAGCACCTGTTCAGCTGGGCATTTCTTGGCCTGTGACCTGGTCACAGCAAGGACATGTGAGGAGAGACCTAACATTTCTACATGAGTCCTGTACTCCACATCTGACCACATGGAGGATTCCAAATCATTGCCCAAGAGACAATCTACTGGGAGGTCTGAACTAACTACAACCCTTTTGAGGCCAGTTACCCCTCCCCGGGAGAAGTTAACATCTGCCATACTGTGATTGGTGTTGACGTTGCTAGCATTGGTCACTAGGTAGTCTGAACCTAGCATGATCTGATAAGGATCCACAAAGGCTGGTGTCACCATAGTGACACTGGCACATGTGTCCCTGTAGGCCTGAGCCATTTTCCCATTGATTAAAGGCGTTTGGCTGTATTTGCCCAGAGTACTAGGACTTGCAGTAGGGGTCATATCCATGTCCCCAGTACAAACAAGAACTGCCTGAGTAGGTAATCTGACTAAGTCAGAACCCACCTCAGTTCCTAGGGTCAACCCTACTAAAACCTTGGGGGGTACACTACCACTACTAACTGTACTAGGGGGTGCTGGTGTCTTAGGGACAGTAGTGGTAGGAGTTGGGCCTTTCTTGGTGCACTCACTAAACCAGTGAGTCTTACTTTTACAGTATTGGCACCATGGATTCTTTGGACCATCATTCTTCTTCTTTTGGGAATTTTGGGACCCACCCTCCTTAGGTTGTTGGGGCCCTGTTGAAGACTTCTGGTCATTTTGCTTATTCTCATTATTACCCTTTTGGTCTGCTTTCTTTTGGCCACCACCCTGGTTTTGGTTCTGCTGCTTGACCCTGGTTCTGACCCATCTGTCTGCCTTCTTTCCCAATTCTTGGGGAGAGGTCAGATCTGAGTCAATCAGGTGCTGATGCAACAACTGGTTCTGACAATTATTTAACATTTGCTCTCTCATAATTAGATTATACAATCCTGTGTAATCAGTATCTTTACTTCCCAGTAACCAGCCTTCCAAAGCCTTAGTGGCACAATCAACAAAGTCAGTCCAATCCTGAGCCTGAGTTTTCTGGGTATCTCTGAACATTAACCTGTACTGTTCAGTTGTTAAGCCAAACCCATCAATCAGTGCAGTTTTCAGGACTTGGTAATCATTAGCATCCTCATCTCTAACAGTGAGGAGCTTATCTCTACCTTTGCCTTCAAAGGAGAGCCACAATATAGCTGTCCACTGACTCTGGGGTACCTGCTGTACTTTGCAGGCCCTCTCCACTGCAGGTATCCATGTGTGGATATCATCTCCTGTCTTATAGGAGGGCACTATTTTACTCAGGTTTCTAGTATCAAAACCCCGTTCTTTATCCCTAGGGATATTGCTGCCACCAGTGGGTACTACCCCACTCAACTGTTGCTCTCTAGCAAAGGCAAGCTTCTCTTTGGCAAGGGCAAGTTCTTCCCTTTGAATCCTCAGATTAGCCTCCTTCATCTTTGCCTCATGCTCTCTCCTCTGAGGGGAAGTCATCCTCCTCTGAGCAGATGCATTAGAGGCATGAGAGTGAACAGATCTGTTGGAGTCCCTAGAATGAGATCTCTCTCTTCTAACCCCAAAGTTAGGCCTGTTGAAAATGGCAATGTATATGTACATAAGCGGCGTTCATTTGTGTTCACTGTACCCCTTGTTGTAAGCAGAACGGATATCGCTAAACCCTGACTGTATTATCCCGCCAGCATAGACCCATGCACACACGTACACGACAGCCATTTTAGGCACCATGGCCTCTTTGCCCATTTGTTCCCGACACCCCTCCCCGCGCGCACTGCTCATGCATCGGCCACAAGACCCTCTCCCTCTGCGTGACCCTGCTCTGGAAGTAGCCCTCCTGCTTGACCCACACCCCCCCATCCCCCCCATTTCCTCCCAAGAACACCCTTCCCCTCAGCTGACAACCCCCCCCCCCCCCCGGCTGCACTTGGCCTCTCGACCCGGTCCCAAGTCCTAAGACCAAGCCTCGTGAATGTACACCCCCTCTTTCCTGCCCAGCATAACAAAACTGTGATACACCAGCCGAAGTGCCCGATCTTATCGCCTGCCCAACCTTTGATCTGATCATCCCCTCCTGCCCTCGTGTCCTGTAGGAATGTTCGGCTGAGAGATCACAATCTCTTGTTACATTCAGGAGGGGAGGATGACATCTGACCGACTGGTATGGGAATAGGCCTGAAGCTGGGATTCCAAGCATGTTTTTTCCTACTTCAAAGTGTCTTTATTGTAATAAGGAATGTTTGTGCATCATAAACATGTGTATAAAAGACGAAGCCTCAGAGAAAAAGGGAGTGTGTGAGTGTGTGTGTGGTGGGTAGGGAGGAGAGAGCACACCCTGTAGACACCATGCGGGTGTCCGAAATGACAGGCTCTCCTCATGAGAAATAAAACTCTATTCTTGTTTTCCTGCTTCCAGCGCCCGTCTCTTTTTGTTTTGTAATTGTTCAAGATGGGAACTAAGAGGCGTCCTGCGCCAGCAGCCTGGGCATCAGGTGCGTTATGGGCTGACTTTTCCACAATTGGCGCCCCAACGCGGGGTCCATCAGCGACATAAGGTCCGGTAAGAGAGGTCCAGACGATGGGGTGAACATCTAAACGATTGGAGTATACCTGCCTTGAGAGGGCCCTCGTCCGGCTGCCGATTGAATGAACTTCACCGATTCCGAACGGACCTCTCTCAAGTGACCTACTGTCCTGACTGGAATCCCACAGGAATGCTACGGTAAAACATGGAGAAAGAGAACGATTGGGCGCTGGAAAAAGGAAGGCGAAGAATTGCCCACACGGTCCGGTCCGGGTAAGGTTAAGGAGGACGTCTTTACGTCCGATTGGTAGGATGGCTTTATCCATCTGATTGATTGATTGATTGTACTTGAAGTATTGGTTCTCTTTGAGACATTTTCTATTTGCAAACAGCGATGAATAGGAACGTTCCTCTCTCTTTGCAAATAGTAAAGGATAGGTAATGCAGACGTTTGTCCCCCATTGTAATCCGTCATGCCTATTTTTCTCCCCACTGATTGTTTGTTATCGATTTTTATCGATTATTGCTCTTTGAGATATTCTCTGTCTACAAACAGGGAAGAATAGAAATATTCTGCCCCCCTTTGCAGATAGTGAAGGATAGGTAATGCAGATTTTTGTCTCCGTTGTAATCCGTCATGCCTGTTTTTCTCCCCATTGATTGATTGATTGTCTGGACATTTATTGTTCAAGGAATAGTTCTTTTAAGGTCTCCTCTGTTTGCAAATAACGTAGAAAAGAAATATTCTGTCTAAATCTTTACAAGTAGTGAAGGGTAGGTAATGCGGACCTTTGTCCCCCGTTGTAATCTCTCGGGCCTATCTACTCCCCACTGATTGGTAAACTAGTTCCACCCGGACCATTTATTAGAGGTAGGTCATCTGGCTTGATCAGAGGGCACCCCTAATAAAAAGGACATATGCAATAATAATGAAGTAATCATCGTATCCTGTTAACAGAAACTTTAGCATGAAACACGCTAGGAAGAAAAGGGAAGAAAGAAATAAGAAAGCAAAATCAGTAGGCCACTGACGAGTTTTTTGATTTCGCTACAAATAAGAAAACGTTAGAAATAGCTCACGACGAAACACATGATTTCGCTAGAAATAAGAAACGTTAAGAAATAAGTCCGTAATAAGAAACATGAAAATGGTGAGAGAAGCCAAGCTTGACATCACGGCAGCCACAAGGCAACCAGGCTTCGCCACCCCTCACTGCTCCAAACATGTCTGTCCCACCGCCTGCCACGCCCCAATAACGGTAACATGAGACAGATACAAGTCAACAGATACCTACCCCCATTCTGGAAACTCCCGAAGTGCAACAGGTTCGCGGCTACGCCCATCCGGAAGATGAGATCTTCGGCACGTGTAGGGCGGGTCCTGCTGCCTGCCGTCGGCCGGAGGTCGTCGAGTAAGGTGGGCCAAAAGAGGAGCGGAGGCCGACGGGATCCAGGCGTCCCCTCTTCTTTCTTCAATAATGGCTGCGACAACACGGGGGGGATGTCTTGCTCATGCCACGACCCCCCCCCCTCGCATCTCCTGGTCCAGCCACGGCTTGGTAGAAGCTCCCCGTTCGGCCCTGAAGCGGCGCCTTGCAGGCCACCGGGGGGGATGTCTTGCCTATGCCTCCGACCCCCCCCCCCCTCTCATCGCCTGGTCCGGCCATCATGAATATTAGCGCCGAGAAAAACGGCGTGGGGTGCGCTGGGAGGGAGAGGCGGCGCGAACGAGCCTCTCCCGCCTCCCCAGGTGGAGGCCCCCAGTGGCACCCCCAACGCTCCACTCACCCGACGAGGGTTCGCCCACTCGTAAAATGGCGATCGACCGTGCTGGAGCGGGCCCGGCTTGAAGAGATGGCCCGGTTGCTTGTTGATTAAGAAACGAGTCCCACCATCATAAGTGTTCTCCTCGACTTTGAAGATTCTATAAAAGCCACGGGGGCCCCCGACCCCCGCAGACACCCCCGATGGGGAATGACTGCCATGATTGCCCACGGAACGATGAAAATGTAGCCGCGAGACGTCGGCGCTCCCATACTGGCGCCAGCCTCAGTTTGAATGACTAAAATCCTGCAGACTACAGTTCGGATCAGTTCCGGTGAAAACCCAGTATGACCCGGTAGAAGAATTGTTGCCTCCCTCCCCCTTTGACTGATGGTTCATACTGCCGATCCTTTCTGTTGCCCCTTTAACGGAACTTTTGGACTGCCGAAGGAGGCTCTGGGCCAACCACGAGTTGGTGGAGATTTTGACTATGCCTGGATCTGCCTGGCTGCTCCCAAAATGGCGCTGGTACAAATGAAACTTTCAACTCCTTGTTGTACCCCGATTGCTCAGCCTTGGTGTCATGAAATATGTATGCAGTTTTTAAACACAATGAATTGATATGGGATGGGTACTGATTATGTGTTCGGACAATGAATTGAAGTGAGATGGGTGCTGATTGAACATTCGGACAATGAGTTGTTGTTGAGTTTTGGCGCACCATGATTATTGAAAGTTCGAATTTCAACACTTATGATACTCGCTCACACTGAAATTCCGATATGATTTTATTGCACTTGTCGCACTTTTTATTATGAAATCAACGACCACCGACTCCATTAGGTTTTCCACTAATAAGTATCCCCACATGTACAATTCTGGCCGGCCCACTGGGTTGTAGGCCCGTATTTATGCACCGACATTTTTATTAAAGATTTTTGGAAAAAGCAAACGTAGTTGTCACGCGTAAATTGGTAAGTTTCGAATAAATGACCGCTATTTCCGATATAACTAGATTACAGGTGAAATGGCTCAGCTCGACTAGTTAAGGGTTAAAAAGTATAGTACGCAGAAATATTGTAAATATGAACGGTCCAGGTTTTTGTTGTATGTGTGTTGCATTTTTGTACAAGCCTAAAGCAACTGCTAAAAATCCTGGTATTTAGCCTATACTTTATATGCTACCTGTATCAGGAAAGTTGTTTTAAAATGCCCCAAAGTCGCCCCGAAGGAGTGCCACCTGACCGCCCTGCACACGATCCGTAATACCACACTTGGGCGACCTATGCTATCCACAGGCTTCCGATAATCATCTCTCCCACACTAAACGGTCCACCTGGGCTCAAACGCCAAGTTGGCAAGGACTGCATCCCGTGGAGATAGCCCGAGTATGTAGTAAGTAAAGGCCTTTTCGAGTTTATGCGCGCTGATGTGTTTTTAAAATGCTGCCCCTGCCCCCCTTCTTTTTCCCTCTTTCTGCAGGACACATCGGAACGTCGATTAAAGTACGAAAAAGAAAATGGTGATCTAGCGGACAAAGATGGGAAAAAGGGGGTTCGATTATGATACATACACACGACAAGCGAACAGTGGCTATTTCTCTCCCTGAACTTAGCGCTTGGGAGGACAGCCTGAAGCGGACACTACAAAATATGACTTCGCTTGGCACCCCGAATTATACAACCAAGAATGACCTGCACTAATGAGTAAATTCCTACGTTTAACTAAATAGGGAAAGTTTAAGGAATATTCCGAGGTGAGGTTTACCCGAGTACCCTCCGTTCGGAGGACTAGGAATGTTGCCAGTGTTTTAAAAATCTACTACCTCCTTTTCGCACCCTCATAGACATGAAACTCAAAGCTGCCCTATTGTTCTCCCAACTGACGCCCACTGTTGCCTCAGCCCACCGTGAGCATTAGCCCGACCAGGTTAGTTCTTGACCAATTGCCAAAGGCATATAAGTGTATATAACTAAAGCCACCGGTGAAGGCAGCAGACGATAAAAGAGAAGAAAAAGGTAAAAAGAGCTTAGGATGCTAAGGATGCGCAGCATACAGGAAGAGATCATTTTGGCCAATAACTGTTCTATGTTTTGTCTTGGATTTTTGTAAATAATACATGTACTGTCTCCCCCGCCTGAGTTTGTGTGTACGTAATGTATGGATCTACGTCGTCCCTCTGCCTGTGTTTCCGTATTACTTGACCCCTGCTGTCCTGTGTTGTGTGCGCACTGAATGACCCATTATTGTACACGTTTCTCTCTCTCTCTCTCTCTCTCTCTCTCTCTCTCTCTCTCTCTCTCTCTCTCTCTCTCAATCCCACTGTTCCCTCCTCCCTTGTGTGGTAACGTTGTGCCCCCCCGGCACAAACCTAATTGGGTCTCTTCGAACACAAAGGTGTTCGGCAAAATTGACAGAAACTAAAACGATTGTAACTTGCCATATTACTACCTCTCCTTTCTGCAAAACGATAGAACCCGAGTTGGTAATGAAGGAAAGGACAGGTAAGACGACTGATGTCCCCTAATCTGGCCCTTTTATAGGGGGACTATAACGTCAATGGTCTTCTGTTTGTCAGTTCGTCAGAAATGCAATTCCCAATGCCCAGATTACCTCACCCCTCTGCACTTAAGTGCGGATGTCCAAAGCGTCCTCGCTTCTCCCGATTGACCCCAACTCCCTGTCCAAAGCGTCCTCGCTTCTCCCGATTGACCCCAGCTCCCTGTCCAAAGCGTCCTCGCTTCTCCCGATTAACCCCAGCTCCATATCAGCTACCCCCGAAGCGTAATTGATGACCTTGATTAACGGTCGCTCCCCAAGAAAAGCATGTGTAACCTCTGCCCCCCCTCTCATGATGATATGATGATAACCCCCTGCTTGCAAGAGTTAGCCGACCCCGAAGGGAAATGTAAGATTGTCAGTACTTGGGTTAAAAAGAAAAAGGGCGAGTCTCTACCTAAGGACTCGATTTCGAGTTTGATATAATACACTGTCGATAGGAGTCCAATTTCTCTCCACGTACGTCACGAATGAACGCCAAATAGGCTTACGAATTCAATGGAAATGCCCTCCTACATACTCCATAAGTGATGACTTCTGACTGTGACCGATGAACCTATCCCCCACCTACTTAGGATTGGGGACGGAATTGAGATGTATAAATGTCTTCTCCTGCCAGTTTTTCTAAAAACTTGTTTTGTACCCATTCAAAGATACAATCACCGAAGGAGAGGAGCTGGACGTGATGCACAGCCTGGCCACAGATCATGAAGCACGTGTGACCTCAGCCAAAGGTGGAGCCACAGAGCAACGAGACGCGAGACGAGGCACCACTCTCAAACTCGGCAGATTAAGGAATGAAGGGCTGCCTTGAAGCCCTCGATTTGCTGACCCACTCGTGCCTGAAGTCCCCGTCCCTTTTGAGCCCGACTGATGGGCCTGCCTGCTCGTCATCCTTTGCTCCTTTGGTCCCTTGGTGTGTTCAAAGATCTGATCCCACTCCGCCCTCTCTTCCCTTGATTATTCAACAACATCACCCTTTTCGCATAACTTTTGACTATAGAATAAGGTTTTGCCACGGAAGAAGAAAGACACGCAGGTGCCCAGCATGAGGCACCCCTAAGAAAATCAGTTAGGAAACAGGACTGTGATCTAACAGCAGTGGACTGATCGCACCCTGCAACGCGTAAGGATGAATCCGAGCTGGACCTATAGCTCCACCGCCGGTGCTCAACAGCGCCAACGAAAGAAGACGGACTCTGTTAAAAAGACATTGTGACGAAGACCCCCCTTCCTGAACTTTCTACCCACCCCTTGACTAATTGCTTGTATCGAACTGAATTCCTCCCTCAACCATTTTTGTATTGCTTTCAAAAATGTTTCATCGGTCACTCATGTATTTAGTTTTCCAAAAGTCTCTTATAGCACTGACAAGACCCGAAGGTATCAGAGCACTTTTTACTGTATGTTGATGTCACCAGAGAGAAAGTCGGAACCTGATTCTATAATGTGTCGGAACCTTTTTCTTTATTAACCCCGACTAAGTATTATACCGATCTCTAGACTTGTATGAATAACCCAACAAATGTAAATTCATATGTACTGCATTCTGCCTATTGTATCGACTGTATAGAACTGAACTAGCTTATGTAAAAAGCGGCGACTGTTGAAAATGGCAATGTATATGTACATAAGCGGCGTTCATTTGTGTTCACTGTACCCCTTGTTGTAAGCAGAACGGATATCGCTAAACCCTGACTGTATTATCCCGCCAGCATAGACCCATGCACACACGTACATGACAGCCATTTTAGGCACCATGGCCTCTTTGCCCATTTGTTCCCGACACCCCTCCCCGCGCGCACTGCTCATGCATCGGCCACAAGACCCTCTCCCTCTGCGTGACCCTGCTCTAGAAGTAGCCCTCCTGCTTGACCCACACCCCCCCATTTCCTCCCAAGAACACCCTTCCCCTCAGCTGACAACCCCCCCCCCCGGCTGCACTTGGCCTCTCGACCCGGTCCCAAGCCCTAAGACCAAGCCTCGTGAATGTACACCCCCTCTTTCCTGCCCAGCATAACAAAACCGTGATACACCAGCCGAAGTGCCCGATCTTATCGCCTGCCCAACCTTTGATCTGATCATCCCCTCCTGCCCTCGTGTCCTGTAGGAATGTTCGGCTGAGAGATCACAATCTCTTGTTACATTCAGGAGGGGAGGATGACATCTGACCGACTGGTATGGGAATAGGCCTGAAGCTGGGATTCCAAGCATGTTTTTTCCTACTTCAAAGTGTCTTTATTGTAATAAGGAATGTTTGTGCATCATAAACATGTGTATAAAAGACGAAGCCTCAGAGAAAAAGGGAGTGTGTGAGTGTGTGTGTGGTGGGTAGGGAGGAGAGAGCACACCCTGTAGACACCATGCGGGTGTCCGAAATGACAGGCTCTCCTCATGAGAAATAAAACTCTATTCTTGTTTTCCTGCTTCCAGCGCCCGTCTCTTTTTGTTTTGTAATTGTTCAAGATGGGAACTAAGAGGCGTCCTGCGCCAGCAGCCTGGGCATCAGGTGCGTTATGGGCTGACTTTTCCACAATTGGCGCCCCAACGCGGGGTCCATCAGCGACATAAGGTCCGGTAAGAGAGGTCCAGACGATGGGGTGAACATCTAAACGATTGGAGTATACCTGCCTTGAGAGGGCCCTCGTCCGGCTGCCGATTGAATGAACTTCACCGATTCCGAACGGACCTCTCTCAAGTGACCTACTGTCCTGACTGGAATCCCACAGGAATGCTACGGTAAAACATGGAGAAAGAGAACGATTGGGCGCTGGAAAAAGGAAGGCGAAGAATTGCCCACACGGTCCGGTCCGGGTAAGGTTAAGGAGGACGTCTTTACGTCCGATTGGTAGGATGGCTTTATCCATCTGATTGATTGATTGATTGTACTTGAAGTATTGGTTCTCTTTGAGACATTTTCTATTTGCAAACAGCGATGAATAGGAACGTTCCTCTCTCTTTGCAAATAGTAAAGGATAGGTAATGCAGACGTTTGTCCCCCATTGTAATCCGTCATGCCTATTTTTCTCCCCACTGATTGTTTGTTATCGATTTTTATCGATTATTGCTCTTTGAGATATTCTCTGTCTACAAACAGGGAAGAATAGAAATATTCTGCCCCCCTTTGCAGATAGTGAAGGATAGGTAATGCAGATTTTTGTCTCCGTTGTAATCCGTCATGCCTGTTTTTCTCCCCATTGATTGATTGATTGTCTGGACATTTATTGTTCAAGGAATAGTTCTTTTAAGGTCTCCTCTGTTTGCAAATAACGTAGAAAAGAAATATTCTGTCTAAATCTTTACAAGTAGTGAAGGGTAGGTAATGCGGACCTTTGTCCCCCGTTGTAATCTCTCGGGCCTATCTACTCCCCACTGATTGGTAAACTAGTTCCACCCGGACCATTTATTAGAGGTAGGTCATCTGGCTTGATCAGAGGGCACCCCTAATAAAAAGGACATATGCAATAATAATGAAGTAATCATCGTATCCTGTTAACAGAAACTTTAGCATGAAACACGCTAGGAAGAAAAGGGAAGAAAGAAATAAGAAAGCAAAATCAGTAGGCCACTGACGAGTTTTTTGATTTCGCTACAAATAAGAAAACGTTAGAAATAGCTCACGACGAAACACATGATTTCGCTAGAAATAAGAAACGTTAAGAAATAAGTCCGTAATAAGAAACATGAAAATGGTGAGAGAAGCCAAGCTTGACATCACGGCAGCCACAAGGCAACCAGGCTTCGCCACCCCTCACTGCTCCAAACATGTCTGTCCCACCGCCTGCCACGCCCCAATAACGGTAACATGAGACAGATACAAGTCAACAGATACCTACCCCCATTCTGGAAACTCCCGAAGTGCAACAGGTTCGCGGCTACGCCCATCCGGAAGATGAGATCTTCGGCACGTGTAGGGCGGGTCCTGCTGCCTGCCGTCGGCCGGAGGTCGTCGAGTAAGGTGGGCCAAAAGAGGAGCGGAGGCCGACGGGATCCAGGCGTCCCCTCTTCTTTCTTCAATAATGGCTGCGACAACACGGGGGGGATGTCTTGCTCATGCCACGACCCCCCCCCCTCGCATCTCCTGGTCCAGCCACGGCTTGGTAGAAGCTCCCCGTTCGGCCCTGAAGCGGCGCCTTGCAGGCCACCGGGGGGGGATGTCTTGCCTATGCCTCCGACCCCCCCCCCCCTCTCATCGCCTGGTCCGGCCATCATGAATATTAGCGCCGAGAAAAACGGCGTGGGGTGCGCTGGGAGGGAGAGGCGGCGCGAACGAGCCTCTCCCGCCTCCCCAGGTGGAGGCCCCCAGTGGCACCCCCAACGCTCCACTCACCCGACGAGGGTTCGCCCACTCGTAAAATGGCGATCGACCGTGCTGGAGCGGGCCCGGCTTGAAGAGATGGCCCGGTTGCTTGTTGATTAAGAAACGAGTCCCACCATCATAAGTGTTCTCCTCGACTTTGAAGATTCTATAAAAGCCACGGGGGCCCCCGACCCCCGCAGACACCCCCGATGGGGAATGACTGCCATGATTGCCCACGGAACGATGAAAATGTAGCCGCGAGACGTCGGCGCTCCCATACTGGCGCCAGCCTCAGTTTGAATGACTAAAATCCTGCAGACTACAGTTCGGATCAGTTCCGGTGAAAACCCAGTATGACCCGGTAGAAGAATTGTTGCCTCCCTCCCCCTTTGACTGATGGTTCATACTGCCGATCCTTTCTGTTGCCCCTTTAACGGAACTTTTGGACTGCCGAAGGAGGCTCTGGGCCAACCACGAGTTGGTGGAGATTTTGACTATGCCTGGATCTGCCTGGCTGCTCCCAAAATGGCGCTGGTACAAATGAAACTTTCAACTCCTTGTTGTACCCCGATTGCTCAGCCTTGGTGTCATGAAATATGTATGCAGTTTTTAAACACAATGAATTGATATGGGATAGGTACTGATTATGTGTTCGGACAATGAATTGAAGTGAGATGGGTGCTGATTGAACATTCGGACAATGAGTTGTTGTTGAGTTTTGGCGCACCATGATTATTGAAAGTTCGAATTTCAACACTTATGATACTCGCTCACACTGAAATTCCGATATGATTTTATTGCACTTGTCGCACTTTTTATTATGAAATCAACGACCACCGACTCCATTAGGTTTTCCACTAATAAGTATCCCCACATGTACAATTCTGGCCGGCCCACTGGGTTGTAGGCCCGTATTTATGCACCGACATTTTTATTAAAGATTTTTGGAAAAAGCAAACGTAGTTGTCACGCGTAAATTGGTAAGTTTCGAATAAATGACCGCTATTTCCGATATAACTAGATTACAGGTGAAATGGCTCAGCTCGACTAGTTAAGGGTTAAAAAGTATAGTACGCAGAAATATTGTAAATATGAACGGTCCAGGTTTTTGTTGTATGTGTGTTGCATTTTTGTACAAGCCTAAAGCAACTGCTAAAAATCCTGGTATTTAGCCTATACTTTATATGCTACCTGTATCAGGAAAGTTGTTTTAAAATGCCCCAAAGTCGCCCCGAAGGAGTGCCACCTGACCGCCCTGCACACGATCCGTAATACCACACTTGGGCGACCTATGCTATCCACAGGCTTCCGATAATCATCTCTCCCACACTAAACGGTCCACCTGGGCTCAAACGCCAAGTTGGCAAGGACTGCATCCCGTGGAGATAGCCCGAGTATGTAGTAAGTAAAGGCCTTTTCGAGTTTATGCGCGCTGATGTGTTTTTAAAATGCTGCCCCTGCCCCCCTTCTTTTTCCCTCTTTCTGCAGGACACATCGGAACGTCGATTAAAGTACGAAAAAGAAAATGGTGATCTAGCGGACAAAGATGGGAAAAAGGGGGTTCGATTATGATACATACACACGACAAGCGAACAGTGGCTATTTCTCTCCCTGAACTTAGCGCTTGGGAGGACAGCCTGAAGCGGACACTACAAAATATGACTTCGCTTGGCACCCCGAATTATACAACCAAGAATGACCTGCACTAATGAGTAAATTCCTACGTTTAACTAAATAGGGAAAGTTTAAGGAATATTCCGAGGTGAGGTTTACCCGAGTACCCTCCGTTCGGAGGACTAGGAATGTTGCCAGTGTTTTAAAAATCTACTACCTCCTTTTCGCACCCTCATAGACATGAAACTCAAAGCTGCCCTATTGTTCTCCCAACTGACGCCCACTGTTGCCTCAGCCCACCGTGAGCATTAGCCCGACCAGGTTAGTTCTTGACCAATTGCCAAAGGCATATAAGTGTATATAACTAAAGCCACCGGTGAAGGCAGCAGACGATAAAAGAGAAGAAAAAGGTAAAAAGAGCTTAGGATGCTAAGGATGCGCAGCATACAGGAAGAGATCATTTTGGCCAATAACTGTTCTATGTTTTGTCTTGGATTTTTGTAAATAATACATGTACTGTCTCCCCCGCCTGAGTTTGTGTGTACGTAATGTATGGATCTACGTCGTCCCTCTGCCTGTGTTTCCGTATTACTTGACCCCTGCTGTCCTGTGTTGTGTGCGCACTGAATGACCCATTATTGTACACGTTTCTCTCTCTCTCTCTCTCTCTCTCTCTCTCTCTCTCTCTCTCTCTCTCTCTCTCTCTCTCTCAATCCCACTGTTCCCTCCTCCCTTGTGTGGTAACGTTGTGCCCCCCCGGCACAAACCTAATTGGGTCTCTTCGAACACAAAGGTGTTCGGCAAAATTGACAGAAACTAAAACGATTGTAACTTGCCATATTACTACCTCTCCTTTCTGCAAAACGATAGAACCCGAGTTGGTAATGAAGGAAAGGACAGGTAAGACGACTGATGTCCCCTAATCTGGCCCTTTTATAGGGGGACTATAACGTCAATGGTCTTCTGTTTGTCAGTTCGTCAGAAATGCAATTCCCAATGCCCAGATTACCTCACCCCTCTGCACTTAAGTGCGGATGTCCAAAGCGTCCTCGCTTCTCCCGATTGACCCCAACTCCCTGTCCAAAGCGTCCTCGCTTCTCCCGATTGACCCCAGCTCCCTGTCCAAAGCGTCCTCGCTTCTCCCGATTAACCCCAGCTCCATATCAGCTACCCCCGAAGCGTAATTGATGACCTTGATTAACGGTCGCTCCCCAAGAAAAGCATGTGTAACCTCTGCCCCCCCTCTCATGATGATAACCCCCTGCTTGCAAGAGTTAGCCGACCCCGAAGGGAAATGTAAGATTGTCAGTACTTGGGTTAAAAAGAAAAAGGGCGAGTCTCTACCTAAGGACTCGATTTCGAGTTTGATATAATACACTGTCGATAGGAGTCCAATTTCTCTCCACGTACGTCACGAATGAACGCCAAATAGGCTTACGAATTCAATGGAAATGCCCTCCTACATACTCCATAAGTGATGACTTCTGACTGTGACCGATGAACCTATCCCCCACCTACTTAGGATTGGGGACGGAATTGAGATGTATAAATGTCTTCTCCTGCCAGTTTTTCTAAAAACTTGTTTTGTACCCATTCAAAGATACAATCACCGAAGGAGAGGAGCTGGACGTGATGCACAGCCTGGCCACAGATCATGAAGCACGTGTGACCTCAGCCAAAGGTGGAGCCACAGAGCAACGAGACGCGAGACGAGGCACCACTCTCAAACTCGGCAGATTAAGGAATGAAGGGCTGCCTTGAAGCCCTCGATTTGCTGACCCACTCGTGCCTGAAGTCCCCGTCCCTTTTGAGCCCGACTGATGGGCCTGCCTGCTCGTCATCCTTTGCTCCTTTGGTCCCTTGGTGTGTTCAAAGATCTGATCCCACTCCGCCCTCTCTTCCCTTGATTATTCAACAACATCACCCTTTTCGCATAACTTTTGACTATAGAATAAGGTTTTGCCACGGAAGAAGAAAGACACGCAGGTGCCCAGCATGAGGCACCCCTAAGAAAATCAGTTAGGAAACAGGACTGTGATCTAACAGCAGTGGACTGATCGCACCCTGCAACGCGTAAGGATGAATCCGAGCTGGACCTATAGCTCCACCGCCGGTGCTCAACAGCGCCAACGAAAGAAGACGGACTCTGTTAAAAAGACATTGTGACGAAGACCCCCCTTCCTGAACTTTCTACCCACCCCTTGACTAATTGCTTGTATCGAACTGAATTCCTCCCTCAACCATTTTTGTATTGCTTTCAAAAATGTTTCATCGGTCACTCATGTATTTAGTTTTCCAAAAGTCTCTTATAGCACTGACAAGACCCGAAGGTATCAGAGCACTTTTTACTGTATGTTGATGTCACCAGAGAGAAAGTCGGAACCTGATTCTATAATGTGTCGGAACCTTTTTCTTTATTAACCCCGACTAAGTATTATACCGATCTCTAGACTTGTATGAATAACCCAACAAATGTAAATTCATATGTACTGCATTCTGCCTATTGTATCGACTGTATAGAACTGAACTAGCTTATGTAAAAAGCGGCGACTGTTGAAAATGGCAATGTATATGTACATAAGCGGCGTTCATTTGTGTTCACTGTACCCCTTGTTGTAAGCAGAACGGATATCGCTAAACCCTGACTGTATTATCCCGCCAGCATAGACCCATGCACACACGTACATGACAGCCATTTTAGGCACCATGGCCTCTTTGCCCATTTGTTCCCGACACCCCTCCCCGCGCGCACTGCTCATGCATCGGCCACAAGACCCTCTCCCTCTGCGTGACCCTGCTCTAGAAGTAGCCCTCCTGCTTGACCCACACCCCCCCATTTCCTCCCAAGAACACCCTTCCCCTCAGCTGACAACCCCCCCCCCCGGCTGCACTTGGCCTCTCGACCCGGTCCCAAGCCCTAAGACCAAGCCTCGTGAATGTACACCCCCTCTTTCCTGCCCAGCATAACAAAACCGTGATACACCAGCCGAAGTGCCCGATCTTATCGCCTGCCCAACCTTTGATCTGATCATCCCCTCCTGCCCTCGTGTCCTGTAGGAATGTTCGGCTGAGAGATCACAATCTCTTGTTACATTCAGGAGGGGAGGATGACATCTGACCGACTGGTATGGGAATAGGCCTGAAGCTGGGATTCCAAGCATGTTTTTTCCTACTTCAAAGTGTCTTTATTGTAATAAGGAATGTTTGTGCATCATAAACATGTGTATAAAAGACGAAGCCTCAGAGAAAAAGGGAGTGTGTGAGTGTGTGTGTGGTGGGTAGGGAGGAGAGAGCACACCCTGTAGACACCATGCGGGTGTCCGAAATGACAGGCTCTCCTCATGAGAAATAAAACTCTATTCTTGTTTTCCTGCTTCCAGCGCCCGTCTCTTTTTGTTTTGTAATTGTTCAAGATGGGAACTAAGAGGCGTCCTGCGCCAGCAGCCTGGGCATCAGGTGCGTTATGGGCTGACTTTTCCACAATTGGCGCCCCAACGCGGGGTCCATCAGCGACATAAGGTCCGGTAAGAGAGGTCCAGACGATGGGGTGAACATCTAAACGATTGGAGTATACCTGCCTTGAGAGGGCCCTCGTCCGGCTGCCGATTGAATGAACTTCACCGATTCCGAACGGACCTCTCTCAAGTGACCTACTGTCCTGACTGGAATCCCACAGGAATGCTACGGTAAAACATGGAGAAAGAGAACGATTGGGCGCTGGAAAAAGGAAGGTGAAGAATTGCCCACACGGTCCGGTCCGGGTAAGGTTAAGGAGGACGTCTTTACGTCCGATTGGTAGGATGGCTTTATCCATCTGATTGATTGATTGATTGTACTTGAAGTATTGGTTCTCTTTGAGACATTTTCTATTTGCAAACAGCGATGAATAGGAACGTTCC
Source organism: Lissotriton helveticus (assembly GCF_964261635.1). Lineage (NCBI taxonomy): Eukaryota > Metazoa > Chordata > Amphibia > Caudata > Salamandridae > Lissotriton > Lissotriton helveticus. Next base: position 371,840,710 of record NC_136065.1, read on the forward strand.
TCTCTCTTTGCAAATAGTAAAGGATAGGTAATGCAGACGTTTGTCCCCCATTGTAATCCGTCATGCCTATTTTTCTCCCCACTGATTGTTTGTTATCGATTTTTATCGATTATTGCTCTTTGAGATATTCTCTGTCTACAAACAGGGAAGAATAGAAATATTCTGCCCCCCTTTGCAGATAGTGAAGGATAGGTAATGCAGATTTTTGTCTCCGTTGTAATCCGTCATGCCTGTTTTTCTCCCCATTGATTGATTGATTGTCTGGACATTTATTGTTCAAGGAATAGTTCTTTTAAGGTCTCCTCTGTTTGCAAATAACGTAGAAAAGAAATATTCTGTCTAAATCTTTACAAGTAGTGAAGGGTAGGTAATGCGGACCTTTGTCCCCCGTTGTAATCTCTCGGGCCTATCTACTCCCCACTGATTGGTAAACTAGTTCCACCCGGACCATTTATTAGAGGTAGGTCATCTGGCTTGATCAGAGGGCACCCCTAATAAAAAGGACATATGCAATAATAATGAAGTAATCATCGTATCCTGTTAACAGAAACTTTAGCATGAAACACGCTAGGAAGAAAAGGGAAGAAAGAAATAAGAAAGCAAAATCAGTAGGCCACTGACGAGTTTTTTGATTTCGCTACAAATAAGAAAACGTTAGAAATAGCTCACGACGAAACACATGATTTCGCTAGAAATAAGAAACGTTAAGAAATAAGTCCGTAATAAGAAACATGAAAATGGTGAGAGAAGCCAAGCTTGACATCACGGCAGCCACAAGGCAACCAGGCTTCGCCACCCCTCACTGCTCCAAACATGTCTGTCCCACCGCCTGCCACGCCCCAATAACGGTAACATGAGACAGATACAAGTCAACAGATACCTACCCCCATTCTGGAAACTCCCGAAGTGCAACAGGTTCGCGGCTACGCCCATCCGGAAGATGAGATCTTCGGCACGTGTAGGGCGGGTCCTGCTGCCTGCCGTCGGCCGGAGGTCGTCGAGTAAGGTGGGCCAAAAGAGGAGCGGAGGCCGACGGGATCCAGGCGTCCCCTCTTCTTTCTTCAATAATGGCTGCGACAACACGGGGGGGATGTCTTGCTCATGCCACGACCCCCCCCCCTCGCATCTCCTGGTCCAGCCACGGCTTGGTAGAAGCTCCCCGTTCGGCCCTGAAGCGGCGCCTTGCAGGCCACCGGGGGGGATGTCTTGCCTATGCCTCCGACCCCCCCCCCCCTCTCATCGCCTGGTCCGGCCATCATGAATATTAGCGCCGAGAAAAACGGCGTGGGGTGCGCTGGGAGGGAGAGGCGGCGCGAACGAGCCTCTCCCGCCTCCCCAGGTGGAGGCCCCCAGTGGCACCCCCAACGCTCCACTCACCCGACGAGGGTTCGCCCACTCGTAAAATGGCGATCGACCGTGCTGGAGCGGGCCCGGCTTGAAGAGATGGCCCGGTTGCTTGTTGATTAAGAAACGAGTCCCACCATCATAAGTGTTCTCCTCGACTTTGAAGATTCTATAAAAGCCACGGGGGCCCCCGACCCCCGCAGACACCCCCGATGGGGAATGACTGCCATGATTGCCCACGGAACGATGAAAATGTAGCCGCGAGACGTCGGCGCTCCCATACTGGCGCCAGCCTCAGTTTGAATGACTAAAATCCTGCAGACTACAGTTCGGATCAGTTCCGGTGAAAACCCAGTATGACCCGGTAGAAGAATTGTTGCCTCCCTCCCCCTTTGACTGATGGTTCATACTGCCGATCCTTTCTGTTGCCCCTTTAACGGAACTTTTGGACTGCCGAAGGAGGCTCTGGGCCAACCACGAGTTGGTGGAGATTTTGACTATGCCTGGATCTGCCTGGCTGCTCCCAAAATGGCGCTGGTACAAATGAAACTTTCAACTCCTTGTTGTACCCCGATTGCTCAGCCTTGGTGTCATGAAATATGTATGCAGTTTTTAAACACAATGAATTGATATGGGATGGGTACTGATTATGTGTTCGGACAATGAATTGAAGTGAGATGGGTGCTGATTGAACATTCGGACAATGAGTTGTTGTTGAGTTTTGGCGCACCATGATTATTGAAAGTTCGAATTTCAACACTTATGATACTCGCTCACACTGAAATTCCGATATGATTTTATTGCACTTGTCGCACTTTTTATTATGAAATCAACGACCACCGACTCCATTAGGTTTTCCACTAATAAGTATCCCCACATGTACAATTCTGGCCGGCCCACTGGGTTGTAGGCCCGTATTTATGCACCGACATTTTTATTAAAGATTTTTGGAAAAAGCAAACGTAGTTGTCACGCGTAAATTGGTAAGTTTCGAATAAATGACCGCTATTTCCGATATAACTAGATTACAGGTGAAATGGCTCAGCTCGACTAGTTAAGGGTTAAAAAGTATAGTACGCAGAAATATTGTAAATATGAACGGTCCAGGTTTTTGTTGTATGTGTGTTGCATTTTTGTACAAGCCTAAAGCAACTGCTAAAAATCCTGGTATTTAGCCTATACTTTATATGCTACCTGTATCAGGAAAGTTGTTTTAAAATGCCCCAAAGTCGCCCCGAAGGAGTGCCACCTGACCGCCCTGCACACGATCCGTAATACCACACTTGGGCGACCTATGCTATCCACAGGCTTCCGATAATCATCTCTCCCACACTAAACGGTCCACCTGGGCTCAAACGCCAAGTTGGCAAGGACTGCATCCCGTGGAGATAGCCCGAGTATGTAGTAAGTAAAGGCCTTTTCGAGTTTATGCGCGCTGATGTGTTTTTAAAATGCTGCCCCTGCCCCCCTTCTTTTTCCCTCTTTCTGCAGGACACATCGGAACGTCGATTAAAGTACGAAAAAGAAAATGGTGATCTAGCGGACAAAGATGGGAAAAAGGGGGTTCGATTATGATACATACACACGACAAGCGAACAGTGGCTATTTCTCTCCCTGAACTTAGCGCTTGGGAGGACAGCCTGAAGCGGACACTACAAAATATGACTTCGCTTGGCACCCCGAATTATACAACCAAGAATGACCTGCACTAATGAGTAAATTCCTACGTTTAACTAAATAGGGAAAGTTTAAGGAATATTCCGAGGTGAGGTTTACCCGAGTACCCTCCGTTCGGAGGACTAGGAATGTTGCCAGTGTTTTAAAAATCTACTACCTCCTTTTCGCACCCTCATAGACATGAAACTCAAAGCTGCCCTATTGTTCTCCCAACTGACGCCCACTGTTGCCTCAGCCCACCGTGAGCATTAGCCCGACCAGGTTAGTTCTTGACCAATTGCCAAAGGCATATAAGTGTATATAACTAAAGCCACCGGTGAAGGCAGCAGACGATAAAAGAGAAGAAAAAGGTAAAAAGAGCTTAGGATGCTAAGGATGCGCAGCATACAGGAAGAGATCATTTTGGCCAATAACTGTTCTATGTTTTGTCTTGGATTTTTGTAAATAATACATGTACTGTCTCCCCCGCCTGAGTTTGTGTGTACGTAATGTATGGATCTACGTCGTCCCTCTGCCTGTGTTTCCGTATTACTTGACCCCTGCTGTCCTGTGTTGTGTGCGCACTGAATGACCCATTATTGTACACGTTTCTCTCTCTCTCTCTCTCTCTCTCTCTCTCTCTCTCTCTCTCTCTCTCTCTCTCTCTCAATCCCACTGTTCCCTCCTCCCTTGTGTGGTAACGTTGTGCCCCCCCGGCACAAACCTAATTGGGTCTCTTCGAACACAAAGGTGTTCGGCAAAATTGACAGAAACTAAAACGATTGTAACTTGCCATATTACTACCTCTCCTTTCTGCAAAACGATAGAACCCGAGTTGGTAATGAAGGAAAGGACAGGTAAGACGACTGATGTCCCCTAATCTGGCCCTTTTATAGGGGGACTATAACGTCAATGGTCTTCTGTTTGTCAGTTCGTCAGAAATGCAATTCCCAATGCCCAGATTACCTCACCCCTCTGCACTTAAGTGCGGATGTCCAAAGCGTCCTCGCTTCTCCCGATTGACCCCAACTCCCTGTCCAAAGCGTCCTCGCTTCTCCCGATTGACCCCAGCTCCCTGTCCAAAGCGTCCTCGCTTCTCCCGATTAACCCCAGCTCCATATCAGCTACCCCCGAAGCGTAATTGATGACCTTGATTAACGGTCGCTCCCCAAGAAAAGCATGTGTAACCTCTGCCCCCCCTCTCATGATGATAACCCCCTGCTTGCAAGAGTTAGCCGACCCCGAAGGGAAATGTAAGATTGTCAGTACTTGGGTTAAAAAGAAAAAGGGCGAGTCTCTACCTAAGGACTCGATTTCGAGTTTGATATAATACACTGTCGATAGGAGTCCAATTTCTCTCCACGTACGTCACGAATGAACGCCAAATAGGCTTACGAATTCAATGGAAATGCCCTCCTACATACTCCATAAGTGATGACTTCTGACTGTGACCGATGAACCTATCCCCCACCTACTTAGGATTGGGGACGGAATTGAGATGTATAAATGTCTTCTCCTGCCAGTTTTTCTAAAAACTTGTTTTGTACCCATTCAAAGATACAATCACCGAAGGAGAGGAGCTGGACGTGATGCACAGCCTGGCCACAGATCATGAAGCACGTGTGACCTCAGCCAAAGGTGGAGCCACAGAGCAACGAGACGCGAGACGAGGCACCACTCTCAAACTCGGCAGATTAAGGAATGAAGGGCTGCCTTGAAGCCCTCGATTTGCTGACCCACTCGTGCCTGAAGTCCCCGTCCCTTTTGAGCCCGACTGATGGGCCTGCCTGCTCGTCATCCTTTGCTCCTTTGGTCCCTTGGTGTGTTCAAAGATCTGATCCCACTCCGCCCTCTCTTCCCTTGATTATTCAACAACATCACCCTTTTCGCATAACTTTTGACTATAGAATAAGGTTTTGCCACGGAAGAAGAAAGACACGCAGGTGCCCAGCATGAGGCACCCCTAAGAAAATCAGTTAGGAAACAGGACTGTGATCTAACAGCAGTGGACTGATCGCACCCTGCAACGCGTAAGGATGAATCCGAGCTGGACCTATAGCTCCACCGCCGGTGCTCAACAGCGCCAACGAAAGAAGACGGACTCTGTTAAAAAGACATTGTGACGAAGACCCCCCTTCCTGAACTTTCTACCCACCCCTTGACTAATTGCTTGTATCGAACTGAATTCCTCCCTCAACCATTTTTGTATTGCTTTCAAAAATGTTTCATCGGTCACTCATGTATTTAGTTTTCCAAAAGTCTCTTATAGCACTGACAAGACCCGAAGGTATCAGAGCACTTTTTACTGTATGTTGATGTCACCAGAGAGAAAGTCGGAACCTGATTCTATAATGTGTCGGAACCTTTTTCTTTATTAACCCCGACTAAGTATTATACCGATCTCTAGACTTGTATGAATAACCCAACAAATGTAAATTCATATGTACTGCATTCTGCCTATTGTATCGACTGTATAGAACTGAACTAGCTTATGTAAAAAGCGGCGACTGTTGAAAATGGCAATGTATATGTACATAAGCGGCGTTCATTTGTGTTCACTGTACCCCTTGTTGTAAGCAGAACGGATATCGCTAAACCCTGACTGTATTATCCCGCCAGCATAGACCCATGCACACACGTACATGACAGCCATTTTAGGCACCATGGCCTCTTTGCCCATTTGTTCCCGACACCCCTCCCCGCGCGCACTGCTCATGCATCGGCCACAAGACCCTCTCCCTCTGCGTGACCCTGCTCTAGAAGTAGCCCTCCTGCTTGACCCACACCCCCCCATTTCCTCCCAAGAACACCCTTCCCCTCAGCTGACAACCCCCCCCCCCCGGCTGCACTTGGCCTCTCGACCCGGTCCCAAGCCCTAAGACCAAGCCTCGTGAATGTACACCCCCTCTTTCCTGCCCAGCATAACAAAACCGTGATACACCAGCCGAAGTGCCCGATCTTATCGCCTGCCCAACCTTTGATCTGATCATCCCCTCCTGCCCTCGTGTCCTGTAGGAATGTTCGGCTGAGAGATCACAATCTCTTGTTACATTCAGGAGGGGAGGATGACATCTGACCGACTGGTATGGGAATAGGCCTGAAGCTGGGATTCCAAGCATGTTTTTTCCTACTTCAAAGTGTCTTTATTGTAATAAGGAATGTTTGTGCATCATAAACATGTGTATAAAAGACGAAGCCTCAGAGAAAAAGGGAGTGTGTGAGTGTGTGTGTGGTGGGTAGGGAGGAGAGAGCACACCCTGTAGACACCATGCGGGTGTCCGAAATGACAGGCTCTCCTCATGAGAAATAAAACTCTATTCTTGTTTTCCTGCTTCCAGCGCCCGTCTCTTTTTGTTTTGTAATTGTTCAAGATGGGAACTAAGAGGCGTCCTGCGCCAGCAGCCTGGGCATCAGGTGCGTTATGGGCTGACTTTTCCACAGGCCTGCTTATGGATAGCACTGGGGGTCCCCTAGTACTATCCCTATGTAGGTCTAAGTTGGCCCTTGTAAGTCTGCTGACTAAAGGTTGCCCATTTTCTGCCTCATCCTCAGATAAGTCTCCCTCTTCCCTACCATCTACATTCTCTGTTTCAGGGAGGTTAGAGTCTGGATCACCAGGTTCACCTTCTAAGGGGGGCATGCTCCCATCTGGATTAGAGGGGCCTGTGTTAGAAGCCCTTCTAGCATCATATGTATCTAAGAGACCTACCAGAAAGGAGGAGGTAGGGTTAGAACCCTGTTTCAGTCCCCTGGAGGTACACAATTGTCTCATCTCCTGGAAACTGAGGGCTGCATATCTGGAAAGGACCTGTGGAGGGTCACTAACCACTAGGGGAGCCACTGAAGTCTCTACATGGGTAGACATGCTTTCTAGTGAGGTGCAAGTGATGCAATTACCTACACAATGGGTTTTCCTACTGATCCCTTGCTAAGAGTTGTAGTCAGGGTGTGCTAGGCCCTTTCTACTACAATAGCTGGTTCAGTAGAACTCAGAGTATTTCTAAGCTTGTTATATGTACCTATGGTACCTTATGTGATCTTTCAAATGATATTTCAAGATTATATTTGGTAAAAACAGCAAGCTCAAATCCCAACCGCTGCACACCAATGTGAGAAGTTGGCCTGATATATGATGTTCACTAGTTCTAGTGATCACCCTGTATCAGTCCAAACAACCCTTATGGTGATTGTGTCCGAATGAGGTCGCACACTGCTCGTCCCATCAGCGTGTGACCCCGGAGCATGATGGTCGATGTAGTCGGTATCAGCGGGTGCGCTTCTACCCGAGTCTTGAATCTTGAGGGTGTTCACTGGTGTGCTTGCCATCCCTGGACACGTGTTTCGCGTTCATTAACGCTCATCAGCAGGGATTAGGGGTGTGCACGGGGTTGCTGCGTGGGCTGCCGAAAATATTCGTAGGTCCAGATACCTCTTAAGGCGCGCAGATGCGTTGTCTCGAGGTCGTCACCTCCACCGGCTCAAGGGAGCCTGTATAAATAGTATGTCCGAATGAGGTCGCACACTGCTCGTCCCATCAGCGTGTGACCCCGGAGCATGATGGTCGATGTAGTCGGTATCAGCAGGTGCGCTTCTACCCGAGTCTTGAGTCATGAGGGTGTTCACTGGTGTGCTTGCCATCCCTGGACACGTGTTTCGCGTTCAATAACGCTCATCAGCAGGGATTAGGCGTGTGCACAGGGTTGCTGCGTGGGCTGCCGAAAATATTCGTAGGTCCAGATACCTCTTAAGGCGCGCAGATGCGTTGTCTCGAGGATGTCACCTCCACCGGCTCAAGGGAACCTGTATAAATAGGATGTCCGAATGATTTCGCACACTGCTCGTCCCATCAGCGTGTGACCCCGGAGCATGATGGTCGATGTAGTCGGTATCAGCGGGTGTGCTTCTACCCGAGTCTTGAGTCTTGAGGGTGTTCACTGGTGTGCTTGCCATCCCTGGACACGTGTTTCACGTTCATTAATGCTCATCTGCAGGGATTAGGCGTGTGCACGGGGTTGCTGCGTGGGCTGCCGAAAATATTCGTAGGTCCAGATACCTCTTAAGGCGCGCAGATGCGTTGTCTCGAGGTCGTCACCTCCACCGGCTCAAGGGAGCCTGTATAAATAGTATGTCTGAATGAGGTCGCACACTGCTCGTCCCATCAGCGTGTGACCCCGGAGCATGATGGTCGATGTAGTCGGTATCAGCGGGTGCGCTTCTACCCGAGTCTTGAGTCTTGAGGGTGTTCACTGGTGTGCTTGCCATCCCTGGACACGTGTTTCGCGTTCATTAACGCTCATCAGCAGGGATTAGGCGTGTGCACGGGGTTGCTGCATGGGCTGCCGAAAATATTCGTAGGTCCAGATACCTCTTAAGGCGCGCAGATGCGTTGTCTCGAGGTCGTCACCTCCACCGGCTCAAGGGAGCCTGTATAAATAGTATGTGCGAATGAGGTCGCACACTGCTCGTCCCATCAGCGTGTGACCCCGGAGCATGATGGTCGATGTAGTCGGTATCAGCGGCTGCGCTTCTACCCGAGTCTTGAGTCTTGAGGGTGTTCATTGGTGTGCTTGACATCCCTGGACACGTGTTTCGCGTTCATTAACGCTCATCAGCAGGGATTAGGCGTGTGCACGGGGTTGCTGCGTGGGCTGCCGAAAATATTCGTAGGTCCAGATACCTCTTAAGGCGCGCAGATGCGTTCTCTCGAGGTCGTCACCTCCACCGGCTCAAGGGAGCCTGTATAAATAGTATGTCCGAATGAGGTCGCACACTGCTCGTCCCATCAGCGTGTGACCCCGGAGCATGATGGTCGATGTAGTCGGTATCAGCGGGTGCGCTTCTACCCGAGTCTTGAGTCTTGAGGGTGTTCACTGGTGTGCTTGCCATCCCTGGACACGTGTTTCGCGTTCATTAACGCTCATCAGCAGGGATTAGGCGTGTGCACGGGGTTGCTGCGTGGGCTGGCGAAAATATTCGTAGGTCCAGATACCTCTTAAGGCGCGCAGATGCGTTGTCTCGAGGATGTCACCTCCACCGGCTCAAGGGAGCCTGTATAAATAGGATGTCCGAATGATTTCGCACACTGCTCGTCCCATCAGCGTGTGACCCCGGAGCATGATGGTCGATGTAGTCGGTATCAGCGGGTGCGCTTCTACCCGAGTCTTGAGTCTTGAGGGTATTCACTGGTGTGCTTGCCATTCCTGGACACGTGTTTCGCGTTCATTAACGCTCATCAGCAGGGATTAGGCGTGTGCACGGGCTTGCTGCGTGGGCTGCCGAAAATATTCGTAGGTCCAGATACCTCTTAAGGCGCGCAGATGCGTTGTCTCGAGGTCGTCACCTCCACCGGCTCAAGGGAGCTTGTATAAATAGTATGTCCGAATGAGGTCGCACACTGCTCGTTCCATCAGCGTGTGACCCCGGAGCATGATGGTCGATGTAGTCGGTATCAGCGGGTGCGCTTCTACCCGAGTCTTGAGTCTTGAGGGTGTTCACTGGTGTGCTTGTCATCCCTGGACACGTGTTTCGCGTTTATTAACGCTCATCAGCAGGGATTAGGCGTGTGCACGGGTTGCTGCGTGGGCTGCCGAAAATATTCGTAGGTCCAGATACCTCTTAAGGCGCGCAGATGCGTTGTCTCGAGGTCGTCACTTCCACCGGCTCAAGGGAGCCTGTATAAATAGTATGTCCGAATGAGGTCGCACACTGCTTGTCCCATCAGCGTGTGACCCCGGAGCATGATGGTCGATGTAGTTGGTATCAGTGGGTGCGCTTCTACCCGAGTCTTGAGTCTTGAGGGTGTTCACTGGTGTGCTTGCCATCCCTGGACACGTGTTTCGCGTTCATTAACGCTCATCAGCAGGGATTAGGCGTGTGCACGGGGTTGCTGCGTGGGCTGCCGAAAATATTCGTAGGTCCAGATACCTCTTAAGGCGCGCAGATACGTTGTCTCGAGGTCGTCACCTTCACCGGCTCAAGGGAGCCTGTATAAATAGTATGTCCGAATGAGGTCGCACACTGCTCGTCCCATCAGCGTGTGACCCCGGAGCATGATGGTCGATGTAGTCGGTATCAGCGGGTGCGCTTCTACCCGAGTCTTGAGTCTTGAGGGTGTTCACTGGTGTGTCTTCGACGACCCGGATGGAGGCACGAGCTGTCCCACGCAGGCTCTCGCTGTCGGCGGTGTCGGATCCGGATTTGGAGTCAACAGGCCTTGGCAAAGGCAACCCACGCGGTGAGTGGAAACGGCGTCTGGAGTGGACCAGGAGGGTCCGGGATACTTCTCTTTTGGAAGGAAGCAAAGGCCAGTCTGGAGCAACCAGGCCAGCAGTGAAAATTTCAAGGATCCTCGTCTAGGAGGCCACTAGCCAGCCGGCAAGTGACAACGCGAGCAGCAATCAAGCAAAAGGCCCCCATGCAGATCTCGTGGATGCTGGGGGGCTGGTCTTCGGTGCAGGAGCTGCTCGGGGCTGGGGCTTCTCAATCCCCAAAGCACTTTCTCGAGGATTCCTCTGAAGTCGTGCTGGAAGCGAAGTGCAGTTTCTGCAAGATGGCAGGTCCCACGTGTCTCGTTGCACCCACAGATCTCAGCTGTGCTGCAGATGTAGGATGAGGTCGCAGAGGTCTGGAAGTCCGGATCTCGTCGGGCTCTGAAGTCTGGTTCCGGCAGGAAGGACGACAAAGTGAACCGCTAGGATGCTTGATGGTGCCTGCAGTTGCAGGGTGGACACTCCTTGCCCACAAGGGAGATTCTTCAGTCTTCTGTGGAGCAGAACGTCGAAGTCCAGAGTTTCTTCTTGTAAAGTTGTTCAGGATAATCTAATTTGGAATGGTACCAGCTCCTACCTTTATTCTTCTAAAGGGGGCTGTACTGTGACTAGGTCCCTCCCATGGGTGGGACCAGGAAGGGGGGTGGTTACACCCTCTATCCTTTGTCCGGTTTCGCGCCAGAGCTGGGGCTGGAGTGCCCCAGCAACTGGTTTGAACCGGTGTATGCACAGGGCACATTGTGTGCCCCAGGCATGTCTCATTCCTTTCAGGCCTGTCCTACCTAATACACAAAATCCTGTCTGGGGGGTGCTCGCACCTCCCAAGGCAGGAAACCCTTTGTCCAGGCCTCCCTCGCTGGAAGGACTCCCAGCAGCAGGAGGTCAGACTTGTGTCTGTAGTGGCAGCATCCATTTTGTGATGCTAAGGCTCGAGTTAACTTTAACCGGGGTTCTCAGTTACCCTCTAAAAGGGTGGAATGCTACCCCCGTCACCAGAATTGGCGAGGGGGTAGTATTCCAATTCGTATGACACCTTACTCGACATGTTTTGATAATGCTATACCAAAGTTAGCATTCAACTGCAAGGATTATAATCCATTTAAGAGTATATGGTATAGCGTTATCATGGAACAGCTATTAGGACTTGCTTCCGCAAGCTGCAGACGGGCTCAGCTCATGCCAGAGCACCATCTCACATAATTCCAAGCACTCTGCCTTCAGGATTGATAAGGCCTGCCATAGGAGTGACTGATAGGAATATATGTGTCCATTTTAGGGTTAGATATAGGTATACTATATCTATAGCAAAGGGTGATTACACCACCTTGCCCCAGCTGTCTTACCAGCCAGTTGTGTCTGTTTAGATGGCCAGCCAGGGGTGGCATAATACATGCTTCAGCCCCTGGTAGGCTTAGGGTTCACCTATGCCCTGGGTACCTAAGGTACACTGTACAGGGGCTGATAAGGTGTCCCAATACCAATGGGTAAATGCACCTAAAGTACATGCATGTCAATTTAGAGAGAGAACAGCTAGGCTGTGGGTCTGATTAGCAGACCCACAGCCAAGGAAAGTCGTAAACCAGTGAAGCAAAAAGCAAAAATCTGGGGTGACCATAGGATTGCAGACCCTACTCTCCTACAGTCACCTACGCAGTTGTTTGCACGTGTGAGTGTGAAAGGAGACGTGGGGGAGGGGATGACTTTCTAACATGCATGTCACCTTCTCTTCGACCTCGGTTTGATACAGATGGTAGGAACAAGCTGAGAAAGGAAAAATATGAGTCTGAGAGAAGCTGTGTTATTCTTAATTGTTCTCAAAGGCAATATTATGTTCTGCTTTTAATATTGTTTATGGCATTTCTTTCAGAAATACTATACGGAGCAACACAGAATGTAAATTAAGCACAACTGTGATTCATTTGTTGTGCGTCTTTGGTCTTAATAAAATGCTGTCCCTATGCTCCCAAGCAGGAACACCCATTTAACACTGATGATTCACATTCTGAATATAATCTCATGACTGTTTGCAATGTTCTTTCGTATTAAACTTTGGTGTTTTTCATAGCACCGGGATAACCTTTACATGAATAACTATGTGTTTCAAAATATGAAAATGGCTGCCACAGAATCCTCTGTCTACTTTGCCTTTAGCTGGATTGCTTCATATTTTGGATTTCCTTGCCTCATAACTTTAGTCACCCATACCACAAAAGTTGGCACCTTAATTGCTGCACAATTCCAGCACCACGACGACTTCTTAGGAAGGAAGGCACTACATAGTGACCTACTAAACATCAAACACAGTTCATTAAATGCATGCTACCATACATGCCTCTAGACAATAAAACAGCTAAAATGTAGAAAAGTTTCGATATAAAGGGATGGGACCAGGCATGTAATATAGAGAATAGAATGCACGGGTTTGAGCATTTCCAGGTACAGAGTAATTGTCAGTAAACCTGCAGGGGGCAGCGAGTAACAAGGTGCAAAAAACCATGCCCCTTTAAAATACAATCAACAAATACTTTTTAGCAAAAAAAATTTTGTTCAAAAATAAATTCAGTTTAGATAATTACTGCGCTGTTTGGTCAGCAATTTGTAAGAAAAGTGGGGAAATATCTTCTCCCAAGCTTCCTTCCTAGACGGGGTATTAATGAGAAACTAATGCCCTTTGAGTGCGAAAAAGAATGTTAAATCTATTGCAACAATTAGCAACATTATTAATTACGTGTTAACACTAACGCATATTTCAGTACAATTATATGTAGCTGGGGCACTTCCTGCCTTTCATGACATGTATCTCCCACACGCAGCAGTTTCGGTGCCATAGCTGTCTGTCAGGCAAGTGTGGAGGGGTGGCAGGCACTTCCAGCATTATCTGACACCATCTGCCGTCATACTGTCCCAACACCAAGCTGTGGGTTGACTTGCCATTTCTCCACATAAAGTCTAATAGCCTTTTCCGCAGGGCCACTCGGCTAGGACCCTGGCTGTAACTCCACTAAGCTATCATCCGGGTTGACATCCTGAGCAGAATTTGACATCAGCACAGGCTTCAGCCAATCTCTTCTCTCATTGATCTAAATATGTTCATATTTGTGCTCCCCAGGGTTTTAAATACCCCCGTAGCAGCGCAATCATTATTTTTTACTCCCCAAGGGTGTTCAGATTCTTACCCTCGAGCAGCGTAATTACCTTTAATTATTTAATTCTATTGCTTTAATACCACCCCCGTAGCAGCGCTATCATTATTATTTAATTTCCAAGGGTGTTCAAATTCTTACCCTCGTAGCAGCGTAAATACCATAACATATTTAATTTTATTGCTCCCAAACAGACCGATCCCCTCCACGGGAATCGAACCCTAAAGTGTAGGGCGAGTTTGAGCTAATGCGGCCACCATACGTTTCCCAGCGCCCATGACGACATTGACGCCGACCCACGTGACCGGCAGCCAATTCCGCCCACCGCGGAAGCAGAAAGCCTACATACCGGCCCAGACGCCCGCTCCCACTGTAGCAGGGCGGAGGACCGCAGTAGGTATACGGCAAGCAACCTCTCCACTAAACTGTAAGTAATTCAGGTGCCGGGTCCCGCGGGCTGCACAGACCTCAGCGCCCGGTCCCGACTTGTTCGTAACCAACTATCTTTACCCACTGTTCCTAGTTACACGCTATTCTTGAAACATACCATCGATCTTTGTTTCAGAATACGTTATTCCTGACGAGGCTAGCCTTCCCCGCCCTACGAGGTTTCTTAATACCCCAATACGAGTAAGCTTAACCCTTGTGTGTCTTTCAATGTTGTTTGTCTGGGAGTCCGGTACGAGTGACGCATGTAGAGCATGGCAGCCTATGCACTTGTAAAGAAAAATGTTGCCCTCACTGTAGGTTTGCAAGATTTGTTCACGCCACATAAACTGGATGTCTGGTGTATGCATCTAATAGATATTGACGCACGCAAAATTAGCGTTTTTGAACTTGAGTGGTTAAGCAGCACACCACTTATAAACTCAACTCAGGTACCTCCAGATCATGGCACTGAGCGCAAGTACCGTGTACACGATCACAAGGTACCTGTCCTAATGGGATCATCAGCATGCAGACACGAATGTGAGACACTGCACGACGTTACAGGCTTGTATACAAACCGATTATCTGACATTGCTCCCCAATTTCTTTGCAGGTATTTTGTTTTTTCACGCTAACCCAACCGGGTTATAGTGTTTACCACAGACAACTACTTTTCTGTCAATCATTGTGGTCCCAGAGAGTAGGACTGGGTGTGCCTTTTAGGGGACGCACACCACCCACTCTCCGGGCAACGGTCCTGATGAAAACCTGGTGAACCCACACCTTTATGGTTGAAACATGTAGACCTGATAAACACATAGAGATACAAGGGCTCATAATCACCCTCACTTTATCTCGCACTTTTGTTTTTAACATTGTCCAGTTGCTTATAAATAAAAATTCCATTTCTTAAGTTAAACCAGGACAATTTTTAACACACATACCCTTTTTCGTTTCACGCATCCTCACTCACAACCAGCTCCACTGTAATCAGGTGTTGTAGCACACCCTGATGACGCTAGGTCATTAGGGTGGACCCCGATGATGAAGCATGTCACCACTAGGTGGTGAGTGAGGGGTTTCTAAACAAAAGGAAATTTCCCCCTTTTGTTCCAGCCTGTACCCCATTAGGAACCACCTTTTCCACTGGGTGGTACTCCTCCTTTTGTTCTTTATCAATATACCCAGGGGTAAAGGAGTATTCCCCCGTTCACTTGGTGAACCAAATACCTTGCTCTCCCCTCTGTTTTTCAGGAGCCATCTTGCACCATGCTGCTGCTTTGGATCATTTAGACTGGTGATGTCGTCTCAGGTGGCTGGCAGTGTGTTAGACTGCTGTTGCTTAGTATAACACCCAGGTGCTAAACAGGCCAGCTGGTGAGGTGCTAATATTTATGGGATTGTTCTTGCTCAATGCCACCCAACAAGACATTCCACCTAGGAGACACTGAAAGTACACAGGAATGTCTCAACAATGCCTGCCGGACCGAACTAGGATGTTAACAATCATATTCGCCAGAGAAAACAATTTGAAAGTGTACGACTACCTCTAAAACAAGCATTACGGGCATTGTATTAAATAAAATAGCCAGGTATTGCGAAACTCACCGCCGCAGCCGAGCTCGAACAGGAAGCCAGGCAACCTGTGTTGGGACGGGGACGGGGCCGCAAAAAGGCAGGAAACAGACGGGAGCTTACCCCGTGCTCCTGTGAAGCCAGCCGGAAGTGGGCTTGTGAGCTAGCGGGGCTCCCATGCTCGTGGAGAGCCCCGCCTGCTGCTGAGCCTGACCCGCTGCCGAGGGAGAGAGGAACACAAGGAAAGAGCCCGGTGAGTGGGGGGTGTGGGAGAGGGGATGTGTGCGCTTGTGTTTGCCTGCGTGTGTGTGCCTGGGTGTGTGTGCCTGCGTGTGTGTGCCTGCATGTGTGTGCACGTGTGTGTGTGACTGCGTGTGTGTGCGCGTGTGTGTGTGCCTGCATGTGTGTGCGTGTGTGTGTGTGCCTGCGTGTGTGAGCGTGTGTGTGTGTGTAAGCGCGTGTGTGTGTGCACGTGTGTGTAAGCGCGTGTGTGTGTAAGTGCATGTGTGTGTGTAAGCGCGTGTGTGTGTGAGCGCGTGTGTGAGCGCGAGCGCCCAGGAGAGTCAGCCCGCCAGCAGAAGCGCGTCCTCGAGGCCAAATCGCAGAGGTAGTGCGCGTAACCACCCCCTCTCAGCCATTCCCAGAAAACCCACGACAATAGGTCTTTCGCTGGAGCAGCGCTATGCGCTGCTAACACCAGCGAGACCTAAAAATGAGGCGCTATGAGACAAAGGTAGTACCCTCATTCGTTTGCCCGGGAGGCCGGAAGGGTGAGGGCTTGGTTTGGAGAGGTGGGAGCTGGCTTTGGAGCAGTGGGGGCCGGTTGTGTTACTGGGGCTGATTTTGCAACGTTGCTGCAATATTGGCCCCAGGTAACAAAAGCAGCAGTGCTTGGTGGCAGTTTTGTTAAGCAGCAGTGCTTCACGCTTGCCCCCCCCCACACCCAGTGGGTGGGAGCCGGTCCAACAAAATTGCCAGGGCTGGTTTTGGTTCCCAGTCTGGTCATGTTATGCATATTACTCATTTGCACATAAAACATTACAAACCATTGATCCCAGGGGCTAACAAGGCTCCATACATTAACCAAGTACTTTTACAAGTTTGTGAAAGTACCCAGACCTGCCCAGTTACTGCATGATAAGCACAGGGGTGGTGTACCCCTTATTTGATTAAACATGACTGTACTAAACACACATGAACCATTACATACAAATCAGGGTGGAGAGTGGGGGGGGGGGGCTAACAAAGCTCAAAGAAATAACCAGAGTAATTTCCAGAGCTTATGGAAATACTCAGAACTGTAAAGTCAATGTGAAACCGGGGCAGACGTTGTTTTACCCTCATTTTGATGACAGAATACTGTTCCGTTCTGCCTGTGTGTTGAGTCCTTTCCATACTGAGTCACATTTAAAAATCCATTTGCATTCAAGTCAGTTCAGTATTTTTTAGTTGTTTACTCCTCTGGGTTAGGGTCTCAGAACGTCAATTATTTGCCACCTGAAGTCATTCTTAGTGTGACCTTTTTGGAGGAAATGTTCAACCAGGGGTGCCGTTGTTACTCTGCACATCTTTCAATGCACATGGATGTGCACTCGAGGATTGGAGCAAGGTATTTCTGACAGTGGGTTTCCGAAAGAAAGTGGTGTACAACTGAATGTCTGATACCCTGACTCTCTCGTCCAATCAATACTGGTATTGCTGTGATGGTATGTGAATCACAAATCAGGTTGGCATTGGTTAAGCCAATTGCAGAAAATAGTAAGTTCTCGTTTATTACAGGACCAAATGATGAACACATCATCTATAAACGTTTTTCAAATATGTTTTTTTTTAAAAAAAAGAAAGCTGGAATCAAGGATGAATTTCTTTTCAATATTGTCTATGAAAACTGCTCTCATAGAAGTTCTGTTGTCGTTAGTACTTCTCTTCAAATAGGAAGTCATTTTTCATAAGGGCAATTTCGCGTAAGGAAATGATAAAGCTGGTGGTAACTTGTGTAGAGGCAGGCCTTAGATGCAGATGGTTTGTTATCACATGAATGCCCCTTCTCTGTGGTTTATTTGTGTACAGAGTTTTAATTCTAGTGTCATTAGAAATTCTGTATCAGGGTTGAAAGCCTCTGTTTTCAATGAGGTTAATAAAATCTGTGGTGTCCTTGACATAGGTAGCAGTGGAAGGTACTATCGGGCACATGCATTATATATTTATTTATTTATTTTTCACAATTTTAGAGCGCGCTGTTACCCAGAGGTGTCCTGGCGCTGTCTGACTAAGACTACGTGTGATAATCAGAGAAAATTAGTTTTTAAAAAGCCAAGTCTTTAAAGCTCTTCTGAATGATAAAAGGTCCGGCATCTGTCTGAGGTTGGGCGGCAGAGCATTCCATGCTTTCGCCGCTCCCAAGGAGAAGCTCCTGCCCCCCCAACAAGCTTTCCTGGCTCTGGGGACTACCACCAGCCTTTGCTCGGCAGACCTGAGGGATCTTACTGGTTTGTACCAGTGGAAAAGCAGAGTCATGCACTGAGGCCCAATGCCGTTAAGTGCCTTGAAGACCATGCACAATGATTTGAAAATTATTCTTTTCCGGACTGGAAGCCAGTGTAGCTTCACCAGGTCCCGTGCAGCCGAGTCGCGTTTGGATGATCCTGTGATCAAGCGGGCAGCTGCGTTTTGCAAAATTTGGAGTTTATTAAGAATTCCCTGTTGCGCATTTAGGAGCAGGCTATTGCAATAGTCCAAGCGGGATACCATAAGACTAGTAACCACTGTCTTTTTGTGTTCTTCCGCAAGAACCGGCAACACTTTCCGAATAGTTTTTAAGCATATAATGGATGGTTGAAGAGATGGCATTTATTTGAGGCCTAAAGGATAGGGAGTCATCCATCAGGACGCCCAGATTTTTGACTTTCGTGACCGGCGATGGAGGAATCCCCATTTCCTCTGGCCACCAACGTGGGGACCAGAAGTTGTCTCTGGAACCAAATAGCAAGACTTCGGTTTTTGCTGAGTCCAGATTAAGGCAGTTTCCTGCCATCCAATTGCTAACTTCACGCATGCAGCCTCTGAACCTATCTGCTGTGTTGTCTGTTTCTCCCGGTAGCAGTGACACCACTATCTGTGTGTCATCTGCGAATGATGTTAGGTGGAAGCCAAAAGATCTGATCACTGGCGCCAGGGTAGAGACATACACATTAAAAAGAGTAGGACTCAGGGAGGACCCCTGAGGAACTCCACAGGGGAGTACAAAAGGGTCGGACTCAAAGGCGCCAAGCGCTACTTTCTGAGTCCTTCCGGATAGGAAGGCATGCAAGATTTTAAGGGCCTTTCCTTGTCTCCCACGGGCCCTCGGACGGTCCACCAATAATTTATGGTGGACCGTGTCGAAGGCCGCAGACAGGTCCAGCAGGATCAGAGCAGCTCTGCCTCCTGCATCCAACACTGTTCTTATGTTCTCTACCGATTTAGTCAGTGCAGATTCGGTACTGTGTCCCGCCCTGAATCCGTGCTGTGAAGGGTCTAGACATTGACCAGCCCCCAGGAGGCACTCAGCTGTGTGTTTAGGATACCCTCCATAATTTTCGCTGGAAGGGGTAGTCTAGCAATAGGTCGGAAGTTATTCAAATCGGTCATGTCTAGGTTAGGTTTTTTGAGTAGCGGGAATATGGAGGCTTGTTTCCATCGTGATGGAAATTCCCCTTTGTCCAGCATAGCATTGAACAGTGGGGTGAGACCTGCGGCCATAGCCGCGGGGGCTAATATAGCCACCGTGGCTGGACAAGGGTCAGATGGGGAGCCTGATTTTATCCTTAGTAATCTGTTCCCGACCTCCTCCTCGTTGGTCATGGCAAAATTGAGTAGCGCCATTTTGATACTGTTTATTTCAGTGTTGGTTTCAGGGGACCCAGTTTTAACTTGCTTGTCTAGCGGGAGAAATATCTTTCTTACCTTGTTCTGGAAGAACCTGGCTAGGTCTTCGCACAGTTCATGACTTGGGGGAATCTCCGCTGGCTTGGGGGCTGCCAGGGATGATACTGCCTGGAAAAGTTCCTTGGGGGAGTTGTTGGCTTTCTTAATACGTTTAGAAAAGTAGTTGAGTTTTGCTTTTTGGATCGTCTGTTTGTACCCTCTCAGCTCAGCGTTGAGTAGTTTTCTATCCTCCTCTCTATAGTTTTTCCGCCATGATCTTTCAAGTTTTTTGCAGCGTATTTTATGGTCCCTGATCTGCTCCGAAAACCAGGGGGCTGAGGGACTTAAACGTGTGGAATGATATGTCTTGGGAGGGGCTACGTGAAGACAGGCTGCCTCGAGCCAGTTTGTGTAGTTTGTGGCAGCTTCTTCCACCTCAACTGGGGGAGGCACCATTGAGGATCTCAGCAAATTCTCCAGAACCTTTCCTTCTACGCTTTTCCACTTTCTGATTACTCTGGGTGGGTTTTTGACCTTGTCTAATCTGGCAGGGGGGACTAGCCTAATTTCAAAGTGGATAGCCGCATGATCCGACCAGGAGACCTGGTGAATGCCAGTCGTCTCTAGGTAGGGATGGTTGGAGAAAATACCATCTAGTGTATGTCCTGCCCTGTGGGTCGAGCCACTGACTCGTTGATTTAGATCTAACCCTTGCAGCAAATCAATCAGCTCTAAAGTATCTGGGTCTGACTCCTTCTCCAGATGAAAATTAAAGTCACCTAGCAGAGTGAAAGTGTTGACACCTACTGCTTTTTCTAACAGGTTGGTGAGTCCTGAGAGAAAATGGGCTTTAGGTCCATGGGGCCTGTACATGAGACAGCCTTTGGGGGTTTGGTGGTTGGAAAGCGTGAGATTAAAATCAAGTGCTTCGAATAGGTCTGTAGTGCCACACTGAAAGGACCCTCTAACAGATTTGTGGTAGATTATAGCGAGCCCTCCACCTCTCTTCTTTACTCTACTTAGGACAAAGCACTCATAATCCAGAGGGGTGGCTGTGACAATGTCTGGGCCTGAGGCCGCATCTGTCCATGATTCCGTAATGAAGGTTATCTTCACCTCGGATTCCTGTATTAGTTCTGCCAGCTCAGTGCTGTGTTTCACCAGCGATCTGACATTAAGTAGCATACATTTTACCATGATTGGTGTTTTTTTTTCCAGGGATTTAAATGGGGCCGTGATATGGGTGCTGGTATGCCATAGTGGTTTGGGGAGAGCCTGCTTACAATTAAAACAAAAGTGGGGAGTGGTCTGTAGCTCTTTCCGCAGTTCCAATGTGATACAATTAGCGGATTTGTCGTGGCCTCGTAGGGCCAACAGAGTATCGCGATTATAGGAGTGGACCGGGCTGGTTTCCAAGTGTTGTGGACCAGGGGTTATGGTGCTAAGCGCGGGCCCAGCGTGGACGGGCGCAGACGGGCGCAGACGTCCGCTGCGCTTCCTAGGAAAGAGTGCCATTTTATGCACGTAGGGGCGGGAGGGGCAGAGCACTAGTCTGCTCGCCCAGCTCCTCACTCAAGATGGCGGGACCCACGAGGGGAATTGGCTCGGTTCGAAACCACCGTGAGTAGTCTATCACTATTAAAACACAATGTGCAAAATCGCTCTTAAAATCAGCAGTAATGTGGAGTTTTTTAAAACAAATAGGAAATAGCAGCAATATCGCAGTCTCAGGCTTCTGGTCCCGGCTTCCGCCTCAGGACCGTGCATTCACACACACACACACTAGTCAATCAGTGGGGGTGCGGGTGGAGCGGGGATTTTTATGCACGTAGGGGCGGGAGGGGCAGAGCACTAGTCTGCTCGCCCAGCTCCTCACTCAAGATGGCGGGACCCACGGGGGGAATTGGCTCGGTTCAAGACCACCGTGAGTAGTCTATCACTATTAAAACACAATGTGCAAAATCGCTCTTAAAATCAGCAGTAATGTGGAGTTTTTAAAACAAATAGGAAATAGCAGCAATATCGCAGTCTCAGGCTTCTGGTCCCGGCTTCCGCCTCAGGGCCGTGCAGTCACACACACACACTAGTCAATCAGTGCATCATTGTCAATTGCATTCGCAAACGGTGCGAATCGCAATTTTCGGCCGTTTGCGAATGCAATTGTCAAAATTGGGATGCATCATGTTTTTCGCAATTTTAGAAATCGCAATCATGTTGCGATTTCTAAAATTGCGATTGCATTTAAGAAATCGCAATTTGAGATTTCTTAAATGCAATGCATGAACATTTTAAATTTGCGAATTCGCAAATAGGGAGAGGTAAATTACCATGAAGTTGACCTTCATGGTAATTTGCGAAAACTTTCAAAAATGCACAAAAGAGCATTTTTGAAAGTTTCATTTTACACACACACATGCCCTTGGGGCATGTGTGTGTGAAAAATGCACTTAAAGTTATATTTCAGGGTTGCAGGGGGGGGTCCTTTGGACCCCCCTGCACCCTTGAAATTGCATTCTCAATTTGCGATTCGCAAATTGCTAATCACAAATTGAGAATGACTTCCCATTCATTCCAATGGGCCTCTAGGCCCATAAGAATCAATGGGAAAGGATTCCTTAATTGCGATTCGCAAATTGTGAATCGCAATTAAGGAATTTTAAGAAATCGGAAAAATAATTGCAATTTCTTAATGCATAGCCTTTTGCGATTTCTTAATTGCGATTCCTTAATTTTCGCAATTAAGAAATCGCAAACGGCAACAATGATGCATGTGGCCGTAAGTCCTTTGATGAAAAAATCTATGCATCTCCTAAGAGGTTCCAGAAGAGAACCACATACTGACAGTGTGGGTCTTCCAGGGGGTGCCTCAAGATCTTTGTGTATTTTGAGAAGCGTATACAGGACAATCAGGTTTTTCAGTAATTACAAAGGACAGCCTTTTACTCAATAGGGAGGTTGACCTATGGCTAAAAAAGTCTGTTGAGCAGGGTGGGCACCTTGGGAGATAGGAAGCCGGCCCTGGAGGGTAGTGGTCCCCAAGGCCATTAATGACTCCAGGAGGGGGGCATCGCTGCCCCCCTCCTTTCATTTTGAAGGGCCTGTTCCAGGGAGGTGTTGGTCTATGGGCCCAAATACAGCACAGGAGGGGAGTCGCACATCCCCTTCCCCCTTTATTTTGTACTTTTGACCCAGGGAGATGATGGTCCCCGGGACTTTTATGAGCCCTGTGAGGAGGGTCTGTGTAGCTCCCCTGCAATTGAAATATTTAGGCCCAGTGTGGGGGGGCCTTTAAAGGGAAAGGGAAAAGGAGGGGGGCCGCATGGGCCCCCTCCCTTAAATTCTTAAAATAGGGCAGGTGGTGATCCTGGCCTTGGGTAAGGGGAACAACATGCACCCCCTCCACTTTTGTTTAATTCTTGCTTGCCCCCAGGACCTGGCCCACCTTGAGGCCAATATTTAAACAAGCCCAGGAGACCTCGCTTGTTTTTTTTACATTTTCGCGGGGATTTGCGAACCTTCCATATTTTCCCTGTGAAAACCATACAAAAAAATAATTTTCCACCACCAGGCCTAGGGGGGTATTCCTACCCTGCCCCCTTCTCTTTTTTTATGCTTTTTGTTTGGGACTCTGCAGAGTCCGAGTCCCAAGATGGTTACCAACACTTCCTGGTTGAAGTGTTGGCAGCCAATCAGATCTCTGCAAGAGATTGGTAAGATTCGCCTCTAGATTTACAAATTTGGCTTTGCTTTAATATTTCCTAAACTTCTGAACTGATTTACACCAAATAACAAAAAGGGGTCTTTCTGGACCAAGAGCTACCTTTCTTCCAAATTTGGTGTACTTCCGTCCCCCGGTTCGGGCTGTAGTCGTGTTCAAAATCCCTATAGAAAATTGCATCGGGAAATAGCGTTTTGGAAGTCCAGCTTTTTCTCGGTCCCTGCTGACGAAACACCCAGAAACTTTCAATACAGCAGCTGAACTGAGCATCATTCTCATTTTGAAAATGTCATGACGATTCATCAAACAGTGCCAAAGTTATCCTTTCAGGCTTAGAGTGACGCATAAATGATGCAAAAAACACGCAGAGAACTCTGGGTAGTTAAGTTTTGGTGGAAAGAAGCTCCTGTATAGAGCACCCTCAGCACTAGTGACACTCTAAATTTGCTCGCCTCAAATGTCTGCTTTTCTATCAAAGTCTTAAAGTGTAGGATTAGCACAGTGCCATCCACGCCGAGATAGAAAGGGAAAAAGTATTTTACCATTTCTACAGCAACGTTTTTAAGCATAGGACTAGCACAGTGTTATCAATACTGAGCTGTAAAATGACAAAAGCCTTTTACCATTCCAGGCACAGTATTACAGCTTTTAATTGATAAAATACCAATCAAGCCAACCTGAAATTATTAAATTATTAAAAGCAACCCCTGACAAGTGTTTCGCTCTCATTAGAGTTCTTAGTGGAGTGGTGTGGCTCACTGGTTAGAGGCGGCAGACCCGTAAGCAGAGGACGGCCCGGGACCAGGGTTCGATTCCCGACGCGGCAGGGTCGTGGACCAGGGTCAGCGGGCTCGATAATTCTCGCCTCGGTGCCTACTCCAGTCAGGGACCACACTCGGCAACTCTGGGCATTAGCTTGCCTCATCTTCACAACGGCCCCCCAGACCGCCGGGGATGCTTGGTCGCACCTTAGAGATACCCATTAGGGACCATCTCTCAGGGTGAGCCAGGACGGGTTCCCCAGCGGTCGAAGCGCGGAGATACTCCTCCGGGAGTTGATTCTAGCGCTATATAAACCCACAATTAATTAATTAATTAATTAAGAGAGTTATAGCTTTGTCCAGACATAAGGGAGCATCCAATATAAGTCAAAACAATACCCTTTCAGGCTTAGAGTGACACATAAATTATGCTAAAAAAAAGAAGCGGAGAACTGTGGGTAGTTTTCAGGTTTTGGTGGACAGCAGCTCCAGTACAGAGCACGATCAACACCAGTGACACGCTAAATTTGCTCACCTCAAATGTCTGATTTTCTATCAAAGTCTTTAAGCGTAGGATTAGCACAGTGCCATCCATGCCGAGATAGAAAGGGACAAAGTATTTTGCCATTTCTACAGCAAAGTTTTTAAGCATAGAACTAGCACAGTGCTATCCATGTCGAGCTGTAAAATGACAAAAGCCTTTTACTACTCCAGGCACAGTATTACAGCTTTGAATTGGTAAAATACCAACCAAGCCAACCTGAAATTAATAAAAGCAACCCATGACATGTGATTAAAAACTTTGCACACCAAAGGGGTGCAAGGGATTGTCCACTCTGTAACCTTGTTAATGCATTCTACAACCCACTCATAGAATTCAAGCAGGGCAGGACAGGCCCATATCTTGTGGAACATCTCAGCAACACCTTCTTCGCATCTGGGGCAGGTTGCCTGGGGAGCACCGTATGTCCGCATGATTTTTCCCGGGGTAAGGTATGCCTTATGTAAGTAACAAAATAATAATAACTTAAATCTGCCATTATGTGAGGTCATATGTATTACCCAGTATTGTGGTCCAGTCTGTGTCTGTGATTGGTTGAGTAATGTACTCCTCCTATTTCTGTCGCAGCTCTACTAATGGTGTAATAATATCAGCTCGCAGCGCTTGATATAGGTTAACGACTGCTCTAAACTTGCCATTTGTAGCACAGAGGACTTGACTACACTGATGAGGAAGGGGCTCTGCTGTTTCTGTTTACCAGGGAGCCAGTAACTTTGCCACCACTGCCTGATGCACCAAGAACTGCATTCTTGGTAGTTCAAAT
This sequence comes from Lissotriton helveticus, assembly GCF_964261635.1. Classification (NCBI taxonomy): domain Eukaryota; kingdom Metazoa; phylum Chordata; class Amphibia; order Caudata; family Salamandridae; genus Lissotriton; species Lissotriton helveticus. The sequence goes on from NC_136065.1 coordinate 371,865,835, forward strand.
ACCTCTGAAAGATGAACAAACTCCAATAATTCCCCATCCCAATAGATGTCTCCAATTCCGGTAATGTCAAATGTTGGCCAATCCGTCAAGTCCCCAGTGATCCCCTTTCACTTCGCCCCTTATTGTAAAGCATGGTCCTATTAAAAAGAAGGGCCTCTCATACGCACTGCTCTTTTTTTTTGCCAAGGAAGCTACAACAAGATCTTTTAGGGTGGGGCACCAAGCTTCCACAACTCATTTGGGACTTTGGTGATCACTTCCGCAGTTCGTTGATGGAATCTTCTGAATTGCTGCAATATAAAGCAAGGTGTTGGTAGCATTATTAATAACATCTGGGACATGCTGTGGAATATGCTTTAACCCAAAAAAGTGAAGTTGTGAAGGCAAAAGCACACTAAATGCTTCATTAATCTCAAGACATAACCAAAACCAAAAAGATGCCCTCTGCCTGTCACCATGGGGGTCTGGGCCACATTACAGGAGGAAAAAGGAAGTGGTCAAATCACCTCAGCCCTTTAAACTACTATGATGGTTGACCTACCTCAACCTGCCAAGGCTCGCTTTGCTAGTTCTCCCTCTCGTGGATCATATCTCTTCTATAATTTACCATAAAATGACACCACTGCCAGTTTGCCTCTAAATAATAATTTAGGAAAGGCCTCTGTCAAGCAAGCTCAGTAAGAAGCCCATCAGATCCCTTTGTCTGTTTTCCTGATCCTCATGATCTTCTGACTCAGTCCAGGCATAATACTCTAAAACATCTCCACATGCCTGTTTGTAGCTCTTCCTAGTGGATCCTGTTACAGATTTTCCAACAACAAATTCAACAGTTCTCACTCCCTTTATGCCTATATATCTTGTGACAATATTGCCTTCCAGTCTTCTCCTTGTGGGGCCAACATTCAAAACCTTTGCCACTGCAAATGCGATAAAGCATCACCAATAATATTGTTTGCACCTGGCACATGACGTGCGCTGAAAACAATGTTCAATTGTAAACATCTCAACATGAACGTCTAATCAAACATAGTACTCACAGAATCTCTGGTCTTTTGTCTGTTCGCCAATTCCCCCTGTGTTGTGTTATCCACAAATCAACATCACTTTTCTTCTTTCTTCATATTTTCAATGCCACCAACAATGGGAGAAAAAAATATCCAGGAAAGCAATGGTCCTCCCTTAATGCAACCAGCGTCACTACCATTTCTCCGCACACTTCCGACTATCCCAAAACAGACCATAACCATTCTCTCCAGAAGCATATGAGAAAATCTGTCCTTGACACACTGTATCCTCCATTGAAATCATCCAATTTTTTTTCCATATGTGTATAACTGTTCTCGAAGTCACTATGGGCCTGATTATTGTGATGGAATATCCCATCCACCAAACTTGTAATTAGGCCCTATGATCCAAAATCCTATGGTGTGGTAACTAACCCTGTGCGTAGTGCTACGCTCCACCCACGGAGTGTACGTAGTGTTGCCTACTTTGCATTTTGCAAAGTAGGTGTAGTAGGCAACACTATGCACGCTCCGTGGACGGAGCGAAGTTGCCCGCCACCCGCCTCCCTCCCGCCCTCTCCTAAATACCTAATTAAAGCTAAATATACTACAAAAGTAAATTAAAGGCACTTACCTGGTCCGCGGCGTCCCGGGGCTCCCTCTTCTCTTTCGCGCTGCCGTCTTCGATCCCAATGCGCATGCGCGGCCGCCTTGCACATTGGGATAGAAGACGTGGCTGCGCGAAAGAGAAGAGGGAGCCCGGGACGCCGCGGACCAGGTAAGTGCCTTTAATTTACTTTTGTAGTATATTTAGCTTTAATTAGGTATTTAGGAGAGGGCGGTAGGGAGGCGGGTGGCGCGTAGTGGGGCTACGCAAAGTGCGTGGGTGGGCTTAGTTTCATGCGCACTTTGCGTAGCTTCGCGTAGCCCCACTACGCATACTACGCCCACCCTTAGTGGTAACACTGCAGCATGCATTACAAAACTTAGCTTTATATAAAACATCTTGCCTGCTTTTACCACCCTGCATGCAAAGTTTTGGTAACCCAACAGTTTCTGTACATTTCTCAACTTCAGAAGTATCCCAGCAACTATTTCCTCCAAATTGCTATTATCTCTCTCACCATTTGCTCTGGCAGTCTAGCTATCATTTCTATTGTCCAGCTAGATCCCTAAAAATGTCAACTTCGTGCTTGGTACTCGTGTGGAACCCCCAACCTTGTTTGAATGTTCTTGAAAATTCATGATAACTCTCACATTCACATGGAAAGGCCTTACCAACAAACAGAACGTCATCCAAGTAATGAGTAGAGTTAGTATATCCTGTCTTTTCAGATAATCCCCATTGTAAAAAGTGCCTAAACTCATTGGTAGTACCCTGTCCACATAGATAGCCCCTTCAAATTGCATACCTAGCAATGAAAAGTTTTCTGGGTTATTATGCTAAAGGCAGACTGTAGAAAGCTGGCTCTGTATATACTATACCAAAGTATGGTTTAGTGTGCACAGAGTCCAGCGGAACCCTAAAGGTAGGCAGAGGTAAAGTAGATAGCACCTCACTCTATACTTGTGGTAGTGTGGTGGGGCAGTAAGGCTTTATAAGAGGACAGTGTTATGCATTTTGTTGTACATGCTCAGTCAGCAAATGATTTCACACACTCAAAGACTGAACTTCAGACCAATTGATTTTGTAAAAAAATATTATTTTCGTTATTTTATTTTCTAGAACCAAGCATGCCTGGCACAGGTAAGCAATAACTACCTTACAGTAGTAATGCAGTTTGTAAACAGTTTGAATTGCAATTGTTAATATACTTTGATTTGATTACAGTAGTGTTACTGATAATGCAATGCTTTTCAGAAAACAGTACATATACTTTGTATAGGATTTTTAGTAGAATACCATGTAAGTTACTTTTCAGATTACTTTTCTTACACAGTACGGTATACCTGGATATTGCACTAGGATATTTCCTGTAAACAGGTAAGTAAAAGCGTTTTGGTTATTAAGTTACAGTTTTAAAAGATTTCTTAGATTTTCCAACTCCACACTTAGAAACTTTTCATAGAAAAACAGTCAATATTGTCCTATGGAGGGAAATAGTATTATCGGTTAACAGGTAAGTACTTTGTTGTGGGAGTTGGTATTCTGGGGTTAGACTTAGGGATCCCCCAGGGTCAAGGATGCCCTCTTGATACACCCTCAGCGGCACTAGGGTGGATGTGTGCAGAGTGCTGAGACCCAATACTATCCAATAGGGGGTAGGGGGCCTCCGGTTGGTGGCTGCTTATGAGAAGGGCACTGGGTTGTGGGAGCAAAGCTCCTGGACTTAAGCTCAGGGCAAATGGGGGTTTAGGCCAGCATAAAAGATGCACCCTCAGCGGCACTGGGGTGGCTGGGTGCAGAGTGCAGTTTTGGCAATGGGGTTTCTCTGGTTTGCAAAAGCACTGCAGGTTCGGGGATGAAGGCCTTCTGGGAGAGATAAGTTGGGATGCTGAGGGCTGGTTAGGCACCCTCGGTTGGTCCACCCAAGGCCGTGGGGTACAGGGGTGCCTTTTAGGGTCAGATCATCTTACAAGCTCCTGGTCGCGGTTGGGGGGGACATTCCAGATTTAGGCTGCAGGCATCGGCTGGAGGTTTGAGGCAGGTAAGGGATCACTGGATCTCAGGTCTGGATCGCCGGGGAGACCTCCCCGTGGTGTTGGGCCACTCGAACTCGGGCAGTGGGTGTCAGGTGCAGAGTGGTGCAGACTTGCGGATCCTTACGCAGCTGGAGTCTGTGGGTGAACAAATCCGGTGTTCATGGGAGACAAAGTCTTTGGGATTGAAGGCAGGCAGGCAGGTCCTCAGGGTTTCTTGAGGTTGCTGGCTGCAGGACACACTGGGATTTCACTGGAGGATGATCGAGGTGGGGACAGGCCAGTAGGGCTGGGGTTAAGTCAGTGGACGTCCACCTGTTGTTAGCTTCAGCACGGCTGTTCGGTACTTCTTCTTCTGGTTTCCTGTCTGAGGAAGCAAGGTTCAGTGGTGCCCTAAATACTAGATTTAGGGGCATTATAGGTAGGTAAAAGGTTGGGACCAGTAGGTCCCTTCCCAGGGGTGGGTACACCCCCTATTATGCCACCCTCCAGTGGGAGGGGGCATATGCCTCTCCCTGGCTAGCTGGGTCCCCCCATCTGCAAGATGGCGAAGACTGGGAGTTGTGCTTCACCTCTCCTCCCCCACCTGAGGGGTGGAGTTGGCAGAGGTGGGCACACCTCTCTTCCTCACTTGTTTTTCCCGCCGTTTTTCCTCCCCAAAGTGGGGGTCAGAACCAGTGGGGACCAGTTGCAAAAAGCAGCAAGTGGCCTGGGGAAACTCACAAAGGCGGCAAGCCTTTGAAGCTTCCCCTTCGTGGACCCTGCCCATCCTGGGGGGGAGGCTTAGCACCTCGTTCCAGGATGTGCGTTGTTTCAGGCCCCGAGAGCAGCAGGCTCTCGATCCAGGAGTCCAGAAACATGTCTGGTGGTGGCATCTGAAAGCACCCCTCAGCCAGGACACTAGAGGTAGGTAGTTTTTCATGGGGCATCTGTAAGATGCCCCTGTTTGCATTTTTCATTAAATTCCACACTGGCATCAGTGTGGGTTTAATGTGCTGAGAAGTTTGATACTAAACTTCCCAGTTTTCAGTAAAGCCATTATGGTACTGTGGAGTTCATAATGACAAACTCCCAGCACCATATACTCTTAATGGCAGCACTGCACTTACAATGTCTAAGAATGGACATAGACACTGTAGGGGTACAGGGCTCATGCACCTGTACCCTCACCACTGGTATAGTGCACCCAGCTAGATGGTTGACTGATCTATGCCAGGGTAGTGGGTTGTAGGCATGGCACACAGGGATGTGTGCCATGTCGACTCTTTACTTTGTTCTGCACCAAGACACGCAGCCTGCAAAGGCAGTGAGTGAGTGTAAAGGTTCAGGACCTCTAACGGTGCCACAATAAGTGCTGCAGCCCATAGAGGCCTTCCCTGGTCACAGTGCCCTGGGTACCAATGTTACCATTTATCAGGGGCTGACCTGTGGTCAGGGATGCCAATTGTGTTTCATTGCAGTTTTTGGGAAAGAACATAGGCCCTGGGTACCTGCTTAGCAGGAGCCCAGGGCATACTCAGTCAAAGCACATCAGCAGTTCAGCAAAAAGTGGGGGCAACCATGCAGAAATCGGGCACTTCTCACACAACCTCCCCACCCCCAAACAAAAGAGGATGAGACTAATCTTTCCCTAGAGAGTCTTCATTTTCTAAGTGGAAGAACCTTGAAAGTCCATCTGCATTGGCATGGGCAGTCTCAGGTATGTGTTCCACTAGAAAGGCCATTCCCTGTAGGGAGATGGACCACCTCAACAGTTTATGGTTTTCACCTTTCATCTGCATTAGCCATCTGAGGTCTGTGATCAGTTTGAACTAGGAAGGGAATACCCAACACGCATGGTCTCAACTTCTTCAGGGACCAAACCACAGCAAAGGCCTCCCTCCAAATGGCACTCCAACGCTGCTCCCTGGGGAGCAGCCTTCTGCTTATAAAAGCAACAGGTTGGTCTTGCCTTCATCATTAGTCTGGGATAGGACCGCTCCTATCCCTAGCTTAGAGGCATCAGTCTTCAAAATGAACTGCTTGGCATAGTCTGGAGCTTTGAGAATTGGTGCTGGGCACATTGCCTCTTTCAGGGTGTCAAAAGCCTTTTGACAGCTAACTGTCCAGTTTACCTTTTTGGGCATCTTCTTGGAGGTACGTTCTGTGAGGGGAGCCACAATGGACCCATATCCCTTCACAAACCTCCTGTAGTACCCAGTCAAGCCAAGGAATGCCCTGACTCAAGTCTGGTTTGTTGCAGCTCCCCAGTCCAGGATGGCCTAAGTCTTGGGCTGTACTTGGCCTCGACCAACAAGGTGGCCAAGGAATACCACAGTTGCCTGCCCTATCTGGCTTTTGGATGCCTTGATAGTTAGGCCTGCATTTTGCTGGGCTTTTAAAGGTGGATCATGTGATCCTGCCAGGTGGAACTAAAGACAGCAATATCATCTAGATAAGCTGTACTAAAGGATTCCAATCCAGCAAGGACTTGATTCACCAACGTCTTGAAGGTGGCTGGGGCATATTTTGCTCCTGGGGCCAATTTGCCAGTACCCTGTAGTCAAGTCAGAGTTACTTAGACATTTGGCTGCACCCAATTTGTCTATCAACTCATCTGCTCTTAGGATAGGGTGATCATCTGTCTTGGTGACAGAGTTGAGCCCTCTATAGTTTACACAGAACCTCCTTTCTCTGTTTCCACACTGTGGATGTGGTTTGGGGACTAGAAACACTGGGCTGGCCCAGGGGCTCTCAGAGAGTTCAATAACGACTAACTCCAGCATCTTGCTGACTTCAGCTCTGAGGCTTTCCTTGACTTGATCAGACAGTTGATAGATTTTGATCTTGACAGGTGAACTGTCCTCAGTGTCCACATCATGGGTACACCAGTTTGTCTGACCAGGGGTCAAGGAAAAGAGCTTAGCATACTGCTGCAAGACTTGCTAGCAATCAGTCTGCTGTTGGGCAGTGAGGGTGTCTGACAAGACAACTCCATCCACTGTCCCATCTTTGGGGCTGTATGAGAGGAGGTTAGGGAGAGGTTCACTCGTTGTCTCCTGATCCACATCAGTCACCATCAGCATGGTGATGTCAGCCCTGTCGTGGGAAAGCTTAAGGCGATTCAGATGGATCATCCCTTTGGGGGTCCTGGTTGTGCCCAGGTCCACCAAGTAGGTGACCTCACTTTTCTTTTCTAGGATGGGGTAAGGGCCACTCATTCTGTCCTGGAGAGCCCTTGGTGCCACTGGCTCCAAAACCCACACATTTTGCCCTGGTTGAAATTCTAAAAGTGCAGCTTTTTGGTCATACCAGTGCTTCTGAAGTTCTTGGCTGGCCTCAAGATTCTTGGATGCTTTTTCCATGTACTCAGCCATTCTGGACCTTAGGCCAAGCACATAGTCCACAATGTCTTGTTTTGGTTCTTGGAGAGGCTTCTCCCAACAAGACAGAGTGTTCCCCTGACAGGATGGCCAAACAGAAGTTCAAAGGGGGAAAACCCTATGCCCTTCTGAGGCACCTCTCCGTGGGCGAAAAACAAGCATGGTAAGAGGACATCCCATCTCCTTTTTTCAGGGAGCCCCATGATCATGCCTTTCAATGTCGTTGAGCCTCTCAACAAGACCATTGGTTTGTGGGTGATATGGTGTAATAAACTTGTACTGCACGCCACACTCTTTCCACATGTGCTTTAGGTAAGCAGACATGAAGTTGGAACCTCTGTCTGAAACCACCTCCTTAGGAAACCCTACCAGGGTGAAGACACCAACGAGGGCCTTGGGTGCTGCAGGAGCTGTAGTAGTCCTAAGGGGAATTGCCTGAGGATGCCTGGTGGCATGATCCACTACCACTATGTCCACACCTACCCTTTCAAAAGGAACTTCAACCAGTGGTAATGGAATCAAGGGGGCCTTTGTGTGTCCACCAGTCTTGCCACTGGCTTGACAGGTGACACAGGAGCTGACAAACTCCTTTACTTTCTGAGACATCTGGGGCCAGTAAAAGTGGCTAACTAGCCTTTCCCAAGTTTTGGTTTGGCCCTGATGTCCAGCTAGGGGGATGCCATGAGGTAAAGTTAGTAAGAACTCCCTGTATTTCTGAGGCACTACCACTCTTCTAGTGGCTCCAGGGTTGTGGTATCTGGCCTCAGTTTACAGTAGTCCCTCCTCCCAATAAACTCAGTGGGTACCACTGACATCTCCCTTTTGCTGGGTAACAGCTTACTGTCTCAGGCTTTCAAGAGTTGGACAGTCCTGCTGTCCAAGGCACAGCTCTTCCCTAGAGGGTCCCCCTGAGCCCAAGAGTTCAACCTGGTAAGGGTCAAGCTCCATGGGCTCAGTTCCCTTAAGGGTGTCCAAGTCCTCTCCCTGAGGAGAGGGGTACTGATCCTTTTGCTGTACAGAAGCTGATTGCCCGGCCTTCTTACATTTTCTCTTGGAAGGTTGGGCCATACTTTCAGGCTCCATCACTTTATTTTCTTTCACCCTGTTGTCTGCTCTGTGCCCTTGTGTTTACACACACCATCGCAGGGATATCCAGCATTGCTGTGTGGGTTTTCAATTCAACCTGAGCCAATGCTGAGATTTCCAGGTAATTGCCAAGCAGCCATGCAGCTGGAAGCTTTGGAGAGACCACTACCTGCTTCAGGCCAGTAACCCCTCCCTCCCACAGTCTAATTTCACCATAGCCAGACCCTCCAGGATTTCGTAGTTTGCTGCGAAATTGGCACTTTTGAAAAAATGCCGCGATTTTTACAAAAGTGCCCACGAAATCGGCACTTTTGTAAAAATGCTGCAATTTTTACAAAAGTGCCCACAAAATCGGCACTTTTGTAAAAATCCGCTCACAGGGCATTAACATGTCCATAGCAGACCCAGCCACTGACAGTCTATGGCCCAGGCCGGCATCTGCGCCAGGAATGCTGGCCTTCGGGGCCGGGAAGCCCCTCCCGAGGAAGAGACTGTGACCTGAGGATGCAGCCATAGAGGAGGGAGCACCAGGCATGTGGCGCATGAAAGGAGGGACGCTAAATCCAGCACGGGGCAACCCAAACGGCACTATAGCCAGACTCATAAAATAGAGGAGAGACTGAAAATTTGAATACATTAATGATACAGTTCTGTAAAGCACCCAGCTGCTTCTAAGAGTACCCCGGCACTATTAAATTTGGATGCATGAAGTGAGCATTACACCCCTGCACATGAGACTCTAAGAATTGGCGCCTCGGAAGTAGCGTGCTCACCTTAGCTTGGAGACCGATTCTTGGTAATGAAGGTAAAGATTCAAGACAAAAAAGGTCCGCTTTACGGTTACACCAGAGGAGGTCAGTCCATATGAAAGAAGTACCTACATGGACAGCTAGCACAAGTGCAGGTCAAAGTTAGTTTGTTGTTTGGTTTGTACCATAATAGCAGTTTTGATCAGATATTGATATGTAACTAGGCTTATCTAAAGACTGAAAAACAGCAAACTTTGACAGCTTACGTAAGGACCAACATTTAAAGGAGTCTGACCCTTGCGAGGAATGGTGGCACCAGAAGCAGTGCTCAGCTGTTGAGCATGGACTTCAATAGCACTACTATTTTTCTTAGTTTTTCTTTTAAAATTGTATTTTTTATCAGCCTTGGACTCCTGCTTTACTTATGACCAGGGGGAAAACGTATAGAAATCTGAGCATACATTCTGTAAATTAACCTGGATCTGCAGTTCTGCTTTTAGGAGTTCAACATCACACCGATCACCTTGAAATATTTACCTCAACCATTCAATCCTGCACCTGGTAAAAGCCAGGGATAGAAAGCCACGGTCAGAAAAGCTGGTTCTGTTTGCATCACACATTCCAGCTCTCTTGTGGTGCAGCGGCTCCTGCAGGATTCTAAGCCTCTTCGCAACACTCCTGCCTAAAAGGTTCAAGTAGGGCACACTAAGTGAAGTCTAATGATCAAAAGAATCCATCCAGGATATGAAATTATATGAATTGTATGGCTACCTGGCATTTAGCCTGCTTCTAAGCCTTTGTAGTGTTTGGTGGATAAAGAAGTTGAGAAACGTGTAGATGTGATTTGCCATGGGTCACACAAATTGGTCCAGTGGGGGAGAGTAGTTTCAAGTACAGGTCTGACATTTTTATGATCAACTGACTGTTCTCATCCTCTCATTACGTCAGACACAACACCCTAAATTCTACTCCAGTGAGAAAGAAAGTCAAGCAAACAGGCTTCATGAAGGTAGGAGGGACGACACCTGTCACATCACCATTTTTATGGAAATATTTCTTTAAAAAAAGAGTAGAATAATCCCCCCTTAAAGCCGCCCACTCTTGGTTGCTCTTCTAGATAGACCGATCCTGCATCTGTTCACAATAGGAGAGTAGGTGAATATAGGCTAGGTTAACCAAAGACTGAATTCAAATATGTGGTCTGATAGTAACAGTCAAACAGCATTTGTAAACCGCAACACTGTCACTAGTAGGGGTATCTGGGCACATGGTCGCTATTGAAGAGCCAGGTCTTGAGTCTCTTACTGAAGTCTGGCAAGTGAGGGGGCTGTAGAGAGCTGGGGGGGGGGGGAGAAGGTCGATCCAGGTCTTGGCAGCATTGTAGGAGAAGGAGCGGCCACCGCTGTAAGAGATGCAGGGAGTGAGCGCGAGTTCGAGTGAAGCGGAGCGCAGGTATCTAGCGGGTTGGTATAAGTTCAGTCGATTGCTGAGGTAGGCATGTCTTGGATCGTAGAGGGCTTTGGTCCAAGCCATTTACTAGCAAGGTCAAACGCAGGCTTCTCCAACAAGTAGCTCATGAGCTACCAATAGCTCTACAACTGCATGTAAGTAGCTTTCACTATGTGCAATGCAACATACTAAATTAGAAGATTTGCTAGGCTGAATTAAAATGCACATGCTAAAACTGAAAAGTATGTATTTGAAACAAAAATATGTGTATTTTCATAGCGCATAAGCTGATGTTATGAGAAATGGTTAAATTTGCAAAATATATTTATTGATTGATATGTGTTCGATAACTCATCAGGCATTGGGCAGAATTATTATTAATACTATCACTTTGTGCCAGGGGTGTATTGCAGCTATGGCTGGTATGTATTATACATGTAAAGGAATTCCAAATTGGCAAAGCCTTGTTACATTACTGCTGGAAACCCCTCCTGAAGCACTGAGGCTGACAACTAACTGCTAATAATCATGAATGGGGTGGCCACTAAAATAATCGTATCTGATGTAGTCAGTATAAAAAACACTAATAATGTTAGCAGCTCAGTATGATTTTCATTGAACGGAAGTAGGTTTGCTGATAGAGAAGGTTAGAGACCCCTAGTCTAACACAGCCCCCACAATTAATAAGGGTTCGGCCTGCTTTAAGGGGATACAGCCCGACACTGATGTATGTCTGCAGCGGGTAGTGCAGATGTCAAATGGGTAGCTTGTAGTAATGCATGGCCACACATGCATGCACAAGGGGCTGACTGGTTGGGCACCGCACAACGGCCTGCACTTTCACATGCGGGCGCTCCAGGGAATCCGAACGACATTCGATCCCTTGAAGTGGACAGAACAGAGCAGAGGAGAGCCATTCAAAGAGGGCTGGCCACCAAGGGGATCGCCAAAGCTACCGGATATGAAGCTAACGGCCGCAAAGCATTATAAATCCCTTACACATTAAGTGTCATGCCCTTGGCTCACTAGAGCACAGGATATGCAAAAAGTCTGACTTCGGTGCATACCGGCAAATGTAAAGGGTAGAAACACCACTACGAGCTCACCCCGTCTAAAGTCACAGTGTGCATTTAATATAAACACATACATATATGCTGCAGAAATTAGAACAATCGCCTTAGATTACAGCTGCAAAAATCATATGAAAATGAATGTAATGACAAACTCCCAGCACCATATACTCTTAATGGCAGCACTGCACTAACAATGTCTTAGAATGGACTTAGACACTGTATGGGGTACAGGGCTCATGCACCTGTACCCTCACCACTGGTATAGTGCACCAAGCTAGAGGGGTGACTGATCTATGCCAGGGCAGTGAGATGTGTGCCATGTCGACTCTTCACTTTGTTCCGCACCAAGACACGCAGCCTGCAAAGGCAGTGTATGAGTGTAAAGGTACAGGACCTCTAAGGGTGGCACAATAAGTGCTGCAGCCCTTAGAGGCCTTCCCTGGTCACAGTGCCCTGGGTACTTATTGCACCATTTATCAGGGGCTGACCTGTGGCCAGAGATGTCAATTGTGTTTTGGTTTCAATGCAGTTTTAGGGAAAGAACATAGGCCCTGGGTACCTGTTTAGCAGGAGCTCAGGGCACACTCAGTCAAAGCACATCAGCAGTTCAGCAAAAAGTGGGGGCAACCGTGCAGAAAGAGGGCACTTTCTCACACAGACTTAATATTGCATTTTGGTAACTCAACTCCTTGTTCACCTGTACTTACTGATCTAATGGTGTCAGCAACACTCGCATATTTTACATGAGTCTTCTGGTAATATGAAATCATTGACAGAAACCTCTTCAGGCTAAGGCAAATGATGAAATAATTGTATAGCACCTGTGTTTTCTTGGGAATCAACCCTAACAGGGAAATTGTTAAATACTGTAATGGCTATTTAGAAATGGTCGCACAATTCTTCCTTCTTTATCTTATTCCTCCAATGTTGAGATGACTATGAGTTCAAACTCTTTCACTGACTTCAAATTTTCTGTGCACCTGTGCTCTTTAAGTCCATAGTATCCAAAGGAAATCCCTCTTGAAATCCCCATTCCAATTTGTTTGCTGCTTCCTTGTATGAATAATGCAGCAGCCAACCTCTCAACATGTCCCATTTAACTGGCTTAGGAGCCCACAATCCCCTCCCACAGCACCTCTCCATTATTCCCCATTGTACACCATCAAAAGCATTGTGTAATGGGATGTATATCCCCACATTTGGAACATTAATGATTGTAACTACACATCTGCTGTGCAAAAAATCCCTGTTAAATCCCCAACATTTTCCAGAAGTCCCAACTAATCTCCTTCCATATTATCCCATACCTTGTTGAGCAGGCTGGGCAAGAAAAGGCTGATACATTATGGCTCTAACTTCCTCGTCATAACTGAACCAGGCAAAATCTCCAAAATCCAGTTATGCTTTCCTTATAATATCCATATATTTGAATAAATCTACCACCCTGTTTGGCTACTTTTCACAGTACACACTGGCGTAAATTAGAAAAAAGCATATGTCATATGTCCTAGTGTCAAAATGTACAAGCACTCTTGGATACCTAGCCAGCTCCAATTCTTCCTCCTTTGATCCTTCTATAGACTGTAGTTCTGTATGTAGCAGTTGATAAACGTCAACAAATTCAGCTATCAATTTTTTCTTTTGTCTTATCCAATAAGTGGGAAACCAAAGGCATTGTGATACCCATGTATGGCAGCTTCTTTTTATGATCAACTTTTATCTTCTCCTTTTACTTTTTATCTTTGTGTGTCTTATACTCTTTCACGATCTGTACCTCTTTATCACATTCTGTTTATGGCTCTTCTTTTTTATAATCTATGTTTACAGTGCTTAACTCTTTTTCCAGTTTTTCTTATATCGTAAATCCCTAATCCTTTAATCACCCCTTCTCCTACCCCAATGAAGTTACACCTAGTGGCCTGCTGCCTTTTCAAACCCAGTACCCAAACTGACCACCACTTATTGCTACATTGGTGCAGGCTTAACCTTCCATCAATGTAAACCTCCCTGAATTCAGATAGACTTCTCTTCCTAACCTTTGATCCTTAGTGTTTTTTTGTTTAATCTGCTCTTGACATCTGAAAAACACTAATGCTCCTCTCTCTTTTGATTTCTCTTCCCCTATCACATTCTCATATGTTTTTTCCAATTGGATCACAAAACGTACTCCCTTATTGTCCCGCAAGTCACCTTCTTCCCATTCATCACTCTCTTTATCATAATCAAGGACCAATTCCTCATCACTCATGCCGCACACTCTACTCATGCCTAGTTGTTTCCATCACCAACATTCCCATCATAATTGTTCCATTTAGCATCAGGTAATGATAGTTTTTGTGTCTAAAACATGATCACTTGATCTTGAATAGGCCACCATAATCCTCTTTTTCACTTCAGAGCAGCGTTCATGAGCTGTTAAAAACTGAACCCGTACCTCCTCCAAATCCCTGACTTCATCTGTCAAGATTCATAGATATCCCAACGAGGACGCTTCAAACTGTAGGTCCTCCACCCTTTGTGCCCCCAGAGTCCTCTCTAGCTCCTCTCTAGCTCCTCTATACCCCACCTACCCTCCCTCTTCATCTTGCAGCCATGCCCATCTGCCTGACCCCTTGTCCCCCTATGTATGGGTTTCTTCTTGCGTATAATGTGCTACTCCTTTCTGCCATAATCATTATCCAGGTCTAACTTATTTGTGTAATCTCTGGTGTATTGTGATGCTACATGTGGTGTTTCACCCTCCAGCAATCATGTTCTGAGTTAATTTTATATGCTTTCCATTGGCCCCTTTGTTATCCTGCATACTACTGTGCAATCTGCTTGGTAAATAAATGCACCTGTGCATTATATACAGGGGCCTATGGGACTACTACATTTCCCACTATGCCTCTTGTCTCACTTTCAACATTCTTGCTGGCCACCCCGTGCTCCCACTCGTGACCCCCAGGATGGCCAGCACTTGTTGCTGAGCTCTCCGGTCTACTAGGTGGCACTACAACACTCTATTCAGCCCAGCCTCCCACCTCCTTATAAAATGCTGCTCCTGCCACCTATTCATGAATTGACGCTTTGCATCATCCTGCATAGCTATCCCCTCCTCCCTCAAGCCTCCAGCCTCACTCTACTGTAGTGTTGTGTGAGAAGGCAATGACAGAACCCTTTTGGCTTCTGATGGTCTCAGTAGAACTGTGATGTAAGTGTTAAAGCGTAGTGAACTGCATGCAGGTTTAGAATGTTGAGTTCGCGGCTACACACAAACGAATAAAGACATGCTATACTAAGCTTGGTGTGTGGCGTAGTCATTAGCAGGTACCCAGGCTAGGGAGGATGCTACAACTGGTGATGAGATAGGGGATAAGCAACCTGAAGATCGACAGTGCTCTCCCATAGAGTTTGCTGTAGTCCAGCAAATTGCTTGTGCGTGCCACATGCGCCTCAGCCAAAGTGCCGAATCAAAGTTTGGTGCATGTGGAGTCAAAGTGCAACTACAGCTAGTGCGAAGCATTTGAAGATAACGGAAGCCTCACTGAGAAATCTACACATTGGTGGTCAAGAACCTGCTGGTAAGGCCATAGAGAGAGAGGTACTGCGCTATTACAAAACCTAAAGCTGTTCATCATATGGAGTGATAATGTTAAAGGCGGATACAACGTAGGTTGAAAAGAGCTGCACATAGCCACAGCAAATTGCAAGATAACGCTGCGATCGGAAGCACTGCGAGGCAGAGATCAACCAGGAGTTAGACAGAGCAAGACCTCTGACCTCTTGCCCAGGAAACTGCTCTCCCATCACACAGCTCTGTCGTAAGTGCCCTATCCCTAGTGCTGCCTCTGACCACTGTTCGAGGCCCCTGTGCCTTGCCTCGCCCGGGGTCCTTCCGCTGCCTCTGTCTTTGCCTTAATTCTTTTTTGCCTCTCCCTCTTGCCTTTTTGTTTCCTTTTTGCCCCTTTCCTTTTGCCTCTTTCCTATTTGCCTCTCTCCTTTTGCCTTGTTCCTTCTGCCTTTTGCCTCTTTTTGCCTTTTTCTCTTTGCCTATTGGCTTTGCCTCTTGCTCTTTTTTCCCGCTGGTGCTGACCCTGTGTCCCCTCTCCCTCCCACATGGTCCTGCTTCCCAGCCATCCCGCCCTCCACCGATCCCTGCTTAATGGCGACTTCTACACGGCCGCGCACAGCGGGCGCTGCTGGTGCAATAAAGGCAAGCCCGTCTGTGACTGTCCATGACCCGACCGCGACCCGAACCAGGATCCCTGGTCCTATGACCCGCCAGTGCTACAACTCCTCAGCCCTCTGCGCACTCAACACCGACCAGGACAACAACTGCAAGCATTCTTCTCCTATCTACACCAACGGGCCCTTCACCTGCCACCACTTTCGTCACTCCTTCGCCTCCTCCGAGACCCAGGACCCACTGGAACCCTCCCGTCACAACTCCACCTCACCCCAAACCCTGCAATGCACCCTCCTCAATGCTGCTCCCTCCACAGATAGGCAGCGGAAATCTGGAACCTCCTCGACAGCAGCACCCTGACGTCGCCTTCTTCACAGAAACCTGGTTGAACGCCGCATCGGGATCTGACATCGCGATCGCCATCCCCAAAGACTACAAGATCACCAGGAAGGACCGCCCCAACTACCCCGGAGAAGGCATCGCCATCGCCCACAAATCCAACCTCTGACTGAGCACCCACACCGTCAGGACCACAGACATGATGGAACACCTTCACTTCCAGATACAGGGCAACCCGACCACACCCTCCGAGACACCCTCATCTACAGATCCCCGGACTCTATGCATCTTTCTCAGACTCCATCACTGACATCATCACCCCACAAGCCATCACCTTCACCAACTACACCTTGCTGGGAGACCTCAACTTCCACCTCGACAACTCCACATCCCTCCTGGATAAACTCCTCAACACCGGACTCAAACAGATTATACCAGAACCCACGCTCTCAGCAGGACATGCCCTCAACCCCATCTTCACAGCAGGAAACTCCATCACCTTCAGCCACACCTCCGAACTCCCATGGACAGACCATCACTGCGTCGATTTCACCTTCAAAACAATCATCCCCAGCAAAAGTCCACACCAGCTCCAACAGAGGAATTGGAACAAGATCTCCAGCGACCAGCTCACTGCCTCCCTCAGAAGCTCTGCTCCCATTGCCATGGACGATGATCCAACCACCGCCGCCCGAACCCTGCACAATTGGATCACTGACTGTGCCAACACCATCGCCCCCCTCAAGAAAACTACCAACCCACACGCCAAGAGAGTCAGCTGGTTCTCCTCCGAACTCTGAGCATCTAGACGCACCTGCAAATGCCTCGAAAAGATATGGAGGAAATCCAAAACCACAGCATACTTTGACAATTTCAAAGCAGCCACCGCCACCCACCTAAAACTCATCAGATACCCAAGGAAGAAAGCACTCCAGGACAGAATCCCCACCCACACACACAACAGTAAGGAACTCTTCATCATCATCAAAGAGTTCGCCCATCCCAACAGTCAGACAACTGACATCCCCCCTCCCAGGACCTCTGCGACACACTCAGCGCCTTCTTCCATCACAAAAACAGGACCATCTTTGACAACTTAGACGATGACAACCTACACACGGAACCTACACTCACCTTCCCCCACACCATGCAGCCTACACTTGACAGCTAGACCGCCCTCACCATCGAAGACATCCTGAAGACTATGAAGTCAACACACACTGGGCCCCCACGGACCCCTGCCCCCACCACATCTACCACAGAGCCGCTGTCATCATCGCCCGAGCTTCGACGAATCATCAATCGCTCCTTCAAGTCCGCCTCCTTCCCCGATGACTGGCAACATCCCAAGATCAGCCCTCTCCTGAAAAAACCCTTGGCGGACACCACCGGCATCAAAATCTTCAGACCGATCCCTTACTACCGTAACCGACGAAAGTCATAGAAAAAGCCATCAACAGCCAGCTTGCCTCTTTTATAGAAGAAAACAACATCCTCGACTCCTCCCAATCCAGTTTCAGGAAAAACTACAGCACTAAAACCGTCCTTCTCGCCGCAAAAGTTGACATCCTCTCCCTCCTTGACAGACGAGAGACTGTGGCCCTCATCCTCCTGGACCGCTCTGCAGCCTTCGACACAGTCTCTCACCGTACCCTATCCCGCAGACTTCAATACACAGGAATCCGAAACAAGGCCCTCGACTGGATCCGCTCATTTCTATCCGGCAGAATGCAGCGGGTCAGACTCCCACCCTTCCTCTCGAATCCCACACCGACCACCTGCGGAGTTCCCCAAGGATCCTCCATCAACCCCACCCTGTTCAACGAATACATGGCCCCGCTCGCACCCATCGTCAGATCCCTCGGACTCAACATTGTATCCTATGCAGACAACACCCAACTCATCCTCTCCCGATCCAACAAACACAACATCTCCAAACACAACTTTCAGGAAGGAATGGAAGCAGTCTCCAGGTTGATGAAGAACAGCTGCCCACAACTAAACACGGACAAAATCGAAGTACTCACCATGGGGCCACACCCCAATGCCTGGAACGACACCTGGTGGCCCCCGCCCTCGGAAACCCACCCTCCTCACTGACCACGCAGGCAACCTCGGAATCATCCTGGTCTCCGAACTCAAAATGGACCGCCAAATCAGCGCTGTCTTTTCCTCCTGTTTTCATACCCTCTGTCTCCTACAAAAGATCTCCAACTGGATTCCCTTGAACGGTAAACAACCTTTACAACGCAACTTTTACCACGCAGTGCCTTTACAACACAACTTTTACAACGCAAACCATTACAACGCATTGCGCTGGGGGGCGCTCTAGGATAGGGAATATGTTTAATGTACTATCCAACACCTTCCCTACTATCCACGGGGACTGGAGTTCGAAAAGTAGATTAAACAATTCACTATCCAGCGCCTAAAAGCACTATGCGTTGTAATGGTATGCGTTGTAAAAAACGCGTTGTAAAAGCATGCGATGTAAAAGCATGCGTTGTAATGTCATACATCCCCTTGAACACAGGAAAACCGTCACCCACACCCTCATCAGCAGCAGACTGAACTACGGCATCACACTCTATGCCGGAATCAACAAGAACCTCACTGCAAACTCCAGAATGTCCAAAACGCCTCCGCCAGACTAGTCCTCAATATACTGCACCACTGCCACATCACCCATCACCTGCGGACACTACATTGGCTCCCCATTGAGAAGAGAATCACCTTCAAGCTTCTCACCCACGCCCACAAAGCCCTCCACAACACTGGACCTGCCTACCTGAACCACCGCTTCTCGGTTCACGCAACTCAAAAATCCCTCTGCTCAGCCCAGCTCTCCCTTGCCACAGTGCTACCCATTAAGAAGACCAGAAAAGGAGGTCCTTCCTTCTCCTTCCTCACGGCCAAAGCATGGAACACCCTCCCTCTCCACCTCCGACAGACGCCAACACTCCCCAAGTTCATGAAGGACCACAAGACATCCGGGAGCTGCATCTACCCCCCTCTCCCAAAGTGCCTTGAGTAGTTGCGCATAACAAACCCCTGATTGAAAAACAAAGCAATTCAGATACAATAAACGGTCATCTGCTTACCAGAAATGAGTAGAGTCATCATACCATAGTGTTGGGGGAAGTAGCCCCAGAAGAAGTGCTCGGATTGTGCTTACAGAGCAGCTGTACATGAAGTGGCACAACACCAAAACCTCTGGGGGTCGGTTCAGAACAACTCCAAAAGTCTCCAGGAAAGTGAAGGGCTCCAGTGGAGACCAAGTGAGAGGTCAAGGTTCCACAGACTGTCCAAGATGACCCCATGGCCAGCACAACACAGGGCCTTAAAGATGGTATCGACGAGACGGGTCCTTGTAGACAGAAAAGAGTTTTGGAGAGAACTCCACTCTCAGTGTCAGCCAATCTCATAAATGGTTACAATGCAGCTGCCTTCCAGAAACCACCAGCACCATTTGTTACCGCCAAAAAGCAGAATATTGGTGACAGATGGACTGCTTGGATATAGAGATGTTTGATGATTTCATGCGTCAGAAGAAACAGATAACTAGAAGATTACCAAATACCTTAAGAATCTTGCAGGTGAAGGTGTAGAAGATTACCAAATACCTTAAGAATCTTGCAGGCGAAGGTGTAAAAGAAATCATGAAGAAAATGTTGCAAGCTGATGAAATGACCTACCGTCAACTCCAAGAAACCTTGAATCGCAAGCTCAATTCATTGCCAAATGTAGATTATGAAAGGTACAATTTCAGTCAAGAACAACAAATAGTTGATAAAACCGTAGACAAATTTGTTGAGAGACTGGATACACTCATTATACACTGTAAGTTCAATAAATATAATGATGAGGAAGCTATACGTCTCAGAGTTATTGATGGATGCCTGTCAGATTCATTCAGATGACGAATGCTGAGAGAAACTCTTAGTCTGGAGTGAGTTCTCATGGCTGCCTGAGCTGAGGAGCATACTGATCGGCAAGCTGCTATCATGGAGCCCGGAGGTGCCCAGAGTGAGTCAGTCATGAATGTAAAAAATAAGCCAAAGTACAAGGCAGAAGGACACAAAGTGATGTCTCCATAGAAGAAGAAGTTGTTTTTCAAGTGTGGATTTTCTTTTCCACTCGAAGATAAATGTCCCAGCATTGGACAGGTTTGCCAAGGCTGGGGGAAGCAGACCCATTTTGTAATGGTTTGCAAGACGAAGGAAAGAGTAAGTGCATCATGGTACAGAGACAAAATGGCATTTGAGTGTCCGCTGTACTGTGCAAGGATCGCACCTAACCCGACTGGGTTAGTGTCAACAACAACCTCTGTATGAAGCTTTGGATCAAAGTATGCTATTTCAGTAGCGTTCTTCATAGCTTGTTTGATTCTCTCAAAACTTTGCTCGCATTCACGTGATCAATCAAATGAAACATTCTTTTTCGTCAAATCTCTCAACGGAACACTTACGGTGGCAGTCTCGTATGTGTCTAGAACAGTGGCTGGCCAGGTCAAGGAATGAGCGTAACATGAAAACGTCTTGTGGGGAGCTGGCAGTTAACAACGCTTGCACTTTAGTTGGATTGAGTGTCATAACCCCATTAGAATAGATATGGCAAAAGAATGTTACCTTTGTCTTAAGGAACTCACTTTTCTGCCATTCAAAGTTAAACCTGCATCAACAATTAAACAACACACTTGCATGGGAGCTTTATCATGCTCCTTCTGTTTAGCTCCGAAAACCAATATGTCCTCTCTATAGTTGAAAACATTCATGACCAGCTGTATGATATTGAAAAAGCTCTGATATTGAAAGACAATGAGGAGGTTTGTGGCAAAACGAAGATTGAGTGTGAGGTCTCTCAAAACATCTCTCTGAGATGAGGTGCAATTTACGTATTATAGGTATTACCTTTTCCTTATATGTGACCAGCCATCACTCTCATCCAACCCTCTTTTAAATAATTAGTCTCTTGTTCCTTCCATTTAAAGAGAACCTGTGGTTGACCATGTGCACAATAAACATGACGGGTATACTTTGAAAATAAACATGAGAACATGCTGCTTGCATTATGTACAAAACATATTTTACTTGGTTTTATTCAAATTGCTTTCAAACCCATCTGTATTTCAGAGCAGGAGGCGACATGCTGATATTTCTACTTTTCTGTAATGAACTGCAGCAGTGAACTAAGTTAACGGATAGCCATAAATGTCTCGTTATCAGCTAATTACTGAGGGTTTATGAGAAAACAGATAAGACGAAACAGAGCAGTAAAGTTGGTTATCGCTGCCATTGTTCAAACAGAAGTTAGGAATGCTCAGTGACTTGCTTTCACTCTGCTGGCCCTGCTGATGGCTGTTGCAACAGGCATAAAAAAGACACAATTCAGCTGCCACAACTTATTATAGTAGAGCAGCAATACCAGGGCCGCTATAATTATGTGGCAGAGGACCAAACCGTGCTGCAGTGTTGACTAAATTGTGCGAAAGGAAAAGGCAAATTATATGGTGTAATGGTGCACATTTTGTTGCAGTATTATGTCACTATTTTGTCTTTTTTACACGTTAGCATTGTCTTAGCAAAGGTTTCCCCTTATTAGTATAAGTTTGACACCTCAAAACAACGGCCAGCAATTGAAAAGCGACCTGCACTGTAGAAAATAGCTTGTCATTGCGAGGAAACGCGTGTCGGTGTTTTTTTTAGTAATTTTTCAACCTTTCGAGCTAGAAGCAAAACATTTTTGTTAAAATCTGCACTTTATACAGAAGATGATAGATTATGGGGCAAGTACGGCAAATATATATTCATGAGGAAAACACCTAGGATTCGCATAAGGACAGTGACCCTGATTAAGGTAATACATACACTTTTACGCCCTAATAGATGCACGTCTTATATCCTTATTAGATGCAAATTTTTATGTAGCTACTGCTGACTCCAGTGACTGTATTAAAAGTGTTATAGGAAAACGTGTTACCTTAGAACAATATATGCCACAGCAAATAGCATAAGTAAACCACAAAGTAAACGACTGTAATCATAACATAGCACAGATTACACATGATGCCACATAAGGTAACACTAAAGAAAACATTTACAGAGGCAAAAATGAACCGATTTTCTCAACCTAAAGAAAACAGGCACTCTTATGCCTCTGTCAGCCTGGGTGTACAACAGCTGCCACTAGTGGCCCGAACCACTGCTCCTACACTATGCTCTTCCCTGTCACCCACAGTGTGTCAAACTGTCACCAGGTGCAAATGTCCCTAAGTAGATTCGCGCTGTCACCCTGAGACGAACAAGTGTCAACAGGTGCACGTGACCCGGACACAGCCATGTGCCTCAAGCTTACAAGTGAAAGCAAACGGGAGGTGGGTGGGAGGCTGGCCAATCAGGGGAAGATGTCGGGGGAACCAATCAGGTAGC
Source organism: Lissotriton helveticus (assembly GCF_964261635.1). Taxonomy (NCBI): domain Eukaryota; kingdom Metazoa; phylum Chordata; class Amphibia; order Caudata; family Salamandridae; genus Lissotriton; species Lissotriton helveticus. The sequence continues at coordinate 371,888,133 of NC_136065.1, forward strand.
GTGTTACAGCTACGCAGGGAGGTGTCACTGGAAGCGGAGGCTCGTGCCCTGCTGTGAGCTGTTGCTGCCAGTCTCACCCTTGGGGTACCTGTGTGTGACCACCCTACGCCATGTTACAGCTCAGGAGGTTCCTGCTGCGTTCCTGCACAGGGTAAGGACAACACTGCGACTCGGTGTGGGAAGATACTAATTGTATTGATCTGTTAAATCGCTTTGGAGTGAGGATTAATTTAAAAAGGAGAAAGTAAACCAGTAAAAAAAAATTGTCTTTGTTAGTATATATTCGGGAGGGTCCGTCTTTAAAAGGAAATGTCTGCATATATATAAGTGAGAACTCCGCAGGCTGCTCGCTGTGCCCCCTCGAGTCCCCATGGTGCGTTCCTCTGCGTGGGAATGACCTGACCCTTCGGTGAGGTCTGCATACCTCGCCTCACTCGGGCACCCGGAGGCATGTGCGCGCGAGATGCTCACACTCTTCTGTTGTCAGACTAGATACACATAGGCACTTTTAAAGCATCCTGGCTGCTGCTCAGCGCGAGCCAGCAGCGCTTTGCATGTAGGGATTTGTATTTTTTTCGCCTACCATGAGTATGGGTTCACACGTCCAAGAGAGTAATGAGCTGTTGAATTAGAAGCCAAGGCACGATGGCATTGGGTTTTAGATCTGTTTAAAATATGGTCAGGGTTCAACATACTGCCTCGTTTCAGTGATGAGTGACACAGCCCATGTTGCTTTTCTCTTTGCATTCTAGGGCTCGCCATTGCATATTTACTCATTTGAGATACAACAAATTACCTAGAGGCTGAAGTGACGAAGAGGACAGAGGAACTGTGACCACTGAGATCAGGATGGGACAAGGATGTCTGCTGGGAGCTAAAAGATACACAGCTTTATGAGACGACATTGGCAAAGCCAATACATTTTGCCTACGCAAGAGCTATTGGCGTTGCCAATGTTGTTGTACAGCCTCGTGGATTGGAGTAGAGCGGAGTGGCATGGCGTAGACTGGAGTGGCTTGTAGTGGCGTAGAGTGAAGAGGCGCATAGTGGAGGTTGGTGTGGAGTGGCAGAGTGGAGTGGACTTTAGTAGAGCAGAGTGGTGTAGAATGCAGTGTTGTGGAGTGTATTGGCATAGAGTAGAGTTGAATGGAGTGGATAGACAAATGGGGTAGAGCGGTGTGGAGTGGCATGACGTAAAGCGATTTCAGTGGCGTAGAGTGGCACTGTGTGAAGTGGTATGGCGTAGAGTGGCATTGAATGGACTGGCGTAGAGCACAGTGGCATGGAGTGCAGTGGTGCAGAGTAGAGTGCAGTGGCGAAGTGTAAAGGGGTGCAAAGCAGAGTACAGTAGAGTACAGTGGTGTTGAGTGGTGTAGAGTGTAGTGCTGCAGATTTGTGTGGCGTAAAGCAGAGTGGTATAGAGCAGATTGGTACAGAGTAGAGTGCAGTGGTGCAGAGTCCAGTGGCGTAGAGTACAGTGTTGTAGGGTAGAGTGCAGTGAAGAGTGGTGTAGAGTAGAGTGCTTTGTCGCAGAGTAGAGTGGTGTACAGTCCTGTGGCGTAGAGTGGCTTTGAGTGAAGTGGCCTAGAGTACAGTGGTGTGACATAAAGTGAAGTGGCGTAGAGTAGAGTGATGCAAAGTAGAGTAGAGTGGCATAGAGTATAGTGGTGTGGAGTAGAGTGCCGTAGAGTGCAATGGCGTAGATTGCAGTGGCATTCAGTGTAGTGGTGTAGAGTGCAGAGACATAAACTGCAGAGGCGAAGAGTAGAGTGGTGTAGAGTCTAGTGTCATAAAGTGCAGTGACATAGAGTAGTGTTGGGTGCAGTGGTGTAGAGTGGTGCAGAGAAGAGCGGAGTGGCATAGAGTGCAGTGGAATAGAGTACAGGGTAGGGAGGCCGGAGGGAAGTAAGCAACATGGAAGGGGGGCAGGTGGGAGGGACTAGAAGCTACATGGACTGTGATATGGAAGATAGACTGAAAACACAAGCACTCACATGAAGTGCTTGAAAACAAGGAAAAAAGTAGCTCCAAAATGGGAGCAGTGGATGCACAGAAGTATGTGGTCCGTGCTCCAGGGAAGGGCCAAACAAGAAGAGGACATGACAGCCACCTGCTGTGACAAACAAGGACGAAGGCAATGAGAGTGATGGTGAACCTAAGAAATAGTAAGCTATGCTAAGGATATAAGACCACTTCATGTAAACAACATGTCTTGCAGAGACAGAGCACGTACTGTCTAGGCGAAACCTAAAACAAACCTTTGCAATGCAATAGGCTTCGCATTAGTTAAATGTCGAGCTATTGCTTTTCAAATGTAAAAGAAATGCGGCGTCCGCCTGCCTTTTTAAAATATATTGAATTTTGTAGCAATGGTGGCACGCCACTCTTTAGCTTTAGATGTTTAAAGGTAAAGCGCGGCGTGCCGCCATTGCTACAAAAGTCAGTAAATAGAAAAAAAAGTTGTGCTGACATCTTTTTTTCTGTGTGTTTACTATTGTAGCAATTACAGCATGCCACCCTTTAGCTTTAGATGTTTAACCGCTTCCGTGCGGCGCCGATTCCGCCCCTGTGCTGGACATTCCAGAACAGGGTGCGATCGTGACGGAACCGTTCCGTCATCAGCATAGCTCAGCCGTGACTGATGACGGAATGGTTCCGTCACAAGCATCGAAGGGGTAAAACTAAAGCGCTACATGTCACTTTTGCCACAAAAGTCAATGCAGTGTCAGCAGGGGCGTAGCTAGAGCTTCTGGCGCCCGGGGCTATCCCTCAGATTGCCGCCCATGGCAGGTAGCCGGTGGGGGTGCTGGGTAAAAAGGACGGCAAGCATTTGAGAGGTCTGAAAGGTGCATCATGAAGTCCCACTGCCCTAGCTGTTGGCCAATACAGTACAGGCTGTGCTGCGCGCGTGCTGCACACTAAGTATATTCCTCAATTTCTGCCAAGTTTTGCCTTAAAAAAAGATCAAACCATAAACCGAATGATAAGAAAGCAAAATTTAGTAGTTGAGAATTACTTTATCGTCGTTTGTTTTAGGACATTGACCGGGTTGTTTCTCAGCTTTCACTTTTGTCGTCCTTCCGGGTCCTAGTTTGCCCTTGGCGTCCAGGCAGTCGAGCCACTGCCTCTGTCCCAGCCTATATCTCAGTCACTGAGCGGACAGATGTCGGGCCACACTTAATTACGGACTGCCAGCAGCTGGAGCCGCCCGGTCTTCCCTCGAGTTACTGGTTGCCCATTTGGCTTCATCCCGACTGGAAAATGCATCTCCAAGCAACAGCAATCAAAGCAGCTCAGCATGCTGTAGAGCTTCTCACAGGTTTGTAGGAGTTCTACCTGTCCGGCCGCAACTCTGCAAGTGGGGGTGCAGCTAGCTGCTGGCCTCCTCACTCAGCAATTTCAGCAAAGTGTTCAAAACTTCCAATAGCATCCTTATTTTAGTACAGGGCTCATTGGGGGGTCTCAATAGATCAAGGCGTTATGAGCGGTCACCTCAGCCGACCACCATCCTGCTCCCCATGTGGTTGCTTCCTGAGTGTGGCATCCACTCCCCTCAGTAACTAACCCAATTCCCCAAACTGGAGAATATTGCTCTCATTGTTCCTAAATGGGGTCTCTCTAGGCCGATATAGAGATTTCGGCCCCAGACTGGAGACCCGTATAAGGTCGCCGGGTGAATATGGTTCAGAGAATGTCTCCGAAGTAGGCATCTTTTGGACTCTTTAGTTGTTAAGAAAGCTCTTGATGTGGGTGTGATTCATTTTACTTTCATGTGAACCATTTATAAAAATAAAATAGGGTTTGGAAAAAAAAAAGAAATTGCTTCTAATAATCATCCGAGGCCCAAAAAAAATAAAAAAAACCCAACTGATCAATCAAAACTCATAGCCATATGATAAGAGTCTAGAGCAAAATATGCTAAGGTGCCATGCAGATGGTAGATTGCACTATACAAATGCTGGTAACATAACGTATAGTAAAATAGCATAACAAAGCACAGTATAGAATCACATACCGCAGTGTTCACTGTAAAACATTGCAGATTAATTCCTCTACAAAAACATGTTGAAAGCTTTCATTTAATTATAATCACTTCTAATTATTACTCATTAATGTGCAGATGGAGAAAATGCTAAAATCACTGGCAATATCTCACTTATCCTTGTGAAACAAAATTGCTAGATTGGGGACATACCTTCACATTTAGCCTCAATCTCTACATGATAGTCCAAGCATTGCTACTGCATTGATGCTTTTCTTATATTTTTTCTCCTAGCATTCTTTTGGCTGCTGTGATTGATCTTTCAGTCCTGCTGCCTTAACCCCTTCGACGCTCATGACGAGCTGGGCTCGTCATGGCGTAGCCTCCTCGCACGCTCATGACGAGCCCAGCTCGTCACGTAACATGCGTTTCCGCAAAACCCAGCGTACGGGCGGAATTCCGCCCGCACGCATGCGGTTAAGAAGCCGAATATTCAAGCTTATCAAGTCAGAATGGAAAAGTACATGGGGTAAAGTTGTGGCCAAACGGCAAGAGCGGTTGACTTGGAAGCTAGGCAATCGGGTTTGCATCGCAGCAGGAACAGCTCAACTTCCGGCGATTCTAGGCAAATCACTTAACAAAATGAATGTATAGTCTGTAACGCAACTGGTGCTCGTGTAACTCTTTGATACCTTTGGGTTAAGTTCGTGTTCGGGCAAGTCATCCATTTTCATTTATCATCAATTGACAAATATTTTTTGTTCAATTACTTCATGAGCACAATCGATTTAATATGTGTATTACATGTTAAATTATTCTGACACAATATACGTCCAGGGGCGCAGGTAGGGCGGCTTGCAATGAAAATGGGCCCCTACATTCTGTCAAGGTAATGAAATACAGCAATACTCAGTTTCGGTTGGGCCCATCAGGCTTTTGGATCTTGGTGTAAGCGCACCTGCTGCACACTTGATAGCTACACCCCTCTATACATACACATGAAACGTCTTTCTGTTAGGAGGTATGAAGTTAAGCATAAGGAAAGTCAGGGGACTTCTGTTTTTAGTTTAAGATGCATACCTATTACTGACTTTTCAACCAGAACGCTTTCAAGAGAGAGCCCATTATGAATTACGACATCTACATGGTTAGCAAAACAGAAGGAGGTTCGGGCAACTCACAGAGGCTGCTCTCCGATAACCTATTACCTATTGTTTATTTATTTATTTAGTTATGTGTTTTTATATAGCGCTGACTTTACCCGAAGGCGTCAGAGCGCTTCACAATAGGAACAGTACTGACACATGAGGAGAAAATTACAAGTGAACAAATTACAAAAGCAATCGTTAAGTTACATGAGGCAAAAGTGACAATCGTGAGCAAACAAATACAAGAGGTAACAAACGGTGCATTACAGGAGGAAAAAGTGACATGTGTGCAGGTTACAAGAGAAAACAAAGTACAGTTAGAGGTATACTACTGCAATATATGGCAGACACTCAAGCACAAGAACAAACATTACGTAGGGAATGGTGGCACTTGTGCAAGTCAATAAAATGTGATTGCAGCGCGGGTGCAGAGAGCCACTCAAAGCATTACAGCACACCACACGTTCACACATCATGCCCTCAATTGACCCCGGGCCCACTGTGGCAGTTTGTACTTTTAAAGCGCATTAGGAATTGCAGTACATACCCTCGGTGTATTCCCCGTAGCTCATGCCGATCTACATCGTCCATCAGTTCTGCTGTCCACATCACAGAGGGGACGAAGTAATTGCTGCCACACCTGCAGGCGCTGGGGTCACGAGCAGCAGGAATTCATCCCTCGCAGCGAGAAACCACTCTGATGTCGGTGGTGGCGCCTTCTGTGAGCATAAGCACTTGCTCAAGAGCGGGGCCATTTCGAGGAGTGGGGAAGCGGCCCTGAGGCGCACGTGATGCGTCACTGTGGAGTTTTCGGGCGAGGGCTGGCCAAAAAATTGGTCCCAGAGCCGTCATTGGTAGCGGTTTCGTGATACAAGATTGACGGCCCTGGGACAACCCACAAACGACTCCGTACTTCACCGTGCTCGTGTAGGGCATGGTGGGTGTACTGCGTACATCATTAACCTTCGGGACGGCGGCCTTGTGACACTGTTGGCCCGTGGCGGCGGCCGCCTTTATAATATACTAGCAGCCCGTCCCGACCTTGTCCGGGAGCAATCAGGCTTCCCCGACCCCTGCCTGCCCCGACATTGTCCAGCATTTCGGGCCCCCGCCCGCCCCGTCCCCCGCCTGCCCCGACCCCCGCCTGACCCGACATTGTCCCCCGGAGCCTTAAAAAGGCGACATATGATAGTCACAGCAGTGCACTATAATGTAAAACCGTCTCACTGTATTGCAGCTATTACTCCAGCCTTCGCTTGGAAATTACCATTTCCATGTGTTTAGAGTGGGGATAAACCGAACCAGATTTCCTGGCTTTCCTTCGGGCTGCTTGCTTGCCCCGTCCCCCGCCTGCCCCGACCCCCGCCTGCCCCGACATTGTCCCCCGGAGCCTTAAAAAGGCGACATATGATAGTCACAGCAGTGCGCTTCAGGCTGTTTGCTTTCCCCGTCCACATGAAAAGTACCACGAAACGAGGGCACATTTAAACACGGCTCCGAGGTTGACGGATCACTTTCGCCTGTGGGGTCTCTTTGAGCGGGGTTTACCCTTGATGGAGCTCTGCGTGCCGAGATTCCAGCATGGTAACATAATGCCCGCGTGTCAACCTAATGACCCTTAAAGCTGAAACGCTGGCGCTCTGCAGTTCAACTTCCTGAGCTGTTATGAGCGCGATCGTGGTAGTTTGGAGCCTTACATCACCCCGTCCCCCGCCTGCCCCGACCCCCGCTGCCTTACCTCAGCTGCCGCTCCTCAGTCCACCGCTCCTCGCCGCTCGTCACCGCTCCTCCCCCGTGCCATGTCTGCCGCTCCTGGAAGCCGCTCCTCCCCGTGCTCCTGACGTCAGCACGCAGGTCGCGGCTGGCGCTACTTCGAGGGGACTACTTTTTTTTTAATGTAAATTTTTTAAATAGAACGTATTTTTTAACTTTATATAGCCTATGTCCATCTGCACACCCTGAGGATTCCAACGATGTATCGGGTGTGTGGATTGGCGCTGTGGTTCCCGAGTTTACCCGCCTCAAAGCCTCAAAGTTCTTCCTTTATAATAGTAGTATAGATATAGATTTGATTGATACTAGTGTCAGTGTGAGTGTCCCCAAATAAATTATAAAGGCGGCCGCCGCCACGAGCCACCAGTGTCGCAAGGCCGCCGCCCCCAAACTAGTGCCGCCTGGGGCGGACCGCCCCCCCCCCCCCCTCCCCCGTGAGTGTCATGCAGAGGGATGGGGCATGCCGCAGGAAGGAAGGCAGCAATGACCGGAGCGAGTGAGGGAGTGAGGAGGCAAGAAGATGAGCCAGATTTGGCCAACCACACAAAACAATTGGTGACATCTGCTGGAGGGAACCAAGCACACAAAAGCAGGACAGATTGACAGTATTGATCAACCAGAGTAAAGGAATTTAGAAAGGCAGGCCAACTAACCAACCAGAAGCTCTGGGCGTGTTGAATGCCCATATCCTGTATACAGCATGCCTCGAACGTAAAGCATCTTTAGATTTCCATCTCACACCTGGGATGAGGTAACTTCACATATTAGCTCGGAATCTGGGAGCATGATATTGGGTAGAGGCCACATCAAGACTGGTGGCACAATGGTCTTTTTAATGGCTTGCGACAACTAAGAATAAATTAAAACAAATGAAATAAATCATAGAGCCAGATAATAAAATGAGTTCTCAGTTAACCAGTGCCATTGAATGCTGCTAATTTATTGTGCATTAACGCAGTAACACAGTCCTTGAATTGCACCTGAGACTCTGACTCAGTTATGACATATTGGCCATTCCTTTTGCTCACCCGTGTTTGGGAGCATATGTGCTGCATCTTGAGTTTGGGTCATAATCGCAACCAAAACATTAGCTGTTCTCTAAAGAAGAGCAGCTGCTTATACTTGTGTGATGTTAATCACAGCTTCCTGATGGGTGGGTGGTCAGTTCTGTAGAAGTGGAGCAAGTAAAGCATGCAAAGTAAACCTTGGCTTTAAGTGAGATGACAAATGCGTGTGTGTGGGGGGGGCTCTGAAAAGGGTGTGACTTATGTAATTAAGGGCGTGGCTTAACACATAAACTAATTTTCTGTGATTCCTTTAGTGTACCATCTAACCAGTATTTTGGTGCTGCTCCGAGCTTTCTGCTGTTGTATTCAAATATATAACACAACAACAGACATACACCTAAACCAGCCAGGGCTATTGGTTTTGTAAGTGATGGTTAGCTGTTTGACATAAATGAGTCTCAACAATGATTTTGTTATAAATAATATTGAAAATGTTTCAAATCTGAAATTATAAGACTGTGAATTAAACATTAATGAGGCCTGTGGAACGGGTGGTCCTCTTTAGAGTGTCTCAATTACCCCTGTTCTGTTCAATTCTGAAATTATAAGACTCTGAATTAAACATTACTGAGGCCTTTCTTTACAGTGTCTCAATTACTCCTGGTATGTTCATTCTATAGCTATGTATGCCTGTTTTCTCTCCACCATTTGCAAATCTTACACCTAATCTCTTTACTCTTCAGCGCCCTCTTTTACCCCTCTCCTCTATTCACTTCCTATCATATCTACTTCACCACCCCTAAGCACCCCACTGACTTGTAAGCACCCCATTTTCTTTAACTTTTCCTTGTTAATATTTTGGCATCTGTATACCTCCTTTACAAACATTTTAGCAGAATCGCAATTGCAACTGAAATACGTGACCATTGCTCTGTGCACTCTGCAAAGAGGCCAACAATTGGATAACCATGTATTCTGAGCACCTTTTTGACCCACTGACAAGCACTGTGAGAAACTCTCACTGCCTTCATCCTAGACCTCTTAATGATGGCCGGTATAAACACCTGGAGGTGACTCAGTTCAAAATATGCATTATGCAGGAGTAATAGCTACTTGGAAAAAACAGCAAAAAAAACACCCTGAAAAAAGCTTAACACTCTTAGTAAATGCAATATTAAGTAAACCGTGAAATATAAACCAGAACTAAATCGCTGACATAAATGACCTAAACGTTTTTCACATTTATTATTCAGAAATCGACAAGTGTTTTTTACCAGTAAAGTTATGGACAATGCTGCAGGGTGTGATAGGGAAGCGTTTAAATGTCTGTTTTCTATAACTACTGGATCTGAGACCAGAAGGGACCTGGCCCAACTAAAGCCTTGAGGTTAACAGTGTCCAACTTTACACCTTTCATAACACCAAATGCTTGCTAGAAGAGATGCAGAAATCAGTATAAAAAAGATGATTTAGAGATGGCATTGCATTGTCTAATGAGTGGGGTAAGTGTGACACAGATGCTCTATACATGAAGAAATGCAGAGCAGATGTCCACCAAGTGTGAGCGTACGGAAAACCAGTTCTAATTGCACAATCCTACACAAACAGTTCACAGCTGTAGTCATCGAGTTAGGCTCCAATATCTAAGTAGTAGATTTCCTGGCTTTTGTCCCCTAGAGTGGTGCACCCGATTTAAGGAAACCCCACATGAGGAAGCAGCATTCTGGAGAAGGATACTTGAGACCCTTACCCTTCAGTATTGTGGCTTCTCTGCAGTTCATCTTTTCATTTTCATTGCTGGCAGAGTTCAGGAAGGATGGCAGATGAAGGACCGGCATCACATTTTGCATGCGTAGAGTGCAGGGGTTCTAGGTCAATTCACAATCTAATAGTGCTGCACATGAATTTCAAAAGTGTGCCACCCCCTTGCTTGGGAGATAACACTCTGACCAATCTGAAGAAGCTAGTGATTGGTACACATGGCCAAAACAACCAGTCATGCCTCGGCCAGCATCAGTGGACTGTAATCGTAGGAGAGAGATACAGGTAGAGGGAACAAAGGATCGTCAAGGAGGTGATGACATGACCAGGAGTCTCGTATCGGACTGAATTATCCATGGTTTTGAGTAGACATGCATTCTAAATAAGAGTGCATGAGAAGCAAGAGCAGAGATAGGGATGGTGGTGCTAGGATGGGACAGTGAGGCCAGCCATCATTCAACATCAGAACACATTTGGAGGAGGCTAGATCTCACCGGGGATGTTTGAATATCCCAGGTATTTATTCTGTAGTCTTGACAGGCTGTAAGGTCAGTACGCCAAGAGAAATTATTCAGTGATTGAGAGAGAAAACCTGTCATGTATGTGGTTGCTGGAGTGTTTCTGTTATGTGATGGAGAAGTATTTTTATTAGATGTACCAACCACAACCATTTGGTGAGTTAACAGAAAGCCATTCCTTGAAATGAAACTACACATATAGCAAGATTAGCCTTAAGGCTACAAGATTACCCATGCAGCTGCAAAGTGAAGTACGTTCTATGAGGAAGAAAAGTCAGGACAGTCTGTTAATGTCTTCTTCCTTTAGCAAGAGAAGGTGATCCCACCAGTTGGGGACCCAGATTGGTTGATGGGATGGGTTGATACCATGTATAACTTCAAGGATGAATGATGGGAGAATGAATGTTTGAAGTTAAGAGATAGGATGTGGGTTGGTGAAAGAATCAACATATTGTTATTAGTGGCTCAGTGGAACAACAACCCATTAAACATGTCCAAGAAGCATTTATTTGAAAGAGACATTGTGTCCAAGAGAAATATTTTTCAGTCATCCTGGGTATAATTTTTGTCCTCTGAGATCTCTCATCAAAGGCATCGTGGTGTGACCCTGATACAAAGAAGGCTGCAAAAATAATTCTGGTGGGTGTATCTTGATGGCGATGCAGAGAGTTATTTGGATGTACAGTGGATGATATGCATTTAAAGAATAGGAACCTCCTTATGTGTTGTAGATCTTTCCAAGAGAGAACTCAACATAGGTTTATGGTGCATTTTGTAGGCCTTTTTCTTATATTGATAACTAGGCAGCGATATCTGATCACCTTGATGTATTACTATGTATGAGGTCGAGGTAAGCTTTTCATTTCCACAGTAATAATCTTTTTTTTTTTTGGCAATTACATGGGAAGGTTTCCGCCGTCACAACGTGTGAAGGTGGCATCTGTGGAAGTACAGGTGTTTTGCACTGATTTTTGTATATCACAGGCAATCGGTGTTACCACCCGATGCCAAGGGCCTCATTAAAGTATTTCAGTCTTCCTCTTAAGGACTGTGTGTATTGGGGTTTGTCTAGTCCAGCCCGATTGTTGGAGGCTATTTAAGCTGTTTTGATGGCCAACCACACTACGCTTAGACCCGATTATACCTTTTTAGGTGAGCGGTGCACCGCAGCGCCGAAGTTCGCCACAGCTGCGCCGAAGGTCGCCACCACCTGCCAGATTATGATTTATTTTGTATTCTGAAATGGGGTGGCTGAGTGGGCTAAAGAATGGTGATGGATTAAACCCAGATCAGTTGACTGGGGGTGAGTGTTTGATTTGCTCAAACGCTCCGTCCATCATCCCCTTTTGTATCGCTTTGTTCGCCCTAAGTGTGGCAGGGTATGCTCAGACGTGAGTCCCTTGCTCACTTGGCCACTGAATTCAAGATAGCCTGGCTGATGAGGATTATGAATCCGAAACCGGTCCCAGGATGCTTGTTTCCGGTCCATGGAAGACATGGCTTGGCAGTTCGGGCTGGACTGTTCCCATGAGGCACAGGGTCAGACTGATTTGCATATAGCCATGTCTGAAATGGGGTGGCTGAGTGGGCTAAAGAATGGTGATGGATTAAACCCAGATCAGTTGACTGGGGGTGAGTGTTTGATATGCTCAAACGCTCCGTCCATCATCCCCTTTTGTATCGCCTTATTTTGTATTCTGGCAGGCGGCGTGGTGGTCCCATGGCGGTGCCTCTTTTAAAGGCTGCAGTGCCTTTGATAAAGGCACTGCAGTGGGACTCGAAAGTCCATGCCGTGCAGGAACCTATGTGCATGCACACAGGCGGCACATGTTATGCCCCTTGTGTGCATCCACATGCGGTTGAGGCACACGGGGGCCCTGTAGGTTTACATGGAGGTGAAACGGCCATGTAAACCCTGGAGGAGAGGAAACTCGTAATATGCTTGGAAGGACCACGGAGGTCCTGCCAAGCATATTGGGGTGTCTGAACGCTGCTCCAAAGCCAGGGAATGGCTGTTCCCCGGCAGAGCCGGCGGTCTGACCGGCCAACTCCTAATGGGGCGCTCGGACTGCGGTGCAGCAGTGGCTGGATCCCCCACTGCCGTGCCACCACGAGTCTGGCGGTCCTCGGTCCACCAGACTCGTAATCAGGCCCTTAGTTGCATAACGACTCATTCACTGTTTGAGCTGTTAAGAGGTGGGAAAACTGTTTTCAGCTTGGTGCTAGGTTGGTTAAAGGTGTTGAATGCTTGGAACTGTTGTGCTCTAATGCAAAGAGAGTTAAGGTTAAGGGTAGATTGGATGTAAAATGGGACGCATTTAAGATTTATTATGTGAGAGATTCCGTGTTCGATTCCGATGGGAAAGTATTGTGTGTAGGGAAGCCACGTCTGGTTTGTACATTCATGTTTTTTATTTGCACTTCCTTAGCTTAATGTTTTTATTGGAGTATCTTTAAAGTATACACCTAGCTACTTATTGTAGAGGAGCTCTATGCAGGGCGCATAACCCACATGTGGTACACATGAAGTTATGTTTACAATAATTGTTTCTTACCAATATAAATTAAAAACGGAGAAGTGTTAATATTTCAGAAGGAAAACGCGAAGGGCAGTGTGAAAGTTGTGAAAAGATAAGTTGTGATTTTTCCCCCTAAATTACATCAATGAGGGGGGTAAAGACCGAAGTGCAAATGGTGGCTATTTCAGATTCTTTGTCCATAAGGTGAAAACGCCTGTTGACATGTACATTCTTTGGAAGTCTTTTGAAAGACCAACCTGGCAACCTAATTGATGTGCATGCCCCTCACCTGCTTTTTTAGGGCAAGTTTTTAGGTTTTCTCAGATGTTTTCTAGCTCATGCAACACACTTTAATATGGATTCTTGCAGGGTGAGGTAGCCAGCGTACATCTCGTGATGCCGTGGAAATGCGCGCACTCTTTCCTTGGTGGTTAATTTGCATGTGTTCAAGTTCTCTGCTGAGGAGTGTGTCTCCGGTTGGTGGGGTAGGTGACAGAGGGATTTTTCTGATGACGATTAGGTTAAAGAAGTAGGACATGATGCTGGCCTGAGTGAATGGAGTGAGTATGACTATTTGTGAAAATGATCAGGCGCTGATGGTGTGTTTGAAATTGTCCAGCTGGCAGAGAAGTCTGCTCTTAGTGTGGGAACGTCACATTTCAAGGTTTGGCCCAGCAGTAGATGGGTGTTAGTGTGTACCCTTTAGCCTCGGATTCAGAGCTGATCTCAGGAGCAGGATGCTTGGGTTGAGGCAACCCAGACCTCAGTCAGATTCGTAATAAGACACTGTTGCTTTTACTTCTTGGACTCTCAAACAGTCGTCAGGCCTGAGGCGCGAATTGCTCTCAAGATGGGACCCTCACTCCAGCGAGGCCTGTGGAGTAGACTGCTTCCAATGGGAAACCCTCACCCCACAGGCAGGTCTAGGGAGCAGGGCAGTGGGACATTCAGACCTCAGCCTACTATGAAAGGCATTTTGCTCTATATATAGGACCATCGGCCACAACTCCGTTACACTGCTTTCTCTGAAATGACCTCTAAAAATGTGATAAGTGTGACCGTGTATCCTGTGACTTTATCTTACACAAACACTCACGGTCCTGGAGATTGAGTTTTGTGCACAGGTGAAGAATTTCTCAGACGCACAACCATTTCCCCATGACCCTGCCAAAAAAAGAGGTGAGACAGAGCAGCTGCTGGAATATTCAGTCATCAGAGACTGAAGTACGCTGTGTCAGTGATTTGAGAAACTTTAGGCTGAAGGCCAATTTACTTACTCTGCGTTTACTATCGCAATGGCATTCTCTGCCTAGGGTCAAAGTACCTATGCTTTGGGGCAGTCGTGCATGCTTTGCATGGCATAAAAATGACAGTAACTGGAACATCAGCAGTGCCTGATATGACTCAGTGGCCAAAAGAGATAAGAAAATGGTGTCAGTGTCCGAGAGGATGACTAAAGAAGAGGGCTTGTTTCAGCTAGAGTGTCTACGATGGCATGGTGCTGGCAAAGCATATGTTTGCAGTCAGGATGGATTGGACGGGGCAGTGTCTGTAGTAGGCTGACTAAGGCTGTGTCTGGCAGAGTGGCTTTAAAGTGGGATACGTCACGGGCAGAATGGGAGGAGGTGAAGGTGGTGGCATCTGGCAGATCGACTGTGTTGGCATGGTGTCCGAAGTGCACCTCACAAGAGGCGTGTGTCTGGAGTGCGGCCATGGTGGAGATGGTGATTGTCAATTAGAGAAAACTTTGCTCGGCACTTGACATGGGAGAGCCTAGGTAGAGTATTAGAGTGCATTACACCGCCCTACAGTCGATATTGCCGTGGTGTATGGTGGCAGGCACTTTCCGGCAGGCTGACTTAAATCAGGGAACATTCAGGCGAGTAGATGAGATTGTTGTGGCTTTTGCACAGTCAGTCAAACTGATAGTGTCTGGAAAAGTGGCTGAGATGGGTATGTTTTGGAGCAGAAAGGTTGAGATGGGTCCAAGTGAATGAGGCAGGATGGTGTCATGAAGAGCCAATGAGGCCTCTAGATTTTCTCATTTAAGGTGGTGTTTTCCAGTAAAGTGCATTATTACCCCTTCTTTTGGGGACAGCAGGGCTTTAAATGGGATGTAAAAAGTGGGGGTCTCTAAAAGGGTCATGGCCTTTAGAATTATAGGTGTGGCTTAACCACTTAAACAAAATGTCTGTGATTCCCATAGTATGCCACCTGACCAGTATTTTAGTATCTCTCCGAAAATTCCGAAATTTAATTCAGTCTCTGTAACCATCATTGGACTTCCCTGGCGTCCAGGTTGTGAGCGGGTCAATTTCAAGGCTCTGTGCATGGCACACAAGGCTCTTCGCAATGCTGGCCCTGAATTCTTCAGAAAGACCTTATAATTGTATACTCCCAAGCGCACGCCTCGATCTACTGCAGCCAAAATGGTGGCCATCCTCAGATTTAACAAAGCCCGCTTGGGTTGCAAAAGTTTCTGATTGCCGCTTGCAAGCTGTGGAGTTCATTGCCCCTTAGACTTAGAGCACAAACTGAATTGCGGCAATTTAAGAAACTGCTAAAAACTTGGCTCTATTCGCACATTCTTCATTGCACTAGGTCTTCCTTCTGGACTTGTTCTCTGATGCTAGCGCCAAGACGTCTTCAGAGATTCGCACACTCTATAAGTCTTTCACTGACTGACCTACTTTCTGTTATGGCACCCACATATAATACACAACAATTGACATACAGCTAAAACTAGCCAGGACTATTTGCTTTGTCAAAGATTGTGTGCGCGCGTTCCCTGGAGAGAAGGAAAGAATTGGGTGGCCCTCTTTTCTGAGCACCTTTCTTACCCACTGACAGGCACTGTGAGAACCTCGCACTGCCTTCAGCCTCTACTCAACAAATATACAAGTTATGAAATATATTATTTACTTGACAAACAAATATACCAAAATCGAAAATGTCACTCCGCCGAAAGTCCGCCCATATTTTTCATTGGCTTGTGTCATTGTCCTTTGGAAAATGTGGCTTTTCATTGGTCAATATACTTAGTGGTCCCTCCTAAATACCGCCTTGTCTCATTTTGTAACCTCCCATGAGGACACCCCCAGTTACATGTGCTAATACTCGGTAGGCTTTAATCACTGCCTCCAAGCACTATTTGCTTAAATGGTTTTCTCCTGCCTGCTGCAGGCAGGACACGCTGTACCCCATCGCTTAAATTATAATCATACAGTGGCGTCCGTGACTTTGGTTTACTTCCGACACCCAACGCAGCTGCATGTTTTTTTAAATGTATTTTTTATTACTGTTCTTTTTTTTTGTTGTAAAAAGTGCTCCATACCGTGTTTTCACTTTAATGGCAGCCGAACCCCTTTCTTTAGACACGGCTCATCTAAGGAAAGGGGCGCAGCCAACATTAAAGTGAAAGCGCCGCATGGGCGCTTTTTACAAATGAGCATTTGAAATGCAGTAGGTCTTGCATTTACAAGAGTTTTGTAAATGCGAGACCTATTGCATTGTAAAAGCTTGTTTAAAACAACAAATACATTTTTAATTTCAAAAGTTTTTATTAGTAGTTTCAAAAAGAAAGCAAAGGAGAAAGTTGACAAGCGTACATAAGTGATACATACAAGTAACGACTAATTCATTTAATTAAGATAGTGGTTATAGTACTGACAATGGAGTAGAAGACAGTGATTACCAATAATCAATAGCCTTATAAAACATAACACAAAGTAAATAATAAATGAATAAATGAGGAAATTATAGGCTTGAAAATACAAAATGTGACAGTATGAGCGGTAGTATCAATAAGTTGGTCCACAGGTTGATGGCGCTTCCTATTATGCTGACTAATATCCAGCTATGTGGACAGGGAGGCACCGGCCGATCTAGAATGCAGAAGAAAGAGGGGGGGGCTGGGTCGAGGGTGCATGTAGGAGACTCATGGAGGTTTGTGGGCACTAAAGTAGTTGTCAAGGGTGATCGACATTCGCCTCCAAGGGGGGCGCCATGGAGAGTGTTGAAGAGATATATTGTCAGTACCTCAAAGATTGATTACCCAATTTAGCCAGCAGGCATAGTTAGATTTTCGGGTATCTTTCCAATTATTGAGAACTACCTTTACAGCAGCCATGAGTAGTAGGTCTAATAATAAATAATAATAAAGGAGTTTATATAGCGCTTGGTTACGCCCACTCGGTGTGTCCCCGCGCTGTGGAGATAGAGCAACAATATAGTCCGGAGGCATCAGGGCTAAGGAAAAGCCATCCAATCTAATGATGACGCTAGTTGGTGAACAAATGAGTTTTAAGAAGGCTCCTAAACCTAGTCTCCGACCCTTCTAGCCTGAGACATGTCGGAAGTTGGTTCCAGTTTTGAGCGAATAGGAATCTGAACGAGCGACCTCCCATCCTCGCTTTCTTAATCCTAGGGATTTCAAGCTGCCCCGTCCCTGCCGATCTCAAAGTTCTGCCCTGCACGTATCTGGTGACCAGATTTCCCAGGTACGTAGGAGCCTTGTGCCAGAGAATACGATGGCATATGAGAAGGGATTTGAACAGGACCCTCTTCTTGATGGGGAGCCAATGAAGAGCTGCGAGGGCTGGTTTAACTGCCGCCCTTCTGGGTAATCTCAAAACCATCCAGGCTGCCGCATTTTGCAGAATTGTAAGCGCCCAAGATTCTTTTCAGATGCTCCCAGATATAAGACATTCCCATAGTCCAAACGGGACGTTATTAAAGCCTGGGTCATTGTCTGTCTGGCTTCAAGTGGGAGCAGATCCAGTGTTTTGTTTAATGTTTTTAGAACCCCAAAACATTTCCCCACTAATCGTCGGGTATGGACTTCATAGGAGAGGGCAGGGTCCATCCACACCCCTAGATTCTTAGCCTCCTTACAAGACGTAGGGGTAGGGCCTAGGCATTGTGGCCACCAACCAGTAGTCCAGCTGGTTCTGTCCCCACCTACCACCAGCACCTCGGTCTTGCCTCCATTTAACTTTAAGCAGTTCTTACTCATCCAGGAGGTCAGCTCCTGCATGCATGCCTTAAAATTGGAGGCTTCGGCCGAGAGAGCCTGGGATAGGGAGATCAGCAGCTGGGTGTCATCAGCATACGAAACTAACTTCACCCCAAACGCCTGTACCACCTCAGCCAGAGGGGCCATGTATAGATTGAACAGAGTGGGGCTCAGGGCAGAGCCCTGAGGCACCCCCTGCTCTAAGGCAACCTCTGAAGACTGAAAGGACCCCCTTCGGACCTGAAAGCTGCGGCCTGTCAGGAAAGACTTCAGCCACCCTAGAGCGGGCCCCGAGACACCACCTTTGTTCAGACACTGCAGCAAGGTGAAATGTGCCACAGTGTCGAACGTCGCACTGAGGTCGAGCATTCTCAGTGCCATGGTATATCCGGCATCTACTCCTTGCCTGATGGTCTCAGTGGCTCTTAACAGAGCAGTTTCGGTGGAATATCCTGCGCGAAAACCCGATTGAGAGGGGTGCAGGAGATTGGCCCCCTCCAGGTGCGCCATCAACAGGGTATTGACCACTTTCTCCGCTACCTTGGCTACGTTGGGCAGCAGTGAAATCGGTCTGAGATTTTCTAGGACATCATGACTGATATTGGGTTTTTTCCTGATCGGTAGAACTACCGCTCTCTTCCAGGCCGTTGGCAGTGTATGGGATGCAAAGGAGATCTCCAGGACATGTCTGATGTAAGGCTCTAGGATCAGCAGACTCTCTCCTAACACCTTAGGAGGTGCAGGGTCTCTAGGAGACCCGGATTTAATGCTAAGACAAATAAGGCCCTGTCATTGTCATTGAGGGACGTGGCTTTAAGGAACCCAAAGACTAGGAATGGCAATTCTCTGGGTGGGGAGAAAGAGAAGACTTTATTGATAAATTCGAAGACTTTATCCCAAAAGGGGACCACGCATTCATATTGGAGTATGAGATGTTCAAGGTCTCCTTCAGCACACTTACAGTTCCAACAGAATGCATCAGCTCTGATATTGTGAGCGAAAAGACGTGCCGGTGTCCAGAAAGCTTTATGAAGTAGCCAAAATTTAGTCTGGGAAATCTCTTCCTCCATCAAAACCCTTAAGAGCAATAAGGCCCTAGGCCCTGACGGCTTTTCGGCCAGCTTCTATAAGGAGTTTGAGGGAATTGTCAGCCCTGTTTTACTAGACCTGTTCCAGTCCTTTTCCATAAAGGGTGGTGTCACTGATTCAGTGAGTGAGGCCACCATAATTGTCATCCCGAAAGAGGGGAAAGATCCCCTTCTAACGAAAAACTACCGCCAATCTCGCTCATAAAGCTGGATTGCAAGATTTACGCAAAAAACCTAGCCAGCAGACTGAATGCAATCCTCCCTAAATTAATTAGTAATTCTCAAGTGGGGTTCCTTAAATACGGCATGTCCAACGATAATACGAGATTGCTTTGCCATGTTTTAGAAAAAGCCAAAATAACAGCCACTCCCTCCGTTGCCATCACCCTGGACGCGGAAAAAGCGTCGACAGGGTATCGTAGCTCTTTCTAAAGCATTGTATGCAATCTTTCAACCTGGGTAAGTCCTATATTGACATGGTAATGGGCCTTTATTCCTCCCCGCCCGCCCGAATCGCCATAAAAGGCTCTCTTTCTGAACCTTTCCGTTTAGAACAAGGGACCAGACAAGGTTGCCCCCTTTCTCCAGCTCTTTACCTCCTTGCCCATGAACCTCTCATTGCCGATATAAAACAAAACGATAATATCAAAGGTGTGGAATTTGGTGGCGCTCGAATAAAATTGGCAGCAAATACATTTTTAAAGCACAAACCCACATACAGTTGTTAAGTAATTATCTGAGTGTCTCGAGCCTATTGAGGGCTGAGCGGGGCCTTTCTTATGCTTAGCGGTTCTTTTCTCTTGCCGAGCAGGGCCAGTCTGTGGACAAGCATGGCCTGTCTGTAGATGAGCGGGCGTGTTTGTCTCTGTTTAGGGCCTGTCTGGGGTAGGGTGGCGGGCTGAGTGATGGCCTGTCTGAGGCTGAGCGGGGTCCTGTCTGGTGCTGAGCTGGAGCTGTGCGAGTCCGAGCTGGCCTGTCTTGAGCAGTGCAGAGCTTAGTTTAGTTTGTTCAGAGCTTAGCCAAGGGTACTTGAAGAATGTTAGGTGTGTTATAGGGCATGCAGAGCCTTGTGAGGGGGCAAAGCATTGTTGTGCAGAGCCTGTGTGCATATAAATAGAAATGTGCAAAGTGAAGTCAAATTGTTCAGAATGGCTCGAGTCCAAGGTAGGCTGAAAAACTATGGCTGATTCGAGGCATTCTTCTAGCTAGTTTGAAACTCTAGGTTTCAAAAATTTGAGACAGGCGTCACAAATGCTAATGAACTAAGTCTGTTAGCTTACGAGCAAAACTATCTTAATTTCTGTAGCTGACGCTCTGTAAATATGTACACAAGATTACAAACAATGCAGGTTTACCAGTCAGTGGGGATGGGGAAGGAGATCAGCTGCTCTGTTGTGGATGGCATCTGTCTAGTGGAGTGACCATGCTGGGCTGGTGTTTCACACAGCTCCTGGGATATGGAAAGTCGCATGTGAGGTACAATGAAGCCAGAATGTTCATAGGGAACACATGGTAGCGCCTGTCAGAACAGCTGGAGCTGAGGCTGCTGACTTGGGAGCATTATAGTAATCAGGATAGTGTAGAGAAGAGCTTCTGTGGGAGTTCTAACCGCTTTAGATAACAGCTCTTTGTAAGAGATTCATGTGTCTCCATATTGTTTCTCCACAGAGCGTGCCATCCCCTTCTTGCTGGTGGAATTGCACTTTATAAAAATACCAAATAAATAAAAAGGGAAGCCAGGAACCTTCTGGTCACAGTACGGACAATGAAAGCAGGAGAAGGCAACCTGCTCATATAATCACAACCTTGTGTTTACTGATGAGAAAAGCTGCCTGTCCGCTTTCAAACCTGGACTGTCACCAGAGATGAGGGAACAGAGCTCGGTTACTCTTCCTAGACTGTTTCTTTCTAAATATCTTTTTACATAGCCCATTCGCTTTGTCCTGTTTGGTTATTTGTCCAAAATCTGAATTACAGTGGTTCATTCTGTTCGGCTCCATGGTTTTGGCTGTGAAATGAGCGGGGTCTTGTGGTTTGAGCTCTCACGGTGGATCTGATTGGGTTCTGATGAGTAAAGTTCTTAGGTTGCGTTTTCACATAATCAGTCCATGGTCACCAATTGTTGGTGCCCTGACTCCAACATTGATTATCTAACTGTGAAGGTTTTTGGGGTTTGGTAACTATGGGCATTGCGTCAGCAGTGACCTCCTCTCCTGCTGAGCACCATTTCACCTTAGTACCAAGTGTGATGGAAGTTGCTGAACTGAAGAATGTTGTGGCAGCATACATCTAGAAAATTAAATATTTTGGTTGAAGAGTAATCTATTAACATCACGCTCAGCAGGTAGCGTGCTCTTTGACCAGACAAACAGAGCCTTGGCTGTAGTTCCCCGCTCCGCATCTGCTGTTATCTCATAGCTGCAGGTCAACACCTGCAACTGGAAGGACCGTCTAGTGAATGTTTAGCAAAGGGAAGTGAGGGGGGTGGGTGGCAGAAGGAATGCCTGTCTACAGGATACTGAACTGGGAGAAAGTGAAGTTCAGGGTTTTAGAGTCTGTAGATAGAGCTCCCTAAATCTCATTCTTGAGCCATCTGAGATGCTGGGTGCAGTATATGCTGCAGATGAGATCTGCCAGAGGATACAGAACTGCGAAATTAGAAAAAGGTCTATGGTTGAAGGGGGATTGATGGAAGTAATGATTATAATAGTACAGGGTCAAATGTATTCTAAGATGGCTGGCTGAGGTCTTAGGGAGGTCTTTATAAGAGGGGACAGGACGTTTGAGGCAGAATGTGATAGAACACTGTAAAATACAGCCTTAACGGGGTGTGGTTTGCCCAGTACATCCCTAAGTCTACCTAAGCAAATGGACTTGTTACCCTATTGATAGGCATGCCCCTATCAGAGAAGTGAAGTTATTGGTAGAGGATTTGAAAGGAGTGTGAAGGTGACCGTACTGGCACATTTAGATGCTAACCGTGTTACTGATGTTGGGACCAGTCAATAATGCTATTTTGCCGTTTACCCTCCCTGTGAGTAATCTGACTTCACACTGTAGAAGCTTGGTGCCAGGTATGGTCTCTTTTTGTGGTCTCCTAGGCAGCCACACATTTAGATTTTAAAAAGAAATGAAGAAACATCTGATATTTTAACAGGAAAAACATACTTTATAAGTTTTCACCCCTAACCCATAAAGCCTAGCTCAAATGTAAAATAAAGGGGTGGTCCATTCTGGAATTACGCTTTTCTTGATGCGTCTCAGCAGTATCGATTTTTGTATGAGTGATATCACCGCTGTCAATCTGTTCTCCTATTTTAGTGAATGAGAAATCAGAGTCCAGTTGTTTAACGACCCATCTAGTTACTTGCTCCCTAGCCTTTGTTGCTGCCTGTCTCCCACCACAGTGTCCATAAACTCTCATGACCGAATTTGCTTTCCACGCTGCCTGTCCAGGTCTAACCACAGGAAATAGTGGCCATTGCCTGGGACTTTGCTCTACTTCAGAGTCTTCTGTCCACTTGTTAACACGACAGCAATTTAATGTCAGGAGAAGGGAGCCAGACTTGAAAAACGTCTTGTCATTCCTTCAAGCTCAATCTGGTACTGCGCTTTCCCTGCGATTCTAATACTATAGGCTGCAGGTTCCTTTCTCTGCCTTCCAAACAACCTGCTGTTCCCTGGAACTTGTACAGCATCTCAGGAGGATAGAACACCTGGCCTACTCGTGTTATGAGTCCCCTTGTTTATTGGTCTTAGTCAGTCGGGGACTGGAGGGACACTACTAGATTTCCAGCACGAAAGACCACGAAATACACACCAGCAATCTTTAGCACGGGGCAGGCCAGGTATTCTATCCTTTTGTCGCCAGTAGCACAAGGGTACAGGGACATAGGATCTGTGTGGGGAACACTAACATACAAGTTATTAAATCGTTGTCTCATTCCACTTAGGTAATAGAATATAGGGAAGACAGTGATGTTGGATGGGTCTTATGGTCCTGAGGAATGACCACAGGTGTATAATTACCAGATAAGGGGACCTGAAAAATGTCGGCCCAGTTAAGGCAGTGAGGGAGGTAGCCTAATAAATGCCACTTATCCCACTTATTGTTTGTTTTTAAGCGTGTATGAGGAATGCCTATTTCAAAATAAAGTAGTCACAGTAATACCTGCCCTGCTACAAGTTTAACAGATTTCTTTCACAACCCTTACAAACCAAAAAAGCCTTTAGCTAGTATGGTGCTGGGGAAGGAGTGCCCCTGTAAGGAAGCATGCCATCTAGTGTGGGTGAAGGGTTGCATCCTTTTTACAAATATTTTTTGTTTAAATTTGATACAGTTGGAGAGGTTCCATTGACCATCGGGACACGAAAAATCATAAAAATGCTAATAGACCTGCAGAATTAGTGACTTAAATAATCTACTCAACCTAATTGTAATGCTTTTGACCCATATATTGGCCTTAAAATTGTGATCCTGGACAAATATTTTAATTCACTGAGCGGACATTTTCTTCATTATCACATATGAGAGCACCTTCAAATACGAGAGTTCAGCATGCCTGTTGTACAAAAAACTCTTGTTTAATTTAATGGACTAAACTTTTGCTCCATATATAATACAAATCCTATCACATATAGGATACACATGACCCCTGACTTGCCTCTTAGTTCAATAACCACATTGTCATCAGGGGCGGTTCGTCCTTTGGGTCGTTGCCCCCTTAATATTTTGACCCCCTAATTAAATGCAAGTAAAGCCCGAAACATTTTAGAACTTTTTAGGTATTTCTGCCGCGGGCCGGTTTCGGTGTCAGGAATGAGGAGGCAGATCCCTTGAGAATCCTCCAGTCCGCGGCTGAGGGGGTGGGGCATATTATTGAAATCTATTCCAAACCGGAGCCAAGAGGGAAACAAGCATTTACAATGCAACGGTTTCGCCTTTGGAAAAGTTTGAGCTATTGGCATTGTAAATGACAACATTTGTATTTATGTGTTGGTTTTGAAAACAGATAAATAAATGGCATTGTCCTTTACATTGCCAATAGCTCTAACTTTTCCAAAGGCGAAACCGTTGCATTGTAAATGCTTGTTTCCCTCTGTGTCTCCAGCTATGTCTAACCGTTGCTTTTTGCATTGTTCTGGTAAAACAATGTCCTTGGTTTTCAAGGGAGTTCTAATGTTAATCCATTAGCAGTAAGATGCAGGCATTTGATTCTGACTGGCTACCTTTCCCTACTCACGTACTAGGCTGTAAACCTACTTTTGGCTAGAAGAATAAAAGGGACCAAGCTAGGAACTACATTGTATTTTGCCTTTCACAACTCTGCGCTTTGGCATCATGACATAAGATACAATGGTCTATTTTTATTTTATCTGACTAACAGCATTCTGCATCACTGGGCTTGTAGTTATGCTTTTAACCGTTTCATCATAGGCTCAAAATCCCAGCATACAAAGTGTTGTTGCCTAAAATGCCAGAACATGCTGGAGGTGTTACACATGACAGAGCCACTAGTCAGCTATGTTTTCAAATGTTACAGTCTTCTATTCCATTACAAAAATTACTTGTTTCATGCGTGAAACTTATGCATTCCCTCTAACTCACCTACATCATGCATTAAAACAAGTATTGGTGATGTGAATAGTTTGGTCTTCTGTTTAGTGGAAAGTTTCATACATGCCTTCACAACACAGTAAATGTATAACAGACCCCAGCAGAGCAATCTTCCTTTAAAATAATAAATGAAAGACAGGTGGCAGTGACAGAGGGAATATCACAAGGGTCTCTCACACATACAGAACAACCCTCTTTACAGAACTGGTACACTGAGGGAAGAAACTATGAAAACTTCCCAACTTCAGAAGGAAGTTACAGACAACTACAGTAGCATCAGCGCACGTGTTCCCATCACAGGACAGGTGCAAATTAGGAAGCAGAAGCGCAATGTTAACTTTCTCACAAAAAAGGGAAAGTATGGCATTAGTAAATCAAGCTGTTCCCTCTCACAGAAGTCAATTCATGCAATCTTCCATTTACCGCAGAACAGAACCAGCAGGGCAGCCTAGTACAAGCTTTCATCGCCCACAGAATAATAAGTACACTAAAGGTGTAGGCTGCAGACAACTCTAGAGTGGGTGCCTTATCAGTAAGATGAATGTGCAGGTGGATGAGTTGGTGAATGTGCGAGTTCAGACCACATTCTTGGTTAGCTGATATTTCACGTCCGCATCTGAAGAATCCTGCTGCTGTCACTGGCACAGCCTCTGTTTCTGGTGAATTTTTGGTGGGCCACAGACTGAGAATTAGCCATCACCTGGTCGGCCATTGTTATTTTGAGCAGCCTCGCCATAGTGTAACTCTGCCCTAGATGTCCACGAGAGTGCGAACCTCTTGAGAAGGGTTGTACAATCCCAGACTTGGTGCTGCACCTGTTCAAAATGTTGAGGGCCACCACCAATGTGTATACTTTAGGCGAGGTGGGGACGACTAAAGAATGGCACATACAGGACATCTGAATATGGAGAATGTAGTTTAGTTTACAGTGCGAGATGGGCAAGAGAAGGTACACTGTGAAGGGTGCACCAGGGGTGGAGGATTGTGGGATCTCACTGATGACATGCTGAGTCAGATGAGTCCTATGTTGATATCAATGATGCAGGCACTCTAGGTTGTGGGAAACCTGCACAGATATTTCCGGGCCGAAGCTTGAAAGAAATTAAAGCCAGGCATGTTTATTTGTACAATAAGAAGTGATCAAAGTCATACGGTGCGCGCATTTCCGGTGCGAACATTTAGGTACGTTTCAAAAGCTCGCTAGATAAGGAAAATGCTTAAATGCGTTTAATTATTCAGACAGCGTGCTCGGCTGGCTACTGCATGCAAATGAAATATGCGTCACTGTTTCCCTTATCAGATCTTGCAAATCAGTGGGGCTCTCAAAGTCCAGCGCACACGACACTGAAGCACGGCTAAGGGGTAAAGTATGGAACTGCCTGGGATCGGGTGGGGTTGCACGAGAGAATGCGAGGCTCGATGCTGCATACTTCCTCTGAAAGGAAACTGCATGCTGTTGCAAGCCCTAGTGGACGGCTCTGGGCTGCAGATCAGCAGAAAGTGATCTGGGCGTGCAAACCGCGGCAGAATGGGCTAACCCCCCCTGCCCCGGGTCTCTGGTTTGAGCTCTCTGCTCTCTGGGTGCGAGATCGCACTACGGGGGGAGGGGCGGACACCGACAATGTGTCCCGACGCCCCTCTCCCCTTGCAGGCACTCACCGGGTCCGGCGGCTGCTGGAGGAGAGCTCCCGCTCCTCGGGACTCTCCGGGGCCGCGGAGGGACGTTCTCTTTCCCCGGGGCTCCTCCTGTGCTCGGGAGCCTCGGGACGGTCGATGCTGCTTCCTCCTTCCGGCTCTCTCCTCCTCCTCCTCCTGTGATGACGCGGAAGGGGGCTCGACCGGCTGGGCCAATCCCAGCGCGGCCCGGGCTTGAAGGCGGGCGCTGCTTCCTCCTCTCACTCGGGGCCGCGGCGGTGAATACACGGAGCAATGCCGGGTGGGCACCGGCCTTAAATCTAAATATTAAGCGAGGTGGGCACTCGCTCGGGGTACCACAACAGCGGCAAGGTCCCTGGCAGGGTGGGCACCTGCCAGCGGACAAAATACTCGAAAATCAGGTGCCGGCAATGCCGGACCAGATTCGGGGGCGTTCCCGGCTTTCGGCTGACGTCGCGTGGCGTCGGCAAAAGCCAAAGAATCTCGGGAACGCCCCCGAATCTGGTCCGGCATTGACGGACAGGCCCCTCGTCCAATGGCTAGGCTCCATTTATGGAGCCAGCCAATGAATGACGAGGGCCGACCCAAAGCCACACTACAGTTCTCATAAGATTTCTCCTGCGCAAAAGCTGCTTGCGCAGCTTTTTGCAGTCGAAACCTAAAAAGGGGGAAAAAACAGGGTTGCCCTCCACTCAAAAACTATCCAATAAAAAAAAAAACCCTGTCCCATAGACGTTTAAGAGTTGGTATAATTTTTCTCAGCAACAGAGAGGCCAATTGTCAGTTTCTACTGCTGCACCACCAGACTACCGAGTTTAATCTTAGGATGTAATACCATATCACATCCAAAATTATTAAAAAGACTAGAGAAGTTCCTTGTGAAATTTCAAAAAGGCAGTTAGGATGAACACAGAAATGATGTCTGAACCCACAATTTGCGCAGTACATCAACGAACAACCGTGAAAAATGTGTGAAGAACAAAAGGATCCCTCACGGGCGCACCACCCTCGGGGCAACTGGCAAGTACTCACCAGATTAGGCCCCTTTTCTCATCATTGGTAGTCATTTTGTTCAGAAATAAATGTGTCCAAAACAAAAACAAACAAATAATGAGTGATTGGAGTAACCAATATTCACTCCTTTTGTGACAAAAAGTGATTAAAATCAACAAACACACCTTACACAAAACTTTATTCTGAATTCTTAGGCGTGATTCATTGAATTAAAAAGGCTGGTAGCTAACTCTGCATACCATTACCTATTGCATATTATTGAAAGACAGGAGACACTATCTGAGTCAGAGAGGCCCCAGTACTCATGTTAGGTTGGACGGTGGCCTCTCTCCGGCCAGCCCGACATGCACACGGAGGTCCTCTTAGAGAGTCTTCCCCCTGCTTGTACTGGAGCCTGGAGTGACTCATAGGCGCAGTGCCCGGGGCTCACTAATGAGCGTTGCGGTCCCCTGCCCCAACCAATCCAGGCACTGCTGTAACAGCAGGAGAAGTGTCTGTATTGGCTACAGCCTAGTAGCGGCAGCATGCACTAGGGGGTGGGCTTCTCCTCGCTCCTCTCGTGCCTGCTGGATCTGAGCCGGAGCGCGGAACCGGAGCCCGCTGACGCTGATCTGGTGCTGAGGGGCGGCAGAGTAGCAGTGCGCCGCCTCCTTCTTCCATGGGGACATCGTAACCTTCCCTGGTCAGACTCCTGACAGCACCATGTTAGGGCTGGTCACCGACTCCTGGTAAACGTGAAAGAAAACCCTCTACATGACCAGGCATGCGCCGCTGGTGAGTGCCGCATACCTTAACCACTGTGGTTCCCGAACTGTGCGCCGCGGCGCCCCAGTGCGCCGTAATTAGGTGCCAGGGGCGCCGCGCACAGCTAGGGTGACCAACCGTCTGTAAATTCCAGGGCCATCACAGGGAGCAGCGCTGCTCCCCTGTGAGAGGCCTCACCCCCGCTGCTGGAGCTGCTCGCACTCCTCCAGGAGCACAGGAGCAGCCCCTCCCGCCCATTGAAATTCTGTATGGGGCTGATTGCCACTTACTGAATGACAATGGGGTGGTCAGGGGT
Source organism: Lissotriton helveticus (assembly GCF_964261635.1). Taxonomy (NCBI): domain Eukaryota; kingdom Metazoa; phylum Chordata; class Amphibia; order Caudata; family Salamandridae; genus Lissotriton; species Lissotriton helveticus. Next base: position 371,916,290 of record NC_136065.1, read on the forward strand.
GTTCAAGCATGTGGCGGGCTCCTCCTGCCTCAGTGTACAGAAGGGCATTCTGTTAGATAAAAAAAAGTTAAACGCCCACGCTGCAATGTTAGAGAACACTTCATTTAAAGAAGCCTGTGAAATAAGTTTAAAAGAACAGGTTAACGTTCTTTCACTGTCTCATCATTTTTTAACTGAAGTATTTTCAATATTATATTCAACAATGCCATGGTTGCTGCTTTTTTATTTTAAGGAACTAGCAACCATTGACAAAGCCAATAGTCCTGGCTTGTTGTTGGTGCAATGATACTTGCTGTATTATATTATCTAGTAGCACACTGCCCGACCTCCACTACAAATCTCCTCCCCAAAAATGAGACGTTGTTTGCAGTTTAATTTTCAACACTATCAAACGTTTTGCAGTCTGTGTACTTTTCTGTCAGTGCTGTGAAAATAATTGTTACCAGCGTGGCAGATTAAGACTTGACAAAAGTATATTCTGCTCTGCTTTTTTGCGAACGACCTTGATTCAGCTACGATAATTTGAATGACCAACCTCTGAAACTGTATAGGATTAAAATGTCGCCTGTCTTGGATTTTCTGTGACTGCCTTAAGAAACCAAGGGCTGCAGTTATGGAAAAACGTCAAGGAGATGTGCAGGGCATACTGCATGTAATGTTTTGATGAAGGTATGGAAAGGGTTATGCCAATCTTGGCAGATTTCCAAAATAATCGCAACCACTTACTAAGGGTTAGTAAATATCCAAAGAAGACAAGTAAATATTTCACTGCAATAAATTAAGTTCAGTGGATGGGTTTAGATATTTAATTAAAGACAAGTGAAATATGTGAATCTGTTTGTACGAAAACGACCTACTGTGAAAGGCCCGATTAAATAATAGTAAAATAGCCTACCATGTATTCAATACCATCGAAGTGGTGGAAAACGCAGTCAGCACTTTAGTTAATTATGTCTTAAATTAGCAGCACAATAAAAAGTCAAAACTGTAAATAAGGTGCCACAGTGACTGACTGCATTGCTTTGTAATTTTCCAGCATCTTCATAAACTTTCTGAAGCAAGGGATTCATTTCACCAAAGTAAGCATTTATTTTGAATGCTAAGTTATTCCAGAAAATATTAACTATACAATATGGTTGCAGTGTTCTTAATATAAAAGTAATTTACTGCAAACTACAGCACATGGTGATGCTAGGCGTGACTAAGTGACCCTTCAGCAGAACATCAATCTTTCACTATTTACCCCCATGAGCCCTCCTTATTTCTCGAACTTGCACGCTTCGCCATTCATCCCAAACTTTTATGCCTCACCACTTTGAAATGTTACAAGCCACCACTAATTGTCATCAGGGCAAGGGCCGAAATGTTTCTCAAATCATGTTGAAAACTATCACTTTCAATAAATACGTAACTAAAGCGTCAAGCTGTAGCACACTGTAATTTGCCATCAGGAGATTTTTTTATTGAAATGGCCCAGAATTTCTCACTGACATGCGGTTTTACTGATAAAAACGATATAGTGTACAAACAATGATGTTTGGAAATCGAGTTTCTGCAAATATTTGTCATTTTCACGTCAAGTAAAGTGTTCTGATTTGTTTTGCTCCCATTTAAATCTTTGTCTTCATCACTCGTCTAAATCACAAAATATTTGCTTTCGTAACTAACAACTGATATTTGTACAATACAAGCTTTTTAAATGTTGCGTGTTAGATCAAAAACTGACTTCTTAACGCCTTTTGTTTCACAATGATTGTTACACAGCTCACTTGACAAAAACCTCTAACTGTAATAAATGAAAGCAAATGAAAAACACAATTTTCCATGATAAGATAAGCAGCAATTAGTAAAAGACAAACTGCCATTTTACCTCTGTCCTTGAACAGACAGCAGACGTGTCAAGATGAAAACAAGATTTAAAGGCATCTTTATTGCTGATTCATTTTATGAATAAACAGGACACCTGTTTCTTTCTATCTTAAGTTCACTGCCAGAAGGGACGAGTAGGACCTAAAAATAGCTCCAACTAATAAAGTCTGACTCGCCATAGCGAGTGGGCGAGAAGATTTTTCGAGGCCTGCCTATGAGTCAGACCTGCAAATAATAATTCTATTAAAGGAACCACAGGAGAAAATGTGTATCTTAAGTTCATGACAAGCCTACCAGTCTTTGATGGGAGGTTATGGTTGTTCCATGCCAATGGTTCCTGTGGGTGTACCATGCCATCGTCTGTTACTATGGTTGTCCCATGTTAGTGGTTGTCCCTTTGGGTGTACTGTGAAACTTGATATCTCTATTTTTGCTCTCTCATGCCATGCAGCTAAGGACCTGATTTACAGAAAGCGGACAGCTTACTGAAAAACCATAAACTGCATGCCTATCTCTAACACCTCATCATCCACCACTCTGTTACGCACCGCGGTCCGGAGCCCAATAACTGCACCTTGATGGTCATCATGCACAACATGGAAACACTTCTCACTAAGGATAGCAAGACAATGACAACAAGCTTCCAGCCACACACCGTAGGTGGTGTAGCTAGCAGCCCATGTAGGCAGGCACTCCAGTACCCAACATTGGGGTATTACGCACTATATAAATGATGCAATACAATACAGTGATTGTCCCAAGCAAAGGCCTGTTCTTCTGGGTGTACCCTGCCATTGATATTTCCTATAAGTGTTATATTGCAATTTAGCATTCCTACCTATGTTCCTTTCCAAGTGTGATTTCTTTCATGCAACTGTTATTTCTACGTTTGTTCCATCCCTTTGTTCATGCTTATATTCCTTATGGTTATTGCCGTAGACACCCAATCTCAGTGTGTACGCCTACTGTTCCCATCCACAGTGGATGAATGTAGCTTTAGTGGGATAGAGGTGAATAAGGACTTGGATTACAAAATGCTTAAGTCTTTGTTACATTTGAGATGATACTGCTACATTTGAGAATCTGACTTTGCTTTGTTTCAACAGCAAGGTACCAGTACGAGGAAAGTTTTGCTTTCTGCAGATGTTCTTTTGTTACTTAGGCACCTTTAGAGTTGACTTATTGGATGAGTGTGGCTGTAAGAGGGCTGAAACTAAGGGCCTAATTTAAATCTTGGCGGACGGCTGGGCTAGGAACAGCAACCAGCCCTGACAGATTGCTGCTCGACCAGCCTTATGAGTGTGGGGTGTGGGAGTTGAGGTCCCCCAGTTACAAAAACGGCCCCCACAGCCAGAAAACCGGCCCACCGGGGAAACACTGTTGTCCACTACGGCCAGTCCGGTGACGTATATCCCACCCGCTGAAATATAAATCCCATTATATCCTATGGGTTTTATATTTCGGTGGACAGGATATCCATCACCATTGTGACGGAGTAACCCATCTGTCAAGATCTTACTCAAGTTTTCTTTTCTAAAGACCTTTCCGTGTGTTTTATCAAACACAAATCAATGTGCCATGGTCACCAGCTTTGATTTCATTCTTAATGCTGTCGTGGCTTACATTTCTATTGTCTTACCCATTCCTTGTTCCAGGTTCAGGCAGCATCACTGTGCAGTGGGGGAAATTGCAAATGAGCCCATTTTGGAGTTTAAACATGGAAGTCCGGAACGAATAGCACTTCAAAAGGTACGTAGCTAGTAAAGAGCTGTGTGCCTTTTGGAACCCGCCGTGTTCGTTGATGCTCTTTAACAACTTTACATGGCGAGTTATTTATTAAATTGCTTTATATTTTGTAAATTATTTTTACCAGCTCCATTCCATGGCAGACGTCAGACTTCTTTGGAGCGCCTTAATCATTTCTCTAATGAAAGATGAAGTGAACTTTGTTTTAGGGCTTGTAAACGTCTGAAAAAAGAAATAGGTAGACTTGCAGTTCCTCCAAGTTAATGAAAGAAGCATTCTTATTTTTTTTTTTATTCTGCTTTAAGGCACTAAAAGATCTAGATGGAAAGACAGAAAATATACCATGTGTCGTGGGTGGAGAAGAGGTTTGGACCAAAGACGTGAGGTACCAACTATCGGTGAGTTTTTAATGCAGTTCTCAATGTGTCAGTAAGATAGTAATGGCCTATTTCATTAACAAGAAGAGACAATACTGTACCTTAACTCTATGGTGTACGTGATAAAACACATGATACTCTATTGTTTGTTGCAGCTATAATCAAATTTTTGCGTTGGGCATAGTTTTTAAGGTTCAGGGTTGGGGGTAGTTTTTAGGGCTCTATGGTTTGGGTTGTTTTTAGGGTTCGGTGGTCGGGTTGTTTTTTGGGCTCGGGGGTGAGGGTTGTTTTTTAGGGCTCGGAGAGGTTGGGGTTGTTTTTAGGGCTTGGGGATTGGGTTGTTTATTGTGCTTGGGTCGGATTGTTTTTAGGGCTTGGGGGTCGGATTGTTTTAGGGCTCAGGACGGAAGGGTTGTTTTTAGGGCTCGGGGGTCAGGGTTGTTTTTAGGGTTCAGGGGGGTTTGGGTTGGTTTTAGGGCCCTGGGTGGGTTGGGTTTTGTTTAGGGCTCATGGGCGGGTCGGTTGTGTTTAGGGGTCGGGTTGTTTTTAGGGATTGGGGGATGGGGTGTGATCTTTACCATTCATATCCCTTTACCAGTCGTGCGTTTACCACAAAATGCATCATAAAGGTATGCGTGGTAAAAGCATGTGTGTTAAAGGAATGCTTGGTTCAGACACATTTGTTGTTCAGACAGCGTTGTAGAGCATGCAGGGTTTATCCATGCGTGCCTCTATCATACAACCGGTGGTTCATGATCAGGGCGATGCCCTAGTGCTCCAGAGATAAAGTGTCTCTTGGCTATGGACCCCACCCTACCCTGTTTGTTGCATTACCGCATGCTGGTGGTAGTGTTTGTGAGAAGCTGTAACAGCCCCCCTATAATGGACGGTAGTAAGGCTTTCAGCACCAGGTGGATGACCCTTAAGTCCAACAGGCTGTTGTGAAGATGGACCTCTGCGGGAGACTAGAGTCTTCTGATCTCCACCCCACCCAGATCGCCTCTCTATCCCAGGGGGGGGCGCATTAATCACCACGGTCCGCTCTGGTTGGGGCATGGAGAGCGGTCCACTGCCGCTTCAACTGCAGTTGAGCCACCCCAGCAGGATTTTTGTAGTCTCCTCAGAAACCTGGGTGGAATCTGCTAGGTTTGCTTGGTGTTGGGCCCACTGAGACCTCAGGTTGTTTCACTGCAGGGTCCCTTATACCACTTGGCCTGGCACTGAGGCTGAAACATCGGGATTATAGAATGAATGTCCTGGACTCGCTGTGGTGGAGGGAAGGCCAAAAACTGAATTAAATCCAGGATGGCCCCAGTGAAAAGAAGCCTCTGCAAATGGTTCAGGTGTTCGTTTGGTGTGTTGAAACTGAACCCCAGTTTTGTCAAGAGGTTCGCCTTCATCTGGAGATGGTTTACGACTGACTGGGGCGGCCTGCCTTCAGCAGCCAGTCATCGAGGTAGGGGAATACAAAAATCCCCCAACCTCCAAAAGTGTGCTGCTATCGCTCAGTTGGGAATACTATTTCGCCTAGTGCATGAAACAGGTGAGCAGGGTATGCTGTACGTAGCTTTACTTAAATCACCTCATTTTGTTGACAAGGACAACGTTTCACACGATTTTAGCAATGTCAGATGTTTTCCTTTGGTCTTTCTCGTTTTTCTCCTTTCCTTTGCAGCACAGGTTTGAGTGATAATGTACTACCTCCTTCTTTTCCGTTTTACTCAAAATGCTCTGACATCCAAATTGAGAGATGATATTCTTTTTATGCCTTTTTGATGGGGTTACATTGCCTTAATTTGTTTGACCTTTTCCCTGTGTCATGTGTTCAATAAACAGATTTGAAACAAAAGTGTGCTGCAGCTACCATCATTAAATTTGAGAAAACCTGAGGGGCACTGGTAAGAGTGAAGGGGAGCAGCACGGCAAATTGAAAATGATCCTTGCGGGGTGTGGTTACCCGTAGCAGCGTGATGGCCGCGTTTTAGAACAGCTCCTGGCCCTTCGCCAAAAACCAGCTGATCTGCCTAAAAAATCTGTGTCCCGAATGGGGGACAGTTGCCAGCTGTGCCCTGGACTCGATCGAGCCGGTGATCTGACCAGCTGGGCTCTTCACCAGTGAATGCTGACCGCCGTAATTTGGGGCCTGCCCGCAGTCTGAGGCCGGGACCTCGAGTGAATCCCGGGCCGTGAAATGAGAACTCTACACCGTGGCTTGCGGTCCCGTCCTCGAGGAGTGGGTCTTGCCGGAGACTGCACCGGGGGTTCTTTCTCTCCCCCCTAAGGAGACACGGTGCCCAGGTGTGGGGGCCCGGAACCTGCAGCGGTGAGTTAATCGGCCCTAGGGGTGTGCATTGGAGCGAATCGTGCCTCCCTGCAGCTGCGTGGTCTGCCCCCCCCCCTCTTCCCCCCTGCATGGCAGTATTGATGGCAGGCTCTGAAAGGGCAGGTGCCAATGACCTACCGGTGCCCCTCCTAGTGCGTCCTGATCAGCGGTGGTGTGGCCTGACACTACGGGGACAGAGAGGAGGCACCGTCCCATTCTACAATGCTGCTCAGAAGTGGGCGGGGAGGGCTCCGTCGCCAGTGTACCCCACCTCGGAAATAGCTGGACACACCACAATATAGCCGGCGGGACCCCAGAGGCAGAGAGGAACACAGGGAGGCCCTCCCCCTACTCAGTAGGGGCACGATGTCGGGAGGCAGAGGCCCAAAGGGTATGCAGCAGAGCAAGTTGGATTGGTATACCTGTCCCAAGGCTGCTCTCCCGGGGCACCTCTCCCGGTGGGGTCCGCAGGAGGATCGGAGGGTGAATGTTAGAAATGGCGATTTCCGGTTGGCTAAGGCTTGCGCAAAAGCCAGGCAGAAACCACCACTCTAGTCAGGGCAAGGGAGTTACACGCCAAAGATAACCCCTGCTCACCCTCTAGGTAACGTGACACGAGCAGTAAGACTTATCCCGGAGTAAGTATTTGCGCACGCACCCACCAGCAACAACATCCCAGGCCCCCCACAAAAGGAACTCCACACAAGGTTATATGTAAAAATAGCCTTTGTATTATACCAAACACATTAGATAAGAAACACACACTTTAATTTACAGGGGATTATGCACATGGGACAGGGCCACGTGGACCACTGTCAGGAATAGCACTTGGTAGAAATTAGCACTTAGAACATAAGATAATTGTAGCACCAAAGAACAAGTGTAGCACACAACCAGTAACCACTGGCAAAGGGTAAGTACCACCTACGCAATCCTAAACACCGTAGGCAAATATCACGCAGGGAACCATGGACTCACTAGCATAACTATACTAGGAACAACAACCTCCTAGGCATAAAAATACATCTAGAGGTATCAGAACACAGGGTGCGCAAAACATCGTACACACAGTACATTTCCTAACACCCAAAAAGCAATAGCACATGAATCATAACAGCACATAAATCACATTAGGGTCCAGGTTGCGCCACTGCGCCAAAACCTAAACGTAGCAGCTGCCCACTACTTGCTGGGCAGCTGGGGACAGAACAGGGCCTAAACGCTGCAGCTGGCACTAAGTGCCGCGCAGCTGGGGAAGGCCAAAGTAGGGGCGAAGGAGTGCGACTCACTCCTGAGTCCAAAGTACATGTCCCTAGAAAGAAAACCTAAACAGTGCAGCTGCCCACTACTTGCTTGGCAGCTGTGGATCAAACTGTGACAGGGGCCCACCCTGGCACTCTGGGACAAAGACTGCGCACGTGGGAGCTTTCTAGGCTCTGGAAATAGGGGGCGAAACTGTGGAGCCATCGGGCTCTAAACATAGACATGTGCCAGGGAGCACACTGGCTCCGAAAGTGATTATGTCCCCAACCGCTGTAGAGCACTGCTGGCGCTGCAAATAAGGTTGCCAACTGGGGGAGCGGACATGGGTCCCTCTGGACCCTTTAAACAATTGTGTGCCCCCTTACAAAGCATGGGCCCCCCCCTGGGCCCGGGTAAATAAATGTGATCGCACGTTGGAGCCACCTAGGCTCGGGGAGCAATGGGGCGAGAAATGCGGGCATGTCCATGGGTCCCTCTGGACCCTTTAGCCAATTGTGTGCCCCTTCGTTGGAGCGGCCCCCTATCAGGTGGGGGCCGCTCAAGAACGAATGTGGCCGTGCTCCCCCCATGCCCAGCCCTCACTTACCGGGCTCCTCTCACCATGCGGCAGGGGGGACGCGGTCTCTTCCTTGTGGTCTGCCGGGGCTCTCCCTCGCTCACGGGAGCCCCGGCGGCTTCATTGAGGCAGCGGGTGGGGCACTCTCTCCCTCCTGAGAGCCTCGCTCGTAGTGGCTGCATTTCCTGTGGCGCAGGCAGCATCTCCGGTCTCCCTCTCCACACGGGAGACCGGAAGGGCGGACAAAGGCTTCCCCAGGCAGGGGGAACGGAAGGGATTCACTCCAGGCCCCGTCCACAGTCAGTTGGCGCGGGCCTGGCTTCCTGTGTTCGCCACGGGCCGCAGCGGGAAGCTTGTGAGGGCAGAACCGAGGGGCGGCTCCCTCGGCAACGAAAATAACGATGGAAGCGGGGTGGGCACGCGCGCTTGAGGCCAATAAGCGGGGTAGGCTCCCGTAGTATTTATCAAATAAAAATGAAGATTGGGAATAATAAGCCTAGCGCTGGGAGGGTCAATAACAATACAGCGCTCCCAATGCGCTGGGGAGTCCAAGGGGTCCTGGGGCAGGGAAATGGAGCAGGCAGCTCCTAGTAAAGAAAAAGTCCTACAGTCACCCCAGGCAAGGCAGAAGGGCCCCACAGGGAGAGAGCTTTCCAGGCATCCAGGATTTCCAGGGGCTTGGCAGGGCCCAGAGAGGTAAGCCTTCCCCTATGCCTCCTCCTTTTCCGTCTCAAACGAATGCCGGCTGAGTTCCTGAGACGCGGATCGGGCCACCGAAGAAGTCTTATCACAACAACGTTTGTCAGAGGATATACGCCCCCTTTTGAGGAATGGACATCTCCACCAGTACTCAGTGAAGGCTGTGTTCAGCGCGAATAGAACATTACCGTCACGTTGAGGGTCCCTTGTCTTCAGAGTGCGTTATACACAGCGGACATTATTATTATTATTATTATTAATCGGGTTTTATAAAGCGCAAACAACCCGGAGGCCTCGTAGCGCTATGTACCGTCATACTAGTGAGGAAGAAGGAGAATTAGATGAACAGATAGGTTTTCAGATCCTTCCCAAATTTTGAAAGGTTAGGTTCACTGCGAAGAAGAATGGGCAAAGAGTTCCATTCCCTAGCAGCATTCCAGGAAAAGGAACGTCCACCCCATCTAGTGCGTCTGATCTTATTGACAGTAGCTAGAAAGGCAGTGCTTGAGCGCAGAGATCTGTGAGGGAGGTAGGGTTCTGCTAAAGCGCAGATCATAGTGGGGGCGGTCTTCCGCATGGCTTTGTGCATGATACACAGGGATTTAAACAACACTCTGGCTTTTATAGGGAGCCAGTGCAGTTTCCTCAGGGCCATGGTACCTGATTGCCGTTTGTTGAGGCCTAATAGGAGGCGGGCTGCAGCATTTTGTGTCACCTGCAACTTCCTTATTGTGGAGGTAGGAGCCCCTAGGTATAGGGAGTTCCCGTAGTCCAAGCGGGACAGAATAATGGCTTGAATCATTATTCTGCGAGCTTCGAAAGGAAGAAGTGGTAACACCTTTCTCAGCATACGCATGAGCCCAAAGCATATGGCGGACAGAGTAGTGGCTTGTTGCAGGAAGTTAAGATTAGTGTCCAGCCAAATGCCTAGGCTCTTTATATGGGATTTAGGTTGTGGCGGGGGCCCCATACACAAAGGCCAGTCCGTGAGAGGGCTGGGAATGGCTGAGTTGCCTAGCATCAAGAGCTCCGTTTTCTCGCCATTTAATTGTAAATGCGAGATAGCCATCCACTGGGCAACCGCTACTAGACAGTTGCTTAAGTTTGAGGAAGAGGAGTCCGCCTGATTCATAGATACGACTAATTGCGTATCATCGGCGTACGTCACTATATCAAGGCCGAACGAGTGCACTATATCAGCTAAAGGCTGCATATAAATATTAAAAAGTGTCGGGCTCAAAGCAGAGCCCTGGGGCACACCTTGATCCAAGGGCCAGCATTTTGAATGGGTAGTGCCCTCGACAACCTTAAAAGAGCGATTCTCCAGAAAAGACTGGAGCCAGTCCATGGCCTTCCCTGAGATTCCCATTTTGTAGAGGCGGTGAAGAAGAATGCTGGTGTTGACAGTGTCGAAAGCGGCACTAAGGTCGAGCAGTATGATTGCTGTAGTGCCGCCTTGATCCATTTGTTTCCTGGCCAATTCAGTTACCGCCAAAAGAGCCGCCTCAGTTCCCAATTTGGGACGGAAGCCGGCTTGAGAGTCGTGGAGAAGATGATAAGCTTCTTAAAACTGAGTGATAGACGTGTTAATATGTCTTTCTAAAAGTTTACTGACCCACGGAAGGAGAGAAATAGGCCGGTAGTTAGCCATATTCTCAGAATCTAGAGTGGGCTTTTTCAGTAGAGCTTTGACTTGGGCACATTTCCACGCTGTGGGTACTAAGCCTGTGGTAATGGAGGCATTTAAGATATTAAGGATAACTGGTTTGATGGTATTTTCAATTGTTATTAGCTGGCAGGGGGGAGCAGGATCCGCAGGAGATCCGGATTTTATTTTTGACATGATGACCCCAAGTGAGTTAGTATCCAACAATGGAAACTCTTCTAATTTCGGAGCGCTGGTGTTAGATAAGTTGGTTCCTATGTCCTGACATAAGTTAGGTGGTTCAAAAGCAGAGGCGATTTTCTGTATTTTGCTATGAAAGTATTCAGCTTGACTATCACAGCGAGCCTGAGCTTTACTAGGGTCAGGAGGGGTCAAAGGGGTATCAATCAGGAATTTAGCTATCCGAAAAATTTCTCTAGAAGAGTTGGAGGCGGTTTTAATTTTTTCCTCGAAATATGATGTTTTAGTGCATCTAATTTCTGCTTTGTATTGTTTGATAGCTTCAAGATGAGTAGTTTTGTCTATATTGCTATGGGAAATCCTCCAATTTCTTTCAAGTTTCCTGCACACTCTCTTTAGTTCTTTAAGTTGGGGAGTATACCAAGGCGAATCCTTGGATTTAGTCTTTTCTCTGAGGGCTTTGATAGGAGCAATAGAGTCCAGGGCTGAACACAGCCAGTTGTTATAGTTCTCATATTGCAGTGCTGGGTCTGTCTCATTTGGAGGGGGAGCAAAGGAGAGCAAATTGGCCCATTGATCAGAGGAAATTTTGGACCAGTCCCTACCTTGTAGGATAGTGCGGGGCGGGGGCTGTAGTGGCATGGCTGGTGTCCACTGTATGGGTATTAAATAGTGGTCTGTCCATGTAAGAGGCAGCGGACTCCCTACTTCCAGTCTGTGATCATTACTAAGTACCCCATCAAGGAGATGGCCCTTTTCATGGGTGGGTTCAAAGCCCTTCTGTGTAATCTGAAGAGCTGCCAGATTGTCCAGAAATGCCCTGGCCGTAGAATTATTAGGGTCATCTAAATGAATATTTATGTCCCCTAATATCGAGAAATAGGGTCTGCTAACCACTAAGTCGGCTATCTTAGATTAAAGTGAGTCAATAAATTCACCTATTTGGTTGGGGGGACGGTAAATAAGAGCACCAGAGAATGAGACTGTGGGTGAAAAGTCCAAAGTAAAAAGCATACTTTCACAATTAGATATAGCGGCAGATGAAGTCCTGCAGAGGTAGTGGTTTTTTAGAAGAATGGCTAGGCCACCTCCTCTGCCTTCTGGTCTGTCTTGCCTTTGCAACGTGTATCCCATTTGTAAAATAGAGGTAATATCCGTGTCAGAGGCATCTTTCAACCATGTCTCTGTTAAAAACATTACATCGGGGTCATTCTCCTCTAACAGGAGGGACATTTGCACAGCATGTTTGGTTAATGAGCGGCAATTTAAAAGAAACATTTTATAGGTTTTTACAGGGTGGAGTTGACCCTCCTGACTAGAAAATGTAAATTTACAGTGGGAACAGATTCCCGTGGTGGAATTAGGATGCATGGAATGCCGGCAGGCATCACTAATGGGCCACATGAGATTTTTTAATGTGGCTAAATCATACCGTATAGGTTGACTGTTCTCTGGTCCACACTGCGCAGGGGGGGTGGCCCCTGGTCCCGTCCGGTCTCGGACGGGCGCAGACGGGCTTGCCTTTGGCGCGCCTTTGGCGCGCCGCCGGCGCGCCCGCTGCGCCCGCCCGCTGCGCCCGCCCGCTGCGCAGACGGGCATATCTGGCGTTTATATCCACTGTAAGGGGCGGGAGGAGGGTGGGATCGACGATCATCTAGACCGCGATCCTTCCCCTACCCAAGATGGCGCCCAAAGTGAGTTCAGCGCCCAGCGCCCGGTAATAGCGGCGCTCTTGTCGGCTGAGGAGGGGGAAGGAGGCCGCCCTGGGCGACTTCAGTCTCACACCAGGTCAGGCCAACTGGATAAGTAAAATCTATCCTGTTAAAATATATACAAATTTTAAAAACAGATAATCTTAAATCATTAACCAGCACTTAGCACAAATAGCAAGTAATCTTAAATCATTAGCCAGCAGTTAGCACAGAGTAGCAGGATTTCGAAAAGACAGCAGAAGCGCTGAAGGGCCCCCGGCTTTCCGCCTCAGGGGTGAAAGAGAGTATGGCAAATACCTCGATTAGGCGGGGCTGACTCCTTTAGTAACCTGGGAGGGCGGGATCGACGATCATCTAGACCGCGATCCTTCCCCTACCCAAGATGGCGCCCAAAGTGAGTTCAGCGCCCAGCGCCCGGTAATAGCGGCGCTCTTGTCGGCTGAGGAGGGGGAAGGAGGCCGCCCTGGGCGACTTCAGTCTCACACCAGGTCAGGCCAACTGGATAAGTAAAATCTATCCTGTTAAAATATATACAAATTTTAAAAACAGATAATCTTAAATCATTAACCAGCACTTAGCACAAATAGCAAGTAATCTTAAATCATTAGCCAGCAGTTAGCACAGAGTAGCAGGATTTCGAAAAGACAGCAGAAGCGCTGAAGGGCCCCCGGCTTTCCGCCTCAGGGGTGAAAGAGAGTATGGCATGCGCTTTTGTTGGCATTTTTAGAAAATTGATGATCGTTTTGGCATCTCCCGGAGTTGGGTATTCATAAGTGAATCCACTGAATCTGATATACATCGAGCCACACAATTTCATTCGGATAACGTGACGCTTTCGTTCTCCTGTCCATGTTGAGAGCTGAACAGCCCAACTTTCCATGAGAAACCAGTGTTCCCTTTGTTTTTTTTGTCCTGATGAAGACCCCGTTGTAAGGTGTGACGTATACCTACCATTATAATCTTGGGGTCGAAACGTCGACGGCTATTACCATACACCAGTCGATGCAACCATCACTTCAATTATTAATTATTAGCATCGCTATCATGGTTTCTTTTTAATTGAGAGCATTAGTAGCTCCCCATTGTGCTGGCTCAGTGGACTGAAGCCAGCGGTATTGATTGTTCATGAGTCATATATTGATATCATTGTCACTATGACCTACCTTGCACATCCCTTCCTCACACATACACCGTCCCTTACCTTTCCCTTCCCTGGGACTCTATGACAGTTGTGTTATTATTCTGCTATAGCTAATATGAATAAGCACATTGTGAATAAATAACAGTGTGCGTAATTACTAGTCTGTGATTTCTTTGAATTGTGTTTGTCAAAGTGTTTTGTTCGTGTTTTTGTGATACCTTTTCACTGGGACCCCTTATCTTGTATCATACAGCACCCAGGTCCCTAGTGACTCTATTGGGTAAAACCCCCCTTGTCTAATGTTCCCCTGGGCCCCAGCAGCAGCACGCCCCTGGTAGATTCCAGTAAGAAACAAGAACCTTTAACATGAGGTCACAGCCTCTTTTTATACACCAAATCCCTTTATCTCTAGGGTGCATGGTGGGGGGAAACCAGACGCAGCTGGTTCTGGAGCACTTTGTTTTGCTCAGCCCCTCTTCCCATTCACAGGACAGGCTAGGGACATCAGTCGCACCACAGGGGGCGGAGCCAGCATTGTGTGGGGAAAGCCCATCCCTATTCAGGTCCCAGGTGCACTCCTCCCTCACATCAATCATGCAGGTCTCTCCACTCACCACGGGGCAGACCCATCCTGACTCCTGGAGCCAGGCTCACCAGCCAGCTCCAGCTAATCACAAGCCAGACAGCCAGTTCACATAAATTACACAGACATGCCAACTTCTAGAAGTGGCACTTCCACACTAGACACATTTATGCCACACACATCATCGCGCAGCATTTAATCACACGAGTCCGCACATCCAAAACTCGCACCTTCACTCCCCACGCATCAGGAACTACCAGGGACACACATATTCCCCATGCATTCCTATGGGAGGGCAGGCCACTCTCACGCACGCACTCATAGAGCGCAAGCACTTTACACTGCGCCACAGTGCTAGTGTGCGCAAAGACCAGAAATCACTATAATGAGGTAACCTTACAAGGCAAAAAGTTCAGGGGTGAACCTGCCAGAAGGGCCAAGTCCAACAGTGACCCCCCGGAACTTACTCCGAAGGACGTTATGGAAGCTATCGCTGGGTTGCGGACTTCTATGGAGCAGTGTACTGACGCCATCACAGTGGAAATTACACTAATCAGGGTTGACCTCACCAAAATGCACGAAAAGGTCAAGCAATTGGAGGTAACCACCAAAAGTCTCGTCGATGACGTCTCACAACTCCAAAATGAGGTCCATGTCCTCCAAACCTTTAGGAAATTTGCTGAAGATAAGTTGGACTATTATGAGAAGTGCTCTCGGTGTAATAACGTGCGCATCGTTGGAGTTCCGGGAAAAGTTGGAGGGGCAGGCACCAGACTTGTTTGTGGAGGACCATATACTCAACCACCTTAGTCCCAAGGACCTCTCGAAATTCTGTGTAGTTGAAAGGGCCCACAGAGTCCTGGGAGGGCATCCAAAGCCCGGAGCCCCTCCTCGTCCCAGACTCCTTAATTTCTGTGACTGGGATCGGATATTGCAGAGTGCCAATATCGTACCGCCGCTC
The DNA here is from genome assembly GCF_964261635.1 of Lissotriton helveticus. Lineage (NCBI taxonomy): Eukaryota > Metazoa > Chordata > Amphibia > Caudata > Salamandridae > Lissotriton > Lissotriton helveticus. The sequence continues at coordinate 371,931,366 of NC_136065.1, forward strand.
AAATATGAAAACTCCATCGTCTCTTTCTTCCTGAACTTCACTCGAGCCCTACAGAAGCAGAGACGGTCCTTCCTAGCAGTAAAGAATACTCTGAGGGACAAAGGAATGAAATATGCTATGTTCTTCCCGGCCCAACAGCGGGTCGAGGCAAATGGAAAGGCCTGGTTTTTTGAACATCCGGAGGCGTTGGCGGACTGGCTCGCGAGTTGGAGAGATGCCAGGGAGCATAACCCCTGCTGATTTTCTACCGCGCCTGGAATTCTACATGACGACAGTCCTCGCTTTGACTGGCTCTGACCTTGATCTTTGTCCACAACGATAGTTGAGATCGAAAACTAGACTGCGATGTTTTCGTGCCGAACTGTGCACATTGGTCTCAGCGTTCCATTTCTCATGTATGTGAAAACACTGGTGACTGCCACACTCGGGGAATTACTTTTATTTTTTCTGGGGTGTGGTTGGAGGGGCGGGGGTTTGGAGTTTCTTTCCCCACATTTAGCTACTGTTGGTGCCTTTTTGGGGCGACAGGCACTCTGCACAGTTCGTTTCATGGGCAGGTTTAAGTCCAGAGTGCAGAGGGGCCGGGAGAGGGGGATTCAGGATGGGAGTTGGGGGGACTGTTTGTTTGTTATAGTTCAATCAGCATCAATGGTTAATATGGCTCTGAAAGGGGAGGACTCCCACAATATACACTGTTATGGGAATGCACTGGGATAAATGTTTTACCATATTAAGTTGGAATGTGAATGGGCTCAGGGACAAGGTGAAACATACCCTAGTCCTGCAATACCTAAAGCGCCACTCTCCAGATGTGTTCTTCCTTCAGGAATCGCATCTCGTTGGTAACGCGCGTAAAGCTTTGAACAGATGGGGTACAGACTTGTGGCCCACTCCGGTTTCACTTCTGGTTCCAGGGGCATGGGAATCATGGTTAAAAACTCCTTCTCCTTCTCAATCCAATCTTCGCACTCCGATGAATGGGGGAGGTACATTGCAATCAGTGGGAGGGCAACACGTTAACCTTAGTGTCGGTCTGTGTCCCACCCGGCCTGCAAAGCCAAACATTCACGGACCTGGGTACCCAACTGTTCTCCTTTCTGGAAGGCCTACGCTGGTGGGAGGTGACTTTAATGCTGTGGCCTCTAGTTTATTGGACCGCCACCCCCCCCTCGTCAGGTGGGCGCATCGAGTTGTTGGCTCCCTGACTTCCTGGAGGCTCTCGGCCTCTCGGAAGCTTGGAGGGCGCTCCACCCCAGGGACGTGCACTTCACTTTTTTTCAGGTTCACACTGTAGCTCTTTACTTTTGACTATCTCCTCATGCCTGCCTCCCAACTCACTCACATACACGAGGTTCGCCAACTGTTGTTATGGCATCTCCGACCACTCCCCCGTGTGGGCCAAGCTGGTCCTTGGTGTAGGAAGGTGGATACCTGACTATGGTTACCCCCAACTTTTTGCCTTGTGTAGCTGGTTTTCGACTTAGTTGGCCTGGGATCCTGCTATTCAGGACCCCAGGCTCCCTGCTCTCTCTGTAAAATGGACTCCATGTACATGTACTGTAGGTACTTACCAAATTGGATATTGGGTCACCCTTGTGAGTCCCTGTATAAGTGTACCATAGGTACCCAGGGCATAGATTCACCCAAGGCCTACCAGGGGCTGCAGCATATATTATGCCACCCCTGGCTGGCCACCTAAATTGACACAACTGGCTGATCACTCAGCTGGGGCAAGGTTGTGTAATCACCCCTTGCTTAGGTTTAGTATCCCTATACCAACCTTATATATAGACACATAGTAACCTATAAGTCACTCCTATGGCAGGCCTTCACAATCCTGGAGGCAGAGTGCTTGGTTATGTGTGAGATGGTGCTCTAGCATGAGCCGAGCCTGTCTGCAGCTTTCGGAACCATGTCCTTATAGCTGTTCTATGATATTGCCATACCATATACTTTTAAGTGCATTATAATCCTCGCGGTTAATGCTAACTTTGGTTTGGCTTTATCTAAACATGTCGTGTAAGGTGTCATACGCTTTGGAATACTACCCCCTCGCCAATTCTGGCGACGGGGGTAGCATTCCACCCTTCAACCCCAGTGGTTCTCTGCCTGCAGAGGTAGATCCCTTGAGGACTGCTTCGAGATATGAAGCCTTAGCCTTCCAAGAATTGAGACAATTGTGTACTTATGGAAGGCTAAAACAGGGTTCAAACCCTACCCTCAGATTCCTGGTTGAGCTCTTAGAAGAGTATGATGCTCAACAGCCACCTAAGACAGGTGGTTCAGGTAGTGCAGATGAAGTCCTTCCCTCCTCAGATGATAATGCTGATACTATTGAACCAGAAGAAGGGAGGGGTAGAAGAGGACAATTCTGATCTAGAAACAAACAGCCAGGTCCCAGTCAGCAGACTTAGCCAGGCTAACCTAAGCATACATGGGAGTCAGTATGGGCATCCCCCATACAGACCCCCAAGTGGGCTTAACCAGAGGCAGAGGAGGGGAAGATCCCACTCCAGGGAATCTCTCCAATCTCATGCTTCAAATGGCTCTCATGGCCCTGCTCAGAGAGGGATGACCTCCCCTCAGAGAAGGGAACATGAGGCCAAAATGAGAGAGGCTGTTCTAAGGATTGAGAGGCAAGAACTTGAAGTTGCCTTGGCCAAAGAGAAGCTTGCTCGTGCTAGAGAGCACAGAGAGAGTGGGTTAGAACCCACTGGTGGCAGCAATATCACTAAGGATAAAGATAGGTCCTATGAGAATAGACACCTAAGCAAGATTGTGCCCCCCTACAAAGAAGGGGATGACATCCACAAATGGATAACTGCTTTGGAGAGGGCCTGCAAAGTACAGCAGGTACCCCAAAGTCAGTGGGCATCAATCTTATGGCTCTCCTTTTCAGAAAAAGGTAGAGATAAGCTCCTCACAGTTAGTGATGGGGATGCTAACAACTACTCTGTCCTGAAGAGTGCTCCGATTGATGGGTTTGGCTTAACCACTGAACAGTACAGGTTGATGTTCACGGATACCCAGAAGACACAGACTCAGGACTGGACTGATTTTGTAGATTGTGCTACTAAGGCTCTGGGGGCTGGTTATTGGGCAGCAAAGTACATGATTATACAGGATTGTATAATTTGATTATGAGGGAGCAGATCCTTAGTAATTGTCAAAACCAGCTTCTACACCAGCACCTGGTGGACTCAGATCTGACCTCTCCACAAGAATTGGGTAAGAGGGCAGACAAATGGGTCAGAACCAGGATTAGGCCTAAAAATCAGGGTGGTGACCAGAAGAAAGATTCTTCCAAGCCTCAAGAGAAAGGTGGGGATACATCAAAAGACAAGTCCTCCACAGGGCCCCAAAACTCCAATGGTGGGGGTGGGTCCCAAAACACTTCCTCTAACCAAAAGAACCCTTATTGCCATGTCTGTAAACAGCCTGGCCACTGGAAGACTGACAGCAGTTAACCCACATAGCACATAGTAACCTATACGTCACTCCTATGGCAGGCCATGACAATCCTGGAGGCAGAGTGCTTGGTTATGTGTGAGATGGTGCTCTAGCATGAGCTGAGCCTGTCTGCAGCTTTCGGAACCATGTCCTTATAGCTGTTCTATGATATTTCCATACCATATACTTTTAAGTGCATTATAATCCTCGCGGTTAATGCTAACTTTGGTTTGGCTTTATTCAAACATGTTGTGTAAGGTGTCATACGCTTTGGAATACTACCCCCTCGCCAATTCTGGCGACGGGGGTACCACCCTTCTAGAGGGAGAAGACATGTTAAATCTACTGTACCCGGTTAAAGTTAACCAGAGCCCCAGCATCACAAAATGGATGCTGCTGCCACAGACACAAGTCTGACCTCCTGCTGCTGGGAGTCCTTCCAGTCATGGAGGCTTGGACAATAGGTTTCCTGCCTGGGGAGGTGCGAGCACCACCCCAGACAGGACTTTGTGTATTGGGACAGGGAGGGCTGAATAGATTGCGACACTGCCTGGAGCACCCTAGGTGCTCCATGCATACCCCGGTTCAAACCGGTTGCTGGGGCACTCCAGCCCCATCTCTGGCACGAAACTGGAAAAAGGAAAGGGGGTGTAACCACCCCCCTTCCTGGTCCCACCCATAGGAGGCACCTAGAAAGTAATTCAGCCCCTTTTAGTTGTAAAAAGGTAGGAGCTGAGTCCTGAGACTTTAGATTAATCCTGAACCGAAACTTGACATGAAACTCTGGACCTTCGACATTCTGCTGAAGACTGAAGAATCTCCCTTGTGGCCAAGGAGTGACCACCCTGGGCAACCAGGCACCATCCAGCAAATCAACGGCTTGCTTTATCGACGTTCCCGCCGGAACCCGAGCACAGAGCCTGACAAGACCCGGACTTCCAGACCTCTCTGAGACCTCTCTTCACGACTGCAGCATAGCTGAGCTCCGTGGAGGCGACGAGACACGTGGGACCGGACATCTTGGAAAGCCTGCATCTTGCTAACTCTGCAGCTCCTGAGGCATCCTCGAAGCTGTGCACTGGGGACTGAGAAACCCCGAACCCGAGCTCCACCTGCACCGAAGATCAGCCCTCCACACTCCACGAGTTCTGCGTGGGGCCCTTCTGCTTGTGTTCTGCTCGAGCGTTGTCCGATTGCTGGCCCGTTGGCTAGTAGCCTCTGTGACGACAATCCTTCTGAACCTCCTCGCTGGTCTGGTTGTTCCAGACTGGCCCTTGCTTCCCTACAAAGGTGAAGCACCTCAGACCTTGCTGGTCTGCATCAGAAGCCTTTGTTGTATCCTGCGTGGGTTGCCTTTGCCAAGGCTCGTTGACTCCAATCCGGAAGTCGACCCCTCCATCTGCGAGAACCTTCGTGGGACAGCTCGTCTCCAGCACCTGGTTGTCGCCGACGCCTCCTGTCCACGTGGCTGCAAAGACAAGCTTCAAGACAGCACCTGATTGCTCCTCGACATCGTCTGGTTCCATCCTGGTTCCACCCGGTCACTGGCTAGTGACCCAGACTCTGTCCCCTCTGCTTTCAGGTCCTCTTCATCCTCGATCCACCCTTGGATCCACCCGGACATCTTCCTCCTGGTCGCCTGCAGCATCTTTCTTCAAGGCTCCAAAGGAATCCACGACGAAACCCGACACATCTTCACACCTATGCACCCACCGTCCGTGGGTGAGGTATTGCGAGTACTTCGGAGCTCCCAAGGGTATACCTATCCGAGTGTCTAGGTTTTTAGTTGTTTCCTCCTAGCTAAACCGGAAGTGTCCTAAATCCTTCTAACTCTAACTTCTAAGTTCCCATTGACTTTGCATTGACTCACACGTGTGTGTAAAGACACTGCACGCGCCGCCTGTGGGCCTCCTACTTCTATACTAAGGTTCAGATAGTGTAGCCCCAGCGATTCTCTAGGCCCTAGGCCTTTCCTTTTCTCGTGACGTGGTACTTCTACCACTTTCTTAATATATGGTTTGCTTCGCCCCTAGGGCCTAACCGTAAATTGTGCAACTTAACGTATTCTGACTAAGTATCTTGTTATGTGCTTTGGCCTCTGAAGTCATAAAGAGTTCAGAGGAGTGTGTTAGTAAATAAATACATACATATTTTATATATACCTGTGTGGTGTCCTTTCATTTGGTATTCAAGGGGTTACATATGGTAAAACAGCTGGCTTTACACGCCCTCAAGAGTCTTTTAGCCTAAGACTGTTCTGTCCACACTACCATTAGGATTGCTGGTCTATAAGGTTGACTTACAACCATCACCATAAGGGTTGTTTGGACTGGTGCAAGGTGTTCACTAGAATAGTGAACATCATATACCAGGCCAACTTCTCACGCTTGGGGACCAGCGTGTTTGCATGATAGCACCCATCAATCCCTGGTACTTGTGGAGCCCAGTGGTTCGCAAAGAACTTTTGAAAGCCATTGAATGTTACTGTTCGAGGCATGTGGGCTGCTGAATTCATATCTTAGCATAAATCCCCGCCTAGTGTTGGGTCCGAATGTTTGCACCTTGTTGTCTTGGAAGAGTCTTCGAAGTTTCACAAGATAGGTGACTCCTCCCCTGGACTACAGTGCGCATGGGCATCTTCTCCATCTTCAGATGTTTTATTCCGCTATTGGGTTCGGATGCACTTTGACAGCTCCAACTTCGGGACCGAAGTTTTCCAACTTTCTAACGCTAAAACCTTCTACATTCGACGGTATTGTTTCCGCTCGCTATCCCTCGACTCGTCAAAACTTCCATTTCTGTTGTCGACGCGGGCCGTTGGGCCTTTTCGACGCCACGTGGACCTCCTGCTGATGGAAAGAACCCCGTTTAAAAAATGCCCAGAGTGTGGAGCCAAATTTCCATACAGCGACAAACATAGAGTTTGCAACAGGTGCCTATCTCCGGAGCACAACGAAGAACAATGTCCAGCTTGTGCTCTGTTCCGGTCCTAAAAGACTATCCGGAACCGAAGAGCTGCTCGACTAGAAATGCAGCGGCAGGCACCAGAACCGGAAAACATTTTCGGCGACGAATATGAACTCCCAGAGGCAGAGGGCTCTGAAGATCTCGAAATAGTCACCGTGGAGGACCAGTCGGACTCCGATGACCAGATCACACCGGGGCAAACCGTGAGTACCAAAGCCCCTACCCCGCCTCCACCTCCACACAAGGCTCCGGTCAAAGCATCGCCTAAAAGCCTTAGCTGCAACCGAAACACCGCTTCAGAAGCCCTGCCTTCCGGCTCGGCCCCGAAGACCACACCCAAGCCTTCCGGTACCCCGGGACCTAGCAAAGCCAGTCAACCCAAAAAGGTTGTCGACCCCAGTAAGGTCGTCGATCCGAACACTGCCGTCGAGCCAAAGAAGGCCTTCAAGCCAAAGAAAGCCGTAGAGCCGAAGAAGGTCGTCGAGACGAAAAAAGCCGTTGAACCGAAAAAGGTAGTCGAACCGAAAAAGGTAGTCGAACCGAAAAAGGTAGTCGAACCGAAAAAGGTAGTCGAACCGAAAAAGGTTGTCAAACCGAAGAAGGCCGTCGAACCGAAGAAGGTCGCCGAGTCGAAGAAGGTCGCCGAGCCGAAGAAGGCCGTCGAGCCGAAGAAGGTCGTCGAGCCGAAAAAAGCCGTCGAGCCAAAGAAAGCCGTCGACCCGAAAAAGGCAGTCGAACCGAAAAAAGGCATCGAGCCAAAAAAGCCCGTTGAGCCAAAGAAGGCTTCACATCATAAAGACGTCCAGCCTAAAGAGACACTCGACCCGAAAAAATCCGTCCAGCCGAAAAAGGCAAAATCTTCGGCACCACAGCCACGGACAGAGGAGGAAGAACTCTTTCACCCAGATCCACAACAAAGACTATATATAGACCCTGAGACAGGACATATAGTCTACAATAAAAACAAAAGAAGACTGGACACTGAAGCCCCTTCTCCTGTTCCTCCTAGGAAAAAGGACTTTGGCACATCCCCTTCAAGACCTTACACACCTCCTCCTTTCACTCCCAACATGCCTTATGTTCCATATTCTCTTTCACTTGTAGATTATGATCAGGAAGAAGACAGGGGGGAAGATCCTCAGGATGACTTTATACCACCTGATGATCCGGGGAACCTAGATGACACATGGAGTGACCATAATGATCCTGATGACACAGATACACAACCCATAGCCGATCCCACTACATACCCCACAAAGCCATCTCCTACTGACGACACTGTTGCTTTTAACCAACTAGTGGACAGAGCATCTCAGTATCATGGTGTACACATGCACACTGACCCTATAGAGGAATATTTCCTATTTAACACCTTCACAACATCAGAGAAGAGTGTACGTGTACTCCCTATGCTAAAAGGGGTACTAAAGCATGCACCAGACATCTTTAAAGACCCAGCCAGGGCGCTTGTCCTCATTCCAAGGATTGAAAAAAAATATAAATCGGCCCCTACAGACCCCTCTTATATCAGGTCTCAGCTACCACTAGACTCCCTAGTTGTGTCTAACGCTAGGAAAAGAGCAAACTCACAAACAACGGTGGATGCTCCCCCTCCTGACAAGGAGTCAAAAAATTTAGAAGTATCAGGGAAAAGAGTGGCCTCTCAGGCAGCAAATACCTGGAGGATTGCCAATACACAAGCTCTCCTAGCACGATATGACAGAGCACATTAAGACGAACTGGAGGGATTATTACAACACCTACCAGAACCATATAAGGCAAAAGCAAACAACCTAATACAAGAAGGGAAATTCATCACTAACGCATCCATAAAATGCGCCCTTGATGTAGCTGATACAGCCGCTAGGTCTGTCAACACTAGTGTACTGCTACGCCGGCATGCCTGGCTTCGCATTTCAGGTTTTAAAAATGAAGTGCAATCTACCATACTCAATCAACCCATTAACCAAGATTTCTTATTTGGCCCTGCGGTGGATACCATCTTAGAAAAGATGAAAAAAGATACTGACACTGATAAGTCCATGGGTGCACTTCAATTTCAACAGTCCAGAAGCTCTTTTCGTCGCTCATCCTTTCGAGGCTCAGGCAGAGGCAACACATCACAAACATCTTCATCATTCAAAAGCACTACACAAGGAACCTTTAATAGAGGCTCCAATAGAGGAGGTTATAGAGGAAACAATAACAAGGGCAGAGGACGTGGTAATAATAACACCCGAGCCTCCACCGCCACCAAACATTACTTCAGACAGGTGGGTGAGACAAATTATCCAGTATTGTTACTGCCTGGAACTCACTTCTACTCCACCCAACATACCACCCAATCACCGTCCAATGTCCAAAGAACACATCACGCTGTTACAACAGGAGGTGAAATCCATGCTAGAAAAAGGTGCCATAGAGCCAGTCCCATTACAACATCAAGAGGCAGGGGTATATTCTCTATACTTCCTCATTCCCAAAAAAGACGGCTCCCTCAGACCAATATTGGACCTCAGACCTCTGAACCAATATATTCACTCAGATCATTTTCATATGATCACTCTACAACAGGTACTCCCACTACTCCAGCAAAACGACTTCCTTGCAACATTAGACCTCAAGGATGCATACTTTCACATACCCATACATCCAGCTCACAGGAAATACCTCAGATTCATAATAGAAGGTCAGCACTTTCAATTCAAAGTCCTCCCCTTCGGGGTAACCACAGCACCAAGGGTGTTTACAAAATGCCTAGCAGTAGTGGCAGCACACCTCAGAAGGCAACACATCCATGTGTTCCCCTACCTCGACGATTGGCTCATCAAAGCCAACTCGTATGTACAGTGTGCCAGCCATACCTCTGAGACAATCCAGCTACTGCACAATCTAGGAAATTTCAATAAATTACCCAGAATCACATCAGCAACCCTCCCACATACAGCAATATCAGGGAGCAACAATAGACACCTCAGTAGCAAAGGCATATCCAAACCCTGCCAGGATAGCCAGCATACAATCTCTCATTCACAAATTTCAGCCCCAACACTCCCTGCCAGCTCGAGTGTTCATGCAGCTCATAGGTATGATGACCTCCTGCATATTCATCGTCCCTCATACTCGGCTTCAAATGCGTCCCTTACAAGAATGCCTAGCATGCCAGTGGAACCAAGCTCAAGGACAACTAAAAGATCCAGTGTTGGTAGACAGTCGCACTTACCGCTCTCTGCATTGGTGGAACCCACAAAACCTTTGCAAGGGGCGACTGTTCCAAGAGCCGGTTCCACAGGTAGTATTAACAGCGGACGCATCACTGACATGTTGGGGAGCCCATCTCCTTCAATATACAGTCCAAGGTCTCTGGACAGCCAAACAAAAGACTCTACATATAAACCACTTAGAGTTACTAGCAGTATTCCTAGCAATGAGAGCTTTTCAGAAATACTTGCGCAACAAGATTGTCTTAATCTGGACGGATAACATGACAGCCATGTAAAACAGGGGGGCACACACTCTCTGCAACTATCTCACCTAGCACAGAGCATATGGAAGTGGGCAATTCCTCAGAACATTTATCTCCTGGCAGAACACCTCCCAGGGATAGACAACCAGATAACAGACCTACTAAGCCGACACAGTCAGCAAATACACGAATGGGAGATTCATCATCCAGTTCTCCAACCATTCTTCCAAAAGTGGGGACATCTAGACATAGATCTGTTTGCCACAAACGAAAACTCAAAATGCCCGTCCTTCGCCGCCAGGTTCCCACACCCGTTGTCACAAGGCAATGCGATATGGATGAACTGGTCAGGCAGATTTGCGTACGTTTTTCCACCAACCCCAATGTTTCCATTAGTGGCACGCAAGCTAAGGCAACAGTCACTCACAATGATCCTGGTTGCTCCTACATGGGCAAGACAGCCATGGTACACAACGCTCCTAGAACTCTCAGTAGTTCCTCACCAAAGACTGTGCCTCTCGCCACAACTGCTAACGCAGAACCATGGAGAAATCAGGCACCCAGATCCCAATCAGATGAACCTAGCGATCGGGCTCCTGAAGTCTTAGAGTTCGGATATCTTAACTTGCCTTCAGATTGTATGAACATTATCAAAGAAGCAAGGCATCCCACTACCAGAGCATGTTAAGCAGCTAAATGGAAAAGATTGGTTATTTATTGTAATAATAACCAAATCAATCCATTGGATGCCTCCATCCAAAATTTAGTCTGTTATTTGCTACATCTTCAAAGATGTAACCTAGCATACTCCTCTATAAGGCAACTTCACTGCTATAGCAGCATATCTTCAAAACAGACAACACGTGTCCCTATTCAGAATCCCACCTATCAAAGCTTTAATGGAGGGACTTAAAAGAATTATCCCTCCAAAGCATCCACCTTCTCCAGTCTGGAACTTAAACATAGTACTTACCAGACTCATGGGACCACCCTTCGAACCACTTCATTCATGTGAACTACAATTCTTAACATGGAAGGTGGCATTTTTAATTGCTATTACCTCCCTCAGGTGAGTGAGTGAGCTACAGGCACTAACCATTCAGGAACCTTTCATGCAAATACACCACAATAAGGTAGTGCTTCGTACAAACCCAAAATTTATGCCAAAAGTTATATCCACTTTCCACATCAATCAGTCCATAGAATTGCCAGTTTTCTTTCAGAATCCGCAATCCGTGGCTGAAAGAGCTCTGCACACACTAGACGTTAAAAGGGCTCTGTTTATTACGTTGACAGAACAAAATCATTCAGAAAGACAAAGCAACTATTCGTCGCATTTTCACCACAACATAAGGGTAATCCCATTTCCAAGACAGGAATAGCCAGATGGATAGTTACATGCATTCAAATATGCTATCAAAAGGCAATGCGCACTTTAACAGTTCCCCCAAAAGCCCACTCAACGCGTAAAATGGGGGCATCCATGGCTTTCCTAGGAAATATTCCCTTAGAAGACATATGTAGGGCAGCTACATGGTCTACCATACACACTTTCACTAAACACTACTGTGTTGACGTGCAAGCTAAGCAACAAGCTGCTGTGGGCCAGGCAGTCCTTAAAACTATTTTTCAAACCACTGCAGCTGATACAGGCGACCACCGCTAGAGGAGAAACTGCTATACACTCTATGCTAAGATATGAATTCAGCAGCCCACATGCCTCGAACGGCAAATGCTACTTACCAGTATGCATCTGTTCTTGGCATGTAGGGCTGCTGACATTCATATCGCCCACCCCGGTACCTGTCACAGCTGCATGGTTATCTTCTTTACATACATTTACATGGTCATCTCTTGATTTCCTATACTCAATCTTTGCCACAATGGCGAAAAACATTCTGAAGATGGAGAAGATGCCCATGCGCACTGTAGTCCAGGGGAGGAGTCACCTATCTCGTGATACTTCGAAGACTCTTCCAAGACAACAAGGTGCAAACATCCGGACCCAACACTAGGCGGCGATCTATGCTAAGATATGAATGTCAGCAGCCCTACATGCCAAGAACAGATGCGTACTGGTAAGTAGCATTTGCCTTTAGGAGAACCAGGGTTCCGTTGAGTCCCCCCAAATACTCTGGGAGGCATTTAAATTGGTCCTCAGAGGGCCAGCCCTCTCTTATAGCGGACGTCAGGAAAGAAAAACATAAAGAGCTCGAGACGGTTGAGGGGGAGATTCTTCGATTGGAAAAAGAACTTGGTGCGGAGAAACTCCAGAAACACTACACCTCTTGCAATGGAAGAAAGATGAATATAAGGGCATCGCCACTGAAAGGACCAAATCTTTAGGGAGAGAAAGAGACGGCAGGGTGTACGAATGGGGTGACAAAGCTGGGAAGCTACTGGCCTGGTTAGACAAAAAGGAAAGGGCCAATAGACTTGTTCCCGAGCTGACGGTTGGCACGGGCGAAACGATCACGGATCCCATCCAAATCGCTAGTGAGTTCCCAGCGCATTATGGGGCTGTGTATCAAACACAAACGTCCCTCCTTGAAACTGATTCTGCTGACCTCCTGCGAGATATCCAACTCCCAGTCCTTTCTGAGGACGATTAGAGTTTCTTGAAATGCAACATTGCCATTGACGAAATCGCACAGGAGATCGGAAATCTCTGACCGGGAAAGGCGCTAGGTCACAATGGGCTGCCGATTGAACTCTACAAACCACGTCCCGACAAACTTGCCCCACATCTGCATGCTATGTTTGAAGAGAGTAGGAGAGTGGGATCGCTATCGATAGTGGTCATCCCTAAGGAGGGCAAGCCTAGGGAGAAATGCGCCTCCTTCCGACCCATCTCCCTGCTTAATGCAGAGTCGAACATTCTTGCCAAACTCTTGGCCACCCGACTGTTGTGGATAATTGGTAACCTGGTGCACCCAGACCAGTCAGGCTTTATGCACCAACGCAATACGGCCTTGAATCTGCAACGAGTGCATGGAGTGCTGGGAAGGATAGAAACCATCCGGGAGGCGGCTGTAGTCTTGCCTCTAGACTCCTCTCGGGTGTTTGATACTATCGAATGGCCTTACCTCTTCGCGGTCCTCTCCAAGTTGGGGTATGGACCTGCATTTATATCATGGGTCAGACTCCTCTATTCGGAGCCTCTGGCACTGGTGATAGTCAACAACAAATGGTCTGACTCCTTCGGTTTAAGTCTGGGGACCAGGCAGGGGTGTCCACTGTCGCCCCTGCTTTTCGCCCTCTCTCTGGAACCGCTCGCGGCCTGGATCCGTCGCGACCAGGCCTTACGAGGGCTACGGTGTTCGGCAGAGTGGGAGGATCGCATCTCGCTTTACGCAGATGATATACTTCTCTATTTGGCCTCCCCCAAAATGTCTCTCAGATGTGTCTTGGACATTTTCACGACCTTTGGCAGATTTTCTGGCTATTCTATCAATTGGAATGAATCTCTCCTCTACGCTTTGGGTGGCGACGTGCCGACTCTTCCCAGAGGCTGTCCGGTGCAGGTAGTGAAAGATGGGTTTCGCTACCTATGGATCTTTGTCACCACGGACTCCAAACTCCGCTATGAGAGAAACCTGCTCCTGCCCTTGCAGTGCTTGAGGTGAGATGTTACTAACTGGAGGGCACTCCCCACAAAACTATCCCGACCCGTTCCCTGTGAGATATTTCAGTGAAATCGAAGGTTTACATAGGGAGTTGTTTTGGGATGGGAGGCCCCGATTAGCACTTAACAAACTAGTTCTCAAGTGGTTCGATGGTGGTATAAGCCTCCCCGATATTAAGAAATACTATTGGGCACCCCACCTTGCCGCCATTAATCAGGGTACATATCGCACACTGGGGGATCTGGGCTTTGCCATGGATAGGTGGCTGCTGTACACGAATCCTAGGAAACTCCCCTTAACTGGGCCTACCCTGCACTCTGTCCAGATGTGGCATGCGGTGAACAGGAGTCTGGGTTGGGCCCGGAGGCTAACGCTGGGGACTCCCCTATGGGATTTGGAACAATCTCATTGGTATCTCTCGGATAAGAGACCTCTAGATGAAGGGCGACATGGTTGGGTTTGACAAGCTACAACAACAGTTCAAGCTCGTCCATAGTTTTTCTGCTACATGCAGGTCCGCCATGCTCTAGTAACAACCTTAAAGAGGGACTTCTCCCTCCCTGAGTCTTCCCCACTAGGAGACAGGTTTCTGGATGGGTTGCTCCCACAGAAGGCCATATCATTAACATACAAAAAAACTGATTAATAACGCACCGGATCCCCTCGACAGGTTAAAAGAGTCTTGGGGGAAAGACGGCTTATAGCTTGACGATGAAGAGTGGCGAGAAGCGGTGGCCTCTCCCCGTGAGGTGGCAATCTCCGCGCGGCTGCACCTGGTGCAATTGAAAATCCTGCACAGAACTTACATCACCGGGCCCCAGCTGGCTCACATGGGAAGAGGGGAGGGGGACGCTTGCAAAAGGCAATGTGGTCAGACAGGCACCTTTCTACATATTCTTTGGGAGTGTGAGTGGGTCCAGGCGTACTGGAGGGGGATGCATGCAGTCATGAGGGAAGTCTTACAAAAGATATCCAACCAGAGGTTAAAAGGTGTCTACTCATCATTTGGGAACCCACTGACTTGACGGGGGCAGAGAAACTTTGGGTCACCCTGGGAGCGATGGTTGCCAAGAGAGATACAGCTCAGCAATGGGGGGGGGGGGGGGGGGAGTGTTGTCCCTGACGCTCGCCATCTGGAGAAAGCATCTTGACTGATGTATGTTCAGGGAGAAAACGGTTTATGTTTCAAGGGGTTTGCCCAAAAAATGGTCCCTGGTGTGGGCTAATTGGAACGCCTACTGGGGCGGATATATGTGTTGCACCTGCCGCGCCCATTGAAGATGAATCTGTGTCCCCTTGATGCCCATTCCAATTTCTGTAGTGTGTCATATCTACCAGAATTCTTGGGTTTCAAAATGTGATATGCCGAATTGTTTTGGTTTAGGTTATCAATAAAAAGATACAAAAAAACTCCATCTGAATCAGTGAACAGCTGTCCACTACCTCTCTTGACTCTGACGACCATGCTGTTGGTCGCAGTGACTTTGGCTCACCGTATGAATGACCTCCAAGCACTCTCACTGGGGAAACATCAGTTACATCGAATGGATAGCATCGCGCTGCCATCGCAACGCGACTATAACATCGTGGCCGGCTTCACAACGCATGCAATCAGGACGCATGCTATAACATCGCATGGAAGTTTACATCGCTAGCGATTACATAGCTAGCGACTTTAACTTCAAGACTTTTTGCATTATATATAAATGTAGCAGTAATGGGGAGTCTAAAAGAATATAATTGGTAAAGAATTAAAAAAATACAGGCATTTATAATTCGACATTTAAAGAATATAATTGGTAAAGAATTTAAAAAATACAGGCATTTATAGTTCGACATTTAAAGAATATAATTGGTAAAGAATTTAATAAATACAGGCATTTATAGTTCGACATTTAGATAATAAATTTAGACACCACAAAAAAAAATAACGGCATAAATACAGAAGATTTTGCGGCGGGGGTGGGGGGGTGGCAGTGGGGGTCAGGAGTTAGAGGCGGGTTCTCGGAGTCTAAAAGCAATTTCGGCCCGACAGGTGAATAACTTAAACATGTGCAAAATGCAGGCCCACACAAAGGGAGAGGATGTGGCCTGACGGATAGCTATGCCGACTTTGGTGCTGGAAACCAAATTTCGAGCCTCGTGACACTCACAAAAAAATTGGACAGAAAGGGAGAGGATGTGGACTCTTACAAGTGCTACTTATTAATGTGTGTTGCCTGGTGGGTGCATGATGGATGGATGCATGATGGATGTATGGGTGGTGGATGCATGATGGATGGATGGATGCATGACGTGTGGATGGATGCATGACGTGTGGATGGATGCATGACGTGTGGATGGATGCATGATGGATGGGGTGGTGGATGCATGATGGATGGATGGGTGGGTGGATGGATGGATGGATGGGTGGTGGATGCATGATGGCTGGATGCATGATGCGCGGATGGATGGGTGGGTGGATGGATGATATTACAAGGCTGCTTGGGTTAAAATGGCGTAATGCTTTTAGAATTTTATTAAGGGCTTTATAAGATCTGCAGCATAGGATGTCCTTAGTACCCACGGTTTTTGGCTGTACATGCTACTGCTAGAGGAGAGAAGAAGGATCTTTTTCGATTACATTTTAAGCTACTGAAAGACAAAACAATTAACCAATGAAAGCTTTGCAGAAACGTCCATTACCCATTGAGTGGGCTTTGCATGCTCAGAAATTACTTGACTAGGGACTATGCTAACATTATATACACAATGATATGGCCTCAGTCTGTAATGGCTTACTTAATTTTGTACATTCAAATTGTTTCTGGTGGGAAGTCTAAAAGCAATTTCGGCCCGACTGGGGAATAACTTAAACATGTGCAAAATGCAGACCCGCACAATGAAGAGGATGTGGCCTGATGGATAGCACTGCCGACTTTGGTGCTGGAAACCAAGGTTCGAGCCTCGTGACACCCACAAACAAATTGGACAGAAAGGGAGAGGATGTGGACTCTTACAAGTGCTACTTTTTTATTTGTGTGTTGCCTGGGGGGTGCATGATGGATAAATGCATGATGAATGGATGGGTGGTGGGTGCATGGTGGATGGATGCATGGCGGATGGATGGATGGGTGGATGGATGCATGATGGGTGGATGGGTGGGTGGGTGGATGTATGTATGTATGTGAAATACACTGTTACCACATATTCCCATACCCATAAAGCACATATTCCCATACCCTAGTCACAACCGGTTTAAATGCCCCAAACATCCTCCCTTTATACACTGGGGTAAAATCTAAGACTGCAGCTTCTTCCAGTATACACTATTACACTCCCCGTTCACCGCCACACTTAGTGCCCGATGCACCAAGAAACCACGGCAGCAGTACTCTGCACTAGGGGGTTCACGCCTGACCCAAAGTTCACCAGTCCCAAACTGGAGCCCTCCGGGGTCAAGGAACAGAAGTCATGGGGCTGGGGCAATTTAAACACTGCAGACTGTGCTGCACGCATGCTCATGCCATTGGGCGCAGTTCATTTGCCCATGAAACACCCTGCAGTGGTGATACATTTGTAATAAATAAATAAATAATAATTAATATAGAGCCACGTGGATTTCCTTGAGATCGGATATTAGTAAGTAAGCGTTTGGTATCAAATCCATGCACCACACACCCAGCAGGAAGTGTGCACACAGACAAGACAGTCAGACAGGGGCCGTGACACACCCACACAGGTGCATAAATATATGCACAGTGGTGCGCACACACAAGAACAGCACAGCCAGCAATTCCAGCAAACAGGACACAGCCTATTTCGAGCAGATGCAGAGAGGGCTTATGCGAGCAAAACGTATACATTAGACTCTCATAATGTGTCATCACATAGAGCCACCAGGCACTCGAGGACAGGTGGAGCAGACAGAAACCCCCTCAGATTCACACATGTGACGTGCAAACAATCCGACGTATATGGGGGTCGCCTATAGAAACCCGACGACCCACCGGCACAGTCACAACTGTGGTAATATACACAACAATGTGCCAGAGGAAGGGCGTGTGCGGGTTTGGAATAGAGCAGCCACAAACAGGTGTTCGGCAAGTGAATGTATCCACGCAAGAAGATCTTTTTTTCCTAAAACTGCATTTTTGCCTCTGTAACCCATTCTTTTTTTATGTTAATAATATTCCATAAAAACCCTTATTTTAATTTTGAAGTTTTTCATTAAAAAAACAGCTCTATGCCACTTAGTATTCCACTTCAAAGCGCTTCTTAATCGAAGGTTGTGAATAAATGGAGACCTGTATTGAGAAGTGTGAACCGTTTGCACCCCATTTGCCCCAGAGGTAACTAGACTATATTATAATATCGGGAGAAGCGGCCCTCGGAGGTGTGTCCTAGTAGCAACTGCAGACCCCATGGCCAGGAGCTCTGGGTTTCAATGAGGTTTCTAAATGTGTCCGAAATGTGTGATCTTGGGCAAAGGACGCTACCCCCCCCCCCCCCCCCCCCCGTTCTCTAGTTCCATCATCTGCCAAACGTGCAACTATCCAGATGTAACAGTGGCCGATATACATACTTCCATAACCCACTAATTCCACAGGTGAGAAGTCTATTGACTGTGTTAAAGAAGTGCTGTCATGTAGGGAGTTCTGGGGGATGTTTCCTGTGGAAGTCCCTCTCGCTATCCAGACTTTCACGGGCGGGAATGTGGTTATTTTCTCACAGCAGTAATTTTTTTTTTAGGCACAGGGAGATCGAGTGATTTGCCAACAATCACTGGATGTTGAGCGTCCCTGCCGACCTGCCTGCCATTAGGCCAGGTCTTCGCGCCTGAACTCTGACCCCTCACCTCTGCCAGAAGCAAAGCACACGTTGTCATGACGTGCGATTTAAGCGCCTGCGATGTTTCATGCTTGCCAATAGGAATCAACGCATTGCCGTTGTAAATACATGCGATGTAAAAGATGGCGAAGTGTTGGACATTGCGATGTATTCACCGCGGGGTTAAAGCCCGCGATGTCATGTTGCGCGATGTATGATCATACATCCCTCTCAGTGCAGCCACATTACACCACCATTTACCCCGAATAGAATGGAGTTGACTACCAGGGTGAATTTTTTATCAAAAGTTATGACTGTTTTTTATTTTGGACAGTCCATCACTCTTCCAACATTCTTTGCTCCGCCTCACCTTTTAAAAGAAGCAGAAAAACTTTATTGGCTGGACCCCAAAAGAATTGTAAGCTTTTATATTGATCGCACCAAAGACCATTGGATGGACAATTACCTCTTTGTGAGGTTCTCTAAGTCAAAGAAGGGTAAGGCATTGCAGAATAAGACACAGTTGAGGTTTATAGTTCTCTGCATTAAGATCTGCTGTACACTGGCCAGGAGGCAGCCTCTGGAGGAACTAAGGGCCCACTCACCAGGTTCAAGGCTGCTACCACTGGCCTGGCATGTGAAGAGCCTACTCTTGAAATCTGTCAGAGTGCGACATGGTCAGTTGTACACACGTTCACAAGGCACTACTGTCTTGACAGCATGTCTGACTGGTTGGCATTTTGTCTGTTCGGTCCTGTAGGACTTTTTGATATGAGATATTCCACAATCCACCACCTTAGGATGTCCTGCTTTGGTACCTGTTCTAAACATGAAGAATCTGTGTTTAGAAGCATCCATCAAAAGAACAAGTTACTTACCTTCGGTGACTCTCTTTCTGGTGGATACTCCATTTAACCCCAAATTCTCACTGCCTTCCCACCTCCCTGGTCTGTGGAATGATCTCTTTTACCTCTATAAAGGCACAATTTAGGAATCTGTCCACTGGTACCTCTGATTATTGTTGGGCTTTGTGTCTGAGGGCGAGGACAGACCCTAGAAAGATACTGAAGTTGATGAGCAGCCTTATAAGAAGCTTCACCGTCCCTTCAAGCGGACGAGTGAAGTCAATGTGGAGCTGCATGCGCCATTCACGAGCACTCGGGAGCACTGCTGTTAATACTTTTGGGTTCAGGTCTTGCAACTTGCAATATTCTAACGGTGAAGAATCTGAGGTTAGATAGCTGTCCACTAAAAAGAGCATCAATGATGGTAAGTGACTTGTTCTACTACTTTAGGCAGCAAAGAGTGACCATTAAAGATTGAACTTACACTCTTGACATGCACTACAGCCAAACATTCTCTGGCTGAGATTCATGCTGAGGAAACCTGGAGCACTGTGACATTCCATGGAGGTAATAGGATAAGAAAATGCTAATGTAAGAAATAGACGCAAAGCTGAGTATGCTCATCAGAATGCGTTATTGGGGAATGAAAGTGCATACAAGAGGGAATCCACAGGAATGTCTGAAGCCACAAGTTTATCCTCAGTTGGTAATTAATTGGGTGTGCAATATTTATAGGGTGAATGGTGAAATACGGAGGCAGACGTACAGCATTTCCTATGACACACTGTCCAGGACACAATGGGCTGCAAAGCATTGTAAATTGGCATTGACCTATTTTATTACCTGGTCTTCTACATAGATATTATCCATTCATCTATGCTTTCATCCGCAAGAGGCATGCCACAAATGTCTCCCTTGTTTTGGAAGGCCTGCGCTTTGAATAATAGGATAGAGTGAAGATTGATCCATGTTTTCTTATTATGCAGCGTTGTATTTAGTTCATACACAGGATGTGGCCAAGCGCTGCTGTTATGTAACATTGGTTTCACTTTTTTTCTAGCCTTTCAAGCACTCGCATAAAGTAGCCAAGTACTGCTATGCCGATAAGGTGAGTCGAGCTCTATCTTCATCACTTTTTGTGACTAGGGACTTGTAAAAGGGTAGTTATCTTTAACAGGTTGTTCCAAGTGACCTTAGACAGCTGTCAAAAAGGGGGGTTGACCCAATCACGTCACTGGGACCTGGGTAAGTATATGACTGAGAAGAAGGGGTCCCAGTAAGTACACAGAAAATTATTCACATACCATCAGGAAAAATCAATTAGGAGGACAAAAAAGTCAATCTGCTAACATTGTTTTTATTTACAATGTAGTAAAGCCACTTATTCGGGCAAACATATTAAATGTGACATTTACAATTTTGATAGTGTGCCCAAGAGGAGGGGGAAAAGGGGAAGTGTTAATGTGGTGTAGGAAGGGTAAGTGACATAAAAACAGAGCCAAAGGCTACAAGCAATCAGAGACTATTGGACTGATTCAATTTATCAGTGACTACAAGTTCAAGGATATTACTACAGAATAACATGATTCATATGTGTTTTCATTAACATGATTATTGGAATGAAGCTGGTAAACATAATAAGTCGACGTTTCGACCCCTATTGTGATCGCAGGCAGAAATAGATCCCTTGCATTGGGGTCTTCATCAGGACGGGGAACAAGGACACAAACCTATTTAGTACAAAACGGGAAATTGTTGTTAGGAATAAATCCATAATATTAGCAATAACTTAGCACATCGAAATAGGTAAAAACAAAACATACCAAGATGCTTGTTATTAAAGGTGGAAAGTAAAATAATACTCCCACTCGGCAGACTTGATGGAACCGAGGATGGCCGAACTATTGTATCAGGCACAACTGAAGGAAGATTGTGGAGACGTATCTCTAGGTCAAAAGAAATAATAAACTAAATAAACCAATAAATAGCGGTTTATATATACATCAAGTTAAGTTGATAAGTGGACTTACAGCAGAAGTCACTCGTGAATTCAAAAGGAGTTATTCCATACCATCAAGGACTGAATCATGATGAGAGGGTAAATACGGTACAACCAACGCGATCTGTGTTGGGAAGGAAGGAGGGCAATACGTGATAGTCCACAAGGGAGAATGGTGTTAAGAGAAGACACGGCGGAGCCATGCCGGGTTGTTAAACTGGCTAATTAAGGGGGGGGGTATTATATTCAAGGGAAACATGCGAACCTGTATATGGGAACCCGCAGATGACAATATCATTAACGATGGACAGCGTTATCCATGAAGAAAGTAATTGAAGTATGTAGCAATTAAATACTCTGTGGAGGGAGACAAAAGGAAGGGAGGGGACAGAACCATCACTGTATTTATCAACGAGGGGCCCCTGATTTACGGAACAATGTCACTTAGAAGAAAGAGCAAAACGAGCCTACCGGTATATTGTTGGGAAATGGATTAGCCAAAACTCGATAGAAAATCGTCGAGCTGAAAATTCAAAGGACCGGCATCTGTCAATGACAAAAACCGGATCACTTTGTTACACGAATGCCTTAGTATTGAAGTGAGAGCACTATTAACAATAATGAGACAAAATATACCTTAGACAGCGACAGAAAAGTATGAAGTTCCAAAATAACAATTCCTGGTTCCCCCCTTCTCTCCACCCAAAAAAGTGGATGCCCAGATATTAACAGCAGCAGAAATCGCCAAGTCTGCCAGTACCCAAGCTTGCTGAAACAAGGTAGGACTCACTCATGCTCATACAGTTGTTCAGGAGGTAGACCCAAGGAAAGCTTTTTATGAGCTATGGCAGTACAGGGGTCACCCTTCCTCCTCAGAGATTCAACTTAAGTCTGTGAGCTGGTGGTGAGGGTGGGACATCTGGTGAGAAGAATACTTTTCTGACTAGTACCTGTTCATGCGAAACCTGAATAAAATGTGGTGGTAGAAGTTCAGTTAGTTTACGAACTGTGATACACGAGCACAAACTATAATGTTACATATTAATGCTTCACCACTTTGTGGTATCAGGGAGAATTTGTCTTCCAATTGTGTTAAGATTTCATTTCTGAGTGCTGAGCTTCATGACTAGGGAGATATGTTTGTTTATTTCCATCATTTCCAGTTTGAAGTTTATAGTTTGTTGCAGGGCCATGTTTGACATGCAGGGCCATGTTTGACATGCATATGTGTCAGAGGGATGTGAATGGCATAGTGGAGGGTGTTCTCATTGCTTCGCTGGTAGTCACACGGTTGAATGTGACCCTTTTCGTATACCCTGGTGCTTTAGGACTCCATGATAAACTCTTGGCGAGTTCCCATGCAAAACTTTGGAGCTCTATTTTCTTGTCATGTGTGGCAACATTATGGAAGCTCCTTAAATGACTAAAGTGGACACTTGCGAAGATTCTGTGCAAAATGTGGCAAGACCATCCCCCTTCTAAAAGGCAGGGAAGCTGTTGAGACTGAGTACTAGGCAAGGGTTCATCCTGTCGCTATGTTGTATGTTTAGCAGGATATGTGGCATAACAGTATAATCAGCAATGTAAATAATTATGCTTCAGCAAATGTCTGATAGCAGTGAACACTTTCAATACAATTCTTCTTTCAGGACTTGCTGAACAAAGCAATTGGAGCAGCTTTGGCTGCGCGGAAGGAGTGGGACCTAAAGCCTGTCCAGGATCGCGCACAGATCTTCCTGAAAGCAGCAGACATACTGAGTGGTCCCCGCAGAGCTGAAGTGTTAGCCAAGACCATGGTCGGGCAGGTAGGAGGTGGCCACTGTCTGTATCCAAGTTCTTTTTGAAGCCTTGGTATTGCCCTTGATGAAGCATATGTGCTGATCACTTTTTTAAGGGGAGTTGCTGTTTATTTATTAGGAGCATTGCTAGTTAAGCTTAAGTAGGAAAACTAGACACTAAGAGCTGGTTTCTACTCACCCGGCTTCTATGACCCATAACTACTCTGAAACCTGCTAAACCATGTTTTCATAGATACTTCAGTAATGATCACAACAAATCTTTGTCAGGCCCATGTAGGTTGCTGATTTTCATGCCTGCTGGAACAGAGATATTTTAACATAGACAAGGGAACCCAAAAGGTACGCAAGGACCTTGGGTGTCAGTATTTTAAGTGAACGATGGTACTTGTTAAGTAGCTAGTGTAGGTATACAATCAATATAAACTAGAATCAGAACTATATTAGTACTGTCCAGCCGGACAGTAAATGTAATGAATGATCAAGTAGGAATTTTAATTCGCAACACTAAAGTGGGACACAATCCTGCGTCCTACATAGTCACACAACATATACATTTAAACAAAACATTCAGGCAAGAAAATGAAAGCTTGTATATAACGCAAATGGTTAAAACAAGCATAAACATGACAACCGCAGGATTGCCTCCCACTTTATTGTTGCGTGTTAAAATTCCTACTTGATCATTTCATTAAATTTACGGTCCGTCTGGATCATT
Source organism: Lissotriton helveticus (assembly GCF_964261635.1). Classification (NCBI taxonomy): domain Eukaryota; kingdom Metazoa; phylum Chordata; class Amphibia; order Caudata; family Salamandridae; genus Lissotriton; species Lissotriton helveticus. Next base: position 371,955,042 of record NC_136065.1, read on the forward strand.
CTCCAGATCTATGTTTGTACTGATACGATGTCACTGTGAAAATACAGTTAAGAAATCGTATTTAGTTGAAAGTAAAAGAGAGGCCTGAAAATCAGCTTACTTCTGCTGTGTCTTACTTTAAACTGAAACATGAAAACATGCAGGGCCCAATACACAAAGGGTTTTCTAGGAGTAATTGGGATTTACTGTTTGAATACGTCTGTCTTTCTCCTGCATTCTATTATTACACCAGTGGCACTCCTGACTTATTCCTGGAATTCAGAACTGCTACAAGAGTAAGTCCCATCAAACTCTTAGTGACGCCACTCCATGATATCATAAAAAATGGGTTTGAAAACATGCTTATTCTTTGTCTGTCCTTCAAATCTTTTCTAAATAATGCATTTGTATGGAGTGTTGAAAGCAGTCTACCTATGCCCCAAAACCACTTTTAGATTTTTCTTTTATTGAGGAGAGCCTTATGGGCCAATTAATCCAGCGTGCCTTTTTCCTGCCTCCTGTAAGCAGAACACAGAAAACGATGTGCCTTCTTTGTTTTGCTGCTCATACACTGCACTTCCTCTCTGTCTCTCCTATGAAGAGGGACTGATTTATGAAAGATTTTTAAATTTGCACAGCCCCTGATTTGCCAAATTGCAGGCTTTGAAATTCTGAAAATCTGACTCACATTGTAGTTAAGGTACATTACGAGTTGCAAAGGTATTTGCAGTGAACAATGTATCCGTTGCAACTCCCTAGGAACATGTGGTTTGAAATGGCTGTCTCCTCCATAGCGATTTGCAGTAGGATGTGTCATTGGTTTGTTACCGTAGTTGCGATCGCAAGTCATTGACGCCATACTGGCACTAGAAAAGTGGTGGTATCCGTTTGCAAAGTGGAAGATGTCCGTAAATGTTATCGAAGGGCCCTGGAAGAGCAGATAGTGGCTCAGGAGATTGTAACATGATTTTCCTAACGCCCTTCACATCAGGCCGGTTTGCATTTTGTAAACCACAGACCTTTTCTATTCAAGTGACAGGCTGGCAGTTTTGGCATATTGCAAACGTCAAAGCAGGAATGAAAGTCTGCAGTCCTTCGCGAATATGAGGTGTTATTTCGCATGCTATTACTACGCAAGTTTTTACTTCGCATGTTTTTACTTCGCATACCATTACTTTGAAAGTGTTAATGTATGCTAAGTAAAAACTTGCCTAGTAATAAAAATGGTATGCGGAATAACATGTCATTTCTTTTTTAAGTCTAAAACATAACACTATAGAAAATACACTACCCTACACATCTAAAACACTACCCAACACTACACTACTGAAACACCACTACACTAAACCCTAAATCACTACCCCCTGCACTAACATACACATTCCCATACTCTGCTCCCTACATTTATTCACTACCCATCACAACCCCGACACTACACTATCCACTAAAACAGTAAACTACACTACACTAACACTACTACCCCTACCCTAAGCCCTAAAACACTACCCCCAGCACGACTCTGCCCCTACCCCCAGTCCTGTCCCTACCACCAAACACTACCCTGCACAACCCCCGATACTACACCCTAAACCCTACACCAACCCACAACACTACCCTAAACCCTACACTAACCCCACAACACTACACTAAACCCTAAAACACAACCCCCAGCACGACCCTGTCCTACTCCCAAACACTATCTTTCACGACCCCTTGCACTACACTACGCTACACTACCCTAAAACACTACCCTAGACTACACTAACCCTACAACACTACCCTAAACCCTAAAACACTAGCACCAGCACGACCCTTCCCCCACCACAGTCCTGTCCCTACACTGAAACAGTACCGTGCACGACATCCCGACACTACCCCAAACCCTAAAAAAAACTACCCTACACTACACTAAGCCCACAACACTACCCTAAACCCTAACCTTACACTACCTAAACACTACCCTCTACACTACCCTACACCCAAATACACTACGCTACACTACACTAACCCTACAACATTACCTTAAACCCTAACCTCACACTACCTAAACACTACCCTACACCCAAATACACTACCCTTAACTACACTAACCCCACAACACTACCCTAAACCCTAACCTTACACTACCTAAACACTACCCTCTACACGGACCTACACCCAAATACACTACCCAACACTACACTAGCCCCACAACACTACCCTAAACCCTAACCTTACACTACCTAAACACTACCCTCTACACTGCCCTACGCCCAAATACACTACCCTACACTACACTAACCCCGCAACACTACCCTAAACCCTAACCTTACAGTACCTAAATACTACCTAAACACTACCCTCTACACTACTCTACACCCAAATACACTACCCTACACTAACCCCACAAGCCTACTCTAAACACTAACCTTACACTACCTAAACACTACCCTCTACACTACCCTACACCCAAATACACTACTCTACACGTACACAACTGTCCCTACTCCCAAACACTACCCTGCACGACACCACCCTAAAACAGTACAACCCTACACAAGTACACAACCCTGTACGACCCTACACAGCCCCTAAATGACCCTACACAGCCCCACTTTCCTCTTTCCACGTGTGGTTCCAATCTTCTCCCCATTCCTGCTTCCTCCGGCTTCCTACGTCCTCAGCAGCAGCAGCAGACCCTGGGAGCAAATGGCCGCCGAAACGACCTCCAAAAGCGGCGCCTGCCCCCTACGCATGCGTTTCTAGTACACATGCGATGTAACAGCACGCGTACTAAAGGTGACGTGTTGTTACATCGCATGCGTACTAATGCTTGCGTAGTAACGGTACGCGAAGAAATGTCCGCGCACAAAAGGATGTTTCCCGCCCTTCGCAGACCGCCATACCTGCATTTTGAGGGATTTGGTAAGATGTTTCTGAAATAGTTCACCAACCAATTAATTTGACCTTGAATTTCCTACTTTAGGGAAAAACTGTGATCCAAGCTGAAATTGATGCTGCAGCAGAGCTAATTGACTTCTTCAGGTTCAATGCCAAGTATGCCATGGAGCTGCAGAATGATCAGCCAATCAGTGTGCCTGTCAGCACAAACACAATGGTCTACAGAGGGCTTGAGGTGAGTGTAACATCTGCAAAAAAATATCCAGTGTTCAAAAATCAAACCGGACTGTTGTAAGAACAATTCTCTTTCCAAACAGCAAGACATGCATGTGACCGACTTACCAAACCGATCCTTCTCTTCCTCGACTGATGCAGTCTCTTAGTTGACAGAGACTGAGACATTTGACCATCAGGTACTTTGCATTATCATGTTTGCTCACCTCTCTAGAGACAGTTGATTTAATCTCAAGGCAGGCAAGTCTCAAGGAGTCTGCAGTAAGACAGTGCTCACTCATTATGCTGAAGGTTATCTGATGAAGCCCCTTTTAACTTTTTTAGCACAGCATATGAACATTTCTCTCAAATCATACAGTCCCATGCCCACAGTGAGAAGTATATATTGTATTTTATTTTAAAATAAATAGTTTTCACATGAAAACAAAAGCATACCGTCAGCAGGTGTCTGTATGTGGCCTCCAGTTGTGTACCGTATTGGTTAATGTAATCACCGGATGAGTTGATCTTTGAATCCCTTTCCCAATAATTGAACAAAACATTAATAATGGAAAAGTCTTTGATGAAACTCTTTCCAACGTGAGTCATTCCGAATAAATAGGGTTGCACCGGTTTCGACCACTAATGAATATCCTGCAACTAAAAATACATGATAAATATTGAGAATCTGAGACGCTTTTTCTTGACTACCTAAACTAAAAATTTCAACATGCCTGGTTTGTTTTCCTCCTGTAGAAAGGAGTCCAAAATAACAAGTTACTTCACCCATTAGGTTAATACTGCTCATTTGTCCTGCCATGCAATGATTGAAGACTGAGTCTGTCTTGCCAGGATTCAAATGTTTTACCTGCTGATCATGTTTCTGCTATGAGCATTCAGCTCACTGAGCCATCCTGCCAGCTATATATCATCTTCAGACCCTTAGCTGCAAGAATCATGGCTAAAGCAATAAAGACATACAATGAGAAGTACCGCCATTTTAATAGCCTCATACATCACTCTAAGATGCAAATTAATGTATTGCCATTTATGAAAACAATCTGTAACTCAACAGGCTTTTTCAATATTATTTGTCATATTTTGGTAAACATCATTTAACATCTGATGCTCCAGTTACTTTAAACCTTCCTTAGCTCACTTAAGATGTTGCACTCTAAAATGTTCCTTAAAACCACTTTGACAGAACAAGAACCTCCAATTTCCCAGCTAACCCAAAATCACAACATTTCCCCAAGTTCATTCAACCAAAAAAGCGTGGGCCATTTGTAAGCCCTGGATTACATCTCAAAATAATCTTATTAGCAGAGTAAATTGTTTTTGTAAATTGCTCATTACCTCTGTAGATCACTGAAATGTCGGGATTTTTGCAAGTAGTCACAATACCAGATTCAAGAGGACCTTCAAATAAATACATCATAAAAAGCATCTTTGCTCCGGACAGAAATCTACTGATTCAACTACACTAGTTGAGAGAGCTGCCTTCCCATCTTTGTATTATGCCTTAAAACCCCCTTTCCACCACTCCTTGCCAAAAAATAAATATATCAAGCATGTATTCCAAATAAACCACAATCATTATTCTTTCAAAGTCCGTCTCGGCATCAACAACTATAGCTGCTGTATCTCTGGATCTTCTTTCAAAACTTTTAACAGACTTGCCCCCAGATGCATCAAGAACCCATTTTGCTATTCCTTAATAGCGAAAAATAACGATTCGCTATTATTATTATTATTATTCGCTATTCGCTATTGGGGAGAGGAGTTGGCCTAACGGCTTGGGCGCTCGACCTCGGACCTGGGGATCTGGGTTCGAGTCTCGGTAACGACGCCAAAACCTCCTGTGATTCTGGGCAAATCACTTAATCTCCCCGTGCCTAAAAAAAAAAAAAAAATGAAAGTAATTGGAAAACGTAAAATGTAACGTAACTGGAAAATATGTAAAGCGCTCTGATACCTGATTCGGTTCGGGTCTAGTTCGCGCTATATAAAACTCTGCAAAAAAAAAAAAATATGGAATAGCAATACGCAATGCATGAAGAAATCACTAACAAAAATAGCGATTTCTTAAAATTCCTTAATTGCGACTCGCAAATTGCGAGTCGTAATTAAGGAATACCTCCCCATGGGAAGACATTCTCAATTTGCGAATTGCGAATCGCAAATTGAGAATGCGATTTCAAGGGTGCAGGGGTGTCCAAAGGACACCCTGTTGCACCCCTGAAATTGATCTATGCACATATGTTGCGCACACGCATGCCCTTAGGGCACGGGTACTCATAGTACGGCCCGCGGGCCGGTGGCGGCCTGGCAAGCCTTCCCTGGCGGCCCGCGGACCTTGCACATATCATACCAGTGTTTTATTTTTTTTATTTTAAAGAGTGTCTGCAAACACAAGTAGCAGCAGCGCGACTCGGAGACTGCTGCTCTGTGGGGGCCGGTCGGGCGATTCCTGCCATAGTTAGAGTGGAGCTGCAGGGGCGCTGAGAGGTGAACAACACTGCCTCATTAACATGTTAATGGTCTTTTAAAGACCTGTTAATGCGCTCGGTGCGGCTATGTGTGTGCTCCGAAGCTGTCTCAGCCCGGGCTGACACAGAGGCAGGGTGAAATGACAGAGGGAGACGGAGGGAAAGGGAGGGAGAGGGAAAGAAAGTGAGACAAAGTGAGGGAGGGAAAGGGAGACCGGGTGAGGGAGTGAGAGAGGGAAGGACGGAAAGGGAGGAAGGGAAAGGGAGGGTGAGAGAGGGAAAGGGAGTGGCTTTACTGGCTACCCTCAACCAAAGTTAAAGGTTTCGAACAAGAATGAACTCTAACTGGTATAGTCTGCAGCAGAAAGGCTATTTGACATTCTGTACCCTGTGAGTAGAATGTTGTAAATTAAAGGGTGTAACAAAGACCAATGTTGGATTGCTGATGTACAAGTTGATGTTTTCCTGTCATTTTGGTTAGTATCTGGGGTTGTAGCAGGTTAATTGGATTGGTAAATTAGAGCTGAAAGTAGGCGGATAAAGTTATCATGGCAGCATTACGAATGTTAAAATGCTTATCTTTACTCATATTTAACTATGTGAAGTTCAGGAGGGTGCCATGTGCTTTACTGCAGAGTCCCTTGCACTTGAGTCTACTGCATTCAAGATCCTATTAGCTTTGATTCAAGAATAGTTTCTGCCTAATACTAATACACTGGTAATAATTGTGAATTCTTCTTACTGCAGGCAAATTATGGAACAAATCAAGGAGTCAGGAATCCCTGAAGTTGAGGGAGGGAAAGGGAGACCGGGTGAGGGAGTGAGAGGGAAGGGAGGAAAGGGAAAGGGAGGGTGAGGGAGTGAAAGGGAGGGTGAGGGAAGGAAAGGGAGTGACAGTGAGGGAGTAAGGGAGGGAAAGGGCGGGAGGGAAAGGGAGGGAGGGAAAGGAAGGGAGGGAAAGGGAGCGACCGAGTGAGAGAGGGAAAGGGAGACAAGAGTGAGGGAGTGAGAGAGGGGGAGGGAGGGAAAGGGAGTGAGAGAGGGAAAGGGAGACAGAGCGAGGGAGTGAGCAAGGGAAAGGGAGACGGAGGGAGGGAGGCAGGGGGAGGAAGACAGAGGGAGGGGGACAGAGTAAGGGAGAGTGAGAAAGGGAGAGGGAGGGAGGGAGACAGAGAGAGAAAGAGAGCGAGAGAGGGAGACCGAGAGAGAAAGAGAGACAGAGAGAGAGGTGTGTATGCCGGGTCTGGTGGCTAAGTGGACGAAGGTGTCCGCTGCAGGGACCAGTGATCAACCTCATGGTCAGTTTTTTGTTGTTGCTCTAGCCCCGCCCCCTCTGCCCCCGCCCCCACTGGTGCGGCCCTCAGACACAAACCACAGTGTAAATTTGGCCCCCAAGAGAAAGTTTATGAGTACCCATGCCTTAGGGCATGTGTGTGCGCAACATGAAACTTCGAAAAATGCACTTTAGTGCATTTTTCAAAGTTTTTGCAAATTACCATGAAGTCCAACTTCATGGTAATTTGCGAGCCCTATTAGCGTAATTGCTATTTTTTTAAACTTTAATGCATTGCTTTTAAGGAATCTCAATTTGAGATTCCTTAAATGCAAGTAATCGCAATTTTGCGATTTCTTAATTTGCGATTTTTGCATTTGGGATAATGCATCCCAAATGCAAAAATACTGGTCGCAAAGGGGCAGATTCTGAGAATCTGCCCCTTTGCGAGTGGATTTTATCTTGATGAATCTATGCCTTAGAACCTCCAGTATATCATTCCAATTTTTGTGTGAAAATTCTGCCTAATAAGAGCGGGTAAGATTGGAAATTATTTAGTCAGTCCTTTGCAAAAATATTTTAGTAAAAAAAATATAATTCACATTAAGCATTGATATCTACCCATAATTTGCACCCTAGGATCCCTCCCTGTATTGGGTATTGAAACAATGAACCCAGATCCTGGAGTGTCCGCTGAATCAAGTGTCTTAATATAAAAACCTCATAGTAAACGAGAAAATATGTCCTCAAATTCATTCCGTCATTGCTCAGAAATACACATCTAAACCAAAGGCTTCCCAGTCTTTTCTGAAGGTTAAGAAGCAAATGGTTTTAAAAGTCAATTTTCTAAGAACTTCATTATTAGGTGGCTGTGCTGTTATACATGGGACACGTCATCACACAACTCCCTCATTCAAAAACACATCACAAAATAAGTAACCGGGTAAAATAAATAGAACATTAAGCACTAAGACAAGACATCCAGTGCCCCTTAAAATAGACTTGAAAGAGAGAGTTCTGGGAAGCATTTCTGTAGAGGAAGTTACCTGATGTGGCATTTGTTGTTTAGCTGCCTCAGTAAATACATGCAATACTTTAAGAGGGATCCTAATAAGAGAATTATTATCCCCATATCACACTATATTTTGTCACCGTTTCGCTGCAATGGGAGTGTCTGACAGTTGTGATATGGGATAAACTTAGCTGTCTTGAAATGAATTAATGTCTTGAATGTCGAAGAGAAAATACAAGTCATGCAGGCACCTCAACATTCCATACCATTTCCTAGTATTTTGTTGTTTTCATGACTATGGTAGGTACAAAACTTGAGGAGCTGGTGCTCCTTTAGTATTTTTATAATTTATATGGCCTTTTACTCCGTATTGGGTATTTCTTGGTTGACAGGTGCTGGTTGTGGTACAATGTCTGTGTTACACATTCTGCGTACCAGGGTCTCCCAGGGCACTTTTGCGCAAATGGCAAATGCATCAATCTATACACAACTGTGAGCAGGGTGTGGAATGCTAAAATTTAGCTTGTTTTGCATTGCTTCTACCATTATCTTGCTTTTTCCTGCAAGTTAAATCAACACCAAAACTACTTTCATATCACTGGGAATTCCTATTATACCAACAGAGCTGTCAAATCCTTTTCCACCCAAGCGTTCTTTCGTTTCTCAAAGGGTTGATTGGATCAGCTTGTATCACATATATTTATTAATCCATTGAATAGTGCGGTAAAGCCTAGGATATCACAAATGGCAGAAGTGTCAGACTTATTATATCACTCAGCTGTAGAATGAAACTGAAAAAGGATTATTTTAAATGTAGGTGTAAGTGTCCTGTTCCTCAACAGAGCTGCCTGAGAGTTCTGGATTGTGTTGCTATTTCAGCAGGTCTTCACCTAGCCAAAGAGTTCAGCCCTTGAGTGTTGAAGATAAGGATTTTAATTATTGCTTCCATCACCTGAAGTAAGTTTCTGTTTAACTTCTCCTTAACTCTTGGTGGGCCTGGTAATTCTAATATGGCTCTCACCACTGTGTGGACCTACCGCGGTGGACTCAAAGGTTAATCACTCATTCTGGTGTCATCTACGACAAAGTCACCAACCCTTTGTTCTAAACCTTTTACATCTTAGCTTTGTGGCTCCTCCATCAGGCTGTACCAGTAATCCCCTATGAAAAATTAACTAACAATACTGCAGTTTCACAAAAGTTCCCGGCCCTTAAATGCAGGTATTGCTATTGGCAGGCTTCACTGTACCCTGCAGACGTGAGGCTAACAATCAGACCAACAAGAGTAAACCGTCAATTGGAAGAAAGTAGAAAAATAAAACAAGATAAAATGTGAGGAATCTGACCTCTGAGTCACACTTCCACTCAGGCATCCAACTCCTTCCTCATTCCCCATCAGGAAACATGACTACGAATGCCCCAGGTAAACGTCATTGGGAAACTACAATAACAATAGGCTCTGATCTTAATTTGAGTAAGACCTCTGGCAAGAGGTAGAATGTACCAATGGGGGAGGTAAAAAAGGACCAAGTACACCCAGGTCTCCTTCATGGCAAAAATAGTGCTTCATCAGGAACACCTGAAGTGAGCAGCAGGTTTTGAATTACAGTCATGTTTCATTGGCACCAAGTAGTTACAGCAAGAGGTCATGATAAGTTCCATCTATCAAAGATTGTCGTTGTGATCCAACTTTCTGTTTCCTTGTCCAACGTATGTTTCCCATGTCTGCTTTTAAATGTTAGTCTTGATCTTGTTGTACAACAGCTGGAAGCCCCTCCAAGACTTGTAGGTGTTACCTCTTGATAAGGAATGGCTGAAGTGAAACTCCCACAAATAAGGCATTTTCTTCTTGATGAGAAAAGCTCTAGCTTGCTTGAAACCGTCTATTCAGCAGTGTTGCCTGAAATTGACAGGTGTTAAGTGTATCTCTTCTAAAGTAGATTCCTGGCTTCTTTATTGCTGTGAACAAAATCTCTCCTTTGATTCCAAAGTAGGACCTTTCTTCATCTGCCAAATTGAGAACACTTCATGGGTTCTTCTCAGAATAAACTTTAGTCATCCTTGATGCATAGGAGGAATTTTAACCTCGCCTAAATGTGTTCTTTGAGATTTGCGTTTTCTACCACAGTGGGTGATGCACAGGTTTTTCCACCTAGATATATTTTAACCATCATTTGTTTTTGTCAACGGAGAATTGCGATTGCTTCTGCAGTGTGAAAACTTTCGTTGCTTGTCATTCTTGTTTGTGGCCTGGCCCCATGGATGATGTCTCACTTTTCTTAACCCATAAATAAGTGACATGACTTAAGTTTTGCTTCAACATATCTAGTTTGTTTCTAAATTTGGAAAGAACCCGGATGTCCTCCTTTGTTGATGATACTTTCTTTTCTCTGGTTGCTCTCAAATTATCTGTTGCTAGGCACCAGCCCTCTCCCCTCCTTTCCATTTCCTTCCCCAGAAAAGTTCTTTCTCTTTTCCAAAGCAATCTAAAATGTGTCTAGTGCAGTTATGCCAGCACTTGATTGTAGCAAAGAAGTACTGCCCCAGGTAGAAAGTGTTCCCTAGTAAATAACAGACAAGTGCTGAATTTGCTACTGTATTGTCCCATTGCAGCCAACTATCTGTATAGTATAAGGATTCTATCCTCAGTTAACCCCCCTCCATGTTACAATGACAGCAGAGTGTATACATCTAGGAAGATGGCCCTCTGAACTGAATAGGACGATGAGGAGGATATGTCATCAGACCTTAACGGAGATGTAGGGAGTGCCTGACTGTTTACTCTTTGAAATGGGAAATAGGGAGCAGCTGTTGCCTGCCGTACGTCATTTTGGGTCACATTTGTCAGTTTTGCACCCACACATTATCATTGTGCCACACCTGTAGTCTCCTGCAGAACTCACAACACCTGTCTCAGCACATTTTCCTGTTTGTCTGTGGCAAACTGGGTGGTTGGAGAGATTCGATCATCTTGTGTTTCTCTCTGTGCTAGATTCAAGCTCTGAGGTGGTCAACAACACTGTCGCCCCTATACCTGGTTCTCTTCTTCCTGGCAAGTGGGCACATAACTGCTCTTCCAGTGGTCACCCTTTTCTGAATCGGGTAAGACACTAGACCTTTATCTCTAGGTTGCTGAACTGGATGGCACTCCAATCACTGATCCACTAGTCCACCCCAAGATCACCAGTCAATACTGCAGCAGTTTCAAGCTCAGCATTGACTGCCAGGCAGCACATCCATCTTGCTTCTTGTCTGATTTGATCCACTCTTCTGTGCCCCCCAACTGCCTCATTGGTCAGGTCTAATATCACTTAATACTATTTTTGTTAGCAGATTGTTTCATTTTACTCTCATTTTGTCTCTCCTTTACTCGTGGGACCCTGGCTCACTGTGTCACTGGAGTCATGTTAGCCTGGCTGATGAAGGGTGATACCCCGAAACTGGTCCTAGGATGCTTGTTCCCAGTCCAGAGCCTGGCAGTTCGGGCTGGACTGTTCCCATAGGGAGCAGGGTCAAGACTGATTTACATGTGGCTCGGCCTAAACTGGGATGGCATGGTGTGCAAAAAAACAATGTATTTGGACCCAGATCTCTGTACTGGGGGTGAATGATAGACATTGTTCAGTTTGCCTAGAAGCAGGCCACAAGTCCTAAAAAAAAAAAAAAAAGAAGTGGGGGGATTAACCAAGTTAGGCAGTATGCAACTGACATCATGGCTATCATAGTGCATGACGTCATATTGCGTGACATTGCACATGGCATCACAGAAAGTTACTTCACTGAAACTGACATCACCAGAAGTGACATCAGACATTAAGACCTCACACATGTTTATCAGGTATATCATGAGTACATTCAAGTGCATTATGAGATTTAACAAATTAGATTTTGTGTTGGTGTTGTGCCAAAAAAGTGGCGCAATCCTGACACAAAATCTGGGCCTCAACTAGTAAATTCTTTTTTTAAACCCTTCAAACAAAGACATTGGCAACATAGAGAAGCATGGCTGTAGGTCTGTTCTGCTTAATTGATTGCAAAGTCAGCATTTTAAAATATTTTATCGGGTTGAGGCGTCCGCTGCAGAGGTGCCCAGTAAATATCAGGGAATAATAATAAAGGTAAAATAAGTCTGGAGGTTACACATGTGTTGGAGAGATCTGTGTTTTGGGTAGTCCCAGATTTGAACCAAAGTAGTATAGAAGGGTAGTGTGTCTCCTGCAAAGCACATAGTGTAACATGCAGATGAAAGATTTTTAATTTATGTAGATAGGTAAGTGGGCTACTGCTTTTAACACAGAGATCATTTTGCTACTTGCAGTTCATTATTTGTGATCCTTCTAAAGTAGCACAGTGAGTTATGAAGGAGATGTGACTCCTACACTTTGTCTCACTGTCTCATGTAATACATCTTGTACATAGATTTACACACTTACATGATCTATTGTCAATGTATAATGTGTATGTTAAGTAAAGCATTCTGACACCCTGCATCGGAATGAGTAGCGCTATAAAAGAAATAAAATCAAGCTATTTACATTATTTGTGTAAATACTGGGACAGTTGCTTACCTCATCGCCCTCAGTGACAACTGATGTTCTGGTCCAAGTGGCTCCTATCAAATTAAAGAGTTCTAGAAAAATACAATCCAGATCCTGGTTAAACTCAGACCATAACAATGAGAGTAGACACTTAAGACTGATCGAAAGGCTATGGAGATAGAACCCTTCACTTGAACACCTCGCACTCCTCAGATCTGAACGTCTCTCCTACAAAAAACACATCTTTGCAAAGAAAAGCCACTTTCTTTTGCAACCAACTTGACCATGCGAAAAACAGACCAAGGGCTCTATTCGATATCACCAAATAACAAACCACCTTTACCCCCCCCCCCACATGAAAGAACAGCCCCCAATGAACGCTGTGATGAAATAGCCAACTTCTTCTCTGACAGAATTGCTAAAATCAAACTTTCGCTTCTCTCTGACTCAAGACCCACCCCGACGACTCTACCAACATGCAAAGCTCCATGGAGACTGCATCATATATGTCAACAACGGACCTGGGGGGACCCAAGAAATACCAACAACAGCACTCTTCCCTCCAACCAAAGTATAATGATAAGTGGACTGACTTCAAACTGATGAAAGAAGATGTCCAAGTCTTCAAATAATTGCAAATTTGAATCCCACATCCCACATTAGGGACCCATTCCCTTTCGCCTTAGTACAGAACCTCAACAATATAATCTTTCCTTTTTGGAACAAAATCATTAATGCCTCTCTCTCATCTGGCAGAGTCCCTGAGTCCCTGCAACTAGGAAAAGTCGCACTCATCCTTAAAAAAACAGGTTCTGATCCCAACGACTTCAATAACTTCAGGCTGATCACCAACCTTCCCTTCATAGCCAAATCGATCGAGAAATGTGTCCTACTTCAACTCAACCAGCATATTGACAAATTCAACCTTTTAAACCCTTTCCAATCGGGCTTCCGGAGCGGCTGTAGCACTGACACGGCTCTACTCAATAACTCCGATTACATTAACAAATCTCTTGAAAAAGGGGCCTCTTGCTTCCTTATCCTACTTGAACTGTAGGCTGCTTTAGACACTGTGAACCTTCCTGCCCTACTCAAGACCCTCAAGAGTCGCTCTGACATTAACGGCACAGTATTGAAATGGTTCTCACCCACCTACATAATCGTTATCAACAAAAAAAAATCAACAGTTGTCTCTTGAAACCTGTTATATTGCGACAAGGTGTTCCTCAAGGATCAATCCTTTCTCCTGCTCTATTTAATCTCTTCATGGAATCCCTCACAATTATTCTGAAACAAGCAGGGGTCAAGTACCACCTATATGCTGGCGACACACAACTATACTACAATATAAAGTCCCGTAGAGGCATCATCCATCTGAATGCCACAGTAAAAGAGATACAATACTGGTTAAGCTTCAACCTCCTAAAACCGAACACCAGCACTGCAGGTACCAGAATGCAAATAAAAAATACCCTTGTGAAGTACTTCTGCCTTAAGTTCCCATGCATGTACCAGCTTACCTTATTATTTGTGTACGTGAAAACCTGTTGAGCTAATTTAAATTCAAGGTATCTGGGTGGCAAAAGTGAACTTTCCCACGTGGAGTGATGGCGATGGATCTTTCTGGAGAGAGGGGGGTGCCATCTGACCCAGCGAGTGGTGGAGTCGTGAAAACAATCTGTGCTGCCCCTGCACCTTGGTGACTGCTCCACAGGCACTCACGGGGTCCGTCATGCCTTTCACGACCTTGCCTCAGCGAACCTGGCCAATCACTGCGGCTTGCACCAGGAAAGACTACTGAAGGTGCCCAATCCACATGTGGCTGGGTGCGGAACTTGCAGTTGTCAGTTTGTTTATTATCGTGATGCTGATCCACTGCGTGATCTGGAGACCCAGGGCCTGGTCAGCTCAAAATGCCCTTTTTTTCCAAAAGGGGCGCCACACTTGCTGTTGCAGGGAAACTAGTAAAAAGTTACAAAGTATCAAGCAACAATTAATAGTCAAATAGGCTTTATTTCGATATGAATATATCTTTAAAAGCAACACAGTACAGTTTTAAAATACATAAAAAGCCTTATTTCATAGAAAACAGTTATACAAGAATCAAAATACGAAATACAAAAGGCAACAATAAATTACATAAAATAGCCATAAAATCTCAATTAAACAATATCACAAAGCCTTTTGGACCTGATCAACCAAGCCCAATTTGTGACCGAGGTTTTATAAGTTTAAAGGGAAAATCTTTTCAGATTCCTTATTTTTATATTTAATTTAAATATATTTGTTTGAGGTTTATATTCAAATTGACTCCCCTGTTTAAATTTTCTAATTTTGTAATACCAGTATGGTAGCTAATTATGACTGCATGCAATTTAAATTTGTAAGTATTAATTACTAGGATAGCTTATTTAGGCCTGATCCATGGTCAAATGACTCCTTTTGGGAGTGACTGCTCTTTTGTTCAGACAGAATAAGAGCCACAGTAACGAGATTACCTGACACACACGCATATTTTTTTCAAACAAGTAGAACTTTGAACACATTTCATTTTCCTAATCACAACAGTAGCATCCATAACTAACCCTGAATTTTACCACGAGAATTGCTGAAATGTGAGTTGTCAGTCATTACATTGTATTCTATTTCACAGGGGTTTGTGGCTGCAGTTTCGCCTTTCAACTTCACTGCAATTGGGGGTAACCTTGCCGGAGCCCCAGCCTTGATGGTAAGTTCAAGTTGTACATTTTGGAGTTTACATTAAAAAAGGGGATGCTTTACTCTGATCAGGATGTTACCATCTAAGAGATACTTACTGAGGTCCTTACAGGTTCTTACCGAATCCTCCAAATCTGTTGTATCCCGATTGAGACCCTTTCATTTTTAGGACCCTGACACCCTTACGTCTGAAGGACCCCGAAACCCTTACGCCTGTGGGCAATTACCAAGACTGTCACAACTGAGGATGCTGATCAGAACCTTCAGAATTGAGGGTCTCAGTTAGGGTCTCTCAGATTTGATGGTGTAAGTGAAAATTCATGAACATCTGCAAACAGCCTGACAACAGTTGGTCGAATCCTGCTGAATTAGCTGCCACACTTCTTTTTGTACGCAGGTGGCTTAGCGTGTTTCAAGTAGCACAGCACAGTAAAATGGACATAGATGTACATATTGAAAGTTACCCTTGTTCTTTTCTTTATGAAGAAAGTATATCCATGGACTTTCCCTCTAAATATTTCTCATGTTTACACTATTCAGCGATGATGCGAAAACACATCCAACTGTTCGTGCTTTACTCCTGGAGAGCAGTGAGTTACACAATGTTAATCTGTTGTACTGGTTTCAAAATGAGTAATTGCTCATAGACGTTTTGCCCCATTTTCAAATTAAAAGACACTGTTGGACTGAATCCAAATAGAAACAGTTGACCCTTTTCCTCCTTTGTTGTTTTGGGGACACTGTTCCTATTCACTATCACCTGTTTATACTTTTAGCAACGTGTCCTGAAAGAGACACCAAGCCTCTTGAATGGAAACATTACTTTGATTTTAAAGCATACTTTCCTGTAGGTATCCACTCATTTAAGGATATGTGCGGCTTTTCTATTTTGAATGATTTATGAAGCCCTAGGCAAATAGAGACTCTTTTATTATAATCTTTGAGTTGGTAGTCTTAGCTGTTGCATGGCAGAGCAGAGGTGTAGACCATGGTGTACACTATCAGTCTATCCACAGACCGCTGCTCTGTTTAAGAGGGCTTGACTTCCCTGGCTCTTCCTTGTGATAATCAGAGTCTCACCTTCCAGCATATCTGACCTGGAAGCTGCATGCAATCAAATGTTCTAACAGACCTCTCGGTGCTAGACGAGTTGGTGGAATTGCCAGCCAGCAAAATGAGTCCTTTGAAAGACAGCTTTGAGTTTGGAGATGGCTGCGAGTCTAACCTAGCCATGCACTCTTGCTGAATTAGAATTTTGTTCTATTAATTTGGACGTTCAAACTATGGTTCCCTGGAGCTCTGTACAGGGTCGTACAGAACAAAAGAGGAGACACGGTTACTTACTGCACAGTACGTTATGTTATGTTATGTTATGTTAAAGAAATTTATTGAGCGCGACTAACACCATTAGGTTTCTTGGCGCTTATGCTGGGGGAGCAGTGAAGAGAGCGTGAGAGCAGAAACTAAATATAAGACTCAGTGAAGAGGAGGGTTTTAAGGAGGGATCTGAACCCGGGATATGAAGAGGACAGCCTGAGAGAAAAGGGAAGGGAATTCCAAAAAGATGGAGCTAGAAAGGAAAACCTTAGGCCACCGTGTTTTTTCCTCTTAAATCTAGGAAATGATAGCAGGGCCATCTGGGAAGACCGGAGATTGCGAGGAGGAGCATACGGATGGAGAAGAGAAGAAATAAAAAGAGGACTTTGGCCTGCAAGAGATTTGGAAATAATGCAGCCTAACTTAAACTTACAGCGAGCAGATACTGGAAGCCAGTGGAGACTTTTTAGGAGAGGACGAACATGTTGATCTCTAGGTTGGTGGTAAATCAGGCGGGCAGCCTGATTTTGGATCAACTGAAGTCTCTTAAGTTGGTAGTCAGGAATGCCTACATACAGTGCATTTGCGTAGTCAAGCCTAGAAATGACTAGCGCAAGCAAGGCCAAAGTAAGAGCTTCGGTAGTGAGTAGACAAGAGATTTTACGGATTTTCCTGAGTTGAAAATGGCTGGAGGACACTACTGCGCTGATCTGGGGCGTCATAGAAAGATCCTTGCTAATGACGACTCCCAGGCTTTTGGCTGAATTAATGGCATTGCACCAAATGGCACGCCTATAAAATGGATAACTAAAGATTGCTTGCTTACTACCACTGTGTCTCTATACTCCTTAACTGTACTGGCAATAATATAGCACTCTTCACTACTGAAATGCTCGCATCATGTGTAAACTGACAGTCCCCACTCTTTGACACTGACTCTTGACAACATGGAATGCGTCCGACAACGCAGCCGGCTTTCTTGACCTCACACTGTCCTGCATCAAAGACCACAACAGCTCATGTTTAGATTTTCTTATTGGATGACCTTATTTCAGGGCTTCCCTTTAAACTTATAAGACATTCTAATTAAAAACCCTCTCATTTTCAGAGTAGCAACTGTTATGGAAGCACTGTTGCTCTG
Source organism: Lissotriton helveticus (assembly GCF_964261635.1). Lineage (NCBI taxonomy): Eukaryota > Metazoa > Chordata > Amphibia > Caudata > Salamandridae > Lissotriton > Lissotriton helveticus. Next base: position 371,972,602 of record NC_136065.1, read on the forward strand.
TGTAGAACATTTTCTTCCCAAAGGTTAATGGGGCTGTACAAACCATTCATAGTAATCAGTACAATTAGTCACAAGGCATCGAGCTTCACACACAGTTTATATAAATCAAAGTATAAATAATGAAACATGAATATTGATATGAAAAATTAACCATTAACTAATGAAAGGGCTGATATAAAGAAATAGATTGAAAGGCCTCCTGAATGAAGAAATGTTGAGCAAGATATATTAGATACAAGGGGTTTCTTTCACAAATAAAATTCAGCATTCAGTAATTGAGTAAAAGGTCACTGGACTGCCCTCTCCCATGCAGGCAGATAGCATTCTCAGAGTGGAATCTGGCACAGACCCATTACTCTTCAAGAATGGAGCCATTTGCTTGACAGGTCAGTCTATCACCATTGGTTTGTGACCACAGTTTCACTCGCACACCATTGATAAAAAAGCACAGTGATTTGGAAAGAGGATGGGGCGCTATTTAATACAGCCATTTCCATCAGATTAGCAGTCAGTCGCAAAGGGCATTTAAGAGTTATTACCGACTCTGTGTGCCCTTAGTACACTGCAACTTTGCAAAGTCTGTGATTTTGCTAATTGCTGTTCTAGCGACAGCAAACGCTGTAATGGGCCCTGGATTCAGAACTGCTAAGGCACAAAATCAATTTCTCACAGCTGCAGTTACTTTCTGGAATGGTCATCGTGTTGACAAAATGCCCAACCGTCTCTTTTGGTTTTTTGGATGAGATTTGAAAGCCTACCTGATATCACCTACCTTGCCTCCTACCCTCTGAATTCTTGAATAATATTAAGGTGTAATAATGTAGCTTTCTATTGAAATGTGAATAATCCCAGTACTGATATTGTCGGAGGAGTGCTATAAAAGCCTGTTCAAAATGATATTCTGATATTGACATTGTTTTAAATAGCCTTGGGCACAGTGGTTAGCATAATGTATTGAAAGGGCTTGAGCACGCCTATGAATGGCACGTTTTACCCAAAAAATGCATGTTTGAACATCTCTCCAGTGTTCCCTACTTGAGTTTTGGCTGTTAAACCTGCTGAAATGTAGCGAGGGAACGTCTGGTAAATACGGGAACATGGGAATTCTGCTGCATGCTACAGGATTTTTAACTTTTTTTTTTATCAAGACGATAAATAACTACTAAACCACCAGCCTAAGGGCTAGGGTAATAAGGGCCTTCATCTACTTTAGGCAATCACCAGCAGCACAGTTGCTTGGGATTAGTATTTGTCTCTTTGTTGTCCAGTTTACAGGCCTACCCCTTTATGTATGTGTTAGGATTTACAAAGCAAAAACTTAGGGGGGTGATGGAGCACCAGATTTGGGGTGTTTGGGGTGCTACCTCAGGTTTGGGTTTACATCTTTGAATTACACCACATCACATATGTAATTTTGTAGATACGGGGGGGAGGGGTAGTTGAATTTTTCCAGAATGATACAATATTCGGTCAAGTGCGGAGGCGGAGATCAGAGGAGTGAAACCAAGTCCTGAAGTGCCAAAGTCTGTAGCTTAGCTACAAGACCACATCCCTTCCCACTTTATAAGCTTTACTTGGGTAGAAACTGTCTCGTTTGTGTACACTATAAGCTTTTAATCAAAATCATACTCATTGTTTCTGTTTGCATAACTCTATTGCATAAAACGTTTAATCACGCAATATCTAATATATAGTGTAATTCTTTATAGAAGCCACAGCACAAACATCATTGTGATTATGGACTGCCTTGAAGCGTGGGAAGCTTTTTCACATGCAGAGCCTCGTGGCACAATTACATAGATGCTGATGCAGCCATATTAAGGCAGTCATTAAACAATTTTGGGAGTAGTGCGGTGGCTCGTTTAATACTTCGCCCCCTGGGTGTTTAAGTATTTTTTTAATAAGTCACTTTTAGCAAGTAACTTTTCTAGTTTTGAGATAAAGGCCAGCGCCCTCTGTAGGGCACTAAAGGCCTTGCAGATTTACTCAGGCACTTTGAACCTACAAACCCCTGGATAATTGACGCAGTGACGTGCAAAAGTAACAACTGATCCATTAAAAGACTTTTTTTTACGAAGTAAAACTGCAATTTATTATGTTTCAAAGACGCTCTTGTACTTTTTGAAAATAAGTTCCCCTGCCTGTCTTCCACAATCACGTATTCTATGATCCACAAATGTGTTTTTCCTATTTATTTTTTCTTTTATATCTAAAACATAGTGTTACGTTCAAAACAAGCAAGGCAAAATGCAGAACATATGAAAATTATTTTAGGTCTGGCTCGACAGCGCAGCTGTCCGCATTACCTATTTCTAATAATTCTTTCAAACATACATTAATTGATTGGTATGCCGGTCCACCGAGTAGACTATTCTTTTTCCACACATGTTATTTGCTGCTTGGTGCATTATTCTACTTTCACAACGAGTGAGGTGTTATTTAAAAAAATAAATGCTTAATCTCATGGATTCAATGCATTTTTTAAACAATAGCTTTTTGTTTTGTTCTTTTTTACTTCAGCAGGCCTTTTTTTAATGTTATACTCTGGCTTAAAGTGCAAGTCAGGCTACAGGCTTTGCCAGAGCTTACTTATTTAGCTACGTTCTATAACAAAGTTATAATCTTCGTTTTTCCTGTTCTGTCTGCACATGTTATGTTGCACGCCCACAGTCACTCTAAGAATGTTGAGTTTACATCTGTTTTTTTTTTAATTCGTTATTGCTTGCAACCAAAGACTGAAACCTTCATTGTGTGATTTGAGCCCAAACACTGTCTTAAATTGATGTTTAAAGATTCTGCCTTTACTTGGAATACTAAAAAATATCAAATGTTTAGATCAGTGGTCTTCGACCTTTTCTGCAGTAAAATATATTTATTTTCAATTAAAGTCATCTCAAACTACTAATCTTATTAGAGATGTAATGGTGATCACATCAGACAAGATTAAATTAGTGTTCACCTTATGCAACGTTGCCAGTAGTGATACCTCAGTGCATCAGGCAGGGTTGCCCGCAATAGAGTTTTAAAAAAAAAAGCAAAGTTTGAAATTTGGAATGCCTTTACATTCAAAGTACATAGCAGCCATAGCTGCAATGCCCCTAGCTCCAAGGTAATATTAGAAATAAGTCTACCCAACATGTAATGTAATGTAATGTAAGGCTTACTTGTAAAGCGCGACTGTCACCCAGCGGGTATCCTGGCGCTATGATCTTTCATAACCTGAACACGAGAAACATTACATTTGAGCCATCTATATTGTTCTTGGGAAAAGATAAGTTTTCAGTCCCTTTTTAAAGGTGGAGAGATCTCCCGTACTCCGTAGAGAAAGTGGAAGCGTATTCCACAGCCTAGATGCTGCGTATCCAAAGGAGCGACCCCCCCCATCCGTATCCTCCGGATTTTAGGGACTGCCACTAGATAGGCTGAGGCAGACCGAAGGGTTCTAGAGGGAGTGTACCAAGAAAACATCTCTCGTAAGGAAGTCGGACCCAGATCATGAAGAGCCCGGAAGACCAGACACAAAGCCTTAAATTCGACACATCACATGATATATTAATCCAATGCCAGCTACAAATATATTTTGGGAATTCAACCATTTTTCTTCCTAACATCAGCTTATGAGTTCTGAAAATACACAAGTTTGCATCTGGCATACGCATTTTTCAATTTTGGTATGCATATATAAATTTAGCTAAGCAAAAGGTTCTAATTTAGCAGGCTGAGCTACAAACAAGCAAGTTACTTAAAGGTGGCTGGAGAGCTACCAGTAGCTAACAAGCTACTCTTTGGGGTAGCCTTGTCTAGTTATTTTGTACTCTAATTCCATAAGGGAAACAATCTCTATTAATTTAGATGCAGTCAAACAAAAAATACAAATTGTATCTGAGAAATAATCATCTTTATTTTTTATTTTTTATCCTGGGTGGTAGATTAGGTACCAATAAAATTATGACGTTACAGATTATTACATTTTATTTATCCATGCATCCCGTGAAACATCTGCAATTTAAAAAAAAATTGTCTTTTGACAAAGTTTTAGTAGTACAAAAGAAAAGCAAATATATTGTTACATACGCGTCAATAACCTAAAGTCTCGAGGAGGGTCAATCTTTCCAATTTTACAAAGTATTATTCTGCTTTTACCCATAAACAGATCTAGACCTCTTCATTGGCTGATTGTCTTTTAACCCCTACTATATGTTAGAGAATCAAACACTCCTTAATAACACCTTTTTCGAGTAGGGCTATGTATTACCACTCACAACCTCCTAAATCTTTCTCTTCACCTATTATCATTTATATTGTGTTCTTAGCTAAGCCCATTCTCTCATGTTCTCTTTCAGATTTTGACAGGCTTAAACTTTCTCCTTTCTGGTATAATCAAATCTTTAAAATAAATAAATATTAGATTACTTTTCAGGAAATATTGAATGCGTTTGGGCATTGTTACAGTTCAAGATAAGTTTAATTTACCCTCATTTTACACTTCTAAGTATAAGCACCTAAAAGCTATTGTTTTACAGTTTTACAACCCCTTTCCTCACTCCTAATTTTGAGTCCCAACCATCACGGTACATCTTATTCTTTTAATTTTTCCACTGACGTGAGAGCTTCATATATATATATATATATATATATATATATATATATATATATATATATATATATATACACACACATCTCGCTCAGATTGTACTACACAAATATTGTTTTTTTTTATAATAGTTTTTCTTAAGCCTTAGTTTTCTTTTTAAGTTTAACTTGTCGGCTAATAATAATTGCTGGTCTCGTGATAATGATAACAGTGACTTATTGCATATGTTCTGTGACTGTCCGAAGGTTTGTTTATTTTGGTTATAAGTTTGGGATAAGAATATTGATGTCTGTTCAATTATAATACTGTTTGATAGAATACACATGGTTACGGAGGTTCCTCTCATATTTGGCGCACTAATGTTATGGTTGGGAAATTTGTTCATCTACTTATTGTGATTGCATGCCAATTTATCATGTCTAGCTGAAAGGACACGACCAACATCACCTTTATCGATGGTTGAATATGTTATGCTATAATCATAGATTGGGTTGAAAAAATGTGAAATCCACCAAGCAACTGACTAAGGGCTTTATGTATGAACACATTTCCCCATAGACACAGAATGGGCAAAACCCTTTGATACTTCTGGCCCTAAAATAGATTTGTTAGGGTTACCACTTTCCTCCTTCCTGTCTAGACAACATGCCAATTCTCCAGATCCAACTACAATATTTGAACCTTCATTAATTCACCATTTTAATAGTTGGGTGTTATTTATATGCTTGGTTCTATTTTATGCTTCTTTCTATTTGTTAAGGCTTTACTTCTCTTTATTCTTTTTTTTTCTTTTTCATTTACTTTCCTTTTTCTTTCTTTTCTACCTATTTCTCTCCAAAAATTTATTAATATGCTTTTTCAAAATTAGTCTTTTTTAGAGTAACATATTTGTTTTATCTTGTTTGAAATATAACAAGATATGCCTTTTGACTGCTTTCAGATTATATACATCTTCTTTTTGTACTCATTAAAGTTATTACCCCTTTGTAGTATTTTGTGTCACTCGTTTTCACTTCAATAAAGCATTTCTAAAGATAAAAAGGCTGATTGAAAATAAATTATGTTTGAATTGTTATATACGCCTACAGCTGCCAATTTTATAGAACAATTGTGAAAAGATTGTCATTCCAGCGCCCCCCTGGAAAATTATTTTACTTGAAAAGGGTGTGACTTTAAAAAGTTTGAAGACCACTTCAGCAGCTCAAAGCAGTTGAAATCTCCCGGAGAAATGATGAAGGAATGAGGAATAACCAGGAGAAATGGATGTGCTCATTTCAATTCCCGGTTTATTTCTAGAGGTGTGCGGAATTTGCAGAGATTCACTCTGCAGAATTCCGCAGTTACATAAAAACTCTGCGAGATTCTGCGGAGTTCCGCAAGCAGACACAAACGGTACGTCATGCTGATTTTTAGCGCTTGGTGCTTTCCAAAATCAGCGCAAATGGCTCATATCACCCGTAGGCGTCTGTGCGACAAACACTCCAAGTACAATAGTTTGTTTTTGTGATTCTCAGAACAGAATTATGGGGTCGCAATCATTTCTTTGCACTGCTTGGATGTTTTCAAGTTGTAGATTTTCAAGCACAATATGGTTTGAAGGAGAACTTTCTCCTCAAGGACCTTTTTCCTGCCTGGCTGCTCCAGGAGCTCAAGTGTCCCGGTGCCAGTAGTGAAAAGGGCAACATTGTTATTGATGAATATGTTAGGCCAGTGCTTCATGAATGCAGGTATACCTCACCTCTCATAATCTTATTGTCAAACTTACAAAATAAACCCTGTCTAGGTGCATTTATAACTCTTGAGGTGGATAGAGTTGTCCAAGGGATGTCCCAGCTTGTTTCTCAAGCTGTGTGTGAATTGCACCAGCACCATTTAAAAGCCTTTTATGTTGCGTCTAGCGACACTTCTAGAAGCTGTGGAGATCAGCCAGGAGGAGCCCTGGCACCACTTCAGTGTGATCTTCACTGACTCTACCCATGGTCGTTTCTTCAGATTACTTTGGCAAAGATGAACTGCTTTTAGAAACAAGCATTGGCGAAGTAAAATATCTTTTCATGAAGCATTGATGTTTACATTTGCATGCTCTTGGAAAGCTGCAGTCTTCACTTTCCTAATGCCATTACTAAAGGTTTATTGAGTTGGACTCAATTCCCTACTGCGGCAGGCTGCAGTACCTTATACCATTCATAAAGTTCCCTCCAGCCATTGCCCCTTTGTCATGCCACTTTTGTATGTGCATCAGTGCTAGCTGTCTTCCTTTTCACAACGCTTAAGCATGTAAAACACCATTACCTACCATATATCAGTATACTTCACTTCAATACATAAAGTAACTTTATAATGAGACACTTTTCCACAGTGCCTGAGAATGTATAACACCACTGCCCGACCGGCACTTCTCAATATGTAAACCACCATAGAAAAGCTAGTATTTGCCTGTGAGAAGTTGGCCTGATATATAGTGCTCACTATTCTAGTGATCACTTTGTATCATACCAAACAACCCTTATTGATGATTGGTTGTAAGTCAACCTTATTAGACCAGCTATCCTAGTAGCATGGACACGAGCAGTCTTCAGGCTAAACTCTAGAGGGCGTGTTAAGCCAGCTGTTTTACCATCACATATACCCCTTGAACACCAAGTGAAAGGACACCACACAAGTTGTTATGAAAATAAAGGATATTTATTTATAACAAGACTACCCTGAACTCTTTATGAGTCAGGGAGCTAAGCACAATACAAAACTCTTACGAAAATACTTCAAGTTGCACAATTTACACAAATGCCCGAGGGGCACGAAAAACCATATACACAATAAGTGGAATGCGAAATACTAGCAGGTAAGTAACAAGATCCAGAGGCTTCAGGATCGCTAGGACTACACTACTGAACCCTCAGGTTAGGAGCAGGAGGCCTAGGGAGATCGGGTGCAGAGTGTGCACTCTCACGCGGGATGCGGGAAGAAGTCTATGGATGCTAGCGTTTCTAAAGTTACTGTTTCCGGACGAATCCGACTAGGTAGACTGAAAACGACAAAGGATCTGGACACTTGGATAGTGAACCTGTGCTGGAGTACCGAAATACTCGAATTACCTAGCCCAGGGGCCGCGGCTGCATAGGCTTCAAAAGACTTCCGGAATCCTCGTCGAAGTCTATGGAGCCTGAAAGAAGAAGTTGCTGGCAGGCGACCAGTGAAGAAGTTCGGTGTGATCCAAGGCTGGATCAGTGAAGGAGACGACCTGAAAGCAGAGGGGACTCAGTTCTTAATCACTAGCCAGTGATTATGTGGGCACCAGGAGGGCACCGGATGAAGTCACCTCGACCAGGTGAGTGGGCGACGCTGGACTCTGCAGTCACACGGGCTAGGAGGCGTTGTCGGCGTCCAGGCTGGAGGTGCGAGCTGTCCCACGAGGCTGTCGGCGATGCTGGACTCAGGATTTGAGCAACAAACCTTGGCAAAGGCAAGCCCACGCGGTGGAGTCAAGATGGCGTCTGGAGTGGACCAGGAGGGTCCAGGGCACTTCTTGTTGGACAGGAAGCAAGGGCCAGTCTAGGGGACCTAGACCAGCGGTGAAAACGTCGTGGTACGTCGTCAAGAGGGTCACTAGCCAACGGGCAAGTGACCGGACAACGTGGCAAGCAGCAAAGAAGCAGAGGGGCCCCACGCAGAGCTCGTGGATGCTGGGGGGCTGGACTTCGGTGCTGGAGCTGCTTAGGGTTAGGGCTTCTCAAACCCCAATGCACTTACTCGAGGGTCTCTCGGGGGTCGTGCTGGTGAAGCGTCGTGCAGGTCTTGAAGATGGCCGGTCCCACGGGTCTCGTCACACCCACGAATCTCAGCTGGGCTGGATGATGTAGGTAGAGGTCAGAGATGGCAGGGAATCCGGGTCTCGTCGAGCTGGGCAGTCTTGATCCGGAGGATGGACGTGCAGCAAACCGCAAGAGCTTCGATGGTGCCTGCTGGTGCAGGGTGGCTACTCCTTAGCCACAAGGGAGAGTCTTCAGAAAAGTCAAGAGTTCCTTTCGTGGAAAGTAGTTCAAGATTCAGAATGATCTAATTTGGGAAGGGGGCCTGCTCCTACCTTTATCCTAAGAAAAGGGGCTGGCACGCGACTAAGTCCTGCCCTATGGGTGGGACCAGGAGCGGGGTGGTTACATCCCTCTCCTTTGTCCGGTCTCTCCCCAGCTCAGGGGCTGGTGTGCCCCAGGAACTGGTTTGAGCCGGCATATGCACAGTGAGCACCGGGGTGCCACTTGCAGTCACCTTCCTTTCAGCCCTGCCTACCTGGGATACACAAAATCCTGTCTGGGATGGTGCTAGCACCGCCCCTGACAGGAAACCCTTTGTCCAGGCCTCCGTTGCTGGAAGGACTCCCAGCAGCAGGAGGGCAGACTTGTGTCTCGGTGGCAGCATCCATTTTGTGGAGCTGAGGCTGTGTCTGACTTTAACCGGGGTTCACAGTTACATACATGTCGTGTCCCTCTAGAAGGGTGGAATGCTAATCCCGTCGCCAGAATTGGCGAGGGGTTAGTATTCCAATTCGTATGACACCTTACTCGACATGTTTTGATAATGTTATACCAAAGTTAGCATTTAACCGCGAGGATTATAATGCACTTAAGAGTATATGGTATAGCGTTATCATGGAACAGCTATTTGGACTTGGTTCCGCAAGCTGCAAAGGGGCTCAGCTCATGCCAGAGCACCATCTCACATAATTCCAAGCACTCTGCCTTCAGGATTGATACGGCCTGCCATAGGAGTGACTGATAGGAATATATGTGTCCATTTTAGGGTTAGATATAGGAATACTATATCTAAAGCAAAGGGTGTATACACCACCTTGCCCCAGCTGTCGTGCAGCCAGTTGTGTCTGTTTGGGTGGCCAGCCAGGGGTGGCATAATACATGCTTCAGCCCCTGGTAGGCCCTGGGTTCACCTATGCCCTGGATACCTAAGGTATGCTATACAGGGACTGACAAGGTGGCCCAGTACCAATGGGTAAATTGCACCCAAGGTATATGGTTGTAATTTAGAGAGAGAACAGCTAGGCTGTGGGTCTGATTAGCAGGCCCACAGCCAGGGAAAGTCGTAAATCAGTGAAGCAAAAAGCAAAAATCTGGGGTGGCCATGGGATTGCAGACCCCACTCTCCTACATAACCCCCCCCAAACTTAGGGACATTAAACTAACCTTGACCAGGTGAGTCTTCTTGCTCTAAGTGGAAGTACCTGGAGAGACCATCTGCATTACCATGGTCAGTTCCTGGGCGGTGCTCCACTGTAAAGTCAATCCCCTGTAGGGAAATGGACCACCTAAGAAGTTTGGGGTTTTCACCCTTCATTTGATTTAGCCATAAGAGGGGCTTATGGTCGGTCTGAACTTTGAAGTGGGTACCAAACAAGTATGGCCTCAACTTCTTCAGGGCCCAAACCACAGCAAAGGCCTCCCTCTCAATAGCTGACCAACGTTTCTCTCTAGGGGTCAGCCTTCTACTTATAAAAGCAATGGGCTGGTCTTGACCATCAATATTCAGCTGAGATAGAACAGCTCCCACACCCAACTCAGAAGCATCTGTTTGGACAATGAAAGGTTTGGAGTAGTCTGGACTCTTGAGAATAGGTGCAGTGCACATGGCCTGCTTTAGGTCATCGAATGCCTTCTGACAGCTAACTGTCCACTGAACTTTCTTTGGCATTTTCTTACTTGTCAGGTCATTAAGTGGAGTCACAATGGTTCCATAATTTCTGACAAATTTCCTGTAATAACCAGACAGGCCCAAGAAAGCTCTGACCTGTGTCTGGGTGGTTGGAGGAGCCCAGTCCTTTATGGCCTGTATCTTGCTCTCCAGAGGTTGAACTTGGCCTCCACCTACAAGGTGGCCCAAGTATACAACTTGACTGTGCCCTATCTGGCACTTAGTAGCCTTGATAGTGAGGCCTGCCTTTTGCAGGGCCTCTAAAACTTTCCTCAGGTGGATCAGGTGATCCTCCCAGGTGGAGCTAAAGACAGCAATATCATCTAGATATGCTGCACAAAAGTCATCCAACCCAGTGAGAACTTGGTTCACCAACCTTTGAAAAGTGGCAGGGGCATTTTTCAAACCAAAGGGCATCACCACAAATTGGTAATGACCTCCTGGGGTAGAAAATGCTGTCTTGGCCTTGGCATCCTCAGCTAACCTGATTTGCCAATAACCAGCTGTCAGGTCAAATGTACTCAAGAACTTGGCAGAAGCCAATCTGTCAATGAGTTCATCTGCTCTTGGTATTGGATGGGCATCTGTCTTAGTGACAGCATTGAGACCCCTGTAGTCTACGCAAAACCTCATCTCTCTCTTACCATCCTGGGTGTGAGGTTTAGGCACTAGAACTACAGGACTAGCCCAAGGGCTCTCTGAGGGTTCAATGACTCCTAATTCCAACATCTTTTGTACTTCAGTTTTTATGCAGTCCCTGACGTGGTCAGGTTGCCTGTGGATTTTACTCTTTATAGGCACACTGTCTCCAGTGTCCACCTCATGTGTGCACCAGTTTGTCTGACTGGGGGTCAGAGAAAACATTTGTCTGAAGGATTGAAGGACTTGCCTACAATCCTGTTGCTGAGGCTCAGAGAGGCTGTCAGAAAAGACTACACCATCCACTGACCCATCATCAGGGTTCTGAGTGAGCAGGTCTGGGAGAGGGTCACTCTCCTCCTCCTGTCCCTCATCTGTGGCCATGAGCAAGCCCATGTCCTCCCTGTCAACAAATGCTTTGAGCCTATTCACATGAAGTACTCTGTGAGGGCTCCTGGGAGTTCCCATGTCCACCAAATAGGTGACTTCTCCCTTTTGTTCAATGATGATGTGGGGCCCAGACCATTTGTCTTGGAGAGCTGCTGGGGCCACTGGCTCCAACACCCACACCTTCTGTCCTGCATGGTAAACAGTTAGGACAGCCTTTTGGTCATGCCAAGCTTTTTGAAGTTCTTGGCTGGCCTCCAGGTTTTTAGATGCCTTCTCCATGTATTCTGCCATCCTCGAGCGGAGACCAAGTACATAGTCCACTATGTCAAGTTTAGGCTTTTTGAGAGGTAACTCCCATCCTTCCTTCACAAGACATAGGGGCCCTCTTACAGGATGTCCAAGCAAAAGTTCAAAAGGGCTGTAACCAACCCCCTTCTGTGGGACCTCTCTGTAAGCAAACAGAAGGCAGGGTAAAAGGATGTCCCATCTTCGCCTAAGCTTTTCTGGTAACCCTTTTATCATCCCTTTGAGGGTCTTGTTGAATCTTTCAACAAGCCCATTGCACTGTGGGTGATAGGATGTGGTGAATGTGTAATTGACACCACATTCCTTCCACATAGCAGTCAAGTATCCTGACATGAAGTTTGCACCTCTGTCAGAGATCACCTCCTTAGGGAACCCCACTCTGGAGAAAACTCCACCCAGGGCTCTTGCCACAACAGGAGGTGTAGTGGTTCTAAGGGGAATAGCTTCTGGATACCTGGTGGCATGATCCACTACCACCAGTATAAATCTGTGCCCAGATGCTGTTGGGGGGGTCCATTGGTCCAACAATGTCAATCCCCACTCTTTCAGGGAACCGCCACCACAGGTAGTGGTATAAGGGGGGCCTTTGTTGTGCCACCTGGTTTGCCACTGGCTTGGCAGGTGAGACATGAACGACAAAAGTTCTTAGTGCCCTCAGACATGTGGGGCAAGCCTGTCCCAAGTCTTATTCTGGCCTAAGTGACCTGCAAGGGGAATTTCATGGGCCAAGGTGAGAAGGAAACCTCTCAGAGACAAGGGGATGACCAGCCTCCTGGTAGCACCAGGCTTGGGGTCTCTTGCCTCAGAGTAAGGGAGTCCATCGTCCCAGTACACTTTATGGGCACCTGTGGCATTCCCTGCAGCCTCAGCAGCAGCCTGCTGTCTGAGGGGTTCAAGAGAGGAACAGTCTAACTGTGCCTGCCTCAAGTCTGCCCTGGAAGGGCCCCCTGTCCCAAGAAACTCAACCTGTTCAGGCTCGAGCTCTTCTAGGACAGGTCCTTCTGGGGTCTTGGGGTCAGTCTCCTGAGAGAGCTGATCCATCACCTGAGGCAGGGGGGAAGAGTCAATCTTACCCCTACTGCTCTTTCTCTTGGGTAGTGACTGGTCCATTGTTCCAGGATCCAGCACTAGTTCAGCTGGGCATTTCTTGGCCTGTGACCTAGTCACAGCAAGGACATGTGCTGACAAACCTAACATTTCCACATGAGTCCTATACTCCACATCTGACCATAAGGAGGATTCCAAATCATTGCCCAAAAGACAGTCCACAGGGAGGTCTGAACTAACAACAACCCTTTTGAGGCCATTTACCCCTCCCCAGGAGAAGTTAACAAGTGCCATACTATGGGAGGTAGTGGCATTGCTAGCATTGGTCACCAGGTAGTCTGCTCCCAGTATTACCTGGTCAGGGTCCACAAAGTTAGGTGTCACCATGGTGACACTGGCACAAGTGTCCCTGTAGGCCTGAGCCATTTTTCCATTAATCAAAGGCGTCTGCCTGTACTTGCCCAGAGTACTGGGACTTATTGTAGGGGTCATATCCATGTCCCCAGTACAAACAAGAACAGCCTGAGTAGGTATTCTGACTAAGTCAGATCCCGCCTCAGTTCCCAGGGTTAACCCCACTATAGCCTTAGGAGGATTACTACCACTACTAACTGTACTAGGGGGTGCAGATGCCTTAGGGGCAGTAGTGGTAGGAGTTGGGCCTTTCTTGGTGCACTCACTAAACCAGTGAGTATTACTTTTGCAGTATTGGCACCATGGTTTCTTCTGACCATTCTCCTTCTTTTGGGAATTCTGGGAATTCTGGAACCCACCCTCTTTAGGTTGTTGGGGCCCTGTTGAAGACTTCTGGTCATTTTGCTTATTCTCATTACCCTTGGGATCTGCTTTCTTCTGGCTACCACCCTGGTTCTGGTTCTGCGGCTTGACCCTTGTCCTGACCCATCTGTCTGCCTTCTTTCCCAATTCTTGGGGAGAGGTCAGATCTGAGTCAATAAGGTGCTGATGCAACAACTGATTTTGACAATTACTTAAGATTTGTTCTCTCATAATTAGATTATACAATCCTGTGTAATCAGTAACTTTACTTCCCAGTAACCAGCCTTCAAAAGCCTTAGTGGCACAATCTACAAAGTCAGCCCAATCTTGAGACTGAATTTTCTGGGTGTCTCTGAACAGCAACCTGTACTGTTCAGTGGTTAAGCCAAACCCATCAATCAGTGTATTTTTCAAGACTTGGTAATTGTTAGCATCCTCAGCTCCAGTAGTGAGGAGCTTATCTCTACCTTTAACTTCAAAGGAGAGCCACAAAATAGCTGCCCACTGACTCTGGGGGATGCACTGGACAGTGCATGCCCTCTCCAAAGCAGTCATCCATTTGTGGATGTCATCCCCTTGTTTAAAGGGGGGCACTATTTTACTCAGGTGTCTAGTATCAAAACTCCTGTCTTTATCCTTAGGGATATTGCTGCCACCAGTGGGGACTACCCCACTTAACTGTTGCTCTCTAGCAAAGGCAAGCTTCTCCTTGGCAAGGGAAAGTTCTTCCCTCTGAATCCTCAGATTAGCCTGTTTCATCCTTGCTTCATGTTCTCTTCTCTGAGGGGAAGTCAGTCTCCTCTGGGGAGAGATCATTCTCCTCTGAGCAGAGGCATGAGAGTGCACAGATCTATTGGAGTCCCTAGAATGAGATCTATCTCTTCTAACTCCAAAGTTAGGCCTGCTTAGGGTCAGTACTGGGGGTCCCCCAGATACTTCCCTATGTAGGTCTAAGTTGGCCCTAGTAAGTCTGACTAGCTCAGGACCATTGTCTGCCTCATCCCCAGAGACTTCCTCTTCCTCCTCTTCCTCCTCCTCCTTTTCTACATCGTCTGTTTCAGGGAGGTTGGAGTCTGGGTCACCACGAGTACCTTCTAAGGGGGGCATGCTCCCATCTGTCTGAGAAGCTTTTCTAGCATCATATGTCTCTAAGAGACCTAACAGAAAAGGAGTGGTAGGGTTAGAACCCTGTTTTAGTTTCCTGTAGGTACACAATTGTCTCATCTCCTGGAAGCTAAGGGCTGCATATCTGGAAGTGACCTGTGGAGGGTCAACAGCCACAAGGGGAGTCTCTGAAGACTCTCCATGGGTAGACATGCTTCTAGTGTGGTGTAAGTGATGCACCTACCTACACTATGGGTTTACCTACTGATCCCTTGCTAAGAGTTGTAGACAGGGTGTGCTAAGCCCTGTTACACTACAACAACTGGTTCAGTAGAACTCAGAGTATTCTAAGTTAAGTTATATGTACCTGGGTACTTATGTGATCTTTCAATTGATATTCTTAGGATACGTGCGAGGTAAAACAACAGCAAGCTCAAATCCCAACCGCTGCACACCAATGTGAGAAGTTGGCCTGATATATAGTGCTCACTATTCTAGTGATCACTTTGTATCATACCAAACAACCCTTATTGATGATTGGTTGTAAGTCAACCTTATTAGACCAGCTATCCTAGTAGCATGGACACGAGCAGTCTTCAGGCTAAACTCTAGAGGGCGTGTTAAGCCAGCTGTTTTACCATCACATATACCCCTTGAACACCAAGTGAAAGGACACCACACAAGTTGTTATGAAAATAAAGGATATTTATTTATAACAAGACTACCCTGAACTCTTTATGAGTCAGGGAGCTAAGCACAATACAAAACTCTTACGAAAATACTTCAAGTTGCACAATTTACACAAATGCCCAAGGGGCACGAAAAACCATATACACAATAAGTGGAATGCGAAATACTAGCAGGTAAGTAACAAGATCCAGAGGCTTCAGGATCGCTAGGACTACACTACTGAACCCTCAGGTTAGGAGCAGGAGGCCTAGGGAGATCGGGTGCAGAGTGTGCACTCTCACACGGGATGCGGGAAGAAGTCTATGGATGCTAGCGTTTCTAAAGTTACTGTTTCCGGACGAATCCGACTAGGTAGACTGAAAACGACAAAGGATCTGGACACTTGGATAGTGAACCTGTGCTGGAGTACCGAAATACTCGAATTACCTAGCCCAGGGGCCGCGGCTGCATAGGGTTCAAAAGACGTCGGGAATCCTCGTCGAAGTCTATGGAGCCTGAAAGAAGAAGTTGCTGGCAGGCGACCAGTGAAGAAGTTCGGTGTGATCCAAGGCTGGATCAGTGAAGGAGACGACCTGAAAGCAGAGGGGACTCAGTTCTTAATCACTAGCCAGTGATTATGTGGGCACCAGGAGGGCACCGGATGAAGTCACATCGACCAGGTGAGTGGGCGACGCTGGACTCTGCAGTCACACGGGCTAGGAGGCGTTGTCGGCGTCCAGGCTGGAGGTGCGAGCTGTCCCACGAGGCTGTCGGCGATGCTGGACTCAGGATTTGAGCAACAAACCTTGGCAAAGGCAAGCCCACGCGGTGGAGTCAAGATGGCGTCTGGAGTGGACCAGGAGGGTCCAGGGCACTTCTTGTTGGACAGGAAGCAAGGGCCAGTCTAGGGGACCTAGACCAGCGGTGAAAACATCGTGGTACGTCGTCAAGAGGGTCACTAGCCAACGGGCAAGTGAACGGACAACGTGGCAAGCAGCAAAGAAGCAGAAAGGCCCCACGCAGATCTCGTGGATGCTGGGGGGCTGGACTTCGGTGCTGGAGCTGCTTAGGGTTAGGGCTTCTCAAACCCCAATGCACTTACTCGAGGGTCTCTCGGGGGTCGTGCTGGTGAAGCGTCGTGCAGGTCTTGAAGATGGCCGGTCCCACGGGTCTCGTCACACCCACGAATCTCAGCTGGGCTGGATGATGTAGGTAGAGGTCAGAGATGGCAGGGAATCCGGGTCTCGTCGAGCTGGGCAGTCTTGATCCGGAGGATGGACGTGCAGCAAACCGCAAGAGCTTCGATGGTGCCTGCTGGTGCTGGGTGGCTACTCCTTAGCCACAAGGGAGAGTCTTCAGAAAAGTCAAGAGTTCCTTTCGTGGAAAGTAGTTCCAGATTCAGAATGATCTAATTTGGGAAGGGGGCCTGCTCCTACCTTTATCCTAAGAAAAGGGGCTGGCACGCGACTAAGTCCTGCCCTATGGGTGGGACCAGGAGGGGGGTGGTTACACCCCTCTCCTTTGTCCGGTCTCTCCCCAGCTCAGGGGCTGGTGTGCCCCAGGAACTGGTTTGAGCCGGCATATGCACAGTGAGCACCGGGGTGCCACTTGCAGTCACGTTCCTTTCAGCCCTGCCTACCTGGGATACACAAAATCCTGTCTGGGATGGTGCTAGCACCGCCCCTGACAGGAAACCCTTTGTCCAGGCCTCCGTTGCTGGAAGGACTCCCAGCAGCAGGAGGGCAGACTTGTGTCTCGGTGGCAGCATCCATTTTGTGGAGCTGAGGCTGTGTCTGACTTTAACCGGGGTTCACAGTTGCATACATGTCGTGTCCCTCTAGAAGGGTGAAATGCTAACACCGTCGCCAGAATTGGCGAGGGGTTAGTATTCCAATTCGTATGACACCTTACTCGACATGTTTTGATAATGTTATACCAAAGTTAGCATTTAACCGCAAGGATTATAATGCACTTAAGAGTATATGGTATAGCGTTATCATGGAACAGCTATTTGGACTTGGTTCCGCAAGCTGCAAACGGGCTCAGCTCATGCCAGAGCACCATCTCACATAATTCCAAGCACTCTGCCTTCAGGATTGATACGGCCTGCCATAGGAGTGACTGATAGGAATATATGTGTCCATTTTAGGGTTAGATATAGGAATACTATATCTAAAGCAAAGGGTGTTTACACCACCTTGCTCAGCTGTCGTGCAGCCAGTTGTGTCTGTTTGGGTGGCCAGCCAGGGGTGGCATAATACATGCTTCAGCCCCTGGTAGGCCCTGGGTTCACCTATGCCCTGGATACCTAAGGTATGCTATACAGGGACTGACAAGGTGGCCCAGTACCAATGGGTAAAATGCACCTAAGGTACATGGTTGTAATTTAGAGAGAGAACAGCTAGGCTGTGGGTCTGATTAGCAGGCCCACAGCCAGGGAAAGTCGTAAATCAGTGAAGAAAAAAGCAAAAATCTGGGGTGGCCATGGGATTGCAGACCCCACCCTCCTACATTGCCCATCCTGTAAAGCACCGTATCTTGGCTAATTTCCATAAAGGTCCAAATCTGAAAGCAGCATAGCCAAGCTAGTAGTGTCCCATCATGTAAGGCACCACAGTCAGACAAGAATCTATATTGCTTGCATATGCAAGGTACGTTAATCAGACCAGTACGTCTCCAGCATGTAAACAGCGACTTCCATTCCAGTACTGGCCCAGTGTGTGAAGTGTCATGACCAAGGAACTATAGACATTTTGTTTGTTTATAAATGACCATAGTTAGACCAGTATATCCACAGCGTACAAAGCACCGGATCTAGGGCAGTACTTACCTAGTAATTAAATAAAGCTATCCAGGCCAGTGCCCCAGGATATAAAGCACCATATTGAGTCAGGGTATTGCAGTGCCACAGTGTGAAAAGTATCTCAGCCAAGCCACTGTCCAACATGCCCTGGATGTTTAACGCCAAAAGCACTTCATCACTGACCCAGTATTATTGTACTTGAGAAATATTGGACTGATACTGGCGTTTTCTACATCCGTGTGCCCTGTTGCTCCAGGCTTACCTGTGTTTATTTATATACTGAGCCCTCATTAAACCTGCCTATTTAAACCTGCCTGAGTATGGTACCAGGGCAACTTACATATTGCAGTGGTTCTTGTGGTATATAATACTCAGACGGGTACTCACATTGTATCAGTATGGAAGAACCATCTTCACAGACTTCAAAATATTGATTGATGTTATATTCTGAAAAAAACAATGGTTAACGTAAGGTTATAGTTGGGTTTGGAATGAGAAAAAAAGAATGTAAAAACAATCCAAAATTACTGAAATACAAAGTTGCAGTTTAGTAAACTAACTATAACTTGTGCTACCATAACGTACTGCTTGTGACCTCATATATTTTGTGTTATGTGACTCATGTCACTAACCGTACCTTTTTCAGTGAAAGTCTGTTATATATATATATAATCTCCAACGGTTAAATTGAGGTATATATACACCAAATATTACTAGTTAAAAATTAGGAAGCTTTTAAGCATCTGAGATGCTGAGTAAACAGATGTGGAAAGGAGTGCTGTAGTTATGCAAATGGCTCTGTCTTGAACTATCTTTAGCCCCTTTATTACTATTTTATGCTTCAAATTACTAAACATTCATACTCTCACATTTATAACCCTCTAGTTTGAATGGCTGCATTAACATCTCGATTCTCATTTAGTTCAGCATGCTGTTTGAGAAAGGCTTTAAATTCAACTGCTCTATTCAAACAAAATTGTGTTCAGATGTGCTTCACTTTTGTCTTCAATAAAAATTGTTAGTGGTCTAGTTGTTCATTAGAACTCTGTGGTGATGCTGCAGTTGATCAGTAGGAAGTTTACTCACCAACTGCTGTTGGAAGTACGTTTCTCTCTGCATTTCATAATGATTTACTGAAATGGATAAGAAAAATATTTGCGATCTGATAGAAAACGTGTGCTCGTTTTAGATTTGTAGAGTACTAAACTGCATTTTTATGAAAAAACTAACCCCCTCAATTCCTTAATTTCTAAAGGACATGCTTCAGGTTTTACATCTTTGAACCCATCAAGATGGCTTCAGGTGTGCTACACTTATGAGATAGATACTTAAGGTTAGAACACTAGTTCATTATAACACTTTGGGAAACTGCAGTATAACACAGGGACTGCTGCTGATGTTGCTGGTACACATTTCAGTCTGCATGTCGGAATGTTTTACTGACATGAATAAGAAAGGTATTTGGGAACTCATAGAAAATGTTTCCTCATTTCAGCTTTGTAGAGCTCTGGCCATAATTCCTATAACAATTCGAACTCTCACATTTTGTTAATTTCTAAAGGAAATGCCTTCAAATTGGCCATTCATAGCATGCCTGGACACCAACAGTCCAGATACAGCTAACGGACTTACATACATACTTCCTGAGTAAAGTTCTAACTTTTTGCAAAATGTTGTGTAATTCCGTTCAGCCGTTTTTTCTGTATCTGCAATAGAAGGGGAAATCAATGTTTTGGCACCCTCCCGCCTTTCTTGGCCCTGCTGGACAGATCAGCCCAAAACTTTCCAAGAGGGAGCTGAGGTAGATAAACCTTTTTTTGGACAGTTTCGTGCAGATTTGTGAAGTGGCACCAAAGCTATTGACAAAGCTAAAAATGCTCTTCCTATCGTAGCTTTGACCTAAATATAACTACACAGTTGTGACAACCACTTTGTAATATAGATATATCCGTACTGGTACAATACGTATGTAGCTAAATTGGACTTTGTTGGCTGTTGATGCCAACGTAAATATATTGTCAAGATTAGTAGAATAGGCGGGTTGGAAACCTGTGTGTGTAACGCTAATTTTTTGTTATCTTTGCACCAGGCTACTAATATGGCTAATAAACAGCAAAATCCAATGGCAAATACCCTGTCATTTTGTGGATCATTTTTGTTTCCTTTTTTTAAAGATTGGTCGAATGAATGAAGAAGGTAAGCTACGGTATGTGAAGTTATTAGTATATAATGGCTGTAATGCTTCATCCCACTCCATTGGGGCTATCTTGAAAATGTCGATTGGAATCCCATTTGGACACTGGGCCACTGTGGCTTTATTTGTGGATAGTAAAGTTGAAATATCCTAAATTCCTGGAATATGCTTCATAGGTTCCGAAGGCGGACTTGGAATTCTGGTCATCTTATGTTATGTCTTCTAGATGGAGGTTATGTGGGCTTCCCATTGCACCCCTACGTGATGGTAGTCTGGTGTCTTGTTCCTTCCTCTCCAGCCACTGTTGACCAATTCAATTTCCTGCTATCCTGTGATTTGAGTGTAGGGTGCAAATCCAGCCATTTTTTTCTCAATGTGTTCCCGTTTTAGGTTTGCAAATCCTAATTTATAGTTTTCTTTATTTCTTCTGATTTCCTCGTCTTGGAAGGCCAACCGGGGATGCTTCTTTTTAAATTTGGGTCTTGCCTATGAATTTTTTCTGCCTAGCCTAGCCAGAGTACCGTTAACATATACCCTAAGTTTACATTGGAGAAGCGTGGCACAGTGGTTAGAGGCGGCAGACCCGGAAGCCGAGATCGGCCGTGGACCAGGGTTCGATTCCCCGCCTCGGCGGGTCTTGGGCTCAAAAATTCCACGGACTCGACAATTCTCACTCTGGTGCCTACTCGACTCACGGGGTCACACTCTGCAACTCTGGGCAATAGCTTGCTTAATCTCCACTACGGCCCCTCGCGGCGGGATGCCTGGCTTTCACCTTGTGGATACCCTGCCGGGGTATCTCACAGGGGAATACCAGGACGGGTTCCCTAAGCAAGCGCTTAGATACTGTGTGAAATCAGTGATTTGCGCTATATAAAATACATTTACATATATAAAATACATTTACATTACATTCCATCTTATTTTGTTGCAACATTTTCATTGTGACCATGGCGTGTTATGTTTGTCTCAATGGGATTTACTTCTATGTATTGTTGGACCCGGCCTCATGGCGTGGTCCTACCCCTCCCGCATGGCGGGCCCAGGACGACATCGGCCCTCCACCCAGCATCGGGCAGCCCTTTTGCCCGACACTGCACGCCCCAACATTGCTGGTCCGGCCACCATCCCGGACCCCCACTACCGACCTGGCTCCATCGTGGGCCCCTCACGACCTAAGCACGAGGCCGCGCCCGACTCCATCTTGGGCCCACCACGTGGCCTCGGCCCCGGCCCAGGCCCCAGCGAAGCCCAGACATCGAGGCACCGAGATCCACCCAGGTGGTCGAGTGGCCACTCGACAGATCCCGGAGAAAAGGGTGTTTCGATGGCCCTCCAGCCGTCCCCGGACGCCTGGTTTCGATCGCCCTCCGGCCTCCCTGGGCGCTGGCTCCACCCCCCTGCTGGGTGTCTGGACACCATCATCCCGGCCCCTCTGACCCCCAGGCGCGAGGGTCCGGACATCAAAGGACTCCAGTCCTATATCTGGGCCAGCCCTAGATTAGGACGTCAGTTGTATCCTGGACTGGAAGCCCTGCTGACGCTGTCACGGCCGACAACAGAATAACTCCTTGCCTGTAACCTGAAGAGACCCTGAGAGCTGCTGGCGCTGCCGCGGCCCACCTTTGCTGCACCATCTTGAGAGCCTGCTGGCGCTGCCGCGGCTGAACCACCTGAGAGCCTACTGGCGCTGCCGCGGCTGAACCATCTTGAGAGCCTGCTGGCGCTGCCGCGGCTGAAGCATCTTGAGAGCCTGCTGGCGCTGCCGCGGCTGAACCATCTTGAGGGCCTGCTGGCGCTGCCGCGGCCTCCTCTCTGTTAAGACCACCTGTCGAGTCCTGCTGGCGCTGCCGCGGCTCGACCTCTCGGAACCCCCGGCTCGAGGATTGAGAGCTGTGCGCAGGGTATCCCTTCCTGTATCCATACCGAGACTGTCCCGCTACCCTGTCCCTTTTACGAGACTCTACAGATCCCTCGATCTGCCTGTATATACCGCTGAGACCCAGCAACCTTTATTCTTGATAAAGCCTAAGAACTTAACCTCTTGTGTGGTGTCCGTTTGTAGTGTTGTGGTTACCCTGCTGTACGATCCTAGGAGAGGACCCTCACCCAGGAGGCCTCTCGATAACGCTCGGCTACTTCTCGACGTAGGGGTGGACCTAGGGGTGGTCAGTCAGACATCTTCTGCCTCCCCCGGGGTCGCCTTTCTAACATTGGTGGTAAGCGACGGGATCTGAGCCGACGCAGATCGTACAGAGGGTGATTCACTCACTACCGAGAAAAACACACCACGACCATGACTACGCAAGAGACAAGACCGACTACGGAATTCCAGAAAGAAAAAATGGAAGATTACAGTCACAAAGAATTAAAACAATTCTGCAAAGATCTGGGCATCGCTACCACTGGGCTAAGCACCAAGGAAGACTTTAAATCAGCCCTACAAGCATGGGTGGACACCGATGACACACCACCCCGGAATGAAGACAACCCGGGCCCGAGCGGACGCCCGGAGACCGACACGACCCCAGCGGGGGAGAGACCCGCCAATCCAGGCACGAGCCCCCACGAAGACGCCCGAGAGCGAGAGAGGAACCGGCTCCACGAGTTGGAGCTCGCCCGACTCCGGTTGGATGGAGAACTACAGCTGGAGGAAAGGAAAATCGCACTCGAGCAACGACGGCTAGAAGGAGACCTGGAAGAGAAGAGAAGACAAAGAGACCTCGATGAAAAGCTACTCATGCTCGAGCATGAGCGCGGCCTAAAAGAACTAGAACTCAAGGCCAAAACGAATGATGCCAACGCCTCCGGGGGCAAGACCTCGCCCCCGCCCTTGGACACAAAGGTGCACATACCCAAGGATGTCGTCAAGGAATATGTTACAAGAACGACGACATCCAACAGTGGTTCAAAGCCTACGAGGTCGCCATGACCGCCCATCGAGTACCCCTCAAGGACTGGGGCGCCGGCCTGTGGGGGAAGTTCGTCAATGAGGGGAGAGACGCCCTGCTAGAGCTCCCCGACGCCGAGATGACCTCGTACGAGCACATGAAAACCGCTCTCCTCACTCGCTATGGACTCACTCCCGAGATGTACCTGCAGCGATTCCGAGACTGTAAAAAAATACCCGGTAGCACTTGGGTGGAATACGTGAACTTTTACAGCAGAGCCTTCGAGGGGTGGATCAAAGGCAGCAAGGTCACCACCTACCAGCAGTTGGTCGACCTCATTATATGGGAACATTTGTCCAACAACTGCTTCATCGAACTCCGGCAGCACCTCCTCGACAGCAAACTGACTGAGCCCCGAAAACTCGCTGTCGAGGCGGATAGATGGGTGAGCACCCGAGTCCCCCGGAGTCCGATGGGAGACTACGGCCGGGGATCCCCGGGGATCCACCGACCACGGGGCGGCGGAGGAGGCCAGAGCAGGGGACGAGACACCCCCACGGGGTCCTCCCCTACCTCCACTTCACCAGCCCTGGGCCGAAGGGGGGTTCCCCTAGCCCGACCCGGGCCCGCCCGAATGTGACGTGCCACAGATGCCAGCGACAGGGTCACTACGCGAATGACCCCCTCTGCCCGATAAACCAGCGACCCGGCACCACCGGTCCTCCCAACCGCCAGATCGCGGCCGCCGCCCTGGGGGAAGAAAGAGGCGAGGAAGACGACAACGACCACGAACAGGCCGAGTGGGAGCCCGCCGCCATGATCTTGGCATGCCTGGGTGATCGAGACATGGTCCCCCGAGACCCAATTCCAGGCAACACCCAGAAATATCGCCAATGGGTCACCATCAACGGCCGCCGGGCCGAAGCCCTCCGAGACACTGGAGCCAGCGTAACAGCGGTCCGACGCCACTTGGTGACCCCAGAGCAAGTTCTCCCCAATATCATGTGCCCGGTGCGGACGACGGACAACTCCGAGAGTTTGTGCCAGATGGCCCGCATCCCCTTCGAATGGGGGGGGGTGTCGGGTATACTGAAGGTGACCGTCCGGGACGATGCAACCGTGGACTGCCTCCTCTGGAACGACCTGGAAAGTTCCCCCTGGGCCAGCGTCGAGCGGAGAGAGCATCTGGGGATGCTAGGCCTTCCAGAGTGGGTCTGTGCGACCACCCGCTCCATGTCCGCCCGAGCCTTCGCCCCACCGGAGGATGCTCCGACCGAGGAACCAGAGTGGCCCGCACCGCCACCGCCCGCCGTCCCCGAGGACGTTGACCTTGAACCTGGCCCTCGGGGGCCCAACCATGAAGACCTCACCGAGCTCGGCCACCTTCCAGAACTAGTTCAATGGCGCCAAGAAGGTGGCCCCACCCGCGAACAATTCCGGCGGGAACAGAAAACCTGTCCCTCCCTCGAGGGAATCCGACGTCAAGCAGCAACTCAAGCCGCTGGAGGCCCCTCGGGGTCCCACTGGGTCTATTGGGACCACGACCTTCTCTACAGCGAGCAGAAAGTTGCCGAACTAGGGGCCAGCCGAGTACTGGTCGTTCCCCTCCGTTTCAGAGACTTTCTCTTGAACTTGGCACACGACGTGCCCCTCGCCGGGCACCTGGGGCAGGATAAAACTTACAGCCGCCTGGTGACCCATTTCTACTGGCCGAAGATGCGCAACGATGTGCACAACCACTGCCGATCCTGTCCGACGTGTCAAGCCAGCGGGAAGAGCGGGGGAACAGTCAAGGCCCCACTGCAGCCCTTTCCTGTGGTCACCACCCCCTTCGAGAGAGTGGGGATCGACATTGTGGGACCCTTGGACCCCCGCACCTCTCAAGGGCACCGCTTCATCCTCGTTCTGGTGGACCATGCCACCCGCTATCCTGAGGCCATCCCCCTCCGGACCATCAAGGCCCCAGTAGTAGGCCGAGCGCTGATGGGGATCTTCTCCAGAGTCGGCTTCCCCCGGGAAGTCGTGAGTGATCGGGGTACAAACTTTATCTCCAAGCATATGCCCTCCCTGTGGCAACAGTGCGGGGTCACATATAAGTTCACCACCCCGTATCACCCCCAAGGAAATGGACTTGTAGAACGGTTTAACCGAACACTGAAGGGAATGATCAAAGGCTTAAAGGCAAAAACTGAAGTGATGGTGATGGAGAAACACCCAGAGCTTTGGGGAGATCAGTGGTGGCCGCCGAAATTGGGTGTCACCCCCACTCCAGTCTCCGAGGTAAAGAACCTGGGAATTTGGATGGATTCAGCCCTTACTTTTTCGAGCCACACGAAGAAGGTCGCAGCCACCTGTTATGGTATTTTACGAGGTTTAAGACCGGTCCTCAAGTTTTTTGACTCCTCTACCGGACAGCTCGTGGTCCAAGCTACGGTCTTATCCCGGCTGGACTACGGTAGTGCGTTGCTATTGGGGATCAACCAGGCCGAGGCATCCAGGCTCCAAAGGGTTCAGAACGCTGCGGCTCGTGCCATTGTTGGCCTTCCTAAATACTGCTCTGTGTCCAGCACTATTTCTGCCCTTCATTGGTTGCCGGTCAGGCAAAGAATTAAGTTTAAGGCGCTATGTTTTGCCTTCAAAATCATGAAGCTTTCCTCGCCGCCGGCACTTGCGAATTTACTCAGCCCCTACATCCCGCTGAGGTCTCTGAGATCGGAGGCTCTTCATCTTGCGGTCTGCCCCGCTTCAAACTCAGCAGGATGGGTGGCCGCTCCTATCGAGTGCTTGCTGCTGGGCTGTGGAATACCCTTCCGGCGCACATTCGTGCTTTGAATAACCATATTGCTTTTAGACGTGCGATTAAAACTTTTCTGTTTTCTGTATCTGGTTAGGGGTTCTCCTTCCTCTTCTGTCTGTGTTATGTTCTAGTACCTGTTCACGCGCCAGGACGCCCCTTCGCTGGGGCAGCTGTGCGCGGTATAAAAATTAATAACATAACATAACATAGACGAGCCCCTACGACGCAGATGGGACGTCCTGATGCCCTGCCTCCTGTTTGCGTATCGAGAGGTACCCCAGAAGTCCCTGGGGTTCAGCCCCTTCGAACTATTGTATGGGCACCCGGTCCGAGGCCCCCTCAGCCTGGTCAAAGAAGGCTGGGAGACGGCTGTCCGAGGTGCCCCACCAGATGTCTACCAGTACCTCCTGACACTCCGCAACCAGACTCGGATGTTCCGGGAACTTGCCGAGGCCAACCTCGAGGCCAGTCAGGAGGAGATGAAACGCTGGTATGACCAGAACGCCTCATCCATCGAATTCGAGCCAGGCCAGCAAGTCAGGGTCATGTCCCCAGTTGAACCTTGCGCCCTCCAGGACAAATGGACGGGGCCCTTCAAAGTGGTGGAGCGCACGAGCCCCGTCACTTACCTGGTGGACCTGGAATCCTCCCGGAACCCCCTCCGGGTTCTGCACGCTAACCGGCTCAAGCCACACTTCGCCCACACGGAACTGAGTCTGCTGCTAGCGACCGATGACGGAGCTGAAGACGACTCCGAACCCGTACCAGATCTCATGAGCATCACCGAGAAAGACGGCTCCGTCGAAGGGGTCACGCTCTCCTCTACCCTGACCCCAGAACAGCACCAAGACTGCCGGGAGCTGCTGGGGCAATTTGCAGACCTGTTTTCCCTCACCCCTGGAGTCACCCGGTGGTGTGTCCACGATGTGGACACCGGAGACAACCCGCCTGTAAGACACCGAGCTTTCCGAGTGCCCGACCGAGTTCGGGCCTGCATTCAATCCGAAGTGGCCAAGATGCTAGCTCTGGGGGTAGTCGAACCCTCCGACAGTCCCTGGGCCAGTCCGGTTGTCCTGGTCCCCAAAGCCACCGTCCCTGGCACACCCCCGGAGCTCCGGTTCTGTATTGACTACCGGGGGCTGAATGCAGTCACCCGGACCGATGCCCATCCCATCCCCCGGGCGGATGAACTGATTGATCGCCTGGGGGCCGCCAAATATCTCAGCATCTTCGACCTCACGGCGGGGTATTGGCAGATCTGCCTCACCCCTGGAGCACAAGAGCGATCGGCCTTCTCGACCCCTGATGGCCACTACCACTTCAAAGTGATGCCCTTCGGCATGAAAAATGCCCCGGCCACCTTCCAGAGACTCGTGAACCGGGTACTGGCCGGACTCGAAGAATTCAGTGCCGCCTATCTCGACGACATTGCGGTGTACAGCCGCCACTGGGGTGAGCACCTGACCCACCTCCGGGAGGTCCTGTCGGCCCTCCGACAGGCCGGACTAACAATAAAGGCCAGCAAGTGCCAGATCAGCCAAGGGTCCGTGACGTATCTGGGACACCAAGTGGGGAGCGGCCTGGTGGCTCCCCTCCAGCCAAAGATTGACGCCATCCGGGCCTGGGAGCCCCCGATCACCCAAAAGGCCGTCCAAGCCTTCCTGGGGCCCACAGGATACTATCGGCGCTTCATAAAAGACTATGGAAGCATTGTGGGGCCCCTCACAGAACTGACCTCCAAGAGGCTACCCCAAAAGGTGCGCTGGACCCCAGAGTGCCAAACAGCCTTCGAGGCTCTAAAGACTGCCATGTGCACCGCCCCTGTGCTCCAGGCCCCCGACTACAGCCAAGAGTTTGTGGTCCAAACCGACGCCTCGGAACACGGCATTGGGGCGGTCCTCTCACAAGTGAACCCTGAGGGAATCGACCTTCCCGTTGCCTTCATCAGCCGGCGGCTGCTGGCCAGAGAACAGCGCTGGAGCACCATCGAGAGGAAAGCCTTCGCCGTCGTGTGGGCACTAAAGAAGCTCCGACCCTACCTCTTCGGCACCCACTTCCGGGTCCAGACCGACCACCGACCCCTGCGGTGGTTGATGCAGATGCGGGGAGAAAACCCTAAAACTGTTGCGATGGTCCATCTCCCTGCAAGGGATGGACTTCACTGTGGAGCATCGCCCCGGCAACGACCACGCCAATGCTGACGGCCTGTCCCGATTCTTCCGCCTCGGCGAGGAGAATCCCCAAGAAGATGGGTGACTCTCCCCTGCCTTCAGCTGGGGGGGACGCGTGTTGGACCCGGCCTCATGGCGTGGTCCTACCCCTCCCGCATGGCGGGCCCAGGACGACATCGGCCCTCCACCCAGCATCGGGCAGCCCTTTTGCCCGACACTGCACGCCCCAACATTGCTGGTCCGGCCACCATCCCGGACCCCCACTACCGACCTGGCTCCATCGTGGGCCCCTCACGACCTAAGCACGAGGCCGCGCCCGACTCCATCTTGGGCCCACCACGTCACGACCACGTGGCCTCGGCCCCGGCCCAGGCCCCAGCGAAGCCCAGACATCGAGGCACCGAGATCCACCCAGGTGGTCGAGTGGCCACTCGACAGATCCCGGAGAAAAGGGTGTTTCGATGGCCCTCCAGCCGTCCCCGGACGCCTGGTTTCGATCGCCCTCCGGCCTCCCTGGGTGCTGGCTCCACCCCCCTGCTGGGTGTCTGGACACCATCATCCCGGCCCCTCTGACCCCCAGGCGCGAGGGTCCGGACATCAAAGGACTCCAGTCCTATATCTGGGCCAGCCCTGGATTAGGACGTCAGTTGTATCCTGGACTGGAAGCCCTGCTGACGCTGTCACGGCCGACACCAGAAGAACTCCTTGCCTGTAACCTGAAGAGACCCTGAGAGCCTGCTGGCGCTGCCGCGGCCCACCTTTGCTGCACCATCTTGAGAGCCTGCTGGCGCTGCCGCGGCTGAACCACCTGAGAGCCTGCTGGCGCTGCCGCGGCTGATCCATCTTGAGAGGCTGCTGGCGCTGCCGCGGCTGAACCATCTTGAGAGCCTGCTGACGCTGACGCGGCTGAACCATCTTGAGAGCCTGCTGGCGCTGCCGCGGCAGAACCATCTTGAGGGCCTGCTGGCGCTGCCGCGGCCTCCTCTCTGTTAAGACCACCTGTCGAGTCCTGCTGGCGCTGGCGCGGCTCGACCTCTCGGAACCCCCGGCTCGAGGATTGAGAGCTGTGCGCAGGGTATCCCTTCCTGTATCCATACCGAGACTGTCCCGCTACCCTGTCCCTTTTACGAGACTCTACAGATCCCTCGATCTGCCTGTATATACCGCTGAGACCCAGCAACCTTTATTCTTGATAAAGCCTAAGAACTTAACCTCTTGTGTGGTGTCCGTTTGTAGTGTTGTGGTTACCCTGCTGTACGATCCTAGGAGAGGACCCTCACCCAGGAGGCCTCTCGATAACGCTCGGCTACTTCTCGACGGAGGGGTGGACCTAGGGGTGGTCAGTCAGACATCTTCTGCCTCCCCCGGGGTCGCCTTTCTAACATGTATATACTGTGGAAAAATGTTGATACTGCGAGATCTCCCAGAAAGATAAAGTTGTAAATCGCAAGACTAAAAAGATTGATGCCTCCTTCACACTCTCCCAGCAAGCACATCAATTGGCTGGGCCCAGAGGGCCAAAGGGCCAGCTTGTGCACTTTCAAATATATAAATAAACTGATCAGAATACACGCTTTCCTATTTGGATTAAGGAATTGGGAATGAAGTCAATAATTTGAGAGCAGTGTGAAAGATCAGCTCAAAACCTTTTGATGTGATTAAATTATTTTGCCATGTCCTAAACCCCTATTTTGTATTATATACACTAATATGTTTCAGTTTTTTATAGGCAAATCGGAAGAGGCATAATTAAATCACAAATAAAATTTAGGTGTAAAATTATTTAAATCAAGTTCAGTACTAATGAACTTCTGAAGTACTCTGGATTTTGTTTGACAGATATTTTTCCAACTCCCTATGATTTGCCCCATGGCCCTGTAGACGATAACAACGACATCCAATTCCAAGTGAATGGCTGAAATTGATATTGACTTTCACATTAATGAAAAATGTTTCCAAAGTAAGTTCTGTGACTGAGCAGGTGATATGCATTCCAGTTGAGAAACATGTTCTACTCCATATATGGGTGTTGAAGCGACTATAGCTGTACAAGGCATCAACTTTTTGTTTTCTGAGTACGTTAAAGAAGTATACCAGATACTGTCCCATTGTCAGAGCTTTACTATTCTGAGATTGCACATGCACTTTTGAAGATAAATTGCCAATAAATAATGTACCAGAATATACATACTCCAGTACAGTTTCAATACGGGTCTTATTGATAAACCAAGAAGGCTTGTTCTTTCACGCAGATTGGAAAACAAAATGATGGTTTTTGTCTTGGAAATATTGATTTGAAGAAAGATATTATTGACAAATACCTGTAAAGCTTTTTGTTTTCGGTGAATTCCTACTGGTGTTAAATCTAAAACCACAATATCATCTTTGTACATTAATACATTAATAAGTTAATAGGTTAGTGCCTCAGGTTAGGCGTAAGAGTGTTCATTGTTTTGAGCAAGATCACCAAGATACAATGAAACCAGTTAGAGGTCCAGGACACAACCAAGTTTCAAACTATGTTTACAGGAATAGGATCTGGTTGATTCTTGACTCAGTTAACCGAAGAAAGGTTTTCCTATTGGTTTGTTAAAGGATTTGGAACATCCCTTTTGTCCAGTTGTTATCATAAAAGTGGATGGGCTGTTTTTATCAAACTCAGAAGTGAAATCAGTGATTGCTTCATATAAAGTTCTAGCATCTGCTCCCCCAGGTGTTCCTGCCTAAGTAGCCTGGGATAGAGAGGGTCTTGGGCAGGTTTGGGTTCCCAACATTGGATGCCAGGAGGTGCTACCTACTTAAATTACTTTCTAATTCCTAACAAAAGCCGTCTATTTTATTAAACACGTACCATTAATATCTGGCTTCTATGTCCTGATGCTCAGTTCTTGCTAGCTAATAAGCTTAAAAAGAAATACAACCCCACTGGCCGAGGCTAGTTTACTGTCAGCCTTCTTATCAGATTCCACTCCACTTCCCAGTATATTTGTTCATGTCTATCAGTAATTCACAACTGCAGAGCGGTACCTTCTTCATACCAATCACTCCAGGGGAACCATGCAGTTTATAGTAAGCTGTTCTATTTAATAAATGAATTGCGATGTGCAATCACCCTTTACCATGAAGCCTCTCTCGGGGGTAGTGAGTAAACAAAGGACCTTGGCCCTTTTTAGTATGTGGTAACAACATGAAGCACCCATCGTGTTTAGAAGCCTGTACAACATTCAAAAAATAAACAGGATTTAGAACCATAGACCACTAATTCATATCTTTCTTTTGTTTCTATGTCGTTTTACTTGTTGGGCACCCATTGTGTTTTTAAACTAGTCCAAGGGCTACCAAGCTGCTTCAGCTGTATGTTTTTAGAGCTGTGCCCATTTCAATTCTGCGGAGGGGTCTCTGCCCAACTCCTCCTGAGGTAGCTAAAGTGCAGTCTGCAGATTGCTTCCTGGGCATTATTGTTGCTGTGCTGTTGGCATCGGTGCACAGTGGAAATTTGTGGTGATGATATATGCCATGATGATCTCATATAATCCATCTGTACTCCTCCTCACTCTACACAGGGTAATGTGGTTTTGTGGAAACCTAGCGATGCTGCCATGTTGTCCAGCTACGTTGTGTATAAGGCTCTTCTGGAAGCTGGACTCCCTCCAAACATCATTCAGTTCGTCCCAGCCGATGGTCCAGTCTTTGGTGACACAATTACAAGCTCAGAACATTTATGTGGAATCAACTTCACTGGCAGCGTACCGTGAGTATTCTTGGGATACAACTTTTTTAGGGCTTCAATACACTCTACATAGCTTCTCTGGTCTCCTCTAGTTCACTGCAGCTCTTCAGTCTTGGATCATTTCTGGGCAGCATGTGTCAGAGAGCAGCATAGCCACTGGAAAGCCGTAAGGCCTGATGCACAGAGTACTTAGCTGGTCTCCCAAGAAGTACCGCGGGTTTACACAAGTCAAGCCTTCCAGGATCTTTAAATTGCTGGAGTAAAGCTGAAGTTTAAATTCTCAGTACCAGAGCCCGTTGCCAATTTGTTTGACTGCAGTCTTCAATGTTTTGGAACAAACCATTCATGATGTCTATATCTTTGCATGCCTTTTCCTTCTTTAGAGGCTCAGCAGCTGTGTGCACTGGACCTCCTTTGTTTATTCCATATCCATGACAGACATTGGAATAACAACTCCATATATGGAATTTCCTTCTGCCATACAATTTACATCTTCATACACTTTCTCAGGGCTTCTACCTGGGCTGAAATGTTTGTGGCTTATCCTCAGCTATAAAGCGCATAGGAGCAAGGATAGGTGGAACAGAGTTACTCAAGCCCAGGAGTTTCCATGACAAACTTGGATACAACAGAAACCAGAGTAGAGAGCTGCCTGTGCAGAGGATAACTACCTTCTTTCTTGTGTGCATCCACCATCTTACAGTCACTCCCCTCCTACCACCAGTGTGAATGTGAAAGGGGTTCCCATTACTCGGGTGTCTGGACTTTTACACATTGAAGTTGGTGAAC
Source organism: Lissotriton helveticus (assembly GCF_964261635.1). Taxonomy (NCBI): domain Eukaryota; kingdom Metazoa; phylum Chordata; class Amphibia; order Caudata; family Salamandridae; genus Lissotriton; species Lissotriton helveticus. The sequence continues at coordinate 372,005,203 of NC_136065.1, forward strand.
TTCATCTATGCTATACCTCAAAAACAAGAATCAATTCCAGCAACCTTCGGTGTGGGTGATGACTGGACTTTCCCTTCTCATGGACAGTGATTGGGGGAGAGCTGCACGCTAGAGTTAAAGTTATGAATGCAGTTGGTGTACGGAAGATGCTATGGATTACACTCACCAAAACGTGGCAATCTTAAAAAATGTAGAACAAAGTGAGGGAGAAAATGAAGAAATGGCATGATTGAATCGCTGGTATGAAAAACGGTGGCTTTTTATCCCTACGATGTGTGATCAAGAGTATTGTGGAGATACTGTGTGTGGTCCAAGTGATGTACTCTTGTGGCGCATCCTGAGGGGATTGATACATTCTTTGGCTGTGACGTGTGAAACCTTGAATGTTCTGGGAATTCATCTTAGGATAAGTGTGGCTTGTGTAATCGTAAATGTTCCGTGTTTACGCCTTAGTTTTAGCTTAGCCTTTAGTCTACCCCTGTGGACTGCAACAGTGTGTGGGGTTGAGAACAGAAAAACTGCACCATCTATCAGAAGAACAGCAAGAGCTTCCTCAGAGCGACTTAACTGAGGTATTCAACGTACAGTTTTGTCAGTTGTATTTTCAGCAATTAAAGTCTTGTGACTTCAGGGTAGGTAAGAGAAGTAATTGATTGCATTACCATATCCAGTCACACAGCCTTCACCAGACCCAGTAGGAATCAAGAGAAATAAAGGCAGAATGCTCATAGGAACAGTGACTTTACAATTTAGCTACACGCTGAAGTGAAACACCAAGTGGCTTCCTTTCGTAAGGTCCCTAGAAAGGTAGATGCTTTCTATAGTAGAACTGGCTACATGTATTGATGAAGAGTTGGTGACCGAATAATATGTGACAGATGTGCTGCATCCTGTTGTTTGGTTAAGCAAGGTAAAGTGCATGACCGGTCACTGTACATCAGAGTAACATGTTTTGTGTTTGCTTGACAAGGTACCTAATTGTTCTCATAACTACCATTGTGGAGCAAATACTGTACCTTACACTGTTTCTTGGAGTTTACAGAGTGTTGCTCACTACCATGCTCAATGTGCTCATTTGATTGACCTCCCCCAAAAATGGTATTTTGAGTTAGATTTGTAGAGATTCAAAGTTATGTGTTACAGCGGTCTTGCCAGTATATGATGTCATATAGAGGACACAAACTGACTGAGGTGTTTTATAATTGTATTATAGAGTTTACAGGCATGTTTGTCCTGTGGGTTCCTACTGCAGTAATTTGTTCATAATCTTAAGGTCACAGGTTCATGTTAATATGGTGAACTGAGCTTTTCATTCTTAAGTACCACTGACTTGGGTATTTAAAATATGTCTAACATTTACAGTGTTACGAAATTGAATTGCAAGCCTGTTTTTAACAATTGCCATGTAAACCAGTAAGTAAAAATGTGTGTTTAAGCACCTGTGTTTGCACTTATTGAGTGAAACAGGGTGCTCTAAAGGCTGTCTCATTTTTTCCAGTGGTCGGACTTAGGGCCTGATTTAGAGTTCGGCATGCAGGTTACTCCGTCACAAAAGTGATGGATGTCCCATCCGCCGTATTACGAATGCCATTGAATATAATGCACTTGTGATAGGGCGGACGGGATTCCATTCACATTTGTGGTGGTTTAACCCGTCCGCCAAACTCTAAATCAGGACTTATCTGGATTTTGCTTTTTTTTATAGGTAGTAAATCTATGATCATGCCCACATTTGACAAAGAATGACCTAAGATTGGGTGTAATAGCTAGGACTATGGCAGTGCTTCTTCACAAGCTAGCGCTATGTTATAAATGATTTAAACCGGAACCCATCTGGTTGAAGACAGACAAAGTAAGTTCCTTTTTGTGTTTTTTGCTTTGTTTCTTTTTTTTGCTCTTTCTGAAACCACTGTCCTTCCCCCATACCCAAGTGTCATGTTCTTTGTTTTAGGACATTCAAGCATCTGTGGAAAAAAGTCTCTGAGAACCTGGACCAGTATCGGGCATTTCCTCGATTGTCAGGAGGTGAGAACCGTTCCATTTATGGAAGTGGCATCATATGTCCACTGTCCTATTAGATGAAGATTTAGCCATGAGCCAGAGACCAGCTAGACCAACAGTGCTGAGGCATAGCCTGCCACATATAGGTGTAGCCTGCCACGTAAATGAATCTTCCCCAAATGTCCACCCAATTGCGTGTTTACTGGATGCGGGAACATACCTGGTAATACTAAAGGTGAAATGTCCCTGGAAGTGCAGGAAACATGCAGAACAGGACTCATAAATCCGGTTCTTGCATTGTTCACTCACTCTGGGGCTGAACATTTATGATGTCCGGTAACTGGTAGACTGATGCCGGTCAGAAATATTATCTCCGGCCCTAGTACCTTACCCTGTAATTAACAGGTGTTTTGTAATGAGGCCCCTAGTGTACTACCCCACAAGAAATGTTAACCATATTGCTTCTCCATAACCTGTGCACAAAGTGTTCCCACAATAGAAACCTCCCCCACATGAGAAAGGCTGCTCATATACTGAAGAAACTCCTTGTGTGCCTCCACTGAAGAGTGTGTGCACCTCAAAGCAAGAAAGCTGGGCCACTGTGCAAGGGCAGTGTTGCATTTCTCAACTGACCAACTACACTAAATCAAATCCAATTACATAGCAGTAATCGTCATTATTCTGAATTGGAGACTTCCTCGTCGTAGTTTTTACAATATGAGGGCAGGCCCTCTCCCTGGAGGCAAGCAGTTCACTTGACCCCAACTAAAACCAGAATACAGTAAAATAAACAGGCTCTTCCTTATAAAGCTTTTTTTTCTTTCAACTGTTTTTTTCAGTTATTTCACCCTCTTCAGTTATAAATAAACTTTGACACGATCACTCTTCCAGGCACTGACCTTTGGGTGAGGTCCAATGGCTTCCCTCTTGAGGAAGGATGAGAAAGGGGAGTGAACCAAGGACTGATCATGCAGTCTTGGAGTACTGAAAATTACCACTTCACCACTCTTACTAGCCATAGTCAGTACAATGTGAGCAAATCCAAACATTAAATGAAAATCATAAATTTTTTCAGAATACCCCTGTGCTGATGTGCTGCCAGGGTAGTAACTGTGCTTAAAACTCCTGCACCAAAAGCTCTTCACAGATTTATGTATGTATGCATTTGGTATTTTTATAGTGCAACCCTAGCCAAAACACAATGGAGTCCTGTACAGGGTCAAAGTCACAGCAGCCAGTGTGTGATTTGAAGATCCTCTATGAGTGAATGTGGACTGTTGCCGCAACAAGATATAGTGTTCTTTAAAGATGTGTGTCTTGAGGTCTTTCATAAATGGGACCATGGTTTGGGTGGACTCGAAGGTTATGGAAAGGTCATTCTATCTAGACCATGGGTGCTGCGATGGAAAGGGGCTGTTGTTTTGTTTTTTCCCCACTCCTTTGTCTCCAGTCTGATAGTGTCCTGACTGTGGGTGTGCCAAAAGCGACCAGAGATGGTGAGCTTTCCAGCCAGATACACAGAGGTGCCGGTCAGAATGACTGTGTATTTGACACAGTTGGTTTTGAACATGGTTTTAGCCGGCAAAGGAAGTCAGTGACATTCCATATGAGTAGAACTAATTTGATCCCATTTCTTCAGGCCCTTAGTTAGAAGTGTTGTGGCATTAAGTGAGGACTAGTATAGAGCCTTTGAGGCAGAGGAGCAGAGCAGGGCATGGATTGCAGTTCTTAAATCACTTTCTGAGATGAATGGTTTTACTTTCTTCAGTAGAGAGAACCAATACCTGGGCATTTCTTTTCTTTGGCAATGTATTCCCTGACAATGAGATCGGTGCCCTTTGACACGGCATAGGCTGAACGTTTGGTTTCAAATTCATCCAGGTTCATGTTGAGAAACGTGGGCTAGTTACTGCTTCTTGTTCTTGAGGAATAGCTTGAATTATTTTATTGGCGGGGTTAAGCCTGAGGAAGGCAATGGACATTCAAGACCTGATGAGGTGTATGCTATATTTGAGGTGCTAGATGTTAGGAGCAGAGAGGACTTTCTAAAATAGCTTTGACTTGTCGGCACATTTACGAATGTGTTAGCTGTTATTGGTGAGTGGAATCTTAAAGAGGCTGCATGTACAGGTTGAAGATGACAAGAGACCAAGATGCAACCCTGGGGAGCTCCGAAGGTGATTGATATCGTCTGGTAGCTAGAGGTGCCCAACTGAAAAACAGTTGTTGGATAGTTTGGTAGGAATAGAACCAGTGAAAGATGTCTCCAGTTAATCCCATTCAAGGCTTCAGGGTGCAGATGAAGGTGGGGTAGTCGACGGTGCCGAAGGCAGCTAAGAGGTCCAGCGATATTAGAAGGCAGGAATCATCTTTATTTGCAATCATGAGGGTGTAGTCTGTGATTTGTGAATTGGCTGTCTCTGTGGTGTAGGGTGATCTGGTACTGGATTGATAGTCTGCTTTATTGATGATCTTGTCAATGAAGGGTAAATGAGTAATGGGCCAGTAGTTTAAGAGGTGGTCAGAGCCTGATGTGAGTTTCTTCTGGAGCAGAGAGACCTGACCTGCCTTTAAAGCTTCAGGAAATATGCACTTAATGAAACAGAAGTTAATAATGGTGAGAAAGAGTGAGAGAGCCTAGCCAGGGAGAGCTTCGCCACAGCAGCGCCTAGCAGCTACAAGATGGAAACCCCGCACTGCACCAACAGACACAGATGCAGCATTGCCATTATACACAAGGAAGCAATTATCTGTACTACCAACGAGGACGAAACAAGGTCGTTCAAGGAACACCTGAATTTCCAGCTCTATACCAACGACAAAACCACCATCAGAGGCACCCTTACATACAGACCCCCAGCACCACGAACATTCACAGAATTCATCACCTGCCTCGCCATCCAATCTGAACACTTTATCTTCCTTGGAGACTTCAACTTTCACCTGGTCTTCCCCACAGACACTAACTCCACCGATCTCCTGTAACTCATGGACAACCTCGGCCTCACGCAGCTGGTCTAAGACCCCACTCACAGAGCTGGTCAGATGCTGGACCCCATCTCCACGTCCAGCAACAGAATCAGATATAGCCACACTACAGAACGCACTTGGTCCAACCATTCCATTGTACACTTTACCATCACCGGCTCCCCCCACACCACCCCAACCGCCACAGTGCCCCCTTCTACAGGTGAAACAAGGTCACTCAACATCAATTGACCGATGTTCTCAGCCTCTACCGGACTGACACCTCCACCAACCTGGACCAGGCAGTAGGGAACCTAAACACCTGGATCACCAGCTCCAGTCTCCTGTGCTTACCCTGTCAGGTCATTGTTTTGTCGGTTCAGTACCTGTTCTGGACCAGATTGGGTTCTGTCTAGAGAGGCCTAATAGCCTGTTCCCTGGTGTGCTTCCTATAGGAAAGTGCCCCTTTTGACATGGTTACACCCCCCCCCCACCTCCCCACATGTTTTGCTTGGTTTCTGATGCAACTTTGACTGAAATTGTGCAGGGTTTCTGCTAATCAGGTCCTCGGCTTCAGTTGCTTAAACAGTACCATTGTTCCACAATTCGAACCACTTTAGACTCCGTGTAAATCCCTAGTAAATGGTACCACTGGTACTTAGAGCATTGGTTCTAAAGCGGGCCTGTAAGGGCTGCAGCACGGATTGTGCCACCCTAAGGGATTCCTCACCAAGCTCTTGCAAATTGCCATTACAGACTGCATGTCTTGGTGCACAGAAAGAGTGAAGAGTCAACATGGTACACATCCCTGTATACCATGCTTTCAAAACACTGCATGTGGTGTAGGTAAGTCGCCCCTCCAGCAGGCCTTACAGCGCTAATGCAGGGTGCACTATACCCATGTGTGGGCATATCTGCGTCAGTGCATGTCTCCCTGTGATATCAACGTTTTCTGTTGGATACCACCAGTGCATAGCGAAGCCTTCCCAAATACATGAGCTGGACACTTGTGATCATGTGTTACACAGCTATGTGATGGTTTTACTGTACCCTCCGATGTTTGGTACCAAACATCCAGTCTTCATGTAGGAAGGTAGATCCCTGACTAGGGTTGCCCCCAACTTTTTGCCTGGTGTTTTGCTGGTTTTCTGACTTAGTTGACCTGGGGCCCTGCTAATCAGGACCCCAGGCCTACTGCTCTCTCTGTAAAATGGATTCCATGTACCTTAGGTACATATCTAAATTGGATACTGAGTCACCTTATCAGTCCCTGTACAGTGTACCTTAGGTACCCAGGGCATAGGTGTACCCAGGGCCTACCAGGGGCTGCAGCATGTATTATGCCACCCCTGGCGGGCCATCCAAATCTGACACAACTGGCTGCTTGACAGCTGGGGCAAGGTGGTGTAATCACCCTTTGCTTTAGATATAGTATACCTTGACAATCCTGAAGGCAGAGTGCTTAGAATTGTGTGAGATAGTGCTCTGGCATGAGCTGGGCCTGTCTGCGGCTTTCGGGATCCATCCCTTAGCCGTTTCCATGATATCGCATACCATATACTCTTAAGTGCATTATAAGCCTCGCGGTTATATGCCAACTCTGGTATCGCTTTATCAAAACATGTCGAGTAAGGTGTCATACGAATTGGAATACTAACCCCTCGCCAATTCTGGCGACGGGGTTAGCATTCCACCCTTCTAGAGGGACACGACATGTATGTAACCTGTAACCCCGGTTAAAGTCAGACAGAGCCTTAGCATCCACAAAATGGATGCTGCCACCGAGACACAAGTCTGTCCTCCTGCTGCTGGGAGTCCTCCCAGAGCAGGAGGCAAGGACAAAGGGTTTCCTGCGAGGGGCGGTGCCAGCACCGTCCCAGACAGGGTTTTGTGTATCCTAGGTAGGCAGGGCTTCAGAGGAAGGTGACTGCAAGTGGCACCCCGGTGCTCACTGTGCATAGGCCGGCTGAAACCAGTTCCAGGGGCACTCCAGCCCCTGGCCTGGGGAAAGCCCGCCAAAGGAGAGGGGTGTAACCACCCCCCTCCTGGTCCCACCCATAGGGCAGGACTTAGTCGCGTGCCAGCCCCCTTTTCCCAGATAAAGGTAGGAGCAGGCCCCCTTCCAAATTAGATCATCTTTGGAATCAAGACACGACTTTCTACGAAAGGACATCAAGATTTCTTCTTCAAGATTCTCCCTTGTGGCTAAGGAGTAGTCACCCTGCATCCGCAGGCACCACCTTAAGAACACTGCGGTCTGCTGCAAGTCCTTCCTCCGGAATCCGACTGCCCAGCTCGACAAGACCCGGCTTCCCTGGCACCTCCGACCTCTACTCACCTCTACAGCCAAGCTGAGAACCGTGAGTGCGACGAGACCTCAAGGGACCGACTATTGCCAAGACTGCACGACTTCTTCACAGCAAGCCCGCCGAGTAATCTCCTGGCGAGTGCTTTGGGGTCCGAGAAGCCCCGACCCTGAGCAGCTCCAGCACCGAAGAGCAGCCCCCCAGCATCTCCACGATCGGCGTGGGGCCCTTCTGCTTTTTGCTGCTCACCGCGTTGTTTGACTACTAGCCCGCTGGCTTGTGGCCTTCTGAACGACGCCCGACGACATCACTGCTGCTGGTCTGGTTGCTCCAGACTGGCTCTTGCTCCCTTCCAGAAGAGGAGCACCCCGGACCCTCCTGGTCCACTCAAGACGCCATTTTGAGTCCACCGCGTGGGCTTGAATTAGCCAAGGCTTTGCTGCCCAATCCTGGGTACTTCGACGCCGACAGCTTCATCCATCGTGGGACAGCTCGCCTCTCCATCCTGGTCGCCGACAACGCCTCCTGGTCCGTGAGATCTGCAGAGCCCAGCGTCGCCCACTCACCTAGTCGAGGTGACTACCATCCGGTGCCCTCCTGGTGCCCACTGACTACTGGCTAGTAGTCACGAACTTGGTCCCCTCTGCTTTCAGGTGTCATCCATCTTCCAGATCCAGGCTTGGATCAACTCGAACTCTCTTCACTGGTCGCCTGCCAGCATCTTTCTTCCAGGCTCCTGGTTCGTCTACGAGGATTCCCGACGTCTTTTGAGACCTATGCAGCTGCAGCCCCTGGGCTAGGTAACTTCGGCATTTCGGTGCCCCAGCATAGCCTCACTATCCAAGGGTCAGGATCCACTGTCGTTTTCTTCCTACCAGGTCGGGTTCGCCCGTGAACACTAACTTTAACTTTACTAGCTATCATAGACTTTGTCCCGCATCCCGCGTGAGAGTGCACACTCTGCACCCGAGTCCCCTGGGCCTCCTAGAAGTAATCTAACGATTTCATAGTCAAGTCCTAGCGATTCCAAAGCCTATTAGTACTGTACTTACCTGCTAGTAATTTCGCATTCCACTTTCAGAGTATATGGTTTTTCGTGCCCCTCGGGCATTTGTATATACTGTGCTAACTTAAGTATTTTCGTAAGAGTTTTGTTGTGTGCCTAGCACCCTGTCCTCATAAAGAGTACAGGGCTGTTGTGATTCTAATAAATACACTGTTTATTTTCATAACACTTGTGTGGTGTCCTTTCACTGGGTGTTCAAGGGGTAATGTGATGGTAAAACAGCTGGCTTAACACGCCCTCTAGAGTCTTAGCCTTAGACTGCTCGTATCCATGCTACTAGGATAGCTGGTCTATAAGGTTGACTTACAACCAATCATCAATAAGGGTTGTTTGGACTGATATATAGTGATCACTAGAATAGTGAGCACTGCACATCAGGCCAACTTCTCACACTTCATAAACCCACATTGATGCCAGTGTTGAATTTATTGAGAAATGCATCCAGAGTTCACATTAGAGGTAGCCCCCTGAAAACCTACTGACCACTAGTGTGTTGACTTAATGGTCTCGATCAGTCAGCCACCCTAGACAAGTTTCTGACCACCTGAAGTGTGAGCCATCGCTCTCAGAGGTTGGGAACAAAGCCTGCTCTGGGTAGAGGTGTTTACACTCCTCCACGCAGAAACTGCATTCCAGGGCGGGATGCTTCAAAGGCTCTGCCGCCTTTTTTATGCAACCCAGGTCTGTCCAGATAGCAAAGATGCCCCCCTGTACAGACCCCACTTTTTGGCAGCAAGACAGGCGGGAACATTTGTAAGATTAGGATGTGTGCCCAGAGCAAGCCAGCACTACCACAAAGGTGGACTAACTGATGCTGACACAACCTTTTCAAATTTCTCCATCTTGTTTTGGATGGAATTATCCTTCTATGGTCAGGGTTATGCCCACTTCCAACAGAAAGAGGTCATATAGAGGGTGTAGATACCTTAAAGGTAGGTAGCCCATTGGCTACTACCTTTCACTCCCCTTAACACCCATAAATTGAGTATTTAGGTGGCAACCCTGAACCTAAGAACTCGGATTCAACAGATCAAGAGAAGAAGGACAAAGAACAGTCACTGCTTGGTGAGAATTGAAGAACTGTGAACTTTTGGCACGAAACTTTGCCTGCTCGCAACTCACTTGACAATCGTGACAGAGTGCCTTATCCTGCAAGCTGGAGATCTACCTCAGCCTTGAGTAGCCTGCAAGCACTTCGAAAATCGCCTACAGTCTCCCTTGGAGTAGAGGAGCTACTCCCCTGCAGCCCGCAGGCACCAAAAAGCACAGTCCGGTCCACCGATTTGCAGCTTCTGTGCCCGACCGATGTCACAGACGACCAGGAGAAGGTACTCATACTCTAGAAGGTCAGATCGGTCTCCCCACCGAGTGTGAAGACACCTGAACCAACCGTAGCTGTGCAGCACCAATTACGGGGGTACTGGACGCCTTGCTCCAAACACCGACAACGAGAGTACAGTCCGGTTTCTCACTACACCACGACCAAGCAGGCGTCGAGGGACGTCAACATCAATAACACACACTTTGTGAGTGGCCCAGTTGTCCTGATTTTACCCCTGCAAACACAATAAGATGATGGACGGAGTGCTGAACCTTTTCAACCACCCACCCCAAGCACAGATCTGGGTTTATTCCATTGGACCCAGCCATATGCAAATCAGTCTTGACCCTGTTCCTTATGGTAACAGTCCAGCCCGAACTGCCAGGCCTGGTTTACCCTTGCGAGCTGCTTGTCAGCTGCTTGTCCTTAACCACAAGGAGCAACTTTGCGTATCCAGCCCATTCGACCACACCACTCTGCACCTGAGGCCCTAGCCCCGTTGAACAGACTGTGCCCCCTTGCTCCAAGATCCTTTGCAACCCAAGCCCCCGTTTGCAAGCTCTCTGACTTGTTTTCAGTTGGCCCCCCTTCACCTTAGTGCACCCAGATACAAACTCACCAGCACCCTCCTCCCGGTGAAAGCCTGACAGTTCCTGAAGAAACCAGGGTAGTACTTTGAACCATTACAACTCGAAACTCAGAAGATGAATCCCTGAAACCGACTGTACTTACCGCTATGCATTTCTGACTTTTCTGTCCATGGGATTGCATTGTGCGTAAAAGCTCAAAGGTTTGAAAGATTTACTTAGCTGTAATGATTTATAACAGAAATAGTGCTTACTTTTCAACAACGTTCTTGGTTTCACAAAATATATAAAAAGAAGTGCTATTTTTCTAATTTGGTCTCAGATTTGTTCTCCGAGTGTGTGTCTCATGTATTGCCTCTGTGAGTATAAAAAATACTTAGCAGTACCCTCTGATAAGCCTAACTGCTCGCCCACACTACCACAAAAGAGAGGGTCAGTATTATCTACTTTAGCCTCTGCATGCCAATTGGGGTCCCACTGGACTTTCTATACAGTGTTCTTCTTATCTGAAGGAGACTGTAGTTAAAGATTCCTTACCTTTGAATTACACCCAGGGTCAGACTGTATCCGGAGAACTTTTTTCTTAGCAGTACCCCTGCGCGTTGGTAGATGGCACCGGTCGGCGTCGTGGTCGCCAGGATGACGTTGCGGTGTCTACTTAGACGCTGCCCATGCGCGCTGATGTCAGTTCTTTCTTTTTTCACGCCACCGAGCGCAGATCTGGAGAGAGCGTGCCCCTTAGTTGCTTTTTGACTAAAACTTTTTAGTCGACTTTTGTCAATGTCTTTTTCGAGTCCTTCGACTCCTGGTGCACGAAGGGTTGTACCATCATCAGACCGGCTTCAAGCCTTGTGACTCCTGTCACAAGCTGATGCCTGTCACGGATCCGCACCTCGTGTGCCTCTGGTTCCTGGAGCGCGACCACGACCCGAAGTCGTGTTTCGACTGTCGGGCCATGAACTCGGAGTCTTTGTGGGAGCGGTCCCGAAAGCTTCTGGAGGCCCAGCAGTCGGCTCTGCGCCGCTCGAGGTCCCCGTCGAGAGGAAGGTCTCGGAGCCATCACCACTCGTCATCAAAGTGTTTGCACTCCTCGGGTAAGTTGAAGCACAAGAAGAAGGTGAAGAAGCATCGTTGTTCTTCACCTTCTCCCCGTCCGTCAGCCGACGCGACGCGATAACCTGAGCGTTGTCTCTCTCCAGCTCCGCCTTTGGTGCCCACTTCTGTGACGACTCTGTGCTTCCCTCCCTTTCCGGGAGCTGGTGCGTCCCCTGCCCAGCTCCGAGCTTTCTACGAAGCTCTGCATAGCATCTTTGAGCAGCCCGACTCCGCCGGCGCGCCTTCGGGCCCCGTGGATTCGGCTGGGGGCCCTGGGCCTTCGAGGCTGGCGGCTTCGGCTCTGGTGCCGGAGGGCCCCCAAGAATCCAGGCCTACAGGCCTAGATCCAGATCGGTGCTGGTCGACCTCACAGTACTTTCCCTGGCGCCGATTCCAGTGACGACGCCCCCAACGCCTGTTGTGCCCCCACCCGGTGTCGACCCCAGCCTTACCCCTGACTTGGACACAGAGCTGGACCGGTACTTTTGTACCACTGTTCTTTCTTGGCGTTCCGTTTCGCCCTGACTGGCAGCCATAGGAAGGTGAGGAGGACTGGGAGGTGTCTGTTGACCGTATAGCAGACCAGCTTGAAGAGCCGGACTGGAGAGGAGTTGGGTGATGCCAGTGCACTGGATACATCTCCATACCTTGGTATGCTTTCTCCCCCTACCGTGGCTATGCAGGAGGGTGCCTCCTACGCTGTGGTGTTTCATAGGGCGGCTGAGGCCATGGGCCTTGAGCTTCCTACGGTGGCAGTCAGGACTAACCTCCTGACTGAGGTGCTCTAGCCGGCAGCAGCCTCTTCGGAGCCCCTGCTGCCTTTCAATGAGGCTCTCACTGACATCCTACTGAGTACTTGGTCCAAGCCCAGCACAGGGGCTCCTGTGGACAGGATTGCCCGACGCCACCGCCTGGCTCCGGGTGACCCACTTTTCCTCTCCTAACACCCTACCCCTGAGAGCTTGGTGGTCCAAGCCTCATCCTCAAAAGGTAGCACATTCCCTACAGCTCCCCAAGATAGGGAATCCAAGAAGCTGGACCATCTTGGGAAGAAGATGTTTTCTTCCGCCAGCTTAGGACTGTGGTCGGTGAATACCGCATGTCTCTTGGGCTGTTACGCACACACGGTTGCGCTAGTGCACCCACAGTATCCGAAGGAGGCCCGGAGGAGGCTCCCTTGAGCTGTTGCTATGGGTTGAGACGCAGCAAAGTTCACCATCCGGTGTGGGCTGGATACCGCAGACTCGCTTGGTAGACCGGTTTCCACATCATTAGTCCTGAGGCGCTACGCCTGGCTGAGGACCTCTGACTTCTCTGGGATGTCGAATCTACCCTTTTGGACATGCCGTTTGATGGCTGTCGCCTGTTTGGTGACAAGGCGGACAACGCGTTTGAGCGTTTCAAGGACTCTAGGGCTACGGCCAGGTCATTGGGCCTTTCAGTCACTTCTTGCCCCATGCAGTCAGCCTTTCGCCACTTTCGTGGCTACGGAAAGGATGCCCCACCACGTTCCACCCAAAGCCACAGGCCTGCGCAAGCTGCTCAGCCTCTGCGCTGTCAGGGACATGAGACCCAGCATCACGGGTCTGGGGGCCAGCGGGCGGGCCAGTCCACCAATGCCCCCCTCCCCCTGCAGCAGCCTCCAAACCTTCCTAGTCCAACTTTTCAGGGCCACCAGTTGCCAGTGGGAGGCAGGATCCGCCATCACCTCCCACACTGAAACAACATCATGTCGGACAGGTGGGTTTTGCAGATAGACCGAAGGGGTTACTCCCTCCCCTTCGAGACTACCCCATACTCCATGCCACCAACACTCCATCGCATGTCGGAGGATCACTTGACCCTTCTCCGCCAGGAAGTTACAGCTCTCTTGGCCAAGGGAGCTATCAAACGAGTCCCTGTGCCAGAAGAAGGTCATGGTTGTTACTCCCACTTCTTCCTGGTACCCAAGGACAAAGGCCTGCGTCCTATCTTAGACCTCAGGGATGTCAACCACTTCCTCCGTAAGTTGTTCAAAATGTTAACCTTGGCTCAGGTCATATCTGCCCTGGAGACTGGATGGAAGCGTTTAACTTGCAAGACGCTTATTTTCACATTCCCGTCTTGCCTGCCCACCGGCCACGGTGCTACCTGCGGTTCACAGTCGGCCACAAGGTAAGGAATCTATAACTACAGTCTCTTTCAGATGAACAAGTTACTTACCTTTTCTGTAAGAGACATATGTTTTAGAGATTCCTTACCACCCCTCCCATCCTTCCTGTTGTGCAAACTGACTTCTAGGGATAGGGACTCCATTCCAGGGCCCTTGTTTGTGCTCCAATGGTCCGTGGCTTGCATGGCTCTACGCTTCTGGCGTGAAAAGTCGTGTCAGACTGATGTCAGCACGCAGGGGTGGCGTCTAAGTAGACACTGCGAAGTAATCCCAACGACCACGACGCCAATGACGGATGCGGAGTGGACCAACGCCACCTACCGACGTGCAGAGGTACTGCTAAGAAAAAATTTCTCCGGATCCAGTCTGACGCTTGTGGGTAATTCTAAGGTAAGGAATCTATAACTATATATGTCTCTTACCAAAGATAAGTAACTTCTTCTTTAGTGCACTATATAGAGAGAGGTAGCTTCCTACAGTTCCTCTCCTTTATCTCCCACTGAGTGATCCTTGGAGGTTGGCTTGCCTACGGCTCGTCTTCTTGGCTGTTTCCTCTGATGTTGCCATGCTCCTTCTAGGGGACACTTGTGCTGCCTCTGCATTGTGTATGCTATGTTGGGAGTGACGTGACTGCTGTTGTAAAATCTCATTTAGAAAGCATGAGAAACAGTTGAGGAGGTAATGTGCCCTCTTCCCCTCAAGCCCCATTGCCATTCTCCAGAGTGGTGGTGATATGGTGCCGAAAGGACACCTTTCCTTTTTACGGTATGAGAGAGAGTGAGGGCATAGATGTAGTAATGTCTTTGGTGATGTGAACACAGTTCATTCTTTAATACAGAGACAAGTAAGGGTAATCAGTGTAATTAACATTACCAGTAAGTTATTGGCACATTGGATATTTTTTGTTAAATAAAGCCAGACATTTATCTGGTTATGAATGGCTTCTTTCCTTTTAAAAACTTTATTTAGGAAAACAGGCTGGATAGTTACGCTCACTTGTAATGCAGCATCACATGGATGGTAAAAGGAATGACACTGTTATAAGCCAGGTACATTAGTTATAGAACTTGTGCGGAGTGACATAGTTCTAATATAGATAGATACGGTCCAACTCTTAGCAGATCTGGAAACATTGGAGCTCAAACAAATAGTGACAGGCTGTACGCATAGGGCAAGACACACCCTCGACCTTATTTTTACGAACATAGCAGAAGCAATAAGTGAACCTCCTCTTCCTATTACATGGTCACATCACTTTCTGATCAAATTCGGTATCCCATGTAATAATGCCCTGGCCAAACCTAGAATCGAGACTAACAGACCACGACGCCTATGGAAGACGATTACCCCTGCTTCATTCTCCGAGACCTTTAAGACCATCACAGTGACACCTCATATGGCTATTAATACTGCTCTGATTTCATTCTACGATTCTCTCACCACCTCATTTGATCAGATTGCTCCTTGTAAAAAAACTTCCATCCACCTCCCTGGAAAGCCTTGCACCCTAGCACACTGACAACTTGCATTCGGAGAAATCGAAACGCAAACTGCTTGAACGTAGATGTCACTCCACTAAATCCTCTGCGGATAAAGCAGCATACAGGGCTCTGCTAAACAGGTACCACAACAAGATAAAGGCAGCACAGAAACTTTATACTGCTTCCACGATTGCTCATGTGAGCAATTCTATAAAGAAACTGTACAAAGCCATAAATAGCTTTGTGAAACCACGTGCCCGCACTCCTACCACTAAGGCCTCACAAAAACTTTGTAACTCTCGAGCCGACTTCTTCTAAGAAAAGATTAACATCGGATACAAGAATTTTCCAATCAGTTTAGAGCTACCAGAGATAGATATCGATTTTAGTTCACCTCACCCAAATACTATTGTTGGCTTAGGTAAATTTGAAACATGCTCCTTGCAGCAGCTGCAGAAGATGCTAGCTGTGGCCAAATCCGTTTCTCCCCAAGATATATGCCCACCTAGAATAATGGCCAGTCTAGCCAATCTCATGGCACCATCAGTAATGATACTTTTCTACTTCTCACTAGTCTCAGCTGAAATGCCTCTGCATTGAAGTGTGCCCAAATAGCCCCGATTCTCAAGAAACCCGCTGCAAACCCCAAAGTTCTCTCCAACTATAGACCAACTCGCTGCTACCCCTAATTGAAAAACACTAGCTAGCCACATTAATTAACAGCTAGTAAACTTCTAGATGAACATAAGATCCTAGACCCCTCACAATCGAGTTTCAGAGTGTTACACCGCACCAAGACCACATTGGTGGCAGTCACTGACCACCTCAGACTCTCACTAGATGCAGGAACACCGGTCCATGTTGGTTTTACTGGATTTGTCAGCGTCTTTTGATCTGGTCTCTCACCGTAACCTAATCCGCAGATTACATGAGCTGGACTCTATGGCAGAGTGCTGCACTGGCTCAGGGATTTTCTTGACTGTCGTACCCAAAACGTCTGTTTCGAGCGCTTTAGATAAAGATGTTTAACAACTGAGGGATCCCATAGAGCTTGTCCCTGAGCCCAACACTATTTATCATCGATGTAGCGCCTCTCGTACAATTTGTGAGATCTTGTGGTGTGGGGATCGTGTCATATGCTGATGATACCCAACTTCTCATCTCCTTCGGACCGAATCCAGAAATAGTCTAATCTCAGCTTAAGAGTTGTATGAGGGTAATTTCCAGACTGGATGAGTAACTAATGTCTATGACTAAGAGGTGAGAAGACTGAGATTGTGCTATTTGGTAAGGCATATGAGCTTTGGTCAGCTGACTGGTGGCCAATTGAACTTGGTCTAGCCCCTTCTCTTAAACAAGTGGTAAAAAATCTCGGAGTCAAATTAGATCATATGCTATATATGAAAGATCATGTCAATTTAACCTTCAGCACTTGTTTTGCCACAATGAGGCTCATAAAAAACGTTTTTGCCTGTCTCTCACCCACCTCCATGAAAACCGTTGTCCAGGCCATTATAAGCAGTCGCCTGGACTATGGGAACGCATTCTTTGGGGTAGCTAATGATACCCTGTTGGCGAAAGTGCAGGTTTGCAGAATACAGCTGCATGGCTTGATTTGCAACCTCCCCACAAGGTCCTCTTCAGCCCCTCTCTTAAAAAAAACTGCATTGGTTGCCTATCAGACCCACAAGGCTTTAAATAAGGCCCTCCCCAGCGATCTTCATTAGAGACTCCACCATTATCAGCCCTCCAGACAGTTATGGTCCATAAACAAAGCTTTCTTACAGATCCCTCATATGCACCTCCAGTTTTGGTGGCACATCTTTTTTGTATTTGGCCCTCTTTCACTGGAACAAACTCCCTTATCATATCTGTACCTTCCATGATTTGACAATTTTTTTAGAAGATGCTAAAACCCTGGATGTTCTAAAGCACTTTAGTTTCTGAACAGCCAAGCGCTGAGTTATTCCATCGGGAGTGAGTCATACGCTAGATCAAGATCAAATAACATAACATATTTATCACTCAACAGAAATTACCACATAACTATGCTACCATCCTGAATAAACAGTTGCATTGTAGCTTGTTGAATATCCGTATTTGCCCTGTCCACCTGACATTGCTGGAATGAGTGTTAATGCCAGATTTGATTTATTTATTTTTATTTATTTATTCAAAGTTTTATATAGCGCGAACAGGATCCTTACAGATATCAGAGCGCTTTACAAAGACAGGGTAGGGGCAGTAGGAGTCAACAGAGATAATGGGAACAGCATAATAGTCAATAGCATGGTAATAACATGGTTAATAAAAACATACATAAAACCAATCCATATACAGTCAGGTAAGGAAGTAATATAGGACAGCACAGGTCATTGATCCCACTACAGAGGTGTACAGGTGAATCAGTAAACCAACGTGTATCACATCTTGGTCGGTAGTAAGAGAGTAGCGTAGTGGTGCCCCCAACAAGTAGAGTATAGTGCCAGGGGATATTGCGCAGTGATACAAGCAATGAAGAGTCTCTGAACCAGCATCTATAACGATCAGGAGATCTTGGCCAGAAGGATGGTTTTCACCTCTTTCTTGAAGAGTGAAGTGGAGGGGATCAGCCTGATTTCAGGAGGGAGCGCATTCCAGATCCTGGGTGCCATTCCTGAGAAGGAGCGCTTGTAGGTTTTCACTTTCCGGAATCTACGAGGTTTCAGGAGTAGATTTTTTGTACTCCTATTGGATCTCGAACCTCCTGATATAGACAGCTTTTGAGCGAGGTAGTTGGGTGCCTTGTGGTGCACGGCCGCGTGTGTCATAACTGCAATTTTTAGATGTATTCTGGCCTCAAAAGGCAGCCATTTTAGAGTCTTTAAGTCTGGGGATATGTGCGAATGCTTTCTAGAGCCAGTAATGAGTCTCGCGGCAGCGTTCAGGGAGGCTCTTAAGGGTGCTGTTGTGGCTAGTGGGAGACCGCTGAGGGCCGCAATTCCGTAGTCTATTCGAGGGATGACTAAAGCTTGTACAGCAGTTTGGAAGTCTTTGGCCGGGAGAAAGGGTTTAATTTTCCTCAGCGTGTTAATTTATATTCCAAGAGTGAAGCATTTGCATGATAATAAAATTGTGATAATAATAATATTAAGAATAATAATAGAGCCTGAAAAACTGTAGTTATAAAGGATGAAATTATTTATTTTTGCTGCCTTTTTTATGGGATGGGTGAGCGAGTGAATTGCCTTTATCATTATGCTTGAGGATTCACCCATGATTCATCCACATCTTGTAAGGTCTGTGATGATGAGCAGGGTGACCACCCATCTGTAATTTTCATAGACTGTCCATATATTTGCCCTAACATCCTTAGTCTGTGATTGATGTCTTGACGGATGACATTTGTCCTTATTTTTAGCTTCTCAGCTAAAGAACAAAAAAATGAATTCCCACAATTGAGATTCCCTAGCTGAAGTGGAAGGGAGGGAGGTTCCTGTGCTGCAATCCAGAGGGAGGGGCAGAGCTCTGAAAAGAAATAAGCCTTCTTGTCAGGGTGTCTGCTTCCGCAAAGAAATGCAAATGTGTTCAGTTGGTTAATCGACAAATGTGAAGGTTGCTTGAGATGCGTTAATTAATGGAGTCACTTGAAGCTTCCTGATGACAAGGTGTTTTCTTTTTGAGAGGATACTGTAAGGGTGATCCAAGCTGAGCTATGGAATGCATGTTTTTAATGGACAGTTATAAAAATAAATTGCACTAGGTATAATCTGCATAGTACTGAAAGCTATACTTTAGAAGTATTATTTATCTTTAACCTAAATTTATATGTGCACTTAGTGACAGCCTATTTTTACTGTGTATTATGCCTGTTGAAAATAATGACTTAAACATTCACAGTACTTTCAGGAGTCTCCTAATACTAAAAACCACGTCACTTTTCCCTGCTGCGCCAAACAGGATTCAACTCTATGGGCCTCTGGTTGCACACATATACATCTGCCATGATCGTATTAACCAGTAGATGGTTCGTAACATAAAATAGTGCATTCCCCGCTGATTATTTTAACTTTTATTTATTTTTAAGTAAAAATGTGCGTTATTTTATGTGTAGTTACCTGACAGTGAGAGATAAACAAAATTGTTACAGAATACTATGCTGTTTTTAGCCACACCTTTGAATCTGCCTCCACGCTGACTGACCCCGTCCCTATGTCAGTATCCATACTTCTTTTAATGCACTTCAGTCGCTGCATTGAATAGCTTCTAGGTGGAGGAGCCAACAAATTAACAAGGAGAGCTGAGCCAAGGGTCTGGCTCGGATCGTAGAGCCCGTGCATGAGACAAGCCCTGATATATTTGCTATGTTAATCATAATACAAAAATCATGTAAACTATGATAAAATTCAGGAGAAGTGTATTTCGTTAACATGTGAAGCATTGACGTTAATATGTCACATTAAAGTCTATTAAATCGAATACAATAGGTTTTTGAACAACTTGTATTCAGAGTTCAAGTATTTGAAAGTGCTTTCTTACGCATTAATGAAGAAAAAAGAGTTTTGGTGAAGTAAAATATTTGCTTAAGATCACACAACTTAAGCAGGAAAGCTGCAATTTAGCCCTGATTTCTTTTTTAACTTTGTACGAATCAGCCAGGAAATGGGTATTTGCCTTTCCTTATGTTAAGGCTTTGTTTTTACTTCTTTGTGTATTTTTCTGTCGTGTTAATATAACGTGAACTTGACCCAAAAGTATTAGAGCACTGTACATGAGCACCACTTACATTTCACAGGGTCACATTCATTGTTTAAAGGTGTGGGGAGATTAAGTGGCTTGTCCAGAGTCACAGGATGTTGAGCCGATGCTGAGACTTGAACCTGGCTCCCTCGGTCCAAAGTCAGCAGCTCTGGCTCTAATGCCACATCCTGGGTAGAGGGAAGAAGGCAGGCAGAAGCCACATGAAAGCTTGGCTCATCATGGGCTCATGGTTCCCACAGGACCTCGAGCTGGGCCGGGCTTCAGGCTCAAGCCTAGTTCTAGCTTTCAGTTGCTCGCCCACCTCTAGAATAGCTTCAATGTCTTTAAAAATCAATGATATTAGCATAAGGTGTCCTGCCGTCCCTTACCTTCATTATGGACATTTTTTTAAAGATGTTGCGTCAGATTAACCTGTGATCTGTATTGCGATAGTATCATTATACTAGTCATCTTACAGAATTGTACAAAAACACTGTCTTGTGGTCTTAAAGGCGTTTGATAAAAATAAATGAATCTAGTCAGTGGCTTAAGTGCACTATGTGTGACTGGAAAGCCTGAGTTCAAATCCTAGATTTCCTGCATGGCTAAATTGTGTGATGTTAGTCAAATCAATTTACTTCCTGTGTCTAATTTACTGGATAGTGACACTTGAGAGCACTTTTAAATAATTCAGTTTAAGATGGACTGCATACAAAAAAATCACTTATATATTTTATCAGCCTGGAATGTGCCACCATCCACAACAATAATATTGTCCATGATGTAAGAGACACCAGATAATTGGATCACTTTGTCCAGTCCTAGTGTTGTCAAGATGGAGGGTTAATGAATGTTTAAAGTTCACGTTTAGAAACTTTAACTTCAAATAAATGTCAATTCATTGTTGTGATCTAATGCACTAAACTGAAACACTACCATAAGTTTTTTTTTTTTAAGGATTTTATTGTTGTATGCCAAAAGAGGTTACATAGCATGATAGTTGCCAGGTAAATAGCAATCGATTTCATCGTACACTTACAGAAGAAGAACAGTGCAGGAGAATTTATGAAGAATTAGCATACAATTTTAAAATTTTCTGTGCAACAAACTGACCCATAATAAGCTGTCCGCCCCCACCCCCTGCCCAGTTGCCGCTACTTTAACTATCACTATAGGGAAGCAGCTAAATGAACTGTGTGGTGCTTAGAAGAAACTGTTCTAGAGGGGAAATCATGACAGTGTGTCAAAGATAGGCATCCTGAAACACTGCCTTGAGTAGTTGCCTAGATGTGGTAAAAACAGCTACTATATCAAAACAGAGAGTACGTGTATGGAGTGGATTATGGGGGTAGAGAATCGTCACAGGTGAGTCTTTAAAGCCCTCCACCAAAATATCTCGCGCCTGTGCAATACATTTTTTTATCAGACCGGCTCATACCTCCCTGTGAAACAGGGTGCTTGCGACAGGTATTGTCAGATGGGATACAATTTATAGCAAAGTCAAATTAAAAAATACCTAAGGGAAAAGGAAAGTCAATTTGGTGTTATGATATCCGTAGAGTTCCTTCACTCCCCTTTTCCAGGTTCTCCCTGGGTCCTCGCACTCTCTGGTTTTTAGGGCTCGCCTGCTGGGAGCATGCGCCTAGCTGGCGAAGCTCTATTGGGGCTTAAACAGACTTTACCGAACTTGGCGATTTGGTGCTGTGCCCGTGGCTTTTAGGTCAATGCGCTTGCGCATTGACCTAAAATGCGCGTGCACATCACCAAATCGCCGTCTGTTCCCTCAGCCGCACTCCCCCCACACCTTTGAAGTGAAGCTTAGCTTCACTTCAAAGGTATCCGCTCCCCCCGCCCCCTGCTTCACACGTCTCACGGCCGGCAGGCCGTCTCGTATTTCTCCTCCCTCGCCTCCCTCCCTCAGCACGGGTACAGTCGGGACCACTCTGTGCGCTTGCTTTTGGATTTCGCAGCACTTTCCCAGTTGCCTTATTAGCCACCCGGGGTGTCACCAAAGTGCCTTGATCATTACCTCTTCCCAGTGAAACTGCAGTTTATATGTTAAGCAAGCCCGTCAAAGCCTGCAGCGGAGTGGTGTTTCACATGTGCGCCATTGAAAGCCTGTAACCCAAAAACGAATCTAAAGGATCTCTGGCCCCTGAGTATTGCTAGTTGTATTATTCGCCGTCACTGCCATCCTGGGTCACTCCTCAAATATTTTAAGTCCGGGGGCACCAGCGATATGAACGTGAGAAGCCTTCTCTTCCGCTTAGCTGGGTATAATGCAGCATGTCTTGCACGCATTTGTAAGCTGAGCCTCTCAGACAGCGCAATCTGTCTGATTGCAAAAAATCGGTTACCAGATCTTACAGTGGGCTAAAATAAGCACTCTAGCAGAGTGCATGTGTTTTCCAGCTATCTCCCTCATGTGATTCACTCTCTCCGCGCCACGTTGCTATGTCTCCTTTGTGTGCTTTCCTCCACCTCGTACTGCTCTCTTTCATTTCTTTTTAAGCTAGCTCTCTATAAGTGCATGCATTTTTGCACCCATCTTCGTTGTCTGCCTCTCTCTCCTCCCGCGTTGCTCTCTCACGTCCGTTTGCTTCTCTCCCATCCTGAACTTCTCTCTCTCGTATATTTGTTTCTCTCCCCAACCCCGCACTCCGTGTGCCTTGATCATTACCTCTTCCCAGTGAAACTGCAGTTTATATGTTAAGCAAGCCCGTCAAAGCCTGCAGCGGAGTGGTGTTTCACATGTGCGCCATTGAAAGCCTGTAACCCAAAAACGAATCTAAAGGATCTCTGGCCCCTGAGTATTGCTAGTTGTATTATTCGCCGTCACTGCCATCCTGGGTCACTCCTCAAATATTTTAAGTCCGGGGGCACCAGCGATATGAACTGAGAAGCCTTCTCTTCCGCTTAGCTGGGTATAATGCAGCATGTCTTGCACGCATTTGTAAGCTGAGCCTCTCAGACAGCGCAATCTGTCTGATTGCAAAAAATCGGTTACCAGATCTTACAGTGGGCTAAAATAAGCACTCTAGCAGAGTGCATGTGTTTTCCAGCTATCTCCCTCATGTGATTCACTCTCCGCGCCACGTTGCTATGTCTCCTTTGTGTGCTTTCCTCCACCTCGTACTGCTCTCTTTCATTTCTTTTTAAGCTAGCTCTCTATAAGTGCATGCATTTTTGCACCCATCTTCGTTGTCTGCCTCTCTCTCCTCCCGCGTTGCTCTCTCACGTCCGTTTGCTTCTCTCCCATCCTGAACTTCTCTCTCTCGTATATTTGTTTCTCTCCCCAACCCCGCACTCCGTGTGCCTTGATCATTACCTCTTCCCAGTGAAACTGCAGTTTATATGTTAAGCAAGCCCGTCAAAGCCTGCAGCGGAGTGGTGTTTCACATGTGCGCCATTGAAAGCCTGTAACCCAAAAACGAATCTAAAGGATCTCTGGCCCCTGAGTATTGCTAGTTGTATTATTCGCCGTCACTGCCATCCTGGGTCACTCCTCAAATATTTTAAGTCCGGGGGCACCAGCGATATGAACGTGAGAAGCCTTCTCTTCCGCTTAGCTGGGTATAATGCAGCATGTCTTGCACGCATTTGTAAGCTGAGCCTCTCAGACAGCGCAATCTGTCTGATTGCAAAAAATCGGTTACCAGATCTTACAGTGGGCTAAAATAAGCACTCTAGCAGAGTGCATGTGTTTTCCAGCTATCTCCCTCATGTGATTCACTCTCTCCGCGCCACGTTGCTATGTCTCCTTTGTGTGCTTTCCTCCACCTCGTACTGCTCTCTTTCATTTCTTTTTAAGCAAGCTCTGTATAAGTGCATGCATTTTTGCACCCATCTTCGTTGTCTGCCTCTCTCTCCTCCCGCGTTGCTCTCTCACGTCCGTTTGCTTCTCTCCCATCCTGAACTTCTCCCTCTTGTATATTTGTTTCTCTCCCCAACCCCGCACTCCGTGTTGCTCTCTGTAGCCAGGGACATCTTAAGGATTTTGGGGGCCTGGGGCCAAAAGTATTTTGGGGGTCCCTGTGCGGAACAGCTTCGAATCTATGATGATCCAATTTCAGCTTTATCATACCCTCTTTGGCCTGGTCACTAACAGTGCACAGGCACACTCGTTTCGAATTATGTGTACATCTACTATTCAGGGATACTGATTTTGTTTTCGATATTGTAACACAGCAGCAGCTCACTAATATTACTGCAAATAATCTCTGTGCCAGCCTACCATTTCTCATATGTCAGGTCCCGTTTTGATCTAAAAAACATTTTTAGGGATATTGCATGAAACAAAAACACAACATTTCTCTGCAAAATGTGTGTAATTGACTCAAAAATATCACCCACGATAAAAAATAAATTAAAGGAGAACACTATTTAAATGAATCTGTTTCTGAATTATTCAAGGTCATCAGGGCAAGACTTTCTTCAGAACAGAGCTGGCTATCAGGGGGACCCTGAAAGACTGGGGTCTTGGGCCAGAGCCCGCTTTGCCCATGCCTTAAAACGTCTGTGTGTAGTTTTCCCCTAGTGTCCGCTCGGAGTGTGCCCCCCCACCTTGCACAGGGTGCTTTTCCCCCTTTCTCCTCCTCACGTGCTCCTCTGTTACTTCCCCAATAGTTCCGCTCCCCAGCCTCTCTCCTGCCCGTCACTTTCCACCCTCGTTGCACTAAAAGCGAAAGTAAGTAAAAGCGCCTCGTTTAACAAAGCCCTTTACTTCCTGACCAAGAGAATGCCCGAAAATACAGGTATTTCAATGCAGGCTAGTCATGTCTTGCTCCCAGCACACAGTGTGCTCCTAAACATACATCTCTTCTTTGCTGCTCCTAAGTGTCTATCAGCGTCTATACCCTATGTCTTTGCACCCCTCCCTCCCCTGCACACCATCCCACACGGTCCCCAACTACCCCCAAAACATTTTAACCTCAGTCTGCCACACTTCCTCTCTCTCTGAGCCTGTCTCTTCTGCTATCCCAGAACTCGCGAACAGGCTCCTCTCCCCATGAGTCTTTCCCACTGCCCTCCCTACTTGAGGCCCTCAGTTCATCTCTTCCTCTCCTCCTGCAAAACTTTCAGGTGAGTTGTATCTCCCCCTGCCATTTGCTCTGGCCCCTCCCACCTGTCCATCAACCTTCCGGTGCCCTGGTGCTGCAGTCATAGCTAACTCTTGCATCGGCTCTTGCTGGCTGTCGGCTTATTGCTAAATTAGCCACCTCTTTCTTCATTCAACCCTCAATTCCGTCATGATGTGGACCTGTTTCACCCTCACACAATCTGCCCTCTCTTGCCCTCGGTGCCTTTACGTTACTCTCAATGTCCCAGTCATTTAACTCCTTAACACATACGTAAAAATAATTGCCATTTATAACGCCAATAGCGCCAACAAATACAGACCTACGGCATAAGTAAAACACATTGACCTTTACAATGTAAATAGCTCCAACTCCAACAAATGCGAGACCTATTGCATTTCCAAAGTTGTGCCAGTGTGGGCTGTTGGCAGCTCTAGATGAAGTGTACTATTTTACAAACATTCGTGCACTTAGTCCCAGCATCTTTATCAAAGTCTAACCATTATCGCAGCTACAAGTTAGTAATAATTGTTAGTGTGGTAGCGGTTGGCTACTTGCATTAAATTAGGCATACACGTTTCATTGTCGATCTTTTAAATTCAGTGTTTTACTGTATGCACAGCCACTGAAAATGAATTTGCATTATTTCTGCAAGTGTTTTTTTTATGCCGTTAGGAAATATTTATTTATATTTACGTTTCCAGGCCGTAGTTGGGTATAAGTTCCAGGAACCGAGCAGATACTAACTTTTAGTATTAACTTTCGATAAAGTACATCTGCTGCTTTGAAGTTTTTTTTTTTTTTTTTTTACCTGAGTCCAGTATTTTTTTTAAGCTTTCTGGTCGTGTCTCATATCCTGAAGAATACCACATTTTTCCAGTTGGTAATTTTTATTTAATGCGGTGTGATGGGAAGAATCATTTGTCTCTTTAATGAGTAAAGAGTGCCAGACCCATTTAAAGAAGTTATTGCCGAGTAGATATATTAATCAATTGGCTGTGAGCCTACAAAAACATGACATCCACCGCATCCACCACCACCGCATCCACCACCACCACCACACCCACCACCACTACATCCACCACCACATCCACTACAACCACCACCGCATCCACTACAACCACCACCGCATCCACCGCATCCACCGCATCCACCACCACATCCACCACATCCACCGCATCCACCACCACATCCACCACCACATCCACCACATCCACCATCACATCCACCACCACCACCACATCCACCACCACATCCACCATCACCTCCACATCCACCATGACATCCACCGCCACATCCACCACCACATCCACCACCGCCACATCCACCACATCCACCACCACTTCCACCGCATCCACCACCACCACATCTATATGTGTGTGGCTCTGTGTGTGTGTAGGTGCAAATGCAATGTTCTTGGATTTTCGTCACAATAAAATACACTGAACATAATCTTCACAAAAGTTATTTACAAACGTTTAAGCTATTGCCATTATAAATTACAATAACTTTTATTTAAGTATTAATTATTTACAAAATTAAAAGCAATTGTTATTTGTAATATCAATACATCTAAGTCACGTAAATACAACACACATTGCATTACAAATGCTATAGGTGTCACATTTGCAAAAGTTAAAACTATTGACATTGTAACTGACAAAGCTATTAATTTTGCTACTTTCAAAACCAACACATAAATAAAAAAAGTGTCATTTACAATACCAATAGCTCAAACTTTCCTAATGCGAGACCTATTGCATTTCCAATGCTTGTTGTTCTACTAGGCCTCTCTTTAATGCCAGCTTAGACCCTCATGAAAATAAAACAGACCCTGAGCATGTATTCAGATTATCACTATCTTCTCTTCATCTTCACCACTGCTGTGCTCTGATTTCTAGGGTGTTTGTGGTGCCCTTAACTATTCACTAGTGCTCCCTAGTCCAGTTTATGGGTGCTCCCACCCCTCTGGACATCCAATATTACCCAGAATCAGCCTTTATTAGTGCCACTAAGTTATTAAACATAGAATCACTTGCCTGGTGCCACAGCCCTGACTCCAGGCCACAGCACCTCCTTTTTTCAGGTTGCCGGGGCTGTGTGTGGTAAATCTGTCTTGTTTTGGTAGGATGATTCCAGTCATTTACAGGCTTCTCCCCATGGGTTCCAGTCTCTCTCGACAGCTTGTGCCCTCATCGTCTACTCTCGTGTCATCCTCTCCTGAGCTGCCCCTTGTCTTGCTCATCCTCTCCGGCAGTTGGGTGTCTTCCTCCTTGCTGTGTCAGTCCTCCATTTCGAGCCTTCCTCACGTTTGTGGCCAGATCTGGTGGTGACGTCACGGTGCAGAGTTCCTTGTTGACATGCGCCTCTAGAGCCACCACGTCTGCCTACCAACGGCAATCCACAGCAGCCATATTCGATTTTACGCCACCTCTCGCAGAGTCCCTGCCATTGTACTCTCAGACTGAAATCAAGAGAATGAAACATGGTCCATCTTACAATAACCAGAGAAGTTGAACCCTTCCAGAGCAGCGTAATATTGTTTTTTGCTAGAAGAAGAACCAGGTCGAATTACTTGGTGATGGGTTTCTCAAAGTTAGGGTGGTGGAAAACCCCAATAGGACTACTTCTGGGGAATTTGTTATTACACAGACCATCGTGGTCGACAGCACCTCGAGAACTCTCTGCCAGTATGAAAGGAGTGTGGGGCAAGACGAAAGCACATGAAGCAAATCTACATCTAAAATTGCATACAGTGAGGACATGTAGTTGTAGTTGAGCTTATATAGCGCACAGCTACCCGCAGTGGGTGTCCCGGCGCTTGCTTAGTGAACCCTTCCTGGTATTCCCCTGTGAGATAGCAGGGTATCCACAAGGTGAAAGTCAGGCATCCCGCCGCGAGGGGCCGTTGTGGAGATTAAGCAAGCTATTGCCCAGAGTCGCAGAGTGTGAACCCGTGAGTCGAGGAGGCACCGGGGCGAGAATTATCGAGTCCGTGGAATTTTTAGCCCAAGACTCCGCCGAGGCGGGGAATTGAACCCTGGTCCAGGACCGATCTCAGCTTCCGGGTCTGCTGCCTCTAACCCCTGAGCCACACAGCTGCAGCTCCCAGGTACATCGGGCAGGTGTGTGGTAGCCTCAGTTCAGGATATTAAACGGAATATAAATTGAATATTAAATTGAATGTACTTAAAACAGGAGTTATGGGATACTTTGTGTGGAGGAAATTTCAGTAATTTGACCCAGTCTACATTGTGCAGAGGTTAGGCCATGTCATTCTTCTAGTTAGTACAGACAGAAGCCCTGTAGTGGTCCCCATGTTCCAGGAAAGCTATGTACACCCATCTTATCAGTTTACCACCAGTCCCTATTGTATAGATTATCTGCTACACTTCATGTGCGGTTAGTGCTATGCGGTGGACATGAAATAGGGTATTTAATGATTGTTTAATTTGTCCGTAAGATAGGATATGACCCTGGTGAAGACTCTAGTCTGCCATAAGGGTTTGGAAATCTAGTAGCTCCCCGTCAACAAACAAATACCACAATTTTGAGAGGCCTGCAGCATGCCATCGATGGACTTGCCCTAAGCAAAACTGTCCAATGTGAGTGGGGAGGCCTAGCAAAGGAGCATAGGGTTTCTTTATGTTAATGAGTTTATGGGTTCTAGTAAGTTAAGAGAAAGCTGGGTGGATTAGCCCTAGGTGGCATTGTGTAGAATTGTCATTAGGGAACAATGAGTAGTGCCGTAAGCTCTCCTTAAAGTCTTTACGGGTCAACCCTGTCTTACGCAGGGGGCGGCCAGGCAGCTAGTGCAGCACCCATTGGTGTGCGGCTATATAATGGTGTGCCAAGTCTAGATGGGCTAATCCACCTGCAGTCATGGGTAGCGTTAGAGTGGGAAGAGCTACTTGGCAGTGCCTCAGCCCCCAAATCAGAGGTGGGACATGGCAAGGTATCTAAAGAATTAACGAGGGGTAAGCAGGTGAACGATTTCAAATATTACGATAACTGGGGCCCCACAACCATCTTTATTCGTGCCACGTGGCCCATTACTGAAAGTGGACGAAAAGACCAAAAGGCACACTGGGCTCAGAGGGACTGTGTCGCTCTGCCCAGGTTTCCATCCTGTAAATCAGTGGGGTCATTTCAGATATTAATCTCTTGGTATCGAAAGGCAACTGAGTCCCAGTTCAATCTGAGGTCTAATTGTATATATAGGGGAAAACACCACTGTATGTTACAGAAACACTTCCTACATTATAAAATCTTTATCATGTTCTTTAATTTGCTTCTGTAATTTACATCCCAACTATTTTGAAGATTCAGCATGTATTTTGGCACTTAGGGATGATCCAGGTCACTGGGTTGGCCTTGGCTCAACGGCAGAACCAATTTAAGACATGGACACAGTGGGCAGTTGCCCAGCACAACCTTCCAAAGGGTCTGGCCCCTGCTCACCCTTCACAAGCATGACCAGCAGACCATTGTCTCAGCAGAGTTTGTCAGGATGGGGGTGTGCTGCTTGTTCAA
Source organism: Lissotriton helveticus (assembly GCF_964261635.1). NCBI lineage: Eukaryota > Metazoa > Chordata > Amphibia > Caudata > Salamandridae > Lissotriton > Lissotriton helveticus. Next base: position 372,034,509 of record NC_136065.1, read on the forward strand.
CCACTCGCCAGTGTCTCTTCTGTTTCTCTCCTCTCTGCTGAGGCGAATCCCTAGGTTAAAAGTACTTTCAGATGCTCATGGCAGGCCCATCTTGTCTTATTTTGGGAATTGTCCCAACTTGTTCGTCTCGTCCTTATTTATCTGGTTCTTAGCAACAACCTCTTGAATCAGTTGGGGGCCTTGAATAGTCTGAAGTGTCAATCTTGTAGTTGTGATGGTAGTGGCATTGGCAGCACTGGCGGGCCAATGGGTGGTGCAAGCCGCAGTGGACTTCTGACGAGAGCCTTAGCGCTTGCGCACACACACATGCACACACACACACTTGTTCAACAAACTAAGCACTGCACTTACCGTAATGTTTCTCAAACTGTTTGCCATTGATTTTAAAATGCTAAGAAACAATCAAAATGTTGCTGTTGCTTTCTCTCCAAGAAAGTTAGGGTAATTCTGGATGAGGTGATGCCCTTGACACCCGGCTCGAGGGCATTAATTTACTATTGAGCAAGGGCATAATGGGCCACCTGAGGCAATCACATGAAGACCATGGTGAATAAGTAGTGCTATGTTAAAAATAGCATATAAATGCAGTAATAAAAGTAGAGGGGCATGGCCTCTCCTTGATGTGTCCATAAAATAGAATTGTTGTCCTGCTGAATTTTGACCCTTTGTCCTGAATTTTTTACAGTCCTGTCCGGAATTTGCCTCTATTTTAGGGGGGCACTTTAATGATGAGGAACGCAGATGTGGTAGTAAATGACTTTTCCCAGGAGAGCTGCATACTCGGAGTCACAATAGAGGCCCACATCACTGTTTTGTCACTTCCAAACAAATGAAATAACACATTTTCTAAATAACTAGTATAATGCTTCAGAACGTATCGACCTCAGAAGGGTTGGAATACGATTGACACCTAGTTTATTTTTATGTGAAGGCTGGTAAAGGAGGAAACAAGACAGATATGTTTAGCCCTTTTCAAAAAAATATTCATTCAGAAACCTTGCTGGTAAACGCTGGCTGACTTTTTCAGTCGAGCTCGCACACTATTTATAGAACTGTAAAAGAAGTAATATTTCTTTATGTTCTTGTTTGATGTCCTCGGGGCCGGTGCATCATTTCATCCCGATCGGTCCATCTATAATCCGCATGGTATTAACACTCGCTCGTCTGTCTTCTTGTTTGCAGAGTGCGGCGGAAAGAACTTCCACTTCGTGCACGAGTCGGCGGACGTGGGGAGCGTGGTGAGCGGCACCCTGCGCTCCGCCTTCGAGTACAGCGGCCAGAAGTGCTCGGCCTGCTCGCGCCTCTACGCCCCCGCCGCGCTGTGGCCGCGGATCCGCGCGCAGCTGCTGGAGGAGCTCCGCGAGATCAAAGTGGGCAACGTGAGTGCGGCTCTGCGCCTTCGTAGCGGGGGGTGACGGGATTAGAGCGCGCGCTGGCACGCGGCTAATTCCCGTTCAGATGAACGTGTCTATGCTGAAGTCCCCCATCCGCTGACGGACGGAGGCACGAAGCGCCCCGAGCACACTCCCCTGACGCGCTTACTACGTGTCCCGAGGGTGTCACATCACGAAGGGGATTTAAAAAATGTCCGGGATTAAGGATCCGTCCCTGCTCTTTCATCCCAATGTTGTGCTGAACGATCTACCAGTGCGTGTTAATAGTGGTTTAAATCTTTACCAAATGTTTAATAATTTTTTCTTTCCTTATTCACAGCCTGCTGAAGACTTTGCGACTTTCTTATCCGCTGTCATTGATGAAAAGGTATGTGTCTCTTACTTTTGTGCCTGGGTCACCTCTGTACAAATCTTTGTTCCAATGAAGGAGCTCAGCTCAGCCAGCCACGTGATATATCGTCAGGTATGAGTGCATTTAGGATTGTCTCACTACATGACATCACTTGGGGTTTGTCACCCAGGGCTTCCATCAAATGACATCACATGACCAGGTGTGACCGTATAGATGGCTGCACACAGGGCTTTAAGCGGGCCGGGTCCTGCCAGTGCTCAGCACCGGCTGTTCTAAAAAGCAGGTGCTGAGACGGGTCCCTATCGGGCTCTACAATTTTGCCGTCTCCTTCAGAGTAAAAAAATATATCTTAATTTTGCAGCAATACCACACCTAAATACCTTGGAGGTAACTTAAAAGAGACTTGTTATAGTTCTTTCACAGTCTCAACATTTCAAAATGGAAGCATCTTCAGTATTCTACAGTATTGTTGCATATTTATCACATGCAACTTACAACCATAGACAAAGCCATGGCCCTGGCTTGTTGTATGTGTAATGATACTTTGTTGGACAGGCCACGTGTAAGGCTTGCTCCCTCCCCGCACGACCAGGCCCGAGCCCCGCTCCTCAGGCGTTACACGCAACAACAACCCGTTTCCCGTCTCCTATAGGGCCCCTGCCCCTGAACATCTCCACATCGTGGGCCCGATTCCCTACCGGCCCTCTCGCCGGCCTGGGCGCCATCTTGGACACGGCACCACGAGGCCGCGTGGCCTCCGATCAACCCTAACCCTGGGCCTGGCCAGGCCCCGACATCCCGGCACCACCATCCACCCAGGAGGTGAGCGGACTACTTGGCAGGTCAATGGGAGAAAGAGGTGTCGATGGCTCTCCCCCGCCAGGTGCCGATCGCCCCCAGCTCCCCCAGGCGCTGGCTCCACCCCCCTGCTGGGTGTCTGGACTCCCTCATCCCGGACCTCCCGACCTCCCAGTGCGAGGGTCCGGACATCAAAGGGCGCCAGACCTATAACTGGCGCAGCTCCAGAGCAGGAAGGCAGTTGTATCCTGGAGTCGAGAGACGCAGTGAAGAACTCATCCTTGACGGACTACTGGCGCTGCCGTAGCCCTGCCTTGCGAACTACCGACCTGCCTGCTGGCGCTGCCGCGGCTCTCTGCACCCATCTTCATCGGGACCTGCTGGCTCCGCCGCGGACCGTCACTACCGTCAACCATCCCGGGACCTGCTGGCTCCGCCGCGGCCCGATCATCTAGAACGCCGAGCGCGAGGATTGTGAGCTAATTCATCTACAACCACATCCCCCAGAGTGGTAACGAGACTGTCCCGCTACCCCCTTACCCAACCAAGAGACTAGAATAGAGGGGACCCCGGAGTCCAGACCTCCTTGTACCACCTCACCGTACTTAAAGAATTGCTTATAAAGTAACGTTGAACCTTATCCTTGTGTGGTGTACGTCAGTGGGGGGGAAGTTATTTGTCTGTACGATTGCTGGAGACGGATCTCCCCGGAGACCTCTCCCCTTATCCTCGGCCGACCCTCCCGGTCCGTCTAACATTGGTGGCCAGCGACGGGATCCGAATCAACGCGTAATCGTACAGAGAGTAGCTCACCCCACGACAAAACCACAATGTCAACCAAAGAAAGCGGATCCACCGAAAAATTCCAGATTGAGAAATTGGAAGAATACAGCCATCGTGAGTTGAAACAATTCTGCATTGAACTAGGTATCGCTACCACCGGTCTGAATACTAAAGACGATTTCAAGCACGCCATTGAGTCATGGGCAGAAACCGGGGCCGTCAGACCCCCGGACCAAAATCTTGCAACAGCAGAGAAAGACACCACGGCTCCCGAGGAGCGAAGAACGGGTCTCTCGCAAGATGAGATCCAAGAACGAGAAAGAAACCGACTACATGAGCTAGAGATGGCCCGGCTCAAAATGGATGGCAAACTCAAATTAGCCGAACAAAAACTAAATCTGGAACATCTGCGGCTCCGAGAAGAACGGGAAGAGAAACAGAGACAAAGAGAGCTTGAAGAGAAGAGACTGGCGTACGAACACGAACGCAAACTAGCTGAGATAGACTTACGCAAGCAGAACAAAGAATTAGGAGTGCCCGAGCAACCGCGCCCCCCGGGGGTGACAGAAAGGAAGGTACACATCCCCAAGGATGTCGTTCGAGAATATTTCCGAGAGGACGACATACAGCAATGGTTCAAGGCCTACGAGATCGCTATGACCTCCCACCGGATCGATCGAAGCGACTGGGGAGCCGGTCTATGGGGGAGGTTCGTCAATGAGGGCCGCGATGCCCTGCTACAGCTCCCAGACCATCTGATGACCTCCTATGACCACATGAAAGCTACCCTCCTCACCCGCTATGGGCTCACACCCGAAATGTACCGCCAGAGGTTCCGAAACTGCACTCGGATCCCGGGCACAACTTGGGTGGAATACGTGAACTATTTCAGCCGGGCCTTCGAGGGGTGGATCAAGGGAAGCAACGTAACGACTTACGAGCAACTCTTCAATCTCATGGTATGGGAGCATCTATCGAACAACTGCTTCGTCGAGCTCAGGCAGCACCTCCTCGACAGTAAATTAACTGATCCACGACAGCTTGCCGCCGAGGCTGACCGGTGGGAAATTACCCGAGTGGGCCGAACTGGGCCCCATGAACAGAACCGGAACAACCACGGTCAGCACCGTCCCCGAGGAGGAGGAGGGGGCCAGGGACGAGGGAGAGACAACGCCCCGGCCGCTCCCGCTACCAGCACCCCACCCCCGGCCAACCGGGGCAACACCCCGGCGCGGCCGGGATACAGAGCCAATGTCACGTGTCACCGATGCCAGCGAGTCGGCCACTACGCCAATGACCCGAATTGTCCACAGAGCCAGACTCCGAGACCCCGCCAGATGGCTGCCGCCGCCCTGGGGGAAGAACAAACCTACGAAGAACATGAGGAATGTGAGCAAGAACGCCAGGAATGGGAACCAGCCGCCATGGTTCTAGCGTGCCTAGGGGGAAGAGACATGGTCCCGCGGGTCCCCCTACCCGCCAACACCCGGAAGTACAGTCAATGGGTGAACATTAATGGACGCCGGGCCGAAGCCCTACGTGACACCGGGGCCAGTGTAACGGCCGTCCGATGTCACCTGGTGACCCCAGAACAGATTCTGCCGAACGTCCTCTGCCCGGTCCGTTCAGCCGACAATTCGGAGAGTCTATGTCGGATGGCTTGCGTCCCCTTCGAGTGGGGAGGAGTCTCCGGCATGTTGGAAGTGACGGTCCGAGATGATGCCCCCGTAGACTGTCTCCTGGGAAATGATCTTGAGAGTTCCCCGTGGGCCGCCGTAGAGAGGAGAGAGCACCTAGGGATGTTGGGCATCCCGGATTGGGCGTGCGTAACCACCCGGTCCATGGCTGCCCGTGCCATCCCCCGACCCGAAGAGCCTGAATGGCCGGCACCTCCTCCCCCGGTCGCTCCAGACACCGACCGTGCCGCCACCCCAGAACAAACTCCCGAGGGGCTCGTTCAGCCTCAGGACCTTCCCGGCCTGGATCAGTGGCGTCAGGAGGGGGGGCCCACCCAAGAACAGTTTCGCCACGAGCAGAAGACCTGTCCCTCCCTCGAGGGACTCCGCCAACAAGCCCTCGCCCAGAGTGCAGGGGATACCTCCGGAACCCATTGGGTCTATTGGGACAATGACCTGTTGTACAGCGAACAGAGAATCGCAGAGTTAGGGGCCAGTCGAGTACTAGTGGTGCCCCTCCGCTTTAGAGACTTCTTGCTAAACCTGGCCCACGATGTCCCCCTGGCTGGCCACCTGGGTCAGGATAAAACCTACAGTCGCCTGGTGACCCACTTTTTCTGGCCCAAGATGAGGAACGACGTACTCCAACACTGCCGATCTTGCCCCACGTGCCAGGCCAGCGGGAAGAGCGGCCGCAAGCTTAAAGCACCTCTGCAACCTTTTCCAGTGGTCACCACCCCGTTCGAGAGGGTGGGGATAGACATTGTGGGACCCCTGGACCCCCGTACAGCACAAGGACATCGGTTCATCCTAGTACTGGTGGACCACGCCACCCGCTACCCCGAGGCTGTTCCCCTGCGAACTGTGACAGCCCCGGTAGTCGGCCGGGCCTTGATGGGGATCTTCTCCCGGGTGGGCTTCCCCCGAGAAGTCGTCCGCGACCGGGGCACAAACTTTATTTAAAAATACATGAAGTCCCTCTGGCAACAGTGTGGGGTCACCTACCGATTCACGACCCCCTATCACCCTCAAGGAAACGGACTGGTTGAGCGGTTCAACCGCACGCTCAAAGGGATGATTGGGGGGTTGGAAGAGCCCCTCCGTCGCCAGTGGGATGTGCTACTACCGTGCCTTCTCTTTGCCTACCGAGAAGTCCCCCAGAAGTCCCTCGGCTTCAGCCCGTTCGAACTCTTGTATGGGCACCCGGTGCGGGGGCCGCTCAGCCTAGTCAAAGAGGGCTGGGAAATGCCCCCTCTAAAGAACCCTCCAGATGTTTTCAAGTACCTCCTAACCCTCCGCAACCAGACCAGACGGTTCAGAGAGATGGCAAAAGCAAACCTGGAGGCCAGTCAGGAGGACATGAAAAGGTGGTACGATCAGAATGCATCCTCCATCGAATTTGAACCCGGCCAACAAGTGTGGGTAATGTCTCCCACCGAACCATGCGCCCTGCAAGACAAATGGACGGGGCCCTTCAAAGTAATCGAGCGCAAGAGCCCTGTCACCTATCTCATCGATATGGAATCTTCACGAAACCCTCTCCGGGTCCTCCACGCTAATAGACTTAAACCCCACTTTGTACGCTCAGAGCTCAGCCTCTTGATGGCAACCGACAATGGAACCGAGGAGGACTCCGAACCCCTCCCTGACCTCCTACGGTCTCGGGAGAAGGACGGCTCCGTGGACGGGGTCCGACTCTCGGAGGCCCTCACCCTGGAACAGCGCCAAGGCTGCCGAGACCTCCTGCTGCAGTTCGCCACCCTGTTCTCCCTCACCCCAGGGGTCACCCCCTGGTGCTTACACGACGTGGACACTGGAGACAGTCCCCCTGTCCGCCATCGGGCCTACCGCGTACCAGATCGGGTACGGGCCTGCATCCAAGAGGAGGTGGCCAAGATGCTCACGCTCGGGGTCATCGAGCCCTCAGACAGCCCCTGGGCCAGCCCAGTGGTACTGGTCCCCAAAGCGGCCGCCCCCGGCGCCACGCCGGAGCTTCGGTTCTGCGTCGACTACCGGGGCTTGAATGCGGTCACCAGAACAGACGCACACCCCATCCCCCGAGCAGATGAACTAATCGACCGCATGGGAGCTGCCCGCTACCTCAGCATCTTCGACCTGACAGCGGGCTACTGGCAGATCGGTCTCACACCCCGGGCCCAAGAACGATCTGCATTCTCCACTCCTGATGGCCACTATCACTTCAAGGTCATGCCATTCGGCATGAAGAATGCCCCAGCAACATTTCAGCGGCTAGTGAACCAGGTCCTGGCAGGACTCGAAGAATTCAGCGCCGCCTACCTGGACGATATCGCTGTGTACAGCCGCCACTGGTCCGACCACCTCCACCACCTCCGAGAGGTGCTACAGGCCCTCCAACGAGCTGGCCTCACGATCAAGGCCAGCAAATGCCAAATTGGCCAGGGGTCCGTGACCTATCTCGGGCACCAGGTGGGAAGCGGTCTGGTGGCCCCTTTGCAACTCAAGATCGCTGCCATCCAGTCGTGGCAGCCCCCCATCACCCAGACCGAGGTCCGCGCCTTCTTGGGACTCACAGGCTACTACCGGCGGTTCGTGAGGGACTATGGCAGCATTGTAGGGCCCCTCACGGAACTCACATCCAAAAACCAACCCAAGAAGGTCAACTGGACCCCAGACTGTCAAGCGGCCTTCGAGAAGCTGAAGGCCGCCATGTGCTCCGCCCCGGTGCTCCAGGCCCCCGACTACAGTCGGGAATTTATCGTCCAAACAGATGCCTCCGACCATGGAGTTGGGGCAGTCCTTTCCCAGCTGAACCCCGAAGGACTTGACCAGCCAGTGGCTTTCATCAGCAGACGGCTCCTGGCCCGAGAACAACGCTGGAGCACCATCGAGAGGGAGGCCTTCGCCGTGGTGTGGGCCCTCAAAAAGCTCCGGCCTTATCTCTTCGGCACCCACTTCAGGGTCCAGACCGATCATCGACCCCTGCAATGGCTAATGCAGATGCGGGGGGAAAACCCGAAACTACTACGTTGGTCCATCTCCCTGCAGGGGATGGACTTCACTGTGGAACATCGACCCGGGCAAGACCACGCCAACGCAGATGGCCTGTCACGCTTTTTCCGCCTCGACGAGGAGAGTCCCCAAGAGGATGGGTGACTCTCCCCGCCTTCAGCTGGGGGGGACGCATGTTGGACAGGCCACGTGTAAGGCTTGCTCCCTCCCCGCACGACCAGGCCCGAGCCCCGCTCCTCAGGCGTTACACGCAACAACAACCCGTTTCCCGTCTCCTATAGGGCCCCTGCCCCTGAACATCTCCACATCGTGGGCCCGATTCCCTACCGGCCCTCTCGCCGGCCTGGGCGCCATCTTGGACACGGCACCACGAGGCCGCGTGGCCTCCGATCAACCCTAACCCTGGGCCTGGCCAGGCCCCGACATCCCGGCACCACCATCCACCCAGGAGGTGAGCGGACTACTTGGCAGGTCAATGGGAGAAAGAGGTGTCGATGGCTCTCCCCCGCCAGGTGCCGATCGCCCCCAGCTCCCCCAGGCGCTGGCTCCACCCCCCTGCTGGGTGTCTGGACTCCCTCATCCCGGACCTCCCGACCTCCCAGTGCGAGGGTCCGGACATCAAAGGGCGCCAGACCTATAACTGGCGCAGCTCCAGAGCAGGAAGGCAGTTGTATCCTGGAGTCGAGAGACGCAGTGAAGAACTCATCCTTGACGGACTACTGGTGCTGCCGTAGCCCTGCCTTGCGAACTACCGACCTGCCTGCTGGCGCTGCCGCGGCTCTCTGCACCCATCTTCATCGGGACCTGCTGGCTCCGCCGCGGACCGTCACTACCTTCAACCATCCCGGGACCTGCTGGCTCCGCCGCGGCCCGATCATCTAGAACGCCGAGCGCGAGGATTGTGAGCTAATTCATCTACAACCACATCCCCCAGAGTGGTAACGAGACTGTCCCGCTACCCCCTTACCCAACCAAGAGACTAGAATAGAGGGGACCCCGGAGTCCAGACCTCCTTGTACCACCTCACCGTACTTAAAGAATTGCTTATAAAGTAACGTTGAACCTTATCCTTGTGTGGTGTACGTCAGTGGGGGGGAAGTTATTTGTCTGTACGATTGCTGGAGACGGATCTCCCCGGAGACCTCTCCCCTTATCCTCGGCCGACCCTCCCGGTCCGTCTAACATACTTGTATTATATATTTGGATTAAATCTCAGAAGCAGCAAAATACCAGTCGGGGGTGGGGGGGGCAGTATGCTAAATACAGATTTTTAGCTTGCTCGGTTTTAAACCACGCCCTTATCTACATCGGCCACGTTCTCTCAGAGCCTTTCAGTATTTTCACCCCACTTAAAGCCCTGGCTGCACTCCACATGACATCACTAGGGAGTGCACTTCGCTGCTACATATCATCACCATGTGTAAGGTAAGAGCTCATACCAACCAACCTCCCGGATATGACATCACAAGCTTTTGTAATACACAAAGGGACCCACACACCACCCCGTAACCAGTTGTGAGAGTGCATGCATTACATCCTACATAGATGGCATCACCATATGCAAGAGTGCAAACATATCCTGCCACATCATGTCCCCAGGTGCCACAGTACACACAGTACTCTTGCTGCCCTGTAAAGACCTCCCTTGGTGCCAGAGTACACACAGTGCTCCCCAGCTGTATCATCCTCACCTACTCCTCTTTTCGGACTAGCCCTGCGCTTCTTTCTCAGTAAACTCGGCCATCGTGTGAGCCTGCTGGAGGGACTTCATCTTTTACCAACCTGTTCATCATCAGAGTTGAGGTCTGGTGACTGGGCAGTTAGTGTGCACCTCAAATATGTCACTTACCCTCTTTCCATACTCTGTGGTGTGTGGCAGTGACTACTAATCCAGGGGTGCAGCATTTTTAACTGCCCTCCAGGGGTAATGACAATGCCAGCCGACACCCAATAATTATCGGTCCATTCAATCTACATAATGGGCCACCTTCCTTATGCATGGACTTGTTAAAGAACGCTTGTGTCGTGTGGGTGGGCGTTTCATTTGGCCTGAGTAAGTAGTATGGGCCATGTGGACACCTTGTGCATCCTGCACCAGGTGAAAGGCCTCTACCACTGTGCCCTTTGCAGAGCACAACAAATAGCCTCATGCTCTCCTGGGATCCCCCTTTCTGAAACTGGTATAAATATGAGCACCTATAGTCCTGCACTCCTCAAGGAGTTCATTGTAGGTGCTTCTCCAGTATTACACCTGCTGCTGTCAAAAGACCAAAAAAGAGTGCCCCTTAACCAGTTTTCGAACACTATTCATCTGTTTCCTGCCTGGGCGGGTGGACAGACTGCAAGCATCGTTGACTTCGCTTATTTGGGATCCATGTTGATTAGTCACTGGATTTTTGGATTCAGAAAGTTTTTACTTTGCAACTGAGCCTTGAGCCCACTGAGTTCTCCAGCTGTGCACTCAGAGCCAGATTTACTGAAATGAAGGGCTTCTCCCATGGTTTACTAGATCAGAGATGATGTTAAACCTCAATTTCATGAGGCTGTGTGTCCATTCGTTACAACACCTGCCTAAACATCAATTAGCAGTGTAAATAAAAACAATTGATCAAATAAGGGGATCCACTCAATAATTGAGTTGTAGATCAAAGAAAAGTTAAAAGGGTTTCATTCCAAAAGTTCAAAATAAGTGGTGCAGAGTCAATGCCAGGAAGCCTCTCAAAGCAGTTATACAAAATATATAAAGATCAGAAAAATATTTTAAGTCTAAATGGGCAGCAAAATCATAGGAAAATCAGGTAGCATCCCTTGAGGCATAGGCAAGCTCAGGAAAATCTGTGGCTTATCTCCAAAATCAAGTGGTTCTTATACACAATTCTTGCATAACAAATTAGAAAAACTGCAAAATCATCCTGGTGTGAGCAGAAGTATCATTTCTTTAGCAAATCAGAACACAAGAATAATGCAAGTCATTACCATAACACGTATTCAACACCTTCTCTTCTAATGTCATCTGAAGATGTTTGAACAAATATGACACATTAAACAATAAAAACTTTCAGTGAATGAATAAACTAGTGTTCACAGCAAAAGGTAGCGGAAGGTGCCATGACAAACGTTACAAGTAACAGAAAACATGGAAAAGTTAATACAAAGCAATTTAATCATTACATTGGAAAAAAACTTCTACATATCAGCTTCACGGTGCTCTGTGGGACTTGTATGGGGTAGATGTGCGAGGGGGCAGGGAGGAAACAGGAGAACACAGCCACCATTTTAGTAAAAGGCCTAACAAGCTCCACTGGTGCCCAGTTCGACCATATACAGCCCAATAAGATAACATTTGGCATGGGGCAAAAGCTGTAGAACATCTGTTGCCTTGTACTAAGGAGCTGTAAATATAATTTTGCCAGCTCTTGGTCACAGAAGATGCTGGCAAATTTTTGGTGTTTTTTGTATCTCATTTTCAACCGCTGCTTTTACTTGCCTCTAAATAAAAGTCTAATTTTCTTAGAAATTAGAGCACGTATGCCATTCAGTGCCATTCACTGTTATTTACTGTGTTACACTGTATCTGAGTCTCTAACCCATACCACTTCCAGGAGTAAAGCTTGGCTTTTCCCCATCTCTGCCTAGGGAGAGTCCAGTGCCTAAAGGCAGTAAACTGGTTACCCTATTGAAGTGCAGCAGTACTTGTGGCCCTGACCGTGATAAGACACTAAGCATACAAGACTCAGTAATAACTGACTAGCCTCAGAGATTATAAAAAGACACCCCCCTTTGCATGACACACTAGATGTTAGTCACACAGAGCTCCATATCGCATGGCAGCGTGAGTTGTGTCAGCGCAAGCATGTATCCTACTGCATAAGGTGTGTGAGTCCACACACAGCTGTAGCACCACATGCATTCACCAGATGACTATACACAGAGGCCATGGTAGCACTCTATTACTAGTTGTGACTTTGCAGAATGATTTACAAAAGAGGTCTAGGATTTAATACCGCACTTAATTGTATTTCGGGAAATTATTAACAGCATATGGTGCAAAGATCAAAGGAAACAAGGCCCCATAGTTTCCTAAAATGTGAAAGAATTTCCATATCAAACTTTTACAATAATAATTTGATCAGCACACATTAAAGATAAAGAATCAGTTCCACTAAATTAAGTTTTTACAAATTTCTTTATTCTTTGAATTTAATTCTCTTTTCTTTGCAAGTAGCCAACACGTTTCGTCCTGTTTAAGGACTTCTTCAGGGCTCATCAAATGTTCGTTCTATTGCATGAGTGATCCCTCCTCTCAGATTGGGCAGACCTTGCATCACTCCTGTGTTCCTACAGTATTGGAATCCTTGTTCAAAGTCGTGCTTGTCACTCTATATTCTTTTAAGATTTTTCGGAATAAATGGCAGCCCCAGTGGCTGTACCTCTTTATAAGAGGTTCCCAGTAGTGTAGATATTATAGGTAAAATCCCCTTGGACGGTGTATAGTCAATATTGAAAATGGCGGTGTCTAATGTTGAAAGAGAGAGGAATGCTCGGAATACATTCCAAAGTCATGGTTCTATATTGACCATACACCATCCAAGGGGATTTAACCTATAATATCTACACTACTGGGAACCTCTAAAAAAGATGTACAGCTACTGGGGTTGCCATTTATTCAGAAAAATCTTAAAAGAATATAGAGTGACAAGCACAACTTTGAACAAGGATTCAATACCGTAGGGACACAGGAGTATTGCAAGGTCTGCCCAATCTGAGAGGAGGGATCACTCATGCAATAGAATGAACATTTGATGAGCCCTGAAGAAGTCCTTAAACAGGACGAAACGCGTTGGCTACCTGCGAAGAAAAGAGAATTAAATTCAAATAATAAAGGAATGTGTAACAGCTTCATTTGGTGGAACTGATTCTTTATCTTTAGTTGTGACTTTGCTCAAAGGCTCCCTGACACGTGGCCCAACAAGTTTAACAATACGAGCTGGGCTTTCAGCAGCAAGTCTTCAACAGAGCTGAGCGTATGCACAGTGATTTCTTACCACATTATATTGCCAAATCTTAGGAAGACATACAATCCCACTCTGTGGCTTCATTTCATGGAGTAAATGCACTGTTTTCATATGTGAGGATACATGCAGGGATTTGTAACCCAAATGGGATAAACCAGTGTGTGACTGTACTTAGGGCTCTGCTACTGCTTGGCGTTACTGATGGATGGAAGTACTCAGAGGCCCAGCGCAGTGACTTCCTCAGGTGTTTGAGAGCAAACTTAGGCCCTATCCTTAAGGAAAACACTAGAGGTGAGGCTATATACAGGGTTCCCTTGTAAGAGTGTCATAGCACAACAGGTTCAGTGCTATGGAGGGCCAGGAGTGTGACTAGCACACATTACCCAAATATCGCTATTACTGCCCATCAGGATATATGGGGCCCAGTTTCCTAAGTTGACTACATGGAGATTTAGCGCTGACATCACAGCATGAGCACATTTTATCCCTGCAGAAGTAACATCAGCTATTATGAGAGTACACTCTGAGCTCCAGTACAGGAATTCATCTCCAGCAGTAAGAGTACAGTCAGGCCTGGCTCGTTGCAAGGACATAGGTTGTGAGAGTGCACACTGTTTCAGTGACATTTTCAGCAGCCTGAGTACTTGCTTGGCTTTTCCATCGTATGTTGTCACCAAGTGTGAGAGTGCACATCCCTTCTGTTGGACGGTCATCTTTGTGCATAACTGCACATAATGGTCTCACCTTCTCTCATAGTGTTCAGAGAGGGACACCTGTTGTGATAGACTACACAGGTCTTCTAGTCGCAATTCTATGTCCGGGTGTGCGCACACGCTAGGCTATCCCACCTCATGAAATCACTGAGTGTTAGACTGCACATAGACCTCTCCTCTTTCAGTGACATTTCAACCTGCGAGAGTACACACTGGTCTACTCGTCTAATGGACTAGACATTACCAGTTGTTACTACCAGTTGAGCTACCCCACCACACAACTTCACTTGATGTGAGTAAACTGTTCAGAGTCCTTGCAACTTAGCCAGGTGTGAGAGTACACTCTGGATACCCTTGTATCCACCAGTAGTGAGTCGGACGCCCATAGAGCAGTGACATAGTCACTTGTGAAGGCATACGGTTTACCCGTTGACATTCAGGCATCACCAGAACTAAGAATAAACAAACAGTTATCCCTGTCAAGGTGGTGGGGGTTCATTTAAGAATAGAGGTAACCATATGTGGGTGCTAAGAGACATAAAAAAATTGGTGAATGTACACAGAGCTTCCCTGTTGTAGTGTGTAAGAGTGAATGCAAGGCTCCCATGCTGCAGTGACCTCTCCAAATGGTAAAGCACAGACTGTGCTCCCCACTACATATGTTACCAGGTGTGTGAATAAAGATGGGCTGTGAATAAAGATGTCACAACGTGACATCTTTCATGAGTTAGTTGGAAAGTATTTGCCCTATGAGTTCACCATTTTCGAAGAAAGCCAGTGCTTCCCTGTTGCAGCGCATTAAGTCCGGCCAAAATCTCCGTTCAGAATGAAAATCATAATACCATGTTTGCCTGCTGGAGGTAGAGAGTGCAGTGATATTTAAGAAGAAGGCACGGGGAAGAACGTTAAGGGATTGCTTAGCATCTTCAGATTTTCTGCCTGATTGGACTGAATGTTTAATGAGATGGTTGATATTACAAGTCTGTGGCAAGTATTGCAAAATAGAAGTGTACCCCAATTCTCACCGACTTTTTTCTTTTTGCTTCTTTAGTCCTTCATGCGCATTAAGAAGTGGATCAAACATGCAGAATCATCGCCTAATCTAAGTATCCTGGCGGGAGGCAAGTGTGATGACAGCGTTGGCTACTTCGTTGAACCTACCATAATTGAAAGCAAAGACCCAAAGGAGGCCATCATGAAGGAGGTGAGATTCTATGCTGCTGTTTTGCCAGTTAACTATCCTGCTCTCTGCCTTTCCTGGTCAGTGGCGCCTTCACTCTTCTGTGGCCCTTGTCTCACCTTGTGGCCCCTGACTGTCTTTCTCAGTGGCTCCGTGACAATCTTACTCTCTGACTTCTATTTGTCCAGTAAGTGTTCCCATGATTCTCCTTTCCTGGGTCCCCTTGATTATCTTACCTTGAGCTTCCTGAAACTCGCTTTTTATCTGTGGCTCACTGACTGTCCTGCTTTTAGGGCCCGAAACTGCCTTATGGGTACTCCAACCTCTTGACATCCAGTAGAACTGGCACAGGAGGTTCTTTCTCATCTGTTTTTTTATGGAGATTAATACAAAGGATATGCAGAATTATTACTCACTAGACGTTCCCTGAATGAAAGGACTATACTGTATGTATTGTAAAAGACAGTAATTTGAAAACAGACTCCACAGGGCATAGTTTGTGGAACCATTATAGAGGCTTTAGGATTCATTTTCAAGTCTAATGTGCCCTCACTGTATTGCGTCATTCAGTTGTCACTGTAGAGTCACCTGCTTTATTTCCACTGTTCACATTGGTTAATGGACCTGATTTATAATTCGGTGTGAGCTGAAAATTCCTTCAGTTTTTCAGAGGAGCTGCAAGACACGGAATAGAAAACATCTGCTTAGTTTCCTCTGCCATGATATCCCTATAATCGGGGAAATTTAGCAGGTGTATTACCCTCTGTATTTAGCATTTCATCTGGAAATTGGAGGATTTTCAGTTAGCACCGAAATCCCAATCAGTCCCACAATGTCGGTCCACGGGTGTCATTCTCAGTTTCACATCAAGAAGAACAAAAATGTGTTATGATCGAAGGCCGCTGTCTTGATTGATTGACCATTCGGAAGGTGAACGAGTAATGATGCTATTTGTCTGACACATCCAAACGTTGTTTGGCTAATGTGCTCCTGCCTTGAGGTAACTTTTGAGAATAAAGAGATACAGTGGAGGACGACAGTGAGATGGCAAACACACACAGTCCCATCCAGAAGATCAGGTGAAACCCGGGAAACATTGGAAGATCCATGAGTTAAGCATGATAGATAACCCCATGAGTTAAGCATGATAGATAACCTCCATCCATCACCCAGTTTTGAGATAGAAGTAGGATTGAGTGCAGAGAACAAAAGTTTCAAAAATAGCACCAACAGTAGACTTAATCGGCTGGTCAAATGGACAAGCTTCATCCTGAAGGTTGTGGTGATGGGCATGGCAATCCAGCTCACGCTAGGAGATCTATAGGATGATAAGAAATCAGTTTGTGAACAGCACGAGTGGCAGCTTAAAGAGTGATGAGAACCTTGTTCTCCTTTGTACAGAGACCGGTTCACTGAGATCTTCTGTGTGGAGAAAAAGACAGAAAAAGAGGGATGTTGCGAAGGGCGAAACTTCATAAATGAAAGGGAATAAAAGGGAAGTAAATGAAGCTGGCTTAATGGAATTTCATGTGGCCGCCTTGAAGCGAGGACATAGGGACATTGAGTCCCTTGGGGATGAGCCATGAATGTGTAGAGCTCTAGCCAAAAAGCCTTTTTTATCTTGCTGGGCAGAAAGAGAGCCAGTAGTGTAAGCCTAACATAGGTGTCTTTGCAGACAGTTAAGGCACTGTCATTTTGGTGAGGTTGGACACCTGAACATGTAGAGCCTTGGGAATTAGTTGTAGATTCCTGAATTTTACCTATTACTTGATCCTGAACAGCATCCGTTTTTGGACACGTGATAGGCAGTTGATGACCTTCCGCCAGCCTTCAGGCTCATGGTATTCACTGATGCGTTTTTGGGTATTGTCGTTTTACTTCTGGTAGCCCAGATTGTACTGTTTATGGCAGTTCACATGAGCTCCCACATAGATGTTATGAATGTTGTTGTTCAGGCTGAATGTTGGTAGAGATATTGAGGTAAGAACCCAGTTTAATCCGAGGAGTCATTTTGGATAAGAATGATGTCAACAGTTTGAAGTACATTACATGAAATACAAAGATCACTGACTACTGGCAGAGAAGCACTTTATTCTGCTTTGCTAGAGGCCACAGAGAAAGATTCTTTCCTTATGATTATTAGCATTCATTTTTCACTCTCCAAGGTTTGAACTGTGATTTAGGTAATTGAAGAATGTATTCTGTTTTATGTGGCTGGAGAGTTGTTCCATTCCACTTTTTTCAAGTATGTTCGGTTACATTATGTTATGTGTATTTGTAAAGTGCAGTATCGCCCGCAAGGATATCCTGGTGCTGAACAGGTGTCTGTGCCTAACACTGCCTATTAAAAGTTGGTTAATCGAAAAGCCAGGCCCTCAGCTTCTTGTGAAATTCAAGAAGAGAGGCGGAGGCTCTGATGTTGAGTGGGAGGTCGATGTAAGGGAATGCTTGTTCTCCTG
Source organism: Lissotriton helveticus (assembly GCF_964261635.1). Lineage (NCBI taxonomy): Eukaryota > Metazoa > Chordata > Amphibia > Caudata > Salamandridae > Lissotriton > Lissotriton helveticus. The sequence continues at coordinate 372,051,870 of NC_136065.1, forward strand.
ATCTACCTCTGTCTATGCGTAGGATGAGTGTGAGTAGTTGGCTGGGCTGGGAACAAACGTGCCTTGTGGTTGGCCAGACAGTTACATTTTAGCCAAGTTGCTCTAAGGGCATGTTTGAGTTGCTGGACGTTCCAGTATACAAAGGAGAGGAGAGGAGTTGGCCTAACGGCCAGGGCGCTCGACCTCGGACCTGGGGATCTGGGTTCGAGTCTCGGTAACGACGCCAAAACCTCCTGTGATTCTGGGCAAATCACTTAATCTCCCCGTCCCTAAAATGAATGTGTGTCCGTCCTCATGTAACGTAACTGGTGCTATGTAAAGCGCTCTGATACCTGATTCGGTTCGGGTCTAGTTCGCGCTATATAAAACTCTGCAAAAGACAAGCATTTGCAATGCAATAGGTCTCGCACGTAAGGGTGTTTGAGCTATTGGCATTGTAAATGACAATGCCTTTTATTTATGTGTTATTTTTGAAACAGAAAAATAAAAGGCATTGTTATTTACATTGCCAATAGCTAAAACTCTTGCAAATGCGAGACCTTTTGCTATTTGAAAAAATAGTGCTCGGCGGCTGTAAATAAAGCCTACCGATTAACAACACAAGTAACAGGGAGTGCCGCCATGGGAGGTTACAAAATGAGACAAAGTGGTACTAACGAGGGACTACTAAGATAATTGAACAATGAACAGCTGCAGTTTACATTGGTACAGCGCTGGCTACTTAAGTTCCACTGAGTGACTGCTGAGTAAACTGCACAGTTTTTATTTAGAAATAAAAGCTGCGTCACTGTGGTATCTTCTGCCCAGAGAGTCTGGCTCCAGTCCACACTGGTCATCATCGTTTCGACTTACAACTCTAAATATCAACTAGTCGGTTCGGTGACTTACTGGTACAGTATTTAAATCTATTAATAGTAGTACTATCGCCCTCAAATCTCTCCACCCAGTACAAGTAACACTGTACGGGCATTGGTTGCTACTCTTTAGTAACAGTTTATCACCCACATGTAGAAATAAGCAACAGAAAGGTGACCAGTCAAGCTTTGCAAAGGGCCTTCCACTGCTCAGCAACACGTCCCGCTGCATTTTTTGACCCGTTTGAGCTAGAAACATTTTTCTTTGTTAAAACTGTACATTATGCAGCAGATGATGGATTGAGTGGCAAATGCGGCAAATCAATAATTATGCAACAATTTCAGTTGCCAAACCCCCAGCTACTGTACATCAAAATGCCCCAGCGATCAGCCAAACCCCCAGCTACTGTACATCAAAATGCCCCAGCGTTATTCCACTGTAGTACAACCTAACCCATTCACCTGCGGGCATCATTTCAGGTTCAACCTCACAAGAAATAATTTGTTTCTTGTTTTTCTTTTAAGGTAGAGACACTCTGACACCAAAGCCTATAGGTGAGGGGGGCAACAAACAACATCCCGTTGAAAAACCAGTTGCTACATGCAGAGGGACATATGTTGTTCAATTACTGGGCTTTCACTTATCCAATGCATTCTGGGATTTGTAGTATTAGTGGTATAGATGGTTCTGCGGCCCCTCACCTGGCTTTAGAAAAGACAGTATTGATTTCTGCAAACCCCACCCTGAAAAAATAGCCTCTGGTGAAACAGTGGTTCTGAAGTAGCTTTTCACACAAGCTCGGGAAAGAGAAGCCAGGACAGAGGGGCGACACGGAGTTACTAAAGGAAAACACTACTATGAAAAAAGCAGATGGGTGGTCACGACATGTGGGCGCCTGCCAAGTGACAACACGTCAGGTGTGGAGAAGAGTCTGCTGTTGGTATCCCCTGCCCCCACCCAAGTATGTGCACGAGGAGGCAGACGGGGACGTGGGCGTGAAACAGGAGCCGCATTCATTATCCTGTAACCAACACTGACTGAAGGCATCCGTGGTGGGAGCGCTGTACACCGCACCCCACCCTACCAAAGGAATCCATCATCATTAAAAAAAAAAAAAAAAAAAAAAAATCAGCTTTATTCAGGTGACCTCTCACCCTTTCAAAATGCAGACACATTTCAGAAGAAAACACAGATTTCACATTTTGTAAACAAAACTCCTCGCCTCGCCCCCACACTTCATATGAGCTACATATAAAAACAGCGAACGTGAACAATATCTGACATCAGGGAGGCCAGATAAATACTCGTTGCACTGAAACAACATATTCATATACACCTCCACGCTGCCATACAAGTACGACACCGCGCTCTGTGTCTTTCTAATTTTTTTAACTTTAACATTGAGCGCATTGTCTTTGAAGTGGGCGCATTGCTCAGTGTTAAAGTAAAAAAATCAAATAAACAGTGCACGGTGTCCCAGAAGTGGAAAGTGCAATATAACGTAATAAATAAACTGAGCAATGTGTCCTTAAAGCGGGTGCTGCGCTCCGGATAGAAATACAATAAAATAGCATCCGCCATTGTGCCTATAAACAAAATAGTGCTGACCTCCTAGAACAAGCAAACAAATCCCCCCGGCCCTCACTTACCTACCTCCGGCCACAGAAACGCTGGAACACGCTGTGACGCACACCGCAAGTCGGCCTGGAGCGCGCCTCGGAAGAGACGCGGGAGGACAGGAGCGTGACGCGCGTGAACGTGCACGTTGACGTTCCCGGACCTGAGTCGGCTCGTGCACAGGTCTGGAGCTGCTCGCTCACTGCTCTGACTCCCTTGGCAGGGAGCAAGGCGGCTATAAGTCTCGTTGGCGACAGGGCTTCGCCCTGCAACGCCAGCGAGACCTAAAAAGGAGATATTGAAAAAAATCTGATGAAGAGCATGAGGTGGATATGATACGGTTTAAGAATTTTAACATGACATTTTGTTTGATGTGGCTTTGGATTTTAACATGTTGATGGTACTGTATACTACAGCCCACTAGCCTGACAAGAGCTAAAGTTCTTTGCTTTTGTGGATTTTAAAGTGGGGAGTCCTGAAAGGCACCCTGTCACTATTGACAAAAGCATTAGAAAAAATACAGATCAGCTGCAAGCAATTTCCAGTTACTCCTTGGCCTGGAATTAGGGGCCAAAAGGCCCCCTGGACTGTGGAGGGGGAGACAGCGTTTACAATGCTGTCAGTACCACGCGCGCTTGTAACAACGTGGACGTTACATCATCCACGTTGTTACCATGCATGGTATTACATCGCAAGTCGTTTCTACGACTTGCGCTAGATGGTGGCAACACCAGGGAATGTGTTGGATTTTGAGTCAAACAGATTCCCTGCTGTTGGGCTAACTGGAGTAGGAATAGTAATTTATATTATTCCTAAGTCCAGCGTACCATATAGTGCAAATCGTAGAAATGACTTGCGTTGTAATGCAATGCGTGGTAACAACGCAGACGATGTAATGTCCACATTGTTACCTACCTAGATGTAATATGTGGCGTTGTAACATCACATATGCCTGTGAAGGAGAGTACACCTTAGATGTACCCCTAACCAGTACCACCTGATAGTCCCTATTGAATGTCATTAATAAATTCCTGAGCAGCTCCTGTCAACTTGCAGAGTGTTTGGTCCAATTAAGTAACCCATAAAAAGATATGAAAAACGAGACTGGGCAGCACAGCGTTTTTCAAGCCATCTTAGTCTCTAAACCTCTCATGCGACAAATATTTATGGGCAGGGTCAGATCCTTTTAAAAAAGCAGAGAAACGGAAGGCACCAAAATATTGTCAGCTGCCTACCTTAAATACTTTTATGTGCGATATGTAATTTGATATGGAAGAAGCAGGATGTGAGATGCTTCCTCAAAAGTCCAGCACACTCGTAGAACTTAAACATGGATGATGGCAGCCAGGGAACAAGACACACCACATCTACTAGCGTCCCTAGATGATGCAGAGAAAGCATTTGAGGCTGTGCACTGGCCCTTTCTTGAGGCCCCTCTGACCAAGTTTAGACTAGGACCAAAATGTAGGAAATGGGTGGCATTGCTATACAGTTCCCCCAGGGCGACGGTACGAGTAAACGGACAAATTTCCCGAGATTTCCCCATTGCACGGGGGACAAGGCAAGTATGCCCCCTATCCCCACTACTATATGCCCAGACAGTGGAGATACTGGCCTGCCATATCCGACAGTGTTCGGAGACACACGGATTTAGGGTGACACCGGGAGACACCGTAGAAGAAAATTTTCCCTATACGCAGATGATATTCTTTTATTCATCAAAGGCCCAGACACCATGATTCCTTCACTCCTCCGGACAGTAGACACATATGGACATCATGCGGGATATAAGATTAATTGGCACAAATTACAGATATATAGCCCATGCTCAATGATAGAGTGGATGCCGCTTCCAAGAGATTTATAGGTAGCTACCACGGAGTTCACGTATCTGGGCATCTTTCTTACCACTGAGAGCAACTTATGTCGCCACCGTAACATTAAAAGAATACTGACTAAATTCAAAGAGGATACCCAGAGATGGAAGAACTTGCCGCTCACGATAATGAGCAGGGCGGCAATGTTCAAAATGATAACTCTACCATTATTCCCCTATGCTCTACAGAACACCTACCACCCCCTCCCATGCATGATATTTTGAGAAATAGATACTGAATTGCTCTTGTTTCTGTGACTGGTGAAACACCCATGGATTGCACTGCGAACACTGCAGCGCAATCAATATAATGGAGGAGGACTGGCTTTACCAGATGTGGAAGCTTAATATAGGGCTGAGCATCTAACTCCCATTAATGATTGGATACATGCACCAGGCGATCACCCGACATATAGGCTGGAGCAAGAAACAATGTAAAGTGCCAGCATTTGTAAAGCGCACAGCTACCTCCAACGGAAGTGTCCCGGCGCTGTCCGTATACCGCTTAGGAACCCTTCCTGGCTTTTTCCCTGTGAAATGTCCACTCCTGGGCATCACCAAGGTGAAGCCAGGCATCCCAGTGCTGTTGGGGCCGATGTGGAGATTAAGCAAGCTATTGCCCAGAGTTGCAGAGTGGGACCCATGATTAGAATAGGCACCGAGGCGAGAATTATCAGGTCCGAGGAAATTGAGCCCAAGACCCGCCGAGGCGGGTATTAAACCGTGGTCCCGGACCAGACCTCTGCATCAGGGTCTGCCGCTCTAACCATTTGAGCCACACTTCTCCACAATGACCCCACTCACATTCCTGCTCTATTTATCTCTACCGGGGGAAGGGAAGCAGGGGGCATCCAAAACACTGGGATGCGCCCACAATCTTACAAAGGCAACACCAATATGGCAAGGAAATTGGCTAAAGGAGATGGATAAACTAAAGGGTTTCAGGAAATGGGACAACATAGTGATCTCAACGCTAGGGGATATCATAGATAAAGGTACCCTTAAAACTTTGTCTGCCTTTTGCAGCGAATACACACTTCAAGCATCCCAATTCCTCAAATGTGCCCAATTAAGACACACATGGCTAATGGGGGGCTTAGATGGGGCGAACCTACCGGAGTACACATCACTAGTGGGAAGGCTACTACAAAACCAACTCACATTGAAGGCCGTCTCAGTCACATATAAAATCGTCAATAATAACATGCCGGACAATCTAGGCAAACTTGGGGACACATAGGAAGAAGATTTAGGGGTCATGGAGAATGTGCACCCCAGGGAGGTAGCCATTAAGATACAACTTCGCCTTATCCAATATAAAATCCTCCACAGAGCCTACTATGACCGGGTCAGACTAAACAGGATTGGAAGGGCTGAAAACCCAAACAGCCTTGGGTGCGGACAGGACCGGGGAATTTACTACCACACAATATGGGGCTGCACAACCATACAGATCTACTGGAAAGAGATTGTAGGAGAACGAAATAAAGTAATATAGGCAACTATCCCAATGGTCCCAAATTTATATTGCTAGGGATTCCTAGCAATGTGAACATTGACAGACCGCAGCTGATACTCATGTGCACTGGGAATGGTGCTAGCGAAAAGGGACACAGCTAGGCACTGGGGTACCCTGATACCACCGACACTACACGAATGGAAGGCATGAATGGACATATATATGACAGCGGAAAGGTTTACATATAAGGAGTGAGGTTGCCCAAGAAAGTTCCACACGATATGGGATAGATGGAGGAAATATTATGGGCTCGACATGTTGGACAATGACTCACAGACGACATAAACTAGGGGACAGGATAGATATGTCCGGACTGTAGATACAGAGATGATCCGATATCCCAAAACAATGATACAACACTGGGAAAAGGAACTCGGAGGCATGGGACATGGTGAGATGGCATTGCAGATATGCTGTACAGAAGACGTATTAAGCTTGTATACAATCCTAAAGGAACACAGGGAGTTAGGAGGGACCGCCTATGACTAAGTGCGATGACAGTTATGTTACAGATTGTTTGTTTTTGCTATTCCACTGATGGAGCTCAAATCAATAGAAAAAAAATCTATTAAAAAAAATAGTCCAGAACACTCCATCAACATTTTGCAAAGGTTTTATTGGTATCACCTTGTATTTTTAATGAACCCAATGTCTCAGCTACCCCAAGTTTTAACATAATAGGATTCGTTCTGATTGGGCTCTAACCTAAATCAGATGCAAACTGAAGTGTGCACCTGAATCAAGATTACTACACAATCACAAATTGAAGAACCTATGGGTTTTTGCACACACAATTGTTAGTAGATAAATCCTAAAGCAAATGTAGAGAACAAATAGTGCACATTTAGAGATTGCACAACTGGGAATAGGGGAAACCGTGTAGTTAAAGGGTAATCGCCATTGCAAAGATCGGAACCTAAGAATGATGTGCACATTGTGTATCCAGTAATTGCCAAACAATTTACCTGGTGCACATTTTTCAATCAGGATTGCAATTCACTCATAATGAGGTTCTAACTTCGTATAACTTGCAATGTATTAAATTGATTGACTTTGCCACCACCAGACAAGCCCATCACTTGCTTTTGTTAGACCCACTGAGCCCCAGTGGCATAATGCAAAATGATGGGGCCGCCCTGCAGAATGTGATTAGGGGCTCATAAATCTCATAGATATTAATTGGTCTTGAGCTTAATGGGACCCCCTGAAGAGTTGGTGGCCACCTGGATAGTTGGAGGAACCTCGGCACCACAGGGGATGCAGGGACGTATGTTACACTCCTGCCCAGCCTCACTTGAAAATGTCATTTAATCTGCTTCTCTTGTCGTTTAGATCTGGGCACAGAGCTGATGCCATTTTAGCTTGAGTAGAATTCAAGGCGCCTATTTTCATAATCTCTTTCATTTAAGCTACAAAGCTCTACCGCACCGTATATGCTACGCAAAGATGTTTCCAAAATGTGTTTTTATGGAATGTAGTGGTCCAGCTGAGGTTTGAGAGTGGTCAGTCTTTTCTGTTCGTCTGTTTCTGTACTGCCATCCCTGCCCCAGCCATTATGTCATTTTGCTGGCATTGGCTTATCGGGTATATTTCCCTACATCCCTGCAAGCCAGTCTGTTGCAAGACTGGTGCTATACTAGTCATTGGGAGTGCGGTTTGTGTCCAATAAAACTGAATGAATTTCTGGTATATCTTTGAATAAAATAAAATAGTATAGTTACATTGTTCATCCTAAATGTATATTTCACAGCTTCTGCTACTCTCGCCGGTGCAGTCAAAACTCTGAAACTGAGCATCGGCCCTAAACAATTCTCAACAAGTGTGTTTCACTCTGCAGGAAATCTTTGGACCAGTCTTGGCAGTGTATGTCTATCCGGAAGGCAAGTACAAGGAGGTGCTGGAGCTGATAGACACAACGTCTCCATATGGCCTCACCGGGGCAGTCTTCGCTCAGGACAAGTAGGTGTCCAAAAGTTCAAGTTGAAGTGAAAAGGTGCCCTTAAAAGTTATCCCTCTGAGCAAATTGATTCACTTTTGTTATTGACTTCACCATACCTTGTGGGGAGGTATTCCTTGTGATCCTGGATTACTGAGCAGGATCCTTTGTGGGTACTGTTGTTTTTTTGTGTGTATCCAGGACCCAAATACTATTGCACTTCATTTGGATAAACAAGATGCTCTTAATAGGCAGTGGTAATGAAAGCGAACAGACAATGCTTGCTGTAGGGGCTGGTAGAGGTTTCAAACTCAGACCAGCACCACAGTAAATAACGCAATAAATTCAATGACTATTCAGGGTTATACCTTCATAGAAAAAATTAGTTTTATTGACCGGTAAATAAAAAATGCATTTAACTGTATGATGGAGAGCGAAAAGCAAAAGATGCAAGCATTTCTGGATCTGAGATTCAAGCCCACTTGTCTTTATACTGTTTATTTGGCAGGTTCTCGATGTTCTGTAACATTGAACTATGTCCACTGGTATTCGATAGCCCTAGTTTTTCTAAAGCACTGCCCCTGTGGTCATTGCTATCCATGGGAGCTGCGCTCAGGTTGATTCTGGGAACTTTGGGACTCTACTGGCAGACAATGTAGTAAAAACTGAAGAGTCTCAGTAAGTATGACAGACATGCCAGAGAAAAGCATATAATGTTGCAACCGTGCCATAATATGTTTAGTCCTCTGATGCCAGGGTCTCTGGTTTCGCCACTAGACAAATTCAGTTGGCTCACATCACGTCCCAGGAACTCAATTTTCAGTTTAAAAATAGCAAAGACTCTGCTTTTAAAAATCTCACATTGACAGTGGTTCCAGCCATGTAGAATTAGTGGCAGAGTTTATTGTGCCACAAATCTCAGTGAAAAAGTCATGACGACCTAAATCTGTTAACTGATGTCAAGCTGAGGCACAGTTCTTCACAGTTTTAACAGACCATCTGGTTGCTAGATTTTGCAGTGAAGTAGTACTGCACCAGCACCCACTATGACATCCTCTGAGGTATGTATTGTTATTCGCCTGTATCTCGAAAAAGGCTGGTCATAGTCAAGATTATCTGGTGGCATAGGAACCTCCCGAGTCCTATGGCCTCCAATAGACCTCAAGGCTTCACCAGTTACAACTGGGAACTGAACATTGGGGCTAGGCACACAACTTTACACAGTGTTCGCTTCAGAACCATAAAGGTTTGTGATTGGTCAAATAGATAGATGACAACCATGGTCTTTTATCTGCTACGGTTTTCAGGTTCCCGAATCAGCCTGCGTCACAGGATCAGTCTGCGTGTCCTGATAGACTAGGGAAAGGCTTTCCACATTTTGCTCTCTCTAGGGCAGTGCGGATCATGATGAATACATTCGTTTTTGTTTACTATGACCTGTTTTGAAGCAGTGTTTTGAATGATTTTGACCTATAATTGATTTTCTCCATTGGGTCTCCATTCTCTTTATTCCGAGTTAACTTAATCAACTTCAAAATGGGGGCACTGTAGTATGCAGGTCATTCATCATGTTCACAGTGCAGCTCAAAGTCCATCAGAAAGAATCACCCACTTTGTCATCCTGTTCTCCTCATTATTGCCATAGACCTCAAAAGCACCATACACACAGCTACACACATTGTCCAGAGCAATAACACCTGTTTCAGAATAGGACCTCAGACGTTCTCCACATGTGCATTAAGAGGCACTGACATGAAACTTCAGAGATGGTACCCACTCGAGTACCATCTGACGAGAAGGCAGCATTGACTTGATATTCAAGATGACAGGCTACGTCCCAGCCATTTAAATTGGAGGACTTTGATTCATTAGATTAAGAGACACTGAAGGTCATGATGCATGTGGGTCACACAGGACAGATTTGTTGATCCAAACAGAGCGTAGGTGGATTACAGGTCACTGTTGCCATTTGAAGAAGAAAATGTGCCTGTGTAGTCCCCACCATGTACTGAAATGTTTGTGTTCACATGCTTACTGCATAGAGCTTCCTTTGGCAAAAGAGGTACAGCAGAATGGTTTCTCAGTAGGCACTTTAGACTTTGTAGAGCAAGTTGAGTTGATCTTTCTCACTCCACAAGTCATTATCATCAAAAAACTTTATTGCGGCTATTTCAGCCATAAAAGCACATATAATTTTTACAATACAATAAAATATGATCGAAGTGTTGTAGCACCACTCTATCCATACACACCGCTGCTCAGAGTAAGTTATAGTAACTTCATGAGGTGAATGTCACCCACCGCTATTTTGTTGCAACTGTACTCGATCGGTTTCAGCAGTTGCTCTTAAAAAATTCTTTAAAAGTTCTCAATGAGCTCAGCATATTGAATCCACAGTGTAATGATGCTCCACATCGATTTCTCTGTGCTCACTGACTTGCACTGCAAAGGGCACCACACAGCTGAGTCATCTCTCAACTTCACATGATTCTCTCGCCTCTTCTCCCTTGTATTTTTCCTGCAAGACCACCCAGCCACATGTCCGGGCGTAGACCCTGTGTCCATCCTGCCCCAGAAAGCTGGAACCTATTGGAGGTGCCAAGGCTGCTGCCCCCCTGCCCCCCTAAACCCCAATTACTCTGGTGAATTTACTGTTGGGAATCCTTAGAGGTGTATTAAATTATCCCATATACTACCAGAATATCAAGCTCGAAACAGCGTTCTTCAAAAAATGTCATAGCAAGAATATCGATATCATGAATATTTTAAAAATATGTATATATAGAATAAAATAGATTCATAATACTATACTCCATATGTGTGTATCTATGTTGGCAATATTTATTATGTATGTAAAGTTGGGAGTTAAGAAAAGTAAATCTTTATTTACCTATATGTTTACCTTCACCATATTTTGTTGCCGTTATTTTTGCTATGAAATTTTAGTAGCTCAAAATTTTTGTGGTTGATATTCTGGCAGACAATCCTATTGACAATAGTGACTTTCCTGTAATATTCCTATTCAACAAAGTCACAAAAGTTACTCATGATTGTTGTGGAAAGAATTCTTTATCAATCCATGGAGCTTTTGGGATCAAGTTGGTGACCAGAATTTTCATCAAGTAACCCTTTTACTTTCCATGAATTGGTGAATGGAAGTACTTCAAATCTACTAAACCAAGATGACTGACCACCTTGCCTTCAACATGCTCTCATATTCTTAACCGCTCTGACCTTCACGAGTCATGCTTGACATTCTAATATGGTTCCTTCTCAGATGAACACATTCCTAGAAGTCAGCATAGACATGGACAAAGTCCTAGACTGCTGCCTGGTATTTTAACTGTTCCCTTTATAGTTTCGAGGCTATCCTGTTAATCTTAAATAGGGGTTTCTAATAGATATTAGCATTGAAGGCTTCCTATGTATAAATGTTACAAGAATGCCTGGATGACAAGTGGATGCAGGTAAGTAGAAAGAGTGGATAACAGGATCGTACAAAGCCACAGAGCCTCCTCAATGAACAAAACCACAGAGTAATCTTACTGGCAAAGACATCTGGTCAGTAAGTAAATATAAATGCATCTCAGACAGGATATCGTGGATGCTTCAAGGACTTGTAAATACTACAATAGTGGATGCTTCCTGAAACAAAGTCTTGCATCAACCAAATGAAATAAATTGCATTGAGATTAGTTCTTCAATATTTGTCAAGGTAGGCTACATCAACACAGTGTTGATTCAGACAGACAACATCTTGATACTGCCCTACATTAAAGGGAGTGGCCACTCTCAATATTTAAACCCATATAAAGATATGATATTGTGCTACTTCCTTTGAAAGTGCCTTTCATTTTAGCTGTCATTTCAGCTCCTAGAGTAACGTACTTGTAAGCATTATATGTTGATGCCTCTTTCTCATGGGTTAAAGAGAAAACATAGTTTTAGTTCATATCTGTCCAATTTCCATCTCTGATTTTTAAATCATTTAGTCTGTTCCTTTGCAGCCTTTCTACAGCCTCATTTACTTACTTATTGTATTTACACTTGATAGATGCCTGGAGATTGGTGTCTTGTTGTCTGGCGCCTGATGTTTTTAATTGCATCATAATTCTTTGTTAGCTTTCACCAGTTGTGTTAGAAAGCTGTGTTGGAAGCGAGATTGTGTGTGTCAATTGTATCATGCATCCAGTATTACTCCCAGTCGACCAATAAATCATTGTCTCTAAATGTGAGCGTATGGAAGGAAGGATGCAGCTGCTGCTGCACTTGTTAGGAGCATCTTCCTATCTGAAATCCATCAAGCAACAGCAGCGGTCTCTGAAAACACATTTTGAAAGTAAAAGTACTATCTGATGGAGACTACTAGCCGCAGAGTCCTTAACGTTGAATTATCCCCAGGCGTGAGACTGGATCCGGAAATTTTTTCTTTGCCACAGCATCTCTCTGCGCGCCGTGGGTCGGTACTACGTGACTCCGCCCTGACGTCGCTCGCGGACGTGACGCCAGCAAGGTCACATAAGCCCCACCCCGGCGCGCCAACATCAGTTTTTTCTCTTTTCCGGGTGCACCGCGGATCCGGATTGTGTCCTGGCCTGTTTTCAGGCCTCCTTTTCATGCTTTGCTTCGAGGAACAGTGTGCGAATGCCTTCGGGCTTCAAGACGTGTACTGATTGTACACATCAGATGTCGGCGACAGACCCTCACCCTATATGTATGTGGTGTTTGGGCAGGCACCATGACTCTACGGACTGCGAAGCTTGTCAGCACCTCAAACCAAAGTCCCGGCGGGAGCGCCGGGTGAAATTGCTATCAGTCTGCTGGTCCAGGTCGGTTTCGTCCCCACTTCCGTCCCCTGCCTCGGAGGCCAGGAACCGCTGATTCAGTCTGCGGCATCGCCCTACGCCATGGCCCCAAGGGCGTCGCTCGCCAGCTGGTAGGTCCTGTAGCTTGTCTCCGAGGTCTTGTCCTTGTTCGGAGGAGAGCGCGGGGTCCCCTTGGGACGTCGCCCAAATGACAGCCTATGCTGCTGCTCTGAAGGCTTCTCTGGCCCCTCCTCCATCTCCTGAGACGTCCGCAGATCCCTTGCCTCGCGCGGGGCCTTCCGCGGAGTCGCCGGCGGCTTCGGCCCCGGCGCCAAGGTTTCGACTTCAGGTTGTAGGAGGGTGGTGTCGTTGAGGGGTAGTCCTTTGGGGCTGCACTCTCCGACCCGTGGCATCCCTGCCTCGCCGCAAATCCCTTCGGGGCTCCCTGTGGCATCGCAGGAGATCGCCAGAACTCAGGGCTTGTCCCCGAGTTCCCCTTAGCCCTCTGAGCAGGCGGCGGCCTCACCAGATGCCGAGCTGGAGCCGTTTTGGTGCCGAAGGCTTTCCTCCCCGGCCCTGGTGGTGCCGTGGGTGGAGGCCAGGGCCTGGGGTGCTTTCCCGAGTCCCTCTCGGTCCTCTACGCGGGCGGCTGCCCCGAGTGAGGTCGAGTCTGCACCTTTTCGGTGCCGTCGCTTAGCCGAACTGGCTCCGACCCGCCCCATTCTTCTAGGGAGCACTTGGTGGAGGAGGTCTTCTCGGCGCCGCCGATGCCCACTCCGGCGCCGGTCGGCGTTGAGCCGGCGCCTGTGGCAGACTCCACGGCGCCGTGCCGGCGTCGGGTCCTTAATTCGTCTCCTGAGGCTTCTTCCTTGCCGGAGGTTTGTCATCTGTTGGTCTCTTCCTCTCCGGAGGCGGGACGCCGCATTGTTGCCTTTTCACCGGCGTCTTCCAGGGAGGGCTCTTCGCCGTCCCCGCGGCCTAAATCCTCGGACCCTCTTTTCCACAGTTCGCAGTTGGTTCTTCCACCGGCTTCCCCGCGTTCCCCAGGGGCCCCTCAGGTTCCCCACTCATCCATGGATCCCCTCCATTCCGGGGCTGGCTACTTCCCCGTATAGCTGGACTTGGGGACGGACGGCTCCGTTTGCAGCCGCCCCCCATGGAAGAATTGCTTTCTCCCCTGCAGCGCCCTACGAAGGCCTGTATTGCCTTTGTTCCGGCTATTTCCATGGCCGCTGGCATTTTGCGGATGTCACCCCATTCCCTACTGATAACCTCTTGGAAGTCCTCCACAAGGGCTCTGGTGGACGGGAGCTGTTCCTTCCTTTTGAAGCGTCGCTCCACAATACTCTTCTGGGAGCTTGGGGGCGTCCTGCCATGGGTGATCCGGTGCCTCAGCCGCTCCTGCATCGCTACCGTCCTGCTCCGCACGACCCAGTTTGCCTTTCCTTCCACCCTTCTACTCCAGGCTCTCTTCTGCGGACTGCCTTTCAGTCCCTGCCTGTGGTGTTGTTTCCTCAGTCTCGGGAGGCCCGGTGGTTGGATTCATGGGGGCGTAACATCTTCGCTTCATCCAGTTCTGCCTTGCGGGCGCTCAACACTCTGTGTGTTTTGGCTAGGGCTATTTCCAGCCTGTGGGATTCTGTGGAGTCCCTTCTTTCTCAGGTCTCCCATGAGCTGATCTACGGCACCATGTTTTGGGTGGTTGGGAGTTGGCCGCGTTTATTCTCCGTGTGGCCTTGGATGTTGCCGATGCTCCCGGCCTTGCTATGGCCATTTCTGTGGCTCTCTGTCACCATGCTTGGCTGCAGGATGCTGTTTTCCCTGAGAATATTAGGGAGCATCTGGTTGAACTACCCTTTGATGGGGTCCTTTTATTTAACACCCATTCGGACTCAGTCATTCAGCATCTCCTTACGGGGCTCCGTCCTCCTCCCCCTCTGTAGACTGGCTTGTTGATCCTCCGGGGCTTGATGGGAGGTGTTATCCTACCTGCTCCTGGACTCTGGTATTTTGAGTGGCCCGTTTGTATGTTTTGTGTGGTTTGATGTGCCGTCGGGATCCCTTGGTTGGCCCCTCGCTTCTGTTGGCTGCTGGTTCAGCCCTTTTGGCAAGTGTATATTTTTTGGCTGATTGCTAAGCCATCTGTGGTTCCTGCCGCAGGTCTTACGTTCTTGTCCTCTGATGTGGGATTTTTCTCTAAGAGTGGTTCCCATGTTTTCTTTGGGACGTGTCATACCCTACGTAGGGTACTTGTAGCTATTGTATAGCTCTGTCCAACGCTGGCAGGGTGTGGACTCCCCTTGTGGGATGCCTTTCCTGGTGTCGCTGTATACCGCTGATGTGGTTCTTTGTTCTTTGTCGGGGTGTGGTTGGGGCTGCTCCAGGGTCTGTCATTTCAGTATCCCCTGCATCGCTGGACCAGCTTTGGCATGCTGTTTGCGGTGTTGTGCCGTGGTGTTTCCGCTCTTTTTTGTCTGGCATTTTGGCCTGGTCCTCTGTCTGGCGTTCCGGGGGGGGGGGGGGGGGGGGGGGGGGGATTTCCTGGTATTTTCCTAGGTTCTGGTGGACGGCTTTGTCCGTCCTACGTATTTCTCCTCCTCTACTCTTCTGGCTGGTTCCACTTCTTTTGTGGGTCGGTTTACGTCCAGAACGCTCTCCCTTTAGGGGTTGTTCTGGATTTCCCTGGTCTTTGCCTTCGTCTTGTGCTTGGCTTGGTCTGGGCGCTCGGCTCCATAGTACTTGCCAGCTGCTGGATGCTCACGCCCTTTCTGGTCCACGGCCGGGGCCTTGGGGTGGGCCCTTGTGCTCCTGCCTCTTGGTCTGCTGGAGCCTTTTTTCTCACGCCTGCCTTTCTTGACAGTGGAGCCGTTCCTGCCTTGTCTGCTGACTTGGGGCTGTGGTCCATTCAACTGTCCCTTCCAATGTGTGTGTGTGTGTGTTTTCCTGTGAAGGGCTTACCTCCACCTTTACCTCTTCTCCTTGGAGTTTTGGGATGATTCTTTTCTTCCTCTGTACTCCTCTGCCGTTGTCTGACCCTCCGGGGCTTTCTGGTGGATGTTCCTGGTACCTTGGCTGGGCTTGGGGGTGTCCTGGCCTCCCTCGCCTCGCCCTTGCTTCCTTCTGCTTGGTGGGGAGCTGAGCCGCCCTTCTTTTCCCCATTGCACGTCCCCTGCTGGGGCCACAGATTCCTTCACGACCCGCCCTTCCTCCCTGTTCAGCGAGGGCCTCCAGCTTGGTCTTCTGCACTCGCCTGCCTCCAGGTGGTTTTGTCTTCTGCGAGTGCCTTCTTTCACTTCCTCCCTAGTGTAATGCTTTGTTTTGTTTGTTTGTTTGATTCACCTCTTCCTTTCTGATGATTGCATGAGTACTTCTGTGTCCCTGATCCCTGATCTTCCAGTGTGGGGCCTTCTCGTGTCCTTCTTCCTTTTCATTGTTTTAACTTTCCGACTCCTCTGCAGTCCTCGGAGTTGGGGTCTCTTCGCTGTGCCTCGTCCCTTAGCTCCTCATAGGAGATGCCCTCTCCTTGCTGGTGTTGCCTTGAGGTAAATTGTTGTTACACTTCTGTTCTGACCTTGTTGTCCTTCACTGTTTCTGGTCTCTGGTTGGAGGCCTCTTCGTCTGCTGTGACATTTTTCACATGCTTTCTGCTCCCAGGGAGGCGGTCGTATTTGCTTGCAGGGTTGCTTCCCTGTAACTGTGCTCTGCTCTTTCCTTCTGTGTCTTTTGGTGCCATAGTGTCTGGCACTCCTCTGGATGGTGCTGTTCCTCACCATTCGTTTCCTTACTTTTCTGTTTGACTGTTTTTTTCGCAGACTGTTCCCATATTCTCACAGTTTTTGTTTGTGGTGGCTCTGCGTTGTGGTGCGGAAAAGTTCTCAGAAGAAAACTGATTTCTGCACGCCAGGGTGGGGCTTGTGGCCTTGCTGACGTCACGCCTGTTGATGAAGTCAGGGCGGAGTCACGTGGTACCGCCCCTCGGCGAGCAGAGATGCTGTGGCAAAGAAAAAAATTCCGGATCCAGTCTCACGCCTGTGGATAATTCTACGTTAAGGAATCTGCGGCTAGAATCGTCTCTACCAGATACATCATTACCGAAGGTAAGTAACTCGTACATCACTGCTCAATTTAGGCCACTACTCACTTCTGAGAAACATTATCCTTGATATTTCGCACATGGTTATCTTTCACTGATTAACAAGCGACCAAGCCAATCTTAATGTACCAAGAAAATAAATGAGCTGTGCTCAAGAAGTAGCCCAATAGAGCGTGAGGATGGTGATAAGCCTAGTGTGCTTTTAGTTTACTATCAACATCATCATCATCATGGAAAAAACATGTGCCTCACTCCCAGCAGATGCTTTACAAAATGATAAAGAACTATTCCGCCACTATATAAAGTGAGAAGGCAAAGTATGGAAATCTATGAAATACACCAAGCTGCAACATCACTGTTACAGGTGAGCAATTTCTTAATGTAAACAATATAATTCTACTAATAAGACAATGTTATTACTGTGCAGTATAATATATTAAAAACATATAAAAAGTGCCCAAAAATCTGAAGTATCAAGTTTCTTCTTATACTGAGCAGGGGAGACCTGCTTTGGGTGCTCATTTCAATGTGATATTGTTTTGTGTTTTAGGTATAGTGTGTTAATATTGACTTTGTTATGAATTGTCTTCTTTACCCAGAGTGGCAATGTTGTTGCCCATGTGCTGTAACCTTTGATGTTTTTATTCACAGAAATGTTGTGAGTGAAGCAACTCGAGCTCTGCGAAATGCTGCTGGAAATTTCTATATAAATGATAAATCAACAGGTGCTGTTGTGGCTCAGCAACCATTTGGGGGTGCCCGGGCCTCAGGTAAGTAGTGCCTGCATGCGCTTATTTCTTTCTTTGAGGTGATAAAGGGTGATTGATCAGAAGTGATACATTCTAGAGGATCCCTCTACAGAATCCTTATGTTGGCAGCAGGTGTTTTAAATTGACTGTGTGGTAAATAGATATGCCAGGTAGAAGCCTCTAGTTGATGTGCCCCTCAAGCAATGAAAAGAAGTGTCCAAGGCAACTTTATTTAGAGGTAACACCCTTAGTTCTGAGAGTTTGTAACCTAATCCACAAAATCAAGCACACTTCTGGTGTTTGCAAAATTGTATGCTCATTTTATGAATTCCTCAAGTAATTTCAAAGCTAAAATGATATAATGAGGCCTAACTGATGATTAATTACCATATTTCCATCAATTCATATATTCAGTAACAAAGATATAAGTTGTTCTCTGTACCTGAAATGTATTCATAGCCACAGTACATTTAGTATGTGGAGTATTGGTTGGCCGTTTGTCTTTCTGGGGGCTGGGGCAGGACACCAAAAATGTGTGTCTGTCAACTCCCCAAAAGATGGAGTTTAGAACATTGAATATCTGGGGGGAGCTCTTCCCAAAAGGCTGACATCCACACAAAAGTTGCAATCCCCATTGTGCTCATTGATAACATTGTTGCTATATCACTTTATTCATAGATTCTTCTGTATGTTAGCCCAAGCTGCCTTTATTTTGCAAGCTTGACCCTAGTTGGTAGAAACGTTGTTTCATCTGTTCTCTCACTTCTGACTTCCTTCCACTAACCATTGATTCTCATGTTCTTCCTCAGGAACTAACGATAAACCAGGAGGTCCCCATTATGTCCTACGCTGGACCTCCCCCCAAGTGATCAAAGAAACCCACGTGCCCCTGGGCAGCTGGAAGTACCCCTACATGGAATGAGCCGTGGCACGCGGGGCTGCAAGAAGAGGGCTCACTGCAGCCGCCTCTTGCCCTGGATTTTACGACCACCTGTTACAAAGCTATAGTATTCAAGGGACAGCTGGAAATTTTACAATATTTTTACTACAGAAGATTAATATAAATATTTTAAATAGAAAACATTTTATCAAACAGGCCGCGTGAATGTTCACAGCGGCCCGAGGTGTGGGATGCCCAGCGTTTCGCTACAGTTTAATTTTTCATTCTGCTGAGAATCTGTTACTGATTAGTGGTCATCTTCTTTCAGAAGGTCATTGTTTTAAGGTGCAAACCGGATCTTACAGTCCCAGTGATGGGAATGTTACATTGTGGATCACATGTAGACAACATGTTGTGATGTTACAGGTGAAGCGCCTGACAAAGACGTACTGCTGATCTTTAATATAGTGGAAGGATGCTATTTGAGAGCTCTGCCCTGGAGTCTGAGATGTGCCTGGCATGTAATTGATAATCAAACTGCTCCATAAATGCATAGACCACGTTTAGCGCCCATCGTGTGATGGAGCCGTTTAGCACTACCTTGCTTTTTTGTTACCAGGAAAAGGAGATGTGCAAAATGTGCATTTTACTGGTGTAATACTTGGATGCAATTCCAAATTTGCAGTTTTTTATTTTTTATTTGAACTAACACCTTTTCCAAAATTCTGCCATTTTGCATTAAAATAACATTGAAAAAACAATGTCCGGCCCTTTTCTGCAAAATAAGTGAAACTATGCATTTCATCTATTTTACAGAAAAGAAATGTATTAGAAAAAATTCAATTGGAGATTTTTTTTCTCTAGCAAAACTTTTTTCGTACATTTTCTCTTGCAGCTGTTTAAAAAAGAGCGCCGCAAATTATATGAAACTAGGTGAATTTTGCCTGGAATTGCCAAAGCGAAGGGTCTCATTTTACAACAGCCCTTACCCATCATGACAGTGAATGGCCTCTTTGCTCAAAGTGTCAGGAGTCTAATCAAAAGGAGTAGTTTTCTTCAAGATAAGGCAGGGGTGCTGACTGTGAGAATCAGAATGAAATGATACACTGATTCACACTGTGAGCATCCTTGGGTATCTTTTGTAAGAGAATGCTCCTGGCGCCAAACCTTAGGTCCTTGGTTAGCTTGCAGGGGCGCGGCACGAATATTATTTCTGAGATCTCCTTGCACATTTCACAAACCAACTCTTCCCCGTGGTTTAGGGGTATTTTTAACTAAATTTACACTTTTTCACCTACAACAAAAATGCAAGATGTAAGGGGCCTTCTCTCACTCTGGCTTGCAGAACTACAGAAATTTCGGTTTAGTTGGCACAGTTTTAATTTCTGAAGATTGTGAGGCTGTTTTGAAAATGCCACACCTTTCTCACCGTCCCTAGCACTACTCTCTACTTACCTCATTTTTATTTGCCGTATTCTGCAAATTGCACATAGTTTTCCATTTCTTGCTCAGAGATCACCTGTGGCGCCTGTTTCTGTGTAAAGCTGTTGTTTTATTTGTTCGAACTAACTTTTGCTTGCAGATCCTGACTTCCAGTGTCGCTATAATCACAAGGATACTGGTTTTACCGTGCTTCCTTATATCCTTGTACTGTCTACTTAGCCTACAGTGCCCCCCTGTGGCCAACCAGCAGATACCGACTAGAATATCAACTTGATATGATCTGTGCATCAAATATTTTACCGAGGTCTGGAACAGCTTTCTGTTACCAATAAGCACTTATACCTTAGGAGGAAGGCAAGGACAACACATAATTTATTGTTTTTAAAACAAATATTTAATTTACAGATTTTAAGCTTTCACCTTTCTTCCTTTTCTGATGAAGATCTTGAAAACCGAAACTGCACCGGTCACCCTTCAAAGAAGTGGTGCTTTGGCGTGGCATAGAGGTTGCAAAAATGCATGTTCTTCTTCGAAAAAGTAGCTCTTCTACGTCAGTGAACTTGTACCAGCACTCTTTTGACCGGAAAGCACTTATCTGTCATATAGATAGAAAATTCATACATGCATTGCACTTACTGTTCAGAGATAATTGTGTTATTCGCCTTAAAGTTATTTTTACCCGCCATAACTATTACTCATTTAATACACCTTAACTGTATAAAAATATGTTTCTAGTAAGAACATTATTGGTCAATAAAGGGCCCGAGAAGCCTGTAAGGATTTCACAAGACGCTGATTCCTGTAAAAGGCCAGTGGGACTGAGGCAGGAGCACGTGACTGACATTCAGACAGAGTGGAGTCTGACGTGCTACTGATTCGGTCTCAGTTCCAGAGGCCTTTCAGAATCAAGCTTAAAACATTACTGGCACTTCCTCCAAACAACTGACTGCTTCTTCCTCACTGGCCTTTGAGAAGTAACAACTGAGCAGGAAATCCACCAGATTACTCGTTAGGACAGACCTTTTCGGAGATCACCTATGATAGGTTCGAAGAGAAGCAGTGCCACCCATGGGTTACACTGTATTTTTCCATCCTCCTTTCTCAGTATGTGGTCTTCATATGCAGGAGCATGGACTGAAGTCTACACATTTGTGTTACGGTGAGAAATTGGCCCAGATGTTGCAAAAGCAGGAATTAATGCGGCGTTCAAGCACTTCTGAATCCAAAAGCACTTCAGCCCACAACCGGCTTCTCTATTGTTAGGTCAAAAAAGGCCACTCTCAAGACGGATTACTGGTTGCAGATGTTACAAGCGGTCATGGATCTGGGGAACTATGTGCCGTTCGTCATGTTACAATGTTTCTTGTTGCTGCTCTGATGAATGTCAAATATGTTACATCTGCTGGAAATAAATGACTACACAAGCAGTGGTGTTTCTTTGTGTCCTTCATATGTTGTTTCCTTGCTGGGTTGCCCCCCGCCCCCAACTTGTGCACTAAGGATGGTATCTCTTTCAAACTAATGTATGACGTTACAACGAATTCCTTTGCAACGCATGCCTTTACCACGAAAGCGTTACAACGGAATTCGTTTTCCACGCATAACCTTTACCTCGAATACTTGCATGGTGACGTCATACGTCGTTAAGAGGAAACTGAATTTTTTTTCCCGATTTCTCTTAAACGACGCTGATTATCTTCATATCCCGACGTGACTTCTGGTGAGTTTTTTTTGGGGGGGGGGGAGACCCCCCCCAAGCCCCCCAATTTTTTACTTTTTACCTTTACCACATATGCCTTTACTACAAATCTCTTAGTAAAGGTATGCGTGGTAAAGGCTTTAGTGGTAACCACGCATGCGTTGTACTGCATGCGTGGTTAAGGATTTCGTGGAAACGGCTTCGTTGTAGTGGCCGTTTCCCCTTTCAAACACACAAAAGGTGATGGGAGGATGCTTGCAACAAGTCTAACCAATGGCAATCTCTTTAGGTAGCATCCCAACCCATTATTCTTTTGCCTACTATGCCACCTCAGTATGAATCCAGAAAATCAATCTTGACCTTGCTCCATTAGGAACAGTCCAGCCAAAACTGCAATGACAAATCATCCTTGAACTAGAACACAAACAAGACCTGACCGGTTTTGCCCTCATTGGGGCTCGTCAGTTGAGTGCAGCTTGGTTCAAGTGGGATAGTGAGCCTGTGACCCAGGTCTGAGCAGACCTTTGGCCACTTAGAACATTGCATCAAACACACAAAAGTCGACAGGAGACTGCTTGCAATAAGTCTAGCCACAGGCATGCACTCGGGGTAGCATTTCAACCCAGGGCTATAGGCTGTTGGTCAAGTTAAAATGTAATGTTTCTCGCTGTTGCTCTGATGAATGTCAATGTTACAGGTGCTAAAAATAAAAATGAGTAGTGGTGTGACTTGGTATCCTGCAGATGTTATTTCCTTGTACGGGTGAGCGGTCCCCCTTCCCCCAGGCTTCTGCACCGAGGATGGTATCTCTCTGCCAGGGGCGGTTGTATAGGCAAATCAGGAGAAAGCCCAGACAAACCGGTGCCTCTCCTGCAGTGCCAATCTTTCTCAGACATTGGCTTATCTTTCCCTTATTTTTTGTTTTCTGTTAAAGTTTTTGTTTAGGTGGTCTTTATGGTATGAACGTACCACCTTACAGCCAGTGCAAAGCACTGCGACCATGGATGCAAATTCTCCAAAGTACGTGAGTCACACCCTTTGATCCACGATGACGTCACAGGGTTGACATCTTGTCCACCCTTATTCTCTCAAACAAGCTATTTGCTGTTAAGAGGCTAGGTAGGGCTATTTGTGGTGCTTGTCCTGCTGGGTCTCAGACCTAGTAGTGAACAGATTTCTAAACAGGTGTCTGTCTGGCTCTATTTCATGTCCTTAACTGCTGGCAAAACACTGATCATTTTCTCAACCATTACCGTACACACCGTTAAGGTATTCCATGCCCGGGATTCAATCCCTGTTTACATCTTGAGTTCTATTTAATATTGCATTATCTAAGAATATTTGCTTTTTGCCAGCTGTTGTTTCTGTAGTTTATTTCTCATGCAACATACAATTTTTGAAAAGTGCATACTAAAGAAATGAGTCTCCTTTAGGTGTCTCAGTTGAGGTTATGGGTATGCGTTTATAACCACACATGATTAAGAGCTCTAACTTTGAGGCAGAAAGCACTGCTAGTTTCTCACAGCACCTCTTAGTGGGTCATAAAGGTGTGCAGACCACATGCTCTTTCAGTTTTTGGTGTTTTTGATGGTCGCATGCATGTGCAGATTGTAATTGTAAGAAGTATGAGGTATATAGATGGAAGTTTTCAGAAAGATTGTGAGTAGAAAAGGTGTGTAGGTGACTAACAGAGTGTAACAGTGAAGACAGTGTTGTGAAGGGGTGAAAAGGATCATCCGAATCATTCCGCAGGCCATTAGCACTTCTACAGTCTTTAGTAATCGTTAATTCACTGCCTCATATTGTTAGAATTGGAACATTTCAATTCTAACTATTAACTGCAAATTTAATATCATTAATTTATCTGCTACAGCAAACAAAAAGTGAATACGCCGATAGGTCTGGCTTGATGTATATATATATATATATATATATATCACAGCTCCAAAGTCCTGGTAATACCCAGCCGGGTCACAGGAAAATTAAGCACTCTCGAGCACGGCAGTGTTCTTTAGCAGGGCGGTTTATTTGAAAAACAGACGCGTTTCGGGAGAGCCCTCCCTTTCTCAATGTTTACATCTGAAACACAGTGCGCAGCGCCATTATCAATGTTTGCGAAGTGGATGAAAACAAACAAAGGACTGATGCTTACATGCAGTACTGGGCGCCATCTTAGAGTGTATACTTTCAACACGATTCACATTGAATTGCTAACAAGTTTGCAACACCTAAATACTGCCGTGTATCGGCAAGATTGATATCTTATAAACAAAACCATGTATTGTACTTAATCCTAATACATTTTATGGCTAAGACAGCAATACATTGTTGAGAAATACTCAAATACCGACAAAAACACAAACCTCTTATGTGGTCAAGTCGGACAGGATCTAGCCGTGGATCGGCAATTGCAGCCCAATAGGACTGCCACAACTTCGGTGTAGTCAAAAACTGAAGCAATTCATCTAGCTAAATGTTGCTAGTAATAGCGTTATCCATCACTAAAACAAAAACACTCAGGACATTTCAAAAAATATTACACAAGCATTTCAACTGATATATAGGAAACTCAATATTCGACTCAAATGGTTCTCATAACACAGAGATAAACATTGTTAACCCAAATGAGAGGCCAATTCTTCTCCCATATTTAAGCCTCCAGGTGCTTTGGTCTCCAGGTCTATAATATAACGAGACTCAAGTCTCCTAAGTGTGAGCAATCTATTGCCCCCTCTTGGGTTCTCTTCAACTTGGTCCAAACAAAAGTACCTGAGAAGATTCCTGTCACTGTTGTGTTCCAAAGAGAAATGTCGGGCCACGGGGTACGTAAAGTCTTTATTCACAATGGCCCGCATATGTTCTAATATCCTCAACTTGACAGGATTGATGGTACTACCAACGTACCGTAACATGCAAGGACATATAAGGCAATAGACTGCAAAGTCTGTGTGACATGACATGAACTTAGTTATCTTCCTCCCATCCTTCCTACCCGGGACTTGATATGTCAGTGTTCTTTTACTTGCTACACAGGCCTTGCATTTTCCACAAGGGAAAAAACCTTTGGTGTCCTTCAAGGTGCCTAGTGGTTTTTGTATTGGTTGCAAATAGCTATGAACTATTTGATCTCGTAGAGATCTGGCCTTCCTGAACGTGATTAACGGTGTGTTGGGAATATCAGGCCCTACAATCTGATCCGATTTCAGAATGTGCCAATGTTTAGATAAGATAGATCGTAGTTTGAAGGAGTCAGCAGCATAGGGTGTTATGATGCGGAATCTTCCTTCAGTATTGGAACCTGTCTTCTTAACAAAAAGACTAGCACAGGGTATTTTCCTTACCATATTGAGGGTCTCTTGAAGAAGGGAAGAGTTGTAACCCCTCATTAAAAATCTTTCCATGCATTCACCAGCTGCTTTTTCAAAATGTACATTTTGACTGCAGTTGCGCTTTAACCGCAAAAATTCCCCGTAAGGGATATTGTTAATCAATTTGCGAGGATGACCACGGGAAGCGTGTAATACGCTATTACCAGCCGTGGGTTTGCGGTAAAGTTGAGTGCAAATGCGTCCCTCATTGACACTTACTTCTAGGTCTAGGTAATTAACCTTTTCCCTACTGATTTCACTAGTAAATCTCAAGTGATACTCGTTCTCGTTGAGCAATTGGATATATTGGTTGGCTTCATCAACTGTTCCATTCCACACCAGGAACAGATCATCTATGTATCTGCTCCAGGTCACCACCTTGGTGTTCCATGTGGCGAGTCTGGGGGCCCAGGCTACCTGCTCCTCCCACCAGCCTACGAATAAATTCGCGTAGCTGGGGGCGAAGCAGGAACCCATGGCCGTACCAGAGAGTTGGCGATACATAGTGTCCTGAAAGAGAAAGATATTATTATGCAGGCAGAATGCAATAAGTTCCAATAGCATCTTATTATGCATTGCATATTTAAGTTCTCTCTTGCTCAGGAAATATTCCACTGCGTGGAGACCCTGTTCATGGTCTATACAAGTATATAGACTTGTGATATCCAGGGTGATCAGTATGTAAGATGATTGCCAATCCAACAATTCCACCTTTTCAATGAAATCCGTAGTGTCTCTGATGTACGATCTCAGGGACAGTACAAAATTAAACAGGTGATGATCCAAGAATTTTGAAAGATTATCAGTCAATCCTCCCATCGATGAAATTATCGGTCTTCCTGGGGGTTCTTTGATGTCCTTATGAACCTTGGGTAGGTGATAAAAACAAGGTAGTATAGGGTTAGTTGTTTTTAGAAACAGGTATTCCTCCAAGTCTAACATTTGTTTATCATACCACTTCTTAAGCAAGATGTAAAAATCATTGATGCTGGCCGAATATTCCTGTTTCTTAATCACAGTGTAACACGAAACATCCTGAAGTTGGCGCATGGCTTCTGCAACATACTTAGGCCTCGACATAATCACAATATTACCTCCTTTATCGGAGGGTTTGCATACTATGGTCTTGTCCTCCAGAAGTGTATTAATAGCAGATTTTTGTTCTTTAGTGGTATTGTATTGCGTCTTCTGATTGCTCTGTGTGGTTCTCATGGCCATCAGATCCCTGGTGACCACATCGGAGAAGACATCAATAGGATCCACAGCTAGTTGGGGGACAAATTTGGAGGCCAACTTAAAGTCACTCTTTGGTGCGACTTGATCAATGTTGACATTTGCCAATCTTTGCGTAAGTGTGTTGTCCACTGTATTGACTTCCATGTCACCTTCTCGCCTTAAGTTATGTAGTACTTCGCAAGCTGTTAGATCATTCACTGTTAGGAGGTCCGTTGCCTTTCGGGTTTGTCTTAGTTGTTTAGCTTCTTTCGCTGTAGGTTTAGTTTTATGAAACTTATGCAGTTTGACTTTCCGAATAAATTTATACAGGTCGATACGCGTTTGCGTATATTCCATGTTTTTGTTCGGACAAAAAGTGAGTCCTAGCTTTAAAACAGACTCTTCGGCTGGCGTTAATTGTCTTTCAGACAGATTGACAATGGTGAGTTGTTCCGAGGAGCTCACCATCTTCCTCTTCTCTGGCTCCTGGTAACCCTCGTGGTTGTTTTGGTCTGGTTGGTACCTCTGCTTCTTCCCCTTCCAGCCCCCACGTCGGGTTTGACGGCCTCTTCTGGTGGTTTGTTCTTGCCGTCTCTTAGCCAGCTCTCTTGTATGACCTTGAACTCCTGTTGAAAAGGGGTCTTCTTGGCCAATGCCTCAGAGGTGGTCGCCAAGCCAGTTGTTTCATCGCCTGACAGATCGCTGGCATTTACGTCGGAATCTGATGTTTCCACTCTGGTTTCTGCATTTGATTTGGGCATTTGACTTTTTCTTGCCACCTCCTTACGTGGCTGGTCATATTTTTTTGAAAAAGTCAGAACCCTTCCCATCGCATAGTCCCGCTCATCACGGTCAAACTTTTCTTGTTTTCGCAATTTGATTTTTGTTTCATATTTATGAAGTCTTTTCTTCATACTAGCCCTAAGCGTTTCTTGTTCTTCTTTATCTGTGTTCTGTGCTATTAGTGTTTCCAATTCTTCAATTTCTTTCACTACTTTATCGCGATCACTCCAAGCAAATTGGATTAAAATCTCCAACATACCTTTGCATGAACTGGCTATATGGGCAGCCCAAGTCTCTAGTAGGAGGGGATCTGGGTTTTCATACGCAGGGACAGTGAAGATTCTTAAGCCTCTGGGTACCCTCTGTACCTCGATGTAACCCTGCAAGGAAGTCCCCTCCCACCATTTGCGAAGTTCGCGTTCATAAAGCTTTTCCAATTTATGAAACTGCGTTGTCAAGGCATTAGGAGTGGTCACATTAGTGGTTGGTGCTGGTTTAGAAATGTCCGGGTTTTTGTTTATATATATATATATACGTTCTTGTGTGACATCGCAGGATGAAGTAAGAAAAAACTCATAGTGAGATATCCAAACACTGCTCACATGGCTTTTCTGGGTGAAGCACAGGATTTTAATTTGCATGTTTTAAGCCGCACCCTGAATATCGTAGCCCAAGCCTCTTGGAAAGGATTCCTAGTTACACTGCTTTGATCACATCCCTTTCAGAGGCCTCCCCACCTTTTTCATTCCACATAAAGCACAGAGGCTAGGGTAAGAGCAGACCCAATAATGAAATCTCTGTCTCTCAATACTCTATTTCTTTTGCTCACTTCATGAACTGCTAAAACTAGAGAGCAGCAGCTTCCGTTTCTGACTAACCCAGCTTGCCATCTGCGGCACCATAAGCATTAAGAAATGTAAAAAAAAAAAAAAAGACGCATAATTAAGACTGGGCAGAATGAGCATCTTGCACTTAGGGGGACATACTCGCCGCAGATTTTGATTGGGGTGAGGCACTGGAACCTTTCTTGAGGACCTCAGGGTGAAAACTCATTGAGCGTCATAATTGCCAAAGAGTTATTTTCAAAATTCTCGACAAAAGGATTAGTTGGAGTAGTAGCAAAGAACTCATTGTAGACCTTTTTAACTTTTGATAGGAAATAGTGGGCAAGTTCTCTTAAAAAGTTTGATTTAAGCAAGATGTACTTTTATTGGAGAACATGGCGGCCAGCTAGCGATTTTGGCCATGAGCTCCGTCACTCCAACACATAATACAGAAGATATGGCGTGGAGCATAGCGAATAACCATTAAAAACTCTTGGCTTCACTGACCTCCGTTTATGGCCCCCACCTTTGGCACGTCCAGCAGCGCAGGCACCTCCGGAGATGCCGCTCCGTCGTCTTCTTCCGTTCCGTCCGGTGTAGGCTCTCCCCTGTTCTGTGTGGCCGGACAGCTGCGGAGGAGTCATTGGGCGGCGGCTCATTTGGGTCTCCTGGTTGCCGTGGCCGTAGGAGGTAGTGTCAGCACGGGGCTCCGGGGGCAGCCGCCGGGAGGCTGGGAGGAGACGGGGGACTCTTTCAGATTGGAGCCCTTAGTCGGTGGAGGGAAGACACACTGCTGGGTGGCCTTAATGGGGCGACTCCATTCAGCTTCAGCACTCGTAAGGGGTGGAATGGCTCCATAAATCTATGACCCTTAAAAAGGTAATAGAGGACCCCTCCCAGAAAGCAACAGGGGATACAAACGCTTGGGACCTCAGATACGCGAGCAAAAGGGATCGAAGAGGTGGGGCAGAAGCAGATAATCATTGATCCTCCAGGAACAAACCCTGCTGTCGACAATGTTGTGGCAAGAAATAACAGGCATTCCTTACAAAATGCAGAGTTTGAGCACTTGTTAGTCCAGGGGGTGGGAGAGCCTAATAAAGATAAAGGTTTAAGTATGACAGTTGGCTCCCCTCCCCTGGTTGTGCAAACCAAGATCAACACACAATTGCCAGGGAAAATTGAGAGACCGGGGAAGGTGTTGAGGAATAATAAAATCCTAGTGGATGAAACTAGTTACGCCATCCTTAAGGTCATACTTTAAAATAAAAGAAATAGACCCCCAATACAAAATGCCTTCTCAAATACGGCTACAATAAGGTCTCCTATGAACCCGCACATACAGTCGGTGGCAGTGACAGATCTCCCCACCTCCAATAGATTTTCTGCACTATCCAAGGATAATTTAGATGGGGAGCACCCTCAAATGCATACCTGTATGGAAGATATAACTACTCTTACCAATTCTGTTGGCAGCAGAGAGGCTCCAGACATGAGCCTCATGTTGCTTTTACTTTTTAGGGAGATTAAAGAAAAATTTGCAATCTCTGAAAACAACCAAGCTAAAATTCAGGAGTCTTGTGAGAGTCTTGATGCTAAAATGGCAGATATCACAGCGAGGCTAACCACGAAGGAGACAGTGATTGGGATATTGCAGGACGAGATCGAGTCTAATCACGGAGACATTCAAACTCTAATAACCAATGAAAAAGAGATCAGAGACCAGCTAGAGACACTAGGAAATAACTCCAGAAAGAACCATTTAAGACTGCTAAAAGTTCCAGAGGGACTGGAAGGGGGAAACTCAAAAGGCTTCGTGATAAGCATTCTTAAAGAGTCAATGCCTGAAATCCAGACGTGGGGCTTAGATCAGGACATTTAAAGAGTACACAGGGACCCATTCAGGAGAGACCTGAAAAGAGATAAACCAAGGAAAATTCTTTAAAATGTTTGTACTTATGTCTTCAAAGAGGCAATTCTTTCAGCGGTCCTTAAAGTGAAAAGCTTCCAAATAGATGACTGGTCTTACACCATCAGATCAGACATAGCGAAGACTACACAAAATTGTCAGTGGGAACTTGGGAAGTACATTCAAACTTTAAAATCACTAGGGGCAACCGCACATTTGAAGTTTACTGCTACTCTAAGGGTCATGTGGAGAAATAGAATGCACAACATCAGGGAGGTCTCTTGAGGTAGAGAGCTTAATAAGTCAGATCAACACGCAAAAATAGACATAAGAAATCAGGTTGGAGAGTCTAAGAGTCAGGGGTAATATGTGCTACCCCGTTTGGATTAAGGCAGGGTTCCTTAGAGTGGGATAGGGTGGACGGAGGGAAGTAGGGGTACACACACACACCTGTAAGTATGAGCACTGGGTAGGGAGCATTAGGGAAAAATAAAAAAAAATGATCCTCATATATGACAACAGTCAGTACATTAAAGGGAGGCAACCAGAAGATGGGATAGAAATGTGGGATGCATAAACAGCAGCAAATTAGAGTATAATCCTAGAATGTTAATGGCTTTAGGGTATATAGGAGAAGGAGGAAGATTTTGGAACTAATCAATATTTCCGAAAATGATATAATAATATTACAGGAAACTCATCTTCGACATGAGGAATGGGATGAGATTCTTAAAACAAATAGATGGATAGCACATTTGATATGCACTAATCAATCATGCAATGTAAAAGGAGTAGCCATATTATTTTAAAAATTGGCATGTGCTAACATAAATGTCGGAATTTGTAAAGCACACAGCTACCTCCACCGGAGGTGTCCCGGCGCTGTCCGTATACCGCTTAGGAACCCTTCCTGGCTTTCCTGGGAAATGTCCACTCCTGGGCACCCCCCAGGTGCAGCCAGGCATCCCAGCGCTTTTGGGGCCGTTGTGGAGACTAAGCAAGCTATTGCCCAGAGTTGCAGCGTGGGACCCTTGATCAGAACAGGCACTGAGGCGAGAATATCCAGTACGGGGAAATAATTAGCCAGAGACCCGCCGAGGTGGGAATCGAACCCTGGTCCCTGGCCAGAGCTCTGCATCAAGGTCTGCCTGCTCTAACCATTGAGCCACACTTCTCCAACATAGAGAGCTCCATTGTGGATATAGAGAGCAGATTGTGTGAGAAAGTGGCTCTATATACACTGGAGCAAAGTAAGGTACAGTGTGTATAGAGGCCACAAACCCCAGAGGTATAACAGAGGTTAAAGTCAGGGCTGACCTTACTCTCAAAAGTGGTAGCTTGGTCGAGCAGTAAGGCAGTACCAGAGGACAGTGTAAAGCATTTGTTGTACACGCTCAGTCAGCAAAGGTTTTCACACACTCAAGGACTGAACTCCAGGTCAATTGTTTTTATATCAACAGATATAGTTGTTTTATTTTTAGAACCAACAGGTGTAAAAATATACTTTTCTCAATATGAGTGATCTCAGATGAGTACTTTGCAGAAAGGCAATAAACTGTGTAATCACAATAGGTACAGGGGTTGCAGTAGGCAACACAATTCTAAACACAATTTAGCATTGAGCTCAATGGGTTTTTCTACATAAATGCAGGTATTTACTTAATAGATTACTTTTGTAATCCCAGGACGGGATCCTAGATTCAGTCTTGCGGTCTAAGCTGGAAACAGTAACAACTTTTTAGTTATTGCAGTGATTTTTAAGGAATAAAAAGCTATTTCAAAAGTTCACACTTAGAAACTTTTCAAGGGAAATCTGGCAATGTTATCCAAGAGGAGAAAATTCAGGTTGCAGGTAAAGTATGATCTCGTTACTTTTGTAATCCAGTACTGGGCTCTTAGGTTCAGCACTGGGGTCTCAAATTAAAACAGGTAAGTAATTAAGTTTCAGTAATTCGTATGATTTTTAAAGAATATTTCAAGTTTTCAAAAGTAGACACTTTGAAGAAATTTAATAGAAAAGCAGACAATAGATTCCTATGGAGAAAATACAGGTTACTAGTAAACTCGGTTAGGATTACTTTTGCGGTTCAGTACTGGGCTACAAGGTACAGTACTAGCTTCTCTCCTGGTCCTAGGTGAGTACTTCAGAATTCGGAATTCGGTTGATTTTATATGAATATTTTAAGTTTTCAAAACACAGATTTTTTTAGTCAAACCAGTCAATGTTATCTAATGGCAGGTAAGTGAGTTACTGGTTTCCAGGTGAGTACTCGACTGGTGAGGTTAAGGTTCTGGGCATAGACTCAGGGGTCCCCCAGGGTCAGGTAGGAACAGTTGGCTCACCCTCAGCGGCGCAGGGGCGGCCGGGTGCAGAGGTAGTTAGGCCCAATATTATCCAATGGGGGGCAGGGGGCCTTCGGTTGGTGGCTGCTGGCTAGCAGGCCACACGGCTCTGGGAGCAGGGCTCCTGGTCACTTGCTCAGGGCAAATGGGAGCAGTAGGATAGGGTACAGGTTGCACTGCTAGGGTCACTTGGGCGGCTGGATGCCCGAGTGAGGAGTGTGGCTCACTGATTAGAGCGGCAGACCGTGATGCAGAGGTCTGGCCCGGGACCAGGGTTCAATTCCCGACGCGGCAGGGTCCTGAGCCCAAAATGTCCACGGACTCGATAATTCTCGCCTCGGTGCCTATTCTAATCATGGGGTCCCAGGCTGCAACTCTGGGCAATAGTTGCTTAATCTCCACTACGGCGGCCCACCCGCTGCGGGATGCCTGGCTTTCACCCTTGGGATACCCAGTAGGGGTTATCTCACAGGGAAAAGCCAGGACGGGTTCCCAAGGCAAGCGCCTTGATGCCTTCGGGTGATACGTGCGCTATATAAGTCGCAATAATAATAATAATAATAAAGGGTGCTTTTGAGCCGTCGGGCGCTCAATGTTATTCAGTGAGGAACTTGAAAAGAGAACAAAGGCTGCAGGCTCGAGGACGGAGGATCTTCTGGAGCGACCAACACTTCGAGGGGTAATTTGTGATCTTGAAGGATAGGTAGGCACCCAGGAGTTGGGCACAGGGGGCCGTGGGGCCCCGGGTGCAGGGGTGTCTTTTGAGGTCGGGAAATCTTACCACCTTCTGGTCGCGGTCGGAGGGGCCCTTTGTCCCGAGGCTTCATGCGTCGTCGGGGTCGTCGAGGAGGGTCTTTGGGCACTGGACTTCGGGTCCCAGTTGCCGGGGGGACATCCTCGTGGTCCTGGATCACTCGGGCTCGGGCCGGGCTCGGCGGGTGCAGAGTGGGTTGGTCCGGAGCTTCCTGACTGGCACCAGGGGGAGTTGTTGCAGCAGAGCCTCTGCTGAAGGGATTCCCAGGCTTTGAGAGGGTCAAGGCAGGTAGGTCCTCTGAGTGTCCCAAGGTTGCTGTCTGCGGGAGTCGCCCGGGATTAGGCAGGAGCAGGTTCCAGAATCGACAGGCCGGTAGGGCTGGGGCCAAGTCAGTTGTTGTCGTCCTGTTGTTAGCAGCTGCACGGCGGGTCGTCTTCTTCTTGATCTTCTTTCTTCTTTTCTTATCGGGATCTGAGGAAGGAAGGTTCAGGGAGCCCCTAAATACTGAATTTAGGGGCGTTACAGGTAGGGCAAGGGCAGGGACCAACAGGTCCCTGTCCTGTGGTGGGTACACCCCCTAGCCTGCTCCTCTCCTGTGGGAGGGGGGCAGGAGCCTAGCTGTGATTGGGCAGGGCTCCCCATCTTCAAGATGGCCGGAGCCCGTGGTCGTGCTTCACCTCGTCTCCGCCACCTGAGGGGTGGGGTTGGCACAGGCTGGCACCCCCCTTCCTGATGTACTTTTTCCCGCCAGAGTGGGGGTCAGGACTGGTGGGGGCCAGTTGCTGGATGTGTGCCATGTCGACTCTCTGTTTAGTTCTGTACTTAGGCACTCAGCCTGCAAAGGCAGTGTGTGGGTGCCAGGGTACAAGGTACCTAAGGGTGACACAATAAGTGCTGCAGCCCTTAGGGGTCTTCTCTGGTCACCATGCCCTGGGTACCTAGGGTACCATTTACTAGGGGCTGACAGGTGGCCAGAGATGCCAATTGGGTTTCAGTTTCAACAGTGTTAGGGAAGGAACACAGGCCCTGGGTACCTGGTTGGCAGGAGCCCAGGGCACACTCAGTCAAAGCACATCAGCAGTCAGAAAAAAGTGGGGGCATACCAATGCAAGAAAGATGGCACTTTCTCACAGATGTGTAATAACCAACATCAAAATGGATAAGCCAGGATAAATACTGGTAGGTTATTATGGCCCCAACATGGATGATCCATCTCCTCTTGGAGAGTTATATAGACATTTACTTGATTCTAAGTATAATATTATTATGGGGGGAACTTTAATATTTTGATCGATCCCGCTCTTGACAAGTCTTCAATAAAACACATAGTAAATGCCCCTAAAATGACAAAGATCGTACAGCAGATTATTAATAATCTTGGCCTACTGGATATCTGGATATCTGAAGACTTCAAGCCGGCTCTAAATATTCATACGCCTCCAGAATAGATTTCTTTCTTGTCGACGCAAGGTTGAGTACAAATATATCCACATTCATGCACCAACCAGAACACCTTTCAGATCATGCAGCAGTGAAGTTAGTAGACTCAGCAGAGAGCCATCAAACAGAGTATAGGTAGACTCTAGATAGAACACTTTTAAGAAATCAAGATGTGGTAGATGCATTAAAAAAGCATACGTTAGGGTTCTTTGCGATAAATGAAAGCTTGGCTGCACTTCACACTGTAAAGGATGCCTTCAATGCTTATATGCGAGGAAGAGTAACAAGTTATGAAGTGTTTAGAAGGGAAAAGGGAATTAGAAGAATATGAGGCTAGAATTGACAAGACACAGAAAAACCTTCTTGACTGTCACAATGTCACTTTAAGAACTGAGCTTCGGGGGAAGTGGAATGAGGTCAGGGAACACCTAGTTGAGTTTTTAGAAAAAAGGATTCGAGAGAGGTGGGATGCCAGAAAACTCATTATGAATATGGGGAAGGGTGTGGGAAATAACTAGGCCGCAAGACAAATCAAGATCAGTTACAAAATGAGATTAAGGATGTGCAGGTTGGCCCTACTCAAGAACATTGCTTGAAGGATCATACTATCGGGTTGTCATTCAGGGATTTTTTTCAGAATTTCAGAATTTATATTCTGAAGATACGAAGTCTAGCCAGACAGAAGTGCAGGAATGGTTGGAGCATGACTCTCTCCCTAGGTTGGATATTAGTCAACAATAATTCCTCAATCAAGAAATCACTGCTCTAGAGATAGAGAAATCAATTGCCCATTTAAAAAGAGGAAAAGCGGCAGGCCCGGACTGCTTCCCAAATGAGCTGCACAAGGTTCTAAAGGAAGTGCTTGTCCCGCACCTAACTAATCTACTGAATATCATCTATGTCAATCATGCTACTCCTCCAGCTGCATAGAAAGAGGCAGTTATAGAATTAAATTTAAAGCCCACCAAAGACCCCATGAAGTGTGAGCTTTACAAGCCAATTTCCTTGCTGAATAGTGAATACAAAATATTCACGCAAAAACTTGACAAAAGGCTAAACAGTGTTTTAAAGAACCTCATACATGAAAATCAGAAGGGTTTTTTGAAACACTTTCAGCTTCATGACTTAACGCATGATTTGATTAGTGCAATTGATATTGCTATTACAACTAGGTCTCCCTTAACTGTTATTATGGTCGAAGCGGCCAAAGCATTCGACAGAGTCAGCTGGCCCTATCTGTATAAAGTTATCGAACAAAATGGGTTAGGCAACCACTTTCTTAAGGCTATAAGATTAATATATAAATGTAAATCTCTAAATCAATATGTAAATGTAAATATAAGATCAATATATGAGGCACCAACAGCAAGACTAGTGGGAAATGGGTTTCTTTCACCTAAAATGATGATTGGCCGGGGTACTAGACAAGGCTGCCCCTTATCGCCTTTACTTTTTAGTATTAAATCTTTTTATTGAAAGATGACAGCCCAAACACAAAAACCATTTGCCGATATAGCCCCCACATCTAGTAGCGTAGCAGAGTCCAAAGCTCAAAAGGGACGGACAAGTCCATTTGCCGATGCGGGATGAAGCTTGCTGAAAAGTGCTTTGCACGTGCAAGCAGTTAACAAATGAAAGAAGCACAACCATATAAAACCCCCTAACCCCTGCCCGATCCCTCCCTTCCCCACCCACTCCCGTGTTCCAAGTCAACCACTCATCTCGTCCAAGCGCACACAACCTGACGTCGGCTGCTCCGTATCAGAGAGGCACAATTAGCGTAGGTAGCGAGTGTAGGAGAGTGGGGTCTGCAATCCTATGGTCACCCCAGATTTTTGCTTTTTGCTTCACTGGTTTACGACTTTCCCTGGCTGTAGGCCTGCTAATCAGACCCACAGCCTAGCTGTTCTCTCTCCAAATTGACAACCATGTACTTTAGGTGCATTTACCAATTGGTACTGGGCCACCTTATCAGTCCCTGTACAGTGTACCTTAGGTATCCAGGGCATAGGTGTACCCAGGGCCTACCAGGGGCTGAAGCATGTATTATGCCACCCCTGGCTGGCCATCTAAAACTGACACAACTGGCTGCACGACAGCTGGGGCAAGGTGGTGTAAACACCCTTGGCTGTAGATATAGTATACCTATATCTAACCCTAAAATGGACACATATATTCCTATCAGTCACTCCTATAGCAGGCCTTATCAATCCTGAAGGCAGAGTGCTTGGAATTATGTGAGATGGTGCTCTGGCATGAGCTGAGCCCGTCTGCAGCTTGCGGAACCAAGTCCTAATAGCTGTTCCATGATAACGCTATACCATATACTCTTAGGTGCATTATCAACCTCGCGGTTAAATGCTAACTCTGGTATAACATTATCAAAACATGTCGAGTAAGGTGTCATACGAATTGGAATACTACCCCCTCGCCAATTCTGGCGACGGGGGTAGCATTCCACCCTTCTAGAGGGACACGACATGTATGTAACTGTGAACCCCGGTTAAAGTTAACTCGAGCCTTGGCATCACAAAATGGTTGCTGCCACCACAGACACAAGTCTGACCTCCTGCTGCTGGGAGTCCTTCCAGCGAGGGAGGCTTGGACAAAGGGTTTCCTGCCTTGGGAGGTGCTAGCACCACCCCAGACAGGATTTTGTGTATTGGGTAGGATAGGCCTGAAAGGAATGAGACATGCCTGGGGCACACAAGGTGCCCTGTGCATACACCGGTTCAAACCAGTTGCTGGGGCACTCCAGCCCCAGCTCTGGCGGGAAACCGGACAAAGGATAGCGGGTGTAACCACCCCCCTTCCTGGTCCTACCCAGGGGAGGGACCTAGTAAGTAGTACAGCCCCCTTTAGCAGGATAAAGGTAGGAGCTGGTCCCATTCCAAATTAGATTAATCCTGAATTACTCTACAAGAAGAAACTCTGGACTTCGACGTTCTGCTCCACAGAAGACTGAAGAAATCTCCCTTGTGGGCAAGGAGTGTCCACCCTGCAACTGCAGGCACCATCAAGCGTCCAGCGGCTTCCCTTTGTCGTCTACCTTCCAGGATCCAGACTTCAGAGCCCGACGAGACCCGGACTCCCAGACCTCTCCGACCTCAACCTACATCTGCAGCACAGCTGAGATCCGTGGGTGCGACGAGACACGTGGGACCGGCCATCTTGAAAGAACCTGCACTTCGCTTTCAGCACGACTCCCGAGGTAAACTCGACCAAGTGCTTTGGGGACTGAGAAGCCCCAGCCCCGAGCAGCCCCTGCACCGAAGATCAGTCCTCCAGCATCCACGAGATCTGCGTGGGGCCCTTCTGCTTGTCTGCTGCTCGACGCGTTGTCTGGTGACTTGCCGGCTGGCTAGTGGCCTCCTAGACGACGAACTTTGAAATCTTTGCTGCTGGTCTGGTTGCTCCAGACTGGCCCTTGCTCCCTTCCAAAAGAGGGGCACCCCGGACTCTCCTAGTCCGCACCAGACGTCTTTTCCACTCACCGCGTGGGTTGCCTTTGCCAAGGCCTGTTGACTCCAATTCAGGGTCCGACACCGCCGAGAGCCTGCGTGGGACAGCTCGTGCCTCCATCCTGGTTGTCGAAGACACCTCCTGGTCCACGTGGCTGCAGAGTCAAGCGTCCACTCTTCACCTGATCGCGACGACAGCACCTGGTTCCTTCCTGGTTCCACACCGGTCACTGGCTAGTGACTTTGAACACTGTCCCCTCTGCTTTCAGGTCTTCTTCTTCACCGATCCACCCTTGGATCGCACCGGACATCTTCCTCCTGGTCGCCTGCAGCATCTTTTCTTTCAGGCTCCATTGACTTCAACGCGAGAACCCGACACACTTTGGCACCAATGCACCCGCAGCCCGTGGGTGAGGTAACAAGAGAATTTCAGTGCTCAAGGGTAGTTTAACTGTCCTAGTGTCCAGTTCCACAGTCGTTTTAGTCCTAACTAGTCAGGATTGTCCGTACTCACCTTTAACTTGAACTGTACTGTCCATAGACGTTGTTACGCATCTCGCGTGTGAGTTCACACTCTGCACACGCGTTCCGTGGGCCTCCTATTACTTACCTAGAGTTAGGGTAGCGTGGTCCCATCGATCCTACAGCCTCTGGACAGCTCCATTTCTTCTATCGACTTTCACATTCCACTTACTTAGTATATGGTTTGTCGTGCCCCTAGGGCCCCATTGTAATTTTGTGTAACTTATCGTATTTTTCTTAAGAGATTGTCATGTGCTTAGCCCTCTGACCTCATAAAGAGTTCAGAGGTGTTGTTATTAATAAATATACTGTTTATTTTCATAACAACCTGTGTGGTGTCCTTTCATCTGGTATTCAAGGGGTTATATTGTGGTAAAACAGCTGGCTTCACATGCCAACAGAGTTTAGCCTAAGACTGCTTTGTCCATGCTACCATTAGGATAGCTGGTCTATAAGGTTGACTTACAACCAATCACCATAAGGGTTGTTTGGACTGATACAAGGTGATCACTAGAACTAGTGAGCATCATATATCAGGCCAACTTCTCACATTGGTGTGCAGCGGTTGGGATTTGAGCTTGCTGTTGTTTTTACCAAATATAATCTTGAAATATCATTGCTGTTGTAGTAGAAAGGGCCTTGCACACCCTGACTACAACTCTTAGCAAGGAATCAGTAGGAAAACCCATAGTGTAGGTAGGTGCATCACTTACACCTCACTAGAGAGCATGTCTACCCATGGAGAGACTTCAGAGACTCCCCTAGTGGTTAGTGACCCTCCACAGGTCCTTTCCAGATATGCAGCTCTCAGTTTCCAGGAGATGAGACAATTGTGTACCTCCAGGAAATTGAAACAGGGTTCTAACCCTACCACTCCTTTTCTGTTAGGTCTCTTAGAGACATATGATGCCAGAAGGGCTGCTGACACAGACCCCTCTAATCCAGATAGGAGCATGCCTCCCTTGGAAGGTACTCGTGGTGATCCAGATCTCCCTGAAACAGAAGATGTAGAGGAGGAGGAGGAAGATGAGGAAACCTCTGGGGATGAGGCAGACAAAGGTCCTGTAGTAGTCAGCAGACTAACCAGGGCCAACTTAGACATGCATAGGGAAGGAACTGGGGGACCCCCAGTACTGACCCTTAGCAGGCCTAACTTTGGGGTTAGGAGAGATAGATCTCCTTCTAGGGACTCCAATAGATCTGTGCACTCTCATGCATCTGCTCAGAGGAGAATGACTTCCCCCTCAGAGGAGAGAGCATGAAGCAAAGATGAAGGAAGCTAATCTAAGGATCCAAAGGGAAGAACTTGCCCTTGCCAAAGAGAAGCTTGCCTTTGCTAGAGAGCAACAGTTGAGTGGGGTAGTCCCCACTGTTGACAGCAATATCCCTAGGGATAGAGAAAGGGGTTTTGATACTAGAAACCTGAGTAAAATAGTGCCCTCCTATAAGACAGGAGATGATATCCACAAGTGGCTAACTGCTTTTGAGAGAGCCTGCAAAGTACAGCAGGTACCCCAGAGTCAGTGGGCAGCTATATTGTGGCTCTCCTTTGAAGGTAAAGGTAGAGACAAGCTCCTCACTGTTAGAGATGAGGATGCTAATGATTACCAAGTCTTGAAAACTGCTCTGATTGATGGGTTTGGCTTAACCACTGAACAGTACAGGTTAATGTTCAGAGACACCCAGAAAACTCAGGCTCAAGATTGGACTGACTTTGTTGATTGTGCCAATAAGGCTTTGGAAGGCTGGTTACTGGGAAGTAAAGTTACTGATTACACAGGATTGTATAATCTAATTATGAGAGAGCAAATCTTAAATAATTGTCAGAACCAGTTGTTGCATCAGCACTTGATTGACTCAGATCTGACCTCTCCCCAAGAATTGGGAAAGGAGGCAGACAAATGGGTCAGGACAAGGGTCACGCAGCAGAACCAGAACCAGGGTGGTGGCCAGAAGAAAGCAGACCAGAAGGGTAATGAGAATAAGCAAAATGACCAGAAGTCTTTAACAGGGCCCCAACAACCTAAGGAGGGTGGGTCCCAAACTTCCCAAAAGAAGAAGAATGATGGTCCTAAGAAACCATGGTGCCAATACTGTAAAAGTAAGACTCACTGGTTTAGTGAGTGCACCAAGAAAGGCCAAACTCCTACCACTACTGTCCCTAAGACACCTGCACCCCCTAGTACAGTTAGTAGTGGTAGTGTACCTCCCAAGGCTATAGTTGGGTTAACCCTGGGAACTGAGGTGGGTTCTGACTTAGTCAGAATTCCTATTCAGGCAGTTCTTGTTTGTACTGGGTACATGGATATGACCCCTACTATAAGTCCTAGTACTCTGGGCAAATACAGACAAACGCCTTTGATCAATGGAAAGATGGCTCAGGCCTACAGGGACACATGTGCCAGTGTCACTATGGTGACACCAACATTTGTGGACCCATACGAGATCATGCTAGGTTCAGACTACCTAGTGACCAATGCTAGCAATGTCACTACCAATCACAGTATGGCAGTTGTTAATTTCTCCTTGGGAGGGGTAACTGGCCTCAAAAGGGTTGTAGTTAGTTCAGACCTCCCAGTAGATTGTCTTTTGGGCAATGATTTGGAATCCTCACTGTGGTCAGATGTGGAGTACAGGACTCATGTAGAAATGCTAGGCCTCTCCTCACATGTCCTTGCTGTGACTAGGTCACAGGCCAAGAAATGCCCAGCTGGATGGATGGATAGGTTTTTATATAGCGCAATATCACCGCCAGGTCTCAAAGCGCTTTGCATTGGGAACCCGTCCTGGTTTTTCCCTGTGAGATAGCCCCTACTGGGTATCCCCAAGGTGAAAGCCAGGCATCCCGCCACGGGGGGCCGTAGTGGAGATTAAGCAAGCTATTGCCCAGAGTTGCAGAGTGTGAACCTGTGATTCCAGTAGGCACCGAAGCGAGAATTATCGAGTCCGTGGACATTTTGGGCTCAATACCCTGCCGCGTCGGGAATTGAACCCTGGTCCCGGGTCTGATCTCAGCGTCCGGGTCTGCCTCCTCTAACCAGTGAGCCACACTTCTCCACTAGAGAAGTGAACAAGTGCTGGATCCTGGAAGAATGGACCAGACACTACCCAAGAGAAGGAATAGTAGGATTAAGGCAGAGCCTTCCCCCCTGCCTCAGGTTGAGGATCAGCCCTCTCAGGAGGCTGACCCAGAGACCCCAGAAGGAACTGTCCTAGAAGAGCTTGAACCTGATCAGGTTGAGTTTCTTGGGACAGGGGGACCTTCCAGGGCAGACTTGAGACACGCACAATTAGACTGTTCCTCTCTTGTACCCCTCAGACAGCAGGCTGCTGCTGAGGCTGCAGGGAATGCTACAGGTGCCCATAAGGTATATTGGGAAGATGGACTCCTATACTCTGAGGCAAGAGACCCCAAGCCTGGTGCTACCAGGAGGCTGGTCATCCCCTTGTCTCTTAGAGGTTTCCTTCTCACCTTAGCCCATGAGATTCCCCTTGCAGGTCACTTAGGCCAGAACAAGACTTGGGACAGGCTTGCCCCACACTTTCACTGGCCTCATATGTCTGAAGACACTAAAGACTTTTGTCGCTCATGTGTCACCTGCCAAGCCAGTGGCAAATCAGGTGGCACAACAAAGGCCCCCCTCATACTACTACCTGTGGTGGGGGTACCCTTTGAAAGAGTGGGGATAGACATTGTTGGACCAATGGACCCCCCAAAAGCATCTGGGCACAGATTTATACTGGTGGTAGTGGATCATGCCACCAGGTATCCAGAAGCTATTCCCCTTAGGACCACTACAGCTCCTGTTGTGGCCAAGTCCCTGCATGGAGTTTTCTCCAGAGTGGGGTTTCCTAAGGAGGTTGTCTCTGACATAGGTGCAAACTTCATGTCAGGATACTTGACTGCAATGTGGAAGGAGTGTGGTGTCAATTATAAATTCACCACACCCTATCACCCACAGTGCAATGGGCTTGTTGAGAGATTCAACAAGACCCTCAAAGGGATGATAAAAGGGTTACCTGAAAAGCTTAGGCGAAGAAGGGACATCCTTTTACCCTGCCTCCTGTTTGCTTACAGAGAGGTCCCACAGAAGGGGGTTGGTTACAGCCCTTTTGAGCTTCTGTTTGGGCATCCTGTAAGAGGACCCCTATGTCTTGTGAAGGAAGGATGGGAGTTACCTCTCAAAAAGCCTAAGCTTGACATAGTGGACTATGTACTTGGTCTCCGCTCCAGGGTGGCAGAGTACATGGAGAAGGCATCTAAAAACCTTGAGGCCAGCCAAGAACTTCAAAAAGCTTGGCATGACCAAAAGGCTGTCCTAACTGTTTACCATGCAGGACAGAAGGTGTGGGTGTTGGAGCCAGTGGCCCCAGCAGCTCTCCAAGACAAATGGTCTGACCCCATACCATCATTGAGCAAAAGGGAGAGGTCACCTACTTGGTGGACATGGGAACTCCCAGGAGCCCCCACAGGGTGCTTCATGTAAACAGGCTCAAGGCATTTGTCAACAGGGAGGACATGGGCTTGCTCATGGCCACAGATGAGGGGCAGGAGGAAGAGAGTGACCCTCTCCCAGACCTGCTCACTCAGAACCCTGATGATGGGTCCGTAGATGGTGTAGTCCTTTCTGACAGCCTCTATGAACATCAACAAGAAGATTGTAAACAGGTTCTTCAATCCTTTAGACAAATGTTCTCGCTGACCCCCAGTCAGACAAACTGGTGTACCAATGAGGTGGACACTGGTGACAGTCTGCCTGTCAAGAGTAAAATCTACAGGCAACCTGACCACGTCAGTGACTGCATAAAGAAAGAAGTTCAAAAGATGTTGGAATTGGGAGTCATTGAACCCTCAGAGAGCCCTTGGGCTAGTCCTGTAGTTCTAGTGCCAAAACCTCACACCCAGGATAGTAAGAGAGAGATGAGGTTTTGTGTAGACTACAGGGGCTCAATGCTGTCACTAAGACAGATGCCCATCCAATACCTAGGGAAGATGAACTGATAGACAATTTGGCTTCTGCAACTTTCTTAAGTACATTTGACCTAACAGCTGGTTATTGGCAGATCAGGTTAGCTGAGGATGCCAAGGCCAAAACAGCATTTTCTACCCCAGGAGGTCATTACCAATTTGTGGTGATGCCCTTTGGTTTGAAAAATGCACCTGCCACTTTTCAAAGGTTGGTGAACCAAGTTCTCACTGGGTTGGATGACTTTTGTGCAGCATATCTAGATGATATTGCTGTCTTTAGCTCCACCTGGGAGGATCACCTGATCCACCTGAGGAAAGTTTTGGAGGCCCTGCAGAAGGCAGGCCTCACTATCAAGGCCACCAAGTGCCAGATAGGGCAGAGTCCGGTTGTGTACCTGGGCCACCTTGTGGGTGGAGGCCAGGTTCAACCATTGGAGAGCAAGATACAGGCCATAAAGGACTGGGCTCCTCCAACCACCCAGACACAGGTCAGAGCTTTCTTGGGCC
The DNA here is from genome assembly GCF_964261635.1 of Lissotriton helveticus. NCBI lineage: Eukaryota > Metazoa > Chordata > Amphibia > Caudata > Salamandridae > Lissotriton > Lissotriton helveticus. Next base: position 372,095,437 of record NC_136065.1, read on the forward strand.
TGTCTGGTTACTATAGGAAGTTTGTCAAGAATTATGGGTCCATTGTGACACCACTTTATGACCTGACAAGCAAGAAAATGCCAAAGAAAGTTCAGTGGACTGTTAGCTGTCAGAAGGCATTTGATGACCTAAAGCAGGCCATGTGTACTGCACCTATTCTCAAGAGTCCTGACTACTCCAAAACCTTCATTGTCCAAACAGATGCATCTGAGTTGGGTGTGGGAGCTGTTCTATCTCAACTGAATATTGATGGTCATGACCAGCCCATTGCTTTTATAAGCAGAAGGCTGACCCCTAGAAAGAAACGTTGGTCATCTATTGAGAGGGAGGCCATTGCTGTGGTTTGGGCCCTGAAGAAGTTGAGACCATACTTGTTTGGAACTCACTTCAAGATTCATACTGACCATACGCCCCTCTTATGGCTAAATCAGATGAAGGGTGAAACCCCCAAACTTCTTAGGTGGTCCATTTCCCTACAGGGGATGGACTTTACAGTGGAGCTCAGACCAGGGACTGACCATGGCAATGCAGATGGTCTCTCCAGGTATTTCCACTTAGAACAGGAAGACTCACCTGGTCAAGGTTAGTTTAATGTCCCTAAGTTTGGGGGGGGGTATGTAGGAGAGTGGGGTCTGCAATCCTATGGTCACCCCAGATTTTTGCTTTTTGCTTCACTGGTTTACGACTTTTCCTGGCTGTGGGTCTGCTAATCAGACCCACAGCCTAGCTGTTCTCTCTCTAAATTGACAACCATGTACTTTAGGTGCATTTACCAATTGGTACTGGGCCACCTTATCAGTCCTGTACAGTGTACCTTAGGTATCCAGGGCATAGGTGTACCCAGGGCCTACCAGGGGCTGAAGCATGTATTATGCCACCCCTGGCTGGCCATCTAAAACTGACACAACTGGCTGCACGACAGCTGGGGCAAGGTGGTGTAAACACCCTTTGCTGTAGATATAGTATACCTATATCTAACCCTAAATGGACACATATATTCCTATCAGTCACTCCTATGGCAGGCCTTATCAATCCTGAAGGCAGAGTGCTTGGAATTATGTGAGATGGTGCTCTGGCATGAGCTGAGCCCATCTGCAGCTTGCGGAACCAAGTCCTAATAGCTGTTCCATGATAACGCTATACCATATACTCTTAAGTGCATTATCAACCTCGCGGTTAAATGCTAACTCTGGTATAACATTATCACAACATGTTGAGTAAGGTGTCATACGAATTGGAATACTACCCCCTCGCCAATTCTGGTGACGGGGGTAGCATTCCACCCTTCTAGAGGGACACGACATGTATATAACTGTGAACCCCAGTTAAAGTTAACTCGAGTCTTGGCATCACAAAATGGATGCTGCCACCACAGACACAAGTCTGACCTCCTGCTGCTGGGAGTCCTTCCAGCGAGGGAGGCTTGGACAAAGGGTTTCCTGCCTTGGGAGGTGCTAGCACCACCCCAGACAGGATTTTGTGTATTGGGTAGGATAGGCCTGAAAGGAATGAGACATGCCTGGGGCACACAAGGTGCCCTGTGCATACACCGGTTCAAACCAGTTGCTGGGGCACTCCAGCCCCAGCTCTGGTGGGAAATCGGACAAAGGATAGGGGGTGTAACCACCCCCCTTCTGGTCCCACCCAGGGGAAGGACCTAGTCAGTAGTACAGCCCCCTTTAGCAGGATAAAGGTAGGAGCTGGTCCCATTCCAAATGAGATTAATCCTGAACTACTCTACAAGAAGAAACTCTGGACTTCGACGTTCTGCTCCACAGAAGACTGAAGAAATCTCCCTTGTGGGCAAGGAGTGTCCACCCTGCAACTGCAGGCACCATCAAGCGTCCAGCGGCTTCCCTTTGTCGTCTCCCTTCCAGGATCCAGACTTCAGAGCCCGACGAGACCCGGACTCCCAGACCTCTCCGACCTCAATCTACATCTGCAGCACAGCTGAGATCCGTGGGTGCGACGAGACACGTGGGACCGGCCATCTTGAAAGAACCTGCACTTCGCTTTCAGCACGACTCCCGAGGTAAACTCGACCAAGTGCTTTGGGGACTGAGAAGCCCCAGCCCCGAGCAGCCCCTGCACCGAAGATCAGTCCTCCAGCATCCACGAGATCTGCGTGGGGCCCTTCTGCTTGTCTGCTGCTCGACGCGTTGTCTGGTCACTTGCCGGTTAGCTAGTGGCTTCCTAGACGACGAACTTTGAAATCTTTGCTGCTGGTCTGGTTACTCCAGACTGGCCCTTGCTCCCTTCCAAAAGAGGGGCACCCCGGACTCTCCTAGTTCGCACCAGACGTCTTTTCCACTCACCGCATGGGTTGCCTTTGCCAAGGCCTGTTGACTCCAATTCCGGGTCCGGCACCGCCGACAGCGAGAGCCTGCGTGGGACAGCTCGTGCCTCCATCCTGGTTGTCGAAGACACCTCCTGGTCCACGTGGCTGCAGAGTCAAGCGTCCACTCTTCACCTGATCACGACGACAGCACCTGGTTCCTTCCTGGTTCCACACCGGTCACTGGCTAATGACTTTGAACACTGTCCCCTCTGCTTTCAGGTCCTCTTCTTCACCGATCCACCCTTGGATCGCACCGGACATCTTCCTCCTGGTCGCCTGCAGCATCTTTTCTTTCAGGCTCCATTGACTTCAACGCGAGAACCCGACACACTTTGGCACCAATGCACCCGCAGCCCGTGGGTGAGGTAACGAGAGCATTTCGGTGCTCAAGGGTAGTTTAACTGTCCTAGTGTCCAGTTCCACAGTCGTTTTAGTCCTAACTAGTCAGGATTGTCCGTACTCACCTTTAACTTGAACTGTACTGTCCATAGATGTTGTTACGCATCTTGCGTGTGAGTTCACACTCTGCACACGCGTTCCGTGGGCCTCCTATTACTTACCTAGAGTTAGGGTAGCGTGGTCCCATCGATCCTACAGCCTCTGGACAGCTCCATTTCTTCTATCGACTTTCACATTCCACTTACTTAGTATATGGTTTGTCGTGCCCCTAGGCACGACAAACCTTATCGTATTTTTCTTAAGAGATTGTCATGTGCTTAGCCCTCTGACCTCATAAAGAGTTCTGAGGTGTTGTTATTAATAAATATACTGTTTATTTTCATAACAACATGTGTGGTGTCCTTTCATCTGGTATTCAAGGGGTTATATTGTGGTAAAACAGCTGGCTTCACATGACAAAAGAGTTTAGCCTAAGACTGCTTTGTCCATGCTACCATTAGGATAGCTGGTCTATAAGGTTAACTTACAACCAATCACCATAAGGGTTGTTTGGACTGATACAAGGTGATCACTAGAACTAGTGAGCATCATATATCAGGCCAACTTCTCACAGCGAGGACAAGTGACCTCTCGGAATTCCGAAGCTAACCGGGACAAAAAGGGCTGCCACAACTCTGCGTACTTAGCTCCCTCCCCTGCCATTGTCAGTGAAAGCTTCTCCATACCCAACACGAACCACAAACGGTGAAGCCAACCATGGAATGTAGGGACATGTGCGGTGCGCCAGAGGGTGAGTATATTCTGCATAGCGGAGCCTAGCACAATTGCAATCAAGCGACCTCTGCGGGAGTGCAACGGATATATTAAAGGGTTCAGTAAACCCTAGCAAGACGCATGAGGGAAATCGTGGAATCTCTGTGTCAAAATGTGCGTCCACCTCGTCCAGTATTTGCTTCCAGTACGCCTGGAGATGAGCGCAATCCCAGAGTAAGTGCACCAGTGTGCCCACCTGACCCCAACCCCGCCAAATTTGTCGCCTCTCTAGTGTGGTCAATCTCATGCAGCCGCTCAGGAGGGTGTTAGTAAGCCCCATGTGATATGCAGAGTGCCTGGCCCTATAATATATGCCCTCCCATTCCTTATGGCTGAGTGTCCCACCCAGTTCCCTCTCCCAGCGTGCCTTACCCGAGCTATAAGTATGGGTATATTTGACCTGCAGCATCCTATACAAATCCGAAATAAGTTTTTTGTCCGATTTGCGTGTGATTAGCCAATGCTCATATGGCAGCAGCCGCCTATCAGCCATAGGACGTACCTGCTCGCTAAGTGCCCAGTGTCACGCTTGCAGATATCGAAGACTCTCTGACTCTGGCATCCCATACTCATGTCTAAAATGAGGGAAGGGTATAACTCCCTCTGCTGTGTACAAATGGAAGAGGTACCTACACCCAGCTGGCCTCCACCTCGCACAGGCCACCGAATCCATGCCCGGAGTAAAATCAGGATTGTCTATTAAAGGGATAAGTGGGGACGGAAAGGTAGTGAGCTCGTGTTTAGCATTGGTGTGGTTCCAAACTTCCATGAGGACCCTAGTGATGTATGAGGTGTACAGATTGGGGGGTCTGTGCTGCCTACGGAGGAATGGAATTTTTTGGAGAGGGCGACCAGCCACCGCCTGATCCTGAAAGGGCCAATGCGTCTCAGACTCCCACCTACTCCACTCCACTAGGAGACGCAGCTGAGCAGCTTGAAAGTATCGCAACAAATCCGGGAGTCCAAGTCCCCTCCGCCCCTCTGGGGGAAGTGTCGCCAGTTGCAATTTTAGACGCGGCTTTCTCCCATTCCATATAAACTGAACCAATTCCGATTGTGTTTGTTGTATCCAACCCGGCGGTGGTCGAAGGGGAATAGTGCGAAACAGATATAGGATCTGGGGGAGAATTGTCATCTTAACCGCCGCTACTTTACCCAGCCATGACAGAGGGTAGTGTTTCCACCTCCCCAGTTCCCACCTAATTTTCTGTCGCAATAGAGCTTCATTAACCCTTACTGTGTCCATAAGCAAGGGGGCCAGCTGGATCCCCAAATACGGGATTGTGCCTGTTGCCCAATGAAAGGGAAACAATCCCTGTAGAAATTCTCGAGTGGATCTCTCCAGGGACAGGTTGAGTGCCATCGACTTACCCATGTTAACCTTGAATCCGGCCGCTTGTGCAAATAGCTCCAGGTCCTTAAGGCATGTGGGCAACGACTCTCGCGGGTGAAACAACAAGAGCAGGTCGTCGTCGGCATAAAGACTAATCGTATGAACATAGCCTCCGAACTTGATTCCCGTTACCCTCGGGTTAAGCCTCAACCTCTGTGCCAAAGGTTCCATGTAGAGGGCGAAGAGGAGGGGCGACAAGGGACACCCCTGCCTCATGCCTCGTTCAATGGCGAACCGGGGGGGAGTGCAGCCGTTGACACGGACCGCTGCTGTTCGAAATTTGTAACAGTTTAGGACGTATGTAAGGAACTTCACGCCCACCCCCACCTTCTCCAAATAGGGCCAATGGACCCTATTGAACGCTTTCTCGGCATCGATAGCCAGCATCATGAATTCCCCCTTCGTACGCATAGCTTTCTCGATAAGATGTAAGGTCCGCTTAGTATTATCAGAGGTTTGGTGCTCTGGGATAAAACCAACCTGATCCAGGTCGACTAGGCCTCCCATGTGATGCGCAAGGCGAGGAGCCAAAATTCCAGTGTATAGTGTAAGATCAACATTAAGGAGAGAGATAGGGCGGTATGCCCCGCACTGCGACCAATCCTTCCCCGGCTTAGGAATCACTGCAATAGAAGCCTCCAAAATGTCCCCTGGGATCGCCCCGGGTTCTGAGAAGGAATTAAAAAGGCACGTAAGGAGGGGAGCGACCGGTGCACAAAATGTCATAGAAGCTCGCAGGGAAACCATCTGGCCCAGGCGTTTTTGCCAATTTAAGGCGTGAGATGGGGGCGATAACCTCTTCCGGCCGAATGTCACGCTCGAGATGTTCCGCCTGATCTATAGTAAGGGCTGGGAGGGAAACTGAGTCAAGAAAGGCCTCTCTGGCTAAGTCCCCCACTGGGGACCCGGCGTAGAGGTCAGCGTAGAATTCGCTAAAGGCACAAGCGATATCGGTATCCTCCGTGACGCGCCCACCGTCCCTCCAGAGAATGTCCTGCATGCTGTGGTGTTGTCTAGTTTTGCGCAGCTTATGGGCTAATAAGCGCCCACACCTATCTCCACTAGTGTAAAATGCGTGCCTTAGCCACAGAGCCGCGAATTCCGCCCGATCCTAATCTATAGCCGCTAGTTGTTGCCGAACCACTTTAAGTTGCCTCCATATTTGAGGGGCCCCCGTTCTCTGGTGCATTTGCTCCAGTTCCTTAGTCTGCTGAGTGAGTTCCTCCCGCTTACGTGCGCGTTTGACATTATCTGCGGCCGAAATTGCTATAAACTCTCCCGTTATGACGGCTTTCAACTCTGCCCATTGTGTCGCAAGTGTGGTGTCTGTATTGCTATTGTGAGAAAGCTAGTCAGTGATAACATGCTGTGTCCGTGTGACCACTTCCTTGCGGTGTAATAATGTCTCCCGAAGGCGCCAGGTCCGTATCTTGCGCTGGGTTGGTGGAAGGGAGAGGACAACTGTCACTGGTGCATGATCCGATAGGGAAGCAGTCCCTATTTCTACCACAGTCGCCAGCGCATGCACGGATGACGAAGCTAGCAGGTAATCTAAGCGGGCATATGTTTTGTGTGCACTAGAATAATAGGAGTATTCCCGACTCTGGGGGTCGAAGCTGCACCATAAATCCATGAAACCTAACTCGCGCAAGCTTGACAATCCCTCCGATGAGAAAGTACCTGATCGGGAAGTGCGTTTGCATGATCTTGCTATAGTGTTGTCAAAGAGCAAATTTAAATCTCCCCCCAACAGAATGTGGCTGTCCGGTGTGTTGGAAGCTTCAGTGATGGCTGAGTGAAAGAACTTTTCCTGACCTTCACTGGGGGCGTAGACTGACCCAATAGTAAATGTGGAAGCACCCAAGGAGAACCTATAGGTCAAAAACCTTCCCTTAATCTCCAACCCTTTGTGCAGTACCTTATCCCTGAATCGCTGAGCAACCAAAACGGCGACTCCTGCAGTCTTTGTGGTGCTGGAAGAGAAAAACTGTAGTGGGAACTTCAGGGACCGAAGGTGGAGGCAATCTGTCTGCAGCAGGTGTGTCTCCTGTAGGAGGCAGATATCAGCCTGGGAGTGCTCTAGGCGTGAGAGAACTGCCTTGCGCTTTACTGGATTATTCAACCCTCTCACATTTAACGTAAGGACTTTAAGCTCTGCAACTGGCATCTACTCGGATAGGGTCATGAGAAGCTAAAGGAGCACACTAGCGGAAGAATGCCCTGGACCTCGGGTGTCGCTCTTCCCTGGAATGCCTAGACTGGGGGCACCTACCGCAACCTCTAGCGCTCGGTGGACTTAGAACATCGGATCCCCCCCCCCCCACAACTTCCCCACCCCAAAGAAAATCCCCAAAACGAAACAAGGTAAGCACAATCATAGTGTCCAATCATCCGTAGGTAATTGGAAGTATAGTGAATCGGGGTAATTCGTCTAACTCTCAACAGCCCCCTTCCCGCCAATGGCCTGAGAAACATAACAAGCAAACATTTGGCCTTAGAAAATCATAAAAGTCAGCCGGTTGGAGACGAGTTCTGATCCAATGCGACCGTCTCCACTGCGGCCCGCTGGCCCTCCACGATCTCAGCTGCTGGGGGTTTCTTCACTCGGCGGCGCCTGCCCTACTGACGCCATCGGGCCTAGAGTCGTCTGTATCCACGGTATGGCTCGTCGAGTCGCCCTCCTCAGTAGGCGGGTCAATGCCCAGCAAACGGCAGGCTTCCGACAAAGATCGCAGCTGATAAAGTTTGTTGTCCAGTTTAAACACTAAGCGGAACGGGTGGCCCCAGCTGTAAGAGATGTCACGTTGTTGTAGATGGGTCATGACAGGCTTGAAGGTTCTACGTTTTTGCAACGTGAGGGCTGATAAGTCCTGAAACAGAACCGGTGACTGGCCTTGGAAGGACAGTGGATGCCTCTGCCTGGCTTTCTGGAGGATCTCTTCCTTGGTGCGATATTCCTGTACACAGGCCAGGATGTCTGGCGGCGGAACCGAAGAAGCCCGCGTGGGCCCACCCTGTGCCCTCTGTCATGTCAGAGCTCTGACTCCAGAGGACGTCCCAGAATGTGATTGAAGAGTTCCCTTGTGAATCGAAACCGATCCTTCGTCTTGTCGGTCAGCTTCACTCCCCGAATCCTAACATTGTGTCGCCGGGAACAATTCTCCAGGTCCTCAAGATGGGTCTAAAGGTTGACCTGTTGGTCATGTATCCGGAGGATTTCCTGTTGCAGTGCCGCTATTTCGGTGTCCTTTCTCGTCACTCTTAATCTCAAGCTCCGCGACACGATCGCCTATTCCGTCCACATCCCTGCAACCTCCATAATTTCCTCAGTGAACTCCTTCTCTAATGTGTGGATGTCCTCTCTCAATGACATAAACAGTGGCTCCATAAAGGCTTTGGTGATTGGCTCTGATCCGGTCCCCTGCTTCGAGGCGGATTGGGTTTGAATTTGAAGCCATAGCGTTGAACTGCTGACTCGCCTGGACCTTAGCAAACAGATCCTTCACAGTCTTATCCTTCCGCCCTCTGGAAATGGAGATTGTGTGCTCCAAGTGCTACAGCACCTACGTGTCCAGCGTGCTCTCCAGCCCGCTTCGCCCCAATATCCACAGTGGACCTGGTCGACTGCTGGTGGCTCGAAATGAGAAAATTGGCGGGCCTCGATGGGCCCGCCAATATAAGTCGTTGCGTGTGAGCCAGGCTGGGCAACCAGCTCATTCCCGCACCTTCAGTCATCCAGCCCCATGTTTGCCACCAAAGAGGCACCAAGATGCTCACCGCCTCGTACTCCTGTCCCGCCAGCCGCTGTCGCTCTCCCGGAGCAGCCGGCAAATCCGCGGCTCCACTCACTGGCACACTGCAGATCGTCGGCGCCGCCACCAACCTCCATCGATGCCAGGCAGGCCAAGCGGGAAGCCTCAGCTGCGCAAGTCGTCCTTTGCGGCCTCGCACCACGCTAATGTCCCAGGTCGCGCCTCTCACTGTGCCACTCTCGTCGGGGGGAGGTTGAGCAGACCAGCTTCCACCTCACTGCTACGGGGCTCCTCTCCTGTCTGCCGGAGCTCCGCCGGTCCGTGCTCCCAGCTCCGTCGGCTCAGGGACGGCGTGCTCACCACAAGATGGCGGCCCAGGCCCGGCTCCCCCGCGTCACTCCAGACCTCAACTGCGAGGGGACCGTCAGACCACAGCCCTCCGGGCCGCCGCTGCCAACACTGAAGCTCCGGTGTCCGCACCAATGCGCACTGATCCACTGGGTCCGTCGCCTTACCCCTCGGGAGTCTCGCCGCTGGCCTCTGCGTCTGGGCCTCTCCTCTCTAGCGCGGCCGCAAGACCGACCGGTGCTTGGTCGTGGGCAGCAAACTTCACCGCAGCAGCCACCTCCGATCCGGAAAGTCGCTCACGGGGTTCGGGATCAAAGTCGCTGCAAATGCTCAGGCCGACTGCTGCTGGATCGGCCCGATAGCCGGTGCTATAATAGGCCGACAGCGGGAGCTCCGGAGCCGTCCCTCCGCTCACACCGCCATCTTGGCCACGCCCCCTGCCTTTACTTTTTAACATACACATAGAACCTCTGGCTAGAAGAATCCGGTCAGAACAGAAAATTCTCCCTTTTAAATATCTGGACTGGATTAAAAAAGAAGCGGTATATGCTGACAACTTCTTAATCTATACATGCAATAGGGATGTATCACTTCCACTCATAATGGAACTAACAGAGACCTTTGGGAAAATCTCTGGATACATAGTAAACGAGGATAAAACAGAAACCATCAAACCATAAAAATGGACAGTGGATATAGCACCAAGATATAGCACCAAACTCGTATCAACCAAAAATGATAAGTAATTCAAAAAGTAAGTCCAGTGTGCCACTTGAAAAAAACGGTACCCTCTGTCCAGGGGCACCTCACGTAAAACGTGAATCCAAAATGTTTGTCATCCAGTTTAGGGCACCACTCCAATCATAAACAATCAGTTCAAATTTCTCAGAGTCCAAATCCAAATTTAGAAGTCTCGATATTTTCTCAGTTCATTTTTTATTATTTTCTTATACTCAAAAGAACCATCAGCCATGTTGGTTCTTTTGAGTATAAGAAAATAATAAAAAATGAACTGAGAAAATATCGAGACTTCTAAATTTGGATTTGGACTCTGAGAAATTTGAACTGATTGTTTATGATTGGAGTGGTGCCCTAAAACAGAAACCATGACTTGGAATGGCCCAGTTGACTCAACACTAGAAAAGTTGGAGATCAGATACCTCAGCGTAAGAATAGTTAAAGACCGGGACAAGATGGCTTTCATTAACTTTAACAGAATTTATTTGGAGTCTAAGAAATTACTGGACTTGTGGAGGTACCTGCCTCTATCGATTTTGGGGAACTTAGACAAAATTATAATTCTCCCCAAGTTTACCTTTATATTTAATACTGTACCAATACATTTTAAAACTGAGTGGTTCAGGATGTTACAAGGGAACCTAAGTAGTTTTAAATGGAAGAATAAAGCTGTTCGGGTAGCCTGGAAAAAACTGCGTAAAAAGAAAATAGACTGCACTATCGGATTTACAACTATACCATTGGGCCTTCTTCCTGAAAGAGGTTACACACCTCTTAATGGACAACATGCAAAAAATTCCTCATCCCCTAAGGGTTTTTAACAAAAAAAACTTCCGGAAGAAGGCATCTTGTTCTTATTTGAATATGGTCATCCCACATTTTTTAAAAGATCAAATTCAAGGTCTTACTAGCGGCCTGTAGACTATGGGTTCAAGTCAGGCGGATTCTTAGAATTCCGTATTACAGCTGCAAAGCCCCGATATGGAACTCACCGGGACAGCTGAATGCTTTTTAGATGCCCTAGCCATGCCTTTATCAACAGAGGGTCTGAAAAAATGCGAGCAGCTCTTTGATCAAGATTTTCTGGTATCATGGGGTACTTTAGCAGCAAACACTAACTTCACTCTATCAGGGTTTAAATATCAATTAACAAACTGGTCCCACAGCCAACGGCAGGTCGGGCTGGAAATAGAGTGGGAGGGAGAGTTATTGACGGACCAGAAATATGTGAAGGAGGTGCCCAAATGGTACTGGATGCTGGTTGAAGTAGAGGACAGCCCCCTAACTTTGCCAGAGGAGATATGAAAGATTTACCTCCCAGAGCCAGATATTCAAAGTTTGTGGCAAGTATCTGTGGCAACACTGGTTTACGGTGAGATCTGCACCTCTGAGGAGGAATCATCTGTTTACAATACACAGAGCGTACTGGTCCCCGAAGAGGTTTTCAAAGAGGGGTGGAAGCAAGAAGAGACTTTGCCCTAAGTGTACGCTTGAAAATGCAGATGGCGTCTATCTACTATGGCAGTGTGCGGGAATCCAACTCTTCTGGCAAGTAGTAGGTCAATTTCTGTCAAGATTATTTGGAGGCAATGTAGAGGTAAGCCTTCAGTTGGTTATCTTTGGGATTCTACTTGGTGCTGGGAACAATCACAAGTTGAGGAAAGTTCAGGCTCAACTTCTTTTTATTCTGATAATAATTGCATGCAGGGAAATCTGCACGAAATGGGTCTCTCACAATGCTCTATCTACACTTGAGTGGGTGTCTTACACTAGACATATTTGTAGGTTAAAAGGATAAAAATGTGGGATCCACTGCTTGCAAATTCTGAATGATATATTACATCGCACTTCAAAAATTGAGGAGGCTGGCAACATCGAACAAAACTTCCCTCACAAATGGTTTGAAGGAGGCCCTAAAAGGAGACTAAGCTATTACTAACATCGCTTCAGCCCAGTTCGCTCCCAGCTTTGATCTTGGGCCTGTGTCATTTATGAGGACAAAAAAAAAATGTACCTTTATTGTTAAGATTTGCCAGAGAATTAACTGTTCCAAAAAGTTCGATAGTAGAATTTTGTACTGATTCAATTTTCCTAGTATAATCAATAGATTTTTCAGTTAAAATGATAGTTTTATAGTCCCTGATACATTGATTGTATCTACTTTTCTCACCAGGATCATAATTTTTTCTCCATTTCTGGTCCGGTCTATGACAGAAGTTCTGCTCAGATCGTATCTTATCAGAATGCCAAGGGACAGTGGGTTTGCTCCTAGAACATTTTTGAGATTTTAAAGGAACCTTCTGCTCTACCCCGTACCAATCCATTTGGTGTATGAAAGAAGACTGGGCTTTTTGCAGATTTCCCTCCACTTTTTGCCCCCCATTTGTACTACTAGATGCTGGTTTTAGACTCTGACAGTGCACTGAAGCCTGCTAACTAGGTTCTTGTGCCAGTGCTTTCTCCCTAGAAGTGATGTGTAATTGGCATCCCAAATTGAAAGAGAACATACCTCCCTTGTAAGTCCCTGGTAAGTGGTACTGTGGTACCCAGGGCATTGGCGCTAAAGGGGATACTCAGGGCCTGCAGCACTGGTTGTTCCACCCTGAGCGGCCCAAGTAAAAAGATGGCAGCAGGCCTGCCATTGCAGACTGCAGGGACAGTGTTCACTGCTCCATTTCGACTTTTCCCTCACCAAGTGTGACATAACAGTGCTTTTAAGAATATGTCAGTCACCTCTATAGAAGGTCTCTTATGCCAAGGAGGCAGGGTGCAGTATACTAAGAATGTAGACATGTACGTGCAAGCTTATATGTCTCTATACCTGCTTTACCATTAAAGTACACTATACGTAAGGCTCCCTGTTTTCACTGATTTTTACAAATAAATACTGACAGAAAACATTAATTTTCTTGTCTGTATTAATTTTTAAATGTGGATAAAAACAAAAATTGGGTTGCTTTGTGAGTAATTCTCAAAATTGTTTGCCATGACTACCAGGCCAATAGATGTGTGGATTAATAGACAAGGGGGTTAAATAATAAGGACATTTTAGTAAAGATGTTTTAACAGCAGTAGATATGCACAAGGTTGATACTGAGATGTACATATTTTCATATAAGTGCACTGATTTATGTTCTGTGAGTGTTCACAGCTTTGAGACCTGGCAGACATTCAAGCAAGAGTGCATATTTATTTGGTTGAATAAATGTGGAAATATACTAATTTCAGCTTCATTTTCCACAAAACCCAAAAGGAATACGGATAAATACAGATAAAATTAGCAAAAAAGAAATATGGATAAATACAGACAGAAATGGCAAAAACATAAATACCATAAAACTGGGAGCCTAACTATAAGTGATAGGCAGTCCATAGGATAACATGAGACTTGCACCCAGTCACATCCGGGTTGCTAGCTCCATTATAATACCACCTAACTATGTTTAGTTTGGTGTTAAACAACTTGCCTATTCTCCCCTGACATGGATGATGTCAATGGTGTAGTTTGCAGGGTTTTGCTACGCAGAACTCTGCGAAGTTACCAAAAAACTCTGCGAAGTTCCGCGAGTGGGGGAGTGCAGTGCGAACTGCAGTTTGTGCTGGTATTCCTGCTGCTCGGGTAGAAATTCTTACCATTCGCGATCATGAACTTACCGTTGCGAGTGGGAAAATAACTGTGCTGCACATCACGGAGCGGAGTTTTCTGCACTCCGCGAGCTCCGCGGAGTGCAGAAAACTCCACTAACGGAGCGAAGTTCACCGCCCAGGCCTAGTGGCTACCTAGCGGTTGCCCTATGTAACGTGCTATGGCTGGCCGGTCCGGGTTTTCCTTCCCCAGCTGCCACCAAGACTGTCTTCTGACTTCCTGCCATGCAGTGTCAGCACTTCTAGGATTCCAAACAAAGGCTTAGGCAGGAAAGAGGTCACACCTCCTTGCAGCCAAGTGGGCTAGAAAAGTGACACAGAGCGTTGAACATCAAAGGCTGCACTGCCACTGATATGCATCTGGACAGTGCCCTTGAGGAGGACACCGCCCTTCCCTTGCCTCAGCCATGCTTGGACCCTGGCAAGGCTGGAAATTAGGTATGTAGGAGGTGTACACCTCCAGGAAGACTGGCCACACCTCCACGGTGAGCAGCCGCATCTGTACACCTAAAGTTAATTTCTGACATCTTTAGGAGGGCAGAAATAGTGGGCTCTGAGTAGACAAGGTGACCTACACCATCGGGTGGGTCACCTCCGGAGCGGATTAGCTGTAAGGGACTAGCTATCCATTGGGTCCTAGCTCCCACACCCCTAACTCCCTTAAATCCATGATTTAAGAGACCCCCATGACCAGAATCTCAATTTTCCTATAACAGGACTTTGCCCACCAGCACTAAGTAGAAGCGGGATATTGTGTCCCTGAGGCAACAGACTTGAACCTGAGTGAACAACCCTTGTACTTGGCTAAAACTCGACACTCCCGAAGGAAGGGAGGGACCCATGCCCTGGAGGAAGCAGTCCCCTGCAAAGTGCAGGTAAAGCGACGCCCACGATCCAAAGAATCGCTGGCAATCGGGCAGTCTGAGGGATAAGCCAAAGTTAAATATTGTAGTGCACTGTGGGAGTTGTAGTCTGCCTTAGTTTCACCAAAGGTTCAAGCCACTACCGCACTCCCCTGGAACTCCAAATGTCAAAGTTCCTTTATGTTACTTTTACTGCTTGTTGGTCACCAGTCCGGTAACCGACCACTTAACTTAAGGCTGTATTAATAGGGTATTCAACATAAGCAACAACACCCCTCTTGTGATTTTGCATCCCCTTTCTGGCTGCACCGTTTCTCTGGGAAAATAAGCTTTACAGCGCATCCTTTTTAGGGCCTCTGACACCCACGACAACCACTGCACTCAGGCTCCACAGGTCAGGTAAAATAAAACTGATTGTTGTCGTCTGGTCCTGGCCCCCTCCTCTCTCCCCCCACCTCTACCCTGCAACGGTGGAACACAAATCGACCTCTAAGTGACTGATTGTCACAAGTAGTTTTTGCCATTGACTACAATGTTAAATTACAGCTGTATTATTGCACTTCTATTCCATTGCTTTGAAAATCCATAACTCCGGTTATATGTATGTCAGATTTCTATTGAGTAATCTCAATTACTATTTGCCACACTACCAGGACCGAGCAAAAGATTTATTGTTGTGGATCCAAGGATCATCTTTGAGGGATTGTGATAATATTGCATGGGCATTGCGGGCTTGCCCCTGCTGCTCCGTCATGGTTGATGTGGTGGAGCGACGGGGGCAAGCATGTGCCTGCACCTGGCATCTACTGGAAGCAATCAGACATTGTTCAAACAGGGAACCACACAAAAGGAATTGTGGGTTAATTATATTCCCTTCAGTTTCAAGAGAACCCCGGCTGGGGTCGATGGTGATACTATACATACATTGATGTTGATCCTTTGGCGGCACACAAGCCGATTGGTTGTTCTCTTTTGAATTTCATCCCTTGAAGACTGTCCCATGGTTTTGTCAGCATTTTAGTCCTGAGGAAGACCCACTGTGATGCATAGTTATTAACACATAATTATAGGGTCAAAACGTCAACAGCATTGTTTAATGTCCTGCATCAGCTATCCTAAAACCGAAAACAAAGATAAAGGATTGTTTGAACCTTGATTTTGATACATCAGCCATTATCTGTTTTCATCTTCTTATGTTTTGTATGTGTGAACACTGGGATTATTGTATCCTCACAATGTATATGTCTTTTGATTTATTGTATGTTCTGTATATGTTAGGGGCAGCTTAATGAAAAAAAAACATGTATAAAACCTACAAAAAAGTAAACAAAATTGTTGTACTGGATGTAAGTTCGATATATGACAATGAGTATACCAAACTAGAAAGAGTCTTTTGTGTCGTGACTGTGGTTTTTTCAGCTTTTATTCTTTCGATTGGTCTTCACAAGAAAGCTGACACAAATATTTTCTCACTTGTAGATAGGGGTTGATGAAGAAAGGTTTTAATAGAAATAAAATCGTCCACTTCTTTGTCCAAAGGGATCTTTTTGTGACCATTAGTTTTATAAAACCAAAAACAATTAAGCATCAAACAGAAGGCCAGCAATATTGAACCGGTGTTTTTTGGTTGATATTTCCACTTGTGGGGAAGATGTATGCAGGGAGTTACCTGGTATCTTCACTGTCGAATTGGGTCTGCTTACAAACTACCAACACCTGATTAAACTTAAAGTGAAATGTCAAGTTTATATCTCATAAGTGCTACCCCATTCTCCATCTGCTGTTTGAGCCAAAGTGGATCTTGATAGGCTAATGGGCATGGGTGTCTTTGAACAAATAGAGAATTCTGAGTGGTTAAAGCCTATTGCCATGGCCACCAAAGCCGGAGGGCAAGATCTAGGGCTATGTGTTGATCTTAGAGATCTCAATTGGAACATTTGGGTTGACAGGCACCCACTTCACACACTTCACGAGATCATTAGCTCTATAGGTAATGCAAATCACTTCTGTGTTCTAAACTTATCTGAGTCCTACCAAGTGGAATTTCACCCAGACTGTTAACCTCCCTTATAATGCAATTGAGAGCTTATTGTTTTGGAAGAATGTTTTTGCGATGTCTTCTGCTGTTGGTGTATTCCAGTGAATTGTACAGCATTTCTTAGGGGAGTCCCCAACATAGTTCCCAAGATGGTATTCTAGCCTATAGACCCGCACAGCAGAGCCAGGGCGTCAGGGCCTCAAGGAGGTGAAATGGTGCATTTGTGTACGTTTGTTGACTATTTCAGGGTTAACCATCTCTCAGGATGGCATAAAGCCCCAAATAAATAAGGTGGTAGCATTAAGAAAGCCCTTGCTCCCAACAACAAGAAGGAAATGAAACCCTATGCCTTTAAAAAAAAGAAAAAAACATGTATTTTATGGAGTTTTGCCAACATCCATATCACACTTGCTGACCCATGTTCTCCCTCCCTCCAAGTTGCCATGGACTGTAAAGCCAGACATTCTCACACCATATGCATAAATGCAGCATTGCTTTTGCCGCATCTAGGGTGTTTCGTGCAGTAGGTTTACTCGTTTTGGTGTTGTGTATATTCTGTGGAGGTAGTAATATAAGAATTAATTTAAAATGTGCTGTGCGGGATACAGTTTGTGTGTGCATCAGTATTTTTGTTCAGTCTGTGTCACTTACCTGGCCACTCAGGTCTTGTCCCAAGTGTTCTCTTAGCAGACCCAACCCTGCTTTAGCCTGTTCCTGCAGTGCCTTGTATAGTAGTGACTTGCATGTCACTTTCCGGAAATCTCATAGATGCAGGCCTTTGTGCGTCTCAGAATCTGTTAGCCCCACCACCATTGTGTGGTTGTAGTGACCAGATACATGCCAGCTATCACAACATACAGTAACTCCAAGACAGTGAGTTGAAGGCCTTTTCAATATCTATTTCCAATGTGAGTGCCGACTCAGGGAGTGCCGCAGAGTGATCAATTATGTGTATTATTTATCGTATATTTTGAAAGGTCACATGTGTGGGACTAAACGCTGCCTGATCTGAGTGGATCAGCTTTTGTATGCTGGGCATCACCCTATCAGCTAGTATACGGCTAAGAATTTTATGGTTAACATTTAATTGGGAGAGCTATCTGTACGACCCAGCGTCCGAATTTTTTCACCCTGATTTGGGCAATGTCATCACCAGCCCTTAACTCATACTGCTTGGGAGTTCCCCAGCGACCCTAGCAGTGTTAAATAGTTTGGTTAGTCTAGGATGAGGTGGTCTGCATAAACCACATAAAACTCCCCCGGAAGCTGTGTTTGACACTTTCCCCCATGCCATAGCCCGGATCACCCTCTCTCACTTCTTGCTCTGAGATAGCTACACCCCGTGGTTCTATCTCTGTTACCGGAGGACGCACCAATTTTGCATCAATAACACAGGTATGGATTAATTGTGCTCGCCACTTTTCCTGCATGTATAGATGTGTGTAATATTACACAAGCATTTACAATGCAATGGCCTCGTCCTTGTTAAAGTTAGAGCTATTGGCATTGCTCATGACATTTTTGTTTTTAAAACATAAATAAATGGCATTGTCATTTACAATGCCAAGCGCTTAATCTCTCGCAAATGCGAGACCTATTGCATTTGCACCCACACACACACAGAGACAGAGCCACACGCACCCACACACACAGAGCCACACGCACCCACACACACAGAGCCAGACACACAGCGACAGAGCCACACGCACACACACACAGAGCCAGACACAAAGAGACAGAGCCACACACACACACAGAGCCCCCCACACACACACACACAGAGCCACACACAGAGCCACACACAGAACCACACACACACAGAGCCACACACACAGAGCCACACACACACACAGAGCCACACACACACACACACACAGAGCCACACATACACACACAGAGCCACACACACACACAGCCACACACACACACAGAGAGCCACACACACACACACAGAGCCACACCCACACAGAGCCACACACACACAGAGCCACACACACACACACAGCCACACACACACACACAGCCACACACACACACAGAGCCCAACACACACACACAGAGCCCAACACACACACACACACACACAGAACCCAACACACACACAGAGCCCAACACACACAGAGCCCAACACACACACACACACACAGAGAGCCACACACACAGAGCTACACACACAGAGCCACACACACACACACAGACACACACACAGAGCCACACACAGAGCCACACATACACACAGAGCCACAAACTATTTTAACCTGTTTTTTGTTATAAAAAGTTTTCTAAAATCGCTTTTAAAAATATAATCTAACATCTTTTTTATGTAATGTTATTTGTTGACCTGAGTTAGGGGTCTGAATCAAATAAAATTATTATTGATTGATTGATTGATGCCCCTATGTCCATCGAGGGATCAAGGAGAAAATGGAGGGATGGGGTGTGGGGGATGGGTTGAAACACCAATGTGCCTTGCCATGTGCCGCTATGCCAAGCCTAGTGTCTACATGTATAGTGTAGAATATGGCACAATTGGCTTGTGCTACCTTGGCCACTTGGTGTTGACTTGCATCAGATGTCAGCCCCTGTTGTGGTATGTAAAATCCCTCCCAAAATGTGAGATGATGTATTAAAGAATGTATGACAAGTGTGGTAGAATCTACAGGGGACGGTTAGAGAGACAGTGACGGGATTTGAAGAAGGCCAAACCCATTTGTACCTTTTCATCGTAACAATGCCCATCTGAGTCCAGGGTGTTAGATGACCCTACGCAGGACATGCAAACACCTGCCCCAAATTACAAATGGCTTTATCCGCATTGTCTGTCACGCGTGATACCCTCAGCCATTCGTGTTTTTTTAACAGCACTTTGCAAACTGATACTAGCAGGTCTGTTCGGACGATGATATACAGAAAACAAAGGCCACAAATAGTTGTGGCTAAAAAGCTAGCAGCATTTAACAGGCTCGTTGAAACTGATGCCGTTAAGTCATTTGACGTGACAGTTACTTAGGCGCACTGGGTCACACCGAGCTCGCAGGTGTCCCATTCTTATGTATAAGGAGTTTGTTCATTCAGTCCATTCTGCGATCTGTGCTCCTGTTCACGACTAAAAAATTAGAACTAGTCTAAAAAAGGCAAAGAAAAAAACAGATTTGGCTATGCTACTCACATAGAAATCTAAGAACATAAAGAGGTCTGGCAACACACAAGCCTTCTATCTGAAAACAGACCCTCAACCTTACCCCCTTCAGACATCAACTCTTATAAAGCCCGACCCGCTGAAAGAAACCACCAGATCAACCAAGTCCCTAGATCTGAGGACTACTTTGGTCAACCCGATCGCAACTTACATCGACCCGGCACCCGTCATAACCGCTCCATCTGACCAAGACAGCCCCGCCCATGCCTCGGTATCTTCGCTCTCCAGTGTTTAGTTCTCCAATATTCCAAATACTTCTGGATTCTACGCAATCACCGCGCGCCTAGCCTCCAATGAACAGGAAGGAGGCGCCGACAGGTCTAGCTGCAAACAAACAAAAAAAAGCCGAAAAGAAGCCAAATGTATAAAACGACGAGAACTGGTTAAAAAATATTTTCAGGTTAGTGGCAGTGGAACTTTTAGGTAATGAGTTTGGCGCTTCATATTTCTGTTTAAAGTGATCCTTTGAGCGAGGCTTGCATGCCTCAACAGGAAGGAGGCACCGGCAGGTCTAGTTGCAAACAAAAAAAAAAGCCGAAAAGAAGCCAAATGTATAAAACGACGAAGGATCGTAGAAGCCAACAACTATTTGATGCGTCGGGGAAGGTCGGATTGTTCTGAATTTGCAAGATACTTGTGGCACCAAAACACCACCATCTTCCTCCGAGGCAAAGCAGAAATGCCTCGGAGGAAGGCAGAGTCATTTTGGGATTAAGGGGCGTGTTTTTCATTCTCTCCTCTTCCCATTGGCTGGAAGGTAAAATTCCAGCCAATGGTAAGAGGAGAGAAAGTAAACGGAAAGAAATGAAAAAACACACCCCTCAATCCCAAAAATACGGGGCTTGAACGGAGTGACGCCCCTCTCCTCCAATGGCTGGCCTCCGTTTAGGAAGCCAGCCAATGGAGAAGAGGGGCGGGTTCAAGCCCCCATACTGCAAAACATAAAATCTTGGCTGCGCGAACACTTCTGCTCAGTGTAACACTAGGCCGAGACCTAAAAAGGAATTATGTATTTCTACCTGCGAGGGTACCACCTCATGGCGTGTATTCTTGATGCTTAGTATTTGGGTGCCCCGTTTATCAGGGTTGGCCAGCAATGCTAGGAGTCTGCCCGTTTTATCGCGCTCATACTGTGCCTTGTCAAGGTTACGAGTGACAGTCATAGCTCCACAGCCTTTCTGTTAGGGTCAACACTGACTCACGCTCTTCCCACAGCCTGGATTAAGTGGTAGGTTTCTCGCTCATGGTTTTCTGCAGTTTATGGAGTACCTCCTCCTGTTTCACGATATCTGCCAATAATTGTGCACAGACCCAGCACATTGTTGCCGTGCATTGTCCACACAGGACCTCTTTGAAGGCTTCCCAATCCCACAAGCAAGAGGTTGCTCTCCCCTCATTCTCATTGATGTAGTTATTGATGGGTTCACTAATGGTGTCACAGAACACTGGGTCTTCCAATAACGATATATTGAGCCTCCAGCCTGGTGTTTGAGGCCTAGGGTTGTCCCACCACAGTTTGGCATCAACGAGGCATGGTCTGAGTGTGTTCTGGCTAGGTATTCTGCTGCTTGCACTTTTGTTTGTAATGCTTTGTTAAAAGAATCTAATGGAGGCGAACATACAGAGAATGCAACCCCGAATAGCAAGAGTATTCCTTACAGACAGAGTGTCCACTAATTCCCAACGTTCCACCCAGTTCCAAAACCCCCAAACAGTGCAGTGTGGCGCCCAGCAGCAGTAGGTGTGATCTATCTAGATTCATGTCAGCAACACAATTAAAGTCTCCTCCCACAATTAGTGGGTAGTGGGCAACCTTAGCTAGAACCAAGGCTAACTTTTCTAAATAGGTGCAATGGTATATATTGGGTGCATATATATTGAGGAAAACTCTGTACTTCCCATCTAGTTGTCCTGCCAGTAATATATATCACTTTTCTTCTCCTCCATTTCAGTATAAAGCGTGTATGCTACCCCTGGGAGGATTCATATGAGTACTTCCCTCATCAATGCAGAGTAGGATGTGTAATGTACCTTATCCTTCCACCACTTTTGCAGGGCCTGACCCTCTGTGCTCGTTAGGTGTCTCCTATAGGAAGACCACTTGGGCTTTTGCCATTTGAATTATGCCTGTACATTGTAACATTTAGTCGGAGAGTCAAGTCCCCGCACATTCTGTGTAATGATTCGTAAGCACATTATTCGCATGTGTTAGAGTGGACATTTCATGATCTGATCTCCACTGGTCCCTCCCCATCGTTGTCATGCAGTATTAATTCTGTAGCATTGGATAACAATAAAAGAGTGGCAAATGTGGCTGTAATATAAAAAATGACCAACTCCCCACCCAGATTGTTGTGCCAAAGTACCCTGTCCAAACCAATTCAGTTGTTTGCCCGAGTACGTCAGGAGGTGGCCACCAGCCAAGCCAGCCTGTTCCTGCCTTCCCATAGCAGTCAAGTCAAGTCAAATGGTCTTTATTCGGATATAAAATATCCATAAAAGTACAAATCATCACTGCCAATATACATATAACATACAATCATCAATAAGAAATGCAAAAAGAGTTAAAAATGGGATAGGACAATAGTCTTACAATCAATAAATAACATAAAACCAGTGTGCAAGGCGTAGCAATAAAGTGCAAGTGAACGCTATGTAAACCTTCAGTAAGCACAAAATCTAACAGCGTTATTGTACAAAAATCGCAAGTTTGTAAACTTTGAACTCAGTGCAAAATAAGCAATTGTAAACATCCAACTAAGTGCAGAATAAGCTATCACATATATGCTAAATTCAAATCAAAAAGCGATGACAAGTGTATAGCATGTTTCAAGGTGCATTCATGGAGGCTCGTGAACGTACCACTGCTCGCAAAAATGAGCTTACTCGAAAAATCATGTCATCACAACCCAGCTGCATTATTTCTTGGTATGCCAAAGTATAATCAGTGATCGCATTTACCTTAAAATAGGGGATTAAGTATTGTTTGGTATATCTTACGTAAAATTTACAAGAGAACAGGAAATGTAACATTGTTTGTTTGCAACCAATGCCACATGGACAACATGTCTCCTCCAAGTTACTATTAAAACCAATCGGGAAACAGATTGAATATTTTATACTGTTATCCCTGAGGCGAAAAAGCAAACTCCTATTCCATCTTCCAATGTTTTTCCTGAGATAGTCCTGTGGCATATAATAATCGTTACTTGATAACCTCAGTATGGGGATATATCTAATAATTGATGGTTTACAAAACTCGATGTTTCCTCTTTCTTCACGATATAAATCATATAGTGCCCCTCTCACTGCCTTTAAATTTATACCGTCTGCAGCTAAGGGAAGATGAAAAGTATATTCTAGCTGAACGCTGGCTAGGCTATTTTGCACTGCACTAAGCCAGGGTGTGCTTTTACCCCTATCACATTTAAGGCAATCTGTGATAATTTCTTGAGTTAAAATTGCAGCTGGATTTTGCCATATCTTTAGCCAAAATAAAGCAGGTCGGGATTTAATAAAATCCTCCACATAATGTAAATTTAATTCTTTATGAGATATGTAGGTAGGTGAGGAAATTTGTGCCCCTAAGATCTTTCTGCAGAATCTATTTTCCTCCATTTGTATTCCATTACAATTTACATGCCCCCATACTTCGGCGCCATAAGTCGCCGTTGGCAGGCATTGGGTTTTATAGATCTGTAATACTGGTATCACCACCTCTGCCTTCTTGGGCTGTCGCAGGCTGATGATAGAATTAATTGCCGTACCAAGTTTATTTCTACCTTTAGCTACATGCGATCGCCATGATCCTGATTCTGAAAAGACTAAACCCAAGTAAGGGAAAGTGCTGGTTCTTTTTAACCGCTTGCGCGCTACCGCGTTTTCCCGCTGTACGCGGGAAATTAAAAAATGGCTTGTTTATGACAAAGCCAGCTCGTCATCCGCGCAGCGCAGGTAACGCTGATGACGAGCTGGCTTTGTCATCAGCGCCGAAGGGGTTAAAGATCACTTCCCGACATTATGTGCTTAATATGGTGCTTTTTTGGCCCACAGACATTATGTAAGATTTTTTAAAATTGGTGCAAAGTCCCAAATCTGCCATAAAAGATACAAAGCCTAAAATTAAAGTGTGTAGTGCTTTTGGTGTGCGGCCCATAAGGACCGCATCGTCCGCATATAAAAGTACGGGGTAAAGTTGACCATTAATTTTCGGTATGTCACGTGTTAATTCAGACAGGGAATTATTTAATTCATTTATATAAAGAATAGAAAGCAAGGGGGCTAGAACACACCCTTGTCTAACCCCTCTGCCAATTAGAATATCCCTAGAAACCTCTCCTTCATTATTGATCCTCCCCTGTGCTTTCAGATCTCTGTGCAAATACGTCAAAAAGTGCACAAGTGCAGCGTCCAACCCATAGTTTAAAAGAATCTCCCATAAACGTGAACGGTTAACAAAATCAAAGGCTGAAGTTAAGTCCATAAAACCCAAATATAAAGGTACTTTTTTGGCAACAGTATATTTTCCCAATATAAGACTCAAATTTAGGCACTGTTCAACAGTTCCAACACTACTCCTAAAACCCAACTGGCAACAATTTAAAATTTGCTTGTCCTCTGCCCAATTCCTGATCTTATTAAAAACAACCCTGCCCAAAATCTTCAAGGTATTATCAATCAAGGATATTGGGCGATAGCAGCTAGGGTTGGCTCTATCCCCTTTCTTAAAAATGGGCACAATTATACTCGTTGACCAGGTTTTTGGAGTTGGAGTATTGGTCAAATTATTAAAAACATTACATAAAAGAGGGGACCAGAAATCCGGTTCAGATTTAATGAGATCAATTGACAGACCATCTGAGCCTGGGGCTTTATTACCTGCGCTTTGATGTATTGCATCTTCAACCTCAGCTAATGATATTGTCACATTAGTAACTGGGGGGGTAACTATTAGTGCTTGTTATATGGGCTATATATATTCTTGAAAAGTGCTCCTCCCATGCTTTACTAGGTATATTACAGTTTAGGGGAGTAATGTTCGATCCCATAGACCGCATTGATTTAACCTCTTTCCAAAACCCAGTTACATCTTTGAGAGCAGCGGCGCAAGCAAGGGAGTCCCACCGTTCCTTTAATACCTCCTCTGCATGTAATTTAGTTGCTTTCTTGTAGCGCTCTCTCAGTGATCTAACTAATATCATATCCCTTGGTTCGCAATTTAATGCGTCGCGCTGAGCCCTATTGGCCTGAGAACAAGTACCATCAAACCATCTAGGGTTCTTGCCCTGGCTCATGACAGGTTTAGAGATCTCATGTTTGATTCCAGCACATAGCCCAGAAAAAGCCTGGACTATCTCTGTTCCTGAGCATGTATTAGACAAACACGTCTCCACTAATGACGGATAGGGTTTTATGGTACGGGCAAGTAAGGCTTTGTTATCTATGCCCTTCCAAATCACTTTCAGTTTGTCAGTAGATACCACCAGGTTTTTCACCCCTATTTCTTTTCGTTTTTTAAATTTGTTAAAAAATCTAATAGTTATTAAAATTGGGTTATGATCGCTGTAACTTGTGCCTAATACTTTAGCCTTGACTAAAACATTCTCAAGAGAGGAAGAAATAAAAACATAATCTATGGTAGAAGAACAACCACGACCTCTATAGGTAGGCAATGGACATTTATCTGACTCGCATCCTGCTTTGTCCATTACATTAACCAAATCGCGAGTAGATAGATAACTTGACAATTCCTCCCCTCTTCAACACGGAATTATCCGGACAGATGTGACAGGAGACTTGTCTGTTCTATTATACAAATGGACATTAAAATCCCCCCACCCCCCAGACAAATTCCATCTAATTTGCCATACCTTTCCTCATCTACCAGATCATCAATAAATCCAAATAAATTGATAAAATTCTTATTGGGCAGTGATGTAAAATCATTATTGTAAAAGTTTATTACACATAACGTAATTCCCTGCGTATAAATCAAAGCCTGGAAATTCGCATCATTTGTCTCCAAGGGTTTTATGTTGCTGGCCGCAGTGATCTTCATCCATATAGATAATCCCCCGCTAGGTCGGCCAAATTCGGGACTAGGTACAATATTATTATAACAGGCAAACCCCTCAAGTAACAGGCTGCTAGTGCACCAAGTTTCTTGGAACATTAAGATGTCAAATTGACTAACCAAGTTAATCCACTCCATTATAGTCAATTTAGCTTTTAAGCCTGCGATGTTCCAACTAAGTATGTTTAGATTTTGATCTAAGAGTCGTGGATCAGAAGTCACGGAACAAGTTGCTAATGATGATTTTACCGAGCAAATTTCTTGGGGGGTATCAATCAGCCTAGATTCAACAATAACCGGACAGTTCAACAATAATCCCACTTGCCCTTCTACAGTATTCAAGGGTCTGTTTGGTAGTCAGTCCTGCCTCTCCAGGTCAGATAGAACTGTGAACCTATTGTGTGTAGAGTATACGGACTGGCTGGATTATATCCTCTCTGTTGAGGTCTATAGAAAAATCCCAACGATACTGGATGATATTTGTGGGACCGTTAAACTGATCAGACGGAACTTTCAGTAACCATTTCACCAGTGAAGGGTACCTCAAATTCGCGACTATACAGTCTCCCATGATGTCTTTAGTAGAGGCTCCTACCCATCCCACCCTACGCACCATCAAAATATCGTTGGCAATCTCCCGCCCCACCCCCTTATACTTGCACAACCAATCAATACATTTATTTTTAAGCTGGTCTCAAGACTCGTTTTGATAATCTCTAAGAGGGGGTACACCAGCTAGGATTATTGCATTAGGGCATGCTTCTGGGGGTAGATGGAGGACAACCTCTGCATGTTTTTTAACCTGTGAGGCAATAGTAGGCCTATTGCTTGAATCAGGGGCTGGTTCTGCAAGGGCCGGCGCAGGCACTGCAGCCGAGGCTACTATGGGGGTTGAGTGATCGCTAGGGGGCCTATTCTCTTCAGGCGCTTTTTGCAATGGCGGCATGCTAACCACAGTACTAGACACAGTATTGGCTGGAAAGCTATTTGTTTTCCCATTACATTTTTCACATGCATTATTGATACCAGACAATGCACAAGTACCACTCCCCCTGCGATTCCTTTGTTAATTGCTTCCTTGTCCTTTAGAAGCCTATCACCCCTAACTTGCTCAATAAGCCTAGTCCCTTTTCTTTTGGCCTCCTCTTTCTTCACCAGGCTTTCCAATCTATCAAAGACGTTTAAAAATAGCATTAAATTATTTATCTATTAGACTTTTCAGACGGTTAAAAGTAGAATCCTCTATAGTATCAATTAGGTTTTCATTAGACCTTCCTTGTATGCCGTTTCCCAGTGCTGACTCAGTTTGTGTACAAGCAGAAGGGTGGACAGCTTCTGCTTTAGTCAGATCTAACAGTACTGTTGTTTAGTTGCACGGTAGGACTAACAGACACCCCACTAGACCCAACTGTTCCTCGTGACTACAAACTCATTGGGGTAGGTAGAGATTTGTTGTGGGGGGGCTGTTTCCTCTTATTTGTGAACAGTTTCGCAGGGCCTCTCTTCCTTTTCTCCCCCACATTTTTTGTCGTTATAGCCGCGGATATGACACTGTTTACGACTTGAGGTCCCTGCTGAGAGTCTGAAATGTCTGTTACGTCACCATTAATCACAGGGTCCTCAGGTGCATTTCCGCGGTGGGTAGATTTATTTATTATTATGGCTGGTGAAAATGGAAGAGGAGCCACAAAGCCACCCTCCTCTAAACCATCAGAAGGAATTTGCTATGATGTTAATTGGCCCATGGAAAGTCTTCTCTCTGTATTTTCAATCTCCATGTTAACTATATTCACCGCGTTTTGCAACATATTTTCAAAGGAGGATGTAATGATAGTGGTAGTCTTGGGAACCGAAGTAATAATGGGGGCAAAGCGTTTTCCCCTTGTTTTCTGGAGTATACTCACTCACCGCACTCAACAGCTTAGGGGGGGGCCCAGCCCGGCCTCGTCTGGCCACAGACGGTCCCGCCCTTGTCCCGGGCTTAACCCGCGACACGGGGGCTGAGCTTTGATTTATGCGCCTCCGGGCACGGTGAGGACGTAGACGGCTTCCCCTGCTGAGGCTTTTGGGGCTTGTGGTCTCCCTGATTCCCTGTTCCACGCCTGCCTAGCTGTGATGTTTGGAGCTCGGGCGGCGGGTGGGAACCAACACGGGCGGCAACAGGTGAGGAAAATCAACTGCTCCTCTTGCCCCTCGCAGGAAAAGTATCAGGGCCCCTGCTCCACCGGGCCTGAGCTTTGATTTATGTGCCTCCGGGCGCGGTGAGGACGTAGGCGGCTTCCGCCGCTGAGGCTCTTGGGGCTTGTGGTCTCCCAGATTCTTTGTTCCACGCTCGCCAAGCTGTGCTGTTTGGAGCTCGGGCGGCGGGAGGGAACCAACACAGGCAGCAACAGGTGAGGGAAATCAACTGCTCCTCTTGCCCCTCGCAGGAAAAGTATCAGGGCCCCCATAGCAGTAGGAGCGTGACCAATCTCATTGTCTAGTTTAGTTATGTTGTTGTATTTGGCCAGTCACTACATAGCGTAGGCCCTCATGCTTACAGTGGATGCTCCTAGTCCCCAGTTCCTACAGATCCTCTGCCAGCCTGGGTTTTTGTACCGACCCATGGTGCTGCGCTTTACTAGAGGCACCCGAGCCACTGGTGTCTGCCTCTGAATCTGTGCCAGGATCCGAATCCAGCACCTCAAACATGTTTTTATGATAATGCATGGCATCTGCCACTACTTGCGCTCTCGCCTCTGGTGCATGTTCTTCTGTGGGACAGTTCTGGGTCTGTCTGCTGTGCTGTTTCCATGCTCTCCTACGTGTCCATGACGCTCCAGTCACCTCAGCCTCATGTTGTGTGTTCATGCCCTTGGGGTGCTGTCAGGTCCATGTCTCCTATGGAGAGTAGACGAAATGCATGGTCTTTTCCTCCACTACTTGTAGCTGTAATGAGAAGAGCAGGGCACACCATAGTCGAGGTGTGCGCAATTGCCTTTTGACTGCTATGTAGGAATTTTGTTGGGCCAGGATAGTCACGGTGTAGTCCGGGTATGCAGATACATTGGTTTCCTCAAACTTCCAGATGAGTTGCAAAATCGCTGTAATTCAGCAGTCATGCAATAGTTGGGCGCGGAGTCCTGGTGGGCACCCCCGAATGTGATGCGCTCTTTCAATGGAGAAGAGCTTAGGTAGTTTGACAGCCAATACTGCTGCTGTTAGCCAGGGATCCAGAAATAGTTTTGTGTTGGAGCCTTCAGCTTTTTACAGGCAAATGTTGTTGCACCTGGAGCGGCCTTCTGCATTCTCAGCTCTGGTCCAGAGCTTCTACACCTCTGCGTCCACTTGTTGCAGTTGATTCTGCACATCTGCACTGTGGGGCATAGTGCTGTTAATGTGGACTCCGTGTCATCCACATGGTCTTAGAGCTTCTTGTGATCTGTACGTAACAGGGACACCTCCACCGTCATCTCGATCTTTGTTTCAAGGGCAGTATTGGGATTGTGAATAGCTTGGAGTATTTTTTCAAACTGGCTAGTATGTTTCTCCATGGTCGTTTCAATATGGATTAGCAGACCCTTCCCTGACTGGTTCGGAAGTATACGTGTCCCATCATGAGGAACAATGGGGAGCATCATCGCCGACTTGGGTTACACCATCGCAGCTTAGACGCTGGTTCTCAGGCTATATGGTGTGCCAGTAGTCAATGCCAGCTTTTCACTTGGTTCCACTAGTGAATGAGACCACGGGTGTGCCCAGCCCATACTGCAATGTGGGTAACCTCTCCCCAGGACCAGGTCACTGGAAGCAGCATCCGTCACAGAGGTGGTCCCAGAACTCTCTCTCACCAATATGTGTAGGTATCAGCAGCCCGCAACAAGTCTCCCGATCGGCCTAGTCCAGCGGCACACTCTGAGCATGCCAGAAACACTCCAAGAGCATGCATAGTATCTATCTGATCGCTGATCAGTCACTCAGTGGGAGTCTTCCCGGCCGAGGCCTATTTCCCAGGCAATCGCACGCCTCAGTCTCCCTTGGTCTCTTTTTGTTGGCAGATCAATAGGGGGGGTGATCTTAGCTTAGGCCTCGATTCCCCCAGGCTCCTCGATGCTGCAGCTCCCAGGGATCAAGCTCTGTCTGTGGGGGGATGGTTATGGCCCAAGGCAGCAGCCCGCGCAAGGCCCGAGTCCGCAGTATCACTTGTTACCGGTGGAGGGGGCCCGCCCGACTCTTCACTCGGGCTCTCTGTT
This sequence comes from Lissotriton helveticus, assembly GCF_964261635.1. Taxonomy (NCBI): domain Eukaryota; kingdom Metazoa; phylum Chordata; class Amphibia; order Caudata; family Salamandridae; genus Lissotriton; species Lissotriton helveticus. Next base: position 372,125,268 of record NC_136065.1, read on the forward strand.
CAGTAGCTCTAGATCTCTATGGAAGGGGAGGTTTGTCGATTGCACACTCTGTTCTTTGGTGTTCCCCTCACTGGGCCCTTCCCATTCCGGAGCCTTCGGCTCCGCTCTTGACTGACACACCACTGTGGGTCAGTCAAGAGCATCAGGGCACGCACTTGTCCCCACCAAGTATCCTCCATGTCCAACCTAAGCCTCTCAGTAATAACAGCTATTATAGTCACGGCTCAGGGAGCAGTGAGCAAGAAGATCAGGCAGGGGATTTTTAGTCCTCACTCTGAGCACCGGTCTGTGCGTCTGATCAAGCTGCCATCACGGTCTATGCTTCCCAACTGAAATTCTGCTGTAATGGCATGTTTTACCTCTTGATTTGATCCTTAATAATCGCACTCTTGCGACTATGCAATAGTTATCATTGTCAACGCACATTTCTTTTGATTCTTCAGCACCATAAACTAGAGTTATAGTGCCAAAGTACAATCTAATACAATTAGTTGATGTGCATTTAGGCTGAAAGTCGGTTTTTATGCACATATTGCTGTTTTCTTATTTCTGCTGAAAGGCAGTATTTTAGTATTTTTGAGGTTTTACTGTTCTGTTTTCCAAAAATCCTTATTATGTCTTCTATATTTTCCGGATTGTATCTTACACTAACAGCATCATTTACGGATTGTGAAATACTTACAACACAAGTGGAGATTTAGGAACATCAGATAACCTTCCAGTTAAGCAATTTTTTACTCTTTCAAAGTAGTCTTGTTTTGTCATACATAAGCAGGAATGCTGTCAATTGATGCATTCCATTAGTTAAAGAAATGATCAGAAGTTATGTAGTTTTTTGCCTTCTGCAAACAGGTATGGAAATTGTTTGACCGAAAATCACAAACTCTTTGGCGTCCAACATTAATTATTTAATGCTTGAGACTAGTTGGACTGAAGAGAAAAGATCATCAATATTTTATCGAGGGCTACAAAATGTGCTGAAGGTTTTACTAGCTGAGGTAGAGAATTCTCCTACAATATGTACTGCACTCATAGATGTGGGGGGCAAGTAGATCACCATTTTACTGAATGCTGTTGAGAGAAATGTAAAGCTGATACTATGGCATCAATAATCTTCCCAAAGTTAGAGGAGGGTATAATCTCAGAAACCCAGAACGTATGCAGCGCAACGTGTCCTCTTTCAGAAAAGAAAGATAAAGATGTGTTCACAATTCATGTATGTACGTGGTAAGTCAGATTATCTGGCTAAAGACTATTGATTAATACCTGAAATAACAAATATTTAAACATCAGCAATGTCCCCTGTAGAAGACAACATAATTCCTCAACAATGATTGGAGCTGCCTTGTCTAGTGAAGAATTTAGGTGAGTTCCAAATTGGGTAGTGAACACCATGCAATTACAGTGGCTCATATGACTTTAAGAATAAAAAATATTTTTTCAGTTGGTCAGGAAAAGACAGTTGCTACAAAAAGGCAACTATCCTTTACATAGTAGTTATGATTGTAAGACTGATTTACAATGTGATTCACTCATGCTTGTAGTTAAATATCTGCATTCTTCAAACTCACAGAATCACCCACCCTTGTGTTTTGTTCCAAAGAATGAAGGTGTGTTAAGAGCAAGTATAGACTGTAGAGCAATCAACAGATCACAATTGATCCTGGTGGTGAGATTCATCAGCACTGATCCTCCCTGTCTAGGGCTATTGACCTATGAATTCATGTGAATGCTGCGATCTACTCACCTGTCTCTCCTTTTGCTTTTGGGTACTGTACATTATGCTGTTGGCAATAACTTTTCTTTCTTTCCTTCTTGATGCATGAGCACTTCTCTGACTGTATGTTTAAAAAATGTGCAAAAATATTAATAAAAAGATTTAAACAAAAACAGATCACAATTGATATCCATTCCCATCAAACGTGTTCTGCTGGATCAGATTAAAACATGAAAACTGACAACAAAGTTTGGCCCAGTGGATTGTATCATTTAGTAAAGTCTGAAATGGAGATGAGTGGAAACCTGCTATTCCCCACAACCTTTGAATTATTTCAATATCAGGTTATGCCCTCCACTCCAGCTGCCCTTCAGTGTCCGTGAGGTTTTCAAGGTTATTTGGATGTAGTTTGTGCAGCTTATCTGAATTTATTAAAATTATTTGATGAGACGCTTATAACATGTCAAGGAAGACAAGCAAAGGTGTTAAGAAATCACCATTTTCAGTTAAATTGGATAAGGGTGTCTTAAATAACCTAAAGGTATTAAGATTGTTAAGAAAGCATCAGCAGATATTCCATGATCAACACAGACATAAGTAAATGTTATACAACATTGTTCGGTTTGCCTAACTTTTATAGAAGGTTTATTCATCAGTGTTATGACATTTTAAAAACCTATTACCAAATTACTTCAACATGAAGTTGTTTTGATAGGGTCCAAAGAGGTTAACCATAGAGGTATATTGCTTTTTGAAGAAGTGTTTTTCTCGAGTACACTCTTTTGCAACATCCAAATGTTGAGCAGTTATTTCTTATTGAAACAGATGCTTCCTGTCATGCTATCCAGTTACTGGTCAGGTGTATTTAGTGTTTTCCCCCCAAAAGTGTTCTCCAGCAAAATTAAATTCCATCATTGCAGACCGAGAACCTTTGGGGTTGAGATCTTTTCAAGAGTGGAGATATTTTTTATTTGGAGCAAACACAACGTGAAAGTGTACACTGATCACAGAAATGTACAGTTTTTAAAAAAACAGCTAGAAGATTAACTTCCATGCAGTTTAAATGGGCTCACTTCTATTTTAATCATGATTTTGTAATTAATTGAAAACCAGGTCCACAGTGGTCAAGCATACACCTTATAGTGGCAGAGTCAATGTGAAAACTAATATAAATTATAGCCCGTTATTTTTTCATCTAAAACTCAGATTAGTCATTCTATAGCTTTGATGAAAGTAGATGTTTTCTTTACAAAAGTACATATAGAACTACATTTTACAGAAACAGAAGCTTGGATCAGAGAACAGGAAGGTAGAAGTGAGAAGAACGAGTTACTGTATCAATAAAAGGCTCTATTCTAGCCCTCAGTTCAACAGGGCTACACGTTTGCTTCATGATTATAAACCTTCTGGGCAACCTGGAACAGCTGCAACATATAAAGCAGTTATGAAATGTGTTGGATGGAAAACTTGGTTCGTGAATGTAAAATGATATGTTTAATGTGTTCCACTCATGCCCTTATTAAGAGCTCCCGTAGTAAACCTGTGGGTCTTTGAAATCATTGCATATCCCCCCAGAATCCTGGAATGAAATATCCATGGAATATATGGTAGAATTGCATAGGGGCCAAAAGTGGACTGTTATTTTGGTAGCTGTAAACCGTTTGATTGAGATTGGGCATTTAATTTCGTTATCAGGGCTGCCCACTTAAAAAAAGTTTACACATAACTTTGTACTGCATATCAATCAAAAACAAAGAATTCTGGCACTGATTCTGCTGGACCTCAGCACTGCATTCGATACCGTGGCCGATCCTATACTCCTTCAGCTCCTTAAGGAGAGTGGACTGACCAACCTGGCTCTGAAATGGTTATGCTCCTTCCTACAGGACAGGAGCTTTCAAGTATCCTAAGGGCAGTACTACTCCAAGAATATCAGGTTAGGGCAGGGGGTACCCCAGGGCTCTATACTTAGCCCTACGCTTTTTAATCTGTATATGGCCCCTCTGTCTAAAATCATTGAAAAATACGGCATCAGTGTTGTGTCATATGCGGATGACACGCAGCTTGTCGTATCCCTGTCCCAATCTCAGGAAGAAGCTGCCGCTAACTTTTCTGCATGCCTACACGAGCGTGCAGTCTGGATGGCTAACAACTGCTTAAAGCTGAATGGCGGCAAGACCGAGATCATAATTGTGGGCAAGGCTCCCTTGATATGGTCGGCCGCAGACTTTGGGCACCAACCCCACCCCAAAGGAGGAGGTTAGGAACCTGGGGATGTGGCTAGACTCTAATCTCTCCTTCGATCACCACACCAGGACGGTGGCGGGAAAGTGCTTTGGCATAATGAAGGGCCTCCGGAAGACCTTAGATGTGCTCCCAGTAGTTGCCAGGAAAACCCTAGTCCACGCATTTGTCACCTTCCACTTGGACTACCAGAATGCACTCTACATAGGCTCCAGTAAAAAGAGCATGCAAAGATTACAATACATCCAAAATGCGGCTGCCCGCCTAGTCCTAAAATGCCCAAACTACTCTACACTGGCTCCCAATAAGAGAACGAATTCTATTCAAGGCCCTATGCATTAGTCAACGGATCCTGATGATGAGAGGCCCAAATTACTTACACAACCTACTGTACCCCAATACCCCGACCAGGGCCTTGCGTTCTCAGGGCTGGTTCAAGTCCCAGTAATAAAAATAATGCGAATGGGGGGCCGATCTCTCCGCTACATGGCAGCTAAACAGTGGAACGCGCTTCCCACGGATCTTCGGATGGAACAATCTGATAAAGTCTTTAGGAAAAAACTGAAGATATGGCTCTTCCAGACATAGAGCTCCTTGGGTTCTTCCTGCTCTTTCTATACTTCTCTTAGCATCCTCTGGCTGCAGCGTGGGGACACACTAGCTAGTGTAACCAGGCACTTTACCAACTCTTTATTATTATAGAATACCTCAAGTTTTAATAACTGACGGGAACTCATTTCACCTCTAGATTTTGGTCTGCCTTGTGTAAAGAAGGTGCTATAGAAGTTTGTCTGTCCACTTGTTGCCATCCACCCACAGAGAGACACACCAAAAGATATATTAAGTATTTAGGGTGTCAAGTCTTACAACAAGAGTATTGGAGTAAGACATTGCGGTATACAGAGTTATCATACAATTATACAGAATATTCAGTCACAGACCTGTCAGCATTCTTTTGTATCTATGGACATCAGCCTAGAGTTTTACCATTAGCTTTTTCCTTGTCCCCATCAATTCCTTTGGTATTTGTCATTTTCATTGCATTTACATAGCACTTATCACCCCTGACAAGGCGTTGAAATGCTTTACACCGAGCAGCACGCTGTTCCAAAACCCAAAGTTAGTGGATACTCCAGTATTATTGCTTATAGTTGACTTCTGAGATTAGTCTTGTGTCTTAGTCCTGTGTTCCCAAGCAAACCATTCCATACATTCACTCCAGTTCGTATGGTGGACTAAATTAATAGAAGTTTGACACATTAATGGGGGTATGGTGCCCATGAAAGTTAGGTGGGGTGAATACATGATTTAGAGGAGATTAGGTGTTGTTAGGTTGCATAGGTATGACTTTCAGAGCAGGAGATTATTTGAGCTTGCAATAGAGCTGTGGGCTGTTTGCAGATATGCAATAATAGAAATCAAAGTGAACAGCATGTGAGAGTAGGTTGTGCTCAGGGAGAAGAGGCATGTGGAGTATGTAAGGGAAGGAGATGAGAGGGCAATTTGAAGGAAAAAAGGAGAGGCAACAGTCAAAAGTTTTAAATGAAGGTCAATTTTCATGCAAGATATACTCGAAATATAGGATCTTTTTTGGAATAGCATGCTGTTTGGGGATGCAAGAATGTAGGAAGAAAGAACATTATGTGCGTGGGAAGATAGAGCTATATGTAGGGGCAGATTTATGAAGGCCTTGTGCCTCTTTGCGCCGCCATTGCGTCACTTAGGGGCAGGTTTATGAAGGCCTGTGCCTCTTTGCGCCGCCATTGCGTCACTTAATGTGACGCAACGGCAGCGCAAACAATGCGCCCTATTTACAATGTGACGCATCTAAGAGATGCGTCACGTTGGAAAGCCCTGCGCCACAAGGAGGCGTTCCTGCGCAGGAACGCCTCCTAAAAGTGGCTGAGTGAAATCTATGAGATTTCACTCAGTCACTTTCTACGTCAATTCCTTACGCCTGCTTGAAGCAGGCGTACGGGTGACGCACAATGCATTGAAAAGGTGGCCCCTGTGCATTGCAGGAGTCATGTCGCACTTGCGACATGACTCCTGCAATGCGTCGCCCGTACGCCGAGAGATGCGTCACGCATCTTCACTGCCTTGCACCATGGTGCGCCGCATTGTAAATGCGGCGCACCATGGGTGGCGGAGCAGTGGCGCACTGTGGCGCACATTAACTGGCGCATCCCTGGGGATGCGCCAGTTAACATAAATCTGCCCCTAGGTATTTTGACAGGCACTAGAATCAGGCAAACAGTCTGTCCAGGGCTAAGCTACTGCCGGACCACCACTCTAGCCATGCCAGCTGATGAGCTCAAACGTTAAAGGGAAAAGTAGTCACTGGATGTATATGTAGGTCAAATATTGAGAGCCTTAGGGTCCGCTCAAAGGAAGCAGTAATCAATGCAGGGTTGCGAGGGTAAGAAGATGAGAGGGGGAGCATGAAGCCAAAAAGTGAAGTACACGTTGGAGATACCACTAAGTATAGTGTAAGGTAGCAAAATATCTTGCAAAAGACAGCGCATGCATTGTCTGAGGCAAGACTTACTCAAGCAAGGGTACTGGCAACAAATGTAAAAACTGGCTAAGGAAATACCACAGGAAAAAAAGATTTTCTAGGGATTTGAAAACAAGAGGCTTTGGAGTTGAAACAATCCACTGGTTACGACTTAAAAGTTACTAGCCACCAAGAAAACCTGTTTAGTGTCTAACTATCATGCTCAACTGAGGTGCCAAACATTGCAGGAATTATTGGAGACTCACAGACAGCCTGCATCACCGCTATATAATTATTTGGACCCCATACTCAAGAACCAAAATCATGCATATTAGAGGACTGCCTTGGTGGAAAACCATGTGTTTGTTCGCCTGTCTCTTCCATGCCTAAGCACGCTAATTAAACCACCTCAGTACCCTATGGCAAGAGTGAACAGCACAATGGCACTCAAGAATGTTTTTATTTTAGTTTATAAAGAAGATACTTTTGAACTGTCATTCTCTCTCCCAACAGAGACTTCCTGTTTCGAGGGCAGGACACCTGATTTTTCAGTGCAAATAAGGCACATTTAAAAATCTAACTTTGCTTTATCTGGAATAGGCTCTGGACAGATAACATCTTATAACCCTCAATACTTCAAGCAACTTTACATTTTGTTACTACTTTGACATTCTCTTCCCTATTGTTTACAATCCTCTACAGTAGTTGTTAATAGTACATACTATCACTGCTACCAATTAAATGCTTACGGATTTTGTTGTGTATCTACTTTTAGCAGAAACTGTTTGGGTTCTGTCATCATAGTCCACTACCTTTATAAGTTTCTTTCTCTAATATAACCAGACAATTTTCATTCATAGTGTACAAATACGCATGCAGTGAAATTGAAAGAAAATCCCATGGTAGAAATATTTAACTGCAATAAAAAAGGTAACTAACTGGAAAAGAAATTCAGACAATTTTGTAAAATAGTTGTCAGTATGTCCACTGAGTAGATTAGTTCTCTTGATGGAATGTCTCGTAGCTCAGTTTTATGACAAAATACTGTGGCCAATAATATGGACTACTAACGACCAATTGGGCTTTATGCCGGGTCGAGCCACCTGGTTGAACCTTCGAAGGGCCCATAATTGGTTAATGAAGGTAAAAGGCCGTGAAGCACCCCTATATATTCCTATCATTAGATGCAGAAAAAACTTTCAATGCAGTACTCTGGCTGTTTTTAGAATGTACTCTGGACAAATTTGTAATAGGCCCATAATTCTGTAGCTGGGTAGCACTACTCTACAATCAACCCATTGCCACGATAAGAGTAAATGGGGTGAGATCGGCAACCTTACCCGTAGGCCGGGGGATGAGACAGGGACGCCCCCTCTCACCACTCCTCTTTGCGCTCACCCTCGAATCCCTCGCCTGCAGTATCCGATGCTACCCCAAAATCCGGATCTTTCAAATGGTCCGCACTGACGAAGAGGAGGAAAAGATTTCCCTCTACGCTGATGACATCCTTCTATACGTCACCAACCCTGATACTGTAATCCTCACCCTATTTGATTCCATATTAAAGTAAGGCAGTCACTCCGGGTACAAAATAAATTGGAACAAGTCCACACTTTATTGCACTAACGGAACCCAGGCACAATGGCCATTGCCTGGTGACCTAAGAGTCATTCAGGAAGGCTTCCATTACTTGGGGATCTTTGTAGCACCACATAGAGAGAAATGTTGGCTTCAAAACCTCAGAAAGGTCATTCAAAACTTTAAACTAGATGCGTAATGCTGGAAAGACCTTCTCCTCTGCCTGCTCGGAAGAGTGGCCATCTTTAAAATTATTACCTTATCCCAACTGTTATATGTCCTCCAGAATACATATACACTCCCATGAGGAGTGTTTAACGAACTGGAAAGCGGACTCAGATCCTTACTATAGCGAAGAGGTCACGCCAGAATTGTGGTTAAAACACGAGCGAAACCCCTACAAGGGGGGGATTGCGCAACCATAGGTAGAAGCCTACTAATGGGCCTCCCACCTTGTCCTCATAAATGAATGGCTACATAAAGCAAGAGATCACCAAATATACCGCCTGGAAAGAGAGTCAATGGCGCTGCACATGCATCTACACTATCTTTATTGCGGGAAAGGAATAACCCTCTTACTGCCTGCAAGACAAGTCACTTTGGAGGTATGGGCGAGAGCAACAATAACACTAGGCTAGACTAGCAGGGCTACAAAAGCCACACCGCTCTGAGAAGGGGGAGGATTCAAAGAACTGCTCAAAATAAAGGGACTGGAGGTGTGGGATCTATTGGGCATCTCCACGATAGCGGACATAAAGGACAAGAAGGAACTCAAAACCTGGACTAGGCTTCGCCAGGGATTAGACCTACACAAATCCCAATTCATAAAATATATGCATCAATCAATCAATCAGTGAACTTGTAAAGCGCACTACTTACCCGTGAGGGTCTCAAGGCGCTGAGGGGAGGGGTGCCGCTACTGCTCGAAGAGCTAGGTCTTGAGAAGCTTCCTGAAGGTGAGCAGGTCTTGGGTCTGCTGCAGATGGGTGGGGAGGGTGTTCCAGGTCTTGGCGGCGAGGAAGGGGAAGGATCTGCCACCGTAGGTTGTTCGCTGGATGCGAGGGACGGCGACGAGGGCGAGGCTGGCGGAGTGGAGCTGCGACATGCATGGCGAGCAGAGGGTACACAGAGCACAAACCTACCGGACTATGCCCCATTAGAAGAACTGGTTGAAAAGGCTGTCTCAATATCATACACATCTATGAACAATAACATGCCAGACAGACTGGGGGGATTGCGATAAAGGTGGGAAAAGGACATTGGGCCCCTGAAAGACATAGACTGGGAAGCAGTATTAATGAACCCCAGAGAGACTGCTATCAAGGCAAGGTTGCGCCTCGTACAGTAGAGGCTACTACATAGAATATATTATGATAAAGACAAATTACACAAGATGTGAAGAACAGAAATGCCATACTGTCCCACCTGTAAAAACGTAAAAGGTGACTTCCTTCACACGATATGGGTCTGCCCTACGATACATGTATATTGGGAGGCTATAATTGAGACATTGGGACAATACTGTAAATGACGTTGCCGGTCGAACCTGGATATCCCATATTGGGGCTCCCGAGTGAGTTAGACATTAACAGGACCCAACTACTCTTCAGCTCCCTAGGATTGGCGTAGCCAAGAGAGATGTGGCTAGGCGATGGGGAGTAGTGGAGAATCCTACGATTTAGGAATGGACAAGGGAGATGGACCTTTACATGGACGCTAAACACATCACATACTTAAGTAGGGGTTGCCCCAGAAAATTCTATAAAGTATGGAAACAACACTTTGGGCTAGATCTTTGGGAAGACACGCAAGAGCTCACAGTACAATCCTCAGGGGGAGCCTCCATGGTTGGACATGGAGAACCGCCCTAGTAGAGAACGTATCTTGTTATCCCTCATACCCGGAGGGGAGGTCAGATTCTACGAAACAGCAACAGTATTTATTCAAATTAATGTGATGCTGTGGGAATGGGGGGGACTCTGTCAAAGATGGCTTTGTTTTTATGTGACTAAACATTGTAGTATTGTCTTTTGAATATTTTGGCATATAATAATAAAGAGATTAAAAATATATATCTAATATGTACTACCAATATATTGTCTTATTTGAATAACAAGAACATATTTTCAAAAAGTTCCTATCACTATAACTGTCTCTCATTCCACTACTTTTAAAAGGGCGACAACGCCTACTGAACTGCATTACATTTCCCATCAGTAGCTAAAGCACCATCATACATACGAAATATTACCACCAACAAAACTACAAACATTTTTAGTAGCACCTCAAGTACAAATACCAGCCGTGTTTGTACAACTACCATAAATACTACCATGCTTACAAATACAAATGGTACCACTACTTTAGATTCTGCTGCTGAAGTAATACACTATTGAACTGAAGTTATTTATTTCATTGTAGTAGGCATTACACACCAATCATGCTTACAATATCATAAACTTCTTTTCACCTCCTATTACAAAATATACACAATACTGACAATTATTTAAAATAACCTAAATATTAACTATAATCTCACACTAATTAAAATATTAAAGGTGCAAAAATCACACTAAATTATTCTAGAATCATTTCAAAGTGAACTCTATAAACAGATAGATTACATCTTTGAGAATCACTACTAGGTATCTTTTACACATATCACATGCTGTTTTGCAAAAGCTTAGTTACATTGTCCTTGGGCAAGTTGTTCTTTTAAACAGGTCAGTGCAGGAAAACTGTACAGCCATGGATGATTGTACAGCAAAGGTGAGGCTGCTACTGTAAGCAAATAGTCAAGCAGCAGCTCATGCTGGTGAACTACACATGATGGTCATCATGATAGACATTACATTGGTATGAGAAGCTGGCTTGGTATATGGTGCACACTTATGTAAGTGGGCACCTTGCACTTATGGTGATTATAGTCGTCTTAGACAACCTTAGAAAGCTCTCTAAGTAGTAGCTGTGGAGAGTATCCTTCAGGCTTAGTCCAGGAGTGTAAAGCAGCTTGTTTTACCAAAACATAATCTTATAGGTATAGATTAAGTGAAAAAGAACCACAGAGCTCCCCCCCCACATATGGATATCCTAGGAACCAGGATACCTACACCAGGCAAGCCGGGTGCATTGGTGTGAAGTGGCGTCGGAAACCGCCGTCAAACCCAATGGAGGATTTCAGGAAGATGCTGCTGCTGGGGAAGGTGAAAGTGTCCAGTGGAACCCAAAGGTGGACTCAATTTGAGAAGTACCTGCAAGCAGAGGGGACAGAGTCTATGCTGCTCAGGAGTGACCAGGAAGCACGGAAGACGAGTGCCCACCGATGTCAAGTGCTGCAGGAGAGATGGCGGTGACCTTGGAGCTGCAGCTGTGAGGACCAGGCGATGCTGTGGAAGGCTAGGAGCTGTTCATGAGCTGTCCCACGTCGGATATCGAGAGTTGAGGTGTCTAAGTTAGTCGGGTGCACCAACAAGCCTTGGCAACTGCAAACAACGTGAAAAGCGAAGAAGGAGCAGTGTTGGGACCAGCAAGGTCCAGGTGACTCACCACAAGCAGAGGAGTCAAGGCAGGCCCTGCGCAATCAGGGGAGCCCAAAGAATTCAAAGATGACCCTCAAGAGGACCCACCGGCCGAAGCCACTGGAGTAGCAAGAGGACCTCGAGCAGCTCACCAAAGATGCAGGCTCACGGTGGAAGTGGTGCAGTGAGGAAGAGGATCTTGGTCCCTGGAGATGCTTGAGGTGGGGGCTACCTGGAGCCTGAAGATCTTGGTGGAAGGAAGCCAACAAGTCTTTGCAATGGCAAGTCGACGCTGTGCTCATGGGTTTGGTTCCTGCGGTTTCGACGAGGTATACTGGCCTCAAACTTGGTGAGAAAACCGGGCAGGCCCCAAGGGACGTGAAGGACCACCACCTGTGTTGCTAAGCCTTTGGGAGTCCATGGGAGAGTAGGATCAGCAGATCGGTCTGCTTAGTTGCGATGCCTGCTGATGCAGGGAAGTGACTCCTTCACTTCAAAGGAGATTCCTTCAGGCATCTTGGATGCGCACAGTCCTTGCAAGTTTCCTGTATGGTGCACAGGCATGGACGTTGCAGCAGACAAGCAGGGCGATGAGATCAGGAGTAGCAGGAGTCTTCCCAGTTGTAGCCTTGATACCCAGAGCGAAGTCCAGAGTGCCCAGATGGTTGAAGAAGTAGTGGTGTCTGAAATTAATTTTGTCCCACGACAAATCTAAAGACCCACCCTCAGGTAAGTCCTTAAGTACCCTAAGGGAAAGGGTTGGAACGATTCAGGGTGCCCTCCCAGGGGAGGGATCAGACAGTGGGGAGGATACTCCCATGTCCTTTGTCCAGTTTCGCGCCAGAGCAGGAACCAACAGCTACCTGATCTGTTTTGAACTGGACTATGCAAGGAGAGCACCAAGTGTGCCCTTCAAGCAGACTGAGTGGCTCTAGCAAGCTCACCCACCCGGCCCCAATACACTAAACCCTCTCTGGGACCGGATACATAGGGTTCTGACTTCCCCATCTCAGACTTGGCTCAGCAACTGGAGGGCAGAATCACGTCTCTGGTTGGCAGCAACAATGTTGTGCTGTCCGGGTCTAGAAGACTGATACCGGGAGCACTGAGGGCCTCCCAGAGAAGCTTTACAATGCATGGAATCATATCTTCCACACCGTTTACGGTGTGGGAGTATGATACCAAATCATTCCTCCCACACCATTTACAGTGTGGGGGTATTATTCCAACGTGTTTGATACCAAACATGATAGGATTCGTTACAGCCAGTTTTGAGATGGTCATCACGTAATGATGCGGTGCCCCTCTATATGTTATATGGCTGTCTCACTTACAACTCAGGAGAATGGACTCCGTAGGCTGTAGTGGTGTCTTGCTCATGCAGCTGTACCCGCACACTTAGAACCGAGCACCCTGCCTTCTGGATTGAAAGGCCTGCCTTAGGGGTGACTTATAGGTTTTAAGTGCAGTGACCCTAGATATAGGGAAACCTATCTATTTCATAACTGGTGCTAGCACTGGCAGGCCTGTAGTTACAAATTGAGTGGTCTTCCATGAGTGGCATAATACATGCTTCTGCCCATGGGGGACCCCTGTTGTACCTTTGCCTTGGGTACCTTAGTACCATATACTAGGGACTGATAAGTGTACACCAGTGTCCAATCCGGGATGCACTGAAGTACTTACCATACCAATTTAGGTGAGCAAGAACAGAGACTGGGGTCCTGATTATCAGGGTACCAGTCAGACTAGTCAGAAACAGCATTACATCGAGCAAAAAAGTGGGGGATAACCATGCAGAAGGATCCGACCTTCCTACAATAGGTGTGTAGACTTTTAAGCCCACAGCTCAAGAAGCCTTTTTTCAAGAGGTGCAGCACTTACCTAAGGAATCTTGCCACTCAAGAGCACATTTTAATGGTACTGGCCTGTAAACTACCACTGCTACCAGTACTGGGAAAACGCCTGACTGGGTTACTTTTAGTACTATAAAAACTACAAAAATAATAACAAAGGTGAGGCTGCTACTGTAAGCAAATAGTCAAGCAGCAGCTCATGCTGGTGAACTACACATGATGGTCATCATGATAGATATTACATTGGCGTGAGAAGCTGGCTTGGTATATGGTGCACACTTATGTAAGTGGGCACCTTGCACCAATTCAGACAACCCTTATGGTGATTATAGCCATCTTAGACAACCTTAGAAAGCTCTCTAAGTAGTAACTGTGGAGAGTATCCTTCAGGCTTAGTCCAGAAGGAGTGTAAAGCAGCTTGTTTTACCAAAACATAATCTTATAGGTATAGATTAAGTGAAAAAGAACCACAGAGAATCTTGCCACTCAAGAGCACATTTTAATGGTACTGGCCTGTAAACTACCACTGCTACCAGTACTGGGAAAACGCCTGACTGGGTTACTTTTAGTACTATAAAAACTACAAAAATAATAACAACGAACAAGCTAATTGTGAAGCAGCACATCCAACTATGATGAGTGCCATAGAATGTGATAGCTTCAGATATTAAACCATGAAAGATCTTATATTTAAAAGCACTAAGTTATTCTCTAGTGGCACCAAACCCCCATCCCCTACCTCTAGATAACTTGGTTGAATCTATCGTGCCCAGACACCACTAGAATAGATCTTGATTATAGGTAGATTTGCTAAATGATTGTTCCATATGGCGTGTAAGTCCTAGCTCATATTGAGGAAAAAATACAGGAAAATTTTATTGAATTAAAATAATTTCAAGAGGCATTAGGAATGGTGCACCTAAATTTCTGATGTTTCGCTCCCGAAGTCGATGCGAGGCAGAACTTCCTTTCTGTCCAAGTCTTCGGATACGTCAGAGAAGGAACATAAGATTTCCAAGTGGGACTTGGCCACTTCCGTACTCCGGAAAAGGCACAAGGGTGTCACTATTCCTCCAGATATCGCTCCTGTTCCACTGAGGAGCCAATTGCATCTCTGGCCCCAATTAATCCAGAACTCCTTGGTCCATTAGAGGTGTCGTAGCAGGTCAGGGCCTTTTAAGAGGCCATGCTGCCATCTTTGGCATGTTCTGGATCCGCAAGAACTCACACTCTGGTTTTCTGGCAGGTTTTCCATCCATGCCACCTGGCCCCTTTGAACATGTTTTAGGTTCAGCACCAGTATTGGCAGCGGTACAGACTCTATGCCGGTTCGTCAAGCATCGACGCTGGCATTGACACCAATGGTGCCGGAGGAAGAATCTGCAAACAATTGTGCTGTCCGACTCCGAGCTGTTATTGTTTCGACCAAGGCCACGTCCAGACACTGATGTGCCTCAGCCTCTACTGAATTCATCTAACACACGGTCCCCCTGCTGCGCAGTCACGCACAAATATTGCACCAAATTTTTCCCTCCGCCTTATGAAGATGACAATGATGGGGAAGAGTTTGCTTCACCCTTATGACATCTGGTACATAGACCTACAGGATGCCAGTAGGAGGGACACCTTACCTAATTCTGGTTTGTTTTCTACCCCTGGGCCACCAACAGAGGGAAGCAATTCATTTGTTATAGTGATCAGGAGCTCACTGAAGGTCTTTAGCCGCCTCCTCCCTACTATGGAGATTAAAAGAAACATTGACAGAGGTCCTACAGCCTGGCCATGCATTGACTAAATCTTCTTTGCCCTATAACCCTCACTAATACACTGCTGGGCACTTAAGTCAAACCATGTTCTGGCCCCCCAGTCAACTGACAGGTTGTCTATAGCCATAGACCTGCTCCAGGTGATCTAGAATTCCTAACAACGCATCCAATTTCTGAAAGTCTACTGGTACAGTCCTCCACTTTTGGGGTCAACCCTAACCCCTATCCACCCATGCCCCCTGTCAGGGAGTCACAGTGAATAGATACAATTGAAAAGCTAATGTTCTTCTCAGCCAGTCTTGCCTTAACTTCAGTCAATGCAAGCTGCTTGCTAGGTCTCTACACCCATGCACTATGGGACATGGTTGGTGAGATTTTACTTGCGGTCCCAGAAGACTTAAGGGATTCTTTAGCTCAAATAATTCAAGATTGTGAGACTCTGGCCAAATTTGTCATCTGCTCGGTCTATCTTTGTATGGTTATGGGAACCAGTGTGCTGCTTCAGCATCATACCTGGATGAGGTCCCCCGGTTTCTAGGAACCCTGCTAATGTCCTTGATAGACCTGCTATTCGACAGCTTCTGTCTGTCTGGTGAGTAGACGGATTTAGCAATAGAGCATTTTTTCAGCCTTTCACCTCCAGCCAGGAAATCTCCTCAACAATTTTGCCCTTTTAAGGGATATGGCAGGAGCTTGGTTCATCAACCGCGTCAAGCTCCACTGTCCGCACAACACGCTGCCCAGCCTTTTCGATGTTAGGTGTGACCTCAACTGACACAACGACCTGGCCATCAAGGGCAGAGCTCATCTCAATCTTTTGACTCGCATGTCACAACCTGCTAGCTTCTTTAGTATGACCTTTCTGGTGCACAGCCAACCAGCAGGAGGCAGTATCAGCTACGTCCTGCATGGGTGGCAACACATTACATCTGACAAATTGGTCCTGCAGACTCTCCAACAGCGCTACGCCCTGCCATTCCTTTTTGACCCACTGCCATTCCTTTTTGACCCACTGCACCTGCCACCTACATCAGACCACTTCTCAGAGTACCTTGTGTCAGAGGACCTTGTGGAGAGGGTGTTTGCCTTGGAACAAAGCACTGAGTGCTGTTTCTGGTACTTCATTGTGCCAAAGAAGGACCTAGGCCTCTGTCCTTTCCTAAATCGTCACCATCCCAATGACTTTCTCCTCAGGTAGTAGTACAAATTCAAAATGCTCATCTATCCCAGGTTCGCTCTGCCCTGGATCCAGGAGAATGGATGGTGCTGTTTGACTTGCAGGACCCTTATTTTAAAATCACCATGCTGCAGCACTTTCAGTTTTCCATGCTCCCTTTCGGCCTTACCAGTGGGTCTCATGTAGCAGGGAAGGTTGGATCCTGGGTCTTGTGCTAAGATGCTCTACACCTCTGCAGCTGGCTGAATCATCTAGGGAATTCCCTGTTGACTCTTCACCTAATGGGATATTTAAATGCCAGGGCAAAATAACTCAGCTGGCAGCGCCTAGTCTGTCACAAACAATATTTACATCTGGAGGTGGCACAGGGCAGCTTCCAACAATGTGGAGAACCCTGGCTTGATCTCTTTGCCAATGCCAAGAACGCTCAATGTCAGCACTTTTGCGTGCTGGAGTTCCCAGGAAGGCTCTCTCTCAGAAACACATTCCATCTAGAGTAGAACAAGGGACTCCTGCATGCCTCCCACGGCTACCCTCTCCTGCCCAGAGTTCTTAAGAAGATCAGGAACAACCAAGCACAAGACATTCTGGTGGCTTTGGATTGTGCTTGGAGAGTGTGCTGCCTGGCACTTCTGGGCTTGAGCATCTGTCCAATGGTCAGGCTGAAACTTCGGGAGGACTCCCTGTTGCAATAGCGAGGCATGGTCCTGCACCCAAGCCTGTGCATCCTGCACCTCTATGTGTGAAGACTGAGCGGTGACAGTTGATCCCATTTGATTTTCCTCCTGATTACGTTGATGTCATTTTGGCAGCCAGGTGTCTTTCCACTAAATCTGTGTAGACAAGTAATGGGGACACGTTTGTATCTTGGTGTGGTACTGTCCGTTATACCTGTTGCCAGCAAAACTGTTGGATGTGTTGTTATTTTTTGCTTTGCTCTTGTCTTACCAAGATCTTGCTCTGGGCACAGTTAAAGAGTACCTGTTGGCCCTTTTGGTCTTTTTACATTTTCCAAACCCACTGCCCTCTTACAAATTGCTGTTTCTTAAAAGATTTACAGCACATCTTTCCACCTAAGCCATTTGTGATCCCGGAGTGGAACTTAAACCTGGTTCTCAAATTTCGAATGTGTAACTCTTTTGAACCAATGCACAGTTGTCCATTGTCTCAGTAGCGATAACATGCATACGCCAGGTGAGTGAACTTCAGGCTTTTTCAGTCCTGCCTACTTCTACCATCTTTTCTGGCAAACAAACAGGTAGTAGTGGAAAACAAACTAGCATCTTGTGCTAACGATATGCTATTTAGTGGGCATACTAGTAAACATTAAGTGACATCCAATATTTCAACAGATGGTGCTTAAGGTAGTCCCACACCTCACTATCAAAGGTGTGAGTACACTTAGGGACAATGGGGTCAATGTTCCAATGTAATAGAAAGGAATACCACAGCACTCCAACAATGTTTCATATGCAAATAAGATCCAAACAGTAAGGGTTCTTCTTGAAGCTAGAAGCTTTCTTTATTTCATTCCACAGGTCAGATTCATCCAATTTCCCATCTATTGATGACATCCGGCATGTTTTTTGCCACACAGTGACTTTTTCAAAGCTGTACAATAATGATAAACCATTACTAAGGAACATAACACTGAAGAATAATTATATTCATATGGAAAATAATGTGGAGATAAGCCTCAAAAGATGCGTGGCCAATATTCCTTTATACTCAAATGAGTGAACTTTACTAAAAAAGCAGCTGTGGAGAATATCAGAAGAGACCACACCCAAGATCATCAAACGTGGTTATGTCTAGAATATTTAGAGAAAAGCATAATGTCATGAAAAGAAGACATTGTGCACAAATGTTGAGAATGACTAAAACACGTGAGATAATGTAAGAAAGAGATATGAGAGATGTAACAGGTGAGAATAATATGCTAGAGCGTCTAACCTTGAGTAAGACTTACCAGTACAAAAGAAAAACAAAAAGTTTTTCGGTATCACCTTTTTCTGGCAAACTGGTGTTGAGGACTTTAGCTGCATTCCTACAGAAGGTGGTAATGCCTTTGCATGTTGGAGAAACCATCACTCTCCCAACCTTTTTTGCTGTGCCTTATCCTTCGAAAGGAGAAGATATACTCTATTCTTTGGACCCCTACAGAACACTCAGGTTTTACTTCGATGTCCCTAAAGAACATCGGTGGTTAGTTAGCTCTTTGTGGTGTCCTCTGGGATGAAGAAGGGCAAGGCATTGCAGAAACGGACCGTATCTAATGGGTAGTCCCCTGTATTAAGATCTGCTGCACATTGGCTCAGACAAAAAGAAAAACTGAATGCTTCACAGTGACAAACATTCACCCAAGTACCGAGATCTGGGCCTAAATCCATCGTTTTTTTGCTCCCCATGCCATTCCAGTTCAGAACCAGCCATAATCAAACCCGTCTTGACCCTGTTCCCTATGGGAACAGTCCAGCCCGAACTGCCAGGACAGGTCCTCCCTGGACTGGAAACAAGCATCCTGGGACCGGATTCAGAGCATCGCCCCTCAACCGCCACGATTGGTTCACTCCCGTGGCATGGAGAGCACAGAACTCACATCTGGGCATACCCGTCCCACTCGGGGTGACAAATGCAAAAAGAACAATTGGTGGACAGAATGCTGCACAATGTCAAACATTCACCCCAGTACAGAGACCTGGGCCTAAATCCATTATGCTTGCTTTGTTCACCCTAAGTTGGCAGGGTATGCCCAGACGTGGGCCCCTTGCTCACTTTGCTACTGGATTCAAGCCAGCCTGGCTGATGATGGGTATTACCCTGAAACTGGTCACAGGATGCTTGTTCCCAGTCCAGAGAAGACCTGGCTTGGCAGTTCAGGCTAGACTGTACCCATGAGGCACAGGGCCAAGACTGATTTGCATATAGCTGGGTCTGAACTGGGGTGGCGAAGTAAGCTAAAGAACGATGATGGATTCAACCCAGATCTGTGACTGGGGATGAGTGGCTGAAAAGTTTCAGTGCTCTGTCCATCATCTCCTTGTGTTTGCTTTGTTCATCCTAAGTTGGCAGGGTATGCCCAGGCGTGGGTCCGTTGCTCACTTAGCCACTGGATTCAAGCTAGTCCGGTTGATGAGGGGTGTTACCCCGAAACCGGTCCCAGGATGCTTGTTTCTGGTCCAGGGAAGACCTGGCTTGGCAGTTCAGTCTGGACTGCTCCCCTGAGGCACAGGGTGAAGACTGATTTGCATATAGCTGTGTCTGAACTGGGGTGGCATATTGAGCTAAAGAATGATGATGGACCCAACCCTGATCTGTGACTGGAGGTGAGTGTATGAAAAGTTTCAACGCTCTGTCCATCATCTCCTTGTGTTTAAACATTTGCTAAGAAGCGACTGTCAGAGGGAGTATGGACTCAGTCCATTAGAGTCAAGGCTGCTACCACTGGCTCGCAGAGTGCCTGCCTGGATATCTGTCAGGCAGCTACATGGACATCAGCACACACATTCACAAAGTAATCTGTCTCAACAGTCAGGTCTGTCATAATGGGTCTTTTGCCTGCTTTTTCCTGCAGGATATTTTGGTCTAAGTCATTCCACAGACTTGTAACCTTGGGAAGTACTGCTTTGGTATGTATTCAAAAGGGATGGAGTCTATGGTTGAGAGTATCCATCAAAACAAATTACTGACCTTCGGTGACACTCTTTCTAGTAGATACTCTAACTACAGACTTCTCACTGCTGTTCCACTTCTCTATTCTGTGGCATGGCCTTTCCGTCAAACAGATCCCAATCTAGGAATCTGCGCGCTGGCTCATTCAATTTGCTGATGGGCTCAGTGACTGAGTCTGTGGAAGAGTTCATGAAAGAAAATGATACCAGTGTGCATGCATGGTGTTTGTATGCGGCTTCATTCACAACTGCTGGAGCGGAATGGAGTTGATGCGGAGTGGCAAGGCGCAACCTAATGGTGTGTATGAGCACTGATTTCGATATTTCCAAACCCAGTCTGGCATCATGGAAAATTCACAAGGTGTGGTTATATATAGTATCCTCCAAAAGAAGAGCATTGCCGATGCTTTGTAACTTGTTAATATGGCATGTGATAAGGTATTGCCACTCACAAATAATTGGCATTTGAAAAAAATCTTGCAAGGTACAACCAAAGTTCATTGGTCCATTTCCTATTGGACAAATTGTGAGTCCTCTGACTACGGCTACAAATTCATCCCCTGTTCCATGTGTCCTTGTTGAAATCCTTTTCTGCCAAAACACGTCTTGTGCCAAATCCTATGTCAGTTCAGGAGAATGCTGAAAACGAAACGAAGTACATAAGATTTTAGCTACGGGAATTGTTAGAAAACCAAAGTTCCTGTACAGATTAGAAGGCGCCTGCAGGCATTAATGGAACCGGCCTCTGGCTGTCACGCCCTATATTTGATGTGTGAGCAGAGACGTTTTAAGGCATGGGCAAAGTGGGATCTGGCCTAGGGCCCTAGCCTTTCAAGAGGCGCCCTGATAGAGCCAGCTCTGTTCTACAGAGAGCCCTGTCCCGGTGACCATGAATAAATAGTAAACAGTTTGTTTTGAATACCGATTTCCTTTAATATGTGGGAGAGTCGATTACAGACATTTTGCAGAGAAATGTGTTTATTTTTAATGTAACATCCATAAAAAGGTTTCTTTCTGATCGCAATAGGACAAAACATATGAGAAATGGGAGGATGTCACAGATATTATTTGTAGTAATATTAGTGTACTGATGATGTGTTACAATATTGAAAACATACATCACCATCCCTGAATTAGACGTAAACACATTTAGAATTTGGGCTACTGCACCTGTATACTATAAATGACCGGGTCATAAAGGGCATGAAAGAGAAATTGAATCATAAATTCAAACTGGTTTTGAACAGGGGTACCCAAAGTAGGTTTGGCCCAGAGCCCACAAAATCCTTAAGATGTCCCTGTGTGTAAGTTCCCGTGCAAGTATTATTGTGTTTTTATCCAGGAGCCTAAATCGATATTACTATATTATGCCCTTGTTCGGTTATAATCAATAATATCCCTATAACGGCATAATAATCATATCCATATTCAATCGTAGCACATGCTGTCACATTAAGCAAGGCTACTTCCCCAGACTCCTAGAAAGCACAACGAGTTCTCTAAACAAACCAAACCTCCAGCAACCTGGGAAATCCCCCGTGCTTTTGTTTTGATTTCGTCCTAGAACTCCTGTAAAGCACTGTAAGAACGGTCAGTTCTTAGTGACATCTTTATTGACGTCTTATGTCCAACCTTACGTCAAACCCGGCACCTTTCAGGTATAAATATACCAACGTTGCCTTAAGCAAACACTCGGTGGTGGTTTTGGAGCAGAGCAGCTATCTACTTGTCTGAGAGCCCAGCTGATGCGAGAGCCCACGGACGCTGCCCCTCCCTTTTGACGCACTGAGAGAGACGCTGTCTTTTCTCCTGCCGAGAAATCCAGCTCCGGTGTTTCCAGATACCTTCGCGGGTTACTGGGATATCGAGTCCTGAGAGAGATACAAGACCTCCTGCATTCTAATACACAGGTACGGAGCTGACTAAAACCTTAGAGAGAATTCTTGAGTCAGATTCTTGGCAAAACCAACTTAACTTAAACTGCTACTTACTTACTCCTTCCCACGTATTAGGCTTAGGTCAGGTACACCAGGGTAGGCGTATTTAGAAGCACCAGTTGAGCACGTTAGTCAATTTATATAAGTATGTATATATTTTATCTATTTTAAAGTATCTTATGGCTAAGAAACCATATCAATGCTTTTACAGTATTATTTCTTAATCCTCCTTTTACTGTACGCACTTTACTTTACTATGAGTATTGCAATTGTGGCAATTCATTTCTCTTGTATGAGAAAGAAGACTGCTCAATAAATAACATGTTTTATTGAAAACGCCCGTCTTTCTTTTCTCTACACTCTGGTGAAACTAAGTATGCACACTTGACTGAGCGAAATAGCTGTCTATTGTTTTCACACGACTCTTGAGATACACTCTTATTCTGAGAGAGCAAAGTTGTCATGTTATATGGTTGTCAGAAGCTAATCCCTTCTTGTCTATCCAGGGAAGTTAAACTCCTCCTTGTTTATTCGAGAAAGTTTCTAGTGACCTCTGAGCTAGCTGGCAAAAACTTAAGTCTAATATAGTCAGTAGAGACCTAGTCGACTTCAGTCCTACGTCTACACTGCTGAATATATTATTCCAATGCGCAGAGCCTATTGGGACTATAGGAACTACACTACATGGCACCCAACGTTTGGTAAGGGGATAAATCTAACGCAAGACGTTAGAGTTACTCAGTCGTGCTTTTTCACACAGACCCCTTTTTCCGTAAATACTCCAAAAGACGTCTGGAGTGGGTAAAAGGTCAAAATCCGCCCGAACTTAGTAGGAAGAGGTTCCTATGTATAGTTTTTGGTTTAGTCAACGTTGAAGGATACAGTGTTCCAAAATATTGTGCACCTAATCTTTGTTTTCTTGAAACTTGATCTGCAACAAAAACCTTTCTGTCAGTAAAAAATGTCAGAAAGTGAAGACGAAAGGGAGGCAGCTAGAATAGCAGCTCGACTCCTAGCGGATGACACAAGTCTCCAAGAAAATGACCCGAGTGTTATACTCATTCCGGTCAACATAAGGAAAACTATAACTCTTAAACTTATAGAAAACGGACTAACACCGAGAGGTGGAATAGTCGTATTCGTAATAGAGGCCCATGAATATCGGCACAAAAGGGGATGATTGACGGAGCGTTTGAGCAAATCAAACACTCACCCCCAGTCAACTGATCTGGGTTTAATCCATCATCATTCTTTAGCCCACTCAGCCACCCCATTTCAGACATGGCTATATGCAAATCAGTCTGACCCTGTGCCTCATGGGAACAGTCCAGCCCAAACTGCCAAGCCATGTCTTCCATGGACCGGAAAAAAGCATCCTGGGACCGGTTTCGGATTCATAATCCTCATCAGCCAGGCTGATCCCGGTCCTCGGAAGCTTGTTTCCGGTCCAGGGAAGGCATGGCTTGGCAGTTCGGGCTGGACTGTTCCCATGAGCCACAGGGTCATACTGATTTGCATATAGCCATGTCTGAACTGGGGTGGCAGAGTGGGCTAAAGAACGGTGATGGATCAAACCCAGATCTTTTGACTGGGTGTGAGTGTTTGATTGATTCAGATGCTCCATCCATCACCACCCCCTTTTGTACCGCTTTTGGCCGCCATAAGTGTGGCAGGGTATACTCAGACGTGAGTCCCTTGCTCACTTTGCCACTGGATTCAAGCAAGCCGGGCTGAAGATGGCTGTAATGCCAGAAACCGGTCCTCGGAAGCTTGTTTCCGGTCCAGGGAAGGCATGGCTTGGCAGTTTGGGCTGGACTGTTCCCATGAGGCACAGGGTCATACTGATTTGCATATAGCCATGTCTGAACTGGGGTGGCAGAGTGGGCTAAAGAACGGTGATGGATCAAACCCAGATCTTTTGACTGGGTGTGAGTGTTTGATTGATTCAGATGCTCCGTCCATCACCACCCCCTTTTGTACCGCTTTTGGCCGCCATAAGTGTGGCAGGGTATACTCAGACGTGAGTCCCTTGCTCACTTTGCCACTGGATTCAAGCAAGCCGGGCTGAAGACGGCTGTAATGCCAGAAACAGGGCCTCGGAAGCTTGTTTCCGGTCCAGGGAAGGCATGGCTTGGCAGTTCGGGCTGGACTGTTCCCATGAGGCACAGGGTCATACTGATTTGCATATACCCATGTCTGAACTGGGGTGGCAGAGTGGGCTAAAGAACGGTGATGGATCAAACCCAGATCTTTTGACTGGGTGTGAGTGTTTGATTGATTCAGATACTCCGTCCATCACCACCCCCTTTTGTACCGCTTTTGGCCGCCATAAGTGTGGCAGGGTATACTCAGACGTGAGTCCCTTGCTCACTTTGCCACTGGATTCAAGCAAGCCGGGCTGAAGACGGCTGTAATGCCAGAAACCGGTCCTAGGAAGCTTGTTTCTGGTCCAGGGAAGGCATGGCTTGGCAGTTCGGGCTGGACTGTTCCCATGAGGCACAGGGTCATACTGATTTGCATATAGCCATGTCTGAACTGGGGTGGCAGATTGGGCTAAAGAACGGTGATGGATCAAACCCAGATCTTTTGACTGGGTGTGAGTGTTTGATTGATTCAGATGCTCCGTCCATCACCACCCCCTTTTGTACCGCTTTTGGCCGCCATAAGTGTGGCAGGGTATACTCAGACGTGAGTCCCTTGCTCACTTTGCCACTGGATTCAAGCAAGCCAGGCTGAAGACGGCTGTAATGCCAGAAACCGGTCCTCGGAAGCTTGTTTCCGGTCCAGGGAAGGCATGGCTTGGCAGTTCGGGCTGGACTGTTCCCATGAGGCACAGGGTCATACTGATTTGCATATAGCCATGTCTGAACTGGGGTGGCAGAGTGGGCTAAAGAACAGTGATGGATCAAACCTAGATCTTTTGACTGGGTGTGAGTGTTTGATTGAGTCAGATGCTCCGTCCATCACCACCCCCTTTTGTACCGCTTTTGGCCGCCATAAGTGTGGCAGGGTATACTCAGACGTGAGTCCCTTGCTCACTTTGCCACTAGATTCAAGCAAGCCGGGCTGAAGACGGCTGTAATGCCAGAAACCGGTCCTTGGAAGCTTCTTTCCGGTCCAGGGAAGGCATGGCTTGGCAGTTCGGGCTGGACTGTTCCCATGAGGCACAGGGTCATACTGATTTGCATATAGCCATGTCTGAACTGGGGTGGCAGAGTGGGCTAAAGAACGGTGATGGATCAAACCCAGATCTTTTGACTGGGTGTGAGTGTTTGATTGATTCAGATGCTTCGTCCATCACCACCCCCTTTTGTACCGCTTTTGGCCGCCATAAGTGTGGCAGGGTATACTCAGATGTGAGTCCCTTGCTCACTTTGACACTGGATTCAAGCAAGCCGGGCTAAAGACAGCTGTAATGCCAGAAACCGGTCCTCGGAAGCTTGTTTCCGGTCCAGGGAAGGCATGGCTTGGCAGTTCGGGCTGGACTGTTCCCATGAGGCACAGGGTCATACTGATTTGCATATAGCCATGTCTGAACTGGGGTGGCAGAGTGGGCTAAAGAACGGTGATGGATCAAACCCAGATCTTTTGACTGGGTGTGAGTGTTTGATTGATTCATATGCTCCGTCCATCACCACCCCCTTTTGTACCGCTTTTGGCCGCCATAAGTGTGGCAGGGTATACTCAGACGTGAGTCCCTTGCTCACTTTGTGTCACGACGTCAATGGTTATATACCACTAACCTCTGAGAGATGTCAGCAGGAACGATGGATAGATGAAAATCCCCCCTCCTCTCCAGAACGCACAACACACAGTGTAAAGGGAAACACAACTATGTATATATGCCCCCTGGGGAAAAGGGAAGTGGATAAAATAATAAAGGTTGTCCCAGAGAGGCTTCTGAAGGTTTGTCAGTATGCCGTCCACCCACTCTCTCGCTGGTCTCTAAGAACCCCAGGTGGTATACTGCAAGTAAGAGAAGAACAAGAAACCATAAATTAGGAACCCAGCACTTCACAGGCATCCAAGAAACATAACAATTCTATATGGGTAAATACTAACTGATGTGGTGGAATTAAGCTCCAGTAGAACCCTCGGGGAATCAATCCATGTAACAGCAAATATCCCAAGTGGAAGCAACCGGCTTCCTCAAGATCCGCAGGAGAAACGATGGCAGTACAAAATCAGCAAGGAATTCCAATTAGGCAAAATCAGCAAGGAGTAATAACCAAAGAAAAACAAAATCAGCAAGGAGTAATAACCAAAGAAAAACAAAATCAGCAAGGAGTCTCCTTATGCAGCACGTACCGGTACCGGCACGCCAAGATTCCAAAATAGTATTTCTCAGGAAAGAATGCCAGTGACGGAGACGACAACGCGCTCCTGCGCGGGTCTCAAAAACGTCACCAAAGATAGCGAGGCCGTCCGTCTTATAAATGCGGGGACTCGCTCACGTCACTAGAAGAAGAAATCGGTCTCTAGAAGTGCAGAATACAAACAACGTTCCGCTCGAGGCAAACGATGTACCTGGAAATCAGCTCCAAGGAGCAGGCAAGGGCTCCGTCATTTCTCACACAGGGTCCTGATTGACAAACCCCGAGCCGTTACCTCGGAAGGCTTTTGACGACACAGCGCTTCCGCTTCCGTGTCTTCTGTGCCTCTGGGAACTGTAGTTCCGCAAACGCCAGGCGCCCTCCAGTGGCGATATGCGGTTACTACATCGTCTGCCAAACACTGCAAATGCCTTTCTGTTCTTGGCAACCCACGTAGTCGCTACAGAGCCCCCTCTCGAGGACCGACGTCCCGGCGGTCGACCAGGCCTGCCAGGGTTCGCTGCATGAAACCGTTCCACCAACAGAGGACAATGCACATTGGCTGAAGGTTCCCAGGTCCTATCCTCCACCCCATACCCTTTCCATGATACAAGGTACTGCAGCCTCCCACGGGACAAACGAGAATCTAGAATCTCCTCCACCTCATACTCCTCATCACCGTCCAAATCAATGGGGCCAGGACGCGAGGGAAGACGCATACCCACCCGACAGGGACGAAGCAGGGACACATGAAACACTGGGTGGATACGCCAAGAAAGGGGGAGAGACAAACGGACCGCCACAGGGTTAACTAGCCCCTCGATACTATAGGGCCCTATGTACTTAGGAGCCAACTTACCCCTCCCCTTCAGACGCAGGTTCTTAGTGGACAACCAAACCTTGTCCCGAACCTTGTACTCGGGTTCAGGGACCCGCTTCCGATCCGCACATCGTTTCTGGGCTGCTTGAGATAGAGCCAATTGGCTTCTAGCGTCAATCAATACAGCCCGTAGGTGAGCATGATGCTCCTGAATGGAAGGGTGAGTGGAGGTGACTGGCCATTCAAAGGGGAGCATATCAGGATGGAACCCATACAGACAAAAAAATGGCGAACACCCTAATGTGGAGTGTTCAGCGTTATTATAGGCGAATTCCGCCATCCACACCAGGGGGAACCAGTCCTCTGAGTTCTGCAGTGCAAAGCAACGTAGATATTGTTCCAGGGACTGGTTAAGCCGCTCGGTTTTACCATCAGTCTGGGGATGGAAGCTGGTAGACAACCGAGCTTCTATGTGCAATGCCTGGCAGAGAGCTTTCCAAAAGCGAGAGGTGAATTGAGATCCCCTATCTGTGATTAGGACTCTGGGTATACCATGGGCTCTCACTACATGCTGGAGAAATACCAAGGCCAATTCGGAAGAGGTAGGCAGCTTTTTTAGGGGAATGAAATGACCCATTTTAGTCAAATGATCAATCAAGACTAGTATCGTAGTATAGGTCTCACAAGGGGGCAGTTCAACAATAAAATCCATCGACACAGTATGCCAAGGAGAAGGAGGTATTGGGATGGGACGGAGCAACCCCACAGGTTTGGAATGGCTGGATTTACTCTGAGCACAGATAGCACATTTTTGTACATAGTCTTTAACATCTTTTCGCAACGAGGGCCACCAAAAGGATCGCTCTATGCTGGCGATGGTCTTGTATTCCCCCAGACGCCCTCCCAACGTAGAATCATGAAACCAAGGCATGATTTGTTCCTGGAGCGTGCTCAAAGGGATGTACAGAGCGTGATAATGGTACAACAGATCATCCTCGGAGCTTCTATGTACTGGATCTTCCTGTATCCATGAAGCGACATCAATCCCAGACACAGCTACTTTCACATCTTCTAGGAAGTCTTGCGACGTCACAAAGGCCAGCGTCGATTCCGGAAAAGCCGAGGGAGAAAGGATGGTAGGAGGCACTGTATCGTATCCTGAGGGGGTTCTGGGAGGTCGACTCTACGGGATAGAGCGTCTGCCTTACCATTCTGGGGTCCAGGTCTGTATTTAATGATAAAATCATAGTCCGAGAAAAAGAGCGACCACCTTAGTTGTCTTGGCGTCAATGCTCTTGCAGTTTTCAGAAATAATAGATTCCGATGATCCGTATACATCTCGACAGTATGCAGAGCTCCTAACAAGTGATGCCTCCATTCTTCACAGGCCCGTTTAATGGCCAGCAGTTCTTTGTCTGTGATAGAATAGTTCACCTCACATGGTGTAAGTTTGCTGGAATAGAAGGCCACCGGATGTAATTGTCCCGTATCTGGATGACGCTGGGACAATACCCCACCCAACGCATACTGTGAGGCGTCTGTTTCTACCACAAACGGCATATTGGGATCTGGATGCCGCAGGATAGGAGCTTGAGTGAACCGCTTTTTCAACGTTTCAAATGCTTGATTTGCTTCTGGAGTCCAATCAAAGGGTACATTCTTTCTCAGCAGTTTGGATATTGGAGTGATAATGCGAGAGAAATCTTTAATAAATCGTCTGTAATAATTAGCAAACCCCAGGAAACTCTGTACAGATTTAACATTTGTAGGGGCTGCCCACTGGGTTATTGCTTCTACTTTGCTCATATCCATTTGGAATCCCTGGGCGTTGATGACATATCCCAAAAAAGCCACTTCGCTGACATGAAACAGACACTTGTCTAATTTGGCAAACAGGGAATGTACACGAAGGCGATCCAGAACTGTTTTAACATGGCAAATGTGTTCTTGGGTGTTACGGGAATAGACCAAAATATCATCGATATATACGATGCAGATTGTTTCCAGTAGTCCATGAAGTACTGGAAAGCGGCCGGGGCGTTGCATAGCCCAAAAGGCATTACTTGGTACTCAAATAAGCCAAACTTTGTGCGAAAGGCGGTTTTCCATTCATCACCTGGCTTCACTCGTACCAGGTGATAGGCACCACGGAGGTCCAATTTGGTGAACACATGCGCCCCTCGAAGCTGGTCCAAGAGCACTGGTATGAGGGGCAATGGGTATCTATTTTTGATGGTCACCTTATTTATAGACCTGTAGTCTATACACGTTCGGAGTTCATCGCAGTCTTTTTTCGATATGAAGAAGAGCGGAGATGAAGCCGGGGAGGTGGAATGACGAATAAACCCCGAGGCAAGATGTTCCTCCAAGTACGTCTTCAGGTAACGTGTTTCAGGCTCGGTGAGGGCGTACACTCGACTGCAGGGTATATCCGCCCCTGGAACAAGATCTATACGACAATCGTAGGGTCTGTGAGGTGGTAGCTGACCCGCTTTTCTCTTGTCGAAGACGTCTTGATAATCCGAGTATTCTCCAGGAAGAGAGGTGGCACAGCAGTACCTTCCTTCTATACATCCCTGGGCAAGAAGAGTTGCCTGTGTTTCATTTGTTTCTTTGGACGCATCCGGAGGGCAGCAATGTTCTCCACAGTACTGTGATATGAGAGACACTGAACATGCAGACCATTTCACGACTGGATCATGTAAGGTTAACCAGGGTATGCCGAGAATCAGGCGAAACTGGGGAGCGTCAATGATGTCGAATTGTATGATCTCATAATGTTTTGCACCAACATACATAACCAGGGGTACTGTGTGAAACCTAACAGGTCCAGAGGTCAGTGCCTTTCCATCCACTGCTTTCACCATTTCAGGGATTTTTTTCTTCTCATAGGGAATGCCCATCCTCCAGGCGTACTGTTGATCAATGAAATTCCCTGTGGCCCCAGAATCCAATAAGGCAGACACAGTAAGTGAATTATTCTCAGTAATTCTCAAGGAAACGTTAATGTTCATGTGAGCCACTGAAGGTTGCATGGTATTGGCAAGGTATAATGGGATCTTTTCCTCTTCTTCAAAACCCAAGACGGAGACCCCGTCCGTACTTGGGTTCTTCAGTTTTCCGACTCCTGTGTTATTGCTACTTGTTTTCGGGGACCCATACTAGGGTTTGACGTTTTCCCTCTAGCTCGGCATTCTCTGATGAAATGGCCGCTTTTCCCACAATAGTGACACAACTTTTGTAGGCGTCTTTTCTCTCTTTCTTCAGGAGTCAAAGGACCCCGAACCCCTCCGATCTGCATGGGCTCTACTCCCGTCCCATATTTGGAATAGTCCTCTGGAGGAGGACGAGGCTTTGGAAAATAAGAACGTATTTCCCCTCTATTCTTGTCTCCTTTTCTATCTTGCACTCTGTGGTCAAGTTGAACAGCAAGATCTATCATCTCTTCGCATGTCTTGGGCAATTGTACCACTTGGGAGAGCACGTCTTTTAACTCCCCACGTAATCCTTGGTAAAACAAAGTGGTTCGTTTCTCAGGGGGCCATTCTGTTTCCACTATTAGCCGATTAAAGGTGGTGATATACGTCAATAAATCCTGTGATCCTTGACGAAGAGTCATCAATTCACGGTCGAGAGACAGCATGTGTGTTTTCCTATCGAACAATTTCCTCATCTCACTACAGAAATCTTGGAAGTTGTGTAGCACTGGGTCATTCCTTTCCATCAATGGAATAGTCCAACTGGCAGCATTCCCCCCCATGTATGACATCATGAACGAAGTTTTTGATGCGTCATCCACGAAAATGGTAGGTTTACAAAGGAAATGGAGCCTACACTGATTGAGAAATGTTTCAAACTTCTTGGTGTCCCCATAGAATCGCTCAGGAGGCGCTAATGGTATACCAGGGTTCTGAATGACATGGACTGTGGGAACAGGACCTGAAGGAGAGGGATTGGTGGGTTAAGAAGCAAAGAACCCACCCCCCATAGATGCCCCATCCGGGTTTTGAGTAGGGGGGGGAAGCGTTCCCTCTCTAATATAACTCTTCCCTTTCCTAACAATGCCAGCCACCTCACGTCTAAGTGATCCCACTTCAGTTCGGAGATCCTGGTTCTCCTGTCGTGTGGCATGTACTTCTTGTTGGAGAGTAGATAAACTCTCCAACAACGAAGCCAACACAGTATTCGTATCCATCGCTCAGGCTGAAGGAATTCGTGGGCTTGTCAATCTGTCACAACGTCAATGGTTATATACCACTAACCTCTGAGAGATGTCAGCAGGAACGATGGATAGATGAAAATCCCCCCTCCTCTCCAGAACGCACAACACACAGTGTAAAGGGAAACACAACTATGTATATATGCCCCCTGGGGAAAAGGGAAGTGGATAAAATAATAAAGGTTGTCCCAGAGAGGCTTCTGAAGGTTTGTCAGTATGCCGTCCACCCACTCTCTCGCTGGTCTCTAAGAAGCCCAGGTGGTATACTGCAAGTAAGAGAAGAACAAGAAACCATAAATTAGGAACCCAGCACTTCACAGGCATCCAAGAAACATAACAATTCTATATGGGTAAATACTAACTGATGTGGTGGAATTAAGCTCCAGTAGAACCCTCGGGGAATCAATCCATGTAACAGCAAATATCCCAAGTGGAAGCAACCGGCTTCCTCAAGATCCGCAGGAGAAACGATGGCAGTACAAAATCAGCAAGGAATTCCAATTAGGCAAAATCAGCAAGGAGTAATAACCAAAGAAAAACAAAATCAGCAAGGAGTAATAACCAAAGAAAAACAAAATCAGCAAGGAGTCTCCTTATGCAGCACGTACCGGTACCGGCACGCCAAGATTCCAAAATAGTATTTCTCAGGAAAGAATGCCAGTGACGGAGACGACAACGCGCTCCTGCGCGGGTCTCAAAAACGTCACCAAAGATAGTGAGGCCGTCCGTCTTATAAATGCGGGGACTCGCTCACGTCACTAGAAGAAGAAATCGGTCTCTAGAAGTGCAGAATACAAACAACGTTCCGCTCGAGGCAAACAATGTACCTGGAAATCAGCTCCAAGGAGCAGGCAAGGGCTCCGTCATTTCTCACACAGGGTCCTGATTGACAAGCCCCGAGCCGTTACCTCGGAAGGCTTTTGACGACACAGCGCTTCCGCTTCCGTGTCTTCTGTGCCTCTGGGAACTATAGTTCCGCAAACGGCAGGCGCCCTCCAGTGGCGATATGCGGTTACTACATCGTCTGCCAAACACTGCAAATGCCTTTCTGTTCCTGGCAACCCACGTAGTCGCTACACTTTGCCACTGGATTCAAGCAAGCCGGGCTGAAGACGGCTGTACTGCCAGAAACCGGTCCTCGGAAGCTTGTTTCCGGTCCAGGGAAGGCATGGCTTGGCAGTTCGGGCTGGACTGTTCCCATGAGGCACAGGGTCATACTGATTTGCATATAGCCATGTCTGAACTGGGGTGGCAGAGTGGGCTAAAGAACAGTGATGGATCAAACCTAGATCTTTTGACTGGGTGTGAGTGTTTGATTGATTCAGATGCTCCGTCCATCACCACCCCCTTTTGTACCGCTTTTGGCCGCCATAAGTGTGGCAAGGTATACTCAGACGTGAGTCCCTTGCTTACTTTGCCCCTGGATTCAAGCAAGCTGGGCTGAAGACGGCTGTAATGCCAGAAACCGGTCCTCGGAAGCTTGTTTCCGGTCCAGGGAAGGCATGGCTTGGCAGTTAGGGCTGGACTGTTCCCATGAGGCACAGGGTCATACTGATTTGCATATAGCCATGTCTGAACTGGGGTGGCAGAGTGGGCTAAAGAACGGTGATGGATCAAACCCAGATCTTTTGACTGGGTGTGAGTGTTTGATTGATTCAGATGCTCCGTCCATCACCACCCCCTTTTGTACCGCATGAATATCGGCAGACAGAGGTATTGTATTCATGGATAAACTTTCCAGCAGCAAACGCTGTCACACACGACTTCCACTATTACAAAATAGAGGAACCTCCGGATGAATGCACCCCTTTCGAGGAGGTGGAAATCCCATTAAAATACCAAGAGCACCTGCTCTGGTTTAAAGGCGCCCTAAAACATAACAATCACATCACCAGGCTCGGTCCACTAGGTAGACCAGGAGCAACGTGGCCGGTTCTAGCCAGCTACACACCACATCCAGACATTGAAAAAATGTCAGTACCAGAACTTTTAGCCCAGCTAAAACAACTGATTAAAATACATAGACAATTAGTCCAATATGTAATGCGGACTTTAACAGTCCAACCAGCTATTAACATTCCACAGCTGACCCCTCATCAGGGGAACACAAACAAAATAACACCACAGAATATACAATCCTGTCTTGGTAAAACACCCGCAAAACGGGAACAAATTCCATTCTGGTTAGCCCAAAAAATCACTCAAATAGAGGCAGTATTTCCAGATACTAACCCTACTGAGAAACACAGAATTCTGACTATCTGTCTTCCAATGGGGATCGCACTACATGTGGAGGACTGTGACACTTGGGGCACAGTCTTTGCTTCCATTTACACAAAAACACATGGTGTTCCGTCCATGGCGGTTATACCAGATGTGCTAAGACAGATTCAAAATGAATATGGTCCAGAACTTGCGTTAACTCTGGGTATGAAATTACTGAAAGACTTCAAGCAGGTCTCGGCTATATTATTAGCCAACATAAAAGGAGAAGCAGCATCTGTGGCAATCTGCCAGAGATTGAAAGAAACAGATATAGCAGAACAACCATTTGAACTTGCCAGAATCATAGAAAAATCCTATGAAGAACTAGGAAGAGATAGTTTGGGTGGGAAACCAGTAAAACCCCAACTAACTGAAAATCCTGAAAAGATATTTATTAAAAATAATCTAAACACTCCAAAAAAGAGCTGGGATGGAAATAAACAATCCACTCCCAAAGAAAAAAGATTCCAGTCCAGAGGAAGGTCTCCTCGGCGGAGAGAAAGATCTCCGGGCCAAGGACACAAGTCTCCCCAGAGGGAATCCTCTGAGAAAAGATACAACCTTAGAAATAGGGATAATTTGAAAAAACCTGATAGATATCAAGATATTGATACACGTCCCTCTCGATCTTTTCAGACTTCCTCGCAGAAATCGGAAAGAAGAGGACGGTCAGAACACAGAGAAGAGCACGTCAAGTCCAAAGACAAAGAACCTACTCATCAAAGTAAAAAATTACAATTTCCAAAGAAGAAGGTAGCCAGTATTAAAGTAATCAAACATGCCGAGGATACTGAGGACACAACTGAAAAACGGAGAGTGGGCCCAGACAATGCTAGACAGCACAGCAGAAGTGACCATAGCTCGCAAGATCCTAATGAATCTTCTGGAGACAGTGGACACGAATGAATACATTCAGGTGGAAACTGCGGATACCAGAGTTAGCAAACCTCATAAAATATACGAGATAACATTACGTATAGAGGGAGATAAGACTAGGAAAGTAAGGGGTCTCTTTTGGGATAATCTTTCAAAAGGCTATGACATCCTTTTAGCTGAGAAAGACTGGCCACCAGAGTTTGTCAGGGAGTGCCCTCATGGCGAAGAAATGATTATGCCTGCCTTCTCAAATCATATTTCAATTCATAAAAAATATACATATGCAAGAAAATGGGCAGTGGCCCAAGCTCCTGCATTATATAAAAATCATGTACGATGGGATGAGGACTCGCCTCCTCACAAAATCCAGTTAAAATGTCAACCCACTGCACAGAGGCAGTACCCAATTAAGCAAGAAGCTAAAAAACAAGTCAGGGAGATCTTAGATCAACTAGAATACCAGGGGGTGATTGAAACATGCACCTCTCAAATGAACAATCCTTTGTTTCCTGTCTCCAAGCCAGACGATTCATATCGTCTAGTTTTGGACTACAGACACCTTAACTTTTGCAGTACAAAACTCACACAGTGCAGCACTAATGAATAACATCGTGCGCAAAAAAAACAAAACAACATTAGACATCTCTAATGGATTCTTTTGTCAAAACATTGCACCTGAAAGCAGGTATTTGACCGCTTTCTCAATAATGGGGTCGCATAAAATTTTCTGTCGTCTCCCACAGGGATTCAAGAACAGCCCAGGATTATTCTCAGCAAGAGTAACAGAGTGTGAGAAAGCGACTGTGCAAGGCGAACAGCCTTACCGATATCCACGACTACGAGACCCAGTTTCCTCTCCTCTGTCTCCGCAGGGACGCGATCGGGACTACAACCCGGAAGTCCCGCCTTCGAGAACCGGAAGTGGTTCCCCGGGACCAATAACAGGGGAGTGGACGGACCGTGACGAGAGAGAAGGCGGAAGGAAGTCAACTCGAAAGGAAGACGGGGGACCCGGTTTCAAGCAGGAAGACGCGGGACCCGACCAGAGGAAAGAAAACGCGGGACCCGGTTTCGAGCAGGAAGACGCGGGACCCGACCTACGGACAGAAGACGCGGGACCCGACTCAGAAAAGACCTGGACATCGGGGATTACCGAAGACGGTGAAGAAACCTGGTCTGAGGATTGGTGGTGTCCGGAGGTGGCTGGGGAGCGGCCATGACTCAGGAGAGTTACGGCGGAGCCAGGTTAGTGCGTGTGTCTTGGGAATAGGCGGGAGAGGGTGGAAAAGAGTGGGTTGCCATAGCGTATAACAGAGGAATTAGGTTGAATCCCTGTGTGACGACACCACGGTCCAGGACAACCCGAAAGCAGTACTCCTTTATCCTCGTCAGACCATTCCAGTTCAAGGGAAATATCAGACGAAGAGGAAAAAACAACCAACAACTATAACTCAACAACCTACATCTACTACTTTTGTTAATAAACCTACATTTAAACCTATACTTTAGCCTCCACGCCTGTTTATCAAGCCTACCCTCCCACACAGAGTTACTACAAATATATGATGATGAGGCATTATCTTATGTCGATGACATCTATCTCACAGATGATGACTTGGACACTCACTTGAAAAGAGTGAACACCATAATACTTGGGTTCGCAGCGGAGGGTTAAAAATTCAACTTTAAAAAGTCACGAATTGCCCATCTAACTGACCTGTTTGTAGGATATGAATTATCAAGTGAAGGCAAAAGCCTAGCGGACAATTTCTTAGAGAAATGCGCTGTACTCCAAGCACCTAAAACGCTGAAGAGCTTACAATCAATACTAGGTTTCCTGAATTTCGGAAGAACTTACATTCTAAATTATGCAGAGAGGGTTAAACCTCTCTATGAACTAATAAAACCTGATTTCAAACCAATCAATTGGACTCAAAAACACGCAGAAATTTTGAGATCATTGCAAGCAGACATGTTAACTAAAACAAAATTGCAAACTCGCGATAAGACACGCAACCTTGTAATCCGAGTCATCCCAGGAAGATGCGGATTCACGTATCTGACCTCTAATGAGGGAGAAAAGGTACCAATAGCTTACAAATCACACTTGTACACACAAGCTGAAAAAACATTCAGTATTACAGAAAACATTGTAAACGCGGTTCAAACTGCTGTAGCAAAAGAAAGAGCCCAAGCACAAGGCAAAAGGATAACTGTTTTAACAGCAGAATCAGCCTTTGAGGCACTAACAAGCCCACGCAATTTGACTAACGTGGCATTAGATCCAAAATGGATCGAATGGGAAAATTATCTTGCTGCAGAAGACGTAAAATACTACTTTGACCCGGAAATGAAAAATTTAAAGAATCTAAAATATGAATTGGAATATCCTCTGCCAATCGAGATTCTACCTCTACAACTTTAAGCCTGTGTAATATATACAGACGGATCAGCACAACCCGCAGTTGGGGGTAAACACAATTACAGTGCTGCGTGCGCGGTTGTTAAATGCCGGTGGCACAAAGGAAAATTGAGACCATTGGTAACTATGACTCAATCTGTAAAAGATAGTTCGGATCAATGAACTGAACTACTAGCTTTAAAGATGGCGCTCGATATTGCGGATCGCGAATTCCCCGCACTAATAGTGTGCGATTCGCATTACTGCGTCAAATCTTACAATAATGACTTGCAGAACTGGGTTCAAAACGGTTTCAAAGATGCAAAAGGTGGCACAATCAAGCATAAAACGCTTTGGGAACAGATAGTTCCTTTGCAGAAGGAACTACAAAAGACTCACGTGATACATACACTGAGTCATCAGCGTGATGGCGTTCACGCTGCAGGGAATTCATTGGCTAACACAGCCACAGCGGAAGCAACTAACCCGGCTTCCGTAGCCACAAAAAAGCGTTCAGAAAAATACATAGACGGGGAAACCTTGCTGGCGGTAAAAACGTCTTTAGAAGGCAACTGTGCAGCATTACCCCTGAACTATCCTCTCAAATATACATACATAATCGATGCAAACTCCGTTCCTTTTGCTCGAATTCCTGGAGTGGGGGATAGAGTAATCCCAAACACGAACAGGAGAATCTTCTTGATTCAAGAAGCACATATGGGATTGGGTCTGAGGCACCAAAAGATTAATGAATCTCTGAAAGAATGACAATCAGAATATTGGTGGCCGGGAATGAGCCTGCAACAACACAAATTTGCGATAAACTGTCAAAACTGCAACAGAGATCGCAGTGGCGAACCAGCCGGAGTATTGCCATGGCTCTTCGTATAGATAGCATAAGGCAATCTATACAAAAAATCCAGCAGGAAAAATGCGTCCCATTTATGTTTAAGACTAGATTCACTTAAAATGTAGACCCCAGCACTCGGCTGACGCCAGAACTGTTATAAAAGATTTGCGAGTCTATATCGGCACATACGCAATTGGCATGCTACATTCTGACCAGGGTCCTGCTCTTATAAGGAGGCCATGACCAGCATGGGCATTGCATTGCGGTACTCTTGTCCCTTCCATCCTGAGGGAAATGGGATTGTGGAAAGAAAAAAACCGAGACATAAAGCAATCTATAACGGCGAGGATATTAGGTTCGGGTGATGGGTGGGTCCAACATTTAACAAGTGTCCAACGTAGTCTTAATAATCTGCCAAGAAATTCTCTAAAAGGTTTCAGTCCGTACGAACTATTGTCCGGGACTAGAATGCATATTCAGGACTTAGATAGTCAGACTTCAGTGGTAGAAGAAAAATGCTTTGATATCAAAGATCGTTTGGCTATTTTACAGGACTTAAATGAAACAAGAAAAGGCCTGAGCAACGTAAAGTTAAAACAGCAGCCAACAGCCACTGAAGATAAACCACCTGTCCCAGCAAGACCTGTCTGGATTCCAAAAATTGGGGATCTGGTCAGAGAGAAGATCGCGGTGAAGAAGGAATTTGGGCCTTCTTACAGAAAAGCAGTACCTGTCTTAGCTGTCAGCGGAACGAGATCAGTTGTACTACCGCCCCGTGCTGGTAAAAAGGAGAACCGAGTTGTATCCATAGACCTGGTAAAACCACAATCATGTGGCCAATAATAAGTAGTAGGCCTAGTGGACTCCCACGATGTAGCAGAACACCAAAACTTGCTACAATACAAGAGGTTCAAACTGAGAGACTAATCACACTTGATAAACCTGCAGTGAATAAAAAAGGACTATGCAGCAATGCCATGGAACTTGTGCCTCTTGAAACCCAAATTGTAACAGTACAACGATGTAGCCTCAGACTATGCTAATGAAACAAAGAAAAATGCAAAAGCAACTGAAAATCCGGAAGCGATTCCAACAATTGACAGAACTGCATCTGGCTACTTCATCAATTTCGATGACTTTTCCGAGGATCCAAGCGAGCCTGAAGAACAGCCAACAACAAAAACTTTTAAAGACAAAGTAACAGAACTCTTTCATCAACTCAAAGAAACCTATCTGATTTCTCCATGGATTGAATTTTGGATTGTGTTAGGTGTACTTTTCCTCCTGCTTTGGCTCATCATGGTTCTTTGTTTAGGAAGATTTATTGAGGGAAAATACAGTACAATGGACACAGCAAGTCAGAACATCAACTTGGTCCTAAAGCCACACAAGTCATCTCACATCGAGAAAAGAGAACTATCATCAGTGAATGTCACAGCCAATCCAATACCCGGTGGGGTAGCATGGGACAAAACATATTACGAAATCTATGGCCCGGTTGAGCTCTTGAAATATCCACACCAGTTCAAGGTTTCATTAAGTGACTTTGTAAAAACGAGTACATTCTCTGATGATTGGGACTTTGAAAGTATTAATGATATGATGTCAGATTTAGTTATGTCAGCAAAATTTACAGAACATGATTTCTTACAAGGTTCATCTAATTATGAAGAAATGTATTGTTACAACCACTTTGCACATCTCTATTTGCATAAATTTGCTCAACCTAGAATTTTTAAATTATAATCAATGGGAACATTGTGCAACTCCACCAAAAGGTAGTTCGAAAACATTTTACGGGAAATTCCCATATTTTTCAGGATTTAACACAAGTGATGCAGAAACGTTTTATTTCAAACTGTTAAATAAGACAGGGATGAAAACAATGCTGACAAACACTAAATTGATCTATTCAGAAAATTTTTTTGAAAAATTGACTACATTTGATTTCGATTTTTGATAACATAACATTGAAACAAAAACTATCTGGGGTACAAAAGAATGGCAGGTGCAAGGTTTAGAAGCATTATTTAGAGCCTGCATGATCCCAGAACAAATTATATTCTTGAATGACACAATTCAACAGACAACCTGTCTTGGCCTAGCCAAAATTAAAGACTTAAACAAACCGTCTATTCCAAAGCCAACACCTGACAGTAATAGCACTACAGATATTGAGATAGACGTATCCCATAGTTTTAACCAAAACAAAACACATCACATCCTGATTGGAAAAAATGGTTGATCTGGCCCACAGACACAAATAACTGTCAAGATAGATTCCTGAACAAAATACAGGGGTTAAAAATGACCAGGCCAGACCCTAGATACTCCCAGAGACAACATCCAGGGATAGTTACAACATACAGTGTAGGAAAACTCTGCCTCGAATGGTTACAGACATCCACACTGGCAGAAATTAAGCAACACTTGACTTTACTTAAAGACGGTGCTGACTTGCGTGATTTCATAATGGGGCCACGCAAACAGCGTCAAAAATGTTTCATAGCGGTATATACGCTACTTACAACGAAGCTTGGAAAGTGATGCAAATTAAAACAGCAGAAAAAATACGAGAAATTGATCGTATTAATTTGGGAAAATCATTTTCTGTTGTGGACAATGGGTTAATGACTCTGTCCTCCAGAATATATTCACTGGACAGTATTGTATCTTCTGCTATTGATATCATAGAACAAGACTTACTAATGTTACAACACGGTCAGTCCCAATTACGTTCTATTGTACAGCTTGGCTGGACGTTGCAAAATCTGCGTTCAGGCTACGTGCCCTGGCGTTTAATCAACACAACGTCATTATTCTCTATCTTTAACCTTACTGATACACAAATAAGTTTGGCACAGAAAGGAGCAGACTATACGATTCTGAGCATTGAAAAACTTGAGAGATTACCATTGACAATGTCAGAAAGACCGGTCATTGAATGGATAATACATGGAATAATCACAATTCCGATAACAACTTTCCAATTTAAAAACTGTCAAGAGTATATACCAGCGGGCCAGTATGAAAGGTTGGGTAAATGGTACATTAAGTCATCATGGAAATTACCTTACACACACACATGTTACAGTGAAAAGAAACAGAATGTATTTCTTAGTGGGAAAAATTGCAAACAATCACTAAGCGGTATACTTCTGTGTCAAGGTATTGACCTGCATGGGGCCTGTGAGGGGACTTCAAATAACCTTTCATGTCACCAGCATGGCACACCTGCAACACGAATAGAGCCATTCTTTAGACGACTTTCTAACGGGAGTTACATTCTAATAGTGGACCACAGCTGTTGTGGCCTGGTGCTAGGAAAAGCCTATCTCGTGAGCGTGAGTTCCATGGTCACGTGCTGTATGCAAGTATTGTATCCAAACAGCACTCCAGATACGGAGACAACAATTTGGCCTTCTTTGAATATCTCTTCTATTCGAATTGATACTTTAAGCAGAATAAAGTCTGTCCTTTTACAGACAACGGTGCCCTTGACGTCATCAAAAGAAACGTATGATCTGCAAGTTGCAAGGACAATGGCAGAGATACATACCTTTTTATCAACAAATTGCCCCGTGCATTTCGTAGAAATGCTAAGCCAAATCCTAAATATGTCTGATACCAGTGGTATCCCACATATATTTAAGACAATTTCTTCGGGACTGTTAACACCCTTCGAAACAGTTCTGGGCATTTTTCCTAATTTTGTCCATTCTGTCTTTGGCGGCCTACCACTTCTGTTGGGACTCGTAGCAGGCATTTTATTTTTGCTACTTCTGCTTCGATATGGCAAGCCAAGTCGCAGACAAGACTCCAGCAACAATGGAAGAAACGATCCTAGCTATACGCTATCGGGACCGCATAACTAAAGTCCTTGGATTAGCCCGGCTAAGAGATCTGAATATGACCTGGTTTCTTTCATTCAGACCCATCTGGCAGAATTGCATCTTACCTGTGCTTCGATGTATGCTATGCGGAGAAGAATGCGTGTTGGACGTCTGTCTTACACTACCATCAGCAGTACCAATGGATATAGATACTTTGCTAAGTCCGATAACGGCTCATGCATCGTGTTGTCCCCAGCGGTTACCCATCCTGATGACGGCATTCGTTGAGACTTCACCACTACGATTAGCTGGTAGTGAAGTACGAGAGGAGAGCAACATCGCCCAGGTACGACCTTCTGTGAGCATTGCTGATCCTGACATCGACGATAGCAATCATGCTCGAGACTGCTCAGTTGCGGCATTTTCGAACTTAATCGAACTTTCACCTGAAGCCATAGACAACTTTTTTGCGAGTCTGTCTGAAATGATGTTCTCCCCTGAACAAAAAGAATAACTTTTTAAGCAAACGAGCACACAGTGTTCCCTGAACTCTGAATTCGGCCTTCAGCTTTGATAAACAAAAGCTACTCAAAATATTTGGAACTATTTTTCTCCCACTAAAAGCAAAATTATTTTTTTCTTCGATTCCAAAATATTTACCTTTTTCTGGCACATGTACTCTGCTTAAAGTAGAACTATTCTTAAAGAACAGAGCTTCTATTTTTAGGAACTCTAGAGACAATATATTACCTCAGACTCTAGCACATT
Source organism: Lissotriton helveticus (assembly GCF_964261635.1). Lineage (NCBI taxonomy): Eukaryota > Metazoa > Chordata > Amphibia > Caudata > Salamandridae > Lissotriton > Lissotriton helveticus. The sequence goes on from NC_136065.1 coordinate 372,167,574, forward strand.
TACAGCGACTGTATTTATATGTGATGGAATGGTCTCGACCTTCTTTTCTGTATTAAGAGCCATTTCATGTGTAAATTTCGCAGATCGTTCAGCTAATCATATATATGCATCGTTTTAACTGAATGATTACACTGCTTGAAAAGCGTACAGTACTAATATCATTTTCGTGTATTTCGCATACACCATTTCAAATGCAAATTTTTTTATTTTGGGGTGGGTTTGAATACACATGCACCTTTAAATGTTTACTATTGCTTAGTTTTAGTAATGATGGACATTAGATCGTGGAGTGGGTATTGTGTTTTTATCCAGGAACCTAAATCGATATTACTATTTTATGCCCTTGTTCGGTTATAATCAATAATATCCCTATAACGGCATAATAATCATATCCATATTCAATCGTAGCACATGCTGTCACATTAAGCAAGGCTACTTCCCCAGACTCCTAGAAAGCACAACGAGTTCTCTAAACAAACCAAACCTCCAGCAACCTGGGAAATCCCCTGTGCTTTTGTTTTGATTTCGTCCTAGAACTCCTGTAAAGCACTGTAAGAACGGTCAGTTCTTAGTGACATCTTTATTGACGTCTTATGTCCAACCTTACGTCAAACCCGGCACCTTTCAGGTATAAATATACCAACGTTGCCTTAAGCAAACACACAGTGGTGGTTTTGGAGCAGAGCAGCTATCTACTTGCCCGAGAGCCCAGCTGATGCGAGAGCCCACGGACGCTGCCCCTCCCTTTTGACGCACTGAGAGAGACGCTGTCTTTTCTCCTGCCATGAAATCCAGCTCCGGTGTTTCCAGATACCTTCGACGGTTACTGGGATATCGAGTCCTGAGAGAGAGATACAAGACCTCCTGCATTCTAATACCTGTAGTGTAGTTCCTATTATCCCAATAGGCTCTGCGCATTGGAATAATATCTTCAATAGTATAGACGTAGGACAGAGGTTAACTAGGTCTTCTACTGACGATATTAGACTTGAAGTTTAGTGTTTGCCAGCTAGCTCAGAGTTCACTAGAAACTTTCTCGAATAGACAAGGAGGAGTTTAACCTCCCTGGATAGACAAGAAGGGATTTAGTTTCTGACAACCATAGAACATGACAACTTTGCTCTCCCCTAATCAAGAGTGTATCTCTAGAGTCGTGTGAAAACAAAAGACAACTTATTTTACTCAGTCAGTTCAGTGCATTCTTAGTTTCACCAGATTGTAGAGAAAAGGAGGAGACGGGCGTGTTCAATAAAAGATGTTATTTATTGATCAGTCTCTTTTCTCATACAAGAGAAATGAATCGCTATTATTGCAATACTTATTGTTAAGTAGAGTGCATACAGTAACAACAGAATTATAAAATAATACTGTAAAAGCATTGATATGGTTTCTTAGCCATATGATACTTAAAATGGATAAAATAGATACATACATATATACATTGACTAATCGTACTCAACTGGTGCTTCTAACTACGCCTACCCCAATGTACCTGACCTAAGCCTAATACGTGGGTGGGAGTAGATAAGTAGCAGTTTAAGTTAAGTTTGCTTTGCCAAGGGTCTGCTTCAAGAATTCTCTGCAAGGGGTTATTCAGTTCAGTACCTGGGATTTAGAAGGCTGGAGGGCTGGTATCTCTATCTCAGGGCTTGATATCCCAGCTGCCTGCAAGGGCGGCTGGAAGCGCCGGAGCTGGATTTCTCGGCAGGAGAAAAGGCAGCGTCTATCTCTCAGCGCATCAGAAAGGAGGGGCAGCGTCTGTGGGCTTCGCTGTCAGCTGGGCTCCTCGGCAAGTCTCGCTGCTCCAATCTTTTCACCACCTCGTGTGTTTGCTTAAGGCAATGTCGGTATTATTTATACCTGAAAGGTGCCGAGATTGACGTAAGGATGGACATAAATACGTCAATAAGGATGTCATAAGAACTGGTCGTTCGCACATTCTTTACTGAAGTTCTCGGCTAAATCAAAACAATGGCTGCGGGGATTTCCCAGGTCGCTGTAGGTTTGATTTGTTTTGAGAACTCCGTATGCCTATTAGGGGGCTGGAGAAATAGTGCTTGCCTAATGAGATGGCATGCGCTATGACCTAATCAGATAACGGGCTTCTGTGCCGTTGTATGGCTAATCAGATAACGGGTTTCTGTGCAGTTGAATGGCTGCTTGTTAATTATTAACCAGACAAGGGTCAGAAATAGGGGGATCGATACAGTACCCATAGTAAATACATCACACCCACTCCACGTAATCTATGTCCATATTTACAAATCTAGGCATAGTAAACAAAACTAGTAGTGCATGTGTATACCGAACCACCCCAAAATACAATCAAATGCATTTTGAAAATTGGAAATGCGAAATACACGAAAAGATGAGTATAGTTACTATATGCACTTCAAGCAGTATAATAATGCTAAATCTAATACGCATATTTTGAAATCAGCATGAACGAAAATGCGGAAATTACACATGAAATGGCTCTTAATACAGAAGAAAAAATTTCGAGACCATCTCATCACAAAATCATAAAATACTTGTGAACATGCTAGAGGGTAGCTAATGTCTCTAGAGTAGCTAAAAATAGAAATTTGTTCTCTAAGAATAGTTTTACTTTAAGCAGAAGATAAGTGTCCCAAAAAATCGTAAATATTTTTGGAAATGGGAGAGAAAAAAAAAATGTCCCGCTCTCCGTAAAAACTGGTGAGAAAATTTCTTCTTGCTTTATTTTCAAAGTTGAAGGCCAAATTCAGGGTGTAGGGAACGCCGTGTGCTAGTTTGCTCAAAGTCATTCTTTCTGCTCTGGTGAAAACATCATATTGTTGAGACTTTCGAAAAAACTGTCAACTGCTTCTTGCGAAAGTTCCACTAACTCGGAAAAATGTATTAACATGCATTCATGAGCATGATTGCCTTCATTGATGTTTCGATCAGCATAGCTGACAGAAGGTCGTACCTGATCAATGCTGCTTTCATCTTGTACTTCACTACTCTTCAATCGTAGTGGTGAAGTCTCCACAAATGCCGTCATCAGGATTGGTAGCCGCTGGGGACAGTACAATGCATGAGCCGTTACCGGACCCAACAAAGTCTCTGCGTCCATTGGCACATCCGATTGTAGTGTCAGACAGGTGTCCAACACGCATTCTTCGCCGCATAGCAAGCACCTTAATACAGGCATAACACAACGTTGCCACATCGGTCTAAATGAAAGAAACCAAGTCATGTTCAGGTCTCTAAGCCGAGCTATTCCAAGGACTTTAGTTATGCGGTCCCTGTAGTGTATGGCTAGGATCGTTTCTTCCATTGTCGCTGGTGTCTTGTCTGTGACGTGGTTTGCCATAGCGAAGTAACAGGATCAAAAATAGGATGCCTGCCACTAGTCCCAAAAGGAGAGGAAGTCCGCCAAAGATGGAATGGACAAAATCAGGAAAAATACCCAGGATGGCTTTGAATGGGGTTAAAGCTCCCGAAAACACTGTCTTAAATACACTCGAGATTCCACTTGTATCAGAAATATTTAAGATTTCGCTCAGTATTTCTGCGAAATGTATGGGGGAATTGGTTGATAACAGTGAATGAATCTCTGCAGTTGTCCTTGCAACTTGGAGATCATACGTTTCTTTTGATGACGTTAACCGGGTTGGCGTCTGTAGGAGCACAGTCTTCATTCTGCTTAAAGTATCAATTCGAATAGAAGAAATTTTCAAACTGGGCCATAACCTTGCCTCCCTGTCTCGAGCATCGTTTGGGAACAATACTCGTTCACAGCACATGACCTTCGTAGTCACGGTTATGAGATAAGGTTTTCCGGGCAGCAGACTGCAACATCTGCGATCTACAATTAGAATGTAACTCCCGTTCGAGAGTCTCCTAAAGAATGGTTCTATTTGTGTTGCAGGTGTGCCTAGCTGGTGACATGAAAGGTTATTTGTAGTCCCTTCACAGGCTCCATGCAAATTAATACCCTGACACAGAAGTGTACCGCTTAGTGACCTTGCACAATTATTGCCACTAAGAAACACATTCTGGCCTTTATTACTAACACATGTGTGTGTATAGGGCAAGTTCCATGTTGACTTAATGTACCCTTTACCCAACCTTTCATACTGGCCTGCCTGTATATATTTTTGGCAGTATTGAAACTGGAAAGTTGTTATCGGAATATTTATTATCCCATGTATTATCCATTCAATGACAGGTCGTTCTGACATTGTCAATGGTAATCTCTCAAGTTTTTCAATGCTCAGAATTGTATAGTCAGCACCCTTCTGTGCCAAACTGATTTGTTTATCAGTAAGGTTAAAGATATTAAATAGTGACGTTGTGTTGATTAAACGCCAAGGCACATAGCCTGAACGCAGATTTTGTAACGTCCAGCCAAGTTGTACAATAGAACGCAATTGGGACTGACCGTGTTGTAACATCAGTAAGTCTTGCGATATTATATCGATTGCTGAAGACACAATACTGTCCAGTGAATATATTCTGGAGGACAGAGTCATTAACCCATTGTCCACAACAGAAAGTGATTTTTCCAAATTAATACGGTCAATTTCCCGTAGTTTTTCTGCTGTCTCAATTTGAGTTTCTTTCCAAGCTTCATTGTAAGCTGCATATATAGAGGCCGCTATGAAACGTTTTTGACGCTGTTTGCGTGGTCCCATAATGAAATCACGCAAGTCAGCACCCTCTTCAAGTAAAGTTAGGTGTTGCTTAATTTCTGCCAGTGTGGATGTTTGTAGCCATTGAAGGCAGAGCTTGCCCACACTGTAAGTAGTTACTATCCCTGGATGTTGTCTTTGGGAATATCTAGGGTCTGGCCTGGTCAATTTGAACCCCTGTATTTTGTTCAGGAATCTGTCCTGACAGTTATTTGTGTCTGTGGGCCAGATCAACCATTGTTTCCAATCAGGAAGTGTTCTGTTTTGGTTTAAAATATGGTTCACGGGGCGTGGCCAAGATGGCGGAGTGAACGGACGTGTTCCTCCCGAGCTCCCGCGCCCGCCAAGGCCCAGAGCCCTGAATTCTCGCTTTTCTCCCCCCCAATTGGCCCCGAAGGCCGAGTGTGGTCAGGAGATCCTCCGGACATAGCTGTATTGAGCTCCGGTCTCCCCGCCAGCCGCAGTGTCGGGAGAAGCGAGCCAGACCGCTGGAACCCTGGGCGGCGGCGGTGGGGCAAGGCCGCCTGGAGGTCTGACTAGCGGTGGCACAGGCCCTGTGGACCACGTAAGACGATCTGCCGAGGCTAAGGCACCCGAGGACGAACCCGCGAAGCCAGCGGCTGGTGATCGGAGTGTGCTGATCGAACTTTGGGCGATGAGGTGAACCCCGGGTCCGCCCCCGAAACTACTCGAGACCGCGGCTGCGGCCGAGACAGGAAAGGACACAGGCCCGGCACGTCGGCGAGGCAGCACTGGTGCGGTGGCGAGCATTGGCGGAGGGTCCCGGGAGGAGCGGAGGAACGCTGGCGGCCGCCGGCACGTTGAGCTTGGAAGCAAGGACCGCTGACCGGCTTCCGGGTGGCGGATGTGATCTGGTCCCGCCCCGGGGACTACGCGAGGCCACGGCTGCGGCCTAAGCGGAGCTGGCCGGAGGCTGAGTGCGCCGGAGAGACGACGCCGGAGGAGTGGCGCATTCTGACGGGGTGTCAGAGAAGAAGTAGAGCGCCCAGGAACATTGCGGATCGGCCGGCAGAAGAGTCAGAGCCCACGGAACGCGGACCCAGGGTAGGGCTGGCACTGCGGGAGCAACGGACCTGTGAGGCGCGGCCTGACCGGGAGGGCTACCCCGGGGAACAGAACCGAGGCTGGGAAGGACTCCCCTGGAGTGGTCAGTTACCGTGGGGGAGATCCCTTGGCGCCCTGTAGTTTGCACCTGGGGACCGGGGTAGAGCAGACTGGAACATCGGGGACGAGCTGCCTGGTGCTGGGCCCTGGACGGAGCTTCCCCCTCCCCCTACGACATCGGCGGAAGAGGTGAGGTGCGGGCTGGGTGACTGTGTTGGGATGCGTAGCCCCCGGAGGAGTGACGAATTGCCTGAGTAGAGCGAACGTTGGCAAAATATTGCACCGGACCGGTGTAGAAGGCAGCGCGCCACCTAGCAATCAACGCACTGCCAGGGAGGAGACGTGGCCTGAGAACAGAAACGGAGTGGAGTAGAGCACCCCCTGTGAGAACGGACATTGGAGGGGAGGGGAGACACCTTGAACAGTATGGCATGCGTTCAGGCAGTAGCAGTCCGATCTTGAGCAGCTGAGGCTTTACGCCTCGTTTGAGAAGTGGAAACGCTCACTGAGCGGGAAATAGCGGCAGCGACTACTGATACGGTGGTGCTCCCACGCGGCGGTCGGGCCCGGGCCGTGCTGCTACTCACATCGGGAGCAATCGGAGCACTTAATGCTGGGACTGCATCACACCTGACACGTGGCCGGTTGGGGCCTTTTGAGGATTCGACCCTGTGTCATAGTAACCACCTGGGACTAGGCGACGTGACTCCAGGGGACTCAACCGGGGATTCCGACCCGGCCCAGCGGCGCAATTGGCTGGGGCCTCCTGCAGACCACACACGAGCTGCGAGGCGGTAGGGAAGATGGCCGGACAGAAGGGCGGCAAGGGAAGTAACCGCACGCTCACGGAAATGCTCAATAAACCAACCGGTAAGGGAGACAAGGCCTCACCGCCATCGGGAGGCGCAAGCGGTTCTCAAGGAGGGAGTAACGGAGAACCCCCAGTCACTAGATCCTTTTTGGAATCACTTTTCGGGACATTGAGGGAAGACTTTCAGGAGTTAAAAAAGGAAGTGGCGGGGGAGGTGCGGGAACTACGCAGAGAGGTGGATGGACTTGGTGAGAGGGTGGACACAGTTGAAAGCTCCACGCATCGACAGGAAGAGGAGATTACACACTTGCAACAGGAGGTACTCCGTCTCAGGGACCAACACATAGATCTTCAGCTACACAATGAAGATTTGGAAAACAGATCGAGGAGAAACAACATTAGGGTCCGAGGGGTGCCGCCCACGGAAGAGAACTCCGGCATAGTAGCCTATCTCCAGGAATTGTTCCGCACCATCCTTAGCGAACCTGCAGACTTCCCCGTTAAGATAGACAGAGCTCACAGAGTGGGCCCGCAGCGGCGCGCAACAGGGCCCCCACCGGATGTATTGGCTTTCCTTCCCGACTTTCCGCTGAAGGAGCGGATCATGTCCGAAGCACGGAGAAAACAGACAATATCGTTTAGAGGCCATCAAGTTGCGCTATATCAGGACCTAGCCGCGACCACGCTCCAGAAGCGCAAAGCGTTTAAGATTGCAACAGACTTTCTGAGACAACACGATACGCCCTACTCATGGGGGCACCCTTTTCGCCTCATATTTCGATGGAATGGTGAGTCACACCAGCTGCGGTCTCTTCTGGACGTTTGTGAAGTACTTGGGATCACAGCAGAGGAAGAGGAATCCTCCACGCCGAGGAGGAGGAACTCAACTAATGGAGGTTGGCGAAGGGTCTCGAGGCGCAGGACCCCGAATGCTCCACAGAGACCGAGTTCACCTACGATCAGAGAGGAGATGGCAGAAGCAATCCGAACTGCGACCGAGACCACAGCGGTTGAGGCCGGAGTGGCGCTAACCGCGTAACATGGCTCCGGGGGGAGATTGACAATGCATTACTGTTGGAGCTGGCTCTGGGGGGAGGGTGGGCGCCAGGGGGCGAGGGAGGAGTGCTAGTGGCAAGTCGCCCACGAAGGTAATTCACCACGGGCTTGTCCGGTAGGGGCAGGCCTGGGACTATTTGGACTACAAACCAGGGTAGATTGGGAGGTTGAGCCTTTCCAGGCACCTTTTCTTCAGAGATTGTTAGGGGTTTGGACTGAGTAGGTGTTGGGGGGGACGGAAGAGTACTGAGAGACTGAAGGGGGGGAGAATGTTTGGTCAGAAGTTTCGGGGTGAGTTGTGGGGCGGAAGGGGGGAGGTCTACTGGGGGTTAAGTTTGGGGAATGTTGCGGGGGGAGAGTCAGGGGCTGCCCTGTCCAGTGTTTTTACGGTATCTACAGGTAGTGGTCCAGACACACACGTTCACTTGGCGTTCACCGAGCTACCACACATTCTAATTTGCACACATAGCTACAGTGGTTCCGATTATCCATGGAAGAGTTAAAAATAGTCACCCTGAATGTTAAAGGGCTGAACAATCCCACGAAGAGGAGAGCTGTACTGTCACTATTAGAACACTCCCAGGCGGACGTCTGTCTGCTTCAGGAGACCCACTTACTGGTCAGCGATTGTCATAGATTGAGGTCCCGCCATTTTCCCACACAATTCTTTTCTTCCAACACAACTAAGACGGCTGGGGTGGCCATCCTTCTATCGAAAACATTCAGGGGGGAAGTTCTGCACAAATTGGTGGAACAGAAGGGGAGGCTCCTGGCCTACAGACTTAAACTGGGAAAGTTGATATTCACGGTAGGCACAGTTTATGGCCCGAATGAACACCAAGATAGGTTTTTACGCACAGCACTAGAAGATATCACGGCATCACCGGACATTCATATCATATTGGGAGGGGACATCAACCTGGTCTTTGACTCTTCGAGGGATGGATCAATTCAGCGATCCCCGCAAACTGGGGAACTTTCGCAAGCGGTGAAAGCGCAATTAATTGATTCCGACCTACACGATCTCTGGCGCGAGCTCCACCCCACCGACAGGGATTTTTCCTATTACTCACACGCACACAAAACATACGCTAGGCTAGATCACCTGCTGGTCTCCGGGCCGGTCCGCAACTTGGCTACCGCCTCAGACATGGGAGTCATTTCTCTCTCAGACCATGCACCAGTCTCGGGGACCTTCCTTCTTCCACGGGGCTCTCCCCGGAGGGGAGTCTGGCGACTTAGAGACACACTCCTACATAAAAAAGCGGTGGTGCAGAGTATTATAGAAGTAGTGAAGGATTTCCAACAACACAACTCTAACGATGATACTTCACTATCGACTCAATGGGGGGCCCTCAAGGCGGTAATACGGGGGGAGTTCATAGCAATCTCCGCTGCGGACAACCGCGAGAGGAAGATAAAACGCGATGAGCTCACCCAGAAGGTTAGGGAGCTGGAGCAAGTGCATCGTCGCACTGGGGCACCGAGGGTTTGGAAACAGTTGAAAGTGGCTAGGAAACTTTTGTCCTCATTGGACATGGATAGGGCAGAATATGCCGCATTGCGTCTAAAACACGCTTACTATACAGGAGGGGATCGCTGTGGCCGCCTCCTAGCAGCCAAACTTAGGGTGGCACATCAGAATCGCCAGGTGAAGGGGCTGGTGGGGAGTGCGGGACAGGAGATCTCGGGCGACGAAGAAATTGCCGAGACCTTTCGCCGATTTTACGCTGACCTGTATGCAGCGGAGACCGCACACATGGACGACCCAGATGCTTATCTTGACTCAGTTACCTTGTCTTCCCTGTCGCCTGACCAAGCAAACTATCTGGAGAGAGACATTAGAATTGAGGAGGTGATCGCCGCGATCGCTAAGCTCAAGTTGGGGAAGGCCCCGGGCCCAGACGGTTACACCGCCCTCTTCTATAAAACGTTCAGCTCGACACTGGCCCCGGTCCTGACCAAACTGTTTAACTCCTTCTCTGACCCAGGAGCTATCAACCCTGACCTCTTACAGGCGACAGTGTCAGTGATTCCTAAACCGGGAAAAGACAGGAAACTATGCGGCTCATATAGGCCGATCTCCTTGTTAAATGTAGACCTGAAAATCTACACAGGGATCCTAGCCATGAGACTGGCACTGCACCTTCCTGGCCTGATTGAACCAGATCAGGCGGGCTTTGTACCCGGGCGCCAGACTGTGGACAACACTAAGAGAATAACACACATCTTAGAAAAAGCTTCGCGTATCCCAGGGGAGAGGATGCTGCTCTCGGTCGATGCAGAGAAAGCGTTTGACCGGGTGCACTGGCCCTACCTTGAACGGGTGATGGCGCGGTTCGGCATGGGGGAGAAATTCCGGACCATGGTGTTTAACTGCTATAAATACCCTTCGGCGACTGTGCGAGTGAATGGCTGTAGTTCCCGGCGGTTTGAGGTCGAGCGCGGAACGAGACAGGGATGCCCCCTTTCCCCCCTTCTCTTCGCGCTCTACATGGAGCCCTTCGCTCAGCGGGTCCGACACAATGAGGCGGTGACTGGGGTGAGAATGGGTGGTTTCACTCACGCAATAAGCCTTTATGCGGATGATGTACTCTTCACATTGGAAAATCCGAGGTGAGCACTACCTGCAAGTATGGCTGAACTTAAGGCCTTTGAGACTGTGGCAGGCTTCCGAATGAATGTTGAAAAGTCCACGGCTTTAGGTGTCTCCCTGCCATCGACGACAATGAACGATCTGCAGAGGCTCTTTCCCCTTCGTTGGTCGAGAGATCAAGTGCAATATCTAGGGATTGCGTTAGCCCCGACGCTGCAAGCCATGGTCTCCATTAACTATGACGCGGTAGGTGTGAAGGTGAGGGAGGAACTTGGGAGATGGAATAAAGGGATGATCTCCATGCTTGGTAGAGTGGCAGCGGTCAAAATGACTGTCTTACCCCAAATCTTGTACTTGTTTCGAGCTCTGCCTCTACAACCCCCCAAGGGTTGGATTCAACAGATGCAAACTGAAGTGTCCCGCTTTGTGTGGCAGGGGCGTAAGCCCCGAATGCGCCGCATCCTCACGACCTTAGCACCAGAAGCCGGGGGGCTAGGAATTCCGGATCTCCGCAAATATTTCCAAGCGTCACAACTTCGATACTTGGTGGAGTGGAGTAGGTGGGAATCCGATAAACACTGGCTCTTCCAGGACCAAGCTGTGGCCGGACGCCCCCTACAGGAAATTCCATTCCTCCGAAGGCCGCACCGCCCCCCCAATCTCTACGCTTCTTACATCACACGAGTGCCGTTGAGAGTGTGGGACGCTACCTGCCGCGCTTTTGACTTCACCTCATTTCCATCACCATTCACACCGATCATAGACAATCCTGACTTCACACCAGGGACGGAACCAGGAGCCTTCTCCCACTGGAGAGACAGGGGCTGCAGAGCACTCTTCCACATTTATACTGATGAAGGGGTGATAACCTTCCAGGACTTTAAGGACGAGTACCAGATGACCGAAAACGACCGCATGAGGTACTGGCAGGTTCGACATTGGGCCTTACAGCCGAGTGTCAGAACCTCAGCAGATAGGAAGCTATTGCCCTATGAAAAGTGGTTAGTCACACGCACTTCAGATGCCAAACTCATAACGGATCTATACAAGATGCTCCAGCTCCCACCCTCCCACTTCCACATTCCTGGTAGGGAACGTTGGAATAAAGAACTAGGGCGACAGCTTAGCCATAAAGAATGGGACCAAATTTCACACAGAGCGAGGCATTCGGCCTACCATGTGGGCCTTACGGAAACCTTTACTAAGGTTTCCACATACTGGTATTATACCCCGGAACGATTGCACGAAATGAACAGGCTCCTTAGTGACAAGTGCTGGCGCGAGTGTGGGCACATTGGTACACTGACACACATCCTCTGGGACTGCCCTGTACTACAAGCATATTGGTCGGAGGTGATAGATGACGTTGATGCATGCTTTGAGATCGAACTGCCCCGCTTCCCAGCGTATACTCTGCTGGGACTCCCAAATGGCTTAATGTACCCGCTGAAATCTAAAAAGGGAAGGCAGATTGCTATCATGTTGGGCTCGGCAGTACAAAACATACTGATACACTGGCGCACACCCACCACTCCATCTCACACGGGTTGGCTCCATAGGTTGTGGCATGTTCTAGGGATGGAAAAACTGTCCCTTACGTTAGCGGGAGATGTCACCGGTTTTGAGGAGCTGTGGCAGCCCTTTCACTCACTATTGGCCACAGAATTTAAGGAAATCACGTGCCCTAGGTACTTAAGACTACTGAGGCTTACGCCCCCACTGTGAAGCAATGTTCGGGTGGCGGGAAAGGGGAACGACCCAACGAGTACAAGTGAGACCAAGATAGTGTGCTATGTGGATAACTGATTTTTGCACTGCGATACACTGGGCAGGGCGGGTGGTGGGGAGGGGAGGGTAGTTGGGGGTTCTTGTTTACTTACGGAAGGGTACAGGACTGTACGAAACTGCTCCTTTTGTTCCTTTGCATGTCTCCAAAAACGGAGCGGGACACTGCGGCGGCCGCTAAAGCTGGGTCGGAAGAATTGTAATCCTGAAATGCATCCTGCCGCTAGCATTGCAAGTCTATATGTTTATTTTGCCACGCAGCTGTATTTTTCCAATAAAAAATTCTTTAAACATAAAATATGGTTCACGTCTATCTCAACATCTATAGAGCTATTACTCTTCGTTGTTGGCTTTGTAATAGACGGTTTGTTTAAGTCTTTGATTTTGGCTAAGCCACGACAGGTAGTTTGTTGAATAGTGTCATTCAAAAATATAATTTGTTCTGGGATCATGCAGGCTCTGAACAATGATTCTATACCTTGTACTTGCCAATCTTTTGTACCCCAAACAGTTTTTGCTTCAATGTTATTGTTCCAGAAATCAAAACCAAATGTATTCAAATGTATTGCTCAAAAAATGAATCTGAATATATCAATTACGTGTTTGTAAGCATGGTCTTCATACCTGTCTTATTCGACAATTTGAAATAAAATGTTTCTGCATTGCTTGTGTTAAACCCTGAAAAATATGAATATTTATCATAAAATGTTTTAGAACTACCCTTTGGAGGAGTAGCACAATGTTCCCATTGGTTATAATTTAAAACATTTCTAGGTTGTGCAGATTTATGGAGATAATGGTTACCATAGTGGTTGTAGCAGAACATTTGATCATAATTAGACGAACCCTGCAAATAATCATGTTCTGTAAATTTAGCAGACATTACTAGGTCAGACATCATATCATTAATACTTTCAAAGTCCCAATCATCAGCAAATGTGCTTGGTTTTACAAAGTCACTTAACGAGATCTTAAATTGATGTGGATACTTCAGGATTTCAACCGGGCCATAGATTTCATAATCAGTATTGTCCCATGCTACACCGCCTGGTATAGGATTGGCTGTGAAGTTCACTGAAGAAAGTTCTCTTTTCTTGACATGAGAAGATGTGTGTGGTTTAAGGACCAAGTTGATTTTCTGGCTTGCTGTGTCCGTTTTAGCATATTTTCCCTCAATGAAATGTCCCAAGCATAGTACCATGATGAGCCAAAGTATGAGGACAAATGCACCTAATGTCACCCAAATTTCAATCCATGGAGAAGTCAGATAGGTTCCCTTTAGTTGATGAAAAAGTTCCTTTGCTTTGTCTTTAAAAGTTTTTGTTGATGGCTGTACTTCTGGTTCACTTGGATCTTCAGAAAAATCATCGAAGTTGATGAAGTAGCCGGATGCCGTTCTATCAATTGTTCCAATTGCTTCTGGATTACTTTTTGCTTTTGGATTTTGCTTTGTTTCATTAGAAAAGTCTGTAGTTACATCATCGTAGGTCGGTGTTTCTTGATGAAAAGCTTTGATTTGGGGTTTAAGAGGTTTAAGTTCCATTGCTTTATTGCATAGTCCTTGTTGTTTCACTGTAGATTGTTCAAATGTGATCAGTCTTTCAGTTTGAACCTCTGTGGATGTAGCAAACTTTGGTGTTCTGCTACTTCTTGGGAGTCCACTTGGCCTACTATTTGTTATCGGCCACATGATTGTGGTTTAACCAGGTCGATGGATATGACTCGGTTCTCCTTTTTACCAGCAAGGGGCGGTAGTACTACTGATCTTGTCCCGTTGATAGACAAGACAGGAACTGCTTTTCTGTAAGAAGGCCCAAATTCCTTCTTTACCGCGATCTTCTCTCTGACCAGATCCCCGACTTTTGGAATCCAGACAGGCCTTGCTGGGACAGGTGGTTTTTCTTCAGTGGTTGTTGGCTGCTGTTTCAACTTTATGTTGCTCAGGTCTTTTCTTGTTTCATTTAAGTCCTGTAAAATAGCCAAACGATCTTTGATATCAAAGCATTTATCTTTAACCACTGAAGTCTGACTATCAAGGTCCTGGATCAGCATTCTAGTCCCGAACAATAGTTCGTACGGACTGAGTCCTTTCAGAGAATTTTCTTGGCAGGTTATTAAGACTACGTTGGACACTTATTAAATGTTTGACCCACCCAGCTCCTGAACCTAATACCTTTGCTGTTATAGATTGCTTTATGCCTTGGTTTTTTCTTTACACCATCCCGTTTCCCTCAGGAAGGAAGTGAGAAGAGTCCCGCAATGCAATGTTCATTCTGGCCAGGCACCCCCCATAAGCTGTTTTAGAGCTAAAGGAAAGATTTTGGTCAGAACTTAACATGCTTCTAGCGTATATGCCATTATAGACTCGCAAATCTTTGTATAACAGTTCCGACGTCAGCCGAAAGTTGGGGTCTACATTATAAGTGAAAATAGTCTCTACATGTTAATATGACGCATTATTCATACTGGGTTTTTATTTTTTTTTGTTGATTTGATACCTTCTGGAGTGAAACGCCATGGTATTAAACCGTTTCTTTCGCCACTGCGATCTCTGTTGCAGTCTGGGCCGTTTTTTACAAAAATGTGATGATGCAGGCTCATGCCTGGCCACCAGTACTCTGATTGTAATTTTTCCAGAGAATCTTTTAACTTAAGGTGTCTGAGACCCTCACCCATATGTGCGTTTGCTATTAACAAGCCTCTCCTGTCCGTGTTTGGAATTACTCTATCCCCCACTCCAGGGATTCGAGCAAAAGGAACGGAGTTTGCATCGATTATGTATGTATAATTGAGTGGGTAATTGATCGGTAGTGCTGAGCAGTCGCCTTTTGATGACGTTTTTACTGCCAGCACAGTTTCACCGTCAATGTATTTTACTGCACGCTTTTTTGTAGCTACGGAAGCCGATTTAGTTGCTACCGCTGTGGCTGTCTCAGCCAATGAATTCCCTGCAACGTGAACGCCATCACGCTGATGACTCAGTGAATGTATCACGTGAGTTTTTGGTAGTTCTTTCTGTAAAAGAACTACTTGTTCCCAAAGCACTTTTTGCTTTATTGTTGCACCTGTGTCATCTTTGTAACCGTTTTGAATCCATTTCTGTAAATCGTTATTGTATGATTTGACGCAGTAATACGAATCGCACACTATAAGTGTCGGGAATTCGCGATCGGCATTATCTAGCGCCATTTTTAACGCTATTATTTCAGTTTGTTGTTCTGAATTATTTTCCACTGAGTGTGTTTTTGTAAATAGAGGTCTCAATTTACCTCCGCGCCACACGTCTTTTACAATTTCGCATGTGGCGTTGTAAGCCAGCTCTCCCCAAACTGAGGGTTGAGCATGACCGTCTGTATATATTACACAGGCGTACTGTCGTAAAGGCAGAATGTCGATTGGCAGAGGGTATTCTCTCTCATATTCTAGATATTTTAATTCTTTCATTTCCGGATCAAAATAGTATTTTACTTTGTCTGTAGCAACAGAATTTACCCATTGTATCCATTCTGGATTCAGTGCCGTTGTCGGTAAATTACATGGTGTTGTTAATGCCTCAAAGGCTGATTCTGCTGTTCTGACTGTAACCTGTCTACCGTCGGCTTGGTATTTTTCTTTTGCTACAGCTGTTTGAACCGAATGAACAATGTTTTCCTTAATGCTGAACCTTTTTTCAGCTTCTGTGTACAAATGTGATTTGTATGCAATTGGTACCTTCTCTCCTTCATTAGAGGTCAGGTATGTGAATCCGCATTTTCCTGGGATGACTCGAATCACAAGGTTGCGTGTGTTGTCACGTGTTTGTAATTTTGTTTTAACTAACATATCTGTTTGTAAAGATCTCAAATTTTCTGTGTGTTTTTGAGTCCAATTGATTCTTTTAAAATCTGGTTTTATAAGATCATAGAGAGGTTTAACTCTCTCTGCATAATTTATAATGTAAGTTCTTCCGAAATTTAGGAAACCTAGAATTGATTGTAAGTTTTTTAGTGTTCTAGGTGCTTGGATTACAGCACATTTCTCTAGGAAATTGTCAGCCAGGCTTTTGCCTTCACTTGATAGTTCATATCCTAAAAACAGGACAGTTAGATGGGCAATTCTTGACTTTTTAAAGTTGAATTTGTAACCCTCTGCTGCGAACCCAAGTATTATGGTGTTCACTCTCTTCAAGTGAGTATCCAAGTCATCATCTGTTAGATAGATGTCATCGACATAAGATAATGCCTCATCATCATATATTTGTAGTAACTCTGTTACTCTTGCTGAAAATAATCCTGGGCTGTTCTTGAACCCCTGGGGCAAACGACAGAAATTGTTTTGCGCGCCATTTATTGAGAACGCGGTCAAATATCTGCTCTCTGGTGCTATATTTTGACAGAAGAATCCATTAGAGATGTCTAATGTTGTTTTGTATTTTTTGCACACTATGTTATTCATTAGTGCAGCACTATGCGAGTTTTGTACTGAAAAGGTTTTGCAACATGAGTTAAGGTGTCTGTAGTCCAAAACAAGACGATATGAATTATCTGGTTTGGAGACAGGAAACAAAGGATTATTCATTTGTGAGGTGCAAGTTTCAATCACCCCCTGGTATTCAAGTTGATCTACGATCTGTTTTACCCGTTTTTTAGCTTCTTGCTTAATTGGGTACTGCCTCTGTGCAGTAGGTTGTGATTTTAACTGGATTTTGTGAGGAGGAGAGTCCTCATCCCATCCCACATGGCTTTTATATAATGCAGGAGCTTGGGCTACTGCCCACTTTCTTGGAAGTGTATATTTTTTATGAATTGGAATATGATTTGAGAAGGCAGGCATAATTATTTCTTCGCCATGAGGGCACTCCCTGACAAACTCTGGTGGCCAGTCTCTTTCAGCTAGAAGGATGTCATAGCCCTTGGAGAGATTATCCCAAAAGAGACCCCTTATTTTCCTAGTCTTATCCCCCTCTATACGCAATGTTATTTCATATATTTTATGAGGTTTGCTAACTCTGGTATCTGCAGTTTCCACCTGAATGTATTCATTCGTGTCCACTGTCTCCAGATGATTCATAAGGATCTTGCGAGCTATGCTCACTTCTGCTGCGCTGTCTAGCATTGTCTGAGCCCATTCTCCGTTTTTCAGCTGTGTCCTCAGTATTCTCGGCATCGTTGATTACTTTAATACTGGCTACCTTCTTTTTTGGAAACTGTAATTTTTTATTTTGATGAGCAGGTTCCTTGTCTTTGGACTTGACGTGCTCTTCCCTGTGTTCTGACCGTCCTCTTCTTTCCGATTTCTGCGAGGAAGTCTGAAAAGATTGAGAGGGACGTGTATCAATATCTTGATATCTATCAGGTTTCTTTATATTATCCCTATTTCTAAGGTTGTATTTTTTCACAGAGGGCTCCCTCTGGGGAGACTTGCGTCCTTGGTCCGGAGATCTTTCTCTCTGCCGAGGAGACCTTCCTCTGGACTGGAATCTTTTTTCTTTGGGAGTGGATTGTTTATTTCCATCCCAGGGCTTTTTTTGAGTGTTTAGATTATTTTTAATAAATACCTTTTCAGGATTTTCAATAAGTTGGGGTTTCACCGGTTTTCCACCCAAACTATCTCTTCCTAGTTCTTCATAGGATTTTTCTATGATTCTGGCAATTTCAAATGGTTGGTCTGCTATATCTGTCTCTTTCAACCTCTGGCGGATCGCCACATTTGCTGCTTCTCCCTTTATATTTGCTAGTAATATTGCCGAGACCTGCTTGAAGTCTTTTAGTAATTTCATACCAAGAGTTAAAGCAGGTTCTGGACCGTATTCATCTTGAATTTGTTTTAGCACATCTGGTATTACTGACATGGATGGAACACCATGTGTTCTTGTGTAAATGGAAGCAAAGACTGTACCCCAAGTGTCACAGTCCTCCACATGTGGTGCGATTCCCATTGGAAGACAGATAGTCAGAATCCTGTGTTTCTCAACAGAGGTGGTATCAGGGAACACTGCCTCTATTTGAGTGATTTTTTGTGCTAACCAGAATGGAATTTGTTCCCGTTTTGCGGGTACTTTACCTAGACAGGACTGTATGTTCTGTGGTGTAATTTTATTTGTGTTCCCCTGATGAGGGATCAGCTGTGGAATTTTAATAGCTGGTTGGACTGTTGAAGTCCGCATTACATATTGAACCAATTGTCTGTGTATTTTAATTAGTTGTTTTAGCTGTGCTAAAAGATCTGGTGCAGACATTTCTTCAATGTCTGCATGTGGTGTGTATCCGGCTAGGACCGGCCACGTTGCTCCTGGTCTACCTAGTGGACCGAGCCTGGTGATGTGATTATTATGTTTTAGGGCGCCATTAAACCAGAGCAAGTGCTCTTGGTATTTGAGTGGTATTACCACCTCCTCGAAAGGAGTGTACTCATTAGGAGGTTCCTCTATTTTATAATAGTGGAAGTCCTTTGTTACAGCGTTTGCTGCTGGAAAGTTTATCCATGAATAGAATACCTCTGTCTGCCGATATTCGTGTGCCTCAATTACGAATATGACTGTACCACCTCTCGGTGTCAGCCCATTTTCTATAAGTTTTAAAGTTATAGATTTTCTTATGTTGACCGGGATGAGTATTGCATCCGGGTCTGGCTGTAGGAGACTATTGTCATCCGCTAGGAGTTGAGCTGCTATTCTAGCTGTCTCCCTTTCTTCTTCAATTTCTGACATTCTACTGTCAAGAAGGTTAATTTGTTTATTTGCAGATCAGGTTTCTATGGAAACAAAGATTAGATGCACAATATTTTGGAACAGTGTATCCTTCAACGTTGAATAAACCAAGAACCATACATAGGAGTCTCCTCCTACTAAGTTTGGCGGATTTAACCTTTCACCCACTCCAGACGTCTTTGGAGTATTATGGGGAAAAAGGGGTCTGTGTGAAAAAGCACGACTGAGTTACTCTAATGTCTTACGTTAGATTTATCGCCTATCCAAACAGTTGGGCGCCATGGAGTGTAGTTCCTATTATCCCAATAGGCTCTGCGCATTGGAATAATATCTTCAATAGTATAGACGTAGGACAGAGGTTAACTAGGTCTTCTACTGACGATATTAGACTTAAAGTTTAGTGTTTGCCAGCTAGCTCAGAGTTCACTAGAAACTTTCTCGAATAGACAAGGAGGAGTTTAACCTCCCTGGATAGACAAGAAGGGATTTAGTTTCTGACAACCATAGAACATGACAACTTTGCTCTCCCCTAATCAAGAGTGTATCTCTAGAGTTGTGTGAAAACAAAAGACAACTTATTTTACTCAGTCAGTTCAGTGCATTCTTAGTTTCACCAGATTGCAGAGAAAAGGAAGAGACGGGCGTGTTCAATAAAAGATGTTATTTATTGATCAGTCTCTTTTCTCATACAAGAGAAATGAATCGCTATTATTGCAATACTTATTGTCAAGTAGAGTGCATACAGTAACAACAGAATTATAAAATAATACTGTAAAAGCATTGATATGGTTTCTTAGCCATATGATACTTAAAATTGATAAAATAGATACATACATATATACATTGACTAATCGTACTCAACTGGTGCTTCTAACTACGCCTACCCCGATGTACCTGACCTAAGCCTAATACGTGGGCGGGAGTAGATAAGTAGCAGTTTAAGTTAAGTTTGCTTTGCCAAGGGTCTGCTTCAAGAATTCTCTGCAAGGGGTTATTCAGTTCAGTACCTGGGATTTAGAAGGCTGGAGGGCTGGTATCTCTATCTCAGGGCTTGATATCCCAGCTGCCTGCAAGGGCGGCTGGAAGCGCCGGAGCTGGATTTCTCGGCAGGAGAAAAGGCAGCGTCTCTCTCTCAGCGCGTCAGAAAGGAGGGGCAGCGTCTGTGGGCTTCGCTGTCAGCTGGGCTCCTTCGGCAAATCTCGCTGCTCAAATCTTTTCACCACCTTGTGTGTTTGCTTAAGGCAATGTCGGTATTATTTATACCTGAAAGGTGCCGAGATTGACGTAAGGATGGACATAAATACGTCAATAAGGATGTCATAAGAACTGGTCGTTCGCACATTCTTTACTGAAGTTCTCGGCTAAATCAAAACAATGTCTGCGGGGATTTCCCAGGTCGCTGTAGGTTTGATTTGTTTTGAGAACTCCGTATGCCTATTAGGGGGCTGGAGAAATAGTGCTTGCCTAATGAGATGGCATGCGCTATGACCTAATCAGATAACGGGCTTCTGTGCCGTTGTATGGCTAATCAGATAACGGGTTTCTGTGCAGTTGAATGGCTGCTAGTTAATTATTAACCAGACAAGGGTCAGAAATAGGGGGATCGATACAGTACCCATAGTAAATACATCACATACCCAGGTACGGAGCTGACTAAAACCTTAGAGAGAATTCTTGAGTCAGATTCTTGGCAAAACCAACTTAACTTAAACTGCTACTTACTTACTCCTTCCCACGTATTAGGCATAGGTCAGGTACACCGGGGTAGGCGTATTTAGAAGCACCAGTTGAGCACGTTAGTCAATTTATATAAGTATGTATATATTTTATCTATTTTAAAGTATCTTATGGCTAAGAAACCATATCAATGCTTTTACAGTATTATTTCTTAATCCTCCTTTTACTGTACGCACTTTACTTTACTATGAGTATTGCAATTGTGGCAATTCATTTCTCTTGTATGAGAAAGAAGACTGCTCAATAAATAACATGTTTTATTGAAAACGCCCGTCTTTCTTTTCTCTACACTCTGGTGAAACTAAGTATGCACACTTGACTGAGCGAAATAGCTGTCTATTGTTTTCACACGACTCTAGAGATACACTCTTATTCTGAGAGAGCAAAGTTGTCATGTTATATGGTTGTCAGAAGCTAATCCCTTCTTGTCTATCCAGGGAAGTTAAACTCCTCCTTGTTTATTCGAGAAAGTTTCTAGTGACCTCTGAGCTAGCTGGCAAAAACTTAAGTCTAATATAGTCAGTAGAGACCTAGTCGACTTCAGTCCTACGTCTACACTGCTGAATATATTATTCCAATGCGCAGAGCCTATTGGGACTATAGGAACTACACTACAGTATACTTGTAAAGTAGGAGCTCCAGGGCGATACAATGTCCTTGGGGTGGAGGGCTGCGTTATGATCAGTGGCCTGCCAGTGAGCAGCACCACCCTCCAGTCCTCCTGCTTGCCCTCACCCAAATGGCCTGCACACTCCCTTACGCACTGACCATTCCTCTCCTAGCCTTGTTACGACGTCCCTTGCTCGCCCCAGCCAGTGGTGGACTCTCGGGCTGGAAACACTGGGGGGGCAGATTTAGAAGCCCCTTGTGTCTCTTTTACGCCACTGTTGCGTCACTTTTGTGTCGCAGTGGCGGTGCAAAAGAGGCGCCATGGTGTGGGGCATTTACAATGTGGGAGATGCGTCACGTTGTAAAGCCCTGCGCCAGAAATAGGCGTTCCGGCGCAGGGGGCGTGTTCCGGCGCAGGAACGCCTCCTAAAAGTGGCTGAGTGAAATCTACAAGATTTCACTCAGTCACTTTTAAGCCCATGCTGTGTCAAAACCCTGCGCCTGCTTGAAGCAGGTGTAAGGATTGACGCAGCATTGTACGACGCAACTCCAGCAATGCGCCTACTTTACGGCACAGATGCGTCACACATCTGTCCATTTTTGCCCCATGGTGCGCCGCATTGTAAATTCAGAGCATCCATGGTGGCGGAGCCCTGGCGCACAATAACTGGCGCATCCCTGCTGATATACAGGGATGCGCAAGTTATTGTAAATCTGCCTCTGGGTGAGCTCTTCCAGGAGCGACACCTGATGCCCCTTGAAGAGCTCGGTGAGCAATATGGCGTACAAAAGGGCAGTTTTCTCAACGCCCTACCATACACGCCGCAAGCACTACTGGCCAATAACAACCGAGGAACTGCTGCCACCTGGCGTGCTGCAATGGGCAGGGCCCACACCTCTTTAAACTATTGATTAAGGGGATGGCGACTCATATACGGTTTTCACTTGATTTACTGCAGGGAGGTTGAACAAGGTAGAGCATTCAACGACACTAAAAGAGATAGTATACTACTGGCACATCCTACCACTGTGTCCAGGAATGCATGGTTCAAGGTTATCAGCTTATACGTCTTGCACAGAACTACCTGACTTCAACAAGGATTATTGATTTCTGTCCAGGCATCGATGCATCCTGCCCACAAATGCACCAGGTGGATGGTGACATGCCCCACAAGTTCTGGACATGCCCTGGGTAGACTGCTATTGGATAGCATTAATGGGACACCTGACCTCATTGTCCAGCATTGCCTACTTTTAACATACCTGCCAACTCCCATGGTGCCACTGTGTGACACACAATATCGGCTCCCATCACATGTTCTCCCAGTGAGGGGCCGAGAACACCAGGTGGCAGGAAATACAAGGTGAAAACAGTGCAGCTTCTCTGCTAAGGTGGAGGAGCAAGGGCGCAACACCCATTGGGCTCACCGAGCTTCAACCCCCCTGTCATGTGTGTCAGCCTCGGCGAGACAGCTTCACGGGCTGGCAACCATCTAATTGCAGCCGCACCCGATTACTTCACAGGTCTTTAAAAGACCATTTACATGTTAATGAGGCATTTGTTGATTTGTTGTGTTTTCACCCCTTCTTAGAGCCCCTCTGCCTATGGCTGGAACAAGTAGCCCCCCTCCCCGAAATCTTTTTCAACGCCCCCCCCCTCCTCAAAGTTGCCCGCCTGCATAGGAGCGTCGCCCAGTTTCTTTGCAGCAGTGAAATAAAGGAAAAATAAAATGATAATAATAACTCGACATTACTATAATTTTATTTTTTCCTGCTGCTGCAGCTTTGTGGACAGGTTAGAGCTGCTCTGATGACAGAGGAGCAGGGTGAGGAGTGGTGTTACACTGTAAGTGTGCATGACTGTTTGGCCGGCTGTCTCAGTCCGGCCAAACCATCATGCGTACTTTGTATGTTCTCCACCCGGGCTGTATTACAGCCTGGGTGGAGAACATGCCCAGGCTCCCACTGCCTGTCTGAGCACCGAACAACGGTGCTCAGACCAATCACAACGCCACATTACAGCATTGTGATTGGCTTTGGGGAACCTGGGTGCTTCCTGTTCTTGCCAGAACGCGGAGGAGAGACACAACGATAAAGTACATTTTTTTATCTTATTTTTTTTTTTACAGTCCCTTACCTCCCTCCCGCCTGACCACCCCTGGTCAGTGCCGGACGTCACTGGCTAAAAACCACAGTAAATAGTGGTTTTACAGCTTGTTTTCCGAGGCTTTGAGCTGCCAACGTCCATTAAGAACTGTGAAAACACCCCAGGACATTGGCACCAGCCTCAGAAAGCTTTATCTTTTTGGGAGGAGGGGGCTTTGGGGTGGGGTGGGGTGGGGTTCAAAAGTGCCTTATTGGTACTTCTTGGCACAAAGTCCTGCCCCCTCCTCACACAGTGAGATAATTCTTCAAGTTGGCCGGTAAGTGACTTACATAGGTTGGAAGTGTGTGCTCTAGGGTTGTCCAAGCATCATAAAAAATACAAAGCTCTGAATTGATTTGGGGACTTTGCTATCCTATTAGCTTTGTATTGCATCAGCGTCGCTGGAAACTTAGCGCCCCTCCAACAGCAATGATGCGGCATCGTTTAGTTATCCCATGGGCTAAAGATGCACTGCCCCCGTAGACATATGATATCACTCCTGAACGAATCACAAGCCTCTGTCCTAATGTAAACAATGTCCACGACTGTGCTATACACACTTGTTACCATACCCTAGAGCTCCCCTATTCCATACTAGTTATACTACAAAACACACTGCCGTGTCAGGTGCATGGTCAGCATGCAAGGATGCTCCTACAAGATTGACTTTAAACAGCGCATCTACACATTTCTCCATCATTGCATTCCCCAGCTACTACCTCGACCTCATGGCGCAACACAACACGGACCCATGCCCAGGGCTCGCGTCGGGGTACCACGTGAGTGGACGGCGTCCCCCCACTTATTTTACCGGGCGGACGCCGTCCCCCCTGCCAAACAGCTGAACTTCACTCTTTGGCCTCTCTGAGACGAGATCTGAGCTCACAGCACGCTGCTCTCGCGCTGGCTTCTCAGATGCAATCGCATCTAAGGGGTGAGCGAGGGGAGGCAATGAGCCTGATGGTGCAAGGCACCTTTCGTGAGGTCACCTCCTGTCGTGACATCACTTCTGGTGACAGCATCCCCCCACTTCTTTTTTTAGGACTTGTGCCCTGCCCATGCCCTGTACTTGTAGATTCCCACCGCTAGTTACGTTGCTCAGGTTTATGGTACACTTGGTTAGTTGTGTGAAATTGCAGGGAGGCTTGCATGACAAGGTTGCCTGTCCGTTCAACCATGATATGTACCAGATTGTTATCCGCCTCACTCATCCGCAGGTGATGTCAAAAATGACTCTGTTTTTCACTTGAACCAATCAAATACTCTGTGTACTGTTGCTGCTTGTTTGTTGCCCAACCTAATGTAATGCATGGTAGACTGAATGAAAAATACATTTAAAAAACAATAAATGATCCTTGGCCTGCCTTTAATTTTTTGTGCTCATCCATCATGAAAGTACAATACTCCAGACAGTGAGGAAGAGGTGCTAGAGCGCAGTCAAGGAAACTACATATCCTATGCAGAGGTCGAAGTGCATAAAGAAAAGTATGGAAACTGTGATTCTGGGTACAATAGGGGCGCGGTTAGAGAGTGTGGGGGGGGCTCAGAGAATGTGGGGGTGGGTCAGAAATGTGGCAAAAAAAAACAAAATATTCTGTCACTATTTTGTTGGTCTTTCACCCACAGATAAATGCATATAACATATAATACACACACCTTAATTGAAAAATAAGTGCAACATAAATGTATCTGTGGGTAATGCATTTTTCTAGCAGGACGGCTTGGTGATGAATGCAATCACTTCAGATGCCAGTGGGTTTAACTGGTTGCCCACTGATTTGAATCCTGGTTAGTGCACTGGGGAAATAGACATGTGTATTTATAGTGCCAAGAAGTCCAAGCGTGTCACGGAAAGTAGTGTGAATAAGTAGGTCATTAGTTTCAGAAATGTATTATACACAGTATAAGATATGTTGCATAGAGTGTCAAAATAGGCTGTTGCAAAATGCGCAGAGATTTCGTTTAAAGGTTTACATGCTTTCAAAATTTATGTTTTTAGTAATACACTGGTTGTACCTAGTGCAAATCTTTTTGATAGGTTTCCATTAGAAGGGCAGATTCCTTCAATTAGAGTGTATACTGTCTTTTAAGTAGGCTTTACATTTGCTGATTAGCTATTGCCGGCCACCACAAACAAAGGGTGGTGGGCAGGTGGAAGGAAAGCGGGAGAGGTTGCATCATAGGGGGGGGGGTTAGTAATTTAAAAAAAATAACTTACCTGAAGCCGCCAGCCGCCTCCTGCGTTGGGTCACGCCTCCACTCTTCTTCCTGGTCCCAACAGCCCCTGGGACAGGCTCTGATTTAATCACTGTGCTGCAGCGCGGCCATTGGCTTGAGTGGGCTAGAAAGACGCTCCGCTCAGGTCAGGTCAGGGAGTCTGTGGGGTTTCTCTAGCCAGTGGCGTAACGAAACTTGAGGGGGCCCCCCTGCAAAGTACATGGAGAGGGGCCTCCGAACTCACTAGGGAGCTCTCAGGCCCCCTGGGGCTCGGGCCCATCTGCACTGCGGGAGCTGTGGCGGCCTTTGGTATGCCACTGCAGAGGTCTCTGGCCTTTGGCAGAGCACCAGTTCCATGTCAATCATTTGCAGCTTTGTGCAATCTGGCCGGGTCTGAAAGCGTTCCTTATGACCATCGGGGGAGGCCGGGCAGGTTCTCAGAGACAACATGACTGCCATGTGTTATTGCAACATGCTAAGAGAAGTGGGGTCCAGTATTCTGTGCCATGAGGCTTTGCATGTTTGGAGATGGCTGGAGTAGCACCAGATCTTGCTTTGCACCAGATCTTGCTTTGCACCAATAACCTGAAAAGGTCCCTGAATGTCAGAACTGAGCAGCTGTTGGCTGGTCTACCATGAACAGCATCTCCCTCTGGAGGCGGAAATAGGCACCATGGAACGGGTAAGGGAATGACAGGTCTGGCTAGATCTGTTTGCCACCATCGAGAACACTTCATGTTTGGATGTGTGAGGTATGTCTTCAAGAACTCCATAAAATGAAAAACTAATACACACTGAAAAGCACAGAGCCTTATGTTCAAGGTAGATGTGTCCCTTTATCCCGGACACTTTTAGAATGGAATCACCTGATCACAGTTAGTGACTGATGTCACATACGGGCCCCAACAGTGCACAGTGCATGGAGAAAACAGGTGGCGGATAGGGTTGGCATCTTTCACAGAAAAATTATAGTACCCATTTGAATTCATGCAGCTGTTTATTCTGGTTTGGGTCAAGCGCTGCTCGGTGAAAAAGAAATGCTCAGTATTATTTTGTACCGTGCAAATTATCCATCTGTTTGCTTCAATAATCATTTATAAATTAGTTAGACTGCTTTCAATTTTTTGTAACCTTTTTATCTCCATGTGATTGTTGTTTTAGGTTTATTTTTCAAATGGAAAATATCTCCTTACACTAGTTTTCACATTTTTTTATTGGCATAGAAACAAAACATGGCCAGGTGAGAACCCTAGCGAGGAGAGTGTTGAGTATCATAGGGGCATGAGGTACCTAGGTCTCTTTGTGGGTGCCCCTGCACTGAGTTTGGTGTCCCGCCTGAGTGACTGTGCTTCAGAATGAATTCCAAGAGGCCGTATGCTTATCGCTGTGACATGCCACTCTGGAGGCTGGCTGCATACGCAATCTGCATGTCAGATTTACTTATGGGCCCAGGTCAATCATATTGTAGGCAGGCCTTTCGCAAGAGAAGTATCCGACTTTTAAAGTGTACAAATATTTAATGTAGGGGAAAAGAGACCCAAGTTCCGTTACTGGCACCGTTAGCTGTCTCATCATAAAGATGGAAGTCTGGTTTCTAGAATCTATAAATAAATATGTTGCATCTCGAGGACGGGGTTGGGCTGCTAAAAAGTGTGAGGCCTGGGGAAGAATGACCCATTTGTCCTAGTCCTCCCTCCCCATTCTGACGGGCCCACACGCACACGTGCATCTACCTACCTGACTGCACGTGAAAGGGCGTGGCTGCGACGCTCGTGATCCACGTGAGACAGCAGACTGTCAACAGTGCTCGTCTTTCTACTGAGATAAACTCCCACCCCTGCTTGTCCTTCACAGAGGCCTCTCTTTAACCCAACCATTTAAGCACTGGAATGGGCAAGAGGAGAAAACCGAAAATGGTGACATCATGACCATAAAACATTAAAGAGATCATAAAAGTTAACTTTCAGAAGTCCTTAAAATGGCTGCATACAAAGCCCAGGCAGTCTGCCTGTGAGCTCTACAAATGGAAATGCTTATGATATGGTGTAAATTATTCAGAGGACATTCTAAGTTGAGCCCCAGTCCAGTAGAAATCTTCCCTATCCCAATCTTTTCCACAAAGCCCTCTTGAGTAAAACGCAACAGAAGGGTCCTCTCGGCTGGATTAGCCCATCTCAAATACCAGAGAACTACTGCAAAGTCTAACGCGGCATGTACTGTCTCCTGGAACATAAGATACATAAAGATCAACATCCCCTCCTCCTCTCTCAGCAGAACACGCTGGGTACCCTACAGCTCTCCCAGCACTCTCTGCCTCTCCTACTTCTGCCTTCAGCTCTCCTGGTCCCGAGTGCACCCTGCTTGTGAAGCTCTCCCTGGCCTCAGCCTGCCTGGGCAGCACTCCCTCTCCACCTATGGCACGCGCAGCCTGGATCACGGGCGGCTGGGGCTGGCCTGGGACCCATGAGGAACCAGAATTAGATTAGGCCCCGCACGGGGAAACAGAGCATGGTTTCTAGGTCAGTGTTCAGCGTGATGCAACTAATTAACATACTAAGAACGCCCCTATGGCATAAGACACTCTTTTTATTCTAATCCGTCATATATCATGTAATCGTTTTTCTTTGCCCTCCTTGTAAATAGGTTAGCGTCGGTCAGCAGGACCAGCGCCATTTTGTTTGGCCAATTCGTAGCACTGTCTGAAAACTCTCCATGTCTCAGCATCTTCGCAGCTTCTCGTTCTCATGAGAAATAGCTAGATCCATGTAGCCAGCAGCTGCTTCTGCTTTTGGGCCCCGTCAAGGTTATAGGAGGGGGCTGACCAGATAAGCACATTCTTGCAGGCGCTATGCGGACTCTCACCGAAACTAGCAGAAGGGAGTCAACCGGCCTGACCTTGCTATACTGAGCTCAGATAGACGCTTTGTGTGCCATATATGGGCATACCCCTTGCCACCTCCTGTACCAACCTGTACTTTTCCATTTTGGGTAATGGTTGCAAACTGTGATAGTATATATGTGTTGACCTGACAACGTGCGAGCAGTCTCTCTGCGGTCCTCGGGGTGTGAGGTCGTTGGGAGCTCCTCTGGCAGAGTATTGTTTTGTCTAATAAACGCTTGAACTTTCTACACTGCCAATCGACTGATTATTGATGAATGACATTTTGTTATTGTAAGTATAATCCGTTAGGGGTTTGTAAATCTCGGTACTTCAGTTGGCGACTCCGCCTGGACTCCGCGTTGGGGTCGTCCCTCCATATTCGGAAAAGGAAAGGGACATTAAAAGGGTTGCACTTGGTCGGGGGGGTGGACTGACCAAAGAAAAAGGGTTGCTCCGCTTTTCTGATCGAGAGAAGCCCCAGCTGCTAGTGGCCCCACGCCGGAGTCCTACGGGTGAAACCCGGAAGAATAGATCGATTGGCAGTGGAGAAATCTGCAACCGGACCTGAGTGCACCAGGTGAGTGTTTGTCTCGTCTCATGTTGGATATCCTTCTGTAATTGATTTGGAATTTGGTGGTCTTTTGACCACGGAGATCGCGGTATTTTGGGAGGTGGTCTGACGGGGCAGTAGTGAGACTGCACGGGCGGACACCTCTAATTTGTATTTGATAGAGATATAACTAACACGCCTAGGTATGAATCGTAAAACGTTCATACCTGGCCGGATCGCCCTCTGAAAGGCTGATGGTCACTCTTGGGTAGCACTCGGACAGATCTGGAGCAGTGCTTGAAAAAGCGGGCTAAGCCAGCATAGTCCGGGAGGTGAACCGAGAGGGCCGTCGGATGGTCGGTAGGTCGGTCTTTGGTAGTGAAAAACCTGTGTGGCTATCTCTAGGCAGCCCCTATGGTGAGGCTGTTTTGATCTTTGGCTCTTTGACTTTGGAATAGACCGGTTCTCCACAGACTGGAGTCGACGGGCTCCGTCTTTTGATTTGGGCTAGCATTTGTTCTCACTGGTTTGTACTGTCTGTATTTCGGTCTATGTTCTGTTTTGTGTTATTTGTATTCCGGATGATCAGGTGAATTTTGATTCTGAACAAGTGATTGTATGAGTAAATGAACATGGCCATGTATGTGTGAAAGTAATGTGAATAATAAATTGCCTTTTCCTTTTATACAGATACAATTTGAGCAGTAGTAAAACAATCGACTATCAACAGTCGACTATGTTTTGGCTGTACCAGCCCAAATAGTACTAGATTAGACGAAAGTCAGCCGGCCCCTCCGGAAGGTACTCCCAGCCATGATCTATACTGTAAGCACGGGATTGGACCCTTGATATTTAATCGTCTATGGCACAAGTATACCAAGGATAATGTAGAACTGCAGTGGCCTCTGACAGGGTCCTTCGATGAGAAAAAGATTAATTATTTACAAGAGCGTCTGTTTGCGAAACGCAGCAGACAGACTATGTTTGATACCCTGAGAACGTGGCAGAAGGAGGCCACTCGCAGAAGAATGAGGGCCGAAAAATTAGTACAAATGAAACAAGGACAGACCATTACCCAGAAAGCAATTGCGCATGACAAAAACCAAACCGAGCAGAATATCGAGTATCTAGATAGACAGTTTCGGTTGGAGGTAGATAAGACCTATGTTGTCCGAAAGGAAGCCGAAGATGAGATAGAGGATCTGCTGGATGTCCGCCCCCCTCCGCCGTATGCTCCACAACGGATATATCCAGCAGTGCCTTTAACGGCGCCCACCGCCCCTATGGCGTTGGCTCAAGAGGGGGCCCCGACCCGGGCTCCCACCGATGTGCCGGCCGCCGTTGCTCCTGCCCCTAGGAATTTAGACACCCTACTCCCGGACACACGCCACCCCTTGGGGGCGACGGGTGTCTCTCCAGCGCTATCGCCCTTGTGTAGCCCGGTAGGAACTTCCCAGTCGGCTAGCACGACACCCGAGTGCCGGAGTCGGGCGCCGATTGGGGATTCGGAAGGCTCGCATGTTAGGCGCCTGTTCACGAGAGGTGCTGTGGGCTACGGAGAGAAAGAAGCGATAGCGGAGCAAGCAGTTAGATGGATGTACAAAGACATCTTTACCTTAACTGACATATGGAGTACCATGAAAGACTTTGAACCGGTGATGCAACAAACTGCCCTACAACACATGTCCCGATTTCTCATCGAAATATGGGAACAAAGTTTTGAAACACGGGGATTAGCCCCACAAATTCTGTATTACATAAAGGATCGCGCTCATAAATTCCAACTAAGTCCCGATGAAGTATATAAGAATGTCGACACCTTAGTGGGTTATCGAGGCAGACTCTTTTTGCAGTTCCCTGAGTTACGTTCCCAGCACCCCATGAGGGAGGTACACCCTATTTATCATCCCGAAATTCCCGAACTACGCAATGATCAGAATGTAATAACACGAGACCGAGTAGAGCCAGGTTTCAAGAACAATGGGTGTACACCCCATGGAAACGAAGTGAAGTGTTGGCTTTAAAAGCGCAACTTCCTGATCCCCGCAAGAATCCCACTGCCTATTATAAAGAATTAACGGAGGCAGCGTCCACCGCTGTCATGACTTTAGCTGATATTGAGTTGTTTTTCGGGTTATTGGTTCCTGTAGATATATGGCGGCAAGTCCATGATACTCCCCACGCGGCCGAGTTGGGGGGTACCTGGGATGAGCTGAAAGGATGGGATCAAGACCGTAAGCCGGGGGACAAACCGAGGGCTGAAATAATTGCCTTGCCAGCCAAAATTATAGCTTATATGCATACTTTGAACCCTCCACGGAAGGTGGACTGGGACAAATTGACTGCTTGCAAACAAAAGAAGGATGAAAGTGTCTCAGATTTCTTTACCAGATTCGAGGGAACTTTTATCGATATTAGTGGTCAGGACCTTGCTAGCGAGGGGGGGGATACGATTATTTGTGAATAGATTTGTAACGAATCTGATACCTGAAATTTCGACCCGATTACAAGCTGCTGAAAGCACGTGGACTACGTCCACCCCATCTATCATATTAAGCATGGCCCAGTATTACGAGCACAGGGAGAATGAGAGCAAGGATAAAGACGAAAAGAAGACTAAGGACCTCAAAACTCGAGTGTTGCTACAGCAGGTTATGAGGGGTCGAGGCACAGGGAGAGGCGCCAGGGGGCCCGGGTCCAGCGGGCCAGTCTCCAGAGAAGGAGGAGGGGGTCAGCCCTCCCAATGGGGACCCAATCAGTGCGCGTATTGTAGAGAGGAAGGCCATTGGAAAGATCAGTGTCCGTGGCTGTTAGCACAGAACGGAGCAGCTCGAGGAAGGGGTAGAGGACGTGGCGGAACGGACCGTAGTGATATGCACCGAGAGGAGGCAGTGCAAGGAGAAAACGAGCGAAATCATTTTGATAAAGCACACAGCACAGCGCGAGGCACAGGTAGGCAGTACTACAATGAAGATTATGGTTTTGAGGATCAGGATAAATTCGGGGATGTATAGGACAGCCAAGGACAGAGTGGGGGCCAAGTGTCGATACCAGTCAATCAGCAGGGACCCTATGTCACAGGGGAATTGATGGGGACCACCGACAAATTTTTGATTGACACAGGAGCAATGAATAGTTTGGTTGCTCGCTCGTTGGTCCCAGGGGCCGCTCTGTCCGGGCATAATAATGTTTCAGTGGGATTTTCAGGAGTTCCTGTAATCAGCCCCATCTCTCAGCCTATCCCTTTCACGATTGGTCCATTCACTATGAACACTCCAAGATCCAAGACTTGATTGATAATGGGGTGGTTGAGGAAACTGCATCGAACATCTGTAATAGCCCTATCCTGCCTTTTTTAAAAAAAGCTCCTGACACAGGGACCCCTGATAATGTTGATGTCTATCGTTTTGTAATTGATTTGCGGGAAGTTAATAAAATAGTGGTGCCCCAATTCCCGGTGCTGTCGGACATCACTACAATCCTTACTATGATACCTCCTACTGCTAAATATTTCTCTGTCATCGACCTGAAGAATGCCTTCTTCAGTATCCGTATCCATCCTGATAGCAAGCAGGTCTTCGGATTCTCATTATCTGGCCGAAGCTTCAGATTCTGTCGCGCTCCACAAGGTTATACCGAAAGTCCTAGCATCTACAGCCAAGCCCTTCAGGCAGTCTTAGATGACCTGTCTTTGCCAGATGGTAGCGTGCTCTTGCAGTACGTTGATGATTTATTGATAGCGTCTGATACAGAAGAGGGTTGTAAGGAAGCAACGGTCAAGTTGTTGCACCATCTGGCGGACAGAGGTAATAAGGTTTCCCTGTCCAAGTTTCAATATTGTCGACAGAAAGGGACCTACCTCGGCCACTTACTATCGAAGGAGGGTAGACGTTTATCACCTGAACGAATTACTACCATCACTAATATGCCTGTGCCTTGTACTCAGCGTGAAGTCTGTGCTTTTCTTGGCATTACCTCTTACTGTCGTCAATGGATCCCTAATTTTTCTCTTCTTGCTAAACCTTTGCTACACTTAACCACTAAAGATGTGCATGAACCCCTCCCTTGCACTGATGAATGTCAAGCTGCTTTTTCTGCCCTGAAATCTGCTTTGTGTTCTGCTCCTGTCCTTGGCACTCCTGATTACCGTAAACCTTTTGTACTATATGTGCACGAGGTCGACGGTTGCTCGCTTTCAGTGTTAACACAGGATTTTGGTGGTAAGCAAGACCGTCTGCTTATTTTTCGACCACATTGGATAACGTGGCCAGAGCACTTCCCAGCTGCTTGAGGGCCACGGCGGCTGTAGCTGCGGCCATCAGGCATTCAGAAGGGCTCGTTCTAAATTCTAATTTGACGGTGATGGTGCCGCATGCTGTAGACGCATTATTGAACAAAACAAAGACTCAACATCTGACAAGCGCGCGCCTCACTGGTTATGAATTGACTTTGTTCGCCCCACATGTGACCATTAAACGTTGTGCCACATTGAATCCGGCTACACTGTTACCCCTCCCTTCAGGAGAACAGGCGAATGATGTTCATGATTGTATTTTCAGAACAGAAGAAGAGACGAAGGGAAGAATCGATCTCACAGACATTCCTTTATCTAACCCCCAGGGGGAACTGTATGTGGACGGTTCTTGTTTTAAATTAGCAGATGGCACAACGACAGCTGCGTATGCAATCACTACTCTAAAAACAGTAGTTGAAACATTCCGAATACCCCATCGATCAGCCCAAGCTGCTGAATTGATTGCTTTACTACGAGCATGTGAGCTGAGTGAGGGACTAGAGGTCAACATCTTCACGGGCAGCCAATACGCCTTTGGCGTGGCTCATAGCTTCGGGAGGTTATGGAGCGAGCGGGGATTCCTCACCTCACATGGTCAGAAAATACAGAATGGACCCTTGGTATTAGGATTACTGGCAGCCTTGACGCTCCCCAAGAAAGTAGCAATTGTAAAATGTAGTGCACATAAGACAGTGGTGGATGAAGTAGGAGAGGGTAATGCTTTTGCAGATCAGGTAGCCAAACACACAGCTCAGACAATGATGTCTTCTATGTACATAAACTCCTCCGCACGATGGGTGGGGGAGACAGACTTGTTTGATAATACTATTGAAAGTGTCCGAGACATTCAGAAAGAAGCAACTGCAGTGGAGCTAGAGAGATGGGAGCAGGAGGTAGGGAGGTTGGATGAGAATAATTGTTGGGTGGACCTGACAGACAAACAGCGATGGTTGCTGCCCAATGCCATGGTACAGGCTGTCGTCACTATGGCCCATGGACCAGCCCATGTTGGAGCTAAAGGCATTTGTGCCTTATTGGACCCAGTGTGGAATAACCCCAATATACAGAAAACAGCTATACGACTAGTTCAATATTGCATGGTCTGCCTGCAACATAACCCAGGGAAAGGGGAACCTGTTCTGAGTGGAAATTTTGCACCCCTGACATTGCCATTTGAGGTGCTCCAGATGGACTACATCCATATGGAGCACGTCAATGGCTTCAAATATGTACTAGTGGTGGTGTGTGCCTTCAGTAAATGGGTTGAGGTGTACCCTACCAAAGAAATTACTGCCCCAGCCACTGCAAAGGCTCTTATAAAGGAGTTTTTCCCACGCTTTGGATTGCCTCGCT
This sequence comes from Lissotriton helveticus, assembly GCF_964261635.1. Classification (NCBI taxonomy): domain Eukaryota; kingdom Metazoa; phylum Chordata; class Amphibia; order Caudata; family Salamandridae; genus Lissotriton; species Lissotriton helveticus. The sequence goes on from NC_136065.1 coordinate 372,202,080, forward strand.
TGATCTGGTCAGACAACGGCGGACATTTCCATGGGGCTCTTGTGCAAGGTATATGCAATGGGCTCCAAATAAAACAAAAATTTCACGCAGCTAGGCACCCCCAATCAGCAGGATTGGTGGAAAAATATAACGGAATTCTGAAGTTAAAGATGGCGAAAATCCAAGAGAGTACTGGTTTGAAATGGCCTGACACACTCCCATTAGCTCTTATGTCTCTGCGGGTCACCCCCCATTCACGCTCTGGATTATCTCCTTACGAGATAGTGTTTGGGTGACCAGCTAATATATGGGGCGTGCCTAGGCCAAAATTGTTTTCTGATATTGAATATCCTATGTTGATCGATTACTTGTGTACGTTGACTAGAGATCTTCGTTCTATTCATCAGCAGGTAGCCTCTGTACTGCAACCCCTACCAGAGGGTCCCGGACATCGCCTGGAACCTGGCCAGTGGGTTCTTGTCAAGAAATACGATTGAGACTCCAGCTTGGCTCCGAGATGGTCTAAGCCACACCAGATCCTGTTGGCCACGCGGACGGCCGTAAGAGTGGAGGGAAAACGACACTGGATCCATGTGTCGCACCTAAAAAGAATTCCTCTTCCACTCCCCTATGACCAGCGACACCCTGAGGGAATTCTGATGCAGGAAAGTGAGAGAGCTGTTGCCTTTGTTCCCTTCTCCGACGCTTGTGAAATCGGAGCTGAAACAGAGACAGGGCCGGTCGGGGCAGTCCCTGGAGAATCAGCCATCACCCCTGGCCCTGTCCATGTTGGTTCGGTTGGCAGCAGATCTGACGAAGGTGCTGTACCTTCCACTGTGTTATTCCCGGATCAGGAAATACAAGGTCATGTCCGTTACAACCTGCGGCCAAGAAAAAACCACAGTACCTCAGATAACACTGATAGGAGATAAGGAAAGACTTTGATAAAAGTAGGGTTTGCTAGTTTCCGATCTGTGGTACTGAGCGAGATACTGGACTGAACTAGTAGAGAGCTGGAACATTGATATTGTGCTCTGTTCAGAAAGAAAGACTCTGTTCTTGTCACTGGCCAGGTTGTTTGCGCTAAACCCATTTTCCAGAAAATCTCCATCGTGGGACGCCGTTGGATATGTATGCTGATTAAAAGCCTGCCTGTGAGGCTTTGAAGGACACAGGAAAGAAGAACCCTCTGGCAGGAAGGTTGTTCTGATCCCATTTAGTAAATTTGGACTTTTTAGCTAGGAATGTACCCTTTTGGTCGTTTTAAAATAGAAGAAGAACTCCCTTTGGCTCCTAGGTATTTGCCTTTTTACGAACCAATGTTTTCTAGTTGGACCATGCGTGTAAAAATAGCTTTCGTAGTTACTATTGCAATAATTTTAGCAATCTTCATGGGGGGTTTTATATACTTAGAATATAAGCACCCAATGCAATCAATGATGACATTGACTGTCGCTCCTCCTGAGCATTTTATGTACACTTTAGCGCCCCACAAAGAACGACATCGCCAGACCTATGCGAAAAATGTATTTGTTAAGATGTTGCACCAAACACACAGCACCACCAACACCACTGACTGTTGGGTGTGTGGACTTCTGCCCTCTGTTGTACACAACCATGATCTGTTCCTCTCGTTACCTCTCTCCTATTTAGGGAGTTGTGAAGCCTGGTTCAAACTGTTCTCTGCCATGTACAATCATTACATAGAAAATTACAAGCAATTTGTCTACAGTGAAAAAGATTATACCATGATCCTAGCGTACATTAGGGCACATCAAGGTTTTGACCCGCAAGGCAATGGGGGGCGGGGATCTCTAGATCCACAGGCGTGCATGAATAAGTATATGGAGGTTCGAAATAGTACTTGGTTGCAGGATGAACTCTATGATTTCGATGATTTCAATTCTACCAAATATTTTCAGCTTTTTGTTGATCGAAATGTTACAAGCGAACTCATTGTAACCATTCCTATTCTGAATACTTCCTCTGATTTCTGCGTCCAGGGATTGGGGCATGTGCAGGTTGGTGACAGTGTTTGTAATTATACCTATCAGATGAATATACTTAGCAGTCCACCGTTGTTGACACCATCCAATGTGTATTTCGTATGTGGGGAAAATGCTTACACTTGGTTACCTCGTGGGTGGGCTGGGCACTGTTACCTATCCTTCCTGTACCCACCTGTATATATAGCACCATCTGACTACCATAGAACACACCAGTTACACTCAACAAGATCAGTACCCAACAGGCAACGTAGGCAGCTCATAGCAACCGAAGTTGATCAGACCGATACCTCCTTGGAACAGTTCACAGACGTTAGCAAAGGCTTGGTTCCCTTCTGGGGACCAATCTTTAACAGCAGAGAAATAAGGCGGCTGTCTAGAATAGTGGAAAATGTTATTAGCATCACTACTGATATCATGGCCAATCTAACGGTTGAGCTTCAGGCGACCAGACTCGTGGCGCTTCAGAATCGTATGGTTTTAGATGTTATCTTGGCTGATCGAGGCGGTGCATGCCGGGTGATCGGCAGCTCTTGCTGTGTTTACATTCCAGACTCCGCCCCACTGTCCATCTGGCCATTCAGAAGCTCCATCGCATAGCGGCAGAGATGTATGTAGATAATGGGTCTTGGTCCCTGACTGGGTGGTTCTGGGGTATCTTGGGCACTTGGGGATGGAAGGTATTGTTGGTCCTGGGTGGAGCGGCAGGTGTCCTTTTTGTCTGTTGTCTTTGTCTGCAGTGCGGTCCTGCGTGCTGCTCATATTGTGCCACTAGACTAACAGCGGCGGTTACCCCTTCAGTAACCCCCACTAAAGCCCAGATGCTCCAGCAGGAGGTTCGTGAACTTATGAGGATAGACGAAGATCTCTTCGACGATTAAGGGACCTCTGTTATTAGCTTCATCACGCTAAAAGTAGGGTTTGAGGAACCAGAATTAGATTAGGCCCCGCACGGGGAAACAGAGCATGGTTTCTAGGTCAGTGTTCAGCGTGATGCAACTAATTAACATACTAAGAACGCCCCTATGGCATAAGATACTCTTTTTATTCTAATCCGTCATATATCATTTAATCGTTTTTCTTTGCCCTCCTTGTAAATAGGTTAGCGTCGGTCAGCAGGACCAGCGCCATTTTGTTTGGCCAATTCGTAGCACTGTCTGAAAACTCTCCATGTCTCAGCATCTTCGCAGCTTCTCGTTCTCATGAGAAATAGATAGATCCATGTAGCCAGCAGCTGCTTCTGCTTTTGGGCCCCGTCAAGGTTATAGGAGGGGGCCGGCCAGATAAGCACATTCTTGCAGGCGCTGTGCGGACTCTCACCGAAACTAGCAGAAGGGAGTCAACCGACCTTGCTATACTGAGCTCAGATAGACGTTTTGTGTGCCATATATGGGCATACCCCTTGCCACCTCCTGTACCAACCTGTACTTTTCCATTTTGGGTAACGGTTGCAAACTGTGATAGTATATATGTGTTGACCTGACAACGTGCGAGCAGTCTCTCTGCGGTCCTCGGGGTGTGAGGTCGTTGGGAGCTCCTCTGGCAGAGTATTGTTTTGTCTAATAAACGCTTGAACTTTCTACACTGCCAATCGACTGATTATTGATGAATGACATTTTGTTATTGTAAGTATAATCCGTTAGGGGTTTGTAAATCTCGGTACTTCACCCAGAGTACCTGGCTGTGCCCTCACCTGGAACTCTAAGAGTCTAGGTGAGCTAAGCCCGGTTTTGACAGTCGAGCTTGGCCAGGTCTGGGCCTGCCAGAGTCTAGTTGTGGTCTGCCCGAGTTTGACAAGAGACGTTTTAAGGTATGCAGAGTGGGGTATTGCCCAAGACACCACCTTGCAAGGGTATATAAAAAAAGAAAAGGGATTAAAGCCACTCTGCCCGCACTAAGAACAAAAGTCCCAGTTATTTCATAAGAAAGAAGGTGCTGGAGGTCTGGGACAAAATCCCCTGAGTCCCAATGGTGGAGGGACAAAGCCTTGTCTCTCCAATATGCTGCACAAAAGATAGACCCCGCACCCTTCGAATTTCAATTCCAATGTTTGTACATCAATATTACTTATTAAACATAAATGTTAGTAAGCATCAAGTTGTTCTCCCAAGAATTTTTCAGATCCAATTTCTTCAAAAAAAAGTTCTTTTTATTCGTCAATCATAACAAAATAGCCAACGCGTTTCGTCCGTGATCGGACTTCTTCAGGGCTATACAAAAAGAGAAATATACAAGATAAAATATTTACATATAACTAAATATATACAACATTATCACACACATACTCAATATGTGTCCATTAAAACCATACAAAGAGGAAGAACCAGATATCTTCACAATACATTGTATTCGAAACATTATAGTTCCTATTCTGGGGAGAACATGAATCTAAGAGCACAATGTCACAAGAACCCCAATATCACATACAATCACAGTATCAAAAACCAGTGCATGCAGTTTATACTCGTTATGTCTAATAACACCATTGTCAAGAATCCCTTATATTAATTCTATAAGGATAGTCAAAATCTATGTACAAGACAAATACCTTGCTCAGCTTCTCCTTTATTTTTAGAACAAGCATTCTTCACATATGTTAGATCTGGTAATCTGGAAAATGCAATAGTATATTCTTAGTAACAAAAAGATTTTTTCAAAAATTCTAACTTTAAGCTTACTAGGCATTCAATAGTTTTTAAAAAAATGAAAAATTCAATCAAAACAATAATGCTGTTGCCATTGATCATCATTATGACGTGTACATATTTCATACCTTACATGTTACATTCCTAAATCAGAAACATGATTTTACTCCATGCTGCTAATTGTCAAAGCTTAAGAATGTCAGTGAACATTCACGCTGAGGTGAATGTTCACTGACATTCTTAAGCTTTGACAATTAGCAGCATGGAGTAAAATCATGTTTCTGATTTATGTAAATATTTTATCTTGTATATTTCTCTTTTTGTATAGCCCTGAAGAAGTCCGATCACGGACGAAACGCGTTGGCTATTTTGTTATGATTGACGAATAAAAAGAACTTTTTTTTGAAGAAATTGGATCTGAAAAATTCTTGGGAGAACAACTTGATGCTTACTAACATTTATGTTTAATAAGTAATATTGATGTACAAACATTGGAATTGAAATTCGAAGGGTGCGGGGTCTATCTTTTGTGCACCACCTTGCAAGGGCCCTGGTAAAGTGAATGGGACAGTCGAAGTTCCTACCTTGATAACGCTGCTCATAAAAATCAGCTTATTTTTCTAATCCAATAGCCGAGCATGCATAACAAAAGCTTGGCACCAGATTTACTGAGGGCTCATGCTGGGGCAAATTCATGCAAAGTGATGCAAAGCAGGGCAGAATCTTGCAAGGGCATTTACTTTCTAGCATAAAAAGTATTTTGTGCTGGAAATTTGCCTTTTTCTCAGTATTACTGGTGATTTATGCTGCTTTGCACCATTTTGCATCAACTGGGTGTTAGTTGGGTGTAACTTGGGTGGATTAGTGCCACCCTGTCTACTACACTCATCTCTTAATATATCCCAATAGAACTCACTCAACTTCATCTCCCTCTACCTCTTCCTCATGACCTCGCCCCTCCCTCTATCACATTCTGTGGCTTCTTGTATAGTTGTGACTCCTGACCCCCCCTCTCTACCTCAGTTCTCTCTACCTCATCACTCTTGCTGTACCTCATTAGTCTTTTTCCATCTGAACACCCAGTATCTCTTCTCCATCTACTTCACTCCATACACAACCTCATCTCAGTCTTTATATCACCTCTCTATTTCTCTTTTACTGTCTCTCCTACCGTACTGGGACCCCTTTTCTCTATCATCAACTCCTATCTCTTTCTCTCTTTCACACTCTCTCTGGACCCCCTTCTCCAATTCAACTCACCCGCTTCCACCTCAACAATCTCATCCTCTTTCTTTATAGATCTCCACCTCGCCATCTCTTCCTCTCACAACTCTCTACTTTTTAAACCTCACCTCTTTCTGTTTCACTTATGCCTCTCAACTTCCTCTTTTTGTTCCACACCAGGGGCCTCATTTATGAGAAATGACGCATCGCTGCGTGAAAGCAGCGATTCGTCACTTCTCAGTGCGCACTCCTTGCGACATTCCTGATGCGTCATATTTAATTTATGACGCATCATGTCGCAAGGAGTTACAGATACGTCAGTATTTTTGACGTATCAGTATGGCGCAAAAGTGACGCATTGCTGGAGTGTGTCACAAAAGTGACGCAACTCCAGCAATGCCCCATGTGAAAGGGCCTGCGTCAGTCTTACGCCTGCTGTGAGGCAGGCACAAGATTTTGACGCAATGGCGTCCTAAAAGTGATGCAGTGAAATCTCATAGATTTCAGTGCGTCACTTTTACGCCCCTTCCTTGCATCAATACGCCCCCCTGCATACATTATACCTGGCGCAGGTATAATGTAGCGCAGGGGTTTACAAAGTGACGCATCGAGCTAGATGCGTCAGTTTGTAAATATGGTGCAACACGGCACATTTTTTACACTGCTGGTGCACCACAAAAAGTGACGCACCGGCGGCGTAAAAGTGACGCACGGCCTCATAAATGAGGCCCCAGATACCTCGTTCTACCCTTTATCCTTCTCTCTACCTTTTGTCTTCCCCACTACTCTTTACCCAACCCACTTGTTTATATTTCTTTTCAGTTTGTTCTCTACTTTCCTTCTGTTTTTCATCCAGTCTCCTGATTTTCATGTACATCTCACTGCCTTTACCACCCGCTAATTCACCTCTTTTCCTCCATCGTCTCTTTCTCATCCCCTGGAGTACTGCACTTCTCTGTCTCTATTTCCTCTACCTATCTTTATCTATTTCTACCACACTCTTTTAAACCTTGCCTATTTCTCTACCTCTCTTTCTCTACCTACATCTTCCTCTTTCTACCATTCCTTATCTTTGGTTCTGGCTTCCTCACCTTTCTCTGTTTACTTTTTTTCTGTTCCTACCCCATATCTTTTCTTTCTACATCATCTCTAACTCTACTCCCTTCTCCTGCTTCACATTTGTCTCTAGACCTCTTTTTCACATTTGTGTTCATCCTGCCTTGTCCCATTTCTCTTACCCACAACAGCGGGTTCAAAGTAAAATGTCTACCAAGAGAGGTGTACACATATGAAGAGGAAGGGACAAGGCAGCAGGAAATAACGTAGGAAAAAAGTTATTTCATTTTAAGCTGGGACAAGGTCAAAATCCTCAGATCAACGCTTTGATCTTCACTGTTGCAGGAAGAACGGCAATAGTGAAGGGGTGGAATATGCTCCAACTAAAGCTACAATTTCAAGCACCACGTGCATATATATTGACCGGGCACTACAAATCCATCAGCTGTCTGTGTATGAAATGGCCGAGCTGGCCTCAGCCCTGACTGTGACAGGGCCTGGCCTGAGGCTGATAAAGACTTCTGGGTGGGGGCAGCCTAGTTATATAGCTGCAGCCCAACAAAGTCTGGCCTCTGAATTTGGCTGATTTTAGGGCTGGGGTTAGTGCATAATCTAGCTGGTGGGGCCTGGCCTAGCTCGGTGAGCTTCAGCTTGGGTTGTGGGGAACTCCATTTTATTTTTTTTGTTTTTTATTTAGCGTAAATTCGAACCGAATGTATCAGGGCGCTTTACATGAGCACCAGTTGCATTACAGGCACATTTATTGCTGCTCATCCCTTACCTTATATCCTCGGCTCCTGGGGCCCTCTTGGGCTCTTGCAAGGTGGGTGATTACGGACGGTAGGGTGTTGGGGTCTCTCTCTGGGCTGTCAGGCCTCCACTGTTCCTCAGATGCTCCCACAGGGACCCGTAGCCACTCCCCGTCTGTGCGTCGGGCGTGCGCACCATTAATTCATGAAGAGGCTTGCTGGCTGAGTCAGTGAGGGGGCCCCTGCCTGGAGCACGACCCCCCTTCCCCCCAATGCAGCCCGGGCCTCGCGCACACCACTTAATTAATGAGGACTCGGAGGCTGTGCACACCGTGGCCGTGCGCACCTTTTAATTCAAGAAACACGAACCAACTAAGAGGCTTTCTTGGTAATGCTTGTTCTGCAGAGCGAGGGGGCCCCTGAAGCATGTGGGCCCCCCCGCAACGCAGGGGCTGCGGGGGCCTGTGTTACGCCCCTGTCTCTAGCCCAGCTCCTCAATGCAGCTGGGCTAGAGAAACCTAAGTGCGCATGTGTGTTTTGGTCTGCCTGAGACAGCCAGACAAAACACATATGCGCACTCAGGGAGTGCAGATAGCACTCATCTTGCACCTCCCATGCCTTAGCCCCTCCCCTCCCTACAGTGCTGGCTGACAGCCGGCAATGAAAAATAAAACGATGCTAGAAAATCGTTTTCTTTTTTCATTTGCTTGCTCTGAGCCAGGCAGTTGGGCGACGCTCCTCGGCCATTGCGGAGGAGCTGCCGCTGCGATTAGCCAATTGCACGCATTTGCATTTCTCTTAGATAGCAGGCACCATAGAGAGATTACTTGGTTCTTCTTTGGCAGCCCCCCCCCCCGTCTCACTTCACAGAATAGGAGTTCTTCTTCTCCACTTTTATCAAGCCTCTTCTGAGCAAGTTAATAAAACTCGGGAACGTCTGTACTGTTCCCCTGTCCACTTCCATCTCTGATCCTATGAAGCAAAAGGACTCTCACAAAGTTTGCAAATGGCAGCGGCCAGTCTAAAGTCACGGGGCATATGTATGAAAAAGCCGTTCAGCGAATCGCTATTAAGGACTAGCATAATGCTATGTATGTGTGGAATCGCAATAATAATTGCGATTCCTACATATTCCTAAATTGCAAATCGCAAATTGCGATTCGCAATTAAGGAATACCTTCTCATTCATTCCTACGGGCGTAGAGGCCCATAGGAATGAATGGGAAGACATTCGCAATTTGCGAGTACCCATTAGGTACTCGCAAATTGCGAATGCAATTTCAAGGGTGCAAGGGTGTCAAAAGGACACCCTGTAGCACCCCTGAAATATGTATGTGTGCACATGTGGCGCACATACATGCCCTAAGGGCATGTATGTGTGCCACATGGCACTTTGATAAATGCAAAAAAGTGCATTTTTCAAAGAAATTGCAAATTACCACCAACCTGAAGTCGCAAGCAGGCCAATTCTGAGAATCGGCCCATTTGCGAATGGGAAAAGGGCTTAATACATATGCCCCACAGAGTGTAAAGTACTCTATGTCGAGGAATGAAACGAGCTGGCTAGAGTGAAGCTGTTTCAATTTTTGAAAGGATAGTGAAAGGAAACAGTACAACGAAACTACATCATTTTCTTCCTTATACTATAATATATTAAATTTTATTAATTGTTTGTGATGTAGGCGGTGTCTGAGTGGATCTCAACAAATATTTTGTTTACTGTGCCACAATTGCTGTTTTAGTAATGGGCAAAATGATTTGTTGTAGGTAAACCTTAAAGGTTCAGAAACTTGATGAAAACCATAATGAGGGTGCAGCATATTGTCTTCCTTATCTAACTGTTGTGAATAAATATATATATTTTTTAATTGAGCAAATTCATAGGATATTACACAAATTAATTAATCACAGCGTCATCAACAATGTACCTCATTAATCAAGGCATTCCGTTCATATAAACATTCATCTAAATTATAACTCCAGTCATACAGAAAAAAACATCTTGGCGTAAAAATATTTAATACTTTTTAACAAAGTAATGACGTGCCTGAGAGAAAGAAATACATACATACATAACTGAATAATTATTATTTGTTCCAGTAATCCTAGCGGCCATGCTGTACAAATTTTATGAAAAGTGCAAAACATTAATATATTTTAAATAAATTGTGAATGTGGTATTTTGGTTTTATATTTAGTTGTTTTGATGCCAGTGTGTTTAATTGCATGTTTTATTGAAATTTTGGGTGAATAATTGTATGTTAGTTGAATGGTGTTTGTAAAATGGGAGGTGGGACTTGGATATTGTATTGACTCACATCTTCATGTATTGGGGTGGCATTGCATTTTACATTTGGGTAAAGGTGTGCCATTTTTATTTTGTTATTTGATTGTACATTTGTTTGTGCTGTTGGCTGTGTATTTGGATTTTTCCTGAACCACTGGTCATATATTTGACTGCGCCATTGATTGTAAATGTAAGTTATTGCCTGGCTATTTGATATTGGGTTTGTTGTATAGTTTGTTTTTTCTGGGTCTGCCTGCGTGTGTATTTGTTTTATTGGTTGTATAAGTAGCCATGTATGATTGTACATAGTTGGCTTTTTTGCCAATAATTAAAAAGCTAAGTGCGTCTCTGTTTGTTATTTAGTTATGCTGTTTGGTTCGAATTTGGCAGTGCCCTTGACTGTATGTTTATCTGTACATTAGTTTGTGCGACTGATTATTTCCTTGTATGTTGTTTGTGTCTTTATTTGTATCATTATGTGAGCTTGTTTTTTTATCATATGTTATTGCTGTGAGGTTTGGCAATTTTTGGCTGCTGCAATAAGAAAGAACGCTGTAAATTAATTGTGTTCTGTGCTGTAAGGGGAGTTTTGACAACAGTTAGTTAGGCCTCAGATCTCTCTGCACGTGCAGCAGCTCAGGCTGAGGGAAGAGGCGGCGGTGGCTCCGGAATACTGTGAGCTGCCTTAGTTGTGATGAACATGAGCAGAAAACAGCTTATGTGAATTAATATTTGCATAAGTAAAACAAAGGAAGCGCAGTATGTTTACTGAGACAGAAAAGGCACCCTGACTTCCCCCGCACGCCGCGCCGGATGAGATGGTACGTCATGCGAGCTCGCGCACTCCAACCCCCAGCGATTACTGTCAGCGGGGGATTAAACCTCGATTAGCAGCGTCAACCCCTCGCATCACTCGCTTTACATGAAATTAGAACATTCTGCGCGTGGCTGAGCCGTGCCGAACGCACAGGAGACGTGTCAGGAAAAGGACTGGCTCCTGGGAAGATTATCTCGAAGAAACGACCAGTAACATTTCTGTGTGCACATTTTTCTAATTGCACTTGTTAAACGTATAGTAATCTTTACTTATTTCTAGTGGTATATAAATATACATGGTTCAGTAGTATTTAATTTGTGAAAGAACAAGTACAGGAGCCCAAAGTTTTTCTCAGAAGCCCGCGACTGGTGCAATTGAATGTCAGTGTGCCGAATACCAAGACTGCAGTCTACAGTCCACCTCATGTCTCTTTAATCCACCACCAGACACTCTCTCCCCCTTTATCTCCCTCCTGCAGGGACCCGCTATCTCCCTTTGTGACAAGGTGTTGGCCTTTCTCTTGCTCATTCTTTCCCTTGTGCGAGTTTTCCCTGTGCCCTGGGTCAAAGTCTGATGAAAAATGAGTGGCGGTCTGCAAAAATGAGTGGCGTGAGCCCCACTTGCAACCATCGGCTCAAATTAAGCAATGCATTTCTGATTGCTTGTCTCTGTTCGCTGTCTGCATAAACCTGGACTTAGGCCTGGGAATGTTGTGACAGTACGCATCACTTCTCCATTCCCCTGGAGTAGCATAATTTTGGCTCCATCTTTCTACGTTTGGTTAGACCACATACTTATATATTTACATTTGGCCTTATGCACCCGTGTGACGCAATAATACGAAAGAGAGATGGTGCACCGAAGGTGTAAAAGTACATCTATTGTGTGTTTTGACATATATGTATGTAGATATTAACGTTTTTCTTTTCAGAAACATTTTGATTGCTGATATTAATCTTCTATAGGTTTAGATTGTAAAGTGGTGTGCTTAAATGCATTGAATGTAGTGCATTTGCCAAGGATTAGTGAGAACGAATCATATGTATGTTTAATGCTTCCTTTTAAAGTGTGACCAGTTGTCGTTGTTGCTTAATAAAAATGTATTGGCACATTGCACCACATATGAGTAGAGCACGATATAGCTTAATTCATCATCAAAGTTTCATTTACTGGATTATATGTAGGTTGTTGAACTAATACGCATTTAAGGAGAAATGTTAAGTTAGCATGATTGTGGGCCTTAAGCTTGCAATCGAGACATTTAAAATAAAAGGCAAAGCTGTTTTTGTGAATGTTTTTCCTCTGCAGGTGCAGACCAAAGGTATTTGTAAGTTAGTGAAAAGCACATTGTATTTCAGAGATAGTGAGGAGAAAAAAAGAGCTTGCAAGGTCAAATGATTTTATTTTTTATGTTAAAAGTTTTATATAGCGCGAAAATGACCCCTGGAGCTATCAGAGTGCTTTACAGGTTGGCAATCAGGAAGGTATAAGAAGTAGCAACAGAAAACCAACTGGTCAAAATGCAATCATAACAGTTCAATATAGACAGATATAAACAAGCGAATCCTAGAGTATCTGGGGGCTGGGGATCTAGGCCAGAAATGTCTTCATCAGTATCGCTTTAACTTCCCTTTTGAAAGATGCCATCAAATGATTCTGTCTGATTTCAGGGGGCAGGGAATTCCAAATTCTCTGTGTAATACCCGTGAATGCTCGATTGTATGTTTTCTTTTTATGGAATTTCCGTGCCTTGACCAGGAATGGGCTGGAGCCCCTAAAGGATCTGGAGCCACCAGAGAGCTCAAGTGTTTATTCAAGGTATATTCAGGTGTTGAAATGCAAAGCTTTGTGGGTCATGCATGCAGTTTTAAGATGTATCCTTGCTTCATACGGTAGCCAATTTAGTGATTTCAGCTCAGGCGTGATGTGATTGTTACGTTTTGAACCTGTGATGAGCCTTGCAGTGGATTTCAGAGAGGCCCTAAGTGACGCCATCTTCGATCTGGGAAGGTCACAGAGGGTTGCGCGTCCATAATCCAGTTCAGAGATCACTAGGGCTTGCACATCCTTGAAGTCGTTGTGGGGTAGGAATGGTTTTATTTTCCTTAGGATGCTCAACTGGAAGCTTGCTCCTTTGGTGAGAGCACTAATGTGCTTCTGCATGTTCAGATGCTTATCTAGCATTATTCCCAATGAGCTAGTGGAATCCATGATGTTTGGAATGCAGTCGAAAGCTGTTAGTTGATGCATCCATTCTTCGATGTCTGGAGACTATTTGGATGGTGTGATTGAGAGGAATTCTATTTTGAGAGAATTCAGTTTCAGGTGATTAAGGGTCAGCCAACTTTTCCTTTTCTGTAGAGCTGAATTGAGGGACCTGATGTCCTCTGGGAAGTAGACTTTCAGGTACAGTTGGATATAATCGGCATACATGTGATAGTGGATGTTGAATAGTTTTAGAATTTTTGTTAGAGGCTCCATGAACAAGTTAAAGAGAGTGGGTGAGAGCGTGGACCCCTGCGGCACCCCCAGACTGAGCAGTGAGGGATTAGGCAGAGACAGATTCACCTTGAATCTTTGGGTTCTATTGTGTAGAAATGAGGAGAAGCAGTTTAGCACAGACCCTGATAGCCCCATCCTGTGTTCTAGTAGGTTGATTAGGCTGTCATGTTTAACTGTATCAAAAGCTGACGATAGGTCGAGGAGGATCAAAAGGCACGATTCATTTTGATCCAGTATTCTTAGCGCAACATCTACAATGTGAGTGCAAGTGGATTCAGTGCTATGACCAAGACGGAAGCCGGATTAGAATTGGTCTAGCAGCCGAAATTGTTCTATGTGTCTGCATAGCTGGGCATGGACACATTTCTCGAGGAGCTTTGCCAGTGTAGGAATGTTGGAAATTGGACGAAAATTGTGAAAGTCAGTGTGATCTGCCGTCATTTTTTTTTTTAGAAGATGGGTGACCTGCCCAGACTTTAGGCAATCCGGAATTGAGTCTTGAAGTAGAAAGGCATTAACTATCTTCGTCCAAAGTGGGAGTATGGATGATCTGATCTAATTGAAGAAGTTTGATGGCAAGGGATCACTGAAGTGGTTGGATGGTTTTAGTGCAGTCAGAGTTTTGAGAATAGTGCTTTCAACCAAAGTTTTGAATAGGCTCCAGGAAGCATTGTTTTTGGGCGGGAGAACCAGAGTGGGTGGGGGCACTCCAAACCTGGTGGGAGGGAGGGTGATAGGTGGTGTGGTTGGTAGATTCTCCTAAGCTGCATGCAGTTCCAATTCGATCATTGTTGTCTTTTTACAGAAGACAGCAAATTCCTCACGGTTAGGCTGCAGACAGAGTTTCATTGAGGGAAGCTTAGGTTGACTGTTTGATTGAAGCTAGATGAGTTCAAACACTTATTTTGGTCGTCTTTTGGCTTCCTCTAGGTGTTTTCTGAAGTAACTAATTTTAGAACATCTAATGTGGTTGTTATATACATTTCTCAAAGATCTCAGCTGATTCAGATGGTTGAGGGAGGAAGAGGATCTCCACAATAATTCGGCTAGTCTCAGATTTAATCTTTCTGTATTTAGACTACCATTGCACCAAGGTTCAGAGATTTTGGAGGACATTCTTTTTAGCTGTAGAGGCGCAATTGAGTCTAAAATGTTTGTCATGGAGCGATTATAGTGGTCTGTAAGGTCACAGACTTCAGACATGTCCACAGGAGGGTGTTGAGTTTCAACGGGGTCTACGCTAAAACTACCTGACCTGGGTCATTGGTTAAGTACATAGGAGAAAGGGTCAGTGTTTGATCATTCAAGTACGAAATGACTTCCAAACATTCAAATAGAAAATGAAATAGCAAAAATTCATCCCATAATCATCATATAACTTTTGCAAAATATGAATTTAATGAGCATAGAGAAAGTGGAGACTCAAAATCAATTATATAGCTCCAAAAGTATTACTCACAATACTAGGTCAACAAAATACAAAAATAACCCCTTGTTAGTCAAAGTTATCTGTATACTATTAAAATTGAGCGTGCTCTCAGTGAGGGAAAAGAAAGGGGTATTTGGGTAAGATGGGGTGATTGGGTACGTGGGGGACTAGGTAAAGGTGGTGTGACAATAGCACAATCACAATACAATTGAAGAAAGACCTTTACAGTCTAGCAAGATCAAAAGTTCCCTAAATCTCTTCACACATGGGATGGATTCCTCAATTCTAGTTAGGTCCCATACGTGTGAGGTGATGATGTAGTCTACGTTTCGACCCCGCTTGCTACAAGGGTTATTCGCGCCTCATTCTGGGGTCTTCATCAGGACAATATAAAGTGAGAGCACCTAAAATAAAAACATGTGTTCAGTCTGTAAGCTGGCTATGGTGAAAGCTAACATAATAATTGAGTATCAACACGCTAAATACCTACTTCATGTGCGGTCGGCAAATGACCTGCAGTGCTGGACAAGCGAGGTCCAGCACTGCAGGTCATCCACAGCTAGGCGCTTTGTGAAAAAAGGTCAGTTTTCACTGTAAAAATGTGGTGTGTTTACGTTGCGTTTTGGGCCGTTTACTGTGGCAGGCACTACCCACACAAGTGAGGTACAATTATTATTGGAAGACTTTGGGGAACACGGGGTGGGTGGAATTTTGAAGACCCACACAGATTCCAGAACTTTCCTTCACAGAAATGTGAGGAAAATGTTTTTTTTTACAAAGTTTGAGGTTTGCAAGGGATTCTGGGTAACAGAACCCGGTGAAAGCCACTCAAGTCACCCCATCCTGGATTCCTATGGGTGTCTAGTTTTAAAAAATATTTAGGTTTGCTACGTTTCCCTAGGTGCCGGCTGAGCTAGTGTTCAAAATCTACAGCTAGGCACTGTAAAATAAAGGATCTGTTTTCACTGTAAAAATGTGGTGTAGGGTTACACACATGCATTTGGCTAGAACAATGGTAAAAGATCACTGAGAAAGAAGGTGAACTGGCGTTTCCACGTTATGGTACATTTAATATGAGAATTATTGACATTTTTTTGAGAATTCAATATGAGATTAAACCACAACCTAGACCCACACAATTCGAAGCGCTTAACTAATGGAGGCATAAGGCTCATGCGAGTGAAAAAGAGAGGTATGAGGGACGAGTGAAAAAGGCAGTGCGTACTTATGGAGATACGAGGTGGGATGCAGAGCAGAAAAGGTGGAGAACTGGCATGATAGAGGGAACAAAATAATACCCATTATTTCAAATCAGAGAAATGGGAATAGGGACCGAAAAGAGAAAGAAGGGTAAAACAAGAAAATCTAGAGAGAAAGAAGAAAACAGTGATAGTGATACTAGTGACAGTTTTTTAGATGCATTAATGTCTGAACAGCCACCTCCGTATAATGAGATTCGAGCGGAGGGAAGTGGGAGTGAGCCTGCAGATGGGAAAACTAGATTCCCTACTGCACCAGTAAGTATGAGTCCTGGTATGATCGGGATTTCTCCTGTGCAGAAGGACCAGAGTGTGATGGGGACTATTACAGTGAATTAAAACATGATAGGAGGAAATTCAAGGACTTGTGTTCCTGGACCTTTGGACTTCCACTAGTTGTACAGTCCTAGATGCACTTACAGTTTTGTTACCATCAGACCAGTGGTTTCTTTTAAAAAAATATTTCTTAATTGTTGATTTCTATAATACACAAATAACAATTTTAAGAACGTACAAATTATCCCACAATGTACCTCATAAACAGTATAATAAATAAGATCCCTATAAGGAATAATAATATCTTAAGAAAGGAAGATAAGAGAGAGAAAAGAAAGAGAATACGTAAATAAATAAATAAATAAACAAATAAATTAGGAAAAGAAGAGTCATCGTGTTTAACCAACACAGTTTAAGCAATACCTAGGGTAACCCTCCTCCACATAAAACATACTCCTCTTAAACAGACATATAGCACCACAAGCTCCAACCCAAACACTAAGCCTAAAACTAAAGCACTCCAAACACCATCGTAGTTTAATCGGGAGGGGGGGAGTAGTGTTCACATGCCAAAGGAAAACAGTAAATGATCACAAAGCCTCAAAAAGACCCCAAACCTCATTAACAACATGTATTTGATCTTGAACCCTATAAATTTGGCAGTCATACGTTGCTAATCTAAAAAGCTCAGCTATCCACTCTTGATGCGTGGCCACCAGTGCAGTACGTCAATGCCTTAAAATACAGATCTTGGATACCATAAGAGTCTTTGACATCCGTCTACACTAATGGGAAGTCGTATTATCCAAATCAACAAAGTCACGTAAAAGAGCCATTTTGTTCAACTTCTCAAAAGAAATAATACTAGTTGAATTTAGCGTTTCCCATATACCACGCCAGTATGAATCTAATGCAGGGCATGACCAAAGTATGTGGTACAAATCACATGCTGTGCAGGAACACCTCTAGCATGCTTCATTGGGAACTAGAGAAGATTTCCTTCGAGTCGCTCTGAGTATTCCACTTTTAACCACTTCTGCTAATAGGATTTAGCTGCAAGGCAAGTTTCATTTGAATATAAATTCTCAATAAGTATTTGATAGATCTTAGACACACCACCCTTAAGGCCCCACAGTCTAAGGTAGTTCCCTACTGGTGAGGGCGAGAAATGTATTGGATCTTGCCCTAGTTTACCTCTCAAGCAATGCCATACTTGCCGATACTTCCAAAGATGTGACTGGGGAAGGGAAAATTCTATTTTTAACGAATTAAAGGAACAAAGCAAATCCCCATCAAGGAGATCTCCAAATGTTTTAGTTCCCTGTTTTTCCTACAAAACCCATCTAAACGGGGTTTTGATCTACAATGATTCCCTCATTATTCCAAAGTTGTGCGTCCTTATCAACTGTACTATCCACTCTCAACAAATTGGTGCAGATCCCTCCAAGCAGCCCACATAGCCTTAATATTCGGAGGAGAGAGTGGGGTTGGTAAGATATGAGAATTGTACAAGGTACCTAGGCCCCCAGGAGCCTTAAAAATATTCCACTCCTATGTCACTCAGTTTGGCTGATCCGGAACAGGAACCAACAGATTAGCCAGTTGCGATAAATGTTGAGCCAAATAGTAAAGACATATATCAGAGAGCCTGAGACCACTAAACCTGGAATCTGCATGTAACCTTGACTATTTAAGTTGAGGTTTCTTGCCTGTCCAGATAAACCTCCTAATTCTCCGATTTATAGCATGAAGGGTACAAGCAGGAATAATCAAGGGTAGCATACCAAAGACATAGTTGAATCAACGAGCAGTCACCATCTTAGTCATCTGTACTCTACCCCAGAAAAAGAATTGCAGGGCGGACCATCTCACAAAGTCCTGTTCCATCTTAACCATCAAAGGCTGAATATTATCAACCACCATATTATACAAACCTCTATTTATCAGCAGACCAAACTACCTTAAACCAGAAGCCTTCCATGTGAGACACAAATCGCCTTCCATGGTTCTCTGGTTCATCAGGTGAGGACATCGCCTGACACTTGGGCCATAGAGTGGCCTGAGAGAGAGCCGACAAGAGACCTTGTGACTTATGGTCCTTCAGCTATAGTGATGAGGAAGTATGATCAGGTGATGACGTGGTTAACATCTAAGGTGCCACTCCAAGATATTGATTGGGTCAAGATTGATCGATCGACTCAAGAACTGAAGGAGACAATTCTTATGTATTATGAGAGATTGTTAAAGGCATTCAAACAGTATAGTGAAATGGAAATACAGGAGCCTAAAGATATGGGACATTTTGTGTCCAGGTTTGTCACAGGATTGAGGCCTGAGATTAGTATGATGATTCAACAACATCTGATTTGTTGGCAGAATAAGTTAGTTGATGAAAGTTTGCGATATGCCAAATACTGCAACAATGAGATTGAAATGAGGCAGAAAAAATGTAAGGAAAAGTTAATGGTGGTACAAATGAATGCTGCTAAGAGAGGAATTCCAAAATCCCCCTTTTGTAAGGAATTCCACTCCAATGCAGGAAGTGTATCAACAGGGAGCTCCGGCGATGCAGGGGGAAGTTGGATTTCTGTTACATGGTAGAGGTCGGAGTGTCCCTATTGATCATCCAAGAACTGGAATTGATGTAGCAACATTGAATAAGTCTAATCCAAGCCACTACTGCATTAGGTCAGGACATTGGAAGCGATAATGCCATCTTAATCCCCCAAATCAGTGTCAAAATCCAGGGTTTGTAACACCTAAGAAGAGTAATTCCATGCAGCAACATAATGTACCTAGACCTAGATATCAGAATTTTAATGTGCCACAAGCCCTAGTGATGCAGGTTCTTCAACCTCCAATGCCACCACAAGCTGCAAATGTACCCATATTTTTATGAACCGGGTCCTGAATTTGAATCAGAATTCTTTAAAGAATAATAATATTTCCAACAATTTTCTATGTTTGAGACAAGTGAAAATGTTGGCTTTGATCCGTCCCCCCGACAGTGCCTGGAGGGGGGATGTTTGTATACTTGGCACACTCTTCAAGGTAGACAAGAGTGGTCCAGGTATAGATACTGAGGTAAGTGGCTACAATGTTACATTTTTGGTTGATACTGCTGCTATCCATTGTACTGTGAGATCAATGGAAGCCTAGCATAATTTGAACCCTGAAACAATTGCTGGAATAACTCCAGTGATGAAGACAATGATTCAACAAGGTATATTAAAAGAAATCATGGGAGTCTGTGTAACACACCCATTATGGGCCTGCAGAAGCCTAGCGGTAAGTACCGCATAGTGCAGGATCTTTACAAGATCAATAATATTGTGGTCACCTGTTGTCTTGTGGTACAGAATCCTGCTGTAATATTGGTTCAAATTTCACGTGAGTGGTTTACTGGTATTGATTTGTGCAGGCATTCTTCTCCATACCCTTGCATGAGGACAATCAGTTTCTCTTTGCATTTAGGCTCAGGATCAGTGTTTCGGCATGGTGCCGAGCCCCAAAAGCATATTCGAAGAGCCCTTCCAGTTTTAACCAGATCCTTAAGAAGAATTTGGAATCTTTGGTTATGCCCTGTAACTCTGTCCTGGTCCAGTATATTGACGACCTGCTGGTTGCGTCAAATATGTGGGAAGCATGCAAAAATTGCACTATTGCATTGCTTTACCACTTGACTGAGAATGGACATAAGGTATCCCCGAATAAGTTGCATTACTGTTTGGGAGAAGTTCTATATCTTGGTCATCACATCGAGAATGGTGCGATATGGGTGCCACAAGAAAGAATTTCGGCTATCGTGCAAATTAATCATTCAACAACACAAAAAGAAGCCCGGATTTTGGTGGGAATATCCGGCTACTGTCGTCAGTGGATACCCAACTTTTCCCTAGTGGCCAAGCCTTTACAAAGACTTGCACATAAAGATGCTTTGGATCCGGTGTCTTGGAACTAAGACTGGTTGCTTTCCTGAAGTTCAGAGAAAGTCTCTGCCATGTCCCAGTACTAGGAATGCCTGATTACAACAAAGCATTTTGCTTTTCTGCAGAGAAAAAGAGGGCTGCACTCTTTTAGTGCTAACACATATTTACGGGGAAGCCCGAAGACCGTTTGCTTACTTGTTAGCCACGTTAGATCCAGTGGCTGCCACGCTGCCTTGCTGTCTTAAATCAGTGGTGGCGATAGTTATCAGCAAAGAAAGGTGCTAAAATATAGTAATGGGTCATCCTTTGACTGTGTATGTTCCTCATTATGTCGATATTTTGTTAGCTAGAAAAAGGACACAGCACCTTATAAACAGTCACCTTACCAGGTATAAGCAAATCATACTGACAGACGAGAATGTTTCCCTAAAGACATGTTCTCTTTTGAATCTTGCTGCTTTACTACTCCTTCATGAGAATGACAATGATGATGGTGAAGTGGAGCATGAGTGTCTCGATGTTACTGAACTATGCACCAAGCCAATACCAGATATACAAGATGAACCACTACCTGAATTTGATTATGTATTGTTTGTGGATGGCTTGTGTTTACAAGATCACAAAGGAAATTTGAGAGCTGCTTGTGCTGTTTGTGCCGTTTCAGGAGTAGTGGAAGCTTCTTGGCTTAAAGGAGTAGTCTCCACACAAGTGGCTCAATTGATTGCTCTTACCCGAGCATGACACGTTTCAGATCGATTACAGGTGACTATATTTACAGACAGTATGACTTTGTGATGCATGACTTCAGTTACTTATGGTCCTAGAAGGGATTTATGATATCATCAGGATCCTCTATACATAACAGTGAGCAGGTGATCAAATTGTTGGAGGCTTTGCAATTGCCTGCTCATGTCACAGTGGTAAAATGTTCTGCACATTGCAAGGGAGATTACTATGTAACAGTCGGCAACAGATATGCTGATGAAGTCGCAAGGTACTGTGCTTACAATGCTTGTACATTTAATGGAGAGTATGTAAACGAAGGAACAGGCAAGACCAATTACAACCTTTTGCTCACAGCAGCTGATACTTGCAAAGGAACTTAAGAGGATACAGGAAGAGGTGTCAGAAGCAGAACAGCAGAGTTGGGTAAAAGCAGGTTGTGTTGAAAAAGATGAGGATGAAATATGGGGTTACGGAGATGGCAGACCTATGTTGCCAAATAGTTTGTTGCCATCAATGGCTAGACATTACCATGGTCTGACTCATGTAGAGAGAGATGCCATGGTCAGATTCATTAACCAAACATGGTTTAATCCAAAGTTCAGATTGATGGTGGAAGCATTATGTCACAAATGTGTTGTGTGCCAACAAAACAACGGAGGGAAAAGAACAGCAGTGACATTGAGCTGCATCAGGGGCTCAGGAGGTCCTTTCAGCAGGATGCAGATGGACTTTATCGAGATGCCTGTGTGCAATGGGCTGAAATATGTCTTGGTTTTTTCGTGCATATTTTTATGATGGGTTGAGGCATATCCTACAGATGGAATATTAGTTTCACAGTAACAAACTTGTTGCAGGAGTTCATACTAACTCTGTTCATACTAAGGTTGGGCTTCCCAACATCTTCGGAATCGGACCAAGGCACACACTTCAAAAATGAAGTGCTGAGGGTGCTGTGTGTTGTATGGCATGTTGAACAGAGACTGCATTGTAGTTCCCGACCTGAGGCTTCAGGTCTGGTGGAGCAAGTCAATGTGACGCTGAAATGGGCGGATGCTTTGCCGTTGGTGTTGATGAGTCTGTGCAGCACACCATATCGTAGGATAGGACTGTCTCCCCATGAGATCATTATGGGAAACGCAATGAGAGTGCAGGCTGTACCTGCAAATGCTCTGCTAAACATTACTGATGATCTGATATTAGATTACTGCAAAGGATTGACTGACGTGGTGCATTCTGTGTCTCATCAGGTTGAAGCTGCTACAGCACCTCCGCACCAGGAGCAGTGCCACAACCTAAGTCCCGGAGACTGGGTGGTGGTGAAGAAACACGTATGGAAGTCATGCTTGGAGCCTCGTTGGCTTTGGCCTTATCAAGTCATTCTAGTAACTACAACTGCTGTGAAGTGCGGAGGTCTCCCCAATTGGATTCATGCTGCCCAGACTCTCAGTGTTAAATGTCCCCTTGATGAAATAACGCACCTCTCCCAGAAGAGTCAGTGGTGGTTGAGAGATCACGAGAGCAGGTTAGTCAAGCTATAGGGGAATAGTCGGAAACTGAAATAGCACTTGATTGACCCGAGGAGGGTTCTGGAGAGTTAAATGATGAGACTGGCGAAGGAGAGGCTCATCTAGTGCTCATAACAGAGATAGACTCAGACCCTGACGAAGGGCCTAACGCTAGAGGACTTCGAGGGGCAGTAGAAGAACATTGACCGAGAAGGCAGGAGAGAGTGAGAGACTGGTACTGCAAGCAGAAAGTGATCTCCCAGAGGATATAGAGGATTTAGGCCTGAGTGAAGGAAGAGAAGAGACAACATTCAGGAGGTCGAAGCGAGCAAGAGTGCCCTGTCGCAGATACTCATCCCCTGAATGGATATACTTTTTTTGCAAATGACAGGGAGGATGAGTTCTGGGAATTCTGGGATCACTGTGAACATTCAGTTGTAACTTCAGGAACTTGATCTCCAGTTTAACCTTTGAACTTCCTTTGTTGACAAGACTGAGTGCCTGGAGACATCTTATCTTAGATGTGGCTGAATTTCCCTTTTTGGATGTAAGCGAGTTTCCTGTGCTAGTTGATGAACTGAAACATTTCATACAGGAACTAATGGTGAATGTGTTTGAACCATTTATAATCAAAGACTTAGTACATAGTTTTGTTGCCCAATCATTTGAATTTCGTTTTGCTGTTTGAACAGGTGGAAATTGATCGAGAAGTCTCGGCAGCTTCTACGTTCCACCTGAGGTTTAGATTCCAATGAAGTAATGTAGTTACACAATAATGGGGTAGGACCCGGGTGAAATGTGGTACAGTAAGGGGGGTGGTCCCAGTGGAAATACAATATTACATAGACACCAACATCACCTGATAAATCAATTACCAACAATATTTATTTAAGAACGGGCCCGGAGGCTCCAGTTTCAGAGAGAGACGGATTTGTGGTGATTAATTATAAATATGTGGCTTGTTCCAATAATTGTGGTGGTGGTGGTGGCATGAGTAAATCAAGGTGCTCAATCCGTCTGGCTGAGTGACTTCACGTTTCTTTGTACATCCGTTCGCTGGGCGCATATTTACATTTTATCACCACAAACCCATCCCTCTCTGAAACTGGAGCATCCGGGCCCGTTCTTCTTCTCTCCACCGCATTACTAGGTGGACCTAGGGTGTCCCCATGGTCCTGATGAAGACCCTAATGTAAGGAGCAGATTTTCCTACTCTAACCTTGGGTCAAAACATCAACAGCTCTATGTCAGCAGTGATGGATTCACTGTGTCCTTTTTTGACATTCTGTTTCTGTAAATAATTTAGCCTTGGTTAAGGCTGGGTAGGCCTTTTTTTATATTTGGATGTGTACACACTGTTCACTGCCCTCCCTCCATCACTCACCCTCACTTCTCCACATTGATGCACCAACTCCTCCCTTCCCCCCTCTGGGGCACCTATGCATTTCCTTTTTTTAAATGTGCTATGTTATGAACATGATGCATTATATGTTAAACGTGATTAAATATTTTCAATATGCATAAATATTGTTGATAATTGATTTATCAGGTAATGTTGATGTCTATGTAATATTGTGTTTCCACTGGTGCCACCCCCGTAATGAAATAATGTAAACAGATCCTAATACTAGTAGGCATAGATACGTCATAGTAGGCACACTAATGGCTTTAGTTGTAGCATTTGTTATAGTGCTTATAGGGTTATATTCAGATACAGATAGCTCAGTAGAATCTAACTCTACTGTTGCCCCTACCATGCCACATTCTCCTGATAGTAACATGCAGTTGGGGGGCATTAAGAAATTACACACAAATGTATCAAGAGGAGATTATACATCAAACTTTTATTTTAGATTGCTTTATGAGTATATAGACACAATGAATACTAGAAGTTGATATGTTTGTACTCAGTTGCCCGCTTCTGCTTCAGAGGGAATTACCTGCCACCGTCTCCATCTGACATATGATATTTCTTGTAGTCTCCTTTATGGAGAAGGCAGTTTTCAATATTATTTTTTCAAATTATGTTGTAGTTCTTCCACAAGTTTCTCTTATCAAACACCTGAATAAGAATCCTTATTTTAAAGGTGCAAAGATTGCAGGCAAATATTTTGTGTCTCTTAACTCACTAGAGACTGCCTATGCACACATACATAATTTGCTTGATGTCAGATATGGAAAATACATTTTTGGATATGGTGGATGATAGCTGGAGAGAACTAAAGTCTCAAACTGAAACCCAAAAATCTCAAGTGTAGTTGTGATGACATTGAACATCAGGAAAAAGGAAATCTACCTGCCTTAGTTTCAGATTGGAAACACAAGGAAAGTTGTGTATACATGTTTATCAGAGTTATATAGATCCGTTGTTTCTGGGGGGAAAGAGAACGTGAACATACTTTTGAAGGAAGAAGGGAAGCAGTCTAGTTTCCTGGAACAGGGTCCTGTGATTTCTGGAGTCTATTTTATTTGTGGACAAAATGCAGAGAGTTGAACAAGAACTCCAGTGTGTGGATTGAGCCTGTCTGTCTCCAAGGAGATTCTGACTTGAGGAGCAGCTCCCAGCCCTGTGCCCAGCAGCCTCTGCCTGCTGATTGGCCCTCTAGTTCCCAAGCAACCTTAAACCCTCCCCTCATACCTGCTAGGGCCCCTTAAGGGTTGTGGAGGGAACTCCAAGACAGCCACCTCCATTTTGTTAGCTAAAGCTTCTCTGTGCCACAACATCACTGTGAGCATAGGACCAAAAGGTGGTAAGAAGACAGGCTTTGAACTGATTCTTCTTGAAGCTTCTGTAGTGAAGGCAGGGCCTTGCTTGCAACCATTGCTATGTTAGCACAGGCTTGTTAGAAGCTTAAACGCCATTTTACCTTTTTGCTGCTTTTGCACACGCCACTGCCTGTAACTGTTGTTGTAAGTTAGTCCGATTGAATTGAATTTCTTCACATGAGAACAGCTTGTTTTCAACATCCCTATACTTACATCAAGACCTTAGTCTGCACAGTGAGTACTGAAGCCTCCAAGGTTACCATAACAATGTTAGCTGTTATTCGGGCTGATCGGCCCACGCTCTAGACACAACATGCACACAGCTGCAGCTAACTGAAATTATATTGCCTTTAATATTGCACTGCATGTATGATTTGGGCACTTGCAGAAAATCCTTTTCCAGAGAGAGAGAGAGAGCTATTGCTGATCCTGATGTGATTCACTTCTGTTGATCTTGGAGGTATGGGGTTCCCCATTCAAGCCTACAAGACCTTCTATTATTATAAAACCTAGGGCCAGATGTAGATAGCCCAATACCGGTCGGAAACGGCCGAAAATCGGTATTGTGCTTTTGGGATGTAGGGGACTGAAAATCGTCCGAATCAGTAAATTTACAGAATCGGAAAAGTTACCGAATCGGTAAACATTCCAAATCGGTAAATTTACCGATTCGGTAATTTTACCAATTCCCAACAGTTTGCGAATCGGTAAATTTACCGAATCGGTGAATTTACCGAATCGGTAAATATACCGATTCGGTATATAAGAAGTGGTAAAATTGAATATTGAGATGTAGGTAATCTCTTAAATACCGAATTTGCTTGAAATTCGGTATTTAAGAGTCTGTATTTACCATGGATTGAAATCAGGTGGTAACCAGGTGCAGCCTATAAAAAAGGACCCAAAATGCAATACTTTTTTCACAATGGCGGCATTCTATGTCATTGCGAGGCGGCTACGGCTACAGGAGGAAGGAGAGAGGGAATGGCAGAGACAGGAGCAGGATACAGACAGAGGATCACCTTGTTCATGCTCACAGAGCCAGAGATTCTCCAGAGGTACAGGTTGTACTCAGACACCATCTTGGACCTCATCAGGGACCTCCACCCACTGTTGGAGCACACTACCCCAAGGGCGCACGCCATTCCACCCCACGTGCAGGTGCTGTGCAGCCTACACCTGCTTGCGTCTGGGAGTTACCAGAGTGTTGTTGCTGCGGTAGGTGGGGTGACCCAGAGCAGCCTGTCACTCTTTTTCCACAAATTCCTTGACGCCATGTTACAGAGGATGGACCAGTATATTACTTTCCCTGAAACCCATGCTGAACTGCTCCAAACAAAAACTGACTTTTATCTGATGGCGCATTTCCCCAATATCATTGGCTGCATTGATGGCACCCACATTCCCATTTGTCCCCCTGCTGCTACCGAATACATATATAGGAATAGAAAGTCCACCCACACCATCAATGTGCAGGTGATCTGCAATGCCAAATGCCCCATCACTGACCTTGTGGCAAAATATCCTGGGAGTACCCACGACTCCTTCATATTTCAAAACAGCGGTATCTATGCACGTCTGACAGCAGGGGAATTTGGTGAAGGATACCTGCTAGGTAAGACACAGTGTGTGACCCCATTAACACCTATTGCAGAAAGAAGTAAATGTATGCATATGAGTAATGTACTCCCATTTCCTTTTAGGGGACAGTGCATATGCCCTACGCTCCTTCATCCTCACCCCCTACCTCAACCCCTCAACACCCAGCCAAAGGAGATATAACAGGGCCCACAAGAGCACAAGAAATATTGTGGAGCGTACCTTTGGTATATGGAAGAGCAGGTTCAGGTGCCTGCATAAGAGTGGAGGTGCCCGGCAATATACCCCCATCACCTGCTGTAAAATCATTGCTGCCTGTGCCATGGTGCACAACCTTGCCGTGAAGAAGGGCACAGAGGTGGAGTTGTCAGACTTTGAGGATCATGACGACGAGGTTGCTGTGCCTGAACCACAACCTGCTGGAGTGTCAACACCAAGTGATGGCAGATACAGACGTGAGGAGATTACACGCAACTATTTCTGAGTAAGTAATGAGACACAGACAGGTTGTGTATGGGACCCACGTATTTTAATGGTGCCACAATGTTTAAGCATGTAAATGCAACATAAAAAATGTACACATGGGGACTGTAAGTCCCGGGTTACTTCACCCATGAATGTTAATGTCACTTGCGCCCCCGCTTTCCTGAGCCACTTGGATGTTGTTCGCTTTGTTCAGCGTGCCCTGCAGCCTCAGCTTGGCGCCTGGTACTCCTCCGTGTCTCCACATTAGAGCTTGCTATGCTGCTCCGGCTACTTGTGTCTTCACCCTCTGCCACGTCCAGGGCAGGATTCTGTGCTGTGTGGGATATCATCATTGCCTCTAGAACACTGGTCATTCTGGCCATGCCCCTGGTGACCTCAGTTGTATTCTGCGTCAATGCCTCCTGCATATTTATGCCTCTCCTGCATAGCAGGGATGTGGCAGTAGCCAAGCGATTGATGGCCGTATTGTGGGCACGGGCATCCCTGCGCCATGTGTGTGACGCACTGTCAAGTTTAGAGCATACTGCATTACTGAGTGGCTCATCTGCTGCATCCCTGCTGCAATGTCCCGATTTGTTTTGGGAACTTCTTTATTCGCCTCCACAATATCTCTCATGCCCTTCCCCATGTCTCCTATGTGCACATTCATGGCTCTGATTTGGCGTTGGCAGGCTTGGATTTATTTGCCCTGCATCCTTTGAATGCGCACCATGCTCCCCTCCAGCCCACGGAACACAGTGCCCTCACCACGTCCACCTGCACTGCTGAGTCTGTGTTGTCTTCTGCGAGAAGGGCCCATCTCATTTGTGGACTGCAGTGCTGCTGAACTCTCATCCACGGTGTTTCGAGCCTCCCCCTCACCCTCTGCTGCCTTCATTGATGATAGTGGGGCCATGACACGCCTCCTGGCCGGTGGGGTTACAGGAGTGGACTGGAGCAGAGGTGGTGAAATTTCTGGTGAGAATTGCAAGTGAGGGGATTGGGAAAGCTGTGGGGAGTGCAGCAACTCTGAGGTCAGTACAGTGTCATCTTCCAGGGATATGGCAGTTGTGTCACCTTCGTCCTGCGAGACTTGCACTCGGCTTGGACCTGCTTCCTCACTCTCCTCCCTCTCTGGTGCAGTCCCTTCTGTGTCAGTGGGTCGACTGCGTGATTTTGCCCCTAGGTATAAATGAGCGTATATTAACTGAGTGCTACTGTGTCACGGTCACTACAATAAATGATTTACACATTTCACTTTCATTTATCTGCATTCATTTCACTAACTTGCTGATGTCTGCGCTGTTACACATGGTCTTACATTTGCTGACTACATTTCTCATAATGCATTGCTCCTGTATAGTGCTAGCAGTACTGGACTGGGGTTTGCTTGTCCACAAAGGGTAAAGGGAAGCAGGTTGGTATGGAGTGTCATGCTGCGCATGCGTCTTACCTTTTTTTGTTGCAACTCTGGCTGAGATGTCCACATCTCCCAGTCGGCAGACGCTGTCTGCCTCAATGGTTGAGGCCACCAACTCCTCCAGGTCAGTCAGGGGGGCTGTGTTCCTGCCTCCACCGGTTAGGCCTGCCTGCTTGTGGATTTCAGCCATTTTCCTCTTGGTGAGGCTCCTGAGGTCATAGAATCTTTTTTAAGGTCCTCAGTGTTCCTGGTTGTTACTCCCACAGTATTCACTTTCTCAACAATTGCCAGCCAGATTTTTCTTTTGGCTGACTCGGCAACAGTGAGGGATTGCCTCCCAAAAAGTTTGTTGTGCACCCTCACTACCTCCTCCACAAGTACCTGCAGCTCCATGCTGCTAAACTTGATTTTCCTCTTCCTGTCTAGCTTTTGGCTTTCACTGCTGCTTGCCATTTTTCAGTTTGTAAAGTTACAAAAAACTCTCCCTGCTGCTCTGTGACTCTGCTCAGCTCTGACTGCCTCTCCAGAACCTTCTAATTAGTTGCAGCTGCCTGGGTAGCCACTTCCTGGTAGGGAGGGGGAGTGTGTTTGCACCTGATTGGCTGCCTTCATAGGTTTCACTTTTGTTTTTTTTCCCGATTCTGTATTTACTGATTCGGTATTTACCGATTCGGTATTTACCGATTCGGTATTTACCGATTCGGTATTTCCCATTCAATCCTATGGCCAAAAAGGCCCATAGGAATGAATGGGGAATACCGATTCGGTAAGTGCCGATTCGGTAAATACCGAATTTTACCGAATCGGTATTTTTTACCGATTTTTTTTACCTACATCCCATTTTCTTTTTTACCTACATCCCATTTTCCGATTCTAAAATACCGATTCGGTAATATTCGGTATTTTAGAATCGGTAAAATCGATTTACCTACATCTGGCCCTTAGTTCCTAGCTGGGGAGGGTGGTACATAAGGCACTATAGGACCTGTTTCCACTATCATTATAATATGATTTCTCCCTTTGTGTTTTATGGAATTGTAACTATTCTGATCGTATTATTTTTAATCATATGCCTGCTTATGTTAGCAAAAATACTGCATCTTAGAGCACGTCGTTAAAATAAACATTTTAAACTTTTCTGTGTCTCTATTTACTCACATTGTGGACTGGTATGAGAATAAAAACAAAAGAGTGTTCTTGATTCCCACCATTACTGAGAGTAACCTAAGTCGCATGTTCTGGGTTGTCTAATCATTGGTACCTTTGCTATAGGACGAAGAGCTAATGCGACACTGATGCTAGTCGGTTAGGGAGGTACTAAGGTGAGTTTTTTGGTACACCACAATTCACTGAGGTCCTGGGTCTCTGTGCACAGTTCTGTGTATGAGCAGAATTCCCGCAACACTTCAAGGGTGCTTTATCATCTTCCTGTGATTTCTTACATGTACCTCTTGGTTTGTGGGCGTTGTACTTTAAAACTGCTGTTTTACCTGCCTGTGACTGCTTACATTTCTCTCATAGTTTTCCACTATATTGTGCTAAGGCCTCTTTGCAGGCAATATGCCCCCAGCTCCCTTTTGTCTTAGCACAAGAAAAGGGCAAAATACCCCTCAGAGTCTAAGCAGAGTGTGCTTTTGGACTACTTAAATCTGCTTTTAGGGTTTAAAATGTGTTTGAAAAGTGTATGTAGCACTCGTTTTTGGCTAGAAGAGTGAGTTGTTTAAGTGAGCGAAAAGCAGTATTTTTAGTGCCATAGATTTGACCCTTAACTGCAGAGATCTGAATAGGAACTCCAGAGTGTAGATTGAGCTTGTCTGTCTCCAAGGAGATTCTGACTTGTGGAGCAGCTCCCAGCCTAAGTTCACATGCCCCTTATATAAGTTTCCTACTGGTTATTACATCTGTGCTTTGATTGGTTCCTGTATCTAGAGTTTCTATTGAACATAGGGTTTAGGATTAGGGTTTGATTGGCTGATAGGTCTGGGATTTTGATTGGTACTGGGGCTAGGTTTTCCATTGGACTTAGTGTTTGGTCTCTGATTGGCTGCTAGGGCTGTGATTGGTTGTAAATGTGTGATCTCCTATTGGTCCTAGGGCACAGTGCTAATGTTCTGATTGGTTAAGGTTAGGGCTAGGGTTCCCATTTGCTATTTAAGCCTAGGGCTCAGGTGTTTCAGCCCGGGCATCAAGGCCAAGGGCAGAGAGGACAATGGCAGTTGCCTGTTTGGGCCTGCTCAGGAAAGGTTAGGCCTAGGGCAAGAAATGCTGCCCATTTTTCCATTCACCAGCAACCACCTTAGCCCATCCACATCCACAAACAAATTAACACACTCACAGCAAAGGCACTCTACTCATTTACTACAAACAAGCAAGACGACTTTTCGTTGTCTCAGCAACAACTACAAAACCCAACAAACCACACCTATCCACCCTTCTACCCCTGCTACCACACAATTGCAACATCACTGTCACACAAACCACCACTCTGTCCTATACAAATCCACAGACCACCATCACAATACAAAGCCATACTATAGATAACTTTAATCCAATTAGACACACACTCTCTGTTCATACAAAGCACAAACTCCACCCTCTATTTACTCCCAACAGACCCATTTCTATGACCACCAAATCTATACTCAGCCCTCCAACATTTCATCCACTGCACCCTCCTCTGCTTTTTACCAAACACCCACAACCTAACAATCCTTACACCTCACTCCACCACACAAATTAACTCTTCCAGCTATCAAATCTAACACAAACACTCACAACTCTGGTCCATCCCCTCTCACACACCACATGCACTCTTTTCCAAAACACATAACCATTCCCTTTACTATTCAACTTCCACTCGCCAATACTACCTTACATACATATCCTTCTCAGAAAACAAATACATCATTATCTCCTCTCACTACCCCACAAAAACAAAATATAACACACAAACCAGCGCAACAAAATCTCAAACACTAGTTCATAATACATTCCATTACAAACAAAAAACACACACCTGTTCCACCCTCCTTACTACGCAAATAATACTCATCCTAAACTGTCTTTACTGCCAAGCTTTCTCTCCTCCACCACACATAACACAAATGCACCAACACAAGTCTCATTCAACTGCCTCTCATTCATTGCACAATTCTGAGCCTTACAACATGAGCCACATGCTGCCCCACCACCCCTAACTCATACACCTTCCACCCTAAACAGACGCAAACAAAATAAATAACATGCCACTCTTCACAACTTTGCATCTCTATGTTTATTACAAAACAAGGATACTCTACTAAAACAACACAGGTCACCTACTCACTCTCAACCACCATCTTTACCACCTACACACGCAGACCCATCATAATGCCCTCTAAGCTTACTGACTGAGAAATACGATATAGAAAAGCAACACTATTGCTATCTGCATATAGCTAATACCAGCATTAATGACACACCTGCTACAAGTTAAAAAAAATACTGCTTACTCTTCTTCAAACCATCACTAAAACACAATCTCTAAACTGTCTCCTAATAAATGCTCAATCACTCTCTAAAAACAAGCAGCGCATCTAAGACTCACTCACTGGCACACAACCTGACTTACTCTTCATAACGTAATCATGGTTAGGAGATGACATGGCTCTGGTGTTGCATGAAGCCATTCCTCTAGGCTATCAAACTATCACACAAATTTGTACGGGCAAAAGAGGAGGTGGACTAACTGTTATATTCAAGCAAACCACTAATATTACTAAAGGTGACAACGTCTCCATACAAGGTTGTGATGCCCTCTTCACCAGATGAAACCCTACACCATCTTCCTCCTGTAACTACCTTCTCCTTTACAGACCTCCAAACTAGCAATGCAACATTCCCACTGACACATTTCTAGATGCAATTTCAAACCTAATCACACTACACTCCAACCTATGCATTCTTGGTGACCTAAATTTGGTACGTGGTAAAAGCATACGTTGTAAAAGCAGATGCGATCTAAACAAATGCGGTTTAAAAAATGTGTGGTATAGGCATACAGAGTATTTCCCTGCATCGTTCCATCATACAACCCCATTTGCATTTGCTAGCTTTCCAACATAAAACACCACAAAGCAAAACATCTAAAGCCAACTTACATGCATCCACTTATCGACCATGAAACAAACTCAATTTTGAATACCTAGAAACACAACTAACATCCAACACAGGTCTAGACACAATACATTTCCTTTAAAAACTAAATGAGTGGCTACAGGAAGCTTTTGATATCCTAATACCACTCATAACAACAAAACAGGGCCAACGAAAATGGGCACCTTGGAGAAATACAGAACAAAAAGAGATATAACTGCAGATTAGAAAGCTGCAACACATCTGGCTCAAAACAAACAGTAATCAAGACAAACTGCATCTACAGAACCTTAATAGACTATATTTTTATTTTTTATTTTTTATTTTAGCGATTTCTAAAGCGCCTGGTGACCCAAGGGCATCCCCGCGCTATGTAACTTGAATCCCATTGAGAGGGTAGGTAGCCGAGGGGTATTATTTGGGGAACAGATGGGTCTTTAGTTTTTTTCGGAACGCAAGGAAGTTGGATTCCAGTCTGAGGGCGCGAGGGAGAGCGTTCCAGCCCTTGGCCGCCTGAACTGAGAATTGACGACCTCCTGTTCGGGCTTTTTTGAATCTGGGGATGCAGACAAGATTCTCATTTTGAGATCGTAGCGATCTGGTTGCTGTATAAGGAGTGATCATTTCACTAAGGATCGCAGGGCCAGATCCGTTGTAGAGCTTGTGTGTAATACACATTGCTTTAAAGTGCACCCTTTGGCGCACAGGCAGCCAATGCAGGGCTTTAAGGGCTGGCTTGGCGGATAACCCCGAGTGTCTTGATTTCCGATTTGGGGGGGGGGATTTCACCGACTACATCGGGCCATATCGTGGGAGGGATGGTTGTCCATTGTTTGCCGAGTAACATTACCTCTGTCTTAGTCCCGTTCAGTTTCAATGATGATTCGTTCATCCAGTTGTGGATGTTTATGAGGCAGTTGGTAAGATTTTCAGGATGGTCAATCAGCTGGGACAGGGAGACGACTAGTTGGGTGTCGTCAGCGTAACTCACCATTTTGATGTTAAAAGGTGTTACCACGTCCTCGAGGGGGGCCATATAAACGTTAAAAAGCGTCGGGCTTAGGGAGGAGCCCTGGGGGACGCCGCTAGTGAGTGGGAGGGTGGATGAGTGGTGGCTGTCATCCCATACTTGAAAGGTGCGTCCTGTAAGATAGGATTCGATCCATTTGATAGCTGTCCCAGTAAGTCCTGCATTTGTCAATCTACTCAGAAGGACACGGTGGTTGACCGTGTCGAAGGCTGCACTTAGATCCAGGAGGATCACTGCCACTGATCCTCCTGAATCTAGTAAGCCCCTTGCCTCTTCGATCACTGCAAGGAGTGCGGTGTCAGTTCCATGGCCTGGACGAAAACCGGTTTGGGATTGTCGAAGCAGTTTATTTGTTTCGAGGAACTGGGATAATTGGATGTTTACCAATTTCTCGGTGACTTTGCCAATGCCTGGGAGTAGGGATATTGGCCTATAGTTGGACAGGTCTGATGGATCTAGCTGGGGGTTTTTTAAGAGTGCTTTAACCACAGCACTCTTCCAGCTGTCGGGGACGGTTCCATGGGAGAAGGAACAGTTGATAAGGTCCGTAATGGTGGGGACGATTACTGAGGCTACGGTCTTGAGGAACCTGATAGGGGCTGGGTCTAAAGGGGAACCACTTTTCATTTTAACTAAGGTTCGCTCAACCTCTGCGTGGGTGACAGGTCGGAAAGTCTGAAGCGTAGAATGACAGATGCTTTTAGTCGGTTCGGGGGAAGTGCTACTTTCCGTGAGGTTGGGGGAGCAGGGGGGAGGAAGGGAAGCCAGGATCCGGGTGATTTTCTCGTTGAAAAAGTTGGCTAGTTCGTTGCTTCTGTTAACTTTAGGGGTGATGGAGGAGGAGGTGGAGGGGACTTTGGTCAGCTCTTTGACGATCAGAAAAGATTCTCGGGCTGAATTGGATGCTTCTTGTATACGTGTGTTGTAGTAGGAAGCTTTGGCTGATTTGATAGCCTCTTTGTAAATTTTGACCGCAGACTGGTAAGCTTCTTTGTTGGCATGTTGCCAAGTCTTTCTCCAGAGTCGTTCGGCCTTTTTGCAATTTTTGCGCAGTGTTCTCAACTCTGCGGAGTACCATGGTGCTGAGCCATGTTTGCCGTTTTTATTCTCTCTATTTCTGAGTGGAAGTATAAGGTCTAGGGAGACGGTAATCCAGTCTCTGAATCTTTTGTCAGCCGTATTTGGGTCTTCGGCCTGGGCAGGGATGTTTTTTTCCAGGGTCTGAGCCCAATCGTCCGTGGAGAGTCTGGGCCAGGTCCTATCCTTACTGAAGGTAGGGGGAGTACGGTTTGTCGTGAAGGTTCCCCGTAATTGAAAAGTGACCAAGAAGTGGTCTGTCCAGGGGAGGGGAAAGGCCTCCTTGGCAAGCATTGAGGACGAGTTGGTAAATACGGGGTCTAAAAGGTGGCCCTTGGTGTGGGTGGCTCCGGAGTTTAAAAGATGGATATCGAGAGCCGCTAGATCTTGAATCAGATCATGGGCTACCGGGTTGGCCGGGTCTTCTAGGTGGATGTTCAAGTCTCCAACTATCATGTAGTTTGATAGGGAGTGGGCTTGCGTTGTGACTAAGTCCAGTAGCGAACAGGTGAAGGGACCCGGGATACCGGGAGGGCGGTAAATGAGGAGTCCTGAAAGGGAGGTGGTTGCGCTAAGTGTGACAGAGAAGTGCAGACTTTCTGCGTCGGTAATCTGTGCGTCGTGGGTTTTGCAGTGGAGGTGTTCTCGATGAATGATGGCTAACCCGCCTCCTCTGCCTAGAGGACGGGGTAAGGATTGAATACAGTAGCCCTGTGGGGTTGCTAGGACCATGTCAGATTGAGAATGAGGGCCGAGCCATGTTTCCGTGAGGAAGAGTATATCAATTCCATGGTCTTCTATGATGTCGGCAATCTGAGTCGCATGTTTGGGTAGTGAACGGCAATTCAAAGAGGCAAAGTTAAGGGTGGCAAGTTTGCTGGGTTTAGAGGGTAGCGTGAGCTGCACTGGTTTACATGAGGGGCAGCAGGTGAAAGGTCCCTTGAGATTATAGATGTAATCACAGGAGGGTGGGGGAGGTCTGAGGCTCAGTAGATCTCTGCGGGAGTACTTTATAGTTGGGTGAAGGGATTCGGGCAGGGGTTCTGGCCCTGGACCCGGCCGTGCGCGGACGGGCGCAGACGGGCTTGCCTTAGGCGCTCCCGCTGCGCTCGTCCGCTGCGCTGGGGAGGTCGACACATTTGTAAAGGATGTAATGGGCGTGGCCTCGCAGTGGGCGTGGCTCCGCCTTTGGCGCGCTGGCGCTGATGTCGTTTCCCTGAGGGTGGGGGTCTGAATGAGCGCGTAGCAGCAGCGCTTTCAGCCAGGTGAGCAAGAGCGTTTTGTGATTTTAAAAGCAGTCATAATTCGTGACAGTTTTAAAATAGTGAAGTTTAACAAAACCTCCGGCTTTCCGCCTCAGAGGGGTTCAATGAATGAGATTGTTGCGCTTTCAAGCGTTTAAGTAGTCGGTCGGTGGGCGTGTACAAGTATACAAGTCAGCAATCAAAAAGGCGAACAAAAGGTACTATTCAGACAGAATTTAAAATGCTAAATGTGCAAATAAAGAATTTTATTAAATTCTCACCGAATTTCATGAACCTAAATGCATAGAAAGAACTCATCCCATTACTCAAGAATTCACAGACAAACTGGCAAATCATTACACAACCAAAGCAGACACGTTGGACTCCTATTTAAAACAAGGAAATCCCCAGCACCAACCTGTTTCTGAAAAACCCCTCCAAGAATAGGCTAACCCAGCCTCTGCATTCCTTCAAACGAATATCACAAAGTAAATTTATGGATCTGGTCAAAGGAAGCAGGTCTGCTGGCAGCCCTTTTGACCCTTGTCCACCACAAACCTTCAAGAACATTCTTCTAACTACCTCTGCTGCCGCACCAGTAAGAAGAATCATCAATAATTCCTTAACATAGGGAATCTTTCCAGAAGACCTAAAAAAGGCATACTTATGCCCATTATTAAAGAAAACTAA
The DNA here is from genome assembly GCF_964261635.1 of Lissotriton helveticus. Classification (NCBI taxonomy): domain Eukaryota; kingdom Metazoa; phylum Chordata; class Amphibia; order Caudata; family Salamandridae; genus Lissotriton; species Lissotriton helveticus. Next base: position 372,238,894 of record NC_136065.1, read on the forward strand.
CCTGGACCTGCTTGAACTACACAACTGCACACCAATTACAAATCGACGTTTCCTGGGCAAACAGAAAGAGCAGCATTCGCCCAGATGTCACAAATCATTGAAGATACCTCTATACTTTCCGACTTCCAAACAGAATTCTGTTCAGGAAGAGGCATAGAATCTGCACTCATCGCCATCTTGGATGACCTCAAGAACACCACAGACCAAAACGGGGTTGCTGCACTACTTCTCTTGGACCCCTCAACTGCCTGTGACACAGTTGACCATGACACTCTAATACAAAGATTGTACGAAGCCGGCATTGAAGGGACTGCTCTCTAATTAATCACAAATGTCATCTATTCTCTCCCTTTCTCATCCATGCCATACTTCACAAAAGCAGGGGTCCCTCTAGGCTCTATCATCTCACCCATGTTTTTTAACATCTACGTGAAGTCATTACCGGCAATGATCAATGAATTTCACCTTACATGCTATAACTATGTACATGAAACACAGACACCAACTAAACTGAAAAGCCCCATAGACATTGGAAACTGAAACATTTTCAGTTGCCTCAGAGCTTTTGACCAGTGGATGACATGGAGCAATCTTAAATTCAATGCTTCCAAAACAAAAATACTCACATATGGTGATTGGAAAAATTATGACCCGCTTGCCACTTGGCCTGATGATCTGAGAACACCTCCTAAAGTATCTAAGGTAGTAAGAAACCTTGGAATTACCATGGACTCCAACCAATCAATGAATGCCCAAGTGGACAAATTAGCAAGATAAAGCTTCATTACTATGAGAACTCTGCAACACATCTTCCTGCACCTGGTATTACCCCATAAGGTCCAGGCTCCTATCTCTCTTGTACTGTCTCAACTTGATTACGCCAATGGCCTCTACCACGGATCATCTTTACCAACTATTGAAAGACTACAACAGATTCAGAAATCTGCTACCAGAATACTACTACATGTAAAGCCACAAACCCACATCTCCCCTGCCTTGAGATCCCTTCATTGGTTCTCGGTTGCCAGAAGATCTACGGACGGTGACTGCACGGTGAAGCACACTGCATTGTCGTGTGTTTCCTGGACTCTGCCCATAACGGAGGCTGCAGAAGGCGTTGGGCAGCAGAGGCAAAGGCTTATTTGTGCAAAGACACTCGTTTTGGCCCAGGCAGCTTCCATGCATTCCGTCCAGAGGAATGCTGGTTCGTGTAGTCCTTCCATGTTCCATCCAATGGGGGAAAAGTACTTACCATAAAGGAAGGACCACTGTTTGCACCTGCACAATAGGAGTGGCATCTGATGAAGGAAGACAATCCGAAACGCGTCATGCCACTCACAAATAAACCAGCCAGAAACTGACCCGCTGTGTCCCTTCTCGTTCTTTACTGGATGCGAGTTTTGCTTCATATATAAATTGACAAAATAAATGAAACGGATATCACAAAAAAACTAAAGGAATCAATGATGGAAAGGCTTAAAAAACATGAGGAAAAAATTAAAACCAGAAAAGTGAGTAAATTCGCGCGCGACCAAGCGGATTATACAAATGGCCAAATTTTTACATTCGCAAGAAAATATAATGACACCAAAAGCCAACAATACAGCGACAAGGGAAACAAACAAAAGCCTCCTCAAGCGGCAGCAAGACAAACTGGTAATAAAGATGATGAAATTTCCAGTTTGAGCTCTGTTTCACTCACCAGCGAATCGAGTTACGAGTCAACAAATAATGAACAACCTGCAACTATTTTAAATCTTGAGGAAGAGCTTGATTTTTTAGTCGCGGAAAGACTTTCAACTCTGAGACCACGGCAAACAAATGCGGCAACAAACGAAAGAACAAAAAAAGACGGGAAAGAAGGAGAAAACAAAGGCAAAAATATACAGAAAAAGAAGACAAATCAACATTGGCAAAAGAGGAAGTAGAAAATGAAAAATCTACCATAAATCTCTCTGACGTCACACTAACTAAAGCTAAACAGCAACTCCTAGCTCTCGGTCTGAACTTTTGTCCTGAGCAACCATTCAAATATGCCTCTACACGAGTCAATGTATATTGTTTCATCCGGAAGCTCAAACTTAAAATATTCTTTGCCCTACAAAAATTGAAGTCTAATGCTGATAGAAGTACTTTATCCAATCTAAGTACCTCCAATGAAGAGCTACAAATATTGGCGACGGATGTCCCTGTTCTCTTAGAGATGCATGATCTCAATCAGGCAACCAATTCGCAACCTATGGGTCCTGACTCTGATCTCAGTACTCAAAGAAGACTGGACAAAATTAATATGACACAAAAGGGAGCGGGCGCGACTCCTTTTAAAGGTAAATCTAATTTTGTCCCACTTATGGCCAAAGATACTCTGGACACTTTTCATGACTGCATTACGTCGGAAATTAAACAGCTATACAGAAAAACTAACAACCACAAAAGGCATAAATTCAATCAAAAGCGGGCCAACTACCACGCATTAATGAAAAAGTTAAGCAACAACCCTGAAATTGTGGTAAAAAAGGCAGACAAAGGTGGAAATATCGTTATATGGTCCAAATCTGATTATACTACTGAAGCTCACAGACAATTGAGTGACAATGCTTGCTACACCAAATCGAGCAATAAAGAATATTTGAAGGCCAATGAAAACTTGAACAAGATCCTATTAAGATGGCGAAGAGAGGGCCTCATTTCTGGAGATGAATATAAGTTCATGTATAACGAATTCCCAGTTATTCCAGCCTTTTACCTAATACCGAAGGTCCATAAAGGAACTATGCCCAAACCCGGTAGACCGATCATCTCAGCGATTAACAGCATGGGTGAAAAAGTTTGGCAATATATTGACTTTTTCCTTCAAGACCTGGTAAGCAACCTGCCCAGCTTTGTTCGCCATACGAGTGACTTTTTGAAAAAGATAGAAGATCTTGAGTGGCAGGAGGATATGTTGCTAATAACTTTGGACGTTGAGTCCCTTTTTATTTATTTATTGCAGGTTTGTATAGCGCTATGAATAGACTCCCGAAGGAGTATCTCCGCGCTTCTGACATCTAATCTGATGGAACAACAGCAGTGGCAGTAGAATTGGGACTGTGATTCCAGAGAACAAAACTAATTTAGCTAGTTAGACTAAACAAGAACGTTTTCAAGTTTTTCCTAAAAAGCAAATGATCCGAGCATTGCCTTAATGATAGAGGGAGCATGTTCCAATATGTAGGGCCCACTATCGACAAGGCCCTGCCGCCAAGTCTGGTCTTATTAATTTTCGGTACTTTTAGCAGCAGCTGTTGGCTGGATCTGAGGGTACGAGTGGGGTTATATGGAGCAAATTTAGTAGACAAATATACAGGTCCCAGATCATGAAGACTTTTGTGAATAATACAGCACGTCTTAAACTTGACTCGCAAACGTATAGGCAGCCAATGGAGTTTGCGTAGTAAAGGCTTAGATGGAGATCTGGGAGGTGCATTTAGTACCAATCTGGCCGCCGTATTCTGTATTACCTGCAAACGGTCAAGGACCTCTTCATTAGCTCCTGCTAAGAGACCGTTGCAGTAATCTAGGCGGCTGATCACCAAAGCCTGGACTAAAGTTCTTCTGTAAGAGTCAGGCAAAAAAGGAAAAATCCTGCGAAGAAGACCAATCACATGGAAGCAGGATCCCACTGTTACATTGACATTCTGTGTCATGGTCAACTCAGGTTCAAGCCGTACTCCCAAGTTCTTAATTATAGATTTGGGTTCAGGGACTGGGCCGAGGTCCGAAGGCCACCAATCAGGAGACCATTGGATTTTAGCTTTCCCAAAAAGCATCACTTCTGTTTTCCCAACATGACATTGTAAAAAATTTCGGGACATCCATCGCGCTACTGCCTTCATCCCATCAGAGAAAGATTGTATAATCTCCGGGGTAAGGTGTTTAAAAGGAAAGAGTAGCTGCGTATCATCAGCGTATGATACTGGGCTGAAACCAAAAGCTCTGGTTATTTCTGCCAAGGGGGCCACATAGGTGTTGAATAGGGTCGGACTTAAACACGATCCTTGTGGAACCCCCTTGGTGATTTTAACCTCTTCAGATCTAAAGTCACCCATGATGACACGTTGGGTGCGATTCGAGAGGAAGCTTTTGATCCAGTCCAGTGCCCTACCACCGATTCCACTCACAGACAGGTGTTCGATCAAGATGTTATGAGATATGGTATCGAACGCTGCCGATAAATCAAGCAGCACCAGGACAACTGAAAAACCGTTGTCCTGGTACATACGTAGATCATCTGTTATCGACAGCAAGGCCGTTTCAGTGCTGTGTTTAGGCCTGAAACCTGACTGTGATGGATCGAGGCTGTTGGAATGTTCCAGATATGTTGAGAGATGTTTGTTGGTATGTTTCTCAATTATTTTTCCTAGAAAAGGTAACAGGGAAATTGGTCTCAAATTGGACATGTTGGTCCAGGGAAGTGATGTGTTTTTCTGAATAGGTCTGACCAAGGCCGTTTTCCATTCCTGAGGGACTTTGGCAGTGTTAAGTGAAAGATTTACAAGTTGCTGGATATCAAAAGCAAGGGTTGCCCCAAGAGGCCCCATGAGCCTAGCTGGGAGAAGATCTGCCGGACTCCCACTTTTGATATCCAAGGACAGCTTCAAGACCTCTTGTAGAGTGATTTCAGGAAAATCCAGAAATGAGTGCAAATTGGTAGACGTAAAAGGCACCGAAGAAATATTGTCTGGATCAGTCCTAACAAGGGAATGTGCCTTTATTTTATCATAGATGGCATCAATTTTTCAGTGAAAAAATGTGATATACTGTCACATAGATGTTGGGATGCCATATCCATGCTCTCACATGCTGAGGGTTTTAGGAAGGTATTAACAATCTGGTATAGAGCTTTGGAGTCATTACCAGCTATCTCCAACTGAGTGGTGATATGGTGCCTACGTGCAGATCTTATAGCTTTGTGGTAAACACTCAAAGCCTTTTGATAGGCGGCTCTATCATCATCCCGATGGAATTTTCTCCATGTTTTTTCCATCTTTCGAGCCTTCTGTTTGAGGGTACGCAGCTCTTCCGAGTACCAAACCTCTTGTTTCCTAGCTAAACGTTGCTTAAATGTTTTTAGCGGGGCAATTCGATGTACCGTGGTTTCAATGGCTGAATTCCACTGTGTGAGAGCGGAGTCTATATCGTGTGTGGGCTGAATAGAAAGAGGACAGTATTCCCCTTGAAAATTGGAGTTAGAGATTTTATGCCATTGCCTCCGTTTGGGAGGAATTTGCACTGAGGGAATGGAACAGACAGCCCTCTCCGGCATAGAAAATTCGAGCACATAATGATCTGTCCAAAGGCATGGCAAGGGAGGCTGACATATAATTCCAGAAAAATTAGATATAATCATATCTAAAGTGTGTCCTGCTTGGTGCGTTGGTCCAGAATTACACTGCTTTAGACCTATTAGGGATAAATCAGCCAGAAAGGATCGTACCTCACTATTGTTGGTTTCTTCGCTATGAATATTAAAATCTCCAACCAACAAAAATTCCTTATCTGAGCATACATGAGGAACCAGTGCTTCTAATAGCTGTTTGGATATGTTCTTCATAGGGCCTGGGGGGCGATAGACCAAGGCACCTTTCCTACAATATTTGGCCGAAGATCCAAACCTAAAAATCAGCATTTCAAAATCTATGTTACAAATTTGATCAAGAACAGAGACTAGAATACTGTCCTTAAATACAATGGCTATACCCCCACCGGTTTTTAAGGGTCTATCTAATCTCGCCATTTTATAGCCTTCCGGTATACCCAGCGTAATAACTGGAGTAGAATGGGGTTTGAGCCACGTCTCCGTTAGGAAGCACATATCTGGTCTGTACATAGAAATAAGATCCCAGACTTCAGTATGGTGCTTGACCAGAGATCGTACATTACATAGTATATTTTTGCCTCCCCGAAAAGCAACAGAGTAATGTTCAGTAATGTGTTGTGCGAAGGAAGTGTCTTTACATAACGTAAACTGATAGCGGCAGTATCGACATGAGAAAGGTCCTTCAGGACTGCAATGGTGGTAGTTAGGGCAACTTGACACACATAGGTTATCACGCACAGCTATCAAAGCCCGTGAGGTATAATGCACTCTAGTTACCTTATGTTTACCAGCGAGGACTGCCATGGCCCCTGGCCCCGTCCTGTCGCGGACGGGCGCAGACGGGCTTCTCTCTGGCGCGTCTCAGGCGCTTCGCTGCGCGCGACCGCTGCGCGCTTTCTGTGACGAGGGGGCTAAGTACTGCTCAGCGCGCATCAGCTAGAGCGCTGACCGCTCGATGTAGGAAGTGGCCTGGCTCTGCCTGACCCGCCCTCCGCTCTACGGCACTGGTTGCCGAGTCGGACCGGGGCGGGCAGGACAGGTGATCGAGCCCAGGCTAAGTTTGCTTTGATTTATGCCCTGAAGAATATTATCTCAAATAGCAGCGCTTTAGCAGCGTAATTACACACAGCAATTACCTACACAATGTGAACAGTTAAAATCCGGCGCTTTAAAATCAGTCCGTTACCGGATTCAAGTATAGCCCATAACCATGGTCTTAAGGCAGCAGGACATTTTCTAAGTCTCAGACCTGTGGAATTTTATGAGCACAATAAGGCTATATTGAGTCTAATGGAATGGTGTTTGTATAATAACTATTTTGTATTCGGCAAAGTAGTATGGAGGCAACTGAGGGGCGTTGCGATGGGAGCCTGCTTCTCCCCCAGCTACGCGTGTTTACACGTGGGCTGGTGGGAGGAGCGGGTTCTCAACGCAACGCATCAGGTGTGGGTGAAAGAAAAGATCATTAAATACCTGCGATATATAGATGACATTTTCATAGTGTGGCAGGGAGACGAGAAAGAAGCATCTGCCTTCATTGAAGAAATTAACAACAAATCCCTTAACCTGAAGTTTACATCTCATATCAACGCCAGGCAGGTTGAATTTCTTGATGTCAAAATCTATATTGATGATTTCAATAGAGTACAGACCACACTGCATAGAAAGCCTACCGCAGGTAACACCACCCTACACGCCTCCAGTCTCCACCCCAAACACACTATCAACAGCATTCCTTTTGGTGAAATTCTACGGCTCAAAAGAATATGTAGCTCCACTGATGACTTTGATAGATGTGTCGGGGAACGACGAGACCGGCTGAAAAATCGGGGCTATTCAGACATTATGTTTGAGCAGGCATTGGTCAAAGCCAATTTAAGAACAAGGGCCAGCCTCTTCCCCACTGACACTTCCAGTAGCCAGGCTGTAACATCTACCCCTGCTGCAGATCGATTACAAAATGATTGTCCTAGATTCATAACGGCCTTTAGTGATCAAGAAACTAAGATCAGACAGATCATTAATAAGAACTGGTCTATTGGTCTCACAGACAATATATTAGGGCACATGCTACCTAACAAACCACTAGTGACCTTTCGCAGAGCTCGCAGCATGGGGCAAGTCTGGATCAAAGCAGTCCTGAACTGAAACATAAGGCGAACTGGCTGCAACCTGCAGCTGGGTTTCTCAAATGCTCTAGCTGTAGGGCCTGCAAGTTTGGCGTGAACAAAACTCATTACCGCACCCCTTTCAGTTGCACTGAAATTCCCATCATAGGCAATCACACCTGCAAAACGGAATTCGCTGTCTACGTCCTGGCGTGCACCTGTGGCCTAAATTATATAGGCAGTACCAAACAACAGGTGCACGTTAGGATTTTACAACACCTCCGAGCCATCTTACATAGCGATCCTTCATATCCGGTCGCCATTTTCAAAGCAAACACAACAAGGATGTGAATTGCTTAACTTACTATGTAGTGGCAGCGGTACCTAAACTATTAAGGGGAGGTAATAGAGAGTTGAAATTGAGACCATTGGAGTCCAGCATGATCCTCGAGTTCGACAGCAAGTGGTCGAACAGACTTAATAACACCGAGGACTTGCATAACTTCTTGTGATTTGTTCTGTCTGGGCCCTAGTATTAACTCTCCAAGCATGTACCCATAGCCCCCAGGTAGTCAGGTTCCCTGTTGCCTGTGGGGATGATTGCCTGTGACTGATTTCTTAATCTTTCAGTTGGAATTCTTTGCACCACATTGACTAGTCAGGCTCCCTGTTAGTCACTGTAATGTAGCCATCAGTTCCACAGTTTCCTCTTGTGTACACATGTTTGTATATATATCCAATATTCTGTTTTTTACCAGACTTTTGCTATTACTTTTTTATACACAGGGTGTTTTATTCACTTTTAACCATGATAAATTATTAAACCATTTTGTAATGTTTTAACTAACTTTTTATCTAACAAAATGAGGTCTTGTTTGATCCCAATTGTTAAGATGGCATTTATGCATTACAATTACAGGTTGATTTATCATGCACTGCAGCACTTTATCTCAACTATTTGCACATGTAATATAACTTCTCGCACTTTAGGCATCGACCGGGTGTCACTATCAGTAGCACTATAAGTTTCCCTGCCTTTACTACTTACTATTCTCCGCTGGTGACATAAACTATGTGCATTCTTTACGTATTACACAGTAATATAACGTTATGTTATAGATAACAGAAAAGATAGCATTTATCCTGCTATAACAAATGTATTGATTATACAATTATGTTTTTTAACTAGATTGTCAATATATGTTTATTTTCATGTGGCGCATTTTTATCGGCATATTTTGGACATAGAAGATTTATGCACAGTATGTTTTCCATCTTTATGGTCATATAACCAGATTGGAGGCGGGATGTAGGCGGGTCACTAAGCAGTATAAAAAGAAAAAAGTAACATTTGGTCATTTGCATGTGAACAAGGGCTGTTCAAGCCCGAAACGCGTCTTGCCCTTTTATCCAGCTGAAATGCAATAAAGAACCTGTAATTTGACTTGGTGGTCCGTCTCCTGCTTGCTTTGCTGATCCGAGTTGGGATTGGAGGTGGCGTTTGGAGTTTTCGCGTATATATATATATATATATATATATATATATATATACATATATTGCTGTGTAGTCATGCAGGCCCTTTCCATAGACGCAGTTGATAACCCTTATTTCCATCCCAGACAATCATACTTTCCTGGGCCCTCATTTATGAGGCTGTGCGTCACTTTTACGCTGCTGGTGCGTCACTTTTTGTGACGCACCAGTGGCGTAAAAAATGCACCTTGTTGCGCCATATTTACAAAGTGACGCATCTAGGTAGATGCGTCACTTTCTAAACCCCTGCGCCACATTATACCTGCGCAAGGTATAATGTATGCAAGAGGGGCGTATTGACGCAAGGAAGGGTCGTAGAAGTGACGCAGTGAAATCTATGAGATTTCATTGCGTCACTTTTAGGACGCCGTTGCGTCAAAATCTTGCGCCTGCCTCACAGCAGGCGTAAGACTGACGCAGGCCCTTTCACATGGGGCTTACCCATGTGAAAGGATGCATTGCTGGAGTTGCGTCACTTTTGTGACACACTCCAGCAATGCGTCACTTTTGCGCTTACAGATACGTCAGAAATACTGACGTATCTGTAACTTCTTGCGACATGATGCGTCATACATTAAATATGACGCATCAGGAATGTCGCAAGGAGTGCGCACTGAGAAGTGACGCATCGCTGCTTTCACGCAGCGATGCGTCACTTTTCATAAATGAGGACCCTGGGTTCTACCTCAGTAGCCAACATCTTGGGTCATGATATTTTGTGCAAATTTTCGGTACACCAGATATATTCAACTTCACTGTGTCACAGAGCAAAGAAAACAAGGCCCTTGTCCTCTTGTCTTAAACAGTTTGTCAGCCTGTTACCCATAGCCTTAAAATTTCTAAAGAATTGTCAGAGTTAGTTGTTCCGGTGCCTGTCATATTGTGGTTAACAGGGACCATGATGTGATGTGCATGTCATCCATGAACAGTGTAAAGAGAAAGATCAACCAGATGAAACAACTGCACTCGTATTTCATAGTATACTCTAAAGCCTTTAAGCCGAGGCAAGGATTTAACCAACCCTTTGCTTAGCACACCTGCAGTCACGGCATCCTTCTCCACCCCATCCTAATGCCCCGAGCTACCTCCCTCTGCAGGAGTTGGAAATATCTTCCTCCCCCCTCCAGACGAGACACCCCAGTCCCCCCCTCAGAAACTCCCCTTAGCACGCTGTCCCTGTGAACCATATCCTTCAGGTCTGTAAAGACGACCAACACCTGCTTCCCCCGTTATCTTATCCTCCTCGTCATCACTCTAGCATCCCATGAGATCAGCCCACTGACCCCCATCAACCTACCAGAGAAGACCAAGCTCCAACGCCCCAGCAATCTTACCCGCGGCAACAACATAACAGCCTCCCTAGAGCCCGGTCTACGGACCCCCGCATCACTCTAACCGACCCACGGAGGAAGAGCTCAAGACCTAACCCCGGACCAAGGGCTTCTAATACTAACAGCCCGGTTGACCTTCCCTGCATTAAACCCCTAATGGGGATCTGGCCCCCCTTTCCTCGAGATGCCCCTACCCATAACTGCTCATCACCAGCCCTGAAAAATATGGCGCACCGGTTGTCCTTACTAGAGAGTCAGCTTGAAATGATATGCAGTGGCCTGGATATCATCCTTTCCAATCTTGATAAGACTCGTAAGCCCCGACATGTCCAACACAGGGCCTCCGATTCGACGGACTCCTTTACTCTCAATTTCTGTTCTGGAAACTTACCTACGCCCGAGAAACGACCACCAAGGCCCCCTAGAACTGACGCGGGGATCCCACTTCATTCTCCCTCAAGAACTTTAGCCCCCGCATCTGAAGCTCAGACATACACTAGTAAAGATGTGGAGACCCAATCAAATAGGCCTCTCAGATCTGCAGCAGCAATGTCAGATGCAGAAGCTATGGAACTAGCCTCCACCTATGTTTCCCATCCCCCAATTGCCACCAACGCCAAGATTCAAGTGATCACTGGCTTCGGAAGAGATTTCACACCTGTGACGCTTACCAGACCTCCAACCGCCCTCACCTTCATATCGAGGGCCCCTTTAGAAAAGCAGTCGACCAAAAACAATATTCCTACCAACTGCATGCTCATTAACTGTAGATCTGCCCACAAACATGCAACGAAACTTGCCGAAGCCATCCTCTCTCAGGACTTAGACATTGCGTTCATCACGGAGACTTGGCTAAATGAATGCTCCCCACCCTGCTTTGACATGTTAGTGCCCCCGGGTTTCAAACTCATCAATAAAAACAGAATAGACCAACGTGGTGGAGGGATAGCCGTCATCCATAAAGAGGATATTGACATCACTGTAATGGACCCTTGCGAATATAGCTCCTTTGAATGTTTATCGGTCTCTATTAAGCTTAAGGACAACAGCCCTTTAGTAGGTCACCTTCTCTACCACCCACCCGGCAACATCCCTACTTTTGGGGAACATCTTTCTGACCTGATTGCCCATTGCGCACTAAAAGACATTAACCACATAATTTTGGGTGATCTCAACCTACGTTGGAATGAATCCTATAACGCCCTAATCCAATCGCTTAATACTCTCCTTTGTGACAATAACCTTTCCCAACATTGCTCCGAAGAAACTCATAACAAAGGAGCGACCTTGGATGCCATCATTGCTCAACAAGACACAATTACAATCCACAACATCCTCCCAGTGGACTGTCGGATCATCACATGATCTTATTCCACATTATCAAAAGAGTCCTATCCCTGCCTCCTGTGCAGGATCCCCCCAAATGGTTGAGAAATGTCTCCCAGATTCCCCTGGAAGTCATGGAAGATAGGCTAAAGTTGCTCCTTCCTAACGACAAAAATCTATCCACAACCGATCTTACCTCACTCTATAACATTAATATGCTAACCCCCCTCGACCAACTAGCACCATTGAAACAAAGAAAGAACCGAACCATTCCGTCCAGATCTTGGTTTGACTCTGACACTAATGAAGAAAGGAGACAATTAAGAGCTGCTGAAAGACAATGGAGAAGTGTGCCTACTATCCCCCACCGAGACAAACTTAGATCCATCCGGAAGAAGTACAACAACCATATTAAGAACAAGAAATCCATGTATTTTCGATCTGCTCTCGACAACACAAAAAAAAGACCCAAGAAGCTCTTCAGTATTATTAAACAACAAACCGGATTCCACCCTTGGACAGGCCTCCAAAGAACGTTGCGACAACTTTGCCAACTTCTTCAATGACAAGGGCTCCAAGATTGAGCGCTCTCTGGTCATCAACTGCTCTCTCCGGCCCCATAGCAGCAAGGGGGGGGGTGCTTGGTAGCGCTCCACCACCAAATACTAAACCATGGTCACTCTTCCAGCCCATTCTAGAAGAGGAAATAGTCAAAGTTATCTCCACCTCGAAACCTTCATCTCATACCCTTGAAACCCCTTCCTGCTCTTCTAACCAAAAAACTGAAATTCTCCCTAGCCCCACTTTGGTGCAGGATCATTAACATCTCCTTAAAAACCGGAACCGTCCCAGATTGCCTGAAAGTGGGACAAGTCACCCCATTGCTAAAGAAACCAGGCCTTGATACAAATGACTTAAATAACTTCAGACCCGTCTCCAATCTTCTTCTCCTTTCCAAAATACTAGAAAGGTGTGTTCTCCAGCAACTAACACAGCACTTGAACAATACCAACCTCCTTGACTCACATCAGTCAGGATTCAGGAAAGTGTGTAGCACGGAAACTGCAATCCTTAACATAATTGATGACATACACAAATCACTGGACCAAGACCAATGCTGCCTCCTCATTCTCCTCGACCTATCTGCAGCATTCGACACAGTTGACCATTTTCTTCTCCTCAAAGCCCTCGAAGAAAGGGCTGGACAAGACGATGTGGTCCTCAATTGGTTCTCCTCTTTCCTGCATAATCACTCACAGAGAATCAAAATGAGAAGCTTTGAATCCGACCTTCATCCAGTCAATAGAGGAGTTCCACACGGTTCAGTGCTCTCCCCTCAACTCTTCAACATCTACATGGAACCCCTCTCCACCCTACTCAGGAAAGCTAACATCCCCTTCCACCTCTACGCAGACGATACCCAAATCTATCTTGAAATCTCCTCCGCTAAAGACATTCACAGACTCAACGAAACACTAAAGGAAGTCCAATGCTGGCTGTCAAGCAACCATCTAAAGCTGAACCCTGACAAAACTGAATTACTCCTCATCTCGAACAAAGAAGAGAACCCACAAATGATCGAATGGCTACAAGATATAGACGCGCACAATAAAAATCTCTCCCTAGCAAATCACTAGGCATCACACTTGACTCCAAACTAGATCTGACACAACATATCAAGATCTCGGCTAAGAGCGCCTTCCTTAATCTGAAGCTACTAAGCAAAATAAAACCTTTCATTCCACCCAATGATCTCAAACAAGCCACCCAATCATTGGTGTTATCAAGACTTGACTATGGGAATGCAATCCTCTCCGGAATACCCAAAATACATCTTGCTCCTCTGAAAACAACCCTCAACGCGGCTGCCAGAATGGTAAGTGGAATAAAGAAATTTGACCACATCTCTCCGGCACTAAAAGAACTCAAATGGTTACTAATAGAATTGCGGGCGAACTTTAGAACAGCCTGCCTCACCCACAAAGCCCTTCACACTGGCAAACCTGAATATCTGGCGGCCAAACTTAAAAAACGGGTCAGAACAGGAACCTCAGAAGCTCGAACACCCTTCTCCTGATTCCACTAGAAACTCAAAAACAAAAAACCAAGGACAGGTCCTTTGCCGGGAATGCCCCCAAACTTTGGAACTCTATCCCCCCCGACATCAGAACTATTCCTTTTTTCCCTAAATTCAAAAGTCAGCTCAAAATCCTGTTCCTTGAACGTTCCTTAACTATCAGATAGAATCACCCTGAAGTGTCCTAAGAGATTCTGCTCCCCGCCCGGACGGGGATGGCCAAAAACCATGTAATGGATTTCTCTCTCTTCCTCCTACTGTGACTCGCACCATGAATGTCTCTTTGCACTGTATTGTACTTTACTATGCTCTGTTTTCTTTCTTTTGCACCGCCTTGTAATTATGTGAAGCGCTCCGATACCTTGCGGTCTGGCTAGCGCTATACAAAAATTCCTAAATAAAAAATAAAAATAAAAAAATAAGGTGTAATACTCCTAAACTTCCTTTCAAAAATTTGGGGAAGATCAATGTGTCCAGATTCATTCAAGATCAGAGGTATATAAAAAATGTGGTTATCCCTCGCTTTTCTGTGGTCCTTTCCTGTATCCCTGCAAATGGCCAATGGCTTACCTTGATAGATTTGTGTTCCACCACCTTCTCCATACTCATCCATGACGAGAGTCAGTTTCTTTTTACGTTCTCAGTCAGTGGATCACAGCTTGCGTGGCAGAGACTTCCTTAAAGATTTGCAGAATCTCCTTCAGTCTTTTTCCAAGCTTTAAAGAAATATTTAGACACCATGGTCTTTCCCACCAACTCTATTTTGTTCCAGCACATTGTGACTTTTTCCTTCTCTGTTACTTTGTAAACCACAGCAAGATGACAATGTATGCCTCCTGACTGAATTGGCAAATGAAGGGCATGAAAGCTTCAAAGAATAACTGCAATTCGGCCCATCCCATGTGCTTTATCTTGGTCATGTGATGTCTGCTGGAAAAGGCCACTTACTGAAAGAATGGTACAAGATCTTAGGGATCTGAAACAACCCAATGCATACTCCTCCGCTCTAGATCCCGTAATGGTAGGGCTCTCTCCGTGCCTCCTCTCTCTAGCCGCTGCGGTCCACCTTATCGAAGCTTCTGAAAACATTGTATTTAATTCTACCTTAATTGTGGTGGTTCCTTACTGTATTGTTGCCCTCCTTCCATCTACTAATACTGAACACATTTCCACTTCCAGGTTGTCCTGATACAAGCTTCAGTTATTGCCTACCTCCCAGTGCTTACTTTGTAAAACATTAAGTGCCAGTGCCCATCTCAGGAGGTTATGGCAGCCTGCATCACCCATTTACCCTGCCAGTTCTGACAATAACACTACCAATACAACTACTAACCCTCTCACTCCTACAAATCTGACAATTCAGACTATTCCAGGCCACCCACAGCTATAACAATGGTGTGGAATATTCTAAAATGTCATTTGTAATGTATATTCAATTATAAAACACTGTGGTGGTGCTCATCTCAAAGTTAGACTGACAGCACCACCTTGTGGGGTCCTAATATTAGTGCCAGTGCTGAGAATGATGTGCTGGTCCCGGCACGAGAAAACACAGGCTAAAATTAAGCACTGCTGCCTCCGATATCACCCCAGTTCATTGTCCCACTCTGAACCTCGCATATCTTATGACCGCTAGTGAAAAGGGAGAATGCCATGATTGTCTTGGAGTAATTGAACATGTAACAAAGCGCTGCATTGATCTTACAGATGCACAGATACCAAACTGTGAATAACTGTATTTTGTGGATGAATTATGTCTTAGAAATGATGAAACTAGGATGGTTGCAAGGCACAGTGTATGTATATGTATTGTATATAAAATTATTGAAAGACGCCGCTGCGGCATGCCCAATATGAGATCTGCTCAAGTTGCTGAACTTATTGCTCTTACCAAAGCTTCCATCCTTGTTTAGAAAAAGATTGTAACTGTGTTCATATATCCGAAGTATGTATTGGGAGTGATGCCTGACTTCGAGCTTCTCTGGATATAAAGGGTTTTCTAACTTCCTCCAGTAACCCGATCAAAAATGGCTTGTATGTACAGCATTTGTTTAATGCAGTACTTTTACCCCCACCAAATTGCAGTTCTTAAATGTTTTGCCAACCAGAATTCTCACTACTGTGCATGTTATACACACCTATTTATTTCTTGTACCTTCTGTAAAAGATTTATCTTTGTTGCATTAGCGGACCTCAAAAGATACAATACAATACTGGATGAAACATAATTGTCCAAGGAACCCAGTATGAATGTGGGGAGACAGCTCAGGGCATGTGGTCGCAATTAAATTTCTGCTTTTCCACCTTGCACGGTTGTATCAGCAAGTTGCCCATGTCAGTAGGGAATGTCTGACAAAATATCGAAATCAAAAATATCGAAATACAAAAATATCGGAACAAAAATATCGAAGTCAAAAATATAGGAATCCTATCCCTAACAAGGTAAGTACAAAAATATCGAAAAAATAATATCGTAGTACAAAAATATCGATATTAAAAATATCGTTTTTTTAAATGTATTAATAATAATGTAAAAATAATTATAAAATACATATAATGTTACAAATATTAAATAAAAATATTAAAACATAATTAAAACATTAAAACTAATACATATACATTTAAAATAAATTAAAAACTTAATAATTTAATGTAATTTTATATTTTTTAATTTCATTTAATTGATTTAATTTAAATTTCTTTTATTTTTACCCTGTACGACTGTACCCCAAAACCCCAAAACTGACCCTGAACCCTAAAAATACCCCTTTACCCAAAAACCCAAAACTGACCCTGAACCCTAAAAATACCCCTTCACCCATGAACTGAAAACTGACCCTGAACCCTAAAAATACCCCTTTACCCAAAAACTGAAAACTGACCCTGAACCCTAAAAATACCCCTTTACCCATGAACTGAAAACTGACCCATAACCCTAAAAATACCCCTTTACCCAAAAACTGAAAACTGACCCTAAACCCTAAAAATACCCCTTTACCCAAAAACTGAAAACTGACCCTAAACCCTAAAAATACACCTTTACCCAAAAACTGAAAACTGACCCTGAACCCTAAAAATACCCCTTTACCCATGAACTGAAAACTGACCCAGAACCCTAAAAATACCCCTTTACCCAAAAACTGAAAACTGACCCTGAACCCTAAAAATACCCCTTTACCCAAAAACTGAAAACTGACCCTGAACCCTAAAATTACCCCTTTACCCATCAACTGAAAACTGACCCTGAACCCTAAAAATACCCCTGTACCCATGAACTGAAAACTGACCCTGAACCCTAAAAATACCCCTGTACCCAAAATTAATTAATATTATTTAATTACCAATTAATTATTAATTAAAATATGTACAAACATATATCAATTAATTAATTATTATTAAATTACTTCCCACCCTATTCCCCTATAAACCCATAACCCGCTACAGAACATATTTATCTATTAATAAATTAATTAAAAATAATTAAAAATTAATTCTCAATTAATTAATTAATAATTCCTACTAATTAATAATTAATTTAACATAATTAAATTACTTCCCACCCTATTCCCCTATAAACCCACAACCCGCTACAGTAGTAAAAGACAATATTTAATAAAATAACATTAAAAATAAATAATAAAACATAATAAATACAATATAATATACACTAAATTTATTTAAAAATTGATATTAGTAACATCAAAGTTATTAATTTCGATATTATTAACATCGATATTTACAACTTCGATATTACTGATATCATGCCAATATCGATATTTAGACTGTCGATATTACTTACCTTCGATATTTTTGTATATCGATATTTAAACTTCGATATTTTTGCATATCGATATTTAAAAATCGATATTTTGTCTGTGTACCGTCAGTAGGGATGGGATGGTTCATGATGCCGCAACCCACTTATACATGTCCTTCTCTCCTTTTATTGCTCAGAACTATTGCCACTCCTGGGTCATCTGCCAGTCAGATGATAATGGTAGGGTAATCAAGACTACCACCGCTGCTCACCTGCCTCCTTGAGGCTACTTCCAAATGGACTTTATCGACTTGCCAAAAGGTGCCTCCTATTTTTATTTACTAGTGATTCTATGTTTTTAGGGTTGTCAAATGTGTATCCATATGCAAAAACAGATTCCATAATGGTAGATAAGCATTTACTTAGGGACTTCATCCCCTATTTCAGAACCCCATGTCATCTCTCGAGCAACTGAGCAACACACTTCATTTCTGCTGACATGGGTCCACTCTTTCTGGTGCAAACATGCTGCACCTCGGCAAGATGGCTTACCACCAGTTCCCATCTCCGGAACTGCCCCAGGCTCTAGGCAAGGGCCACCTGCTGAAACTTCTCTGACCACCGCTCGCACAGCTGAATTGGACATCCAAAGTGAGCTGACCACGCTTGGTCCTGGAAGGAGCCAACCCACCTGCCTTGCTTTTTTTTCCTGCACAGTTATGCACTAATCGCCTCTCACCGTTACCACCTCCATCCGATGAGAATGACTCTCTTCCTGATACTGTATTCCTCTGTAGATCTGGCCCACTTTCCTTGCCACCAATATCAGCCTCTGTCTCCTGGTGGTATCTCATGGCTTTGGAATAGGCAGTTGGGGGGAAAAGCAAACTGCACTTGTCATTGAATGGGGCCCCCATTCTGTGTATGATAGCAACTCCTACTGGCTGTTGCTTGAGAAATATTGGCAAACAAATAAATCTTTCTTCTTCCTGCTGTATTTACGCTCACTTGCCCTGTGATGTCTTAGGGGGTTTGCCTTTCATTGGAGTTCCCCTCAGCAAAAATGGAAGTCTCCTTGATCTGTTCTACAATGAGCACCAACTCCCTGAATGTTCAGGCACCTATCCTGAAACATGGCACAGTATAGAAGATTTTAACAAACCCACCAGCTATTTGTCTGACATTACACATCTTGCTTATTCCGAACAGGGGCAATTTTGTGAATATCAAGAGACTACTAACTAGAGCATATTTGTGGGCTAAAGCAAATGTGACTCTTTATTGCAGACTATATTTCATGATGCAGCTCCCTATAAACACCATTTCCCAACCAGCGCATTGTTTCATAGCCGCGGTTATCAGAAGGAATATGCTGATATCATCTGTGACGAAGCTTATCCCTAGTTGCCTCGAGACTGCGCTGAGGTCTGCTATACAGCTTAGGTGTTTCTTGCCATCAGACTCTCTGCAGAACAACCCTTCTAACAAAAGCTGAGCTGCCCTGAGGCATCCGAAATTAACAGATTCTTCTCCATTTTGTTGCCCAGCTATGGGTTATGACAAGTTATCAAAGAAACTAGAAACAATACCAAAATATTAGAAGAGGTAGCCTATGGCAATGCCATTTCTTTAGCCCAGCTAACTGATCAGCTAGACACCCAGAGAACCTTGCTTTTGAATAATAGAATTCCCATGGACAATATCCTGTTCTCAAAGGGTGGGGGTTTGTGCCATAGTAGGGTCAAAATGTTGCACTCAAATGCCTAACACATGCCAAACACCTTTCTCTGTGTAGATGAACAGAGAGATCACATCAAGAACACCGTAGGAGAATTGAATGAAGTGGCTTAGACTTGATGCCGCATCATCTGGTCTTGGATAACTCAATTTTCTGGGAAATGGGCAATGTAGATTTTTGAAATAGAAATAGTATGTATTGATTAAACGGAGCCTATGTATCATTTAGAGAGTGTGTAAAAGTTAAGGTGTGGGCCATTCTTATCTGCTTGATATTGCTCCTGTTGATAAATGTAACAATGAAGAATTTAAAACAGAAGTGATTAGGCTATATGCTATTGTGTTTAACTTTTTCACCTCACGGTGAAAAAGAGGGTACTGAGTGTACCATTTTATTTAGACTGGGCTGTTTGTAATAACATTATGAAGGTGTTTTTTTTTTGCCTGCTTAAGACACTACTAGCTATGGCATGTTGCACATTTGCATCTATTTTAAATGCACTGCCATCTTGGTGTTCACTTTTGGACTTTGGACATTTAGCCTAACTGTAAAAAAAGTAACCGTAGCCTCGTTTTAAAGTTGGCGCAATGAAGAGAGAATTGCAGCTTTAGTGATGTCAGCCTTTTACCATAGCCATTTGTATCTTTATTTCAAGCCATTCTCAAATTCTTCCCATTAGTGTCTGAATAGAGTTTCTGTTTGATCTCGTACCATGTCCTCTGTTTATAGCATTGAGAAAAACGGTATCAAGGCAGCACAAGCATATATAGAAATTAACATTATGTGCTCCTGCAGATCAGACGGTGAAGCACTGGTCATTTAAAATGGCAGATTGCACTTTGAATCACTTTGATGCTGGCTGGCTATTTTTGCATTAAACATGTGTTAGACTTCCATGGGTTTTCCCCAGTGTCTGTTTTCTTCCACACAGGTTTATCAAGAGTTCAGGTTCAAGAACACTGAAATTCATAGGATCTGTCTCTGTGTCAAGTGTTTGTTAATCAGAAAGTTTGTTAAATGTAAACTGAGTGCATGATATGAAACTATGAAGAGAAGTCTTACATTAGTGGTAGGTGATAGTGTGTCCAGCCCACAAGGAAGATCAGTTATAGACTGGTAAATTGTATTAATTGCCAAGAAAACAAAACCTCAGAAACTAACATGTCCTGCTGGTTATGCCAATAGGACTGAGGCTGCAGGATATGAAACAATAGAGAACAATCTTCAGGCTCTTGAATCAGTAAGTGGCTTACCTGAAGAGATTTAGGGCTAGATGTAGGAGCCAAAATACCGGTCGGTAACGGCCGATTTCGGCCGTTACCGACCGGTATTTAAGATTTAGCATGTAGGGGGCATATTTTACCGATTCGGTAAATTTACCGAATCGGTAAATTTACCGAATTGGTAAAATACCGAATCGGCATTTTTACCGATTCGGAATCTTTCATATGTAGGTGGGACTCTTCAGAGTCCCAAAGCCATTACAGATTCGGTATTTTACCACCCAATCCAATTGGGTGGTAAAATACCGAATCCAGGTGTGCATGCATGTGCCTTGTGACAGACAGACATGCCCTTAGGGCATGTCTGTCTGCCACATGGCACACATGACAGTATTTGGGGTGCTAGAGGGTGTCAAAGTGACACCCCCTGCACCCTTGCAAAAATCGGTATTTACCGATTCGGTAATTACCGAATCGGTATTTCCCATTGATTCCTATGGGCTTCACAGCCCATAGGAATCAATAGGAAATACCGATTCTGTAATTACAGAATCGGTAAATACCGATTTTTACAGAATCGGTATTTCAAATACCGATTTCACCTACATCTCCCATCTTCTATTTTACCGATTCATAAATACCGAATCGGTAAAATTCAGTATTTATGAGTCGGTAAAATAGAATTACCTACATCTGGCCCTAGGACTCTAGGGGCCAGATGTAGGTAGGGTTTTACCGGTCGGTAACGGCCGAATTCGGCCGTTACCGACCGGTATTTGGCATTTGATATGTAGGGGCAGGTAAACAGGGAAAATCGGTAATTTTACCGATTCGGTAAATATACCGGTCGGTAAATTTACCGACCGGTATATTTACCGAATCGGTAAAATTGATATGTAGGTGGGACTCTTCTGAGTCCCACAAGGCCTACAAAATCGGTATTTTACCATCAAATTGTATTTGATGTTAAAATACCGATTCAGGTGTGCATGCACATGTGTGCATGCACACCTGTGCCATATGACAGGCAGACCTGCCCTTAGGGCAGGTCTGCCTGCCATATGGCCCCCGAACCTTTTGTGGGGGTGCTAGAGGGTGTCAAAGTGACACCCCCTGCACCCTTGTCAAAATCGGTATTTACCGAATCGGTAAATACCGACCGGTAATGCCCCATTCATTCCTATGGGCTTCAAAGCCCATAGGAATGAATGGAGCATTACCGGTCGGTATTTACCGAATCGGTAAATACCGATTCTTAACGATTCGGTAAATGGAACATCTGGATGTTCCTACATACCCCCACTTCTTATTTACCGATTCTTAATTACCGAATCGGTAAAATTCGGTAATTAAGAATCGGTAAATAAGTTTTACCTACATCTGGCCCTAGATCTATAGTATAATGGCAATGGAATTACAACTACCCTTCCCCAGTATAAAGTAAGGTCCATTGAAAGTTCAGATTTGTGCTACAAGACGTGGACTGTGCTGTTGAGCACTGTAGGAAGAAAAGCAAACGCAAAAGGTTCCATCTAATAATGCACCGGTATCAGAAAGTGCGTGTGACACAGTTTCTACAAGTGGAATAGAAGGGGAATATGAGCTTCATGTCATTACAAGTCAGAAGAGAAATGTTTCTTCTGTGGTAATAATGACTTTGAGATGCAGAAAAAAACATTGTCCCCAACACCTACTCTTAATGGGATATTGGCATAAGCCATGGCATTGAATCTGCAAGACGAATGGCTTATTGGCAAGCTAAGTGATGAGACATGATTGCTGTGGATGCAGTATCCCATGCAGCATGCCTTAGACACTTGTGTCGTAAGCCAGAAGTGAAAAGGATGATTCACGGCGTTTGATATTCAGGATACATTTGCAGAGCATGCAGCTTTCCTTGCATCAACTTTAGAATAAGCGGGAAATAAGCGTGTTTTTCAACATTATAAGCTTAAGTGGCTCTTCTATAGAAAAATTGAGCACCTTGACAGGAAATGTGTCCAGTGCTCATTCCACAAAGTTAAACAACAAGTTCTAGTCAACATCCCTGAACCTGAGGCATATACAGGAGGAAGGGATGTGTTAAAAGTCTTGAAAAAAGAAGCTAGATGTTTTAAGTGGTAAAACTGTGCTCTTTATGAGGAATCAGATGCAGTGATCTTAGCACAAGCAGCAACGATATTAAACCAACATGTTCCACAACACTCCAGTGCTTAATTTGTAAAAAAAAAAAAAAAAAAAAGAAGAAGTGCTGGGGCCCTCGTCAGGTGGCCACCGCAGTTTGCACAACACACACTGCCACTGTACTTAGGCAACTATTAACCATCAAACTGCTACAAATTGACAATTCAGACTGTTCGAGGCCGCCAAAGCTTTAAGAATGGCTTGGGTGGCAGCTATTAGTTGTTTTTGATTAGGGCTCCAGGTTATATGTGTGAGAAGTTGGCCTGATATGCAGTGCTCACTATTTTAGTGAATACTATGTATCAGTCCAAACAACCCTTATTGATGTTTGGTTGTAAGTCAACCTGATAGACCAGCTATCCTAGTAGCATGGACACGTGCAGTCTTTAGGCTAAACTCTAGAGGGCGTGTTAAGCCAGCTGTTTTACCATCACATATACCCCTTGAACACCAAGTGAAAGGACACCACACAAGTTGTTATGAAAAATAAAGTATATTTATTTATAACAAGACTACACTGGCTCTTTATGAGACAGGGAGCTAAGCACACAACAAAACTCTTAAAGAAATACTTAAAGTCGCACAATTTACACAAATGCCCGAGGGGCACGAAAAACCATATACTATACAAGTGGAATGCGAAATACTAGCAGGTAAGTAACTATTCTCATAGGCTTTAGAATCGCTAGGACTGGACTACTGAATCTTTAGATTACAAGCAGGAGGCCTAGGGACGTCGGGTGCAGAGTGGGAACTCTCACGCGTAAGGCGGGAAAAAGTCTCTGGAGGCTAGTAAAAGCAAAGTTAGTGTTTTCGGGCGAACCCGACTAGGTAGGTCAAAAACGAAAGTGGATCTAGACACTTAGAGAGTTGGTCTACGCTGGAGCACCGGAGTACTCGATTT
The DNA here is from genome assembly GCF_964261635.1 of Lissotriton helveticus. Taxonomy (NCBI): domain Eukaryota; kingdom Metazoa; phylum Chordata; class Amphibia; order Caudata; family Salamandridae; genus Lissotriton; species Lissotriton helveticus. The sequence goes on from NC_136065.1 coordinate 372,262,435, forward strand.
ACCTAGCCCAGGGGCTGCGGCTGCATAGGGTTCAAATGTCGTCGGGTTTCTTCGTTGATGAACCAGGAGCCTGAAGAAAGAAGTTGCTGGCAGGCGACCAGTGAAGAAGTTCTTGGGGATCCAAGCCTGGATCGGGAAGAGGAAGACCTGTAAGCAGAGGGGACCAAGTTCTGAATCACTAGCCAGTGATTTAGGTGGGCACCAGAGTGGCACCGGGCGAAGTCACCTCAACCAGGTGAGTGGGCGCTGCTGGGCTCTGCAGGCTCTCGGACCAGGAGGCGTTGTCGGTGACCAGGATGGAGGTGCGAGCTGTCCCATGAAGATATCTGCTGTCGACGTCGCTGGACCCAGGATTGGGGCAACAAGTCTTGGCAAATGCAAGCCCACGCGGTGGACTTAAAATGGCGTCTGGAATGGACCAGGAGGGTCCAGGGTGCTCCTCTGTTGGAGGGGAGCAAGGGCCAGTCTGGAGCAACCAGACCAGCGGTGTTTGTCGTCGAAATTCGTCATCAGAGGGCCACTAGCCAACGGGCAAGCGACCTGGACAACGCGGTGAGCAGCAAAGAGCAGAAGGGCCCCACGCAGATCTCGTGGATGCAGGGGAGCTGAACTTCGGTGCTGGAGCTGCTCAGGGTTGGGGCTTCTCTTACCCCAAAGCACTCGGTCGAGGGTCACTCGGGAGTCGTGCTGGTCAAGCGTCGTGCAGTCTTGGAAGATGGCCGGTCCCTCGATTGGTGCCTGCTGCTGCAGGGTGACTACTCCTTAGTCACAAGGGAGAAATCTTAGGAAGAAGTCTTGAGTTCCTTTCGTGGAAAGTAGTTTCAGGATTCAAAGATGATCTAATTTGGAAGGGGGCCTGCTCCTACCTTTATCCTGCAAAAGGGGGCTGGCACGCGACTAAGTCCTGCCCTATGGGTGGGACTAGGAGGGGGGTGGTTACACCCCTCTCCTTTGGCGGGCTTTCCCCAGATCAGGGGCTGGAGTGCCCCTGGAACTGGTTCAAGCCGGCCTATGCACAGTGAGCACCGGGGTGCCACTTGCAGTCACCTTCCTCTAAAGCCCTGCCTACCTAGGATACACAAAATCCTGTCTGGGACGGTGCTGGCACCGCCCCTGGCAGGAAACCCTTTGTCCTTGCCTCCTGTGCTGGGAGGACTCCCAGCAGCAGGAGGGCAGACTTGTGTCTCGTTGGCAGCATCCATCTTGTGGAGCTGAGGCTATGTCTGACTTTAACCGGGGTTACAGGTTACCAACATGTCGTGTCCCTCTAGAAGGGTGGAATGCTAACCCCGTCGCCAGAATTGGCGAGGGGTTAGTATTCCAATTCGTATGACACCTTACTCGACATGTTTTGATAAAGCGATACCAGAGTTGGCACATAACCGCGAGGATTATAATGCACTTAAGAGTATATGGTATGCGTTATCATGGAACAGCTATTAGGACTTGGTTCCGCAAGCTGCAAACGGGCTCAGCTCATGCCAGAGCACCATTTCACATTATTCCAAGCACTCTGCCTTCAGGATTGTTAAGGCCTGCCATAGGAGTGACTGATAGGAATACATGTGTCCATTTTAGGGTTAGATATAGGTATACTATATCTAAAGCAAAGGGTGATTACACCACCTTGCCCCAGCTGTCAAGCAGCCAGTTGTGTCTTGGTTTAGTTAGTCAACCCAGGGGTGGCATAATACATGCTGCAGCCCCTGGGAGACTTCTGGGTGCACCTCAGCCCTGGGTACAGGGACTTGGAGAGGGCCCAGTGCCAATTCAGTACCTGGGTACAATTTGGAGTAGAGAGAACAGCTAGGCTGTGGGTCTGATTAGCAGGCCCACAGCCAGGGAAAGTCGTAAACCAGTGAAGCAAAAAGCAAAAATCTGGGTGATCATAGGATTGCAGACCCTACTCTCCTACATGACCCCCCCCCAAACTTTGGGACAATAAACTAACCTTGACCAGGTGAGTCTTCTTGCTCTAAGTGGAAATACCTGGAGAGCCCATCAGCATTGCCATGATCAGTACCAGGTCTATGCTCCACTGTAAAATCCATCCCCTGTAGGGAAATGGACCACCTAAGTAGTTTGGGGTTTTCACCCTTCATCTGACTTAGCCATAAGAGGGGCTTGTGGTCGGTCTGAATCTTAAAGTGAGTGCCAAACAAGTATGACCTCAACTTTTTCAGGGCCCACACCACAGCAAAGGCCTCCCTCTCAATAGCTGACCAATTTTTCTCTCTGGGGGTCAGCCTTCTGCTAATAAAAGCAATGGGCTGGTCGCTACCATCAAAATTCAGCTGAGATAGAACAGCTCCCACACCCAACTCAGAAGCATCTGTTTAGACAATGAAGGTCTTGGAGTAGTCTGGACTCTTTAGGGTAGGTGCTATGCACATGGCCTGCTTTAGGTCATTGAATGCTTTTTGACAGCTTGCTGTCCACTGAACTTTCTTTGGTATCTTTTTACTTGTCAGGTCATTAAGTGGAGTCACAATGGACCCATAATTCTTGACAAATTTCCTATAGTAACCAGTCAGGCCCAAGAAAGCTCGAACCTGAGTCTGGGTGGTTGGAGGAGCCCAGTCCTTGATGGCCTGTATCTTGCTCTCCGAGGGTTGAACCTGGCCTCCACCTACAAGGTGGCCCAGGTATACAACCTGTGTCTGCCCTATCTGGCACTTAGTGGCCTTGATAGTGAGACCTGCCTTCTGCAGTGCCTCTAACACTTTCCTCAGGGGGACCAGGTGATCCTCCCAGGTGGAACTAAAGACAGCTATATCATCCAGATATGCTGCACAGAAGTCATCCAACCCAGTGAGAACTTGATTCACCAGCCTTTGGAAGGTGGCAGGTGCATTTTTCAAACCAAAGGGCATTACCACAAATTGATAATGCCCACCAGGGGTAGAAAATGCTGTCTTGGGCTTGGCCTCCTCAGCTAACCTGATTTGCCAATACCCAGCTGTCAGGTCAAATGTACTTAAGTAGTTGGCAGAAGCCAATCTATCTATAAGTTCATCTGCTCTTGGTATTGGGTGCGCATCAGTCTTAGTGACTGCATTGAGTCCTCTGTAGTCTACGCAAAACCTCATCTCTTTCTTACCACCCTGGGTGTGAGGCTTTGGCACTAGAACTACTGGGCTAGCCCAAGGGCTATCTGAGGGCTCAATGACTCCCAGCTCCAACATTTTCTGCACCTCTGTCTTGATGCAGTCTCTGACATGATCAGGCTGTCTGTAGATTTTACTCTTGACAGGCAGACTGTCTCCAGTGTCAACTTCATGGGTACACCAATCAGTCTGACTGGGGGTCAGAGAGAACATATGTCTAAAGGATTGCAGAACTTGTCTACAATCCTGTCGCTGATTTTCAGAGAGGCTGCCACAAAAGACAACACCATCTACTGATCCATCATCAGGATTCTGAGTGAGCAGGTCTGGGAGAGGGTCACTCTCTTCCTCCTGTCCCTCATCTCTGGCCATGAGCAAGCTCATGTCCTTCCTGTTGACATATGCCTTGAGCCTGTTCACATGGAGCACCCTGAGGGGGCTCCTGGGAGTTCCAAGGTCCACCAGGTAGGTGACCTCTCCCTTTTGCTCAATGATGGTGTGGGGCCCAGACCATTTGTCTTTGAGTGCTGCTGGGGCCACTGGCTCCAGCACCCACACTTTCTGTCCAGGCTTGTACAGTCAGGACAGCCTTCTGGTCATGCCAAGCTTTTTGGAGTTCTTGGCTGGCCTCAAGGTTTTTAGATGCCTTCTCCATGTATTCAGCCATCCTGGAGCGGAGACCAAGTACATAGTCCACTATGTTGGTTGCAGGCTTTTTGAGAGGTCTCTCCCATCCTTCCTTCACCAAACACAGGGGTCCTCTTACAGGATGCCCATACAGAAGTTCAAAAGGGCTGTAGCCAACCCCCTTCTGTGGGACCTCTCTGTAAGCAAGCAAGAGGCAGGGTATCAGGACATCCCATCTACGCCTGAGCTTTTCAGGTAGTCCATGAATCATCCCTTTGAGGGTCCTGTTGAATCTTTCAACAAGCCCATTGCACTGTGGATGATAGGGTGTGGTGAACTTGTAGTTGACACCACATTCCTTCCACATTGCAGTCAGATATCCTGACATGAAGTTTGCACCTCTGTCAGAAACAACCTCCTTAGGGAAGCCCACTCTGGAGAACACTCCAACTAGGGCTCTTGCCACTACAGGTGCTGTAGTGGTCCTAAGTGGAATAGCTTCAGGATACCTGGTGGCATGGTCCACCACCACCAGTATAAACTTGTGCCCTGATGCTATCTGGGGTTCCATTGGACCAACAATGTCAATCCCCACTCTTTCAAAGGGAACCCCCACCACAGGTAGTGGTATGAGGGGGGCCTTTGTTGTGCCACCTGACTTACCACTGGCTTGGCAAGTGACACAGGAGCGACAAAACTCCTTGGTATTCTCATTCATGTGAGGCCAGTGAAAGTGTGAGACAAGTCTGTCCCAAGTCTTTGTCTGGCCTAAGTGACCTGCTAGGGGAATCTCATGGGCCAAGGTGAGAAGGAAACCCCTCTGAGACAAGGGGATGACCAGCCTCCTGGTTGCACCAGGCTTGGGGTCTCTTGACTCAGAGTACAGGAGTCCATCTTCCCAGTATACCTTGTGGGCACCTGTGGCGTTCCCTGCAGCCTCAGCAGCAGCCTGCTGTCTGAGGGGTTCAGGGGAAGGGCAGTCTAACTGTGCCTTCCCCAGGTCTTCTCTGGAGGGTCCCCCTGAGCCCAGAAACTCAACTTGATCAAGTTCAAGCTCTTTAGGCTCAGTTTCCCTCAGCTCTCTCAGATCAGCCTCCTCAGAGACTTGATACTCAACCTGGGGCAAGGGGGAAGGCAATGCCTTAACCCTACTGCTCTTCTTCTTGGAAGGTGTCTGGTCCATTGTTCCAGGATCCAGCACCTGTTCAGTGGGGCATCTTCTGGCCTGTGACCTAGTCACAGCAAGCACATGTGCTGGCAAGCCTAACATTTCCATGTGAGTCCTCTGCTCCACTTCTGACCATAGTGATGACTCCAAATCATTGCCCAACAAACAATCCACTAGGAGGTCTGAAATAACCACAACTTTCTTTTGGCCACTTACCCCTCCCCAGGAGAAAGCAACAATCGCCATACTATGACTGGTAGTGACGTTGCTGGCATTGGTCACCAGGAAATCTGTACCTGGCATGATCTGTCCAGGGTCCACAAAGTTAGGTGTCACCATGGTGACACTGGCACAAGTGTCCCTATAGGCCTGAGCCATTTTGCCATTTATCAAAGGTGTCTGCCTGTATTTGCCCAAAGTATTGGGACTGACATCAGGGGACATATCCATATCCCCTGTACAGACAAGGACAGCCTGAGTGAGTGTGCCAACTAAGTCGTCAGACGCCTCAGTTCCCAAGGTTAACCCAACTATTCCCTTGGGAGGTGCACTACCACTACTGACTGTACTAGGGGGTGCAGTTGCCTTAGGGGCTGTAGTGGTAGGAGTTTGCCCCTCTCTTTTGGTGCACTCACTAACCCAGTGAGACTTACTTTTACAGTACTGGCACCACCTTTTTGACTGGCCTTCTTGAGTCTTCTTTTTCTGCTGTGAAGCCTGACCCTCACCCTCTTTGGTTTGTTGGGGACCTGTTGAAGACTTCTGGTCATTCTGTTCACTCTTGTTACTACCCTTCTGGTCTGCTTTCTTCTGACCACCCTGGTTCTGAGTCTGGTTCTGCTTGACCCTTGTTCTGACCCATCTGTCTGCCTTCTTTCCCAATTCTTGGGGAGAGGTCAGATCTGAGTCCACAAGGTGCTGATGCAACAACTGGTTCTGACAGTTATTTAAAATCTGCTCTCTCATGATCAGATTGTACAACCCTGTATAATCAGTAACCTTACTGCCCAGCAACCAGCCTTCCAAAGCCTTAGTGGCACAATCCACAAAGTCAGATAAATCCTGAGACTGAATTTTCTGGGTATCCCTGAACAGCAACCTGTACTGCTCAGTGGTTAAGCCAAACCCATCAACCAGTGTATTTTTCAGGACTTGGTAATTGTTAGCATCCTCAACTCTAGTAGTGAGGAGCTTATCTCTACCTTTGCCTTCAAAGGAGAGCCACAGTATAGCTGCCCACTGACTTTGGGGGATGCACTGGACAGTGCAGGCCCTCTCCAAAGCAGCCATCCACTTGTGGATGTCATCCCCTTGCTTAAAGGGGGGCACTATCTTACTCAGGTGTTTAGTATCTAAACTCCTTTCTTTATCTCTTGGGAGATTGCTGCCACCAGTGGGGACTACCCCACTCATCTGCTGCTCCCTAGCAAAGGCAAGCTTCTCTTTGGCCAGGGCAAGTTCTTCCCTTTCAATCCTCAGATTAGCCTGTCTCATCCTTGCTTCATGCTCTATTCTCTGAGGGGAAGTCAATCTCCTCTGGGGAGAATTCCTTCTCCTCTGAGAAGAGGCATTAGAGTGCAGAGATCTATTGGAGTCCCTAGAATGAGATCTATCTCTTCTAACTCCAAGGTTAGGCCTCATTAGGGTCAGCACTGGGGGTCCCCCAGCTCCTTCCCTAAATAGGTCTAAGTTGGCCCTAGTAAGTCTGCTGACTACTTCAGACCTCTTGTCTGCCTCATCCCCAGAGACTTCCTCTTCTTCCTCCTCCTCAACTGCATTTTCAGTGTCAAGGAGGTCTGGATCACCAAGGGTACCCTCTAGGGCTGGCATATTCCCATCTAACTGAGAAACGTTTCTCGCATCATATGTCTCTAAGAGACCTATCAGAAAGGGAATGGTGGGGTTAGACCCATGTTTCAGTTTCCTGGAGGTACACACTTGTCTCATCTCCTGGAAACTGAGAGCTGCATATCTTGATTTGACCTGTGGGGGGTCAACAGCCACCAGGGGAGTCTCAGTAGACTCTCCATGGGTAGACATGCTTTTCTAGTGAGGTGTAAGTGGTGCACTTACCTACACTATTTGTTTACCTACTGATCCCTTGCTAGAGTTGTAGTTTAGGGTGTGCTAAGCCCTAGGAGCTACAACAGCTGGTTCAGTAGAACTCAGAGTATTCTAAGCTAAGTTATATGTACCTTAGTACTTATGTGATCTTTCAAATGATATTCTTAGGATACGTGTGGTAAAACAACAGCAAGCTCAAATCCCAACCGCTGCTCACCAATGTGAGAAGTTGGCCTGATATGCAGTGCTCACTATTCTAGTGAACACTATGTATCAGTCCAAACAACCCTTATTGATGTTTGGTTGTAAGTCAACCTGATAGACCAGCTATCCTAGTAGCATGGACACGTGCAGTCTTTAGGCTAAACTCTAGAGGGCGTGTTAAGCCAGCTGTTTTACCATCACATATACCCCTTGAACACCAAGTGAAAGGACACCACACAAGTTGTTATGAAAAATAAAGTATATTTATTTATAACAAGACTACCCTGGCTCTTTATGAGACAGGGAGCTAAGCACACAACAAAACTCTTAAAGAAATACTTAAAGTCGCACAATTTACACAAATGCCCGAGGGGCACGAAAAACCATATACTATACAAGTGGAATGCGAAATACTAGCAGGTAAGTAACTATTCTCATAGGCTTTAGAATCGCTAGGACTGGACTACTGAACCTTTAGATTACAAGCAGGAGGCCTAGGGACGTCGGGTGCAGAGTGGGAACTCTCACGCGTAAGGCGGGAAAAAGTCTATGGAGGCTAGTAAAAGCAAAGTTAGTGTTTTCGGGCGAACCCGACTAGGTAGGTCAAAAACGAAAGTGGATCTAGACACTTAGAGAGTTGGTCTACGCTAGAGCACCGGAGTACTCGGTTTACCTAGCCCAGGGGCTGCGGCTGCATAGAGTTCAAATGTCGTCGGGTTTCTTCGTTGATGAACCAGGAGCCTGAAGAAAGAAGTTGCTGGCAGGTGACCAGTGAAGAAGTTCTTGGGGATCCAAGCCTGGATCGGGAAGAGGAAGACCTGTAAGCAGAGGGGACCAAGTTCTGAATCACTAGCCAGTGATTTAGGTGGGCACCAGAGTGGCACCGGGCGAAGTCACCTCAACCAGGTGAGTGGGCGCTGCTGGGCTCTGCAGTCTCTCGGACCAGGAGGCGTTGTCGGCGACCAGGATGGAGGTGCGAGCTGTCCCACGAAGATATCTGCTGTCGACGTCGCTGGACCCAGGATTGGGGCAACAAGTCTTGGCAAATGAAAGCCCACGCGGTGGACTTAAAATGGCGTCTGGAGTGGACCAGGAGGGTCCAGGGTGCTCCTCTGTTGGAGGGGAGCAAGGGCCAGTCTGGAGCAACCAGACCAGCGGTGTTTGTCGTCGAAATTCGTCGTCAGAGGGCCACTAGCCAACGGGCAAGCGACCTGGACAACGCGGTGAGCAGCAAAGAGCAGAAGGGCCCCACACAGATCTCGTGGATGCAGGGAAGCTGAACTTCGGTGCTGGAGCTGCTCAGGGTTGGGGCTTCTCTTACCCCAAAGCACTCGGTCGAGGGTCACTCGGGAGTCGTGCTGGTCAAGCGTCGTGCAGTCTTGGAAGATGGCCGGTCCCTCGAGGTCTCGTCACACCCACGAATCACAGCTGGGCTGATGATGCAGGTAGAGGTCAGAGGTGCCAGGGAAGCCGGTTCTCGTCGAGCTGGGCAGTCTTGATCCGGTGAGGAGACTTACAGCAGACCGCGATGCTTGGTTGGTGCCTGCTGCTGCAGGGTGACTACTCCTTAGTCACAAGGGAGAAATCTTAGGAAGAAGTCTTGAGTTCCTTTCGTGGAAAGTAGTTTCAGGATTCAAAGATGATCTAATTTGGAAGGGGGCCTGCTCCTACCTTTATCCTGCAAATGGGGGCTGGCACGCGACTAAGTCCTGCCCTACGGGTGGGACTAGGAGGGGGGTGGTTACACCCCTCTCATTTGGCGGGCTTTCCCCAGATCAGGGGCTGGAGTGCCCCTGGAACTGGTTCAAGCTGGCCTATGAACAGTGAGCACCGGGGTGCCACTTGCAGTCACCTTCCTCTAAAGCCCTGCCTACCTAGGATACACAAAATCCTGTCTGGGACGGTGCTGGCACCGCCCCTGGCAGGAAACCCTTTGTCCTTGCCTCCTGTGCTGGGAGGACTCCCAGCAGCAGGAGGGCAGACTTGTGTCTCGGTGGCAGCATCCATCTTGTGGAGCTGAGGCTATGTCTGACTTTAACCGGGGTTACAGGTTACCAACATGTCGTGTCCCTCTAGAAGGGTGGAATGCTAACCCCGTCGCCAGAATTGGCGAGGGGTTAGTATTCCAATTCGTATGACACCTTACTCGATATGTTTTGATAAAGCGATACCAGAGTTGGCATATAACCGCGAGGATTATAATGCACTTAAGAGTATATGGTATGCGTTATCATGGAACAGCTATTAGGACTTGGTTCCGCAAGCTGCAAACGGGCTCAGCTCATGCCAGAGCACCATTTCACATTATTCCAAGCACTCTGCCTTCAGGATTGTTAAGGCCTGCCATAGGAGTGACTGATAGGAATACATGTGTCCATTTTAGGGTTAGATATAGGTATACTATATCTAATGCAAAGGGTGATTACACCACCTTGCCCCAGCTGTCAAGCAGCCAGTTGTGTCTTGGTTTAGTTAGTCAACCCAGGGGTGGCATAATACATGCTGCAGCCCCTGGGAGACTTCTGGGTGCACCTCAGCCCTGGGTACAGGGACTTGGAGAGGGCCCAGTGCCAATTCAGTACCTGGGTACAATTTGGAGTAGAGAGAACAGCTAGGCTGTGGGTCTGATTAGCAGGCCCACAGACAGGGAAAGTCGTAAACCAGTGAAGCAAAAAGCAAAAATCTGGGTGATCATAGGATTGCAGACCCTACTCTCCTACAATATGGTATTTATTTTTTCAACATTTCTCTCTGTATTCATCCATATTTATGTTTTGGCTATTTTATCTGTATTTATCCATATTTATTTTGTGTTTTGCGTATGCTTGAAGTTGAAAAACTGTACGTTTCCATATATATTTAACTGATGAATGCATACTCATATGTCTGTTGTGTGTTGTCTATGTAAGCTGTCAAATATTACATACCAATACATCCACTGGTAAACTATACCTTAAATGTATGTTGACATATGCTATTATTTAAAGAAATTTCATCCTGGTTTTTTTTCTATTCCCCAGGCTCTCCATATGTTCAGCTGCTGGCCTATAATTTATCAAAGACAGCACGGAGAGTCACTTAAAAGGAGCACAATTTTCTGTATTTATCCACTGTTGAAAATAAATGCAAACAGAAAACACATTGCTTTTTGCCTGTATTTATCTGTAAAAATCTGTAAAAACGGAAAATAGGGAGCCTTATTTTTAATGTATGTTGAATTAACAAACAACTGCTTTTCTGCTCATCGTTAAATTGCACAAACAGTGCCACCATGTAGCAGCGGTCATAAGTGCAGGTTCTGGCAATTAAATGCCATTGCTGAGCACCGCAACCCACCGGCTCAAATTAAACACTGCTAACAAAAAACCCTTTTATGGATCATTCAAAGAGTAATCCCATTCCGTCTAAACTTCTGGCTCTAACGTCTATAATAAATTATGGCTCAAGAATCCAAAGTGAGATAACTTATAGATCACAGCAAGGTCTTACCATAGCACAGCTAACAGCTTTCAGTACCTTTAAAGAGCGGTGTCAGTCCTCTAGAAGTCCAAGAGACACAATTTTTTTTATATATTTAGGCTCCTACATCCACTCAAAAACAAATTCTAAGGACCTTGTGGACTTCCTATTTAGTTTCGGCATATCATTGCCATGGGTATTAAGTTTCTCAGCTGAACAAGGAAATCAACTGTGATCATTTTCATATTGTTGTTTAAATCACTCCAGACTTTTAAAAAAATGGTGCCATTCAATCTTTGATGTTGTCAACATTGATCACAATCCCGGTGCAACAAGTGCAGAACGATTATTCAGTGCAACTGGAAGTTCACTCTTCCTGTATCCTGACAAGCCAACTAGTGGTATATGTCAAATCATCGAAATTAGAATATGGTCCTGCAAGAAGGTGATGAAATTTCCTACAAGTTTTCTTGAGTATCCCCAGTTGCTATTACCAAGCTGACAGGCTCTTCTCTAAAACTCCCTGATCTTGAGTATGTGTCAGAAGAATTGGCACACAAAAGAGTTGTTGGCGATCATACTTGGTATAGGCATTGGCACAACCCTGTTCAGAGGGCTGCATGGTAAGCAGGAGCTACTGCGCCCAGCTATGGGGGTTGAGGACTTTTACCCCAAATGTCCAGGGACTGACCTACTATGGATCATGAACAACTGGACTCCTTCACCACTTGACTCTCAGTGGTAGCGTAAAGCGAGCAGTCCAAGAATTCTCTGTGGGTTGAGGGGTGAGAGATAGATGCAGGGGGTGAGCACAGGCTCACAACTAAAAATACATTCAGTAGCAGCAATAAATGATTATCCAGTCAAATGTTTTCTATCATGATAAAAGTAGTATTTATATATAAACCAAAAGTGAAATATGGCAATGGAATACGTAAACAATAAACATAGCCCCCTTGGGTCAGGGCTCTAGTGTTTGATGGCAGTCCCCGGAGTTCCACTTCCCCCTCACTAGTGGTAGTGGTTACTCTCCTTTCACCGTAGGTGACATTCAGGTGGCCTCACCGAAACTAACCGTCTGAGTCTTAGGAGTCCCACTCCAACTCCATTAGCAAAGTCAAAAGTGTTTCAGCGCCAAAGTGATATCTGGCAGACAAGTTCCCCCGAGTTCTTTTTGGCCCATAGCTCACTCGAAGCAGCACCAGCAGGGATTGTCTGACAGAAGCTCGGAGACCGTCTCTCTTGTGGGAGCAGCAGCTGCCTCAGGTGAGTTTCACACACAAGGCTGTGCAGTGGCCGAGGCTTGGTGTCCTCGACACTTCGCCGATGCAACAAGCAATCTCCTTTGTTCTTTTCGTCAAGGGGGGGGTTGTCGGTGGTTCCTCGTTCAGATCCAGAGTCACGGTTCAGGCCTGCATGAGGCACCAGGGCGGCTCCTCCTCATGATGATAGCATCCACCAGGCTGCGCTCCAGTGGCACCCTCTGGCATTTGGGGTCACCGCACCTTCTCTTCACTTGGGCGATGGCCAGATCGGCACAGCAGCATGTCCCTCTTCACGGTGGCACCCTCTGTCTAACACTGCACACGGGCAACAACTGATTGGCAAGGCAATCTTCATGGCAGTCCCCTCTGGTGTATGAGTCTGCCAACTCACACTACACATGGAAAAGAGCCCGATTTGCACGGGAATCTACACAGCTGCCCCTTCTTGCATACAGGGTCACCGACTCACCTCATAAACAGGCTTCTGCACGGCAATCTTCAGAAGAGAGCCCTCTGTATGCAGTGTCGATGACTTAGGCTTTCACATGGGTAATGACCCAATTGGTGCTGCAAAGTTCACGACTCACTTTATGGCGGCCCTCTTCTGGTATACAGGGGTCACCAACGTAAGCCTGCATACAGGTAATAATCCGATTGGTGCAGTAGCTGTCTCCTCACACATTGCTACAGAGATCCACTCACCAGGATCCCCCACTGGATCTTTCTGCCTTCTGCTCTCCATTTCCTCACAGGACTAACTGGTCTTGGCAAGCAGGCAGACACTGGTGCTCCAGGGGCAGGTGCTCTTGAATGCCCCTGGGTGATGTCCCTTACCCAGCCTGGAGACTGGCAGACCTTAGTCTTCAGCCTTGGTCATAGGCGGAAGTCTTTAGGAGCATCTTTTCCTTGCACAGCCCACCTGGTTGCTTGACAGTTGACAATTATGGGGTCCTCAAGCTCCCCTTCTTATAGTCCATTTCCAGACACCAAATGTGATTTAGGGTCTGAGTCTTTGAAGTTTGTTTAGGGAATCTGCTTCATTTTGAAGTGCCTGCTCATCCTTCAGAAAGCAGTTTGTCAGAGCAAGAGCGACTCCAAACCTGACAGCCACATAACACGGGCCATGCAAATGACTAGAGGTTCACACCTGAATGTCAGCCACAGCAATGTGTGTATCATAAGGTTACCCCATGGCCTTATCCCTATTCTTTATGATTCTCTTATCGGTCCCATCTCCTTCCTGAGATGTGTCCAGACCCCTTTTCTCTGAATCAAAGAGCGCCATTAGAAGTGTACTTGAGAGTCTAGCTCTCCTTCCTCCAGTGTGTGCGTTTCACCCAGCTCATAGGAATGAAGGAATCTACAAATCTGTCTTGGGGTATTCCTCTATCTCCTCATGCTCCTCTCTCATCTGTGGTTCTCCCAAAATAGAACCCAGAATCTTTCATGTAGTCTACCATTCACAGGCACACATACACCCAACCCATGCATACACCATACACACTGCACAACACTATGCGCTAACTCGATGGAGGCCAATGGTGACTTAAGCACACAACAGTAGAACTTTACATGAGTGAGTCTGTAAGCCTCACTCCAGTGTAACCAGTAAATAAGGCCTGCTCACTTCTACTAATCACTACAGTGTATGCTTCCACCACCTTGCTCGTGCTACTTAACTCCTCAGAAAAATAGTAGCCTTTCATCACTGTGGGGGTAGTGTTTAGGGAGCCCCCCTGGTCTAAAAAGTCCATAATCCATGAAACAGGCCTATATCAGGGCACACACAAATGATCTGTGTTTGCCCATGACAACAAAAAGCAGCACCAGAGATCCCTACATCATTGCAGTTGGGGGCACTCAGAACAGAGATACACATCCATCACCACGCAATGGATTTTTCCTGACCAACAGAGACCCCTCCCATATCAAAACACCCTCAACCAACTCCTAACCCGGAGAGGTTGGGTGGTCAGATTGGTAAAACCAGCGGGAAAGTCCATCAGCATTTGTGTAGCTCAATCTGGCTCTGTGCTCCACTATAAACCCAAGCCCTTGCAAAGAAATAGACCATCTCAACAACTTGAGATTCTCTCCCTTCGTAGCCGTCAACGATTTCAATGGCTTCTGATCTTTTTGCACCATAAACTCACTGCCAAACAAGTAAGGTTGGAACTTATGCAAGGACCACACTATGGCAAAGCTCATTAGCCGCCCAGTTCTGTTCTCTCAGTAGTAACCTCCTACTTATAAAGGCTACAGGATTTTCTCTACCTTTGTCATTCAATGTGAGTTAACACCACCCCAACTCTCTTGTCTTAGACAGGGCTGTGCCCTATCTTCTATGTCACTCAGGCCCCTCCTTCTAGTCTAGGCAGTTCCTCTCCCTTCTCGATAGGGAATTAGCCTGATTATGGCTCAGGTGCGGATATCTTCTCTAACATACTAGGACCCAGTGTTTGATAACTCAGTTTTTTAAGTATCTTACTACCTGTGATGGAGTTGTCCTTCAGGCAGCCTCTCAGCTTCCTTCTCAGAGTGCTCGTTCCTTCTCCAGTTTCTGGGATGGGCACACTTCCTGCACTCTAATTCTGTGCTGGCAGCTGGAGCACCCCCCTGGCAGAAACGTATCCTTCAGTCATGCTTTTTCGTGGTCCCCAACAACCTTCTGCGGTTGTCAGACAGATGGGAGCAACTGTGCCAGGAGAATGCTTGATTATGGTTCAAACAGTTGTACCCCATATGGGTTGACCTGGTTCCCCCACGCCTGGGCTGATCTACTGTTGAAGATACAGCCACGCATAAGCTGCTCTTCTGATAGCAACACAGTCACACAAATGCCGATCTACCGTTGACCACACCGCCCCATAAACTTTGGATTTTTAATGAAGTGCGCAGCCTTAATTGGACCTGGAGAATCACAGTCTGAGTCTTCGTAGTTCCTGCCTAAAAATGCCGTGGAAAGACTATAGGTCCACAGACACCAGGGCCCACAGATAGCTCTCCTGACTCTTTTTCCTCTGGATGTCCCACAGACACCGGGGACAAACAGAATCTCACTCTTCCCCGATGGACACCCCCCTGAGGGATTGGAAGTCTCCTTATCTCTCTCAGCATGCAGACTTCCAGACACTTTGGGTCAGGCTTACAGCTCTTTCAGCAAGTGGTCTGTCTTGGGTGATGATGCACCCTCACCTCTGGGAAGCTGGCTGTCAGGCTGACACAAGCTCTGGTTGCCAGCAGTACTCTGCGGAGAACTTACTTCCTTGGCCATAGAAGGTTTGGGACTAGAACAACAAGTGGGTTGTTTGGATCTACTTTTATACAATCAAAGCAGACAGGAGATATGGATCCAATGTCTGCATCCTTAGAACTGCTTTGGGTTGGTTCTAAATGCTCTGTCTAGGCTGGTCTTTAGACACACCTTTTGTGTTGAGTGACACGTCTCACAGCAGGGCAGTCTCCAAATGAGGCACAAAAACATGTGAGGTTTTGCCACATGGCTGTCATCCTCCAACTGAAAGTTTGATCAGAGGCATAAAAAAGCCTGGTCTCACCTACAGGGTTCCCCTTCACTTTGCACACCGGAGTCTGTAGTCTTACCCTTCACCCCTACTATCACTAAATGGCAGTTTTCAGGGACAAGCAGACTTTTGTCAGAAAACCAAAATCTTTTAGACAGTTTTGGAATCTTTCTGGGACATAGCCTGTTTTTGCTATTTTATGTGCTTTCAACCTCCTTCCTGTTAATGGTAAAAATGGGTATAAAAGCAATGATGGATCATGGAAAGCTATACATTTCTGAAAAGTAGACAGAATTTTAAATTCAGCAAGGGGTCATTTGTGTAGATCCTTTAAGGTTTTCATATAGAAACTAACTGTTGAAAATAGAAAAAATTGAAACTGAGTTAATAAAACAGCAATTTGTGTCAACGTTTTCACCTGTAACTTCTACTAAATATGACAGATGTTTGAAAGCAATATACTGTTACATTTTGTGGACCCTTCTGGTTGTGGGGTACATAGGACTTACAGGTTCACCAAGAACCCGACGAACCCAGAGCCAATAACTGAGCAGCGTGTTGCAATGGTTTTTTATTGTGTACCGGGTATATAGCAATTCATTTGGAAAAATATAAACAGGAAAAAATAGGTATGATAGTCACCCATGTATTTCTGAAATGGGAACAAAATATAGAGTTTAGAAACAGTAGCTATTTGCACATCTTCTTAATTGTGGGTACCCATACCAGCATGTGAATTATAAGTCAGTAATAACAGTTGCTCCACCATTTTGTGTTCACTAAAGTCTCCAAATACAAATGATACCTCACTTGTATGGGTAGGTGTAGAGGCCGTGACAGGAAACGGACCAAAACGCAACATGGATACACCACATTTTCACTGTGAAAACTGACCCTTTTTTTGAAAAGTGCATAGCTGTTGATTTTCAACCCAAGCTCTGCCGGCACCTAGGCAAACCTAGCAATCCTATACATTTTTGAAAACTAGACACCCAGGGGAATCCAGGATGGGGTGACTTGATGGGCTCTCACCAGATTCTGTTACTCAGAATCCCTTGCAATACTCAAACTTTGTAAAAAAACAACAACATTTTCCTCACATTTCTTCAGTGAACATTTCTGGAATCTCTGTGTATCGACAAAATTCTACCAACCCCGCATTCCGCCAAAGTCTTCCGAGAAAAATAGTACCTCACTTGTGTTGGTAGGCCTACTGCCCGCAACAGGAAATGGCCCAAAACGCGACGTGAACACACCACATTTTCACAGTGAAACTGGCCTTTTTTTGCAAAGTGCCTAGCTGTAGATTTTGAACCCTAGCTCTGCCGGCACTTTGGGAAACCTAGCAAACCTATACATTTTTTAAAACTAGACACCCGGGTAAATCCAGGATGGGGTGACTTTTCTGACTCTGTTACCCAGAATCCCTTGCAAACATCAAAATCTGCCAAGAAAAAACATTTTCCTCACATTTCTGTGGTGGAAAGTTCTGAAATCTCCGTGGATCCACACAATTCTACACACCACGCATTTCCCAAAGTCTTTCGAGAAAACTGGTACCTCACTTGTGTGGGTAGGCCTAGTGTCCGCGACAGAAAACAGTCCAAAACGCAAGGTGGACACACCACATTTTCACAGTGAAAACTGACCCTTTTTTTGAAAACTGCCTAGCTGTAGATTTTGAACCTAGGGAAATCTAGCAAATCTATAAAATGTTTAAAACTAGACACCCAGGGGAATCTAGGATGGGATGACTTGTCTGGCTCTCACCAGGCTCTGTTACCCAGAATCCCTTGCAAACCTCAAACTTTGCAAAATTTCTGTGGTGGAAAGTTCTGGAATCTGCGTAGATCGACAAATTTCCTACCACCGAGCGTTCACCAGGTCTACCGATAAAAATGGTACCTCGCTGCTGTGGGTGGGTCAAGTACCTGCGACGGGCAATGGCCCAAAACATATTGTGGAGACATCAAAATGACCTATCACAAAACAACCTGATTTTGCAAGGGAGGTCACCTGTGCTTTTGGCCCCGGGCTCGGCGGCCATCTTGGGAAATCTGCCAAACTCACACATTTCTGAAAACTAGACACCCAGGTGAGTCCAGCAAGGTATGGCTTTGCGTGGGTCCCCCAATGTTTTCCTACCCAGAATTCCCTGCAAACCTCAAATTTAGCTGAAAAATTACTTTTTTATCAAATTTCTGTGTGGGAATGTCCTGAAATCTGCGTGGATCCACAAATGTCCTACCACCCAGCATTCCCCCAGTTCTCCCGATAAAAATTGTACATCCCTCACGTGGGTGGGTCAAGTACCCCAGACAGGCAAGGGCCCAAAACCTTTTGAGGCCACATCAAAATTACCTATCACAAAACAACCTGGATTTGCAAGGAGGGTCCCATGAGTTATTGGCCCCAGCCTCGGCGGCCATCTAGGGAAACCTACCAAACCCACACATTTCTGAAAACTAGACACCCGATACCGAGGGGAACCATAGGAAAGGGGAGATTCTTCCTTTTCCAATGATACCTCTCCCGTCCTTCTACGGGCTCTGGGGGCTGAGATAGCCCCCTGAGCACATAGAAAGTGAAACTGAAATGAGCCTCTTGGCTCATTTCAGTTTCAATTTCACTGAAATTACGTCAGTGCAACATGTAAATTGATCTTCATTTTAGGGAAACCAGGGGAGCAGCCTCGGGAGCTAGGGTAGCTCTTCCCCAGCTCCCGAGGCTGTTGGGGGGTAAAGGGAATCCCTTTGGTGCCCGCATCAAAGGGATTCCCTGTGCCATGTGCGAGGACGGCCGGTGGCCGTCCTACGCACATGAGCACTGGTGCGTCGGACGGCCCCAGGCCATCCGACGCACCTAAAGGGTTAAGAGATAAAAACTGCTCCTCCATAAATTATGATCTCACCTTCTTATAGAGAATTGCCTGTTGAGCAGTTAAAAAAAGAATTGATAGCCATTGGTCTGTTCAGGAGCTATGGGCGAAAGCTCTATTTCAGAGGGCATTTTAATATGGAGGCTCATTGTGCTTGGGGCCAGTGTCCACATTTCTCCAAATTATAACACCTTTACCAAGTTTCATTCTTTTACATAAAAAACGCACAATTCATCTAAAACGGGATTCTGCACTTTGGACTTTCCTTTAGCAGGAAACTGCCGCTAAAGAGGCGATAATGGGCTTGATAATATGCCCTTGAGAATTCCAATAGAAGCCCATGTTCACACCAGAACATGGGCTTCTATGGGAATTCACAAGGGCATATTATCAAGCCCATTATCTCCGCTTTAGCGGCAGTTTCCTGACGCTAAAGCGACGATAATTTTAACGCTGTTTCTTGATAATATACCCCTTAGTCCTCTGTTTTTCAGTTTGAAGGCTATGGGGTCATGCCTGTGTTATTACATCGCAGACCATTACAACGCAAGTCATTACAACGACCCAGGGGGTGGTCGCTGGATGTTGGAATAGTATAATTTACTATTCCAACTCCAGTCTGTGCAACAGTAGAGAATGTATTGGATTTAAATCCAACACCTTCTGCCCCCTACAGCAAGTTGTTGTAACGGCTTACGTTGTAATGGCATGCGATGTGTAAACATCATTGGAAACAATGTTTACCGTTTATACCTAGCAGTGGACACAAAACAGCGCAGCATTCGCAAGAAAGGTATCCGCCTACAGTCAGTGCCAGTACCTTGTGCAAGGAATATATTATGGTTCCCAATTAGAATAAATTGGAATTTTATTAACTATTTTCTGCTAATTCAAGTCTACATGATGCCAACAAATATTGAATTATACTTTAACTTTCATACAAAAACAGCTGGACGACTTTCCTGGGACCCAAATATTCCTAACAAGCATTGGCATTGCCAATAGGTCTCGTTTGTGGGACCTTATACGTATTTAGTTTTGCAGCACAATATCCTTGTTGAGTGAGTGGCGTTGCGTGGGTGAGTGGCGTTGCGTGGGTGAGTGGCGTTGCGTGTGTGAGTGACATTGCGTGGGTGAGTGGCGTTGCGTGGGTGAGTGGCGTTGCGTGGGTGAGTGGCGTTGCATGTGTGAGTGGCGTTGCGTGTGTGAGTGGCGTTGCGTGTGTGAGTGGCGTTGCGTGTGTGAGTGGCGTTGCGTGTGTGAATGGCGTTGCGTGTGTGAGTGGCATTGCGTGTGAGTGGGGTTGCGTGTGTGAGTGGGGTTGCGTGGGTGAGTGGGGTTGCGTGGGTGAGTGGGGTTGCGTGTGTGAGTGGCGTTGCGTGGGTGAGTGGCGTTGCGTGAGTGAGTTGCGTTGCGTGTGTGAGTGGTGTTGCTTTGAGTGAGTGACGTTGCGTGGGTGAGTGGCGTTGCGTGTGTGAGTGTTGTTGCGTGGGTGAGTGGCGTTGCGTGGGTGAGTGGCGTTGCGTGGGTGAGTGGTGTTGCATGGATGAGTGGCGTTGCGTGGATGAGTGGCGTTGCGTGGATGAGTGGCGTTGCGTGGATGAGTGGCGTTGCGTGTGTGAGTGGTGTTGCTTGGGCGAGTGTGGCGTTGCGTCTGTGAGTGTGGCGTTGCGTGTGTGAGTGTTGTTGCGTGGGTGAGTGGCATTGCGTGGGTGAGTGGCGTTGCGTGGGTGAGTGGTGTTGCGTGTGTGTGGTGTTGCGTGTGTGTGCATCAGCTAAGCCAACCAAACATAAATATTCTGCGTGCAGTGGAGCGCGAAGGGCAGCACGAAGAGCAGCATTGCGTGGGTGAGTGGCGTTGCGTGGGTGAGTGGCGTTGCATGTGTGAGTGTTGCTGCGTGTGTGAGTGGCGTTGCGTGTGTGAGTGGCGTTGCGTGGGTGAGTGGCGTTGCGTGTGTGAGTGGCGTTGCGTGGGTGAGTGGCGTTGCGTGGGTGAGTGGCGTTGCGTGGGTGAGGGTTGGGTGAGTGGCGTTGCATGGGTGAGTGGCGTTGCGTGGGTGAGTGGCGTTGCGTGGGTGAGTGGCGTTGCGTGGGTGAGTGGCGTTGCATGTGTGAGTGGTGTTGCATGTGTGAGTGGCGTTGCATGTGTGAGTGGTGTGTGTGAGTGGCGTTGCGTGGGTGAGTGGGGTTGCGTGTGTGAGTGGCGTTGCGTGGGTGAGTGGCGTTGCGTGGGTGAGTTGCGTTGCGTGTGTGAGTGGTGTTGCTTTGAGTGAGTGGCGTTGGGTGGGTGAGTGGCGTTGCATGTGTGAGTGTTGTTGGGTGAGTGGCGTTGCGTGGGTGAGTGGCGTTGCGTGGGTGAGTGAGTGGCGTTGCGTGTGTGAGTGCTGTTGCTTGGGTGAGTGGCGTTGCGTGGGTGAGTGGCGTTGCGTGGGTGAGTGGCGTTGCGTGGGTGAGTGGCGTTGCGTGGGTGAGTGGTGTTGCATGTGTGTGCATCAGCTAAGCCAACCAAACGTAAATATTCTGCGTGCAGTGGAGCGCGAAGGGCATCACGAAGAGCAGCGTTGCGTGGGTGAGTGGCGTTGCATGTGTGAGTGGCGTTGCATGTGTGAGTGGCGTTGCGTGGGTGAGTGGCGTTGCGTGGGTGAGTGGCGTTGCGTGGGTGAGTGGCGTTGCGTGTGTGAGTGGCGTTTCATGTGTGAGTGGCGTTTCATGTGTGAGTGGCGTTGCGTGGATGAGTAGGGTTGCATGTGTGAGTGGCGTTGCGTGGGTGAGTGGGGTTGCGTGGGTGAGTGGGGTTGCGTGGGTGAGTGGGGTTGCGTGGGTGAGTGGGGTTGCGTGTGTGAGTGGCGTTGCGTGGGTGAGTGGCGTTGCGTGAGTGAGTTGCGTTGCGTGTGTGAGTGGTGTTGCTTTGAGTGAGTGACGTTGCGTGGGTGAGTGGCGTTGCGTGTGTGAGTGTTGTTGCGTGGGTGAGTGGCGTTGCGTGGGTGAGTGGCGTTGCGTGGGTGAGTGGCGTTGCGTGGGTGAGTGGCGTTGCGTGGGTGAGTGGTGTTGCATGGATGAGTGGCGTTGCGTGGATGAGTGGCGTTGCGTGGATGAGTGGCGTTGCGTGGATGAGTGGCGTTGCGTGTGTGAGTGGTGTTGCTTGGGCGAGTGTGGCGTTGCGTCTGTGAGTGTGGCGTTGCGTGTGTGAGTGTTGTTGCGTGGGTGAGTGGCATTGCGTGGGTGAGTGGCGTTGCGTGGGTGAGTGGGGTTGCGTGTGTGTGGTGTTGCGTGTGTGTGCATCAGCTAAGCCAACCAAACATAAATATTCTGCGTGCAGTGGAGCGCGAAGGGCAGCACGAAGAGCAGCATTGCGTGGGTGAGTGGTGTTGCGTGGGTGAGTGGCGTTGCATGTGTGAGTGTTGTTGCGTGTGTGAGTGGCGTTGCGTGTGTGAGTGGCGTTGCGTGGGTGAGTGGCGTTGCGTGTGTGAGTGGCGTTGCGTGGGTGAGTGGCGTTGCGTGGGTGAGTGGCGTTGCGTGGGTGAGGGTTGGGTGAGTGGCGTTGCATGGGTGAGTGGCGTTGCGTGGGTGAGTGGCGTTGCGTGGGTGAGTGGCGTTGCATGTGTGAGTGGTGTTGCATGTGTGAGTGGCGTTGCATGTGTGAGTGGCGTGTGTGAGTGGCGTTGCGTGGGTGAGTGGGGTTGCGTGTGTGAGTGGCGTTGCGTGGGTGAGTGGTGTTGCGTGAGTGAGTTGTGTTGCGTGAGTGAGTGGCGTTGCGTGGGTGAGTGGCGTTGCGTGGGTGAGTGGCGTTGCGTGGGTGAGTGGCGTTGTGTGGGTGAGTGGCGTTGCGTGGGTGAGTGGCGTTGCGTGGGTGAGTGGCGTTGCGTGTGTGAGTGGCGTTGCGTGGATGAGTGGGGTTGCGTGTGTGAGTGGCGTTGCGTGGGTGAGTGGCGTTGCGTGGGTGAGTGGTGTTGCGTGTGTGTGCATCAGCTAAGCCAACCAAACGTAAATATTCTGCGTGCAGTGGAGCGCGAAGGGCATCACGAAGAGCAGCGTTGCGTGGGTGAGTGGCGTTGCATGTGTGAGTGGCGTTGCATGTGTGAGTGGCGTTGCGTGGGTGAGTGGCGTTGCGTGGGTGAGTGGCGTTGCGTGGGTGAGTGGCGTTGCGTGTGTGAGTGGCGTTTCATGTGTGAGTGGCGTTTCATGTGTGAGTGGCGTTGCGTGGATGAGTAGGGTTGCATGTGTGAGTGGCGTTGCGTTGGTGAGTGGGGTTGCGTGGGTGAGTGGCGTTGCGTGGGTGAGTGGTGTTGCGTGAGTGAGTTGTGTTGCGTGAGTGAGTGGCGTTGCGTGGGTGAGTGGCGTTGCGTGGGTGAGTGGCGTTGCGTGGGTGAGTGGCGTTGTGTGGGTGAGTGGCATTGCGTGGGTGAGTGGCGTTGCGTGGGTGAGTGGCGTTGCATGTGTGAGTGGCGTTGCGTGGATGAGTGGGGTTGCGTGTGTGAGTGGCGTTGCGTGGGTGAGTGGGGTTGCGTGTGTGAGTGGCGTTGCGTGGGTGAGTGGCGTTGTGTGAGTGAGTTGCGTTGCGTGTGTGAGTGGTGTTGCTTTGAGTGAGTGGCGTTGCGTGGGTGAGTGGCGTTGCGTGTGTGAGTGGCGTTGCGTGGGTGAGTGGCCGTTCACGTGAACTTCATGAAAATGCCAGCAAAAAGCTGGTGGTTTCATGAGGATTTTGAGCACTTGAATTCTCGTTCCTCAATGCGCTTGCGCGCATTTAAGGTCACAAGACCTAAAAATGACACTGGGTAGAGAAAGTCAGAGGTAGAGATTGACAGAGAGAGGTTCTGATAGATAGAGTAAAAGAAATATAATTTTACCAGGAGCCACTTTGAAAAGTGGGGGCCCTTTGCTCATGCCTTATAACATCTCTGCGAACAGTAGGCGCTACACAAATGGTGCAGTATTTACAGTCTGCATGTGTAATTACTAAAAATGTGCATTGTTTGTCTACATCTGCCCACAGTAAGCGCATGATACAAATGGTTTTGTCATTGCCGCCATATTTCTTTCAAGTTTCATTTATATCCTATTTCTCAAAGGAAGACACCGTATCTAGGTTTTGTTTTCAGGTTTTACATAGCACAAACTCAGCCCAAAGGCATCAGAGCGCTTTACATGAGCACCAGATTACATTACACAAGGTCAGTATTTTTTTTTACGCGCAGGGATCTCATTTAGATTTTGGCGGGCGAGTTACTCCATCAAAACAGCGAGGGAAATCGTGTCCGCCAATATATAAATCTCATAGGATATTATAGGATTTATATTTCGGCGGACGGGATATCCCACACCGTTCTGATGGAGTAACTCATTCGCCGTAATCTGAATCAAGCTCTAAATGATTTGCCCAGAATCGCAGAATGATGAGCCAAATTCGGACCTGGTTCATAGTTCCAAAATTGGCAGCACTGGCTGTTAGGCCGCATCTCCTCTCACAGCATTGTTTGCGTTGTGCGCACAAACTGTTCAAACTGTTGTGTTTGTATCATGCGCTTACTGTGGGCAGATGTAGAGCAGCAATGCACATTTTTAGTTATTACATATACCGACTGTAAACACCACACAATTTGTCTAGTGTTTACTGTAGGTAGAGACGTTTTAAGGCATGGGCAAAGAGGGCAATTGTCCAGGACTCCTAGTTTTCAAATGGCCTTGTGTAATGTAATCTGGTGCTCTTGTAAAGCGCTCTGATGCCTTTGCGCTGATTTTGCGCTATATAAAAAATGAAGGAAAACTCCAGGTGTGTCTCTGCCTTCGCTAACGGTCAGAGCTGCCGGCTTTGTAACTGGCGAACCAGGTTTGAGTCTCGGCATTGGCTCATCATCCTGTGATTCTGGGCAAATCGCATAATCTCCCTGTGCCTACCAAAAAATGAATGCGTCCTTGTGCAACGTAACTTGTGCTCATGTAAAGCGCTCCAATACCTTTGGGTCGAGTTCGCACTATATAAAACAGCAAAAATAAATAAATAAATAAAAAGAGCTTGAAGGAAGAATGGGGCACATGCATCAATATTGCATTTTGCGATTCCTTAATTGCGAAAAATAAGGAATCACAATTAAGGAATTGCAAACTGCAATGCATCAAGAAATCGCAAAAAAAATTGCGATTTCTTAAAATTCCTTAATTGCGATTCTCAATTAGAGAATCGCAATTAAGGAATACCTTCCCATCCATTCCTACGGGCCTAGAGGCCCATAGGAATGAATGGGAAGACATTCTTAATTTGCGATTCACCATTAGAAATTCGCAAATTAAGAATGCAATTTCAAGGGTGCAGGGGTGTCCAAAAGACACCCTGTTGCACCCCTGAAATCTGCCTATAAGTAAATTTTGCACACACACATGCCCTGAGGGCATGTGTGTGTGTAAAATGGAACTTTGAAAAATGCACTTTAGTTCATTTTTCAAAGTTTTCGCAAATTACCATGAAGGTCAACTTCATGGTAATTTGCTCCCCTTATTTGCGAATTCGCAAATTTGTAAAGTTTGATGCATTGCATTTAAGGAATCTCAATTTGAAATTCCTTAAATGCAATTGCAATTTAAGAAATCGCAATTTTGCGAATTCTTAAATTGCGAAAATCACAAAAATGATAATGCATCCCAAAAATTGGAATTGCATTCGCAAATGGCTGAATTTTGCGATTCGTACCATTTGCGAATGCAATTTCCATTAATGCATGATGCCCCAATGGCGGCTAAGACAAAGCTCTTGGGTACACCTGGGCTGGCTGCGCATGCGTGCTCTGAAGAGCGCAGCCCATGTGCCAGCAGCTGAGCGCGCAACGCCGAGTACGCGCCGAGCTCTCTAAAACTAACAATAATTAAAAGAGGGATAAGGAGCAGGATCCACTGCTTAGCTGAACAAGAACGCTTTGTTATGTGTCTTGGTGATATCCAGGAAAGGATTTATATTTGTAATAATTGGTTTTAGGGGTTTTCCTTGGGTACCCAGGCACAATCCCAGAAGCATTAGAGTCTAAGAGCGGTGAGTCTTACAGCGCCTTGATCACAATTCAATTTACTAGGAGATTATGTTTAAAGCCAGCAGATCCTCGGTAAGAGAGAGCAGGCCTGAAGTGATGATAAAAACCAGCAGCGCCAGGATTTAGAGTCAAATGCTGAATACCGCCAAACGTGCTGCTTCAGCTAATCCCCAATCTGAGAAACCTTGCGCTCAGCTCCACAGCCTCCTCCAAGGGTGACCTGAATAGGAAATCACCGGGAGAGCAGATCAGACTCTTCTTACCTGTACTATTCGGGATATTCTTACAGTTTCAGCAAATTCAGGAACAAAAACCAGTGTAGGAAAAAATATCAATGCGCACAACGTCATCACAGAAAAGTTAACTTTTTGTAAAGTCCAGGAGTGCTGGCGAAAAGTCAGCTATTTTACCTCTGAAAGTTGGCAGGTGATATTAATTAACGACAGAAGTTTCGATATTCGATTTTAGAGTGTTTGTCTTCAGTGAATCGGGATCCTAGGACCATGTGCCCGGGTTCACCAAGACTCCGGCAGTGCAGCCTTTCAGGAACATCTTCAGCGCTGCGTTGCGTGAAGCAGATGTTTTAATGCTGCACCAGATTTACTTTGCTTCGAGTGGCAGTGAAGACATTGCCCACACAGATGAAAAAATTTGCGGCTTTTGCATCATGCAAACAACGAATACCATTGCACAATGTTAATGGGCCAGATCTTACCTGTCGCCAACTGTAAAAACTGGTAAAATGCATTTTGTCATGTACAGAATGCAAAATGCGACTTGGTACTGAATCGTATTTTGAATTTGATATTCAGTAATATGAAGGGGTGTTTAGGCCATCCCTTCCTAATACCGAATTGCACTGGTATGTATGAATGTTTTGCGACCGGGAATGTGACGCAAAGCATTTGCAGCTACCACCAACTTCAAGTTAGTGGTAACTTATTCGCAAATGATACGGTGTACCCAAGGTACCCCTTCATTTTTGTGAATGTGCGGGCCAGTATTTTTTAAGAGCAGGCAGTGGTTTTTGAAACGCATCCTATTTTCCTTTAAGGAAAATGAGCTGCATTTCCCCCAAAAATATTGCTTTATTAAAAAAGCAATCACAGACATGGCGGTCTGCTGACCTTAGCTGGCCACCATCAATGTGATTGTAGCTGTTCCTGATGGGTCGCAAAATACAAACTGCCTCATGAATATTAGGACCAGATGTTCGAAATCACATGTTTGCGATTTCCTAATATCAAATTTTAGTGATTCACTATTAGGAAATTGAAAACTGCAATGTACAACAGTGTATTTGATACTGTTAACGAATCGCAGTGGGTCGCAAGTGGGCCTGCCTCATCAATATTCATGAGGCAGGTCGCAATCTGCGACCCATTGTGAATGGTTACAATCACAGGGATGGTGGCCTGCTGGTGTCAAAGACCACCATGTCTGTGGTTGCTTTTTAAATAAAGCAATATTTTTTTTTCTTTAAGGAAAACATAATGCATTTCAAAAATAAAAATGAAAAACCACCTTTTCATTTTTTAAGAGCAGGCAGTGGTCCTTGGAATAACGGCCTTATGTTAAAAAAGGTTGGCGTTCACATTCACATAGGGGAAGAGGCCCTATAGGGACCCCTTCACATTTGCAAATGGGTTACCATCAACTTGAAGTTGGTGGTAACTGTGAATGTTTTGCAACCGCATTCCCAGTTGCAAAACATTCATACATACCAGTGCTATTCGGTATTAGGAAGGGATGCCCTAAACACACCCCTTTTAACCCAGAATTGCAAAGGCAAAATGCGATTTGGTAACAAGTTACCGAGTCGCATTTAGCTCTCTGTACATTGCAAAATGCATTTTACTGATCGCAAACAGTGTGATGGACTGTTTGCGACCAGTAAAATGCTTCGTACATCTGGCCCTTAATGAGGTAGGTCAATTGCGACCCCATTAGAATTCGCTAAATGTGTCAATGGCACATTAGTAAATAGGTATTTTCGAATCACAAAAATGTGCTATTAGGAAATCTCAAAATGAACCCTACATAAATGTGAGCCCATGTCCCATAAACATGTGCAAGATAGCAAGAAAGGTAAGAAAACTGTTTGTGTGTTAGGCAATCATCTGGATACTTCAAAATACGAGAATGTGGGAGGGGGCCAGGCTAACCAGAGGATTGGAGGGAGGAAGTGAAATATTACATTTACGGAGGCGGAGGTAGAAATCCTCTTCAGTGCATTCTAAATTATCCCCAGCTAAAAAGCAACCCTACGGAATGCAATCCTTCCCAAAATCAATGCATTTGCAGCAACCAGAGCAGTGGAGGAATTGACAAAACTGGCCTGATAAGAAGATGTGCACTCAAAAAAAGCTTGTGTAGAACCACAAATCAGCCCCGTCTGCTGGTGCAGACGTGGGAACCAGGATCCGCTTATTGCCACTGAAGAGCAGGGGGCAGCGGTAATAGCCGCAAAGTTGGTCCAAGACCAGGGCACTGTTTACCTTGAAAATCAATGCAAGCCATGTTTTTCCGCACAGTCCAGTGCAGTGCAAAATGACACAAATCTCCCCTTCATGCCTCACTAAAACTGTTCTATGGATCCTGCCCACTCACCTCTCTACAGCAAGCTGCATGTCCATGTTGCGCCGCATATGCATGGACACACATATAGGAAAGTCATTACATGATGTTCATGGTGTATCAGCACATCACAGTGTCACATGTTCCCCTGCTCTATAGATTCTGAGACAACTGCTGATTAAATGAAAACAAACTTTGATGCAGAGAGTCAAGCACTGTCACCATGCAGTGATGATGGCAATATCAGAGGATGACAGATACAATAGCACAGGATGTCAGTGACAGCTCTGACCGCAACATTTAGGCTCGTCTGCTTTGGCCAAAGGTCCTAAAACAAAGATACAGACTTTGTTGGTTCCACCAGATAGAAGATGGAAACCTCAGTTCTGACAGTCGCTTCATGGCCTGTCAGGCACATGTACTACCGCGGTGGAGGATGGCTGAGCAGGCCTTGCAAAAGCCATAGTACCTAATCTCGAGCGCTAGAGGTGAGCTCTTATAATAACACAGCAGCGCATTACTTATTGGTGTAGGCGACACCGGTATGGAAGTTAAGGAGACTGTTTGGGACATTGTGTCTCTGAAGATCCTTAGGGTATGGCTTTAAGGACGTTTCTGTATAGACAACACCCTTGAGCAACTGAAGATTCATGTAAAGTACATTATTACTATATAAATGGGCCGGATAAAGGTCAGTCTATTTTACTTTTTCTAAGTTCAAGATAAGTTTTTTGAAATAAAGGAATATGTTGATGCAGAGAATACAATAGCAATAAAGTTAAAGTATTACACACAATAAAGTCATTCAAGTTTTAAGGAGTACAAATACCTTTAAGTGAAATTCAATCTCTTATATCATGTGTAGAAAAGTAACAAAGTCATAGAAGAAAAGAGTCAGCAAAAAAGGAACTTACACTCTCACTTAACAAACACTTTACAGGTTGGTATATGATTGAACTATACAATATCAACATAAAGGAAGTCATGGAGGTTTAGTCACTTCCTGTAGTGGAGGAGCGAGAGACAGAAAACGTTGTGCACTTATATCTATACACAGCTTAACAGGTGCCCATAAATCTAAACATTTTGATGCCAAATGTAACGGATATACAAATGTAGTGTTGTGTCTGTGATTGTAACAGGCAGCATACCACCATGCTTGAAATGACAACTTGGTAAAGTCCTTCCAGTTCTTGGTAATTTGTTGAAAGGCTAGTGCTAACAACAAATCTATTATCTTTAGGTTAGAATCACAATTTTCCCAAACTGGGGATAAACTACTTAAGAAAATATGTGAAACGGAGTAAGGGTGATTAGAATTGAAGATCAGATTGATTTGATGCCATACTTTCCCCTAAAAATTATGAACTAAATTGCATGTGAAAAGCATATTAAATAAATCAGCATGAGGCAAAGAACAGGTCCAACATGTGTCTGGGAGTGCATTAAGTCTTGCTTTGAGGATGAGTGGTGAAAGCAGGAGTCTATTATATACAAAAAAGAGTGTCTGAGTAGTGTTCGCAGCCCTGGAGGATTTCCTAAGTTTGAGCCAGATTTTGTCCCATAACTCCACAGACCAAGAAATCTCTAAATCTTTCTACCAAGATATCTCTGTCTTAGTTTTATCCCTGGGAGTGTATACGCTAGGTAAACATTTATATATAACAGAAGCCCTAGAGTTGTTAAGTAAGAGCAACCGCAGTGTGTCTACAGGGACAGATTGAGGAGGAGTAGGGTCTTGAGGGTTCATGCATTGCATACGGGTATTTTCAATGGCTTGTGTTAAAAGGAAATATTTGGAGCAAAAAGCTGGAGGTAAGTTAAAAGAGCTACTAGCATGTTCAAAAGATAAAAGCTTGTTTTGATCATATAATTGATGTACCCATATCAGGCCTTGTAAGGTCAGTCTATTTTATTATGTGTATACAATCTTTTTTTTTTTTTCAAGACCTTTATTGTTACAAAGTCAAAACATTACACAGCCTGTAGCCTACAACCCTGGGGCCGGCTGCTAGAGCGGAAGCTTCAACGAAAGCATTTTATACATAGATACAAGCAGTCGGGCGGCAGTGTAAAACATACAGTTGGGTCTTGTAACGGTATTTATGTGTTATTTTTTTTTTTTTTTTTAAATCTGTTGGAAGGCAACCTATGCTACAACCAGTAGAACCTGGTACAACATGAAACTGGAGACCATTACCTCTGAAAGAAAAGAAAGATTAGTGCAATTCACAAAACGACGCGCACCAGGACCAGTGCACACATGAATGACGGCAATCGGTAAAGTCACATCACCCAGGCGACAGCTCAGGGACCCCTTGATCTTCCTCCTCAGTCTGTCCTGTAACTAGAAAGTCAGTGAGAAAACTCCAAAAGTCTTTTGGTCTGGACCTCGCTGGCAGATCCTCCTCATAGGTCCTGAGCCTATCTCTACAGCTGGCCATGTCCCCCAGCCATCTAGCTATAGTTGGTTTCTTGGAGCTATTCCAACATTGAGCTACTTGTCTCTTGGCCAGCAGCAATGCAATAACACAGAATTTACGTTTAATGGCCTTGAATTGGGCCGTTATTCCCAGAAGCCCCACTCTTATAGAACACAGCACTTCAGAGCCCAGCATGGCGGACAACGTAATGAAGACCTCGCACCAGTAGTTCTGGATCGCTATGCATGACCAGGCCAGATGTAAGAAGTCTGCCCCCTCCCTCCCGCATCGCTTACACTGGTCAACATCTGATAATCCATATTTGTGCATGCGAGCCGGGGTATAGTATGCTTGGTGCAAGAATTTAAAGTGTATAATGCGGAGATTGCCATTAGGGGTAAGGATCTGGGTCAGTGCGCATGCCTGCTGCCATTCCTGTTCAGTGAGCGGGTCGTCAAGGACCATGTCCCAACGCCCTTTGGCTCTGGCCGTGGAGTAAGGTAAGTCAGCCTGAGCTGAGGAGTACAGCCTGGATACCATATGGGAGGTGTTAGAGGATTCAATCAAGAGTTGTAGGGGAGCTAGAGTGTCTGGTTCCTGTGGGAAAGTGGGGTAGTGTTCCCTTAATGCCCGCTTCAGTCTGTAGTATGTAAATATGAAGAGCGGGGACTTATTCTGTATATATGTCATGTCATCTATTTCGATAAAGACCCCCTCACAGAATAAATCGCCAAGCGTGGACATGCCCACTCGTTGTAGCATAGTCATGCCCACCGATTCCCCTGTGACCGACAGAGCTTGGTGATGTGCCAACGGCAGGGAAGGGGCAAACAAAGGTGCTTTATGCGTTAGATGAGCCAATTTGTTCCATGCTTTAATGGTGGCATCCACCGGATTGATATCCTGGGAGTGGAGAGGCTGGCATTTATGCGTGAGTATGGACGTGAGGGGTACTGGCGCCGCATCATCTTTTTCTATTGCTGTGTGCGTGAGGTAGGGGACCTCGTGAAACCAGTAAGTAGCAAATTGGGCTTGTGCGCAAAGGTAATATAATAAAAAATCCGAAACACCAAAGCCCCCCTTGATATATGGGAGCGTCAAAGTCTGTAGATCTATACGCGCCTGTTTACCCGCCCATATGAGCTGCAGCGTGAGTGTTTTTATGCGACGGAATACCTCGGCCGGGGGAGGGATTGGGATGTTGTTGAACAGGTACAGGAGTTTGGGCAAGACATTCATTTTGACAATCGCTATGCGATCTGCCAGGGATAGAGGGAGTTGTATCCAGCGCCGGATTTTATCTTCCAACGTGGAAATGACAGTACCATAGTTTTCCCTAATCACCACCTCCGGGTCTCTATGAAACATGATCCCCAAATAGCGAACTGGGTCTGTTTGCCAGACCAGCGGGTAGTCCGTGTGGATAGGTTCAGCCATACCAGTCAATGGGATAATGTATGATTTTGACCAGTTAATGGCAAGCCCGGAGTGACCCTCGAACTTCACGTACTCCCTGAGTTTCGTGGCCGGATCTCGCACATACAAGAGCATGTCATCTGCGTACAATGATATGTGCAGAGGTCTATCAGTAAACCGCAGTGCCGAGGACTTGTATTCCTGTCTGATACGACATGCAAGTGGTTCGAGGGCGAGGGCAAATAACAGGGGGGACAGGGGGCAGCCCTGTCTCGTACCACGCCCTATAGGGAAACCGTTGGATACGTAGCCATTCACACGCACTCTGGCGCCAGGGTTGGTGTAGAGTAATCTCACCCATTGCACGAACCTTTTAGGAAAGCCCATTCTGTGCAATATGGTGATGAGATAGCTCCATTCAACTGAATCGAGCGCCTTTGCGGCGTCCAACATGATAGCCACGGCCTTCGTGGAAGGCTGCAGGTAGTGGGATAATGCGAATAGTGTCCTCGTATTGTGTGCTGTGGAGCGAGTGGGGATAAACCCTGATTGGTCAGGAAGCACTAAGTTAGTCATCAAGGGGGTGAGTCTAACAGCTAGGATTTTGGCAAGGATTTTAGAGTCGGCGTTTATAAGCGATAGGGGCCTGTATGAATCGCAGAGTTCGGGGTCTTTGTGTGGTTTTAACAACGTGATGATCACAGCTTCCCTGAGAGTGGGCGGCAACTCTCCCTGATCGAACGCCGCACCGAACATCGCCACCAAATGCGGGGCCAGAATGTCAACGTAATGTTTGTAAAACTCATTGGTGTAGCCGTCTGGCCCAGGGGATTTGTTGTTGGGTAGAGATTTAATTATGTCCGTGACCTCCTCGATTGTAATGGGGGCGGCCAGGTGCTCCCTCTGAGAGTCCGATAGCCAGGCTATGGCCACGTCCTCCAGGTAGCTGTATATTTCATCCGGGGATGCAATAGAACGGGAAGTATAGAGTGCGCTATATGCGTCAACGAAACAGGACAAAATGTCGGTGGCCTGTGTCTTACAGTCCCCGTCAGTGGACCGTACTCGTAGGATTGAATTGCGTTTTCTGCCCTCGCAGATTTTAGAAGCTAGGATTCCTCCAGGTCTTCCACCCTCCCCAAAAGCTTTAGCAGAGTAGCGTTTGTCTAAGTATTTGATTTCATCTTCCACATAAGAGCTATGTTCTGTGTGCAACAAGCGCAGTTCGCTCAATAAGGAGACGTCCTGCGAGGCTTCAAAAGCCCTTTCCAGTTCCCTCATTCGCTTTTCTCGCCTATTGATCTGGTGTCGTATATCTCTCAGAATGCCTACTGTGGTGCTGATACAAACTCCACGAATCGTGGCTTTAAAAGCTTCCCAGAGTAAGCAAGGGTCATCTGAAGATGGCTCATTCAGCTGGAAGTAGTCTACGATGGCCGTGTGTATAGTATGGTCATAATTTGAGTCAGTCAAAGCTCTAGAGTTGAATCTCCATTGGAAGGGAGGCGGAGTATAGTTCGGGATAGTTATGGAAAGCAGGACAGGGTTGTGATCGGAAAGTGTTCTGGGCAGCACCCGTATATCTGTGGTCCAAAGTGCGATGTCAGTCGAGGCGAGCCAGTAATCTAGGCGCAACTAACTGTTGTGTACCGGTGATATGTGTGTTGCGCCAGCGGTGACCGGGAACTTATGCCTCCAGATGTCCGTGAGCGCAAGATTGTGCATTAAGTGGTGTAGCTGCAGCCTAGCGTGTTTGTGCGGTTCGTGCGAGTTTGGCGACCTGTCTAGATTGTCATCCAAAGCTATATTCCAGCCCCCCCCACAAAGGATGTGTGCACCCCGAAACTTTTGAAGTTGACCCCACAGATCCCGAATGAATTCTGGAGCGTCTACGTTAGGACCATATACATTTAGTAGTGCAACCTTTTGGCCACGTAGTATGCCATTAACGATGGTGAATCTACCCTCGGGATCACTAGTCGTCCCCAAATGCTCAAAATTCGTACCTTTCCGTATTAGGGTAATTACCCCTCTGGAGTAGGACGAGTAGTGTGATGTGTAAGAAGCTTCGGCCCAACGAGCACCCAGTGTACATTTTGAGTGAGGAGCGATGTGGGTTTCTTGTATAAATGCGATATCGACATCCCACCTTGTCAAGTAAGAGAATATCTGTCTAATCTTTTTTGGCTTTGAGAACCCCCTGACATTCCAAGTGAGGAGGCATAATTGTGTTCTGTGTCTATTATTGTTCACAGTAGCCATAACTTTGTGGTAGCATAGTAGACGATACCGAAAACAAACAGCGTAATAGTATGTAGTGCAAGAGGAACTGGCCGCGTCGGTTCATGTACAAGGAGCACACAAGTGACAAAATAACATTATAATCGTGTTTCAGAGCAATCGGTCTCAAAACATAATCAAAACATCCCGTCCACCCACCCCCACCCACTTCAGCACCCCAAACCTGCCGAAGCCATCTTCCCCAGGAACAATTACCCCAAAAACAACGAGGACAAAATGAGTTCCCCATCCCAAGTAACTTTGCGGGGAACACCCTTTTGGAGGACCACAGGGGGCACAGCTCAACACCCGAATGCACGGGTGTGGACGTCTCTAATGCATTTATATCCTAGCCAATAACACTGCATATATCAATACAAATGTCGCCCATTTGCCAGTCTCACTAGGCAGTAACCAGGCACATCCATCCCATCTCCCTCCCCCCCCCCAGTGACCTCATCATTGATTGCGGCCAGGTCGCGTCCTCTACGACATGACTAGCCAATAAAACACAAGTTAACTGTGTGTCTACCACTGTAGTTCAAGTGTTCACTAATGACCCTAGTAACAGAGTCAACTGCAACAGCACAGAAGTAGAGAAAGTGATCCGAAGCTAGACAAGTACGCCTATATGGGGTTGGTAGTCCCCAAAGCCGTGTAGTGGATCACAACCTCCTAAAAGAGGGGGTAGGCACATACCGGATCATGGCATAGGTCGGGGGGGATCTACCCTGTGAGACCAGGCAAAAGGATGGGCGGATCAGCATTGACAGAAAGCAGCCAGCAGAGTAATAACAGCATGTCTGGGTCCATGCAACACAACCCATCCAGGCAAGGGCAGTCGGGAGGCAGCGGGATCAGGAAATAATACATTGGCAAGCATTTAGACTTCTCCCACATGACCGGAGAAAAGCAATACAGGAGGAGAGTGGGCAGAAGAACGGCTACCATATGTACATTTGAAACTTTGCATAAATAGAAGTCCTGGCGACACAGTATAAGGCACAAGAAAGAGCTGATGGGGCCACAGGTATATTGTCAGGAAAAACAACAGCCAGAGTGCCACGGAATAAGCAGAGCTCGGAGTGAAGTTATTGTAAAGTACTAGCTCAGCAACAATGTCTATCGCACATGAGTGCCTTGTCGCGGCACTAGAGTGAAAGACCATAGGCTATCAACGGCGGTGATGGACACACCCTGTCTGAGTAGCAAGCAGGGAGTGCCTAGTAGGGAGTAAGCGTTGCGATACATTACCATCTCAGTCAGAATCCGCATTTTGGTCATCTCGGGATACCTTGTTCGCCTGTTTCCTGGCGTTTTTGACAAACTCCATTGCTGCTTTAGGGTTCGACAAAATGACAGGTTTCCCATCCCATGTTACCCTGAGCCTGGCCGGATATAACATGGCGTAGACGATGTTTAATTCACGTAGTTTCGCTTTCGCTGGAGCAAATTCCTTCCGAGCCTGCTGAACGGCGATCGTGTGATCTGGGTAAAATTCCAGCTTGTTCCCTTGGTGCGTTATTTGCCCCTTCTCACGCGCAAGACGGAGAATGGTGTCCCTGTCACGGTAGTTTAAAATGCGCGCGACAATGGACCTGGGAGTCGCGCCCGGGGGAGGCCGCGGCGCGAGGGACCTATGAGCTCTCTCGACAATGAAAACTGAAGACAGAGCCTCTGCTCCGAATAAATCCTTGCACAGTTGTTCAACGTAGAGTTCCATGCGCCCAGTATTGGTCGATTCCGGAACTCCCGTGATGCGCACATTATTGCGCCGAGAGCGCGCTTCCAACTCTTCCTCCTTGGCACGTATCACTGCGAGGACTCTGTCCATTCCACTGCACTTCGCTGTGGTTGTTCTGGATTCGTCCTCAACCTCCGAAATCCGCGCCTCGGCCGCCTCCAGCCTCTCCCCATGTTTTTCGAGTTTGTCTGCCATGCCATCCATTCTACAAGTCAGATGATCGAGCTTGCCATTGATATCCTGTAGGTTCGACTGTATGGCGAGAAGAATCTTCTCCATGTTGTTGCTTGCTGACGCTGCAGGCTGACCTCCACCCTCCGCCATAGCCTCCGTGTTTTTTGTTGGCTTCTTTGATTCAAAGCTTAACTTCGGTTGCTGCTTATCAGGTCTCCCCATTACACCTCGCAATATCAGCTGGGCTTTGGTGGTTTGCCGTGTGGATCTCGGTAGTGTGGTGGGCGTCCCCGTCTTGGCTATGAATGTTCTTGCTGGGTAGGGCTGAGGGGTGCGAACTCTGATGCACAGCGAAGTGGTGGCCCACCTACTCCCTCTCCGCCGTCGCTGAAGACCGTGGCCAGTGCACTACTCCCACGGAGCCCCGAGGCGCGGGAAGGACGGCTCAGCGGGGACACCCGGTCACGATGGAAATGCGCGAACGCGCAGTATTAGGGCACACGTAATGAAAGCTGCACTTTGGTTTTCCGGGCACTATGGTGAGAAGCAGGTTCAGTCCTTGATCGTTACACCAGCCAGAGCTCATCCGAGTGACGCGCCGAGTATGTTGCCATCAAAGAGCTCCCCACTTGGCGATATCATTCCCCACAGTGCCACATGCTTACTGTTTTGTGCACCCTCGCGCCACTCCGTGGGATGCCGACGCTTCTGCAGGTGTTCTCGGACAGCGCTATCTCCGTGAGGCGGGCGCGCGTCTAGACTAGTCAGTTTCGCGCTCCCTCGCGCCTCAATAATGGGCTCCCTCTTCCGGGCAGTGGAGAACGAATGCGCTGGTGGTAGCGCGCAGCACTAAAATTAGCGCAGGAATGAGAGGGCCCGAAGGGCGACTCACCGCTCCTGAGCGCCGCAGCTGCAGCAGTCAGTCACTGGTTCATGTGCTCTCGGTCGGAGCTAGTCGATCCTCATCGGTCTGGGCGCCGCCATTTTGTCTCCTCCAGGTCCCGATGACCACCGAGTCAGGGATGTATCTTACTCGCACCCTTTCCGCTCAGCGCCGCCGCGGGGCTGCATTCCGCCGTATAGTCTAATTACCACCACTCCGCTGGACTGTGATGCGACTGTGACTGCGGCCAGGGACCCGAACAGTCAAATCATCGGGCGGCCGCCATCTTTATCATCGCTCTCACCCGTGAGGAAATCTTCAGATATCTCCAGCTGCCGTCCCGTTTATCAAGCGCTCCTCACCGCATCAGAAGCACGGTATGATCCGCTCCATAAATCAGTGGTTGTTTGACGTGTTTGGCCAGGTTAGCGGTGTGTTCTGTGGATGGATGTCGGACGTCCGGCGGAGCTGTGGTTTCACACAGCCATTCCGCTGTGCGCCCCCTAGCGCCTCCATTATGTGTATACAATCTTTAAAACCCTATTACATGAAATACAAAAATGTAGCCACCATACTGCAAATAAGTAAGGACAACACTCAAATCTACATACAGTCACATATTCATACAATGAGGCAAAAATAATGATCAATAATGATCATATCTGATAATTTTATTATCCTTTATATGATCAAATTCAATCATCTAAGTTTAGAATTAACAATGCATTCCAATGATTCTAATAATGTCAGAAAAACATGATCATTGTAGAGCAGAAGTTGTGGCTTAAGTTATTGATGAGTCTTCATGAGATCTAAGCGCGTTTCGGCGCCCCAAGCACCTTCATCAGGGAAGCCACTCTCACAACTGTAGGGCACCAGGTGTTAATGAAAGAGATCACTCTAGAATTCTAATACAACAAGCATTGGAAATGCAATAGGTCTCGCAATAGGAAAGTTAGAGCTATTGGTGTTATAAATGTTTTTTATTTTTTTATGTTTTTTTATTGTAAATATCTGAATTAATATATTTCTTTTTTCCTAAGCTAATATTTTTTACTTATGTAAATGTGACACCTTTAGCATTTGTAATGCAACATGTTTTTTTTACGTGACTTACATGTATTGATATAAATAAAAGAAAGTGTTTTATTTTTTTGTAATACTAAATACGTAAATTAAATGCATGTTATTTTATATTGCTAATAGCTTAAAGTTTATTGAATATATTTATTGAAGATTATGTTTTGTGTATTTTATTGTGACGCAAATTGAAGAACATAAGTGAAATTTTAAGATTTATTTTGAAATTTGGAATAAATTTTGAAACATTGTGAAAACTGATTTGAACTAATGATGATGTGTTGGCGCTTTGTGATGCTGTGGTGCTGAGTGATGCTGTGGCGCTGATTGAAGGTGTGGCGTTGAGTGATGCTGTTGCGTTGAGTGACGCATTGGCGCTGAGTGATGCTGTGGCGCTGAGTGACAGTGTGACGCTGAGTGATGTTGTTGCGCTGAGTGATGCTGTGTGCCTGTGTGATGGTGTGGCGATGAGTGACGCTGTAACGCTGAATGTTGATGTTGTATTGAGTGGTGCTGTATTTTTTTTTTTGCGTTGACTGTTGCTGTGGCGTTGAGTGGTACTGAGTGACGCAGTGGCTTTTTTTTTTTAGTGGCACTGAGTGATGCTGTGCTATTTAGTGTTGATGTCGTATAGAGTGTTGCCGTTGTATTAAGTGATGCAGTGGCATTGAGTGATGTTGTAGCATTAAGTAATTCTGTGTCATTGAGTGGTGCAGTGTTATTTAGTGTTGCTGTGTCATTTAGAGGTGTTGTGGCATTGAGTGGTTCTGTGGCATTAGGGTGTTGTGTTTGAGGTTGGAGTTGAAGGATGTAGTTGTTGGGGGTGAGTTGAGGAAATGAGGGTTAGTTTAGTTTAGGATGTGTGCGGGTGATTGTTGTAGATCTTTTTTAGTGTATGAGGGTGAGTGAGGATGTGTGAGGGTGAGTGAGAGTGTATATGGTGAGTGAGGGTGTGTGTGTATGAGGTGTTGACGGTGTGAGGGTGTGAAGGTGTGAAGGTGTGAAGGTGTGAGGGTGTGAATGTGAGTGAGGGTGTGTGAGTGTGTTTGTGGGTGTGAGGGTAGGTGATTGTGAGTGTTTGAGTGAGGATTTGAGGAAATGATTTTTTGTGTTGTTTAGGATGTGTGAGTGTGAGTGCGCTTGAGATTTTGTAGTGTGTGAGGGTGATTGAGGATGTGTGAGGGTGAGTGAGAATTGTTGATTGTGTAAGGCTGAGGTGTTGTGAGGATATGAGTGTGAGGTGTGTGAGTGTTTGACGGTGTGTGAGTGATTTATGGTGTGTGAGGGTGAGTGTTGTGTGAGGGTGCTGGTGTGAGAGTGTGATGGTGTGTTATGCCGATGGGGTGATGGTGAGTGATGTTGTGTGAGGGTGAATGTTTGTGGCTAAGTGAGTGTGTGTGAGTGTGAATTTTTGATGGTGTGATGGTAATTTAGTGTGTGTGGTAGTGAGGGTGTGTGATGCGTTGTGGGTGAGTGATGGTGTGAGGGTGATAGAGTGGGTCTGACTGCAAGTGTCTTGTAAGTGTGTGTGTTGTTGTGTTGTTGTGAGCTTGTGTATGTGTGGCTGTGTGAGTTTGTATGTGTGTGCGTTTTGAGTAAGGATCCTGTCATCGTTGTTGAATGACTCCCTTATTTTTTTAGTTTGTGCGTAAAAATGGCGGACGCAACCTGGTGCCATAACGCTACCTAAGATTTTTAGGTTAGCGTTCTAGTTTATTTCCCTTATTGACTTTGCATTTTGATTGACGTGTCTTCCGTCCAATCAAATTGCAACGTTGTCCTACATAGCGTTGCAATAGCGTCACGTTAATTGGGGAACTTCCAGATTTTCACGGAGTGGGGTTTGTGGAAGGCGTGTCGTGGTTCTTGCGTTGTCGCTGCGTGGTTTGACAGGTAAGTTGAGAATGTACATTTATGTTTGTTGGTTAAGTATTGTTTCTTTACTCTATATATATGTACTAAGTGTAGTAATGTTTTCTAATGTTTATTTTAACTTTTTTTGTTTGCGATCGTACTCGCCTTGTGTATGTACATATTGTACTTTTATGGAATGTTTGAAAATTTCTGTAAGTAATTATTTTTTTGTTTATGAGTACTTTTAAATATTAGTCTTGATTGTAATGGTACGTACAAGGTATATTTGCTGTAGAGTTTGAAACCTACATGTTTTGATGCGTCGGATTAAAGGCAAAGTATACGTATGAAGCCACTTTTATTAATTGTTTAAAATTTTTTTGTTAGTTTGATCGAAATACTTTATTGTAGTTGTTTAAGATTTGCAATTAGTCATTGAAGTATTGTGCTCTTGTGATTACGCACTTTATTATTGTTGTGGATTATTCTTTGCATTGTGTAATTTTTTTGTTTTTGCTTACTTTAGTAACTGTTTTATGTTGTGAATTATTGTCCTTCCGATGGCTTTGTTCCTTTAGAAATTGTTTAATGACTTGCTGTGTATTTATATATTTTTATATTTTTATTTGCATTTATAATTGTTTTGATAAAAAATCTTTCTTTATATTGATGTAATATTTACTGCAATGTCCTCGCGAAGTATTAAGTTTTTATTTTAGAATACCTAGAAGTGTGTAATTATATTTGTAGTTACTGAAATAAAGGTTACCTAACGCTATGTATGTGTGGATTTGGAGTGTGGATTAGTAGTTGGAGGGTGGAGTTGTAGTTGGAGGCTGGAGTTGTAGGGTGGTATTGTAGTAGTAGTGTTGAGTTGTAGGTTTGACTTGGGCAGTGTGAGTGTGAGTGGATGTGAGCGTTAGGGGGTGTGAGGTTGTGTGATGTTGTGTGAGTGAGTGTGACGTTGTGAGTATGAGTGAGTGTGTGAGTGTTGTGAGGGTGAGGGTGTGTGAGTACGAGGGGGTGATGGTAATGGTGTGTGAGAGTGTGATGCTAGTTTATTTAAGTGTGAAGTAGGAGGGTGGATTAGTAGTTTTAGGGTGGAGTTGTAGTTGGAGGGTGGAGTTGTAGGGTGGTATTGTACTGGTAGGGTGGACTTTGAGTGTGGAGGTGTACGGTGTGAGTGTGAGGGTGGGACTTTTGAGACATGGGTCATAGGAACCCTGGCTAATTTAGGCTGTAAACGTAGAGCAATGTGTAGGACATGCTTAATTTGTTTGAAAAAACACCGTATTGAGGGGAATGCTAGGACAAGGGGGCATGAAGGCAGCTGCAAGGATACATAGGCACGTAAACAGGGAAGTTATTATACCTATAGAAGGACACGCGTTATAGGAGACACAGTAACATGGAGACAAGTGTAGAGGAGAAAGAAAGATGGAAGATGGGGACAGAAAACCATGGTCACAGAGACATACAGGCATTAGGACAGCAAAGCACAGGAACAAGGAAAGCATATGTAGCATGAGATCCGGAAAGGATAGTGAAAGAGAGATAGGGATAGGAAAGTAAGACTGAGAATGTGAAACACGGGTGACCAAAAACAGGAAGAAGAGGATAGTTAATAAGTGTATCCAGCAGGTGTTTGTGACAATTATACCTTGGAAAGAGCACAGTTGTTTTTTAAATAATTGACATGGTGTGTTGAAAATTAGAACAGATGGAGTAGTAATATACATGTGACTGTGAGTGTGTTGCATGTATTTTTATAATTTGAACAAGTTTGTGTATGTTTTATATGTACGTATTTGCACTGTGTGTTAATGTATAGTGTTTTTACGTTTTGTATAAAAAAAAAAATTAATGGCGGACGCGATGTTTCCCCTTTACGTTTGGGTGGGTGAGAGTGGTGCGTGGGTGGTTGAGAGTGCGTGAGTGGGTGGGTGAGTGTGTGTGTGTGAGCGTGTTGAAGTTGGTGTGTATGTTTTTGTATGCTATGAATTTTTTTTTATAAAAATCTGCAAATAAACATATTCTTCGCTTGTCCTTAAGTTTAGAATCGGTTATTTTGAATCTTGTGCCCTCGACTAGATCTTCTGCAGTAATTTTCCCTATCAGATGATTGTTACATGTATGTGTTTGAGTTTCGCTCAATTTTCTTGGATTTGTGCTCAGCGACGTTTGTTATTTTTCCTCGTACTTTATTTGTTTTTTGATCAGAAAGAAGATATGTGTTGCATTAGGTGAACTAAAGGAAGAGACATATATATTGCATTCTCTGCATTAGAGCTGGTCTGTGTGGGTGGGTGAGAGTGGTGCGTGGGTGGTTGAGAGTGCGTGAGTGAGTGGGTGGGTGAGTGTGTGTGTGTGTGTGTGTGTGTGTGTGAGCGTGTGGAAGTTGGTGTGTATGTTTTTGTATGCTAAGACATTTTTTTTAAAAATCTCCAAATAAACATATTCTTTGCCTGTCCTTAAGTTTATAATCGGTTATTTTTTATTTTGTGCCCTCGACTAGATCTGCTGCAGTAAATTTCCCTATCAGATGATTGTTACATGTATGTGTTTGAGTTTCCCTCAATTTTCTTGCATTTGTGCTCAGCGACGTTTGTTATTTTTCCTCGTACTTTATTTGTTTTTTGATCAGAAAGAAGATATGTGTTGCATTAGGTGAACTAAAGGAAGAGACATATATATTGCATTCTCTGCATTAGAGCTGGTCTGTGTGGGTGGGTGTTTGTCGAGAAAGTGATTTTTAAAATGTGAGTGAGAATATGAGTATGTTTACATAAAAAAGTAGAAACGAGTTTGGGCGCGTAAATTTCAAAATAAAAAAAATAAAAATGTAAGTAACTAAAATTAAAGCACATGCTAAATGCTTGCATATCAAAACAAAAGTAAGAGTATTTGACCGTAAATTATGGGGCATGGAACTACATGGAAATGCGCAATGCGTGGTCAGAAAGGAGCCTGGGAGAACGTGGGGCGAAGCTCAAAGTAAAGTCGAGCGACCATATGGAGAGGGAGGAGGTGGGCTGCCTGCAACTCGAGGGAGCATAGGGAGGAAGGGGTGGTCTGCCTACTAAGTGTAATTCGTGTGGCAATAGAGGGAGAGCGTGGCGCGTGCTGGAGAGGGAGGGGGGGCTGCCTGGTCACTTTAATGCGTTTAGCAACAGAGGGAGAGCATGGCGCGCGCTGGAGAGGGAGGGGGTGGGCTGTCTGGGCAGTCCCGCCGAAAGGATGCAGGATTAAAGGAGGAGTAATGTCTAGTTTGTACTCTCCTGGCTCCGCTGTTCTGTTTACTTCTGACACTTGTTAATTGGCCCATTGTAAGGGAACAGCATGGAAGTGGCGCTATTGGCATGCCTGCACCCAAACGTCGACTTCGTTTTTTTTTTACATATACAAACAAGCTTTGCTCTGTTGGTAGTGGTTTGCTCTCGAAGTGTCAACCTGCTCACCGCAGCCGTGAAACTGCAGGGAGAGAGAGGGGAGGTGCTGGCGGCTGGGGAGGGGGAGGGGAAATGCGAGCCTGGCTGTGTGCAGGGAGAGAGAGGGGAGGTGCTGGCGGCTGGGGTCTGGGGAACAGATGCCGAAGGCTGGCGTATTTTTTTTTTTTTAAATAGTCTGTTTCACTGGGAAAAAAAAGAGTTGTGCAGGCTGAGGCGGTGGCGCTTGGAGTCGTGGAGTTTTGCAAGTTGCAGCCCGTTCCTTTCTGCTAAATGAGTTGCGCAGGCTGAGGCGTTGTTTTTAGTATTCAATGCGAAGATCTCAAATGCGGGTGTTTCACTGGGAAAAAAAAGAGTTGTGCAGGCTGAGGCGGTGGCGCTTGGAGTCGTGGAGTTTTGCAAGTTGCAGCCCGTTCCTTTCTTCTAAATGAGTTGTGCAGGCTGAGGCGGTGGTTTTAGTATTCAATGCGAAGATCTCAAATGCGGGTTTAAGACGAGACACGGCCGTGAAACTGCAGGGAGAGAGAGGGGAGGTGCTGGCAGCTGGGGAGTGGGAGGGGAAATGCGAGCCTGGCTGTGTGCGGGGAGAGAGAGGAGGTGCTGGCGGCTGGGGGCTGGGGAACAGATGGCGAAGGCTGGCGTATTTTTTTTTTTTAAATAGTCTATTTCACTGGGAAAAAAAAGAGTTGTGCAGGCTGAGGCGGTGGCGCTTGGAGTCGTGGAGTTTTGCAAGTTGCAGCCCGTTCCTTTCTGCTAAATAAGTTGTGCAGGCTGAGGCGTTGTTTTTAGTATTCAATGCGAAGATCTCAAATGCGGGTGTTTCACTGGGAAAATAAAAGAGTTGTGCAGGCTGAGGTGGTGGCGCTTGGAGTCGTGGAGTTTTGCAAGTTGCAGCCCGTTCCTTTTTGCTAAATGAGTTGTGCAGGCTGAGGCGGTGGTTTTAGTATTCAATGCGAAGATCTCAAATGCGGGTTTAAGACGAGACATGGCCGTGAAACTGCAGGGAGAGAGAGGGGAGGTGCTGGCGGCTGGGGAGGGGGAGGAGAAATGCGAGCCTGGCTGTGTGCAGGGAGAGAGAGGGGAGGTGCTGGCGGCTGGGGAGGGGGAGGAGAAATGCGAGCCTGGCTGTGTGCGGGGAGAGCGAGGGGGGGTGCTGGCGGCTGGGGGTGGGGATAGCCGTGGGAGGGAGCCTTGTCGCTTTCATATGCACACGCTTTTAATGTCAATGCGCTTGCGCATTGAGCTTAAATTTGACGGGCACTGCAAGGAATCGCAAGTTGGTTAAAGTCTGTTTTAGCCCCCATAGTCTCGCAAGCTCAATGCGCATGCGCATTGACAGGCGAGACCTAAAAACATGGGAATGGACCAGGGACGAAATACTCAGTCTGACTACCTTATCGTTTAATAGCAAAATGCGAAATATCAAAAGGATGGCGTAGGACTACTCATGGATTGTCCAGGGATAGATT
The DNA here is from genome assembly GCF_964261635.1 of Lissotriton helveticus. Lineage (NCBI taxonomy): Eukaryota > Metazoa > Chordata > Amphibia > Caudata > Salamandridae > Lissotriton > Lissotriton helveticus. The sequence goes on from NC_136065.1 coordinate 372,307,096, forward strand.
GAAATGCAACAATTGATTAAGGAGATAGGTGCACACTCTGGATCTGAAGAGTGCCCAGAGCTCTACTAGAGTGCTTGGTCAGAAATGATAACGAAGACGTGACTGCCGATTTTGTGTGTTAAGGTTGTAAAGATGTTATGCACATAATAAAATATACTGACCTTTTGTCTGTTAGTCTGCTGGCCCATTTATATAGTGATCATGTACTTTCTATATGTATCTTTAGTTGCTCAGGGTGTTGTCTATACATTAATGCTTTCCCTGCCCTTGGAACTGTCATTGTTTACAGGGGGTTCCTATTTATACATTTAAGGACTTTTCTGCCCGGCTATGTAGCTTCACCAACAACATCATAGGGGGAATGTCATCTTATGTGAGGAAATCAGTTGGTTACTGTGGGCCAAGACTAGCAAACTCACAATGGCTACCTAATTGCCAGGCAGAATAAAGGCAGCCACGCAGAGCTGGCCAAACACCAAGAGAATACAGCATCACTTCTCCACAGGAATGTTGGTTTGCTGTAGGAGATGCACCACCGCCTACCCCTTGGGGTCCCAACCAAGGTCAGATACAATTGGGACCATCTCCAACATCACCCGCGACTGGAGGCCCAAGCAGATCCACTCCACAGGGTGTGGCTCAAGGGGAGTGATGATTCATGAAAGGAGTGCAGGCAGGCAACATGACAGACAGAGGGGACGATTCACCATTAAAATTTTTTTTTTAGATTTCTTAGGCCTATATATATATATATGCCTATGACATTTGTGCACTACGCTGCGTGAAGCCACTGTGTAACTGTTCATGCAGTACTCACAAATACAAAAGTTCTGTTCAATTTATTGTCTCCTGAGCCATCTATTCTGTGAGTCTCTGTCAATGATGGGCCCTTGATGGCGGCGCCTCAAAAGAATGAATCTTGCAGCCCAGATATTCTTCAAGAGTTGTTTCTTACAGCTAAGTTATATAAAGTGCAACACAAAACAATCACTTTCAAAAAGGACACATATAGTCTAGGTGCACTTATGGATAGTCCACAACATAATAGAGAAAAATATATTTATTTTATTTTCTTTCCTTTTTATATAGATTCATGATATGGCTCATTCTTTTTTCTTCAACTGTTTTGATTCAATTAATACATAAAATCATGCATGTATATCCACATTTCATATTCACAAATTGTATACATGTCTTTTCAGCTCAAATCAGAAAAACTTGATGATGCATAGTAAGCAATAATTTTATGAAAATAACGGATAATTTGATGATGGCAAGCGGCAGAATGGGAACTACGTGTGTTTCGGCACTCCTGCCTTCATCAGGAAACTGTCTATTTGCACAATTGAATATATGGGGCTTTAAGAACTTGTAAATAGCTTTACTAATGTTCTGTCTGGCTAGACCGAGGTTATATTTAAACGGGTGAATTGCACGTGGTGCTGTGAATACTCCTGGTTTCTTTACAGTACACTGTGTCTAATTGTACGATAGGCGAGTATATTTCCACTTTAAAACAGTAACTTAATGATGGTACTTGTAATTTTCTTATTTTTCAGTAAAAACTCACTTGATACATATGTACCATGGACTGGCCTGCTCTCGATTTAAAGATATATAGTCCTGTTTTCCTCCTGATGGTTTTACTTAAGTGAGATCGCATACACTGCGTTCCCACACATGAAGTTTTCCTTGCGGAAGTCGAGTTAACGGGCGTATGGACACATTTAGAGATGCGACCAGTCTTCTTTCCATTCAGTCTTGAGGTTCTCCTGCAGTACTTATCCCTCAAGGAGAGTGTATCATGTCTATATTCACTGAGCTATACTGCAATTTCATTTCATCAGTAGCGACCAAGGTTTTTATCCATTGTATGCGATCTCACTTACATATACATATAAAATATAAAATGATAATAACTTAAGAGTTATTATCATTTTATGTTCCCTCCATCTTTGCGGTTAGGCGGGGCTGCTCTGCTCTCAGAGCAGGGCAGGGGAGGAGTGGTTTGCTCACTCCTAAGTGCGCAATGACTGTTTGGTCAACCCTCTCCGGCTGCCGAAACCAGTCATGCGCACTTTCTCCATTATCCATGCAGGCTGCATTCCAGCCTGCGCGGAGAACAACCCTAGTCCCCCATTCCCTGGTTGAGTGTTGAGCCAGGACGCTCAAAATCAATCACAACACTGTATTGCAGCATTGTGATTGGTCAGGGGAGCCTGGGTGCTCACCACTCACAACGCTGCATTGCAGTGTTGTGATTGGTCAGGGTAGCCTGGCTGTAGTTCCAGTGCCTGTCTGACAAGAGCACAGGTAAGTTTTTAGAATTTATATATATATATATATATATTTTTAATTGCGCACCTTTCCCCCCCTTGCCACTGCCACTTGCCTCCTCGCCCCCCTGCATCTGCCTCACCACCCGCAAACCATGCCGGCTACCACTGGTCAAGGCCAGTATTGGCCTTTCTGGAACGGGTGTATTTTTAACTGAAAACTCACACAAAAAACTTTGGGAATGCTATTCCTAACAGATCCAGTTAACTTCAGTATTCTTGCGTTGCAAATGCCTGCAGGATCGGACTAGGACACAAAATATGTGTATCTGATCCTGGCCAAAATTCCACCAACAGCGGACTGGATGAGTTTTCATTGTGCATGGCTTGAAAACTGTAATTTGGTGAGCGTGAGCAAGATTTGGCATCCCCTAGTGTGATTTTCGGTCGCTTGTGGGGCACCTGGCAAGATCTATCCAACACAGGCAGTGTGGGAAGTTGCGACCATCAGAAAGTTGCCGCTCTAGTAGAAAATCGACTCGAGAAGGAGAAAATCAATTTGAGAAGCTGAAACTTCTGGCGAGCCTGGTGGTACGATTCGTGCTGATTTTTCAGCGCAGAATGACATCCAGGCGCCAAATCACAATGCGAGCAGCGTCATATGACTATTTCTAGCCATTTGGAGAATTCTGCGTACTCTTGCTGAGATTTTTTGTTGCCCCTCAGAATTCCATGGAGTGAAACTCCGCGGGGCAGATCTACAAGAAAGTGCCGCAGCGTGGCACTGCAAACCCTTTTGGCTGCGCCACGCTGCGGCACTTTCAGAGCACAGGAATTCGACATATTTACAAGAATATGTTGCATTCCTGTGCTCTCCCCTGCGCTGGCACACAAACAGCTGCCAAGCGCCGGCGCAGGCACCCTTGCACCATGGTGCAAGGATGCCTGCGCCATGGGAAGATTGTTTTTGTTCAGGAAGGGGCACCTTCCTGCACAAAAAAAATGAATAAAGCGTTTTTCCTCTTTCAATGCGTGCTGTAGAAGGCAGCACGCATTGAAAGAGGAAAAAACGAGGAGACATGAAAAATGTCTCCTCGTTGAGCCTTGCAACGCCACCTCTAGGATGGCGTAGCATTCAGACGCATCTCCAGATTTACAATTTCTCATAAATCTGGAAATGTGTCTTGTTCCATTGGTGTTGCGTGGGAACACCCACAGCAACACCTATGGAACGCCCCTTCAACGCAAACTGCTGCTTGTGAAGGGGCCGTATTTACAAGGCGAGGAAAAGTCATGCAGGGTGGCTTTTCCTGTCCTTGTAAATATGGAGGAGCACCCTTGCACCACCAGTACGTCACGAAAAGTGATGTACTTGTGGCGCTGGGGGCTTGTAAATCTGCCCCCACAAGTTCTGCCCAGACCTAGCCTTTACCCACAGTGGTTGAGGTCTAGTTCCTTGGTATATGGTTGCTCTTGCACAGTAATTATGGAAAGTACATAACAAACAAGGTTCCCAAGAGAGGGTACCTGGGGATGGAACATATACCTTCTGTGCCAAATATCAAATCCATGCTTTCATGGGAGTCGTTTTGCAAAATGAAAACTGAAAGTCTCTGCTCTCCCTGAACTGACTTCTGTCAATCACGCCGTGTCTGGATGTTCTGTGTCCTCGACGAGGATGGTGGTGTTTGTTTCTGATGTTGACAAGCTTGGTTCCAAGCACGTTGTTGAGAGCTTGTAACAGCAGGCAACTAATGGAAAACAACTTGCTGCATTATAGAAGCTTTTCCTTTAAGTGAGTCATTGCAAAAAAAGTTTATCTTGGATTGCCAGGTACCTTCAAAGTATTTCAAAACCAACCTGAATCACTACTCAAAAGGACTTTGTTGTGGCATTTGGCCTGTGCTGTAGGTCAATTCTAATATACTTATTAAAATACATTTAAACTTGGCAATGTGTTTTTTTGAAAACACTCATTTGAGATTATTGTGTAATTATGAAATTTTGCAGAGAACTCATTTTATTAGTTCACCGACTTTTTTCTTTGTTATTTAAGGGCCAGATTCACAAAGGGCCAAGATTAATAATAGGAAATCTTCCCCATTAGCATTACTCATACCATTAGTGGAAAGTTCAGACCTTCAGGCATTCACATAGGGTCCCAGGCATACTCTGTTAAATAGAGGATAGTCATAGATTAATTAGAAATTTAATCATAGCTGGTTAAAAATTCAGCAAGGTTAAATTTGAAACAAATATGCATTAGCCTTTTTTAACTTTTTGTCTCCACGAAACAAATATTTTCCCCATAACAAAACCAACATCCCTGCGCCCACCGTTTACATCTGCATTTCTTGCCGTCAGTACCCTGATTACAGGTAGGATTCTTTTTGTGCAGGAGGGGTGCACAAAAGCAGCCCTTAAAGGCATGTTCCCCTGTCGAAGTGTGTGGCAAATGTAGCACACATCAAAAGAGGAACTAACAAGGAGAACTTATGAAATTTCTGCCATTTTGACGCAAACCCAGGTTAACTGACTCCTGACTCTAGTAAATATGGGTTTGAGTCACAACCCATGGATGGAGGCACAGGAACACCCATGCTCCACCCATGAAATGCCTTCCCAATGCAAAGTAAAGAAAGATGTTCACTGCCTTGTGTTGCTTTTTCTACTAAGCCACGCCAATTGGGCATTGCTTGGCTTAGTTGTCCCAGAAATCCATTTTGCGTCTGGCTGTGCCTAAAAAAGTGACAAAAGCCTGACAGTAAATTTTAGTAAATCTGGGCCTTCACGCGGGCCCGTCTCTGGTTATTCGGCAGCATGAGCACGTAGTTTAAAATATAAACAATGTGCCCAGCTTATGTAGAGACAGCGTCAGCATATTGCACAACCCAGTGGTGGTTGCTGTTATCTTTCTCATATTGAATATATTGTGTTATATAAATACATTTCGAAGTAGCATGTGCCATGTAAAATGTGGGGCAGAGTGCCAGCAAACAGCCCGATTGCCTGTATTTTTGATGGCCCTCTCTGTAATAACTATAACTAGGGGCATAATTAAACTTTAAGCCCCTCCTGCATTGTACTGCAAGAGGGGGGCATATTCGATCACCCTACCTCCTGTCATTTTCAAGCACCTCACCCTTTCAACCTACTCCCAAGATATCCGCAGGGTTTTCAGTGATACAAATAACTTCAAGGAGATCAACAAGTTCTGCAGCCGGGGAGACATTAAGGCATATCAAAATGTCTTGGTGTTATAGAACAGGTAAACCACTGACAAAAGGTGTTCAAATTTCTCACGAGAAGTAGTTGATGGTTATCAGCAATACAGCCTCCAATCACACACCCACAGCGTACTAAGTAGCTAGCAGCATTGAAAGGAGTGCACGATTTACTTATTCAGGTTATGCACAGGTAGTATCACTGTTAGGGGCAAATTTACAAGCTCATATTGCCGCCAGAAGGTCAATTTTCACGGAGTTGTGATGGTGATAGGGGCTTCGCCTTATTTACAAGGCAGCATTAAGCCACTTAACATGGCTTAAATCCGCCTTGTAAATAAGGCAACCTTTCACGCTATACTTAGCATGAAAAAGGTGGGTCATGGGTGTTGCGGTAAGCGGAAAAAAACCCTCAAACCACTTAAAGGGGGTCAAAGGCTATATTTAGAGACCAACCTGGATACCTTGCCCCGATTCAACCATATTAACATACCTACAGAGTCCAGGGGTCTACAGTAAAGTCCTTAACACTTCTCAATTCTGACAGAAGAACACCACAGTGTCTAGGCACCATAATACTAAAGAAAAATATTCAATACATTTTCGGATTCCCATCACTCACCACCTTGGTGACATGCTTGATCATCTGGGTCTCCTCTTGAAGTCACACTAGTGACTCTAAGGGCTACAACCCTATCATAGTGATTGGGGAGCCCGAGGATGTTTTAGTTCAACTAGTAAAAGAATAACTAGCGAGACTGCCTGATGAGAGCGGCGGACTGTGTGGGAAATAAATGCAGTTTATCAGTGATGTGTGAGATTAAAATTGAACTGCGACAGACTCTATATTTATTGTTGTCTCTCGTAGTACAAACTAAAAACAGAGCCAGAGACAGTTTTACCAAATAGCTGTCTTGGTTTATACAGTGGTCAACATGTTTCGGCACACCCGGACATCGATCTGCCCCGTGCCTTCGTCAGGACCCACTGAGATATTACTACTGCAAATTGGTGAACAAAGTGAAAATAAATATATTAGAAAAGTAACTAATACAAGTACACCTGAAGCTGTTGGAAGCGATACAACCGAGTCATCTGTATTGTGGGGTGTACATTCTTCCTCTGCAAAACTCATACCTGGAGGTATCTGTAAAACAGGAAAGGGGAAAATGTGCCACATTTATGTCCACCGCCAAGACCAACAAAGTGTTAGAGAGATTATTATTACGACTGTGACAATATCATTGCCATCTGTTCTTCTCAAACGTTACATCTGAGTCATTGTTTCTTACCTAGCAACTGTTCAGGGCAAAAGGAGGCACAGCTCTAAAAAGGAAAAGTAGAGCAAACCATCATTGATTATGGTGATCTACATTTCCTAACATCCTATCATTCATCATTGCGCAGCGATCACCATGCTTGACCATACACATATACAGAGTAAGAACATCTAATCATGGTTTATCATTCTTCTTTCAAATTGATGTCCTCGACTCGTGGTAAATATATCGACAAAATGTGCAGGTTACTGTCCATTTAAACTTACTGTTATACAAACATACCTTCTACATAGTACCCAGACTTGTTTTGAGACCGGTGAGCTGAGATCCAATTATCTTTATAAGGGCCCAGAAACACAGAAAAAGGAAAAATCCAGTCTAACTGTAGGTAATAGTATATATACTCTCTATTTCATTGATTGTTACTATGCAACTTTATTCGTCTGTTGGACACGTTGTTTCTGCCACCAACCATTACCATGCTCTCAACAAATACTGGCCAAGAACCATTACAGGAGGGGTTTAGCAACTTCAGTGGTCTAGTGGACAGACCATCGTGTATAGCAGGTAGTAATCAACCATTCCCATACTTTTAATTTTACAAGACAAATGATTTGCTTATACAATGCTCAGTTAGAGACCTAGGGCAGATTGTATCATTATTGTGTCTAGTAAACGGTATAAATCACTAGATTCCATACGCCCTCAGCGCCTGGCATGTCTAGAGCAATACTATGCGAGTTAGGTAATGTCTACAGTTTTAAAACCTATGCCAGCACATTAAGTCACAGTAACACCAACTTGAAAAATAACCCGGCTCCAGGTGCACCTAGCGTGTTCCCGAATAATATCATCTGTCTATATAGCGCTATGCCATGTCTTTAACGGGTGGAAAATGCGCCGCCTCACCTGTCCGTTGGTACCTCTTGACGGTCATCTGAGCCATCGGGGAGGTACTGACCGGGCGGTGTTCTTGTCCTTCTAAGCTAGTAAGCTGCTGCCTGTCTTCCAGAACGCCACAGTCATGCACGTGATGACATCGCCGTGTCGTGTTCCCGGAATCATGGGAAATGTAGTCTATGTGAGTATGGTTTCACTAAGCTTTATTCAGCTAAACATGCGGGCAATCATTGGAAATAAGATCTCTCGTTGGTTTTCCACCAACACGCCCTATTAAAATCAGATTGTGATATCACCCATAACAATTTAAACGACAGGTTATAAAAACCATGGGGCAGATTTATGAAGGCCTTGCGCCGCCAGGTGCGTCACTTTTAACATGGGAAAAAGTGACGCACCGGCGGCGCAGGGCCTTCATAAATCTGCCCCCATGTTATCACAAGAGGGTGCCAAGCTGAGGTTAATGGCTAAGCATCATGAGTGCCTTTGTTGTACCAATAAAGCTATACTGAACCGTATTTCCGTTAAAGGCCACCTATATTCGACTTGTTCGCCAAATGGGGCTATATACTGACCAGAAATATTTATTTGCTAGCCGGCCAATGATTGTAGGTGTTCGTTTTGCTAGCAGACACATGTTATGGAGTAGGACATGTGATTATATGGTTAGCTAAGTGTGTTTGGACCTCAGGAGATCCCACGATTATAGAAGGAAGCCTACTTCCAGGTAAAGCCCTTAATGGTACTGTTACGTAAAATAACGCTGAACTTGTAGGGGTCACCCAGCTGTGTAGACCATGACTGCAGTATTAGAGAAAGGAGTGCCTTCTAAAAGGAATAGTGAGATCACATTGAATATCTCTGAGCGAGTCAAAACCACCCAAGCACGTTTTCCCTGACATGGGCGAAAAAACATAGTAGGTGGCTAAGGGGTGTGAAGTGCCAGATACAGATCATGAAAGCGGGATCAAAATGTCCTTACAGCATTACCCAGGGTATAGCATTGTTTAGACCCTCTTTGTCGCTCTTAAGCTTAAACACCAACATCTGTTGTCTTAATAAGAGGAACTTAGATATGTCAGTAACATGTTCTGGAATATACGGTTGTTCTAAAACCGTCCATGCAAAGTCCAATGGCCTATGATTGACTTCTAGAAAATGGCTCGTCAATCTTGTGGCTTGTTTTGTGCTCCTCACAGTGCTTCTGGTTTCATGATTCTCAGTTTTACTTTGCGGGTCGTCATCCCCACATAGTTCAACTTACAGGACCACATAATTAAATACACGTCCTTATCGCTATTGCAGTTCGTTAATTTCTTCTGTGTCCATGGTCTTCCTGTGCCAATGTCAATTGATTTGGTTTTCTGAGTTTGAGCACATGCCCCACTAGAACCACAGGGGTAATGTCCCTGGACAGCTGGTAGACCCCACAGCGTGTCCGTCATCTGGGTTTTGCTAGTCCTCGGTCTAGTGTGTACAAGCTGGTCATGCAAGTTGGTGCTCCTCCTAAAAGAAAAAAGTGGCTCTGGAATACGTTCCTTTCCGATGTTTAGTGTCTTCCAATGTTTCAGCACACTCTTCTTTACTTCATTTGACACTGTACTAAATGTACTTACACAGGTTAGTCTTGTCGGCTCCTCTTTAGGTTCTGGTGGTTCCAAGAGAGTCTCTCTATTGTTATTCGTTGCTCGCTTTGCTGAGCGTCGGACTAGCTTGGGAGGATATTTTATTGCACATAACTGAGATGTTAATGTTTTAGCATGTTTTTGAAAACTCTCTTTAGTGGAACAGTTTCTGCGAATCGGCAGAAATTGACCATAAGGAAGATTATCCTTTAAGGCTCTGCGATGGTGGCTCTCATAACTCAATAGTGAGTTCCTTGCCATAGGTTTGGTGTAAAGTGCTGCCTCCAGCCCTGTAAGGGTGACTACGATCAACAGATTTAGGAATGCCAACTTATGTTTGCTGGTCTCTACTATGAATTTTAAGAAGTTGTTTCTGCCATTCAACCAACTTAGGAAACTTTGAATTTCTGCTATTTCTCCTCGCCAGACGACTAAAATATTGTCTATATAACGCCTCTATAGGTGTATAGACTCACGATAGGGATTCGCTGTCGGTAAGACGTGCTCTTGTTCGAACCCATGGACATACAGGTTCACCATGCTGGCAGCACAAATGCTTCCTATCCTGGTTCCAGAAGTCTGAAGGTATAAGATGTCCTCAAATTTGAAGAAATTCTCCTTCATGGCGATTTGGGCACACGCCATGATAAAATGTGTGGGAGTTATCAAATCTAGATCTCTCTCCGCCAGAAGTGGCGTAACGGCATCTAATGTCTCATCCTGTGGGGTCGAGGTGTAGAGAGATTCTACATCGTATGATACAAGTACATCAGTATCTCTATCAAATTCAACCTCCGGGAGTAATCTTAAAACATCTTTTGTGTCTTGTAAAAAGGTTGGCCTCTCTTTCACCATCGGTCTTAAACAATGATCTACAAATGTAGATAACGGTTCCAGTAAAGATACGATGCCCGATATAATGGGCCGTCCGGGTGGTGGCCTCTTGGGTTTATATACTTTGGGTAGCACATAAAAATATGGCATCACGGGATGTTTGGCCTGTAAGAATATCGCCTCTTGTGCAGTGATCCACCCTTCGCTCAATACATCTTCGACCATGGTCGCGATCTGGTTCTTGATCCTCTCTGCAACACCTATTGATTTTGACGTTGCCACGTATTTACAAGAATGGCGTAAATATGGGGCAGCGCCAAAATTAAGACCAGGGAATACCTGGTCTTAACAGGGCACAACAAGGAGAAAACTTTATTTCTCCTTGTTTTTGCTGTTTTTATTAGTGCTGCATTGTGCAGCTCAAATAAAAACAGCAAAATGCCATGCATGATTGTTTATGTGCAGGAAGGTATTTCTCATTTTAAAAATGACGTGTTGTAACTTCTATGGGTGCTGCACATAGCAGCACACATAGAAGTTACAACTCGCCATTTCAGATTGTTTATATGAAGGAAGGGACATCTTCCAGCACATAAACAATCATTCCCATAGTGCAAGGGTGCCTGCGTTGGTTTTAGGACAGCTGAAATTAGCGCCAGCCCAGGGGGCAACGCAAGGCTGCACTTTATTGCTGTAAATAAGGTGCAGCTCTGCGTTTTAGAAGTGGTGGAGTGCAGAGTTAAGCCAAGAAGGCTAATGTAGTGCTCCGTCACTTCTTTATAAATATGCCCCTAAGTTTCCTTCACACAGAAGTGGAATAGCACACAGAGCTGCACTGCCAGTTTCTTTGGTGCAAAATACGCATAGCAGAGGCAGCGGCTGTGAAAACTTTCTTCACACAAAGAATCTGCACACCACAGCAGTGGAAACTTTCCTTGCACAGAAAAAGTGTAGGGTGGACATCAGCACTGAGATCACTCTCAAATCAGTTCATTACAGTTAGCAACACTGCAAGGTGCCCTAGTAAAACAGATTCAGTATGAGCAGCAGTTGTGCAAGCTTCTCTCGCACCAAACATGGAAATATGAGCAGCAGCTGTAGAAGACTCCCTCGTAATACAGATTCAGCACTAAAACCAGGAGAACTGCAAACATCCCTCTCAAGAGCAACACACCATGGGAAACAAGGAGCAATGACAGCCGCAATCACAAGAAAGGTATAGTATGGACAACAGCTGTACAAGCTCCTCTCACCACAGCAGCAGAGGAAGCCCATGTGACAAAACAGGTGATGCAATGTTGAGGGATAGGTGTGCACAGCTGCCAAGTGGCAACGTCACATGTGAGACTTTCAGTCATCCCTGGCGTTCTATCCAAAGCGACTGAGCAAACAGATTTCTAATTCCATGTAAACAAAATAGGCTAAACACATATCTACAAGAACCAGAATGCACAGCTATGTTGGATAAAAACTAGAATTAGCTGAAGGGTTCTCATATGATGTGTGTGGAAATGTACACAGGTGTGTGAAAATGTACACAGCACTCTGTCAAATGTGCCAGGAACTAAATATAAATGGTGGTGAAGTATACAATCTCAGTGTACAATCAAGTGCATTTGGGTTATATATTTAAAAAGCATCTTTTTAATTTGGTAGCTATGCTTTCTGATATAACTACAGGATCAAATATTCTTTAACTAGATCATTTATTTTAATTTTACTAAAGGATGCAATTCATATTATAACTACGCTACGGTTAAGGCACTAGATGTGCAAAGCTAAATGAAGGGGAAATCTCTGAAAGGTAGAATACTACAGTAAGTACGTGCAAGTAAGTGCCCAGTAATCAGAAAACTTTCAGCTTCCTCAGTTGTTGACCTTTTTGGTCAATATGGAAACATTGAACAGTCACTTCCAGAGCACTCTTCCAGGAGGGCAGAAAAGGGATGGGTGGTAATTCTTCAATTATTGTGAAGCTCTGGAACTCACTCTGGGCACTAGCTTGTCTTTATCATAGAAAGAAGCCAACCATATACAAATCACCTTGACTTAATCTCAAAATGAGCATATTAATGTGAACTTCTAAGTCATGTTCTATTCTGCATGTCAACACATGCAACCCAAGAAATGTTTCAACCTTATTAGAAATCATCAGTGAAGCCTGACTTAACTCTTTGTAGCAAAGCAAGCTCTGAACTCACATCAAGGCATACCTACGCCAACAAGAGTGACTCAGACCTAAAAAGAGAGATGTGTGGAAAAGTTTGAATTGATATGAACTCTAGGTGCATTGGGTTCTACTATTTTCATTTATCTGGGCCAAATCGGAATGGAATTGAGAGCATACAAATCAGCCCTCGTTCCACTCTAAAAAGAATAGACCTGAATGAACTGCTTCTCGATTTTTCCTCTCAATGGGAACATGAGCAACTGTTTACTTTTTTCAGACTTGCTGGTCCTCATCAGTGAGGTAGAGGATTATTCCCCAAAGCAAAATAAGATAAGCCTGGGACCGAGATCTGAGCATACCTACGCCACTTAGGATGACTCACTAAGATAATGGCATGTTAGAAGTTCCACATGAGGCATTCCATAGCAAGAGCCTCGGTTACTAAGTATTAAAAAAATATATATATTTTCTAGGGAAAGAGAAAATATGGCACCTGCAGCATCTGACTTCATCTAGTGGTCTAGGTGTGGTAGTCTCTCATTATTCATAAAAATGCCAGGCGTCCTTCAAAATGTGTAAATAAATTTAGCATCTCAAGCGCAAGCCCTGAAAAATATCTCGTCCGGTGCAACAATGCACTTGCTGGCTCCACTTCTGAAGTCCCTGCTAAGACAGCAAAAAAGTGATGGACTAAATGGTGGTATTACCCTGAGCGTGCCCAGAGTAAATACCAATTGTTCGTATTGACTCAAGAATTTCCATCCATCACTTTTGTGCAGTATATGCTACCAATTAGCAGTCAAGTACTGTTAAGACGTTTGATACAATTCAAAACTGACTATGCAACATTAGATGTATTTTATAACAGTCTATCAATATAACTCTTGCATGTATCATCTATCAGATCTCATCAGACGAAGAATGCTGTCAGTTCAAAGATGATAGAAGAGTGTAGTAAAATGGATTGGTTGTGTTGAATGCTGCTGAAGCAAGAGGATCAGGAGGGGATTCTGGCATGTTCCACTCTTGTCAAATTGTGTCACACACCATGAGCTGTCTGGTCATTGAAGTTCAGCATTGCCATGATGGCAAACATCCAATCACAAGATAGATGGGCTATTAGGAAATGTGGAGAATTACAGCAGGGATTTGCCACTGAAAGGAAGGTAGGACTAGGGTCAAGACTTTTTCAACTCATCTGAAGTACATATTTAGCTGAATGTGCCCTATCCCTTCTGCCTTTTGAGAGGCACTAACGTATTGTAAAGTCTAAGGAACTTATTACAAATTGCCTGTTGTTTGAACTGGTAACACCACATATAGCTGAGAAAACATAAGTATGTGCTCCTATTGTGTTATCATTGATGTTTCTTGTGCATGTCACATCATGCATTGATATGTTATATGACCATATTTGGGTGTCGTTTTTTATATTAATCTGAAGTGTTTGTTAGTTTTTAACAAATATGCTAAGTTCTAGGATTCTAGTAGGCATAGAGGCCATTTTATTCTTTGTTGTACATTTTCACATTTCTTGCTAATTATGGCGCTTAAGCGCCATAGCTTTCAGGCTCCTAGTTAAAAATACCCCCAACCACTGGAAAGGGAATACTTATCAAAATAGGGCACGTTTTTTGATTCTTGGTTTTTCAATTTTTGATCCGAGCAATGGGCATGCATCTTAAAATTAGGTTCAAGCAAATTTGTGGCAAGAGGTATTTATTGTTGGCCAACTTATTTGGGGAGTCTCCATCTTATGTTTGATAAGCCCGGCATCATCAGCACGCCTGATTCTGGGTCTACTGTTGTTAGCTGGCAAAAGAGAAGTGAGATGGTGTGGCGGGAAGCGTAGGGCTCGAGGGGGCGCGCCCATTTCCCGGAGCGTGACGGGGGTGGATTTTTCCATTTGATAAAGTTTGATAACGCACGGGAGGGAGCATCTGCTTTGGGTTAGCGGCTCGGACTGCAGCTAATTGTAAGATCACGCCATGATTCGACGTACCCTCGTCGACCGAGAGCTGTGAGCGCGGAGATTGACCGGGACCGTTTTTGGAGGAGTCCCAAGCAGGGCTTTTTTCCCAACCGCACAGCGCTCGGTGGTGCTAATGCGAACCAGGCAGGGCGAGCACAGAAGCTGACAGGATGTTAACAAGTGTCGAAAAGGACTTTGACCAGCTCCTGGCAGCCGCCCCATTACATGTCTCATGCCGATCAGGGGCCCCTCTCTCCCAGGGCCGAGGAAAAGGAAGACCCAAAGGGTAGAGGCAGGCAGACCCGGCTATGGGCCAGAGAATGATATATTGGAAGCCCGGTGATTCCGAAAGGTTTGTAGACTGGGGGCTAGGTCATTCACATATCAGGACAGGTTAGTGCCCTGCAAGTCACTCTAGAGGTGGGTGAGCCACTTAAAGCTCTGAGCAGGGCCGCTCCAGCCTGAAGCTTGGCTCTGGCTCTGTTCGAGGTCCTAATGGAACTTCGAGCCCAAAACGAGCCAAGCTTTCATGTGGTTTCTGCCAGCCACCCTCGCTCTGCCTTTGTGCTCAAGTTAAAAACAAAGCATGAACGTTTGAGGCAACAAAGAGAGACAAATAGATAGCCACTTAGAGCCTGATTTGTAAAAAGTGAGACCAGAAAACCTAGGATTAATCCTGGCTTACCTGCTTAACCAAAACTGTGTGATTTATAGGCAAATATTTTGCTTCACCAATCTTTGTTTTCTTCATTAACTTCGCAATGAACCTATAACATGACTTATTAGTGTCAAAGCTGCTACATATTAAGAAACGTGCTTTTTTAGTTTTGAAGCAACTTTATTCTATTTTACGTGATGTTTATTGCATGATTAACATGGCAAACCTTTCTAGGGCTCGACTCGACCATGGGCCCTTAGAACCGAGCCAGACCCTTGGCTCGGCTCTTCCTGTTAATTGCCTGCCTCACCCACCTCTATAAGTCACATGCCCGGTGAAGCCATACCCTTAGCTGATGCTGCCCCTGCCCCACCCCTACTGCTCCTTTGGTGGTCTTGCCTGTTGGGGATTTGCGCCAAACCAGCGGTGGGTCAGCCCATCTCGAGGCAGGAATCGTGTGGTCAGGTTCTGTGTGGTTAAACTGGGAACACAGCCTGGGCGCCAACTAAGAAGACCCTAAAGGACTGATTGAGGGGATTTCTGACACCCACCAGAAAGAATTGCAGCTTTTGGCTCAAGTTTGGGCATGACCAAGTATATCAAATGGCTATTGTGTTACCTCAACACCTGCATGCACATTAAGTTTCTTCCTCAGGCCTGAACTGACTTTTTTTTTTAGTTTCTTGCTTTTGTTATCCTGCCTGCTTTACACAGATGAGCAGCTATTACTGGATTTCGAGTCTCTCATAATTGACAGTTTCTGAGGAGGTAGTAATTTGCCCCAGAATTACTGATCACTGCAGTATTAGTAACTCCAGCAGAGAAAGGAATTACTGAGCAGTTTCTAGCCCACTCTTTATGCAACCCAGAGTGGTCTGCACATGAGGTGTAATAAACTAAACTAGGCTAAGGCACCTGCAGCAAAGATCTGTATACAACGCGTGGACATTTCTACCTTTTATACTTCCAAAGTCGATAAAATACATTTCCTTCAGTTGAGATAAAGTAATATCTTTTCATTATATACTTTTAGTGATTTAGGAATGTACCATAGAATCAGTGATTAAGACACTCTACATCTGCTTCAGCGGAAAGGTGCCTTTGTAATCTGCTAATAACTTTGCCGCCATTTGACATAAATGCAGGAGAGACATTCTGTGGACATTTGTGTGCAGAAAGACTTTTAGAAAAGGGAGATCAGATAGATGGGAGTTTGAAAGGTATCACAAAGGATACCTTTGTTTTCATTCAGACTTGCAGAGGAAAGTTTTTGTTAGCATGGGTAAAACATGGTGACTGTAATTAAAATAAAAATAGCATGAAAACAGCCGTCATCTGGGTTCACATTCACTTCCTGGTCGTGATTTCTTACAAGGGTGGAAAGAGGTGTAAATAGGTTAATTCGCCAGCCCTCCCCATAGAAGAAAGTTTGACTACAAGGGAAGTGCTCCCTCTTATTGACCAGGAAGTGAATCTGAACAAAAGGTTAGGGTTTATCACACACACTATTGACACAGGTATGAGAGCGCATGTCTCTTCAGTAGATGAATGCATGACAATGGGAACTTTGTTGGCAAGGATCTACCCAGCCCCATGAAGGCACTGACCCAAATGAGCAGTAAGAACGGCTGAACGCTTTAGATGGTAGATGGTAGATGTGCCAAACAGTAATTTCCAAAGACATCCCATGAATCTCTTTTAACCATACCCAGGGTACCCACTAATAAAATATATATCTTTAGTTTAGAATGCTTTATTGAGATTATAAGCAATGTAAAACATCAGTACAGAATCTGGTAACAACAGGATATTAATAAAATAGAGCATATTATGAGAAGTAGTATCAAGAAATATCCTTATAATAAAAAAACTGTACTACGAAAAGGTGCATTTTTAAAGGATTTCTCTTCACTTTAAAAATGTTTTAAAATATATATCTTTGAGGTTTAACCTGAGGTCTTTTTTTTATCACATGTAGCTCCCAGCAATTATTCAGTTCATACTTTTATTGAACTCCCTTAAAAGATTGAGTTTGTACCAGTGGTACTTGCCTACTAGGATGGAAGAAGAACACCAATGACGAAGCATGCCACAAAAATCTGGGTGAGGTTTGCTTTTTTCATTATCTTTTGATACTGGTGATATAGTAGAGGCTCAGTAAACATGTTCTACTAAGTGTTGCACCGTTTGTGAGATAATGTGTGTATGTGTTACACATTGATGATAGCCAGTGTGTAGTTATGGTTAGGCCAGAGTTTTCATTGAAGAGGTATTTTTGTTTCTTAATAACTTTGGCGCCATTCAACGACTATGCACAAAGCTCCAAAAAATAAGTTAATCTGATTTGGGTCCCACATGGCAAGTGTCATGCAGATCCATCAAGCAGTGGCTAAAAAAGGGTAATTTTAAAAAAAAAATGTTATTCCCAAAGGATTGTTTACTTTCTAATACAGAAAACAATGAAAGGAATTACAATAAACTTGGTGATGAAACTGCCCTTTTTTTAGGGTTATCCCCAAACTTTTTGCCTTCCTCCTGTATTTTTTCTGACCTGTTTTTGTTGGTTTTCTGACTCTGGGCACTTTACCACTGCTGATTGGTGCTAAAGTGCACGTGCTCTCTTGTAAACTTGGTAAGATTTACCTGTAAGTTCCTTGTACAGTGGTATCCAATATACCCAGGGCCTGTAAATTAAATGCTATTAGTGGGCCTGCAGCACCCCTTGCTCCATCCACAGAAGTACCCTTTCAAACCTGTCTCAGGCCTCTACTGCTGCATGGCCTGCGTGCACAGTTTTACTGCCACGGTGATGTGGCATTCAAAGTGTTTGCCAAGTCTGAAACACCCCTTTTACTACATATAGATCACCCCTAAGGTAGGCCCTAGGTAGCCCTATATGCAGGGTGCTGTGTAGGTAGAAGGTAGGACATGTGCCTATGTTGTGTGGCTTGTCCTGGTAGTGACAAACATCCTATTTGGTTTTTCACTGCCTTGAGGCTGCTCCTCTCATAGGATTGCATTGGGAAGTCCCTGATATGTGTTTCAGTGGTAATGTCTGAGATCAATGGGGTAGTGTGGCCATGTATGGTATGTTTGGAATGGTGGTGATAAATCCTGCTTCTTGGTGAAAGCAGATTTATATTACTATTTTAGAAATACCACTTTTAGAAGTGGGCATTACTACTATGTGCTCATGACTCTTCGTACCCTGCCTTGTTGTGTATTCAACGTGTGGTTTAGACTGACAGGAGCAGGGGATGTGTGTTTACTCTAGGCAATCACAAGGGGGGCTGAGGCCTGTCCTGCCTTTCCTGAGTGACTCATGGTAGGGCTGCATAGGGCTGTACCTACCTTTCACAATGCTGTCTCCACTCCCCTGTATTGTGTCTGGAGCCGGGGATGGAGATTTAAAGGGGGTGTTGTGCACTTCTAAAGGTTGTTTAAAGTGCCCCCAGAACAAAAACTTTATGGGTATAAGTACAGGGGCTGTGACCCCATGATTTCAGACACTGCGTGGACATGTAACTAGATGCTGCTGGCTCTACATACTGCCATTTGCCAGGAGGAGTTGTTATGCAGGCAGGAGGAACCACCATGGGACTTTGCCTATTGTGCTGACTTGCCCAAAAGGACCCTGTGTGCTGGACTACTGCCTGGACTCCTGCTTTGGTGCTCCCAGTGATCTCCCAGGGCTTAATGGCCTGCCCTGTTTTTCTGAATACTCAGTGCGTGAAGGGCGCTTTCCTTTTCATTTCTTAGTGCGTGGTGAGCGCGTTATGCCACAGTGGCTTTTTCCTGAAGTAGAGCACGTGTTGAGCGCTGTTCCTGGATAACTGGTGATCAGGATCTACACTGCCCAAGAAGAATGGCCGAATACTGGGATCTGATCTCAGGTAAGTGCTTTTTCACTTGCCCTGTGCTGCCTCCAACCCGATCTGGGCTCTGCAGGACTGAGGATTGCCAATTGGGGGAATGAACTGCCGAAGTGCCTCGCAGCACAGCTTCGTCAACGGGTTTCCTGGAAACCCAAAGCAGACCGGATACCCGGGACGCATCCGTCCGGGCCCACCCTCCTGGATCCAGGTACCGGCTGAGAAGGGAGAAGCCTAGTGTCCCCTAAGGCAAGATACCAGGCTGCAGGGGGTATACTCGAAGGAGGCTTCGCTCTGTTATATGGCCGATTCAGATTGCAGAGAAAGAACGGTAATGAAGAAGCAGACGGTGATTCTTCAATGGTAATGTTCCTCCTGGCGAGGTCCCACGCTACAGCTCCGAGCTGCCCGGGTGCTTGCAAGTGCCGCAGTTGCCCACCCAGTTCTGAGGGACCAGGGCTGACATACCTTTGTCGCTTTACGTTTGCCTCACTGCTTTTCTCGGTCCCGAGAGGCCGCACTTCACTGGCACCGGAGTGCTTGTCGCTGCTCAAGGCAGGTTACTGCATTATCGGTAGTAGGTGCGCAGGGGAGTTCTTGTAGCCTCTGTTACCTCCCTGTATGGTCATAAGCACTCCAATAGAGGTGTCAGTGCATCTATACCCGATGGTTACTTTAGGCCCATAATGTGATACTTTTGTGAAATGGTATATCTTGAAAATTCAGTATGTGCCTTTCTCATTACATGTTGCTTTGCATGACTTGAATGTATTGATGAATGTCATTTTGATCCTTGTAATGATAGGATAATGAGTATCCTTTTCAGGTGACTGTATAAAATACACAGTAATTATATTTCTATGGCGTATTTACCTTATTACACTGCCTATGCTGTTATGACCATTGCCTTGTGGCAAAGGGATTTTATGATCTATGTGAGGCTATGACTATTACCTGGTTGGCGAAGTGATTTATGTGATGGTGGTCTAATGTATTCTGTGTATAACACAAAGAATATTTGTATAAAACCTTGTGTGGAGTCTATTTTTGTGGTGAGCCTAGTGTGTCACTGCTGTGTGTGTTGTGCAAACGCTTTGCACATTGCCTCTGGGATAAGCCTGACTACTCTACCAAGCTACTAAGGGGGTGAGCAGTGGTTATCTTGGGTGTGTAACTCCCTTAACCTGACTAGAGTGGTGGGTTCTGCTTGGCTTAGGTGCATACCCTAGCCAACCAGAAACCCATTTTCTTGGCATGAAAGTAGAAGTTTACTCAGGAAAGTGCAATTGCTTGGCTTGATGTAAACTCGCTAAGTAGTTTTCAGGAATTTAGCACAAAAATAAATTGCTGGGTTTGTCGGGGTTACATTACAGAGATATGCACCCTGTTAATCTGTGGTGGACAGCAAATGGAGGTTCGCAGACTTGACTTTCCGTAGACAACATTTTTTCAAAATATATTCAATTCTGATTGGACGAGAGAGGTTTTTCTCACATTATTCATTTTGGGTTTATGAATCCAAAGTCGAGGGAGGCGTGGCCAAGCACCTAAGATGGGGGACATGTTTTATTGGCACTCGGAGTCCCATTCCTCGGTTATCCTGCACATCGTGGTGAAAATCAGCTGGAGACTGACCCCGCTGGGTTGGAGGACAGAGAGGAGCCCTCCCTGAGTCTAAGAAGGGGCTCCTCTACCTTGCAGGTGCATTTACGGCAGAACATCACGGCTGCGGCTTATCGCACGGCCAACCAGGCTCCTCAGAGACGTGGTGTCTGGCGCCGGAGCCGGAGAAGCGGAGCCCTCTATACTTGAGGTGCACGCAGTGTGGCGCCCTCCAGAGCCATCAGGGCCCAAGGCGTACTGGTGCCACGCGGCGGCCTGAAGTACGGCTGTGGCGCAAAAGGAGCCTGGGGTAGCGGGCAGGCAGCAGCGGCAACAGCAGAGCTGCAGATACACGCCTGAGGGACCAGCCAAAGACCCCCTTTTAGTGTGGAGGATGCTGCACTGGGAGTCTCGCGATTCCCTGGCTGAGGGGGCGACACAAGAGGTGAGCCTGTAATGTTGGAGTTGGGCTGTTGGAGCGGGCGAGAGGGAGGGTCCGGGGGTCAATCGGGGCCCAGGCCCCCCTTGATTGCAGACATGCAGCAGCAGAGTGATACAGGGGGTGTGTTTGGTGGCCTGGGGACCGTCGCTCAACACTAGCAGAGATAGCAATGTCTGTTTCGGGCCTAAGCTGACCCCCTATTGGCACCTGATCCTTTGCTTGGCTCCTGGCATTGGGGACACCTGTGACGGGGACGGGGGAGGTCCGGGGGCCAGTCAAGCCTAGATTCCCCCATCTAGCCATATCCTTGACAGTCCCACTAAGGTAGTTGGAGCAGCAGAAGACCTGGGGGCCGACCGGGCCCCGCTGGGTGCCTAAGCGTGCCTGTAAACGCGGGTGTGGGATTGTCTGGGCCTGCTCCAAGGATTCGGTGAGTGGGCGTTATTCCTCCCCTCGTCGTTCAGGGCAGAGGGGGAGGCCAGAGACGTGGTTGCTGTGGGGACAGACCCGTGGTCCTGTACCTCCTTAAAGCCTGGGGGGCTGGGTCTGGAACCATGGGCGCCCCCCGAGGTGCAGGTACTTCAGCTCCACGTTGTGGGAGGCAGGGGTAGGCCCCAGACTTGACACGGGCCCACCAGTGCCAGATACAACTTCCCTGCACGAAACTGCTCTTGTCTCCCTGTGCCTACAATAGGGAAACACTCTCGAGCAAATAGAGCAGTTGACTGCATCAATGGGAGAGAGGTGAGGGAATTGGCCCTCAGCTGGCACAAGCGTGTAAGCAGTCCCATAGGCACCTAAGCCGCAACCAGCCCAGAGGAGATCGCATGTCCTGAAAGAATTTGAGAGGTGCAGAGTGTAGAGCACATTACTGGAGTATCTCTCATGAGGCAGCTGCCTCAAGCAAGAGTTGCGCATAATCTACACCTTACGCCCAGCGTACAGCAGTTAGCCATGGGCCGCCTCCGCTCAACCACTCATCAAGAAAATCTGTCCCACGGCACGGGTGGGGGAACGCCCAGGGGCGCTGGAACATCCTCAGAGCCGAGCCAACCTGACCTCTCGGTCAAATTAGACTCAGTGCTGGCAGCGGTGGGAAAAGTAGGCCCAGCACTGGAACAGACACCTACTTCCCTAGAGAGCAGAATGGACAGCATCACTACTGACTTCACGCTCTTACCGCTGATTAACACAAACTGGCCGATTGAGTACATGACAATGAAGTGGCGCTTGCGGACCTCCAGCCTAGAACCTGCAATCTTACGGTGACCCTACAGGACCTAATGGATCGGATTTGCACCCTGGAGGAGAAGGTGGATGATGATGAGGGGCGGTCGCACCGCAATAATGTGCGGGTAATTGGTCTACCGGAGGGAGCGGAGGGTCGAGACCCGGAGGGCTACACAGAGTCCTGGATGAGAGAGTTACTTCCCCCGCGCTCACTCTTGCCACATTTTGTAGTAGAATGCGCCTATAGAGTTCCCGCCTGTAAACCTCCTCCGGGGGCTCACCCTCGCCCTTTTTTGATCCGCCTGCTGAATTTCCGAGACCGGGATGTGATACTACGGGAAGTGGGGAGCACCCTGGCACTAAGGTGCAAAATGTTGCTGTCTCCTTCTTCTTAGACTACACTGCTTAGGTGCAGAAGAGGTGTGCCACCTTCGGCGCAGTTAAAAGCAGCTAAGAGAGCCAGATCTTCAGTACTCTCAGCTCTTCCTATTTCGCCTAGGGGTCATCCAGAACGGCAACACCCAATACTTCGATACCGCTTCTGAGGCCTGGGATTGGCTGGAAGAGAGCAGACTAATTATTACGCCCAGGCTTACAGATGATTTCCTGCTGCAACAGAGGGACTATCATAACCGATGGAGAGGCAGAGGCAAGGACATGTGGCAAAGGGCACCTCCCATAGCCACCCCAGACCCTGAGCAGATCAAGTCACTGTGCTTGGCTAATGTGGTCTCTCTATCAAAGCCGGGCAAGGATCCAACATCCCCCAGATCGTATAGACCGTTAGCGATTTTAAATACGGACTATAAAATATCCGTGAAAGTCTTGGCCAGTCAGCTGGTGCCGCATATCCCTACCCTGATGCACCCAGACCAAAACGGGTTTGTTCCCAACCGTAACACTGCTCTGAAGATCCATCGTTACTTTAGGGTAGCAGAGTACGCTCCTATGAATTGGCCTTCATCGTGTTGCTTGGTGCTAGACTGTAGTGTAGCTCCTATTTTCCCAATAGGCTCTGCGCATTGGAATAGTACCTACAGCAGTAAAGGCCTAGACCAGACGTTAACTAGGTCTACTACTGTCGATACTAGACTTAATTTTTGGGTTTGCCAGCTAAGCTCAGAGTTCGCTAGAAACTTTCTCGAATGTTCAAGGAAGGATTAACTCCCCTGATTAGACAAGAAGGGATTTAGTTTCTGACAACCATAGAACATGACAACTTTGCTCTCCCCTAATCAAGAGTCAATCTCAAGAGTCGTGTGAGCACAAGGCAATTATTTTACTCAGTCAGTACGTGCATTCTTAGTCTCATCAGAATGTAGAGAAAAGGAAGAGACGGGCGTGTTCAATAAAAAGGTGTTATTTATTGATCAGTCTCTTTTCTCGTACAAGAGAAATGGATCGATATTATTGCAATACTTATAGTTAAGTAAAGTGCATACATTAAAAGCAATAGTATAAAATAATACTGTAAAAACATTGATATGGTTTCTGAGCCATATGATGTTTTAAAATGATTAAAATATATTTACATACACATATACATTTGACTAAACGTACTCAACTGGTGTTTCTAAATACGCCTACCCCGTGTACCTGACCTAAGTCTAATGCGTGGGCGGGAATAGAAAGTTACAGTTTAAGTTAAGTTTGTTTTTGCCAAGTGAATAACTAAAGAATTCTCTGTGAGGGGTTATTCAGTTCTGTACCTGGAATTTAGGATGGATGAGGAATGGTATCTCTTTCTCTGCTCTCGATATTCCAGGCTGCCTGCGAGGGCTGCCCAGAAGCGCCGGTGCTGGGTCTCTCGGCTTGAGATAGCAGCGCGTCTCTCAGCGCGTCAGGAAGGCGGGGCTGCTGCCAGCGGGGTCTGCTTCTGCTCTCGGCTTCGGCAAGTATGGCTGCTCCGTCTTGTCACCACGCGTGTGTTTGCATAGGGCAAGGTCGGCAATATTTATACCTTAAAGGTGCCGGGATTGACGTAAGGATGGACATAGGTACGTCAATAAAGATGTCATACGACTTGCTCGTTAGCACATTCTTTACTAAAGTTCTCTGTGAAATCAAAACAATGGCCGCACGGATTTTCCAGGTTGTCATAGGTTTGATTTGTTATGAGAACGTCGTATGCCTTATCAGGGGCTGGAGGAATGTCGCTTGTCTAATTAGATCTCAAGCGTTATGACCTAATCAGATAACACGTTCCTGTGCCGTAGTGTGACTGCGTCAGATAACGGTATCTGCATCATGGGGGATTTCTTGCCTCATGGGCTGACTGTTAGTTAACTTGATAGTTAGTTTAACCAGAATAGGGTCAGGAATAGGGGGACTGATTCAGAACCTATAGAAATACACGACACCCACTCCACGCTAACTATGGTCATATCTACTAATCTATGCATAGTATAACATAGTACAACATACTATAGAGTATAGTGTATACCTTACCACCCAAAAATACATAAATGCATTTCGAAATTTTCAAATATACTGAAAAATTGCAGTCATATATATTGTATGCACTTAAGCTATGAATTAAATGCAAAAGTAAACACGCATTTTTATGTATTATTGCTCTTTGGTATATGAGTAGTACACATGAAATGGCTCTTAATATAGCTATACAGAAAGGAAAGTCGAGACCATTTCATCACATAATAAAATTCTTGTGAACATACCAGCGGGCAGCTAAAGTCTATATAAAGTATCTAAAAATAGAAATCTTAGTTCTCTAGGAATAGTTTCTTACTTTAAGCAGAAGATCAGTGTCCCGGGAAAAAAATATATCGAAAAATATTTTAAGGGGCTTGCTGAAAAAAGTCGCTGTCCGTGAACTGGATTGTTATTGTTCATGTGACTTTATTTTTTAAAAGTTGAAGGCCGAATTCAGGGAACGCCGTGCGCGAGTTTACTCAAAAGTCTCTATTTCTGTTCCGGAGAGAACATCATATCATTCAGGCTTTCGAAAAAACTGTCAACAGCTTCATGGGAAAGTTCCACTAAGTCGGAAATAGGTGTAACCATGCATTCATGCGCATGATTGTCTGCATTGACATTCTGATTTGCATTGCTGACAGAAGGTCGTACCTGTTCGATGCTGCTTTCATCTTGAATTTCACTACCCTTCAATCGCAGTGGTGAAGATTCCAGTAATGCCGTCATCAGGATTGGCAGCCTTTGAGGGCAGCACAAAGCGTGAACCTTGGTAGGAACCAACAGTGTATCTGCATCCACCGGCGCATCCGATTGTAGCGTCAGACAGGTGTCTAACACGCATTCTTCTCCGCATAGCAGACACCTTAGTACAGGTAAAACACACCTTTGCCACATTGGTCGAAATGATAGAAACCAAGTCATGTTTAGGTCTCTAAGCCGGGAGAGTCCCAGGATTTTTGATATCCGGTCCCGGTATCCAATGGCTAGGATCGTATCTTCCATTGTCGCGAGAGTTTGATCTGTGACATGGGTTGCCATAACGAAAAATAAGGACTAGGAATAGGATTCCTGCAATTAGTCCCAGGATCAGGGGAAGTCCGCCAAAAATCGAATGGACGAAATCTGGAAAAATACCCAGTATGGCTTTGAATGGTGTTAATGCCATCGAAAATACTGTCTTAAATACCTTTGAGACCCCAGTGGTATCAGAAATATTTAAGATTTCGCTCAGGATTTCCGCGAAATGTACGGGGGAATTGGTTGATAGTAATGTATGTATCTCTGCAGTCGTCCTTGCGACTTGTAGATCATACGTTTCTTTTGATGACGTGAGCCTTGTAGGCGTCTGAAGAAGCACTGTTTTCATTCTGCTTAAAGTGTCTATTCGAATAGAAGTAATTTTCAAACTGGGCCATGCCCTCGCCTCCCTGTCTGGAAAGGAGCTGGGGAACAAAGCACGTCCACAGCACTTGACCTTCGCCGTTGTAGTGACGAGATAAGGAGTCCCGGGCATAAGACTACAACATCTGCGGTCTACAATAAGAATGTAACTCCCATTATAGAGTCTTTGAAAGAATGGTTCTATTTCAGTTGCAGGTGCGCCTTGCTGGTGACATGAAAGGTTGTATGAATTCCCTTCACAGGCTCCGTGCAAACTAATACCGTTACACAGAAGTGTGCCGCTTAGTGACATAGCACAATTGTTGCCACTAAGAAACACTTTCTGTCCTTTATTACTGACACATGCATGTGAATAGGGCAGGTTCCAAGTTGTTTTAAGGTACCCCTTTCCCAATTTCTCGTACATGCCAGCCTGTATATATTTTTGGCAGTATTGAAACCTGAAGGTTGAGATTGGAATATTTATGATTCCGTGGATTATCCATTCACTGACAGGTCGTTCTGACATTGTCAACGGTAATCCTTCTAGTTTTTCAATGCTCAAGATTGTATAATCAGCACCCTTCTGCGCCATACCGATTTGTCTATCAGTAAGGTTAAAGATTTGGAATAGTGACGTTGTGTTGATTAAACGCCAAGGCACATAGCCTGAACGCAGATTTTGTAACGTCCAGCCTAGCTGTACAATAGAACGCAATTGTGACTGACCATGTTGTAATAACAGTAAGTCTTGCGATAATATATCGATTGCTGAAGACACAATGCTGTCCAATGAAAATATTCTGGAGGACAGAGTCATTAACCCATTGTCCACCACAGAAAGTGATTTTTCCAAATTAATACGGTCAATTTCCCGTATTCTTTCTGCTGTTTCAATTTGAGTAACCTTCCAGGCCTCATTGTATGCTGCATATACAGAGGCTGCTATGAAACGCTTTTGACGCTGTTTGCGTGGTCCCAGTATGAAATCACGCAAGTCAGCACCATCAGTAAGTAAAGTTAGGTTTTGCTTAATTTCAGGCAGTGTGGAAGTTTGTAGCCATTGAAGGCATAATTTGCCCACACTGTAGGTTGTTATTATCCCTGGGTGATGTCTTTGGGGATATCTAGGGTCTGGCCTGGTCATTTTGAAACCCTGTGTTTCATTCAGGAATCTATCTTGACAGTGATTTGTATCTGTGGGCCAGATCAACCATTGTTTCCAATCAGGATGTGTTCTGTTTTGGTTAAGTATATGGTTTATGTCTATTTCTTCATCTGTTTCAGAGCTATTGCTAAACATTGTTGGCTTTGGAATAGACGGGTTATTTAAATCTTTGATTTTGGCTAAGCCAAGACAGGTGGTTTGTTGAACAGTGTCATTTAAAAATATCATTTGTTCTGGGATCATGCAGGCTCTAAACAAAGCTTCTAAACCCTGTACTTGCCATTCTTTTGTACCCCAAACACTTTTCAAATCAACATTTTTGTCCCAATAATCAAATCCAAAAGTATTCATTTTTTCAAAGAATATATCTGAATATATCAATTTTGTGTTGGTTATCATGGTTTTCATCCCTGTCTTGTTTGACAATTTATAATAAAATGTTTCAGCATTACTAGTGTTAAAACCTTGAAAGTATGAATATTTGTCATAAACGGTTCTAGAGCTCCCTTTTGGAGGTGTAGCACAATGTTCCCATTGATTATAATTTAAAACATTTCTTGGTTGTGCAGATTTATGCAAAAAACTGTTACCATAATGGTTGTAGCAATACATACTATCATAATTTGTAGAACCTTGCAAATAATCATGTTTTGTAAATTTAGCAGACATTACTAAGTCAGACATCATATTGTTTATACTTTCAAAGTCCCAATCATCAGCAAATGAGTTTGGTTTTGCAAAGTCACTCAAGGAGATCTTGATTTGGTGTGGATATTTCAGGATCTCGACCGGACCATAAATTTCATAGTCAGTGTTGTCCCAGGCTACCCCACCAGGTATCGGATTGGCTGTGAAGTTGGCTGAAGAAAGTTCTGGAGAAAGTTCTCTTTTCTCGACGTGTGAAGATGTGTGTGGTTTGAGGACCAAGTTGATGTTCTGACTTGCTGTGTCCATTTTAGCATATTTTCCCTCAATGAAGCGTCCCAAAGTAAATACCATGATGAGCCAAAGTATGAGGATAAATGCACCAAAACCCACCCAAAATTCAATCCATGGGGAAACCAGATATGTTTCTTTCAGTTGTTTCAAAAGTTCCTTAGCTTTGTCTTTAAAGGATTTTGATGATGGCTGTGTCTTTTGTTCGCTGAAACCTTCAGAGGAATCATCGAAGTTGATGAAGTAACCAGATGCAGTTCTGTCAATTGTTCCAATTGGTTCAGGATTTTTGTTTCTTGCATTTTCACTTGGAACTTCATTGTAGATTGGTGTGTCTCTGCTAAATGTTTTTATTTGGGTTTTCAGAGGTCTTAGTTCTATTGCATTGTTGCATAGTCCTTGTTGTTCTTCTGTAGGCGTTTCGAATGTGATGAGCCTCTTTGTTAGGACCTCTGTACTGGTAGCAAACCTTGGTGTTCTGCTACTTATTGGGAGTCCACTTGGCCTACCGTTTGTTATCGGCCACATGTTGTGGTTTTACCAGGTCGATGGATACAACTCGGTTCTCCTTTTTTCCAGCAAGTGGCGGTAGTACAACTGATCTTGTCCCGTTGACAGACAAGACAGGAACTGCTTTTCTGTAAGAAGGCCCAAATTCCTTCTTTACCGCGATCTTCTCCCTGACTAGATCCCCGACTTTTGGAATCCAGACAGGTCTTGCTGGGACAGGTGGTGATTCTTCAGTGGTTGTTGGCTGTTGTTTCAACTGTATGTTGCTCAGGTCTTTTCTTGTTTTGTTTAAGTCCTGCAAAATAGCCAAACGGTCTTTGACATCAAAGGTTTTTTCTATTACCACTGAAGTCTGACTATCAAGGTCAGAGATCAACATCCTAGTTCCGAATAATAATTCGTACGGACTGAATCCCTTCAGAGAATTTCTTGGCAAGTTATTTAGACTACGTTGGACACTTATTAGATGTTTGACCCACCCAGCTCCCGAACCTAATATCCTTTCTATTATAGATTGCTTTCTGCCTTGGTTTTTTCTTTACACCATCCCATACCCTCAGGAAGGAAGTGAGAAGATTCCCGCTGGGCTGTGCTCATTTGGCCATGTTTCCCCCCCAGGCTGGTTTGTCTGAGTGAAAGAAATGGTCGAACGTAGCATGCTCTTAGCGTATATGCCATTTAGACTCGCAAATCTTGTATAACAGTCCGGACGTCAGCCGAGTGCTGTGGATCTACATTATAAGTGGAAACTAGCCTGTATATGTTAATCGCAAGCCCTTCTTTTTGCTGGTAATATTATCTGCCTTGATACGACGAGGTATTAAACTGCTTCTCTCCCCACTGCGATCTCTGTTGCAGTTTGGGCAGTTTTTTACAAACATGGTGTAGTGCAGGCTCATGCCTGGCCACCAGTACCGTGATTGTAATTCTTCCAGAGAATCTTTTAATTTAAGGTGTCTGTGACCCTCGCCCATGTGTGCGTCTGCGATTAACAAGTTTCTCCTGTCCATGTTTGGAATCACTCTATCCCCCACTCCAGGGATTCGAGCAAAAGGGACGGAGTTTGCATCGATTATGTATGTATAATTGAGTGGATAGTTGATCGGTAACGCTGACCAGTCGCCTTTTGATGATGTTTTCACCGCCAGCATTGTTTCACCGTCAATGTATTTTAATGTACGCTTTTTTCGATCTAC
Source organism: Lissotriton helveticus (assembly GCF_964261635.1). Classification (NCBI taxonomy): domain Eukaryota; kingdom Metazoa; phylum Chordata; class Amphibia; order Caudata; family Salamandridae; genus Lissotriton; species Lissotriton helveticus. Next base: position 372,336,807 of record NC_136065.1, read on the forward strand.
GGGAGCCAATTTAGTGGCTGCCGCTGCGGCTGTTTCAGCCAATGAATTCCCTACAACGTGAACGCCATCACGTTGATGACTCAGTGAGTGAGTCACGTGAGTCTTTGGTAGTTCTTTTTTCAAAAGAGCTACTTGTTCCCAGAGCAGTTTCTGCTTTATTGGTGCATCTGTGTCATCTTTGTAACCGTTCTGAATCCATGTCTGCAAATCCTTGTTATATGCTTTGACGCAGTAATATGAATCAGACACTATAAGTGTCGGGAATTCGCGATCCGCATTATCTAGCGCCATTTTCAAAGCTATTATTTCAGTTTGTAGTTCTGAATTAGTTTCTACTGAGTGTGATTTTGTTAATAGAGGTTTTAATATACCTCCGCGCCACACTTCTTTTGTAATCTCACATGTGGGGTTGTATGCATGTTCTCCCCAAACGGAGGGTTGAGCATGTCCGTCTGTATAGATTACACAGGCGTAATGTCGTAGAGGCAGAATGTCGATTGGCAGAGGATACGTCTTTTCATATTTTAGATTTTTTAATTCTTCTAGTTCTCAAAAAATTGTCAACCAGGCTATACTTGATAATTCATATCCTTCGTATAGAACTTTTAGATGGGCAATTCTGGATTTTTTGAAGTTGAATTTGTAACCCTCTGCAGCGAACCCAAGTATTATGGTGTTCACTCTTTTCAAGTGAGTCTCCAAGTCATCATCTGTTAAGTAAATGTCATCGACATAAGATAATGCTTCATCATCATATAGTTGTAGTAATTCTGTTACTCTCGCTGAGAATACCCCTGGGCTGTTCTTGTACCCCTGGGCTAACCGACAGAATTGTTTTTGAGTGCCATTTACTGAGAATGCAGTTAAAGATCTGCTCTCTGGTGCTATGTTTTGACAAAAGAATCCATTGGAGATGTCCAAGGTTGTTTTGTATTTTTTGCGCACTATGTTATTCATTAGTGCAGCACTGTGTGAGTTTTGCACTGCAAAGGTTTTGCAACATGTGTTAAGGTGTCGGTAATCCAAAACTAGACGGTATGAATTGTCTGGTTTGGAGACCGGAAACAAAGGATTGTTCATTTGTGAGGTGCAAGTTTCAATCACCCCCTGGTATTCTAGCTGGTCTAGTATTTCATTTACCTGTTTTTTAGCTTCTTGCTTAATTGGGTACTGCCTTTGTGCAGTTGGTTGTGATTTTAACTGGATTTTGTGAGGAGGAGAATCCTCATCCCATCCTACATGATTTTTATATAAAGCAGGTGCTAAGGCCACTGCCCACTTTCTAGCAAGTGTGTATTTTTTATGAATCGGTATTTGATTCGAGAAGGCAGGCATAATTACTTCTTCGCCATGAGGGCACTCCCTGACAAACTCTGGTGGCCAGTCTTTTTCAGCTAGAAGGATGTCATAGCCCTTGGATAGGTTATCCCAAAATAGTCCCCTTATTTTCCTAGTCTTATCACCCTCTATACGTAATATTATCTCGTATATCTTGTGGGGCTTGCTAACTCTGGTATCTGCAGTTTCCACTTGAAGGTATTCATTCGTGTCCACTATCTCCAGATGATTCATAAGGACTTTGCGAGCTATGCTCACCTCTGCTGCGCTGTCTAGCATTGTCTAAGCCCACTCTCCGTTTTTCAGTTGTGTCCTCAGTATTCTCAGCATTGTTAACTACCTTGATACTGGCTACCTTCTTTTTTGGAAATTGTAATTTCTTTTTCAGTTGAGCAGGTTCCTTGTCTTTGGACTTGGCGTGCTCTTCTGATCGTCCTCTTCTTTCCGATTTCTGCGAGGAATTCTGAAAAGATTGAGAGGGACGTGTATCAATGTCTTGATATCTATCAGGTTTTTTAATATTATCCCTATTTCTAAGGTTATATCTATTCCCAGAGGGGTCACTCTGGGGTGACCTTTGTCTCGGGTTTGGAGATTTCTCTCTTCGCCTAGGCGACCTTCCTCTGGACTGGAATTTCTTTTCTTTAGGATTGGATTGTTTGTTTCCATCCCAGTTCTTTTTTGGTGAATTATTATTATTGTTAAAAAACGTTTTTTCTGGACTTGTAGTCAGTTGCGGTTTTACTGGTATTCCACCTAGACTATCTCTGCCTAGTTCTTCATAGGATTTTTCTATGATTCTGGCAATTTCAGCTGGTTGGTCTGCTATATCCGTCTCTTTTAACCTCTGGCGGATCGCCACGTTCGCTGCTTCACCTTTTATGTTGGCTAGTAATATAGCCGAGACCTGCTTGAAGTCTTTCAGTAATTTCATACCAAGAGTTAAAGCAGGTTCTGGACCGTATTCATCTTGAATTTGTTTTAGCACATCTGGTATTACCGAAATGGATGGAACACCGTGCGTTTTTGTGTAGATGGAAGCAAAGACTGTACCCCAAGTGTCACAGTCCTCAATGTGTGGTGCGATTCCCATTGGGAGACATATAGTCAGAATCCTGTGTTTTTCCAGCGGGGTGGTGTCAGGAAACACCGCCTCTATTTGGGTAATTTTCTGTGCCAACCAGAATGGTATTTGTTCCCGTTTAGCTGGAACCTTACCTAGGCAGGATTGGATGTTCTGTGGTGTAATTTTATTTGTGTTCCCCTGGTGTGGGGTCAGCTGTGGTAGTTTAATCGCTGGCTGAATTGTTGAAGTCCGCATTACATACTGAACTAATTGTCTATGAATTTTTAGTAATTGTTTCAGCTGTGTTAATAATTCAGCTGCAGGCATCCTATCGATGTCTGGATGTGGTGTGTATCCGGCTAGGACCGGCCACGTTGCTCCTGGTCTTCCTAAAGGACCGAGCCTTGTAATGTGATTATTATGTTTTAGGGCGCCATCAAATAAGAGCAAATGCTCTTGGAATTTGAGTGGTACTTCCACCTCCTCGAAAGGAGTGTAAATGTCAGGAGGTTCCTCTACTTTGTAATAGTGGAAGTACTTTGTTACAGCATTTGCTGCTGGAAAATGTATCCATGTATAGTATACCTCTGTCTGCCGATATTCGTGTGCCTCAATTACGAATATGACTGTGCCACCTCTAGGTGTCAGTCCATTTTCTATAAGTTTTAAGGTTATAGATCTCCTTTTGGCGACCTGGATGAGTATTATATCCGGGTCTGCTGTTTGCATGGTAGCATCAGCATCTGCTATTTCAGTAGCTAATCTAATTGCCTCTCTTTCATCATCACTCTCTGCCATTTTACAGACAGGATGGTATTATGTTTGTTTGCAGATCAGGTTTCTTATGGAAACAGAGATTAGATGCACAATATTCTGGAACTGTTTTATCCTTCAACGTTGACTTGACCAAAAACCATACATAGGAGTTCCCTCCTGCGAGGTTTTGGAGGATATAACCTTTCACCCACTCCAGACGTCTTTGGAGTATTTGGGAAAAGGGGTCTGAGTGAGAAAGCACGACTGAGTTACTCTAAATGTCTTACGTTAGTTTTATCGCCCTTTCCAAACACGTTGGGCGCCATGTAGTGTAGCTCCTATTTTCCCAATAGGCTCTGCGCATTGGAATAGTACCTACAGCAGTAAAGGCCTAGACCAGACGTTAACTAGGTCTACTACTGTCGATACTAGACTTAATTTTTGGGTTTGCCAGCTAAGCTCAGAGTTCGCTAGAAACTTTCTCGAATGTTCAAGGAAGGATTAACTCCCCTGATTAGACAAGAAGGGATTTAGTTTCTGACAACCATAGAACATGACAACTTTGCTCTCCCCTAATCAAGAGTCAATCTCAAGAGTCGTGTGAGCACAAGGCAATTATTTTACTCAGTCAGTACGTGCATTCTTAGTCTCATCAGAATGTAGAGAAAAGGAAGAGACGGGCGTGTTCAATAAAAATGTGTTATTTATTGATCAGTCTCTTTTCTCGTACAAGAGAAATGGATCGATATTATTGCAATACTTATAGTTAAGTAAAGTGCATACATTAAAAGCAATAGTATAAAATAATACTGTAAAAACATTGATATGGTTTCTGAGCCATATGATGTTTTAAAATGATTAAAATATATTTACATACACATATACATTTGACTAAACGTACTCAACTGGTGTTTCTAAATACGCCTACCCCGTGTACCTGACCTAAGTCTAATGCGTGGGCGGGAATAGAAAGTTACAGTTTAAGTTAAGTTTGTTTTTGCCAAGTGAATAACTAAAGAATTCTCTGTGAGGGGTTATTCAGTTCTGTACCTGGAATTTAGGATGGATGAGGAATGGTATCTCTTTCTCTGCTCTCGATATTCCAGGCTGCCTGCGAGGGCTGCCCAGAAGCGCCGGTGCTGGGTCTCTCGGCTTGAGATAGCAGCGCGTCTCTCAGCGCGTCAGGAAGGCGGGGCTGCTGCCAGCGGGGTCTGCTTCTGCTCTCGGCTTCGGCAAGTATGGCTGCTCCGTCTTGTCACCACGCGTGTGTTTGCATAGGGCAAGGTCGGCAATATTTATACCTTAAAGGTGCCGGGATTGACGTAAGGATGGACATAGGTACGTCAATAAAGATGTCATACGACTTGCTCGTTAGCACATTCTTTACTAAAGTTCTCTGTGAAATCAAAACAATGGCCGCACGGATTTTCCAGGTTGTCATAGGTTTGATTTGTTATGAGAACGTCGTATGCCTTATCAGGGGCTGGAGGAATGTCGCTTGTCTAATTAGATCTCAAGCGTTATGACCTAATCAGATAACACGTTCCTGTGCCGTAGTGTGACTGCGTCAGATAACGGTATCTGCATCATGGGGGATTTCTTGCCTCATGGGCTGACTGTTAGTTAACTTGATAGTTAGTTTAACCAGAATAGGGTCAGGAATAGGGGGACTGATTCAGAACCTATAGAAATACACGACAAGACCTTGAGAGAGTTTTTGATTCTCTTGAATGGGACTACCTCTTCGCATCTATAGCTAGATATGGCATAGGATCCCACTTCCGTAATATGGTTCGGCTGCTATGCTTACCCCCGACAGTCCGAGTCAGTACGAGTCCTTATATTTCAGACCCTATAGAAGTGAGAAGTGGGACAAGACAAGGCTGTCCGTTGTCCTCTCTCCTCTTTGCCCTTGCAGTTTAACCACTAGCAGCATACATTTTCTCAAACGTTGACATGGGTGTCACCCTGGGGGATGGCACACACATAGTCTCGTTATATGTTGACGACCTGCTGTTGTATGTGCGAGATCTTAATGCGATACCGCCCTCCTTAGATCTAGCACTAACACTATTCGCGAAAGCATCGGGCTGCGGGTTAACGCTGCAAAATCCATTCTCTCTCCTTACCTGCAGGCAACCTCAGACCTAGGATACTCCCTTGGAGAAGTCCCTGTGACATGGTGCACAGATACTTTCAGATACCTGGCGGTGCGCGTATACCGTACCAAGGAGGATCTATTTGAGAGAAACATAATTACTACACTACTGCCATTTAGTCGCAAATGAGATTCTGGAAGACCCTCCCATTAGCTGTCTCTGGTAGGATTGCTCTCACAAAGATTTGGGTCCTCCCTCACCTCCTCTACTACTTCACTACTCCACCTATCGTCATCTCCCCTTCCTTTTTCTGCAAATGGGAAAAGAAAATCAGGGATTTTATATGGGGAACGCCGAGGCACAGAGTCTCTATGAGGAAACTATATTTGGCAATAGAACAGGGGGGTATGCTGTGCCCAACTTCGAACACTATTATCTAGCCTCCCATTTGCAATGGATAGCCCGATGGCTGTCTTCCCGGAACCTAGCAGACACTGCTTCATTATATCCCCCAGTACTACATCATACCTTGCTTAGTATATTCATCCATGTGCGAAACCCAGAGCCCTGAGAGAGTTTATACTCACCATAGCATACAAATGCTTCTGCAGATGCCTCTTTCTCGCTAGGGACATCACGCCGTATGCCCCAGCCATCTCCTTATAGGGAATGCCATGAGGAGACACATACACCATGGCAGAGGAACTGGGACACAGAAGGCATTCAAGACACCGGGGACCTTTATCTGGATAGCTCCCTCATTCCATACGTAGAGCTTATGTCTGAGGACAATATGCACCCTGGACAATTCTTATTACATCGTGAGCTCATAGCCTCCCTGTCATCCAAATGGGGCAATCTCGTCTTGGAACCACTCACGCACCATACGTGATGGGAAATGGGGGGCACCTGACACGTTGGTTCATGTCGTCTCTTCGCCAACATACAGGGATTGACCTTACCCCCCTAAGACAACATTGGGAGGAGGATCTGGGGCGCGCATTCACAGATAAGGAGTGGACAACCTCTCTGGAAGGCCCGACACGTATCCCACGCAATCAGCGTTTCATGCAGATTCAATTTTTCATACTGCATCTGGCATACTTAGCCCCAGCTTAATAAGTACTTCCACCGAACCGACACAGCCTGCACTAGATTCTGCTTGTCAGATGCAGACAAACTTCACATCTTGTGGCATTGCCCTGCTCTAGGTGAATACTGTCACTAACGTAGTGACTACACTGGCCAATTGCACAAAACACAACATTCCCTTTCGCTGGGAGGTATATATGCTACATCTTTTTAGCAGGAATAAGAAAAACAGGGCAACCTCCCAATTTCTCAATTTGGGCCTAATCGCAGCAAAACGCTTGATCACCAAGAGGTGGAAATCTCCGATAGCCCCCCCACAATAGCCTGGCACTGATCACTACTCAAATGGGCTGGGGCAGAGGGGATGGCCCTGCGTAGAGAAGATCTAGTGGGTCTTCATAAGTTTCTCCTGGCGAGTCACTGGGGGAATATAGTGTTAGACCTACAGGGCCTTGATACTACCACAGAGGAACTCCAGGAGAGAGCACAATGCCAGTCAAACTCACAATCAGACTCTGAGACTATACATACAGAGGACCAGGAAGAGCTGACCCCCACTCACACAGCTTAGCCGCCTACCTCAGAAGGCTATCACCAGTAACTTCTAGCAGGACTCTCTCTTTCCAACACACCAGGCAACATGCCTCAGGCGAACCCCCAATCCCTGATTTGATTACTTTGTCCTCATTTTGTTGTATCGCACGCCCACAGTTCAAATGGGTAATGCATCATGTTCAAACATAGACACGTGGTATACCACAATGTCTCATCAAAGTCATTAGTGTAATTGTAATGCAACTTTCGAATTGTCACATCCACCAGCGGATGAGACTCAACGGTAAACTGTACCATGAACTGCATTGCCTCAATACTGTTATGAGATATGATGTCATTACATTGTTAGTATTGTACGAGAAAATAAGAAATGCCAATAAAAAGAATTAAACAAAAATAAATGAATCCAAAGTCGAGTTTGTTATCCAAAGATCTTTGATTGCTGTGGTTGAGAAAAATCTTCGCAGGCTTCATTACAGACTTGGGAACAGGGAGCATATTTACTAAGGTTTAACGTAACGCTTGGAGGCAAGGAGGCAAGAAAAGTTGCTGCCCTGCGTTGTGTGAAATGGAGAGAGCAGAAATTTTCTATATCTACTAAAATATGGTGGGAAACATCCTTTACAACGCAACTGTTACAACGAACTACCATTACGACGCAACCATTACAACGCACGTCATTACAACGACTTGCGCTGGGGGGCGCTCTAGGATAGGGAACAGTTTTAATTTACTATCCAACACCTTCCCTACTATCCACGGGGACTGGAGTTGGAATAGTAAATTAAACCATTCACTGTCCAGCACCCCCCAACGCAAGTCGTTGTAACGGCTTGCGTTGTAAAACTTGCGTCGTAAAGGCATGCGTTGTAATAGCATGCGTTGTAACGTCAGACATCCAATATGGTGCACTTCTGCCCCCACTTTTGAGCTGGTGCACTGCGTGTAGCCTAGTGCCAATGCAGGCGCCTTTGTGCCATGGTTCGAGGCTGCCTGTGTTAGGAGCAGGCTTGTTTTGGTGTAGGAAGGGTTACCTTCCTGCACAAAAGCAATCCTTGAAGGCATTTTCCTTTTTCAATGTGTGATGTGGAATCCATCACACATAGAAAAGGGAAGTAACAATGAGAAATAAAGATATTTCTCCTCATCATGCTTGGGTCTGGGATGCGCACCATTTTGACGCATTCCCAGGTTCATTTAGTAGCTGAAGTAAATCTGGGGATGCTCCAGAATCAATGGGTGACTGCTTAGGAACACACATGCTCCACCCACTGAACACCTCTCAGCTTGAAATGGAATGTAATACAGAGCAAGCAGCTACTTTACATTACAGTTCTTTACAAAGCCTCGCAAGGCCATTCAAATCAAGCCTTGCGTGGCTTTGTAAAATTCCAATAAGGCTTTGCATTGCTCTCTGTCACCTTGCGTCACTCAAGGGTGACACAAAAGCTAAGTAATTCTAGGCCTTGGTTCCCCAGTCCTGAAAAATGAATGAATAGATCCCGAATGGGGCAGGGATAGCATACACCTTGGCTGAGGTCCAAATAAATAGAAACAACAAGACTTTTCTGGTGGGGTTTCAGAACCTTTGTGACTGGGTTTTTAACCCCCAATGTGGCCCCTGAAGTTCATGAACCCATGCCAAGAGACCACAAACCCAAGGCAAGTGTCTAGTTACGAGTTAGAGAGGGTTTGTGAAGCTGATGGCAGGGTCTACAAACCCTTAATTTTTTTGTAATAAAAAAAAACAGTGTCTGGCAAAAATCCAGGGCCTTTGGTCAAGACCTGCTACACATTGCCTTCGGCTGCATACATGTGGGGTTGTCCTCCTGCAGAGGTTGTGCATACACCAAATGCAATGCTTATGACCTCATAATATTTATACCAATAAATAACAAATTTCTAAAAGTGCAATATATTTATATAACAAAACAATACTATACTACATTTGTAGGCTTATCTTTCATAGTATTAAGGGTAATGTGGTATGTAATCTCATATGTAAGATTACTTAAAATATTTATAATTAAATCTGTGACATAAAGAGTGAGGTAATGAGCACTGCATTTGGTGTAGAAGTTATGGTCTGCATAGCTGTTGCCTTAGTTATGAATTGCAGGCATAATGATAACTTGTTAATTTCAGTGTTTTCATAACCATAACAACACTTAAACTGTTTTTTTCAGCAAAGTTTTGAGTGTTTTTTAAAACCTACATTTAGGTGTTATAACCAAAGATAACCATAACTTCACTTTACCTTTGGTTTTTTCAGGGAAGTATAAATCTATACATGTATGTACATGTGTGTGCAGTAATGTCCATATCAACGTTTCTATTAAAAAGCCATTTTTTGGTCTAGCCTACAGACAGCTTTAGCTGGATATGCATACAGTGGGGATTGGCTCTGCCCCTGCTCTTGATTGTATCACTTTTTTGTATATATCATTTCTCTGCATCTTATTCAATGGTTTTCCTACCTAAAAATAACCCACCAAAATGTGATGTTATGGTGTGCAAAGCACAATGTACAACCAGTGGCGTTACATAAGTCCCTGTTGACCCCGCGGTGCGGGGGGGGGGGGGGGTGCCTGAGCTCCAGGGGGCCCCCTCATAAAAAAGTGGTAGGTGGTGGGATAGGGAGGAGGGCCGTCCTCTATGTACTTTGCAGGGGGGCAGGGGCGGCTCTAGGCTCATGGCGGCCCTGGGCAGGGAGTGTAGGTAGAGGGCCCCGGAAGAGGGGGTCCGGGCAGGGCAGAGCCCCCCCGGAGCTCAGGATTGTGTTTTAATAGGGGCGTGGCGGCCCCTGGGGTTTGGCGGCCCTGTGCAGTTGCACAGCTTGCACATGCCTAAGGCCGCCCCTGAGGGAGGGGCCCTCACCCTCAGGTTTCGTTATGCCTCTGTGTACAACTTAACCGATGGCCCTGCCATGTTTGTTCTTACTAAGAAGATTCTTTTTGCGTTCTTTCTGCAATGGTTGTACTAACTATGTGAGAGGCTTCAGCTATGGTGTACATTGTGCCTTGCATACCATAACGGAATTTCAGTGTGGTTTTTGTTTTCGTTCTCTGAATCATACTTAACCTCTAACTATTGTTTTTTCACTAATTATATATGATTTTGAGTTCCCTTTACACCAGATACAGCAGAAAGAGTTTAACAGTGTCCAGCCAATTGCTAGACACTGGCAACTTTCCCCACAGCGTGGTCCCAGCAATAAACCATGGACCAATGAAAGCCAGGACAATGGTGGTCACTGAAAATCAGGAATCACACATCTCTTAAAAAAACATAAACCAGTTATTTCAACTGTAATGGGTATTTACTCCAAACCACTACACAGAGAGCAAAGCCCACTAAGCTGCTCTGGAAATCCTTACCAGACATAAAGAGACTGTTGTGCCAGACATGTTTGGCATTCATAGACACACGAAACACCGTTATTGAGTGATTTGTAACCAGCCTAGTGATTCCCAAACTTTGAGGGCTTCTTCTTGATTGCGAAGCCTGCTGCATAGAGAAACACTTGTCTCTATGGGAGCCTGGAGTGGGATATTCAGCATGAACATGCACTGCTGCCATTGTCAAAAGAGTATACCACAAGAATACCAAGTTTACATATTGTGCTAAAAAATATGGAGCCAGAATACCAACTACAAAAATAACCCCAAGTAAAGTATTTGTAGGTAAGTTTGCTATCCTTAATACCACGTATAGGTACCCTGATGATATATATATATATACATCTTTCAAGGTAGGTAGAGGTGGAGTTAACAATAGTTAATCTATACTCACCCATATAAAAGTGTCTACACAATATTTTTGTAGTCAGTATTCTGGTTACAAGATTTCTACAACATGATATTTTTGCCTGCTTTTCTGACATAAAACAGACAAGTGGTAAACGTAATGGGGAAACCCAGTGTCCCTCAGAACCTGGGTACACGTACTTTAAAGAAAACAATGGTTCTGTCTGGGTTTCAGTTACTTAGGACAAGTAGCAATAGCTTACTTAAAACAAATATGAAGGATTTGCACAGAAAAACAAATAGAGATGTAACACACACCAAAAACCTTTTTGAATCAATAATGTATTAAGAGAAAATCAATTGATAAAGGCTGTCGCAATTTACAATTTCAATTGCAATGTGAAGTACGTGACTGTGGTGAAACAGTGACATGTGGTGAATGGTGATAAAAATAGTCCACTATATACAGAAACAATTGTATAAAATATTGGGAGGGGGAAGAAAGAATTCATAAATATCCTTATTATTAGCATATATGCTTAATCATCCAATGACGAATGGGACTGTGATCATAAGCGTTGTGTAGACATATACAATACGCCGATGTTTCAACCCTGTGTATCGCGCAAATGTGAAAATGCATCAAGGCGGGTCTTCCACCCGTGGTTATTTACGGAAGGAGCCTTGAATTCCAGATCACGAAACACATCGAACTGGCATGAATGCAATTATACTATCAAACAATAAATCGCTCATACAAGATCCTCAAGCAAAGGACCTTGAAAGTGTTACAGAGACAAGAAAATCACAGGCACAGCTTCCTTGTGAGGAGGACACATTAATCACATTAATACATTTTTATTTTATCATTTCTATTTTATATAATTTTGTATCTATTCAGACACAGTGAAGGGAGATTCCATTTCGCCTATTTTCTAAAACTGGAAAATCCCACAGAGACAAGGATGTGAAAAAGCATGTTTGTTGTCAAATAAAAGTGCATTACTTTTTCAAATATGAATGGATGTCAGTGCAAGCTGGCAGAGGTCTTATCTTTAACCGGGGCCTAGTTATGCTAAGTTGAACACATCTTAAAAACACCCCTACACTACCAACCCCCGTCTCCCCTGTGTGTGTGTGGGTCTTGGCACTGACAAGGAAATAGAGGCCCAGCTGACAGCAGCTCCTTTAGTGCTCTTGTCAGCGCAGTGTTAGCACTCCGCTCATAGTATGAGGACAGTGAGTGTGGCGTTTAGGTTGAAAAAAGGCGAAACCCCTGGAAAAATGATGTGTGAGAGTGCCAGGATGCCAGGTAAGTGTTTTTGTATTTAAAAGAGGAAGGGTGAAGGAAGGGAATTCACAGAAGATGATGTGGATGGGTGTTAGTAGGCCTGGTAAGAGTTTTGCACTGGGCAAGTCTGAGAATAGGTATAAACAAAGGGGTGCTGGGCATTATGCCAGGAGATTATTTTATTTTTGGGGAAAGAAGGTTAGGGGTGACGGTATTATCCAGGGTTGCAGCTGAGAAGTATTTGGGGTTTTTACTTTTTTTAAATCATTAGTTGTACTAAGCAAAGTAAAAACTGAGAGCAGATTTACAAGCCCATTGTGACACTTTTGTGCCACTATTGCGTCACTTTTGTGACGCAGCGGTGACGTAAACAATGCCGTCAATATATAACATGACGCATCTAGGGAGATGCGTCACGTTGTAAAGCCCTGAATCACATTATCCCTGCGTCAGGTTTAATGTATGCAGGGTGGGCGTTCCCACACAGGAAAGCCTCGTAAAGGTGACGCATTAAAATCTACAAGATTTCAATGAGCCACTTCTAGGAAGCCACTGCGTCAAAATCTTATGACTGCTTGAAGCAGTCATAGGAGTGACACAGTGCAAAAAGTATAGGCCTCCCCCATGCATTGATGTTGTTGCGTCGTGCTTGTGACACGGCTTCAGCAATGCTTAACTTTTGGGCCAACAGATGCATCAGAATTTCTGATGCATCTGTCAATCCTTGCGCCATTGTGTGCCACATTGTAAATACGGTGCATCCAAGGTGGTGCAAGGGTATCGAAGGCTGGCGCAGGGAAATTGATGCATCTTTACAGATGCAGCAGTTTCTTGTAAATCTTCCCCAAAGGACTTATAATTTATCCAAAAAAGACCCCAGAACATTGTGCTCCAAGGCCCACTGAGGGCCGGGTGATAACGGCAGACAAGAACATCCACTATTATACATAGTACAAAGCATTCCTTTACCACTTGGGAAAATACACTTCTGCACATTGATAAGAAATACAATGTATAATATGTAAGAGTGCATTTCTAGTCTAAGGGTCTTTTACATGTGGTTGGAATTTGTCATGTTTAGAGGCCACAACTAGAATGGGGCTATGGGAGCATGGTTGGGTCAAGGAAGCCAATATATCTCTGAAAGCCTACAGCTCAATCGGAGAATGTTAGATTTGTAGAATGGCCATGGCGATAGCTCAGATCCTAAACACACAGCAGATACAACGTGGAAAGCAGTAGTGCATGCTTCTCTCACACACTGTGAATATGGGACGCACCCCTTTCCCTTTGTCCAGTTTCGCGCCGGAGCTGGGGCTGGAGTGCCCCAGCACCGGTTTGAACTGGACTATGCATGGGACACCTTGTGTGCCCCAGGCAGTGTCTCATTTCATTCAGCCCTCCCTGCCCCAATCCACTATCTCCTGTCTGGGGTGGTGCTAGCACCTCCCTGTGACAGGAAACCTATTGTCCAAGCCTCCCTCGCTGGAAGGACTCCCAGCAGCAGGAGGTCAGACTTGTGTCTGTGGCAGCAGCATCCATTTTGTGATGCTGAGGCTCTGGTTAACGTTAACCGGGATTAATGGAAGTAACATGTCTTTTCCCTCTAGAAGGGTGGAATGCTACCCCCGTCACCAGAACTGGCAAAGGGGTAGTATTACAAAGCGCATGACACCTTACATGACATGTTTTGATAAAGCCAAACCAAAGTTAGCAATAACCGCGAGGATCATAATGCACTTAAGAGTATATGGTATGGCAATATCCTGGAACAGCTATAAGGACATTGTTCCGAAAGCTGCAGACAGGCTCAGCTCATGCTAGAGCACCATCTCACATAAAACAAAGCACTCTGCCTTCAGGATTGTTAAAGCCTGCCATAGGAGTGACTTATAGGTGTATATGTGTCCAGATATAAGGTTAGACATAGGTATACTATATCTAAGCAAGGGGTGATTACACGACCTTGCCCCAGCTGAGTGATCAGCCAGTTGTGTCAGTTTGGATGGCCAGCCAGGGGTGGCATAATACATGCTGCAGCCCCTGGTAGGCCTTGGATGTACCTATGCCCTGGGTACCTATGGTACACTATACAGGGGCTGATAAGGTGACCCAATTTCAATTGGAGATGTACCTAGAGTACATGGAGTCCATTTTGCAGTGAGAGTAGATAGCCTGGGGTCCTGATTAGCAGGATCCCAGGCAACTAAGTCGAAAACCAGCTAAACACAAGGCAAAAAAATCTGGGGTAACCATAGTCAGATATCCATCCTCCTACAAGCCACAACTATGACTTCATTGAATATAATATGAAAATCCTTCAGTTGTGAAATGATGAGACTGTGAAAGATCTTTAAGTAGTCTCTTAAGTTACATCACAGGCAGTGAATGGTGGCACTGCTGCAGAGTTAAGATTTTTTTTTCACACGGAGTTAGATGACAAAAATGCAGAGCCTGATAGGGACCCACCTCAACATCTACTTTTTAGAACTGCCAGTGCTCAGCACCGGGGAGACGCGGCCCACTTAAAGTCCTGGACCCAGAGTTACTGAATGCTTTACTGGGTAGTTTTTTTTTATTTCAATGAAAAACACTGACATTTTCTGCCTGCTCTCAGCTTGATAGTTCACTAGGGGCGTTGTGCATTGGGCTCAGTGGTCGAAGTGGGAAAAAAATAGTAGGGGAACTGTGGGTGGAGCATCAGGTGGCGGGAATAACCAGAGGATTGGGCCAATGGGCGGAGTCAGAGGTGTGGCTAGAAAGAGCATAACATACTAACTGTTAGTATGTTTGGCATTTCACTGACCAGTTACAGCTTATACCATTATTTAATACAACCAATGGATAGACGTTTATTTGAGGTTTAGTATATGAGTTATGGACATTAAAATACATTTACAATGTGGGATAGGTTTTCAAGCACAGAATGTCCCAACTACGTTTATAAGTAAAACCAGAAGCCATTTGTCTCCAAGCCATGCAGCTGCTTTCATTAGTATTCTCCTCCCTATTTCTAACCATTTCTGAACAAAAAATGTGGGTTTAAATTCTATGACAGGACGCCCCATGTATTGGGGAGTACTGTTGATTACATCATTTTGTGCACCACGGTCAATGCAAAATTGTAGTCCTACATTTTGTAAATGCTTCACGCAACATGTTATGAAGCCAGCATTAGATGCCTCTTAGTTTCCTGTTATTGTATCTAGAAATAGCACTCACAAATGAATATATACACCTAAAACAACCCAGACCTGTTGGTTTTACATTTGCTTTTAGCAATATCAGATGAATGAGATACAACTATTATATTAGTAATTTGGGTAATTACTACTCAAGTTAGTTAGCAATGAGAATTGCAAATGTATCAAATCTGAAATTATGAGACTCAAACATTGCTAGAGTCAGAAATAGGTAGTGGTCCTTGGATTATCGCAATCAGTTATTTTCTCCCCTTCAGACTACTATCCTCTGCACTCACTATTAGACACCTTCATCCTTTGTCTCTCCACCAGCACTGTAGATGTCTAGAAATACCACCCAACAGAGACTGCATGAGAGAAATCCAAACAGGAATGGCAACATATACTAGTTTGCAAATGTTTTTCACATAATTATAGTTCTGCCATATTTGCCACATAATACTTTATCTGATGCATAATCTGATGGTTTTAACTAAAGAATTGTTTGAAGCTCAAACAGATCAAAACAGTGTGCCTTGTGTTGCTGTGAAGTGGAGGGCCCTTTACAAAGGTTGACTGGCCACCGTTCTCACTGTTGCATTTGTATATTAAACTGGTATTAATGAGGCGAAAGCTTTGCAGAGACTGTTAGTATGTGTAAAAATGCCAAAATAATAAAGTATCAGAAAATGTACCACATTACGCTGCAGACTTTCTTTGCTGCATAATTTAGTCAACACTGCAACATCATTTTGTCCTCCGTTGCTGCATGTTCCTCGTAAATATGCTCCTTAGTTTGGTGTGCGTGCCATTCCTTCATTTCGTACCTCAACAGCCATCTCAGCCTCTACACCCCCACCCGCCAGCTCCGCTCAGTAGACCGCGCCCTCGCCACCGTTCCTCGCATCCAAAGAGTGACCGCCGCCGGCAGATCATTCTCCCACCTCGCTACCAAGACATGGAACACCATCCCCATCCACCTACGGCAGACTGAAGACCTTCTGACCATCAGAAGACTTCTCAAGACCTGGCTCTTCGAACAGTAGCAGCCCCCCCTAGCGCCTTGAGGCTCTCATGGGTATGTAGTGCACTTTACAAATGCTATGGTTGATTGATTGATTGATTGATTCTGATCCCTGGTGAGTTGCACTACTACTGCTGGAACAAGTCCAATGGAGGCACCAATGGGTGAGGCGGACTGGCCTCAAGGGTCCTGGGTCCTGTGACCTCAGTGACAAACTCACTGTTGATCTAGGGTGTGCTGCTTCTTAGGCCTGCCCACAAGAGTGGAGGTGAACTTTAGTATGGATTGTGGTGAACAGGGCTTCAAAGTTAACCCTCACTGGCCACCGGTAGAGTCCACCTGCTAGTGCTAAGACACCAGGACTTCTATGGTCTAGTGAGTCCGTCTAAGATCTAGTTGGGGAATGTACTCCCTCAGGAGAGTGGTCTAGTGGACTGGTCATGAAGCCTGATCCTGGTTCCTCAGTTCCAAATTCAGCAGCTCTGGCCATAGTGCCACATCCTGCC
This sequence comes from Lissotriton helveticus, assembly GCF_964261635.1. Classification (NCBI taxonomy): domain Eukaryota; kingdom Metazoa; phylum Chordata; class Amphibia; order Caudata; family Salamandridae; genus Lissotriton; species Lissotriton helveticus. Next base: position 372,353,462 of record NC_136065.1, read on the forward strand.
CCCGAACATCTTTCTGCCCCACTGAGAGAAACTTGCACTGCCTTCAGCTACAACCCAATTGTGCCCTGTTATAAACTCCAGGATGTGACTCAATTCAAATTATGCACTGCCTGAAAAAAGTAACAACATCATGGAAAAAGCAAACACTCATAGGCAATGCAAGATATGTAAAGCATGCGAAAATTAGCAGGAACAACATGGTTACCTTAACGCTTTTACACTCAATTTTCCAGAAATAAATTAGTGTTTTTTGCCTCAAACATTAAGGACATGAATACAGGTCTCTTCCTGTACACAGGTGTGATTTTGTTGCACTCATGGGCAGCAAGTAAGGGGTTAATCAGGGCTTAGAAAATAAAGGGACTCTTCAGGAAAATCTGATCTGACTCACAGAAACCCACAAGGGCTCCTCCACATTTATGACAGCCAGCCAACTGCTCAAACATCAACATTATGTATTTGAGTGTCCTGCAAAGGATACCTTTTGAACTGTCTGGCTTGGCTAACTCTCTTACCCACAAAAAACTTGGGGGAGCCCGAGAGTAAGGGCAAAATTAATTTTTCATTCGGGAAGTGAAGGATACATCCAACTTTATTTTTCTTGATGACACAATAGTATGGTAGTGATACTGTAAAGAGTCACTCAAAAAACTTCACAAACCTAAGAGGTTCCATAAGCAAGACCAATTGGTTTTGCCAATGCTTGTTTAGATATCTCATTTGCTAAATGGAGCACTTTTAATTTGGTGCCAGACAGGGCCGAACTGGGAACCCAAAGCAGCCCTGGCAAATTTTGTCGATCCCCTTTACGGTGTGTTGCAAACAAATGCAGCAAGCGAGCCTGACCACTACAAAGGGTATATGGGGAGAGGGTGGTCTCTTCCCAAGAAAAGTTTAGAAAAAATTACATAAATGGAGCATTCTACAAAACATTTTACTATATATTCAATTGTGTTAGAGGTGTGGCGCAGCGGCAAGGGCGGCTGACACTGGAGCACTGGGCTCACGGTTCGCTCTCCGTCACCAGCTCAGTCCAGCACCATGTGACTCTGGGCAATAGCTCGCTTAATCTTCCCGATGGCCCCCTGCACCTTGAGACCCTTAAGGGTGATTAGTTCACGCTTTACAAATACCGTGTTTTATTAGCTTTTAGAGCACAGTAAATGATCACCTTACTGTGCACCACTATACGACAATCTTGTTTGGGCTCTTTCCTCACTATCAGCCCCGAACACTTCCCCATATCTCTCCTTAGCACATCTCACATGTATTTCATGTGTTTTATAGCGCCTCTCATACCAGTGTAGAGACTTGGAGAACTTACATCATGCACACAGATTGAGACAATGAATCATACCTGTGTACATCAATGTTTAGAAATGTTAGGCAAGACAAAAGATACTACAAGGTGTATGATTCACATGCCATCAATTCTGGTAGGCATTTGTAAAGATCTGGAGAAGCACAAACCCAGGATTCAAAACGTAACACGGTGGTTGGATTTACTAATAAGAATGTATTCCTACCCAACAAACCCATTTTAGCAGTATTAGGATAATGAAAGACTAGGGAAAAAAACATAACTTCCAAACCACCACCATGCAGTTTGCATGCAGCTCTTTGATGGCAGGTCATAGCTCAAGGTGCTAGATTTATTGCGATTGTAAGTTATGCATTGCAAGTAACTAATGGATCTCATTGACAAAAGCAGAAACCCACTGAGCTATGCACATTAAATACAGTTCTGTCATCTGGATGGTACACGTTCTTTGCAGCAGGCATATTAACCCTCGCCGCTACAGTAGATGAGTCAAAACTTGCAATTGTCAATATTCCGATCTCTCTCCAACAGGAAGATCAACCATCCGAGACCTCAATCTTGACTCTTTTATTTTTGCCTGAAAATTGCTGGGTTTACAAGGAACTCTGCAGTGATTTATTTGTTTTTGCAAATGAGAAGTGAGTCATTGTGCTCGACAGTCCTGCTGGTTTTTGTTACCGGGGGCAGGTTTTGCAGCCCCCGGTAACAAAACCAATCTCCCACCCCTCCAGCCTCTGCCCGATGCCCATTACACCAGTCCTGCCTTGGAGCCTGGGCCTATTTGTTTTCACTGTTTGACCCTTGATGGGGTATACAAGAGGCTTGGGTGCTCAGGTGTCACATAAGTAGACACCTAGGGCTGGTTTTATGTCATATCCTTAAACAAGTAAACAGTATTTTTTAAAAGTCCACATCCCTGAACACAGACAGAGCAGCATTACACATTTTATCAAATAAAATAAGGAAACAGCTGATAAGACATTAAGGGCCAGATGTAGGTCGGCAACTACCGGACGGTAACGGCCGATTTCGGCCGTTACCGACCGGTATTTGCAAATGGAGATGTAGGGGCCTTAAAATGTACAGAATCAGTATATTTACAGAATCGGTAAAGTTACCGATTCGGTAAAATACCTATTCTGTAAATTTACCGAATCGGTAAATCAATATGTAGGTGGCACTGAAAACAGTGCCATAGGCCCCTACCGATTCGTTATTTACCATGTAATACTATTGCATGGTAAATAACGAATACCTGTGTACGTGCACATCTGTGCATGCACACCTGTGCCATGTGGCACACATACATGCCCTAAGGGCATGTATGTGTGTCACATGGCGCACAAGCCACAAACAGGGGTGCAACAGGGTGTCAAAGTGACACCCTGTCCCCCTTGGCAATTCGGTCATTTTACCGATTCTGTAATTACCGAATCGGTATTTGCCATTGAATCCTATGGGCTTCAAGGCCCATAGGAATCAATGACAAATACCGATTCTGTAATTACAGAATCGGTAAATACTGAATCCTACCGATTCGGTATTTTTTACCGAACAATTACCTACATTAGATTTACCGATTCATGAATATCGAATCGGTAAAATTCGGTATTTATGAATCGGTAAATCTAATTTACCTACATCGGGCCCTAAATGTCTTATACAATTATTTTTTATTAAGTGTGTTTGGGCACCGATTGCCACGCGTTCCGCAGTGGAGTGCTATTCCTTTCCTTGTGGAGTCAGTCTGGCTGAGCCTGAAAATAAAGTGTAGATGAGGTCAAGGGTGGGGCCGCCAATGCATCCTGATGTGACCATTGTATTGGTCACTGTGGGGGCAGGAAGGGGGCCTCTTCACTAAATGAGGTGTAAATTACACCGTAGCAGAAGTAGGGAAAGGTCTGTTTTAAATTTAAAAAGTACGGGCACGCCGTGCCCTTCCGATCCCGCCCACTTCTACCACTGATTGGGCTATAATTGAAGCAATGGAAATCACCCTCCTCACCCCCCCATACATCCTCCCTATAGTAAAAGACATCTATAACCGGAGATGCAGTGAGCTCCTCGTCCACGCAGTGCTCCGGCGCCACTGAACCTGTTGCTGTGATGCAGGGCACAAGTCCTAAAAATAGAAGTGGGGGGACTAACCTAGTTAGGCAGTATGCAAGTGACATCATGTCACACAACATCAGGTCGCGCAACATCACGGCGCGCAACATCAGGTCGCATGACATCTAGGCGCATGACATCATGGTGCACGACATCATGGTGCACGACATCACACATGGCATCACAGGAATTGGCATCATAGAAAGTGGCATCACAAGCCACAACTTTACAGGAAGGGGTATCAAAAGAAGTGACATCAGATCTAAAGCCCTCACATATATGTTTAGCAGGTCTATCATGTTTACGTTTGAGCGCATTGCGAGGATAATTGCACAGTGAGCTATGGAAGATGATATGTGACTTCTACACCTTGCAATCCCCAATTTTATTTAACACATCCTGTACATTCATTTACAAACATATAATATAGTGTATATGTAATAGGCACTTGTTGATGTAAAGCGCTCTGACACTCTGCATTGGAATGAGTAGGGCTATACAAGAAACAAGCATTTAGAATGCAATGGTTTTGCCTTTGGAAAAGTTAGAGCTATTGGCATTGTAAATGACAAAATTTGTATTTATGTGTTGGTTTTGAAAACAAATAAATAAATGGCATTGTCAATTACATTGCCATTAGCTTAATCTCTCGCAAATGTGAGACCTATTGTACCCTACGGACGAGCTCAGCAGACAGCAATTACTACCACACACACACACCTAGAGCCACACACACACACCCAAAGCCACACACACACACACACCCACAGCCAGCCACACACACACACACCCAGAGCCACACACACACACACACACCCAGAGCCACACACACACACACCCAGAGCCACACACACACCCACCCAGAGCCACACACACACACACCAAGAGCCACACACACACAAGAGAGCAAGCACAGCGAGGGGGCAGGGAAGCAAGCACAACCAGGTGGCAGGGAAGCAAGCACAACCAGGGGAAGGGGAACCAGGGGAAGGGGAACCAGGGGGTGGGGGAGCAAGCACAGCCAGGGGGCGGGGAAGCAAGCACAGCCAGGGGGCGGGGTTAGCAAGCACGGGCAGGGAAGCAAGCACAGCCAGGGGGCAGGGAGGCAAGCACAGCCAGGGGGCAGGGAAGCAAGCACAGCCAGGGGGCAGGGAAGAAAGCACAGCCAGGGGGCAGGGAAGCAAGCACAGCCAGGGGGCAGGGAAGCAAGCACAGCCATGGGGCAGGGAAGCAAGCACAGCCATGTTTCCAGTGCTTGGCTATTCTGAACAAACCACACGTGAGGGTGTTACCATCATAAATTGATTACTGCAAATATTCCTCTCATAAATGTATAGCTGCTTGCTCCAGTAATGTGGTGCATATAAATGTTGATATCTTTTAAAAGGAAAAATGTATACAATTAATTTTTAACTGTTTTGAATTATTCCTTGATCAATTCGTACTGTGATAACTACTTGTACTTTTATGCATTTACTAAATGCGAATAAAGTTATTTGACTGATTGATTGACTCAGTTTGTCATCCCACCTTTGTACCAGCGTCAGAGAAACACTCGACATTACCTTTAATACGTAGCTCACACCTGTGACACACCTGGCACATTTCCTCCTTGTCTAGTTAAAATGCCCCCTAAATGCCCATAATGCGTCACATGATGTCATGACGTGAAACTCAGGGCAACATGTTGCACACCCAAGTCTGTTCCATGCCAAACACAGTGATGTCAGCATCAGAACCATAACATTTGGTGACATTTTGTTCTAATGCCATGCTAGGTACCATGTACGCAATTTAATGCACACTGTTCCATGGAGCTGCCAACCACAATGACATGCTCAGCCCATTCCAACTCCTTAAGGATCCTCAGCAGAGGCCTGGCTTCCCTTATGCCAACTCCAAAAGTTCACTTCATCCTGTTTAGATGCCACATCACGCTCAACAAATGCCACGGTGTCATGATGCCAGCCCCAGAGTCACCTTCATCACATACCAGCCGGTCCTGTGGCTATTCCAAGTGACACAATCTTAACACCAACCGCAAAGACGCCATCAGCACATGCCCCTTATGCCAGCTACGCAGACACATTCAGGCCATGCCAGCCTACTCTCATGTCAAACCCAGAAAACACTCTTCGTATGCCATTCCTCGTTAATGCCAACCTCAGAGTAACACTCAGCACGTGGCTTCCTACCTTATGGCAACTGGAAAGACACATTCAGCACGTAATGCCTACCTCAGAGGAATACCCAGCACATGCCATGGTGCCCTCATTGAAACCCATGCTTACTTTGGGCATGCCATCTTAACTTAATGACAAGTCATGAAAGCACTTGGTACATTCCCTCCTCTCCTTTAAACACCTCTGAATTCTGCCAGGGGGCCATGATGCCAAACCCAGGATTACATTCTGCACATGATGCAAGCCTGTCTTAATGACTACCTCTGAGGGCACGATCACGACATGCCACTCTGCCCCCCTTACATCTTGCTCAGTCACCCACAATACATTGTACAGCCCGGATGCCACTGGAGAGGCAGTTCAGAGTCGGCAAACAAGCACCTCCTAACAGCAGTGCCCCAGGCCACCACCCGCCATCAGCTGCCCCCTTACCGGTCTGGGCGCGCAGCACAGGATCCCAAAGGTAAGCCAGAGCAGGGCTCGCAGCGGCGGTGGGTGCCAGTGTGCCATGGTGGCGCACCCTCCCGCGCTGGACAGGACGCCGCCTGTCGGCCGGAACTATCCCTTGCTCTCCGGACTCCCCAGCCCATCTGTCTCTGAACAAAATATGAGCGACTGTGGCTCTCATCTGAATCTGGAAAACCAGCAGCTAAAACGGATCCGTGGATTGATGCAAACATTCCCCATGTCTGTGTGTGCAAACCGAAGGTCAAAGGTTCGAATCATAGTTGGTGCATTGGGTAAAAGTAGCATGTGCTATTTAGTGCTACGAGCTTCCAGTCCGTGACAGAAAGAGCCCTAAAAATAAATGATTGTTTGTAAAATGTTTTATACTTTTTTTAAGATAGTTCGTTTGAAAGATCTAGAAGCTGAGTTTATAAAACACGTGAGCCCGTCAGCAATCGCAACTCTCCCCCAAAAATACGATTTTGAATAAAGGACGACAAAGGCACCCCCATTCCACATGCAGTCTGAAGCTTTGAATGGTCCAGGGGCACTTACGTTGAGCAGCTCGCGGTCCCTCTGCAGCTACCTTCTCTTTCACCAGCTCTCTTTTGCCGGCTGGAAATGTCCACTTTCCTGTCTTGTCCTGAGCTCGCGGACCGGCATGCTCTGAGGTGTTCCTGGTATGTACGACCCGTCTTGCAGAAATTCGGCCAGACTTTCTCCTGGCAGCTTTCACTAGCCTTTGAGGAAATGCCCCATCCCAACCCAGAGCACACCCCCTGCAGGCAGAGCCATTCCAGGCGGCGCTGGTGATATCACAGGCTTTTGTTGTAACCCGAGAGCCGGCATTCCTTCCCTCACACTGTCAACAGAGGCAGCGAGGGGGTCTGTCCGGGGGCTGCTGGAAAACGTACTTTTGGGGAGAGAAGTTTAAGTGTTTCTAAGCTTTATACAGTGCACTAGAGTCAGAAGATGCGCACGTATATTTGTGACTGTAGTGTATTATTTATTTAGCGATCCCAGTTGCCGCAACATGAAGCTATAAAAGCATGGCACGGACAGCGGGAGGGGGGGCGGGAAAGGCACGGACAGCGGGAGGGGGGGCGGGAACGGCAAACGGCAAGAAAAAGCACTCACCTGGACTTCTTACGGCGGCTGTCGGCCTGCAATGACCAAAACAAACCTTCCCCCCCCAAAAAAATAGGAACCGCCCACCACCGCAATGACGTTACCAAAGGGGCTGAATGCCTAAAAATCGCCGGAACGCCCCCGAATCTGCTCCGGCATTGACGGACAGATCTCTGTTCCAATGGCTAGCCTCCATTTATGGAGCTAGCCAATGGAACAGAGGGGCGGGACTACACACACATACTCTACACAAAAGTTTTCGCCTGCGCGAAACGCTGCTTGCGCAGCTTTCGACAGGCAAAACCTAAAAATAGTGGTACTTAAATTATTTCAACACCTCCTCAAGGGAAGTAAGCTCTATATAAATGCAATTTGCTTTGTGTAAATACTGGGAAAGACCAACACATCTGATATTCTTACTGTGCATGCATATTTCCTAAACAGGGACTGAACAAAGTAAAAATCTCCCTCTCTTAAGTATGTGTGAAGTTCTAACAAGGTCTGAGCCTTTGTTTCCCCTCTGCTTCATTTGCATCAGGTGTGAGGCTCCTGACTGCTCCAGCCAAGAGACTTGAACAAAAGGAGGCCTAATGACCCCTCAAATTCGGCCTTTGTTATGGGCCCAGCAGGAGTCTGAACTAAGAGAGCCCCCTCCCACCTGCACGTTGTAGCTTGTTGCAGAAGGAAGCAGACATCGTGCAGGCGCTGCTGAAAGTGTCCCAGTGTTAGGAAATTACACCGGGACGAGTTCAGCACATTATTCAGTGGGGCCCAAATTCTTGGCAGGGTGGACGGCGCTCACCCTGTGAAAAAAAGTGGGTGGATGCCGTCCACCCGCGTGTGTACCCCCAACTCGTGCCCTGCTGTGATGGTAGTAGATACTTCCCTCCCTGCATGTCCCTCTTGGTGGTCAGGCTTTCTCGAGTGCAGCTCACAGTTTGTGGATATTGAATCCAGCGAGTTGTTCCCGGCAAAATGTGAGACCATTCTCTCCCATCGGAGTTGGAAAGCGTTGCACTTAGTGAAATAAATGTTTGCTGCCCAGAGTGACTTTAAATTTACGAAACAAAGCCTCTATGGTCTTGACCAAATGGTTTGAATGACATACATTAAATCTTTCTGAAGCCAACACAGATATAGTTAATTGGACATGCATTATAAATACAATATGGTTAGAATTACACTGCGCCCTGTTTTATTAGCACAATCTCACTAAAATTAACGTTCCGCGTGCAGGACTATTTAAAACCCTTAGAGCCAACATGTCACACACACAGCATCTGAACCGTCCTTGCAGGTCCTTCTGCGGCCAGAGAGTGGTGCTGTTTACTGCAGTCTCTTCCAGAACTGCCTTTACTCTCCTACCATCTAGGTATGATCTTAGGCACGGCCATATTCATCAGTCCGGACCTGTTTAATATGCGTAAACCTGCAGAAATGTTTTCAAAATTCTATTGGGAAAAGAAGACAAAAGTCATATTGATATTTTTTAGACCATTGCTACAAATAACGACAAAAGAATTTGTTCGCTCCACTGCTGATCAACATTTATGAATGATTAGAAAAGAAGCTAATAGGAATTGCATTGCATATAGTACATCAAAAAACGGATTAGCGGTCCTATCGTCTTGATCGTCTTTATCAGTTTTTGCAACTGCAGATCGGTCTCCTTGGCCCCGGCTATTCCGCCTTCATTTCTTTTTCTTTTTTTTTTTTTTTAAGTTCAAAAAGAATTTTATTGATCAAAAGAAGGGTGTCAATACAAAATACAAAAGCAATACAAGGAATAATCGATAATAATCAAGCAAAGCAATGCAACAATAACGGTATTTAAAATGGGCTTTAAGACAAGGCAAATGCGATAATATATATATAAATGAGACAATGTAAAATTTTAATAAGACAGTTGAAAAAATTAGAGAAATAAAGAACATCAAGGGGAATTAGGGGGGTTTTGAGACTTCTTGTTGGGCAAGCTGTAAATGAAATGAGCGACTAGCACATACATCAAGGTATAACGTAATAGGAAGCCATAGATCTATTCGTTCTGTTGCCATATAGAGTGGAAAAACAAAAGCAGTATCCAATCTATGATTGTGACAAACATTGTACCACCATGCTCTAAAAGAAATATTCGAAAAGTTCTTCCTATTGGCTGTAATCTGTTGGAATGCGACAGCTAATAATAAATCAATGATTTTAACATTAAGTGCGGTGTTCTCCCAACATGAAGAAAGACTACCCATGAATATATGAGTGAAAGAAAAAGGAATTCGAGTGTGGAGAATTGTATTTATTTGGAACCATACATGTTTCCAGAAATTATGAACAATCTGAGATGAGAATAGCATATGAAATAGAGTGGCATGTGGGGAAGAGCAAGTCCAACATAGATCCGGAGTTGTGGAAAACTTATTGCTCAAGTCATGTGGTGTGAAGAGAAGTCTATTGTAAATGAAGAAAAGGATTGCGTTATAGTAGCTGCTCTGGATGATTTGCGGATCTTGATCCATATCTTATCCCATAATGATGTTGGCCAAGACGTGGAAAAATCACATTCCCATTGCTCTTCCACTTTAGATTATGACCTAATAGAGTCTACATTGTGAAGGTACTTGTAGATAGCGGAAGCTTTGGAAGTGGTCCGTAAGAAGGAATAAAGCTGTGAGGTGTAATTAGGAAGTGCAGTAGGAGCATGAGAGTTTAAAAGTCGAGTATAGGTAGTCATCACCGCCTCTTTAAGCAGAAGGTACTTGCGGGCAAAAGAAGCAGGTAAGTTGAAAGATTGGTTAAGTGTTGAGAAAGGTGTGAGAGTAGAGTGTGAGAATAGTTGAGATATCCAAGGTAATCCCCTTTGTCTCCAGGGCTTCCAATAGAAGGGTTTATTGTTAATTTACAGGTTCTTATTGTGCCAAATTGTGGAGTTAAGTAAGTCAGCTACTGTAGAAGGAGGAGAAGGGGTGAAAGATAAAAGAAATTTGGCAGTGAACTTATGTATGGGAGTGGACAGTGTGTGTGGTTTACGGGAGAAAGAAAGATATTCGGCAAAGGAGAAGGGGGAAAGTGAAAGGCGTTCAATCGTCACCCATAATGGACAAGTATCTATGGAATCCTGTAACCAAAAAGAGGCTTGTCGTAAAAGGAATGTCTTTTGGTAAGCTGGGAAATCTGGAAAATTAACTCCATCTTCCGATTTGGGACGTATTAACCTGAGAATGGACATCCGAGGTTTTTTGCTATTCCAAAGAAAGGTAGAAAGAATTGAATTGATCTTCCTGAAAAATGTTGTGGGAATAGGGACTGGAATATTAGAAATAGTGTAAATGATTATGGGGGATAACATAATTTTAATAGTATCGAGGCGACCCCACCATGACAAGTAAAGAGGGTGCCATCTGGTAGTCAAATCTGATATCTTCTGAATACATTTGTTCAGACAAAGTAAAACCGTGTCTGAGATTGAGGAAGTAACATGTAACCCTAAGTACTTAATGTGAGTAGGACTCCAAGTGAAATTAGAAGCACTGAAATCAGGTTTAAAAGTAAATTTTGTTAAGGGTAAAATCTCGCACTTATCATTGTTCAGTTTGTATCCGGAAATTTTGAAGTATTCACGCACTTCTTTTAAGAAGGCGGGTATAGAGTCAGTGGGATTAGACAAAAAAAGTAAAATATCGTCAGCGTAAGCGACAAGTTTGATGTGAGAATGTGGCGTTTGAAAACCGTAGATGTTAGGGTTTTTGCGGAGCTTAGAAAGAAAAGGCTCCAAAGCCAAATTAAAAAGAAAGGGGGAGAGGGGACACCCTTGACGAACGCCTTTGCCTAGGTAAAAAAAAAAGGATACTAAGCCATTGCACAAACCGCCGCGCGTGGATTGGAGGAGAGATGGGAAATTAAAGAGATACATTTAGGGCCGAAACCAAACCATAGGAGGGCATAAAAGAGATAGGTCCATTCAACTCTGTCAAACGCCTTTTCGGCATCCAATGCAATCGCTGCAAGGGGATACTGCAAACGTGGGGATTTAGACAAAACGTTAAACAAGAGTCTAGTATTGTCTGTTATAAAACGCCCTTCAACAAATCCAGACTGCTCCGAGCCTAACAGGTCAGGTAGATAAAGATCTAACCTCGCAGCAAGTGACTTAGTGAATATCTTATAATTAATATTGACCAAAGAAATGGGCCTGTAATTTTTACAATATTTAGGATCTTTCCGTTCTTTGGGTATAAGACAAATGTGAGCGTCAGAAAAGGAATCGGAGGAGCTACCTAGTGTAACGAATGAGTCTATTAGGGAGTGCAGCTTTGGTAATAATAATTTAGAAAAATTAAGGTAAAATTCAACCGTAAAACCATCCGGCCTCGGGGCTTTATCTTTTTTAAGGTGTTGAAGTGCAGTAAGTAACTCTTGCTGGGATATGTCTGATTCCAAAGAGGTTAAATCAAGAGGAAAATGTTGGGGTTTATGTAGGGTAGAGAAGAAATGTGATAAGGAGTGGGTGGAGGGTTGAGTGTCAGAAGAGTAGAGGGTTTTATAGAAGAGAGAAAAGTCAGATAGAATGTCAACATCCTTATGTTTAAGGTCAGAATTATCATCATAGATTCAATATTTATAAATAAATAGATTCAATATTTATTTATTGTTATGTTTAACTTTCAAATAGTTAGCCAAGATCTTTCCAGCTTTATTCCTACCCGCATAAAATTTCACAATAGACTTTAATAGGAATAGAGAAGCATTTTCTGTAGATTTTTTGTTAAATTGCATCTTAGCATCAATAAGGAGCTGTCAAACAATCTTGTGAATGTGAAGTGTAGTAGGAGTGCTCCAGTCTCTTAATCTTCTGAAGAAGATCTCCAGTAAGTTTGCGGGCAATTTTTCACTTTTTTGCGACAAAACCAATTATGAAGTCTCTCTCTGCGGCTTTGAAGGCATCCCAAATGGTGTACTTGGGTATACAGTGAGTGTCGTTAATCACAAAAAACTCATCAAAAAAGTTAGTAAAAGTGGTAGTAAACTTTGGTTCCAAAAGAAGGGTATTATTGAAACGCCACCTCCTTGGTCCCGTAATTTTAGGTAAAATATCAATATTAATTGAGACAGGAGCGTGGTCTGACAACAAGATAGGGCCAATTTCTGCATCAGTGAGAGTTTGTGCAATATTATGGGAAACAAAAATATAATCAATCCTTGACTGGGAATGATGAGAGGGAGAATAACATGTGAACGCTTTAGTAGTCGGATTACAGAGGTGCTAAGCATCAATAAGCTTATGTTGTGTAACTGCCTGAATAAAAAGTTTGTGGGGTTTGTTAGGAATAAATGAAGCTTTGGAGTGTCTATCTAGAAAGGGATCGAGAGATTGATTGCAATCTCCTGCTAAAATGAAATTGTCATCCATAAATTTGGTAATGTGTGTAGCCATCATGTGCCAAAAACTAGGGTCACCACCTGTGGGAGCATAAACGTTTAGGAGATTGGAACACCCCTTAGAAGTAATTTGACATACAGCCACCTGCCATCTGTATCTGATTCTTGAGTTACTAAAGAAGGGATTTACGACATAAAATTACTACTCCGTTACGTTTACCATCACCAGGAAAATAAAAAACTTCACCCACCCAACCTCTCTTAAGTTTTAAAGATTCAACATCTGAAAGATGGGTTTCCTGCAAAAATGCAAAATCAACATTCAATTTGGCGAGGTGTGACAGAATTCTTTGTCTCTTGATGGGAGAATTCAAACCTTTAACGTTCCAAGTGATAACTTTTAACGACATACAATATGATAAACAAATAGAGCACAATCACAAAGAGAACCTTCTAGAGAAAGAAAGCCCAGAACAAATGAGCAATTATAACAAAGAGAAAATGAGAGGAGAAAGGGCGGGCCAGTAGAATACAGTATATGATAAGGAAGAATACAAGGATCAGAAGAAGAAGAGAAATATGCATTAGAGAAAAGTAAAGAAATGTGAAGAAATAAGAAACTTGTCGTCAGCGATTAGAAAAGTTGACAAGAGAAAGAAAGTGAAGGAGAAGATGAAAAAATAGAATGAGAAGTGACACCTATTAAAGAGGAGGAACGAGAAGAAGAAGAGGAGAATAGGAAGACATATAAAGAAGCAAATATGAGGAACACGTCAAAGAAAAACATACCTACAAAAAGGGGAAGGTGAGGGCACATAACCAGGAACAAAACCAGAAGCGAAAGGAGGGGGGGTGGAGCCACATGGAACAGGCGGAACTTCCAGGGTCAGCGAGGCGCACGGTCGGGAAAACACCACGGGACAAGGATTCATAATCTACAGAGACAAGAGGAAAGCATTTAGGGAAAATACCAAAATAGGAACCAACAATATAAAAAATCACTGAAGATGTGAAGATTCAACATGAGAAACTGCAACTATAGTGTAATACCTCCAAAAATGGTCACCTAACGTGGAGAACATAGAAATTAAAAATATAAAGTAAGGAATCATGCAAAAAAGGAGCAAGATTATAAGGAGAGCGACATAAAGAGATTGAGAAGCTCAGGTAGGAAAAGAAGAAGAAGGACCAGAAAGATCCATATTGGTCATTCTGCATGAGTTCAGGAAACTTTGAAGACGCACAGGATCCTCGTACGTTGTTGTTTTATTGTTATAGGTGACTTTGAAGAGACATGGGTGAAAAAGCCCATATCTAGCATCTATGGACTGGAGATCAGCTCTCATGGCCAGAAAAGCTTTACGTCGAGTCGCTGTAGCTTTGGCAAAGTCCTGCGCAAAAAACAAAGAAGATCCTCACCAAGTAATCCATGGAGAGGCTCTATCCACTGATAAGACCTTCAGGAGATCCGTGTATTCTAAAATATACAAAATAACTCCCCTTGGTCTTAACGAAGTGGAAGTCGAAGGAGGGATCCGACCTAGTCTATGGTCGCGTTGGGTATTGAGCGCAGTCCCCTCTGATAAGTGCAGGAGCTTGGGGAGAAAAGATTTAAAGAAGGCGATGGGGTCATTCCCCTCACATCCCTCCACCAGGCCGTAAATACGCAAGTTGTTGCGTCTATTGCGATTCTCAAGCTCCTCCACCTGCTGCTGAAGGGAAGAGACTTGCGAGTGTAAGGGGTAACTTTGGTGGATATCTCTTGAAAATATGAAACACTCTGTTCCACCGATGTGACCCTCGTGTCTAGTTGCGACCAATTATCTGTCAACAGTTGTAGTTTGGCGATAGTTTCTTCCATGAAAGGGCAGAGAGCCCTTATTTCCTCCAGTAAAAGTTCCATAGAAACTGATGACATTGACTTGGGCGGAGAGCGAGGGTCTTTTTTCAGTCTCTTGGAGGTTGGCTTTTCCTGAGACTGTCGTAGATGATTCCATCGTGGGCTGGGTATCCTGAGTGAGAGATAATTGAGAGTCCTCAAACCTGGAAAATTCGGAGAACAACTTGGAGTTCTTAAGAAAGCTATGCTTCGAATTAGTAGTGAGAGATTGCGCCGCTTACCTGCCCATGTGGTATACTCCAAAAAAGCATATAATAGAGCAGGTTCGTACAAGAAGCACAGGATAGCAAACACTGGTATGCCTGCGAGAGGAAAAATAGATCATGCAAAATTGAGGGGAAAAAAAAACATCCTAATGCAGATAAGGTAGGTAAATATACTGTCGAAAACCACAAAGGCCAATAAATGTAAAAGTCAATAGTAAGGTAAAAGGCAAAAATTAAACCTGTGTTGTAGCAGATTCATAAACAGGAGCATTGTGACCACGCTATGACTGAAGGCGTAATATATACACAGCAAGGAGCCAGGGAATATGAATGAAGTCAAAAAAGTAGCCGCAAACAGGAGACAGGAAGCATCCACCGTTGAAGGGGAGGAGACCTGAGCGACCAAATCCCAACAGGCGATGGTTGCAGTCAGCAATTGGAAGAAAAGGAGAAAGGCTGAGGTAAGTTACAAAATGGCTGCCTCATATGAAGGAGGATATTGCCTCAAAATGCAGTGGAAACAGGCATCAGTTAGAAATACACATCCAGTTCTCCATAGAAACGCAGCAGGAAAGGAGGAAATTCAGTGTAGGGCATTATATGTCGGCATGCTGCATGCATAATAAAGCTGAAAGCCAACACTTAATAAAAGCGCACCGCGCTAAAAAAAAAATGGCGGGCGCAACCGGCAAAGAGCCGCGGTCAGACTTACTCCGGTCAAAAAGGAGTGTCAGCGACTTTAATGTGCATCGGAAATGTCGTTAATGCATGCCCGCAATCTTTCGACTGGTAAATCTGTCTCCAAAGGTGCTGGAAGGTGGTACGAACTATGGGTCTTCACCGATGTCGGCGGAGCACTCACCCCAGTGCCGCCATGTTCAGCGGGCGCCAAGCCACCGCGCAATTCCGCCTTCATTTCTGATGTTTCTACACACTTTCTCCTTGTCTGGAACCTAGGTAGAGATAACTAAATAAAAAAAATTATATTAAGTTAAAAGCCTACAAATTTGCAGAAACGTTGCAATATGTCTAAAATCTGAAAAGAACTAAGGAATCAAAGAGAGAAATTAAATTCTGCATTATTTCAACCAACAAAAATCAGAGCTGCAGAATTGGACTGACACTACTTATTTAAGGTCAGTGATGGTAACTTTCAGTGCTAAATAAAACATTTAGAACGGACAAAAAAAATGCAGACGCCCAAAGTTTTTCTTAGAGGCCCTCCAGCAGCGCTTTTGAATGCCAGTGTTGTTGAATGCCAAGGCTGCCTACCCTTGATTACACCTCTCGCGTCTCTTTCTTCCCCCACTCTACTTTTAAGTTCACTCCTGCAGGCTGTAATTCAGCCCAGCTTTCTTTCTCTGTCACACTTTTCCTATCTTTCTCTTCCACCCTCTATTCATCCTTTTCCTGCCTTTCAATTGTACTGGGTCAAAGTCTGTTAATGAAAAAAAAGTCCTGGTCACCAAGATTGAATGCTGTTGCCCACCACTTCTAACCACTGGCACAAATTAAGCACTGGAACGTGTTAGCATAGTGTCAAGTAAAACACTCTCTTTATGCGGTCTGTGTGCTCTGTGGGATTGAGTGTCTCACAGTGGATTCACATTAAATCCTTCATAAATGTGTGTTTGATTTCAAAACTCTAATGCGGAAAATCTTCACCCAATCTCTTTCATTTGTAGTGATCCATAGTGATCCATGGAGACTTGGGGTTTAGAGCAACATCAGCCTCATTCTGACTTCCCATTAGATCTGGGTACAAAAACTGACCAATGAAATACTCTCATAATGGTATCAAGTTGTTAATTGCATTCATTGCACCTGTGCACTGGGGAACGATGTGCAAAAGTGGTCTCTGCTACTATTTTTAGGTCTCGCCTGAGCCAGCACATGCGCTGCTCTGGTGTCACGTTTAGTAAGGGCTTCAGAAAATGCTGCCACTGTGGCCTAGAGCTTGCGGTTACGCCATCTGGCTTTCCTCTCTCGTCATGGGCCATCAGCTTTCAAGATACGAGAGCTTTCTTTCCCATTCCTGAAGTCAATAGCTTCCTTGTCATTTGCGTTACTAAGCAATCCTGAGCGGAGCGAACTGTTATGAATCAGGTTATGTGTGTTTACAAGCATCTCCTGAGTAACGCGGTTAAACTTTCAAACGACTCCGTGGTTTGAAAGTTGCGCCGCGTTTCTCAGAAGATGCTTGTAATCAGCTTTCAAGATAGGAGAGCTTTCTTTCACATTCCTGAAGTCGATAGCTTCCTTTTCATTTGCCTATATATCCCTACCTCTCTTCTACCCCTCTACCTCTACTCTACCTCTCTTCTACCTCTCTACCTCTCTTCTACCCCTCTACCTCTACTCTACCTCTCTTCTATCCCTCTACCTCTCTTCTACCCCTCTACCTCTCTTCTACTCTTCTACCCCTATGCCTCTCTTCTACTCTTCTACCCCTCTACTTCTCTTCTACCCCTCTACTATCCCTATAGCCCTCTACTACCCCTCTACCCCTCTTATAACCCTCTACCCCTCTTATACCCCTCTACCCCTCTTCTACCTCTCTACCCCACTATTACCCCTCTACCCCTCATCTACCACTCTACTCCTCTACCCCTCTTCTACCCCTCTACTACCCCTGTACCCCTCTACCCTTCTACTACCCCTCTATTACCCCTCTACATCCCCTTTACCTCTCGACTGCCCCTCTCCTACCCCTCTTCCACTCGTCTACCCCTCTTCTACCCTCTACCCCTCTTCTACCCTTCTACCCCTCTACTCATCTTTAATCCCTCTACCCCTCTACTACCCCTCTACCCCTCTACTACCCCTCTACCACCCCTCTACCCTTCTACAACCCTTCTACCCCTCTATCCCTCTTCTACCCTTCTACCCCTCTACCACCCTCCTAACCCTCTACCCCTCAATCCCTCTTCTACCCTTCTACCCCTCTACCCATCTTCTACCCCTCTACCCCTCTTCCACCCCTTTACCCCTCTACTCTTCTACCCCTTTTCTACCCCTCTACCCCTCTTCTAATCTTCTACCCCTCTACCCCTCTTCTACCCCTTCTACCCCTCTACCCCTTCTACCCGTCTTCTACCCCTCTACCCCTCTTTTACCCCTCTTCTACCCCTCTACCCCTCTACTACCCCTCTTCTACCCCTCTACTACCCCTCAACTACCTTTCTCCCCCTCTTCTACCCCTCTTCTACCCCTCTAACCCTCTTCTACCCTTCTACCCCTCTACCCCTCTTCTACCCCTCTTCTACACCTCTACCCCTCTTCTACCCCTCTACTACCCCTCTACCCTCTACTCTTCTACCCCTCTACCCCTTTTCTACCCCTCTACCCATCTTCAACCCCGCTACCCCATTACCCATCCACCCCTCTTCTACCCCTCTACTACCCTTCTACCCCTCTTCTACCCCCTTCTATCCCCTCGTCTACACCTCTACCCCTCTTCCACCCCTCTACCCCTCTTCTACTGCTCTTCTACCCCTCTACTACCCCTCTACCCGTCTACCCCTCTCACCCTCTTCTACCCCTCTACCAGACTTCTACCCCTCTACTACCCCTCTACTACTCTTCTACCCCTCTTCTACCTCTCTTCTACCCCTCGACCCCTCTACCCCCTACTACCCCTCTACCCCTCACACCCCTCTATCCCTCTTCTACCCCTCTACACATCTTCTATCCCTTTTCTACCCCTCTTCTACCCCTCTTCTACCACTCTACCCCTCTTCTACCCCTCTACCCCTCTATCCTTCTTCTACCCCTCTTCTACCCCTCTACCCCTCTACCCCTCTTCTACCTCGCTTCTACCCACTGTAACTAGCAAAGGCACTGTGTCACTCTGCCCCACCACAGCATCACTCAGCGCTACAGCAGCACCACTCAGCGGCACCACAGCATCACTCTGCACCACCACAGCATCACTCTGCGCCACCACAGCATCACTCAGAGCAACAGCAGCATCACTCAGAGCAACAGCAGCATCACTCAGCGCCACCACAGCATCACTCAGCTCCACAACAGCATCACTCAGCGCTACCTCAGCATCACTCAGTACCACCACAGCATCACTCAGCGCCACCACAGCATAACTCAGTGCCACCACAGCATGACTCAGCATCACCACAGCATCACTCAGCACCACCACAACAACACTCAGCGCCACCACAGTAACACTCAGCACCAACAAAGCATCACTCAAGGCCAACACAGGATCACTCAACACCAGCACAGCATCACTCAGCACCACCACAACATCACTCAGCACCACCACAGCATCACTCAGGGCCACTACAATATCACTCAGCGCCACCACAGCATCACTCGGCACCACTCAGCATCACTCAGCACCACCACATCACTCAACACCACATCAATATCACTCAGCATCGCCTTTGCAGTAATACACCACCACATCATCATCACTCAGCAAGACCGAAGTATCATTCAGCATCACCTCAGCATCGTCTCAGCACAAGTCACCACCACCACCACTACCACCTCAACATCACTCTACACCACCTCAGCCTGCTACCGGAATCTGCCCTCTGTTGATTCTCCCCTAGCGTCTGGCCGCTGCTAGTGTTATAATACAGGTACTAGTTCACAACCGTCAACCTCCAATTGTTTATGCCCCCTAAAAAAAACTTTAACAAACAACCATTGGAATAGGCAAAAACAAGTTGCCAGCATTGCAAGAACAAAAGAAAAATGAGGACATTTTTTATTGTACATACATTTTTTAATATGGTCGTTCTGTTGGACATAATGCCTTCTTGCACTGGTGTAGCTAGGTGGGGGCGGCCCGCCCCAGGCGGCACCATTATTGAGGCGGCCGCGGTCACGCGGCACTGGAGGCCCGTTGCGCCGCGGCGGCCTTTATAATTTATTTGGGATTCTTGGGAACAAAAAGGCACAGTGTCCCAAATAAATTATTAAGGCGGCTGCAACGGGCCTCCAGTCCGGCGGACACCGCCCGCGTTTGCACTGTGCCTCCTTGCTGCAGTTAAAACTTAAAAGCAGGTCAGGAGTGTGCAGGCTGCAGTGCGGGCACGGCCTAAGTCCCGCCGCCGTGTTAGTGACGTCCTCGTCCGTCCTCCAGCTCCGGCCGTTGTGGTTGTTGCTCCCCCCCCTCCCCCCGGCCCTGCCTCGGTCAGAGTCCTCCAGGGCTGTCAATCCTGCGCGGCTCGTGGGACTGTGTTCCAGGGCCTCCCGTCTGCCCCACCCGGTCCGCAGCTTTTCGGCTACAGCGGCCATCCCGGTGCAAAACCCGGAGCCGGACATCCAATACAACAAGGTGAGGCTGAATTGTACGTCCAGAGCCCCCAGTGGGCGCTGCCAGGGGCCGCTTGACGGCGCCCAAGTATGTGGCAACCTTTGTCGGAGATGTAGGAGCGACGGTGTGACGCAGCTGACCCATGCAGAATGTCAGGAGGGGCCCATATTCTCCAGTATCTCACAGATATTCGTTTATTGGCCTGGGGTTGAATAGGGACCCCACTCAAGGGTTGTGAGGCCCCTGTATGTTCGCCCCTAGGTGATGTTGTTATGCTGTTAATGCAGGGTGCTGGAACCAGTGTGCGGGGGTTCTCGACGCTGTCTATGTGCAGCCCACAGCTGTGTGGGGTCGCCTTAAAGTGCTTCAAGGTCTTCTCTGCGCTGTTTAGGGAGCTCTGGGTTGCAGTCTCAATTACCAAAGTTGCTTCCTCTAAGAATGCATATTGTCATTGCACACCTTGGTGCTGGCCTGACCAGCACTGTAACAATCAGAACACCCCATTCACTGTTCCCTCTGCCAAACTGCCATTGGAGAGCATTGCACACAGAGAATGACACCATTCTCATTATTTCCTGTATTGCAGGGTCACCAGCTTTATTCCACCTGTTTCAGGTGATGCATTCAGAGCTTGAAATGCTGCGTTTTCTTCAATCCATTTATTGCCTGCGCATTTTAGGCTTGACGCTCGTTTAAAAAGCTATTTCCTTTACAAAGAATGTCTCTGACTTTGTTTTATTGACTGTCGACAACTGTGGCATACTAGTGCTTAAGTCCTGACCTGCTCCATAATCCTAGACAAGTGATCCAAGGAAGCTAGGACTCGCCAGTGTATGCAGATCAATAAACTTACATGCATATATTAAGTAAACCCATTCATCATAATTATATAATTATTCGATTGTCAGTTAGAAATGATGCCACTGTCTAAAGGCAACGTTGGGAAAACTGTAAAAATGAATACATTCTGAGGTAGAAATACCACCAAAGAGGCTGAAGAAGGGCTATTAAGCAGCTGAGACAGGTGGGGGGTGATTATGAGTTTTATTTGCAAACTTGTTGCAGTAAACAAGCTAAAAGCTGATGTAAATCATTTGATTGATTCTACAAAAAAGATGTGCATAAAAGGTTTTGCCTTTGACAGTTAATGGGCTATTGGGCTGTGCGGTGGGATTTATTTCAAGTGCTCACCGTCCTTTTTCCCCAGCACCCTCCCCCCCAAAAGGGGCGGCAATCTGAGGGATAGCCCCGGGCGCCACAAACTCTAGCTACACCCCTGCCTTCTTGGTCATATATAAGGTAACAAAAATGCTTCTGGCACTTTTTTATTACAACTTTTTAGCATGCTGCACAGCAGCCACACTTCTTTACAGCACAGCTTAAACACATTGGCAAAGTCAATAGCTCTGCCTAAACACTATAAGGCCCCAAAGGCGAGACCTATTGGCTATGCCAATGCTTGTTTCACATGCTATTCCCCTCTTCCAATCGCACAGTTTTGCGTGCTCACCTGCTTCCAAGTCACACCTGAGTGCAAAAATTGCAAACCTGCTTGCAACTTGTGTGAAACGTATGACTGTAAAACTCAACCAATTTTACAATTACCAAGGCCTACAGAATGAGGCCAGAGCACTCCGAATTCTCTGGTTTATGCATGATTAACTCATTCAGTTCATTTTTTAGGTCACACCCAATAGGCAGCATTTTGCAGTCTGTAGTCAAAAGCCTTTTGTGGGCCCTCTCAAAAACTTAGAGCCCATTGTTTACCATGTATGGATTTTTAGCATTCCCAATTGGTTGCTTCTTATTAAATGACTTGCCTTCCTCTTCTTGTGTTTGTTTCACCCTGGGAACACTTCTTTAACCCCTTCACTGCGGTGGCTATTCCGCCACAGTGCTAAGGGGGCGGGGCGGCCGCGCGGCGGGCGCATGCTGGTGACGGAACCGCTCCGTCACCAGCCGCAGTTGCGCTGTGCTCATGACGGAGCGGTTCCGTCACGGCCCCGCCCGCTCAATGGAACGCTCAGCGCAGGCGCGGAATCCGCGTCGTGCAGGCGTGCCGAGCGGGCCGTGACGGAACCGCTCCGTCATCAGCACAGCGCAACCGCAGCTGATGACGGAGTGGTTCCGTCACCAGCAGGGGAGGGGTTAAATCCCTATTGACTAGCTGACTTGTATTCTTCCACTGCTTGCATTTAGGGAACTACTTTTTCCTTTTTCAGTAAGCACAGCAAGAGAGTACATGTATTTTCTTGGTCTCTGCCTTTTGTGATGCTTACTCCCACCGTACAATACCATCCTCTGCTTCCTCTTCAGCTGCCCTCTCCCCCATGCCATTTCTTTCCCACCCTTCCAGAGATTTAAATATTTCTTCTTTTATGTATTACTTTCTTGCCGAGCCCAGCAGCTGTTGTTTGCTTCTAGCCTGCGCGGTATTCTCTGCATGTTGGCATCTCCATGTCCCACCCGAAATACGTTCTGTTTCTTCCCTTTTTTATTATAATCTTTTAGCTAGACAGGTAGCAGACATTTCCTGCTGGGCTGCTCTGCTATGTGACACGTACTTATACGCATCTAAAATTATATTTTTTATTTATAGGACTATGTGGCATCCGCCATCTTGGATCAGTAAATTAAAAAAAAGAAATGGTGCTTGTGTCATTCTTTACGCGCATATGCGTCGTCATGCATGTGTCACTGCATCCCTTTTCACTATTTTTCACTATTGAAGCTCTGCATCGGCAAAAGGCATTGCCACCAATAGGTCAACTAGGCGAGACCTATTGACTTTACCAGTGATTGTTTGTTTTGCATTCCGGGACTTGTAGTCCTGGTTTTATAGTGAGATAAAAAAGAATTACAAATCCCAAATTTCAAAGCAAAAACATGGCCTGGATCAGCTACTTGGAAATTGAACTGTGAAACTTGGGATCTCTGTGAGACACCATGTGTATGTTGTAAAGTGGATACCGTTTACTTATTTGGCTTCATAGACCCTTTAGTTGTACAGCGATGGGGTATTTGAAATGATTTATTTGTGTACGACATGAAACCTATTACTGTGTTGTGGTTACGTCTGCGCTGTTGGTGTGAAGCGTCTAATGGGTGTCCAAGACTTCGTTCTAGTGTTTGGAAGGTAAGGTGCAGGTGTAGCAGCTACATTTTTTAGAAAATATCTCTCTCTGCCCCTTGCGCCCAACACCCCTGTAATGGTTCAGTCGGCTGTGGGTGAGAGAAATGTCTCTCTCCAGTGCTGATTTGGGCAGCTATGAGTTAAACGATTCGCTATAACCCTGGCTAGGGTAGCTGTGGGGGAGAGGAATGGTTCAGTCGGCTGTGGGGAGAGCAATGTTTCTCTCCAGAGCTCTGGCCAGGGCAGCTTTGGGTGAGAGACAGGGCTCAGACAGCTGTGGGGGAGAGGAATGGTCCAGTCGGCTGTGGGGGAGAGGAATGGTTCAGGCTGCTGTGGGGTAGAAGCATGTTTCTCTCCAGTGCTCTGGCCAGGGCAGCTTTGGGTGAGAGAAATGGGTCGGAAGCTGTGGGTGAGAGGAATGTCTCTCTTCAGTGCTGATTTGGGCAGCTATGAGTGAAACCATTCGCTATTACCCTGGCTAGGGTAGCTGTGGGGGAGAGGAATGGTTCCCTCGACTGTGGATGAGAGGAATGGTTCAGACGGCTGTGGGGGAGAAGAATGTTTCTCTCCAGTGCTCTGCTCTGGCCATGGCAGCTGTGGGTGAGAGACATGGGTCGGACAGCTGTGGGCGAGAGGAATGGTTCAGTCGGCTGTGGGGGAGAAGAATGTTTCTCTCCAGTGCTCTGGCTAGGGCAGCTTGGGTGAGAGAAATGGTTCAGTCGGCTGTGGACTAGAGGAATGGTTCCGTCGGCTGTGGGAAGAGGAATGGTTTAGTCGGCTGTGGGGGAGAGGAATGGTTCAGGCGGCTGTGGGGGAGAGAAATGGTTCAGGCGGCTGTGGGGAAGAATAATGTTTCTCTCCAGTGCTTTGGCCAGGGCAGCTATGGGTGGAGACATGGCTCGACCAGCTGTGAGTGAGACGAACGCCTCTCTACTGTCCTGGCTAGGGCAGCTGTGGGTACGATGCGCATGTCCTGCCTTCACTTAGAGAGCTATGAGAGATGGAGGGGAGCTGTCCGTGAGAACGTTGTCCCCCGTGTATTGCACTGGCTCCTTTAGAGAGTGATATTGGTGCCAGGTTAAGAACAGCTGCATTTATGAGAGGGGCGTCCATACCGGTATTGTGGCTAGTCCACTTAGAGAGCAGACTTCCTGTGTAGTAAACGAGCTGTCTGGAAGCCACTGAGCATTTCCCGCGGATTTCCTCTGCATTCCTTGAGAAGAAAGTGTCAAGTCTTGTAAGACCTTTGTCATAACCAATACTGGGCCTTATTTATGAAAAGTGTCGCATCACTGGGGTGAAACAGCGATGCAACACTTTTCAGTGTGCTATCCTTGTGACACCATGGATGCGCCGTATTTGCTGTACGGCGCTCCATGTCGTAAGGATTTACAGATAACGCCAGGAATCCTGACGTATCTGTCAGCGCAAAAATGGCGCATTGCTGACGTGTGTCTGGAAACAGACACAACTCCAGCAATGTGTTTCACATGGGGCAAGTCCTGTGTGAAAAGGACTGCATCACCCCTTACGCCTGCTTTAAGCAGGCGTAAGGATTTGAAGCAGTGACTCCATAGAAGTGACACAATGAAATCTGATAGATTTCACAGCGCCACTTCTACGAGGCTTTTCTGCGTCGGAATGCCAACTCTGCATATATTATATCTGTGATAGGTATAATGTAACGCAGGAGTTTACAAAGTGATGCATCTGCCTAGATGCGTCACTTTGTAAATATGGCACAATATGGCATATTTTTTACACAACAAGTGACGTAACAGCGCCGTAAAGGCCTCATAAATGAGGCCCACTGTTTCCAGTTCTGGCTTTTTTGCCTTCAACTAATTTCTCTCAGGTGAGCTAGTCTAATTAGGTCAATGGATGCACACAAAGACTACAATTCGCCAAATGCACGTGGTTGGCAGTTTAAGCCCAGGACTGGAAACAATGTCCCTAGTGACATTGTATTGTATTGTAATTGCATTTGTATAGCGCTTGCTACCCCTGACGATGCGTCAAAGAGCTTTTCGGCGAGTAGCACGCTACTCCGGGTCCCATAGCGGATTAGTGTTGAATTAGTATAGTGAAACATGCAAATACATTTTAAGTGGTAGATATGTTAGTCAGTTATTTGGATTCGGAAGGATAGAAGAGGAAAAAAGCTTTGTATTTATAAGGCGCTTATTACCCCTGATGGGGTGTTGAAGCGCTTTTTTTGGTGAGTAGCACACTACTCCGGAAACCCATGAAGGATTAGTGGTGAATTAATATGGTGAAATATGAAAGTAATTTGAGCGGTGGATATTAGTCAGTTATTTGGAGTGAGGAGGATAGCGGAGGGATAGAAGGGAAAGAAAGGTTTGCATTCATATAGCGCCTGTTACCCTTGATTGGGTGTTGAAGCACTTTTCTGGCGAGTAGCAGGCTACTTCGGAACCCATAAAGGATTAGTGTTGAAAATTAATATAGTGAATTATGAAGTAGTTTGAGTGGTGGATATGTTAGTCAGTTATTTAGATTGCGGAGGGTTGGGGAGGGGTAGAAAAGGGAAAAAGGTTTGCATTTATATAGCGTTTGTAACCCTGATGAGGTGTTGAAATGCTCTGTTGGCGAGTAGCACGCTATTCTGGAACCCATAAAGGATTAGGGGTGAATTAGTATAGTGGAATATGGAATTAGAGCAGTGAACATGTTAGTCTGTTATTTTGATTGAAAATGACAGTGGAGGGATAGAAGAGTGAATGATTTCTTTTTTTAGGTCATAGAAGTAGGATGAGGCTTTTGGATGAGTAAAAAGCGTTTTTGGAGAGGAAGAGTCAGAGGGAAGAGTTTAGAAAGGTTTGTGTAGGGGGATCGGTATAGTAAAAGAGGTGTCAGATGATGCAAGGAGGGGTAGCGTAGGAGAGAGTCAAGAAAGGGTTATTTTGGGGAACATAGTAGTGGTATGGAGTTTGGGATAAATGAGAGAGTGGGTGTGGAGGATATAATGATAGATGTATAGGGTGAGAGATAGGGTAGTGCATTGGAAAGAGTAGTAGAAAGAAGTCTGAGATGAGTCAGAAAGTTGGGCTAGAAGGTATATTGAGAGAAGTGTAGGCTGAGAAATAGGGTAGTGCATTGGAAATGCTAAATTAGAAGAAAGTGATAAATATATAGATCCATAAGTACATTGAAAGTATATTGATGCATAAAGGAGGTAAGTATATGCAGATTAAAGATATTGATAGAGGCACAGGATGAGAAATAGGATAGTGCATTGGATATGCTTTTTCAGGAGAAAAGTATCAGACACACATATCCAAGTACATGGAGGTACATAGATGCACAATGGAAGCAAGTACATGTAGACCAAAGATGTTTTTTTTACAACATAATTGTTCTACATGTTTATACAAAGCAATACACAAAGATAGGTACATATCTATAGTGAAAATAAATGCTTATATATAGAGGGACACATACATAGGGTGGGTATTAATGAATGGGAAAATGGGCAGCATTATTGGCACATGTTCCGACCAGTCTCGAACAGGCTCAAACAGGCACTCACCCTTGTCCTCTCCACCCTTAGCCTCGACGCAAGGGCTGAAACGCCCTAAGCCATGGCCATTTATAGCCCTAGTAGTCAGGTGACCACTTCAGCCAATGGGAACCCTAGCCCTAACACTAGCCAATCACAACTCTAGCCTAAAATCTAGAACCAATAGGAGACCAGGACCTTATAGCCAATCTTAGCCCTAGTCCAAGCACCCAATCAGTTTCAAAAACCTGAATCTCTACGTCCAATAGAGACCCTAGCCCTACCAGTAGTCCCAACCCTAGTCCAAGCAACCAATGACACAGAAAGCCCAAGTGCCTACTTCCTATAGAAAGCCTAACCCTACTCTTAGTCCCACACCTAGTTCAGCAACCAATATCACCAGAGACCCTAATCGCTACTTCCAATTAAAGGCCAAACCCTAGCCCTAGTCAGACCCTAGTAAAAAAAACGAATAACACAGGAAGCCCTAGTCCATATATAACGTTATGAGCTGGCACCCCTCCTCACCTGACCAGGTCCAATCAAGAAGATCACTGAGTCACCACCTTGAAAAATGCTTTTCCCGTCCATCCTTCAACACATACTCTCCGAATGAACCACCACAGAAGCCACATCCCTGTCCCTGCACGCTGCCACTTCGAGATTGCAATGGCAAGCACCAACAGCCAACATGTGTCTCGCCCAGTGGCTCGAACAGGCTAGGGCCCCCCAAGGCCGAAAGAAATGTCAAGCGAAGCAGTGCCAGGCAGTCCCCCACCAGAGTCCCAGTGCAACCAGGCGCACCCAGCGGCATGTACAAAGAAAATCAGCAACATACAAATATGGCGCAGCGCTGGCGCTCACAGGCCACGAAAATTGGCTGATAAAACAATATTAAAAGGGAATCAAAAACCAAAGGATAGGCAGAGGCACAGTAGGCAGCTCCATCCATACCAGACACTGGGCAGACACAAACACAGACAGGATTCAAGAGTGGAAGTGGAGTGGAGTGAGTTGGTCACCCTACCGGGAACATTCCTGACCCTCTCCCAGAAATGTCAATGTAACTGGTCTCCATCAGCTGTTCTAAAGGGGTGGCATATCCTCTCCTTTGCAGTGTGGTGGCAAGTCTTGCATCCTTCCTACCCCTCCCCCATGAATGTATCTGCTGTCCGACTTTAGTACCTGGGGATAGCTAAAGCCCATCTCTGCATTTTGAACTGTATTACTATTTTCCCTACCAGGGAACCCCAGCTCCAACCCTTTTACTTCTGCATCATCTTAACATAGAGTGTTTCTGTGTCAATGTGCCTCACATTTGTTGAGCCTAGACCTCAAAGAAAGCAGTTTTTGAAAAAGAACCATAGGATATAACACCACTGCTACTCACCTCTCCATCGCCGCCAAATCCTCCCTGGGCCATTGACTTCAGATTGCACCCACTGAAAGGTTTTGCCTCAACCTGCTGTCGAGAACCAAGCTCATACTGGATCACTGGACGTTTCCTATCTGTACTGTTTTCTAGCCAAATGTATTAATTGTTATTATGTGTTTAACTGACTTTTTAGTCTGTTCTCTACATCCCAATCCTGGGTACGCCTTAGACTGCTCTGCCGCGCTACACTGATGGTGCTAAAGAGGTGCACTTGAGGCTCAGTTTTTAGGTCCCATAGTAAGGTGGCCCCACGACACTATGGGTAAAAGACTACAAGTGACACGATTGGGGATCAGTAACAATTGAACATCTCAGACAAACCGGCTCCACCCTCCAGCCCCCTGAACAGTGTTTTACCATCACATTTTTTTAGGGAACCCTCCGGTGTATGAGAGCTCTGTTTGAGAGGGTTGCCTTCCTATGTATTGCCACAGTTCACTTGAGGAACAATCTGGTTGAAGACACGTGTGTGTGCGCGCGTGATGTGTAGTGTTTCTGTGTGAGTGAGCGCTAAATAAGTTTTGCCATATACTGTCACAGTTCACTTTAGGAACAGCCATGTTGAGGATATATGTGTGTGTGGTGTTTCTGTGTGAGTGAGCGATACAGACGCCTCTTTATGTATTGTCACAGTTCACTTGAGGAACAGTCATGTTGAAGATGTTGCTCAAATATGAATTTACCTTGAAAAAACAAAGACGAGAGGCATTTGGCAAAAAAGTCAGTTTCTTACAGACGCTGAATGGAGTAAGGTTCTCCAGTCCCCCAAAAAGATATAGAGAAACACCACGCTCAAATACATACAGTTTAACTTCCTACACATGGTATATATGACACCCCACAGGCTCAATGTTACGTATGGTGGGGAAGCAAGAAGTTGCCCAAGATGTAAACAATTGAACTCAGGTTTTATACACATGACCTGGGGCTGTGGCATCATCCATATATATTGGGAAGGTATCTTAGCCAAGATCAAAGACACATTGGGGAGGGAACCAGCCCACACGATAGAAACCTGCCTATTAGGACTTTTTCCACGACCGAATACAAAGGAGTTGGGGAACAGGTTCATTGACCTGCCCTTGGGACTGGCCAAGCGTAGGATAGCCCTAGAATGGAAGTCTGCTTCCTGGCCATGGGTGGCCAACTGGGACCGAGATGTCATTAATTGGACTGGAGCAGAGGGCAGAGCGCTGAGTTGGGAGAAAGCAAAGGGCATACGGACGCAGCCCGTAGCAGATCTTTGGAAGTAAGTCCTGGCGGTCTGGGAGAATCCGGAATGAGAGCAAGGTATGGGAGAGGAGTCAGAGGCGACCGGTGGGCAATCCACTTAATAGCGTACGAGACAGTCAAAATAAGGTGGAGACTGGGGTGCGCAGGCGGACACTCAGGAGAAACTATATAGATCACTCTGACTGAAGAAGCAGCTACATATTTAGATAGGAAGCAGATCCGGTAGGAAAACACCCCCTTGGAGACATGTAGTGATTGACACCCGTAGCCCAGTACAGTACATAGCGGGGGTCATTGGTAAGAGGGGTTACCAGCCTAGAAGGTACTGTGGAAATACCAAAGACATGATTAAGAAATGTATAATGAATAATTGAACCATATATGTGTGTACAAATGTCTTAATTTACAAATGTCAATAAAAATATGTTAGAAAAAAGCAACTGTCGGTTTAATTAAACACTGCGGCCGGGAGTACAACATAAAGAAGAGTGTTTGAGGACTGACTCAAAGTGCAATAGTTTTGAAGGTGTTTTTATAAATTTTTTGAGGCATCACTAAACAATGCATGGATCCTGTTTTGGGAGTGGAATTTGGGCCTAGTCATGTAGCCATTAATTTCTCCCACCTGATGACAAATGCAGGTGGGCCTCGACCTTGCGTGGACACAAGAAGGGCCAATATATAACATGTCCAGATGTCTCGCATGGGGATCATGTGTTCACTGCATCTGTTGTGTGTGCTGGTTATGTGCCACCCCACCTGTGATCTGCCATTCAGTAGTCTCATGCCTAGGGCGCAGAGCCTGCATGACCCCTATTTTGTGCTTAGGGTTGATGGAGAGGTCATACTGGGAGATTTAGACAACAGTGATTTGATTTCATTTTTGTACATACACGTATCATTGCGTACATAGACATCAATATTAACATTCCCCATCTAGTTGAATTTTCAACTACATCATTTACCCCATACTTCATGACAGTCACATTGTTAGGGGCTTGTCGTGTTTCAGTTTGAACTATTATTACTTCCCTAGTAACTTGCATTCTACCCAATTTGAGGACTGCATTTTTACAGCAGGAAACCCCCACTTGTAGGAAACCACACAAAGCAGTACAATAATTAGAATAGGCAGCAATAAGGAGGAGCTTGGCGGGCATCCGAGATGGCCGCGTGAGCTCAGCGCTCCCCGGACCCCCGCCACTCCCGGCATGATATCCTGAATTAATCCTGACTTTTTACGAGGATTTGTGTAGAGGACACTGGGCTGATTGCCCTGGACTTTTTGAAATTTGATTTGGACCAGGGGTGCCGGAGTTACATCGATTCGGACTTTCGGGCTCCGCCCTCGAGGTACGCCCGGGACTGGGTGAGGCTCAGTGGCCGTCTTGCAGTTGAACAACAACGGCAGGGGGATTCGACTTGTGGGTCCCCCTCTTAGGTTTCGGTTTCGTTTCTGCCTCAGACTGAGACATCTGGCAGAGGAGCCTGGCCTGGGCTGAAGTCGGGGAACGGACCGGCTGTCGGGCCTTTGGCTGGTTTATTCTCCTGTCTGTTGACCCTCCCAATAGTGGTACCCTTGCTGCGGTTCTTTGGTCCCGAGGCCCTGCTTTCCTGTGGCCATTCTATCGAGCCTGGTTGATCTCCTGGTGACGCAGTTCTATCATGGCTGGCAGAGGGGACCGAGAGACTCGGAAGACCAAGACGCCCCTGCGTGGGGGCCCGGTCCAGTCCAACGTTATGGACCGCTACACCCATTCCAAGGGGTCCCCCGGAGCCGCCCTGCCCGGATCAAGTAACGCTGATCACACTGTGGATGCGTCGACGGAGCCGTCCTTGCAGGACGTCATGGGCGCCATTTCTGACATGAAGGAGACGATAGGCCAACAATATGAAGCTTTGGCCCACAAAATTGACACCGTGGCCATTGATGTGAACTTGATTCGTGCTGACCTGTCGAAAACCAATGAGAAGGTGAAGTCGTTGGATCTCGAGTCATCCAGTCTCATGGAAGACGTTTCGGAGATACAGACGGAGATCGGCAACCTTCGTAAGGTGAACGACTTCATGACCCGGCGCTTGGAGGACTTTGAGAAAAGGGCCCGCCGCTGTAGCGTGCGCGTGGTCGGCGTTCCAGAGAATCCAGAACCTCACTCGGTTGATCTCCTTGTTGAGGACTTGATCCAGAACCACCTCTCCCCGTCTGGTTTGACTAAGTTTTTCGCAGTGGAACGTGCCCATCGTGTTCCGGGGGGCAAGGGTAAGCCGGGTGCCCCGCCGAGGCCTATTGTTGCGGAACTCTTCCATTATAGGGATCGGGACGCTATCCTGCAAGCATCGCGTGTGAAGGGCCCGGTGGCCTTTGAGAACGCCACGGTGAACTTCTATCCGGACTTTTCTCAACAGGTCCAGAGACAGCGTATGGGCTTCCGTGATGTCAAGAAACGTCTCCGAGACATGGGGCTCCGCTACGCCATGCTTTTTCCGACCAGGCTGCGCGTCGAGTACAACGACCGAACCTTCTTCTTTGATCGGCCTGATTTTGTAAATGACTGGATGGACTCTCTGCCTGACCGACCTCCTGAGACTGAGTCCGCCGCCCACCCGGGTGGTGCTGAGGGTGGCGTGGAGAGCTGAACAATCCGCCTACGCCTGGGCCCTCGAATAGAGTAAACTCTTCAGGGATTTAATGCCTCAGTGCCTCTACTGTTTGTGTGTTTTCCTCATTATCTGTCCTACTCGGGGTGGCGGGTGGGCCAGAGCCTTTCCTCCTCCGGGGTTCTTTTTGTAGAATAGGGGTTCTTGGGCGACAGGCACACTGCATGTTGGGGTGACTATTTAGCATTTTGCAGGGGTGCAGGGTGGGGGGTGTTTTCTTAATTGTTGGGGGGTGGGTGATTGGGATGTTCGATGTTTATGTGTTATGTTTTCAAGGCGCATCAATCTTGCTTCTGATATTTGTTATGTCATGCTCATCACGGGGGGGTTTCGGCGTTGCTGTGTGGGATGGGGGGTAGCGGGTTGAGGCTGGTTTCGTGGAATGTTAATGGTCTGGGAGATCGCATTAAGCGGAGCGTGGTGTTAAAATGTCTACGCCGTTTATCTCCGGATATTGTTTTTTTGCAGGAAACTCATTTGGTGGGCAATTCTTGTCGTGCGATGAATAGGTGGGGATATCGCCTTGCTGCACATTCGGGGTTTACCACTGGTTCCAGGAGGGTGGGTATCCTTGTTCGGGCTTCCCTCCCCCTAGCCATTGATGATGTGATCCTTGATGATCGGGGGCGTTATGCTGTCCTCGTGGGTCGCTATGAGGGTCGTACCCTCTCCTTGTTTACTGTTTATGTGCCCCCCGGCCTACAGACTTCCACCTTTTCCGATTTGGGCCGTGTGTTGCTGGACCTTCCTGACAGTACTCTTTTTCTTGCAGGCGATTTTAATTCTGTGATCTCCGGTCTACATGATCGCTACCCCCCTAGGGATACTCCTTCGGCCCAACAATGGCTAGGTGGGTTTTTGGACACGTTTGGTTTGGTGGATTGCTGGAGGCTCATGCATCCTACCCAGCTCCAATACACCTTCCATTCGGGGGCCCATGGGAGTCTGTCTAGACTGGATTATTTCCTGATGCCCGCGGTGCAGACGCCGGCGGTGCGTGAGATCAGACACCTCCCCCGGGGCATCTCCGATCACTCCCCGCTCTGGCTTTGTTTTGAGTTTGGGGTGGAAGCGGCGGGCCGAGTGGCTCCTATCAACCCCTGGTATATTGCCTCCCCTGAGACCCGAAACCTTTTGACTAAGTCTTTAGATGCCTATTTTTTGGACAACGAGGGGTCGGTTTCCTCGGCTGTGTCACTGTGGGAGGCCTTTAAAACAGTGATACGTGGGCAGGCCCTTTCCCTTATTGCTCAATCCAAGAAGGCTAGGAATCGGGAGGTGGTGGACCTTGAGACAGAGATTGCGGAGAGGGAGGCCGATTTAGAGTCTGAGGTCACCTCTGATAAACTCCACGCCCTGGGTCTGAAACAATTTGCTTATAAATCCTTGGTCGCGGATGCGGCTAGACTGATGTTTCGGGAACAGCAGGGTCGTCTATATGATGTGGGGGACAAAGCGGGTAAATTGCTGGCGTGGTTGGATAAGAAAGAGAGAGCGAATCGTGTGGTGCCTGTGATTCAGTCGTCAAATGGTGTCGAAGTGACAGACCCGGTTGGAATAGTGGAATGTTTTGCAGAATATTTTCGTGTGGTTTATACCCCTGTGTCAGGACGGGATGTGGCTGACTCTCGCCTTTTGTTGCGCGATATAGCTTTGCCCAGTGTTTCCGATCTAGACCGTGTCTCGTTGGAGTCCCCTTTTACTACGGATGAAATAGCGACTGCCATTCGTTCGCTCCGTTCGGGCAAGGCCTTGGGCCCGAACGGATTGCCAATTGAGCTGTACAAGCTACGCCCTGACAAGGTAGCGCCCCATCTTCGTGCCATGTTTTTGGAGTCCCGGAAACGGGGTATTCTCCCGTATGACCAGCGTCTTGCTACGATAGTCGTAATTCCCAAGGACGGGAAACCACGGGACCTTTGTTCGTCTTATAGGCCCATTTCCCTGTTAAATGTTGAGCCTAAGGTCCTGGCTAAGCTCCTGGCGACCCGCCTACTAACGGTCATTAGCGACTTGGTTCATCCGGATCAGTCCGGATTTATCCCACATCGCAACACGGCTCTTAACCTACGTCGTCTCCACGGTGCTGTTGCGAGGGCGGGGCGTCTGACGGAGCCGGCCATTTTGGCCTCGTTGGATGCCTCGATGGCTTTTGACACGGTCGAGTGGCCCTATCTTTGGGCAGCTCTCGAAAAATTTGGTTTTGGACCTGAATTTATTGGATGGGTGAAGTTGTTGTATGTGGAACCCTTGGCGCAAGTGGTGATGAACGGTAGAGTTTCTGTCCCCTTCAGCCTTGGTAGAGGGACCCGGCAGGGTTGCCCCTTATCTCCATTGCTTTTTGCGCTGGCCCTGGAACCGTTAGCTGCGTGGCTTCGATGGGAACCTTCACTCAAAGGGATCCGTTGGTCGCCGGACTTTGAAGACCGTGTCTCTCTTTACGCGGACGACATTCTTCTATATCTTACATCCCCGCGTAAATCCTTGAACGTCTTATTTGATGTTCTTACTTCGTTCGGAGCTAACTCGGGCCTTGTTATTAATTGGGCTAAGTCCTGCATGTATGTTCTCTCGGGTGTTTTGCCCTCTTTGCCGGCCAGGTTCCCTATCCAGGTGGTCCAGTCTGGCTTCAAGTATTTGGGGATTTTTATTACCCTGGACCCCTCCCTCCGGTTTGAGCGCAATCTCCTCCCCCCGCTTCTTAGATTACGACTGGATGTGGCCCGTTGGCGTAAGCTACCCCTGTCTCCTCTGGGTAGGGCGGCTCTATTTAAAATGATGTCCTTGCCGCGGTTCCTCTACGCCCTTCAGAACTCCTTCGACGACATTCCCGCTACTTATTTCAGAGAAATCGAGAGTCTGCAAAGACAATTG
Organism: Lissotriton helveticus; assembly: GCF_964261635.1. NCBI lineage: Eukaryota > Metazoa > Chordata > Amphibia > Caudata > Salamandridae > Lissotriton > Lissotriton helveticus. The sequence continues at coordinate 372,388,266 of NC_136065.1, forward strand.
ATTTGGGACGGGCGCCCACGTATAGCCCTCGCGAAACTTACTATCCCTTGGTACGACGGGGGCATGGCGCTCCCCGACATCAAGAGATACTACTGGGCTGCCCAGCTCGCGGCCATTAACCACGCGATGTACTCGCCGGGTCGCGATCCGGCTTTTGAGATGGATAGGCTCCAGTTGCCGGGAGGGGACTTTAATAGAGCGCTATATTCTAGATCGGCCGGGAGCCATCTTGTGGGCCCGTCCAGGGCTGCGGTCAAAGTGTGGCGTGCTGCGAATGTGAGTTTGGGGTGGGAGAATCGACTGACGCTGGCGACTCCGCTTTATGCTTCTGAACGTTTGGGATGTCTCTGGTCTACTAAGGGTTTTGAACGCTGGGATATGATTGGGATTTGTAAGGTGGGTGACGTTTGTGTGAATGGTCGCGTGAAGTCATTCCAGGCCCTTAAGGCGGAATACGACTTGAGTGATAGAGAGTTTTTCCGGTATCTGCAAGTCCGACATGCCTTGGCCTCGGTTCTGACTCCTGATGTGACCCTACCCGAGTCTTCCCCCCTTGAAGATCGTATACTAGATGGACACTTGCCCGACAGCACTATCTCGCTCATCTATAAGAAACTGATTCATAATTGTGCGGATTTGTTGGTCCGACTCCGGGAGATGTGGGTCGGTGATGGATTGGAACTGGATGACGAGGACTGGCAGTCGGCACTCTCCTCCCCAAAGGAGGTCGCCATTCCCGCCCGTCTTCGTTTGGTGCAACTTAAGATCCTCCACCGGGTGTATGTGACTGGTCCGCGTCTGGTCGTGATGGGTTTTTCCCCGGATGGCTTGTGTAAGCGTGGCTGTGGGATGAGCGCTACCTTTCTGCACATACTTTGGGAATGTCCTGTGGTGGCGGCCTATTGGGTGGATGTGCTTGCGATAATGACTGTAGTGACGGGTGTTGCCCTGCGGCCTGAGGCCCGACGATGCCTGCTGAATGTGTGGGAACCCTCTGATTACTCTGTGGCCCAGACTAGATGGGCGACCCTGGGTTACATGGTCGCGAAGCGCGACATTGCGCAACTCTGGGGCGTATCCCGACCTCCTGACGTTTCGGTGTGGGAGGACAACATGGACTGGTCCATGTTCCGAGAGAAGACAGTCTACGTAGCTAGGGGCAGGCCAGGGGCGTGGACGAAAATCTGGGGTCAATGGAATGCATACCGTGGAGATATTTGTACCCCTCCCTTGGTTGCCACCTCCGATATTACCCTGTCTCCTTAGGCCGACGTTCCCGAAATTTTTCACTCTGTTCTAGGATTTTCCTGTCCTCCCTGCTCCCCCCCCCCCCTCACGGCCTTACCGAAGCTCATTGATTTATGTCTGTTCTCCTGTTTAGTGACCTCCCCCTCTGCTATTTGGGCTGACTTGATTACTGTACTCGCCTTGTCTTTGTGTTATTTTCATGTTTTATATAGAAAATTGTTGTATCCTGTCCTATGTCTGGAGCAATTTTATTCTATGATTTGGCCTGGCCTCGGAAATGATTGTTTATTTCATGTGTCGTGCTATGTGACTTAGCGGCCAGCCCGTGTGGTTGTGGGCCCATCTTTGTATTTTTATGTGATTGCTCAATAAAAAAATTTTAACCAAAAAAAAGAATAGGCAGCAATGACGTGCACAGTCCTGTGACCTACCGAGGGAACCAGAAAAACCAGCCGATGTACTAGTCCTGCTTAGTGGCACCTCCCTCCTTATGCATGACAGTTTGTAAACAATGCAGTATATGGATGGCAAGAGTCAGAGTCCCATGGTTCTTGTCCTTGCCTGGGATGAACATGCAACAGGATGCACCCATCTTGGTACACACCTCTCTTTCCATTGCAGCCAACAAGTCCAACATATACTGATGTTGTATCAACATGAGGCGGATAGCTCTTTGTTCTTCCTTGATTGCATTAATGCTGAGTTCAGTACTGTTCATCCTCATAATCTCCCATCTGGTTATTTGCAACCAGCGGGCATTTGCTTTCGTCTGCACTGTGAAGAAGGGTTTCGATCCCCCCGCATTGACTTGTGTGTCAGCAAACCATCTACATTCTTCCTGAATGTCCTGGAACTGAGCCCAGCCAAAATAATCCGCAGTTCTTTTTTCTTGAGCCTGATGTAATAGTTGTTTTCTGTAGCTGATGTTGGTACAACTCTGACAGATCTTCTCCAGGAATGACCAGGGTAGGGGTGTATATGGTGACCATGGAACACAGGCCACAACGCCATCCAAGGACAAGGTGGGTGTAGCCAAATGTGGAGCATTTGGCAGTAGATATCCATCAGCATGAAGGTGCCCCATTGCATGTCTGGTACTTGCAGTTTTGCACCTCAGTTTTCATTAGTGCCGAGTGGAATTGTTTCTTTTCCTCTGAAACACAAGAAATACAGTGCAAGTTTCTGTACAATTAGGGTTTGCCCTTCCCTTTCAACCATATGTACCTGTCTGTCTCCGTGTCCCATATTTCCTAACAGGGGTTATCTATGCTGGTATGTAACCCTCCCCATCAAGACTCTTTTCCCTTCGTATTGTCGAGCTGGATGGCCCTATACAAGAACTCCATGTCTGGTGTACATTTGTTATTAAAGAAGACTAGACCAGACACTCTAAGGGCCAGCTTGGAACCACAGACAGAAGTAGGAGTGGACATGTGTGTGCACTGGTGCGGTGGCTTTGCTATCTCATAGAATCTTTTTTCTGGAAAGTCGTGTGCCAAACAGTATCCTCCCCTATGTTGACCCACCTGCGCATCCTGTCTAGCTCTGTTTGAATCTTTGTAAGATCAATGAAGAGGTATAGTGCTGTGGAATTGGTCGCGTAACAGGTTACATTCACTACTACTCAATGGGGTTCTACTCTGTTGGGTTGTATCTTGGCCGTAATCCTACATAGGTACAGGTGGGGAAGGCATTTTGTTTTTTCGGGGTCTTTCTCTTGGGACAAGTAAAGTCTGTATGCGCCTATTGCATGTGGTATTAGTGGACAGATGTAGCATTACCTGGCTGATGTCTGGGTGCCCACGGCGGTCATGTGCTGATACCATGGGTTGTGTAAGAATGCGCTATGTAGTGCGTGTGGAATACCAGTGTTGTGTTCAGTGTAATTATAGGTAACATGGGAGAGGTCCCTACGCAAGTGCTGTGTAAATTTCAATATGAACTTCATTTGATTAGGCAGCTCATTGGCAACATGTGGATGCGGCCACACCCACAGTGAACAGAGGGTATACAATTGTACAGCAATGCATAACTTGTGGAACATTGCAGATCTTGTGGATGGATCCAGGAAAGATGTCCTCCAGTGATTGTGAGATTTCTCTGCTTTGGAGAAGCTTGTATGAGTTCGGTATAAAAGTTCGAGGTCTTTGTTAGGATTATGGAAGTTTTTGCTTGAGAGATGTTGTGCTGCTGTAAAAATGGTGCACTTTTGTGGCTCGATTGCAGACCTTTTGGATAAGAGCTGTTGTTTGTTGGTTAAGTTTTAGAAAACATTTGCATCTTTATGTATCTTCATCAATTATTCTTGTGTATTCCTGTGCCTTTCTTTTTTAGGGGTTTGCTTTTACATTTATACATCTTATTTTTGGTGGAGCACCAGAAGGTGGCCCCCGATCAGGGAAATAACAGGTGTTTCTTCATGGATTATCTTAATTATTTCTAACGGGTCGTCGGCTACCCCTTCACCATGATAGGAAAGGATATATTTTATTATGGATTGGTTTTCATGAGCCTGTGGATGGTATGGGTTCTTGAACTAATGTTTTAGGGGTGTTGCTGGATATCTAATATCCTGTCTTCCCTATTGATGGAGTGCAGGGCATGCCTTTTGACGTGCATGGGGTGATCTGTAAAGAAGGGGGCATGCCGTAACTCAGTGCTGTGGGCGATCACAGTGTATTCTGGGGTCATGTCTACACCCTCTAGTCCCAGCATGCAGCTTGCAGTAGGACCCTCCCTCACGACAAGGGGTGGGCGGAAGTCACGGAAGGGACTGTCGTGGAGAGGCACAGAGATTGAACCAATCTACGTGCCTCTCCGCGATATTTCCATTACGCGAGTGCCGCCCGCCTCCCGCCCGCCTTATTAAATTATATTTAAACTGGCATAAATACAACTTCAATAAAACTTAACTTATTGCGCCGCAAACCTCCCCATCGCGGCTTCATCTTGGAAACTGCGCTTGCGCGGGAACCTGCGCATGCGCATTTCTCGCCAGGACTGCGCATGACCAGGCTCCTACGCATGCACAGTTTCCAAGATGAAGCCGCCATGGGGAGGTTTGCGGCGTCAATAAGGTAAGTTGTATTTAAGTTGTATTTTAGCCAGTTTAAATTTAATTTAATAAGGCGGGCGGGAGGCGGGCGGGGAGCGGGAGGCGGGGAGGCGGGGAGGAGGTGGGCGGGCGGCCAACTTCCGTTCCTCCCGCGAATGTGCGGAAATTTGCCCCGTTTTTCCACCTTTTTTGCGAAAGGTGCAAATTCCCGCACATTCCGTGGGCGGAACAGAAATGTCCGCCCACCCCTACTCACGACGCCAGGTGTCTTGACTTTGCTCTTTTCTAGAGGGTTCTTTATGGGCTAGTTGAGGGCTTCTTTTTGCAGGTATCTTGGGCATTTCCCTAGGTTCTCATGTGATTTGGTTATTTCCATTATCATTTACCGGAGGGGTTGGAGAGCTGTCTCACTGCCACCATGTGTTTCTGATGTAGTGGCGTCCAAGATTGGCCTTACTTGCGCCCCTTGATGGTGTGTGTATGGCCTTGTGTTGTCATCCTGGTCGCTACGCTGAATACAGTGGTGAGCCTATTTCTGAGTACCTCGCATGGAGCTGTGTTGGATTTTTGTGGACTCTCCTCTTCCAGCACCCCCTTTCCCTTCGACTACAACCTACACAAGATTTTTTGGGCCTGTTGTCCCCGGCTGTGGCCAGAGACTTCCAATCGGTGACACAATACCTTCGATGTTTTGGAGGGAGATGACCCAATGAGCAGTCTTTGAGAGTTTGAAGAACTTTTAGGGAAAGGAGGAGGCAGAATGTTGACCAATGGGGAGTGCGATGTGAGGCCCAAACTTCGTTGAATTTTCCTGGGATGATCTATTGTTCTGGTGAGCTCTCTACTGACTTGGCACCCTACAGTGGTTTGTGAACGGTCTGAGTTTTATGAGTGCTATGGGCGTTATGGAGTCTTCTTCATCCAAGTGTGCGGGAGACCTGACTTCTGGAACATTGACTCATTTTGCAACCGAAAAGGAGCCTCCAATAGCTTGGAGGCTGTTGGCTGCGATTGGGACCACAAGACATGAATGAATTTTGTTCTCATGCCAGAAGCCCGAGAGTGGGCCCTGTTTGATCTGTTTATTGGCACTTATAACATTTGGACTTGGGTGAGGGGACCTGGGTGCCTGCTTTTATGAACTGGATGGCAAGCCGCCCTAGCTCCTTGTCAGACTGCCCTCCCCCGGGGTGTGGCCAGTCAACCCCACCCCGGAGATCAACAGCAGAATGGGGCCTAGGTTCCTGCATGCACATGAATGGGAGACTCTAGTGTGGATTCCCAATCGACACAATGTACAGCAGCCCTGAGTTTCCTAAATGCAAGTAAAGACTTGAAATTCCTAATGTTGTCTTACTTGTCTTTATTTTGAAATATGTATTGAGGAGTGTGTAAAGTTTATGTTCTGCATTGGGGGTTTGAATCTACTGCATAGGTGGGTTTTGCGGTTGTGTAAAGGCATTGCCTCCACAGACTCCCTGCTGAGGTCCGTGTTGGGCTCCCTGTCTGTTGAAGCTGTTGCCACGTGTTTGATTAACGACCTGTTCCTTGCTCCCATGGTGTAGTGGCTATCTGACCTCCCTACGGCTGAGCGTACGGTGCATTCGGGTTACCTTGGACTTGGTTTTGAGGATGAGGATTCTGCGGGGACTGACCCAGATTTATCAATCTATACTCGTTATAGGCTTTTAAGTTGCATTGGTTGGCCATGTAGCCTATTCAGCGGCAATAATAACATTCTCTGAGGTCCCACTGCTGCCAACCTTCCTGACCTCTGCCGTTGTAACTGGTTTGAAACCCTCTAGTGTTTTGTGGTGGAGCCCCCTTTGATACAGGTGCCATTTGTACGCTTGTGGCCAGCACAAACCCCTCGTCGGTGGTCTATTTCAAATTGTGTGGGACCAACATGGCAGTATCTCTCTAGACTTGCTCCTGCCTCTTACCAGTGGGCTGTTGTGTGGGGGTCAGTGTGGCTGCCTACCCTTCCCAGGCTCAAAGTCCCTTCCCGGGTGGTTGGCAGGGACGCTTCCTTGGGGGGGCATTCTATTTGCTCTATGTGCCGAATTTCCTAGGGTGGTTATGCACCTGGTTACCACATGCAGCAGCAGGAAGGGGCTTCAGGCATGTGGAGCACACCACATAGTACCAGGCAACCAAGTCTGCTCTACATCTTTTGCATGGAAGTGCCATGGTGGCGATAGGGGCTAAGTGATCTCGGGGTAGCTCTGGCCTTTGCCGCCATTGCCCCAATGCACTGTGGCCCTGTTTACAACACAGTCTCGGGTGGCAGCAGGCATGTGCATGTCACGGTTCTAACTCCCTTCCTCCTTGCATACCCTGTCGGTTTTAAGGGTCCTTGTTCTTTTGGCCGCTTCAACTAGGAGGGGTGTGTGCGACATGCCAAAGAAACTCCCTCTATATTTCAGTACTGCCCCAGTGAAGGGGTTCTGGTTGGCTGGGATTGTCCTTGCCTGTAGACATGCAGTGCGAGAATGTTTCATTGGTCTGTGTTAGAACTGGCCCTTTCTGGTTGGCTGAGGCGACCCCCCAGCAAGGCAGAACCTATCACTCCCGTCAGGGGCGGATGACTACACACACTGTATAACCTGCGCTCACCCTTGGGTTTCTTGGCACTGAGCAGTGTGGCTTAACTCAGAGGCAATGTGTAAAGCCTTGGCACAGCACTTATTCACTATGAATACACTGAGCATCACAAAAGAGACTGCACACACAATATTCAACACAACATGCAAAGATGCTTGAGTCCCATCTAAATGGGCATCTAGCTGCCTTTGTGGAGAATACGGGCTGCCTGGACCCTTCCCAGCATGGTTTCAGGAGGGAACATAGCACCGAGTCTGCCCTCACCCTGGTGCTCGATTCCATCCGTATGAGTGTGGATGAGGGTCGGACATCCCTCCTGATCCTTCTGGACCTCACGGCTGCCTTCGATACCCTATCTCCCCGTGTCTTAACATCCCGACTGGGTGAGATTGGGGTCCGGGGGGCAGCCCTGGGGTTGCTCTCCTCCTTTCTCGATCATAGGGAGCAGAGGGTAATGCTGGGTAAATTTCTATCTCCATCCCTGTCTGTGCATTGTGGGGTCCCTCAAGGGTCGGCGCTTAGTCCCACCCTTTTTAACATCTATGTGACCCCCCTTGCCAGACTTATTAGATCTTTTGGGATGGAGGTAGTTTCCTACGCGGATGACACCCAGATCCTCGTGTCTCTCACCCAGTCAACTGAGCTGACAGCCTCCAGATTTAGATCTTGCATGGAGGCTGTCGGCCAGTGGATGATTTACAACTCACTGAAATTGAATGGGGAGAAGACCGAGGTGATGGTGTTCGGCGGAAGGGATGACATTTGGTCCAAGGAGTGGTGGCCTGACTCGTTGGGTCCCTGCCCTAAACCTACCTCCTCGGCTAAAAATCTCGGGGTGATGATTGACCCTATTCTTGATATGTGTCAACAGGTCAACAGGACGGTATCTACCTGTTGGGGTATAATCTACGTTCTTAGGAAAATTAGGAACTACCTTTCCCTGCAGGCAAGAAGGCAACTTGCTGTCGCCCTTCTGGGTTCTCGTCTGGACTACTGCAATGCGCTGTATGCTGTACTGAATAAGAGTCAGCTGCAGCGCTTGCAGGTAGTCCAGAATGCGGCAGCCAGATTTGTCCTCGATCTTCCCCGACGCTCTTCGGCCACGCTGGCCAGGAAGCAGCTTCACTGGCTTCCGATAAAGGAGCGGATAGTCTTTAAGTCCATGTGTATGGTCTATAAGGCCTTGGCGAAAAGTAGCCCTACAGGCATTGGATCCATCCTGACCTATTACAATCCTGGCAGGAACCTCCGCTCCTCCAAGCATCTTCTTCTCCACATTCCTCGCATTCGGAAAGCCAGATGGGGTGGTAGGGCTTTTTCCCTTTTGGCTCCCAAATGGTGGAACGATCTTCCATTAGAGCTCAGGTCCCTCCCCTCCCTTCAGACCTTCAGAGCTGCCCTCAAAACACGCCTCTTTGTACAAGCGTATGAGTAGTTGTGCCCTGCTTTTTGATCTTTTTGTTAGGCGCCTTGACACCTTCGGGTTTTAGTTTGCGCGTTACAAGATGCATAATAAATAGATAAATAAATAAACATGAACATCTTGTATTTCGGGGCATAAATCACACCTGGAAATATTACTAGCAGTACTAGGCCCAACTGGGTTGAAATTACATCAATAATATGCACACTTGGGACAGACCCAATTCAAATCCACCCAGCACCGTAATGCAGTGCAACTCGTTGTCAATCCTCGGAAGAAGGGGGCACCCCGTCAGGTACATGTCGATCATAGTCGCACCCAGGCAATCCATGCACAACATCTGATGCACGTTGATATGGGTTGCCCCAGACCCTTCCAGTCACACACACATTGAAGAGTTGCAAATTCCGTACCTCCCTGCAAATGAAGCTAAATGTCTGATGCATGTTAATACAGGTTGCACCATACAATTCCGGTCATACACAATGAAGAGTCACAAAGTCCGTACCTCTCTGGAAATGAGGCACAACATCCTGTGCGCGTTGATATGGTTCGCACCTGAGAGTTCCGGTCGCACAGGCGCAAGTTTAGCAATATCTCACGAGGTAGAATGAGGCACTACTGCGGTAATGCCACCACCTCCGAGGGTCGCAACTTGTTAGTCGGACACCGCATGCAATGATCATGGAGCATGTCGCATGAGAGAGATGTGGCACCATCGACGAAGTGGCCCATGCTGGAAACCGCAACCGGTGAATCCGCTCACCAACAAGATGCTTATGTGTGCCGGGGTCCCCATGATACAGGGGCCACATGCCTTGGATGCGGGCAAGACTTCTGGGGCTCCACAATAGGCAATCTGGTTTCCAGGCACAATTCATAGTTCCACACTCATGCCACACTAACAGTTGGGATTCAGCAAACAATGTGGGCACTTAAGAGGACACCGATCTCCAGGTGTCACAGGTTGACGGTGGAGGTCCCTCGTAGGAGATCTTTGATGTGCATGAGACTTCCGCTAAAACAGGGAGCAAGCCAACAGGCCCTTGGAGAGCACACTTCAGGGAGCCAGACAGCAGCAGGTAGTCAGCCCAGGCCAGCCACTATTCAGGAATGGCGCACTTTCCCTTTCAATGGCAGTAATCCTCCTTGTGCACAACCTATTCCTCTGGCAGTGTGCATCACGCAGTTCCAGATTCCGTGGTCCCATGTCCCCACAAGTGTATTTCTGCCTGCTGAAGTGTGGCACCAGTAGTTAAATTGTAGTGTGCCTTTGAGCGTGGAGGTGGTTAAAAGAATCTCCCTTTGAACTGCAGATGTCTCCCCTAAATTTCAGTCCTATCTGCCATGAGGCCGCAGAATGCTGATTGTAATATTTAGTTGGGCCATGATCAAACCCACAAATGGCAGAGGTCTATTGTTCCATTTGCATGCCCAATGTTTTATAGCTGTCACTGGGGATCCCCCTGTGTGGACTGGAGCCAAGCACAAAGGCACACAAAGACTTTTAAAGCAGAGAAATGCCCACTTTATAAAAGTGGCATTTCTACACTAGTCATGACAAAACCACCTTTACCATTGGAAAGGGTTGTCATTGCGATTCCAATTATAGGAAACATTATGAGACTGCTCCATTGCAATACACTAATGCATTCTGAAACAATATCAACCATCTCCCCATGCTAGCGTATGGAAAGAGCAAACTTCATAGGTAGTGAAAACACACATAGGTATTCCTCACTACCTGGGCTGGGAACACACTTATGTATCTCGCCAACCTTTCACTTACCACTCACTATACGCAAGCGCCCAGAGGTAGTGCCGACTAAGACGCGAGTGGATCAACGGTCCATTTCTAAAATATTGAATCATCTCCATGGCGTTGCCAGTTGACAAAACCACTCCAGTAAATTAAAAGTCCGTATACAGGACGGAAATTCAAAAGACGTATTCATCCTCATCTGCCGCTGCCATCTACGAATTCAATAAAAGCGATCCTAAGATATTTTGTGTCAACGCGAAACCCGCTACATCTGCGAGTAGCGGTTTAACATCAACTTAGGCATATATTTCCATCAGTGCCGTTTTCGACCGTCCCATCGCTATCCCAGTCTCCTGATGAAAGATTAAAACCAGCACAATCTTTTGAGAAGATACAGATTATCGATTTCTCCGCTCCATGCCTTTCTACAAACTTGGCGCTTTCACTCAGCGATACTACATGAGGCCCTGAAGAGAATCCCAAGGGAATAATTGGGATTCGAAACGCGTAGGCATTTTTGCCACATAACGTCTGCGAGAGCGGCCCGATTATTTAATAATTTTTTCACGCCGCTTGTACATTACTAATAACTATCCTGTTGAAGATTGAATTTATCTAATAAGAATGTACATCTGAAAAATTCCTTTTGTTTTGTTATTTTTGCAAAATTGTGGCCGCAGATTGTGGCTCCATGCTTCTCCTGAAGTATAGACTGTACATATTTTAAAGATTGCATTATATGTTCCTGTAGTCCCTTTCCCAAATGGTTTGAAAGCTTTTGAATGCCTGTGATATGCCTGTAGCAGTGAATGATTGATGATTAGTACCCTGTTTTTCTATTTGTATGTGTCCTTTTTGAATACGTTCCTTCTGATGATTTAAAAATATAAGCTTGTCTTTCTAAAAATGTAAAAATAAAAAGCTATTAAGTAGCAATTCCCGTTCTTGAATATATTTTTCGAGTTCTGTTCGGTTTACTGTTTATTTAAACTATTCATATCAGCATTGGCATCCTGTCTTTCGTTTTCTGGTAGTTCGGCTCAGCCTTGCTGATTAGAGCCAACCCGTAGTTGTTTTCTCGTCACTTTATAAAAGTGGCATTTCTACACTAGTCATGACAAAACCACCTTTACCATTGGAAAGGGTTGTCATTGCGATTCCAATTATAGGAAACATTATGAGACTGCTCCATTGCAATACACTAATGCATTCTGAAACAATATCAACCATCTCCCCATGCTAGCGTATGGAAAGAGCAAACTTCATAGGTAGTGAAAACACACATAGGTATTCCTCACTACCTGGGCTGGGAACACACTTATGTATCTCGCCGACCTTTCACTTACCACTCACTTCACCCCATAAGATGTACCTTCAGAGTGCTCTAGTGGTAGTGAAAGGTCCTCTCAGGATGGCTAGTGAATTAGAAAGGCCAGCCTGAGTAGAAGTGCAATTGCAGCCATACAGACCTGCAATGGCAGGCTGGACACATGTTTAGAAACATCATTGATGCAAGTGTGCAGACTGACCTGCAATGGCAGGCTGGACACATGTTTTCAAACATCAGGTAAGCACCAGTTCCTAATGTGTGTTGGAAGGGCGCGTGCACTTTCCCACTGCATTTAGAGTGGGAAAGCACCAGGAGCCCTAAAGCCATTATAAGAGAATCAGCAAAACCTGGGAGGAAAAAGCAAACAGTTTACGGAAATGCTACCTGAAGAGTATCAGGTCTAACAGTCTGGGTTCTAGAATAGGAGCTCCAAGGGAGGAGCAGGTTATGATTCCGTTGCTGGCAAATTGAATGGACATTTCTAGCTCTTATTAGGGCTCCTCCTAAGATATTAGTTGGAGATGAGGGAAAGTATAGTAACGGTTCCCTCATCCTATTCCCCCCTATCTCCAGCTCAAGGGGTTCTGTGATGGGGATCCTGGACAATTTACCTAAGACTCCTTGTATAGTTGCAGTGTGTTTTGATATGGGGACTGTCCCTTCCTGTAGGCATGGCCTTGTTGCCCTCATGTCCACCAGGAAATTGTATGGTGCCTTGTTCACAATCACCACGATCACGGGGTCTTCCTCCGATTGGCCCAGGGTGAACAGTAAGATGTGGGTGCTTCTGAGTGTTTTGTCAGTTTTCGGCATAGGCTCCCTATTTTTCCTTGTTGTCTGTGGGGTCAACCCTGTGGTTTCTCTCTCTGGGTCAGATCCGGGGGAAATGTGGTCTTCCTCCTCACTCTTGCTAGTTGTATCACTGTCCAGATCCACTGTGATTCTCCCTGTCCCCCGATCGTGTTCGCCTTGACCAGTGGGCGTGCATTTTCCCTACGTTGCTGGGGTTTGAAGGGTTGAGCACGATGGATTGGGGGGATGATCTTCGGGGAGCTTTAGCACTGGACTGGGGTGATGATGTGATTGCCTGGGCCTGGTGGCCTGTTGGCCTCCCTCATCACGATCTAGTAGTTTGCTGTTCGGGGTGGTGGGGGGTCCGGCTCCCTTGATCAGTGGATTGGTAAAACCTAATGTGGGGATGGCAGGCATCATACGGTGGGGGAGGCACAAACGCCTTGCTTTCAGGTTCTAGGATAGGATTGTCGGTCTCGGCCTCCTCAAAGATGGCCCATAGATTTAGCAGTGCCTCTCTCATGGTCTTATTTTGTCCTACATATTTTGTCTGAATGTGTGTTCTCGTGTGTTCGATTATGTTGGTGTCGAAGTTACCTCCCTATGGCCAGGGGAACGCTTGTGCCTTAGTGTGTGCAATTCTTGGTACGCTTTTTGATCTGTGTGGGGAACCTAGTTTGCTTGTGCTTTAGCGGTTATTCCACTATAGCTGTGAATGATTTGAGGGACTGATACGCTCTAGCTTCTCTGGATCAATTAATATTAGAATCAACTCTGATCATTGGGGAAATAAATGCGCGGGGATTACTAGTTTTAACTATTTCTATGAGCGTCATATTATTTATATGAATGCATCAACATAGACATTCAACACATGCAAAACAATGCATATAAAGGATCACAACCTGAAAGAAAGTGTGATGGTTAGTTCAAAACATGTGAATTCAGCAGAAAAACAGTAAATATGGAAAAACTATTGTAAGAATTAGCAGAAAAACAGCAAGTATGGAAAAACGATTGTAAGAATTATCGGCGCCTTCATAAGCACATTGTCATTCACAAAATACTACACTCAAGACAAGACGTGCAATTGAAACAATTTACCAGCACCACAACATCAATAATGCAGCAATTAATAACCAAAATGAAGAAAGAGAGAAGGAGAAAAAAACGTACAGAGAAAAAATGATGACTTTGTCCAATAAAATACCTTAGCCTGCTCCTTAGTGCATGTTACCCTATGACGAGAGGAGTCTTTGCATGGTACAGGGGACTAGGTGAGCCTGATAGTGTGTCAATATCACCTCTGAGACAAAGATGTCAACATTTACGTGAAAAGGAGGAATAACTTGACAACCGCAGGCCCTTCTTGGCCAATGCACAAGCTAAACCTAATCTCCAAGGCCCAAATGTTCCCTAAAGTTCAAATTACACCCAGGGGTCATGCATACCATCTGCATCACGCCCAGCTGTCCAAGGGAATAACACCTCTCAGCAACCGATAGCACTGAGAAAACCCTTTACACTAAAAAATAGGATCAAGGTGCTGAACCTATATCACACCCAGGGCCTATGCATACCATCTGTGTCAAGCGGTCCAACGGGGAGGCCTAGCCCCTGTATCACAGCGAGGGAGCAAGCATACTGACTGTGTTACGGTCAGCAGTCCAAGCAACAAACAAACTTTATCTTTCCTAGTGTGTTGGCTATAAAAAAAAAGGTGGCCGGGGGCATGGCAAGATGGCCTAGCAGACGTGACCTGCTTCGGCTCCCGGTCCGCGCGGCATTCGGCGGGCTTTCCCAGAGGCAATTTGGAACGAAACTTGCCGCTCTGGAGCGCCGCTGATGGCGGACCGTCTGAGGAGTGTCGAGCTGCCTCTCATGTGAACGTAGAGGCACCGGAGCTCCACTTTTCGCCCATTCCTGCTTGGCGCCGGGCCCTAACCGCAAAATGGTGGCTGGCGAGTGAGCCGGGACGTCCGCCGGGAACACCGGCCACAGGCTGCAACGTCACGAGAGGTGAGCGGTGGACCGGCGGTACTGCCAGAAGCCTTGGGGCCCCCACTGATGCCCGATTACCGACTGGCAGGCTCTGAGAAGCACAGACACGGCACCCCGGATGCCTGACTCCAGGATGGCGGCCGCTACGACGCCCTGATTGAGCACCAGCCTCGTGGGGCTCTGCGGCATCCCTGCACTCCGGAGCTCAGCCCAAATGTTTGTGATGGGCACAGATATGCAGCGCTGAAGATACCTGAGCAGCGACCACTCTGACTGACGGCGGGGCCTGAGAGGAGAGCGGCTTCGATAGGGCCTGTGCCGGGAAGCTATGGGGGCGGCGCGCCAAGCGGCCTGATGACCTGCAACGCTGGTAAAGAGCGAGGAGACACCATCTAGGCCGAGGGTGGCAGGCCTACCAGAGAGCGCTGTATAACTACTGAAGGGCTGTCACCTGCAACCCTCTGTCACTGGCACAAGCTGAGGGGCACAGGAGTCCTCACCAGCAAACGTGGAAGCGACGAGGAGAGCGACCCTACTCCTTATGCCTCCGAAGAAGGGCACAAATAAAGGAACCGGCAGGGTTTCAGATTTTTTCGTCTCAGCTGACGCCAGGCCAGCTCTCCGGGGCTCTACTGAAAAGGCAGCCATGGCCCTCTCTAAGGCGGACCTCCAGTCCATGTTTAAGGACTTCAAGTCATAATTGCGAAAGGAACTGAGCCAGGACATGAAATCTTCCATTGACCAACTGCGCTCGGATATCACGGAACGCATGGCCACACTTCAACGTGATGTGGACTCAGTAGGTACAAGAGTGCTCGACTTAGAGGCCAACCACCAAACACACAAGCAAGCGCTGGGGGAATGCCAAGACGACATCAGATCTCTAAAGGATCAGCTCCTGCAAACACAACTGAAGACCGAAGATTTGGAGAATCGCGCTCGGCGGCAAAATGTCCGCATCAAAGACCTTGAGGAGGGCGCGGAGGGGCCCGACCTGGAGGCGTTCATGGAGGGCCTCTTTGCGGAAATCCTACATCCCACAGTGCTCAAAATAAAGCTTGACAGGGTGCATAGAGTGGGCCCTCCCCCGAAAGGCGATCGGTTGCGGCCTCGGGATGTCCTGGCGAAATTCCACTCGTATAAAGTGAAAGAAAAGGTCCTGCAGGCAGCAAGGGCCAAGGACTCTGTCTCCTTCCAGAACTTTACATGCTCCGTCTTTCAAGACATCGCGCCATCAACTCTGGCGAGAAGACAAACTCTGCGCCCTGTCACATCTAAACTCCAGGATGACGGAATCAAATATAGGTGAACCTACCCCTTTGGTCTTGGCTTCGAGCTACACAACAAACGACACCACCTCACTACCCTGGGAGAAGGTCTGCGCCTACTGGGTTTGCCGGCGGAGGAGGGAGACCCAGCATCGGGCACATCCGAGACCACGCCGGGAGGTACGGCTTCCACCTCGCCTTGGTCGCAGAACACGAACAAGAAAAAACGCTGATGGTGTTGTCCGGTGAGCGATTTTCTTCTTTTTCTACCATGGGGAGAAGCCACGGAGATAATGGCTGGCTCCCTCTCGCCGGGGAGGGCACGTCCACACTGTCTCGACCACCAAGGACATTCCCGTTCACACGGTTGACTAACGCTGTGCGGTCTGAATCGAACTGTAAGTGACTTTAAGTTGCAATGACTCTATGTTACTACCGCTGAAGTGTTGCGTGTCCCCACCAGTCTATGCGTGGGGTGGTTTGCCCCGCGCGGCGACTAATCAAGTACTCACAATTTTTGTTATGGTTGTTAATTCTGTTGATAGTTCTGGGGATGGAGGGGGAGGGGAAACTGGTGGTGGCAGCCTACTTTTACCTTTGCTGGATGATTCTTGTGGGCGGAATGGATGGGGGAAGACAGACTGGCTGGGACGCAACGGAGCCTTTAACTGCGACACGAGGGGGGTGACTGACATAGCTCTGGAGTCGACATCTGGCCGGCCCCCGGGAAATGCAAGGGAGAGACACAACGAGATGTGTCCACCTGGGAGCCCGAATACCCTCTTCAATATAGACGCCCTGGGTTCTATATTGCAATGCCGATCACAATAGGTACTTGGAATGTTAAAGGGCTCAACTCTCCCCAGAAGAGGCAGAAAGTTTGGAAGTACATCTTAGACCACCATATAGACATAATTGCACTACAAGAAACCCACTTAATGAAAACTGAGGACTTCCGCCTGAAACATGAATTGTACCCGCTTATTTATAAGTCCTCTGCTCCTACCAAGCACAGGGGGGTGGCACTCTTATTTCGTTCCTCCACTCACTTTCAACCCCTGGGTATACTAACTGACAATGACGGTCGATGGCTGATGGTCAAAGGGCAGCTGAAGGGGAAGATGTGCACCTTTGTGACGCTTTACGCCCCCAACAGCGGGCAGAAAGACTTCCTACACACACTCTTGGGTAAAGTGACGGATTTTGCTGAGGGCCCTTTATTTTTGCTAGGTGATTTCAACTTAGTTTGGCATCCCTCACTTGACAGCACACACACTAACCGCTCTGGCTTGGGCTCTTTCCATCCTGACACTCAGGGGCTTATTCAAGACATGGGCCTGTTGGATACCTGGCGCGCCCTTTATCCACACACCAAAGACTACTCCTTTTTCTCCCACGTGCATCATTCCTACTCTAGGTTGGATTACATCTTCGCCAGCCAGTCTTTACAGGGCAACCTTAGGGAGGCTAAGATATTCCCCATCTCCGTATCCGATCACGGCTTGTACTCAATTTACATGTCCTGGCTTGGCAATGCCCCCTCACCGGCCCGGTGGTATTTCCCAGCATCCCTAGCCCGGGACAAGGACTCGTGTACCCTCCTGCGGGAGACTATCAAGGACTTTTATGAGCATAATAAACCGGAGGACACCTCTGAATATATTACTTGGGACACCCTTAAGGCTGTGATTCGGGGCAAGTGTATAGCGCTTAACTCCGCCCTGAATAAACAAAGGGCAAGAGATAGGGAAATTTGGGAGGAGGAACTGGCAACTGTCAAATGTACCCACAAACTTACACCCACCAGACAAACACTTCGCAACCTCACGGCCATCAGAGGCAAGCTGCGGGCTATGTATAATAACCGATCTGAATTCGCTCTCCTTAAACTACGCAACCTATCCTACACCCAAGGCAAATAAATAGGAAAACACCTTGCGAGGCAGCTGCAAGACAAACGGGAGCGGGAGTACATAGGTGGTATTCAAGACCCCTCGGGGTGCTTATCCACAGAGACGAGGACAAAGCGAATCTGTTCGGGGACTTTTACAGAGCACTGTATTCTGCAGACGCTTTAGACCCTGACGCACAGCAAGATTTCCTTCAAAACCTACCTATCCCACAGGTCTCCCCGGCCTGGAATGATGAACTGACAGCCCCGATCACACTGGAAGAGGTGCTCTCCGCTATCAAAGCTCTGAAATCCCACAAGGCACCGGGCACCGATGGATACACTGCACTTTTTTTATAAAACTTTTGCAGCCGACCTCGGTCACCACTTGGTCCGGCTGTTCAACCAGATGGCCTCCGATGGCGACACGTCGATCTCTATGGCCGAAGCGGTAATCTCGGTGATTCCTAAGGCGGGGAAAGACCCCACGCTTTGTGCCTCCTACAGGCCTATCGCCCTTTTAAACATCGATGCCAAGCTCTACTCTTCAATCCTAGCAAAAAGACTGAACGGCCTTATGCCGCTCATTATCCACCCAGACCAGTCAGGCTTTATTGCGGGACGCCAAACGCACGACAACACCCGACGCATCATTCACCTAATCGAGAAAGCTAACAAATTTAAAATCTCTGCTATCCTGGTCGGGCTCGAAGCAGAAAAAGCCTTCGATCACGTCGATTGGAAGTTTCTTTTGGCTACGCTCAATGCGTTTGGCTTCTTGCCCAAATTCATACAAATGCTTCAAGCCAATTATAGGCTCCCGAGGTCTAGAGTCTCGGTGAATGGCACCCAGTCTGCTCCCTTCTATCATTCCCTAGGTACTAGGCAGGGGTGTCCCTTATCCCCCTTACTGTTTGCCCTTAGTATAGAACCTTTGGCTATAGCCGTCTGAGAACACCCAGGAATTGAGGGCCTACCATTCACGGGCGAATCCCATAAAATATCCCTCTTCGCGGACGACGTCCTCTTGTCCCTTTCCAATCCAAGAACATCTCTCCCGCACCTACAGACAGAGCTGAGCCTCTTCGAAAATGCGGCTGGCTTCAAAGTCAACCTAACTAAATCTTACATACTCAATATTACTCTCTCCCCGGCAGAGGCCTGTCACCTTAAGACACTGACACCCCTAGCATGGGCACCCTCCTCGCTCCAATACTTGGGAGTACAGCTTACATCAAAAGTGGAAAAATTGTACGAGGCCAATTTTCCTCCTATTCTGACTCGCATCCAAGCGGAGCTCACGAGGTGGAAACCGCTTTTCCTCTCTTGGTTGGGACGTATTCGGGCCATAAAGATGACCCTCCTTCCCAAATTGCTGTACTTATTCCAGTCACTTCCCATAGAGATGGACAAAGATTTCTTTAGACGGGTGAAAGCAATGATCCTGCGCTTTATATGGCAGAGAGGGCGCGCTCGCTTCTCTTTCCAAATGCTTCGACGTCCCCAGAGGGAGGGTGGAGCTGGCCTTCCTGACATGCAACTTTACTACAAAGCAGCCCAACTTAGAATCCTTGTCGAATGGTCGCAAAAAGAATCCGAGAAACACTGGCTTCATATGGACCGTAGTGTAGCGGGGAGAACGATCTGGGACCTCATCTGGCGTGCGAAGCATGACAGACCCAAGAACACCTATCTTAGCACCCCGACACGTACCACTCTGAAAGTCTGGGACTCGGTGGCAACATTGGATGGCTGGTCTTCCTTTCCTTCGCCCTTTACCCCTATCCATTTCAACTCGGCTTTCCCCCCAGCACTCCAAGAAGGACCATTTGACACCTGGAGGGAGGGGGGTTGTCTGGCTTTGACCCACCTGTTCCACAATTATGTTCCCCTCACATTCGGAAATTGCAAGAGAGACTATGGGGTAGGGGACTCTGAACGCTTCCACTACACTCAGATGCTACACTGGGCCCTAGGTCCCCAGGTGCGTGATGGGGCGACCCGATCCCTCACCAAGTTTAAATCCTTCCTAGTTAAATCTTCAAACATGAAAGGTGCCATTTCCTTCCTATATAAACTCCTGCTATCCTCAACACCGTCCCCCCGACCGCGATACATGACAATGTGGGAAGGGTTGGCCCAATAGGACATTACTGACGAGGAGTGGTCACATATATGGTCAGATATTTTCAAATTCAATCAATCCGCAGATTTACGGGAAGCACACTTAAAGACGATGATGGATTGGTATCTGTATCCATCTAAACTAGCTCGAATCTTCTCAGGAACATCGGATAGGTGCTGGCGAGGGTGTGGTCTCCTGGGAGACTTTCAACACATTTGGTGGGACTGTCCCTCTATCAGACCCTTTTGGGAAGAAATTCTAGCGCAGGTGAAGGACTTACTGGGGTACCCTATACCGACCTCCATGGTTGAGACTCTTTTGAGTGTCCGAGACCCTATGCAAGAACACCAAACCAGGGCGGACAAGAGAATCATGTGGCTCTGTATAGGGGCAGATAAAATCACGATTGCGGCGGCGTGGAAGAAAAGAGAGGCACCGGCGATGTCCTTGTGGCATTCCCGTCTCTGGAGGCTTCTCAGTATGGAGCGTATGTCAGATATCTTCCGAGAGGACTTCAAAAACGTTGAATTCAGGTGGGGGCCATTGGTCGCCTTTCTTTCTCGGGGATTGCCCTCAGCGGTATGTCCCCCCACAGTACGGGCCTTACATCTTTTCCAACTCTAAGTAATCCCACCTTTGCGACACCAACCTGGGCTAACGCCACCACCAGGGGGGAGGGGGGAAGGTGGGGTTGGGGGGGGGGGTGGAGGGAGTTCAGTTTAATTGTTTTGCCTCATGGTTGCTACCAATGCTATTTTTTTTCCTTTTCCCTTTTCTGAGCCCCAGGGGGCGATCCCTATTTACTTACGAGCAATGGACTTTACCTACTGATGGACCCATTGGGAGCACAAGCTCTTCCTTAGGGACGTTGGAGCTAAGTGAACTACCACTGACATTAATGCTGAGAAGGGTTTACTGGAGTACCCGTTATTCTTAGAATCTGTAACCTGTAAATAGACCTG
This sequence comes from Lissotriton helveticus, assembly GCF_964261635.1. NCBI lineage: Eukaryota > Metazoa > Chordata > Amphibia > Caudata > Salamandridae > Lissotriton > Lissotriton helveticus. Next base: position 372,408,727 of record NC_136065.1, read on the forward strand.
TGCATTGGGACCGGGGTACGGAAACCTAAACCTTTGGGTTCCTTCCTAGCTCGTTTGATTGCATGCCTTTGATCTGGTCGCCCCTGTGTGGGAACATGGGTGGACTGTGCCATGAAATGTTTAAAAAAAATCAATAAAAACATATTTGACAAAAAAAAAGGTGGCCTCCCATGGATCACCTCCGAGGCTACCTTGTGACTACTGAGTTTGGACACATGAAGTGGGCAATATGTCAGATGTTTGTCAGTGGCAGGGCGATCAGGTTAAATTTTTGCAGTTCTTCCTAGTCTGCCATACCCCAAATGATTGGACTAAGGATCAGATGTAGTCTCTACCCAATTGACAGCGGCTTCAGGACAGACCTCAGTCCCACGGATTCAGCAGAACTTTCATTCAATTGTGGCGTATGCTCACCTTGCAGGCTGCGCTGATGTGAATCCGTCCTTTCTTTCAGCTGCAGTCAGGTTTGAAGCACCAATCTCTCCTGGCTGGCTCACCAAAATTTTGCTCGAATATGAATTTACCTTGAAAAAAGAAAGACAAGATGCGTTTGGCAAAACAGGAACAATAGGCTTCATCAAACACTGTGGCTGGGAGTACAGCATACAGGAACAGGTTTGAGGACTGACTCAAAGTACAATCGTTTTGAACATCGTTTTGTACATTTCTCGAAGCATCATAAAACAATTCATAGATCCTATTTTGGGAGTGGAATGTAGGCCTAGTCATAAATTCCTCCCACCCTATGACAAATGCAGGTGGGCCTCGACCTTACGTTAGCATAATTTGGGCCAGTGGGTAACATGTCCAGTTGTCCGGCATGGGGAGCGCGTGATCACTGTGTGTGTTATGTGTGCTGTTTCCTGACTGGCTGAGGGTTACTAACTTCAAGTGGCATCTAACTTTATGGTGTTTTGGGAACACGCGCCCCTCCCACTATGCGCGTTTTATTGGGGCCAGTCTCCCAGGACCATTGTGGTAGTCTGTGGGACTTATCTGGGGTTTTCCTGTTCACACGTTTGTACTGCTGGTTCCATGCCACCCCTCCTGTGATCTGTCAATCAGTAGCATCAGGCCTAGGGTGCAAGGCCTGTGTGACCACGTATTTCTTACTCAGGAATGATTGAGAGGTTCATATTGGGACATTTAAAAAACAGTGATTTGATTTTGTTGTTGCACATACACGTATCATTGCATAAATCAACATCAATAGTAACATTGATTTTTTTTAAAATATGTTTTTATTGAGTTTTCAACTTTTACCAACTAGTTTCCATACATATATGTCATAGCATCAAAAAAATGGCATCTGTTATAAATCATACAGTGCGACAACATTGGTACAGCATTGATTAGCGGAGCAGGCATTGTCTCACTGTGAGAGGTGGTGCATGCTTAGACCCTGTAACTGTAACTTTGTGTGTGCCCACGCATTCTCTTTAGATCCATAGTTCAAGATGTATGTTAGTGCTATGACATACTGCTGGCCTTTGGTTCATGGTGTGTGGTGGCGGGCAATAACGATATTGAGACAACTTAAGACATAACTGGTTTTGTGTAACAAGTTCAGAGTTCCCCGACGGCCCCCCTGCTTAAGATAACGCATGTACAATTGTCTTTGCCCACAATTTACGCACTGCTTCGTTGTTCGGCATTGTTTGAGGTACAAGTGTATCTATCAGCAACTGTAACAAATCTGGATATATTGTTGGGTTAGCATAAACTGTGTACATGCACACACTCAATCTGCTATGGGTGGGGTCCCACTCGTGCCTTCACCAGCCCACAGCAGCTCGGCCCGCATTGCATCCCAGCCTGCGGCCATCAGAATCTTGCGTATGCCCATGATATCTTCTCAACGGATTGCAATGCTTTCCGCTTTGGCCCATGCCAGCATAGAGTACTACCAGGAATGTATGTGTGGAGGGTCTTGTGCCTTCCATTTCTTGGTCATAACTTCTTGGCTACTACTATCCCCAGATCCAGGAATTTAGAGGACACTTTATTACTACGATTCTGATGGTACAGATGTAAGATCTAAGTCTGCCATTCAAAGGGGACCGTGAGGTCTGTGCAGGTTGAAAATGTGTCCGCAACCTCCCTCCAGTATGTGTAAAAGCAGGTGAAGCCCTAGAGCATGTGCAACAGATCTGCATCAGCTAGGGCGCATCGCGGGCAGACAGAGTGCAGTAAAGTATCAGTTGATTTTGGCAGGTGTGAGATATGCTTGCTGCGGGATGTAATATTGAATTTGTCGGAAACACATGTTCCTGGGGATACGCACTGGGCTTTCCAGCACCAGGGCCCACTCCGTGTCTGATAGTTGGCTACCCAAATCCTGCTCCCAGCGATGACGAAGTGGCTGCATATTGGCCGATGTGTGCTGATAGAGGGAGGCCGCAAACCACCGCGTGAGATGTCCACCACCTCCCATAACGTGCAGGTATTGCACAATGAGATGGGTTTGTGGTTCAGTTGTGAGGTCGACCCATTTAGACCTGAGTGTAATTATTAATGAACGATGTAAGAGGAACTGGCACGGGGGCGGTCCCTCCTTCACCTGTAGTGTTGTAAATGGGACTAGTGCACCATTGCAGTACAGATCCCCCAGATATTGGATTCCCACCTTGTGTCAGTCACGGAGTTCAACTTTTGCCACCGGTGTTGGGCCTCTGGGCAAGGTCGGCACATACATTGTGACATGCCTAGTTAAATATAAACTTCTGCGGAAGCATTTATATGCTACCTTGAGCAGCAAGGCCTCCGGAGGTCTCGTAGTCGCGCCAGGATGAAATAACTTCATCAGGTGTAATAGCGTATAGGGTGGCTTGTAGTGGCGGTGTTTTCACTTTGGGGATCGGCCAGCCATCTAGCTACCCATTGCAATTGGGCATCTAGGTAGTACTGGTCGAAGTTCGGAGCCACTACACCTCCCTCACCCGTGAGCAGGTACAGTTTCTTTACTGCTAAACGGTGGCTGGCATTTCCCCATATAAAATCTCTAACCAATTTCTCCAATGTGCAGAAAAAGGAGGGGGGATATATAATGGCAGGTTCGCAAAGTAGTATAAAAACGGCTGAAAGGTCACCATTTTGGTAAGAGCCACCTTACCTGTGACTGTAAGTGGAAGCGTGCTCCAAACAGCATCTGGGATCTAATGGCAGTGAGTGTTCTGCCCAGGTTGCCATCAAACAGATCTGTTGGTTGCCTATATACACGTATGCCTAAATAGCGGAATGTGTTGGCCTCCCACTGTACCTGCACACCATTAAGAATATATCCCAGATCTCTGTTTCTTCCCTTAAATAAGTATAGGCAGGACTTACTAGCGTTACAATTCAGTCCAGAGGGCGGCAAAACCTTGCAAGGTGTGCACCAATTCCTGAGGCACGTTTTCAATGATTCTGACATAGAACAGGAGGTCTTCCGCGTACAACGACACCTTATGTGTGCCATCTCCAAGTGGGATGCCATCCCTAGCATGGAGCAGATTGTCTCTGCTAACGGCTCTATGGCTAGTGCGAAGAGTAGGGGGGAGAGGGGACATCCCTGTCTGGTCCCCCTCCGCACTGGGATCCTGCCTGATATTTATGGACACACCTTGAACCTTACAGACGGCTCTGTGTACGATGACAAACTATTTGAAGGAATGTGTCCCCTAAGTTATATCTCTCCAGTGCTGCAAATAAGAACTCCCATTCTAGAGTGTCAAATGCTTTCTCTAGGTCTAGAATTAGACAACCGGCGCATGGCCAAATAGGCACTGAGTCTGTTGCGATTCTGAAGAAACGTCGCAGGTTGAGCGAGGTGTTTCGGGAGGGCACAAAACCATTCTGATCGGCATGGATCAAGGTAGGAACACTTGTGCAAGTCTCTCTGCTAGGACTTTCTCCAAGATTTTGTAATTGAAATTGAGTAGGGCTAGCGGCCTGTACGAGCCCAACTCAGTGTGGTCTTTGTCAAGCTTGAGCAATGTCACCAAATTCGCCTTACCCAACGACGGAGGGAGACGCCGCCCCTCCAGGGCCGCCCTGAATAGTGTGTGCAGGTGTGGTGTCAATGATGCTGGGTATGCCTTGTAGTACTCCGCGGGAAAACCATCCAGACCTGGTGTCTTCCCTGTGGCTAGGGATGCAATTGCATCTCTAATTTCCTCTTGCGAAATTGGCTTGTTCAGCATCTCCCTGTGGTCTGGTGACGCCTCTGGTAGTTGTATGGCATCTAGGAAAGCCCTTAGCTCTTGTTCGTTACATAGCCCCCTGGATTGGTAAAGTGTGGCATAATGGTGCATCATGGTTGTGTGTTTCTCATGCTGGGTATATACCAACTGCCCTGCTTCAGTGCGCAATGCTCCTATCAGATGAATAGTAACATCGATATGTGTGTGTGTGTGTGTGGTGTGGGGTGTTTCTATGTGTGTGTATGTGTGTGGTGGGTTTCTGTGTGGGTGAACGATAGAGAAGTCTCTCCATGTATTGTCACAGTTCCCTTGAGGAACAGTCATGTTTAAGTAAAGTGTGAGCGCAGGGTCATTTTAAGGATTTTGGGGTCGCTGGACCAAACATATTTTGGGGGCCCGTGCTCGGAATAGCTTCGAATTTATGATCTACTTTCAGCTCTTTCATTCACTCTTTGGCCAGGTCACTGACAGTGCACAGGCACGCTCATCCAAATTCTAAATATGTTTACATCTAATATGCAGGGATACAGAGGTGTAATATTGCTGCAAACAATCTCTGTGACACCCTCCTATTTCTCATAATTGAGGTCCTGTTTGGAGCTAAAAGAAACTTTATGGATGTTGAGCAATCTGTGAAATGTTTGTAATAGACTCTCCCACATCAACCACATTAAAAATAAAATAAAGGAAGTCAATATTTAAAACAATCTGCTTAAGTATTATTCAAGGCCACAAGGGCAAGACTCTCTGCAGAACAGAGCTGGCTCTATCAGGGCCACCCCGAAAGGCAGGCGCCACGTCTCTGCGCATGGTGAGTGTTGGTGGTGTTTCTGTGTGAGTGAAGAGAAAGCTCTCCTCGTGTAGTGAGTATTCCGGTTAAAGCGAGCTCTCCTAGTGAGAGAGGGATGCCTCGCCGTGTAGTTCCCTTTGGGCGAACAGCCTTTTTCAGCAGAACTCTGTGGGCAGATATCTCCCCCTGTATTGTACGGGTTCCCCAGAGGGACACTCGGGATGCGCAGAGCTGTGTGTGGGGACGTCTCACCTTGAAACAACGGTGCCCTTGGGACGGTCAGTCAGGCTGAGAGCTCTGTAAGCAGAGGGTCTCCCCGTGAGATGCCCTTCTCCCCGTAGGGGGCAGTGCCCTGTTGAGGAATGTTCCACGTGTTTCTGACCGGGCATGTCTCGCCATGTCCCTCCCCAGTTCCCGAAGGAAGCGGTGTCAGAGCCCTGATGAGTCCGGCTGAAGGCTGCAACAGGTGCCCGCGGCACGCCGCGATGCCAGCGGATTCCGGCTTTGCACAAAGCCTTACTGCACTCCCGGGATCCCGCCGGAGATAAATTATTGGTCTCTCTCTGCACCCGGAGGTTGTTCACATCACATGGCGGAGCCTTCTGACAAAAATGAGAAAGTGCCCTGAAAGTTTGCCAAGGAGTCTAGGATTAGATAATTCAGCGAAAGACAGGCGTCCGCATCTGCCCAACATCAATATCCCCCGCGGCCCTGGGTGCAGCTGCCCGCTGTCTGCGGCGCTCGGTGTCACGTTAAGACACTTTCACACGGTAGCTGCAAGAGAAGCACTGAGATTCTGCCGAACCTTGGCTCCGTTTACAGCCAGCTATTCACGGAGTGTTACTGTGTGTGCGCAAGGGGCACACCGTGCTGCGGGCGCCGAAGGGTGGTCTTGGCACGTGACACACATTATGAGCTGTGTTATGCTTGGCCAGTTCTCTTAAAGCCCAGTTATTAAGTCCGTGAAGGCTTCAATCTGCTCCAAACACTCTCCGTGATTACAGATTGCATTGCATTTATAATAGTGCTTACTACCCCTGACGAGGCATTGGTGGCACTGTGAGAGGATGCTAATTGGATCCCTCGGTTTGGGCGAGTGGAGTAGGCACATAGCGCCCAGGTCTCCTGGTTCTACAGTAGGCACGCGACAGAAGCATCGTCTGAGCTCAGGAGTAAAAGCCCCAGCTCATCTAATGTACACTAAGGCGATACCAAGGGGAACATTAGGGTGGAGGACGGACTTTGTCCACCCTCCATCCCGTCGTAGAAAGGGACCGCCCGCCATAAGGGCGGGGGTCCCGTGGGTGCCATTAGGATACTGCATTCCTAACATTGTTGGCGGCGGTGCATTCAGCACCGCCCGCCACAATACCAGGAAGGCATGTTGTGCACTTCCATGCACAACATGGCGCAGTGTTGTGCACTTCCATGCACAACATGGGCAGTGCCTGCCATGTTGTGCATGGAACTCCCATGTGCACCCCCCACCCACCCCGGAGTCCCTGGGGGCCCGCAACGGGCTCCCCAAGCAGACTCCGCATGCCTTTCTGTGGCGGCGATGCTGCCACGGAAAGGCATTGCAAACCCCACATTCTAATATGGCTGGCGGTGTCTTTCAGACACCGCCACCATATAGAACCCTTTTCCGCCCTGTCGACATGTCAACCGGGCGGAAAGCGGCGGACGGTCTTTCTGTCCGCCACGGACCCCCCAGCCATTGTAATATGGCGGGGGTCATTTCTGCATGGATGGCGGGCGGATCTTCCCCGCCGCCATCCTAATGGGGCCCCTAGACTCATGTGAGTCCGTGACATGCACAATGCAAATACGCCAACCTGTTTTTCTATTCCAACTACAATGAATAAAGGGGCCTGATTCACAAAAAGTAAGTTTACATGTATACATCAACTGACTTGCAAATCTGCTCCTAAACCTATGGGCAATTCTCAGCTTTTTTGTTTTTTTGCAAGCCAAGATTTACACTTCGGTGTAGACTCACATGTCTCAACTCCGGTGAGGGTCTGGAGTCACCTGTGACTGAATTTATAGATGTAACGTTACTATTAGTACCTTTCCACCTACGTATGGAGATCTCCCTACATGAAATTGTAGGGAAATTTAATAAAGCTTACTTTAAAAAAAAAAATACTCCAAATATTTGAATATAGAACGTAAATGTAAAACTATTTAAAATGGAACTAACAAAAAAAGTTACAAATTGCCTCCTCAAAATAAATTTGGATTTAAATATAAAATAGTCTAAATATATTAATATCATTTATACAAATTAATTGTCAAACAATATCTAAAAACTAAAATTACCCTCACTGACATTTTTATTCTTGTTTAATTTTCATTAAATTGGTTACTATTATGTATTTTTATATTTTTAAAAATACAATAAGTGTGTATTTTGATATTTTTGTTTGAGTGTATTATTAAAGTTAAAAAACAATCAGTATGCTTATTTTGTATCATTAAAAGTTTTATATATAAATATATATATAATTTAATTTCATGGTTAATGTATTTAATTTAACATTAATTCCTACGGGGTGCTAGTTTAACTCCCTGGGGCATATTCTCAAGGATTTATCGCTGAGTTATTGGCACTTTATCGCAGCCAAAGTGGCAATAAATTCATCGTCTCATTCATAAGCTGGTGCTAACAGCCCATATCACCAGTCTACCTGCGATAGCAGCCGCAAAAACATCGCCACAGATGACCCCGGCAACTATCGCTAATGAGATGCAGAGTAGGCGTGCCCGTGCAAAAAGCAGCAAACACACCAAGTCACAACATTCTCAGCGACTTGCAAGATCGGCGCTAAGACCTCAAAACAGGCGAAAAGGCGCATTAGCAGCAGGAATTTAACACCTGCTCTGACCTGGTGTAAAGTGGGACGACAACCTGCACCATGAACGGGAGCCCAGCCCAGAGCCGCACCATCAGAACAACAGATGCCATGGAGCCAACAATCATGCAGCCCGGACACCCAAGAGGGCCACAACACCCACCCCCACCACCCCCAGGCCCACAACACTCCCCGGGCACCCCCCCAACAAAGATACATAACATCAATTTTGCGAAATCATGAACAAAACAATTCAACTGATGTGAGTGAGTGAGTACGCTCTTGTATAGCGCATGGCTACCCTGAGGCATCCCAGCGCTGCGAGACCATGGACAGAGGAAGACACTCAGTGGAACAAAAATGTCTTCAATCGCTTCCTGAATACGAGATGGTTCATTTCCAGCCTGATGTTATCTGGGAGTTTGTTCCACGCCTTGGCTACATGGAAAGAAAGCTGCCAGCCACCCATGCGGGCTCGCTTCACCCTGGGTACCACCAAATGTCACACAAGTACAACACTCAACATGCATGTGAGGTGGGAAAAAAGAGAATCGCTCAGTCATCTTTGAATCATCAAACAAAACATTGTATTAAAATGAAGCACAAAAAAACAATTTTGAGGAGCCATAGCGGGTCATCTCTGGACAATCTGTAAGTCACAGTCTGCAAGACAAATTTCAAGATAAGAAGGTGCGTCAAGCACCCATCAAAGGACAGAGAGAGAAAGAGAGTGAGAGAGAAAGAGAGTGAGAGAGATAGAGAGAGAAAGGGAGTGAGAGAGAAAGAGAGTGAGTGAGAGAGAAAGAAAGAAAGTGAGAGAGAAAGAGAGTGAGAGGGACAGAGAGAGAAAGAGAGTGAGAGAGAAAGAGAGAGAGCGTGAGAGAGAAAGAGAGACACTGCAGTCCAACAGGTCCCTTATCCTAAACAGAGTACAGATTTAGGAATGGCAAAGTACATACAATTGCACACGCCATCACTGCGTGCCCGTCCCTGCGCACACACGCTGCTGCACCCCAGCGCCTCCCGACGCCCAGCGGTGACTGCCTGCCCCTGCGCACCCATGCAGCTGCACCCCAGCCCCTCCTACTGCCCAGCGGTGACTGCCCGCCCCTGCGCACCCAAACAGCTGCAGCCCAGCCCCGCCCGCAGCCCAGAGGTGACTGCCCGCCCCTGCGCACCCAAGCCTCAATGTTCACCTTCCGCCACCGGCGTGTCTCCCAGAGGGCCCACCACGTGCCGGTTCAAGCTCCCAGCCCGGGGCCTGCGACCTTGGCAGCCCCCACATCATGCAGCTCCGCTCTGCAGGCCATCAGGTCTCATACATGATTCTGGGTCTTGATATCGCAATGGCAGAGAACATATCAGTACACAGGGCATCATCGCAGGCTGCACACCCGCTCAACCCTTTCGTGCCACTAACTCTGTGATACGCAAAGCAACGCCACATGGCGGTAGGTCCGCGCTGCCCGCTGGCTCAGCCTTACACTGTGGTCCAGCAGGACACACAAATCCTCTGCAGTCTGGACCGCCAGGACGGGCATCATCGCAGGCTGCACACCCGCTCAGCATTTAAGGTACCTGTACCTCAGTGCACCCAAAGTCACCGTTCCGTGGCGGTGTGCCTGTGCCGGCTGCAGTGTGTACAGTGCCACCAAATCTGTTTCCCGCAAGTCATGAACCCTCTATGATTGGGTATCGTGGTGCGGAAGCCATCATGTGACCTCCGGCCCAGGGAAATGTGCTGTGGTAGGCCCTAGGTTCTCATGCACAAACAATAGGCACACGGATACACTCAGATAGAGAGTGGAAATGGCGTCCAGCATGTGCCCGGGGCCTTTTATTGGCAGGGTCACATGTCCTGTGATGCCAGTGCTGGATGGGTGTGGCATGGGTGTATACCAGCCGTGAGGGAGTGGTTGTGGCATACTGACAATTAGACCTGTGATCAGCAGATCACTACAGAGAAGACCTGGGACATGTAACGTTGTTGTCCCCCCCATAAGCGTAAGCGGAGTGAGCTGGCCTAGCGTATGCCAGTCCAGCGTAAGGGTGTTAACAATGACCCCCGGGCTCTGGGCGTGGTTCCGTCCTAGGCTGGACAAAAAAGTAACTGATGCGTGTGTCCCTGTTGTGGTGCCAGCGCACCCCAGACCGCAATCGGCAATGGGTCACCCTGTGACCGAAGTCCCACAACCTGAGAAACATGGACGTAAGGGGGAGTCACTGACCCTACATTCATCCATACTTCCACACTTGAAAGACCATAAACATGACACATCTATGTGAAAAAGGATGTTTAATGCACATTCAGTGGAGTGTTGTAGCTGGAGCAGTACAGGGCCATTCAAACTCCACTTTACATTGTTGGCAAGAGGAGGGCCAGTCAGAGTCCATTAGGGAATGACAAGTTCATCGGAAGAGGAACAGTTCAGTCCGCAGTCTGAGTGCTGTGTCATTGGTGACCAAACAGAATATGGCAGTCCATGTCGGGGTTCAAGGTGAGTGTCGCAGAGTGTATCGGGGGACAGTGGAAGGTGATGATGCAGAGGGCAGAACCAAACAGAAACAGGCCATATGGTGGAGATGAATGCTAGAGTTTTCTCCTTACCAGGAAGTCAGATTCATCCACATATTTGTCTTCTGCTGTTTCATGTGCCTCACTTGTGGGCGGTGATGTTCTGTCTACAGCACTCTGTGGCAGTGATACCTCAGGGGCTGGAGGTGCCTTTGACTTCTGTGCTTATACAGTGCTGTGAAGTTGCAGACTTGGGGAAATTGGTCTCTAGGTGGGTGTTGAGGGCCTGGGGCATGTTTTGTCCGCAGATGTGCTCAATTGTGCATGTGTGTCATTGTCCCCATCTCCCCCCGTCCCCCCAGTCCCTGGTCGTTACTCACCCTGGTGCTGTTGTGTCCGGTCATGTTGAGCAGTGTTCGGTCCCGCAGCTCCTGCCCCCGTCTCCCGACTGATGACTGTGTACACCATTTCCTCCATCTCGTCCAGCTCCTTCTGTGGCGCAGGACTCTCACCTCCAGTCTGCATTGCCGCCTTCCGGTTGTTGGCGAGTTTGTGCTTGGTTTTGTGCTTGACACCATTCCCGCACCTCTTGACCTCTTCCATTGTCCTATTCAGCACTCCGACTGCATTTACCTTGTCCACGATGGACTGCCATATTCCATTTTTTTTGCCAATGGCACAGTGGAGGTGACGAACAGTAGTTTATGGTGTTCTATCACCTCCGTTATCAGGATCCTTTTTCCTGCAGACTGAACCGCTTCTTCCTACTCTTCTTGTCCTTGCCCTTCCCTGACCCCGAGGTCCTAGGCTGGTCCTCAAGGGAAATTGTGGGGTTCTGGTTGTCCTCTGGACTTACGCTGGCTACCTCCATTGTGCTTCGCTGTTTTCTTTCTTTTAAAAAAAAAAACTTTTATGGGGATTTTTCCCACCTTATTGCCATCCTGGTGACTTTATCGCCCACCTGGCTTGTGTGAATTGCAGGCCTGGGGTAGATTGTCGCTGATTTGTTTATCGCGGTTGGGCCCATCGCAACTTTTTTCGCGTTGGGGTTTGCTTTTTATCGCCGTCCCAGTGACTTTATCGCAGAAATTTGACGCGTTATGGTGAGACTATTGCATGGTACTGCCGTGGTGAGAATACAATGTGAACACAGCGTTATTTTCCCACAATGGACTGCGATGTGAAAAGTTGTGTTAAGCGAATTTTGCGATGATTATCACACGTTCTTGAGAATATCCCCCCTGTTTTTTATGTGAATATATTGCAGTACCATTAGCTGGTCATGTGTTGGGCTTGACTTACTCCAAGGCTGGGCTTGAATATATGTTTAGACACTATTAGGGTTGTAGTAAATTTAGAAGTGCATTTTGTAAATTGAAGTTGTCTAACTCTTATGCGGGTGTGTGTTTTGAAATACAATGTCCCCATTTTCCCTCCACTCTTCCTCTTCAATCCCACTTTTACTACAAACAAGTTTAGCTACATGTGTGGAGATCTCCATCACAGTGGTGATTTCTGTACAAAAAAGGTAGGAGAGGGGAGGGGCAAATCTTCAACTATAGGTTTGTGAATTGCATGTGGTAGTAAGTAGATAGTACTACTCATGTACTACTTGACATACTCCAAAATGCAGTTTGTGAATCCGGCCTCAAGAGCTTAAGAGTACCAACCACAGAGCTAAAATGTCAACCTATTTCACTACTAGGTCAAAAACTGTATACAAATGAAGGTAACCGTCTCCATATAAGGAGCTACATCACATTCAGGGATTAAATCATAGAAAATATGTCTCTCAAGCCCCCCAAGGGTCTTCATCAGTACTTAAGAAATCCCCACAGAGGCATAAAGGTCAAGGCATGTTGACACAAAAGTGTCACACAAATTCAATAATACAAAGCCATTATTGGAGGCAATAAAACTTGCATAAGATCTCAAAATGAATAAGATTCTTAGTGTGCCACACCAATATAAAAAAAAAAAAAAACAATAAATTAAAAACACCTTTACTCGGGGACCCATTAGCACAGTTACACATGGGCTGTTGCCTTAACAGATCCAACATATAACATCAAGTTAAAAAGCACTGGTAGGATAACTATTCATTCCTTTCCAGGGTTCCTTGCGGTTGAATTCTAGTGGTTTGGCTTCGACGTGTTTCGGTGGTATACAAATGAATTTTTAAGGAAACTACCTTCTTCAGGACATAAAAGATATGGGATTTTTTCCTGCACAATTCTGTAAGTATAGTTTATTAATCTATACAAACAAAGGGAAATGTGTTATGAAAGAGATATGTACAAGGGGGGTTCCAATTTTTTCAAAGCTATAAACATTTTTAAGGACTCCTCCCCCTGGTTTGTAAAAACATCATTACTTTTTTCATACTATTGACATGTTCCATTTATTTAACCTCTACCGCGCTAGCGGGTTTTCCCGCTGTGCACTGGATTTTTAAAAATCCCGCATTACGTGACAAAGCCAGCTCGTCATGCGCGTAGCGCAGGTAACACCCATGACGAGCTGGCTTTGTCATCAGCGCCGAAGGGGTTAAGACACTGTGTTTAAAACATAATGCTAAATCTCTATTTAAAATGAATGGTGAGCTTCCCCGCATGCTTAATACTAAAGAAAAGTGGAATTACGCCCAGATTCATAATCAACTTTCACTCCATCTGTATTTCTACAGATTTCAAACTAACCCTTAACGTTGTGTTCTAGCACAACTCCAAATCTGGCACTAATTATTGCCACTCTATTCGCGTGACCACAATATGAATTGTCATTTGCGTGGTGGAAGCTTCTAGAGATAAAGCCAAAAACAACAAGGTTTCAATATTCACTATATATTAATTGCCTTATATTTATGTTTGTTCTGGGAGATTTAAGGAATCTTACCTCCCAATAAAAAACACCTATTTATATGAGGTAAATATGTCCTCTTCACTTGTAAGGTAATTGTTCAGTTAATCCTTGTTGGTGCCTGCTTCTGTATGCTAGACAGACTTTTTCTTTGCACTGTCCGCCCTGAAGGTCAGATGGCATTATTCAATCTAAACCTAAAAGGAAACCGAAATTCCATCATGCTACTTTCTTATATAAGGTATTGAGGCTTTTTTTAAAATTACAAACAGGCGGGAGAGACAGAGGTTCTCAAACACAGTGCCTTCTACAATATCACTAAAAGGAGATCCCTCTGAGGGTGTCCGCTATTTTATTTAATTACATAAGCAGCTACACCCTTCTTTATCTTCCTCCAGGGGAAGTCTTTTTCTCTACTGGTTTACAGTGCCCTATTCTCTAGGATAGTTGGGCTCCTCTCTAGTGTTATCACATCACAAGGAACCTTTACATTGAATGGAGGTAATGAATGTATAATAACTTGCAAAATAATACTATAGCCAAGGGAAAGATAGGCAAATGCAAGAAATATACAAATAGATAGAACTGATTGGGATGATTTGTGTGAGAAAATCAAGGACATATTGATATGAAGGGTAGAAGACGAGTGAGAGGAACAGTTAGAAATGGTGACAACTGCTGAAATGGAATGTTGTAAGCTTTTTATAGAGTTGGAAAATGTAAGAAATTGAGGTATTAGCTGAGGGTGGTGAAACACGCTTAAATAATCATAATCCTTGTCTTGGTGAACCATAAAAGTCACTATATAAATCTGTGCCCAACCCTCTGGCAGCTTGGCATAAAGCGGGTAGGGTTTACTTAGAGCCAATGTGTAAAGTATTTATGCAATACTAAAAAACACTAATAAAGTTAAAATGCAAAACAATGAAAATCCTAAAATTGATTAGAAAAATAGAGCATACTTTAATACAGAAAATTACGTGAAAATGACAATACCCTATAAGTAGAACCGGAGTTAGGAATTTTTAAAGTTTTAAGTAAAAGTAGCACCAAGAAGTACGACGTGCCAATAATAGTTGATGGTCGTGATAGAACAAGACCTAGACACAATTCAATGTAGAGCAGTTCCGATTCACTAATTAGGTTTGTCCAGGTTCAAGATTTTCCCTTCTGATTTCTGTCCTTTAAGTCCCAATCCACAACAGGAGTACACTGCAAAAGCTACCCAGGACATCATGGAAGGCACTTAGACACTCGCGCAGTTGCAGGTAGAAGCCACAGTAGGATCCAGGCTAGATCCAGTTGCCACTGGCGAACTGAGCAGTTGCAGGAAAAGGTTTTTTGTAACTTGCTGTGTCCCTATTGCTTTAACAGGAGGTCATCTATAATATCCCTGGAGTTCACCTGTTTATCCCGGGTACAAGAGGGAGAGCAGATCCAGTCTTCAAGGCTCTTCTCAGGTCACAGACAGCTGGCCCAGTCCTCTTCTTTAACTGGTCCAAACGCGATCTGAAGTGGGTGCCTGGAGGTGCCACATTTATGCCTGGCATGAGGTGGTGGGAGAGGGTGACCCCTTAGGATGCTCTAATCAGTTGAGTAAAGGTTCCAGGGGCTAACCCTACCCACTTTGGGCATTTTCAAGATGGCAGAAGTCTTCGACTCAGATGTCTGTGTGTGTGGGGGGGGAATGCTCCGTGCTAATCCTAGTGTCCTCCCACATCTAAAACCAAAACTCTGTTTGCAGCAGTCCTTGTATCCCCCAGAAGCTAAGTGACAGCAGCCTGGCAGAATAAAATCTGCCCTTTCAACAGACAAGCAGTATATATAACATATAGGCCTGGGTGGAGTTTGTCCCATGCCTTAAAATCAGCGCAAACGGCACTGCACGTTGCACCAGAAGGCGCTCCTTTCTGCCGCTCGAGTAGACATTCTTCCTCAATGCAAACAGCAGATTCCTCAACGCGAGCGGTCACATCCTCTTCAATGAGAAATCTCGCCGGGAGAATGTCAGATAGCAGGTTCCGCGCCTGCATAAACTACATATCCCAGCAACATTGGGCCTTGAACTACTGTACCCAGAATCCCCGGCGACACAGGATATCAAGGGGCGGAACCCGATAGTCAGTGCTTGTGATTTTGGTTCAGAGGCAGCGGCTGCTCCTCTGTTTGGTTCCTGTTTTCGTTTCCCATAGTTCTTTCCTGTCCCCTGTTCTACAGAGAAAGAAGAATCTCCATTACCGGTAAAGTGATTCACGCGCTGGCTAGCGCGTTTGCATTAACGACCTCTGAAGTCTTTGTGCTCTGATTTGCCTCGCTGCTGCGAGGAACCTTGGCAGTTTTCATGTCTGGAGGCTTGTTGGGCTAGCGCTGTGCTTCCTAACAGCGGTGAGACAAGCCTTTTCCTTTCGGGGCTTTTCTACTAGTGGCGGAGTGCAGGGGGGGATTGTTGGACCTCCGCACTACCGTCACGAACAGTGACGTTGAGTGCTATTTGCAGTAGCGGAATTAATCACCAAAGCGGATGACAGTAGTGAGGGAACTACGTCATACCGTTTTTGGTTACACATAAGTTATACTTTTGTTTAAAGAACTTTTTCTCGCTTTCTTTATTGCAAAGGAGGATTTAATGGACTTTGAAGTAGAACCTTCATTTACTTACAGCACTGCTGCTTATTTTCCTTTGACTCTTTACATTACTTGATTTCGGACCCCTTTATTTCAAGCTTGATGTTACAAGGCTATAGGGTATGTTAATAGAGATCGCTAGCAGTTATTAGGCAATTGGTGGACTATGCTTCATGCTCATACCTTTTATTTCTGTTATCTAGGGGGATGGGAGGAAGGTTGAAGGATCAGCAGATTGGTGTCTGTATACATACCTTACAGGTGAATCTACAGGTTGCCTTTTAGTGAGACATTTATGAGTGTAGGATTTAAGAACTGCATTAACCTTTGTACCTTTGTTTTCCAGTTTCTTTTTCCCTGCTGCCCCTTCCTTCTCCTCTTTATTCTTTCGGGTTTTTTCCCCCTTTTGGGTTTTTTTTCCCTCACCGTATCGTCTGAACACCCTGTGTTTATACTTCAGGGTGTTCGGAGGGTCCGGAGGTGGAGCATTGTTGCTGCATGCGGATCCTGCGGAGTGTAAACCTGACTGAGAAGGTCTAGTGCTTTATTTTTCCTGTGAGCACACGTCAACTTTACGATGGCGTGCCGCTCGAGAGAAAAAACTCTGTTCTGGGTCACTTCATGGAGTTTTTTGGAACTACGCACTCCGCACAGAGCACGGAGTAGGCAAAACTCAGCAAACTGTGGCAGCAGAGTGGAATTTTTTACCCACCCCTATTTAATATACAGGAGAAGTTTTGGTGCCCTGTCCTCACCCCTTTGAAGTGTGTCCCAAGTGTTATATGTAAACCTCCAGTAGACTTGTCTCTGTAATGTCAAAAGCAGCTCACTTTGTGACCATGTAGAAAAATTCTTCTTATCAGCAAGTCTGTCTGTACATCAATATTCCAAAGGTATCCAAGGACCTGCACTTTTCAGGATTTGCAGTTTCATGACAGGCCGCACCCAGTCAGTCAGCCTGGCCTCCATTACTACTGATACCGTCAACCTCTTCTGAGGAGTTCCACAATGATCCTCACTCAGCCCCACCTTGTTCAATGCCTACATGACCCCACCTGCCAGCAATATCTGTCCCCATGGAATCAACATCAAATCCTACACTGACCCCCGACCAAGCTCAAACTCTCCCTCTCTGACAAGACACCAAACATACAGACTAATTTCTCTGCCAAAGTTGCCAGAGGAATAAAAACCAACTGCCTCAAGCTGAACATAGACAAAATGAAAGTAGTAATATTTAGCTAAGACACCACTCCACCTGCTAGTTTGCCGAACTTGGATTCCCGCCCCTCCTGGCAGCACACGCAAAGAACATTGAAACAGAAATGGACAACCAACTCACTATGAAGGACAAAGTGAAAACATTGTCCATCTCCTGCTTCCAAACACTGAAGATGCTTAAAAAGGTCTTCAAGTGGCTCCCCACCAACACTGTCAGAACTGTCACCTAAAGTCACATCACCGGTATGCTCGAGGACAGCAATGCACTTCATACCGGAATCAATGCTCAACTGTCCAGACCACAAAAAACTCAATGGTCCGGCTCATCCTCACCCTCCCATCCTGCACTCACATCATACACTCCTCAAAGAACACCACCAGCTCCCAATACCCAAACAAGCACTCTTCAAACTCCTCAGGCACACATACAAAGCCTTAGACAACATTGGCCCCACGTACCTCAACAACGACATACACTTGCAGAAACCTACTAGACACCTCTCTCACTCAGACTCCTACCTACCAACCTCCTCCCCCCCCCCCGCATACCCAGAACCAGATCTGGTTGCTGTGCCTTCTTCTATCTCCTAGAGCCTAGAATGACCTGCAACTACACATCAGAGCTATATCTTCAGTTCTTTAATTTACCAAGAAACTGAAAACTAGGCTCTTCACCTAACCCCGCCCTAGCTCAACCCATGCAGCTCCTGCTTCAGCACTAGAATACACTCCTAGGTAGGTAGTGTGCTATTCAAATATTCAAATACACATGACATAAAAGAAGGCCAACATGTATTTCATGGTTTACATAATAAGAAGAAGAGGCTATCTGGCAATACAAATTATGCATTTATCCTACATAATTGTTTCCAGAGATCTTTATTTTTTAATCAGAAGTCTGCAAGAGTGGCGCGTGACTAATGACGGTGTGTGACCACTTAATATAACTAATGAAATACCCCTTTCATATGTGAAAAGTATTTTGCAAGTCATCCATAAGTTCCACAAACTTATAAAAACCATGCTTCGAGCCCATTCCTGTATTTTAGCACTGAACTGTATGGTTACTGTTAAGTAGCTTTATTATGCCTATGTCATGATTTAACAAAAGCAAGTGAAAAGATTGAAAAGTTGTCCAACACAACGCAAAGGAGTGGTGAGAACACAAAGGAAATGACTGAGGCATGGTGCCAGTAGGCTGTGGAAGACAGGACATTGGTGGCTGGTGCACAGGCACACAGGGAGGGCCTCCTAAGTTATGCAAAACGTATGGCCCAATCAGGATAATGAAAATGTTGCTTCCCGGACATATTAGGAAGCAGAGGCAGTAGGAACAAGTTGTCACAAAACTGATTGGTATATGGCTCCATCATTCAAAACGTTAATTCACTGTTAAGGGTCTTACACCTTTGTTGTGTTCTACAGCTCTCTAATTGCATGTTTCAGCTTCCTGTCAGAACGTGCCTTTGATGGCAGCTTCCTATCAGCTCCTGTATTCGCTGCTAAGCAAGAAAACTGCACTTCAGTCAACAGCATCTCCTGGTGTTCCTGGGGTTCGGGAAGGTCTCCGGGTACTTCCTGTGTTCATCACAGATGTTCCCAACCAAATATCTGTTGACAACAAAAACAAATTTACCTCACCGATATGTGATTGCGTGTGCTCGTATCATTAGAGCAGGGTGCAGCTATGCCTGTGTGAGCGTTATCACTGCTGCCACCTCTTTCCATCTCAGTGGTGTGGGTCATCTTGAAAATTCCAGAGGCGAAGCCGAGACATCCTGTGTTTCTTCTCTTACTTCGGTACCCTAAGGAGCTCCGCCTTGCTCCGCTATGTGGCCATCAAACCACTGTGGCTTCCAATTTATTTATTT
The DNA here is from genome assembly GCF_964261635.1 of Lissotriton helveticus. Taxonomy (NCBI): domain Eukaryota; kingdom Metazoa; phylum Chordata; class Amphibia; order Caudata; family Salamandridae; genus Lissotriton; species Lissotriton helveticus. Next base: position 372,427,644 of record NC_136065.1, read on the forward strand.
ATTTATTTATTTATGCGATTTTATATAGCGCGAACTTTACCCGAAGGTGTCAGAGCCCTTTACATAAGAACCAGTTGAAAAACATAAGGACTTAGGATACAAACAGAAAAAATTGCAAATGTACAAGATGTAAAGTCACACAAGGAGGAGATACAAATGGATATACTCTAAGAGTCACATAGGAATGGTAGATAGTACAAAGGTCTACTGCATATACTAGTGATTAGAGTTATCTCTATATACATAGGGAAGGGATACAAATGGATATACTCTAAGAGTCACATAGGAATGGTAGAGAGCACAACGGTCTACTGTATATACTAGTGATTAGAGTTATCTCTATATACAGAAAAGCAGAGTTCCATTAAGTGGGGTTGGAGGGGGAATGCAGTCGGAGGGGGGATGTAGTCACAGCACCAGGGGAGGGACAGAGAAGGGCAGGAAAGTGAGACAAACGAGAGAGGGAAGCAGATAGTAACGATTAAGACAGCGAGGAGTGTGTCAGAGGCAACAGGAGAGACAATAGAAAGGTCTCTAGGACAGAGAGGGGAGAGGTCAGAGGTCGCTAAAATGGCGGAGGAGAAAGGTAGAAGAAGAAGCGAGTCACAAAAAGAAAAGAAAATGGCGGGGAGTGCAGAGGTCCAAGTCCGAAAGTCCAGGAAGAGTGCTGCCATAACCAGCAAGCCAGGGGGGAGAAAGGCAGTCCGCAGCAAAGTCACAGCCCCATCGTCCATGAGGAGCTGGGGCAGAGGAGTTTGATCCGGAGACCAGGGGTCGGGGAAGAAAGACCACGGGCGCCAAGACAGCTGTTCGCAGAACTGGAGGCAGTCCCGGGAGCAGGGGAGAACACGCCACAAAGCTGTCAAACATCATCTGGGGCCAAATGGAGGAGCCTCAGCAACGCCGACGCTGGATGGGCACAGGAGGAGAGGCACAGGAGGAGGGCACATGCTTTGGCAGCAGCCGATCGCGAGTTTGAAAGTCTGCAATAATGTATAGCAAGTCTGGACCAGTGACTCCAGTTATGGCTTGCAGAGTAAATTCTCTTTCAGAATCTTTGATAACCTTGGCTCCCTTTCATGACACTGCCCAAATCGTTCTTAAAGTTTAATTCAGCTGCATTGACACGATCTGATAGAGTACACCAACCAACATCTTTGAAAAGAGGTCGAAAGTTATCGGGGGACTCCTAAAGTGCAAACCTCTTGTCAATTCCCACACCGTAAAAACTGTTGCAAAAATGGACGGTCAGATTTAAACAAACCATGGACGAGGTGCCGGGGTTTGGTTCAACTCACAACACATCCCTGGTACTGTGAAAATCTATTTACTGGTGTTTGGAAAAAATCTAACACAAATCTCAGGGTTGAATGGAATAAAAAGGATATTGTCCCAGTTTACATTTTCTTCTTGGAGTTGCAAAATGTCTCAATCAAAGGAAACACATTAAATCAATCCAATTAGAGGAGAGAATAATCGTTCCCTCAAATGCTGGACCCATCGACCGGAAAGCGTCGGTGGACCTTTGCAATCTGATTGGCTGGTGTGACTGAAGGTTTATTGGCGTGGATGGCATTACTTGAAGAGAGGGGTGCACACATATCAGAGGGGATCTCTCATCAAGGAAAAAGAACTGCAGGGTGCAAGAGGTCTGGAGGGCCTCTCCTTTCTCCAGAGCAGTTCGAAGGGTCTCACAGAGTTAGATACTGCCCCCAAAAAGGAAAACCTGAAACTAAACAGGTATGATCCTGTTAAGACTCAAAGAGGAGGAATCAATATATTAAAAACAGAACAGAAAATACATTGAAATAGCCATAAATCATGTATTGAATAACATAATACACAAGGAATCGAAAGAATGTGCATTAATAAATCATGTTGTGTTATTTCAGAAATGAATAAGTTATTAGGCACTCTGCGAACTATGTACATGAAACTGTAAGGAGAGGACTGCCTAATTTTTACATGGCGATACAGAAAAGGGGGTGGTGATGAACAGAGTGTCTGAATTAAGCAGACCACTCTTACCCAGTCCAAAGATCAGGGCTTGATCCATCACCGTTATTTATCTCACTGCCCCATCCCAGCTCAGAACCTGGCTATATGCAAATTAGTCTGTCCCTGGCCCAGTGGCGGCGTGAACAGAAGCATGCAGGGCCGCGTGATTTAATCAAAGCAATTAGCTCCCGTGTCCTGAAGTCATGTGACTGTGCTGGTGCCCACACTTACAAAAGGGTAAGGTCCTGAGGTGGACCTCGATAAAGTGATTATGTCTCAATGAAGGAGGTCGAGATGCTTCAGAAGTAGCTATTGAGATTAGTAGGCGCGCAATACCCATTGGGCTCAAAGGGCCTCAGCCCCCCTCCCCCCCCCTTCGTGTGTGTCAGCCTGGGCTGAGACAGCTTCCCGAGCACATACTCACACAGTTTTTGCGCTTATAGCAGCCGCACCCGAGTACTTCACAGATCTTTAAAAGACCATTCATGTGTTAACGAGACCTTGTTGTTTATTCACCCCTTCATCTCCACTCTGCCTATTGCTGGAAGAATTAGCCCCCCCCATTAAATTTTTAGTACCACCCCCCAGCCCCCCCTACCCTCTCCCATCACCCCCCCCCCCCGACCCCTCCCCGAAATTTGGCACTAGTGCGCCTTTGGAGACATTTTAAAAGGTGGGCGCCAGTAAACTCTGCTTCGTGGAAGCCTGCAAAGTTTTTTTGTCAAACTTCGCTCTCCAAGTGGAGCGGGCAAAACTCTGCGAACTCCGATGGCGGAGCGGGGTTTACCGCCCACCCCTAGACATTTTACTGATATCTAAAGTGAACCCACATTACTTATATGAACTCTCTTGGAGACCATTGGAATACAAACACTCCCCTCTGGGAATTCATTTGTTGAAAAGAAGGCAAAAACCAGAAAAAGAATTAAACAATTATCTATGCTGACTAATGGAACACTATCTTATGTTTGTACATTATTTTCATGTGATTCATTTTGTGTCCTATTTGTGCATGTCCTATATTTATGTTCACAGTTGGTGGAGTGCTTGATACCTAATTAATTCCTGAAATAACGCAAAGTAACTTATGACTAGATGTTTTTTCGATTAATTGTGTGTTATATTAATCAATACTTGATTTATGGCAATTGTGGTGCTTTTCTATTCGGTTCCCCAAAGTGAAAAGCATTCTTTGTACAGGACCATGGCTCTGCCTACGGCCTTGCTACTGCTTAAGGCCACTATTTTGTGTGAATGCTGCCCACAAATATGACTTGCATTCCCAACCTACAAAGAACTACCCACTGCTGGGGATCTACTGCGACATTTTGATTCAAGGACCCAGATCTGTGGATTTAAAAAATGTAATGAAAACACAAACAACAGTGTCATTGTGCATGGCCAAAGGACAGGTGCGATGAGGTATTTCAGCACTTGGGCTGGGCGCTGCTGGTTATGGCCAACTGGGAGCTCAGAGGAGGAACTGGCCACTGGTAAGCTCTGCACTCAACCACCTCCATAAAAGTATGTGATAAGTGGGATTTGTTCACATGGGGGCTCGATTCGGCCAGGCTTTGGTATGCATATACCACAAGAATAAAGAGAAGAAAAAAGAGAACATGCTACCACCAAAATGAGACAGCCATATGCTTGCAATAAACCATCTTCATTTTTTAATGATTTAACTGACAAATATCATTTTTGAGGACAGTACAAGTGCTTCCTAGGAGGCACGTGTAGGTAGAACTGGTATAAAAACATGTATTTAGTTTTAATGCATGTTACAGGAAAAAATGGTAACAAGAGGTGCAAAGAATATGAATAATTTGCTTTGAAATACTATAACGTGAAACCATAATTTCAAGACACTAAGGGCCTAATTATGAGCACGGCAGTCCTCAGGACCACTATACTCGCGATGGTGGTCCGACCACCGCCACCCCTGTGAGTCCACTCGCCAAATTCGGAATGTGGCGGTTGGACTGCCATAGGACCTCCGCGGGGATCCAAGTACCCACCACGATGACGCAGTGGAAATGGGAAGAAATATGCTGGCGGTGCAGATGCAGCACCATCGACCAAATTCAGAATTGCATTTCCACTGCCCATTTCACTGCGGTGAGCCCGCCATGAAAAGGGTCAGAGAGATACAAATAAGGGGGCCCTAATAGGGTCCCCTGGCGCTTCTGGGCTGGGGGTTCATGCAGGGGGCACATGTTGTGCCCCCCTGGAAATGCACCCCTGTTCTTGCATGGCGTGGCAGGCATTACATGTGCATGCCACACTGTGCAGGACCTGCTGCAGGTGCTGTCAGCGGTCTGCTGTTAAGGCTCTCCCATGCACCTAACACAGCCGCTGCTGTGAGACCGCTGCAGCACTGCCTGCCTGCCCAGGATTCAACTCAGAATCTGACGAGCAGGCATACTACAGGCTTGGCGGTCGTCCAGCCAGCGCAGGTGTGGCTGTGCTGCAGGAGGACCGCCAAACTTGTAATTGGCCCCCAAGGCATAGCTACAAAAATAAAAAAAGGATTGAAGAATGTATAGAAAATAGCTTTTGTCAAATTAAGTACTATCCCACCAGTCCTAGCACTAAAGTGCACTTCATTTTATGTGGCTTTGCCAATGTGATCAGGAAAAAAAATTGCTCAAAGTGCAAGAGAGCCAATTGCTTAAGTAGGTGACTCATAGCCATGTGGTGAATGGACCTAAAATATGAATAATAGTTGAACAGACCTATGATTGGAGTGGACTAATCCAAAGCACTTGAAGGTATGTATATATGTAATTAGTTTATTTATGGATATTATAAGTAACTAAGGCTGGGAACAGCTGAAGCTTTCTCAAGGCAGGACCTAAAATGTTTCACTTCTGGAACCAGAATGCTTTTTTAATACAGCAAAAGGTATTTTAAAAACCTTCATTCATGACTATGCGTTAAAGTATTGTTCTTTTATTTTACAGCAGACAACCAAACAGTGTAGTCCAGTATATCATTTTCTGCTTTCAATACAATATTGCTCTTTTTATATAAACCCTTTTCATACTAACTGCACCGAAATAAACATGTTGTATGAAAAATGCTTAACTTAGTAGAGGTGGGTTTGCCAACAAATTAGCATGGAGACCAAGACAGAGCCGAGCCATGGATCTGGCTTGCCTCTAAGAGCCCTTACATGAGCCGAGCCCTGGAAATGTTTGCCACATAAAACATGCAACAAACATCACGCAAAATATGGGAAAGACGCTTCAAAATTGGAAAAAAACACACTTCTATAACATGCAGCAGCTTTGACATTAATAAGTTACATTATAGGACCATTGAGTGTTAATTATTAAAAGTGACCGTTTTTAAGCATGAAGTTAAAACCATTTCTGCCCCCACCTTGTTGGCAATGCCCTTAGTGAACTAAGAGGCAGTTGTCATGTGCATCCTGTATGTGGCCCTCAGTGTTGTAGAAGGAGCAACATTATAGGGCCTGATTCACAGAGGTAAACGTATATGTGGGTGTAAGTTTACTCTTTTTCAATAGTCACAAAACTGCAAATTAATAGTAAATGTATGAGTGCGTGGACAGGCCTATCTTTTTATGTAGAGTACTCTGCCTCACCTGCGTAGTCTCTGCACTCGTAAACTTACTCTTAAATTGCACTTTTGTGAATACTGAAAAAGAGTAAACTGACACAAACGTGTACGTTAACTTTGTGAATTAGGCCCATAGTGTATTAAATCAAACACAATACGTGTTCTGGACGGACAGATGTGAAAGGGCTTGCATATGCAAAAAGGAAGTAAAAGGAGAATTGATGAAACAACATATTTGCCTAAAATCACTCAGTTTAGTAAAGTGGGGAAGTGGAGATTAACCCCAAGTGTTGTATTGTTATATTGCTATTAGCGTAGTATTTCTTTAATGCTCGTGGCTAGGATGTTATTAGAATGTTTGCAATATGTATGATGCTGTACGGTTCCATTTGGTGTCAGTTGTACAGGAGCTCTTGTAGTGAAGCGTCTCACCTGGCACTCACCTGTATCAAAGAATTATTTATACCAATAAAAAGGTATTTGGATTAAACAGTTTTCTGATTAAACTTTCTTCACATCAACCACTTAACGCATATCAATTTGTCTCTTCTTTTTACCTCACATGCTAATGATTTATTTTGAAATTGTGCATGAGGGTGGAGAGTGAGTTTCCGACAGAAGCCAGGCTCGTTTTGGGCTCGATCTTGCAGGAAGACCCCGAGCCGAGTCAGGCATCTGAACACTAGCTTCAAGTAGCTCTCTCACTCTTATTAACTAGCAACATATATGTTTACATCTCAACGTTCTGGTGACGACTACTGCCTCAATACCAGTATCCACCTTCAATGACAATAAAGGACCATATTACCCAGTTACCCGTTACGTATACCCTCCACCTCGCTCAGCATTCATATATAAAATGTAGATAAGTATGATACTCGGCGCCGAAGCCTATATGAAGTGTGTGGTTCGAGCACGCGAGCGCAATCCAGCGAGATCTTCCCTAAGTAAATTCGAAATGACTCCCAGCATGCATCGCGCTTTCGTGTTGTGCACCTATATTTGGCCTCTCGGTGGCCTCTATTTACGTCCAATCTTCTTCTTGTGCTCTGGATCTTGGATCACGAATTTGACATTTTCCGAGCTTGCTTCACCATGGCAGCGGCGGGCAGCGCAGGCTGAGCAATCGATTCGCCCTGCATAATCCATGCTCGCGACCCACAACATTTAATCAACACGAGATCAGTCCTTCCGGCATCCTGCACTGTTAAACGACCCCCGATGGCCCCCTTGTGAAAAATAAAAAGCAGACATGCATACCCACTACGTAGCACGAGATGCAATTACACTCCGCAGTGGAAGAGATGACAAAAACAAGGTAAGGATGGATGAAGGGAAGAAATCAGAAACCTGCCTATATATGGCAAAGGTGTGAAGGCACACTAGTCAGAGGCGCAACTTCGACCAATATGGGGGGGGGGTCTAATTAATTCAGCAATAGGCAGAGTGGAGATTCAGGGACTCTAAGAAGGGGTGAAAAAACAACAAAGCCTCGTTAACAAGTTAATGGTCTTTTAAAGACCTGTGAAGTACCCGGGTGCTGCTGCAATAAAACGGACACCAGACCAGCCAGCCCACAGCAGCTCAAAAACTGTCTTTGTGTGTGCCCAGGAAGCTGTCTCAGCACGGGCTAACATACGCGGGGGCTGAACTGAAGCCCTTTGAGCCCTATGGGCGTTGCGCGCCTGGTACTAGTCTAGAGCAGGGTTGGACTGGCCCATAGGGCAGCCAGGTAGTGCCCAAAGTGGTGGCCTTCACAGGTCAGTGAACAGGCTGCGTTTTGTTGTCTGTTTGTCGGTCTGTTTTATGGTCTGCTTTTGCCCAGTTTTTACTTTTGACTTCCCTGATATTAAAACAAACATTGCCTGCAGCAAGCACGAATCCATGCCTGGCAAAATAATTATACAACATGCCATTACAAGTTAAAAAAACTGCCCCAATTTGCAAACATAGGCTACTTTTTAGATATTTACCACCAGATGCATCAATAACCCATTTTGCTATTCCTTAATAGCGAAAAATAATGATTCGCTATTAAGGAATAGCAAAATGCAATGCATGAAAAAATCACAAAAAAAATTAGCGATTTCTTAAAATTCCTTAATTGCGACTAGAGGCCCATAGGAATGAATGGGAAGACATTCTCAATTTGCGAATCGCAATTAGCGAATCGCAAATTGAGAATGCGATTTTAAGGGTGCAGGGGTGTCCAAAGGACACCCTGTTGCACCCCTGAAATTGATCTGTGCACATATGTTGCGCACACACATGACCTTAGGGCATGTGTGTTCGCAACATGAAACTTTGAAAAATGCACTTTAGTGCATTTTTCAAAGTTTTTGCAAATTACCATGAAGTTCAACTTCATGGTAATTTGCGATCCCTATTAGCGAAATCGCTATTTTTTAAACTTTAATGCATTGCATTTAAGGAATCTCAATTTGAGATTCCTTAAATGCAAGTAATCGCAATTTTGCGATTTCTCAATTTGCGATTTTTGCATTTGGGATGATGCATCCCAAATGCAAAAATACCGGTCGCAAAGGGGCAGATTCTGAGAATCTGCCCCTTTGCAAGCAGATTTTACCTTGATGCATCTATGCCTTAGTTTACTAAAGGGGGCCACCTTTATTTTGGTGCTGGGCCTCATTTCAGTCCCGGTCCCCCTTTGATATATTTAAATTGATAGCGGTTTCTCTAAAGCACTGGTATGGTATGCCCGCAGTAGAGTACGTTGCATTGGCGTTCCTGGTCCGGATTAAATCCTTTGTTGTGGTCGCTCAGGTTTGCTGCCTGGCTTTCGCTGTTTGTAGGAAATGGGATGCGCCTACTGGTTTTAAAGCAGGCCCTAAAGGCTTCTACTAAGCCACCACTTAATAGGAACAACACAGCTGCTTGTAAGGTGATCGACAATAAGGTCAAAGCTGTAACCGAGGTGTTGAGGTGCAGTGACACAAAATAACACAACCACTTTAGCAATTAATTTATTGAGGGCTGCGGAAGTACAGATAGCACTCTCTAAAAGAACATACACACAGAACACTATTACATTTACTTTAATAGGCACATACATACTCTGGGATTTGGTGCAGAACATGTCAATTCTGCATGCAATTCCTTATTTTCCAGAAGAAAACTCGGAATGGGAGCTATTTATTCCACTTTGTAAATACATCTTCTCCTGGTGCCATTTTTGACCGACTGTGATAAATACCCTACCCTTTCCCAGCCCACTCATAATTAGAGCCGTAGAAACATACTAGACAAGTCAAAACCCTAAGATCCCAGACCCAACTTTTAAAAAGGTTAGGGATCTGTAAAACAGAAGAGCAGGCACAATATTAAGTCTTTGGTCATCTGTGGAGCTTTGCATTTCCTATCAAGGGGGCTGCTGAACATTTCAATAGGCAGTTGTTTATGTATTAAAGCCTTTGGACAGTAACCCATGAAGAGAGATCCATCTTTGCTTCAGGAAGAAGTTCAAGGTGCCTCAAATTAAGTGGAACACCCATTTGAAGTTCCAATTTTTTACACACACACATATACGCACGCATGAGCGCACACTTGTATTTTTTTACTTACTACTTGTTTCACAGTTTTTCAGTTTAGTAGCAGTGTTAATTAAGCATATTAGCCTGGACAATAGTAGTTGTTAAATGCCAAACATAAGTTATAGGCCTGAGCTACAGACCAGGGACTAGAACTCGGGTGAATGCCTTTTTCAACCATTATAGCCAGGAGCGGAAGTGCTTTAATGTTGTTAGACCGTTCCACACACTGGACTAGAATGTTTTAAATTAAAAAGAGAGAAACAGAAAGGCAAACATTTGAATGTTGGAGAAAAGGTCTGAGCCTGCCATTATTGAATCTGAGCCATTACGGATTGCTCTGTCAAGGGGGAGCAAGGAAAAGGGGGAAAAAGTGTGTTTCCCATGTTAATTCCCATAAAGTCTTTAGACACACCTGCAGTGCGAACCACTGGAGGGAATTACAGCAAATTTGTCTGGAAGGTAGTTTTTGATTCGCAAATTAACCTATCAGTTATTTGGTGTAAATCCGTTTAGGAGTTGTTGAGGAATGTAAGCAAATCTAAATTTGTAAATCTGCGATTGCGGCAAATTTACAAATAATAACAAGCTCGTGCAGAGATCTTCAGCGCTCTGCTTGGCTGCCAATACTTCAACCAGGAAGTATTGACAGCCATATTGGGACTCAGGTTGAGCGAAGACCCCAAAAAATTTAAAAAAAAGAAAAGGGAGTAGGGTAGGAATACCCTGCCCCCAAGCCATGGTTTCCTATTTCCTAACTATAACCCCTTCTGTAACCTTTTTTTTTTTTACCGAATACATATATATATATATATATATATATATATATATATATATATATATATATATATATATACACACAGCTTCTCATTGTTGTGTAGCAAAGTATGAGTGCACTCCTGTACACTTTTAAGAATATTAATTTATTGATAAGCAGCCAAGCACTGACAGACGCGTTTCGGCACGTCGCCTTCCTCAATGTCAGTTTCCATCTCAAACATGATTCAATTTAAATCCTTTGTATCAGCGTTAACATGCGGTGCAGTTCAACAACATAAAAGAGGGCAATGTGAATCCCACCAAAAATATCACAACAACGGCGGCAATCTTTGAATGTGAAAATTAAAGGCTGTCGGCTAGGAAATGCCTGTATTTTATTCACAAATTAAAGGTGGCAGTATGCATATTCATCAGTGTCCTCCTTCCTAATGCGTTTCTACTCCAGTACGAGTAACCACGCGGCTTTATATACAGATTCCAATGCGCCACAATGGTTGAGAAAATACAACATCCAGCATGCATCTTAGTGAAATAATTCATTTTGCAGCATGTTAAACGATGGATAAAATACAAGATAAATGCTGTTTCACCATCGTGCTTGCTGCTAAATGTCTAAAATTCAAGCATGGTGGAAAACATGAGTAATGTGGCTACGTGCATTTAAAGTTTTGTTATTTGAATTCTTGAAGCATTGTTCCACTTGCTAAAAATAATCTTAATAAATCAGGGAAATCCAGAAACAGACTGGCGCAATCAATGCTGCCTCTTCTTCCCTTACTTGCCTTCAAATGTCATTGTCCCAGGAAAATCCTCTTGTTGACACAAAGGCAAGCTGGATCGTGCCCCCAAGTCCGTTAGAACAGCAACAAGTGATCTTTCCATTGTAGGGGCCATGGACCCATGCAGGGGGGCTTTGTGCAAACAGGAATGGAAAACCTGTCTTTAAATCAAAACGAACAAAGTGGTGTAGCCATCTCTCGGAGTGCCTGTATTTTATTCACAAATTAAAGGTGGCAGTATGCATATTCATTGGAGTTCTCCTTCCTAACACGTTTCGGCTCCAGTGCGAGCCTTGGTCACAGGTGAGGGAAGTTACTCTGTAAGAGTAACAACGTTTCTTTGAATACAGACTCCAATGTGCCACAATGGTTGGAAAAATACAATATCCAGCAGGCATATATATAGATAGATAGATATATTACCTACTGGTGGTCGCCAGTATGTAGTTATAGTGAGGACCTAGTTTCCACAGGAAAAGCATTTTTTGACTTGCCTATAACTTTGGCGTCATTTGACCAATCTTCATGAAAATTTTTAAAAAACGAGTGTCACAGTAGGTTCTGTGTGTCATGGAAAGTTTGGGTGTGATCCGGGCTGTGGGGCCCGATAAATAGGGGGCGCGAAATAAGGGTGCGTTTGTAATGTAGGTAGGCGTTGTCGAACCTACAGCCCGAAGCACTGAACGGAATTACTCCAAATTTGGCAGAAATGTAGGTGTCGTTACACAGATTGTGCTTTTTGTTATTATTTGATGCAAATCCATTCAGTAGTTTGTGAGAAATGTAAGTGAAAAATTATAGTGATATCTCTGACCGCGGACCTGCTTGCCTTCAGAGGACTTCTCAAGACCTGGCTCTTCGATCAGTAGCAGCACCCCACCCCCAGCGCCTTGAGACCCTACGGGTATATAGCGCGCTTTACAAATGTATTGATTGATTGATTGATTCTGAGATCGGTCAACGATTAATTGCGAATGTGCGCGCCAACTTGAATGCTTTGAATGGCTGGACACAACCTGAAGAGAAGGTTGCGTCTGCCATTTTATTGATCGTGAACGGTTCCCAGGGCTGCAAATTTGTGTGAAAGCTAACATAAGGGATAGGCCTCGAAAAATCATTTTACTAGACCTGCAGGTCTAGCACCTTAAATAATCTACTCAACCTATTTGTAAAGCTCTTGACCCATAAACTGGTTCCAAATGATGTGATTGTGGGCAAATATTTTAATTCATTGAGCCACCATTTTCTTCATTATCACATATGAGAGTTCAGCATGTCTGCTGTACAAACACTCTTTTGTTTGATTTAATAGGCTAAACCTTTTTTCCATATTGTGAGAAGTTGGCCTGATATATGATGTTTCCAATTCTGGAACCACCTTGTATCAGTCCAAATAACCCCTTATGGTGTCTGGTTGTAAGTCAACCTTGTAGACAAGCTATCTTAATGGTAGCATAGACTAAGCAGCCTTAAAGGCTTAACTCAAGAGGTCGTGTTAAGCGAGCTGTTTTACCAATCACAGTCCTGTAATATCAAATGAAAGGACACCACACAAGTATATATTATAAAAATATATGTATTTATTACTCAAAATAATCCCCAGTACTCTTTATGAATAAAGGGGCACAAGCGTTAAATCAAAATCACAGTATAACATACAAAGTTGCACAATTATGGATGAGGGCGAGGGGCCACTCAGACCATATACTAAACAAGTGGTATAAGAGATACCAATCAAACAGTGGTTAGGCCTAGGGCCTAGGGAATTGCTGGGAGCAGTCGGGACAAGCAAGGCTGAAGTCGGGAAAAGCCCGCGGGATTCGGGTGCAGCGCTGAAAGCGCACGCATGCACCAATGTTAGTCAATGGTGCGTAAAAGTTACACAAATAGAGTTTAAGGACACTTCCGCTGAACCTAGAGGGACAAAACTTAAGACACAGACCCTAGAGGTGTGTACCAGTGTGGGAACACTGGCGTTGCAATGTTACCTCACCCACAGGAAGCGGGTGCACAGGGTCGAAGTAGTGTCGGGTTTCGTCACGCTGGTTCTTGGTGCTTGAAGCTGAAGAGGCTGCAGGCGCTGTGAAGGAGAAGTGTCCGGTGGGATCCAAGGGTGGATCGAAGTCGAAAAGTACCTGAAAGCAGTGGGGACAGAGTCTGGGTCACTCAGCAGTGACCAGGGTGGAACCAGGACGGAACCAGGCAATGTCGGGCGCAATCAGGTGGTTGTCGAGGAGCTTCTCTCCGCTGTCACGTGGGCTCTGGGGCATCTGCGAAGTCCAGGAGCAGGTCACAATCTGTCCCACATAGGCTCTCGCCGTCGGCGCTGTCGGCTTCAAGATTGGAGCAAACAACACTTGGCAAAAGCAATCCACGCGGAACCTGAAGATTGCTTCTCACTCGGACCAGGAGGGTCAGAGTGGGGGCTCCTTTTCAGGGGAGCTGGTGCGAATCTGGAGCAATCAGAATCGCAAGTCGTATTTGAAGTTTCGTCGGCACAGGGGCCACAAGCCGGCTGGCAAGTGACCGGACCAACACGTTGAGCCAAAAGAAGCAGAAGGGCCCCACACAGCACTCGTCGAGTGTAGAAGGGTGAACTTCGGTGCAAGAGTGGCTCAGGGTTGGGGCTTCTCAAACCCCGGTGTACAGGATAATCTGAAGTGCTTTGGCACTGCTCCCATTCTTATACCAATCTGGGGGGCTGGATTACCTGCTAGGTCCCCTCCTATGGGTGGGACCCAGGAAGGGGGTGGATACACCCCTTTCCTTTGATCCAGGCTGCGCTGGGACTGGGGCTGGTGTGCCCCAGAACCGGTTTGACCGGAGAATGCAAGGGGAAGCCTTGTGCTCCCCATGCAGTGTCTGGTTTCTTTCAAACCTCCCTGCTACAATCCACTATCTCCTGTCTGGGGGGGTGTAACACCTACCTGCGACAGGAAACCCTTTGTCCAGGCCCCTTTGGCTGAGTTTCGGTCAGCTTCAGGGGGTCATACATGTGTCTGTGGCAGAAGCATCCATTTTGTGGATCTGAGGCCCTTTTAGAAATTAACCGCATTTCAGTAAAGTAACATGTCTTCTCCCTCTAGAGGGGTGGAATGCTATCCCCGTCGCCAGAACTGGCGAGGGGATAGTATTCCAAATCGTATGACACCTTACACGACATGTTTTGATAAAGCCAAACCAAAGTTGCTACATAACCGCGAGGATTATAATGCACTTAAGAGTATATGGTATGGCATTATCCCGGAACAGCCTAGGGAGTTGTTCCCGACAGCTGCAGACAGGCTCAGCTCATGCTAGAGCTCCATCTCACATTAAACCACGCACTCTGCCTCCAGGATTGATAAGGCCTTCCATAGGAGTGGCTCACAGGTTTATATGTGTCCAGATATAGGTTTAGATATAGGTATACTATATCTAAGCAAGGGGTGACTACACCACCTTGCCCCAGCTGAGTGATCAGCCAGTTGTGTCAATTTAAGAACCAGCCAGGGGTGGCAAAAGATATGCTGCAGCCCCTGGTAGGCCTTGGTGGCACCTATGCCCTGGGCACCTATAGTGCATGGTACAGGGGCTGACAAGGAGCCAATTCCAATTGTGGTATGTACCTAGGGTACATGGAATCCATCTTACAGAGAGAGCAGATGGCCTGGGGGCCCTGATTAGCAGGGAACCAGGCCAACTAAGTCGAAAACCAGCTAAACAGACGGCAAAAAATCAGGGGTAACCATAGTCAGGTAGCCACCTTCCTACATAACCCCCCCCCCCCCAAACGAAAGGAGATAAGGCTATTCTTGGCCAGGTAAGCCTATATTGCCTGAGTGGCCATATAAGGAAGTACCTGCACTAGTATGGGTACCCCCTGTTTCATGGTCCACTAAGCAGTCCCTCACCCTTGGGGTATTAGAGGGTCTCCACCATAGGGAATCACTACCCCCTCATAATCAAATTATACAATCCTGTAATGTCATGTACTTTGCTGCCATGTAGCCAACCCTCCAGAGCCTTAGTAGCACAATCTACAAAATCAGTCCAGTCCTGAGTCTGTGTCTTCTGGGTGTCTCTGAACCTTAACCTGTATTGTTCAGTGGTTAAGCCAAACCCATCTATCAGAACACTCTTCGGGACTTTGTAATTGTTTGCATCCTCATGTCTAACAGTGAGGAGCTTATCTCTCCCTTTCTCTGAAAAGGAGTACCATAAGATTGCTGCCCACTGTTCCTCAGGAACCTGCTGTACCATGCAGGCTCTCTCAAGAGCAGTTATCCACTTGTGGATGTCATCCCCTTCCTTGTAGGGGGGCACAATCTTTGTCAGGTTTCTACTATCATAGGACCTGGGTTTCTCTCTAGGAATATTGCTGCCGCCAGTGGCATCTAAGCCACACATTCTTTTCTCTCTTGCCAAAGCAAGTCTAGCTTGAGCCAAGGCTACCTCCTCCCTCTCTATCTGGAGTTTGACAGCCCTCATTCTGGCCCTATGCTCTATCTTCTGAGAGGAAGTCATTCCTCTCTGAGATTCTCTTGAGGCACTAGAAATATGAGAGTCCCCTGATGGAGATCTCACTCTTCTGTTGCCTGGGAGAATGATATGGTGGGGTCTGGTGAGGTGCTGGCCCTCTCCATTCCCCAGTAGGTCTAAGTTGGCCTGGTTAAGCCTGGCAACTATGACCTGGCTACCCCTCTGATCCTGATTTTCTGGATCCTCTACATCTGAGTCCTCCTCCTCTTCTTCCTCCTCTACATCTTCCTCCTCTGGAGTGGTATCAGTTACAGGGGGGTTCACTCCATCTCCTAAGTCTAGGGGAGCTACACTCGCCTTAGCTAAGTCATCCTGTTCTAGAATGGCTATCAGAGCTGGAATGGTGGGACCTCTGCCCCTTTTTAGCCCTCTTGATATGCACAAGGCACACAAGTCTTTGTGGCTAAGTTTGTCATAGCTGGAAGTTGCCTTGGTAAGGTCAACTGTCACAGGCAGAGAGCCTGAAGCTTCACCTGTGCCAGACATGACTGCTAGTGAGGTGTAAGTGGTGCACTTACCTACACTAAGTGTTTTCCTACTGTACCTTGCTAGTGAGTTGTAGTCAGGGTGTGCTAATCCCTTTAATCTACAACTACTAAGTTCAGTAGAACTTAATATGCTAAGCTTTTGATTTATAGGTACCTAAGGTACTTGATGTGATCTTTCAATTTGATAAAAAGATTGCAATGGTAAAACAAACAGCAAGCTCAAATCCGCACCGCTGCTCACCAGTGTGGTAAGGTGGCCTGATATATTATGTTTCCAATTCTGGAACCACCTTGTATCAGTCCAAATAACCCCTTATGGTGTCTGGTTGTAAGTCAACCTTGTAGACAAGCTATCTTAATGGTAGCATAGACTAAGCAGCCTTAAAGGCTTAACTCAAGAGGTCGTGTTAAGCGAGCTGTTTTACCAATCACAGTCCTGTAATATCAAATGAAAGGACACCACACAAGTATATATTATAAAAATATATGTATTTATTACTCAAAATAATCTCCAGTACTCTTTATGAATAAAGGGGCACAAGCGTTAAATCAAAAGCACAGTATAACATACAAAGTTGCACAATTATGGATGAGGGCGAGGGGCCACTCAGACCATATACTAAACAAGTGGTATAAGAGATATCAATCCAACAGTGGTTAGGCCTAGGGCCTAGGGAATTGCTGGGAGCAGTCGGGACAAGCAAGGCTGAAGTCGGGAAAAGCCCGCGGGATTCGGGTGCAGCGCTGAAAGCGCACGCATGCACCAATGTTAGTCAATGGTGCATAAAAGTTACACAAATAGAGTTTAAGGACACTTCCGCTGAACCTAGAGGAACAAAACTTAAGACACAGACCCTGAGGTGTTTACCAGTGTGGGAACACCGGCGTTGCAATGTTACATCACCCACAGGAAGCGGGTGCACAGGGTCGAAGTAGTGTCGGGTTTCGTCACGCTGGTTCTTGGTGCTTGAAGCTGAAGAGGCTGCAGGCGCTGTGAAGGAGAAGTGTCCGGTGGGATCCAAGGGTGGATCAAAGTTGAAAAGTACCTGAAAGCAGAGGGGACAGAGTCTGGGTCACTCAGCAGTGACCAGGGTGGAACCAGGACGGAACCAGGCAATGTTGGGCGCAATCAGGTGGTTGTTCGAGGAGCTTCTCTCCGCTGTCACGTGGGCTCTGGGGCATCTGCGAAGTCCAGGAGCAGGTCACGATCTGTCCCACGTAGGTTCTCGCCGTCGGCGCTGTCGGCTTCAAGATTGGAGCAAACAACACTTGGCAAAAGCAATCCACGCGGAACCGGAAGATTGCTTCTCACTCGGACCAGGAGGGTCAGAGTGGGGGCTCCTTTTCAGGGGAGCTGGTACAAATCTGGAGCAACCAGAATCGCAAGTGGTATTTCAAGTTTCGTTGGCACAGGGGCCACAAGCCGGCTGGCAAGTGACCGGGCCAACGCGTTGAGCCAAAAGAAGCAGAAGGGCCTCACGCAGCACTCGTCGAGTGTAGAGGGGTGAACTTTGGTGCAAGAGTGGCGCAGGGTTGGGGCTTCTCAAACCCCGGTGTACAGCTTCGAGGGTCACTCGTGGGCTGCACGGTCAGCGTCTCGTGGTCTTTTCAAGATGGCGTGCCCCACGCTTCCGGTCGCCTCCACGGGTCTCAGCTCTGCAGGGACTGTGGATCGGGCTGTTAGGAGGCAGGCAAGCTTGATCTCGTCGATCTCTGTTGCTCGAGTTCCGGCGGGAACTGCAACAAAGCAGACATCGAGGTGCTGGATGATGCCTGTTTGCACAGGGTGGTCACTCCTTGACCACAAGGGAGATTCTTCAGTCTTCTATGTTGAGTAGGATGTCCAAGGGTCCAGAGTTTCATTTCTTATGTTTCATCAGGATAATCTGAAGTGCTTTGGCACTGCTCCCATTCTTATACCAATCTAGGGGGCTGGATTACCTGCTAGGTCCCCTCCTATGGGTGGGACCCAGGAAGGGGGTGGATACACCCCTTTCCTTTGATCCAGGCCGCGCTGGGACTGGGGCTGGTGTGCTCCAGAACCGGTTTGACCGGATTATGCAAGGGGAAGCCTTGTGCTCCCCATGCAGTGCCTGGTTTCTTTCAAACCTCCCTGCTACAATCCACTATCTCCTGTCTGGGGGGGTGTAACACCTCCCTGCGACAGGAAACCCTTTGTCCAGGCCCCTTTGGCTGAGTTTCGGTCAGCTTCAGGGGGTCAGACTTGTGTCTGTGGCAGAAGCATCCATTTTGTGGATCAGAGGCCCTTTTAGAAATTACCCGCATTTCAGTAAAGTAACATGTCTTCTCCCTCTAGAGGGGTGGAATGCTATCCCCGTCGCCAGAACTGGCGAGGGGATAGTATTCCAAATCGTATGACACCTTACACGACATGTTTTGATAAAGCCAAACCAAAGTTGCTACATAACCGCGAGGGTTACAATGCACTTAAGAGTATATGGTATGGCATTATCCTGGAACAGCCTAGGGAGTTGTTCCCGACAGCTGCAGACAGGCTCAGCTCATGCTAGAGCTCCATCTCACATTAAACCACGCACTCTGCCTCCAGGATTGATAAGGCCTTCCATAGGAGTGGCTCACAGGTTTATATGTGTCCAGATATAGGTTTAGATATAGGTATACTATATCTAAGCAAGGGATGACTACACCACCTTGCCCCAGATGAGTGATCAGCCAGTTGTGTCAATTTAAGAACCAGCCAGGGGTGGCAAAAGATATGCTGCAGCCCCTGGTAGGCCTTGGTGGCACCTATGCCCTGGGCACCTATAGTGCATGGTACAGGGGCTGACAAGGAGTCCATTTCCAATTGTGGTATGTACCTAGGGTACATGGAATCCATCTTACAGAGAGAGCAGATGGCCTGGGGCCCTGATTAGCAGGGAACCAGGCCAACTAAGTCGAAAACCAGCTAAACACAAGGGTCGGCTGATGGCTTCTTAAGTAGGGCGCTGAGTTCGGCGTGCTTCCAGTTCTCCGGGAAGGTCGCAGTGTCGAAGGAGGTGTTGATGATGTCCCGAAAGTGGGGTGCGATGACAGCGTCGGCCTTGTTGAAGACGTGGTGGGGGCAGGGGTCTGTCGGAGATCCGGAGTGAATGGAGTTCATTGTGTGGACGGTGTCTTCGGTGCTGATCGGGGTCCAGGCGCGGAGGGTGGTTGTGGGGGGCGGTGGTTCGGTCGTGGTGTGCGTCGGTTGAGTGCTGAAGCTGTTGTGTATGTCCGCGATCTTGTTGTGGAAGTAGGAGGCGAGGGAGTTGCAGAGGTCTTGCGAAGGGATGATGTCGTTGTTTCCGGCGTTGGGGTTGGAGAGCTCTTTCACGATGTTGAAGAGTTCCTTGCTGTTGTGTGCGTTGTTGTCCAGCCGTTCCTTGAATGCGGTTTTCTTGGTGGTGTGGATCAGTTGGTGGTGTTTTCGGGTGGCGAGCTTGAGGGCAGTCATGTTGTCCGGTGTTGGGTCTCTGCGCCAGGTTTTCTCGAGTGCTCTGCAGTTCTTCTTGGAGCTCTTGAGTTCGTCGTTGAACCATGGTGCTTTCTTGCTGCCGGGTCGGCTCGGCGGGGTCTTCAGCGGGGCGAGGTCGTCTGCGCAGTCGCTGATCCATTTCGTGAGGTTGGTGGCTGCTTGGCTGGGGTTCGTTGTGCTGGTAGGAGGGTTCATGCTCAAGGAAGTGGTGAGCTGGTCCGCAGTGATCTTGTTCCAGCTTCTGCGGGGGACCTGTTGCTGGTGATGGTGGAACGTGGTCCTTCTGAAGCTGAAGTGGACGCAGCTGTGATCCGTCCAGTGGAGTCCGGTGGCGTGGCTGAAGGCGATGTCCTTGCTGGAGGAGAAGACGGGGTCGAGTGTGTGTCCGGCGTAGTGGGTGGGGGTGGTCACCAGTTGCTTGAGTCCGAGGTTGACGAGGTTGTCCAGCAGGGCGGTGGTGTTGCGGTCGCTGTTGTTCTCCAGGTGGAAGTTGAGGTCCCCGAGGAGGATGTAGTCGGCGGAGGGGAGGGCGTGTGGGCTGATGAAGTCGGCGATGTCTTCGCTGAATTGTGTGCGTGGTCCCGGGGTCTGTAGATGAGGGTGCCTCTGAGGGTGGTCTTGGGGTTGGCGTGAATCTGGAAGTGCAAGTGTTCGGCGGGTGCGAGGGTATCGTCGGTGTCGGTCGTGATGCGGATGGTGTTCCTGTGGATGATGGCGATGCCTCCTCCTGTCTGGTTGACGTGGTCCCTCCGGATGATCTTGTAGCCGTCCGGGATGGCGATGGCGATGTCGGGCGCTGAGGAGGCGTTCATCCAGGTTTCCGTGAGGAAGGCGACATCTGGGGCTGTGTTGTCGAGCAGGTTCCAGAGCTTGACGGCGTGTCTGTGGACGGAGCGGGTGTTGAGCAGGATGCACTTCAGGTGGGTGCTGCCGGAGTTCGGCTTGGTGGGTGCTGGTGTGGCGCGAGTCCGGTTGCAGGTGAACTTGCAGGAGTGGCAGCTGAAGGGTCCGTGGGTGCGTTTCGGTGTGGCTTGGTAGCAGCCCGGGGTTCTGTCGGTGTTGAGTGCGTTGAGTTCGGTGGCGTTGTAGGTCCGTCGGGTCGGCTTCTGTCGGCGGGGTCCAGGGGTCCTGGCACTGGGCGCGGTCCAGGCGCGGACGGGCGCAGACGGGCTTACCTTTGGCGCGCCTTCGGCGCACAATCGGCGCGCCCGCTGCGCGTGACCGCTGCGCGTGACCGCTGCGCGTTCGCACGGTCGCCATTTATGGCGAAGTGCGAGGGAGGGAGGAGCAGCTGGGAGGCGGGAGCGGGGAGGGCACAGAAAGAAAAGGGGGCGTGGCAACCAACGGAGGCGGGAAGCGGGGAGCCGGGCGGGAAGTTACCGGGGCAGCAGAGGGGAGACAAAATACGAGTAAATACAGTAAAAACAGTTAAACAATGGGGCACACAGCAGGAAAATCACGGGGCATACAAAAGCCAGAAGGCAACAGAACAGCGATCACAATACCAGAAGCAGGAGACCACGCCGCTCGGCAGCAGGGGGCGTGGTCGGCCGGCGGCAGGCAGGGACAGTGAGGCAGGCGGGGGGCACACGCAGCAGCTGGTGGCCGTGCGGCGCGGGGGTGTCCTAAAGCTAGGTCACCCTAGACAAAGGGGTGGCGTACTCAAGGGGCCACCCATTTAGGTTTATATTCAAGTGGAATGGCGCACTCCAGCTGATGCGGTCCCTCCGAGAGACTTGTGACCTCTTGGGCCTGGCCCGCGCCGAAAAGGGTGAGTCGCCTCCCAGATCACAGCAACCAGGAGATGGAGGATGACGGACAGTGCACAGACGGCGTACCTCGAAGGCGCTGAATTTGAAGCCGGACCCGACCACATCGTCACAAGAGAGAGCAGCTGCCGTGACCGCGGTGCTCAGAGACACGACTCCCACTCCCTAATTGACTTCTTAGCGGGGGACAAGTCAAATGTGTTCATAGCTGGCGGGGGGGGGGTAGGGGTCCACTCGCAGTTGAGGTTGCATGCTCCAGCAGTTACTTTTTCCACATGTCTGCGAGGAGGGGGGACAGACATGGGACTCTACTTGCGTGTTGGGGGTGTTCAGTTGGGGTTAGGGAGGGGGGATAGAATGATTGGATGGGGGGATTGGAGGTGGGGTTCAGGGGAGGCGGGAGGGGGGCAGTTGGGGTTGGGGGATGGGGTGGGGGGACAGGAACCAGTGTGTCACCTGGGAAGGGCCTTGGTAGGGCATCTGGCAGAGACTGGGAGGGCCGGAACAGAGCTGTCAACCATAATATGAGGTCGGGATGGATCCTACCGTGAAGATAGTTACCCTTAACGTGAAGGGGCTCAATAATCCCATCAAGCGTAGGGCCCTTTTATCCTACTTGGAACAATCTGGTGCATCCATATGTCTCCTTCAAGAAACACATCTGTTGTCCAAAGACTGGCACAGGATTCGGTCCCACGCCTTTCCTTATCAATTCTACTCCTCTAATATGGATAAGAAGTGGGGTGTAGCCATACTGGTGGCCAGACATTTCCGGGGCTCGGTGGGAGACAGGGTGGCGGAGGTCAGGAGTAGACTGCTAGCACATACTTTCAAGGTGGGTGGCTTGACATTCATAGTGGGATCTCTCTACGCTCCTAATTCGGGCCAAGAATCTTTTCTTAGGGGTGCAGTGTCAGAGGTCTTACTGTGTCTGGATAAACATGTTCTCATTGGAGGGGACCTTAACTTGGTAATGGACTCTGACCGGGATAGATCAGGGCACCGCTATGGTAGGTCAGGGGCGCTCTCACCTGAGGGGAGGGCCTGGCTGAGTCAGAGAGTTCTTATGGATGTTTGGCGGGAGGCCCACCCCACGAGCACACAATACACATTCTACTCACACGTACATCATACATATGCCGGGCTGGACCACTTTCTTAGTTCCTCGGACCTCTACCCATTAGTGACAGAGGTGGACAGAGTCCCCGCCGCACTCTCAGATCATGATGCCGTGTCGCTCTCCCTCTTGGTCCCTTGCAACCGCACACCTAAAGGTAAATGGAGGCTACGAGAATCCCTACTACACAAGAAGGGGGTGCATCAGCAGCTCAGTAAATGTATCTCCGAGTACCTATCGAGTAATGACCTGCCGGACACACCTCTTCCTGCGCTCTGGGGGGCGCTCAAGGTGGTAGTACGGGGGGAACTGATAGTGCTTTCCGTGGCAGACAACAAGGAGCGGGTGGAGCAACGGGAGTTGCTTATGGCCAAGGTCCTGGAACTCGAACGGGTTCATAGCCGCACGGGGGCTCCCAGGATCCGGCGTCAATTGAAGGTGACCAGAGCACAATTGGCTGGCCTGGACCTCGACCGCACGGAATTTGCGGCTTTGCAGCTTAAACATACTTTTTATGTAGGAGGTAACAAGACGGGGTGCCTCCTGTCGAGCAAACTTCGGGCCCGCATCCAGCAGGCCAAAATTACTTCCATCACTGATGCACGGGGGGAACAGGCGACGACGGACGACGCGATAGCAGATGCGTTCAGGGAGTATTATGTGTCGCTTTATAGCAGGGATCCGGCCGCCGACAGGGCGGGAGAGGCCTATCTCAGCCAAGTAGCAACTACGGCTCTTAACTCTTCGGGGGCCACTGCTCTAAAGGCGCCCATTAGGATAGAGGAAGTCATCGGCGCAATCTCCAGACTCAAATTGTTGAAATCCCCAGGACCTGATGGCTTCTCTGCGAGTTTCTACAAATCATTCTGTCCACTTATCACGCCAATCTTGACTCGCCTCTTCAACTCATTCCAGGGGCCGGGCTCTATCCCGCCGGACATGCTCGAAGCGGACATTATCGTAATGCCTAAACCGGGAAAGGATGCTACCCAGTGCTCAGCGTACAGACCTAACTCACTACTCAATCTGGATTTAAAGATCTTCACGGGGTTCTTGCCTCCAGATTGGGTCCAAAGTTGCTTCCTATTATAGAACCCGACCAATCTGGCTTCATCCTGAACTGCCAGTGCAGTGACAACACCAAACGCCTCATGCATCTCATTGACAAGGCTCATTATAGTAAGTCGGATGCCATGCTACTGTCGATCGATGCAGAGAAGGCATTCGACAGAGTGGATTGGGGGTTCTTAGATAAGGTGTTGGCACACTTTGGTCTCGGGGACCGCTTCAGGGCCTGGGTCGCAAGCTGCTATGCTGAGCCGAGAGCATCGATCTGGGTGAACGGTACGCAATCTCTCCCCTTTGCTATACAGAGGGGCACGAGGCAGGGGTGTCCTCTTTCCTCTCTCCTCTTCACGCTGTATATTGAACCTCTCGCTCAGAGAATACGGGATAACCCTGGCATCCGAGGAGTTTCCTTTGGAGGGGAACCTCATACACTTAGATTATATGCGGACGATATTCTGGCTGCACTGGACACGCCTGGGCGGTCTGTGCCTGAGTTCCAGTGCGAGCTGGAGGCCTTCGGCGTGGTGTCGAGCTTTAAAGTCAATACGGGGAAGTCTATGCTCCTCCCCCTCGGTGGAAATGCATCCAAGCCGGTAACCAAGAGCCCGGCATATAGGGACCTTCGTGTTTGTCCAGAAATCCCTTATTTGGGGATCACTCTAACTCCATCCACGGAGCAGATGGTCTCATCGAACTACGCCCGCCTGGCATACCAAGTCCAGAGTGATTTACGCCGATGGCAGCAGTACCTGCTGTCCTTATTGGGCCGCATTGCAGTGATAAAAATGTCTATCTTGTCTAAAATCCTATATGTCTTTCAAACTATCCCCGCAGGCCCTCCCCCGGGCACTATCCGGAAGCTTCAGGACCTCATCCAACACTTTATCTGGGCAGGAGAGAGGCCGCGGATGTGTAGAGCTCTGTCTCATCGCCACCCTGATGAGGGAGGTTTGGGGATTCGCGCTGGCGCAGACCGCACTTTGGCGGGTACCTTTCCTGAAACGCGCGGATAGGCCGAAATACCTCAACAGATCTCCTATCACTCGCACCGTTATGGATGTTTGGGACGCCGTCGCATGCCAGAGGGAGCTCACTACGTTTCCCTCTCCGATGACGCCACTGCTGGACAACACGGACTTTGTGCCCGGGATTGACAGGCGGGCGTACGCTCAATGGCGCACATCCCCGTGCAAATCGGCAGGTCACTTATTCAATTTAAAGGGGTTTATGCAACTCTCGGACCTTCAGCAGTTCTATGACTTTCATGACATGAGCAGGTACCAATATTTCCAGCTCAGACACTGGCTGATGCACCCAGAGGTGCTCCCTTTGGTGGGTAGTAAGCTATCAATATAAGAGAAATGGCTAGTCACTAAAGACACGGATCGGAAGATGATCTCAGAGCTCTACCGCATGCTTCAACCGCCACTTCCCGCTTTGCGCTCTGCGGGTCAGAGGCGTTGGGAGGGAGAGTTGGGCAGGGCTTTTTCCGATCAGGAATGGCAGGCCATATATTATAGGGTGAATTATACTGCTAGGAAAACTGCGAGTAGGGAGGCGGCAGTTAAAGTCTCCACCTATTGGTATCTGACGCCAGCCCGCCTGCACAGAGGGAACCCTGCCCGGAGTCCTGCTTGTTGGAGGGGTTGTGGGGAGGGCGGCACATTGACGCATTTGCTCTGGGAGTGCCGGGAGGTGGAGGGTTTCTGGACAGAGGTTCTTAATGACATTGATAATCATTTTGGCACCGAGATCCCTCGGTTCCCAGCCTACACGCTCTTGGGCCTGCCCAACAGACTCACCTTCCCTCTGAAATCAGTGCGGGGAAAGCAGATGGGTTTAGCATTAGGGGCGGCGGTACAGCACATTTTATCCCTCTGGGGCACACAGACTAGACCAACACACACAGGGTGGTTCCGCAGACTGTGGTTCATAGCAGATATGGAGCGCATCCAGGCTTCCCTCACACACACTCTGTCCACTTTTGCCACCACATGGCAGCCTTTGTTAGCAATTCTGTCTGCAGAATTTAACGAAATCACATGCCCGAAAAAATACCTCCGCTTTTTGCGTCTCACAGAATCTCCTCACTCGGTGAATTCAGCAGAGACATGGGCACTCATGCGTTGTTGCATTCACGACCCACTCGGGGATAGCGCAGACACACCGGTTCCGGGAAGGGTGGGAGGGGGTGAGGGAGTTGGGGGGGGGGGGTTGTGGTTTCAACTGTAAAACGGAGTTTCTGCTTGGGGAACTTACTAGAGACTTTTTGCCAGTCAGGCATCTCGGGACATTTGAATCGCAAGTGGCCGACATCACTGCTTCATGAAGGGATTAAGGAGGCGGAGGGGGGACCCGGGTCGTCCGAGGTCAGTTGCAGCGTTACCTGATGCCTGTACAATGTATTTTTCTATGTCAGAAACTCAATAAAACAAAGTTAACACAAAAGAGACTTCCATTCAAACTTGCATTCACCTAAATCTCATGTATTATCCTCCACTTCAGGCTCAAAATGTGTCTGCCCCGGAACAAAGCATGGGAAACAATCCACAACTTTATTTTGCGCACCAGGGATGTATTCCACCTTGAAAATATAGTACTGTAAAGCCACAACCCATTTGCAAATACAGCCTGATATTGTATCCAAATCTTTCTTTTAAAATACATCTTTGAGGGACTTATGGCCTGTCCTTACCACAAAACCCATCCCCCAAAAGAACTTCTTTCGTTTTTTTATGGCCCAGTAGAAACAAAGAGCTTCACACTCAATTACTGAATATCTGTTTTTAGGCCCTACAAAACCCCTGGAAATAAACATGATTGTCCTTTCAACCCCATCCTTTACTTGTTTAAGTACTACACCCAACCCCTTAGAGCTAGCGTTGGTTACTAAAATGGAACGTTCCATGACATCAAAACTCTGCAATGTCGGGGCATTGTTTAAAGCAGAATTCACATCTTAAAACTCAAGATCACATTACGAAGACCAAATAAACACCATAACCTTCTTTAATAAAGCACTCAAGGTATGGGTTCGGCTGTAAAAGACGGTACACATTTATTATAATATCCAGAAATTCAGAGGATCGTTATTAGTTCCCACTTATTAATGGAAATATATAAGTTCTCAATGGTTCAAACCAACTGCTCCTTGGGCTTTCCACCATCCTTTGACAACCTACAGCTCAAATACTCTATTTCAGTTTGATTAAACTAACATTTATTCTCTCCCAAGGTTGCCCTTTGGAAGATTGAGGCATCAGAATTGAGTCCAAACGGCAACCTGGTGAACTTGAACAACCCAAACGGCATGATAAAAGAAGTCAGACCCAGCGAGTCATTAGCTAAACTAATTTGATGGTACACTGCTTTGAGGTCCAAGGTAGAGAAGACAATAGGTCCCTGTATCAGGGCAAGTATCTCCGAGATGTTGAGCAGAGGATACTTGTACACCACCCTATTGAGTCCCCTCAAGTCTACGCATAAACATACATCATCTGAAGGTATGCGAGAGAGCACCACTGGGGCAACACATTCTGTAGCCTCAGACTTGATCATTATTCCTTCCTTTTCCAATTTATGAAGTTTGACGAGCATGTCTTGTCTCAAAGCAAGTGGTGCTCCACACTTCTTGCACACCATCGGAGACACATTATCTTTCAGAACAATTTGTGGAAATAGTTGGACAAGTCATCCCAACTTCTCTTCAAATACTTCCTTAAATTAGTGGTGCAAATCCTGGGGAATACCATTCTCACACCTCCTGACCTCAGCCAAGAGGTGTTAGACATAGTAGAGATATTGTCATGCACCAACCCTGCAGCAGTTGGTGAGTGCTTTAAAAAGATACACGGTTAGCTGTTAAGACCCAGCATTACATTTAAGTCCTTTTGGTGGAGCTAGCTGATGATGATGTCTCCTTTGCAAAATGCATAGATTTTCCCAGCTGTGAGGTGTCCTGTGTATTCTAAGTCCCCCATGAAGTGCCCAAGCAACTTTATGGGCTGGCCTCTGTAGGCTAGAGGCCTAATGTCAGTTTTAAAGAGCTTAACTTTACCCAAACATTTACGTGTTTAGAAATCTCTTGGCATTGCGATTTTAGCACCAGAGTTGAACAGTATGTCAATGAATTGTCCGATCACCTTGACCTCATAGGTAACCCCTTTTATGCTTTGTTGTCTGACTCGGAGTACCACCTCCTCACAATGTAGTTCATCGTAACTATACTCATCATCATCATCTACCAGCACTTCCTTCATCTTTTTAACCTTACTCTTATTTTGGGGCCTGCAGTTCTTAAGCTTCCCTGCCCTAGGTACCATGCGTACCATTCACTAGAGACTTACTGGTGCGACTGAAGGTTTTGCCAACTGGGGGAACATTTGTACAGTTTTAGGGAAATAGATCTGGCACTGGGGACCGGGATAGCAGGAACTTAGGGCACTTCTGTCAAAATTGCATCAGATATCTGGCAAAAAGTGGGGGTGACCATCTTAAAAAGGGGCACTTTCCTACATATGTTTAGTGCTATGAAGTCCCAGTCTGTGACAAAAAACACTGTGAATATGTAAGTCATTATTTTAAACTTGCATTACACACATTATAAAATAGACTGCTCCAAAATGCACAAAAAGGTTCGAAATTAAATAAGTGCCTCTGAAATATTGATTTTAGTAATACCCAGAACACTACATAGTGCATTTCTTTATGACTGTCCTTTAAAAGCACACACTTCACAGTGCAGCTCGTAACTCTGTACCAATACCACTCAAATGGAATAAATCAGTGTCATTAGGAAGCTTCAAGTGAGTCCATCAATTATAGCCAATACCTGCTTCCCGGCACCCTTTACATTTGCAGATTAATCAGTTGTGCACATTTACATTTTTAGCAAGCGAGCTGTCAAGAAGGTTTGTTTTGATGTCTGCCCCTTCCTTGGTTTCACAGCGCAGAAGACTCCCTGCCTTACACTTCAGCTGTAGTATTTAAGCTCTCAGAATTAATCGTTCTGGGATGATTGTCTTTTACCTAAATGTAGGGAAACTGTTTTTCTTAAATTAAAAACATATGGGTATGTCGTGCCCCTCCGATCCCGCCCACTTCTACCACTGAGTATAAATACATTATATAAACGTTCACATACAATAGCATGGGTGAGAGGTGTATGGTTAAAGGCCCACATGAGAATGAGTGAAATCGACTCTGAACCTGTGCTCACTGTACATCCCACCTAGATTACACACAGGAACTTTATCAGACGTGGCCGCCGCCCTCTCAGCCTTTCCAGACAGCACATTGGTGCTGGGGGATACGTTAATGATGTAATGGAGGCATCCATGGGTAAATTTAGTGGGCTGGGCCCGACTGGGAAAATGGGAGCATTTTTCAACCTTTGCAGATGCCATGGGATTGGTCTACCTGTGTGGGCAACATAACCCCGCAGTCAGACAATTCACATACCTCTCCCCAGAGCATAATTGTTACACCCGACTTAAATACCTACTGACACACATGACATCAGCCAGTCATTTGCGGAATGCAACTATTTATGCGAGAGGCCTCTTGGACTACTCACCAGTGGGAATGCATTTACAAGAACCCCCAACAAATAGACATTCAATCCCCAGAATAGACGTTTGGTATATCCGGGAGAAGGAAATGAAAGAAAACATTTGGAACGGCACCATCTAATACTTTGAAGAAAACCAAGGGACAGTCAGTTCTCCATGGGTACTATGGAAAGCATATACAACGGTGCCACGGGCCAGGTTCTCGCTCTTATCGGTTTGAAATGGGAGGAGGAACGGCAAGAAATTTAGGAACTGGATAGGGAAGTCCTAGCTCTAGAGAAACAAGTAGGGGAGAGTAGATCTGAGACGCTGTCCCAACAGCTGTGCCTAAAACAGGATGTGTTCCAAGCCCTTGCAGAGAATAGAGCAAGAGCACACGCCCTGGCGACCCAGCGTTGCCAATACGATGTTGGGGACAAAGCTGGTAAACTCCTGGCCTGGCTAGAGCACAGAGACAGAGAAAAATCATTTGTACTGGAAATTAGGGACATCAATGGGGGTAATTGCTTCCTATTACGAGACCCTATATGCCCCCCCGCACCAGACCCGGAAACAGCATTAGACAGCACTGAGCTATTACAGTCCCCCCACCTACAGACACTGACACAAGAGGACAGAGAAGACCTAGAATCGGATTCGATGGAAGAAGAGGTGGTTGGGGTGATAAGAGGACTACAATCAGGGAAAGCGACAGGACCTAATGGCCTCCCTCTTGAACTATTCAAGATATGTGTGGCGGGAGTGGCCAAACGGATGTTGCCCATGTTTCAAAAAGCTTGAGAGGAGGGAGGACTGCCGAAATATCAGAGAATCACCACAGTGGTTACCATTCATATGACAGGTAAACCCCGCTCCCAGTGCAGCTCATAACGCCCGATTTCCCTCCTAAATGTGGAGGTTAAAGTGCTCACCAAAATCCTAGCGACAAGACTGAGAGGGGTAGTTACGAAAATAAACCATCCAGATCAGTCAGGTTTCATGCCCCATTTTAGAGCAGTGGTGATGCCGCTGGATGCAACAATGCGATTAGACAGTATATTATGGAAATATATATTTATTGTGCTGCCACGGATGGGCTTTGGACCGAACTTTTGTAAGTGGGTCCATGCACTACACCAGGAACCCCTGCCACCAGGTATGAGTGAATGGCACAACCTCCTGAGTGTTCCCTCTGGCAGGGGAAGACATCAAATTTGCCCATTATCACCAATAATATTTGCAATGGCACTGGAACCGCTTGCAGTGTGGATTCGTGAAGACCAACTAATTAGGAGGATACCTATGCCCAGAGGTGGGAGGGGCGCATAACACTCTGTGCGGACGACATCCTAGCATATGTTACCCACCCATATCAATAAGTGACCATGCTGCTTCAGATATTCACAGAAGGCCCGATTCACAGAACTAACTTAAGACAAAATCCTAAACGTACTACGTTTGGTATTCACAGAAGGCATTTAGTAGTAGTAAAGTTAGGATTTTGTCTTAAGTTTGTCTTAAGTTTGTCTTAAGTCAAACTTAAGACAAAATCCTAACTTTACCACTACTAAATACCTTCTTCGAATACGTAAAGTAGTGAGTTTGGGATTTTGTTTAAAGTTAGTTCTGTGAATCGGCCCCAGAGTTCGGCAACTACCCAGGGTATCAGATTAATTGGTCGAAATTGCTGATCTTCCCGCTCTCTGGGTGAATCCCCAACTCCCATCGGACTGCGAAGCTTCGATTATGGAAGATGGGTTCCTAAATCTACAAAAATGTCTTAGTTTAAACATACATTCCCAGTTAGAAAGATTGCATGAAGATGTGACTCACTGGCGTACGCTGCCACTTACACTATCGGGAAGAGCTGCAATATATAAAATGATGACTTTCCCGCATCTTCTATATGTGTGGCAAAACTCACCATTTTGGATACCCCCTGAACTATTTCGCAAGATAGAGCAGGAGGTACGAGACCTGCTATGGCAGGTAACGGCCCCACAAACAGCCTTGTGCAAATTACAGAGGGGATTGTATGACGAGGTTTGGGGATTCCTGACGCCCGACTATACTATGGGGCAATGCAGCTAATCGTAATTAATGACTGGTTAATCGCAGTCCATCAGGAGCCTGCATATAGAGTAGATAGGTATGTGATGGGTAATGGAAATTACTAAACGATTCTATACCAAAGGAAAAAAGAAAATACTGTACCCTAGCATACTCGCCCAGTAGTCGGGGCCTAGCGGGAGGCGACTTACTACCTGGGTTGGCGCAATAGACTAACAGGAAAGACCCCTCTGTGGTGCAGTGACATACTAAGAGAAGTGAGAGGACTGAGGGGATTTCAAGACTGGGAGACACTTGGGATAGAGCATCTAGAGGACATTTGGAGGGGACAAGCTATAATATCCTTCGCAGACCTTAAATAAGAATACGAACTGTCGGAAACCGAAAGATATAAGTATATACAGTTGGGTCACACACTGAGGCATTATGTAAGGGAAGGTGACACACTGCCGAATCTCTCCCCCTCGGAAGATAGACTCATAGCAGACCCTATACCAAAATAGGGCATATCCCTGACATACAAAAAGCTATTACATAACTCCCTGGAAGTGCTGACATCCCTACGTCAAAAATGGGAAAAAAAATGTAGGAGACATTGACGATGAAGAAGACTAAGGTGCTGAAGGGACCAAGAGAGATAGCCGTTAGGACCAGGTTCAACCTGATCTAACTATGGATCTTCCATCGCTCCTATTACTCCAGAACCCTTCTTATTAAAATAGGAAAAACGCCATCACCACTATGCTTGCTAGGATGTGGCCAGGAAGCCACCTTTTTTCATATACTATGGGACTGTCCACTCATTCAGACCTTCTGGGAAATAATAACCCAAGTTATATCCCAAACCATCCGAATGATTCCAAAAGAAATACTACTGAATATTTCCGGCAACGAGCCTCGACCAAAGTATCGCTAACTATGAGCTGCCCTAGGGGTAGCGAAGAGGAATATAGCTAGAGCATGGGGTAAGATACATCCTCCAACGACACAACAATGGATGTCAGATCTAGATTGTGCCAAAACGCAGAACAAGTATTATGTAGAGGACAACAATGACCAGAAAAGTGGAGGAAAGTGTAGGGACCTTAGAGAAACTATAGAGGCACCTGAGACACCAGCCAAAATTAAAGGATATTCACTGGGACCAGGGAGGAAAGTAGATGACTCCGCGGTCTTGATTTGGAGCAAGCCTGAACCAAAACTGATTAAGAAATGTTAAATATGTTAACTGATTGCTGCTTACCACATGTGTCCCCGTCTATTTTTAAGAGCCAATGTGTTATTGAAATTGAAAGATATACACATGTTTTTTCCGAACTGAATGTAATGATGCACATTTTAAATAAAACAAGTTATAAAACAAAAAACAGAATAAGTGAAATCGCATAATGCAGAGACTTTTAATTAAAATAGAACAACGTTCAAACTGGCCACGAGCGTGCCTCCGACGGCAAACCTAGGCAACAACCGGAGAGCTGGAAAGCGCGCGCACCTATGCATTATGGGGCGCCTGGGGCGCGATATAGATCATATCGCAGCAGAGAGTGGATATGTGTCGACTGTTTAAGCCCTTGCGCATATCTGGCTCAAAATAACTGTTTATCTGCAAGTGGAAATGTGCAGCTAGAACAAATCTTGCTCGAGGGCATAAATAGCGGTTGAAAAGAGCAGATGGGAGCGATAAGACGAGAGGCCTTGCTAGTTGCACCAATGGAGTTCTGGCTGTAGAGGGCGCTGTTTGACCAGCACACGTACTACCTGCAGCAGGGAACGAAGAGGGTCGGGCCCAATCTTGAGTCCTCAATAAGGTCCTTCGGTGTGTTTCTTTTCAGTCGGAGGGTCTTCCAGAAACCTCTAGTTCCTAGCTTAAATTTGACCGGCCTATGCCCACGGTTCAGCGAAGGGTCCTTCAAGGCTGCACAGGTAACAGCTGTGGGGGTTTTAATAAGCCGCATACTTACCGGCTGACTAGAATTTTAATTTCTCCGCCTTTCTTTTCAGCATCCTGTAATTTTACCCGCACACGGCTAACTCCCAGAAATCCGTGGGTCTTCGACCCATACAAGTCGCAGATGTCGTGACACGATCACATGTTGATTGTTCGGACCCTCGAGTGACCAGTGTTGCTCGTAGTTTACGTGTCCATGTTTGTATTGTATTTTTCCTTATTTATTTTGCATTCATATTGGTTGTTTTTTGTTCATATTTGTGTTTGCACTGTTAAAAAAAAGTGAATCATTTCCTATCGTAATAGTGAAAATAAAACGTTTAGAAGATTTTAAAAGGAAAAATCTCTGTCTAACGAAAAACAAAAGGTGAAGTCTGGAAAAGGAAAAGGACGAGTTTTTTTATACTGTGTGTGAAGCGCTGCTTGTGTACCCATAACGTGTTATTTCATCTGTTGTTTCGTTTTCTAATATCCTCATACATCGAGAAGTCAGTTTGGGGGGAACAGATACATGTATGTTCTTGTGTACCCAGTACGCGCTTTGTGCATAAATAACTCCTCCTCTGACAGTACTTGTGTTAAGACAGGACCCCCACGCGAAAAAACTATTTTTACAGTAATGATGCTCCATTCAGACATATTTTTTATGAGTAATCATACATCATAAAATAGTTTTGTGATAACACTCAGGGCCTATTCTTACTTACTATGCTTACACCTGGCAGTATTCATTGACGGGGCTGATACATTGTGCGGCCGCAGGGTGTTCTTCTTAATTATT
This sequence comes from Lissotriton helveticus, assembly GCF_964261635.1. Taxonomy (NCBI): domain Eukaryota; kingdom Metazoa; phylum Chordata; class Amphibia; order Caudata; family Salamandridae; genus Lissotriton; species Lissotriton helveticus. The sequence goes on from NC_136065.1 coordinate 372,461,123, forward strand.
GATTTAACACATAATCCATCATCTGCTGCATAATTTGCAGATTAAAAAGAAATCTATCTCAATAGTTACTAAAACTCGTCAACATGTGTTGTGGCACAGTAGAAAGCTTATCGCAAAGTTTGACTGGTCACCTTTCAGTTGCTTATTGGTGGCTCTGGGAGTTAAACTGGTACTAATAACTAAGGTCAAACCTTTGACCAGGGTTGACCGGTAAAAAAGTGAAACATAGCGAAGTTATACTATCACAATAAGTGCAGCATTACACTACATATTTTTCCTTCTCTTACCTTATAATTTAGTTAAGCCGGCCACATAATTTGGTCCTCACTTTTTCCGCATAATTCCAGTGTTAAAAATCCAGGGTTTATAAACCAGGAACTATGCCCCATCAGGCAATTGTGCCAATATTTGCACACACCTTGCAGAGTTACTCTGTTAGTAACTGTTCGCCTGACAGGTAACGTGCCAGTAATCACACCCTCCATTAGCCAGTTGTTTTGAACATAATATCACCAAAGACAATTTTTGTGCCAGCAACCATACCATCACCAGGCAGTTACTATGCATCACCACATTAAGCATGGGGCAATGAGTCAGCCTACTTTTGCGTTTGGTTCTTTCACACCATAGTATCATGTTCCCCAGCAAGCATGCACAAACGCCTCCGAAGTAGTGCACTTAATTACCTGTGCTGGAGGGTCAATACTTTACATTGCCAATGTTTTTTTCTTTCCATTCATTTTCCTTTTTTTATTTTTTTTAGACATCCACACGTGTTCAAACTTTGTCTTCAGATGACAGTAATTTAAGGCCAAAAGCTTCATTTCTTTTCACCAATAAGAAACTGTTTTCCTGTGATGTGCATTAAAATTAAAAATGATTTCTATACCTATTATAAGTATGCCTGCTTGCTGGGAAGCACTTCTGCTGTTTTATTTACATTATATGATTTTATCATTTATTTTTTATGGCAAAGTTATGGCAGCCATACTTAGGTGACTGCATGGTTCTGGGTTTTTTTCTTCTGTATTTTTGTGATATATGGTTGCAATAAAAGTATAAAATAGCCACCGCACCAGCTTGCCAGGTTGATATTTATTGGCTTTGCCAAAGCTTGTTTTAAAGACTGCTCTAAAAATTACTTATTTTCAATGTGTCTTTATGTCCACCTTTCCTTTAAAATGTTCAGTTAGTAAAAGTAATGGTAAACAGTTGGGGTCAACAGGTTGACCTTGAGCTCCATTCCTAACAGCTTGATTGAACTAACTCGCTTCCCCTCTTTTTCTCATTTTAAAACCAGACAATATTAATTTACAACTACATTTATATTACGGTAGAATATAAAGAACTTTAAGGATGATATAAGCATTAGCATTTAATACTGATAGTCACAATTATATTTCCTATTTAATAAACATTTTTCTGTATTTAAACACCCAACATTCATGGTTTTCAAGACATGCTGAGTTTATTGTGTTCATAATCGAATAGTCCACTCTTAATCAGGAGAGAGCAACATTAGAGTTATTTCATTCACAAATCATTGCTCCTATACTAGCTTATAGGAAGTGTCCTCCAAGTGTATTTATACAAATAGATGTCTTCTCCAAAAGAATATTTAAGGAAAGATGACTGTAAGTAGGAAACAGCCCCACGGTGAAGGTTTGGAAGAGCAGGGAAGAGCTTAAAAAAATTGTATTTATATATTACTTACTGCCGATAGTAGGTAGTGATAGTTAAGACCAACTTTTCCCATAGACGCAGCTTTTTTTGTTTTGCTAATAAGTTTGGCGCCGTTTGACAAATATTCATGACATTTTCAAAAAACGTGCCCTACTTTGCCTAGTTCTACATGGAAAATGTTGGGGTTATCAGTCAAGCGGGGGCCGAGAAAAAAGGGGAGTCCTAAAACACCTTTTCCCAATGCAATGTCTATGGATATTTTGCAGTTTTTAGACACAGCTCCAGCCCGAACTGTTGAACGGAATTACACCAAATTCAACAGTTGTAGGTATACTTATCTAAAGAAACTTTAACTCATGTCGTTGAGAAACTTTAATCCAAGAGCCATGAGCTCTAGTTTCTTAACATATGTATAACTATAATCATAACTGCTGAATATCTGTAGGTTTGTGTTGGTAAAACATCAACTTAACTATGACATCTGTGTAACATATATAATATTATATGATGGGAAAAACAGTTCAGGGGAGCAGAGCCCTTCTCTAGATTCTCCAGTCAGCACGTCTAAGACTTAATGGGATATGAGCATCAGACACCAGAACACAAAGGTGTGCATAAAGTCACAAACTTTCTCTGATAAGATCCCAAAGGCCCTCACAAGCAAACTATATGGCCTATTCAGAAAACCATTTTGGAATACATAATGTGGGCCGTCTATACACTCTTACTAATAGGGAGCTAGTCCTTCCAGGACCAAATGCACCAAGGTACGTAAAACATTACTCCTGCAACACTACTTCCTATGCTCATAAATGCTTTTGTGAATCAGCTCTGTTGTCTGGATGAGAAATAAATATACTGTGGTAATCATTGGGCAGCGTTCATTGGGCAGTATGATATCACATCACATATGTTTCACTATTCAAGGAGAGGAGTGATGCGGTTCTTGTATGGTTAACCACACAGCTTATACACTCACAGCAAAGGTATCGAGTGTCCAGCTTGCAGCACACTCTTAGGCCTCAAGTGGTGAAGGCAGGAAGCAATAGAAAGGAAATAGATTGGATGTAGCAAGAAGCCGCAAATGCCAAGTGGGGGGTCCCTTGCACGGCGAGAACTCCACAGAGGCGCCTGTCAGGTGCTGGAGTTTGTGAACAGAGTACTTGGGAAGGAGGAGCTGCAGCCCAGAAAATATCTTGCAAGCAAGTAGCTTTAGAAACTCGAAGCCTGATTCACAAACTAAGCATTTTAGTACATTTTGTCGAGTAGTACTACTATAAAACTTACTACAAAGTGCTATCCACATACTTCACTTTTGTACTAACGTACGCTTTTGAGTACGTTTACTTCTTTTCGGTATTCATGAACTTCACTTTTGTAGTAACTTACACTTTTGTAGTAAGTTCCTACCTCCATTATTTTCTATGGGATGGTGTTGCAGTACCAGTGGTTGGCCATGTGCAGTGCTGGACTTACTACATAAGTGAAGTTTACCACAAAAGTGTAAGTTACTACAAAAGTGCAGTTTGAATACAGAATAGTGGTACACTTACTCAAAAGTGTAAAGTTACTGAAAAGTATAAGTTACCTTTGTGAATCAGGCTCTCGCTTTTTTCCATTAGAGGTGCTAATAATAAGAACACCTGTTATACTGTTGCCATGAACCTGTAGGTCAACAGCCATAAACTAGAAGAGGACAGCCCCCTTCCCATGCCTTTACTGCAGTTGCCGATCTGGCATTAGCCAGATTAAGTTAAAGATTAACCTGCCCCTATGTATACAGCACAGTGATGGTCTGAGCTAATGTATGCTGCAGTGACATAAGTTTCATATGCCCATTGCAATTGCGTAAAGTGCTGGTGGCTTGGGGTACATGTGGTAGCCTGGTGAGTACACGCGGGTGCCTGGAGGGTGCACGCAGGAGCCTGTAGGGTGCATATGGAGGACTCGGAGTAGGCTGGGGTATACGGGCCCTTTTTATTCCAGCCGAATGTATAGTATATAAAGCTTAAACTTTTAAAGCGTAAAAAACTGAATGCATGCATGATTTTCTTTTTTAATTATATGATTGATGACACTTCCTACAGGTGCTAAGACTTTCCTTACCCTTCTTTTCAGGAAATGAAATGACATAGTCACACACTTTATAACTATTGTCTGGATTTGTGAAGGGAAAATTAACAGGTGGTTGCAAATTTTCTAGTGCAGAGAATTACTGAATACTATTTTTTCATGAAGGCAGAGGGCTTATTTATGAAGTTTCAGAAGGTTCCAGCCGCAACCCCTCCAGCATGAGGTGCTGTACACTGGGTCAAGTGGAAATCATGAATACATAGGCACAGAACTAAGCTTAATGGTTTAAAAACCGAAACAATATGAGCAATAAAATATCACATATTAAGTAAAATTAGACTACAAATAAAGTAATAATATACCCAACACAGTAAGACTAGCTTCTAATCAGAAAATGTGTATAAATACACCAGGTTTGGGAAGCTTCACATAATATTATTTAGGGGGTAATTTCATCACACAAATTATATCAGGAGTCTTTACATCGGGAGAGAGTATACATCAGGAGTGTTTTTACTTCGCATGATTGAATGTTCGTGTATTAAAAAAAATTAATATGGATTTATGTATATCTTTTTTAATTTGACATGTATTAATTCGATTGTTATTTTAATAAGTAATGTATTCCCTTTTTGTTCAAAATGTCCTCTTTAAACAATTGTATTAGTTAAATGAGTTATTAATTTATCTTTCTACCAATCCACCCATCCATCCATCCATCCCTCCCTCCCTCCCTCCCTCCATCCCTCCCTCCATTCCTCCATCCCTCCATCCCTCCCTCTCAGTGGTAGTCGCCACTGGATAGTTATAGTTAGGTCAGCTGTTCATAGGAAAAGCCTTTTTTTGTGTTGCTAATAATGTTGGCACTGTTTGACAAATCTCGAAACATCTTGCAAAAAGATGTTACTTTTTGACTAGTTTGTGAATGGAAAGTTTCAGGGTGATCCATCAAGCGGGGGAGAGAAAAAAGGGGGGTCGCAAAATGCGAAATCCCCATGCATTTTCCATAGACTCCTTTAAGACTGGCTACAACTAAATAAGGGTGGGCGTACTTCGCAAAGTAGCGCTACGCGAAGCTACGCGAAGTGCACTTCGCACTACGCGAACTTCACGTAGCACTACGCGGGCTGCGTAGTAGCATGTTCGCCTTGTGCAAGATGCATTTTCAATGATTGCACAGTGCGAACAAGCATCCGGCACTGTGCAATCATCGAAAACGGCATCTTGCACAGTGCGAGCTGTAGTTTTCCGCCGCTTGAGTAGATTTTTACTCGAGCGGCAGCTTTCTCAACGCGAACTGGTAGTTTCTCATCGCGAGCGGTCGCGAGCATTCACGACCACTCGCAATGAGAAACCTGACCTCCCCGCGTTGAGAGTCTCGCTAGGATGTTATTTTGCTTGCTCGCAGTCGCGAACATGACGTTGAGGACTGCGAACAAGCAAAAAATTAACGCTGCGCTATGCGTGTTCACACTGTGCTACGTGCAGCTCGCGTAGTGCGAAGTTACGCAAACTTCGCAAACTACGCGAGCGTAGCGTAGTGCTTCGCCCAGGGTTACAACTAAAACTGCTGAATACAATTGTACCAAATTTGGGCAGGAGCTAGATCTTTCTCCGTAGATTGTGCTTTTTGTAATTTGGTGTAAATCCGTTCAGTAATTTTCTGAGAAATTAAGGGACAAAAATAATTGTATATCTGGACGTTTGGGTCCGCCACAGGCTCGGGAGACTCTTGCGGGAGCGCCAATGAAAAAATGGAGCCTTCTTTTTGGCCCAGGGAGCTTAATTTCCCTTGGGCCATCTTGGTCCTGCGGGAGTCAGTCTCCTGTGGGAGTGAGCGCTCAGATTGGCTGCCATCAACATGAGAAAAATGTTTGTGGCAGCCATTACAGAACTCGGGGACTTAATCCCCTGTCCTGAAATAAAAAAATAAAAAATAATATAAGGGGGCAGTGTACAGACACGCTGACCCCCTAGGCCAGATGGGGGATACAGTGGGAACACCCCGGGCAGAAAATAAAATAAATCGGCAAAAAATACAGTGATCCCACAGGACTCCCGCAGGAACTAAAAAAATGAAAAAAATGAAAGCCGGGCCACATTCATTAACTATAAGCTCTGGGGTTGTATTCAATAGCGGGAGGGTGGCCACGTGTCTCCTCTACCCAAGCCATTTAGGGCCACAGAGAGCCCACCCCCCTTCAAATAAGCAGAGGTGGGTGCATGCCCCCCTCCCCAATCCCCAGGGCAAAAAGGACTTAAAATGGGGAAGGGAGAAGTATGGCCCCCTCCCTGACTAATTAAACACCCCAGGGCGCCCACTCTCAGAGCTAGAATGTGCAAATAAAGAGAGGAGGCCATGTGACTCCCCTACACAAGACTCTAAAGGAACTGGGGAGCCCACCCCTGGGGCTGAAATTCCCATAAATGGCCCCGGGATCCCAATCCCCAGGGCCATTCCCCTTTATTTTCAGTAATAGCCCTGGGGGATGGAGTGACCAGGGCCTAACAAGGCTCGGGGCGGGGTGGCACGTGGCCTACTCCCCTTTAATTAAAAAAAAAAAAAAGGTCCTGGGGAATGGGGTCTCTAGGGCCTAACAAGACACGGGGTTGGGGACCGTGCTGCCTCCTTCCCAGAGCGAACTAGAACTTGCACCCCCGCCATGCACTGCATATGACCTCATATATTACATCACTCATTACATGTTCTGTGACATCATTTATGGCATCACTGATGACATCTCAAATGACATCACTGATGATATCATCCAAGCTTCTGTTGTACACAGCTGCAGCCAGTCCATAGGGGCTGAGGGGCCACGCCACCTCACCTTTTGCCCCTCAATAAAAGTGTCTGTCAGGCTGAGCAAATGTCTGCCTGACAGTCACTCTTCATTTTTAGGTGAGGCAGCCAGGAGCTAGATAAGTGCTAAATGCGCAGGCTCCTGGTTGCTTTAGCTGAACTTTACCTGGCTGAGGATGTCACAGCTCCTGTGGGCATGATCGCCTCAGCTCAGCAAAGGTCCTTGAGGCCCTCCCCTTGGTGACAATGGGTAGCGTCACTCATTGCCTCGGATCTAGGCACTTCAGTTGTAAGCCCTAAAGTGCCTAGGGCTGAGTATCAACGAGTGACACTTTGTCACAGAGTGGGCTGGGGTCAGCAGTCTCTCTGACCCCATCCTACTCTGTGACGAGGTTGGGATTGCTGCCTTCCATCATTGGCTGACCTTAGTCTGCACCATGTGTGTCCCATCCGCTTCTCCTCCATCCTACAATTACTGTCCGCCACTGGTTGTACACATTGCTCTATAAACATTAGAGCTCTGAAAGTAAGTACAACATAGCTCAGAAGAATATGAGAAATCATTAATGCCATCAAAGTAACAACTCCCCTAGGTGTAGAAAGCATGGGTTATGTGCCACATTGATCCTGTGTCATGCACTTCATGGGTAGTATAGTTCACATTAACAAGCAAGCACAGATATATGGGAAGCCCTCATTGCATACGGTGTTCAATCTGTATACAACTGTTCAGAGAAAGTCTAGTTCCTAAAAATACTGAAAGTATGTTAAAAAACGAATGCCCTACGATGAACAGCTTTTATCTGTATCATGCCCCTGAAAGTCACAGAACCTACATTGAGAAATTATATGAGTAGAGAAGTGGGGACTGTAAACAGTATTCACTCTAAGGGGTGAGTTTACCCTGTAGCACACTTTTGCAGACAGTGAAACTCTCAAGAGAATTATACTATAGAGTATTACAAAGTATCTACTAAGAACAGTTTACACTCTATGCAACACCTGGCAAAAAATACACTACTCACTTAAAATAAGCAACGTCTGAAGGTGCTAAGTATTATATTACCTGCAGCCTTCATACTGTGGTGAAAACTTTACAGATAGCCCATCTTCGGAAGCAAAACAAGCACATGTACATAGCTTAATACCTGGTGCACACAGTATTCAATGTTACGTAGACATTTTTATGCTGAGACGATTCTGTCTAATAACTCAAGTCTGCTTGCAATACTTAGTATCTTGTATGTAGAATCTTTGCCCTGTTGCAAACATTTTCTGCAGAACCTACAAACGTGTGTGGAATATGATCGACAAGTTGTCAACTGTCACCGGCACACAGGGTTACTCTTCAGTGCAAGCATTTATAATGTGTTTAATACCTCTACACACCTATGATGCATCAGGAGCCCATGCATTTTGTAAACACTTACACCCATCAGCTGGACTCAGGCTATATAGAATTAGGTAGAAAAGTAATATTGTTGCTACTGGTTGCTAAGTAAACCTTGAAACTAGCTAACACACTCACAATCAGAATATCTTTATTCGAATGCAGAAAAGCATCCATAAAAGTAAACGCAATTCATGCATATTAAACACAAAACACAGAATATTAAAACAGTTTAAAAAAAAGACTATTCACTCACAGTGATAAAAACTGCACACAAACAGCGAAAATAATAACAGTGGCTTGATAAAAAGTGCAGTGTGCCTTTGGCCCCAACAGCAAATCTCAGAAATGAGCCAACATGCAACACAACCTCCTCTTTTGATAATTGTAACAAAAAATTACTATTTAATGAATAAATTGATTAATATTCTACCATTTGATGAGTGGTATTAAAAATCGCTTCATATATCACGCATAGAACTTACAGAAAAGTGCAACATAGACTGCCCAGACCTACCATCACAGGGGCAGGAGCTAGTATCAAGATTTTTCTAAAAGCCCATCGGGAAGCATAGCAAGTATTTTATAATCTTATTTTATAATCTGCACTGAGGCAATTGCTAACCAGAAAATTAGAAGTCCCCTCTCACTCTCAAGACAATCTTTTATAATGTCTCTAGTCGGACAGGCCTCTTTGTTTCTCCTAACCACCAATCACAATAGTGTGGGTTGGCCCTAATACAATTTTCTATATAGGACAGACCGAGTTCTTCATGACAAATTAAATAGGATGATGATAGGGGAACCACATTTCTTCGGTGTGAATGGCTTCAGAATTTGCGATGCCCCATATCTCAGCCCAATATGTTGCAATAGGAATGCATTTTGTCTTATATATCTGAAGCAATGGGTTAAGGTCTCTCCCTCTGGCTAACTAAATGTAAATGTATTGCGATTTATATAGCGCACGTATCACCCGAAGGCATCAAGGCGCTTGCTTTGAGAACCCGTCCTAGTTTTTCCCTGTGAGATAACCCCTACTGGGTATCCCCAGGCATCCCGCAGCGGGTGGGCCGCCATAGTGGAGATTAAGCAACTATTGCCCAGAGTTGCAGCGTAGGACCCCATGATTAGAATAGGCACCGAGGCGAGAATTATCGAGTCCGTGGACATTTTGGGCTCAGGACCCTGCCACGTTGGGAATTGAACCCTGGTCCCGGGCCAGACCTCTGCATCAGAGTCTGCCGCTCTAATCAGTGAGCCACACTCCTCCTAACACACACATTGAATGATGTAGTCAGTGATGTTACAGAACATGCCATCAGTGATATAATATGTGAGGTTATAAGCAGTGTATTTGCAGGATGCAATTTATAGTTAGCTCTTCTAACTTTAACTGGTGAATTTCTGTGCTTTCTTTTAGTTCAAAATGTTAATGTTGTCACTGACAAATTAACCTACCTATAACGTTACTTTAACCTTTGTTTTTCCTATTGAATAGGTAGTCATTAGTTCAGACTTGTGCCTTTTTGTTAAATGGTGTCAATCTGTTCAGTAGTTTTTTAGATATTAACGGAAAAAATACATATATATCTGGGAGGAGCCTAACCACACATCTCATTGTGTCATCTGATTGGCTGTCAGCACTTCATCCAAGAAGTGTTGACTGCCATCTTGGGACCAATATACATGATAGCACCTCATTAAAAAGCATTGCAGTTAATAGAAGGTTTTAAGACTTTGTTGATGGTACCATACTCATTTTAGGAATTGTGGTGTATTCTAAGGTGATTTTACCATGTGAAAAAGCCTTCTGCTGGTGTAACATTAATCATGTTTGAGAGAAAACTATTTTCTCATGCTTTTCCCACAGAGGTTTGAAAGGTGATCTATAAGCTAAACTGAGAGCATATTTTCTGTAAATTCACATTATCTTTCTCTGTCATGTGAGAATGAAGTCTGACATTCTCAGTAAAACATGTACATCCAACAAGGGCAGAGACTGTCAGTTGATTCCTTTGTGTTCTACTGCAGCTTCCCAGAGTGTTCTAAAGAACAACTAGAGTGCTAACAGCCTTACTTATGACAAAAGTATAGCACACCCGAAGCCATCTTGATTGTAATAAAGTGGTAACTCTAAAAACGTTTAATTTAAAAAGGAACAAAATGAGGGGTTCATTTTGCCATAGAAAGTATGATTAGTGCTGCAGAAAGAAACATTTTGAGTGACTTCTCAAATCCTCTTCTATTTCATAAAAACAATATTCTGACATGCAGACTGAAACATGTACTTTCAATACCAGCAGCAGACTTCCCTGGTGAGCAGTAGATTTACTACAGTGATCTAATGAGCAACTAGAGTGCTAACATTCAGAATTTATGGCAAATGTGTGACACATCTGAATGCATTCTTGATGGAACGAAAGTAAAAAACGGAAAGTATTTCCTACTGAGGAGACTGTAGTAAATGAGGAAATTAGGAAACTTCATAACAAATAAGTCTCCCTAGATGGCCGCCAGAGAAAAAGAGCCCAAATGTAGCACAAATATCATCCAGATGTAGCCCAAGTATAGCCCAATGAATGTCCCAGAGTGTTCTAAATAACAACTAGAGCGCTAACAGTCTTACTTATGACAAAAGTATGGAAAACCTGAAGCCATCTTGATTGGAATAAAGTAGTAACAATTAAAACATTTAATTTGCAAAGGAACAAATTGAGGGGAATCATTTTGCCATAGAAATTATGATTAGTGCTGCAGAAAGAAAAATTAGGACTCATTTTCACTTCTCAAATCCTCTTCTATTTCATAAAAAAATTCTAACATGCATTCTGAAACATGCACTTTGAATACCAGCAGCAGACTTCCCTGGAGAGCAGTAGCTTTACTACAGTGATCTAATGAGGAACTAGAGTGCTAAAATTCAAAATTCATGGCAAATGTGTGACACATCTGAATGCCCTCTTGACGGAACCAAAGTAAACAAGCATTAAAAATGCAATAGGTCTCGCCCTCGTTTAAGTTAAAGCAATTCTGTTTGTAACTAGGTGGCTTTTTAGCTTTGCTTTTATTAGTGTTTTTCAAACTTTCATGTACATAATATGCATATGTATGCATATATGTATATTTATATGTATATGTATGCATGCATTTATATTTGTATTTATATAGATATGCAGATTATATATATGTTTATATATGTATGTGTATATATATATATATTAACTGAAAAAACCATAGGTTTCAGGCCTGTTGTAGTTAAGGATTAGCATTTAAAAAACCTTAGAAATTCACTGAAAAAACCATAGGTTTTAGGGCTGTTATAGTTAGCTGGACATTTCACTCGTACAAAACCATTGAAATTCCTCCGTTATAGTTAGTTGTACTAACTATAACTCGCGCACCCGCAATCCACTGCTGATGATGCCACATATTACATCATTCATGACATGGTCAGTGACATCACTGATGATATCACTGATGACATCTCAAATGACATCACTGATGACATCATCCAGTGAATGTGGTTTGATTTGTTATTTAAATAAGTATTATATATATAGGAATCTGCATTGAAGACTGAGTGGATGTAGAAGTATCTGGATGGAGGATTTAGTACTACTGTGATTGACTATGTAAGTGACTAATTTAAAGTGTCACACTAAATATATGGGATAGTGATTTAATTGTGTGAATATTTGTTTCACTCTGTGTCTTGTTGTGTAAACTACTGCATAAGTTGGTGACTAGCTATGTGAAACTCTATATTCCTTTTTAATGAGTTAAGTGAGTATTTGTATGAGAGAGTGAATGTGTGTGTAAGACTGTATGTGAAAAGAGTTGTTTGGGTGAGTGAATCTCTTTATGGGTGTGTTGATGAGTAAATATATTTCTCAATGATATATGTCCAACAAAGTAGAAATATAAGAGGCAATGTATGTGACAGTTGTATATAAATAAGTATACATAATACTCATTGATAGTTTGAGTGACTGTATGGAAAACTATATACTTTTAATACTGATTTTATAACACACTAAGTATGAGTTATCTATATGAATAAATAAAGTGTTGTTTGTATAAGTGTGTAGCTGAGTAGATGTAAGTATAATCAATTATTTCCATAAGTGAGTAGGATGTTTGCATAAGTGAATAGGATGTGTGCTGGTGTCTAATGTCAATATAGGTGTATAAGTATATTTAATAGTGTGCTATTGTAAATGTATGTATTGCGATTTATATAGCGCACGTATCACCCGAAGGCATCAAGGCGCTTGCTTTCAGAACCCGTCCTGGCTTTTCCCTGTGAGATAACCCCTACTGGGTATCCCCAGGGTGAAAGCCAGGCTTCCCGCCGCGGGTGGGCTGCCGTAGTGGAGATTAAGCAACTATTGCCCAGAGTTGCAGCGTAGGAACCCATGATTAGAATAGGCACGAAGGCGAGAATTATCGAGTCCGTGGACATTTTTGGGCTCAGTACCCTGCCGCGTCGGGAATTGAACCCTGGTCCCGGGCCAGACCTCTGCATCAGGGTCTGCCGCTCTAATCAGTGAGCTACACTCCTATTGATCTTTCTCAGCATGTATGAGTAAATGTATAGGTAAGTGTTTAGATGTGTGTGTAGATCTACAAATGACTGAGTGAGTTTTTAGAAACTTGTATTGGTGTGTCAATGGTTTAAACATGGTACTCTATATTTTATACTGAATGATTAAAGGTTATACTACTATGTGATGAGGTGTTTCAGATTGTCACGTGGATGATGTCATCAGTGATGTCATCAGTGATGTCATTTGAGATGTTATCAGTGACATCATCAGTGATGTCACTGACCATGTCATGAATGATGTAATATGTGACATCATCAGCAGTGGAATGCGGGAGCACGAGTTATAGTTAGTACAACTAACTATAACAGAGGAATTTCAATGGTTTTGTACGAGTGAAATGTCCAGCTAACTATAACACCCCTAAAACCTATGTTTTTTTCAGTGAATTTCTAAAGTTTTTTAAATGCTAATCCCTAACTATAACAGGCCTGAAACTTATGTTTTTTTCAGCGACTTTCAAAGGTTTTTTAAATGCTAATCCCTAACTATAACAGGCCTGAAACCTATGTTTTTTCAGTGAATTTCAAAGGTTTCTTCAATGACAATTTTTAAATGTATTAATTGTTATATTTATTTTTTTGATACTTATTTACTACATTTTTTAAAACTATTTATTTTTAGGTATATATTTTTTAAATTACATTACATATTTTTAACATAAATTGAAAAAAAAGTTTTTAAAAATATTGAAATTCTGTATATATATTTTCTTATTTTATATTTCTTAAAATGTATTTATAATATTTTCTTTTTTCACATTTTTTTGGGGAGTCGCGCACCCAAAGCGCACAATCCTCGATTACTGCGCGGAACCTAGCCGCCATTTTAGGATTGTTGTGTAGAATCCACGTAGGGTATGCGATGGGTGCGTATTTCCCTATGTGATTGCTATGATACGCGTACACGACTCCTGGCGCAAACGCGACATGTACCTATTACGTTACGCGATGCATGCGCGTTTCTGCGTGACGTCATCTATGCGTTGGACGCTGTGGGTGCGCGACTCCCGCGAAATGCTTTAATGTCTAAAAAGATATATATATATGTATTTAATATAAATATTAAGGCAAGACATTATCTGAGCTAATCAAAAATATATATATTTTTAGTTTTAATAAACATATTACTTTTAAATGCAATTTCGTGAAGTCGCGCTGGGTCTGTGCTGCTTGTGCGCACCCTACGCAGATCCCATGTGACCAGAAAAAAAGAGATTTATTTATTTTAAAGGTTTTATATAGCGCTGGCTAGACCCAGAGGTATCAGAGCGCTCGGAGGCATCAGAGCGCTTTACATGAGCATCAGATCATAGTTACAGGTTACATCGTTACAAAGGTTACACAGTTATTAGAGCATGGCAACATAGTTTCTTGTGAGGTCAAGATAAACAATAGCACAAATACGTAAGGGAATAAGCAGGCAGGGGGAAAGATTCAGGGAAGGGGGAAAGAGCAGGGCAAGTAGACAGATAATGAAGGCGGGAAAGAGGAGGGGAAGGGCGATGGGAACACAAACCGGTAGACGAGTCAAAGCAACGTCCAAAGTCCAGTAAGCTGTGATCCCAGGGGAAGTGGTATCACTTCCCTATCTCTGTTGCGGGAGGCTCCCTTTACGCAGTGGACTCTCTCAGAGGGTCTCTGAGACTCCAAGGCCTACAAACTGGATCCTTCCCCAAAAAGGGGAGAGGGAGTGCTTTGGCAAGGGATGCCATACCATACCTGAAGCTGTGAGTGGCTCCCTTGGCGCAGTGGACTCTCTCAGCGGGTACGCCGAGACTCCAGAGTATAAGTATTGGATCTTTCCCCAACAAGGGGAGAAGGAGTGCTTAGTCAAAGGACACAAAGGACAGGGGGCTAGGCAGACTAGCAGGCAAGGTGAGAGGTTTTAGGGGAGAGTGGATAGGAGCTAGGAGCTAGGGAGGTAGACAAAGGGAGAAAGAGTACTAAATGGGAACACATTTAAATAATGAGTAATTATGTAGCGCTAGCTAGACCCGATGGAATCAGAGCACTTTACATGAGGGACAATAATGTTGCAAATTACATCAGTTAAAAGTTACATAAGTATCAAGAAAAGCATTTAAAGAATATAGGGGACAAGGTGAATGGAGCAGGAAGGGTAAGGGGATAGGGTAAAGGGGTCGGAGGAAGACATGGCGTAGAGACGAGGGGAAAATCTGCCCAAGGTCCGGCTGGGTAGGTGACGGCAGGGAGGGGGAGTCCACAACCCATCTTCTCTTTGGCTATATGGTAGCTCCACCGGGCATCGCCAAATCGCTAGGTCTCCACAGTCTGGGGTAAGTTCCGCAGGTTCCAAGTCCTGATGTGTAGGCAGGTTAGGGGATAGGTTCAGGGTCTGGTCAATGTCCAATTGTTATCCCAGGGAAGTAAACCAACGTGTAGGGGACCACTAAGGAAGCCATCTTGGGGTCAGGCAGGGGACTGTACTGTACACTGGTACACTGATAGCCATCCTAAGGTTAGGCATCAGGCAGTTAAAGTCAATATCCAGGACAGCGGCCGACAGAAAATAACAAATTCAGCGTGCACACACAATCACACACACAGACATGCACAAGCACACATCAATGTGAGCACACACTCTCATATGCGCACTGACGCACACAGACAAGCACATAGCCAGAAACATCCAAGAACACAAGCACACATAAAATCCGATGCTCTAATACGAAAACACCCAAATACATGCACACACAAACACCATCACAAGCACAGACATGCACAAGCACAAACAAATGCGCTCGCTCTCTTAAACATGCAGACACGCACATACAGAAACTATCAAAAAAACACAAGCACACATACAATCACATGCTCCATAACAAAAATACCCAAGGAAATACACACAAATACATGCACACACACAAACCATCACATGCACAGACATGTACAAGCACACAACAAAAGTGTGCAAACACTCTCATACTCGAACAGAGGGCGCACATACAGAAACATCCACACGCACAATCACACATACACTTCCAAGCTTTAATACAAAAACATTCAAAAACATGCACACACCATCACACGCACAGACATAAGCACACATACAGAAACATCTGCGCGCACAAACACAAGCACACATAGAATCACATGCTCTAATGCAAAAACACCCAAATACATGTCAACACCATCAAACGCTCAGACATGCACAAGCACACACAAATGTGAATATAATCTTTCATACACGCACAGGCGTACACACACACGTGCTCCCAAGGCGAGGTCTCTAATGGTGGCGGTGTAGGACCTATCCGGCAGTCAAAGCTTGAAGGCAGTGCAATGATCCCTGAGTATAGGGATGAATGGTAGGCCTAGTTAGGCCGCAGTTGGCCCTATCGAATTAGGACATCACCTCTAGGCACTGTGTTCTAGCCAGGGGTCCGAAGCTAGTGTTGGTGTCCCTAACGCCCACAATCCGTCTTACAGCGGTGGCGGTATTGATATATATATAAGCAGAGCCGAGCAGGGAGGACTTGTGCTAGGGGGAGGGCAGTGCACAGATGCAGCTTTTTGTCGAAGCCTGGGGGCTGCTTAGGGATCTCTGAGGTGTAGGTAGGCAGCGGGCCCAAGGAAACTGTCAATGGGTGATAGGAACTGGGGATCGGAAACCTGCAGTCAGAATGTCAGCTGCTTTGCAAGCTTGTGGACGTAGCTCTTCTTCGCCCCCCAGGCTGCTCAGGAGCATCGAGGGCAGCAGAAGGCAGCGGGCCCCGGGAGGGCCTCAAATCCAAGCAGCAATCTATGCACGGGCACCATGGTGACCCGTGCCGCACCCTCGTCTGCCGCAGCAAGCAGGCCGGGGCCCGAAGCAAGGCCCAAACCCACCTCTGCAGCCCGAGCCTTGGCCGCGCCCCAGCCCCACTCACCGCAGCCGGCGGGCGTCCGGGATCGCGACATGCCCCAGCCAGTGATGATCGCCAAGATGGTAATTCTCGCCGTAGCGAAGGGCTCCGCGCAGTCCGTGTGGCTCCCTCCTCACGCCGCGAGCCCAGGCAGCCCGGAACATCCCTGGAGCAGGACTTCAGGATCTCCGCAGAGCAGGCAGCCTCCGCAGCGGGTCGCAGTGGTGGGCCGAAGAAGACGGCCGACAACAAGGGCTCCGTCACCGCTATGCAAACAGACCGCCATTTAGCTCGGCGGGCGCCGCCATATTGGAGTCAGACAGGTAGGGGGCTGTAGCGTGTGAGATGATGCAGCTAACGTCTCCCATAACGCCAGTGCCCCGCTGCCTCGCCTCACCGTCAATCTCTGCACGGCGATAATTTGCCACACCCGGAGCAGGCCAGCAAAGTCAGGGAGTTGTGAGGCCTCAGAGCCTATTCTAACTATTGAAGGACCCCACCCATTTCAATCACTCTTCTTAGATCTTCCTTGGGAGAAGACCTGTGCTGAGAAGAACCTAATTTTTCTTCATTGGAGACCTGAATTTCCTTTCTGCAGAGAAAAATGGCTACACCACTGCAAGAGTCATCTGATTCTGATCATTCAGATGCAGAGGGATTTCTACCAGAACCTCCCCATCCCGAAAAATACTCATCCATCGTATGAAAATGTTTCACTTTTACGGAGGGACCAAAAAAAGTGAATGCCACTAAGATGACATGTAAGATTTGCAAGGCTGTGCTATCCAGAGGAGATCCTAATAAAAAATACTCCTGTGGCACTTCAAGTATGTGGAAGCACCTACAATCCCTGCATCCAGTGAATAATGCTCATAAAGAATGCAGAATACTCCGCCACTGGCAATTCCAAGTACCTCTGGGGCATCACCTTCAACCTCACAACCGGACATACGTCCCCAATTTGGAAAAGTAAAAATGCACTGTGTGAAGTGTAATCGGTTGATCTGCTATGGGGAGCAATCGGTAGACTTAGTTTGCAGGGCAATCGATATCCATCGATGCTAGAGGGGTTTTTTTCTCCCAAAGTTTATGGTTTTGTTCATCCAGTTGACTTTTTTTTTCTTTTAAAAAAACAAAAAAATAAAAAAAAAGTTCAAAAAATCAATTAAAAAAAAAACTACAAAAATAAAAAAAAAATGTTATTTTCAGAACTAACTACTCTGGTTAAAAAAAGAGCTAAGTTTATATGCAAGTTTGTGAAAGTGTAAATTAATTTATGTGTAGTGCATACTTGACTGAAAAAATGCATTTGTGGTGTATGGTGAATGTATAAGTGCAGAACTATCAGGAAGTCCTGCAGCATGACACTGTAAGCGCTTTAGGTACAGCATGCTGTGGTACCTCCGAAGAATAGGGATGCAACATATATACATAAATATGTTGCAAGTCTATGCTTCCCTCTGCACTGCTGCTTAAACTGCAGCCATGTGCTGACACAGGCACCCTTGCACCAGGGTCCAAGGATATCTGTGTCGTGTGGAGTTTGTTTTTGTGCAAAAAGACACACTTTCTGCACAAAAACAATCAGTGAAGGCATTTTTCTCCTTCAATGTATGCTGTGCATTTTAGCATACACTCAAAGAGAAAAAATGAGGAGAAATGAAAATAATTCTCCTTGTTGTGCCTTTCTACACCAATTGAAGGATGCTGCATCATTCACACACATGTCCGGATTTATAATTTCTGATAAATCTGGAGATGCGTCTTGTTCTATGAGTGTTCTGTGCAAACACGCACAGCAACACCTATAGAACGCCCTTTCAACGCGAAGTGGGATGAATGATGAGGTCGTATTTACATGGAGAAGAAAAGGTAGACAGACTGCCTTTACCTCTCTTTGTAAATATGAAATAGTGTCTTGCGCTATAACTATGTTACAAAATGTGACATATTGTTGGTACAGAATGCTTCTAAATTTGCCCCATAAGTGCTTAGGTATTGGCAGACTGTTACAATAACAACATATTGCTAGTTAATTGTTTGAAAAATTGCATGAGAGTGCTAGGAGGTAAGCACAGACTTATGTCTGCAAAGATGCTCAAAGAAGAATGATTGAAATGATTGCGGTTCTTCAATAGGTACAATAGGAAATATTATGAACCAATCAAATCTTTTTTTTTTCAGGTCACACAATATCCTATGACAGTGAGATTCCAAAACTATATAGGTATAAACTGGGTGTTTTCAAGACTGTATTAATACTTTGTAGCTTCTTACAGATCTGTTTGCATAGTATATAAAGACATTCATTTGTACTAGGATTAATGGTTAGGCCAATCCTTAACTATACGAGTTCAGTACTGCAAACAGAAAACAAGATACATGTATAAGTACTTATGTTTTGGCAAACTGATAGGACATGTTTATAGATTAGTGAAGGGAAGGGATGGGGCCTGATGTGACATGCGCAAACAGACTCTGTGACGTGTTTTAAGTTAAGAAATGTTGTCTCTTTTAATCCTGAAAGTCCCTCGGCCCTACTAGCCCACCATGTCTCTCTGTTAAATAACATGCTGGTGCATTGCAGAGAGGTTATGATACAACAAACCCCAATGCGACTGATCAGGGTTCTGCTCCTCAACTTCCAAGTACAGCAATATTTAAATTGTCCGTGCAAACTCGTCCGGGGTATGCCGCACAAGTATCCCACTGGATACCAGATAAGCAAATTAGAAAATGGGGGGACGGTGCACCAGAATGAAGTCAGGAGTTCTCAGCTACAATCCAAGTTTATTCTTTATTAAATCTTCAAATTGAGATCTTTTTTTGTGGGCAACAGCCAACGTGTTTCGCTCCCAGAGGAACTTCGTCAGGGCAGAAGTACCAATGTCAGGTATCCCGTGAACAAAATTCAACAAACAGCAATTTTCCTCAGTGACTGGTATGCACCAATAATTTCGTGTATTTGGTAGTTACCTTTCACAAATCTTCCATGCGTGTCAATGTCCCGTAATGCCGATTTACTATAGATTTCAGTAAAAGGTAAAATATCCGATCCTTTCAAAATAAAGAGAGCAATCACATCAAGAAAGTGAGAGTTCCAGGCATCATAATAAGAGGCCAAAGCGAAATCCTCGTCAGTGTCGACGTTACGACCAATCGTCCCTCACTCCGACCATCGGCACCGATAAAGAATAAACTTGGATTGTACCTGAGAACTCCTGACTTCATTCTGGTGCACCGTCCCCCCATTTTCTGCGTTGCAGAGAGGTGCTCTGAAGCCGTATCCTATTTTATACCTCTCCGCAATGCAACTCTCTGGCACTTGATGCATATATCTGGTGGGTTAGTTGGCCCCCAGCGACACTCAGTATTCATGTTAACTTTATCCTGTAACTTAAAACGCCCACAGAGCATCTTTCCACACATATCCACTCCGTCCATCTCCCCTTTCTCCACCTGTGTGCAAACACAGGCTATTGGGCATTTTAATACTTAGTTAAACTTACCTTCACAGTAATAGAAATACAATACGCTACACATTTTTTTTCAGTTGTGTTTTTTATAATCTAAATTTGTGAAAAGGTGGTTAGACCACTACATGCATAATGCATACGAGTTTAAAGCAGTCCATGTCCTAAGGCCTGGCTCGCTGCATGAGTACATAGATACTGACTGAATGATTAGAGTACTACAAGGAGATACACTGGGTGAATTTATAATTGGTTGAGTTTTACTATAGTGAATGGATTAGTACATGGTACTGAAAGAGTCACTATAGGATTACAAGAGCAGTGACAGGGTGTTTGCTGAACTGCATGGATACTGACTGGGGAATTGTAAGCCTGAAACACAAGTGAAAAGGTGGCTAGACCACTACATGCATAGTGCATAGGAGTTTAAAGCAGTCCATGTCCTAAGGCCTGGCTCGCTGCATGAGTATATAGATACTGACTGAATGATTAGAGTACTACAAGGACACATGAAGTTACCAAATGCTTCTCTCACAATGGTTCACAAATGCACACACACTCACAGTGTGATTCTAGATAACCATCACTATTATCTAGTGCAGAAAAGTTAAGTTTATTGCACACATTCCACATATTTCATTACTGCACTTTAGAGTAGAAACCTGACACATTTTGAAATACATAAGCAATGACTGCATTAAAATTCTACCAAAACTAGTCAACAGGATACATTTTAACCAGTTATATATCAGCAAACACATGAAGTACCCAAATGCTTCTCTGAAAACAGTCACCAAATGTACACAGACTCAAAGTGTGATTCTAGACAACCAACACTATCCCTTGGAATTTATCAAAAGACATTTACTGATCTAGAAAAAATAAGGTGACTGCACACATCCCACATATTTCAGTACTGCATTTTAGAGTCAACGCCTAACTCACTTTGCAAATACATAAGCAATGACTATTTTCTAATTGAACCAAAACTTGACAACAAAATAGGTTTTTAAGCAGTTATGTGTTTGCAAACACATAAAACGCCCAAATGTTTCTCTCACAATGTTTCACAAATACACACAGACTCAAGTGTGATTCTAGACAAATAACAGTATCCCTTGGACTCTACCAAAAAACATTTACTAGTGTGAAGAAAAACAGGTGAGAAAACTGCACACATTCCCCATATTTTAGAACTGCACTTTACTGTGAAAGCGTAACTCATTTTGCAAATACATAAGCAATAACTGGTTTCTAATTCTACCAAAACTTGGGAACAGGATAGATTTTTATGCAGTTATATGTCTTCAAAATCATGAAGTACCCAAATAGGTTTTTAAGCAGTTATGTGTCTGCAAACACATAAAACGCCCAAATGTTTCTCTCACAATGGTTCCCAAATGCACACAGGCTCACAGTGTGATTTTAGACAAGCAACAGTATCCCTTGGACTTTACCAAAAACATTTACTAATCTGAAAGAGGTAAGATGACTGCACACATTCCACATATTTTAGAACGGCAGTTTAGTGTGGAAGCGTGACTCATTTTGCAAATACATAAGCAATGACTGGTTTCTAATTCTACCAAAACTTGAGAACAGCATAGGTTTTTAAGCAGTTATGTATCTGCAAGCACACAAAGTATCCAAATGCTTCTGTCACAATAGTCCCCAAATACACACAGACTCACAGTGTGATTCTAGATAAGCAAGAGTACTCCCTGGACTTTAGCAGGAAAAACACATTAATCTTATTGAAAAAACGCGTAACCCACTGGGCAGGAGCGCGCTTTTTAAAATGATGATTCTTCCCCGCTTTCCTTACATTTTGCAGAATATCACGATCCACCTCCCAGGTAGCTAGTTCCGGGAACTGGATGGCACACTCACCTGGTTTCGGGGGGGGGTGGAGGCTGGGGTGGCGGGCAGTCGCGAATGTCCCTGGCACACTGTCATATTCCCCCTTTGACGGAGGTATGGGAGGTACTAATCTCCGCCTCTACTACTTGGCCACAAGACTCATCGTGATCCACGACTGGTTTGCGGGTGGCTGGTCCAACCCAGCTTACAGGGTGGAGCTCTGGACCATGGCCTTTGCACAGATCCAGGGGTTCCTATACGACTGGTATTACAACAACATGAAAAGGGGCATCCCCTGAGGATAAGAAACACACATCCCAAATATAAAGTCAACCAAAAACACCCACAGAACGGCTATTTTACTCTTGAAAAATTATTTTTATATAGTCATTTTTAGTAGGACTCTCATAACAGTAAACACAGAAAAATTCATTTTGATCAGCTTCTTATACATAAAATTTCATTGGGTTATACTGCAAGAGAAGAACATCAGCCCAAGAACTTATAGGACAGTAAAAACATGACGCACAATTCAGTCATTCTATCAATCAACCACAGACTCACTATCACACAATACATACATTCATACTCAGTCAGAGCATCATTGCATCATACAGTTGAGGAAAAGCGCCGACACGCGTTTCGGAAAAGAAAAAAAGTTATTTAGAAAATTCCTTCATCAGGGCGCATATCATCAATCTATTAATCTGCACGGTCTTTTGAGATCCAATTTGTAATATAAAGTCAGTATGTCAAATGATTCATAGTCTCAATTAGGGCTGATGAAGCATATCTGTGGGTGAAAAGGGAGAATGCAAAAGATAAAAATATACACTGTGGACAACAGTTCCAGGTCACAATCATGGGCAAGGCAATGTTCAATCATACATACTAAAGCAAGGAGTTGTCTCTATGAGCACCTTATAGCCCTAAGTGATACATTAAAATTAAAAAGGGTTGTAGGAGGAGCCATCACCTGAAAGAAAAAGAGGAGGGAAAAGTTGGTATACACACCTCGAAGCATGGCGTTGCTAGACATTCCTTGAGTGTTTAACAGGGATACATATCTCAAAGACGTTCAATGAGACACGATTGATGCGGGAGTGATGTGAGGCAGACCACGATATTCCGCATTTCTGTTTATAAAAGAAAACACAATGAAGGGTTCCTTTAACGAGACCTGCACGAATGCTACGTATGTCTACAATGGGTTCACGAGATTACATGGAGGGGTGAGGAATCCTTGGAATTTCCTACAGTCATCTGGAATTGAGAGTCTAAGAAGTATCAAGGTACTGCACTACTCCAATATGGCGACACACTGTTTACCTGTCATACGACTGCCCAGTGCCACAGGCCCTGCCCCCAGTCACTAGGACGGTACTCATGGCCTGGCGTACAGCCCTCCGTCTTGTGCAATGGGCCCAGAGGCTTACTAGACAGAAACCGTTATGGAATGGTGCTTGGCTGAGGGAGGTCTCGTCCTTGGGGGGTTCCGCCACGGGGACCTTGTGGGGGTCTCGGTGCTTGGGGATGTGTGGGTGGGAGATCACATTCGATCCTTTGCTGACCTACAACAAAGGCACGCCCTTCTTCCTTCCCAATTCTATAAATACCTTCAACTCTGACACGCTCTCCACACACTTTTCCCAATACACACTTCTCTCCCGGAATTCAGCCCCCTGGAGGCTCAGGTGATGATGGGGAACCTGGGGAGGGGGGGGGGTCCCGCATATACCGGGCTCTGGTGAACAATGGCCCTGCATCCCTTGACTGGCTTCAGGAGCGATTGGAGGTGCGGATGGGTCCTCTGGAAGAGGCGGACTGGCGAGACGCCCTTATGGCACCTAAAACCCTGACTACATCCTCTAAGTTACGCCTGGTCCAACTTTACTACCTTCACACGGCGTACCTCACTCTGGCACGTCTCTTTTTAGCCGGCATGAGAGCCTCCCCGGCGTGTGCGCGCTGTGCTTCCACTCCAGCAGATTTCTACCACATGGTGTGGCAATGCCCGGCCCTGGCGCCGTTCTGGAAGGGGGTGGAACTCAAGCTCATGCAGGCCCTGGGGTGGGAGGTTCCCCATGACCCGAGGTGCTTGTTGTTGGGGGTGTTCGATGGCTTGGATGGCTTCAGGGCCGACAAGCGTTTCCTGGGGACAGCTGTGGCGGTGGGGAAAAGGGACATAGCTGCGCTCTGGTCCCAGGCGGCGGCACCAACGGTGCGGAAATGGAGGAGGGGGTGGATGGGTGTAGGGTACAGGAGGAGTCTCTCTTCGAGGCCCGGGTTGTCCGGAACTATTCGGTAAAGTGTGGGGCACATGGTTCGGTTTAATACCGCTGTGAAGGCCCAAGTCTTATTATGCAATTGCGTTGTCTGGGGATTACTATACCCACTCGGGGGGGGCTCCTTTACCTTTGTCGATGTTTATGAGGAGATGTTTTTAACTGTGATGTCTGATTTGCTACCAATGAATTTGCCTGTTCTTAAAATGTTAATAAAATTGATTATAAAAAAAATCTTATTAAGAACAAAGACACCAAATACAACCCCTCACAAATTATTAACTCACCTTTCAAATTGATTAGTAGATTAAGAAGTATGTCAGTCACACACCAGATTTTCTTATTCAGAATCTCTGGACTGCACTGCTCTTATCAAAAGCAAAAAATTGCAAAGTTTCCCTTCTCAATCTGCACACATATACTGTAAATATCAATTCACATTGCTTCCTACATTAATTCAAAAGCTAAAACACATTTCTATTGGTTACACATTTCAACCCTTTTCAATTGACATAACTTTGAACCCTACCCCCAATCTGCTTACTGCCTGTTATTATAGTAACAGTTCATGGGACACTCAACTGAGCACACAGGTCACAAGTTCAGCACATAATGTTGCTAATCCAAACAGCAAGTGTGCTTGCCTTTTCAAAATATCAGCTTATCCTACATAATGTTCCTTGCAAACACTGTTTCTTAACCAATAAGAAACATGCTTTAAAAAAAACAGAAACATGCAGCCTACTTTTCAGTCCAGAATGTTGTCAAACAGCCAATCATTTCTTTTCTTTTTTCAAAACTGCATCTTATCCACCATTTTAGAAAATTTTTACTTCTCAAACTGCCATTTCACATACAGACACCTTCTGAGTGCATCCAGACCTCCTTTCAAGATGCTTAGAGTGTGGATTGCGGGACACAGCGATATTTTCTGGAGCCAAAGGTATGCAGAAAATAGAGGCACTTTGCCAAATGTAGACATTAAATGGATTGGACAGAGAGGGTTAAAGTGGCACCAATTGATGGCATTGGTTAAATCCTTTTTGCATCTTCAACACCCTGACCTCATAATTGTGCACTGTGGTGGCAATGACCTAGGCACTTTGACTGGGGTAGGTTTGGAAATGCTTATGAAGGACACCTTTGTAGAATTTATGCCACTTTTTTCCCAAACTGCCTTTGTCTACTCCAACATATGCCAAAGGCAGAAATGGAACTGGTCCAATCAATTTTGTCCACAGATTGAGAAAGCTAGGAAACATGTCAATAAAACTGTTTCTGCTTTTCTCCGAGATTTTAGGATGGGGTCCATTTACCACAACAATCTACGTTTCAATATGGATGGCATCTATAGGAGAGATGGTGTACATTTTACAGATGAGGGTAACAGAGTCTTCCTTATGAACTTTAGACTCTGCATAGGTACTTACTTGTAGGTACCAAAATTTCTCAATAAACACAACGGCACTTTTTAGAGCCACCCAAGATCTAAACACATAAGCTTGATGTATATCTGAAAAATATTACTTTTTTTTTCTTAGAGTTGCTTACCCGACGCGTTAGGAGTCGTGCACCCAACGCGACAAGATCGTGCACCCAACGCGCTGGAGTTGCGTACCCTACACGTTAGGAATCGTGCACCCAACGCATGCATACCAGGGGGCCACGATGAGTGCCACGCTGGGTGCGCGACTCCTAATTTTACCGTTAAAAAAATAGCACCTATCACTAATTTCAATTTTACCCGGGGACCCCATCCCCAGGGCTTATATATAACGTTGGGGACCGTAGGGGGAGCCCCAATGCCCCTACGGTCCCAGCCAGCTCCCTGCATCCTTCGGGAGCCGGCATTGCTTTTCCACATGAGGAGCTGCTAACATGCGTGTGGAAAAGCAATATGGTTTGCATTTTGAAAGAGAGAGCAGGTTTCCCTGCTTTCTCGTTCAAAATACAAACCAAGTTTGCCTTGACAGGGCGGGAGCCTCGACTCCTGCCCTGCCATAACAAACAGTAGTGTCCCTTTAGTGGGCACCCTGGGACACTGCAGGAGCCGGCCCTGGGGAGTGGCAAGCCCCAGGGCCCTCGATAGCTCCAGGAGGGGGCCACGTGGCCCCCTCCCACAATATACAAAGCCCTAGGGGGTGGTGGTCTCTGGGGCTTGGGGTGGGCATTTGAGCCCCCCACCCATTTTTTGGTGGTCCCCGGGGCTGGGGGGGGGGGGGGCGTTAAGCCCTCCCAACCATGTATTTTGCTTGTGGGGCCTTTGAGCCCCCCAACCATTTATTTTGTAGCCCCGGGGGGTGGCGGTCCCCAAGGCTGGGTGGCCCCTCTGGGTCCCACCATAAATGTAATATTTTTCCCCGGGGCTAATTACCAACCAGCGCTACGTTATATATTTTTTTACACCAGGATCCGTGCACCCTGCGCGCATTTTGCCAGTTTTTTTTAAAATTTGGGGGGACCCCCTAAGCAGGTCTAGAGGGTCAGGGTATTTCTACCCTGCCCCCT
This sequence comes from Lissotriton helveticus, assembly GCF_964261635.1. Lineage (NCBI taxonomy): Eukaryota > Metazoa > Chordata > Amphibia > Caudata > Salamandridae > Lissotriton > Lissotriton helveticus. The sequence goes on from NC_136065.1 coordinate 372,487,673, forward strand.
TTATACGTTTTTCACACTTGTTCCACTGACTTCTTCAGCCTCGCTTCTACCGAGGCACAAAATGGCTGCCAGCACTTCCTGGTTTCGAATGTTGACAATCAAATGACAGTCAATTAGCATTTAGCGTGTGATTGGGATGGTGCGCTTAGGGTGTGCTCAGGATGCGCGGATCCACCACGGCCATAGATATATCTGTGATTTTACTTTTGATTTTCTCAGCAACTACTGAACGGATTTACACCATTTAAGCAAAAGGCACGAGTCTGAACCAAGGGCTACCTCTTTGCCAAATTTGCTATAATTCCGTCCAGCAGTTCAGGCTGTAGCCACGATGAACGGTTCCTATTGAAAATTGCATGTGGAAAACACATTTTGGGACCCTCTTTTTTCTTGGCCCCCCGCTTCACGAATCACCCCGAGACTTTCAGGATAGGAGCGGACCAGAGCGCCTCACCAGTTTTGATGATTTCATGCAGATTCATCAACCGGTGCCAAAGTTATTCCGAATAGAATGTTGCGGATTTCCTATGGATAATAGGTCCTAACTATAACTACCTACACCGCAAAACCAATGGCGGAAATGGATATCATATCCCTACGGCATTGGGCAATGTTTTGGTTCCAACAGGTGGTCGGAAAAGGACTGCCTGTCGGAACTGTGGCGGGTGATCTTTACAACCGCCGAGCTGAACCAACGATTCCACCCGCCATTATAATTTGACGGGGGGAAAACAGCATGACGATGGCGGGGAATCCACCACTGACCGGCTGTCGGTGGCGGGCCTACCGCCATCGTAATCAGGCCCATAGTGTTTTGATTAAAAAGAAAAAATAATGTTCAAATTGTAAATGCCAAATGTAAGAATGTTTACTGATAACAATGAATGTTTAAAAAATGGTTATAAGAAACACGAAGAGAAAAATTATTAAAAATATAATAGTATCTGTAACAAATTACTATTAGTGTAAAAATAAAATTAATGTTAAAAATCCAATGTGTCACAATTATTTTTAAAAAAGCAACAACTCTACTAATCCCACTCCAATCTAAGCTTCATTGGAAAAATTGTTGGACATTGGGTGGGTGGCCTAGATATACTATTCCCACTCTAATCTAAGATATATTGGGGATGGTGTCGGACATTGAAGGCGACATGTTTACTACCTCCAATCTAAGATACATTGGAGAAAGTGTTGAGCATTGAAAGGGATATATTTGCGGCCAGGGGGATAGATTTAATATTCCCACTCCAATAAAACCACAATTAAAAACAGTGTGATTTTAAGTAATGTTACAGAAATTCATACTTTGTTTTAAAAAGTTGACCAAATATTAAATATATAAAAATCCAAAATTATACTAATTGTTAAATGACAACAGCAATTAATTTAATAATTATATTACCAATATTTATTATTTAAATATTATTTTTTTATTATTTTTATTGAGAGTTACTAGACATAAATATAGGACATATAGGATTCTCATATAAATGTTCCAGCATATTTGAAGACACAACAATTAGCATAACTTATAAAGTAAAGTATTATTTAAATATTGTAAACAGTTTCCAACTATTTATATTATTTATCAAACTCTAAATTATTACATGTACAAAAATACACAATAATAACATTTTATTAATATTTTAATAAAAATCTTATATCATAATTACAACTAAACATTAAAAGTAAACAGTAAAAAATTATATTCTTACCTGCAATATCCCAGATGACAAAAATGTGATTGCCATGAAATAAAGGCAATGATATTTAAAATATTACTAATTCATTTTGGTAAAACATTGCATGAACTATAAAACTGTGCGCCCTGTGAAGATATTAATATTGTCTCAATTTTTAATCATCAAATGAGCGATAACTACCATTATATGTGGTGCAATCACCTATCTTCACACCCATGTGGTCAAGTAAATACATTAAATTAAATATATAGGTAGTACAAGTTATATCTGCCCCAAGCAGACTAACTTCTAAAGCTATCTCCTATAACAAGTATTTCACCATGTCTAATGTACCCTGCCCAAGTAAGCAATCTCAATCTTCATACATCACATATGGCACTCTGGATCAATATGTATATCATTTCATGCAGTCAATTCACTCACAATGTCTGCCTGTCATTACTTTAATTTGATGCCCTATAATAACAAGCATTGGAAATGCAATCGGGCTCGGATTTATTTGAGTTTGAGCTAATGGCATTGTAAATGCCAATGTATTGTTGCTATGTGTTATGGAGTGTGTTCATGTGGCGTGTACTGCCAGTGATCTCCTTGTGAGTGTGATAATATTGCACCGTTACTGCCTGTGATGTCCTTCTTGTGAGTGTGAGAAGCTTGCACCTCTGCTGCCTGTGGTCTCCTTGTGAGTGTAAGAAGCTTGCACTGCTTCTGCCTGTGATGTCGTTCTTGTGAGTGTGAGAAGCTTGCACCGCTGCTGCTTGTGATGTCCTTCTTGTGAGTGGGAGAAGCTTGCACCTCAGCTGCCTGTGGTCTCCTTGTGAGTGTAAGAAGCTTGCACAGCTGCTGCCTGTGATGTCCTTCTTGTGAGTGTGAGAAGCTTGCACCGCTGCTGCCTGTGAGTATGAGAAGATTGCATTGTGCATCTCTGTGCTGTGCCTGTTCTTTGTAAGGGACTCTTGCTCTGTTGCTGCTGCTGCCTTGGCACAGTACCTGCTGTGAGTGTGTAAGGGAAGCTTGCACCACTGCTGCTTGTGATGTCCTTCTTGCGAGTGTGAGAAGCTTGCACCTCTGCTGCCTGTGGTCTCCTTGTGAGTGGCAGAAGCTTGCACCTCTGCTGCCTGTGGTCTCCTTGTGAGTGTAAGAAGCTTGCACAGCTGCTGCCTGTGATGTCCTTCTTGTGAGTGTGAGAAGCTTGCACCGCTGCTGCCTGTGAGTATGAGAAGATTGCATTGTGCATCTCTGTGCTGTGCCTGTTCTTTGTAAGGGAGTCTTGCTCTGTTGCTGCTGCTGCCTTGGCACAGTACCTGCTGTGAGTGTGTGAGGGAAGCTTGCACCACTGCTGCTTGTCATGTCCTTCTTGCGAGTGTGAGAAGCTTGCACCTCTGCTGCCTGTGGTCTCCTTGTGAGTTTAAGAAGCTTGCAGAGCTGCTGCCTGTGATGTCCTTCTTGTGAGGTCTCGCAGTTGTGAGAGTTTGAGCTATTGGCATTTTAAATGCAAGTGCCTTTTATTTATGTATTGGTTTTTGAAACATAAATAAAAGGCATTGTCATTTACAATGCCAATATCTTAAACTCTCGCAAATGCGAGACCTATTGCATTGCAAATGCTTGATGGTACTGGTGGCACTGGTAATACCGGTAGCGGTAGTATTGGTGGTGGTGGTACTGGTGGTGGTGGTACTGGTGGTGGTAGTACTGGTGGTGGTAGTGGTACTGGTAGTGGTAGTACTGGTAGTGGTAGTACTGGTGGTTGTGGTACTGGTAGTACTGGTGGTGGTGGTAGTGGTAGTACTGGTGGCTGTAGTACTGGTAGTACTGGTGGTGGTACTGGTACTGGTAGTGGTAGTACTGGTGGTGGTGGTACTGGTAGTGGTAGTACTGGTGGTGGTGGTGGTACTGGTAGTACTGGTGGTGGTAGTAGTGGTGGTGGTGGTACTGGTGGTGGTGGTAGTGGTAATGGTAGTACTGGTAGTGGTAGTACTGGTAGTGGTAGTACTGGTGGTGGTACTGGTAGTACTGGTGGTGGTGGTAGTACTGGTGGTGGTGGTAGTGGTAGTACTGGTGGCTGTAGTAGTGGAAGTACTGGTGGCTGTAGTAGTGGTAGTACTGGTGGTGGTAGTACTGATGGTGGTAGTACTGGTAGTACTGGTGGTGGTGGTGGTACTGGTAGTGGTAGTACTGGTGGTGGTGGTACTGGTAGTGGTAGTACTGGTGGTGGTGGTACTGGTAGTACTGGTGGTGGTGGTACTGGTAGTACTGGTGGTGGTGGTACTGGTAGTGGTAGTACTGGAGGTGGTGGCACTGGTAGTGGTAGTACTGGTGGTGGTAGTACTGGTGGTGGTAGTACTGGTGGTGGTAGTACTGGTAGTGGTGGTACTGGTAGTGGTGGTACTGGTGGTGGTGGTACTGGTAGCGGTAGTACTGGTGATGGTGGTACTGGTAGCAGTAGCATTGGTGGTGGTGGTACTGCTGGCCGTAGTACGGGTAGTGGTAGTACTAGTGGTGGTGGTACTGGTAGTGGTAGTACTGGTGGTGGTAGTGGGACTGGTAGTGGTACTGGTAGTGGTAGTACTGGTAGTGGTAGTACTGGTGGCCGTGGTACTGGTAGTACTGGTGGTGGTAGTACTGGTGGCTGTAGTACTGGTAGTACTGGTGGTGGTGGTGGTACTGGTAGTGGAAGTACTGGTGGTGGTGGTGGTACTGGTAGTACTGGTGGTGGTAGTACTGGTGGTGGTGGTACTGGTGGTGTGGTGGTAGTGGTACTGGTAGTACTGGTAGTGGTAGTACTGGTAGTGGTGGTGCTGGTGGTGGTGGTACTGGTAGTACTGGTGGTGGTGGTGGTAGTGGTAGTACTGGTGGCTGTAGTAGTGGTAGTACTGGTGGCTGTAGTAGTGGTAGTACTGCTGGTGGTAGTACTGGTAGTACTGATGGTGGTGGTACTGGTAGTGGTAGTACTGGTGGTGGTGGTACTGGTAGTGGTAGTACTGGTGGTGGTAGTACTGGTGGTGGTAGTACTGGTGGTGGTAGTACTGGTAGTGGTGGTACTGGTGGTGGTACTGGTAGTGGTAGTACTGGTGGTGGTACCGGTAGTGGTAGTGCTAGTGGTGGTGGTACTGCTGGCCGTAGTACTGGTAGTGGTAGTACTGGTGGTGGTGGTACTGTTGGTGGTAGTACTGGTGGTGTTAGTGGTACTGGTAGTGGTAGTACTGGTAGTGGTAGTACTGGTGGTCATGGTACTGGTAGTACTGGTGGTGGTGGTAGTGGTAGTACTGGTGGCTGTAGTACTGGTGGTTGTGGTGGTACTGGTAGTGGTAGTACTGGTGGTGGTGGTGGTACTGGTAGTACTGGTGGTGGTAGTACTGGTGGTGGTGGTACTGGTGGTGGTGGTAGTGGTACTGGTAGTACTGGTAGTGGTAGTACTGGTAGTGGTAGTACTGGTGGTGGTGGTACTGGTAGTACTGGTGGTGGTGGTAGTACTGGTGGTGGTGGTAGTGGTAGTACTGGTGGCTGTAGTAGTGGTAGTACTGGTGGCTGTAGTAGTGGTAGTACTGGTGGTGGTAGTACTGGTAGTACTGATGGGGTAGTACTGGTAGTACTGTTGGTGGTAGTGGTACTGGTAGTACTGGTAGTGGTAGTACTGGTAGTGGTAGTACTGGTGGTGGTGGTACTGGTAGTACTGGTGGTGGTGGTAGTACTGGTGGTAGTGGTAGTACCGGTGGCTGTAGTAGTGGTAGTACTGGTGGCTGTAGTAGTGGTAGTACTGGTGGTGGTAGTACTGGTAGTACTGATGGTGGTAGTACTGGTAGTACTGGTGGTGGTACTGGTAGTGGTAGTACTGGTGGTGGTGGTACTGGTAGTGGTAGTACTGGTGGTGGTGGTACTGGTAGTACTGGTGGTGGTGGTACTGGTAGTGGTAGTAGTGGTAGTACTGGAGGTGGTGGTACTGGTAGTGGTAGTACTGGTGGTGGTAGTACTGGTGGTGGTAGTACTGGTAGTGGTGGTACTGGTGGTGGTGGTACTGGAAGCGGGAGTACTGGTGGTGGTGGTACTGGTAGCAGTAGCATTGGTGGTGGTGGTACTGCTGGCCGTAGCACTGGTAGTGGTAGTACTGGTGGTGGTGGTACTGGTAGTACTGGTGGTGGTGGTAGTGGTAGTACTGGTGGCTGTAGTACTGGTAGTACTGGTGGTGGTGGTGGTACTGGTGGTGGTAGTACTGGTGGTGGTAGTGGTACTGGTAGTGGTAGTACTGGTAGTGGTAGTACTGGTGGTCGTGGTAATGGTAGTACTGGTGGTGGTGGTAGTGGTATTACTGGTGGTGGTGGTGGTACTGGTAGTACTGGTGGTGGTAGTACTGGTGGTGGTGGTACTGGTGGTGGTGGTAGTGGTACTGGTAGTACTGGTAGTGGTAGTACTGGTAGTACTGGTGGTGGTGGTAGTACTGGTGGTGGTGGTAGTACTGGTGGTGGTGGTAGTGGTAGTATTGGTGGCTGTAGTAGTGGTAGTACTGGTGGCTGTAGTAGTGGTAGTACTGGTGGTGGTAGTACTGGTAGTACTGATGGTGGTGGTACTGGTAGTACTGGTGGTGGTGGTGGTACTGGTAGTGGTAGTACTGGTGGTGGTAGTACTGGTGGTGATGGTACTGGTAGTACTGGTGGTGATGGTACTGGTAGTGGTAGTAGTGGTAGTACTGGAGGTGGTGGTACTGGTAGTGGTAGTACTGGTGGTGGTAGTACTGGTGGTGGTAGTACTGGTACTGGTGGTGGTGGTACTGGTAGCGGTAGTACTGGTGGTGGTGGTACTGGTAGCAGTAACATTGGTGGTGGTGGTACTGCTGGCCGTAGTACTGGTAGTGGTAGTACTGGTGGTGGTGGTACTGGTGGTGGTAGTACTGGTGGTGGTAGTGGTACTGGTAGTGGTAGTACTGGTAGTGGTAGTACTGGTGGTCGTGGTACTGGTAGTACTGGTGGTGGTGGTAGTACTGGTGGCTGTAGTACTGGTAGTATTGGTGGTGGTACTGGTAGTGGTAGTACTGGTGGTGGTGGTGGTACTGGTAGTACTGGTGGTGGTAGTACTGGTGGTGGTGGTACTGGTAGTACTGGTGGTGGTAGTACTGGTGGTGGTGGTGGTGGTAGTGGTAGTACTGGTGGCTGTAGTAGTGGTAGTACTGGTGGCTGTAGTAGTGGTAGTACTGTTGGTGGTAGTACTGGTAGTACTGATTGTGGTAGTACTGGTAGTACTGGTGGTGGTGGTGGTACTGGTAGTGGTAGTACTGGTGGTGGTGGTACTGGTAGTGGTAGTACTGGTGGTGGTGGTACTGGTAGTACTGGTGGTGGTGGTACTGGTAGTGGTAGTAGTGGTAGTACTGGAGGTGGTGGTACTGGTAGTGGTAGTACTGGTGGTGGTAGTACTGGTAGTGGTGGTACTGGTGGTGTTGGTACTGGTAGCAGTAGTACTGGTGGTGGTGGTACTGGTAGCAGTAGCATTGGTGATGGTGGTACTGCTGGCCGTAGTACTGGTAGTGGTAGTACTGGTGGTGGTGGTACTGGTGGTGGTAGTACTGGTGGTGGTAGTGGTACTGGTAGTGGTAGTGGTAGTACTGGTAGTGGTAGTACTGGTGGTCGTGGTACTGGTCGTACTGGTGGTGGTGGTAGTGGTAGTACTGGTGGCTGTAGTACTGGTAGTACTGGTGGTGGTACTGGTAGTGGTAGTACTGGTGGTGGTGGTGGTACTGGTAGTGGTAGTACTGGTGGTGGTGGTGGTACTGGTAGTACTGGTGGTGGTAGTACTGGTGGTGGTGGTACTGGTGGTGGTGGTAGTGGTACTGGTAGTACTGGTAGTGGTAGTAATGGTAGTGGTAGTACTGGTGGTGGTGGTACTGGTAGTACTGGTGGTGGTGGTACTGGTAGTACTGGTGGTGGTGGTAGTGGTAGTACTGGTGGCTGTAGTAGTGGTAGTACTGGTGGCTGTAGTAGTGGTGGTACTGGTGGTGGTAGTACTGATGGTGGTAGAACTGGTAGTACTGGTGGTGGTGGTGGTGGTACTGGTAGTGGTATTACTGGTGGTGGTGGTACTGGTAGTGGTAGTACTGGTGGTGGTGGTACTGGTAGTACTAGTGGTGGTGGTACTGGTAGTACTAGTGGTGGTGGTACTGGTAGTGGTAGTAGTGGTAGTACTGGAGGTGGTGGTACTGGTAGTGGTAGTACTGGTGGTGGTAGTACTGGTGGTGGTAGTACTGGTAGTGGTGGTACTGGTGGTGTTGGTACTGGTAGCGGTAGTACTGGTGGTGGTGGTACTGGTAGTGGTAGTACTGGTGGTGGTAGTGGTACTGGTACTGGTAGTGGTACTGGTAGTGGTAGTACTGGTAGTGGTAGTACTGGTGGCCATGGTACTGGTAGTACTGGTGGTGGTGGTAGTGGTATTACTGGTGGCTGTAGTACTGGTAGTACTGGTGGTGGTGGTGGTACTGGTAGTGGTAGTACTGGTGGTGGTGGTGGTACTGGTAGTACTGGTGGTGGTAGTACTGGTGGTGGTGGTACTGGTGGTGGTGGTAGTAGTACTGGTAGTGGTAGTACTGGTAGTACTGGTGGTGGTGGTGGTGGTGGTAGTGGTAGTACTGGTGGCTGTAGTAGTGGTAGTACTGGTGGCTGTAGTAGTGGTAGTACTGCTGGTGGTAGTACTGGTAGTACTGATGGTGGTAGTACTGGTAGTACTGATGGTGGTAGTATTGGTAGTACTGGTAGTGGTGGTACTGGTAGTGGTAGTACTGGTGGTGGTGGTACTGGTAGTGGTAGTACTGGTGGTGGTGGTACTGGTAGTACTGGTGGTGGTGGTACTGGTAGTGGTAGTAGTGGTAGTACTGGAGGTGGTGGTACTGGTAGTGGTAGTACTGGTGGTGGTAGTACTGGTAGTGGTGGTACTGGTAGTGGTAGTACTGGTGGTGGTGGTACTGGTAGTGGTAGTACTGGTGGTGGTACCGGTAGTGGTAGTGCTAGTGGTGGTGGTACTGCTGGCCATAGTACTGGTAGTGTTAGTACTGGTGGTGGTGGTGGTACTGTTGGCGGTAGTACTGGTGGTGGTAGTGGTACTGGTAGTGGTAGTACTGGTAGTGGTAGTACTGGTGGTCGTGGTACTGGTAGTACTGGTGGTGGTCGTAGTGGTAGTACTGGTGGCTGTAGTACTGGTAGTACTGGTGGTGGTGGTGGTACTGGTAGTGGTAGTACTGGTGGTGGTGGTACTGGTAGTACTGGTGGTGGTAGTACTGGTGGTGGTGGTACTGGTGGTGGTGGTAGTGGTACTGGTAGTATTGGTAGTGGTAGTACTGGTAGTGGTAGTACTGGTGGTGGTGGTACTGGTAGTACTGGTGGTGGTGGTAGTACTGGTGGTTGTAGTGGTAGTACTGGTGGCTGTAGTAGTGGTAGTACTGGTGGCTGTAGTAGTGGTAGTACTGGTGGTGGTAGTAGTGGTAGTACTGATGGTGGTAGTACTGGTAGTACTGGTGGTGGTAGTGGTACTGGTAGTACTGGTAGTGGTAGTACTGGTAGTGGTAGTACTGGTTGTGGTGGTACTGGTAGTACTGGTGGTGGTGGTAGTGGTAGTACCGGTGGCTGTAGTAGTGGTAGTACTGGTGGCTGTAGTACTGGTGGCTGTAGTAGTGGTAGTACTGGTGGTGGTAGTAATGATGGTGGTAGTACTAGTAGTACTGGTGGTGGTGGTAGTGGTAGTACTGGTGGTGGTGGTACTGGTGGTGGTGGTACTGGTGGTGGTAGTACTGGTGGTGGTAGTGGTACTGGTAGTGGTAGTACTGGTAGTGGTAGTACTGGTGGTCGTGGTAATGGTAGTACTGGTGGTGGTGGTAGTGGTAGTACTGGTGGTGGTGGTGGTACTGGTAGTACTGGTGGTGGTAGTACTGGTGGTGGTGGTACTGGTGGTGGTGGTAGTGGTACTGGTAGTACTGGTAGTGGTAGTACTGGTAGTGGTAGTACTGGTGGTACTGGTAGTACTGGTGGTGGTGGTAGTACTGGTGGTGGTGGTAGTGGTAGTACTGGTGGCTGTAGTAGTGGTAGTACTGGTGGCTGTAGTAGTGGTAGTACTGGTGGTGGTAGTACTGGTAGTACTGATGGTGGTAGTACTGGTAGTACTGATGGTGGTAGTACTGGTAGTACTGGTGGTGGTGGTGGTACTGGTAGTCGTAGTACTGGTGGTGGTAGTACTGGTGGTGGTGGTACTGGTAGTACTGGTGGTGGTGGTACTGGTAGTGGTAGTAGTGGTAGTACTGGAGGTGGTGGTACTGGTAGTGGTAGTACTGGTGGTGGTAGTACTGGTGGTGGTAGTACTGGTAGTGGTGGTACTGGTGGTGGTGGTACTGGTAGCGGTAGTACTGGTGGTGGTACTGGTAGCAGTAGCATTGGTGTTGGCGGTACTGCTGGCCGTAGTACTGGTAGTGGTAGTACTGGTGTTGGGGGTACTGGTGGTGGTAGTACTGGTGGTGGTAGTGGTACTGGTAGTGGTAGTACTGGTAGTGGTACTGCTGGTGGTCTTGGTACTGGTAGTACTGGTGGTGGTGGTAGTGGTAGTACTGGTGGCTGTAGTACTGGTGGTGGTGGTGGTACTGGTAGTGGTAGTACTGGTGGTGGTGGTACTGGTAGTGGTAGTACTGGTGGTGGTGGTGGTACTGGTAGTACTGGTGGTGGTAGTACTGGTGGTGGTGGTACTGGTGGTGGTGGTAGTGGTACTGGTAGTACTGGTAGTGGTAGTACTGGTATTGGTAGTACTGGTAGTGGTAGTACTGGTGGTGGTAGTACTGGTGGTGGTGGTAGTACTGGTGGTGGTGGTAGTGGTAGTACTGGTGCCTGTAGTAGTGGTAGTACTGGTGGCTGTAGTACTGGTAGTACTGGTGGTGGTAGTACTGGTAGTACTGATGGTGGTAGTACTGGTAGTACTGGTGGTGGTGGTGGTACTGGTAGTGGTGGTACTGGTGGTGGTGGTACTGGTAGTACTGGTGGTGGTGGTACTGGTAGTGGTAGTAGTGGTAGTACTGGAGGTGGTGGTACTGGTAGTGGTAGTGCTGGTGGTGGTAGTACTGGTGGTGGTAGTACTGGTAGTGGTGGTACTGGTGTTGGTGGTACTGGTAGCGGTAGTACTGGTGGTGGTGGTACTGGTAGCAGTAGCATTGGTGGTGGTGGTGGTACTGGTGGTGGTGGTAGTAGTACTGGTAGTACTGGTAGTGGTAGTACTGGTAGTGGTGGTGCTGGTGGTGGTGGTACTGGTAGTACTGGTGGTGGTGGTGGTGGTAGTGGTAGTACTGGTGGCTGTAGTAGTGGTAGTACTGGTGGCTGTAGTAGTGGTAGTACTGCTGGTGGTAGTACTGGTAGTACTGATGGTGGTAGTACTGGTAGTACTGGTGGTGGTGGCACTGGTAGTGGTAGTACTGGTGGTGGTGGTACTGGTAGTGGTAGTACTGGTGGTGGTGGTACTGGTAGTACTGGTGGTGGTGGTACTGGTAGTGGTAGTAGTGGTAGTACTGGAGGTGGTGGTACTGGTAGTGGTAGTACTGGTGGTGGTAGTACTGGTAGTGGTGGTACTGGTGGTGGTACTGGTAGTGGTAGTACTGGTGGTGGTGGTACTGGTAGTGGTAGTACTGGTGGTGGTACCGGTAGTGGTAGTGCTAGTGGTGGTGGTACTGCTGGCCGTAGTACTGGTAGTGTTAGTACTGGTGGTGGTGGTGGTACTGTTGGCGGTAGTACTGGTGGTGGTAGTGGTACTGGTAGTGGTAGTACTGGTAGTGGTAGTACTGGTGGTCGTGGTACTGGTAGTACTGGTGGTGGTGGTAGTGGTAGTACTGGTGGCTGTAGTACTGGTAGTACTGGTGGTGGTGGTGGTACTGGTAGTGGTAGTACTGGTGGTGGTGGTGGTACTGGTAGTACTGGTGGTGGTAGTACTGGTGGTGGCGGTACTGGTGGTGGTGGTGGTACTGGTAGTACTGGTGGTGGTGGTAGTACTGGTGTTGGTGGTAGTACTGGTGGCTGTAGTAGTGGTAGTACTGGTGGCTGTAGTAGTGGTAGTACTGGTGGTGGTAGTAGTGGTAGTACTGATGGTGGTAGTACTGGTAGTACTGGTGGTGGTAGTGGTACTGGTAGTACTGGTAGTGGTAGTACTGGTAGTGGTAGTACTGGTGGTGGTGGTACTGGTAGTACTGGTGGTGGTGGTAGTGGTAGTACCGGTGGCTGTAGTAGTGGTAGTGATGGTGGCTGTAGTACTGGTGGCTGTAGTAGTGGTAGTACTGGTGGTGGTAGTACTGATGGTGGTAGTACTAGTAGTACTGGTGGTGGTGGTAGTGGTAGTACTGGTGGTGGTGGTACTGGTGGTGGTGGTACTGGTGGTGGTAGTACTGGTGGTGGTAGTGGTAGTGGTAGTACTGGTGGTCGTGGTAATGGTAGTACTGGTGGTGGTGGTAGTGGTAGTACTGGTGGTGGTGGTGGTACTGGTAGTACTGGTGGTGGTAGTACTGGTGGTGGTGGTACTGGTGGTGGTGGTAGTGGTACTGGTAGTACTGGTAGTGGTAGTACTGGTGGTACTGGTAGTACTGGTGGTGGTGGTAGTACTGGTGGTGGTGGTAGTGGTAGTACTGGTGGCTGTAGTAGTGGTAGTACTGGTGGCTGTAGTAGTGGTAGTACTGGTGGTGGTAGTACTGGTAGTACTGATGGTGGTAGTACTGGTAGTACTGGTGGTGGTGGTGGTACTGGTAGTGGTAGTACTGGTGGTGGTAGTACTGGTGGTGGTGGTACTGGTAGTACTGGTGGTGATGGTACTGGTAGTGGTAGTAGTGGTAGTACTGGAGGTGGTGGTACTGGTAGTGGTAGTACTGATGGTGGTAGTACTGTTGGTGGTAGTACTGGTAGTGGTGGTGCTGGTGGTGGTGGTACTGGTAGCGGTAGTACTGATGGTGGTACTGGTAGCAGTAGCATTGGTGTTGGTGGTACTGCTGGCCGTAGTACTGGTAGTGGTAGTACTGGTGGTGGGGGTACTGGCGGTGGTAGTACTGGTGGTGGTAGTGGTACTGGTAGTGGTAGTACTGGTAGTGGTACTGCTGGTGGTCTTGGTACTGGTAGTACTGGTGGTGGTGGTAGTGGTAGTACTGGTGGCTGTAGTACTGGTGGTGGTGGTGGTACTGGTAGTGGTGGTACTGGTGGTGGTGGTACTGGTAGTGGTAGTACTGGTGGTGGTGGTGGTACTGGTAGTACTGGTGGTGGTAGTACTGGTGGTGGTGGTACTGGTGGTGGTGGTAGTGGTACTGGTAGTACTGGTAGTGGTAGTACTGGCAGTGGTAGTACTGGTGGTGGTGGTACTGGTAGTACTGGTGGTGGTGGTAGTACTGGTGGTGGTGGTGGTGGTAGTGGTAGTACTGCTGCCTGTAGTAGTGGTAGTACTGGTGGCTGTAGTACTGGTAGTACTGGTGGTGGTAGTACTGGTAGTACTGATGGTGGTAGTACTGGTAGTACTGGTGGTGGTGGTGGTACTGGTAGTGGTAGTACTGGTGGTGGTGGTACTGGTAGTACTGGTGGTGGTGGTACTGGTAGTGGTAGTAGTGGTAGTACTGGAGGTGGTGGTACTGGTAGTGGTAGTACTGGTGGTGGTAGTACTGGTGGTGGTAGTACTGGTAGTGGTGGTACTGGTGTTGGTGGTACTGGTAGCGGTAGTACTGGTGGTGGTGGTACTGGTAGCAGTAGCATTGGTGGTGGTGGTGGTACTGCTGGCCGTAGTACGCGAGCCCACCAAACGCACTGCTCTTCCTGCCTATCTTTATTTGGAGGAGATAGCTGGCTCTTATCGGCACATACCGCGCCGTTGTGAACAACAAGCTGTTTGAACTGCGATGCAGACGAACGCGCGCCAACCAAACACACTGCAGAATGGTGAACGCGCCCACAGCATCTGGATTACATTACAGCTGCCTCCATGACAGCTCCTAATTGATATTTATGGACGGCCGTGCGCATAACCGCACACAATATGCCAACAATGGCGACCGGAAATAACATGTAGCCTATCGCGTCAAGGCTACTAAAAAGACAGCACAGCGAAGACGAATCACTATGCAGATGCCAAACAAAATGACTGAAAAAGCTCGCGCACTGAGGAATTTATCCGGCACAAAACAGAATACCCTTTACAATACGGCTCGCAGCTCCGCCCCACTTCTGACGAAGTGGTGACGTCGCCGAGCCCGTAAAAATGAAGAGAATGCACAGAGTTTAGGTTATGATATATTAAATAATTACACTCCTAAGACATTTCTGTTTTGGGTAGGTGTAAGTAGATTGCATCAGCAGTCCATATTCCTTTAACAGAAAAGTAATTATTTGTTACTATCTAACCTGCGTAGCTCATGAGTGTTAAATTGTAGACTGTCAAATTATTCTAGCTTCTTCAACTCCAGCCTCCCGTCTCCTCCTGGCAAAGGTCAACCTATTTGCAAGTTAGTGATGCCCCTCCATACTGTCTGACACAAAACCCAACTACAAATAGGTTGACTTTTGCCAGTTTACTTGTAATCTGAAAGCATCCTCATAACTCTGTAACAGTTGCGTCAAAACCTCTTCTAGTGTCTTCCATCAGATTTAGCAAAATGTGTCCATGAACTGTGAGCAGTACCTCGGCGTATACACCAGCTCGAAAGATTTCCGCCCAGAACCATGGTCTTTAGTAAAGAGGACAAAGCAAACACCTACCTAACGAAGGGATCCACACAACACTTGATTTAATTCCTCTAAATCCTGTACTGTCAGACTAGGGTGTTGATAGAGGAAGGGTACATTCTGGTGACTGGACTAAAAGCAACCATACGATCTGCATATAATGAAATCCTATCCTCTGCCACATCTTGCTCTTAAAAACCTGAGTTGAGCGCCTCCCTCAAATCCACTCTGCCAATGGCGTTATGATCAAGGCAAACAACAGGGGAGACAGCAGGTATTCTAAACCTGTGCCTCTTGCTATAGGAAATGTGGTGGAGCACCCCATTCACCCAGATTTGCGCCCATGGGGCATTGTACAGCATGGCTACACAATTGAGGGCTGAAGTTCTTCCTATGGGTCACCTGAAACATATAAGGACAGTGCATTGAATCAAAGCCATTTTGGGAATATACGAGTACGAGCACCATTGGCCTATGTAGTTCTTTTGTCCTACATTCAAAAAACAAAAGGTGGAGTGTCCCTATTTTCAGGAGTGGAAAGAAAAAGGATGCACGCTTTAAGAAAAAAATATTTCTTTTTTATGAAACCCCTCACTCACCAACCTGGTTAGTGACATGCTTCATCATTGGGGTCCACCTGAGCGACCGAATGCCATTCAGGTGTGCTTCGACGCCTGCAACTGCAGTGGAGCTGGGTTTTTTCGTGTGTGTGTGTGAATAGTGATACGTGATTTAAAAAGGTGTTCTACATATACTCCCTAACAAATTGTATTCTTGAGCCATGTGACACAATTAAAAAATAAGTTGGATACTTTCACTGGCGTAGTTATGATCAGTAAGTATCAGACTTTAAGTGAAAAAGTGGTCAACATGTTTCAACCCATTTCAATATTTGTAGGTTTTCGTCAGGACCAAGTGAGGTGAGTCGGGTGGTCGGCGCATGCTAAGGAGCACCCAACCCTGGCTCAACTATGTGCCAGATCGTCTACTTGCGGTTCGGCGCGCTTACAGTCTTCTGTGTAAGGGAAAAATCTGAAACAACAGAGCAAAATACAGTGGTTGTATAATACAATACATTTTCTACATATGGTGCTACGTTCCAGATTTAAAACATGGTTATCTATTGTGTAACAAACTCACTGCGTGTGTCATACCATTCCAGATTACATTGTAGCTATGAAGAATGTCATTGTGTCCCCAATCAAGCTTATGGGGTGTAGCAGGCACTCATCAGATCAATCATGCAGTGGTATAGTGCTGGTTGTCAACCATACCATATCTGTTTTGTCTTTGTGCCTCGGTTATTTAGTACATACCCAGATAACAGTCATGCTTCAATTCGTAGGTGTCTTGCGTTCCTAGAATTCACAGGAGCGCTAGATGACTAGTCACGATATCTCGTGTGCTACATGCCTTACAATCAGGCAAGAAGGTGCTATTGCACGCAATATCAAAAGATAAGGGTGAGAGAGAGCCAAGGTTACTTTACTAATCGAACAGATTGAATTTGAAGTGTGGAGTCCACCTAACAAAGGACTTACTTAGAAAAGGTTATAGATGAACCTCATGGACTGCGTGTGGGGGCTTATACATGAGCGTTCTGTGGGTGAAAAAAAGGAAAGAAATTGATCTTTGTAAATAAAACGGGAAGAGATCGGCGCCCGTTTCTTAAAAAGACCGTCGGCAAAGCGGAGCCCACCCACCTGCTTCCAAAGTCACTTACTTGTCAATATTTTTCAGACCGCAGGATACTTATCCATAACACCACGGGGTCCCGATGTTAGTGAGGGACGACTAACCGTGTGTATAAGTGTAGGTTTCACAGTGTGCTGTCAGCCAATCAGGAGCCTCGCGTCATGGTCAGATGGACCATGACGTGTGTTACTGCGTGGCTTCACGTCCCGGTTTTACTAAGGGACCATGTTTGAAGTTGATCTTATCGCTCGACTTAGGGATAAGATGAAGTTATGAAATCGAAGAGAGAAAACTTTATTGGGGTCACGATGACAGTGAAAACAAGAGATAATGTAGTTTGCGATTGCATAAAGGCACATGTAGTGTCTACTAAACACAAATTAACTGTGTAATTCCCTGTTTTCTGGCATGAGGAAAAACTTGTGTTGACTAATACAACATGTGTACCTATGCCCAAAGTATTAGGTATTAAGACTAGTGATTCATTTTTGGCAGATAGGTGTTTACATATCCATTGTGTTGTGCAGTGTATGATGGGCAAAAGGTTCAGACTTAGAGTGTAGATCCAGTATAAAGAATTGTGCATGGATGATTACCTATTCCTTACAGTGTTCCACGGAATGTTATCGTTAAGGCCAGACACGTGGGTGGAAAGTCTATACACCCAACGTTGTTCCTTTTCGAACAGGCGTTGTGTGGCGTTCACCCCAGGATTTACTACTTCAATGACAGTCCATCTCATATCGTTAGTGGTATGATTCATTGCGAGGAAGTGCTCAGTTAATTTGGTGGTTGTCTTTTTGCACCTAATCGTGCTTCTGTGTTCACAAATTTGTTGCGTGACCTTTCTCCCTGTCATGCCAACATATTTCAGACTACACGGACATGTTATTAGGTATACCACATTTTGGCTGTTACAATTTGTGTGCGCCCTTTGTGTCCAGACCTTATCTACCTCCAGATTCAATGTTTTAGTTGTCGTGGTCACATGGCATACACTGCAATTTCTGCAGGGATATGACCAGTGATTTTGGGTAAACCCCATGCATTGAGTACTGTCGCTGGTTCAACATTTTTAGACTTTCTAGGCCGGGTGTTGACTAGTGAATTCTTTATGCTTCTTGCTCGTTTGAAAGAAAAGAGAGGTTTTTCCCAGTGGAGATGTCCGGTGTTGAGTATGCTCCAATGTTTATTTATGGATTTGGTCATTTTGTTGGATAGTGTGTTATATGTAGTTACACACGTTAGTGGTGGATCCTTTTTCTCCCTGCCCTTGTCTTCTAGAAGCACATCTCTCGGTTGGTTCCTTGCCCGCTTTTGGCATTTCCTTAGGATGTGACCCGGGTAGCCCCTGTTGGAGAATTTCTCCATGAGATCCTTGGCTTGAGTTTGGTATTCCTGTAGTTTGCTACAGTTTCTTCTTAGGCGAATACATTCTCCATAGGGGAGATTCTCCTTGTGTGCCCTAGAGTGGAAACTCTCATATCGTAGGGCGTTGTTTTTGTCAGTTGGCTTATGGTGAGTCCTGGTTTCCAGCTTTGCGTTCTCTTTGGTTATCACTAGATCAAGGAATACCATAGTTTTCTTATCAGTGGAGTGGGTGAATTTGAGGTTGTTATGACAGGTGTTAATCCATTTGATGAAATTGCTCAAAGTATCTTCTGGTCCTTGCCAAATGGCAAGGACATCATCAATGTATCTTTTCCAGAATACAATGTGATGAGCGTATGGGTTGCCCTCTCCCAAGATGTACTTCATTTCAAAATCAAAGACATTCAACCCCGCCACACTAGGAGCGAAAGTGCTCCCCATGGAAGTGCCCCCTGTTTGTAGGAAAAGTTTGCCTTCAAACTCAAAATAGTTTATTTTGAGCGCTAGGGTGGCACATTCCAGAACAAAATGTTTAGGGACTTGGTAGGGCCACGTGGTTCCCTCCAGCACTCTACCTAGTACCTCCAGTGTTTCGTCCTGAGAGAGGCTAGTGTAGAGGCTTTCGATGTCAAAGCTGACGAGGATGGTAGTGTCATCAACTTGTATGTCTTTGAGAAGAAGTAGGAGACTTTTGGTGTCACGCAAGTAGGTTTCCGTTTTTCGTACCATCTCTTCGAAGAAGCAATCGCAGTATTTTGAAAGAGGTTCCAAAAGGGAACCCGATCCCTGATACGATGGGTCTTCCAGGTGGGAGGTGGGGAGGGGGGGTTGTTTTTGTGCATTTTGGGCAGTGTGTAAAAATATGGGATTTTTTTCGTCACTCGTGGTCAGAAAATCTGCCTCATGCTTGTAGATGTAGCCACACGATCCCGCCGTATTCACTAGTGATCCTATTTCTTGTTTAAGTTTTTCTGTGGGGTCCGTGGTCAGGGTGGAGTAGTTCCTGGTGTCTGATAGAAGGCGGAGGCACTCAGTCTGATAGGCTGCTTTGTCCTGCACGACTATCCCTCCCCCTTTGTCTGCCGGTTTTATCACAATCTCCCTGCAGTTTTGTATGTTTTCTAGAGCTTGTGTCTCTCTTTTGCTCATATGGTGAAAGGGTTCTTTCACTTCCATCCTTTCAATGTCGTTGTATACTGCCTGTTCGAATATTGTTACTTCGACAGGGGTAGTGTGAACGGGTGGTAGGAAGGTGGATTTATTACGTAGGTCTGTGTCAGCACGAGTCTGTGTGTCTGGGGTTTCACTGATTTTTTTTAAAAATGCTTTCAGTTTTCGTTTTCTGAAAAAACTTGCCAGTTCGCAGTGTAGACCAAATTTATCTACCCTAGCTGTTGGCACAAAACCTAGACCTGTTGTTGAATGTACTCCTCTCTACTTCAGAAAGTGTCCTTGAGGACAAATTTGTCACTAAGTCTTGGTGTTGCTCGTCCCTGGTTGTGGAGTTTGAGTTTTGCTCCTTGTGTGGTTGCCCACATTGTCCTGCTCCTCCCAGTGGACCTGACTGTTTCCCTTGCGTCGGCCTCTTCCTCTTTGACCCATACCTAAAAAAGGTGGGCAGAAAGTTTTATGTGGGGACATTGTTGGGGGGAAGGGAGGTTGCCACCCATATCCCTGAAACTGCATGTGGGTTGTATGGACCTGGGTAGTTACCCACCTGGGGTGTGTTGTAGTGTTGCCATGTCAGTTGGCCCCTTCCTCTTCCCCTCTGTCTATTCTTCCCGCTTCCTGTACTTGAACCACTGCTGACCGAAGAGTCATCACTTGATCTCTCCGAATCCCTTTCTACCCTATCTGGGGGTTTGAATTCTGGGACAGAGTATGGGTACGTTTTTATATAAGAAAATTTTTGGAGATCTTTTTGAAAGATTGTAAGGCATGTAGCACACGAGACATCGTGACTAATCATCTAGTGCTCCTGTGAATTCTAGGAACGCAAGACACCCACGAATTGAAGCATGACTGTTATGTGGGTATGTACTAAATAACCGAGGCACAAAGACAAAACAGATATGGTATGGTTGACAACCAGCACTATACCACTGCATGATAGATCTGATGAGTGCCTGCTACACCCCATTCGCTTGATTGGGGACACAATGACATTCGTCATAGCTACAATTTAATCTGGAATGGTATGACACATGCAGTGAGTTTGTTACACAATAGATAACCATGTTTTAAATCTGGAACGTAGCACCATACGCAGAAAATGTATTGTATTATACAACCATTGTATTTTGCTCTGTTGTTTCAGATTTTTCCCTTACACAGAAGGCTGTAAGCGCGCCGATCCGTAAGTAGACGGTCTGGCACATAGTTGAGCCAGGGTTGGGTGCGCCTTAGCGTGCGCAGACCACCCGACTCACCTCACTTGGTCCTGACGAAAACCTACAAATATTGAAATAGGTTGAAACCTGTTGACTACTTTTTCACTTAAAGTCTGATACTTACTGATCATAACTACGCCAGTGAAAGTATCCAACTTATTTTTTAATTGTGTCACATGGCTCAAGAATAAAATTTGTTAGGGAGTACATGTAGAACACCTTTTTAAATCATGTATCACTATTCACACACACACACGAAAAAAAAACAGCTCCGCTGCAGTTGCAGGCGTCGAAGCACACCTGAGTGGCACTCTGTCGCTCAGGTGGACCCCGATGATGAAGCATGTCACTAACCAGGTTGGTGAGTGAGGGGTTTCATAAAAAATAAAAAATAAATTCTTAAAGCGTGCGTCCTTTTTCTTTCCACTCTTGAAAATAGGGACACTCCTCCTTTTGTTTTTTTGAATGAATCTACCCCTAGGGGATTTCTTCTTATTTATCATGTTCTTTTGTCCTGGCCAAAGCGATTGGCAGGCGCCTAAGACTGTGTTGTGTGCTCATGCCAGGCATTAAGCCATTGTGCATGACCTTCACCAACCTGTTAGAGTATTTTAGCAAAAATCTTGGTCTATGTTAATTAACAAGATTGCGCAGTATGATACACACTCAGATTTCAGCGTAAGCGATATGGTAGCACCCCTTAGATTGTAAGCGGGGGAGGACATTTGTGTGGCCTCCTCAAATATTGCCAGCATGTGTGCCGTTAGTAATAATGCATCCCTCTTGCATACATCTTGAAAAAATCAAGTAGGAAGGTGTTGAGAGCCAAGTCCTTAACTTGGGTCATCTTCAATTAATCAGCGCTTCCTGTCATTTGTAACCCTGTGTTTCTAGGGGCAAAACATGCTGACCACGGTGTCTGAGTCCTCGTCTTACAAATTTGTCGTAATCCAGATAGCGAAGCATATAGCAAAATGTGCAACAATATTAGCCAGACAGGAAATCAAATTTGATGGACCAGCAGACCAGTCTTCAGGCTATGTCTTGCTTGGAGATAGCCCTGCTTTAATACAACTACCAAGGCACACACATCTGGTTGTAACATATGACATCCTTTGAATGGGTTAAAAACGAAGGACCATGGTGCTCCATTTTGTTCTAAGATCTTAGGACTGATAATAAGGTTCTGACAGCCATTCTAGATAATATGGATATGTGTGATGAGAGGCAGTCATTGTCGCAGGAGCACTAGCATCTCTCATTGGGGTGTGTTGCAGATTAAGTACAGGCTGAGGTGGTTGCCTGTAGATCTCAGCGGTTAGCGATATGCTTTAAATTTGCTGTATTGGTTAATAAGGAGCAAGTGAAAGGTTTTGAGGCAGGAGTTGTAGTGTTTTTTTCCCTCTATCAAACTCCTAGTTCGACAGTACGGGATTTGGCGGAATGAAATCAAGTGTTGTGGGGATCCTTTTGAGAGAAAGGTGTTTGCTTTGTCCTCTTTACTAAAAACCATTGTTCTGAGTGAACATTTTTTGGAGCTGGTGTGTACGTTGAGGTACTGCTCACAGTTTATGGACAAATTTTGCTAAATCAGAGTGATGATTAAATGGAAGAGACTAGAAGAAGTTAGGCTATACTTACCTATACTAACCTTCACAATATATTGGCCCTCAATATTTAGTCGACAATATTCTGGGAGTGCGATATTGCGGGGTTGATATCAAGTTGGACTATGCTTTATTGCACCCAGTAACTGGTGTGATAAGGTGTGCATCACTCATAATTCCGACCGATAAACAAATAGAGGTTTTCTTGTGGGTGGGATTGTCCGGTCTACTTGTAATGAGGTTTTTAGAAAAATAAAATTATATGGGAGGTGGTGAAGCAGTGGATTTTGTTGAACATGGAGACAAACATTTTGTTAGTGAAAATAAAAAACGTTTTTAGAGGTGAAGTAAGAGAAGTTGTGGCCGAAGGTAGGAAACTTGTCTCATTGTGTTGCGGCAATGCCTAGTACAGTACAATATTTGTGTAGTGATACATTGCAAACCACAGTGTGTCATGACATGGACAATTGAGAGGACTCCATTGGTAGATAACGCCTTTGTGGCATATCATTTTGGCGTTATTAAGGACAGACAACACAACCATTTCAGTTTCCTAGCGGGAGCCTGACTTTTAATAGCTGGAGGAGTTTCTGTTTGTGATCAGTTTGTGTGGGCCCATAAGGCTGTAAATTCACATTTTAAAACACCAAAATAAAAACATTGATTGAGTTTGGACAGTAGCTGGCTGAGCAGTTGGGTTCAAGCCAAAAATTACCAGATGACTCGTCATCAGGGATATCCTGTTTAATTCCTCGGCTACAGATTAATAACCAAATATATTCTGGGTTTTGTCTGGATTAGCAATTGACGAATGTTCTAGATTACAGTGGTTTGAAGAAGGAAATACTGGACTGAATTTTTCCAGTGTCAAGACGTCCTGTTAGTGTGAGTTTAGCAGCATGGCAACTGCCATTCTGGGTGAATAAATAGCAGATGGCATTCTCAGTTCATATTGTTGACTATCAATGCACGAATGTAAGCCCTTTCTGAGGTGAAAGGTGAAAGTGGGGTGGCAGTGGTGGTGCCCACAGCGGAACAGTGAGCACCACCATGGTGGTGACTCTGTTGCTTCAGAGCCTGGACTTCAGTGTTGATCACTAGGGCTTATAGATTATAGAGTGGGAGGTGAAGAACTGGTTTGTTTTTCATCTGTGTTTTTGACTACAAGGTCTGTGGGAGAGTTCTACCGCACTGTAAGTAGAAACCAAGACGTGGATGCAGAAGTGATGTGATAGAAGGACAAGCTGAAGATGGATGTCATGAGCATCTTAGGGGGTGAGCATAAGCTGTCTTGTGGTTAAAGGAGGGTTGGTCTCTTGTTGGACCGCCATCCTTAAATGCAGCACTGATTGGACTGTCTTCTTTTGGTCGAGGCCGCCCCGATCAATGCTGTTACATATTCTTCAGATTAGAACGCATCAGATACCCTGGAGCAGACTCCGGAACATTGCGTGACATGCCACCCATGTTTTGAGATCTTCCATTGAGGTGTCTGAGGGAGGAGAGATGTTTCAAGGTCCCACACAATGAGACATGCCCTCTTTCTCCACACCAGGTGCAGAAACATAGCTGAACCCTCAAAGTCGCCCAAGACCAAGCCCCTTAGTAAGTAGAACACAATAGTACAACAGAGAAGGGAAGAGAAATACTTGCATAGCAAATCACTTAAAATACTTTAGGCAAAACACTTAAAAACATGAATACAAAAGTGTCTGGTGGGGCTGGGAACCCCAGAATTAGGTAGGCGATACCAAGTGACATTGTCTTTGGCCCCTGACCTGACTGACTCCGCCCGAGCCCTGCAGGCCTTTCAGATGTACCATCGTAGCATACAAATCTCTTGATTTCGCAGTAGGAGAGTCTATCTGTAGACCCCCTTATATGCATGAGGAGCAGGGAAGCAAAGCCTCCGAGCAGGCATGATTCCCTGCGGGTGCAGTGTCTCAAATCCCCCACCCTCCTGACTGATGCAGGGAAACCTGCGAAAAGCAAGTTCTTTAAAGAATATAAAAGTCCAAGAAAATGCCAAGGCTCAGCATTAAACTGACGCAAGACCCTGAGGAATGTTCTCCAAAATCCGTCGTCGCCCCCTGCCTCACCCCCGAGTCCCCCCGGCCTTCTAATCCTACAGCGGCAACTGGACGGACGGGGACAGCTGGCGGTATCCGATGGGCCCTCTGACATTACAATCCCGCCCGCCATGAACTCGGAGACACACTGGCCAAGCTGCCTTTTTGCTCATTTTTCCAGCCTGCGCGCGGAGGCGGTGCAGGCTTTACTTTTTAACCCCCCACTGCCAGTTCTGTTTACCGGATTTCGGGCTCCAGTGACACGTTCTAGAACATTCCACACGAGGTAAACAAGGAGCAGCGTCGTGAAGAGCCATTTCTTCTGCTTAGTACAATTTGTGGTAATGGGACTAGGGCTATGTGTGGCCACACGTGCACAGGCGTCCTCTAGTCTGGTATAAACTCACATGGTAATCTGGGCAAATGCATTGACTCTCATATTTTGTGACTAACTTCCTTGCCACAACAATATTATATAGTCACGATATAAGGGCGCTAGTCTGACTGGAGGTGGCATGTCAGGATATTGTGTGTGTGTGTGGGGGGGGGGGGCGTTGTTAGGGAGAATCTTGGATATATCTTGGATTTAGCACATTTATTTCCAGTACGGTAATTTGATCTGCAAGCGAGGATACGAAATATTGACTTGAACTTCACTGAAACTGTACCCGCTCTCTCTAAGGAGCAACGGGTCCAGGATAAGCCAGTGGGTATCACTTAAGAGAAATCAGAACGGGACACCTAATGTGAAAACAAGCATTAGCCAAGCCAACAGATCTGGCATTGGCCACCAGGCTTTTGGCTTTGTCAATGCTTGTTTTATCATGATTTATGCAAAAGTTTATTGTTGGGGAAGATGGTTGGACCATACCAATTTAAACAAGCATTTTCAATGCGATAGGTCTTGCATGACCTAGAGTTTTAGCCGTGTCTTTACAATGCCAGTAGCTCAAACTCTTGTAAATGCAAGACTTATGGCATTGCAAACAAGGGCCCGCCAATGTCCTGGCTGCTTTGAAAGTGAAAGCGCGCATGGCGCGCTAAATGTTAGGAAATCACTTCATGCCTGCAGTAGGGGAAAACCCATTAAAGAAAATAGTGCTTACAAATTAATTAAAACATACCGTTTTGAAACAGAAGTAAAAGCGCCAGTCGCCATGGAAGGTTTCAAATAAAGACAAAGCGGTACTAAGGAGGGACTAACAAGGTGATTAAGGAATAAGAAGCCAACATTTACAAAGGACAACGACAGAAGCCAACGAAAAATATGGGCGTAGAGTGGGAGGGTCTTCAAATCCTTAACTCAATAAACCATGGCTCGCAGAGCAGCGCATTTGATGCCCAAGCTCGACCTAAAAAGGCACTGGCTAAAAACGAAAATATTTTTGGGGTCTCAGAAAGCACACATTGCTTTAGTTCCTGGCGCTTAGGGCACCTACTTTGTATGTTGCTGTGCTCCTTGAGAATGGACAGTGTCTTTACTTACAGTGAAGTTAGCCAATGGCTGAAGTGGGCTTACCCCATGCCCCGCAATTTGTGAGTCGCAATTAAGGAATTTATAGGAATCACAATTTTTTGGGGATTCCTACATGCTTAGGCAATAGTGATTCTTTAATTGCGATTCTTTAATAATTGCAATTAAAGAATCACTATTGTCTATGTTGTTGCATGTGCATCTTAAAGTGATAAATCACCGGTAGTCCTATATGTTCTGAAGTACAATAATATAATTACTTCATCAGTGATATTAACAGACAAGGCATTCAAAATCAAGGCCTCATGGGTATCTTGCGCACATGGTAAAATTAGGCAGTAACCCAATTAAAGCACATTTTCCAACTTTGTGCAAGTTTTTAGTTTTTTGTTAATACCAGCATCAGTGACGATAGTCTACCAGAACTGATACATTGTGGCCTACCAAAAGCAGTCCAAAAAATCAAATGTTTTATTTGGGGTACTGGGATAGCCCCTCAAAGGAATAGTTGACATCTAAACGAAAATCAGCTGTACCCTGACCCGTTATTTCTGGTTGAAAACTTTCAAAAGCATTGGCCTGAAGAGTGACCCAGGTGTTTCTCTGGTAGGTTTAGGGGTCCAAAAGTGAAGGTGGTAGGTATAAATCCCAACTGCTGCACACCAATGTGAGAAGTTGGCCTGATATGTGATGTTCTCTATTCTAGTGGGCACCCTGTATCAGTCCACACAACCCTTATGGTGATGGTTGTAAAGTCAACCTTATAGACCAGCTATTCTAGTGGTAGCATGGCCACAAGCAGTCTTAGGCTAAACTCAAGAGGGCATGTGAAGCCAGCTGTTTTACCATATGCAATCCCTTTAATACCAAATGAAAGGACACCACACAGGTTATATATTCAAAATATATGTATTTCTAAATCAATCCTCTGAACTCTCTATGAGGGCAGAGGCACAAGCGCATAACAAGTAACTCAATATAACATACAATAAGTTGCACAATATGGATAGGCCCTGGTGGCCCGCTAAACCATATATTAAAATAGTAGTATAACAACCACGTCACGAACAGTTGAAAGGCCTAGGGCCTAGGGAATCGCTGGGGCTACACTGGACTAACAGTAGTTAGGAAGCAGGAGGCCCACGGGATGCGGGTGCAGAGTCTAAATGCACACACGTGCACACATAGAAGTCAATGGGTGTGTAAAGTTAGAAAGTTAAAGATTTAGGAGTCTTCTGACTGGACTAGGAACTAACCACCTGAAACTATGACAATAGGATAGTCAATCTTCACAGGAGCACCGAAGTACTCGCGTTACCTCAACCACAGGAAGCGGGTGCATAGGTCCCAAAGTGTGTCGGGTTTCGTCGTGGATTCCTATGGAGCCTTGGAGAAAAGATGCTGCAGACGACCAGGAGAGAAGAGTCCGGTTGGATCCAAGGGTGGATCGAGGATGAGGAGTACCTGAAAGCAGAGGGGACAGAGTCTGGGTCACTAGCCAGTGACCAGGATGGAACCAGGAAGGAACCAGGTGATGTCGGGAAGCAATCAGGCGATGTCGTGAAGCTTGTCTCTGCTGCCACGTAGACCAGGAGGTGTCGACGATGACCAGGAGCTGGGCACGGACTGTCCCCCAAAGGCTCTCGCTGTCGGCGGTGTCGGCTTCCGGATTGAAGTCAACAAGCTTTGGCAAAGGCAACCCACGCAGGATTCGAAGAGGGCTTCTTACTCAGGCCAGCAAGGACTGAGGGGCTTCTCCTTCGCAGGGAAGCAAGGGCCAGCCGGTGCAACCAGACCAGCAGTGTAGATTTTGGATTTCGTCGTCACAGAGGCCACTAGCCAATGGGCAAGTGACCGGACAGATGCATTGAGCAGGAAAATGCAGAAGGGCCCCACGCAGAACTCGTGGAGTGTGGAGGGCTGATCTTCGGTGCAGTTGGTGCTCGGGGCTGGGGCTTCTCAATCCCCAATGCACAACTTTGAGGGTGCCTTAGAAGTTGCACGGAAAGCAATTCGCTGGCCTTCCAAGATGGCCGGTCCCACATCTCTCGTCGCCTCCACGGGTCTCAGCTTTGCTGTGGCTGTGGATCGGGCTGTTGGATGTCTGGAAGTCCGGGTCTTGTCAGGCTCTGTGTTCGGGCTCCGGCGGGAGCGACGGCAAAGCAAACCGTTGAGCGCTTGATGGTGCCTGCTTGTGCAGGGTGGTCACTCATTGACCACAAGGGAGATTCTTCAGTCTTCTACGTCTAGTAGGATGTCGAAGGTCCAGAGTTTTGTATCAGAGTTTCAGTCAGGATAAATCTAAAGTCTTGGGACTCAGCTCCTACCTATATACCAAATCTAGGGGCTGGATTACCTGCTAGGTCCCTCCTATGGGTGGGACCCAGGAAGGGGGTGGTTACACCCCTTTCCCTTTGTCCAGTTTGCACCAGAGCTGGGGCTGGAGTGCCCCAGCACCGGTTTGAACTGGACTATGCAGGGGACACCTTGTGTGCCCCAGGCAGTGTCTCATTTCATTCAGCCCTCCCTGCCCCAATTCACTATAGCCTGTCTGGGGTGGTGCTAGCACCTCCCTGTGACAGGAAACCTATTGTCCAAGCCTCCCTCGCTGGAAGGACTCCCAGCAGCAGGAGGTCAGACTTGTGTCTGTGGCAGCAGCATCCATTTTGTGATGCTGAGGCTCTGGTTAACTTTAACCGGGATTAATGGAAGTAACATGTCTTCTCCCTCTAGAAGGGTGGAATGCTACCCCCATCGCCAGGACTGGTGAGGGGGTAGTATTCCAAAGCGTATGACACCTTACACTACATGTTTTAATAAAGCCAAACCAGAGTTAGCATTGAACCGCGAGGTTCATAATGCACTTAAGAGTATATGGTATGGCAATATCCTAGAACAGCTATAAGGACATGGTTCCGAAAGCTGCAGACAGGCTCAGCTCATGCTAGAGCACCATCTCACATAAAACCAACCACTCTGCCTTCAGGACTGTTAAGGCCTGCCACAGGAGTGACTTATAGGTGTATATGTGTCTAGATATAAGTTTAGACATAGGTATATTATATCTAAGCAAGGGGTGATTACACGACCTTGCCCCAGCTGAGTGATCAGCCAGTTGTGTCAGTTTGGATGGCCAGCCAGGGGTGGCAAAAGATATGCTGCAGCCCCTGGTAGGCCTTGGGTGCACCTATGCCCTGGGTACCTCATAAGAGTGACCCAAATTCCAATTGGTGATGTACCTAAAGTACATGGTGTGAAATTTAGAGAGAGAACAGCAGGGCTGTGGGTCTGATTAGCAGGCCCACAGCCACATTAAGTCGAAAACCAGTGAAGCAAAAAGCAAAAAAGCAAAAAAATGGGGTGACCATAGGAAAGCAGACCCTACTCTCCTACACTTGGTCCCAAGGAAGCTCTCCTTTAAGATAACAGGGTTTTGAGTCTTCCTAACATCACACAGCACACTCACAATCCAGAAGTATATGATTCAAAAGTTACAAACACACTTTATGGCTGCATGAAGAAACTTTTAATATTGGTCACAGAGGCTGTATTTGTTCTGAAAAACTGCACAGCTTGGCAGAATGCCCGAAGTATGATTTAGTGACACTTGTCTGCACTTACATTAGACAACAGTGGTGTGGCCCATGCTAAAATTCCACTATGACTGCCTATGCATGACAAAGGGGGGCAGAGGAGAAGGAGTCCCCACTATTGAAAATTCAGTGATGATGCCGTGGATCGAGCTGCACCATCACTGCTCTGGGGAGCTGCTTACCTAAATGTGTGTGTTGCTGCACAGGTCTCCTCCGTTTTGGATAGTTACAGGTTAATCTGAGTCATTTCCCTGGTTCCTTCTCTTGCTAGAGGAGAGGTTCACACTCAGAGTTCTCCAGAGAGGTAGGCACAGCAGCTGGATCATGAGCAGGCCTCTGCATGCTAGGTCCAAGTCAAGAAAAACAATCAGGCGACGTTGCATCCAGCAAGCACCACAGTTCCACATGAGTCAATTTGATGATGGGCTTTGAGTGATTGGCCACAAGGGATCAATACATATATGTCATAAGCATGGAGATAGATTAGGATACAGCTCCATTAAGAGTTATGCATTGTTCTGCTGCAGGACGGTAAAGCAACTAGAGATGTGTATTCCCTCTACACAAAGGAAAGGTGTAGTTTAGGGCTGCAGGGATGCTCACATCCACAGTGCTGTCCGGCACACAAATCCAGAGGACTGGGACACACACATAGGTGCAACATACACACACCAAATCATATTTCTCCACCATCCCACATATGTAGGGGTCCACAGGATTGATGGGTTTACATTATAGGAAATGGCTAGATTTTATTTGCGATAATCAGTGGAACTGTCCGATTGGATAAACCAAGAAGGGCTGCATCCCCAAAAAGCTATAAACCTATACCGTTGTCTAAATTAAATCATTGCACACTATCGAACCACATTTGGGGGCCACGGTTTAGGGAATGGGTACTGGACCTCAACACTCAGGGCTGGGTTTCAGTGCCTCTGATGTCCTGCGGTCCATCCCAGTATGACTCTGCAAACTGGTACAAGTATAACCCCTTCAGCACTTGACTCTCACTGGTAACAATGGCAAGCAGTCACAGGCTGAGCGGGTGCTTCTAGCTCAGGCCTCAACAACCACCCAGCAACACAATTATGAGAAAGTCAAACCCAGTGGTTGTGTTTGTTAAAAAGAAAGTACTTTAATGCATACAGAAAACGTAATACTATGCACTACATCATAGAGATGCAGGCATTTCACTTCCATATGGCTAAAGTACAGAGGGATTAGGGATTCCCCATTTTCACTCCTCCCATCACGTCCTAACCTATTACCGAGATTGAGTCTCGGTGGGTAGCTGTAAGTGTTGGGCACAGGTGCAGTGCTATCCCCTCTCTAGAGTTTATGTGCTCAGTTACTCGTACTAGTTCCAACAGTTCATTCATCTCACTACAGTGGAGTGTTGACTTAGGGCCCGATTCACAGAACTAACTTAAGACAAAATCCTAAACTTACTACCATTTTGGTATTCACAGCAGGCACTTACTCATTTCGGTATTCACAGAAGGCACTTACTCATTTCGGTATTCACAGAAGTTAGGAGCCCTAACTTTAGGACTACTAAATGCCTTCTGTGAATACCAAAGTTTTAAAATTAGGATTTTTCTCAGTTTAATAGTAGTAAAGTTAGGACTCCTAACTTTAGAACTCTTAAATGCCTTCTGTGAATTCCGAAAGTCTTAAAATTAGGATTTATCTCAGTTTAGGAGTCTTAAAGTTAGGTTTCCTAACTTTACTACTACTAAATTGATAAACAGTTTAGGATTTTGTCTTAAGTTAGTTCTGTGAATCGGGCCCGAAGTACCGTCCACAGAGGCGCCACCTGGAGCCTGTATTAGCCCACTTCTGGCTTCAGGTAAGTTGAGTGGTGAGTCATAGGGTCAGAGGTCACAGGACCACTTTGAGGTTCTCTTCTGCAGGCAGTATGACTGGTCAGGGTGCTGGGGTAGGTTCAGTCAGTCATCACAGTGAGACAGTCTGCTTGGACTCATTCAAGGCTGTTCAAGCGGCACAGTTCACAGTTTTGCAGCGGCATGGTCTGCTCAGTCAAAACTTTAGGGTGGAAGTGGCGCAGTCCACTTGGGCAAAGCTTCAGGACACTGCCACAACTTCGACACCTTCCTGCACATAAACAATCGTGCATGGCATTTTGCACAATGCAGCACACATAAAAACTGCAAAAATGAGGAGAAATAAAGCATTTCTCCTTGTTGCACACTGTTAAGACCAGGTTTTCCCTGGTTTTAATTTTGCCGCTGTCCACATTTCCCCACTCTAATAAATATGGGGCAGCTTCAAAATCATTGGGTGTTGCGGTGGAACGCCCACTGCAACATCCATTGCCCACCCCTTTCACACTAAGTTTAGCGTGAAAGTGTGCGTTATTTACAAGGCAGCGTTAAGCCACATTAAGTGGCTTGACACTGCCTTGTAAATAAGGCGAAGCTCGTATCGCCAACACAACGTCAGCAAAAATTGATGTTCTGGTGACGATAGGGGCTTGTAAATATGCCCATGTATCTTTTTCTCGCTTTTCAGTACCTGGAAGCCAGTAGATCCATGTGTTTAATATCAGTGTATGCATTACTTACCCACTCTCTTTTTCCTCACTCAGTTGTTCTTCCCTTCTCCTTTCATGCCCATCTATCCTTGGCTCTCACCTCTTCCCACCCCCTTCTGCTGTGCCTCCAGCCAAGGTGGGATTAATTGAGCGGGTGTGTTATGGACCACGGTGTCCAAGCGTTGGCACTCAGATGGAAAGGCAGCTGTGAATCGACAACACGCGATAGCATTCCTCACCCCACTTCCTCACCACACATGCCAAGGGCTGGCAAGGTTTCAGTACTGCTCATGCCCAGGCCTCCATGATCCATTTGAGAGCATGATTTTGCACTTCTCCTTCAGACACAACCTTGGGGAAGCGTGATTGACTCTTCCTCCAAATGAATCCTGGGAGAACAAAACATCAGAAATCACCTTTTTAAAAATCAGCACAGGTGAGGGAATGACTGCTAATATAAAACGTGTTCCTCCATTGCTGTTTGCATTGTTGGTATCCTACTTCAGGCTTAATGTGGCATTTAACCTCAATGCCGCAGCGGACGCTCAGCAGGACACAGGTCTGTGTTGCGGGAGAAACGCGAGACGCGCGCCCTTGTTTACATTTTTATTGATATTGCTGTTTACCTTTTAAAATAATTTATTATAGCCCAATCTGCACTGTCACCTTTCTTTTAACCCACTGTGCCCACATTTGTAGCACTCTTACTCCAGAATTGCGGACATTATTAAGGCTCCTACCTGGATAGAGGCTCACCTGCGCCGCGCACATTAGGTACGTTTTTCAGTGTTGTCAGGGCTGCGTTTCCGGTCTGCCACGGCATGCCAGTGCCGCTTGAGCAGAGAAACGCCGCTCCGCCGACTGAGGCCCCGCCCACCCTCGGCAGCTCTCCGGCCCAGTGGCGGGAACCTTGAGGGTATTTAAACTCAATGCCGCAGGGGAAGCGCAGCAGACGCGCGCAGCAGGCGCGCCAAAGGCAAGCCCGTCTGCGCCCATCCGCGTCCCGATCGCGGCCAGGGCCAGAAACGCTGCAGGTCCTATCCCAAGGCTTAAATACACCATAGAAGAACTACGTGCTCTCAACCCACAGGTCAGAAACTGCCAAATCATACCCCTCACGGAATTCAATGAAAACCCCCTCACTTGTGCCACATGTAAACGCACCATTAATCATGAGCCCAGCACTAAGGCGGAGCCCAACCTTCCGCCAAAGGCCAATATCTCTCATAAACAACTTCAGTGCGGCCTCATAAACGCATGATCACTAGCAAAACATGCCCTACACGCAGCTGCGGTCAGTAGGGGAGTACCTGCCGGGGCAGTGCCGTGGGGAGGGGGAGGGGCAGGGTGGGGGTTAGTGATGTATGGATAACGAATTTCGTTGCGCGCACTGCATCCCCAAATACAATGCAGTGCGCGCAACGAAATTCGTTTGATTTATTTAAATGTTTACTTACCTTCTTATCCATACATCACTAACCCCCACCCTGCCCCTCCCCCTCCCCACGTCACCACCCCGGCAGGTACTCCCTTACCGACCGCGGCTGCCTACACGTGCAGGATCTGCTAACAGACCACAACTACGACTGCCTTTTTGTCACGGAGACATGGCTGACAGAATGCTCCAACCCCGACATAGCGCAGACACTCCCTCAGGGTTACACCATCTCCAGACTAGATAGAAACTGTAAAAAGGGTGGAGGTATAGCCATAATCTATAGAGACCATCTGAAATGTTCCATCACCAACACTGCTGAACTAAAGGACGCAGAAAGTCTATGCTTTAACTTTAAACTAGACAACTGCACTACGCTTGCCGGAGCACTTGTCTACAGGCCCCCGGGACCTACGGAAAATTTCCTAGACGCTCTTGGAGAATATCTTAGCCCCTTTGTGGTTTGCTACTCAAACTTTACGATCCTAGGAGATTTCAATCTCCATCTAGATGTCATTGAAAGTCCCAATACCAAGACCTTTATAGAAATCACCAACTCTCTGGGTCTAAAAAAAACAGAATCAAGGGTCCACACACCAGGCAGGACATACCCTGGACGGGCTATGCAATAACGCCACTAACCTAACAGTTGCCTCTTCAGTCACGCTAACCTGGACAGACCATAAATTAATTCCCTTCAACTTCATTTATGATCACGTTTTCCTTTAAAATATTTTTATTTGCATCAAAGGATCACATAGGCAATAAACAATTCATTTTTTCACGAAAGAAAAAAGAAACAGAAATATGACAGAATTCCATAATTGCATTTAGATAAATATATATCATAATTTAAACAGTGCGAAACATAAAATTAAGAGTAAACATGTATTTTGAAAAATATTTGCTAAGACATGAATAACCCCCATATTCTGTCGATTTTTCGTCTGGCCTGCACTCCCCTAGAATCTGCAATAGCGGCTTCCATACTATGGATCTCCTTTACTAAACTCCACCATTCTAAAACTATTGGTGGGTTCTTTTGAATCCATGCTCTGGCAACAATTAACCTTCCACAAGTGATTAGGATATTCAACAGATCTTTAAACCTTTCACCCCCATTGACGCCTACGCAAACATCAATATTTGAGAATAAGAAAGATTTCTCCAACCTCTCAGTGATAGCCTTAGTTATTCCTTCCCAGTATTCCTTGAGGTGAGGGCAAGTAAAAAACATGTGGACAATGTCCGCACCACTCAAATCACATTTAGGGCATTTCGTTTTATCTGAATGAGTGTTGTTCGTTGCCCATTTAAGTATCCTTTCAGGCGTATAATATAATTGACAGATTGTTTTAAACATCTGCAATTTTAAGCTGGAAGATTGAACTGATGTATTTAGGCTTTTAAATGATGTGACAATTAAATCTGTAGGAATACTCATTGCCAGTTTCCTATTCCATTTCTCTGTTAAAATAGTAGCATCACCGGTCTTAAGATCAGAAAAGAGCTTATAACCCAGACTTATAATAGATTTATCAGCATCCCTATAGATACAGTCCCATATCTCAGATTCTGAGACTGTAGTGAGTTCTATTTTTTTCACTAAGTAATCTCTAATCTGATAGTATTTAAACCTAGCTATTTCTGGTAGGTTGTAGCAAAGTTTCATTTTATCAAATGCCATAAAGCCAAGATGATCATATAAATCCCACAGAAGTCTAATACCAGAGTTTAAAAACATTTGACAGGCTGTGTCATGAAAAATAGTAGGAAAGCCGGGATTGCCCCATAAAGGTGTTTGACTGTGAAAAAGAGATGTATTGCACTTAGCCATAATAGATCGCCAGATACTCACAGTGTCCCTTATGGTCTTAAATTTAACCCTTTTAAAATAGTTGGGGTCATTCATCCTATACAAAAACATATTGACATCTAATCCTAGTAGAAACTTGTGAAAATATAAGCATTTATCCAGAACTGCCAAACTGCAAATCCGAGTCATAAATGCTGACCAGTAGTAAAATTTAAAGTCCGGAAAAAGCAGTCCTCCTTGACTAAAGGGAAGTTTAAGCAGTGATACAGCACGCCGGGCTTTTTTATATCCCCATACAAAACCGCCAATGATACCTTCTAGTCTGGTGAAGAAGGAATTATTGACCCGCAAAGGGATTGTTCGAAACAAATACAAGAATTTAGGCAGAATTTTCATTTTTATTAAATTTATTCGACCAATCATATTGATAGGAAGTTTATGCCATTTCTTAAGTTGCATGGCAGTTTCTTTTAATAAAGGTTCGTAATTTAGTCCTATGATGGAATCAATATCTGAGCATATTTTAACACCTAAGTAGGTGGCTACATTGCTAATTCCAGGGACAGGGGTGGTAGATTGGTAATTCATGACGATTTGAGTTTTGGTGGTATTAAGTTTGTAACCAGAAACTGAGCCATAGATGCCAGCTTCTATTAAAATACCTTTCATAGTTTTAGCGACATCTGGGGAAAAAACTGCGATATCGTCAGCATATACAGTTATATCTAATTTGTCTAATCCATTAAAAAAAGGGCAGATTAGTGTTTGACGTTGTAAAGCAATTAAAAAAGGCTCTATTGCAAGAGCAAAAAGTAATGGTGATAAAGGGCACCCTTGCCTTGTCCCTCTTTTAATGGAAAACAAAGAAGAGCATTTTCCCATATATGAGATCTTGCCCATAGGACTATCATATAAAGATTGAATCCATCGTAGATGTTTTCCTTTAATACCAAATGCCTGTAGTGCGGCCCACAGAAAACCCCACCCCACCCGGTCAAATGCTTTTTCAGCGTCTAATAAAATCATACCGAGTGGGGTGTGTTTAATCCGTGCTGCATCGAAAGCTGATATAGCCATGTTAATATGTGCTGTGGTGTCACGCTTTGGGATGAAACCATGTTGTTGGGGAGAGACAAGTTGGGACATATATGGAGCTAATCTAGTAGCCAGTATTTTAGCAAAGATTTTTGCATCGCTGTTAATAAGAGAGATAGGCCTGTAAGATCCCCTCTCTTGTGGTGCTTTACCTTTTTTCAAAAAGAAAATAATTTGAGTTAGATTCCATGATCTGGGTGCTTGTTGCCCTTTACCAATAGCACTAATCACATCAACAAATAGTGGTAATACTTCTTCAGTGCAATATTTATACAATTCCAAAGGAATAAGATCTTCCCCAACAGCTTTACCCATTGCAAGAGATTTAATTGCGCCCCTAATTTCTAAAGGGGTGATCTCGGCCTCTAATTGAGCCGATTGATCTGGATCTAAGTTATTGACTTTATTAACATCAATATAATTATTAATACAGTCATCTAAGATAGCATCTTCCGGTGTATAAAGAGTTTGATAGAAGGAAGCAAACTGTTGTAGAATCGATTTTGGATCACAGAATAATTGATTATTGTCCCCTTTAATTTCTTTAACCATATTAATGGAGCGATCTTCCGCAACTTTGTAAGCCAGTAATTTCCCACTTTTATCTCCATTTTCATACTGTTCTAAATGATATTTTTTAAGTTTATTAATGCTTTTGTCCCTCAAAAGGTTTTTAATTGCTGCTTTAAGCTCAATTAGTTTGAAGTTTAAATCTTCTAAGTTTAAAACATTGTTACAGATAGCATCAGATATCTGGAGTTCAATATCCCTGATTTCGTTTAACCTTTGTTGATTTATAGTTCGAAGTTCTTTGTTTTGTCGCCAAATGTATTGTTGGGTAAATCCCCGTACGCTAGCTTTACATGAATCCCAGACTATCCATGGTAAGCTCGATTGTCTGTTAATATCAATGAATTCTTTTATATGCTCTTTGAGCTGATTTATAAACATGGCGTCAGAAAATAAGTAACGAGGAAAAGAGAAGGAGCGAGTAGTTTTTTCCTGAGTTGTAAGTGTAAATGTTATAGAGATCGGGTTATGATCAGACGTCACCCTTGGATATATATCCATTGAACATTTGCATTTATCAAGAATCAAGCCGGAGGCCCATATCATATCAATGCGTGAGCATACCTTATGTGCAGCAGAATAAAAAGTGTATCCAGCTATATCGGGATTTAAAGATCTCCATACATCTTTTAAAAGATGAATTGCTGCCAAATCCACAATTGCAGCTCTAGTTTTCCTCATCCTTTGAAAAGCATTTGTTCTTGTGATATCCAATTTATAGTTCATTATGCAATTAAAATCTCCTAACACAATAATCTCTCCCCCCCATCCCAGTAGTTCCATATTAATTTGGTCAAAGATTATAGGCTCATCTTGATTAGAAGCGTAAACTCCACATATTGTAAGTTTGAAGTTTCCTAACTTTATCTGCGCTATCGCCCATCTGCCAGCTTTATCGGTTAGAGTCTTAATTATTTCACATTTCAGTCCTTTATGTTTTAAGATCGCTACTCCCCTAATTGAAGCATGAAATTCCGTGCAAACTATTGGATCAAATCCTAATTGTTTGATCAGTTGTTTGTCTTTATAGGCAATATGTGTTTCAGTTAGAACTGCTATTTGCGGACTATACATCCTAAGTTCCTCATAGACAAGGCGGCGCTTAATTTTGTTGTTTAATCCTGAAACATTCCAGGTTAAGCACTTTATTAAATGCATTCTAAATTATATATTTCCTTACCTATGTAACCAAAAATAATCACAATCAGTGCTTTGTAAAACGTCTTAATTTTTTCTTTGTCATTTTTGTGTCCTTTGATGCAATTTTTACCCCAAACCATTACTTCCCTTAACCCACCCCACACTCTGATACTGCCTCCCCCCACCCCGTGTTTACCTGTGGATCCCCCCTCCCTGTTGACTGCCGTTCACCTGGCAGTAGGTGGGTGGAACGCTAACCGAGTCCAGGTATTTATAGTTAGTCCATATGACACAGTACTACGCATTTTTTCATTGTCTCAATTTTAACCTCTTCATTGTCATATAAGCAATCAATTAATATCCTGTGAAAATTTTGTGAGTGGCGAGAGACTGAAAAGATATTGACTTCAATATATCTAATAAGGCCAATAAGACCAAAAAGAAAGAAACATAACACCCCTATTACACCAGTATTTACTTAACATTAGTCTTGAGCTCAATCATTACCCAGTTTTCCAGGAGGTAATTGCTTTTTCGACCTCATCTACATCCCAAAAAAAATATGAACGGCCATTTTTTATCACTTTTAGCTTTGCAGGTTCTTGCAGATAAGCTTGAAATCCGAGTTCTTTGATCGGATCTATAAATTGTTTTAGCTTCCATCTTTTCTCTAGCGACAGTTTACTTAAATCTGATCTCACAAAGAAAGTGACTGACTCAATAGTAACTGGGGTATTAGGGCGTGCTTTTAAGGAGATGGCTTGTCGAAGCAGATAGTTGCCAATGTAAATCAGAATAGGTCTTGGAAATTTCCCGCTCTTATCTCTCTGGAATAAGGGTAATCGATGTACACGCTGGATCTGTGAGTCCCAGTCCCAGTCTGAGAGATCAGGAAAAGCCTTTTGAAACAAATGAGTAATGTATGCCCTCGGATCTGCCCCCTCTGCTCCTTCCGCAATACCAAAGACACGAAGGTTCTGCCTTCTATTCCTATTCTCCAAATCTTCCAGTTTGGCCTGCATCTGGGCTATTTGTGAATCATGCCTATTCAATCCTGCCTCAGAACTTTGCGATTTCTCTTCTATAACAGCCACTCTCTGCTGCAATTCTTCTATGTCCTGCGACACTGCTCCCAATTTACATGCCATCTCTTGTAAAGAAATTTGAGTTCTGTTGTTGTCTTCTCTCATTTGCTGATAGTGAGTTTTGGCCTCTTGTTTCTGTTCATTTAGGAGATGCAAGATTGTCTGGAAAGAAGCAGTCACTTCCCCCTGCGGTATCCACTCAGTTGCCCCAGTTGATGAGGATGAAGTATTGTCACCCAAGTGCGTTACTTGTATAGATTCACTTAATGGGGTCCTTAAAACCTCCGGAGTAGTAGCCTTGGGCATATCACACATATCATCAATTATGCTGTCACTACCGTTATTGCCACTATCCCCACTGTTACTGCTGGTATTGCTACAGTCGATTAACACAGAAGCTGAAGCAGGATTGTCTCCGGTAAATATCAGGGTGGATGCAGAAGAGTAAGGTTGTAACTGATCCATCGTACTAACTCCAGTGCTAGCTCCAGTAACCTTTAATTTCTCAGTGAGAATAGATTGGGTAGGGCAGAGTGGAGCATCAACTTTTGTTTTGCCGGTGGGTACAGTGATTACATCATTGGGGCTATTACCAGATAGTCGCAGAGCCATG
The DNA here is from genome assembly GCF_964261635.1 of Lissotriton helveticus. Classification (NCBI taxonomy): domain Eukaryota; kingdom Metazoa; phylum Chordata; class Amphibia; order Caudata; family Salamandridae; genus Lissotriton; species Lissotriton helveticus. The sequence continues at coordinate 372,526,581 of NC_136065.1, forward strand.
GTTTTCACACCACCCTTAGCCTGCACCCATTGTCTGATAGGGCTGTTTTCAGCGATAGCCTTCAAGGCGTTTGTCTTCGTTTTGCCCGCCATTTTAACCATCTTATTCTTACTTTTCCCCTTCGGCTTTTTAGGTACAGTTTTATTTTTGTCTTTGATCAAACATAAGGGCGTGTTACTCCCCTGTTCGTTGACATCCACATATTCTTCATCTGTTTCACCTATGTCTGCGTTAACATCATTTGCAATTCTTTCAGTTTCTGTCACCTCCACAACACAGCCTTTATCGAGGGAGAAACTAGTAACATTAATAGCATTAATGACGCTAGAGGAAGTTTTAGCGTTGGTGTCAGTACTGGATGAATTCAGTATTGGAGACTGAAGTGCTTGAGGGTCGATATGATGAACAAAAGTGCTACTAGTATTGTTAATAATGGTAGTGCTAATGGAAGGATTTAGATCAGCAGTGTTCTCCGCTGCCGCCGCTGCTGCAACTCCGTTTCCCAGTAGAGCTGTGTCTAAGGCCCGTACCTCAATATTAGCCTGAGCTGTGGGAGCTGTGATAACTGTAATAGCGTCATTTTGAGATTGTTTCACAGGGTCCTTTAAGTTATTCTGCTCCCCTTCCTCTACATTTGCAGCATTGCCTCCCATTTGACCCTTATCGGCTGCATTACCTTGATTATTTTTTAGCAGCGTTTCAACGTTCTCCATTGCCGCTGCCGCTGCCGCCGCTGCTGCTCCTGTCCCCCCGCTTACTCCAAGCTGTATCTCCTGCTCGGTGCTCTGAGCCTAGCTCTGAGCCGTATCCAAGGTGGATTTCTTGCTTGCCAGTATCTCGTTGATTGCGGTCACCGACAGTGAAACTGCCGAGGCTCCTGCTCTCCCGCTCGCTGTTGTATTGCGCGTTGTCCGTGTGGGAGGTTTCGGCGCCATCCTGCAGACGCTCGCTCTCTCCGGCTGGGCTGCTGCCGGTGCTATGGAGGAACGCAGACCTGGCCAGCGGATCGCTGCTGATGCGGATGCCGATCCCAGCCTGATCCACTCTAACAGGCTTTCCCAGCCCCGCCGAGTCCTTGCAGTTACTCGCGGCAGTTGCGGTGTCTCAGTTCTCATTTATGATCACGTTAAAAAAACAAAAAAGTCCAACAATCCGGCCCCCACACGAAATTAGAGCAACATGCTATCTAACCCCAACCTACAGAACTTGGCGGAAACCACCAAACCCACTCTCACCGGTAATCCTGAAACGGACAACAATCTATTCAATGAATGGATGCTGTCCATAGCCAACACTCTAGCCTCACTAAAGAGAACCACTATCAAAAAAAGGAAATCAGCCCCCTGGTTCACTCCTCAATTGAAAGCCCTGAAGGACCGGTGTAGACAAACAGAAAAACAATGGAGGAAACACTATGAGACCGAGGATATGAAACTCTTTAAATCATCACTCAGAGCATACCAACAACAAATCAAAATAGAGAAAAAAATCCACTACACTAGTCTCATTACCACGGCGGACGACAATCAGAAAACCATTTTTAACATAGTAAAATCCTTCACTAATCCTGCAAATCTAGACTGTGAAACACCTCCCTCTTAGGAATTATGCAATGATATTTCTGAGTTTCTTCGAAAAAAACATTACAGATCTAACGAAAGACTTCTCGGATATCCTACCCCAGCATACCATAACCCAATAAGTAGAAACTAAAAAAGAACTAACAGATTTCAAAAAAATCAAGCTAGAACAATCCAGGCAGGCTATCCTGTCCTCAAGCCAGGCTCTCCTTTCGACCCATGCACGCCTAAAGTACTACATGCATTAGTGGACATAGTAAATCCAGTTATCAACCAGATCATTAATACCACGTTTAAGCTAGCAAAACTCCCTGACCTCTGGAAAACTGCTGCTGTCAAGCCACTACAAAAAAAGAAACTCCTGGACCCCGCCACCCTTTCAAACCTTAGTCCCTTCTACCTTGCCTCAGTAAAATTACGGAGAAATTAGTCAATGCCCAACTGAATGAGTTCCTGAAATAAACCAACACCTTGCATTCCAAGCAAATAGGTTTTAGACCTGGCCACTCAACAGAGTCAGTGCTGCTTCGCACTACAGATACCCTCAAGTTTTCCCTGGATCAGGGCAAGGAAGCAGTACTGATTCTGTTGGACCTATCCGCGGTGTTCGATACTGTCTCTCATGACATTCTGAGAGACATATTGAATCACAGCAGAATAAACAACAAGGCTCTAGCCTGGATTACATCATGCCTAGATAAAAGAAACCAGATCGTAACACTGGGTAGTTACAGATCTGAAGGAAAGTGGCTATCATCTGGGGTTCCTCAGGGCTCCTCCCTGACCCCTACCCGTTTTAATCTCTATATGTCACCTCTTCTCACGTTGATTGCCACTTTCGATATTAAATCAATTGCCTACACAGATGACACACAACTGATCCTCACCCTAGACAAAAACTCCACAGCAGCGGAAGAAAAGTTCCACCACTGCCTTACCGCAGTAATGAACTGGATGAAAATAAATCACATCAGATGCAATAGCTCTAAAACAGAAATCATGCTGTTCGGAAAGTCCAATGTTTTTAGACCTACCCAATGGTGGCCCTCCGACTCAGACGCCCCACCCACTACAATTACACCGCAAAAAATTTAGGTATAAAATGCGACCCAACACTATCCTTCCATAAGCAAGCACTTACCATTGCAGGCATGTGTCTCCAAACTATAAAAACCCTCCGAATTTTTTTTGACCTATTCCCACTGCACGCCAGAAAGACTGTTGCGGTGACCCTGGTTTTGCCACGTTTGGACTACTGCAACAGTCTCTATGCGGGAACAAAAAAGACGGTTGTGAAAAGACTACAAGTAGTCAAAAACTCTGCCGCAAGGTTGGTACTCGGGCTCCCCAGGCGCTCTTCCTCAGCAGAGGCACTCAATACACTTCACTGGCTACCAGTCCACAAAAGGATTTTATTTAAAATCCTGACTATTACCTACAAAGCCATAAATGAATCAGGGCCAGAATATCTGAGATCTAGAATCAAACGCTATTACACTAAACAAACTCTGCGGTCCACATCAGAGAATCTACTAACCGTCCCCAATTTCAAACTGAAAACCCGGGGTGGAAAAACCATGGCAGTACTGGGGACAAAAGCCTGGAACACCCTACCTACTCAGCTGAGGCATACTCACATGGAACTCACCTTCAGGAAACTCCTTAAAACATGGATTTCCGCCACCCCAGACCACCTAGCATTGTCACTAATCTAAACCCATCCCTCTCATAGTCTCCTTTTCTCTCTGTTTAACATCACTATATATCACATGCCTGTTTTCTTTCTGTCCTCATAAGCGCCAAGAGGATCCTTGGAGTGAACGTTGCGCTATACAAAAACTCTCTTCATTCATTCATTCATTTGTAATACCCTACGGTACATTCTCATAGCCGTAACTAACTTCTATGCTGATGGCACAGTAATTCTAGGCATTAAGCGGCAAGGCCCACAGCAGGACTTAGACTACTTTGACACCTACTGTAAAGTTATGCATCTCAAAATGAATCTGGCAACAATGAAGATTGTATCTTGAAATAGGGAAGAAAAAAAGCAAAAGGTAAGCTGGCACCTTAGGAATCACATCTATCTTGAATTGTTGTTCAACTGATTTATAGATTAAATTTAAAGAATGCCTCTTGTAGTACCTATGCTTTTTTGTGCATGTACAGCAATAAGGGACTCGAATGTATGTAATGGATTTTTGGCTTTGTAATGGAAACACCACTGGAGGCAAGCAAGTGTCAAGGATAACGATTCCGTTTTAGCTACTGCTTAGCAGCTTTCACAGGACCCTCTTTTTAACTAACAACCAGCAGCCTTTGGTCCGTAGTGGGTGTGAGAGCAGGGGCACAGTTTGCATTGCTGCAGCAGGTGCAGCTGCAAAGGAGCCCAGAGGCCTGAGGCACACACTCAGCCCTGTTTATTGCTATATTTTATCATTCAGACAGCAGCCAAGGGGCCCATTTCATTCCTTGCACTAGGGCCCATGACACCGTTGAGCGTTAACGTGTTGAAGTTAATGACTTAGGTGCATATTAGCAAGGGCAATATTGCCTCTTAAGAGGGACCTTTTCCTGCTAAAGCGGCAATAATTATATTGCCCTATCAGCAAGCTGTTGCTAACAGCAGTTAACGACAGCTTCCTAACGAAAGCGACCGGTTTGGGTGCCGCTTTGCATGTCAGCGATATTTATCGCTAATGACATGCAAAGTAGGTGTTACCGACCAACAGACCTGGTAAACAGCCGCTAACATGCCTATCGCCTATTAGCAAGGAGGCCCTGGCCCCGGTTAGCGACGTGAAAAATCGCGCTAACTGGGGTCATCGCCGGTTTTTTAACACCTGCTAGTTTCCTGACTTAACCATATCTAACATGGGGGGGTGGATTATGCCGATACGACCACAGGGTCGTATCAGCAAGGTGTGGCGCTGCCCTCCCGCTATCGCTGGAATATTTATCGCCATAGCGCTAATTGTTGCTAATACAGCGATAGCATGGCGATATATTCCAGCGATAAAAAATGTCACGCTAAGCGCGCTCTGCGATATTTATCGCAGTTTGTTGCTAATATGGCCCTTTGGCCTTCAAGAGTGTCCCGAAAATTTTCCAGGTAACTTCAGGCGCAGAATTAGGGATACAGGGCATACAAGTAATTATGGAGGTCAGAAGTTGGGGGGAGTGGGGGTTACAAGTAGGACCCTTTGGGTCCCTGTTATAAAAGAGGAATTTCGTCGCGGATCAATAATTCCGAGTCTGATTTACCTGCGAATTTTTTATTTTCCCCAGTTTTCCACGCAGACATTTCTTCTGATTTTAGTATCCAAACTCTCCTGTAGAAAATAAAAAGAACAGCGAAGTTACTTCCAGCGGATCTCCAAATGTGGCTACGAGCCCCATCATAATGAAGAAGCCGCTGGTAATGAGAGCTGCATCTACCACGGCAATGGACACTGCCGACCCCATCTAGAAACTGTCCCCCCAGCTGTGCTGGAAGGGCAGCGTGGGCCCATAATGCAAGCAGGGAAAAGAGGCGGCTTGCTCTGCCTCGAGTCAACTGGGTAATAAAAGGCAGCCATGATTTGGATACATTGCGCCTCTCACACCTCTGGGCTCCAGAGCTACTTCACCCCTTACACCACGGATAGCTGCCCCCTGGTTAGAACAGGCTACTTTACTGATTACCAATAAATAAAGGATCTGACCAAGTGAAAAGAGTGGTGTAAGCGGATTTTAATTTTACTACAATTATATATAATAATCATATAGGGGTTTCAGCCAGCCCTTTTCATCCATTGAACTGTTGTTCCATTCACATTTTTCTTGCGTCCACTGCAGCATACAGCATGGGACAATATGTCCACCCACTGAAGCCACTGGTTAACTTCGCTGTGTGTGATGACATTCTGCTCTTTCAGAAGGAACACATTCACACACGGTAGTTTCCCTGATGCTAGAGGCTGCAATGCCCGTGTGTTCTTTTGGAAATAAAAATATGTTTGGTTTTAGGCAATTTTTTTAATATGTTGGTGACGGCCCAGTCGTCCCTCCAACAGTAAGGTTTTACAAAAACAATGACGAAACAAAACAAGCATTGATAAAGCCCAAATGCTGGTGGTAAATGCCAGACCTATCAGCTTTTCCAATGCTTGTTTGATGTTTAATGCCGGAAATCTGACAAGACATAAACCAATCATGCTGAAGTTTATGACAAATGCCATAGTTCTTGGTTGAGGGAGTGTCTGCATGTTGGTGGAAGAGGACTAGGGATGAACAGTGTCGAAGACAGGGGGTGCTAGGAAATAACTGGCAGATGCATCAACGTAGCCTTTTGCTATTCCTAAATAGCGATTTTTAAGGAATCGCTAATTAGGAATAGCAAAAGCCTATGCATGTAGGAATCGCTATTAAAATAGCGATTCCTAAACATTCCTTAATTGCTACTCGCAAATTGCTAGTCGCAATTAAGGAATGCTGTCCCATTCATTCCTATGGGCCTTCAGGCCCATAGGAATGAATTGGAGATTGCATGAGCAATTTGCGAGTACCAGTAGGTACTCGCATTTGCTCATGCAATTTCAAGGGTGCAGGGTGTCAAAATGACACCCTCTTGCACCCCTGAAATCGATCTGTGCACAAATGTTGCACACACACATGCCTTAAGGGCATGTGCGTGCGCAACATGAAACTTTGAAAAATGCACAAAAGTGCTTTTTTCAAAGTTTTAGCAAATTACCATGAAGTTCAACTTCATGGTAATTTGCTACTCCTATTAGCGAATTTCCTATTTTCTTGACTTTCATGCATTGCATTTAAGGAATCTCAATTTGGGATTCCTTAAATGCAATCGCAATTTAAGGAATCTCAATTTAGAGATTCCTTAAATTGCGATTTTTGCATTTGGGATGATGCATCCCAAATGCAAAAATACTGCCCCTTTGCTCCCGGTATTTACTTTGATGCATATGCCTGTTAATGTTTTCAGTTTTAGAGGAGATTAGCATCGGTGTAGTTATGCTCAATGGAAATCGAGTCCCTCTTAGGTCGTCAGAGATAACAGATTGGAATTGAGAAGAGAATGATGACAAGGAGAATATTTGCATGATATCCATATACAGGTAACCAAACGAGGAAATTACGTTGCCAACGGTGGTGGAATGTAGGATGAAGAGGAGTATACCTAGGACTGAGTCTTGGGGGATGCCAACTAAAAGGATAGCCGGTAGGGAGCAGGAGAAACACCAGGAGACAGAGAAGAATTGGTTGTTGAGGTGTGATAGACACCAGATCAATGAGCAGCTAGTAATGCCAGGGGTAGTGAGGTTTACTATCAGCAGGGTGGTCATCCGCATCAAATTTTTCAGAGAGATACAGAAGAACAAAGATGATGGAGGGGATTCTGGTGTTTAGTGGTGATGAACTTCTCATTTGTATTCCGTAGAGTTTAAGTCAAGAGAAAATAGTCCAATGCACACTACTGTTGATTTGTCGTTTAATAATACAGGTCCATAAAATGTTGAGTCCCTTCAGCAAGAAATACTCTCACCGTACAAACTACAAAAAGGCCTTGGTGTAGTGGCAGTTTTAAATGAGTGGGATCCAGATTGGAGAGTATTTAATAGTTGATGTGTGGAGAGAAATTAAGGGGCATATCAGCAACAAATTGCGATAATGATTGCAAAGCGCGCATATCGCTGTTTTTCCAATGGCCGGCTACCGCTGGATTTCTTCACCGAGTTAGCGCTGTATTACCAGCATGTTTCCCAAAGGCGATAAGAAATCCTGCGATAGTGGCGAAAAGTGCCAATATCGCGTGAAAAACAGGGATAACTTGTGAGCACTAATGATGAGCTTGTAAATATGGGAGTGCGGATTTAACCTGCAATCCATCTCCCATACACTACATGCTTAAGTCAGGTTTTGAGGAAACGTAAGGATCCGACGATACCCGGGGTTAGCGGGTGTTTCAATATTGCCTCGCAAATCTTGTTATATACAGCGCTGTTGTGTTAGCGCTCTCTTACATGTTGTAACTTTGACGGCATGCCTACTTTGCATCTCATTAGTCGCTGGAATGAGGTGCGTTACAAAAATGGCTGCTTACATGCGTTAATGCATGTTCGCGCCGCATTGTAAATAGGGAGATGAAATTATCACCGCTTTTTTGGCTTTTAAAGCCAAAAAAGTGGTGAATCGACCCTTGATAATATGCCCCTCCATTGGGTGGTTGAACACTACTCGGTTGTTTTGCTAGTGGCGGCTCGTCCGCTAAAGTGGAGGAGCATCGCCCCACTGCTCAAAAGTAAAAATAAAATAATAACATATCATTATTATCATTTTATTTTTCCTATTGCAGTCAGTGGTGGGGCAAGGCTGGCCAGAGCAGAGGGAGGAGTAAATTGCACTCCCTAAGTGTGCATGACTGTTTGGCCGGTCCTATTGCGCCGGCCAAACAGTTGAGCGCACTTTGCATGTTCCCCACCAGGCTGCATTACACAGCCTGGTGAGGTACATGCACGGGTGCCGAACCACGGCGCTCAGACCAATTACAATGCTGCATTGCAGCGTTGTGATTGGCTCAGGGGAGCTTGTGTGCCCAGCTTCCTGCTGTCGGCCGGTACTGGAGACAGGAAGAAGAAAGATGGAAGAAGATTGAGGAGAGGCGGTGGCCAGCCGTTCCAGGTAAGTCCTTTTTTTGGAGTAGCGAGGGTGAGCAGTCATGACTTAGGGCCTCATAGTTTGGTGGACAGGGTACTTTGACACAAACGTGGCAGAGTATCCTGTGCACCTAACTGACAGTCCACCCGCTCTATTTAGAGGTAGATGATCTGTTATGTTTCTGCTACTGCTACCTTCGCTGGTTCCGCCAGTGGAAACCTTAGAGCGATGAACGGACAGACTTGGGACTGTCAATAGAAGTACATCAGACCATCCACCCTCCTTAAAACGGAGTGTCTGAAGTACTTCTTTTTGTTTTCAGGTACACCAGGTAAAAACTGATGATCCCAAACAGAAAAAAAGAAAAATGAACCACAGGACCAGGAAGAAAATTCCCAAGGTGTCAGGATTATTAGCATTTTGCTTTATATAAGCAAACATAAGTTTGTGTTTTAAAACGTTTGGCTGATTTCTACCACATGGTCTGGCAGTATCCTCTTCTTGCTTCCTTCTGGGCGGGGGTTGAATCGAGCTCATGCAAACGTTGGGCTGGATGGTTCCCCATGACCCCTTGCATCTCCTTGTGGGAGTTTTTGATGGTCTTGATCGCTCCAGAGCAGACAAATGCTTCTTGGGCACTGCGATTGCTGTGGCTAAACGAGACATTGCGGAGGCTTGGTCCCAGGCCATGCCCCCTACTGTGCGTAAATGGTGACGAGGGGTGGATTGGTGTGCGGCCCAAGAGAAAACCCTCTTTGAGGCTAGGAGATGTCCCGAGAAGTTCGAAAAGGTGTGGGGCAAGTGGCTAAATTTGTTGTTCTGATTATTATGCAAGTTTCTTTCCAATTATGCTATATCCATGAGGCGGCCTCTCTGAGGTCCCTATTCCTAGGTCCGATGTACGGTTGTTTAATGTTGATGGACTCTGCCACAGTGTATAAGTTACTGCTGTCTTTATATGCTTTGTATGCTATAAATGCCAATAAACTAGATTATCAAAAAAACAAAAAGCAACAACGTTTTTTAGAGGACATAGGAAAAAGTGTCAGCCATTCAACAAACTTTTAGTATCTACAGAGGAGCTGCCGTAGTTGTGGCTCAATTGAAGGCACAGAGATCTTTGCAGAAATGTATAAATATGAAGGGAGGTATGTGCCATACTCCACGTGAGGCCCCACTCTTAAAGAATGGTAGGGGGTGGAAACAGACATACAACCAACACTCATATAGTAAACAAAAAAGTAATTGTCTAGTTAGATGTATTATTCTATTACTTTGAAGCCTGTACCTGGGTGTCTAGTTTGCATTTGATAAGGTTCAGTATGCTCCTCAAGATTTTACAAGAATGGTTATCACATACCCCGAGCATCCCCAGTGGTGTTGGGCAGTCCTGGATGGGTAATGTGACATGAGTGGGGGGTGACTGCAGCTCAGTCTAACATTAGATAAATACCAGTGACACATATTCAACATACAAATGTATGTATGGCATGTATGGAAGTTGGGTTCATACCTATTAAAGTGGTACCTGAACTCAAATTCTGAGATCTTATGGACACCAATGCTACTCCCACCTACTCCATCCAAGTACTGCCTTCTAACCCGTTTACGATTGAGAAAGAACAAGGTGACTCTAGCAGAAAAAGGAACAGGAAGGGAACCAAGCAGCCAGTTGGAGTGCACCTTATTTCAGGACCGACGTGAGAAACAAAAGGAGAGTTGCCCTACTGTCTACATGTTAAGATCAACTAATAATATCAGCAAAGATACCAGATGCATCACCGCTTACAGTTCTACTTGAGACTTTGACTTTTAATTTCCTGAGTAAAAGTTATTTATTACACGGTATTACTTCTATACCTCCTTTGATTTCAGTCCCTCTATTTCTAAATATCTTTAAAAAAGATGAGGCGTGATTCAAGTCTCTCATAAGTCTCTTCGAAGTCTTACATTAAAGGTTCAATAAACACTAGATACATTATTCTCTAAGAAAACAAGTGCTCCACAGTTCACTCCATCAAATCTTAACTCATCCTAAATGACCACTTAATTGGATATGTTCTGAGAAGATTAATCATGTCACTATCTTTTGATGAAAATTGAAGGTGCCAAATTCACAAACTTCTTGTGAAATTCTAAAATTTGCAGTACAGTGGAAATTCCTTGCCGTGTCAGCTGTCGAACCACAATGAGTCTCCTCTGTTGCGATGAACTTGAAGAGCGTCTTTCACACCTTAGTATTGCAACAAATGCAAGAGTGGGAAGCACATGGCCATGCTCCAGATCTTCCTAAATACTATAACATGTCTTGTTTCAAAAACAATAGGGCTGATGGAACAGCTGGTCGTGACACCATATCCCTACTTATTGTGTAATTCTCCCTCATCGTCTGTAGTGGAAGGAATGCCTTCTCCAGATTTCATTAACAACCTGACTAAAAGTAAAAAATCATACCCAAGAAAAATAATTCTGTTTTATGCCTCTAAGGGCCAGATGTAGGAAGCCTAATACCGGTCGGTAACGGCCGAAATTACCGAATTTCGGCCGTTACCGACCGGTATTAGGCTTTTGGGATGTAGGGGCCTAAATTAAGGATTCGGTAATTTATCGAATCGGTAATTTAAGGAATCAGTAAATTACAGAATTCTTAAATACCGATTCGGTAAATTACCGAATCCTCAATGTAGGAAGCACTCAAGTGAGTGCTTTTCACTTGTAAGGATTCGTTATTTACCACCAACTACAAGTTGGTGGTAAATAACGAAAACCGTTAAAAAAGCAATTTTGTGCTTTTTTAACAGTGCCATGTGGCAGACATACATGCCCTTAGGGCATGTATGTGTGCCACATGTGCACCCATGCACTATACAGGGGTGCAACAGGGTGTCAATGTGACAGCCTGCCACCCTTGTAGGTCTACCCCCTATTACCGATTCGGTATTTACCGAATCGGTAATTCTCATTCATTCTTATGGGCCTGCAGGCCCATAGGAATGAATATGGAATACCGATTCGGTAAATACCGAATTTTACCGATTCGGTAAAATTTACCGAATCATTATCTACTTATCATTTACCAATTCTAAAATACTGAATCGGTAAAATTCGGTATTTTAGAATCGGTAAATAATATTTACCTACATCTGGCCCTAAGTCTGAAAAGCTGTCTTCCACTCATCTTCTAGACAAATTCTGACCAAATGATAAACTGTTCTAAGATCTGATAATGATTTGAGTTTGTTTTACTTGATCTAATAAAGTAAGAATCAAATGAAGAGTTTAATCATTTTTAATACTGATGTCTTTTAAAGTACAATAATCTATGTGCATTTTTATTTCTGCTCCTTAGGATTCTGGGGAATATAGGAGAAGCCAAAGCAGACTGATAAGGTCTGTTAAAGCTTTTAGCCAGGTACTTATCTAAATATTTGCTCAGATCATTTATTTATTTTTTATTAAGTACATGCACTCTACTAGACGGTAAAGCATCTCAAGGAATTAGACCTTTACAACATAAGACCTACGTGGCAGTAGGGTCTTGAATCCCTTCACAAGGCCCTGTCACAGGGCCAGGCTTGAAAGGATAACAATGATGAAATTGTCTTACCACATTGGAGCATGCTCCTGAGATGCCAGCTCCCATGTCCACTAATCCGGACCATATATATCCCTTCAAATTCAACAAATACTGCAGTGCAGCACGTATTCAATGAGATTCCACTATGTCCCGTACTTCATACTCAGGATTGGAATCTTTTTAATATTGAAGCTGGAATAACATTGAGATGTGTACCTTTACATATTGACTCTTTTTCCACATATTGACTCTTTTTCCTTCATCTATACAAGGCCTTCTTTAAAAAACAATAAGGTTGACGGAACAACCGTGTGTGACATCAAATGCCTACTTTTTTTTGTAACATTTATTTATTGAAAATAGCACAATACACCACATTATATGACATTACATTCAACCTTGGTAGAGGCAACCTTATAAGGCAATATACACTCTTTATGAAAAGAGAACATCAATACTACCACTTTCGATGTTAGAGATTCTCCCAATCCTACCCCGGTCGTCAATTGAACTGAACGAGTAGAAGAGCATTCATCCCCACTTAAAGATCAGCTCAACATCTGTGAAGCTTGGCCATCATCACAGAAAACATGTATTGTTAAAAAGGAAAAAAACTTAAGAGAACGAAAATCGATGCTAAACTGAGCAGCAGCGGCAGGCATCCATGACAAACCCCCTCCCCATAAGAGACCCCCACACCCGTATCAACGGGGAGGGAGGTCTAGCAGGACATATGTAAAAGGTACCTGCTTAAAATCCCCGATTCTGGAAGGGGCAACCCACATCAAAACCCCCAGACATAAGTAGAGTAGGTAACAGAGTGTAATTGCCCCCTCCATTTCATTTATACCTTTTGAGCCTCGCCCTCCATTAGGTGCATCTCCTGCAGCACAGCAATATGTAAGCCCTGCCGGCATAGGTATGTTTCTATCCTATACCGCCTAACATAGGAGTTGGAGGCATGAACATTGCACATCACCAAATTGAATCGGGCAACCATGATGCTACAGAGTATTCATCCCCCTTCCCAACTCACAGCCCCCCCCCCCACCAGGTACAACCGCTCCATCCTCAATCATCTCACCACTGCCGCTGCACCACATACCAGTACAAAAACAGAACATCCCATCCCACTCACCGGGTAAACACAAAAGAAGAACATGTGCCTTCACAATCATCACAACCTCACTACAACCCCCCGTCAAGCACTTCTGACTCTGCAATAAATACCTAAAACCTACAAAAACCTCCACAACCAGCAAATAATCCCCAACTCTGTATTATCTGGGGGAAGCTGCACCTAGTGACAACAATCGTAGCTACCACCTCTGAGCGCAGCACAGCTCCAATGTCACACTCACAAAACATAAGTCACACTCCCATTCTGCCAACACATACAGACACAGTCACCCTGGGCCACTGCACAAAAACACCACTCACACACTCTCTCAATAATAAACAATCAAAACCTAACCAGACAACTAAAAAATTAGAAAACTTCTGGGGTGGGGGGGAGGGTAATAAGCCGTCCTTCCTGTTTTACTCAGCACATGCCACTCAGCCGCTCACATCCACATGCCTCTCGCAGAATGTACTGACAAGATCGCCAGCCCACTTCAGCGGGATCTCCAAGGACCTCCCAGCTCCCTGTCCCATACAGAGAGTCTACGGCACCACCTACTCAGGAGTGGCAATAGAGTGGTCCACCAATGTAGAGGGGCACCAGTGTCAGCGGAGCCAACTCAACCCAAGGTCCATCGCAATTCGGAGTCTCCCCACCATATCTGCAGCGCTTTCATCTGATCTGGAGGCTGTCATCGCTTCCACCAGCCCCCTTCGCCTCCTTCCTCTCCAACCAATGTTGTTCCAAATCCAGAGTGTCATCTTGTCAGACCACCACTCTGGAAGAGGACTAGGAGGCCCCAGCACTTTGTTGCCTGCGTCTCCTCTCTGGTTGGGAGCAGCGGGAGCCCTGTATGCAATCACCAGAGCCACAGGTGGCCGGCGCCTGAATCCGACCATCTCTCTGGATCTCCAGTCAGTGGCACACCGCCTCAGGTATGGTGAAGAAATCTGTGCGTCCGTTCATATGCCTGCTTCATATGTAATTCCCACACACTGTCTTTTGTGAAATGGGGTGCATGCTCTGGAGTTAATTGGCAATTTAAGTTATGGTAAAAGACATACTCAAGAACATTATTCCTGTTTTATTGCTCAAAGTCTTTACGTCCTACTTCTGACAGTACCAGCCAGATACTCAGAAAGGATACAGCTCTTCATTTTTTTGGGGGTGCCAACCAAGTGCAAGCCCATCTATACTAACATGTCATAATCTTCCCAGTGTCTCCATTTGCATAACTATAGTAGGCATTCCATAATCACACAGTGGAAACCCCTCTCAGACAGTCTATCATCCAGTCAGAGAGCGTCACTGGACTTCATCTCTCCTTGGTCAAAGCTTACCACAAGTGGTGGCAGTGTCCATGCCTATAGAATTGTTTTTTTGTTTAGGCATTTCTTATTTCAGACATTAATCTGAAAGTGTTAAGTGAATCTATGTGTCAGATATCAGAAAAAAACATTCTGGGCCATATTTACAAGGAATTAACGCATCGCGATGTCGCAAGCCATTTGGCTGTGCCGCATTAATTCAGAAGCAAAGGGATGAGTCATATCTACAATTATGACGGATTCCTGTGCTGTCCCCTGTGCTGGTGCACAATTAGCTGGCATGCACCGAGTCAGGCATCCTTGCACCATGGTGCAAGGGTGTCTGCATCACGGGGATGATTGTTTTTGTGCAGGAAGGGACACAAGAGGTGATTTCCTCTTCCTATGTGTGCAGCAGAATGCAGCACACATAGAAAGAGGAAAAAAACTAGGAAAAATGAAAAACAAATCCTTGTTGCGCCTCCCTACGTCTCCCCATGAGAAGCGTAGCATTCTGACACATTTCCAGGTTTACGGTTTATTATGAATCTGGAAATACGACAGAAGCCACGGGTGTTGCGTGGGAACACCCACAGCAACAGCAATGACACTCCCCTTTCATGCAAAGTGTTGCGTGTAAAGGGGTTTTATTTAAAAGGACACGAAAAGCCTCGTAGGGTGGCTTTACGTGTACTTGTGAATATGGGGCAACAGGTTGCTCTGCTGATGCGTCACAAAAAGTGAGGCACCTGTGGCGTAAGGGGCTTGTAAATAAGCCCCATAGAGTTTTGCCTTATTGTTTCTCTAGAAGCAAGCCAGAATCGTGATTATGTTTTCCTTGAGGGAGGCAGGGTCCATAAGCTGGATGGGTATGGCCATAAGGTTTTTATTAAATAGGAATCTGAAACCATCACATTTGCGTGTTATAGAGGTTAAATTGGTAAAAGTGACATGTTCTATGTTGCGATCTCTAGTAGTAGTGTGTCCCTAGGGTCAGTTTTGGTCTGAATAATAGCTGTGAAGTGGATGAGGGAAGGGTTAGAATTGACGTGCTAGGTAATCAATGATAAATTGCTGTACATGAATCTGAGTACCATGGATAGAGTGAGATAGAGTGAAAGATCGCCAAATTCAAAGGTCTGTTGAGTGTTCAATACTAGAGGCTTGTTATAATTAATTGAAAATGGATTGTTGGGACACTGATACAGAAAAATTGGCAGTGTGGTGGAGTGTAGGTGATATATGTGTATGGGAAATTGATAAATTGGGAAGCGGCAGGGGAACCTAGTGGTTGGCAAATGGTAGTTCTGGGCTGCAAAAGTCACAGAAAAAGGCTTGCAGGGCTACTCAGAAAATGTAAATTACACTTGTGAGTAAATCTATATATTCTCGTACACTTTTGAATAACTTTACTACTGTTAGCTATTTGCAAACTCCAAGTGTAAAGGTACTCAAGAGTGTGGACATACACCTCTTCAACCCCTGGAAAAGGGGTGAAGCCTAATAAAAACTGCAAGTTACTACGAAAAAAAATAGAAAATGAGTAACATAAAATAAAACCCATAGGAAATAGTATTACATTAAATAAAAATATTTAATATACTTAAGACTATGATAAACTTTTTTAATGTTCCCTGTACTTTATCATGTGCATATCTCTGCCCCAACTGTGGAGTCTCCATATGGTAAAGAAAAGAGAACATAAAAATTCTTATTTGACTAAAAATATATATAAATTAATTTTGTATGTGTAACTACAGAAACAATGCCACAGCACTATTAATTTTCAATGAAATATCTAATTAATGTAACTATAATACATCAAAATTATTTTCCTAAATTTTAAATTAAAAGAATTGTTTCTCTTATGCATTAATTATCATTAAAAGTGATGTATAAAATTAATTAAACTTAACTTGATAATATGTTAATAAAATGTATTATATTAATTTTAAATGCTAGAAAGTTATTAATATATTTTATAATTAAATTAAAAATGTCTATTAGGGCCCTCATTTATGAAAAGTGACGCATCGCCGCGAGAAAACAGCGATGCGTCACTTTTCATTGTGCCCTCCTTGCGACACCAATTATGCGTCATATTTACAGTATGGCGCATCATGTCGCAAGGAGTAACAGATAACTCAGTATTTCTGACGTATCTGTAGGCACAAAAATGACTCATTGCTGGAGTGTATCACAAAAGTGATGCAACTGCAGCAATGGGTCATTACACATAGGCAAGTCCCATTTGAAATGTGCCTGCGTCAGTCTTACGCCTGCCATGACGAAGGTGTAAGATACTGACGCATTGAAGTCCTAGATGTGGCGCAGTGAAATCTTGTAGAATTCACTAAGTCACTTCTATGACCTTTTCTTGCGTCGGAACGCCCCCCCCCCCCAGCATACATTATACCTGGTGCAGGTATAATGTGACGGAGGGGTTTACAAAGTGACGCATTCACCTAGGTGCGTCACTTTGTAAATATGGCGCAACATGGCACATTTTTTACACCACTGGTGCAACACAAAAAGTGACGCACCGGCGGTGCAAAAGTGACGCAAGGGCCCATAAATAAGCCCCTATGTTTCTAAATTATTTTGAACATTCAAATATATTTATTTATATTTTGAACTATTTTAAATAATTTCATTTCATGCAATTGAACATGATTCCCTATGGGGATTATTTTAAGTCACAAACTCCAATATTTTGGAGGAAGGGTGCAATACCAGAGTCTTGGCCAGTTGGGGTGCTAGACTTACAACAAATATTTATATGGCAAGTGTAGTATTGCTGTACACTTTTTCCGACAGTCTGTTATTCAAAGATATTTAAGAGTTCTCAAAATCCAGACATATGGGGGGAGGAGGGGTGCTTCAGCAAGTAAGGGGAGAAGCCACACCTGTGCTCTCCAAGTTCAAAATGATGATCCAATTTATGAAAAGACAGAACTTGCAAGCATACCAAAGTAAAACGGCAAATTCCTCTGTGTCTTTGATCAGGACATTGTTTTTATTTATCTTCTTCAGTCCAAATAAACAAGCGTTTCGTCAGTCCACTGAATCTATAACCAGCGTGTGTTTTGTCAGGCGCAATACAGCCAAGACTTTCTCAAGGCTAGAAAATACAGAATCATACAATCATGGTGCCAACAAAGGTACTCCATAATGCAACTGACTCCACACCATAGCATGTCATATGAGGAAAGGATAAAACAAACACAACCAATGAGGACAAACCAGCAGCATCATGCTTGAGTAGGTAAGAAAACACTTAGGGGCCGATTACGATCTCGTTCGGAAAGCATTCCGACCGAATCGGTTCCGGTATGCTTTCCGAATGACTCAAATCGGGGAAGTCTGACTGAGCGATTTGGATGCATCTGTAGGCATCTCGATACGATTCGGTCAGACTCCCATTGACTTCAATGGGAGCCTGTGTTCCGAATGCGAACACAGGCTCCCATTGAAGAAAGGGGTGGCTGGGGAAAAACATGCACCCTCTGGCGAGCACCCCATGGTGCTTGCCACACTGTGCATCGTTGGAAGAGGGGACCCATGGGTACCTCAACGGGCCTGATTCAAAGGGCCCCGGCTGAAAGGGGGCCTGCTTCGGGCCCCCAAAGACTGATTCCGACAGACTTTTCGTTCCGGAGAAACCGATTTGTAACTGCTGACCAAATCGGTCATCGTACTCGCTCACTCGGAAACCGAGTCCATAGAGCTGTATGATTCGGTCCCGGAAAGGCTCTACCTGTCCAAATGCCTTTCAGAACTGATTCGGACAGCCTTTACGGTTTCCGGACATCATAATTGGTCGTTCAGAACTGCGAACGATTCGGTCGGAAACAAGGCTTCCGAATCGGATTCAGAAAGCCAAAATCCGATTCGGAGGCCTTCCGAACTAGATCGTAATCGACCTCTTAGAGCGTGTCACCTGAGAAAGAAAAAACACACAACCCATGTGCTCAAACTAACCGCATCAATCAAAATTGAAAGACAATATGAAGTATATATATATATATATATATATATATATATATATATATATATATATATATACATATATATATATATATGCATATATGTGCATATATATGTGTGTGTGTGTGTGGGTGAGTGTAATTGAGTAATTAAGGAGGTTATCTCTTCCCAACATTTATTGTTACAACCAAAGTGCCAAATCAATACAATAAGGTGTACCTTAGTATTTTTAGAAGGTCACACATCTCCTTCAATTAGTACACTGCAATCATAGAGTGAAACCAATACCCATTTATTAAGTTGGAAGTAAAAAAACACTTATTTGACTCTCTAGGAAGGTGAAGACCTTCAATCATCAGTATTAGTTAATATGTTTACCAAAAGAGATATCACACTCCGAATGAAAAAATTATATAAACGCAAAATTACTAAATAGATGAAAAACCAGTATCATATGACCAGTACAAAATTATACTATACAATGCCATTAATCCAATCAATCAATCAATCAGGAGTTTGTTAAAGCGCGACTACTCACCCGTAAGGGTCTCAAGGCGCTAGGGGTGGGGGGGGTTGGGGGGTGCAGGTTCCATTCCATCAAGGAGGGGGTCTGTCGAAGAGCCAGGTTTTGAGGTTTCTTGTGAAGATGGGGAGCGATGTTGTCTGTCTGAGGTGGAGCGGAAGGGCGTTCCATGCTTTGGCCGCGAGGAAGGAGAAGGAGCGGCCTCCCGATCTGGTCTTTCTGGTGCGGGGGACCACAGCGTAGGAAAGCTGGGCTGATCGTAGGGTCCTTTGGGGTGCGTGGAATTTGAGTCGGCTGTTCAGGTATGCTGGTCCGGTGCCGTGGAGGGCCTTGTGTGCGTGGGTGAGCATCTTAAAGGTGATTCTCGCCTCGACGGGGATCCAGTGGAGTGTGCGCAGGTGCTGGGAGATGTGGCAGTGTTTTGGCAGGTTGAGGACCAGCCTTGCGGCGGCGTTCTGGATGTTCTGTAGCTTGCGGATGAGGTTTTTGTTTATTCCGGCGTAGAGTGCGTTGCCGTAGTCGAGTCTGCTGGTGACCAGGGCGTGAGTGACTGTCTTTCGGTGTTCGAGGGGGATCCATTTGAAGGTCTTACGAAAGAGGCGGAGGGTGTGGAAGCAGGAAGATGAGACAGAGTTGATCTGGCGGTCCATTTTGAGCTCGGAGTCCAGGATGATTCCCAGGTTGCGTGCGTGGTCTGTGGGGGTTGGCGGGTTTCCGAGGGCGGTGGGCCACCAGGTGTCACTCCAGGCGTCGGGGTTTGGGCCCATGATGAGTACTTCTGTTTTGTTGGTGAGAGAGGGTCCTGAAAGTGTATGGTCTTTTTAAGTAATCGAAAAATATAGCCAGGTATGGGTAAAGTGTATAAGCTCTGCAGAGCAAAAATGCTGTCACAAGTAGGATATTACCATGCATAATTACAAGGGAGCGGCTGCAATGGAACGCTGACATGGATCCGAGACCATGAAGCGTTGTGCTAGCCTCAGCTCTAAGCTGGAGTAATTAACAACTTTTTTAGTTGCCATGTTGGCTGTAGTATCTATGGAAGTGCAGTTTGTGAACAGCTATGGGCTTACTCTTTGTGGGTGGGTGCATGTCCCATCCAAAACTACTCCTTAACTCCTAAACCCCACCACTCCTCCTTAACTCCTAAACCCCACCTTATTCCTCCCTAAACCCATACCACTTATTAGCCACTCCTCCAATCTCTACCAAATGTATTAATAAGGCCCTCATTTCAAGTTAGGCAGAATATGTGAGGTATTTACCACACCTGGTAAATAGCATTACCCTGAGTGAGGTATTTACCACGCGTGGTAAATACCTTCTATTCTGACTATTTCATTTGAAAAAGAGGCATTACACGAGGTATCAGTATTTAAACACTGAATTCTGCATGTTTTCCCTATTTAACTGACTTTTCCCCATATATTTCTAAAGGTTTGACCTGTTGTATTTATCAGGAGTAAACTGCAAGGGTGTGAAATTAAAAAGACAAAGGAAATGCAATTTAGGAGATGGGGTGGGACTGAGTAAAACTACCACATAGCTCAAAGTTAAGGTCTCCACACAAGGTCTTGGACGTAAAAGCATGTGACCTCCAATCAGGGCCGGCTTTTGCACTGGTGGCCTCCGGTGCGACAATCTATTCTGTGCTAAACACAGCGGCCCCACCTGAGGTCACTGCCTCCCCTCCAAGCCAGTCCCAGTGTGGCTGCACCAGTTGCACTGCCCTAAAGTCGGCCCTGACTCTAACTTAGAACTTTCAAAAAGGAAAAGCAATTAAGTTCTCTACCTTTCACTTAAGATACAAAGGTAAAAATAAGATGGTCTGTCTCTTACGGGTTCCAAGCAGAGAATGGCAGAGGCCCTATATGGAACCCTCCAAATTAACTTGTAGTGCACAGTGGGGAAAACAGAGGCGTGATGGCACTGAAAACTCCAGGAGCAATGGAGAGATCCAAGCTGGAGAAAAAGACTCACCAGAAGAACACCACAGGAGCTCCTTAGAGGAGAGAGGCACAACACAAGACCAAAAACCTCCACTAATGTGGGGAGCACAAAATGAATCACCCAAAAAAAGGTGTTGGAGTAGATACCAGTAAAAGAACTAAATGAACGTGGAAACACTTTACAACACGCAATGTTGCTAGGCATGAGTGAGTGTTCAGCATCTGTAGGCAAGGCTATTCTTACTAGTGTCTTGGAAGCCACAATGACCTGGTCTTCAACAATCGAACGGCCGAAGAGAAGCCCCAATTGGTATAGACATTTTGTATAATCCTGACTGAACGTCAACCCCCTCCCCCCCCCCCCGAAACTCTCCCCCTTCTACAGGGTGCAGGTTTGTTGAGAAATGGTTTATGAAAAGCAATGCAATATACAGGGGTATGCATGCCCAAATGAAGCAGGTTCCAATGATCATTCAGAAGGCCCATAGCCCGTCTAATTCACCGAATGCTGCACCTGATATCTCACTCTCCTTGTCTGTAATGTAGCCTAACCTTCAAATTCTGAAACCTCTCAAATAACACCGGAGGTGTAGTAGGTAGGAATTGGGTAGTTTGGCATCAGAAATATGAAAAAAAGGATAAACTCTCCACCAATAAAATAAAAAACAATTTCTCAACCTAGCGTGTGATTTGAAAAGAGCCTATTAAATGAGGGGTAATCTTGGAATGAAATCCTGGCAAAGACAAGAATCGACTAGGCAATCAAAGCCAGTATTCCTGCTAATACTTAGGACTAAGACTGGGACCTCTGGAATTATGTGGCAGGGGTGGACAAAATTATGCAGCAGGAAAAATCCAAATTATGTGACGTAATGCGGTTTATTTTGCGATTATAATACTTCATTAGGTTGTCATTTTTTACACATCCTAACACTGTCTGGGCAAAGGTTTTACATCATTAGTACCAGTTTAACAACCAAATACAGCGATAAGCAACTGAAAAGAGACAAAGTAGCCTTTGCATAAGGCCTTCCACTGTGTGGCAACATGTGTCACCGCAATTTTAGTACGTTTTGATCCAATGAGCTAAAACAATATTTTTGTTAAACTGTACCATTTGATGAATTATGAGGCAAAAGCAGCGAATGCATATGATGTGAAAAATGCCAAAGCCACAGAATCACATAATTCCGGTGGCCATGACTAAGGCTAACACTAATATGTCTGTCTAAAAAACGTTTATAATCTGCCTTTGCCTGAAGCAATATATGCATTATAGTATTAGCCTGAAGAGAAGAGCTTGAGAAGAGCAGACACAGAGGGCACCGAAGAATGGGCAATAGAATCTGGCAATAACTGAGGGTGAAATCCTTAAGAACAGAAAAACGGTAACTGTCCCAAAGAAGAATTTAAAGAGCTCTTATATGAAACTCTCCAAGCTGTAACCAAATGGACCCATCCTCCTGCTGATTTATGGTTTAACAGCGCAACTATGGTTCAGAGTTTGATTTAACCTCTCCCTCTGTCCATCAGTTTGTAGATGATTACCAGTAGATGTGAAATGAATAAATGTAAATGTTTTTGTACTTGTATAGCGCACAGCTACCCGTAGTGGGTTTCCGGGCGCTTGTACAAATACCGCAAGGGAACCCTTCCTGGCTTTCCCTGTGAAGTGTCCACTCCTGGGCACCCCCATGGTGCAGACCAGGCATCCCTCGCGTTGTGGGGGCCGTTGTGGAGACTAAGCAAGCTATTGCCCAGAGTTGCAGCGTGGGACCCATGATCAGAATAGGCACTGAGGCGAGAATATCCGGTCAGGGGAATTAATGAGCCCGAGACCCGCCGAAGCGGGAATTGAACCCTGGTTCCTGGCCAGAGCTCTGCATCGAGGTCTGCCTGTTCTAACCATTGAGCCACACTTCTCCACTCCACCTCAGTTTAAGCATGTAATAATTAAGCTGGGTAGATCACAGACGTGCACCACTTCAGCCAAAAATATCATGCTGAGACTCTGTAAGCAATTTTTCAAAACATATAAAATTAGCATACTTTGTGAAATAGTCCACTAACACAAGTATCACCGTTTCCTTGCTAGAAAGAAGTATGCCTATAATGAAATACATGTCAATTATTTTCAATAGGTGTTGGATGTACGCAAAGGACATGAA
This sequence comes from Lissotriton helveticus, assembly GCF_964261635.1. Lineage (NCBI taxonomy): Eukaryota > Metazoa > Chordata > Amphibia > Caudata > Salamandridae > Lissotriton > Lissotriton helveticus. Next base: position 372,549,452 of record NC_136065.1, read on the forward strand.
GGGCCAGGTGGTCTTACATCTGAGCTCTTAATATGTGCACAATTTTAGCATTTCTTCATATATTCATTGACATACTGATAAAGGGAAGGCTAATGAAACGTGTCTCTAAACAAGTTCATAAGTTTTACTTTCAACAAAATATCCTACCACTGAAGGATCATTCCACAAGTGTAAACCTCTACCTCTTATTAAACACTCTGGAATCTAGATCTTTCCTTAATAGTACAACAATGAATCACATCCCACAGATTGTTTCCTCCACCCACTGTATTTCCTGATCCTTCTTCTGGACTTCGAATTGTGGCAAAAACATAATTTACATTAAAATAAGTTGTATTCTGAAGGGTGAGGATTCTTTGTACATCTTGTATTATTCTCTCTGATCCCACGTGTGAGAAGTTGGCCTGATATGCAGTGCTCACTATTCTAGTGATCACTATGTATCAGTCCAAACAACCCTTATTGATGATTGGTTGTAAGTCAACCTTATAGACCAGCTATCCTAGTAGCATGGATACGAGCAGTCTAAGGCTAAGACTCTAGAGGGCGTGTTAAGCCAGCTGTTTTACCATCACATTACCCCTTGAACACCAAGTGAAAGGACACCACACAAGTTGTTATGAAAATAAACAGATATTTATTTATAACAAGTCTACCCTGAACTCTTTATGAGTCAGGGAGCTAAGCACACAACAAAACTCTTACGAAAATACTTTAAGTCGCACAATTTACACAAATGCCCTAGGGGCACGAAAAACCATATACACAATAAGTGGAATGCGAACTTGCTAGCAGGTAAGTAGTACTTTTCTAGACTCAGAAATCGCTAGGCCTACAATTCTAAACACTGGGATTAGATGCATTAGGCCTGTGGACGTCGTGTGCAGAGTGGGAACTCTCACGCGTAAGGCGGCAAAAAAGTCTATGGAGGCTAGCAGTTGCAAAGTTACTGTTCTCGGGCGAACCCGACTAGGTGGGTCGAAAACGGGGGTGGATCCGAACACTTAGGGTGTTGGACTATGCTGAAGCACCGGAGTACTTGGTTTACCTAGCCCAGGGGCTGCGGCTGCATAGGGTTGAAGTTGCGTCGGAAACCCACGTTGAAGAACCAGGAGCCTGAAGAAAGAGTTGCTGGCAGGCGGCCAGTGAAGAGAGTTCGTGGAGATCCAAGCCTGGATCAGGGAAGAAGAAACCTGTAAGCAGAGGGGACCAAGTTCTGAATCACTAGCCAGTGATTTGAGTGGGCACCAGGATGGCACCGGACGAAGTCACCTCAGCCAGGTGAGTGGGCGCTGCTGGGCTCTGCAGTCTCTCGGACCAGGAGGCGTTGTCGGCGACCAGGATGGAGGTGCGAGCTGTCCCACGAAGGTTCTTGCTGTCGACGTCGCTGGACCCAGGATTGGGCAACAAGTCTTGGCAAATGCAAGGCCCACGCGGTGGACCTAAAATGGCATCTTGAGTGGACCAGGAGGGTCCAGGGTGCTCCTCTGTTGGAGGGGAGCAAGGGCTAGTCTGGAGCAACCAGACCAGCAGTAGTTGTCGTCGTGGAGCGTCGTGAGGGGGCCACTAGCCAACGGGCAAGCGACCTGGACAACGCGGTTGGCAGCAAAGAGCAGAAGGGCCCCACGCAGATCTCGTGGATGCAGGGGGGCTGAACTTCGGTGCTGGAGCTGCTCAGGGTCGGGGCTTCTCTTACCCCAAAGCACTCAGTCGAGGGTCACTCGGGAGTCGTGCTGGACAAGCGTCGTGCAGTTCTGAAGATGGCCGGTCCCTCGAGGTCTCGTCGCACCCACGGATCACAGCTGGGCTGATGATGTAGGTTGAGGTCAGAGGTGCCAGGGAAGCCGGTTCTCGTTGTGCTGGAGCAGTCTTGATCCGAAGGAGAGACTGGCAACAAACCGCGATGCTTGGTTGGTGCCTGCTGCTGCAGGGTGACTACTCCTTAGTCACAAGGGAGAATCTTGGGAAGAAGTCTTGAGTTCCTTTCGTGGAAAGTAGTTTCAGGATTCAAAGATGATCTGCTCTGGAAGGGGGCCAGTTCCTACCTTTATCCTGCAAAAAGGGGCTGGCACGCGACTAAGTCCTGCCCTATGGGTGGGACTAGGAGGGGGGTGGTTACACCCCTCTCCTTTGGCGGGCTTTCCCCAGGCCAGGGGCTGGAGTGCCCCTGGGACTGGTTTCAGCCGGCCTATGCACAGTGAGCACCGGGGTGCCACTTGCAGTCACCTTCCTCTAAAGCCCTGCCTACCTAGGATACACAAAATCCTGTCTGGGACGGTGCTGGCACCGCCCCTGACAGGAAACCCTTTGTCCTTGCCACCTGCTCTGGGAGGACTCCCAGCAGCAGGAGGGCAGACTTGTGTCTCGGTGGCAGCATCTATTTTGTGGAGCTAAGGCTATGTCTGATTTTAACCGGGGTTACAGGTTACATACATGTCGTGTCCCTCTAGAAGGGTGGAATGCTAACCCCGTCGCCAGAATTGGCGAGGGGTTAGTATTCCAATTCGTATGACACCTTACTCGACATGTTTTGATAAAGCGATACCAGAGTTGGCATATAACCGCGAGGATTATAATGCCCTTAAGAGTATATGGTATGCGATATCATGGAAACGGCTAAGGGATGGATCCCGAAAGCCGCAGACAGGCTCAGCTCATGCCAGAGCACTATCTCACACGATTCCAAGCACTCTGCCTTCAGGATTGTTAAGGCCTGCCATAGGAGTGACTGATAGGAGTTCTGTGTGTCCATTTTAGGGTTAGATATAGGAATACTATATCTAAAGCAAAGGGTGATTACACCACCTTGCCCCTGCTGTCGTGCAGCCAGTTGTGTCAGAGTTGGATGGCCAGCCAGGGGTGGCATAATACATGCTGCAGCCCCTGGTAGGCCCTGGGCACACCTATGCCCTGGGTACCTAAGGTACACTGTACAGGGACTGATAAGGTGACTCAGTATCCAATTAGATATGTACCTAAGGTACATGGAATCCATTTTACAGAGAGAGCAGTAGGCCTGGGGTCCTGAATAGCAGGGCCCTAGGTCAACTAAGTCAGAAAACCAGCAAAACACCAGGCAAAAGTTGGGGGCAACCATAGTCAGGGATCTACCTTCCTACACCACGTATTTAGGCAAGCCATTTGCCTTGTCTTTTTTCCTGAAATTGTTAACAGGTAATGACATAGTGAAACTCGGAGAAGAACAACATATATCTACCATGGCTGGTGTTGAAGCCGGTTTCAGAATGGAACGAACACGGCAATACCTCACGAAGCACAATGTTGTTAGATGCAGGTGAGTGAGTGTACCACGTGCCTAGAAAAGAACAGTCTTTATTGGTGCCCTGGAAGCACACTGTTTCAGACTCTGGGTTGAAATCTGCAGGCTGTATACCCCAGTGGGGTACAGCAATTTAAAAAAGGTTTGAAAGTCACAGTTTTATGTGATAAACCACATATGGAGAAATTTGTGATCTATGGTGTGAGAAGTTAGCCTGGCATATGATGTCCACTAGTTCTAGTGGGCACCTTGCACCAGTCTAATCGACCCTTATTGATGGCGGTTGTAAAGTCAACCTTATAGAAAGCTATCCTAGTGGTAGCATGAACCAGCAGTCTTCAGGCTAAGACTTCAGTAGGCGAGTTAAGCAAGTTGTTTTACCATATATAATCCCTTGGATATACCAAACGAAAGGACACCACACAAGGTATATATCAAATATATATGTATTTAATCTAAACATAACCCCTCTGCACTCTTTGTGAGGTCAGAGGTAAAAATACAATACAAGTCACACAGTTAATATACGATAAGTTGCACAGTATATGTTATGCCCTAGGGGCCTCGCAAACCATATACTAAGAAAGTGGTATAAGTACCACGTGGGAGTTAGAAAGCAGGCCTGGGGCTCGTAAAAGTTACAATTATACAATTTAAGGACACTTACGGATGGACTAGGACGGAAGCCTTTTAGACTTAGACACTAGGAGGGCCAATACCCTCGAGACTACCAGTGTACTTGTGTTACCTCACCCACGGAAGCCGGGTGCATAGGTGTCTTTTGATGTCGGGTTTTGTCGTCGTTTTCTATGGAGAGCTGCAAAGAAGTGCTGCAGGCGACCAGAGGAAAAGTGCCCGGTGGATCCAAGGGTGGATCGAAGATGTGAAGAACCTGAAAGCAGAGGGGACAGAGTCTGGGTCACTAGCCAGTGACTAGGAAGGTACCAGGAAGGAGCCAGGCGATGTCGGGGGCTTGAAGGTGAAGAAGGTGAGTTTGTCTCTTCAGCCACGAGGTCCAGGAGGCATCGACGATGACCAGGTGCTGGATTCAAGCTGTCCCATAATGGATCTAGATGACTGCAGTGTTGGTATCCGGATTGGACCCAACAAGCCTTGGCAACCGCAACCCACGCAGAATGTCGAGATTGGCTCTGTTGCAAACCAGCAAGGTCTGTGGCGCTTCTCCTTTTCAGGGAAGCTGGAGCAAGCCTGGAGTAACCAGAACTGCCAAGTAAATTCAAGATGGCGTCTTCAGGGGGCTCACTAGCCAACGGGCAAGGAACCAGGAAGATGTGTCGAGCTCAAATGCAAAGGCGGGGCCCACGGGACACTCGCGGAGTGTGGGGGCCTGGACTTCGGTGCAAATAGTGCTCGGGCTGGGGCTTCTCGTATCCCAATGCACAACTTACTGAGGCTTCAGGAAAGGAGTGCAGGTAGCAAAATGCAGGATGTCCAAGATGTCCAGTCCCACGTCTCTCGTGTTTGCCACGGGTCTCAGCTTTGCTGTGGATGTGGATCGGGGTCAGAGAAGTCTGGTAGTCTAGTTTTGAGTCACAGAGTCTTCAGGTTCCAACGGGAGCCTTGAAACTGCTGACCAGTGAAGTTGCTGTTGGTGCCTGTTTGCACAGGGTGGTCACTCCTTGACCACAAGGGAGATGTCTTCCGTCTTCCAGTCAGAATGGAATGTCGAAGGTCCAAGATATGTCTTTCAAAGATTCGTCCAGGATAATCTAAAGTCCTGGGGACACAGCTCCTATACTTATGCTGGAAATGGGGGCTGGATTACCTGACTAGGTCCCTCCTAAGGGTGGACCTGAGAAGGGGGTGGTTACACCCCTTTCCCTTTGTCCAGTTTCACGCCAGAGCAGGGCTGGAGTGCCCCAGCAACTGGTTTGAATCGGGCTATGCACGGAGCACCTTGTGTACCCCAGGCAGTGTCTAGATGCATTTACTGAATGCAGCCCTCCCTGCCCCAATACACCAAACCCCTGTCTGGGGAGGTGCTGGCACCTCCCCGGACAGGAAACCTATTGTCCAGGCCTCCCCGGCCGGAGTTTCATCCAGCAACAGGAGGTCAGACTCGTGTCTGTGGCAGCAGCATCTATTTTGTGATGCTGAGGCTCTGTTTAACTTTAACCGGGTAAAGCAGTAACTTACATGTCTTTTCCCTCTAGAAGTGTGGAATGCTACCCTGCCACCAGAATTGTTGGGGGGGTAGTATTCCAAAGTGTTTGACACCTTACACGACATGTTTTGATAAAGCCAAACCAAAGTTAGCATTAACCGCGAGGATTATAATGAACTTAAGAGTATATGATGAGGCTATATCATAGAACAGCTATAAGGAGATGGTTCAGAAAGCTGCAGAGGGGCTCAGTTCATGCTAGAGCACCCTCTCACATAAAACCAAGCACTCTGCCTCCAGGATTGTCGAGGCCTACCATATGAGTGGCTTATAGGTGTATATATGTGTCTATATATAAAGGTAGATATAGGTATACTATATCTAAGGAAGGGGTGATTACACCACCTTACCCAGGCTGTGTGAAGAGACCTATGGTGTCAGTTTGGAAGGCAAACCAGGGGTGGCACAATACATGCTGCAGCCCCTGGTAGGCCTAGGGTGCACCTATGCCCTGTGTACCTATGGTACACTATACAGGGGCTCGCAAGGGTGACCCAGTAACCAATCTGGTATGTACCTAAAATACATGGGGTCCATTTTATAGAGAAAGCAGATAGTCTGGGGCCCTGAATAGAAGGATCCCAGGCCAACTAAGTCGAAAACCAGCAAAACACCAGGAGAAAAGTTGGGGTAACCATATAGTCAGATTCCACCTTCCTACATATGGGTACTGGTTGATGTATTTGGGGGCAGAAATCTGCAACTTCGCACACTGAGGTACAAGTCATCAGAATTTTCCTTGGTTAGCTTGATGTTCTGGCAGAATGTACTGATTTACCTGCTCAGTGCCTCCATCAGACTTGTGATTTATCAAACTGTCAATTTGGAAAATCCACTATTTCTCATGTGGTTATGGTTAATATGACCTATGCAGGCTGTTCTCAAAAGTTTTGGGTGAACAAGGAAATACAGGGCTGCGATGTTTATTTTTATTTGCTGCATTTCCAGGCTGTCTTCATTTACTTCGAGCCCTTGTGAGAATGGTGATCAGCATGCCATGGGGCGGAGGTCAGGAAGTGTGCTGAAAGGGTCAAAAAGGTTGCTAAAAACAAAAGACATTTATGTATTTTTATTTTTTGCCCCATTTCAGTTCCTGACCTATGTGAGGATTTCTCAAGAATGTATTTAACCAACATCCTGCTAACAGCAAGAGTACCACAATAAGTGCTTCGAAACCCATTAAATATCACTGAGTTAAGAAATGGCTGTATTTATTATGATGCATAAACATCAATAATTTTCAAAGCGCCTTTCTCACTTCTCCAATTCTTCAGAGAAAAGGTCAGGGAACAGGGATGTTGAGCCATCTGCCCATACCTTCATGTCATATCCCTGAAACTGCTCCTAGAAGGTTGAATTGACTGGCAGCCTTGCATGCTCCTCACCTTTGTACCTTTTTCCTTTTCACTCTCTGCTATCTTTCATTTCCCACTACTTTTATTCCTCTTAATTGTTGTTGGAGATGTATTAAGTTTTGCTGTTTGAGGTGTTCAGCCAGTGTGAATCTAGGGTAATGCAACCTCACCAACAGGGTAGTGCCGATTGTTATTCAATCCTTACTTTGCGGCTGGAACTGCACATTACCGTTTCTATGCATGTTTTATTTGGCAGGTACGATTACATAGCATGCTTTCAGTACGCATGCTACTTATATGCAGATACTGGTACTTCGCAGATAGGTTTCTTCGCAGGCTTACCACTTCATTTTTTTGATTTTGAGGTGCTTCCGTTTACAAATAACGCCATGCGACTCTGACAACAGGAAGCATAAGAAGAGAGGAACCATGCTTGAAGGTGCAGAGAGAGACCACGAGGGGAGAGGGGTAAGTGGGGCTGTGTCGTTTTTAGGGTCGTGCAGGGGGTAGACTAGTGTTGGGGTCGTGAAGAGTAGTGTATGGGAGTAGGACAGGACTGGGGGAAGGGTGGGTCATGCAGGGTGTAGTGATTTAGGTTTTAGGGTAGTGTTGTGTAGTGTAGAGTAGTGTATTTGGGTTTTGGGTAGTGTCGAGGGTCGAGAAGGATAGTGTATGGGAGTAGGGACAGGACTGAGGGAAAGCGAGGGTTGTGCAGTGGATAGTGATTTAGGGTTTAGGGTAGTGCTGTGGTGTTTGTGTAGTGTAGGGTAGTGTCAGGGGGGACAAGGAGGGTAGTGTTTGAGTGTAGGGTGCGGAATGGGGGAAGGGGAGGGTCGTGCAGGGGGTAGTGATTTAGTGTTTAGGGTAGTGGTGTGGTGTTTGTGTAGTGTAGGGTAGGGTTTTAGGGTTTAGGGTAGTGTCGGGGGGTCGTGCAGAGTAGTGTAAGATTGTAGGGACAGGACTGGGGGAAGGGGGAAGGATGAGTAGGGGGTAGTGTTTTAGGGTTTAGGGTAGTGTAGTGTTGTATGAGTTGTGTAGGGTACTGTAGTGTTTGAGGGTTAGGGTAGTGTTTTGAATCTGATTATTGAGAAAGTGTAGAAATAGTGGTAATTGTTACAATTTAGTTAGAAAAGACATTGTATTTATATTATAAAGACATTTTCAAAAATGTACATATTGATATATACGTGGAATGTACGATTTGTAAAATAAGAACTAATAAAAAAATGAATTTTAAAAAAAGAACTTTTTTATGATTAGGACAAATAATTTTTTGAATGGGTGAAGGGCATAATAAATATGAGTAATGAAAAAAAGCGAGTCTTTTTTATTAAAAAAAGGTATTCCTTAAAAAATAAAAATAAATAGTTTTTTAAAAATCCTCCCCCACCCTAAACCCCTATTAACATGTCATCCCGTAACAGTACATATGTTACGATTACTGTTTAAATTTTAGTTATTACGTGACCAAAGCGCATATAAGTGGTATGCGTATTAAAATACAGCGGTGAAAGGGCATATTTAATTATTTTTAATGTATTTGCTTCCTAAAAGCATGCGCAGTACAATATTGCGAAGTCATGGTTTTTGTGAAGTAAAAACATCGCAGTAAAATCATGCGTAGTAATGGTCTGCTAAGTAACGTCATAGATTTGCGCCGATTAGATCTAGCTGAAATAGATCACCGGCTGTCCTGAATGTGAGAATGGTGTTCTTGGGGAGCAGCGGGCACAAGCCTTAGTTTCCTCGCTCCAGTCTATCTTGCCCCTGACACCCTAGCCTGCTTTAAGTGCCTGTTCCTACTTAGGCTCTCACTTTTGCAATCAGTGCTAGAGTCTTCCTTCTGCTTCGTCCGTCCCCACGCCCTGACACACAGGAGCTTTTCTCCTTTATGTGGTGTAACCGGCATCCCTCAGTGACCTCCGTGATCCCACACTGCAGTAACTCTCGGTGGGACTCATTGGTCCGAGGTGTACTGCTAGTGGATTACACAGAAGCAAGACACATGTGGCTCATGTTCAACCGAAAAGCACCATCAGCCACTTCCATATTTCTCACTAGCTAGATAGGAGTGTCTTGGTGTGGACTGTTTGTGCTCTGAGTTTGTCTTTGGACTCTCTTTGGGTGTTAACGAAGGATGATTGAGTTCTGGCATGGCCTCTGGATCCCAGAGCTATCTTTGAGGGATGACTGAGCCCTGGCATGGACTTTGGATTCAGAAGTAACCCTGGGCGTAGGACTACGCTATGCTCGCGTAGTTTGTGCAACTACGCGCTACGCGAATTGCACGTAGCACAGTGCAAAAACACGTAGCGGGCATATTTTGCTTGCTCGTGGTCCTCAACGTCAAGTTGGTGACCGCGAGCGAGCAAAATGACATCCCGGCGAGACTTTTTCCTCATTCGCGATCAGCAACATCAAGTTGCCGATCGCGAGCGTGGAAAATAAACCTCCCGATCGAGATTCTCAACGCGTGGAGGTCAGGTTTCTCATTGCGAGTGGTCGCGTATGCTCCTGATGAGAAACTACAAGTCCGCGTTGAGAAAACTGCCGCTCGAGTACAAATCTACTCGAGTGGCAGAAAAATGCCGCTTGCACTGAGCAAGATGCCGTTTGCAATGATTTCACAGTGCGGACAAGCATCCGGCACTGTGCAATCAGTGCGAACAGCATTTTCTCTACCGCAATACGCCGTTCGCGTTGCTTGCGTAGTGCGAAGTGAACTTTGCGTAGCTACGTGTAACTACACGAACTACGCCCAGGGTTATTAAGGAGTGTCTTTAAGGGATGATTGAGCCCTGGCTTGGTCTCCTGATTCCAGGGGTGTCTTTGAAGAATGGTTGGTCCCTGGAATGGTCTCTGGATTCCAGGACGGATTCAAGGGATGCGTGGGCTCTCAGGCTGTGTTCATACTTAGATCTTTAGAGTGCAAGTTTGTCCCACGTAAGAGTATCTGCTAGACATGGCATTCTCCAACTAAACAAACAAGGTTGTGGGCGGAGGCCAACTCCCCCATCACTGGGAGACACCATACCTTCCTCTTAAGTATTAGGATTTATTTTTATTTTATTTGAATTATTTTTATTTAATGCGATTTTATATAGTGCAAACTTTACCCGAAGGTCTCAGAGCGCTTTACATAAGAACCAGTTGCAAAACATAAGGACTAAGGATTACATGAGTCACATAAAAGATACAAACAGAAAAAAATTGCAAATGTAAAAGATGTAAAGTCACACAAAGAAGAGACTAGTGATTAGAGTTATCTCTCTATACAAAGGGAAGGGCTACAAATGGATATTCTCTAAGAGTCACATAGGAATGGTAGAGAGTACAAAGGTCTACTGCATATACTAGTGATTAGAGTTATCTCTATATACATAGGGAGGGGATACGAATGGATATACTCCAAGAGTCACATAGGAATGGTAGAGAGTACAAAGGTCTACTGAATATACTAGTGATTAGAGTTATTTCTATATACATAGGGAAGGGATACAAATGGATATACTCTAAGAGCCACATAAGAGTGGTGGAGAGTACAAAAGACTACTGCATATACTAGTGATTAGAGTTATCTCTATATACAGAAAAACAGAGTTCCATTAAGTTGGGTCGGAGGGGGGATGCAGTCACAGCACCAAGGGAGGGTGGGAGGGATACATGGGTATGGGGGAAAGGCAAATCAGAAAAGGGAAGAAACATTTGAGGATCGTAAAGGGGGAAACGAGGGAAGAGGGTTAAAGGTCGAGGGAATGGGCAAGATGGCGGGTCAGGGTCCAGAGAAAAGCGGCCGAGAGCAGCAGCAAAATGGGGCCAGGACAAAAGAAAAAGTAAAGAAGTCCAGGAGAGTCCTTGGCGGGACAGGCTGCTCTCAGTTACTTGGCTACTTGATGCCCTCTCCCCCTGTAAGGACGCTGAGGGTGAAGTACCCGTTGGGGATATTCTCAGACATGTTTCTGAAATTTCCCTAGGTCCCTCCACAGATCTGTCAACAGCCCAAGGAAAAACTATTTCATTAATCGAGCGTGCAAACACACTATCTTACCAAAACACCGAAGAGATTGCAAAGGGCATTGTACAGAGGGAATTCTGTGCCCCCGTTTTGTCTCCCTTAAAGCACTTGGTACAAGCATGCGATAGCTGCAACATGGTTGTTATCATGCACAACATAAAACCACTTCTCACCCATGCTCAAGAAAAAAACAACACCTTTGTAACCACACACCCACAGGAGTAGTAAACGCTATACAAATGCTACAATAAAGTTCTTTGTGATTCCCAATCAGCAACATTCACAGAAACCCTGCTTTAAAAGTCTTATTGGCTAATTTTGGACGAGTCACCAGTTTTTTGGTGATGCTGGAAAGTCGAGCACTGCCTCCCTGCACCCCTCCAATGGGCTTCGAGTCAAGAGAGAGACATTCGCCTTTCTCACTTACACATCAGCTCCTATTGTGGAGTCGGTGATGTTTTATCTAGTTTGCAGTAGGGTCACAAGAGCTGCTTCAGAGTGATGTTATATTGTTTTAGTGGGAAAACGGGAGTTTTATATCTAAAAGTAAAGATGTTTTACTCCGGAAGAATGGAATTTGGCTGCTCGTATGTGACAAAGTCTGAAGCTGCCTATTTGACAACGATCGGAAACCAAAGATGACTTGCAGACCACAAAGGGGCTGTGGTTTTGCAGTACACAGTAGAACATGCAGAATTATTTGAAAGAAGCGCATTTTGTTTCTAAAAGTTGCTACTTGAATCTTCGAACCCTATCTGACTGAAAGGTCGGAGCCTCTGAAAGACTGGTAGGGCTGGGGCCGAGTCAGACGCACGACAGGTGCAGTGTGATATAGAACTGACTCTTTCCCTGCTGTAAGACATTCAAGGGAGCCCCATATCTTTCGCCCTATTTCTCTATAGGTCTGTCACTCCCTCTAACCACCCCCTCTCCATACACGCACACACCAATTTCTGTCCCTAATTAGCCAGTGGTGTTAATTGCTTTTCAACACACCTGTGGTCATGGCTGTTTTGGGAGCCCTTTCACCCCCAGATGGGTCTTCAATCTCTTCAGCTGCAGCTGATAACTGGGACTCACTTTTGAGTTATTTTATTTCATTCCAGCAATGTGGCAAGCAGCTGCACTCCAGCAAAGTCTCATCTTTCTCCTCCAGCCAGGCAGAGTCCTCCCCTAACCTCTCAACCCCTCGGTTTCATTACAAACGCTCTGGTTTTGGCACCACTTCAGACTCGCGCCCCTGTCCCTTGGCGGGAGGGGAACCAGCTGCGGCCTCCTCACGGCCTGGGAAAATACTTGCCTTCCTCAGAACATGGTCTGATGTGTCGACTTTTCCCTAAGTCTCCTGAAACCTGAGTGGCCGCCCGGTTTCCCCCTTTTTTTTCTCTGAAATGTTTTTTTGTACGTTAATAATTCACGAGGTCTCTGGAGAGGTGAAGCCTCCGGAGTCATTGGAAAACATCTAGGGCGTGCTCAGCCATGATACACGTTGAGGGTCGGCTGGCACTGAAAGAAAATGGAGGAATTTCTCGACAGCCAGGTTCATCGGAAAAGACTAATGGACCAGTCCAATATCTACCACAAACTGACATATGACTGACTCATCTCTCGACCTCAAAACCCGCAGGAAGATTGGCCTGTTGAGAAATAGCTCAATTTGCCGCCAAATCATTCCCTGATGTCGGGACAGGATTCTGGTATCAAGGGTCAAGGGGCCCTGCACCCCTTGATCCGGACGCGCAATCCAGGCTCAACCGGGAGAATGGGACAGGTCTCGCGAGGGAAGTGATGCCTTCGATGCGCCCACGTGCCACTTAGGAGGAACTACTGTCCACGCTGCTGTTCGGCATCCCTGAAACTGATTTCCCTCACAAATGAGCTTAACGCGCATCAGCACGGTGAAAATCGGACTGTAAAACAATCAATTATGTATTTATTTTAAGCGCGCGCCGCCAGGATGCGGTCTAAGTGCGCAGCACTCAAAGGACAACAATACAACGCCGCAAAAAAGAAGCGCGGGCAATCAAAGCTGATAATAATAATAATAAACAGGGGTTGACAAGGTGTAAAAAACATTTTGGGATATCCAGGAGACTCGAGGAAGAAAAGCTGTGAAGGAAGGACTTTGGTTTTTTTTAATCTCATAACATGGTACTCAGGCACAGGGAGTCACATTAATTTAGTAAGGATCATGGAAATTGGTCAGGTATGGAACACTCGGCTGGAACCCACGACTTCCAGTTATGCAGCCTACACCTTAACCACTAGATAAAGTCTTTCCTCACTTTTTTTTAGGAGAAGGCTACACTGTCTGCTACTCTGAACGCTCAGAGCAAAATATAAGCTTTTCATTGGTTCGTGTGTCCAAGATGGATTACGTTTTTTATGTAGGTGAGGACGGGAATTCTTTAAAGCGCTTTTCTGATGAAGGGCAGGCAGGGATAAGACTGCATTGCGACTGACCCCCAGGGGCATATTATCAAGAGACATATCGCCACTTTTTCAGCACATGGCGCCGAAAAAGCGTTGATTTTTTAACTCACCATTTACAAGGACTCACTAACAAGCTTTAGCGCGAGTTTCCTTGAGTTAGCTGCCTTTTTCTTTCTACTTTGCATGTCAGCAATATTTATCGCTAATGACATGCAAAGTAGGCGTTCCTCACCTAATCCTCATGGAATCCGTCGCCAACACAACATCGCCCTATTATCAATGCGGGTCAAGCGATAACAAAGGCCGCGCTAACCGCGGTTATCGCCGAAATGTAACGCCTGCTTCAAACTTGACTAAGCTATATTCACAATGGGAGGGAGATTGTCAGGCTGAGTCCGCACTTGCTGATTAGCAAGCTTTACAATAGCGCAGTGAAAATAGCACTGGTTTTCTCGCACTATTGCTGGTTTACGCTGCTTTCGCTGGATTTTGCATCGCCTCTGAGATAAGCGTTGATAATAACCCGCTACCTCGGCGATGACATCCAGCGATAATAGGCAAAAGAAAAAAAGTGCTAAGAGCGCTCTGCGATGTTTATCTCAGCTTGTTGATAATATGCCCCTCAGTTTCTTTCAATGTCCCTAAGTCCTTACCTTGGTTGCGGTTGATGGCCATTTTAAAGAGCTTGAAATGGAGTATTCCCAGAAGCAGAAGGTTCTGCAAACACCTCAGAACAATAACAAGGCTTATGCAGATGGTGAGCACATTATAGACGCTCATGGTATGAGAATGTCTTTCATAACGTCCAGGCAGTTGCACAAATTTGACAAGTTTCAGTATTTGAAAGTTGGCTGAAGTTTCCCAAAACTGCCTGTATCTCTTTAATCGTAGTGGAAACTTTGTTCCATCTCCCATATGACCATTTCCTGGATGAGGATCTTGTTCGGTGGAGCATGCTGGATCAGAGAATTGCAGATAAGTAGGTGCTTGGACGATGCCAGGCACAGGACAGGCAGGAGGTCCAGGTGGTTATATTCGTGTGGTGGCAGTGACAAGTGGCATGGCGGACAAGCTGGGAAATCCTCTTCTGGGGCGGGTCACAGAGCAAGGATCTGGGCAACTGCTAACTGGTACTATCTCCCTGTTGCCTTAAGCGGTGCTTTGGACCAAAAGGGACCGTTGTCACTGCCGTAAAGTGCTGTTAGCCATGCACCCCACTAAAAAAAAATTCTAAATCTGCGCACTTTGTGAAGCTCCCCCAGTTTTAATACAAAACACTCGTGGTTGCAAATCCTCGGACATTACAACTTCTCACACCATTAATGTCTTTGTTCTTCTCATATTTGAAAAAGAAGACTTACAACAAGATCTCTTGCTCTCTTCCTCTCCCATGGCCAATGTCCTCAACTTTTATATGTTTTGTGTTCATCCAGTGGCAGGAAAGCATGGCACTCCTGATGGTGCAAGTAGTAGAACAAAATTAAGCACTAGCTCCTTTCAACTTTAGTGTCCAGTGCTTTCTTTCCAGCCCTGTGGCCTTCATCCTTTTCTTATTATTAACATTGATGTGTCTCTGATGTGGTGGGAACACAAGGTCCACAATGGCAGATATTTCCTTTACAAATACCACCCGTTAACAATAGAATCATGGAGTAACGGCACAGTGGGGCTATTTTCTAATTTATATGAGGGATTTCTGTACAATCACAACCCTATGTTCTCCCCAGCTGACTCCATCTTGAATATCTCACTCTAATGTGCTAGGGCTGCATGCTTAAACACATTATACCCAGGGCCACTGGAATTATGTGGTAGTGGAGCACCAAATTATGCTGCAGCGTTGACTAAATTATTCGGCAAAAAAGGCAAATTATGCAGCATATGCAGCACATTTTTTGACACTATTACTTCATTATTTTTTCATTTTTGCACATGTTAAAAATGTCTGGGAAAATACTTCACCTTATTAGTACCAGTTTAACAATCAAATACAGAAAAAAACCTGGAATGACCAGTTAACCTTTGCAAAGGTCCTTCTACTGTGCACAAACCCACATTGCCATGTTTTTTAGTAACGTTTGATCCATTTGAGCTGTACATTTTGTTTTGCTAAATCTTCAGATCATTCAGCAGAAGATGGATTATGGGGCAAATAGGGCCAATCCATAATTATGTGAAAAAAGCAGTAGAATAACATAATTCCAGTTGCCCTGCTTATAGCCAGACTTATTGGCTATGCCAATGCTTGTTATGCTTTGCTATGGTAAGCCCTAAGCCATCTTCAGCTTCCGAGAGTTAAGGTTTTTCTAATACTGACTGCCTTACTCATGTCTGGACTAAGCTGTACTCTTCTTAAGACATCTAACTTAAGAAACACTCATGCCAACTGTTGTTTTAGGTTTTTCAGTGTAAGCTAGGTTTGTATGGTTTTAATACAAATGCTGTAAATTCTTATCTGGAACTGTACATTCTGATGTCATGCCATGTTCTGGAATGGATAGTAATTATCTAAGCAAATAGCCTGATGTAACAAAGAATTTAACCCATTATGGGTCTACGAGGAAAGCATCATTACATAAGGACCAAAATTCTTCAAGCCTTTTGTAGAGCCTAAGAATTTGAAATGGATCTTTTCCTGTAATGGAATTTGCCCACAACTGCAGAAAGTCTTGTTCTGTTTTTTTTGGGCACACATTAAGTTTCAGGGGGCTCTGATTTCAGGTACTTCACTGTTTATTTAGATCTCAGGTGGTTCGAAAAGTATCCTGTTGAGAGTCCTGGGCGCCTATTTGTTGGTGCCAGATAAGTACACTGGTTCCCAACAGGCTGTGAGTTCGCCAATGCTCCAACTCAGGGTACCCAAGCACTGGTGCTTCTGACCCATAGTTTGTGCATCAACGCTGTCTTAGGGAAGCCAAAATCAGGAGGTAACCCACGAAGACCTGTCCTGATAGAAGACTTGGCCGACGCTGCAAGATGGAACATTTGAAAAGTGTGACCCACAAAAATGTTGTTCATTAATATTCTGAAGGGGCTGACAGCAGACCATGAGTGAGCCAGGAGCAGAACATTGCTGGCCTCTTTCAATGCCTACAGCTGCAGATCTGGGATATAGGCAGCTCATTATGTGCTAAGAACCTGTTCAGCTGTTATCACCTTAAAGGCACTATCCTGGCAGAGGTTCCTGGCTGACAGCCACTTTCCAAACCCAAAAAAGAGTTGTGTCTGTGTTTCCTAATAATGTATGTTCAGTTTTTATCTAGTGAAAACTAGTCTTGTGCACTCAAAAACTCCTTAAATAAAAAGAAATACATATATAGAGGGGGTTTCAATCAGCCCTCTTCAACCAGTGACTAGGTAAATTGCCACTCATATTTTGCTTGTGCTCATCACTGCACGTAGCATAGGACAATAGGTCAACCCGCATCAGCCATTGGCAATCTCTTACATTAAGTTATGGCACTTTGCCTGATCACTTTTGCACATCCACCTAAAAAGTAGTGTACCTCAGTGCTGGAGGTTTTAGGACAATCTCTCATTTCAGTTTTTACTTTTTTAACTTTTAATGTTTTTTATTACTTTATATATATGTTTGGAAAATAAATAGAATGATTAAGGCAACATTTGCCAAGACCAGACTGCGCCCTGCCTACACTTTTTTAGGTCTTCAATTAGCCAAGATCTTTGACCCTGTCTTCAGGCAGGTCGCTCCCCACGCCGCGCAGCTCCACCTGACTGCGCCTGTGATCCTGTGCTCCCGCTGCTGACTCGTTCAGTGGGTGTTCGAGGCCCACCTCCACCCGCAGGCTACCAACTGCGCCTCATCCCTGGTGGCCAGTGGGCCTTAGTTTTGTTGTTGCCACTTGTTTTGTGCCCCCAGTACCCTCTTGTGACCCCAGTTGTACTGTGACCGCTTGCATTTGTGACCGTATTGCCTCTGTTTTCAGCTGTTTCCCTGTTGCCTTGCCTTAGGCTTGTTTTTTCCTTCCTGCCCGTTCCCGCTCCCTCCCCCCTCCCAGCTGCTCCTCCCTCTCACCTCCCCTTCTTATGGCGGCCGCGCCGCTGGCGCGCCAAAGGCAAGCCCGTCTGCGCCCGTCCGTGCCTGGACCGCGCCCAGCGGCAGAACCCCTGGGCTCCGAATCCGCCACAACACCAGACTGCACTACGACTCCAGCACCCTCCATGCACTCAATCCCGGACGAGATCACTCCTGCTACTGGGCCACCCTGAAGCGCACCCAAGGGCCCTTTACCTGCCGTAACTGCAGCTTCACCAGCATCCGGCCCGCCAAACCATCAACCAGAGAACCCAACCACCTCCGATGCATCCTCCTCAACACCCGCTCCGCTCGCAAGCACGCTATCGAACTCTGGGACCTCCTAGACTCAACCACCCCCGATGTCGCCTTCCTGACGGAGACCTGGCTGAACGCCACCTCGGCACCAGACATCGCCATAGCCATCCCAGAAGGCTACAAGATCTCCCGCAGAGACCGCACCAACGGAGTGGGAGGGAGAATCACCATCATCCACAAGGACACCCTCAGAGTCTCGATCAACACCGACGACACCCTCACCACCACCGAGCACATGCACTTCCAGATCCACACCGACCCCAACACCACCCTCAGAGGAACACTCGTCTACAGACCACCCGGACCCCGACCACAGTTGAGCGACTCCATCACCAACCTCTTCAGCACCCACGCCCTTGCCTCCACGGACTACATCCTCCTCGGGGACTTGAACTTCCACCTCGAGAACAACAACGACGCCAACTCCACCGCCCTGATCGACAACCTCGCCAACCTCGGACTCAAACAGCTTGTGATGACATCCACCCACGCCGCTGGACACACACCGGACCCCATCTTCTTCGCAAGTCCCCACGTCTCCTTCAATCACACCACCGAAGCCCACTGGACAGACCACAGATGCGTCCACTTCACCTTCAGGAAACCCACCACACACCACCGCACCCAACAGATGCCACGCCGCTGCTGGGGCAAGGTCACTGAGGACCAACTGACCACCACCCTCGCCCTGGGACCACCCATTGACCCCACCGACCCCGACACCGCCGCCATCAACCTCAAACAGTGGATCAACGACTGCACCGACACCCTCGCCCCACTCAAGACCTCCGCCACCAATCACACCAACAAGAAAGCCGCATGGTTCACCAAAGACCTCCGGACCTCCAAGCGCACCTGTCAGAAGCTGGAGAAGAGCTGGCTCTGCGACCGAACACCAGACAGCTACACAGCCCACAAGAACGCCACCCGCACACACCACCAACTCATCAGGACCGCCAAGAGGACCGCCTTCAAGGACCCCCTAGACAGCAACGCACACAACAGCAAAGAGCTCTTCAACATCGTGAAAGAACTCTCCAACCCCAGCTCCAACACCAATGACATTCCACCATCACAAGACCTGTGCAACTCACTGGCCACCTTCTTTCACCGCAAGATCACCGACATCCACAACAGCTTCAACACCCCCACATCCACTGCCGAGACCTCCACCCCTGTGACCACCACCCACACCAGTCGCCTGACCGCCTGGTCCAACGTCAGCGACGAATACACCATCAAGACCATGAACTCCATCCACTCCGGATCCCCATCTGACCCATGCCCTCACCACGTTTTCAACAAAGCCAGCACAGCCATCGCACCCCATCTCCGGAAAACAATCAACATCTCCTTCGAGACAGCAACCTTCCCAGAGAGCTGGAAGCACGCCGAGATCAACGCCCTACTGAAGAAACCCAAGGCGCACCCCAACGACCTCAAGAACTTCCGGCCCATCTCCCTGCTCCCTTTCCCGGCGAAAGTCATGGAGAAGATCGTCAACAGACAGCTGACCCGCTACCTCGAAGACAACAACATCCTGGACCCATCCCAGTCCGGCTTCCGCAGCAACCACAGCACCGAGACCGACCTCATCGCCGCCACCGACGACATCAGGATCCTTATGGACAAAGGAGAAACAGCCGCCCTCATCCTTCTGGACCTATCAGCAGCCTTCAACACGGTCTGCCACCACGCCCTAACAGCACGCCTCCATGACGCCGTAATCCAAGAGAAGGCCCTGGCCTGGACCACACCCTTCCTCTCCGGCAGAACCCAGAGCGTCCGCCTCCCACCCTTCGGCTCCTAGACCACCGAGATCATCTGCGGCGTTCCACAGAGATCATCCCTCAGCCTGACGCTGTTCAATATCTACATGTCACCACTCGCCCACGTCGCACGACAACATAGCCTCAACATCATCTCCTACGCCGACGACACCCAGCTGATCATATCCCTCGCCGAAGACCCCCACACTGCCAAAGCCAACCTCCACAGAGGAATGAAGGCCATCGTCAAATGGATGAAGGACAGCAGGCTGAAGCTGAATTCAGACAAGACGGAGGTCCTCATCCTCGGCCCCACCCCCTCAGCCTGGGACGACTCCTGGTGGCCAACATCGTTAGGAAAAGCCCCAGAACCCACCAACCACCCGCGCAACCTGGGGGTCATCCTCGACTCCGCCCTCTCCATGACCAAGCAGGTCAACGCCGTCTCCGCTTCCTGCTTCAACACCCTCCGAATGCTCCGCAGGGTCTTCAAATGGATCCCCTCCGGCACGAGAAAAACCGTCACCCAGGCCCTCGGCACCAGCAAACTGGACTACGGGAACGCCCTCTACGCAGGAACAACAACCAAGCTCCTGAGGCGGCTGCAACGTATCCAGAACGCCTCGGCACGACTGATCCTCGACGTCCCCCGACACAGCCACATCACACCCCACCTGAGAGGCCTGCATTGGCTCCCCATCAACAACAGGATCACCTTCAAACTCCTCATCCACGCACACAAAGCCCTACACAATGCCGGACCAGCATACCTCAATGACCGACTCAGCTTCTACACCCCCACCCGCAGCCTCTGCTCTGCCAACCTCGCCCTCGCCACAGTTCCATGGTTCCGGAAAACCACTGCCGGCGGCAGAACCTTTTCTTACCTCGCGGCCAAGACCTGGAACACTCTCCCTACCAGCCTACGACAGACCCAGGACCTGCTGGCCTTCAGAAGACTTCTCAAGACCTGGCTTTTCGATCCGTAGCAGCCCAGTAGCAGCCCCTCCTCCTCCCCCCACCCAGTGCCTTGAGACCCTCACGGGTATTGTTGCGTGCTTTACAAATGAAATGATTGATTGTCCTAAAATGAAATTAATAATCTACTTACTTAAATGGGTTTCAGACAACCCTCTACAACCATTGGCCTAGTTTTGTGCCTTTCACATTTTGCTTGCCCCCACTACAGCATACAGCATGGGACAATAGGTCAGACACTTCAGCCATTGGATAACTTCACTTTAAGTGAAGGCATTCTGCCCTTTTTCAAGGAGCACGTCCATAAAGTAGTTTCCTTAAGTGCAAGGACTACTATGCTATGAGTGGTTTTTGACACCCAAAAATAATTTTGTTATAGCCAATGTATTGTTTTAGAGTGATGAGGGCCTGGCATTTACCCAACATTGAAGTTTTGCAAAACACCATAACAAAACTAAAACAATCATTGACAAAGCAAACAAGATTGGTGGCTAGGAAGGAAGTCCTCTTTATGGGCTGTATTGTTAGCGTAGTTTTGTTCTGTTTAAACTCTAATTCATGCTACTAAGATATGATGGATGGTTAATGCCCATGTGCCAGATTACTGCAAAACATGAAAATCATAGATCCAAATCCAGGGCCTTTGGTTTAGACTTTTGAGCGTAAAATCTACTGAGTAATAAATCCAATGGAATATATATAGCATACCAGTATCACATGCAAACGTGTTCTTTTAAACTTTCCCAAAACCATAAATCCCATTTTCATGGTGTTCTTTATCTTTGGCTTGCCTTCCCTCGTTACCACCCACCCAAAAAAACACTACTCTGAGGACTTTTGTCACCCTTCTCTGTATCATACTTACAACTTGGGGACAAGGAACCATCTGCTTTTTCCTGCTTTGTTTTTATTTTTGACAGTGACAGATGGCCCATGTCCCGACAGGCCCAGTGCATACACTGTTAAGTCTTAAATGTAACTTTATTTAATATTTACTGGCATCATGCGTAAGCAAATATTCCATTTGTTGGACATCGCATTTAATATTTACATACTTTTTGTCACTTATCGCTTATTTATTGGTGCTCCTAGATGGTGGACATTAGGAGATTTTCCGATTTTTCTTTGGCAATATCACTCTTCAGTGACTGTGTAAATGTAACTGATAATCGGAATATTTCCACAAATTTAGCATTTGGTGGTGAAAAGGCAGATGCAGCTTGTTGCCGGTGATAAGATGCACAGGTTTTGCACACTGTGATGTGGAATTATAGCATTTCTGGTGCAGTCAAATCATATCACACCAAATATCAAAACCATAGTCGCAGAACAGAAGTACACATAGCGCACATTAGGCCAATTTTTACCTCTCTCCAAGGTTATCCGAATGAGGACCATTGCCTTTAGGGTTATTCTTTGCCCTCACATTAGGACCTAAGAAAGCAAGGATACCTACTCTAGCCATTTTTCTATTTTTGTGAACACACGCCCTGCTCAGCCTGATCTGGCTGGACTTGTGGCTTAGCGCTGTGTGAGCCCTCGGTGCGCCTTGGCACCAGCCCTCTCACTTCCTGAGATGACAAAGAACTTCACAGTGTGCATCTTCGTGCTTCATACGGTACTGGCAAGTCTCAGGTATCAGTTTTCAAATATCTGCTTTGAAACCTGCCATGAAATCGATTGGTCGCCCCTACACCCTGCTGTGATGTCATAGCTGTGTGCTACTATATCACCGACACATGAGCTGTGCACTGACATGTTTAGAGAACTATCTGCGAGTGTCAGAAGCACATCTCCTGTGTAATAAATCAAGTAAATAGTACCAAGAATGTAGTTAAATGGAGTAGTAATATGAAAAAAATGAAAGGATAACCTTTCCTTGCATATTTCCAGTCTTGGGTTGTGTAATGTTTATCTAAAGGCTGCAAAAATTGTGTCTCATTGATATAGTGTAATAGCCACGGGCACCTTTGACATCATAACAAGAAGAGGTGATGGGGGGATTGCATGCACAAGTCTCAGCCACTGGCAGCCCAGGGCTGCATTTCATTCAATCCTATGTGTTCTGCCCACTGCTCCACTATTTGTTGTTTTAACGTGATACCGTCATATCACACTGGGGTTTTATGATGGATTCTTAATGAGGGATGGGCATTATTATGCTGCTTTTGGACAAGTTAATTTTTCTCACTTGAAAATTTACTCATCTGCCATTTATCACAAATAGAATCATCTTATATTTTGTTTTAATCTGATTTAGACTTGTAAATTGCTTCTGTTTTAATGATTATATTTTGCCTTGAATTGGTTCCTTTTTCGAAAAAAAGTTTTAAAATTATACATCAATTCGTTTTGCCCTAAATGTGTTATTTTTTTAAAGACTATCGATTGTTGTCATACATTTTTATTTTTATTTTTCTCAATTGGGTTTGTTTTTATATTTGTTTAAAGCATATTTCTGAGGCACAATTGGAGGTGATTCTTTACTTTTTGAGTTCAAATACAAATGTTGCCCAAAATCCGCCACATTCCTCAAACATTTGCCCATCCCTCTTGTTCGCTGTTTTCATGTGGCGTGATTGCAGTGAGGACACTTGGATGGACACTCAAGGTCTATGCAGGGAGCTGATGCTGTTCCCATTAACACTTGCTGCGTGTATCATGTATCTGTTTACATAATTTAGGGCACTGCGAGTTCTTTCCCATTGTGTTGTTCCTGTTCTGAGACTCCTTGCATCTGTTCCTGTCAATAACGCCTGCGGGACCAGAGGAAAGGCTCTGTGGTTCACTTTGGCCCAACTTGCCTTCCAGTCGTATCACGTTCTCCTCACATCGACTCATGCCTGTGTTTGGGACATCCTCCCCCACCCACGTTGCCCTGGCATGCCATAGCTTTCCTCTAAGCTCGCTCGCATGGGAAATGCACATCTGGCACAAACCTGGGATCCGGAGCCTCCCCCAGTCCACTGGCAGGGTCCGGGAGGCCTTGGCATTGGGACACATGGAATTTGCTGCAGAGTTTCCTTCGATTTCCCTCTTTGTCCTAGCCAAAGTCAGCGGGCCGACCGCCTGCAGAGCTAACACGGTTATGGTATGGTCGCAGGGGATTCCCTGGCCAGACAAAGGAGGCTGGCAAGGATTACTAGAGAGGTGGATCTAGTGGATCTCTCCTCCCACAGGGGAGATGAGTAGATCACTCTACTCTAGGGTAGGGCACTCCAACCAAAGCAGACCACATCTCCATGTATGTATACAGTTTATGTGTGGTTATGTGTCTACAAATTTATATATTTTAATCTCACTGAAGAAAAAAAGCATATTACCGATCTCCCCTAACCTCCCCAAACAACTCCTCAATGACTCATACCAGTCCTCTTTAAAAATATCCCCTTACTCCTGTCTCAGACTTATCTCAAACCTCTTTTACTACTATCAATACACACAAAACCCTTTCTAAACTCTTCACTCCCCTATCCATCCTTTATTCTATTCATCTAACAGGCTCAGATGCCCGCCACTTCCACCACGTCCAATAAAATATATTTCCAGAGGTGGCTCATCTGCTAAGCTGGAGGAGCGTAGCCCCACAGCTTTTCAGCAGTGTAAAAAATGAAAAATAAAACGGTAATTACTCGATGTTATTCTCATTTTAAATGTCCTTGCTGAAGCCAGTTTTGGGGCAGGGCTTGGCTGTCGTCACAGCCAGCAGGGGGAGGAGTTGTATGGGCACTTAAGTGCGCATGACGGTTTGGCCGGAAGTGAGCACTTAGCATGTTCTATACTGGGCTGAAATGCACAGGCTGAGTGGAGAACATGTCCAGAATCCCAGTCCCAATCTGAGCACCTAACAACGGTGCTCAGACCAATCACGACGCTGCTGTCATGGTGACAGCAGTCTATTAAAGGGGAGTGATTCAATTTAGGACTCGAGAGGCTGGAATCATAAATACATTGTAACATAAGGGTACCTCTCGAACCATAGATCAATGGTTATTTTGTCGATGGAGTGCTACGGAAGTTATCTCCACATATGAACACTTAATAAACTGCAGTTATTTATAGAATCTGGAAGAAAAAAATGAATCGCATTTCCCCTTTCAAGCAGTGATGTGTAAAGCTCATGGAATCATTTATTCAAAACAACAGATGAGTTGCCTGTATCGAACATTTATCTCATGAGAAAGGCATCTACATGGAACAGTAACATACAAAATTACGTTTAAATCAAGGACAGTACATTCATCAAGACGAAACACCAATGGAATAGTCACAAAACAAATCGTATGAACATTCTACAATAATGACATTTTTAACTTTATCTACAGGAAAACATCACAAGAAAGAGGGACAAACTATACAATAGATGTAACCTATTGGCCTGCTTGCTACTTATTCGGTATAATAAATCACATGTGTCCGAATTTTACTTAGAATCGGGCCTATTGTTGGTATTCTCGATTTTACACTACTGAGGGGTCCTGAGTGAGGTCAGCGGAAGGGTGATAATGTTCTTGACTCAGCCCAGTGAGTTAAGCTTGAATGTTCAGTGATTTTTCGCAGTGAATTTCAAAATGGTGACTCGACCTCAAAAGATGTGTGCCTTCGTTGTTGGACCTGGGACACAATCTCAAATGAAGGTCTTCCTCAGGGCTGGGGGCTTGTGAAGGACACTACAATAATACAATGTGGTACATACATGTTAATTAGTATGTCTTCTGCGGCATTCACAGTACATAACAGTGAGTGGTTATTCCCATCAAATTTACACTTCTGGGTAGATCTGGTGAGTAGAATGTAGATTCTCTAAATGACGTGTTAGGAGAATGTGAATTTTATGAAAGACACGCAGACAAGCATTATGCATGCAACGCTTACTTGCCCCTCACTGCAGCATTTAGAAGCGTTACATGACATAATCAAATCTAGAACTAGAACACATAACAATCCCCAAACATTCCAAGCCTTCCTCTTTTTGGGCTGCCCCCAAACATCTCTCCTGAAACAGCTGCTTTTACTACCTCTGTTTCTTCTCCCTGAAGTCGAAAATATTGTCATGTCGTCGGCCTACTGCCCACCTGGCGGGGAAAAACAATCTTTTTGTTAAAACGTCATCAATAAAGGCATCCTAACTGTTGCACCTGGCCCATTTTGCAGGTTTATCTCCAAACTTTTTGTCCTCCTCCTCCTATTTTTCTGACCTTCTTTTTTGCTGGTTCTAGGACTCTGGACACTTTACCACTGCTGACCAGTGCTAAAGTGCATGTACTCTGTGTCTAAAATGTCTAAAATGTAATGGAATATGTTTCTCAATGATTGCCATATCTATCTGATTTACTGTGAACTACATGTGCCCAGGGCCTGTAGATCAAATGCTACTAGTGGGCCTGCAGCACTGAGTGTGCCACCCACATGAGTAGTCCTTCAAACCTATCTCAGGCCTGCCACTGCAGAGCCTGTATGGGCAGTTTAAACTACTTGCCCGGCCAAAACCTTCCCATTAACTACATGTAAGGCATCCCTAAGAAAGGCCCTGGGCAGGGTGCAAATTATTTGAAAGGTTGGGCATGTACTTTTTGAGGTGTGCTCTGCATGTCCTGATGGGCCATCACCAGGCTGACTGGTATTCCTGAGCTAGAGATGTGAGAGGAGTTGACACTCGCACCTGAATAGGGCTGTGCCTATCCCTTCATAAAGAGCTGCCTACTCCCTTTTAGTGTGTCTGGAGCCAGGGCGAGGAAGATCAGAGTCCTGTGCACTACAAAGACCTTTCATTGGAGTCTACCGACTTCAAAGGCTAAAATGGGTATAAGTACAGGACCTCTGAGACCATATACTTGGAACACTTCTGGACTGTGGACATTGTGCCAAGAAGAAGAGCTGTTGGGCTGCCAGGAGGGACTGCCACTTTCCTGCTTGCTTTGCTGTGTTGGTCTGCTGCCTGCTGCTTCTGTCTTGGGAGTGAGAGGACTGGACTTTGCTCTCTGCATCCTGCTTTCTAAGGTTCTTCAAGGGCTTGAGTTGAGCTTGCCTCCGGTTGGAAGTCTCAGGGCCATCAAAGACTTCACCTGCAGCACCTGAACTTTTCTACCGAGAACCCTACACTGCCAACGGATGCCAATAAAGTTGTTCTCTAATTAGTTCTTCATGCAAATACTTTTAAAGCCTGCCAGTGCGTATCGTCCAAAAGAAAATGAACTTCTTCAGGGCAAGAATGCAGTGAAATTAATACATGTCATCTAATCCCATAGTCAGGAATGAAACACTGATCACTAGAAGACAATAATGTAAATGTAAATGTAAATGTAAATGTAAATGTATTTCAATTTATATAGCGCACGAATCACCCAGGGGTCTCAAGGCGCTTGCTTAGGGAACCCGTCCTGGTATTCCCCTGTGAGATACCCCGGCAGGGTATCCACAAGGTGAAAGCCAGGCATCCCGCCGCGAGGGGCCGTAGTGGAGATTAAGCAAGCTATTGCCCAGAGTCGCAGAGTGTGACCCCGTGAGTCGAGTAGGCACCGGAGCGAGAATTGTCGAGTCCGTGGAATTTTGAGCCCGAGACCCGCCGAGGCGGGGAATCGAACCCTGGTCCACGGCCAATCTCAGCTTCCAGGTCTGCCGCCTCTAACCACTGAGCCATGCTTCTCCATAATATCCAAGAAACACCATCCAAAAAATTTACGCAACTGTAAGAAACAAGGATGAGTGGTTTTCCACCTTAAAATGGGTTTGGTAAATGTGAATGCATGAATTCCAAATCCGCACTATAGGTAGGGCATGTACGCTCTATACAGGGCACTGCGATGGGTGCCGATGCGAGCAAACGGGAGCAATCCTGCTGGTCTACTGCGTGTGCTAGATGTGTGCTAGACGTGCCCTTTTTATCTCTCTTCTAGTTGTACCACAGCTTCCTTCTCCAACATAGAGCGCATCTTCGTTTTTACCAAGCATTTCTCCTCCTCTGAAAAATGTAACTCTCTTAGCTCCTGGACTTGCATGTGGGTCACAATAAAAACCCATACGTCCATGGACTTCCTTGCAGGAGTGCTATGCCAATTTCCACTACTTTACCATGGGCCTCCACAACCATATCTAAGATTCTAACCAGCGGGCCGAAATTGTGTAATAATTTATCTTGGTACAGCTGTAGTGCCCTTTCAATAACTTTTCTAGGTTTGTGACTAAGACGGAACAAGAAACTAATCAGGTCACAATCCAATTCAGACGTTGAGCAAGCCTCCTTCTTAACCACAGACAGTAGCGGCACCTGGTGGGAGTGCTGCCGACTGGTGAGGTGGGGCGGGGGAGGGGCAGGGTGGGTAGTAAACCACGGAATACGGCCGAACGGAGGTAAGGACATCAATAAATAAAACAAATTACATTGTGCACGCTGCAGCGCAATTTGGCGTTGCAGCATGCGCAATGTAATTCATTTTATTTATTTATTTATTTATTTATGTATGTATGTACTTACCTCCGTTCGGCCCTATTCTGTGGTTTACTACCCCCCACCCTGCCCCTCTCCACCGCCCGCAGCACTCTCACCAGGAGCCGCTACTGACCACAGGCCAGGAACATTCCTCCTCAAACTGCTCTCATCACTCTTTCTAGCGGGCTGCAGGTTAATAATTCTATTTATACACCAACATGGTCAACAGACCACCATTCCTTACATCTTGGATGACAGATGAATCCTGGGGAAAACATTTCTTCCCCTTTTGGGTATCAATACATTTTACTGTAAGTTCCTTATATAAATCCAAATCCCAACTGTCCCCCTTAAATAGGTCCAAAACATACTCTGCATCAAATCTGTCCTCGTTATCCTAAATTACGGGGCATTCCTTGTCAAACTTCCTCTGAGACTACTGTGTGCCTTTATGGACATCTTTTCAAATGTTTGCATATATGCATGCACTTACAACCTATCTTCTCTGCTCTCCTGTCCGCCTCACCAAGGGACCAGAACGTCTCGCCTAGAATTTCATCCATTTATATGCTTACTGCTAAAATTAGACTTAACGGCTTCACTCATGGTGTCCTAAGCCTTCTTTTGAAATATATGTGTCAGACTGTCATTGTGTACCTGCTCATTAGATATTGATTCATCCTCTCAGCCATTTTTTAAAACTAACATCTTACACAAATTGCCCTACAAAACAAAAATCTCTAGTCCCCCTTTTGTTTATAACTGACAAGGTGACATCCAGTGTGAGGCTACGATATAACGCATGTCCGTGCTACGGCAGATCAATTACTACTCCCTTTCAAACGCAGCCCAAACCAAAATGGCAGCCGGATAAGGTGGAATTGTAGACTCCTGAAGTCCCTTCCTTAGAGGCTCTGTCAACAGCCTCTCTTCACATAAAAGATCTCGGAAGCAGTACAAACGCTCACTCGCACTCCAACTACCATCTCGATCTCCTTCCAAGTAGTGCATGCTGTGTCCTAATAGAAACATCAACACAGCAATTGCTGTGGCACGTACACCAGTTTGAGCGCAAGATGTCTGTTTTGAAAATAATTAATCTATTAAGAAACTCGCAATTTTAAAAGTGCCACATATTTTTAAATTATAATGGCATGTAAATCTCGCTAAAACGAACGCTCTCTAACATTGTTAAACCTAAACGAAATGTACGATCCTTTATTTCTTTACTTTCTATTATGCACCACAGACACAAATGAAAAATAAAAACACTCAACCACCTGCAAACATCTGAAGTCTCCATAAACTGGAAACAAACAAAATATGAAAGATACATATGCACTCAAACCTACAACCTATATAAAAGAAAAGAATACTTAGCAGTCTGGGAGCAGCAAACGAGAGGAAGGATTGGAATCACGCAATAGATCACCTCATTGACCGAGGACAGATACAATGAGTGGGTTACTTCAACCACATTTATACCATGGAGTGTCCTGAAAGCGGATCTAGTGTGTGGTCACATCATCACTTTTAAGCCACTAGGTGGACGCGTGGAGTAGGATCCTGCTATCATGTATACATTGCATGTGGATCCTGTAAATGTGTTACTTCAACACATTTACACCATGGTGTGTCCAGAAAGGATTACTGGAAGGTGGACCTAGTGAGTGGTTACTTCATCACATTTACAACACTGGGAAGCTTCAACCGAATAGTACCCTCCAATCGCTAATATACTGCATGTGGATCCAATGAGTGAGTTACTTTCACCACATTTACACCATGGTTTGGCCTGGAAGGTGGATCCGGTGAGTGGTTAATTCATCGTATTTAGACTGCTGGGTGGGTCCAGTGAGTAGGATCAAACAATTACAAAGTATACTGAGTGTAGGTCCAGTGACTGGGTTACTTCCACTACATTTACTTTATTTATTTTATTTATTTTCAGAGTTTTGTATAGCGCAAACTAGATCCTTGACAGATATCAGAGCGGTTCACATACATATGAGAAGAGGACAATAAGAGGGAGACTGACATAAGGAAATTTGTGCAGGGTAGATGATGCATACAGAGTAATACAAGGGGGAGACAAACAGGCGAACTGAGTTAGCAGAGTTTATGTTCATGTGAATTTAGCCAGGAGGATCGCTTTGACTTCTTTTTTGAAGGACGCCGAGGATGAGATAAGTCTGGTTTCTGAGGGGAGGGCGTTCCAGATCCTGGGGGCCATCCCTGAGAAGGAGCACTTGTATGTCTTTTTCTTGTGGAATCTTTGTGGTTTCAAAAGGAGAGTTTCTGCGCTTCTTGTGGCTCTAGAGCCTCCGGAAATTGTCAATTTCTGGGAGATGTAACTGGGCGAGCTGTGGTGTAAAGCCTTGTGAGTAATGCAGGCGATTTTCATATGTATTCTAGCTTCTAATGGAAGCCAATTCAGGGATTTTAAGTCAGGAGAGATGTGAGAACGTTTTTTTGATCCAGTTATGAGCCTTGCTGCAGCATTGATAGAGGCTCTTTATGGAGCAGTTGTTGAAAGGGGAGGCCACAGAGGGCGGTACTTCCATAGTCAATCCTAGGGATAACTAGCGCTTGGACTGCAGTTCTGAAATCGTTGGGTGGGAGGAAGGGTTTCAGTTTCCTCAAGGTATTAATTTGGAAATTTGCTCCCTTGGTTGCATTACTGATGTGTCGTTGAATATTCAGATTGGAGTTGAGGGTGATACCTAAGGATTTAGCTGAGTCTACAATGGTAGGTTGGACGTTGAGTGCAGTGAGGTGTTTCAGCCAATCCTTGGCGATGGGGATTTTGGAAGGGGGTGCGATTAAGAGGAATTCTGTTTTTAGAGCATTGAGTTTCAGATGGTTCTCAGCCAGCCAGGTCTGTGTGTCCTTGAGTGTAGAGTTGAGTAGTTTGATGTCTTCAGGGGATTGTAGTTTGAGGTAGAGTTGGGTATCATCTGCATACATGTGGAATTGCACCTTAGATGCATGAAACAGTGTGGTGAGTGGCTCCATGATTAGGTTGAACAGGGTCGGGGATAGGGAGGAACCTTGTGGGACACCAAGAGTAACTGGTACGGGTGTGGACATGGTGTTGTTAGCTTTGAATTTCTGGGTCCGGTTCTGTAGGAAGGAGGTAAACCATTTGAGTACAGACCCAGAGATACCCATTCTGAGTTTCAGCAGGTCGATTAAGTTCTCGTGTTTGACCGTGTCGAACGCAGATGAGAGGTCGAGTAGGATGAGAAGGCATGTACCATTTTGGTCTAGAATTTGGAGTGCGTCATCAATTATGTGTGTCATGGCTGATTCAGTGCTGTGGCCTGCACGGAAGCCGGATTGATGTCGGTTGAGGAGGTCGTAATGATCGATGTGTTTTGTCAGTTGGAGGTGCATACATTTCTCTAACAGTTTGGCTAAGGTAGGGATGTTGGAGATGGGGCGATAGTTATTGAGGTCGGTAGGGTCCGCTGTGGGTTTCTTTTGTATAGGCGATACTTGTCCAATTTTGAGGGAGTCCGGGATAGATCCTTGTTGGAGGGAGCTATTAATGATTTTGGTCCAAAGCGGGAGAAGCCATGGGGTGAGGTCCTTTACGGCGTTTGCAGGTAGAGGGTCAGAGAGGTGATTGGAGGGCTTCAGAGTACTGAGGATCTTGCCTATGGATTCTTCCCTGTAGGTATCGAAGGATGCCCAAGTAGCATTATTTTTTAGTGTGATGGATGTTTTACAGAGGGGGTTGGAGTATAGGTTTAGGTCAGCGAGGAGATCCTTCTTGATGTCTGTGTTTAGATTGAAGTAGGTTGCAAATTCTTCACAGGATGGTAGCGTGCTGGTTGAGTTATGTGTTCGCTGTGGCTCATCTTTGGATTGTCTTTTGATTAGATCGAATAGTTTTTTTGGTCGGTTTTTTGCTAGGTTTAGTTGATGGCTAAAGAAGTCCGCTTTCGATCTTTTGATTTTCCTGAAATAAGCATTTCTTTTTTTCCTTAGAGTAGTGAGATGTATAGCTGATGGGGCGGTTCTCCAGTTACGTTCTGCTAGTCTCATGTCTTGTCTATCATTGTTAAGTAGACATTCGTACCAAGGCTTTGAGCTTCTGGAGGAGACTCTCTTTAGCTGAAGGGGGGCAACTTTGTTGACTAATGTAGCCATTGAGTTGAGGTAGTGATCGGTGAGAGCCTGGATATCGTCGTTGCCGATTGGGGGTATGAGTAGATTGTAGCTAGGAGAGGGAGCCGAGATAGGATTGAGGTTCCTCAAGTCTCTTTTCCAGATCTTGGGTTTGGTGGGTTGGGCTGGGTAGAGTTTCACCTGCTCATTGATGAAAAATGTGATAATGTGGTGGTCGGACCAGTCACAAGGTTGGATTGAATCGAGTTGGATGACGTCACCTTTGGAGATAATGAGGTCCAGGATAGAACCTTTGTCATGGGTGGGGCTGTTGCAGAATTGTGTGAGGTCTAAAGTGTTAAGGAAGTTGTTGAGACAATTAACCACCGAATCGTTTTGGTCATTCCAGTGAAGGTTGAAGTCGCCAAGGAAAATGTGTGTGTTTTTTCGGCCCGAGTTAGTTGTGATCAAGTCCATGAGGTGTTTAGCGAAGGTGAGGTTGTCCCCTGGTGGGTGGTAAATAATATGTAGAGAGCATACTGGGTTGCCCTCACTGTTGAAGTCAAGGCAGAGATGTTCACAGGAGGAGAATATGGGGGAAATGGCTCTGGTTACTGAGAGGTTACTATGATGAATACATGCTATTCCACCTCCTGTCCTGCCAGCCCTGTCTAATCTGATGATGTGGTAATTGGGGGGAACTAGAATGTCGAGGAGGGGGGAGGAGGATGCTGTTAGCCAGGTTTCAGTGAGTATGGTAAGGTTTAGGTCATGTGCGATAATGAGGTCGGCTATGTCAGAGGCGTGTCTGGGGGCAGATCTGCAGTTAAGTAGAGTGCATTTGAGCTGGGGGGTAGAGAGGGAGGCGGAGGGGTCCAGAGTGAGGGTGACTTTCTTCAGATTGTTAGAGATGGTGCCTCTATTATTTTGCGTGGGGGGCCTGTGAGGGTTGGAATGGATGGTGGGGATTGGAAGGTAGGTGGCGGCTGTGTGGGTCATGGGAGAGGTTGTGTAGGAGTGCAGGAGGGCACGAATGGCATAACGTGTGAGATGGTTGATGCATCGGCGAGGGCGGTTGGGAGAGTTATGGGCAGGAATGGAAGTCCAATGAGGGGGATTGTGTATGTGTAGATGTGTGGGAGGGGTGCGGTGTTTGTGGGGTAGGTGGGTACTAGGAAGAGAGGGGAGTCTAGGTTGACAAGAGAGTATTTCTTTGAAAGTTTGCAATTCATCTTTGATTTGGAGAAGGGTGATCATAATCTTGTCATGGGTGGGGTTGGGAATGGTAGTAGTGGGGGTAGTACAGCGAGGTAAAGGTTGAGGGGGGGATGGCTCGGTTGGGTGTGAGAGCTGAAAGGGGAGTGGTGAGAGTGGGGGTGAGAGGGATAGGATGTCGTGTATGTGTCAAGGGTCGGTGTGGAGGGTGTTTCGGAGTTGGAGACGTAGGTGACTAACGTAGGGCGGTGGGGGAGAGATAGGGTAGGGGAGGGTGTTAAAGGAGGGCGGGGGGCACGGACAGGATCGGCTGGAGGGGAGCTGGTAGTGTTATGGGGGAAGGGGGCCAGAGGGTGACGGTGACGGAGACAGGGAGCAGGGTGACAATCTAAAGGGGGAGGGGGAAGTGGGAGGGGGGTGGTGCTGTGAGAGAAAGAGTGGGGATAAGGTGTGAGGGGAGGGGGGTGGAGAGAGGGGGGGTGTTGGAGTAGTGGGAGGAGTAGAGGAGGTGGGTGGAGTGGGAGGAGTAGAGGAGGTGGGTGGCGGGGGGTGGCGGGAGGGGATGTGGAAAGATGAGGGTGTGCTAGATGTAGGAGGCGTGGGGGTAGTGATAGACTGGGGGGGCTAGATGTGAGAGGAGGAGGAGTGGTGACATATGAGGGGAGGCTATGTGAGGAGAGGAGATGTATGTTGAAGGGTGGGGTGGGAGGCTCAAGGGTGACGCAGGGTTCTGGGCACCTAGGGGTCAGGAGGAGTGGGGGTGGGAGGGTAGGGAGTTGAGTAGGTGGTGGTGAGCAAGGGGGTGGGGGACTAGGGGTGAGAGGGGGAATAAGGTAGGTGGAGGGCAGACTGGATGTAAAAGGAGGGGAGGTGGAGATAGAGGAAGGGGGGCTAGAAGAGAGAGGAGGTGGGTTGGAGATGGTGGAGGGGGGGATGGATATGAAAGGAGGTGAGGTGGTGATAGCCAGGGGGTGGTTAGGTGGCGAGAGGGGATGCGTGTTGTAGGGTGAGGTAGTAGGGTTGAGGGTTGCGGGCGGCTCTGGGCATCTTGGAGTCAGGGGGGTTGGGAGTGGGGTAGTGTGGGACTGGGTCGATGAGGCAATGTGTTGGGTGTTGAGAGAGGCGGTAGGTTGGGTCAGTGGATTGACTACCTGCTCTTTAATGATGAGGAAAATGCTGTCAAATAGGTTAAGGCTACGATCCTTAGACTGGGTGAGAATAATGCCATTATTGTAAATAGTGATGGTGGCTGTCGCTTGGAAGAGTTGTGATGGAATAATATGCAACAGGAGACCATGTGTGGATTTCCTAGTGGAGGAGACTGTGAGTACAGCTAGGAAGGCTTTCCTCCATTGTTCTCTGCGTTTGGTGTAGAAGATGATGTCGGTGGACGTGTGACCATTACGAGGGGAGAAATAGGGATCTGCAAAAGGAGTTTCTGGGTGGGATTGCAGAAAATTGTGCTTGAAGGTCTTGGCAGATTATTTTGAGAGCATGGGGGGGTAGTTGATTGTGTAAGTGTGGGTGCCGGTGATCTCCATGGTGAGAGTCGTGAGGTAATGTGATGTAAAGAGCTATAAAGGTGAGGTGGAAGCTGGAGTGAGTGTGGTTGTGATTGGGCTGATTGCGGAGGGGCTATCCTAAAGCCTAATCAATACTCGTTGAGGAGGTCCTGTGCATTAGGGAGGGGAGAGAGAGGTTATAAGGGAGCTAGCAGCTGATGAGAGTGTTCCAGGATTGCCTGCCGAGAAGTCAGAGACTAGTCCAAGATGGCCGACATCATGGAGGAAGAGGTAGAGGCTGGATGGTCCTTTGTCAGTTTCTGTGAGAAAGTGATTAGGAGTTGTCCCATCTCACTGTCTAGCATCTTCGTGGGGTGTCCTGCTTTGCTATTAGGGGGGAGGTGGAGGGGGAGAGGTCCTATTTCTGTTGCTATAGTTTACAAACAAGGAAGAAGTTTGGGCCTGACCAAGGGCTAGGTGTGAGCTGTTATCAGGACATTTTATGGCTCGGCCATTTTGTGCAAGAACAAGGGAAATGATTCATGGAAACTCCCTTTCAGGGAGAATAAGAGGAATGTTTACAGCTAAACCAGGTGGTAAGCTTAAATAAATAAGAGTCACAGAAGCCGGTAGTTTAAGTTTTTACATAGCAGTTGGTGATGTCCCTGGACACCGGCAGTTGATGATGGGAGAAAAATGTGCAAAGTGGGCAGTGAGCAGTTCCTGATGGGGTGGCAAGAGGCGCCGCTAGAAACAGGGGTCATTTATCGGTAGATCAGCTCGTTGTGGCCACCCTCTCTGAACGAGATGTGATGGGCGTCAGAAATGTTTTATCTGGGAGGGGCGGGCCGCATCTTGCTTACTTGTTATCACTGCGACTTTATCTGCTGCATCCGCGATCCATCTGCGAAGTCTCTGAATGACACTCAGTGTCCTGCAAGACACCGCGTCATGATCGTCGAGTCGGCAGCCTCAGATAAAGCATCTCCTGCTGCAACGATCATCAGTCGCAGCTCGAACCTTAATCCGGTAATGTGCTCCTGGTTGCAGGGAGAGGGGCAGGGTTCTGGGCTTTGTCCTCTTCAATCGGGAAAAGTCCGAGGGGGCGAGGTGTTAGTGAGCGGCCGCAGATCGATTCCAGTTGTCGTCGATGCGCTTCGTAATTACTTGGGGCCAGAAGCATATCCGGGTGCCGAGCCCTGTCCTCAGTATTCTGGCAGAGTCGCGATCCTTAATCCGGTAATGTGCTCCTGGTTGCAGGGAGGGGGGCAGGGTTCCGGACTTTGTCCTCTTCAATCGGGAAAAGTCTGAAGGGGTGAAGTGTTAGTGAGCGGCCGCAGATCGATTCTAGATGTCGTCGATGCGCTTCGTAATTACTTGGGGCCAGAAGCATACCCAGGTGGCGAGCCCTGTCCTCAGTATTCTAGCAGAGTCTGCGGGCTCGATGACTTTGGGCAGAGAGCTGTAGGGGGAGGCCCGCATCCATGTAAGGTTCGCTCCTAACATAGGCGGCAAAAATGGCTGAAATACGTAGCTGTGGTTGTTATAATTACTCCAGGTACTCTCGGGTGGTGTGTCCAGGTAGGGGGCCGCTAAACGGGGATAAAGACCAGAAGGTGATCCCCAGCATACGGAGCTCTTCCTTGAGCTCCTACCAGTCGGCCATCTTGCAGCAATACTTTTACACCACTGAGTTGATCCAGTGAGTATGATCAATCAATCATATATGAACTGCATGTGGACCCAGTGAGTGGGTTATATCTGCAACATTTATAACATAGTCGGTGCCACATTGATTCTTCATGAGCTCCAAGAACATAGCTCTAAATTCCCTTACAGCAGGACCAGACGTTTTACTGTGAATCCTGCATGTCAAGAGAACTTGTGTAGGAGGATGCTCCTGTCAGCATCAGGTCCAAAGCTCTGGAATGACCTGCACACAAACGTAGATCTATTGATAATCACTTGACCTTCCCAGCCAAGGTCACCGAAAAGGCCATCAACGCCCAACATTCTGAGTTCATAAAAGCATACCACATCCTGGACCTCTCCCACTCTGGCTTCCAAGGCAATCTCAGTACTGAAACTGCCCTCTTCACTGCCACAGACAACATCTGCATCCTCCTCGACCGAGGCGAAACTGCCGCCATCATCCTCCTGGACCTCTCACCACCTTTGACACCGTCTCCCACCGCACCTTCTGCGCAATACTCCGCGACGCCAGCATCCGAGAATAAGCCCTGGAATGGATCCGATCCTTCTTCATCTGCCAAACACAGAGAGTCAGGCTACCACAGTTCCGCCCGGAACCCATAGAAATCAGCAGCAGCTGCTCCTGCCTGACCCCCACGCTCTTCAACATCTACATGGCCCCGCTCACAGCCTTCGTCAGGAACCACAAACTCAACATCATCTCCTACTTCGACGACACCCAGCTGATCCTCTCCCTCACCAACGAACCCACAGTCGCCAAGAACTACTTCCACAATGGGATGAAAGCTGTTGCCACCTGCATGAAGGACAGCTGCCTCAAGCTAAACTCAGAGAAGACCGAAGTCCTCATCCAGGGCTCCACCCCCTTCATCTGGGACGACTCGTGGTGGCCTTCAGAACTTGGACACCCCCACAGACCACGCACAAAATCTTGGCATCATCTTGGACTCCTTGCTCACCATGAACCACCAGATCAACGCTGTCTCATCATCCTGCTTCCACACCCTATGCCTGCTCCAAAAGATCTTCAAGTGGATCACCACAGAGTCCAGGAAGACGGTCACCCACACACTCATCAGCAGCAGACTCGACTACGGCAACACACTCTACGCCGACATCACCCAGAAACTCCTCAAGAAACTGAAAAGCATCCAGAACGGCTTCAGTATATTTATCCTCAATATCCCCTACCGCAGGCACATCACCAGCCACCTGAGAGACCTTCACTGGCTCCCAGTCAACAAAAGAATAACCTTCAAGCTCCTCACACATGCCTAAAAAGCCCTACAAGACACGGGACCTGAATACCTCAACCACTGCCTCGCATTCCACGCACCCACCAGAGACCTCTAGTCTGCCCATTTGGCCCTGGCCGGCCTCCATGTATCCTCAAGACCATGGTCTGGGGAAGATCCTTCTCCTACCTCGCAGCAAAGACCTGGAACAGCCTGCCTCTCCACCTGAGGCAATCACCATCACTGTCCCAATCCAGGAAGGACCTCAAGACCTGGCTCTTCAACTGAACCACAGTACCTGCGACAGATCAGCAGTCCACCCCCCTCACCCCCACCCATACCCCTAACACCTTGAGACCCTTTCAGGTGAGTAGTCACACTTTACAAGTTTCTTGATTGATTGATTAACCTTTGTGAAGGTCTTAAAATCCTTTCTGATTTGCAAAGACAAGTTTCATCCTCTTTTGAGTACTTATTATACAGTCGGTGTTCCCCCTTCGATTATCTCATTGTCATTAAGCCTTTAGGTGAAAGCACACAGTACAAATAAATAATATTAATAATAATAACAGGTCAGAGCCATTAAAGTAAGTCACAACAGAATTGAAAGTCAAATTTCTATTAAAAAATGCTTGCTTATTGACGCTAGTCTTTTACAAATGAAATACTAACTGAGTAATTCGGGAATAAAACCACAAAATGACTGAACAAATACCAAATTAACAAAGCATTTCATTTTATCTTGACTCTCTGAATGAACCTAGAAAAGCCTAATCGTTGCACCCGAGCATGACCTGGAAGTAGGGAGAGCTGTGGGACAGGGAGGAAGAAATCCCAAGTCATTTAAATGAGCACGTAACTAAAAATTCAGTCCTCACACGACAACTTCATCCTGAACGGTCGGTTTATATATGGCTAAATCAATTTCTGAAGGTTAATGTTCAGGTCTGAAAGTATTTTCTATAAATCTGCTGCACAACCTCACTATGCAATTTCCTTGGAGGTTAGCAAAGATTAGGATGAGGGAGCATCCCCTTGCTAAGTTGAAGGTACCTGAGATCTAACCAACTGGGAAATGAAATGCATCCTGCAT
Organism: Lissotriton helveticus; assembly: GCF_964261635.1. Taxonomy (NCBI): domain Eukaryota; kingdom Metazoa; phylum Chordata; class Amphibia; order Caudata; family Salamandridae; genus Lissotriton; species Lissotriton helveticus. The sequence continues at coordinate 372,588,121 of NC_136065.1, forward strand.
TGTAGTGTGTGAATCGCAGTGATTATTGGAGTGATGGCCCCATTGGCTTGGATATCCGAGTCACTTGCAGTCTTTGCTCAGACTTCTAGCACTTAACAATATGTGGCCCATGCTACAACCTTATATCTACTGAAGTGAAAATGTTCGTCACCGCTGTCCACGTCACATCTATTTTGATACGAGAAAACATCTGAAAACCAAATGGTGTTTCCCTTCTACAGGTGCTGCACAGCGACACACCTTTATGCTCGCAGGTATCAAGTCCAAACAATCCAGCGGAGCACAGAGCTCATTTTTCCTTGAAAAGGCTGAGGACCTGTCACAAGCCACTTTTTGCGTAGGATACAGAAAAATGTGAAAGAGGAGGAGAAGACAGTTCATGGTGCACGGTTAGATTCCCCTCTCAAATATAAAATCAATATCCTGCCTATCTGTAATAGGTAACAGGGCCCGTAGGCCAGATCCCATCTGGGACCACGAAGAACGTGTTGTAATTTTAGTGTAATGCAATTCTGGCGGGCCCTGTGGTGCCTTAAGATGGGGCTCCTGCCACACTGTCACTGATGTATACGCTGCAGCTATGGGCTCAGAGGAAGGGAACAGCACTATTTAATTATGAACCAGTCCAGTGCGCTTCCATCTCCCAGGATGTTCTGACCTCTCCAACTTCAGTGGGAAGCCATTTTTCTGAATGCTGGGTATTTTGGCATGTGCATAACCCACAATATGTCTTTACACATCAGATCTCAGTTGAGTAGGGCACACCGAAGACAAAGGGTCTCCATTCCCCTCCGTGCCTCTCCTGTCAAGCTGCGGCGCTTCACAAGTCGCCCACCTGCTACCACTCGAGATGCCACTCAAACTAGGCCTGGTAAAGGTGCCCCGTCAGACGCAGATCAGCGCGATTTCACGGGCAACAAATGCCGCCCTTCCAACAAAAACAAATAAATGGTTATGAAACTCAAAAAGGCCCAATCTGCCACGGCGCGTCCTCGGTGGCTTTTGACAGGCTGGTGCATTCCTGGATCCGGTCCAGCCCCGGTCCTCTCCGACGCCGGGGCCTAATGAAGGGGGAAGGCTGGAATACCTTCATTAATTTAGGCCTAATCACCACAATAAGAAGCGGCAGCAGATAACAGCTGTGGAAGGCCGGTTCGGATCAAGCGCACTGACACAGGCCCGCGCTCGCTTGGCGCGTGTTTATTTTTAACTCCGCCGGCCTCGTGTGTCCCCTTCCGCGTAACTCTATCGCGGCGGCTGCGCCGGGGCCTGGAGTTTCCAGCAGCCCCTGGTCTTCACTTACAGTTCTGCTCATTAAGTTACACGGCAACAAACATTGTTATCTTTGGGCTTTACTGTTAAGGAAGTGTGAAAAAATATTAGCAAGAAGCTGTGAAGGCCCCGGGCTTGATCCCCTGTCAGGGCAGACCGAGCGCGCAAGGTTTCCTATTTCCATTCACACGCACGGACTAATTGAAATCACAGAACACCGAGGTGGACGATAAATAACCTGCCGCGGAGCATCTCCGCGGCGCCGCTGGCATGAGTGCTGCCCTCTGAAGCAGACCCTCCCTTCAAGGGTTTACCAGTTTGTTCTGTCAACCCGCCTACAATAAGGACTACAGGTCGACGCCTTATAACAGCACCCGCCATACTGCCTAACAATCTAACAAAACCTTCATCTCGCTAGCACAATTGACATCACCCACTCCATCCATCCATCCTTAAACCTCGCCCTTTCACAATGTCCGTAAACACTGTCAATTGCAAAAAACACAGTTGATGGACAGAATGTAGAACAATGTCATACATTCACCCCAGTACAAGGATCTGGGCCTAAATCCATCGTTTTTTTGCACTCCACACCACCCTGGGTTAGACACTGGCTATATGCAAATCAGCTCTGACCCTGTGCCTCATGGGAACAGTCCAGTCCGAACTACCAAGCCATGTCTTTACCAGACCGCATGTACATGGGCACATCCTATGGCCAGGTGTGGCCGGTTGCTTTAAATAAATGGGAGTGGACTGCTCAGGGTCTCATTCTGACACCGATGTGCTGTGTGCTGGGGCGGTGTATTTGGGGACCGGAGGAGCAGGGCCTACCATCTACCATGCATGGGGCACCAGTAGGCCAACACACGCTCAACATCACACTGGCGACGAGGGTGGGCCGAGCCCTCGCACACCCTCTAGTCTACAACGTCGTACCTGCGAGGGCGGTGTTCATCAACTGTGGAGATACAACCCAGCGATCTCTTTCGTCACTGCGCAGGAGCCGCAATAGTCAGGCGGAATCCAGGGCCATCACTAGGCCAGAAGTTCCGCACATGCGGTCAGGGTTGGATTGGGATTAAAAATCAGCCCGGGCACGCTAAAAAAAGTGGCCCACATTTGCATATTGCCTTTTCGTAAACCATGACTTCTGCAAAGTTCTATCAAAATGTGGGGAGGGGGAGGGGGGGGGGGGGGGGGGGGGTTGGTGGAGGGGTTGAAAAAAAATGCACAGATTAGTTTACACTGGTAAAACACACCTGAAGACAAGTGAGGCCACTTTTGTTCCAGCCCCCTGACCCCGCTCAATATGCGCACGTGGGCCGGGCCAGGAGAGAAAGGGAGTGACAGCTCTGCTGTTGATAAAAGGGAGGTAATGGATGATCATCTTCCTCCAGAAAGGCCACTCAGGCACCCTCTGGGCCCCTGGCGGTTTCGAACAACTCAGAAACCACCCAAATCAGCCTCTCAGGCTGGTTGTATGATGTTACAACGCGTGTTATTACAACGCGTGCTGTTACATCGCAGTTGTTACAACGACTGCATGTTACCACGCTATGCCTTCACAACGCAAGTCTTTACATCGAATTGCGCTAGGTGGCGTGCTAACATTAGAAAAGTGTAATTTACTATTCCAACTCCAGTCCACTTATCAGTAGGGAAGGTGTTGGGATAGTAAACTACACTATTTTTAATGTTAGCACGCCATCTAGCACAAGTCGATGTAAAGACTTGCGTTGTAATGGCATATCGTGGTAACATCGTGGTTGTTGTAACAACCGCGATGTAACAGCATCGCGGTGTATTGTCCGCGTTGTTAATGATGTTTCCCCTCAGGCTGCTCAAAAAAGCAGCCCACGGCAGGAATTCCGATACCGGCCTCTCGGGCATTGCCCGATTGCCCACGTTACCAATCCGTCGCTGCCTGCGGTTGGCGTCCCCTCCCTCGCAGAGGTTGAGTGAGGCTACCGGGCTGCTCCTCAAGCCTGTACACAGCAAAGAGTGATACAGACAGGGATGAGAGAAAACTCACAGTGAGTAACAGGCTGATTCAGACCCACTCATCGCGCAAGGGCGCACATGCTGCCGGGCTGCTCCTCGACCGAGGAGAGACCCGCGTATGACCCAGCAAGGCCCTCGCACAATTGCACGCCAGCTCCGCGTTTCAGCAGTGCTTTCATCTCACAAATAAGCAGTGGCACCTGCAAAAGAGAGAAAATTAAAAAGAAAGATTAGAGGAAATGGGGGAAACACACTACAATAGCCAGACAACCCCCCACCAAGGAGCAGAAAGTGAAGCATTAAGAGGGGCTCAGAAAATAGCCAGCGGCCATGAGAGCACAAGGCAGGGGGCGTCCATAACCCATGCTCAAGACTTCAAAGCACAGAACCAGGGTTTGCAAGCCTTTCACTAGGCCCGAGACCCAGCCAACATGGCAGACGAAGCCCAGCCTCAGTAGCCAACCCCCACACAACATGCCCTCACGGGGTGCCCCTACCGTTCAGTGAACTGGCTGTCCCGGCAGCTGCATCACCACGATGGAAAATATGGACTGGGCGACTCGCGAATTACTTCATCGCCTCGAGGGAGACAGATGGTGCCGTCAAGAGATCATTTCTCCTCCACCATGCCGGAGAAGAACTCTACAAGCTGTTCAAACATCTACCAGATCCTGGACCAGCCACAGACTACGACAAAGCGGTAAAGGCACTCAATGCCAACTTTGATCCCCAATTAAACCCAGATTTCAAAAGGTCCAAGTTAAGCCAAGCCCGTCAATGAGAGAGGGAGTCTTATCGACACCTTCTACGCAAGACTACGCAAGCTGGAAAGAACCTGCACAGTGGACGAGCAACTCAAAGAAATCCTGGCACAACTAATACTAGGATGCCGAAATAAAACCCTGTGAAGCCTGATCCTGCGCCAACCAAACATCAGCCTTGACGACATCTGGATCCTGGCGCGGTTGCATGACCTGTCTGCGGCTCAGGCCAGTGAAACGGACCTGGCCATAACGCAGACCCCAGAAAAGCCAGCAAATATCAAGACCGAACAAGCCGACGCTATCTGAAAAAAAAGCCGAGGTGACCCGACCAAGGGAAGAAAGCTTCAGGCGACCAAGGCGAGGTGCGGGTACTGGGGCCGCATAGAACACCCAATCGGTGAGTGCCCGGCACAAGGCCACACCTGTTCCAACTGTGGGATCCATAACCATTTTGCATCAGCCTGCAGGAAGAAGCTCAGAAGCAAGGTTCCCAGAGACAACAGATGACTGTCAAAGATGGTGTGCCAACTGGCTGTCATGATTCGGACGCACCAAAATGAGGCAAAGGCTCCGACGAGACAAAGTCGCCGGCTAGAAAACTCATCCCTGGAAGAAGAGGAGGAAGAAGAAACGTTCCTCATCTCATTTACGAGGGAATTCAAGTGCATCAGGAGGCCGCAACCTATGTGTATTGTCCAAGTAGCAGGATCGAAAGTAAAAGCTATCATTGACACTGGAGGCTCAGACAACGTAATGGGGGTGCAACAGTACAACCGTCTTCGATCCAAGCCTCAGCTAGTGTCATCTTACACCAAGATCTTTGCATATGGGAGTCAGACACCTTAACACCTCTGCGGACGAATGTCAGGACCAGTACGATCTGAGGATCAAGAAGTCACAACAACATTTCACGTCAGCGACTAAGAAGCATTGATAACTTTATTTCGGCCAATAGACCATAAAAGTGCACATAAAATACATTAGCACAATCAATAAAACAATAAATAATCATAAAATGTTAAAACAGCATTAAACTGTAAGTTATCAGGGTACAAGGATAAAAACAGTAAATATAACAGTTGATTTAGTTTAAAAAAGTTTGTCTCCTACGCCACATGCCTAAAAGATAGCGTGAGACCGCAAACACAATCGGGGGATGGGTGTCATAAGTTAATATCCTGCAGGCCTGTGAAAAGTGCAAAAATCCCAAGTTCTTACAAATAGGGGTCAGCCAGCATTTCCTAATGGCAGAATAGGCAGGGCAAAACAGCAGTACATGGCTTACATTCTCTTTTTTGTAATTACAAGCAGGGCAAACTTCGATGTTAGTTTTTGCCCACTTAGATGTAAAAGATCCAAAAGGTAGAGTACCATGCCTTAGTTGAAGATATAATTTTCGAGCAAACGGGGGTTCAATAGTGTCCAAGAATTCCTCACGTTTGGATTCAAGTTTCACTTGGAGGAATTCAGAAGTTAACCTACCTAATGATGTAGAGCTCGCTAGCATCTGAGCACTCTGCTTGCTTATATGGAATAAAAGTTCCTTCTTGGATATCCCTGGGCAATAAGTCTCTGGGTTTTCCCACAGATCCGATAGACCTAGCCTGGTACTAACCGCACGGATGTGCTGAAGCCAAGGGATCTTTTTGTGTATAAGAAGGGACAAAATGTCAGAGAACTCAGCTCTATATACGGCCAGTTCAGGGACTGACCACAGCCTCTTCCAATACATGTTTGGTCTTGCACTAATAATCTCTTCTTATGGGACCATGCCCAGATCGAGCCTAAGAGGAATCAAAGGCGTACTGGGCGGTAACCCAACTAAGTTTCTCATAAAAACTGTTCTGCCTTTTTGAGGTTCAATACCTGCTTGTGCCCCCAAAGTTCAGCCCCGTAAATTGCAGCCATTCTCGCCTGGCGGCAATATATTTCCAGAGCTGGGGACACTGGCCTAAATGTTGACTCCCTAAAAACTTTGCTTATACCCCCAGCAAGCTGGGATAGCTTAAGTGTGGATTTGGCAATCTGGGTGTTCCAATCAAAGTTCTCAGTTAAAGTAACACCCAAGTAAACAAATGTTTTTACTCTTTCAAGGGGATACCATGTAGGACTGGGTTTAGACGTACCCGCTTAGGGGGATTAAAAATCATAAACTTAGTTTTTCCCAGATTGATTTCTAATCCCCGAAGCTCACAGAACTCAACAAATCCATCAAGAGTTTTTTGAATGCCTGATGATGTCCTAGACAACAACAATGTGTCGTCTGCGAACATCAGAGCGGGCACTCTACCCGTGACCAGTTTGGGGGCATCGTTGTTAACCACACCATTTAAATGTTCCACAAGGCCATTGATATAAAGGCTAAAAAGTGTGAGTGCCAGCACGCACCCTTGGCGAACTCCTTTTTGGACTAAAAACTGGTCTGTGAGTTCGCCGTGCCTACCACACCTGACTTGTGCAAAATTATTTATATGTAGCCTGGCTAGTACGTTTAGTAGGTATGGAGGAAGTCCCAGGTCTGCCAACACCTTCCACAATTTGGTGCGGGGAACCAGATCAAATGCCGCCCGCAGGTCCACAAACACAAGGTAGAGGCTGCCACCCTCCACCTTTACTGTTTTCCAGTACAAGACCTGCAGGCGAAATATCTGGTCTAGGGTAGATGTTCCAGACCTAAACCCTGCCTGCAGTATAGAAAGGATCCCTTTATCCTCGATCCACCCAAGGATCCTATCAAGGATAACACTCCCCATCAGCTTTTGTGAAGTATCAATTAGACTGATGGGTCTATAATTAGAAGGGATAAGCGGGCAGCCCTTTTTTAGAATTGGGACAATTTCTGCTCCTAGCCAGGTAAGGGGCGGGTTCTCCCTAAGAAGCAGACACGCTCATCAGCAGCTACACGGCAAAATATATCTGCCTCGTGTCCTTTGCCAAGAGAGTGAGATCACACCAGATTGATGATCTTCTAAACCAGTTTCCTGAACTATCCAGAGGGCTCGGTTGTCTTCAAGTATCCCCTGGTAAAAGTACACATTGGCCTCTCAGTCGAACCAGTGGCGCTCTGCCATCGCCGCATCCCATTCCATCTACACCAGTTGGTTGAGAAAGATCTCGAGAGTCTGGAAGACCACGGTGTGTTAGAGAAAAACTCAAGCAACCAGGGAAGATCCGCCTATGTATTGGCATGAGACACCCCAACCGCTCATCAAATGGAAGCAGCCATTCCTCCCACCATGGACGAGATCATAGTGGACATCAATGGTTCCCGCTGGTTTTCTAAACTAGACTTTAACGCCGGGTACCATCAGCTACTACTGGCAGAGGAAAGCCGGTATATTGCTACCTTCTGCACCCACCTGGTACTGAGTCGGTAGAGAAGCCTACATTTTGGCATCTCATCGGCCGCTGAAGTATTTTAGAATGCAATACATGAGACTCTGTCCGGCCTGCCCGGCGTTTTGAATGTCAGTGATGACATACTGATCCACTTATCCACAGCTGCCGAAAATCACAAACACCTAAAGGCCACTCTCAAATGCCTCAAAGAACACGGGGTGACACGATACAAGGACAAGTGCTCTTTCTTTCAGCCATCCATTGAGTTATTTGGATACATCTTCAACCAAGACGGGATACAAGTCACTCCCCCAAGTCACAAACAATACAGCGAATGCCAGCCCACCTCTGTTCTGGAAGTGCAGAGCGTCATAGGAATGGCCATATTCTTCAGGATGTTCATCGTGGACCTGGCAACCCTCGCTGAACCCCTCCGGTCCTTCACAAAGGTAGATGTGAAGTGGACATTGGGCCATCGGGAAGAAGATGCGTTCCAGAAAATCAAAGATGCCGTTCTTGACAACACCACGCTGGTCTTCTTTGATCCTGACAAGCGCACTTAGTTGTTGGTTGACACCAGCCTTGTCAGACTGGGGGCCATACTTGCTCAGCTGCATTGGTGTTTGCTCGTAAGGCGTTGACGCCGACAGAGATGCGCTATACCCAAATCAAGCAAGAGGTCCTCCCGATCAAATGAGCCTGTGTGCACTTCTACCTGTACTTAAATGGCCAACCCTTCATGGTCCCCCCGGACCATCAGCCTCACGTTCCCCTTTTCCGAGGGTCAGCTCCTCAGCCACCCCCACGGATCGAGAGGTGGGCCATCCAATTACAACACTACCGGATGGAGGCCATCTACTGTCCAGGATCAAGGAACCCACCGACTTCCTATCTTGCCACCCCGTGCCATCCCTCACTCAGTCACAAAGAAGTGGATGACTATATCAGAATGGTTTCAGATGCCACCTGCCCCAGAGCCTTGCAGCTGGAAGACATCAAGGAAGCCGTCAAAACAGGCCTCGTCATTGTTCGAATATGAGCAGCATTTTCAGAGTGGCACCTGGTGAGATTTCCTTCGGGATGCCAATGACTGGCCAGGTGAAGAGAGAGAAAGTCTGATGAAGATGTGGAAAGTTCAGGACGAATTCAGCACCATCCAGTACAGAATCCTCCTGCGGGGGTTGCGCATCATGATCCCAAAGGCACTGGGGCACCATGTCATGCTACTGGCACATGGAGAACACCATAGCACCATCAAAATGAAGACAAGGATGTGGGAGAAGGAATGGTTCCCCGGGCTAAAGACATCGTTCGCAAATGCCTGGTATGCCAGCTAACAGGCAATGCGAAGAGGCCAGCACCACTGCCTTATGATGTCCAAGGGACCCAAACATGTCGCAAGCAATGCAATGCCCTCGCCAGCCTGAGCCAGCGGGCGAGGGCCCACTCACTCCTGCCGTTCATCACGTGGTTTTCAAGGACCGCAAGCCTGGGTGGAAGTTTAGGACACCGTTTGAGACTGGGATCTGGACCGTCGTCAAAAGTGACAGGACTATGGTGATGGCCAGGAAGTGACAATAGCTAATCTCAAGGAACATCTCATAATTCAAACGGGCTGAAACCTCACCCCAACAGTACCCTCCATGCTACTATGAAGAAAACATTGACTGGTCTGAGCACAGAGAAAACAACACGGTGGGTGATAGGTCCACGTATCGGGGACCATCGGGTCCCGAAGAGAGTCGGCAGGATGTCTCGCAAGCTGGCTCTCACGCTTGTAATCTGCCTGCTCGTAGTAAACCCCATCCATACAACCTGCGACCCAATCCTCAACACAGCCAGCGGCTCAAAGACCTTCCATGTCAAGTAAAATGAACTCTGATCATCCAGACCAAGTTGGGGAGGGATCACCCGAATGTACATGCACACATCTTCCGGCCAGGCATGGCCAGAGGCTTCAAATAAATGGGAAAGGACCACTTGGGGGTCTCACTCTGACACTGATACGCTGTGTGCTGGAGTGGTGTATTTGGGACGGTGCCTACCATGCATGGAGCACCAGTAGGCCAACACACGCTCCCCATCACACTTACCTCTACTTATCACCACTGCTTTTCTTTCTTCCTCTCATTTTCAGAACTTCAATGCTCACTTCCACTGCTCCCCACACCCCTCCCAGAGATGGGGCATCCCCCCAGGAACCCAACCAAATCTTTCAACCCTCAACTTGCCACTCCAACTGCCACCAAGGAAAATACCTCAAGAAGTGTTTTAATAACTGTAATTCTGGGTAATTTAGAGCTTGGCAGCGCAATGCTTCCAGCACATCACATACATTCTGTAACACCCAGTCCGTTAAATGAAAATATAGAAATGCAGGTACTCATTATTTAGAGTACCTGTTTTTGCCTGGTAAGTGCTGGTGCTCTCCCTCTTTCAAATTTAAGAAGTGCAGGTCCTCAGTGCCGGACAGTACCTACCAATTTAACCCCTTCGGTGCTCATGACGGAACGGTTCCGTCATGAGCGTCGGTTGGCCTGTGCTCATGACGGAACCGTTCCGTCATGAGTCCATTGGTTCTTTAGAACCTTCAGCACCGCAGCGGACTTCGCGCAGCACTGAAGGGGGTAATGCACTGGTAACTCTAGCTAAGCCATCACAATCTTCTTGAAAGAAGTAAAGAAGCAGGAAGATCCCCAGAGGTGGTGTGGGTAGTTAAACACATTTTGATGACTATATTGACATGGTGGATGGAGTAAGGGATGGTCAGATCGCACACCTTTCGGCTATGACCATTTAAAATTTAAGGAGGTTAGATTCATAGGGCTGAGGAATAATATTTTTGATGGGTTGAAGCAAATCCAGTGGTTTGGTGGAGGTCCTTGATGCCCTGCCATACTTGAGGGGTATAATCGGTGGACATATGATATCTCACATCACAGGGATGAAGGACGTGGCCAGTGATAAACTTACGATGGTAGAAATGGTCCACGACACAACCAATGATCGAGGCACCCATCTGGTGATATTATACAACGTGAAGCGGTGCAAGGCAATATCTCTAGGATCTTTATGCTGTGCATACGATGATCAGCAAGGATTTTACCAAACACATTGCATCGCCACCTTTGAGTTATGACATAGTGCCCATTGTTGAAGGCAGCTGAGTATTAGAACAGTGTCAAGGCACATGCATATCCCAGGAAGGAGCAGTTCTTCACCTTCATTGATGACAGTAGTTTTTGTACCATGCTAGGGGCAGAGGTGATAATCACCGAACAGGATGCCTGGTGCCACTGGTGCCAAAAGATGCACAGATGCTACGGGCTCGATGTCGATGGCTGTGCAAGAGAAACCTAGGATTGGTTTGTAGTTGGCAAGAGTCTAGGAGTCAACTCTTCCTTTTGAAAGAATATCATATATGCTTTCAGGGCAAGGTTCAAAGGTATGATTCTAAGGTGGCAGAACCTGTGAGTATGTAGTCTATGGTCCACTGTGTCATCTGTTATTCCCACATTTACTGCAGGCTCGTGTCTGCGAAGCCCCTTGCTGTTGCACCCCTTCCCCATCAACTGATTTCAGGTAAGTGCTCTTTTTCTATCAATAGGACATTTCAGGGATGAATAGCAGACATGTTGTATGGCCCTTGATAACCACGCTGTCTCTGAAGCTACTCCTTCCTTAGTGGGACACTGCTTGCGGGATTGAGGATATATCCTCTCCCACCCCAATGACGTAGAATACATAGGATGCACATGACGTGGGATTGGTGGCTTGCTATGGGGTTCAGTAGGGGAGTGTGTGACTGACAAGAAAGCTCATTAAGATATGGCCATGCCCCAAAGCTAGTTGGAAGACCATGACTATCCAAATGGCACATTCTAAGAGCTGAGAAACTCAAAGTTAGGTCCAGCTCAAGAGATCAGCTTCACTTGGGCAGTCACGCCTCTGGTATCTGAGAGATGAGATTAAGATGCCCAGTGTTCGCTTCTCCCTGTGGCATGACACAGTTCTTTATGAGCATGGACTGTAAACCAAAGGGTGAAAGGCACTAGGTAAGTGTATACATTTAAGTTTATCTATTCATTTTTTTTCATGGAAGGAGCAATTTAAACGTGAATGCTGTACACAGAGCCCGTCAGTTATGCTTTTGGAGATGTGATAACTGCATATGAAAGAATTCCTCTAAGTATAAATAAAAAATGTAGAGCTGAAAAACTTGTAACAAAAACATCTTGTTAACATTTATTTCAACGTGAAATACATAAATAGAGTGATAAAAGACATCCAACTTTATACACCATTGTCCGTGATTTCATACATAACCTAAACCATACCAGTTACTCCAATCTTAACCCCTTAACGTCTCCTCCTCACAAACCCTTAATTTAACCCTAAGCGCCACCTGACCTTGACCCAACCCTACAATTACACCATGATTAATAATATTATCATGGAATTTATATAGCACATACTTCATCACAAGTGTAGAGGAGCTCTTTACATATAAGAGGGTACATATACCTTGTTAGCAACACTAGTTAGCTACACCAAGGGCTCAGTCTACAGGTGTAGGTAGGAGAGGCTAGATGTAAATTAAAAAAACAAAATCCATTTTCCTTCTTGAAAACTGGTAGGAATGAAGCTGCCTGAAATGGACTCTACCTCTTCTTCTCCTGTAGAACCTCAGAGGTGCTCCAGAATAAACAAGCATTTGAAATGCAATAGGTCTCGCATTTATGTGAATTTAGGCTATTGGCATTGTAAAGGACAATGCGTTTTATTTATGTTTCAAAAACCAAACATAAATAAAAGGCATTGTCATTTACAATGCCAATAGTTGAAACTATCGTAAATGCGAGACCTGTTGCATTGCAAATGCTTGTTTTAAGCATCTTGCAAACTCAGAGACTGCACTATAGCCAATAAGCATTTCAATTGTTTATTGTATGTGTCACTTTAAAAATGTTAAATTTTCAAGTGACAATTTGGAAGTGTTGAGGTAATACCGGAGGACTAGAAGACGCCGAGTGTTTTTGGCAATGTGTACCCCAAATCTTCCGGCTTGTGGTGAACTGCAGACCGTCCTTGGCGGTCTCTTGGAAGTCGGGAGTTGCTTGGAAAGGGACCCAGAAGAGGCCGGGGGAAGAGAACACTTAGTAAGTGCTAAATGTAGTGTCCGGAACACTCACCGATGTGATATATCCATTACACGTTCACACTCATCTGTGCACCGGCGGCCTGGTGCTCCGCAGTGTGGGTTCCTCACGCTCCGGATCTGAGAAGAGAGTGCCGGCCTGCAGCGAGCACAGGCAGGGAAGTGTCTGCAGGAAGAACTTGTCAGGACCAGGCACACATCTGCCTGCTGCTGCCAAACCAGCATTCTTTACAGCCACATCTCTGCGATCTGGACTTGCTGCAGGCGTTAGACTCGCAGGAGGAGCACGTATGCGAGGGCGTCAAGCTTTTCTCGCATGACGGCAGATATACCATATACCCTGAAAACCTAGGTAGTCAACTACGTGCGGGACGAGAGGCAAATCAGTAGTGTCATGACCCTAATGAAAGCAAGGACATTGTGCCAGAGGCACACGTTCGAGTGCGTTCCACAAGGTGGCACTGTTTCCCCAGTTTGTGAATATCAGATTACAGAAGTACATTTGGGCTCTATACCCAAGTGAATAGGGCCAAACTCTGTAAATTGCATGATGCTAGTTCTTTCACACACCAGACCCAGTGATGTTTAGCCTAATATAAAAACTGGACCGAAATAACACACTAAACTCAGTACACAGCGGCATTTAGTGAGAGACCTCGGGTTAGAACTTATACAATCAGTTATGGGCATTCAGCCATGCACTTCTCGTAACAAGACACACCACCCTTCGTCTACCGTTCTAACAGTGCCTGCTGCACCAGACAGAATGAACAAGCGCGGCCCCGCGTCTGAGAAAGTTAAAGTCCATTTACAGCGTTTACCTTACGGGAGCGAGCAGCTTCGGGCAGGATAATTGCAAACATATGGCGCCACTGCTCGCTCCCACAAGGCAAACGCTGAACATGCACAAGTGCCCATTGGAAACAGTGCAGAACATGCACGTGTTTACACAAAACCCCGGAGTGATTCCAAGAGGTCACTTCTAAGCGGCGCTTGCGCGCTGCGTAGGCAAGACCTAAAAAAGGGCACACATGTGAGGCATTGTGGCCATCAGAGGTTTTTCTCGCTTATGCTACTTGTTTAGGATCAGCTGAAGCCTTTAGCAGAGGAAACATGATTCTGAATTTTTGTTTCCAGGTTTCTTGATGATTCGGACCCCAAGTCTTGACATTTTCGTAGCGCTACGAAGCATTAAATGATGCAGCGACATATCACCTTGAAACCATCATTTTGAAATGACCTTTCTTGGATCTAAAACATGGGTGTACAAAGTTGCAAAGTCATATGCTTTGCAACTTTGCGCAATTCTTTCAGAATTTCACCTGCTTCAAAGAATGCAATGGTGTCCAAGTTTAACAAGCATTGGCAAACCCCATAGGTCTCGCATTTAGGACTTACCCACTTTACCAATGGTTTTTAGGCATGCTGTGCAGCATGGCTAATAAAGAAGAAAAAAAACTGCAAATGCACCCCGCACACCTACAAAATGATATTTACAACAAGGGGTGGTGAGGGACAGAGTCTCTGAATTAAGCAGAATACTCTCACCCAGTCAAGAGATCTGGGCTAGATCCAACACCGTTTTTTACAAAATTTACAAAATGAAGCAGGTGCTATTTTTTTTCTTATTAACAGATGCAATTCCGATCGGTAAATATTAAAAAAAGCACCGCAAAGGCAATTTTTTTGTAATGCAGGTGGTGGGATGGAGGAAGCAACACAGAGGGCTGGTGGGGGGGAAGCAAGACAGGGACGTGCATGGGGAGAAGCAGCACAACGCTCCGAAAGACTAATGCAAAGCATGGGGAGAAGAGAAGCACACAGGCAAGAAAGAGCAGCATGGAGCTGGATGGGAGAAGCACACAGGTGAGGAGAACAACACAGAGGTACGGAGGGGGAAAGAGAAGTACAAGAGGGAGACAGCTGGAAAACATATGCATTCTCATAGTGCTTAGACAAAGAAAAGAAGTGGAAGGACACAAGTAGAGAGCCCATGCTCCAGGGGAGGGACAAACACAAGAAGTGGAAGGAATTCACACACAAGGTAGCAAAAAAAAAGCAAGCTAATGAAAGTGACAATGAAACCGACCAATGGTACACAATGGGTGGGCTCTAATCTCACCGTAAGCTGACAAAAGTTTTTTTCGCCAACTAACAGTTTGCACTGTCTGGTATCCGAGACCCAAAAATGGAGTGGAAAAGGGCACCTTATGAAGGCAGAAAAATATTCTCGCTTCTGTTGCTTCTCATCTACTAAGATTCAGACCTCTCAAACTCCTTATGATCCTTTACTAGAAGGCACGGAACTCCCGGTAATGGAAACAGAATATACACTGCCGATAAGAGGTGATTTTTGTCTTTCCCCACTTTCATTTAAGGTTAAAGCCAGCTTTGAGTGGCAGCAGGGAAAACTCCACCGCTCAGCAGTGAATGCCCTGCAGCCTGAACTTAAGTCCCCTTCATCTTGGCCGAAATGCCTAGGAGTAGGGTGAGGCTAAGCTTTTTCTCGAGCTAAGTCGGAAACCTTTGTGTGCCTTTTCTTAACAAGATTGTCAGAAATGCTTTGCAGACAGGCTACCTGGAAATTGCTGCATTGAAGACATCCAATGAGAGTAACAAATAACTTCTCAGGAAAAGTTTCCTTCCATTAGAGCCACAGAAAACATTGACAGGCACACAATGAGGTACCTGTAAATATGTCCGAAGGGAATTTGACCGTGCAATGAGAATACCAAGAGAGAACCTGTAGAATACGGAGAGAACAAGTGTCATTTGTAGCCTATATGTATTTATTGTTTGTATAGCGCCTGAATCTAGGTCCTGTGCTTAGCCTTCCCGCTCACACAGTGGCTTCCCGGATGTCAGCAGTAATGTCAATAGTGATATGCGATGGGACGTAATTGCTGATTGCATTAATTATGGCATTTGTGATGTCATTGAACCCATCACGTGAGGTCATTAACAGTGCACTGGGGTTGTTTTGGTTGAAAGTTCGCCTTTAGTGACGCATTGCACCGTTGCTTGGGTTCCAGATTGCAATAATAAAGGGGCATATTATCAAGCCGCAGCGATAATTATCGCTAAGCGCACTTAGCGCTAGGATAATTATCGCCGTGTAGTGTGGATTTTTATCACTGAGATAGCGTGCTGTTAGCAACGCTTATCTCAGAAGTGATAAAAATCCTCGCGCTAACTGCCAAATGAGAGATTATCGCTGGAAAACCAACGATAATCTCTCGAAGTTTGGCGTTAGCTTGATGATAGGGGCTCACAAACTTAGCCATGATATCCACCTTCCATAGGATATCATGGCTAAGTCAGGAAAATACCAGGTGTAAAAAAAGCAGCACTAAACGCGGTTAGCGCTGCTATTTTTATCATGAACAGGGTTAGCGATATCCTTGATAATAGGAGAAATGTCGCTTAAAAACATTTCTCCTATTATTTTTCTCTGGAACGCCCCCTTTGCATCTCATTAGAGATGCAAAGGATAGCGTAGAGAAAAAGGGTGCTAACATGCGAATTTGCGTGTTAGCACCCTGTTGCTGATAGGGAGAACATTTTATCTCTTCTTTCTTGGCTTTGAAAGCCAAAAAAGCGGAGATAAATCCCTTGATAATATGCCCCCTAATCTCCTCATCTGAAGTTTTAACGGAAATGTCATTGTTTTTATTAACGCTTGTCGTAATTAGTGGCACTTCATTGCATTGCAACTGTGCAAAACAGAACTCGTAAGGCAGGTTACCCTCTACTGTCTTTGTTAAATTAAAAAGAGTTCCCAAAACACTGCATGTATCCCAGCATACCTTTATCAAACAATGGCATAGTGAGAGCATGGAAAGCCTCAACTTCTAGCATGCACCTGAGGGAAGCTTTCAGAGGGTGCACCACTAAACTGCGCATGAGCATTTAGACAGAACAAATCTAGCATTGGTATGCGAAGGAGGCACTACAGGTCCAGAGCCAGGTTCTACCCAGAAATGCTGGTCAAGCCTTTGCCACCTCCCAACCTTGAGGTCAGACTGAGCAAAAACTAGCGTGGTCTTGAGAAGGGAATCCCCCTCTCACACATAGATACACTTTAGGGCGTGTAGACACATAGTCTCTCCTACACCCCCACTAGTTTACTTGCACTCACCTTTTATTTAGGTCCTGAAGAAAGCCAGCTTAGTCATAAGGCACTGGCTGAAACATGTTGACCCATTGGATGTGAGAGGTCGTAACTCGCCCCTTACATCCCCTTGCCTTATTTTTAACCGCTGACGGAGGCCCAGGTATTAAAGTCTAATTTTACCCTCGGGTACTGGGACCACCGTTCAGCCGTTTTAACATCACTTCCTTAACTATATTCACCGCACACTCAGCAACATACCAGCTCCGCTGTAGTCAGGCGTTGAAGCACACCCGGGGCACGCTAGGTGCCACTGGGCGGGCCCGATGATGAAGCATGCCACCAACTAGGTTGGTGGGTGAGGGCTTTATGAACACACCTGCCGGGTGTTCACACTCCGTGACAAAACATACCAGAGTCTTCCCCCTCCCCTAAAAGTAATTTGAGCTAGTCTCTTTTTGATTTAACCAAGCCTCAACTTCTAGCATGCACCTGAGGGAAGCTTTCAGAGGGTGCACCACTAAACTGCGCATGAGCATTTAGACAGAACAAATCTAGCATTGGCAAAACCAATAGGTCTCGCATATGCAAGAGCTATACACTTTGCCAATATGTTTTAGCCATGTTGTACGCCAGCATGGCTGCTGTTCAGTATGGGAAAAAGTTAGTGGCGTAAAGGAGAGTGGCATGGACTGGAGTGCAGTGGAGCAGAATGTCATAGAGTGGAGTTGTATAGAATAAGTGGTGTAATGTGTGTAGGGTGGAATGGGGGTAGAGTGGTATACTGTCGTAGAGTGGAGTGGCGCAGAGTAGCATAGATTGAAGTGGCATAGAGTGTCATACAGCTGAGTGATGTAGAGTGGAGTGGCATAGAATGGAGTAGAGTGGAGTGACGTAGAGTGGAGCAGAGAGCCGCAGTGTGGAGTGGCAAGGAGTGGTATTTTGTCGAGTGGGGTGGCATAGGTTTAGGTTTAGATTTAGGGATTTATAGAGCGCATGGCTACCCTTAGGCATCCCATCGCTAATTGTGAAGCAAGATATGGGAGTTTCAGCTGATATATATATTTTTAAAATCTTTTTATTGTAGTAACAAGCTCCATATTAATCGCACATTAGCCGGCATCTGAAACTCCGTGGCACATAAAAGGCAAAGTCAATCATAAAATCATTGTTAACAGTTTGACCTGCATACAAAGACCAAGCTCCAGGGTTTCCGCCCATTAGTCAGCATCTGAAACTCGGAGGACATATAAATGGAGAAGGCCATCATAAAATCATCAGTAACAGTTCGACCTTACATAAAACCCAGCTCCATGACATTCACCCATTAGCCAACGACATAAGTTCAGTGGGCATATAGGAGGCAGAGTGACTCGTAAAATCATCATATACAGTACTATCAGCAAATAAAGACCAAAATATATACACAATATTAGCCGGGGTCAGACACCGACTGGGTATCCATTGATTCTCCCCTATACAATCTCCATGCCGCCCATATTTTCTCCCATTTCTTGGGGCATCCTCTGCTTTTATATATTACTTTTTCGGCCCGCTGGCACCAGTCGAGATCTCGTCCCCAGTCCTCCACTGTTGGCAAGACATCACTATCAGCGGATATTTTAGGGGAACAGCCACGTTTTTACTCTCTTTTTGAAGGTTGTTTCGTTCTCAATCATCTGCAGCCCTGGGTCCATACTGTTCCACAGCTTGGGAACCAGGTGTTTGAATGACCTTCCACCCCATCTGGATCTCTTGATTCTTGAGGTGTTCAACAAGAACTTTGATCCTGAACTGAGATGCCGGCGTGGTGAGTACTGGGAGATCAGGTCTCGTACCTTTCCCATCTAAAGCTCTGTGGGCCAGACAGAGGGACTTGAATTTAATCCTGGCACTGACCGGAAGCCAGAGTAGCTCCCTGAGGGAGGCCCTTACTGACTGGTGTTTGGGTATCTTAAGGAGCAGTTGGGTTGCTGCGTTCTGTACTGTTTGCAGCCTAACTGTAAAATTTTTGGGGGAACCCAGATATAATGAGTTCACGTAGTCGAGTCTTAAAACCAATAAGGCTTGAACCACTGTCTTCCTTGACTTTTCTGGGAGCAGGCTCAATATTTTTCTAATCATTGGGAGTATCCCAAAGCAGATGTTTGCCAGTTTTTTTGCTTGGATCTCCATCGTTATATTCTGGTCCAACCACATTCCTAAGTTTTTTATAAAGGTTTTGGGTGGGGGCGAATCCCATTTTCCTGGCCATGGGATCTCTGAGCGTGGGTTAAAGTGACTGCCAAGGATCATAAGCTCTGTTTTATCCCCATTTAGCTTAAGGCTGCACTCGGCCATCCAGGACCCGATTTTTTCCAGGCAAGGGGCAAGTTGCCTGTGGTCCGAGTTGATGGATTCTGAGATTGAGACCACTAGTTGTGTGTCATCAGCGTATGACACGATGGACAGGCCGAACTCCTGTACTATATGGGCCAGTGGGCTCAGGTAAATATTAAAGAGGGTTGGGCTCAGGGAGGATCCCTGAGGAATCCCCCATGGGGCTGCCGATTCCGTGCTGCATCCTGGTCGAAATCCCATCTGTGTTTGGTGTATGATTATATTGTCCTCCAAGAATTGTGAAACAATCCTATTCACATGTTTTATCCGCGATCTTGCCCATGATGGGTAGCAGTGAGATCGGACGATAGTTTGCCAGTGAGGCAGGGTCGAGTTGGTTGTTTTTCAGAAGGGGTTTCACAATGGCATGTTTCCACTCTTTGGGTACTGTGCCACTTTCGAGGGATAAGGAGATGAGGTGGGAGAGTTGGGTAAGAATACTGTTCCCCCCTTGCACAAGAATGTGCTGGGGTGCTGGATCTGAGGGTGATCCTGATTTTATGTTTAATAGAGGGCGCCAACCTGATCCTCGCTCAGTTTGGGGAAAGAATATAGTTCCGGCAGGGAAGGGGGCAGTGGCAGTTCTGCAGTCTTGTGAGGTTCTGTAGAGCCGGTGGGGGCTTCGGTGGATGTTGCAATCAGGCTTGTGTTGGTGTGTAGTGAGTTGTAGATTTTTGCGAAGAGTGGAGCGGAGTGACAAGGAGTGGCACAGAGTGGAGTAGAATGTCATGGAGTGGAATGGCGTAGAGTGGGGTGGAGTGGAGTTTCATAGAGGGGAGTGGCAAGAGTGGAGTGGCATAGAGGGAAGTATCATAGAGTGATGTGTTGCAGAGTGGAGTGTTGTAGAGTGTAGTGGGTTGTCGTGGAGTGGAGTATCGTAGAGTGGTGGAGTGGTATAGAGTGGAGTGGTGTACAATTGAGTAAAGTGGCATGGAGTGGCGCACGGTGGAGTAGAGTGTTGTAGAGTGGAGTGTCGTTGAGCGGAGTGGCATACAGTGGAGTGGCATAGATTGGAGTGGTGTAGAGTAGAGTAAAGTGCCGTAGAGTGGGGTCGAGTAGGGTAGAGTGGAATAACATGGAGTGGAGTAGCATAGAGTGAAGTGTAGAGGTGCAGAGTGGAGTGTCATACAGCAGAATGGAGTAGAGTAGCATAGAGTTAAGTGGCATAGAGTGAGGTGGCATGGAGTGGCTTAGAGTGGAGTAAAGTAGAGTGGCGTAGAGTGGAATAGAGTGGCCTAGAGTGGAGGGGTGTAGAGTTGAGTTGAATCAAGTGGTGTAGAGTGGAGTTACATACAAAGGAGTGGCATAGAGTGAAGTAGAGTGGTGCAGAGTGTAGTGTCATAGAGCAGAAGGCAGTGGAGTGGCATAGTGAGGAGTAGAGTGGAGTGGCGTAGAGTTTCAGTAGAGTGGCGTAGAGTTGAGTGGCTTGAGTGAAGTGGCAAAGAGTAAAGTAGAGTGCCCTAGAGTGGAGTACAGTGACATATAGTGGAGGGGTGTAGAGTGGTATAGAGGGAAGTAAAGTGTTGTATAGTGAAGTAGAATAGAGTACAGTGAAGTGGTGTAGAGTGGAGGGGCGTAGAGGGGTGTGGAGTGGTATAGAGGGAAGTAAAGTGTTGTATAGTGAAGTAGAATAGAGTACAGTGAAGTGGTGTAGAGTGGAGCGGCGTAGAGTGGAGTAAAGTGGAGTGGTTTAGAATGGAGCAGTGTGGAGTGGTGTAGAATGGAGCAGTCTGGTAGAGTGGAGTGACGTAGAGTGAAGTGGCATAGAGTCTAGTGGCATGGAGTGGAGTAAAGTGGCATGTAGTGGCTTAGAGTGGAGTAGCCTAGAGAGGAGTCGAGTGTTGTGGAGAGAGATTAGTGCCATAGACTGGACTAGTAGAGTGGAGTGTCATAGAGTGAAGCGCATCAGTTTCAAGAGAATCACACCTTGCAACATCCAATTTTCACACCTGGAGTCAGATTTACTATAGTTGATTTCTTTGCACTCTTGGTGGAGAAATCTACAGTAATAAATGCATATTCACCTGACAGGAGTTCCTTTGTGAATTCCTGGCAGGTGTAAGAAGGTAAATTTGGTCCTAAACCTTTGTTTATGACAGATTTTACGTTTGAGAATAGAGACCTAGCCCAGATTATGCCCTTTGTTTATTGCCCTCTGAGCACAGCTGCAGAAAGCGCATGGGTTGGGGAGGTGGAGGTGCTATGTTACCATAACTGACCATGCATTGTGAAAAGGCATTCCTTTTTTAGCTAGTGGATAAGTAGAGGAATATCATTTTAGCAGAAAATTAAAAACCCTTATTTCATTCCCTGGGGAGGGTGCCCAAGCGGGGGAACCTAGAACCAAATTTGGAGGCACTCTATTTTATGTCCGGATGCTAACCCTCGTTGGGCCGCATAATTTAACCATGGAGGAAGGTGGGACTTAGGTTTCTGCTTACCAAGAATCTATATACCTTTATATACCTCAGTACTCTACAATTGTGATTGAACAATTTTTAGTTAGAAAGTGTTCAGAGAAAAGTGTTTTGTACTTGGTACTTATTGTTATTTTTCAAATTTTTAAATTGATTTTTTATTTTTTTATTTTATTGAGCTATAAATACTACAGCATATAGTACAATCAACAAAAACCAGAACAACAGAGAAAGGGAAAAAAAATAAAGGTAGAACATAGATTGTACACAAATTATTAATTGAAGTTAGAAAAGTAAACATAATTCCGAACAACTCAATACTTTTCCTGATTCAACACGTTGGTTACAGCAAAATAACTACCATATATAAAGACCATATAACTATATAAAAGACCAGGAGCCACGATAGGAAAAAGAATATACTAGAATAACAGTGCCTCATTAGTCCCATTGGAGGCTAGCCTATATCCTATTAAATTTAAGCCAAGAGCGAGGCCCTCTGCCCTTTGCCAATGCAAATTCCATCTCGTATACCTGCCGGAGTAGGACCCACACCTCGCAAATACTTTATTTATCCAAACTCTAGCAATACATAGTCGGGCACATACTAAAATGATAGGTGCTAACAAACTCTCATACCCAGCATCATCGCATTTAATCCCCAAGAATATTTCTTTTTCCGTGAGCTGATAATTCTGACCAATAAATGGGGTAAGAATATTGGAAACCTCAGTCCAGAATCTATTGAGCCCTGGGCAGTCAATGAACACATGCCTTAAGTCAGCTGCATATAGTTGACATTTCAGACAAAATGACTTAACAGAAGATCGGGATAATGCCCACTTAGCAATGATCGCTGGTGTTTAATGCAGCATATAGATTGTCCGATGCTGTTTTAATTTCAAATTAACAGACGTTACCGCCCTATCCAATACCCCCATTGACTCCTGGCTCATCTTTTAGTTAGCTAAAACAGCGAAACCCACGTTCATCGTACAATTGTCCGATTTGCTTGATGCCGCTTCGTTGCCACCCCTTCCCAATAGTGTCTTGAAATATATCAGGGAGCATATGATTGCCCCATAGCAACGTGTATTGATGAAAGCGGGGTAAAGAGTATTGTTTACAAATATCCTGCCAAACCTTAGTAATATCTCTGACGATCTTGAACTTGACTAGTTTGAAGTAGTTCGGGTCAGAAGTCTTACATAACATGAACCGCGATGGACCACAGGCTAACTGATAGAATACAAACGCCGGACCAGTTTCCAACCCACACAGCAGACCCCGAATCCATCCAAGGAAAGAAGCCCAGTAACAGAGTTTGAAATCTATGACTTTAACCCCCCTGTGTGTATGGCAGTTACATAAGCCGAAGAGCCCTCCTGGCACGTCTATACCACCAAATGAACCTGCCGATAGCACTATCTAATCGTTTAAAAAAGACCAAGGATCCCATAACGGTATCGAGTGAAGTAAATACAGAAATTTAGGCAATACATTAATTCTAATTATGTTTCACCTTTCATAAATGCTCATAGGTATTCGATTCCAACTACGCAAATTAGCCAGGATTGTTTTGAGTAGTGACTCATAATTCAAAGATACAATATCATCAACTTTCCTACTAAGACAAACACTAAGGTAGGTAGTTGTTTGTCTGACCCCTAGTGAGAGAGGTACATTTTCTGATTGAACATTTTAAATTGTCTGTGTCTTGGCTGAGTTCAACTTATAGCCAGAAAAGGAGCCAAATAGCTCAGCCCTTCACATGATGTGGTCTATAGCTTTACCAGGATTAGCAGAAAAAAATGCAATATCGTCTGCATACGCAGTGACTTTAAGTTCCACACCGTTGAGACACACTCGGGGTATCCCTCCGCCCTGTTGCAAATGCCTTATAAATGGCTTGATGTACAGAGCAAACAGCAATGGGGGACAATGGGCATCCCTGCCTAGTTCCCCTTTGAACTGTATAACAGGCAGATGTAATACCATTCAGTTTAATTGCTGCTACAGGCTCCTTACAAAGCTTCTGCACAGAAGAAATAAACCGAGAGCCAAGACCAAATGTGAGCATAGTCAACCAGAGAGCTTCCCAGGCAACTCTGTCAAATGCCTTTTCCGCATCTAACATGATCTTCCCTATCCGTTTGTCAAGTTTACCAGAGACGTCAAAGGCAGTTACAGGGGTACAAACATGAGCCGTCGTCTCTCGCCCCTGGGCAAAGCCATGCTGCTGTTCTGAAACTAACTTATGATAATAGGAGCGAGGCGTGAAGCCAAAACCTTAGAATATATTTTGGCATCGGCATTAATTGAAGATAGTGGCCGATACGAACGTCTATCGTCACTTGGCTTTCCCTTCTTCTGGAATACGACAATATTAGTAACCCTCCATGAAGTAGGAGCCTCGCCCCCACTGGTAATATCCGTACATATCTGCGTAAAGACTGGCAACAATATATCACTAAAAGGTTTATAAAATTCAAGCGGGATGGTATCCTCGCCGACAGCTTTGCCCGAGGGCAGAGATTTTATAGCCTCCTCAACATCAAGTAGTTCTATTTCTTTTTGTAAATCTATTACATCAAAAGAGTCAAGTTGGGGTAAGTGACCCTCCTGTAAATACTCAAGAAAGATGTGTTTATTAA
The DNA here is from genome assembly GCF_964261635.1 of Lissotriton helveticus. Classification (NCBI taxonomy): domain Eukaryota; kingdom Metazoa; phylum Chordata; class Amphibia; order Caudata; family Salamandridae; genus Lissotriton; species Lissotriton helveticus. The sequence goes on from NC_136065.1 coordinate 372,612,219, forward strand.
ATGGCTCAGACTCTGAATACAAATTAGTGTAAAATAATCTAAACTGTTCCACAATATCCTGCGGCTGAGTAACAGAGAAGCCACCATCCCCTTTAAATAGTTTAATATGAGATTGAGCCTTTTGATCCACGATTTGGGATGCCAGCACACACCCCACCCTTTTTCTATATTCATACTGTAAAGATTTGTACTTATGGTAATTAGTAGCAATTATATCCATTAGCCCTCTATTGATTTTAGACCTAACTTTTAAAAGCCGAAGGTATATTGCCTGCACCATTGGATCACTTGCACCAATTGCCCTAGCATGTTGATGTTCAAGGGCTAAATATTGCAAGCGATCCTGTTCTACCATCGCTTTTACCTGCTTATTTTGTGCTAAAACAAACTGAAGGGTCGCCCCACTAATAAAGGCTTATATGCAGTCCCAAACTATTGAGATATCAGCGGTTCCCAAGTTGTTAGTAAAATATTCCTTTAATTTACCTCTAATATGGGGCACATATTCAGGATTGCTAAGTAAGTGTCCGGGAAATGAAAAAGCACGAACTTCCTTTCTGGCCCCAAATTGTTTCTGTAAAGTTAACATTACTGGGTTGTGGTCAGATGTAATTTTGGGACACACTTCTATATGGCTATTTCCAACAGAGCCCTCTTGATAAAAAATCATATCAATACGTGAGTACTGTTTGTGCGGGTGAGAATAAAACGTGTACCCTGGAAGCATTGGGAAGAGTATCCTCCAAACATCATCCAGCTGGTGTATATGTAATAGTGCTAATAAAGCTGCCCTTGTCTTGGTCATTCTAGCCCGTGCTTTACTATTAGTGGTATCAATTTTAGTGTCCATATGCAATTGAAGTCCCCCATAATGATCAGATCCCAGGCCCACCCTAATAATTAAAAACTGAAATATTCAAAAACATCCGGACAATCCGAGTTAGGACCATATACTACACAGATCGTAACCTTGTGACCTGCAATCAACAATTGAGCGATCGCCCACCTACCCTAAGTGTCAGCTAGTGTACGTAAAACAGTACCTGCTACGTTCCCGGATTTCATTATAGCCACCCCCGGATAGAAACTGTTTGCGAAGTGCATACTAATATATCATACCTGAGTTGACCTAACAATGACCTGTCCTTGTATGCAAGATGTGTCTCAGTTAAGCAGAGTAGATGTGATTTGAATGCACAGAGTTCCTCCCCAATTATTCGCTGTTTCCTTGCATGATTCAGCCCCGCAACATTCCAACACAAACATTTCAGATCAAACTTACATATTTTAATTTCAGCCACCTCCAACCTGTTCTCTGGTTCAAATACCTCATGTGCAAAACTTAAATTTTCAACTATTGACTGGTTCTTTAAACCCAACCCACCCCCACCGCCTCTCACAACACATTTTTTTATTTTTTTATTTTTATTTGAGCAAAATTCAGAAATAGTACAAAAGATTCAAATAGTACAAATAGAATACATAATTAAAAATCAGATAGTACACCAAGACTTATAAAATCATAGTCTCCAATTATAAAGGCATTATAAGGAAGGATAAGAATAAAATCACCATAAGAATATACAATTCATAATCCTATTATAATTGACAATTACGCATTCCTTACATCATTGGACCAGGCAGTGATTGGAGCCCATATCTGGGCCCCACGTATTCTAGATTTTTTCCCTCTAGCTTCGTAAATTGCTGTCTCTTGTCTATAAATCCCTAGAAGCCGGGTTAGCCACATTTGGAAAGTGGGGGGGTCTGATTCTTTCCATCGGGCCGCCAGTATGATCCGAAACACAGCCATACCCAAGAATAAGGATATTTCTTCCTCCTTACTGTAGCCCAGAGTGTTATCATGGCCTAATAAGTACAGTGTTAGCGAAGTTCTCAATTTATGCCCAAAAACTTCTTCCCAGTAATCAAAGATCATTTTTTTACACAGGTCTAGTTTAGGGCAGTCTGCAAACATGTGTATAAGGTTTGCTGGACCCAAGCCACATCTTGGACATTCATCGTTTACTCTTTTGCTCCATGTATATAGCTTTGCTGGTGTGTAATACAAGTTATATATTGTTTTATAATGTTGGGCCCTTAAATTAGATGCTAAGAGCAATTAGGTGATAATAACAGAGACATATCGACATCGACATTGGGATTGTCTAATTTTATTGCCCAGTCTCTCTCGACACGCTCCATATCATCACATTGATTCTTTATTAAAAGCTCATATATGGTCCCTATCCTGGTGGTCCGCCTAGCTATGAGTTCAAAGAAGGGGACAGTTTCTAGTACGATTCTTAGTGACAGTTGATGGATGATGGTATAGACTTGTATACATTTCAGAAAGTCAGTAGAGGGGATCAAAACCTTTATTTGTAGATCCCTAATTCCAGGTCTAGGTCCCTGACCAAGAAAGTCGCCCAGAGTTACAATCCCTGTATTCTCCCACTTTCTAGAAATTCTGTCATTAATTTGAACTGGTAGGATCGAGCTATGCCAAAGAGGGGTATATTTAGTATATTTTGGTATTGCTAGATGTTTAGATGAGCGTTTCCAAATGGACCATGCATCAAAAATGATCTTAAATTTGATTTCCTTCAGAAAGGAATCCTCCCCTTGTCCGGCTGTCGCTGACTGACAGCCAATTTCAACAAGTCATTTAGCATACCTGCCCCTCTCTACTTTTAGCTAGTATGCTTAGTTTGCCATGTTAGAAGTGATTGTTTTGCTTTATGCTCAGTGTCAAAGAAGTGTGCTTGTCTGTTTTGAATGATCTTCAGACAAGCTGGTTCTTGAAGAAAAACTTGAGAGCAGACTAGCTTAAAGGGATTGATTAGCTGGTGGAGCTTCCATCGCTTGTCCATTGTAGATTTGCACAAGTCTGCACGCACAAACAAGGTTATCAGGTCTAATTTTATTGGGGTAGAAGGATGGGCATTTATGTAAATTGCTTGGCGCAACAGAAAGTTACCCAAAAATACCAAGATTGGACGTGGATGCGATGAATTGGCTTGATTACCTAGTATGATATTGAACGGTAGTCAATGCGTTGGTTGAACTTGCGAATCCATATCCCAGTCCACCAAATCTGTAAATGCCTGCTAAAATAGATTGACTATATATGCCCGTGGATCAGAGCCTTCTCTCCCCTCTGGTACACCAAAGACATGTAGATTATGTCGACTTTGGCGATTTTCAAGGTCTTCAACTTTAGATTGTAAAAATGCCATCTGACTCTCACAATATTTAGCACATCTTGAAGTAGAAGTATTAGCTTCTTCAACCGCTGCCACTGGTTCTTGTAGGTCTGTAACTTCTGAGGACAGTACGCCAACCTTGGTGGTGACATCTACTAGTACCTTTTTAATCTCCTGACTGTCTGCTTTAGTTTGTAAGTAGTATTCCTGAGCCTCAGCTCTCTGGATGGAAAGTGCCTGCATGGCTGTAGACAGAAAAGGCACCTCCTGTTCGAGGGGAAGCAAAAGACCAGTGGGTGGCTCCTCCACTAAATTTCTGGATGCCATTGATTTTGTGAGAACAGATGCTGACCCAGGTGCCTCCAAATCACTACCCCTGTACCCTTTAGGGTTGGATGAGTGAACTATTGTTAGTAAGTCTACCCCCTCGACAGCCCCAGATATCCTAGGGGTCATAGGTTCAGCAGCCTCGACAACAGCCTCGACATTGCCAGAGTTAGAAAGACGTGAGATAACGGCCTTGACCTCCCCTTTGATGCCACTCATTTGCGCAGAGGGCTAAGGCCAGAGTCAGATTTCGTGCTACTCGGGGCGGAGTCCTTAAGTCACCTGACTGTGGTAGGCAGTGGAAGTTTTATGCTGCCTCTGCTTTTTCCCCCTTTAGCCCCTCTAGTGCTTCTGGAGCCTTTCGCCTTTGTGCCTCTCCCCTCCACTGGGGAATGTGCTTTTAAAATGTCTGATACCAGAGCGATGTCAGCCTCAATATCCCCTTCAGTCTCACCATCCCAGCCACTTGCATTTAAGGCCACAGACTCTAACCGGGCGCCATCTTCAGTATCCGAAAATATATTAGCCCTTTGGGATTGCGCAGAGCCAGCCAGAAGTTCTACTTTAGGATTGCTACTAGACAAAGACAATTGCATATGTGATTGTGTTTGACATTCCAAGCCCAAAGTCATATCACCTTGAGAGTGAGCGCCCACATCACTGGACATTGTAGTATTTGCACAAAGTGCTAGATCAGACGTAGTTGATAAAGCAGGTTGAACAGCCAATGATGATACAGAGAGAGTACCGTCGTCTAGTTCTACCACACCTGGCTGTATATGCACAGCGTGATTCTCTCCTTCCCCCTCTCCCAAAGTGTTCAATTTGGTACTACCTCTATTTCCCACTGACAAGCCCTTCCCCTGCTGTAAAGAAGCTGGCACTGCTATGCTCTTGACGCCCTGTCCTTCATGTATCGCACTCATAAGGGCATCGACCATCTCTAGCCCTGGAATAGATGTTTCGGAGCCACAGGACCGAAGCAGCCCACCATCCCTGCCTGATCGCAGAAGGCGCAGGATTGGTCTTCCCAACAGGGATCAGTGTCCCCATCCACTGCTATGCCAGAATCACCAAATCTGCTGCCAGCATCTAAGCCTCCTTCAGTGAGAGCTAACCATGTTGCTGAAGGTAGAGCACCTCCCACTTCTCCTGCAGCTCTTGCCACAACTGCGGAGTCGCCAATACGCCCATGTCCTTTGGAAGCAGCGTTGCAATAAGGGCCATTACACTGCCAAAATCAAACTCCGAGCCGCCAGTAATGGGTCTAAGAGCTGCAGCTGCTGCTGCTAAACAAAGAGCGAGCCCAGTGTGGTTCCACTGCACCACTCTGCTAACCTGAAAACAGTTGTAAGCGGCCGCCGAGCACAGCCACCACATCAAAGCATTTTCGCCGCACCACTACAGCGGCTACCGCCGTGTAAAGTGTCTTCGTTTTCAGCTTTCCATGTTCTGTGTTCTCGTCTCTAGCCCCCAAGTAAGTAGAGAGTAATCGGGCTTTGCAGTTTCTCTTGCAAGGATAGAAAAATCAAGACACATTCTGTACGCCCTCGCATCCAAGGACTGACCAGGCGGGAGTGGGAGGAGCATCAGGGGAGGCCGTGAATTGCAGAAGTCAGCGGCAGCGTCCTCCTCTGAGTGGACTCAATCCACCATCTTCCTTTCAACGCTCATTGTTATTATTCTATAAGCTTAGAATTAAATAATTGAACTGAGTACCCCATAACCTTACCGAGAGGTATCTGATTGAGTGAGTCCCACAGGACAACTGTTGCATTATTGTATTGTTCACAAACTGTCCCAGGTATTTGCAGCTGTAATGGAAGATGTCCCAGAGATTGTCCCACAAGTGCTCCTCCACGTGAAATAAAATGAAAAAGGGATTTATAAAGCACTCTTAACCCGCAGGTATCAAGGCGTAGTTCCGAATTGAAACCGCCTTCATTTTTTCCACTTTGTGTTGTCTAGGAGAGCCTGTGTTGCAGTTATCATGCCCACACTTTCTCCAACCAGAACACACCATCTCCCGCCTCGTTACCCTCTGCATTAAATGTTCAAGGAGCCTCAGGCAGCACAGGTAGACCAAGGCAGGGTCTGATAGTCCCCAGGATGCCCTACCAGTGGCTGAGGCTATCTGTGGATCCAGGCCAGTGTGCCCTTTGACTAACCTGCTCTTGTGGTCACTGTGCTGACTGCGCAATTCTGTGCTTTTATCATGCTCGAGTATGAGGCACTGTTACCCACAAAACAAAAGCAAAAGCAGCGTGCGTGGATGCTGTCTAAGCTGTATCATCTCTGCGTGTGAGAGAAGCTTGCACTGCCACTGTCTGTGCTGTATCTGTTCTATGTGAGAGAAGCTTGCACTGCTGCTGTCTGTGCTGTATCTGTTCTGTGTGTGCGAGAAGCTAGCACTGCCGCTGCCTATGTGACATCTGTTCTAAGTTTCTTGTGTGGCTTGCTTGTAAACCGCTAATGCAGTCCTGAGATCACCTTCTTTCTGAAACTTGAGAAGATTTTTGTGGGCTGGCTAGAGGCATATTTAGCTGTCTCACATAACGAAGGCAATTATACTGAGGTCAGTCCTACAGCCACTCGTTCTGGTATCACTCACAAATTGACCAGTTTACATTCCTCGGCCACTGGTGAATTCTGTTGAATTTTAGTGGATATTGTATGTGGTGCCCAAAGTGTGTCTTCCAGACTTGGCACGGCCGCATCTCCACACTGCTTATGCTTGTGGCTATAAGAAAGGCAGCAGCACATGCAAACCAGTTCATGGTTGAGGAAAGGATTAAGGGGCCGATTAGGATGGCGGACGGAAAGCGTACGGGAAATGACCGTCCGACCGCACCGTGGGGAAACCGGCGGTGCTATTAGGATACCCCTCCAGCAAAACCCAACCGCGGCAGATGGATGTCTCCAAAGACCGCCAACCGCGGATGGAACCATAGAAAAACCGACCGCCGCGGACGGAGTGGCCGCGGTAACAGGCCCAACCGCCGACAGTGCAGCGGAGTCCGTCCGTGGGCTGGCTGTGGTGTTGCGTGGGCGGCATGTGCCTGATGCAGGGGGTGATTGTGCTGAGGTGGGACTGGTGTGGGTGCACTTGTGTGTGTTCCTGTCCCCACCAGGGTGTCTGGTGTGGACAGGTACCAGTGTTCATGCATGCTGTGGCGTGGTATGTGTGTATTGCATGCTTGCGTACCTGCGGCGGCGTCCACGACGGTGTAGGACTTGCTGGTAGTGAAGTAGGAACAGGGACGAGAAGGCGTGTAGGGCTGGGTCCATGGCGCTCAGGTCCGTGCGGTGGGTCTCGTGGCAATGATTTCCCTCTCCGTTGTGGTGCTTCCGCCGTCTATGAGATGGAGGTGTTCCCGCTGCGGTGTTCTGGTTTGTTTGCGACATCGCAATAATGGTGTCTGGTGTGTTCCTGCGGCGGTTCACGTTTTTACGCGGCAGACGGTAAATGTACCCAGTTCCCCTTCCTAATATGGCGGACGGAAGGCCCGCTGCTGGCGGACGATGAGGTGCATTTTCCGCCGCCTCCAGCCCAGTGGTCATGCATCCGTCTGCCATCCTAATCGGCCCATTAGTTGGGTTCAGCATTCAGGAAAACCCAGGTCTATACTTCTCTTATGATTTTACAGTGGTTGTTGATTGTCCTAATTCTGTGTGGGGTGTATTTCAGAGTGTGAATGTCTGTATTAAGAAGGTTCTCCCACTTTGGCGTGTTCTTTGATAACAGGGATTATCAAACATGTGAATGTATGTATTTGACCTAAGATTTCTACTTTAGTGAGCTATATTGGAAGATGGTTGGTCCTGTGCTATGGATCGCCCTGTGTGGAATACAGAGAGTTTCAAAGGGTGTTGTTCTTGCTAATCGTAACTAATTAAGTATTCAGATAGGAGACTCCTGATTTTTTAAGCCAAAAATGTCTTTATTTTAGCTGTCTCCTGCCTAAAAATGCATCTGCTTCAATATATGTCACTGGGAAAAATACATCCTCCTGATTACTTTTCAAAATCTCCCAATTTACACTTGTAAAATGTACAATGTTGACATGCATGGGATAATGTTGTCTCTTCTATTTAAGTTGAGAATTTGTCTTGCTGCTGCGTTCAGCACTGTTATGGCTTGTCAGCTTTTAGGTCGAGCCTGGGCAGTGCATGCGCTGCTCTGCGAGGCATACTGTATTCAGGTAGGGACTTGAACCTCTGACCACTCTCGCCCATATTTTTAATTGGCTTCTGTCACTGTACACTGTAAACTGTGGCTGTTCATTTGTCAATAGGCTCAGTAGTCCCTCCTTAGTAGCGCCATGTCTCATTTTGTACCTTCCCATGGCGACATCCCCTGTTACATGTTTTGTTACTCAGTAGGCTTTAATTAAAGTCTCCAGGCACTATTTTCTCAAATAGCGAAGATCTGCCTGCTGTTGCAGGCAGAACACGCTCTTTCCTAACGCTTTTAAAAAAATTATAGCACGGACGTCGAGCACAGTTGCAATGCAATCGGTCTCGCATTTGCGAGAGTTTAAGCTATTGGCATTGTAAATGAGAATGCCTTTTAATAATCTGTATTTAAAACAACACATAAATAAAAGGCATTGTCGTTTATAATGTCAATAGCTCAAACTCCTAAATTCGAGACATATTGCATTGCAAATGCTTGTTTACAGAGGCCAATGAAGACTCCATTTGACTAGTCCAGCCAAGGTATCACATAGATCAGAGAGGCCTATCATGTGTGAGAGGGGCAAGATATGTTGAAGTGTTCTCATTGTATAGAATGAGCCTTTTGTCACTTGATTTGGGATTCAAGCGACAGCTTGAAGTTCAAGTTTTCTGAATTCATTAACCCCTTCCGTGCTCATGACGAGCTGAGCTAGTCATGAGTTGCGCCGCTCGCATGCTCATGACGAGCTCAGCTCGTCATGTAACGCGGCTTTTGTAAAAAAGCCGCTCAGCGCGAAAATAGCGGCCGCACGCATGCGGTTAAATATTGTTTCTTTAGCCAAGAAGATATAGGGTTATTATTTCACCAGAATCCACAGGTGTGTATTTCCCCTTTAGATTACTTATGTTTCAGGTGGTTTTCTTCCATCCACTGTTCTACAGCCATTCGACATTTGTTGAGTCCAGCAGTCATGGAGTCAGAATGTTGTTCTAGTTTTAAGAAGATGTGATGCATTAAGGCATATGATCACTTCCTTGTTGCAGCTGCTAGACGACTTCAAATTCCCAAACAAGAAGAAACCACCAAACAGTTTTAATTACGAGTTACCTAGTAAACTTAATCTTTATTGGGTTCTTTTTGTTTGGGGCTTTTTACCCTGGCCAATTATTATTTTACTGTTAACAGAAATATATTTTTCTGAGAGCAGTAACCAGGAGGAGCTAGGTACATTGTCTGTGATGCTGCATTAAAAAAAACTTCAAGTTAGTGCATACTGAGAGGATGGGAATGAGGGGGAGAGAGAACTAGGAGTTGTGGTTGAATATCTGGGGGCTCTTATAGACTGTGTAGTGATGGAGCACATTTTCTCACTCCTCTGCTGTAAATAGCCCTTCGAGAATTTTAGAGGCACCAGTCGTTTCTGTATTTCACATCTGGCAGTAACCATATGAAGGTTATAGTATGAGTGATGGTTCAGGTGTATAATGGCAGAGGAAACATTGTAAAGAGATGGAGCATGGAGCATTGTGAGGTGTAGTGTGTTGGCAAATGCGGCGTGTGTGAGCTTAACTTCAGGGCCGGACTGAGTACCAAAAGCAGCCCTGGCAAAAATGCTCAAATCAGCCCCACTCTTATCGCTTCGTTGGGCTGTCTCTTTCTTTCTATCCATCCACTCCCTCTTTCTCTCACCCCTACTGTCCTCTTTTCTCCCCCCTCTGATCACTTTCTCTCTACCTTCCTTCATCTTCCACTCTCTTTGTCTCTCTCGAAGTCTTCTTTTGCCTACTTGTTAGAAATTGGTTTGTAGGTTTACTGGGGTATGAACCGTAGTCAAGCAGCAACCACGATCCTAGTCAGGGTCAGAAGCAGGCAAATCTTAAATGTGCCTGTGCTCACCCTCTGGAAGCTTGGCACAGAGCAGCCAGGTTTAACTTAGGCTGTAGGCAATGTGTAAAATATTTGTGCAACATTACAAACAGTAAAACAATGAAAACACCACACAAAAAGATTCCACACCAGGTTAGTAAAGTAGAGTTACAAACTTTTTTGGTAAAATAACACCAAGGAGCAAAAAGCACTATTTGCCATAGCTAGAGGAACTCAGTTAGGCCAGCTGAACCAAAGCACCTTAATCTGGGCTATGGAGCGCTTGCGAGGATCCTCATCAGTTCTGAGGTGCAGCGAGGCTGCAGTGCGAGGACCTAATGGGTCGACGTCCAGGATCCTGTCAACAAAGCTTGGGATGTGAAGTCCGGTGTAGTGGATGTGTCGGGGGGGAGCGTTGGTTTCGATGAGCAGTTAAGCTGCAATGCGAAGATTCAGAATCATTGCCTAGGCTGCAGTCGATCAGTGATATGAGGAGCTTGCGCCGGCTAGAGCATCGCATAGCAGTGGTTCCGAAGGAGATGCATCGGTCCAAGATGTGGGAGGCTGCGGCACTGCAAGTCTTTTGAGACAGGTCCACTCCACGCAGTAGTGGCGACATGGTGGTTCTGCTCGAAGATGCGCCACTCAGCAGAGGGGATGAGTCCGTTCTGCTCAGGATGCGTCTCTCAGCAGAGGATGCGTCAATTCCACTGAAGCAGCTCTGTAAGCCCACTTCCGAGGGTCCAACACTGGGAAGGCACCCATTGGCAGGTCATACTCAAATTTTACAGAGTCTAGGTGCAGAAGCAGGTTGGTTGGAAGGCTTTTATATCCCTGAAACTACAGATCAGGAGGCCAGCAAGCCAGTATGCAGTCATAATATCGTTTTTTTATTTTTGACCTACACTAATATTGAGTTTTAAATATTGTAGGGACAGAATATTGAAGTCAAGAATATCGGTGACAAGAATATCGACCTTAAGGTAACCAATATTGTTTGTTTATATATCGAAGTAAGTAATATAGAAGTAAGTAATATCGTCAGTAAAAATACTGTTGTTAATAATATCGATTTTATATTAGTGTTATGTATTTTAGTGTGTATTTTATATGTATGTGTTTAACATTTTATGTACTGTTTTTGAATTATTTTTAAATATATGTGTAAATTTTTGGGAACTTAGTATTTTTTTTAAAGTACATTTTGCGTTTTTGTTACAGAGTGGGTTGTGGGTTTATAGGGGAATAGGGTGGGAAGTAATGTATTTATAATTATTCATTAATATTTTTGATATATTTCCATTGATTATTAATATATTGTTAATTAATTATTAATTGGTAATTAATTTGTATTACTTGAATAATTTATAATTATATTATTTATAATTAATGTATTATTAATTGTATTTATTGCTATTGTTAAATAATTTATTGTTAATTAAATATTAATTTATAATTCATTTTTATTAATTGATTAATTGATAATTAAATTGAATGTGTTATTTTTAATGTGTAGTGGGTTGTGGGTTTATAGGGGAATAGGGTGGGAAGTAATTTAATTATAAATAATTAATTAATTGTTTTAATTATTTTTTAATGATTATTAATGTATTGATATTTAATTATTAATTAGTAATTAATTTAAATAATGGATTAATTTATAACTATATGAATTATAATTATTTTAATATTATGTTATTATTGATATTTATTATTAATATTTTTACATTCATTATTAAAATGCTTTTTTTTTTTTTTAATTAAAGTATGTTAATTTAACCCCTATGCTATCCTACATGTTCCACACTGTTATACTCACTGGAGTTGGAATAGTAATTGTAACCCTAACGCTATCCAACACTTTCCCTACTGTTGCACTCACGGGAGTGGGAATAGTAATTTTAACCCCTACGCTATCCATCACTTTCCCTACTGTTGCACTCACTGGAGTGGGAATAGTAATTTTTACCCCTATGCTATCCAACACTTTCCCTACTGTTGCACTCACTGGAGTGGCAATAGTCATTTTTACCCCTACGCTATCCAACACTTTCTCTACTGTTGTACCCACTGGAGTGGGAATAGTAATTTTGACCCCTATGCTATCCAACACTTTCCCTACTGTTGCACTCTCTGGAGTGGGAATAGTAATTTTTACCCCTACGCTATGCAACACTTTCCCTACTGTTGCACTCACTGGAGTGCGATTAGTAATGTTTACCCCTACGCTATCCAGTACTTTTCCTACTGTTGCACTCCCTCAAGTGGGAATAGTATTTTTTACCCCTACGCTATCCAACATTTTCCCTACTGTTGCACTGTTTGGAGTTGGAATAGTAATTTTATTCCCTCTGCTATCTCATTTTTTTTGTATTATTTTTGTTAATGTAGTATATAACAAATTTTAAAAATATTAAAGATAATTGTAATTTTTTTATTTGGTATCTATCTTTTAATTTTTATTTATATTATTGTTTTATGTATAGAGTTGTATTTGTAATTTATAAGATATTTTTAACAATTTATAAGTCAAAATAATTATTAAAAATGATTATTAAGTAAGTATATATAATATATATTATATGTATATGTTTAATGTATTTTTATATTATATATATTCGTTATATTTGTTAAACATTTTAAAATATTTTAACTATGTTTATTTAAATCATATGTATTATTTACTTTATTTGACATTATTTTTGTAACTGTAAACAAAAACAATATTTTTAACAATATATTTGACATCGATATTATTTTTTCAATATTTTTGTACTTACCATAATGTTGATAGGATGTCGATATTCTTGACTTGGATATTTTTGCGTTGACATTTCTGTAGGTCAATTTTCTGTCTCTCGATATTCTGTGATTCCAACAAGCTAGCCTTTGGAGTCACTCTAGGTTCAAGTGATGAAGATCCAGTCCTCTCATCCAGGCAGGGGGCAGCAGGCAGCAGGTCAGCACAGCAAAACAGGATTCAGCAAAACAGCTGTCCAGCAGAGTGACAGTCCTTTCAGCAGCACAGCAGTCCTTCTTCCTGGTAGTCTTCACAGGTCTAGAAGTGTACTGAAGTGGTGGAGTCTGAGGTCCAGTATTTATACCCAGTGGTACCTTTGAAATGGCAGTGATTTCAAAGGCAGGCCTTTGAAGTGCACAAAGGTCCTGCAATTCCTCCACTGACTCTAGACTCACTACAGGAGGGTATGCAGCCCTTTGAGTGGGGACAGAACACAGCCTATTCATGTGTAAGTGAGGCTGGGTCCAGCTCCTCCCTCCCATCCTGCCAGGATGGCCCGCCAAGTCACACCTAAGCTCCCATTGAGTTTGGCTTTCTAGGGGAAATACACAAACCAAGGCTATCACCCACCCAGACATGTGATCAGAGACAGGCAGCAGGCACCAAAATAACTAAGGTAAGAAAATGCCAGCTTTCTAGAAGTGGTGTTTTCAGAAATGAATTTTAAAATCCAACTTCACCTTAAGTTTGGATTTTAAATTGTGATTCCAGAGACACCAAACTTGAATGAGTTATATCTTTCCATTTGGAAATTACTTTTATAAAATGTAATACGGCAATCCCAAGTTATCCTATGGGAGATATAGGGCTTGCAGTAGTGAAAAACGTATTAAAGAGGCTTTCGCTACCAGGTCATGTAAAACTTAAAAGTACTTGTCCTGCTTTTGAAATACATTGCAACCTGCTCTCTGGGCTGTCCAGGGCCTATCCTGGGGTTACTTATATGTATTAAAAAGGAAGGTTTGGGTGTGGCAAAAGGTTTATTTTGCTAGGTCAATATGGTAGTTTAAACTGCACACACAGGCTCTGCGATGGCAGGCCTGAGACATGGTTAGAGGGCCACTTACGTGGCTGGCACAAGCAGTGCTGTGGGCTCACTAGTGGCATTTAATTAACAGGCCCTGTTCACATGTAGTGCACTTTGCTAAGGACTTCTAACAAGTAAATTAAATATGCCAATTACATATGAGCCAATGTTAACATGTTTAGGGGAGAAAGCACATGCAATTTCGCACTGCTTAGCAGTGATGCAGTGTTCAGAGTAAGCATGAGCATAAAATCCGTTCCGCTCGCGGATTTTGCTGATTTTCGGCAAATTCGCAATCCGCGAACTCTCGCGAACTTGCCGAAAATTCGTAAAATCCGTGCGAATGCGGATTTTTTGCTTGGTCGCACTTGCCAACTAGAATACTATACAATTTCGCGGGAGTAAACACTTGCGAGCACGTGGATGCGGCGGGCAGCGACAATATCGCAATTGCGAGATTGCAAAATTTGCAATTTCGCACAAGAAATCCACCAGCAGGCAGCATAAACCTTGAAAATTATGATTTTTATCAGAATAACTCCTCAGGTTGACATTTGCCTGCACTTTTTCTTTGCAAGGAGTCCATTTTGGGGGGGGGGGGGTGGGAGGAAGGAAGTGCCCCACAGTCTCCAACTTCCTGTTCCTGTCCAGCAGGCTCCTCCCAGTGCTTTCTTCATGTGCTGGTCACTTTGATTTGGATCTTGACCTGGAAGGATTACTTTTTGTGGATGTTGCTGGATATTTGCATTTTTGCAAAACTGAAAGCACTCAGCAGGTGCAAAAGTTCAATCTTATCATTAGTAACCATTCCCTGTAGTGCCTGGAAGGATTACTTTTTGTGGATGCTGCTGGATATTTGGATTTTTGCAAAACTGAAAGCACTCAGCAGGTGCAAAAGTTCAATCTTATCATTAGTAACCATTCCCTGTAGTGCTTCCTGAGGGGCCCCTTCAGAGTTCAGTTGCCTACTTGCAACTATTCTATGACCCTGCTCTGACCCTCACAGCAGGCTCAGAGAATAGCTACAAGTAGGCCACAAAGGTCCTGTGAAAAAAAATTGCACTGCAACAGAAAGCTAATTACAGATAAGGAAGCATGTGCCAGCCAGACTGGAAGTTTAAATTCAGTGACACATTAATCAACCCCAAATTAATTCATGTCAGTTGAAGCAGGGCAGGTGTGCTTGCTTTTTTTTACCCCCATAATCTACAGTGATAAACCAACCAGAGGGTGGCAGTGATGTACCAGAGGGTGGCATGGGTGTACCAGAGGGTGGCAGTGGTGAAACAGAGGGTGCTGTGAACCTGTGATGATGAACCAGACGTAGAAACAACATAGTCGCGGCCGTTACGAGCCGACAAGTAAGTTCGCAATTGCGAACTGGTACACAACCCTCGAGAACTGGCAGAAACCCTTGCGAACACAAAAAAAAAAAAACCCCGCAAATTCGCGAGAATTCGCGGATTTTGCGGATTGCGAATCCGTAAATACGCAAGTTCGCTGATTTCCAATTCGCAAAATCCGCCCAGGGTGAGTTCAGAGTTCTACGGCTAGCAAAAACGAATTCAGCAAAAAAAGGAGGAGGAAGGCAAATGGTTTGGGAGTGACCCTGCAGAAAGGACCATTTTCCAACAGACCTTTAATTAATCTCTGGCAACTGGGGAAAGTGACAGAGGCATCTTGAGCGGGTGTGGGCCCTCAAAACCGGACTCCACTATTCAAAGCCCCCAGGGAAAGGCCCAGGGAAATTAAAGTCCTATGCGGCCCTATAAGAAATGAGAGACTGTCAATGAAAGTTTAGAGGCATTAGTGATGAGGGGTGGAGTTACCAGGGAGGGCCATTACCCTGTTCGATACCTTGCTATGCTCAATGCAGAGTTTCAGACAATTGATATTGAAGAAACGCATGAAGTGAGCTTCTAGCGCAGAGTTGACACTATCAGAGAACTTTATTTGTCAGTGATACCAGTTTAAGGGAGTGTGGTGGTGGGGCTTTTTCTATGCCAAGTGCTGCAGTGTCTGGAATAAACCACCATACAGGTTGCCCTATGTTTTTAGAAAGAGTTCACAGGGGTGGAAAAAGTGAGCTTTGGGTTCCTAAACCTTTCCCTCGCAGGCAATCGCAGAAAATAATTGTTGGTGACTCCTCAATGCTAAGCAACTTGCCAAGACTGTGGGTGCTGAGGTACCAAAGCACCATGCAGTCAATGAAGGGTACAGAGGGCCGAGAGATGCATGTGGAGCTTCCCATAGAACCAGTGTCCAAAAGGGTACAAATGTTGTCCCTCCATGGGACTGTAAGAGTGGGCCTCATTAGCGTAAACACTAGGGGGCACATTAGGATGGCTGGTTTGGAGTACTACCCGAGCTTTGCCAGTGGTTAGACTTATTGTAAGCATCCTCCCATCACCTTTTGTGTGTTACATAAGGGAGAACAACCATGACATACAGAAGGTGCTCACCCGGTATACAACCGTTACCACACATCTTTTACCACGAAGTACTGTTACAACGAAACCATTACAACGCAAGGGTATTTACAACGCATGTATTTACAACGCATTACACTACAACGCAGCTACTATTACAACGCATACCATTACAACGTAAGTATAGGTAAGTTTATCTTTTTTTTTAAACATTTATTAGGGGTATTGGGTTTGGGTTTTGGGGTACAGGGGTATTTTTAGGTTTCAGGGCTGGGTTTGGGTTTTGGGGTACAGGGGTATTTTTAGGTTTCAGGGCTGGGTTTGGGTTTTGAGATATAGGGGTATTTTTAGGTTTCAGGGCTGGGTTTGGGTTTTGGGGTACAGGGGTATTTTTAGGTTTCAGGACTGGGTTTGGGTTTTGGGGTACAGGGGTATTTTTAGGTTTCAGGGCTGGGTTTGGGTTTTGGGATACAGGGGTATTTTTAGGTTTCAGGGCTGGGTTTGGGTTTTGGGGTACAGGGGTATTTTTAGGTTTCAGGGCTGGGTTTGGGTTTTGGGGTACAGGGTTATTTTTAGGTTTCAGGGTTGGGTTTGGGTTTTGGGGTACACGGGTATTTTTAGGTTTCAGGGCTGGGTTTGGGTTTTGGGTTACAGGGGTATTTTTAGGTTTCAGGGTTGGGTTTGGGTTTTGGGGTACAGGGGTATTTTTAGGTTTCAGGGCTGGGTTTGGGTTTTGGGGTACAGGGGTATTTTTAGGTTTCAGGGTTGGGTTTGGGGTTTGGGGTACAGGGGTATTTTTAGGTTTCTGGGCTGGGTTTGGGTTTTGGGGTCCAGGGGTATTTTTAGGTTTCAGGGCTGGGTTTGGGTTTTGGGGTACAGGGTTATTTTTAGGTTTCAGGGTTGGGTTTGGGTTTTGGGGTACAGGGGTATTTTTAGGTTTCAGGGCTGGGTTTGGGTTTTGGGGTACAGGGGTATTTTTAGGTTTCAGGGTTGGGTTTGGGTTTTGGGGTACAGGGGTATTTTTAGGTTTCAGGGCTGGGTTTGGGTTTTGGGGTACAGGGGTATTTTTAGGTTTCAGGGTTGGGTTTGGGTTTTAGGGTACAGGGGTATTTTTAGGTTTCAGGGCTGGGTTTGGGTTTTGGGGTACAGGGGTATTTTTAGGTTTCAGGGTTGGGTTTGGGTTTTGGGGTACAGGGGTATTTTTAACATATATATTTACAAATTAATAAATAAATAATAATATAATTAATTAAAATATTTAATATTAAAATAATAATTTATTAATTAAAAAAATATTACTAATAATTACATTATTTTAACATATTATATACTTACCTATACTTACGTTGTAATGGTATGCGTTGTAATAGCACCTGCGTTGTAGTGTATTGCGTTGTAAAGGTATTCGTGGTAAAGGGTCCTGCGTTGTAAAAATTGCGTGGTAATGGTCTGCGTGCTAAAAGTATGCGTGCTAACATCATATATCCTGCTCACCCATGACATAATTCTGCACCTAACATACTAGAATTACATTTTTACAAAAGGGTCAACAGTAGTATATAGAGTATATTATTTGCAAAAGTCTAGGGCTGGCATATTGTATGTCCTCTTGGCACTGAGTTTGCATACACTGAAGCCAGGGGTCACAAAAGCAGTGTCAGAGGTCGCAAGGAGCAAGATTGGGGTTGCAGCAGCAACCAATGGCAACCCTAAATGACATCCATGCCTGAACCTTTAAAAAACCCTAACTACCTCCTAATACTAACCTGCTCTAACCCCTAATAGCCCCTAACTATCCATTAACGCTACCAATCCCTGAACTCTATCAACACCTTACTATCTATTAACGCTAACCTTCCCTGAATCCTTACTAGTCCACCCTCTTTCCCATCTCACTGTAAATGCTCCTCTCCACTTTAGCTGGAGGGTGCCTTTTGTCCCTGCTTACTTTTATTTAATAAAGCATGGCATTGTTTGATTTTTTTAAGACACAAGTTGTTTTTTAGTACACAGCGTTTTTCACAAAACCGTTTTGCAGTCTAACTTTGTCCCATCATATTTTACTGCAAACCAAAGGGCAGATTCATAAGCCCCTTGCGCCACTTTTGAGTCACTTTTAATATGGGAAAAGTGACTCAAAAGCGGCGCAAGCGGCTTGTAAATCTGCCTCAAGTGGTCAGTGAGATAACCTCTTGTCACTTGCATATAGGCTGGTCTGCGGAGCAAGAGTTTGCGTGCTGGCAAGACCAACCGCTCCTCCCATCTACTCTATTGATAAATACATTATGAATACTAGTAACCTCTGTTATTTAAAGCGAGCTGGGATCCATTATAAACATTAAGGGGCCCATTATGATGTAGGGCGGATTGCCCCCGCCAGGCTGGCGGTAGCCACCGCCAGCCTGGCGGGGGCAATCCGCCCTACATCCGCATTTGTTTTCCCCCCCGCCATATTAGTATGGCGGGGGGGACCTCGGCGGACGGACAGACCGTCCGCCGCTTTTCTGCCCCGGTCGCCTTGCGGCCGGGGCGGTAAAGGAATAATATGGTAGTGGTGTCTATCAGACACCGCCAGCCATAATATGATGGGCAATTGTGGATGCCCCGCCACGGAAAGGCATGCGGAGAATCCCTGCGGGGGCCGTTGTGGGCCCCCAGGGACTCCGGGGGTGGTGGGGGGTGCACATGGGGGGTACCTATGGTACCCTCCAGCAGTTCCATGCACAGCATGGCAGGCACCACACGGTGCCTGCCATGCTGTGCATGGAAGTGCACAGCATGCTTTCCTGCCATTGTGGCGGGCGTTGCTAAGTGCACCGCCCGCCACAATGGTAGGAATGCGTGATGCGCCCGCCACCGTGGCGGGCGCATCCTAATGCTGCCGACGGGACCCCCGCCCTTATGGCGGGCGGTCCCTACTACCGCAAGGATGGCGGGCGGGCAAAGTCCGCCTTCCATCCTAATGGGCCCCAAAGTGTATGTTATCCCTTGTTGAGAAGATGCTAGCTCTGTTTTTGTTCTGTCTCTGAATAATATTTAAGTGTGCATCTCTGGGGCTGCAGCTATCTTACAACTAATTAGCAGTAGTTCACGTATTTCTTTGACTCAAGATTTGGAAAGATAATTTATTTTTAACAGGAGCTCTCCTAATTTTTGTTTCACAACTTGGAATACAGTTTTTTACTTTCACTGCTTGCTGTCATGGCATTGTGGCTTCTCAGTGTTTGTACTTTAAAACTTTTAGTGTTACCCCAATTGGTGGGTAGCACTATATTCTGCTGGGTTTCAAACATGTGACTTTCAAGTCACAGAGATAATTCAGCAGCAGTTACATTAATCTAGTGAGCTAGTTTAGGAGCTTCAGGAAGCTATAAAATCAAGAGGAAGGAACTAAAACCATAAGCAGTTCTATATTACACAATGTAGCTGTTATGTTAAAGTAGATATTCTGAATAAATTTAAGGAGTATTTTTTTTATGTGGGGCCATTTAGCTTCTTGTCAATTTTTTGTGGGAACTATGTAGTAGTCCCTACAGGTACGCCCTTTTCTCAGTCAAGCTGCGCCACCGTTTGGGATTTCTAAGAGGAAAAAAACGTAATTTATGACTTAGTTTACCTAGTTCTCTTAATATATTTCGAAGGTACAAACCACATAAATCACAAATTGGTGATGTCTGCTTGCACATTTGTGCCTCTTGTGACTATAATGCCTCTAGTCTGGGTGTGAATGTGTGCTTCTCGCTATATTTCTTGAATATGCATGTGTACCTTTAATGGTTTTATAAGTGCCTTAATCTATCGTCTCCCTGGGTGCCGCAGGTGTTTTGTAGCTGTATTCTCCCTACAACAAAGCCAGACCGATATGCTTGTTCAGTGCGTGTATTTTAATTGTGATAGTTGGTTGCCTTACCCTAAGGTAAATTGGGAGATTTCTACAAGCTGAAGCCTCTACAAGAATCCGTGGCTGGAAGAACAGCCAGCCAGATATCAGAGAAAACACAATGACAACAACACAATGACAACAGAAAAGGCATTGCCCACCAGCCCCGCCTGGCACCGAGGGGCGCTTCCAGATTCGTGGCGCAGGTCCCTCAGGGCACCCGGATGTAACTGAGCAGGTTCAGATTCCACTGCACAGTACAAGCAGCACGTGTAACGCCAGAACCCCAATTGCTGCCGGGAACGGCAAAGGCGGCTGAATGTCATTCCGTAGCCCAAAGTTTCATTTCATGTTTCATAACGTTTCTGTGATTATGACGGCACATGTTACCAATATTTACGCATTCTCTGAAAATGAAATCATCTGGATGGCCGGCGTTCTGTTTTGAACTGTCTCGCGCTCGTCGCCATCTGTGATCTGTACAAATGTTGTCCTTATTACAGCGCGCGGAATGACGGGATCAGGCGCCCCTTCATAGCATGAAATACAACCCGGGCCTTCCCCGCAGTATCACTACACGGGCCCTGAAGACCTGATCCCAGCTTATTCCGTTATTGTTTTTTAAATCATGTATTTGTACTAATTGAAGAGAAAAAACCCTCTCAGGTCTATGCAGTAATAATCCTGGACTTTGAACGCTGTGATCACAGGACTGAACGTTGAAAAGCGGAGCCCTAAATTTGTACAATATTTTAATGCCCACAGCCTGGTCTGACATCATTTACTTGCATGTTCTGCTTCCAGCGCTGCCCAGGGTACCCCTTCAGTAAGAAGCTAGAATGATGGAGGGAGTGCTCTCAAGGGTCTGTTTTGATTTAAGAACATGCTGGATTATTTTTTTGCAGTTTTTATAGCACAAATCTGGCCCCAGGGCTGTAGGGGGCTTTACAAAAGAACCAGACGTTATCCGTTTTTAGGTCTCGACTATTCTATACCGCAGGGATAAATAGACGAGAGTATAGTGGTTGAAACAAACTCTTTGACCAAGCGGATTCCTCCCAATGCATGTGATCTATTGAAGCGTGACGCTTCGCCAGCGCGCGCTTGCTCTCACTCACACCCCATATGCTGGTTCCCTCCCACTCACTGGCTCCCCTGCTCCTCCACCCCCCCACCCCATCCGCCTCGCACACCAGCAGAGCTCCTTCCCTCCCACTCGCTTGCTCTCTCACACCCCCGCCTCCCGCTCCCCCCAGTCTGTGCCTCGCATATTGTACTTTCACTTTAACTAAGAGTTGCAGTTCCCTCCTTATTCACACACTGTTTGTTAAATGGATGGTTCACTGCATGGTCCCGGTGTTCCTGCAGCAAGGTCAACAACCCATTATTTAGTATTTGATTTTCAAAAAATGCAGACAGCACGGCTTGGTAGCAATTACATTCGAATGGTAGTATGATGAAGTGTTAGAAGGAAACAGACAAGAGGCGCCACTGTGGCACAAGGCCGACAGCCATCCTCCTTGTTTCCAGTTTTCCCTCGGCGGAGCATGTGTTTATGGTTACTTCTCAACACTTCCATCCCCCATAAGCCTGTCCTTTCTATGGTTAGATCTTTACGACTGTGTTGTTAAAAGTGCTGTTATTTTGTCTAGCGTTTGGGTAAACGCTTGTTAAATGAACGACACAAAAATTGAAGCATTCAAAATTTAACAATCATTCAAAATTTAACAAAAAATGTAAAGGGATTCATTTTGTAACATAGACACGGATATGATTTCATTTGTGTTTAGGATTTACTGCGACAGTTTTAACATCGCATTTTATTACCTCGTGCTTGCTCTTTGGATGGTTTGAATTGTTTTGCTTTCAGCTTTTATTGCTATTTGTGTTATATTGTTAACATCTTGAATGAAAACACTCTTGCTTCCTTCAGCATATAGTGTATTATTTCTCGCACATACCCTCGGCGTCTGTGGTGTGTTCACAAATGGAAGCCTACACATTGCAGCATAGACCGCCATTTATAAAGTGCCTTTGAGGGAGTGCGGGTGAAGTCACACATCTGCATTTGAAATACAGTTTGCTCACACCAGCATCTTTTGCGTTTTACTGCACTGCCTTGTAGCATCGTACTACAAAGAACCACAGACACAGGTTCTAATGTTAAGGAGCTTTATTATCTGCAACCTGTCTCAACCCTGTCCCTACTCTAACTGCCTTCCTCTCGCTCCGTCTCCTCCTCTTCCTGTCCTCCCCTGGCTCCACCCACAACCACTAGTCTGCTAACTTCACAACATCTCCCCCTTTTGTAACAAAACAAATAAACACACTGACTTCTTAGTCCATTTCTTCGATAAGTCTTTTGGGTGGACGTGTGTCGCGATGAGGTCGTGGTGACTTGTCTCTCGGACTAACATTGTTTCGTGTCTCATTGATCGACCCAGTGTTCTCACAGCCACCTGAATGTGGTTCTTCCGAACCGGGAGTGTCCACTTCACTCAGCAGGGTTTCAGTGATGGCTCGTGGCAGTTTCTTGAAGTGCGAGATGTTTCTCATGATTCGCCGCTGCTCTGATTCTGCAGTCAACATAGTTCCTTTCCTTTTCGTGATCACCAACGGTTCATCTTTGAATGGGCAGTCGGTCTTTCTCTGCTGCTCTTGCTTGGCGAGCACATGGTCCCCTTCATGTAACGAGAGTGACCTCGCTCTTCTCCGGTGATCTGCATATGACTTCATTTTGTCTTTTCGGCGCTTGTCCGTTACCATCATTTCTTGATGGTCTTGAGTGGATGACGATGATGGTCGCAAGGCCCCTTCCCACGTTGGAATACGATTCCTCATGGGACGTCCCAGCATGAGTGTCGCACGGCATTGCCCCGTGGTTGCGTGAGGGGTCGTCCGGTAAGCTCGGAGGACCTCATTGAGTGCCACTTGTAAGTCTTTTCCCTCCGCGGTCGCATGTTGAAAAGTCTTCTTAAGCGTGGCCATGAATCTTTCAATTGTTCCATTAGCCTGTGGCCAGAGGGGTGTGATCTTGCGATGATGAAAATCTAGATGTTTCGCAAATGCTGCAAAGTCTTGTCCATTAAATGGGGGTCCGTTGTCCGTCTTTACCTTTGAGGGAACTCCCCAGGCCGCAAAGACTTCATCAAGTACTTTGAGAGTACTCGCGGCGTTTGTAGACGATACAAAATATGCAATGGGATATCGAGAATGCTCATCAATAATGGCCAGCACATATTTGCCCGATGACAGGGGTCCATAGAAATCAATGGCAATTTCTTGCCACACTCCAGGTGGTAGAGGGGTCATGTGCAGTGGTGCTGGAGGATCACTTTTGCTTGTGAGCTGACAGAGGTGACAGTCCTTCAAGGTGGCTTCCACCATTTGGTTGAGATATGGAAACCACACTCGCTCTCTTAATGCCCGTTTGGTTGACAGAATACCCCGATGTCCTTCATGGGCAAGGGCAACCACTCCTTGTCTCAGTTGAGTTAGAATCACAATTCGCTGGTCTCGCAGCAGTATGCCATCAGTGGTGGCTGACAGTTCGCTGCACACATGCTGAAAGGCTTGCATTTCCTGTTTAATGATAGGATCAGTCTCTTCATCCTGAGAATCATGTCTCCACTTATTGTGTCGAATCCTGCGCAGGACCTTCTGCAGGACAACATCTTGGGCTGTACTCTCTCGGATGGTGTCCATTGGGATAGCGGGGGGTAGAGCTTGGTCAGTCACAAAGTGTATGTACTCTTCCGCAATGGAGGAATTAGAGACTGACGATGCAAGTGGGTGCCAGGACATGTAGTCAGCTGGGTTCTCTGACTTCCACGGCTTGTGGATGATAGTGAACGTGTATTCCTGTAGCCTTAGGCCCCACCTCTCGATTCTTGGGGGCATATTACATCGTGGGTTTCCGTAAATGGTGACGAGAGCTTGGTGGTCTGTGATTAAAGTAAAGTGTTTACCATATATGAAAACATGAAAATGTTCACATGCCCACACTACGGGAAGACTTTCTTTCTCGGGCTGCGAGTATGCCCGCTCCGGGTCAGTCAGGCTACGACTCGCATATGCAATGATTCGACGTGGATCTGAGTCGTTGTCATACTGTGCCAGGATGGCTCCAAGCCCGACAGGGCTGGCATCCACAGTTATCTCAGTCTTTCTTTGTGGGTTAAAATATGACAAGTGATCCGCAGATGCCACCGCCTTCTTGATCTCCTTGAATGATTTCTCGCATTGGGGAGTCCACTCAAACGGTTGGCCTTGTTTGGTCAAGAGGCGGAGGGGATGGCTGATTGTTGCGTAGTCCCTGATATAGCGAGCACAATAACTGGCCATCCCAAGAAATGACCTGAGCTCACTGACGTCCTGGGGACTCTTGGTGTTGTTCAGAGTCCCAATTTTGTCAGGATCAGGTTTCATGCCAGCGCCTGAGAAGATATGACCAAAGAATTTCAATGTGTCTTGGTGAAATTCGCATTTCTCTCTGTTTAGAGTCAGGTTTGCCTCCAGTAGTGCGTGGCAAACACGATGGAGCGCAATATCATGCTCTCGTAGATCAGAACCATACACAAGGATGTCATCACTATAATTGAGTGTGTTGGGAATGTTCTGGATGACCTGCCGAATGGCTTCTTGAAATATTTTGGCTGCTGAGGAAACTCCAAAACTGAGTCTCTTATATCTGAACAACCCCAAATGTGTTGCGAACGTGGTGATGTATCTTGACTTAGCCTCTAATTCTAGTTGGTGGTATCCTTTATTTAAGTCCAACTTGGAAAACACCTTTGCCCCGTTGAGAGCTGAGATCATATTGCTCAAATGTGGTCCCGGATGTCGTTCTCTTTCGATTGCAGTGTTGGGCAGGCGCATGTCTACACAGAGTCTGACTTTGTTGGCCGTGCCCTTTTTGGGGACGATAACTACTGGGGATACCCATGGTGTTGGACCCTCGGTGCGCTCGATGATATCAGCGGCTAGCAAGTCCTGAAGTTCTTCTTCCACGGCGGTCTGGAGATGGAACGGTACCCGTCGAGGGTGTTGAGCGACGGGTCTGACTTGTTCATTAATATGCAATCGCACTTGACAGTCTTTTAATTTGCCTAGTCCTTGAAATAGTCTGGGAAACTGACGGGTCACATCTTGGTTTCCGCTGACCTTGAAAAGGATTTCCACTAGGTGAAGGCGTTCAGCTGTCGGTAGGCTCAGCAGACAGTCCGCTTCTGGGCCTTTGATAACATGGATGACCGCTGAGATGGTTGTGTCCTCATGTTTAAGGGTTGTCGAGAACTTCCCAAGGCAGGGAAGTGACTTCTTAGCCATCCACGTGAAGACTCTGACTGGTGCAAAGGTCAGAGGGGGACGCGGACTCATTCTTTCATATTCGGTGACTGGAATATAGTTCAGAGACGCACCCGAGTCTAGTACAAACTTTGTATCATGATTGCCAACTTTGATGTCCAGCCGAGGATATGTCTTAAGTTGGTCTGGATCTGCGGCTAGGTTCAGATATTCAATGGTATATGTTGAGTCTCTGGATGACGGCCTAGATTCCTTGGACGGTGACCTCCGTTCCCATCTGGACCGACGTGACTCCCGGCTGGAGTGTGACGACCCAGACGACTGCTCAGTTTGTTCTTGGACCGCTCGTGCATGATGTCTTCGGGTGTTGGACCGGGACATTCTCGAGGTACCTCTTCGTGTCTCGGGCTGAGCTGGCCTTGTGGCACCACTTTGTCTCTCCTTGTGGTATTCCCCACACATCACTTCAAAATGATTAGTTCTCCCGCACTTACGACATCTCTGACCCATGGCAGGGCAACTGTCTACATGGGGGTAGTCATACCCACAACGGAAGCATTTCCTCACATTCTCAGGTCTTTTTTCTTTCTTCCACGGTTCTCGCCGCTGATATCTTGACTGCTCTTGACGAGATGACGGGCGTGACCTCCATTGTCTGTCTCTCGAACTTCTTCGATGATCGCTTTTGGCGTGCACACGTCACACTTGTTCGCGACCTCCTTTGTGCCCTGTTTCGATGTCGGCTGCATACTCTTCCGCTTGATCAAAGACTCGTGTCATCTCCTCTATATCGTCTAGGCTATGTTCTTTCCTGAACAATCGTCTCCTCAGTTGGTCGGAGTGACACCCATCAATTATTTGTGACTTTATTGCAGCATCTGTCGAGAAATTATCAAATGCACAGTGCTTGGCTAGTCTCCTCAGGCGCATCATGAAGGCACTCATTGGTTCCTCCTTCCCTTGACGAGCCGAGTGGAATGTATGTCGTTCATAGTCGACGTTCTTTTTGTGAAGAAATCTTTTGTTCAATGCGTCTCGCACTTTGTCATAGGTGTCCGCTTCAGTGGCAGGAAGGTCCTTGATTATTTTGACTATCTCCCGCCCTGCCAAGTTGCGCAGGGCAATCAACTTCTTTTTGTCCACGATCACTTCTGATCCTTCGATGTAATCCTCAAATTCCTCTAACCATTCTTGCCATCTAGGACCCATGGTTCCCCCAGTGGTCACCTTGAGAGGTTCGGGTGCTCGCTGGTGCGACCCACCTGCAACCTTAGGCTTAGCTTCGTCATCATCGGACACCATTCTGCAGTAGGTGTTTCTCGAATCCTACTTGCCTCTATGCAGAGCTTGCTTGGAGGTGTAGTCCAGTGCTTGTTTCTTTGCCAATGCTCGTTCGTTTGTTGGCCAATGCTTGTTTATTTTCTGTTGCCAATGCTTTTTTATGTTCTGTTGCCAATGCCTGTTTGTTTGCCAATGCTTGTTTATTTTCTGTTGCCAATGCTTGTTTCTTTGTCAATGCTTGTTTATTTTCTGTTGCCAATGCTTGTTTCTTTGCCAATGCTTGTTTATTTCTGCTGCCAATGCTTGTTCCTTTGCTCAATGCCTGACTTCAACATGGCCGCCTGCAGTTTGCACAGGGAAGGTGTCCCGAAAGTTGCCTGACTCAAAGATGGCCGCCGTGATTATCTGCAGGCACTACTTTCTCTCTCTTCATTCGACCCTTTTCTTCACCCAGGACTCACCGGCAGTCGTTTTCAGGAGCAGCACCCTCCAGATTCAGCTCCCTCTGGTCACTGCTACAGTCAGGTGAGGTTGGGGTGGGCTCCCGCCTTACTTTGCAGGGTCCTCGGCGGCGGCGTGCCAAGTCTCACGCATCCGGCGTGAGATTCTCCGACGTCGGAGCTCACTCAGGCTCCAATTATTTCGCGCTCAGCAGCGCTCGGCAGCAGGCCTTCGTGGGGCAATCCACCCCAGGATTCACTCTTCCCCGGCCACTGCAGTCATCAGGTTGGGTTGGGGTAGGCTCCCAACTCACTTTCTGAGTTCCCGCTCTCCGGTGCCGATAGCGTGCCAAAGCTCACGCATCAGGCGGGGCTCGCGCTTTCGGCGCGAAGACTTCTTCTTTTCTCGAGCGTTTCAGCGCTCGTGGTAGCGGCTCCCTCTGGGCTCCCACAATCACAGGAGGGGCAGGGTCACCTACTGTTGATCTCTCCTTTGGCTGGCAGCATCACACAGCAGCGGACTTTTTCTTTTCGACGCTGCAGGGGACAGGGTGCTCTCACATGATTCTGTGGGCTGCAGTCTTGCTCATCCCACCCTCGTCGCCAGTTGTAGCATCGTACTACAAAGAACCACAGACACAGGTTCTAATGTTAAGGAGCTTTATTATCTGCAACCTGTCTCAACCCTGTCCCTACTCTAACTGCCTTCCTCTCGCTCCGTCTCCTCCTCTTCCTGTCCTCCCCTGGCTCCACCCACAACCACTAGTCTGCTAACTTCACAACATGCCTTGTGAAATCTGTAGATGTTTGAGGAATGGGAACTCGGCCGATGAATGCAGACCTTTCTTACTTTTCTAACGCCCGCTTGTTCATGTGCTCCATTAGTCCATTGCGAGCCCCATAAAACGCTAGCTGTTCGCAGCAGGTATCACGCGACACAGTGCTCGGAAAATGGAGGATTGTTTATGAATCTGCGACCCGGATGTTAGGCACGTGCAATGTGCCTTTACTTTGAATTAGACACACAGGAGCGGCATAGGATATGAAACACTCAGCAACACCACATCCTCACTCGGGGCCAAGAATGCATCACTCAACACCACCACAGGATAACTCAGCACCACCACAGGATCACTCGGCACCACCACAGCATCACTCAGCACCACCACAGCATCACTCAGCACCACCACAGCATCACTCTGCACCACCACAGCATCACTCTGAACCACCACAGCATCACTCTGCACCACCACAGCATCACTCTGCACCACTACAGCATCACTCAGGGCTAAGAATGCATCACTCCACACCACCATAGGATAACTCAGCACCACCACAGGATCACTCAGCACCACCACAGGATCACTCATTACCACCACAGCATCACTCAGCACCACCACAGCACCACCACAGCATCACTCAGCACCACCACAGCACCACCACAGCATCACTCAGCACCACCACAGCATCACTCAGCACCACCACAGCACCACCACAGCATCACTCAGCACCACCACAGCATCACTCAGCACCACCACAGCATCGCTCAGCACCACCACAGCATTACTCAGCAGCACCGCAGCATCACTCAGCAGCACCACAGCATCACTCAGCAGCACCACAGCATCACTCAGCAGCACCACAACATCACTCAGCAGCACCACAGTATCACTCAGCAACACCACATCATCACTCAGGGCCAAGAATGCATCCCTCAGCACCACCACAGCATCACTCAGCGCCACCACAGCATCACTCAGCACCACCACAGCATCACTCAGCAACACAACAGCATCACTCTGCACCACCACAGCATCACTCAGGGCCAAGAATGCATCACTCACCACCACCACAGGATAACTCAGCACCACCACAGGATCACACAGCACCACCACAGCATCACTCAGCACCACCACAGCATCACTTAGCACCCCTACAGCATCACTCAGCGCCACCACAGCATCACTCAGCGCCACCACAGCATCACTCAGCACCACCACAGCATCACTCAGCACCATCACAGCATCACTCAGCACACAACAATATCACTCAGGGCCACAACAGCATCACTCAGGGCCACCACAGCATCACTCAGCACCACCACACCATCACTCAGCACCACCACAGCATCACTCAGCACCACCACAGCATCACTCAGCACCATCACAGCATCACTCAGTGCTCCCACAACATCACTCAGCACCACCACAGCATCACTCAGCGCCCCCACAGCATCACTCAATGGCACCACAGCATCACTCAGCACCACCACAGCATCACTCAGCACCACCACAGCATCACTCAGCACCACCACAGCATCACTCAGCACACAACAATATCGCTCAGGGCCACCACAGCATCACTCAGGGCCACCACAGCATCACTCAGGGTCACCACGCATCACTCAGCACCACCACAGCATCACTCAGCACCACCACAGCATCACTCAGCAGCACCACAGCATCACTCAGCACACAACAATATCGCTCAGGGCCACCACAGCATCACTCAGGGCCACCACAGCATCACTCAGCATCACTCAGCACCACCACAGCATCACTCAGCACCACCACTGCATCACTCAGCACACAACAATATCGCTCAGGGCCACCACACCATCACTCAGCGCCACCACTGCATCACTCAGCACCAACACAGCATCACTCAGCACCACCACAGCATCACGCAGCACACAACAATATCTCTCAGGGCCACCACAGCTTCACTCAGGGCCACCACAGCATCACTCAGTGCCACCACAGCATCACTCAGCACCACCACAGCATCACTCAACACCACCACAGCATCACTCAGCACTACCACAGCATCACTCAGTAAAACCACAGTATCACTTAGCACCACCGCAGTATTACTCAGCAACACCACATCATCACTAAGGGCCAAGAATGCATCACTCATCACCACCACAGCATCACTCAGCACCACCACAGCATCACTCAGCACCACCACAGCATCACTCAGCAGCACCACAGCATCACTCAGCACCACCACAGTATCACTCAGAAACACCACATCATCACTCAGGGCCAGGAATGCATCCCTCAGCACCACCACAGCGTCACTCAGCGCCACCACAGCGTCACCCAGCGCAACCACAGGATCACTCAGTGCAACCACAGCATCACTCAGCGCAACCACAGCATCACTCAGCGCAACCACAGCATCACTCAGCAGAACCACAGCATCACTCAGTGCAACAACAGCATCACTCAGCACCACCACAGCATCACTGGTACAAATATGTTCTCTCAATGTTTCAAGCTTTATTACAAATGTCACAAAAAGATGTTAATATTTCACTTCTGTTCTTGTATTTTCGTCACAATAAAATACACTGAACATAATCTTCACAAAAGTTATTTACAAAAGTTTAAGCTATTGCCATTATAAATCACAATAACTTTTATTTAAGTATTAATTATTAAAAAAAATAAAAGCAATTGTTATTTGTAATAGCAAGACATGTAAGTCACGTAAATACAACACGTATTGTATTACAAATTCTATAGGTGTCACATTTGCGAAAGTTATAACTATTAGCATTGTAAATCACTAAGCTATTAATTTAGCTATTTTCAAAACCAACACATAAATAAAAAAATTGTCATTTACAATACCAATAGCTCAAACTTTCCTAATGCGAGACCTATTGCATTGCAAATGCTTGTTTCTTTTGTTTTAGGCACTGAGAGATCAAGGATCTCACATCACAGGATGTTGAGCCAAAGGCACAAAGCCTAGTTAACCAGTTCAAAAGTCAGCAGGTCTAGCCACTAGCCCACAACTCCTCCCATTATGCACCCATTGTGACCAAGCTCCTTCGTGGAGTGAAACGCGTCAGGGAAGACACTTGTCTTGTTATGCCAGATTAAATAAGTTACACTGCTTGCACCTTAAATTCTTGTGTTGGTCCGTGATTTCAAGGAGTACAGAAGAGGTCCGCACCTGCATTTGTCCGCCTAGCACTTGCGGGTCAGGAGTTTTACTGCATATATATATATATATATATATATATATATATATATATATATATATATATATATATATATATATATATATATATATATATATATATATATATATATATATATATATATATATATATATATATATATATATATATATATATATATATATATATATATATATATATATTACCTACTGGCGATTGCCAGTCGGTAGTTATAGTTAGGACCTAGTTTCCATAAGAAATCCACAACATTCTATTTGGAATAACTTTGGTGCCGGTGGACGTATCTTCGTGAATGTCTCCAAGAAAATGGCCTGCTCGGTTCCACTCCTTCCCTGAAAGTTTGGGGGTGATTCGTCAAGTGGGGGCCGAGAAAACAGGGGGGTACCAAAACGTGTTTTCCCCATGCAATTTTCCGTAGGGATCTTTAGCCAGGGCTACAGCCCGAACGGCTGAACGGAATTACACGAAATTTGGCAGAGAGGTAGAGTTCTGTTCGCAGATTGTGCTTTGTGTTAAATGGTGTAAATCCATTCAGTAGTTTCTGAGAAAATTGCAAGTAAAATCATAGCGATATCTAGAGACGGAGTTCAGCACGTGTACGGAAATCTGTTCAATTACGAGCGCGAGCTGCATGCTGATTGGCTGTGAACTGTCTGTCAACACTCGAAACTAGGAAGTTTTGGTGGCCATCTTGTGCCTCGCTAGAACCGAGTCACAAGAAAACAGTAAAACAAAGTTGAGAAATAAGGGAAGGGGGTAGGCTAGAAACATCCTGACCCTCTAGGCTTGCTCAGGGGGTCGTACATGGATGTTTAGGCTCTATTTTTTATTTTTATTTTTTTAAAGGAAAATCGCGGCATACGCGTATGGAAATACGTACAATTACGAGCAAGAGCTGCATGCTGATTGGCTGTCAATACTCCAAATCAGGAAGTGTTGGCAGCCATCTTGTTTGTCGGGAGAGCAGAGTCACAAGAAAACAGTAAAACAAAGTTGCGAAATAAAGAAAGGGGGCAGGGTAGAAACATTCAGACCCTATAGTCTTGGTCAGGGGGTGGTACATGGATCTTTAGGCTCAAATTTTATTTTTTTTAAAATAAAAAATGGCGGGGTACTCGTGCAGTACTTGTACGCGGTGGAAAAGGTGGAAACAAAACTAGTAGTCCGTTTTATTCATTAGGTTCTGGGGGGCAAATTACGGGGGCAATTTTTTTGCATAATGGGGGCTTGTAAGGTGCCCCGAGCACTGGGGAACGGCAATCCTCTGCTTTTATTTTTTAGTATGCGGGGGGGGGGGAGGTTAGGGTCCTACTCCCTGCAGTCTCGGTGAGCGGCACCTCTCGGGTCTTTTTAAAAAAAAATGTTTTGAGCTCTCTCTCTCTCTCTCCTCGTACACGTCGCGGGGAACGCCACCTTTCTGGGGTAGTGATTTGTAAATTGACCTTCCAGCTCCGGGTACATGCATTGTCTGGAGATTTTTATTAATGTTGGGAGGGTGGGCTTGATAATACGTCCTTGTTAATTCCCATAGAAGCCTATGTTCTGGTGTTAACATGGGCTTCAATGGGAAATAACAAGGCCGTATTATCAAGCTCATTATTGCCGTTTTATCGGCAGTTTCCTGCCAATAAAACGGCGATAATTTTAACACCAGTCCTTGATAATATGCACCTAAGTTTACTCCTCAAAAAAAGAGCAATGGGCCATTTTATCAACAAAAGGCGATTCATTATCGTCGCTTTTATCGGCAGGAAAGTGCAGATAAAGAGGCGATAAAGGGCTTAATAATATGCCCTTGTGAATAACCATAGCAGCCCAGGTTAACATCAGAACCTGGGCTGCTACGGGAATTTACAAGGGCCTATGGTTTTTTAATTAATGTTGGGAGGGTGGGCTGGATAATATGTCCTTGTTAATTCCCATAGCAGTCTACGTTCTGGTGTTAACCTGGGCTTCTATGGGAAATAACAAGGCCGTATTATCAAGCTCATTATCGCCGTTTTATGGGCAGTTTCCTGCCAATAAAACTGCGATAATTTTAACACCGGTCCTTGATAATATGCACCTAACTTTACTGGTCAAAAAAAGAGCAATGGGCCATATTATCAACAAAAGGCGATACATTATCGTCGCTTTTATCGGCAGGAAACTGCTGATAAAACAGCGATAATGGGCTTGATAATATGACCTTATAAATAACCATAGCAGCCCAGGTTAACACCAGAACCTGGGCTGCTTTGGGAAGTTACAATGGCATATTATCAAGCCAATTATCGCCACTTTAGCGGCAGTTTCCTGCCGCTGAAACGGCGATAATTTTATCGCCGTTCTTGATAATATGCCCCTACAAGTTTTGGTAACTCTACGGTTTTACGTGTGCAGTGTGACTTGTACATTCCAGTTCTGTTATAGTGCCGCGTTCAAGTGGTGTCTATATGGAAGTGCCTATTGCGTTACTGACGCCCGTTATGCCGACTTATTTCTAATGCATTGCTATGAAGGCTTTGTAGATCTAGGCCTCTGTGCTTAACGTTGTATAAACCTTGCGGCTAAACATTTCAGGCAGTTGGTGTCACAACTTGTTTTCAACAATTCTTATACACGTCCAAGCAGACAGCAGTGTCTAAGTTTAAGAGAGAAAGAGAAATGATGTCACAGAGAGTGAGAGAGAGAAAGAGAGAGAAAACAACATTAAAACTGTGTCGCAGAGTCTGGAGTTGAGATTTTTTCTTGAAAAGTCAGACTTAGATTCACTAGCTCCTTTCATCACTTTACCCATGTTAAAAGTGACTCAAAAGTGGCGTAATAAGGTTGTGGATCTGTTTGTCAGGCTGCTGTAACCTATCTGTTGTCACTGCTCTGAGGTAATTATAGATTTTACAGAGAAACTGCTGTACACTACGCACTCTGGGCCATAATATCAAGCCTGGGCGACAAAATTATCGCCACTTTATCGGAAGGAAAGTGTTGCTAAAGTGGCGATAATAGGTTTGATAATATGCTCTATGGAATTCCAATCGAAGCTCATGTTAGATGTCCTTCACATCTAACATGAGCTTCGATTGGAATTCCACATTGTTGGACTTGGCCTTTGTCCCCCAAAATTTTTCGCTTTTGACCCCCTAATTTGAATGTCTCCCCCATGGGATTAAACCTGTATAGGCCATGAGTGGTGTGAGACCCCTTTTGAAAAATGTAATTACCTGACCTAATGTGAGCACTTGTAAAATCCCCCATTTTAAAACTGCACTCCCATTTTGGAAATGTACCTGACTGAAATGTATTGTTTTTAAAATGGATGCCATGGCCATGGGTTTTGCCACTGGACTGACATAGGTCAGCAGTCTAGATAATATTACCCAGCTACCCCTAGTTTTGGAGGGAAAGCCTGGCACCCAGGGTGCTCACCCCCTCCCCTAGAACCAGTTTAGGCTAGATGTGCCAACATTCTAGAAGGTCCTGGCACTGCCTGGGAGGAGGGTATAAATAGGGAGAAGTGTCACCAGAGAGTCAGTCAGCGCTGGGACAAGGAAGGGAGGGGGACCTGCTGTGAGGTGCGACCGCCACATGGGCCTGTGAGCTGGGCCCTGCACCCCTATAAACCCCCCCACTGCTGTCCCCATGGGCCCCTGACAAGGGAGGACTCTTCATAGGTCCCTGACGCCGTGGGACCTTGAACTACGCCAGCGCTGAGGGAAAAAGGTGCCCAGAAGAGGAGGAATACTGTGGGCTTGAACCCCCCAGGAGGTGAGGAGTGTGCCCCTGGGACTGGCTGTGGAGCTGTTCGCCCCCCTCCGTGAGAAGCGCTATAATTTGGAAGCGCTGGGCTGTGAGGTGCCTATGGTGAAGGGCTGTGGACAGCTGACAGGCGTAAACTGCCGTATCACCCCATAAGCGCTGGATGTCTAAAGACTGTTGCTGCCTGTGGAGCTGCCTGGGGAGGATTGTGCCCCCAAGGGACTGTGCCCTGTGAATGATGTGGCCCCCGAAGTGCTGTTGGCCCTGAGGACTGTGTGGGCAGAGGAGGGAGTAGTGCGCTGTGAATGGCGCCATTCTCCTGAGGAGAATCACGCTGGAGGAGCCTACCCTCGTTTCAGCGCGCTGTCTGCCGCATTATTAATTAATTAAGAAGGGAGCCTACCCCTTGTCGCAGCCGGAGATCACCGTCGCAGCCCGGGTGCTGAGGAGACTGTGAAGGGACTTAATATCCAGAAAGGGAGCCTACCCCTTGTCCGGTCCTCGCGCTGTGTGGCAGCGCCGAAAATCACCGCTGCCGCCCGGCGCCGCCGTGAGGAGACCCCCCTGCTGGGGTGTGCATCGTCGCGGCAGCCCCCGATGCCAGGAGGGGGCCGCCGAAGTAGAGTGAGGGCCGCGCTAGGCCTGGAAGCCGTCCAGGCCCGTGTCATGTGACGGGGGCGCCTGGTGGCGTCATTGGCCACGCCCCCGCCACGCCGCGCACGGATTGGCTGCGCGGCCGAGCCCCCGAGAAGGCCGCGCAGGGATTGGTGGTCGGCCGGGAAGGCCAGAAGGAGCTGAATCGAAGCCCCGGGTCCCCGTGAGGTAGGAGGGGGGACCCGGGTGAAGAATCGTTGCAGAGCTCCGATCGGGAGTGACCGGAGCAGGAGCCTACCCTGCCGGTCTGCGCCCTGAGTGTGAAGCTGGGAGGATAGGCGGGGCCGGGGCATACTGTCGGTGCCAGCCCCGCCTCCCCAAACAAAGCCGGGAGAGAGGCCGGCGAAGGAGGCCAGCCGGAGCGGGTGCCCACACTGCCGGTGAGTCCCCCGCCCGGCTCGGGAGTAAGGAGAGGCCTGGGCGGAGGCAACGGAAAGGCTACGGGGCCCCCAGTGAGCTGAGAGGAGCCCCGCGACTGAGGGAACCGCATGCCTGTAGGTAGGCGCCAGAAGTCCACGCAAGGGGCCTGAAGGCCCGAAGATAGCAGGTAAAGCCCCGGGGAGGGCGGAGAACCGGCACAGAAACGGGGCCTTCCTGAAGCAAGTAGGGGGACCCAGAACTGCCCCTCCCCTCAGAAGGACTAGAGACTGGCCCCCTTAAGGTACCAGAACTGGGCCGGGTGCCTATTAAGGATTAACCCCGCGCTGGGGGTGCTGGTGATTGTAAATTCCTAAGGAAAGGTGCCTACTTACCTGATGTTTCCTGCCTGTTGGTTGATCCGTGACTATTGAAATGATGTGCAGGTGCTGGTTCCAGGAAATGCTAATTGAGCTCCTTTTTATTGCCTTTCTTGCAGGGGCGGGCTTGGTGGAATGTTTATGGTGAAGCTACCAGGGTCATAGAATTGCACCCCTGTGAAATGTTTTAATAGGGGAAGGTAGGGAGAGGTTGACTACCCCCCTTTGCTCCTGCGGTGGGAGGATTAGTAGACTAAGCTGCATTGTGATGAAATGCCCAGTGTTACGCCTAAGCTAGGGGATCGATGCCCAAGTGCAGTGGGATTCAAGCCTGGTTCAAATGTTATTAATGCCAATGCACTACCTGATGTTTGTGTTGCAGGTTGGGGGCTAAGGAGTCATGTTCCCCAGGTCTTTTCCCTAAGGCTATAGCACCGGGGTTCTGTATGCCCTGTAGAGCTTGCGAAAGTGGCTTAAGAGTCCTATGGTTATGCCCACCTGCTAGTGGATGCTGGTATGCCATGATGTCTTTCCTTACAGGGGTTATGCAGGATGCTGCCTGTTGTAATTACAGCCGCTACCGAGGATGAAGGCCTGAGTTGGCCCTGCCTGACGCATAGTTCCTTAGGTGGAGGGGGGGAAGAAACCTGATGTTTTATTACAGGTGTTCCTGCCTAATGTTAATGCCAGGTGATTCCTATTCTTTTGCAGGAGTCGCCAATGCCAGCTATTTTGGGTTCTTACCCCTAATGTTTGATTGCATGTTTAATGGGCAAATACGCCAAGTGCATTTTTCCCTTATATAGGTGTCACTGATGTTACATGCCAAATGCTAACCCTTTTATATTTCAGCTAGACACTATGGACTATGGACTAAACCCTTTTTGTCCCATGTAAATAATCCCCCACTGAAATACTTGGCTTGGGTGCCAGTTGGCGCCATGTTATGATTACCAGTGTATTTTTCCTTTTTACCTTGCAGGTTGGAGATAATACTAAAATTATTCTTTTCCAACTAAAGGTGGAGTTGCGTCTCTTTTGTGGTGTGCCTGGTGTGTCGTTTGTGGGTACTGCGTGAGTGCTTCACATGTCCTCCAAGTTTGGCCTGCCCGCTTGATGCCATGCTACCCCCTTTGAGACTTGGGCAACCCCCATTTCCAACATTTGGTGGCAGAGCGGTGGGATAGGACTTGTGTTTGCGCAGTACCACAGCGGCCACGGGTTACACTGCAAATAGAGCTTTGGAGGTAATTCGAGCCTTGTTGTGGGGATTATTGTTGCTTCCTCCTGAAAGTGTTTGACAATTGTGTCCCCTTGTTCCACTGGGAGGGTGTGTCCCGGGTGTATCTCGCCACGATGGGGTTGATTTACCAGGAAGTGGAACTGATGGAGTACACCGAACAGGAGGTGATAGACTTCCTCCTGGAGAGAGGGATACCCCCAGTAGGGAACATTAGGAGGAATTTGTTTCTCTATGAGGCCCTCAAGAGGGGAGAGGCCTTAGAGGTTAATGGGGACTTGTCTGACTACCCCCCCGAAGTGTTGAAGGGTCAGTGGGTTAGAGACCAGAGTGAGGGCTCCCCATCCAGAACCCAGGGAGGTAGTTGCTCCGATGAGGAGGAGGAAGAGTCTAGCAGGGCAGAGACGCCAGTAGCTGTGGAGGACACCGGAGATAGGGAGTCTCGCACTGGGTCCAGTCCCGGGGGCACTGCCCCATCCCTTTCCCTGTCCCCAGAAGAGTGGGTAGATAGGAGGGAGGAAAGGGAGTATCAGCTGGCGCTGGCAAAGCTCAGGCATGCCGAGGGCTTAGCGCAGCTGAGGGTAGAAGAGCAGCGACTAGAGACTGAAAAAGTCCTAGCGCTGGAGAGGATGGCAGAGGCGGAGAGGGCCTTCGCCAGAGAGAGATCAGCTCAGGTGGGTAGGTTGTCCCCTGAGAGTGGTTTTAGGAGTCTGGATTCACCGAAGAGGGTGGGATCCAGTGGTGGCAGCGAGTGTAGGTCCAGTGCAAGGAGTCCCACTCCCGAAGCCCAAGAGACTGTGCCTGATTCCCCGGAAGAGGAGGACGGGTTAGTGTTTAGGGGCAGGGGAAAGCTGTCCCATCAGTCCTGGGAAGAGTTCGAGGAGGAGTGTTGGACTGTACTGGAGGATTGGGTGGTGAGGAGAGCAGTGGAGGATTGGGAAGGGCTGTGCCATGCCGTTATCCGGGAGCACATGCTGAGGAGTTGTTTCCCAAGACTGCGTCACCATCTGTTGCAGTGCGGGTTCTCAGACCCCAGGGAACTTGCACGGGAGGCAGACCTCTGGGTAAGTGCCAGAGCGTCTGGGAAGGCTGAGGGGAGTGATCCTGAAGGGAGTGAGGCGGGGAGGT
Organism: Lissotriton helveticus; assembly: GCF_964261635.1. Lineage (NCBI taxonomy): Eukaryota > Metazoa > Chordata > Amphibia > Caudata > Salamandridae > Lissotriton > Lissotriton helveticus. The sequence goes on from NC_136065.1 coordinate 372,650,453, forward strand.
GTCCCAAGGTACCCCAGCTGCGGCCACCAGGCCTGGAGTGTTCTTTAAGAGAACCCCAGCTTGGGAGGCTAGGCGGCCCCGATGTGTCATCCCGAGGGAGGGATCCCCTTATGTCAGGAGAACCCAGAGCATCATTAATCAGAGCTCCAGTGGTTCGGGGGACTGACCAGTCACAGGGTTTAGATCCTGGACTGGGGTTTCAGGTTCAGGGGTTGCCTGACCTGGAAGGTGGGGTTCCTGTAAAGCAGATCTCTACCAAATTGACTCCTAGGGGTACTACTCCCAGTGGGAGGGTGCGGAACTCTGGGAGGGGGTGCAGAGGGAGGAAGGTCTCTTCTCTGTCACCGGCTCAGCCACAGGGCGCAGATCCTGGGTTGGGTGGCCAGGGACAGGGTTTGCCTGCTCTGGTGGGAGGGACCTCTGTAACCAGAGTCCCCCCGGAAGTGACTCCCAGGGGTACTACTCCAGTTAGGAGGGTGCGGGACTCTGGGAGGGGGTGCAGGGAGAGGGAGGACTCGCCCCTGTCACCGGTTCAGCCTGTGGGTTTCGGCTCCAGGTTGGGGAGAGAGTTGTGTGAGGGTGTCCCCCAGCGTAGGAGATGGAGGAACCCTAGGAGGAGAAGTAGGGGGAGGAGAGCCTCGCCCCTAAGGGCTGGTCAGTCTGAGGGTGTAGACCCCAGATGGGTGGACCAGTGGCAGTTTGGAGAGAAGAGAGTGGTCCAAGGGAATTACAAGCCTGAGGCTAGAGCCTCCCACTCTAGGAAGGAGAGACATCCCACTAGGGAACACCAGTGGGGTGGTGATGTTGGTGAAAGGAGGGATGCGAAAAAGAACCATTGGGTTCCCGAGTGGAGGAGAGACTGCAGGTGCTCCTGTAGTTGCAGGCCTGCGTCCACCTTTTACCGCCCCAAGCAGGGAAGCCCATCAAGGCATTGATATGTCTACCCTGGCTTTTGGCTGGGGGGGAGTCGTGTTGGACTTGGCCTTTGTCCCCCAAAATTTTTCGCTTTTGACCCCCTAATTTGAATGTCTCCCCCATGGGATTAAACCTGTATAGGCCATGAGTGGTGTGAGACCCCTTTTGAAAAATGTAATTACCTGACCTAATGTGAGCACTTGTAAAATCCCCCATTTTAAAACTGCACTCCCATTTTGGAAATGTACCTGACTGAAATGTATTGTTTTTAAAATGGATGCCATGGCCATGGGTTTTGCCACTGGACTGACATAGGTCAGCAGTCTAGATAATATTACCCAGCTACCCCTAGTTTTGGAGGGAAAGCCTGGCACCCAGGGTGCTCACCCCCTCCCCTAGAACCAGTTTAGGCTAGATGTGCCAACATTCTAGAAGGTCCTGGCACTGCCTGGGAGGAGGGTATAAATAGGGAGAAGTGTCACCAGAGAGTCAGTCAGCGCTGGGACAAGGAAGGGAGGGGGACCTGCTGTGAGGTGCGACCGCCACATGGGCCTGTGAGCTGGGCCCTGCACCCCTATAAACCCCCCCACTGCTGTCCCCATGGGCCCCTGACAAGGGAGGACTCTTCATAGGTCCCTGACGCCGTGGGACCTTGAACTACGCCAGCGCTGAGGGAAAAAGGTGCCCAGAAGAGGAGGAATACTGTGGGCTTGAACCCCCCAGGAGGTGAGGAGTGTGCCCCTGGGACTGGCTGTGGAGCTGTTCGCCCCCCTCCGTGAGAAGCGCTATAATTTGGAAGCGCTGGGCTGTGAGGTGCCTATGGTGAAGGGCTGTGGACAGCTGACAGGCGTAAACTGCCGTATCACCCCATAAGCGCTGGATGTCTAAAGACTGTTGCTGCCTGTGGAGCTGCCTGGGGAGGATTGTGCCCCCAAGGGACTGTGCCCTGTGAATGATGTGGCCCCCGAAGTGCTGTTGGCCCTGAGGACTGTGTGGGCAGAGGAGGGAGTAGTGCGCTGTGAATGGCGCCATTCTCCTGAGGAGAATCACGCTGGAGGAGCCTACCCTCGTTTCAGCGCGCTGTCTGCCGCATTATTAATTAATTAAGAAGGGAGCCTACCCCTTGTCGCAGCCGGAGATCACCGTCGCAGCCCGGGTGCTGAGGAGACTGTGAAGGGACTTAATATCCAGAAAGGGAGCCTACCCCTTGTCCGGTCCTCGCGCTGTGTGGCAGCGCCGAAAATCACCGCTGCCGCCCGGCGCCGCCGTGAGGAGACCCCCCTGCTGGGGTGTGCATCGTCGCGGCAGCCCCCGATGCCAGGAGGGGGCCGCCGAAGTAGAGTGAGGGCCGCGCTAGGCCTGGAAGCCGTCCAGGCCCGTGTCATGTGACGGGGGCGCCTGGTGGCGTCATTGGCCACGCCCCCGCCACGCCGCGCACGGATTGGCTGCGCGGCCGAGCCCCCGAGAAGGCCGCGCAGGGATTGGTGGTCGGCCGGGAAGGCCAGAAGGAGCTGAATCGAAGCCCCGGGTCCCCGTGAGGTAGGAGGGGGGACCCGGGTGAAGAATCGTTGCAGAGCTCCGATCGGGAGTGACCGGAGCAGGAGCCTACCCTGCCGGTCTGCGCCCTGAGTGTGAAGCTGGGAGGATAGGCGGGGCCGGGGCATACTGTCGGTGCCAGCCCCGCCTCCCCAAACAAAGCCGGGAGAGAGGCCGGCGAAGGAGGCCAGCCGGAGCGGGTGCCCACACTGCCGGTGAGTCCCCCGCCCGGCTCGGGAGTAAGGAGAGGCCTGGGCGGAGGCAACGGAAAGGCTACGGGGCCCCCAGTGAGCTGAGAGGAGCCCCGCGACTGAGGGAACCGCATGCCTGTAGGTAGGCGCCAGAAGTCCACGCAAGGGGCCTGAAGGCCCGAAGATAGCAGGTAAAGCCCCGGGGAGGGCGGAGAACCGGCACAGAAACGGGGCCTTCCTGAAGCAAGTAGGGGGACCCAGAACTGCCCCTCCCCTCAGAAGGACTAGAGACTGGCCCCCTTAAGGTACCAGAACTGGGCCGGGTGCCTATTAAGGATTAACCCCGCGCTGGGGGTGCTGGTGATTGTAAATTCCTAAGGAAAGGTGCCTACTTACCTGATGTTTCCTGCCTGTTGGTTGATCCGTGACTATTGAAATGATGTGCAGGTGCTGGTTCCAGGAAATGCTAATTGAGCTCCTTTTTATTGCCTTTCTTGCAGGGGCGGGCTTGGTGGAATGTTTATGGTGAAGCTACCAGGGTCATAGAATTGCACCCCTGTGAAATGTTTTAATAGGGGAAGGTAGGGAGAGGTTGACTACCCCCCTTTGCTCCTGCGGTGGGAGGATTAGTAGACTAAGCTGCATTGTGATGAAATGCCCAGTGTTACGCCTAAGCTAGGGGATCGATGCCCAAGTGCAGTGGGATTCAAGCCTGGTTCAAATGTTATTAATGCCAATGCACTACCTGATGTTTGTGTTGCAGGTTGGGGGCTAAGGAGTCATGTTCCCCAGGTCTTTTCCCTAAGGCTATAGCACCGGGGTTCTGTATGCCCTGTAGAGCTTGCGAAAGTGGCTTAAGAGTCCTATGGTTATGCCCACCTGCTAGTGGATGCTGGTATGCCATGATGTCTTTCCTTACAGGGGTTATGCAGGATGCTGCCTGTTGTAATTACAGCCGCTACCGAGGATGAAGGCCTGAGTTGGCCCTGCCTGACGCATAGTTCCTTAGGTGGAGGGGGGGAAGAAACCTGATGTTTTATTACAGGTGTTCCTGCCTAATGTTAATGCCAGGTGATTCCTATTCTTTTGCAGGAGTCGCCAATGCCAGCTATTTTGGGTTCTTACCCCTAATGTTTGATTGCATGTTTAATGGGCAAATACGCCAAGTGCATTTTTCCCTTATATAGGTGTCACTGATGTTACATGCCAAATGCTAACCCTTTTATATTTCAGCTAGACACTATGGACTATGGACTAAACCCTTTTTGTCCCATGTAAATAATCCCCCACTGAAATACTTGGCTTGGGTGCCAGTTGGCGCCATGTTATGATTACCAGTGTATTTTTCCTTTTTACCTTGCAGGTTGGAGATAATACTAAAATTATTCTTTTCCAACTAAAGGTGGAGTTGCGTCTCTTTTGTGGTGTGCCTGGTGTGTCGTTTGTGGGTACTGCGTGAGTGCTTCACATGTCCTCCAAGTTTGGCCTGCCCGCTTGATGCCATGCTACCCCCTTTGAGACTTGGGCAACCCCCATTTCCAACACACATTCACTGAATTTTCATTTGGATGATGTCATCAGTGATGTCATCAGTGATGTCACTGACCATGTCATGAATGATGTAATATGTGACATCATCAGCAGTGGATTGGGGGCGCACGAGTTATACTTAGTACAACTAACTATAATGGAGGAATATCAATGGTTTTGTACGAGTGAAATGTCCAGCTAACTATAACACCCCTAAAACCTATGGTTTTCTCAGTGAATTTCAAAGGTTTTGTAAATGACAATTTTTAAATGTTTTAATTGTTATATTTATTTTTTTTGATACTGATTTACTACATTTTTTTAAAACTATTTATTTTTAGACATTTTATTTCTTAAATTACATTATAATTACATTATACATTACATACCAAAATATACTTTCTGAGAATGAATTACTTTAGTTTAAATACTTTGCAAATAGGCAAAAGACTTTTAATTACAGTAGTGACAGTTGTTGCAATGGGCAACACAATTTCGGGCATCTCAACACCTCTTTGCAACGCAGTACCCTGGCGCATACTGGAGGTACCTGGTGGGCTAGTTGGCCCCCAGGGACCCTTAAGATTGAAGAGGAATTAATTCCTCAACTTAAAACGCACCACAGGGCACGTTTGCACAATGGTAAAGGAAGGAGCGGGGCCTGAGGTGACATGTGTGCAAACACGCCCTGTGGCGCGTTTTAAGTTGGGGAATTAATTCCTCTTCAATCCTGAGGTTCCCTGTGGGCCAACTAGCCCACCAGGTACCTCCAGTATGCGCCAGGGAGCTGCATTGCAGAGAGGTGTTCAGAGGCCACGCCCCTTTTACACCTCTCTGCAACGCAGCTCCGTGGCGCTTACTGGAGGTACCTGGTGGGCTAGTTGGCCCGCAATCCACTTGCAGGTTTCCTGCTCTCTCTTCCAACTAGCAAGCAGTTTGCAATCACAGGGTGGGAGCTGCAGTGTCCCATGGGTGGGCACCCCAGGACCCAGCAGGTGCTGGCCCTGGGGGGTGGCGGTCCCAGGGGCCTCGACAAGGCTCCAGGAAGGGGGCCGCGGGCCTCCCTCCCACATTTTACAAAGCCCCGGGGGGTGGTGGTCCCCGGGAGTGGAGGGTCCATCGTGGACCCCCCAATTTGAATATTTAGTGCCCCAAGGAGGTGGGTCCCCGGGGTGTGTGGGGGAGCTTGAGCCCCCCACCCAGGGTATTTTTAAAAAAATGAAGCCCTGGGGGTTGCGGACGCCGGGGCCGCGGGGGCCCCCTGCCATTCATTTTTTAAAGCCCCGGGGGTGGCGTTCCCCAGGGCTGGGGGGGGCCTGAGAGCCCCCCCCAATGAATTTTAAGAAGCCCCTGGGGGTGGCGGTCCCCAGGGCTGGGGGGTCTGAGAGCCCCCCCACACCAAATTTTAAGAAGCCCTGGAGGGTGGCGGTCCCCAGGGCTGGGGGTCCTGAGAACCCCCCACCCAATTTAAAGAAGCCCCGGGGGTGGCCGTGAGCCCCCGCCTATATTATGTTAAAGCCCCGGGGGTGGCGGTCCCTGGGGCAGTGTGGGGGGGATTGGGCACCCCACACTCTTTTTTCATCATGCCCCCAGGATTTGGCCCCCCCAGGGGCTAATTAGCATTGAAACCTGGGAGTCCGCGCTTCGTTTTTTTTTTGATCGGCAGGATCCGCGCACCCTACCGAAGTACACGTTGGCTGCCAACACTTCCTGATTTGGAGTGTTGACAGCCAATTAGAATACAGCTCGTGCAGGGCAGGGTGCGCTTAGGGTGCGCGGATCCACCGCGGCTATAGATATATATGTACTTTTAATTGTGATTTTCTCAGGAACTACTGAACAGATTTACACCATTTAAGCAAAAGGCACAGGTCTGAACCAAGGACTACCTCTTTGCTAAATTTGGTGTAATTCCATTCAGCAGTTCCGGCTGTAGCCACGATGAACGGTTCCTATGAAAAATTGCTTGGGGAAAACATGTTTTGGGACCCCCCTTTTTTCTCAGCCCTGCTTCACGAATCATCCCAAGACTTTCAGGATAGGAGTGAACCAGAGCGCCCCACTAGTTTTGAACATTTCACGAAGATACGTCAATCGGCGCCAAAGTTATTCGAAATAGAATGTTGCGGATTTCCTATGGAAAATAGGTCCTAACTATAACTAGGTACTGGCGACTGCCTGTAGGTAATTAATATATATATACTTGTAGGATTTCGTATATATATATACTAGCAGCCCGTCCCGACGTTGTCCGGGTATGAATTTCTGCCGGCCAGTAGTATATTGTTTTGTAGGATTTCGTTTTGATAGCATTTCTTATCTGTGACATGCCTCTGAAACGCTCCGATTCACAGTGCACTGCTGATGCACTTAAGAGTGCGCGTTCAGTAGTGTGTGAACTCGAGTTTCCCTACTTTATTTTTCCTTGCAATATTATATAGCGCGAAATCCACAACATGGCATGAGCACAATTTACATTACAGAAGAACACATTCATTTGTGGTAGGCACGAGGAGACAAAGCGATTTGCCTGGAATCACAGGATGTTGAGCTGATGCCGAGATTCGAACGTAGCTCCCCAGCTCTAAAGTTCGCAATTCTAGAACTTGTGGCGGGAGGTGTGTCTAAAAGTGTATGTCGGTGCAGGCCATCAATGAGAGAGACCTGTGTTTTTTTCAAATCGGTGGTGAAAAAATATGAGTATGTTGCTGGAGATGTGGGCCGCCGTGCCACCAATGTACTTACCGGGGAGGGTAAACACCCATTATTCCGCAACTTTCTTTCCGCATACCATCACTCCGCATACTTTCATTACGAAAGTACCATGACTCCGCAATGCCATTATAACACATGGCATTACATTTTAAATGCTTTTACCACGCATACATTTACAACGAAATTCGTTTTAAATGCTTGAATGGTAAAAACATGTTTTTTTTTAAATGTTTGGATAAGGTAAGTATGGGTATAGGGGTATATGTTTTGGGGTACTGAGGTATATGTTTTGGGGCGTTTGGGTATTTTCAGGGTTCAGATAAAGTTTTGGGTTATGGGGTACAGGGGTAGTTTTAGGGTTTAGGGATAGGTATGGGTTTTGGGGTACAGGGGTATTTTTAGGGTTCAGGGCTAGATTTGGGTTTTGGGGTATAGGGGTATTTTTAGGGCTCAGGGGTACGTTTGGGTTTTGGGGTACAGGGGTATTTTAAGGGTTCAGGGCTAGGTTTGGGTTTTGGGGTACAGGGGTATTTTTAGGGTTCAGGGCTAGGTTTGGGTTTTGGGGTACAGGGGTATTTTAGGGTTCAGGGGTATGTTTGGGTTTTGGGGTACCGGGTTATTTTTATGGTTCATGGCTAGGTTTGGGTTTTGGGGTACAGGGGTATTTTTAGGGTTCAGGGGTAGGTTTGGGTTTTGGGGTACAGGGGTATTTTAAGGGTTCAGGGCTAGGTTTGGGTTTTGGGGTGCAAATTACGGGGGCAATTGTTTTGCATAATGGGGGCTTGTAAGGTGCCCCGAGCACTGGGGAACGGCAATCCTCTGCTTTTATTTTTTAGTATGCGGGGGGGGAGGTTAGGGTCCTACTCCCTGCAGTCTCGGTGAGCGGCACCTCTCGGGTCTTTTTTAAAAAAAAATGTTTTGATCTCTCTCTCTCTCTCTCCTCGTACACGTCGCGGGGAACGCCACCTTTCTGGGGTAGTGATTTGTAAATTGACCTTCCAGCTCCGGGTACATGCATTGTCTGGAGATTTTTTATTAATGTTGGGAGGGTGGGCTTGATAATACGTCCTTGTTAATTCTCATAGAAGCCTATGTTCTGGTGTTAACATGGGCTTCAATGGGAAATAACAAGGCCGTATTATCAAGCTCATTATTGCCGTTTTATCGGCAGTTTCCTGCCAATAAAACGGCGATAATTTTAACACCAGTCCTTGATAATATGCACCTAAGTTTACTCCTCAAAAAAAGAGCAATGGGCCATTTTATCAACAAAAGGCGATTCATTATCGTCGCTTTTATCGGCAGGAAAGTGCATTTTACAAAGCCCCAGGGGGTGGTGGTCCCCGGGAGTGGAGGGTCCATCGTGGACCCCCCAATTTGAATATTTAGTGCCCCAAGGAGGTGGGTCCCCGGGGTGTGTGGGGGGGCTTGAGCCCCCCACCCAGGGTATTTTTAAAAAAATGAAGCCCTGGGGGTTGCGGACGCCGGGGCCGCGGGGGCCCCCTGCCATTCATTTTTTAAAGCCCCGGGGGTGGCGTTCCCCAGGGCTGGGGGGGGCCTGAGAGCCCCCCCCAATGAATTTTAAGAAGCCCCTGGGGGTGGCGGTCCCCAGGGCTGGGGGGTCTGAGAGCCCCCCCACACCAAATTTTAAGAAGCCCTGGAGGGTGGCGGTCCCCAGGGCTGGGGGTCCTGAGAACCCCCCACCCAATTTAAAGAAGCCCCGGGGGTGGCCGTGAGCCCCCGCCTATATTATGTTAAAGCCCCGGGGGTGGCGGTCCCTGGGGCAGTGTGGGGGGGATTGGGCACCCCACACTCTTTTTTCATCATGCCCCCATAATTTGGCCCCCCCAGGGGCTAATTAGCATTGAAACCTGGGAGTCCGCGCTTCGTTTTTTTTTTGATCGGCAGGATCCGCGCACCCTACCGAAGTACACGTTGGCTGCCAACACTTCCTGATTTGGAGTGTTGACAGCCAATTAGAATACAGCTCGTGCAGGGCAGGGTGCGCTTAGGGTGCGCGGATCCACCGCGGCTATAGATATATATGTACTTTTAATTGTGATTTTCTCAGGAACTACTGAACAGATTTACACCATTTAAGCAAAAGGCACAGGTCTGAACCAAGGACTACCTCTTTGCTAAATTTGGTGTAATTCCATTCAGCAGTTCCGGCTGTAGCCACGATGAACGGTTCCTATGGAAAATTGCTTGGGGAAAACATGTTTTGGGACCCCCCTTTTTTCTCAGCCCTGCTTCACGAATCATCCCAAGACTTTCAGGATAGGAGTGAACCAGAGCGCCCCACTAGTTTTGAACATTTCACGAAGATACGTCAATCGGCGCCAAAGTTATTCGAAATAGAATGTTGCGGATTTCCTATGGAAAATAGGTCCTAACTATAACTAGGTACTGGCGACTGCCTGTAGGTAATATATATATATATACTTGTAGGATTTCGTATATATATATACTAGCAGCCCGTCCCGACGTTGTCCGGGTATGAATTTCTGCCGGCCAGTAGTATATTGTTTTGTAGGATTTCGTTTTGATAGCATTTCTTATCTGTGACATGCCTGTGAAACGCTCCGATTCACAGTGCACTGCTGATGCACTTAAGAGTGCGCGTTCAGTAGTGTGTGAACTCGAGTTTCCCTACTTTATTTTTCCTTGCAATATTATATAGCGCGAAATCCACAACATGGCATGAGCACAATTTACATTACAGAAGAACACATTCATTTGTGGTAGGCACGAGGAGACAAAGCGATTTGCCTGGAATCACAGGATGTTGAGCTGATGCCGAGATTCGAACGTAGCTCCCCAGCTCTAAAGTTCGCAATTCTAGAACTTGTGGCGGGAGGTGTGTCTAAAAGTGTATGTCGGTGCAGGCCATCAATGAGAGAGACCTGTGCATTTTTCAAATCGGTGGTGAAAAAATATGAGTATGTTGCTGGAGATGGGGGCCGCCGTGCCACCAATGTACTTACCGGGGAGGGTAAACACCCATTATTCCGCAACTTTCTTTCCGCATACCATCACTCCGCATACTTTCATTACGAAAGTACCATGACTCCGCAATGCCATTATAACACATGGCATTACATTTTAAATGCTTTTACCACGCATACATTTACAACGAAATTCGTTTTAAATGCTTGAATGGTAAAAACATGTTTTTTTTTAAATGTTTGGATAAGGTAAGTATGGGTATAGGGGTATATGTTTTGGGGTACTGAGGTATATGTTTTGGGGCGTTTGGGTATTTTCAGGGTTCAGATAAAGTTTTGGGTTATGGGGTACAGGGGTAGTTTTAGGGTTTAGGGATAGGTATGGGTTTTGGGGTACAGGGGTATTTTTAGGGTTCAGGGCTAGATTTGGGTTTGGGGGTATAGAGGTATTTTTAGGGCTCAGGGGTACGTTTGGGTTTTGGGGTACAGGGGTATTTTAAGGGTTCAGGGCTAGGTTTGGGTTTTGGGGTACAGGGGTATTTTTAGGGTTCAGGGCTAGGTTTGGGTTTTGGGGTACAGGGGTATTTTAGGGTTCAGGGGTATGTTTTGGTTTTGGGGTACCGGGTTATTTTTATGGTTCATGGCTAGGTTTGGGTTTTGGGGTACAGGGGTATTTTTAGGGTTCAGGGGTAGGTTCGGGTTTTGGGGTACAGGGGTATTTTAAGGGTTCAGGGCTAGGTTTGGGTTTTGGGGTACAGGGGTATTTTAGGGTTCAGGGGTAGGTTTGGGTTTTGGGGTACAGGGGTAGTTTTAGGGTTCAGGGCTAGGTTTGGGTTTTGGGGTACAAGGGTATTTTTAGGGTTCAGGGGTAGGTTTGGGTTTTGGGGTACAGGGGTATTTATAGGGTTCAGGGCTAGGTTTGGGTTTTGGGGTACAGGGGTATTTTTAGGGTTTAGGGATTGGTTTGGGTTTTGGGGTACAGGGTATATTTATAGGGTTAAGATGGGTTAGTGTTTAAGGGTGTTAGGGTATTTTAAGGAGTAAGGGTGGGTTATGAATATGGGGTGCAGGGGTATTTAAAGGGAGCAGGGTGGACACCCGGAGCTGGAATGTACAGAACCTGGGAAGAAAAAACAATGAAATATTGGGCACAATGCCCGCTTTTTTTTCTCCGTAATCCCGCCCCCCACACACGCCCACGCCCCCAGCACACGCCCACAGCACACGATATGAGACATGGCATGAAGGGCGGAACGTACCACACGCCCCCAGCGTTTGTCACGCCCCCAGCACACGCCCACAGCACAACGCAGACACGCCCACAAGGGACTACTTTGCTGGAACGGTTCTTTTACCTTTTAAATGTACATGGTGGGCGTCTGCATAGCCTATGTCCTTCTGCTGCAACTGCCCTTTCCAACGCTGTATTGGGTGTTGTGATTGGTGCTGTGGTTCCTGAGATTACCCGCCTCAAAGGTTTGGGCTCTCTCTTTATTATATTAGTATGGATATATCTCAAACCACAAGTTGCCTGCTGTAGAAGACGCCTCCCCACAGGTTACTCATTTGCCAAATTTGTTTAATTGCAAGAAGCAGCAGCGGGAACACAACCAAACCCACACGATACAACCTCCAGTCCCGACGCGTTTCGTAATCACTTCTTCAGGGACTTTGGAGAAGACAGAAACAGCAGGGCAATTTCGGCGGCATCTATTTAAATTCACAAACTCCCCGCCTCAGTGGGCGTGGCCTGGACTCAGGCCTGCTGGTACTTGTAGTGTCAGCCATTATCCTCAAGTGAGCTGCCTGCTGTTAACTGTCCAAATTACAATTATAAACATCTCAGTGGATCGTGGTGCCAGGTTAAAGTTCGCAGCAGCAGCTTGTGTTCCTCAAAAAACGGATCGTGGTGAACTTCGTTCCGTTGGCGGAGTTTGCAGAGTTTTTGCACTCCGCGGAGTGCAGAAAACTCCGCTTCGCAATGTGCAGCAGAGTTTGTTCCCCTCTCGCGATCGCGAACCGAAAGTTCACAATCGGGAACAGTAAGTTTGCGAGCACGGGCTGCGGCTCGGGTAGAATTTCTACCTGAGTTGTACAAATACCCACACAAACTGCAATTCGCACTGCACTCTGCCACTTCCGGAACTTCGCAGAGTTCTTTGTAATTTTGCGGAGTTCCGCATAGCAAAACTCCACGAACTATGCCCAGGCCTATCCAACGCTCCACATCTGTCAGTGCTCCTGCACTCGCTGGCAGGTGCTTCGTGTACGAGGGCAGGATCGTAATTAATGTTGACGCTCCAAAAAGAATCACAGGCACTCACAGGTGTAATCCTCCTTCGGATTTATTTGCACAAACAAGCAAAACAAACGTGTTTCAGCGGGACGCCTTCCTCAGTATTGGCGGTCACCGCATTTTGGCCTCATTTAAATACACCTTTTTGAGGGACAGGTAGACACAGAATCATGTCAAAAGTCAGGCATGGTAACTCTATTCCCCGCCATGCTTGATTGGTGAAATGTAACCTACAAGTGTCATCGTATAATGTAATCAATATGTTACGCACTTATTCAAGGTAGAAGAATTTCTATGTTATAAATACGGCATCCGTCCAGCTTCTCTCATCTTATCCGTTATGCTTATCGCCGCTAAGGCTCTCAATTGAAAACGCCAGTTCTGAAGCCATTGATGGGCTGTGTTGCTGCAATTACTAGGTTTCACAGTGAGGAGTGCCCAAGTGTTGTCATACAAATAACACCCTGTATGGGCCTTGCTCTCTATGTAACTGTTCTCCCTGATGCTCACCATTCTCTAGAACTGTTCCTTTTTATCCGAAGTAACTCTCCATATGGGATGCTTTTTTTAAGTTGCTGGGATGACTGCTCTTGGTGTGCAGCACTGAGTTTCCTGCCGTGGACTTTCTGAAGAGGGCCGTCTGTATTTTACCCTCTGCTACAAACACTCTCAAGTCCAAGAAGGTGACCTCTGTCAAGCCTATTTTGCTCATAAATCTGAGGTTCAGATTATTCGAATTGAGATACTCAATATACCGCAGGGCTGATTCCTCTGTGCCTCTCCATATCAGAAAGAGATTGTCAATGTAACGTCTCCAACTGACAGTGCTCTCTACCCATCTGTCACACACATCCGACCAGGTCACCTGCTTCTCCCACCAGCCCACGTAGCTGGGGCCGAAGCAGGCCCCCATGGTCGTCCCCTTCTGCTGTCTATATAACTACTCCTGAAAGATGAATATGTTGCTATGTAGGCAAAAGTGTAGGAACTGCAGCAGCATTTCGTTGTGTTCTGCGTACTTCAATGGCCAGTTCTTTAGGAAGTGTCTGGTTGCATTAATCCCATTCTGGTGAGCTATGCTCATGTACAAGCTAGCCATTGAGAAAGGCTGCTGTGTTTGCCGACACGCGTCTCTCCAGTCGCTGGGTCAGAGGAGGGGTTGTTTGTGTGTATATATATATATTCACTGACAAAAACATAGGTTTAAGGGACGTTATAGTTAGTTGGACATTTCTCTCGTACAAAACCATAGAAATTGCCCCATTATAGTTAGTTCAGCTAACCATAACTCGCACAACCGCAATGCACTTCTGATGATGGCACATATTACATCATTCATGACATGGTCAGTGGCATCACTGGTGACATCCGAAACACCTCTTAGCAATCCCACTGTGTGGCATTTACTGGAGGTAACAGGAGGAAGAGTTAGCCCCCAAGGTTGACCAACTATCCTTTTTATTACCACCAGAGAGGTGTTCCGAGGCCACGCCCCTTTTTACACCTCTCTGCAACGCACCTCATGGGCGCTTACTGGAGATACCAGGTGGGCTAGTTGGACCCAGGGGACCCTTAGGATTCAAGGAGACTTAACCCTTCAACTTAAAACAGGAGGTGTTTGCACACATGTCACATTAGGCCCCACCCCCTCCCTTCAACACTGTGCAAATGCACCCCGTGCCATGTTTTAAGTTGGGGGATTAAGTCCCCTTGAGTCCTGAGGGTCCCTGGGGTCCCACTAGCTCACCAGCAGGTACCTCCAGTAAGCGCCACACAGCTACGTGGCAGAGAGGTGTAAAAAGGGGCGTGACCTCGGACCACCTCTCTGCAACGCAGCCCTGTGGCGCGTACTGGAGGTACCTGGTGGGCTAGATAGCCCCCAGGGGCTCTCAGGATTCAAGGGGAACAAATTCCCCACCTTAAAACGCTCCACGGGGTACGTTTGCACAGTGGTGCAGGGAGGGGGCGGACCTCCGGCGATTTGCCGGTTCCTTTTTTTTGTAAATTTTTTGGGAGGGGGGCTGGGTGGTCCCCTTTCCCCTGGTGACTTTTACCCCTGGGGACCCCATCCCCCGGGGCCTTGCACCCTTTTTCTTTTTAATTATGTGGAGGGGGACGGCCTCTGTGAAAATCTACAATTGTGGGCAGCCTTTAGGGAACAGCAGAAAAGTACAGGTTCGGGTCAATTGGCAAAATCTGTTGAACACCAGCACCTGTGTTATCACACGTCTATCCTGTGGAGCCAGATTATTGGCTGTCAAATATTTAAGTGAATAATACTTGCTAAATACATAGACAGGACTGAGTTTAACTTACCAGCGATGTATGGTTGTAAAATAAATGAATGGTATTATAACTGGGGGGTTTTAGGAGAAGCAATATTATTTAAAAAAGCCCAGAAGAAGCTACTGTATTGCAAAACACTTAGTGGCTTCTTTTTAAAAATTGTGAACAACTGATTGATCCAAATTTTGCACAATTCAGTAAAACTACTGTTAGACCCGGGATCCCTGGTTGGCTGAGGTAGGTACCTTAGGCCAAGTAGGGACCCGCGTTCCAACGTCAGGAAAAGGAAGGTCACCTTCTTAGAGAGCCCCGCTCACCCCCTTGGTAGCTTGGCATGAGCATCCAGGCTTATCTTCAAGGCAAATGTGTAAAGTATTTGAAACCACGCTCACAATAACCCAATTATGACACCACAAATAGACTCCACACGAGTTTTATAAAAACTGGTATAAACTTTATATAAAAAGATATACAATAAGACCACACAATATAAATCCAACATATGAGGTTGTGTATTATTTCTCCTGGTCGGTTGTTAGGCCAGCCAGCCCTTGTAAGTTCTGGCGGTATTATTGAGCACTTCTAAACGTTCTCCTGTACTCCATATATCATGTCATACAATTTGTAATGCTAGAATCAGGCACTTTTGCAATGTAAAAATACTGTACGACATAACGCAGCAATCAGACACTCTGCAATGAAAAGAATGCAATGCGTAATGCAACAATCAGGCACTTTGCCAGGTAAAATAATGCAATGCGTAGTACAACCACCAGGTATGTCGTTATGCAAAAATTAGGCAATGCGTAATACACTAATTAGGTAATTCGTTATGCAGGATCAATGCAATGCGCAATACTCTAATCAGGTAGTTTGTTATGCACAAACAATGCAATGCGTCATACGACAATCAGGTAGTTCGTTATGCAGATAAAATGCCATACGTCATACACTAATCAGGTAGTTCGTTATGCAGGAATAATGCAATGCGTAATACTCTAATCAGGTACTCTGTTTTTATTTGGTTTTTTTTAAACGTTTTTTATTGCAGAACTAAATGCACAGTACATGCAACATTACGGGATCGTTTCAGTGCAGATTTCTCCACCTCTCATCCCCGCACCTGTTTAGTATACACAGCCATTCAGCCCACATCCCGAAGGCCGGGCGGCGTCATTTGCATTCTCGGTGCATGTTACAATTTCTACTATACATAGTCCTTGTATGAGGCAATCTGCTGTCTGCTTTTCAGCTTATTCTCCCCATCCCCCTCTATCACCAGGCAGTATTCCTCCAGCTTCCTCAGTTATGTACCCCTGAACTTACCCTCCCCCCTCCTCCCCCCAGTGTCCCCGCCTGCGCCTAGCTCTGAGTAGCACGAACCTGTGGTGATGGACAGAAGCATTTTAGTGTTTACTGTGTGTGTGTGTCTGGTGAGGGTACCGGCACCGCGGCAATCCCAGTTGGGTCCTCAGGTTCCTCCGGGCCCACCTCCCTTTCCTCCTCCACTGAACTATCTCGCAGTGCCTGCACCATCTCTTCCCATGCCATCGCTGCCTCCTGGGCTCGCTCGTCTGATCCACGACGGGCTAGTTGGTACCTGACCGTGCTCTCAGCCGCCGGCCATTTTAGAAATTCGTTCAGCCATCTCCGGTGCGTCGGCCCCGTTTTCGATTTCCATCCCTTGGTCAACTCCCTTTTTGCTAAGATTAGGCCCATGTCAATGAATTTGCTCGACATTTTATTTTTGGGTGTGTGTGGGAACCAATGTAGTATGCTGACCGCCCCATCGTACTGCAGGTCCCTATCCGTCACCTCATTCAACGTGTTGCCAATGTCCCTCCAATAATCCTGCAGGTGAGGGCAGTCCCTCAGCATATGTACTAAATCCGCTCCTATCTTATTGCATTTGGGGCACGCCGCGTCTTCTGCTCCGAAGTATTGTGCAATTTTGCCCGGGGTGAGGTAGGCCCTATGAATAATAAAAAGGTGTATTAGCTGGAAGCGCGCATTTCTAGTGCTCTTTCTAGCCCTCCGTACTAGTTGGGACCACGCGGTGTCCGGGATTTCCATCTGCAGGTCCGTTTCCCACTTGGCCTTCAACGCCGCAAGCGGCTGTAAGGACTCACTCAGCATTCTCGAATAGAGGCATGTTACTGCTTTGAAGCTGCCCGCCGTCATCATTGTGTACTGGCAAGCCAGTGTCGTCGGTGGTTCGATCAGTCCTTTCCCCCAGTGTGCCTGAACGGCCCTCACCACAGCCGCGTGTAGTAGGTAATCCCCCCTCGGCAGATCATAGCGCTCCTGCAATGTCTGGTATGGGGTTAACACGCCATCATCGTATAGATCCCCTACCATCTGCAACCCTGCTTCCTCCCATAGCTGGAGCCTCGACCAGTCTCCACCGTGTGGGAGTGCTGTCACCATGCCCAGTGGTATTTCGGGCGCATATGGGTGCTTGACTCCCGCTCGTTTCTGCGAGCGGTTCCAACACAATCGGAACGTCCTTTCCTCCCGGGACAGGTCACTAAGCGCTAGCTTTTGCTGCAGGGCAATATAAGCCAACACGTGGTGGGGGGTACCATCGTCCCTTTCCTGTTCTGGTCCGCGGTAAGCTCTCGCAATTTCTTGCGTAAAGGTTTGCAGTTGGGCAGCCAAATAGTAGAGTTCGAGATCCGGGACTGCTAGGCCTCCTTCGTCTTTGGGGCGGGTCAGTGTTGTTAACGCAATTCTGCGTCTGCCCTTACCCCATAAGAATGATATAATCGCCGATCTTAACTGCCGGAAAACCGCTCCAGGCACCCAAATGGGGAGAGTCCTGAAGTAGTACAGCAAGCACGGCAAGGCTACCATTTTTAAAAGAGATACCCGACCGGCTACTGACAGAGGCAGGGTGGCCCAAAAGGACATGCTGTTCTGCAGAGCTCGGACACATCGGCCCACATTGCCGTCCAGCATGTCCGCCGGCTCGTGGTACATGTGTACTACTAGGTAAGGCAGGCAGTCAGGTTCCCATCTAAGCAGTGGACGGGCTGGGGGTTGGTCCTCCTCCTTTCGTAGGGGGAAGAGACAGGTTTTAGCCCAATTCACTTTCAGGCCTGACAAGGCGCCGAAGCGCGCCAGCAGTCTCTCTGCGCCCTCCACAGCTCCCTTGGCATCCTCCAAATAAAGGAGGATGTCTTCTGCGTACAGTGAGATAAAGTGTTGTGCTCCTCTGAACTCCAACCCTTTATAATAGGTACCCCTCCTGGCCATCGCCGCTAGAGGCTCCACCGCTAGTGCAAATAGTAGGGGAGAAAGTGCACATCCCTGCCTGGCACCCCGATTCACCTCGTACTGGTGTGAGACCAGAGTGCCAACCCTCACTCTTGCTCTCGCCGCCGCGTATAATACTTTCGTCCAAGTGATGTATCCCTCCCCCAGGCCGAATCTCCGCATCACTTTATATAGATACTCCCATTCGAGGCTGTCAAAGGCCTTCTCTATGTCAACAGCTAATACGAGGGGAGTCCCTGCTCCTGGGGGTGGGTCGTCCACCAATCTGAGCAGTCTTCGGATGTTGTGCGTCAGGTTACGGGTGGGTATAAATCCAGATTGGTCCTTATGGACTAGGTCTTGCATGTGGGTTAACAATCTGGAGGCCAGCACAGTGTTCAGGATCTTGTAATCTGTCGTTAACATGGACAGTGGTCTATAGGATGCAGGGTCTGTGCTCTCCCTGCGAGGCTTTAGCAGAGGAATCATTATGGCTTCACACATTGATTGGGGGAGCCGGCCTTTATCTTTGGCTTCGTTGTATATTATTTGGAGCTTTGGGGCCAATTGTTCCAGATATCGTCCGTAGAACTCAACGGGCAGTCCGTCTATACCCGGAGTTTTGTTACGTGCCATCCGCTTCACTGCTCCCCTTATTTCTGTTAGCTCTATTTGGCCCCCTAGGGCGTCTGCCTGTTCCCGTTCGAGCTGCGGTAACTGTAGCTCACTGAGAAAGGCGTCTATCGCCTCTCCCTGGTCCCCTAGCGCACTCTTGTATAATTCCTCGTAATACGCCCGAAAACTGCCTAATATATCCGATTGCGTGCTACAGATGCGGCCCCCTTCCCCCTTCAAGGCCAGGATCGGGTGACTGCTCCTAGTGGGGTTCGCCAACCAGGCAAGGAGTGTGCCAGTCTTATCTCCCTCCGCGTGTGATTTTGTCAGGTACGTTCTATAATCAAAACTGCGAAGGCGCTCCACCTCCACTGCCACCGCTTCCCTCGCTTCGCTAACCTTCCCCTGAAGCTCGGGCCGGTTGGGGCGCGTTCGCTCGGCCTCTCTCAGCTTGTGCTCAGCTTTTTCTAGGTCGTCCAGCAGGGTCCTGCGCACCCCCGCATACTTCCCTATGCAGTGTCCTCTCACTATAGTTTTGAAGGCGTCCCACTCCACCGCTCTGGTTGTAGCGGAACCCTCATTCTCTATAAAGTATTGGGAAATTCTCTCTTCCAGCTCCTCTCGGAAAGGCGGGTCATCCAGCGTGTCCGGCCGCAGCCGCCACATCGGGATCCGCGACATCTCAGTCATCCAGTTCAGTGTCAGGAGTAGCGGGCTATGGTCGGACAGTGTGCGCGCTAGATACTCAGTCCTGGCTACCGCAGGAAGCACCGACTGGGAGCACAGGAAGGTGTCAATGCGGACATGGAGGTCATGCGGGCTGGAGTAAAACTAATAGTCTCGCTCCGCTGGGTGTTGTGTGCGCCAAGCGTCTGTCAGTTCCCATTTTCCCTGCCAGTCTGATCTGCATCTCGCTAGCCTATGTACTGAGGATGAATGCAGTGGTGGATGTGACCTATCTAGTACCGTGTCTGCTATGGAATTAAAGTCCCCTCCCATCAAAACAGGACCTGAGAGATAATTGGCCAGTTCCCCGGAGAGCTTTGCAAAGTAGTTTGCCTGGTCTACATTGGGTGCGTAGATACTGCTGAGTACAATGTGTCGGCCTCTAAGCTTGCCCTCAACTACCACAAACCTCCCTTCAGGGTCCACTATGTGTCTGGTTACTTGAAAAGGAGTACCCGCCCGTATCCATATTAACACCCCTCTAGCAAAAGCAGAATATGTGGTGTTGAACAAGTGCCCTCTCCATCTACGCTGCAGCGCGATTCCTTCTTTCTTTGTCAGGTGGGTTTCTTGCAGAAACGCTATGTGTACCCCTCTTCGAACCAGATAAGCATGAATCTTGTGCCTCCTTGCCATAGTATGCAGCCCCCTCACATTCCAAGACACACATTTTATCGATCCCGCATTAGCCATTGTCCCACAGTGTTCGGTTCAAATCAAAGATGTATCGCCTCCTGGCATCAGGCGTGACACTGTTAATGCCCCCCCCCGGGACTTCCCCTACCCCCCTCCCCTTCCCTACGCCTTGAGTCACCCCAACTTCTCCAGGCCCCCCCCCCAGAACAGGACCTAACCCCAAAAGAGCAGCTCCCATCCAAACTTTGTACGAGCAAACGTGCTCACAAGTTCTTCTATTCCGCAGTCTGCACTACGGAGGCCTTTATTTATTTATTTATTTATTTATTTATTTAATTTGTATAGCGCGTTATAACCACCGGGGTCTCTAAGCGCTGATTGTCCAAGTTACCTAGTGGGGCTCAGCATATTACTTGATCTTGGCAGTGCACCTAGTGGCTGCCCCATGCTTGTTTAAACAAAACAGTTTTTAGGTTTTTTCTGAAGGTTAACAAATTGCGTTCCTTCCTTAGATCAGGGGGCAGTTTGTTCCACAGAGCTGGGAGTGTTTTAGAAAAAGCACGTCCCCCCACCGTAGCCAATTTAAACCGGGGTTGGGATAGGAGAGTAGCATCTGATGAACGTAAAGTCCTACTCGGCGTATAGAGGGATATTCGGGACTTCAAGTATTTTGGTGCATTCCCGTACAGCGCCTTATGCACTATACACAGTCCTTTGAATGCTACTCTCTGCCGAATTGGGAGCCAATGAAGCTCCTGCATCAGAGGGGACGAGTGGGTCATCCTGGGTTTCTTGTAAATCAGCCTGGCTGCGTCGTTCATGACCCCCTGTAGCTTATCCAGCAGCCGCTGGGGTAGCCCTATGTACAGAGAGTTTCCATAATCCAGCCTAGCCAAGATTATAGCTGAAACCACATGTTTCAGGGTGGAAAACGATAGCAGTGCCGATATTTTTCTCAATTGCCGCATTAAGCCAATGCAGGTACCTACTACAGTCGTGACCTGTTTTTCCATGGAAAGTTTTCCATCCATGTACAGACCCAGACTTTTAACTGCAACCGCTGGTTTCGGTGGTACACCCAGCTCTACAGGCCAGAATTTCTCGTTCCAGGGGTTGCCCGTGATGGAAATGGGCAACACTTCCGTCTTGTCCGGGTTAATTTTTAGGGAGTTTTTTGACATCCAATTAACCGTGGCTTTAAGTATGTCCTGTAGCCTGGTAGACGCTCCTGGACCTTCCTCCAGCCGGATGATAATCTGGGTGTCATCAGCGTAGTTATATACTAGGCAGTCCATCCTGTTCAGGAGTGCAATCAATGGCTGCAAATAGATGTTGAAGAGTAGGGGTGACAAAGCAGAGCCCTGTGGGACCCCGCAAGTAATAGGCGCAGAGGTGGAAAGCAGGTCCCCCAGTTGTACTCTTTGTGTCCTACCCTGCAGAAATGATGCAAGCCATGCCAGAGCTGTACCCCTGATACCAAAAGACCTCAACCGCGACAAAAGTTGTTCATGACACACGGTGTCAAAGGCCGCGGAGAGATCTAATAGTACCAGGGCGCTAGGTGTTTTTGTATCTGCCCGGCTCCTCAATTCATCCAGAATTGATATCATGACAAGTTCCGTGCTATGGTTAGCACGGAACCCTGCCTGATTGGCCTCCAGCAGGTTGTTACTCTCCAGATGTTTTGAGAGCGATACCAACACATGCTGTTCAATTACCTTAGCCAGAAAAGGCAACTGGGAGATGGGGCGAAAGTTCTTTAGACACTTTGTGTCCGAACCAGGTTTTTTTAATAAAGGGATCAGTCGAGCCTCTTTAAATGCTAGAGGGACCTGTCCTGTGTAAAGAGAGGTATTCAGTAAGTGCAAGACTTCTTCCTCGATGCCCGGTAGTGCTAGCTTGAATACTTCAGACGGGCATGGATCCACCAATGAACCGGATTTAACTCGGTCCGTAATCTTGATCAGTTCCTGCTTTACAATTGAAGGGAACTCGGCTAACGGAGTGAGAACCGGCGGAACAGTGTAGTCAGGTGGGCTAGGACAATCGAGGGGTATAGTTGCCGCGATTTCTCCCAGAATGTCGGAGATCTTGCTCACAAAGAAGTCCTGGAACCTCTGACAATCCTGCTGGGTGAACTCAGTGCTTTGCTCTTTGTTTGTCCTGAGTTCTGACAAAACCCGAAAGATTTCCTTCTGTGGATTCCTAGCTGCAACTATTCTCTCCTCGAAAAAAACCGCCTTTCTGGTTTGGATGGCTGATTTGTAAGTCGCCAGGGAAGACATATAGTCTTTCTTGGCAGTGGCGTCATATTCCTTCCGCCATGCACGTTCTTTCCTCCTCACCCCACGTTTCATGTCACGTAGGGAGTCGTTATACCAAGGGGCCCCAGCTCCCCTATCCACCTTCTTCACCCTACGAAGGGGTGCCACCAACTCAATGGCTCTCCCCAATTTGTGGTGGAGATGTCCGCAAAGGGCATCGACGTTGGCGTCCCGCTCCTTTATCGGCGGAGACTGTTGTAAGAAAGACCTCATTCTCTCTCCATCAAGATTTCTCCATTTCCGGGCCATTTTCCAACCTTCCCCCAACTTGGGCGAGTGGCCGTTCAGAAGGATTTTACATCTTATTAAGGAATGATCAGACCAAACGCATGGCAAGATCTCTGTAACATCCTGGACTGGCATAGTAGTCCAGATTAGGTCAAGCATATGT
This sequence comes from Lissotriton helveticus, assembly GCF_964261635.1. Classification (NCBI taxonomy): domain Eukaryota; kingdom Metazoa; phylum Chordata; class Amphibia; order Caudata; family Salamandridae; genus Lissotriton; species Lissotriton helveticus. The sequence goes on from NC_136065.1 coordinate 372,672,817, forward strand.
CCCTTCTCATGAGTCGGTCCATTCACCTGCTGAGTAAAGTCCAGGGAGGAAATTGCCTCCTCAATTAGTAGTGCTTGACCTTCTTTAGGGGATTTCTCCCAATGGTAATTAAAGTCTCCGACGACAATCATTTTATCGTATCTCGACCGCAAATCCTGAAGCAGTCTAGTAAACAGCACAGGGAAATCCGGCAAAGCCCCAGGCGGGCGGTATACCACCAAGAACACCACACACGCCGCCCCCTGTCTGAGTTTGACTCCTAGGATCTCTGCGCCCCCCAAGGTTTCTGATAAGAATCTTTCAGCGCGGAGACGTGCTTGATAGAGAAGAGCTACTCCCCCTCCTTTTTTGGCTCCCTCCCTATTAAAGTAGAGTGCCAAAAAATTGTCTGGTAGGGCCGCCACTAAATCCGGCACTGAACAATCCTCCAACCACGTTTCCGTAAGTGCAAGGGCATCCAATAATGAGAAGACCTCCAGCTTATGTCCCTGCAGAGAACGCGTGTTCAGAAGACCGAACTTTAAAACATGAGCATTGGCGTGGCGCAACCGCGCTGTGGTACTCCTAGGAGAACTCAACAAGCCCTCCCGAACCATCACATGCATACAGCCCTGATCAGGTTGAGATTTACCACAATTAAGCTCCATTAGCTCACCTCTGGAGTAAGACAAGATTGGACCAGGGGTTCTGGCCCCGAGCCCCGGATAGTCACTGATGGGCAAAGATGGGCTCGCCTCTGGCGAGCCTCCGGCGTGCCTATGGCGCGCCCGCTGCGCGTTACCGCTGCGCGACATCGGGGAACGTTTAAGTAGCACCCAATCGTGCTATGGCTTTGCAAGAGCAAGAGCTATACCGCCAACAAAGATGGCGTCCCTTTCCGGCACTTCCCCTCCCAAGATGGCGCCTAACCCCCAACTAACGAGCCGCCAAACAGCGGTGCAACTTCCAAAAATTAAATGCGAGTGTGTCCTAACAAGCCCCGCTAATCATAAGCACATTCCAAAGCTTACCCTTTAAAAATACGCAAATAAAAGCGCACAGGACCGCGCTGCAAGCGCCGAACATGTAGCGCAGTTTAAAATAGATTTTCCAGTTCAATAAATGTCCACGGGTCAAATGGCAGTAGTTGGAAATTAATTTGAGCAACAAGCGCAGCAGCAGCAGAGTATCAAGTGATGCCTCGCCTACACTAGCGCTTACCTGGACAGAACGAGCGCCTGCTGTAGTCCACTTAAGTAGCACCCAATCGTGCTATGGCTTTGCAAGAGCAAGAGCTATACCGCCAACAAAGATGGCGTCCCTTTCCGGCACTTCCCCTCCCAAGATGGCGCCTAACCCCCAACTAACGAGCCGCCAAACAGCGGTGCAACTTCCAAAAATTAAATGCGAGTGTGTCCTAACAAGCCCCGCTAATCATAAGCACATTCCAAAGCTTACCCTTTAAAAATACGCAAATAAAAGCGCACAGGACCGCGCTGCAAGCGCCGAACATGTAGCGCAGTTTAAAATAGATTTTCCAGTTCAATAAATGTCCACGGGTCAAATGGCAGTAGTTGGAAATTAATTTGAGCAACAAGCGCAGCAGCAGCAGAGTATCAAGTGATGCCTCGCCTACACTAGCGCTTACCTGGACAGGGCCCTAAGGAGCGTGTACTAGGCACAAGCACTTTAAGCACAGTTCCCACTCCCCCCGCCCCTCAATACGCAGTGGAACTCACGATGATCCAGTCTTACAGCTGCCTGCTCAGGTGTCCAAGGCGGTAGTCCCAATAGCCTCCATTCCAGTAAGAGCACCACTGCTCTCACTCAGCTCTCAATTATGTTCTCCGACGTCTGTGGCGTGATCGTTGGACCCTTCATGTCGCCAAACTCCGATAGTTCTGTCTCTGAGCCCGTTCCCTGTTCATCCGAGCCTGAAACTCTCCCCGATTGGGCGAGCGCCGAGCCCGAGACGTCCATTACTGCCTGCAACGCTGCTCTCCGCTCGTCCTCCCTTTGGGACTCCGTAGGCCTCCTGGATCTCTGGCTGCGCCCCCAGAGCCTCCGCGATTTCTTCGCCAGTTGCCTCTGCCGTTCCTCCTCCGCTCTAAACCGGGCCCCGTCCGTGCCCGCTTTGTAAGTGTCCCACCAGGCCCATGCCTCCGCCGCCGTGGGGAAGAACAGCGATTTCTCATCCACTACTATTCGGAGTCTGGCCGGGAAAAGGAGCGAATACTGTATGCCTTCAGTTCGCAATTTATTCTTGATGGAGAGGAAAGAGGCCCTCAGCTTTTGAGTCTCGAAAGTATAGTCCGGGAACAGCGTGACTCTACTATTGTCCACTTGGAAGGGGCCCGCTTCCCGGGCTCTTTGCAGAAGCCAGTCCCTGTCCTTATAGTGTAGCAGTTTGACGACCACTGGGCGAGGTGGTAGGCCTGGTTTCGGGGGTTTGGCCGGTACTCGGTGGGCCCTCTCCAGTGTGAAAAAGGGCGAAAGGCCCTCCGGGGCTACAGCCGTCTTCAGCCATTCGGTCAGGTAACCCACCATGTCCGATCCCTCTTTTTTCTCTGGAAGGCCCACTAGGCGCACATTGTTCCTCCGACTGCGGTTTTCTGCATCCTCCGCCCGTCTCTCCAGGGTTTGTATGCGTTCCAGAGCCTCTGTGAGTCGCCCCTTCATGGTCTTGTGTGCCGGCACTATGTCCTTCAGAGTATCTTCCGCAGATTTGACCCTGTCCGCCAGCTTTCCGTGATCTGCTCGTAGGAGTCCCAGTCCCGTCGACACCTGCACAATATCTTGATGTAGTGCGTCTTTCGTGGCTGCGATAGCCTCCAGGATGCGGTTCTGCATCTGTTGTAGCTCCGTCGGGGTCTGCGGAACGTCTTCAGGTGTTTCCGTGGTTGGGTGTCCGTCTCCCTTCGCTCCCCTGGGCTTCCCCATCTTGTAGCGGGGTGGTTGTGCTGGAGCCCCAACGAGGTTCGCCGGCGTCAAGGCGCCCCGCGCCACGGGCAATCAGGAGGGCAACGGTCAGGCAGGCCCCAGTCCGAGCCCGATCGTGGGTCACCTCGGGTCTCACAGTCCTCTCACGCTCCTGTTCCCCCTAGGGGCCCGGTCAGGCCGGCGTGGTGTCGGCCCTAAGCGCAGGCCCTCCTCATTGGAGCGGGCGATCTCCGGTTTCTCTCCTGTGGTCTGGGTCAGGTTCCTCTGCTGGCGCAGTCCAGGTAGGCACCCAGGGTCCAGGGCCAGCGACGGGGCACAGGGGGCGGAGGCGCACCGGGCACTCAGCGAACCCACCGCCCCCAAGGATCCACCTCAGCTCAGAGGCACTCCTTGGCTCACAAGGATACAGCAAGCGCCAGCGCCGAGGGGGCCCACGTGGCAGTCCAGGCCCACAGGGCTCGACCAGCGGAAATGTCCAGGCGGCGGGTGAGTTCCGCCGTGCGCTGTAGCCCCGAGCACCAAGCTCGCCTCAGGTCGCCGCCACACCGCAACCCCCGGTGTCCTCCAAGCCGTGTGGGAGGGAAGCAGGTCCGCCACTACCGCGGAGCGCCCCCGAGATCCGCAATTGTCAGCAGTGATCAAGGCCAGTGGGGCAGGGAGCAGGGGCTCGAGGTGAGGCCCCAGATCGAGCCTAGGGCTCCAAAGGCGGCTCTCCGATCGCAGCAGGAGGCGTAGCTGGGACTCCACAGATCTCTGGTGGCCGGGAGGGCCCGGGTCCGCCGTAGGCCCCAAGCCGGGGGGTCGCGTAGTTAGGCGTCCCGGTGGAGGGATATCCTGTCGGGTCAGGGCTGCACTCGCCAGTTGGTTCTCCGCCCAGCTCCCTCTCCTATGCTGCCCGCAGGCGGAGCTGCAGTAGTGACAGGGCGCAGCCCGCCGGGGTCCCGCTGGATACTCGGGACGGTGGCCGTCACTCAGGGCTAGGTTCCGCCAGGGCCCAGAAGCCGGGGAGTCCCGTAGGTCTTCCGGTCAGGTGAGGGGCGTATAGAGACTCACCCGGAGTAGGGAGCCGGATCCTTGGGTCTCGGGCCGGGATGCGCCTCCGCCGAACCGAGCCACATCGGGCAGGGGTAGGCTCCTCCGCAATATCGCCTCTGTGTCCTCAGGCTGCAGGCATCGCCGGTCGCGCAGTCAGGGCCTTGAGGCGGTCGCCATTTTGCTTGGCGCCGGACGCTCTACCCCTCGTTGGTTTCTAGCCGTTTCGCAGCGACCAACCGGGCGCTGTCGGCCCCAAAGCAGGCACTGGGGTCCGCTGTCTGAGCTCCCCCCGGGTTTCAGGGGGTATGTCCACGTGCACAGTGGATTTCATGCAGGATTAGCGGGCGGAGGTCGGGAGCCGCTTCAGGCAGCGACCATCTCCGTTGTCTGCTAGCCACGCCCCCCCCATCAGGTACTCTGTTATGCATAAATGATGCAATGTGTAATACGACAGTCAGGTATTCCGTTTTGCAGAAATGGAATAATGCGTAATACACTCAGGTCCCGATCACCGGGACTTAGGCGGTCTCTCCTCTCTCCTTCTGACTTGCAGTCAGCCTTTCAACGGTTGCCCCCAACATGGGTACGATGTAATCAAAAGTGCAGCTCCACACTCCAGTCCCTATAAAGCCACTCCCTTGGTAATACGGGCCGCGATACGAGCCGAAGCAGAGGCTGGCGCTGCCAACACAAGAGAGAGGCCGAGAGTGTCTCCCTCTGACCCCCGCCCCGCCCCAGGAGTCGACACATGTTACCTGAGGGGCACAAACTCACTCTCCTCTCCTCGTCCTGCGTCTGGGCCTCTAATGCAGCTTTGTGAATCGGCAACGGTGGCTCAGGCCGGCAATTCAGCTCCACCGGGACTGCTGGTCCGGGCCGCTTCAGTTACAAAGATCTCAGGCTGCCACCAAGCACACACACACACAGCGTCGCTGAGGAGTCTTCCTTAAGCTTCGGGTGCATGATCACTGGGCACTCCACACACAGGTCACAGGCTGCACGGAGATCACGCGCACAGCGTCACTGAGACTCACTTTAAAACTGGTGCACACGATAACAAGGCAAATCCTCATGAAGGTCTCACAGTACACAACGCACACGCACACAGCATAGATGAGACTCACTTGGATTCCAGTGCACACGATAACAAGGCAAATCGTCACGAAGGTCTCACGGTGCACAACGCACACGCACACAGCGTCGATGAGACTCACTTGGATTCCTGTGCACGAGATCACTGGACAATCCTCACAAAGGGGTTCAGGCTGCACAAAGCACACGCACACCGCATCGCTGATCCTTGCTTGGACTCCAGGTGCCCACGATCACAGGGCGCGCCTTACGAGGGTCTCAGCTGCAACAAGCACGCACTCACAGCGTCGCTGAGACTCTCAAGGAAACTTTTATGTTTCTGTGTTTCCAAACAGGGAGCCAGCTCACCTCGGGCCCTTGGGGATAAGTTACTTCAGGACACAGATCACAGCAAAGTCCCTTTACCCTTTCCTTGGTTAAAACAGCAAACTGCAGGCCAGCCCCTGAACACACAGCAAGGGTCAGTCCTATCCTTCAGTCTCTTCAGTTGTTTCTTCCTTGGCAAAGGTCCTCTTGACCACGAAGTAGCTCCAGTCTTGTTCACACTTGATCAAGCCATTCTCCAAAGTTCAGGGGCTTCAGCTCTCATAGTTATACCCCTCAATGGTTTTGAAGTCTTTTTGTTTCAGGGGCACTGACCCCTGTTCAACCCAGTTCTGGCTGGCTCCCTGCCAGTGACACCTTTCTTCCTTTGATTAGTGGGGGTCTGGATTCTCAATCACTCAGCAGGAGATGAGCCCATTGTTTTATAGCAGCAACCCAGGCCTTTTCACCTATAGGGGCTTCTCCTTCCCCTACACTCCAGATCCAGGTCAGCCTGTTGCTGTCTCACCTCCTCCCCTGGGACAAGACATTCCCCAGATCCTATCGCTTTCAAATCCAGACGGTCAATCCACAGCCAGGCAGAGACACACAGAAATGTTGGAGCACAAAAACTCAGCCACTTCTAGAAGAGAGCTTCTGAACACACAATGCAAAAACCACCTTCATAAAAAGATGTGTTATTACATTGTGAGCTCAGGCATACTAAACTTCACCTTTCCATCTTAAGCTCTTAGGAAGATAGGCTGGAAAACATATTACACAGCCTCCCCATTCTGTCCCATGGGCAAGATGGCCTTTCAACAGTGAAAACGAAATGGAGATTATTTCACTGCCAGGACATGACACACACCTTAGTACATGTCCTACCTTTCACATGCATTACACCCTGTCCAGGGGGTACTCTAGACCTACCATAGGGGTGTCTAATGTGCATAGAAAGGGAAGGGTAAGGTCTGGCAAGTGAGTGCACTTGACAGAACAACATGGCAGTTTCACAAACTGTGCGCAGGCACTGCAATGGCAGGCCTGAGTTCCCTTTTTAAGGCTACTTGTGTGGGTTGCACAAATAGTGCTGCAGACCCACTAGTAGCAGTTGCATTACCAGCCCTGGCACACATAGTGCACTTTACTAGGGACTTTACTTAGTAAGGCAAACATACCAACAATGGACAACCAATTACCATTACACTTTATACAGGGAGCACTTGCAGTTTGAAGATTGTTTAGCAGTGGCAAAGTGTCCATAGCATCTAAGTTGGCAACACCATGTCGGAAAAAAGATCTAGGGGGAAAGCAAAAAGTTTAGGGACTGTAGAAAAAAAGGGTCAAGTCCTACAACTACCTTTTGAAAATATATCATGAGATCACTCAAACAAGAAATTTGAACTCGTGGAATTTTAAATTGTCAAAATCAGAATGTACGTTATGATCCATGGCAGTTGTGAATGAATAGGCCTCCACAATGTCAAATCCTCTGTTTTAAGGTGCTAAGGGTCCTGTATGTTTGGGGAATTAAGTATCCATTTCCTGTATAAAATGGTGGAGGAATATAGCTGGCTTCCTAGTGGTGGTTATAGATGTCCTTACCATGATTTAGCAGAAAATTGCATTTTCATTCATCTCGGGCTTTGATAGCTTAGGTGATGTACTGGACTGCCTATCGCCATACTGCAAGTTAATACTTCTTGCCGCTTATGTATCCATCTTGAAAGTAGATAGCAGGCCTCCATCCAAGTTGTATTTGCAGTGCTGTAAACTTGCTCCATCTCAGCAACTCCTGAGGCAAAATGCATCAGGGCGGTAAGTAGTGAGTGTTTGTGTTACTTATTTAGGGGCGTATTTAGACTTGTGTGGTGATGGAAAATGGTCTGATTTCTGGACGAAACTGTAAATCCAGAGGAGAATAGACCTTTGTACTTATCTTCAACTTCACTATTCCTTTGATGGAGGAAATCCCACAGTTTGGTGGGTTCTCTTCTGGATTTACCACTTTCTCTAGAAACTAGAAAATTCTCCATTACCTCCCAATTCTAAATCAACCTCCCAGTTAGTTCACTTCACACAATCTTCAATTGAATGTTTGGGGGTATACAGACAGAGGGGCACATGTTGTGCCCCCCCTGAATGTATCTTCATGGTGGGGGGAACCACTGTTCCCTGGCGCAGCTGGTGGTCCTCCGCCACAACGACTTTCAAAGTCATAATGCTACAGAGGATGGGTTGCCACCATGAGTCTGGCAGTCAGAATAGCGCCAGACTCGAAATCATGCTCTTAATTTGGCCACAGTAGACTTGCACCGTCAGTAGAGTCAATCACTTCCACTTCCAGACAACAATTATCAAAATGATACCAACTGGTCCTCATGTACACAAGTTATGTCAACACCACTGTTGCAAGGATCTGAAATGATTGGAAGGTGTTCCCATGTATTAACACTGTTGTGCGTGCTCAATGTAATGCCTAAACCGTTATATCAAAACACAATTCAACAGGAACACTGTGCACTGAGTGTTTGAAAGTTGAAAGTTTGGTGGTGGTAATTTGTCTTGTGTGGGAAAAGTTGGATGCAGTGCAATACATTTAGAAGAATGGTGGAAGTTATGTTTGGCCTTCATAGCTCATATGCATTTGTACTGCAGAGTATAGAGAGTGAGAAGACAGACAAAACCATGCATGCAAGTGGTTAGCCTCTTTGTGGGGAGTTGCTGCACAGTGTTCCTGTTTAATTGTGTTTTGATATAACTGTTTAGGTATTCCATTGAGCATGCACAACAGGGGAACTTTTGGATTCAACCAATATTTGTGTTTTTTTCATCCTTTCATGCTGCTATGCTTTCCCCCATTGTGCACTCTGAACCCACTTGTCAAGCTTACGGAAAGAGCTGTGGTTCTTACATGGTTTGTGTCTCCTCCCTCTGCTACTCTGTAGACAGTAAAGTATACATACGTCAAGCAGCAAGTTTGAGGGGAAATGGGGAAAGGAGACAGAGAGACACACATGCCAAAAGTCTGCTTCTTGGACTCAGGAAGGAGTGGAAGGCTCAGTATTGGAGGTGAATATTTAGAGTAAGAGAGGTCAATATATACATGAACAATAAAGCCAATTAAAAACAAGGAGGCAATTGCCAAGCTGTGTAATATGGAGCACTGATTAACGAACTCTATGACGCAAAGCTCCTTCAATAAGCCCCACACAAACTATGTTACAGGTGTGGAACCCCAGAATGCCAGGAGAGCTAGTAACTGTAGGAGATAATGAAGAAGGTTATAGTGCATTATACTAGCTCGTGTGAGGAACTTATGCAGCGGCCATTTGAGAAGTCAATACAAAAATAAACAGTTAATAACCAACATAATCAATTTAGATATCATTGGGAGGGTCTTCACTGTCTTATATCAGGGCTGGTCAAATGCCAGCCAGTCATACACCAATCTAGCGCTTTAAAAAAAATAGAGGAGCGTCCATGCCAGGGAGGGGTGTGTGCACATACGTATATATACATAGATACGGGGGGTGCTGCAGTAATCTCCCATCCTGGATCGCGTTGTCCATGTCACTGGACATGTGGTCCAGCATAGGATCAAATGAATTATCCCCCTTTCTTGGGGCAAATGAGAATCTCTTTGGGTCTAGTTCAGAGGGTGGCCTAGTTCACATCTCCCGTATCCAACACACACTGCAATGACAATGAGCCACCCTGTCCGTCTTCACTGCCTACCTCCACTGTACTGTCTGTGTCTTCAGGTGGTACCTCCCTATTTTGCAGTATCTCAGACCTCAGGTCTGCGATAGGGCGTCTGCACATTCCTCTAGCATATTTCCTGATGAGGACTCTCTCCTCTGCCCGGGCCCAGCTCGTTACATCCTGCACCAAGGCCTCTAACTTGGGGCCCTCCTCCGACTTCCATACAAGCGTAATGCACATCTTAGCCAACGCTAAGGTCAAATCCAATCATTTAGAACCTGCCTTCTTTGCCTTAGGCATCAGGACAAACCCAACAGGCAGGTACCCAGGGAACAGGTATGTGACAGCCTGGACAACACACTTAATAGGGATCTGAGTCTAAAGGCTATGTGTTGGACTTAGCCCTCTCTGCAGGGTCACCGCCAAATGTTTGCCTTCACCCTCCCATTTTTTTCCTTTTTTGCGTTTATTTGTTGGCCTTAAGACTCCAGGACTCTATGCACTTTATCACTGCTAACCAGTGCTAAAGTACTTCTGATTTCTCCTTTAAACAAGGTAAAATTGGCTTACACCTGATTGGCATTTTAATTTACTTATAAGCCCCTAGTAAAGTGGTAAACCATATCCCTAGGGCATGCAAATTAAATACCACTAGTGGGCCTGCAGCACTTATTGCGCCACACAATTAAGTAGCCCCTTAAAACATGCCTTAGGCCTGCCATTGCAGCTCGAATGCAGTTTTAAACTGCCAATTTGACTTGGCAAAATAACCACCTTAAACTCCCCTTTCATTACATAAGTCAACCCTAGGTAGCCCATAGTGCAGGGTGCATTGTAAATAAAAGTTTGGACATGCACTTTTACATTTTACATGTCCTGGTAGTGAAAAGCTCCTAAATTCGTTTTTCAGTACTGTGAGGCCTTCTTCTCCCATAAAAAAACACATTGGAATGCTTATTACATTTAGTAAGTGCTAACGTTTGATTGGAAACAGGTAAGCATTTCATGTTTGGTGCCTGAGAAATTGTAATAAAAAATCCTCTATGACAGTAAAGTCGGATTTTAAGTTACAATTTGGAAAATGCCACTTTTAGAAAGTTGTAGTAATAACAAGGTGATGGATGGAATGCTTCAATTAATTTCAGCCATTGGCAATCGCTTGTGGCCAAATCTCAAACCATAGTTATTTGTTCATGATGCTACTTCAGTTTGGACTCAGCCATATGCAAATCAGCCTTGATCCTGCTCCTCATAAAATCAGTCCTGCCTGAATTGTCAAGCCAGGTCCTCCCTGAACCCGAGTACAAGCAACCTAGGACCGGTACCACCCTGATAAGGGCTCATCAGCCAGGTATAGCTTGATTCCAATGAGATAGTGAGCCCGGGACACACGTCTGGGAATACCCGTCACACTTTGGGCCTCAGCTGCAACAACAAGGTGATGGATGGAAGGCTTGAATAGGATCCTTATAGGATGAATTTCTATGTCTTTTGACTATCACCTTGCAATTCCTATCTGCACAATTCTTTTCCCCAACATATACAATCCAGTATTTTAATGCTGTACTTATTGCTGCTGTCCAGATCAATCAGATTGCATTATGCTATGCTCATGCGTTAGTTACACATTTTATAAGTATCTCAATTTGCCTGTAAAGTGTTCTGACATCATAATTGATTATGTCAGAGCTCAACAATAATTGAAGCAAATAACATGAAAAATATGAATTGCACGTTGTAGTTAAGTAGGATCTGCTTTTATGGTTACCCCCACTTTTTGCCTGGTGCTATGCTGTTTCTAACAAGTATGCCTGGAATCCTGCTAATCAGGACCCCAGAGTCTGTGCTTTCTCCACCAAATTGGTATGGTAAGTACTTAGGTACATCCTAGATTGCACACTGGTGTTCCCTTATCAGTCCCTAGTATATGATACTAAGGTACCAAGGGCATAGGTACACCAGGGGTCCCCCATGGTCTGAAACATGAATTATGCCTCCCATGGGAGACCACTCAATTTGTAACTACAGGGCTGCCATTGCAGCCTGTGTAAGCTGGTGCTAGCACCACTAACGAAAGATATAGGTTTCCCTATATCTAAGGTCACTACACTTAAAACCTATAAGTCACTCCTAAGGCAAGCCTTACAATCCTGAAGGCAGGGTGCTCGGTTCTAAGTGCGTGGGTGCCCCTGCATGAGCAGGACACCCCTACAGCCTACAGAGTCCATTCTCCCGGGTTGTAAGGGAGACAGCCATATAACATATAGAGAAGTCCCGCATCATTATGCGATGACCATCTTGAAATAGACTGGAATGTACCCTATCATGTTTGGTATCAAACATGTTGGAATCATACCCCCAAACTGGTGTGGTGGTATGATTCCACGCACCGTAAAGCTCCTCCGGGAGGCACTGGTGTAGCTATGGAGGGCGGGGTGGCGGTCCGCCCCAGGCGGCACTCGTTGGTGGGCAGCAGCTGTCTGGCACTTGTGGCCCGAGGTGGCGGCCTTTATAATTTATTTGGGGACACTGACTCACTGACACTAGTGTCAGTCAGTCAGTGTCCCCAAATAAATTATAAAGGTCGCCGGAACGGGACGCCAGTGCCACTCGGCCCCCGTGTGATGTGCAAGGCAAGCGCATGCACCTGCTTGTAAAGGCTGCCTGCAGTGACGTGGTGCGGTGCTCGACGTACCGTGTTTGTGGGTCCCGTGACGTCCCAGGGCCGTCAATCTTGTAGCGCGCGAAAGCGCTACCAATGACGGCCCTGAGTTTAATGTTTGGCCAGCCCTCGTCCTGAAAAATAATGCAGCAGTGACGCATCACACAGCTTGCCACTTTCAAGGCTGAAAGCTTCACTGCGCTTGACACTCGCTCCAGAACGACTGCAGTTGAAAGGCATACAGAAAAATGCTGGGAGGTAGGAGTCCTGGAAATGGGTTGAAAATAGCCATATATGCAACCATTTGTTGCTGGAAAAACTGTGAAGAACTCTCTTTGTTAGGCGTGAGTGCCTAGACAGGATGCTATTGCAGTGTAGGCGTGTTATATTATACAGTGACTGGATCAAGGCTTTAAACATCCGGCCAGTGACATTCCCTACGTATCTCTGGAGGTACATACCCTATGACTTGTTTTCACTCGAGTCAGATTTTACAGCACGCCTGTGTGCATAGGTTTTTTTGCATAAATATATACATAGCTGGCAAGGTTTCAGATTGCTATGTGTGACATTTTGCTAATTTCAGTGTAATTATGAGTGACATTTCCACAACGAGTGACGCTTTCTCTTGAGCAAAATCAAACAATGAAGACGAGGGAAACACAAATATCAGAAATTGGCTATGCAACCCGTAAAACTAGTTACCATTGGGAAAATAACTGTGTTCTGTTTTCACTGATGTAATGTAATTTAATGTGTATACTTGTAAAGCGCACTGTTGCCAGTCGGCGTCCTGGCGCTGTATACCGCTGGGGAACCCGTCCTGGCTTTCCCTGTGGGATGGTCCCTGCTGGGAATCCCCTAGGTGGAGCCAGGCATCCCGGGCGTTGATGGGGCTGTTGTGGAGATTACGCAAGCTAATGCCCAGAGTTGCCGAGTGGGAGCCCTGGTTAGAGTAGGCACCGAGGCGAGAATTATCAAGTCCACTGACCCTGGTCCACAACCCTGCCGCGTCGGGAATCGAACCCTGGTCCCGGGCTGACTTCTGCTTCCAGGTCTGCCGCCTCTAACCAGTGAGCCACACCACTCCACCACTGATAGTTCTTTCAGGTTTATTTAGTTATACAGAAAAGGTTTATTCGGAGAGCAACAGGGTGTCTGTGTAAGGCAACACAGCAACCTAGGGCTTGAGCCCGTGAAGGAAATAACAGCAGTTACTTATAGTGTCTGGTGCTGGAGCCTGGACCCCTATGGGTGTGACTGGACAGCAACAGCATCCGATGTTGGGAAAGAACGGTGCTGATGTGGAGGCCCTGCAATCTGTGCGCAGAAACGAGTGCACCATCATTTTGTGGGTAGGTGATGCTGCTGTGTGTGGTCCTGTGACACTTTCCTGTGCTTCTGAGAGATACTTCCAACATTCATGCACAACTCTCTGGGCCAGGCTTTATTAGCGCTGGCGCATGCACGAAAGGGAGTGGGGAGTGCAATCAGCTGTGCAGATGATCACTCTTCACATTCAAAATGAGTTTTGCGCTAGAAGTTAATAAAAGTGAAATCTCAATAGTTCATGAAAGTGGGCGTAAAAGGCCGATAGTTCAAAACTGTAGGAAGCCACACAAAGTCAGATCAGTGTGATGCAAAGCAGCACGTCATAGCTTCATTTCCTGCTTGAATGTAGCTCTTTGTCCAGCGCTCCTCGCATACGTAGTCGGGGTGCTCCAAATGCATGACAATGCATTTTAAGGACGTGATCTGGGCATCACACGTAAGATGCGTTAATCTAACACCCGAGGCGTGGTACTTGGCAGGGCTGTATATACCGTAGCCCAGCCGCGCTCGTCCACCGTGCGTACAGTAGGGTAACAGATGAACGCAGAGGCGCTATCACATTGCACTGCAGCTGCAGCCAGGGCCATTATTACTGGGCTAAAATTGGAAAGAGATGCAGCGGGAGGCAACTGACGAAGCTTTTTGTCTGGGAGCAGCAGCGGAGGCCCTGCATTCCCCTAGTAGCACCTCGCCTGCCCCCACCTGGGCCTAATCAGTAACTGCATTGACCTGCTGGGAGACTGCTGTGATAGGAACACTGACTTCCAAGGCCGCTTGTCACATCCCATACACGTGCCTTTGACCATATACACCAGCCCCACTGGCAGAATAGGCCCCTAGAAAGAAGGTTTTTTTTATGTTGCTCAAACGCATTTTATCAAGTACGGGATGATGAAAGTTAGAGTCAGCCCTGCTAGGATTCAAGTTGTATCTCCATGTTTGATTGCTTTAATGTGTACATTTTGTTTGTTTAATGTTGAGCTGGTATACTGCCACCACAATAAAATGCATTGTCGATTGGTACTTAAATGTAGGTATAATGCGACTCAACCGCACTCTTTTTATCGACACCAGAATAATGAAATGCTGAGGCTGTCGCACTGCCACGTGAATCTGATATATATACTTAACTAGTTCAAAGCATATCTTTTATTGATATACTATTTACCGTTCTAATATCACATATCAAACACTGAATTGCCTCTGAGCGCATCAATAACTCATTGTATTAAAATCTAGTACATTGACACTTATTTTGTCAAGTAGAAAGTATGGGTGACTAAGTCAGATCTGCGGGGGATCGAACTCAGCCATACATTTGATTGATAGAATATATATGTTTCAAGGTTAAAACCAATACTGTTTTTCTTAAATGGTTAGTTGATCGTGTTTTTCTGTATTATTGTTGCAGCAATATTTTTGACATATTCCTACCGACTAAAAAACTTCTACTTTTGAAGAACAGCACTGCTGTCTGTAATCACCTTATCCAGGCCAATATTCTGGGTTTTTTCACCTAAACACAGGTGCAGCCTTGTCAATTTAGAGGAAATACTAGAGAACAGAATACTGTGTGTCAGCGCAAAGGACATTTTTCTGTCACAAAATCTTCAACAAAATAATGACAGAAAATATATACAGTCTTTTTTACGTTATCAAGAGTTGCTATTGTTAAACTGGATGTTTCAAGGAATGAGCCTTTCCAGTTTTGTAAAAAAAAAAGTTTCAAAAATATACGAAAGAGCGAATGAATGTTCTTCACAATAATTCCATGATATACATATTTGGATATGTGTGACTGGGTGAATTGGAGCCAATAAACAGACATGACTGCCACGCAATGACACACTTACTGAAATAAAAGACCGGTTAAAATTCAGACCCATATGTAAAAAGGAGACTCATTACATTAAGTGTGTGGAATACTGTAATGAGCAGGATTTTAAAATTGCTGCGCCCAACTGTGGAATTGTTCTGTCTCTGCACAAGTGGTGGGGTGGGACATAGGCCGTTCGGCACATAGGTCAAAACAATGAGAGATGGGCCCAGACTTTAACAGGGTGTAAGAGGCCCTGCCCCTAACACAAATCTCAATTGCCTCAGGCCTATAACATAAATTCATTAGTCAGCTGACTCACGGACTCCGGCCGCCGCAGTGAGCATGTGCATGATATCATGATTGCTGGGCAAGCCACAGGAGAGCCTGTGAGACACTCATAGCGGTCACAGTCAGGCAGGCTGACAAATATGTTTAGAAGTATTTTTAAAAATCACACCAGCATAATTAAGCAAGTGGTCTGGGGTGTTGTGCACAGCCCTCTACAACTGCGAGTTCAGATAGGTAACACTTACTTGCACTAATTAATAGACCAATGTACAATTAACATTCCAATGATACATGTGAGAAATATCTGTGCCCGAAATTTGACAATGAGGTGAGATTCAAAATTTGAGTCGAGACTTTACCGCACACAATCACAGGACTGAGGATGCAAGGGGCGGCAATCTGAGGGATAGCCCCGGGCGCCACAAGCTCTAGCTACACCTCTGCCGGGAGGCCCTCAGTGCTCCCTGTACCAGTTTTCTAGATCCGGACAGCACAACATGGCTGTTGCCGACCAGAGTCACGATTCTGCCCCCTTGCTGCTGACCAAGCTTGGGCAGGGGAAGGCAGAACAAGAGGTATCCTGTCACAGGGAGGTGTGACCACCTCCCAGAGAGGGTTTAGTGTATTGGGGCCAGGTGGGAGTGCTTGCCAGCACCACTCAGTCTGCTTGAAGGGCACATTTGGTGCCCTCCTTGCTCAGTTCAGTTCAAACCAGCTCAGGGAGCTGTTGGCTCCTGCTCTGGTGCGAAACTGGACAAAGGACATGGGAAAATCCTCCCCACTGTCCGACCCCTCCCCTGGGAGAGAACCCTGAATCGTTCCAACCCTTTCTTTAGGGCACTTAAGGGCTTACCTGTGGATGGGTCTCTAGATTTGTCATGGGACAAGATTAATTTCAATACACCACTTCTTCTTCATCTGTCTGGGCACTCTGGACTTCGCTGGCCTTTGCTCTGGTCATCAAGGCTGCAACTGGAAAGACTCCTTCTGCTCCTGATCTCCTCACCCTGCTTGTCTGCTGCAGCGTCCATGCCTGTGCACCATACAGGAAACTTTCAAGGCCTGTGGACATCCAAAACACCTGAAGGAATATCCCTTGAAGTGAAGGAGTCACTTCCCTGCATCTGCAGGCACCGCAACTAAGCTGATCGGTCTGCTGATCCTAAGCTCCCATAGACACCGAAAGGCTCATCAACACAGGTGGTGGTTATTTACATCCCTCAAGGCCTGCCCTGTCCTCTCACTAAGTTTGAGGCCTGTATCCCTCATCGAAGCCACAGGAACGGAACGCCTGTGCAGCGCACCGACTTGCAGTTGCAAAGGCTTGTTGGCTTCCTTCCACCAAGATCTTCAGGTTCCAAGTAGCCCCAACCACAAGCATCTCTAGTGACCATGATATTCGTCCTCACCACATCACTTATAGCGTGTGCCTTCATCTTTGGTGAGCTGCTCCAGGTCCTCTCGCGCCTCGAGTGCCTCCAGCCTGTGGGTTTTCTCGAGGGTCTCCTTTGAATTCAGTGGGCTCCCCTGATTGCTCCTCTGCTTGTGGTGAGTCACCTGGACCTTGCCGGTCCCGGCATTGCACCTTCTTTACTTTCCACGTTGTTTGCAGTTGCCAAGGCTTGTTGGTGTGTCTGGTGGACACGACACCTCAACGCTCGACATCCGATGTGGGACAGCTCATGAACAGCGCCTGGTCTTCCACAGCATTGCCTGGTCCTCATAGCTGCAGTTCCAAGGTCACCGTCAACTCTCCTGCAACACCTGACATTGGTGGGCATTCGTCTTCCGTGCCTCCTGGTCACACCCGAGTGGCATAGACTCTGTCCCCTCTGCTTGCAGGTACTTCTCAGCTTGAATCCACCTTTTGGCTCCCCCAAACACCTTCTCCAGCAGCGACATATTCCTGAAGTCCTCCATTGGGTTTGATGGCAGTTTCCGACGTCATTTTGCACATATACACCCGTCATCCCTGGTGTAGGTATCCTAGTTCCTAGGGTAGCCATGGGTGGGGTGGCTGTTTAACCTTCTTTCTTCCTTAGGGTTTCTCCAGAGTCCACTGGGAAGGGTCCTTCCTCTTTAAAATGCAACCGCGACTTATCGATTGACTTGCATTGATCCCGCAGTTGTGTTCCCACTCTGCACACGGCCTCTGTGGGGCTCTTGGTTACTTACCTTGGGTGGTTCCTTATGTCCCCGGTACTTCTGCGTCTTCTGGGTAACGTCTTGACTTGAGTCCTGGTTTGCATACCGCTATTTTAGTATATGGTTTGGTCTACCCCTGGTGACCACTGTGTATTTTATGCTACTTACCTGTTTCTATTGGAAAGTATTGTGTGCATTGTGTATATCTCTGGTTAGGAGATCTGTATGTGTTAGTGAGTGTTCTATAATAAATACATATTTTTATAAATACACTGCGTGATTCTTTTTCACTTAATCTATATCAATACGATTATGTTCTGGTAAAACAAGCTGCTTTACACTCCTTCTGGACTAAGCCTGAAGGCTGCTCTCCACAGCTATCACTTAGAGAGCTTTCTATGGTTGTCTAAGACCACTAAAATCACCATACTGGTTGTCTGGAATGGTGCAAGGTGCCCACTAAAAATAAGTGTACACCATGATGTACCAAGCCAGCTTCTCACATACGTTACCTTTATCATGTACCAAGGTTCAATGCACTCCTAACTTTAGTATGTATCATTGCATTACCGAGCTCAGCTCGCAACATATATGCCACATCATTCTCCCTTTTACATAAATGGAACACATCTTGGGCATGGGCACACATACACTCAATTAGCAGCCACCTCTTTATTTCATGATCAGGCACCACCAGCCTCCCATGTACCATCTTGCTATGCCTACCTCGTGCTTTAGAGTTACACTCAACACATTTTATTGAACTAGTCTTAGGCTGCGACAACACGATTTGCGCTCACCTCAGCACCACGCCATGCAAAATTTTAGTAGCGTCATAATCTCATTTAATTTTGGTAATTTTACATTACGCTTGTTACAAGAAATTCCTGAAAGTATGCTATTATGCCATAGCACATTATTACGTGCCATCCATGGTAAAAGTTTAGCATGAACGCAGGGAACAATACATATCGCCAGAAAGCAAGCTGCTACTGTTTGCAGCGATTGTGTTTTTTTAATCTTTATTTTAGCACGGAAAGTGCCCTTGTGTCCAAAATGTATGTGAAGACCTGCTTCGCAGCAAAATGTATCACCAAAATGCTGCTTTTGCATTTCGCATAATTTAGTTTCATTTAAAAAAATGTATGTGTAATTACACAAAAGCAAGTTGCACAAATTGCACTCATCCCTAGTCAGGCAATCCTGCTCGTCAGCCAACTCTCTCTACATAGGTCATCCAAACAAATCCCTTCTCAACCATACATGCATGATTTGAATGTACTTATAGCAGGAAATGTGAGCAGTACTACCTGTTCACACGGGTGGCATCCGTGCTCAACGCATAAGACTAAAACATAGGTAAAAGTGAGTGTACCCGAGGAGTGTCCAGAGCATTTGGTGGTCTACACCAGTCGGAGAAGCAAATTCCGATGCCCACTTTATATTTTCGTTTTTAGACAATGTTTTTGTTTGATTGACGAGTGAAAATCAGCTTCCATAACAATAAAGTGTTTAAAAAAACTATGACAAAACGACAAAGCCAAAAGTCTAGTACCCAACACCAAACTTGTTGATTTTGTCAATGCTTACTCCTCCAAATTCCAGAAATTCGTAAATAGAGGTAGGAGCAACACAACATATAGACAGAATCATCTATATTTGCCTGTTGTCATTTTGTTACTTTGCTTTCTAGTTATTTTAAGAATGCTTTGCATTACCAGTTGCAACAGCAAGTTATGCTTGTTCCCTATCTGGAACACGCAGAGAAGTTTAAGTTTGCATTGTTTGTTTCCTGATGGCCTGGACTCGTTTTACTGTCCATATTGAATAAACCAGTGTTGTTTCATCTATTTTTGTAGTTGCTTAGGTACAGGGCACAGGAGAAACCCAAATTACTCACCATTAGTACTCTGACTTTTTACCTCTATTTTACGTGCCCCCTTCATTAGCTATGTACCCTTTGTTTTCATCTTCGTAGGTTGTCATGCCGCTTCCCATGATGCACTCTGCTAGCCGCGCGCCTTGTCTGTGCGTAGCTTCGTTGGTTGGCTTTCTAATTTAATCAAGTGAAGTGACACGTTCAGAGCATGTTGGCCAAAGTCCTGATTAATTCAGCGCCCGCCACAGCGGCTGTTCCGCCTTGTTTGTCACCAGTGTGCCCTCGCCCACATGGCCAGGTGTCTCTGCGAGGGAGGGGCACTTGGGTAAGGGGCGGTGCACATGCAATATGAAGGGAGGTAAACTACAGACGTGCTCTGGGGAAGAGTAAGGAACATGACGGGTTCCAGTAGAAAAATATTTTCTGCACACCCTATGATAGAAATTATAATAAAACGACACAATATATAGGGACGTGATTTCGAATTAGTTAAAAATTGAATGGGATTTTTAGAACGCTAGTCATCAGAAGAAACACAACAATCAACTGGACTGCACAGGACAACTAAAATAATTATCGAAAAACAAAAGCAAACGGTACCTTATATGATGATCATATTCCATAAAATATATTTATTCTATAGTCTCTGTTTTTTAGGGACTTTAAGCCAATATGAAGTCTTTCCTAGACAATTTAAAAGTGGAAAGATCCCAGAAAACAGTAGACTAGTAGTAGTATAACTGACAAGTCCCTAACAGGTCACCAAGTTATACAGCATATCGAAGAGACAATCGAAGGATAATAAACCACAATGATTGGCCCAACAATTTCCAAAACGTACTGCTCTATCTTTACAAAAATATACTCTTATAACAATGCTGTACTTGGTAAATATAGCTTTCACAAAAGTAAAAGTTCACATGTTGCTAAGACAGCCGCTAGTCACACCACCACTTAAGAAAATAAAAATAAAAATACGTAGAAGCTACAACCCAATCTCTGACTTGAGAAATGGTTACCCACCAACTTCAGCATTACCGAGATGGTAACCACATTTCTACCAGTATAGCTGTAGGCCTTACAGCAGGTCTGAGGCCACCCTGCTAAGAAGAGAAACTAAAGAAAGGATCATCAGTAGCCATAGCCCAAAAGACATATCCGCAGTGTTCAATGTGGTAGGTCATTCCATCTTTCACCACAAGCTGTAAAACTACTTACGAGCTTCAGACATTTCCCTCAGTGTGATCCAGTCTTTCCAGTCAGACAGGTCTAACACACAAAATCAGTGGAAATCAGAATGGAAACATCCAGCAACCCTGGAGAGTTTTTTAAGTGTTTGTGATATTTCACCTGTGGATATTATGTTAAATAATTGTATATAGTGCGAACAAATGCCCGGAAGCGATTAGGTACTACTGAGTTGTGGAGCTTTGAAGCTGAAATAATAGGTTTAAAGCCATGTTTTCAGTGCCTTGCAAAAGGGCAGGAGGTCCGTCGGAGATTTAATGTGCAGAGGCTGAGAGTTCCACTGTTTTGAGTAACCTGTCACAAAGCTCCTACTGCCCCAGGAGGCATGCTTGAACTTTGGAATCACAATGTATTTGGCCACACTTGAACGAAGGAGCCACTTCCGAAGATACCATTTAAAACTGTATTTAAGGTAGTTTGGGTCAAGGTTATGCAGAGCCCTGAAGGTGATACACAGAGCTTTAAAATTGACTCTTTGTTTGATAGGAAGTCAATGAAGCTTCCTTAGAGCTGGTTTATCAGACTGAAACTTGGGAATTCCCGATAGAAGCCTAGGGGCCGCATTCTAATGGCACACTGCTTGTTGACAAACTACGCTTGCATGTTAAGAGAAAGCCCATCGCATTAATCTAGCTTTGACAATACCAATGCTGTCACTACTGTTTTCTGCAGAGAACCTGCTCCAAAAAGCGACTCATCCTGCAGGCCCAACAACCTCCACAACCCTAGGAGGACTGCCTGCCTTCTCCAAAGTCCAAGAATTCCCGATGACGGGGGAGGAGCCAAGCTCGCGAGCGTAATGGTCGCCTTGTAGCTCGGCTCCGTCAGCCCTCTGGCCTGACTCGCATATCCTGTTGTATATCCTGCCCAGAGACGACACAGTTTCGAAGAAATAGCAACGCAACGTTTCGCTCTAACTCACCGTTTGGCCTGGAGACTCCGGCGTGCTGCGGTTCCGAAGTTGTGCCCCCCGAAGGGACCTGGGCCTTCGTGGTGTTGAGACCGGGACCTCGCCTATCGGATCCGGCCTGGCGCTGTGGTGACCGTCGGCCCCGGCCGAGAGACTGCGCCACTGGTGAGAGCCGTTGTGGGAACATCCCGGTGACCCTGATCCGGGCCCGCCTTGACGGCCGTGAGGCTGGTGCGGAACGCGGTGCTCCGTGGACTGATCGTGTGAAGGGGTCCCCCCGCCGCTGCTCCGTCCATCGACCCTGGACCCTCGTCCTCGGACTCTGTTCGAGTGGAGCGCCAGCGACATTGCAGACGGCCCCTCGCCTTGGGCGAATCTCCTTTTTTCACCGAGGCTGCCATTGCTGGGACCCCCCGGAAATCTGTAAAGGCCCGCATTTGTGAACTGTTTCGAGCATCGCGGAGGGTGGTGAGGAGGCTGAATTCACAAAATGGCTACCGACGACCTGTGCTGTGGGTCTCCTCGTGATGACGGGCTTGAGTTGCTGGACGGCTCGGGGGCCTGGACGTGTGTGCGTGAGCCTACGATTGGAGACGTTCTTGATGCCTTACGATCCTTACGCGCGGCCCTGGCCCCCGGTGCTCCGGGAGACTCGATTCGTTCTACCGCCATCTTGGGTGAACGCTCCTTCATGGTCCCCTCTTGTCTCAGTGATGCCACCGCCTCGCCTCCCCCGGTCGCTACGAGAGTTACTGTCGCTATCCATCGACGGATTTGCTGGCCGGTGGATTTGGAACCTCCTGCTCTTCGATGTTTGGAGTTTGGGGACTTGGATGTCGTGCGGGGATCCGATCCTCCCCGGGTGCCTGGGAACAATGGTGGACCGCTGCCTGTTTTTGCCTTGATGAGGTCGTGTTTCTATTTTGCAGGGAAACCCCCGCTTTTCCTGACGGCAAGACTGAACTCCTGTCTATTATTGCCCTTGTTGTTACTGCTGAGACATTTGAACTGCCTATTTGAACTTTTGCCCACTTGCTTATTGATTGCCCTCCCTGGCCTACGTTTTGCTCGTATTCTCTTTCAATTGTGTGCTTGCCTCGCATCGTGTTGCTTATTTCACACTGTCCTGTGGTGGGTGGTAACTGTGGTTAGAAAAGGGATGGGGTGAGATGCACGGCTCCCGGTGGTTTATTGACGTACAGATCTGTGGCGAAGTTGCTCATATTTCTAGTGCTGTGGGAGACCCCCCTGTACGTTTTTTGGCGCTCGAGATTGTGTCGTTCTGGTTCACATATAATATGTTCGTATGGGTGGGTGGAGGGCGGTGGCCGACCGTATTTGTTTCTGCTCTTTTGCTCCTCCCTCCCATTTATTTCTTTTGTCTTGATGTCCTTTTTTTGTCTTTATATTCTTCTTTTCTCTTGTCTCTACTACATTTCGGGTTCTGGTTTAGGGCGACAGGCGCGCTGTTTGGAGGGTAGGCCATAGCCTTCTGCAGGGGTGCTGGGTGGGATGGGTGGGTTGGGTCTTATTTGATGTTTTATTTTCCTCAGTTCTATGGCCCTTTTGTATCTCTTTATTGGAGTGCCGCGTCTGTCCTTGCCTTCCGTGGTATGTTTGGGGTGGGGTCTGTAATGTCGCTGTTCTTCTTTTTGTAGTTCTGCTGCTTTCCATTGCGACTCCCATGCCCTCCTCGTTGTTGATATTATCGCTCTTTTATGTGTTCTTTGCTACGGGACGCTTGTTTAGGCGCGGCATTCTTTTCTTTCAGTCTGTGTTTTCCTTTCCCTCTCTTTTTTCCTCTTTCCCCTCCCCCCCCTCCCCTTTTTCCTTCTCTCCCAAGGTTAGTATGACGGGTTAGTCTGGGTGTTGTCGCTATTCCGGCCCCCTTTGTTCTGTTTCCGATGTGCTACTGGGTGGTGGGGATACAAAGTCGTTCTTACTTATATACTGACTTGTGTTCACGGCCCTGTTTTTAGGTCTCGCCTGTCGATGCGCATGCGCATCGAGCAAGCGAGAGTATTGGGACTTATCCACTCTTTATCCACACTGCAAGGAATCGTGGCGATTCCTTGCAGTGCCCGTGACTTTTAAGCTCAATGCGCATGCGCATTGAGCTTAAAAGCGCGTGCACGTCCGTCTTTGTTTACCCGCTCCGCCCCCTCCCCTTCCCGCCGTCTCGCATTTCCCCTGCCGCATCAAAGGCTTTCACGGCCGGCCGGCCATGCTTTCAGTTTCACGACCGGCCGGCCGTGTCAATTACATTCCAAAGCCCGCTCTCCCTGCTCCGCCCCCTGCTCCGGCCGAGACGCATTTCTCCTCCCCCCTCCCCTCTCTTCCCTCCGTCTTGTTTCCTTTAGCTGCCCTGGATGATCTATTCTTACTCAAACTTGCACCGCTTTTACTAAATCTTACCCTTTTAACCTTCGCGATGTTTCCCCCTTTTTACCTCCAGTGCTTGATATATCGTTCTCCCCTTTTTAACTCGGTTTTGCGAGGTCTCAGTTTATTTATCCTCTTGCTGGCTCCCCTTTTCTTTACCCCGCCCGGTCCGGAGGATCTCCTCTGCCATAGCCCGGTGCTGGATCTGTCCTCGTTAGCCCGGTGCTGTAATTGCCACGCTCCCCCTTAGCCCGGTGCTGGATCGCCCTTCTCTTATCCCACACATGAGTTGCCCGACCGTGCTAATCCTGACTGCATGAATAAAATCCAGCACAGGCAAACGCACGCGTTCTCCTACTGTAACTTCAATATACTCGCAGGCTCGCCACCTCACCCAAACGTGCTCCCCCAAACAACGCGGCCTGCCATGCAAGGACATCAAACCTGGTTGCTGGTGGTCCCTACAGCTGCTTGAACCAGGTCCCGAGCTACAAAGAAACTCCAGCATTCAGCACCTCCTCGCCTCACCGCCTCGGTCTGCCTCTCACCTTCGTCGGCATTAGGCCTCCGCCCGCATCCCATAACTGCCATCTTGGGAGCGTAGTGCACCACAGGAAGGTTAAGGCGATCTCGCCCTCCAGACTTCTCCCCCAGGACTGCCGCCTCCGCAGTTTTCCGCTGTGAGTCTGCACGCCGAATCGCCTCCCAGCCGCTCACAAACAGAGTGCACATCTCCCGTTGCCGCAGCCGGTGGAAGTCTCCCCCTCAGTGCGCTGCCGTCATTTTAGATGCGCAGCGCCCAGCGCTCAATCGGGTGATTTTGCTGCACTTACACCCTTGTAACAGCACCAATGCGCCCCAGCAGCAGTCCAGCTCATGCACCAGGATTTCCGCAACCAGTTTTGCAGTAAGGGGCCACCTTAGAATCGCCAACCCCTCACCCTCAACACCTCACCCTCACTCACTCACCCTCAACCCCTCACCCTCAAACCCTCACCCACCCTCAACCCCTCACCCTCACTCACTCACCCTCAACCCCTCACTCTCACTCACTCACCCTCACTCACCCTCAACCCCTCCCCCTCAACCCCTCACCCTCACCCTCACTCACCCTCACTCACCCTCAACCCCTCACTCACCCTCAACCCCTCACCCTCAACCCCTCACTCACCCTCACTCTCACTCATCCTCACTCACCCTCAACCCCTCACCCTCACTCACCCTCACCCTCACTCACCCTCAACCCCTCACCCTCACTCACTCACCCTCAACCCCTCACCCTCAACCCCTCACTCACCCTCACTCTCACTCAGCCTTAACTACTCCCCCTCACCCTCACTCACCCAAAACCCCTCACTCACCCTCACCCTCACTCACCCTCAACACCTCACTCACCCTCACTCACCCTCAACACCTCACCCTCAACCCCTCACCCTCACTCACCCTCACTCACCCTCACTCACCCTCACTCACCCTCACTCACCCTCACTCACCCTCACCCCCTCACCCTCACTCACCCTCACTCACACTCACCCTCACCCTCACTCACCCTCACTCACACTCACCCTCACCCTCACACAGTGCAATAGTTCTCAGACCATTTCAGTTAGAGCTTTTAGAAATGTTTATGGCTTTTTTTATTTGTAATACTTTAGCATTGGCTACAGGAAACAAAAATGCTAAACATTTACAAAAAAAACCCATAAACAATTCTAAAAGCACTAACTCTAATGGTGCGAGACCTATTGCATTTCCAATGCTTGTTTTTATTCTGATATATACAGCGCTGACATTCCCGCATGGCTGCCCTTTAGCCCTTCTGTTACCAATAGTTTGATTTGGGAATCCGGATTCTTTTATATTGTCGCCCTGCCTGTCATGCTCCTTCTTGCCCTATTATAAAAAATAACCTTCATTGCTCCTGTTTGCTGGCCGTTTGGATCCTCTCTCCTCCCCCCCCTTTTTTAAGATTGTATTGCTTACGTTCCTCTATGATTGATTCTGTAACTTCATTCTGGACTTCTTGACTGCTTTCACGTGTTGTGGCCGGCCAGTTTGGTTGTAGGCCCAGATTTGTATATCCTGTCTATACCAATAAAGGTTTACAAAAAAAAAAGAAAAAAAAAAAGAAAAGAATTCCCGATGACATTGGCCCTGTCCACAAAGAAGCCCTCAAGAAGAGTTAAAGTTCCCTGCTGAACCGAACAACCAGACCTCCGGACCCACCTCTGCACTCAACGCCTCTGGACCAAGTCCAACTGGCCCACCAGTTCCAAGAAGGTTCTCCAGCAGTCCTGAGCTCGAGTCCGCCCCAGAGTGACCTCTCCTGGACTCCACGGTGATGCCTGCAGACCCACAAACCGCGACCGACTCCAGTAACAATCTTCTGATTTTAAAGGCCTTGGGGAGCCCGACCGACAGTGCCCAGGTGTCCATCAACATCTCAACTTACATCCAGAGCCACTGGTGCCCTTCGACTAGCCTCCTGGTCTGGGCTGCAGCCTTTATTCAAGATCCACAATCTCCATTGCTTTGCATTGGGCTGTGTTAGCACTTTGCACCCGGCCCCCTCTGTGCTACTGAGGATGTGTGTTTGGTGCTGCCTCGTGGCCCCGCCAGTGCTGGTCCTAACTGTGAGAAAGTGCCAACTTTCTTGCATTGGTATGCCTCCACTTTTTTCTGAACTGCTGATATGCTTTGACTGAGTGTGCCCTGGGCTCCTGCCAACCAGGTACCCAGGGCCTGTGTTCCTTCCCTAAAACTGTGTTGAAACTAAAACCCAATTGGCATCTCTGGCCACCTGTCAGCCCCTAGTAAATGGTACCCCAGGTACCCAAGGCATGGTGACCAGAGAAGACCCCTAAGGGCTACAGCACTTATTGTGCCACACTTAGGGGCCCTGTACCCGGTCACCCACACACTGCCTTTCCAGGCTGAGTGTCTGAGTACAAAACTAAACAAAGGTTCGACATGGCACACATCCCTGTGTGCCATGCCCACAAACCCACTGCCCTAGCATACATCAGTCACCCCTCTAGCTGGGTGCCCTATGCCTTTGGTGGGGCACAGGTCCATGAGCCCTGTGCCCCTACAGTACCCAGGGCCATTCCTGGGCACTGTAAGTGCAGTGATGCCATTAAGCGTATATGGTGCTGGGAGGTCGTCATTACGAACTCCACAGCACCATCATTTTCTACACTGAAGACTGACAAGTTTGGTATCGAACTTCTCAGCACATTAAACCCACACTGATGCCAGTGTGGGATTTAATGTAAAATGCACTACAGAGGGCATCTTAGAGATGCCCCCTGGACCCTAACCTACAATCCACGTCTGGTCTGAGTGGCTGCCGAGGCTGCCACACAGCAGACATGTTGCTGGACCCCTGGGTGGAGAGCCCCCCGCTCTCCTGGGCCTGCAACAATGCACATCCTGGGCGAGGTGCTAGGTCTCCTCCCCCAGGATGGGCAGGGGGAAGCTTCAAAGGCATGCTGCCTCTGTGAGCTTCTCCAGACCATTTGCTGTACTCAGCAACTGGCCCCGCCAGTTCTAACCCCCACTCTGGCGGGAAGACTGGCGGAAAACCCTACGTCAGAAAGGCGGGTGTGCCAGCCTGT
Organism: Lissotriton helveticus; assembly: GCF_964261635.1. NCBI lineage: Eukaryota > Metazoa > Chordata > Amphibia > Caudata > Salamandridae > Lissotriton > Lissotriton helveticus. Next base: position 372,700,156 of record NC_136065.1, read on the forward strand.
GCCAACCCCACCCCTCAGGTGGAAGAGGCGAGGTGAAGCACGACCCCTGGCTCCGGCCATCTTGAAGATGGGGAGCCCTGCCCAATCACAACTAGGCTCTAGCCACCCTCCCACAGGAGAGGAGCAGGCTAGAGGGTGTACTCACCCCAGGACAGGGACCTATTGGTCCCTACCATTGCCCTGCCTGTAACGCCCCTAAATTTAGTATTTAGGGGCTCCCTGAACCTTACTTCCTCAGATCCCGATAAGAAAAGTAGAAAAGAAGGTCAAGAAGAAGAAGATCCGCCGTGCAGCTGCTCACAACAGGACAACATCAATTGACTTGGCCCCAGCCCTACCGGCCTGTTGATCCTGGAACCTGCTCTTGCTTAATCCCGGCGACTCCTGCGGACAGCAACCTTGGGACCCCCGGAGGACCTGCCTGCCTTGACCCTCTTAAAGACTGGGATCCCATAAGCAGAGGCTCTGCTTCAACAACCAACCCTCTGGTGCCAGCCAGGAAGCTCAAGACCAACCCACTCTGCACCCGGCGAGCCCGGCCCGTGCTCGAGTGATCCAAGACCACAAGGACGTCCCCCCGGCAACTGGGACCCAAAGTCCAGTGCCCAAAGACCCTCCTCGATGAACCAGACGACGCCTGTAGCCTCAGAACCAGGGACCCCACCAACCGCGAACAGCTGAGGGTAAGATTTCCCGATGACAAAAGACACCCCTGCACCCGGCGCCCTGCGGCTCCCTGTGCCTCCCTTTGGGGTAACAACCTCTTCTCCAAGATCCCAACTTACCTCTCGAAGTGGTGGTCGCACCTGAAGAATCACCGCCCACGAGTCTGCAGCCTTTGTTCCCTTTTGACCTTTCCCATTAAATAACATTGAGTGCCCGACGGTTCAAAAGCACCCTGCACCCAGCCGCCTGAGTGCCGCTGACCGTGCAACCTGTGTCCTATCCTACGTCCCCCTTTGCCCATAGCAAGTGACCAGGAGTCCAGCTCCCACAGCCGCGTGGCCTGCTAGCCAGCAGCCACCAACAAGAGGCCCCCTGCCCACCATTGGATAACATGGATCTAACTACCTCTGCACCCGGCTGCCCCTGTGCCACTGAGGGTGTACCAACTGTACCTGCCTGACCCTGGGGGACCCCTGAGTCTATGCCCAGAACCTTAACTTCACCAGTCGAGTACTCACCTGGAAACCGGTAACTCACTTACCTGTTATTGGATAACATTGACTGGTTTGACTCGAAAAATCTTCTAAGTGTGAAGTTTTGAAAACTTAAAATATTCCTATAAAATCAGCCGAATTCCGAAGTACTCACCTCTGATCAGGAGAGAAGCCAGTACTGTACCTTGTAGCCCAGTATTGAACCGCAAAAGTAATCCTGACCGGGTTTACTAGTAACCTGAATTTTCTCCATAGGAATCTATTGTCTGCTTTTCGATGAAATTTCTTCTAAGTGTCTACTTTTGAAAACTTGAAATATTCTTTAAAAATCGTACTAGCTACTTAAACTTAATTACTTACCTGTCTTAAGTAGGAGCCCAGTACTGGATTACTAAAGTAACGAGAACATACTTTACCTGTAACCTGAATTTTCTCCCATTGGATAACATTACCAGATTTTCACTGAAAAGCTTCTAAGTGTGAACTTTTAAAATACCTTTTTATTCCTTAAAAATCATTGCAATAACCAAAACATTTTTACTAAACTGTTTTCAGCTTAGACCCCAGGACTGAATCTAGGATCCAGTCCTGGACTTACAAAAGTAATCAACTGTAACTGTGTAGAAAAACCCATTGAGCTCAATGCTAAATTGTGTTTAGAACTGTGTTGCCTATTGCAATTCATGTACCTATTGTGTTTACAAAGTCATTGCCTTTCTGCAAAACAATAACCTGAGATCACAAATCACTGAGAAAAGTATATGTTTATACTTATTGGTTCTAAAAATAAAACAACTATATCTTTTGATATAAAAACAATTGGCCAGGAGTTCAGTCCTTGAGTGTGTGAAACCTTTTGCTGATTGAGTGTGTACAACAAATGCTTTACATTGTCCTCTGGTACTGCCTTACTGCTCGACCAAGCTACCACTTTTTTTTTTTTTTTAAAGCAAAAACTTTTATTGCATCATTCAGTTACACTGCGGAATGCCTACAACCCGTTGGGCCGGCCGCTATATCGTGGGTGAGTTCTCGATGTATCACAACACACATTTCCAAAGGTTATTCATCAATACAGATCGCATTACATGTGTTTCCAGAACAAGGTGCAGCATTTATCGCAGTACTTCAAGCAGTAGTTGTTTTGATTTCCCATTTTTTCAACCAAAAAACAAACAAATTAACTGTCAGGAACAAGAGTACGGTCATTTGCAATTGAACACTGATCATCCGTAAGTAACTTCCCTAGGCGTCCCATGATAGAGCCTGGCGTAAGCACATCCTTCCCCATAAGGGTCCACTCTGTAACTAATCAAGTAGGCCTCTGACGTGGGGTGTCTTGCACTTCCTGTCCCGTAAACCTGCGGAGCCACCTAGAACGGGTCCCCGTTCCTAAATCCCTCCCTCAATGCTGTCATATAACATATAGTGTGCTGTCACTCCTCCCCTTCCTCATCCGACTCGTCTGATTCAACCTCTGGCAAGGGGTCACAAATCTCGCCCCTGTACACATTCCATTTGGACCAGATCTTATTCCATTTCCCCGGGCAGGCACGGTTGGAGTACACCGCCCTTTCCGTCACCATCACCTTATCCATATTTAAACACCGGTGCGACTTGGTCGGCACCACAGGCACCCCCCAGCGCTGTGCGATATCTCTCTTCGCAACCATCAGCCCTACCGTAACCCAAGTCCGTTCGGATCTGGAGAGATCTGTAGGTTCCAAGACGTTTAGAAGGCATCTCTGCGGATCAGGTAACAGTGTTATTTCAAGTGTTTGTGAGATTGTACGAAGTATTTGTTTCCAATATTCCTGAATTCGGGGGCAGTCCCATATGGTGTGAAAGAATGTACCCTCCTCCCCGCATCCACGAAGGCAGTAAGGGTGTTCTATCCTGTGAATGCGGTGTAGCATTGTTCTGGTATAATATACCCTATGCACTATTTTCAATTGCACCAATCGTAGTCTTGCCGAGACGCCGACCTCCCTAGGTGACGCCAGTGCCTCATTCCACTCGTGTTCATCCATCTCGCTAGTGTCCCCCTCCCACTTCGTCTTTAGTGTCAGTGTCGGGTCTGGTAAATTGTTAAGCAGTTTGCGATAGGTAAGGGATGTTGCACGCTCAACCATGAATTCAGTAAGAAGGCGATCCTCCAGTGGGGATGACTCAGGCAAATCTGTGTCTACGGGCAAAACCGCTAGTAGTGCATGGCGTATCTGGATGTATCTATAAAGTTCCCTCTCACTGAGGTCATACATTTCTTTCAGCCGATTGAAAGGTATTACTCCTCCCCTTTCCCAAAGATCACCCACTGTGGAGATCCCTATAGTGTCCCAGTGTGAAAAGCCCTTGCTGTTCCTCATGTGCCCGAGGACTCGAGAGTCCCATAGTGGAGTTAGCTTGGTGATTCTCCCTTTCCATCCCAGGGCAGCTGTCGCCGCGTGCCAAATCGTGACTGTTAATTTGGTGGGTCCCACTAAAGTACGGACTTTACGGTGGTCGTATAGCGGAGCTAGCATACTGTCAGTGCCTAGTTGTCCCCTGTCGGCCTGAAACGCTGGCTCGGCTTGTGCAGCGTGAAGCCAGTGATTGATGGGTTTGAGGTGTGCCGCCCAGTAGTAAAATTTTAAGTTGGGCAGGGCAATTCCACCATCAAACCAACCTCTATTTAGTTTCGATTGGGCGATACGAGCAGGGTGGGTCCCCCACAGGAGGTTGGAGACCAATGCAGCTACCGTTTGAAAGAATTTAGGGGCTACCGGGTAAGGCGTGTTCTCAAGGACGTATAAAAATCTGGGCAAAGCCATCATTTTATAAAGTGCGGCTCGTCCCAAGAGCGTTAGCGGAAGTTCTGACCAGAATTTGACATCTCGTCTGAGCCTATCTAAGTGAGGTTTCAGATTTTTGTCAATTAACTCTGCCTAAATATCTAAACGACGAACCCGCCAGCCGTAGAGGACAGCTCGGGTCAAGGGCTGGAGACTGTCCCTTCAGAATGTACAGTTCCGATTTATTCCAATTTAATGTATATCCCGAGATCCTGCCATGGGCGTCACAAAGCTGTAGTAGGGCCGGTACTCCCTCGCTAGGATTAGTTAGGTAGATCAGCATGTCGTCCGCGTATAGGGACAGCCGATCTTCCCAGCCCTCCCTCCAGCAGATTCCCTTAAGCAGGGGTGAGGTTCTAATGAGCGTGGCGAGGGGCTCCAGAGAGATCGCGAATAGCAAGGGAGAGAGGGGACAGCCTTGCCTCGTACCTCTCCCCAACGCGAACATCCGCGAGCTATGGCCATTGGCCACCACTCTGGCTACCGGGTCAGTGTATAACAGCCTGACCCATGCAATAAAGCGGGGCCCAAATCCTAGGCGCGACAGCGCCTCAAACAAGTACGTCCATTCCACCAGGTCAAACGCCATTTTGGCATCAAGGGCTAAAATCACTGCCTGGGATGTTACCGAGTCTGCCCTGGCCAGTACCCCGTGTAGGCGTCGTAGATTCAACGCTGTATTTCTGTGTGGCATGAACCCGGACTGGTCCGGGTGGATCAGAGACGATAAATGGGGTAAGATTCTCATCGCTAGGAGTTTAGCGAGTATTTTCGCTTCTGCATTAAGCAGCGAGATGGGGCGGTAAGAGGAGCAGTCCTCAGGTGGCTTGCCCGGTTTGGCGATGGTCACTATGGTCGCCATTCTTTGGTCTGGCGGGAGTGTGCCCTTTTCCTGACATTCCTTAAACATTTCCAGCAGATGTAGACTAAGGGTCTCAGGTATCGCTTGATACCACTCTACCGGTATCCCGTTAGGTCCTATAGCCTTACCCGGGTTCAAAGCACGAATAGCCAATTGTATTTCCTCAGCAGTAATATCAGCCTCCAGTTCAGCGGTTACCTCCGAGGACAGCGTCTGGACCGCAATCGGTTCCAGCGCGTCTCTGGCCATTTCGGAGGTGATTACATATTCAGGGGTGTACACCTGTTCAAAGTGGTCCGCGAGCAGATCCACAATTCGTACTGGGTTAGTATGTAGCGTTCCGTATTTGTCCCTCAGACGTAGGATACCCCTAGAATTACCCTCCCGCTTGTCAAGCCATGCCAGCAGTTTCCCTGCCTTATCACCCACCTCATAGAGTCTGTTTTGGGTGTCCGTCAGATGTCCTTTAACATGTATACGTAGGTGGTCATTATAGAGCTGTTGTTGCAGAGTCAGTGCGTGCAGGGCGGAAGGAGTGGGGCATTGTTCGTATGCTTCCGTCAATTCCTGCAGAGTCAAGTCTATACCATCCAGCTCCTGAGAACGTTCATGCTTGTAACCCGTGATGGTGTTTATGGCTTCCCCCCTCAGGACTGTCTTATATGCCTCCCACAATGTCTCGGAGGAGCGTACAGAGTGTATATTTTCGGTAAAATATTGTGACGTTGCCTTCTGGAGAGCTTTACGGACCTGGGGAATCTTGAGATAAGTAGCCTGTATGGGGTACATGCGCCTGTGCAGTCGCGTTTGTGAGGAGAGTGTGAGCGTAAGTGGAGAGTGGTCTGAGATCCCACGAGGATGAATCGCCATTGAATCTACATGTTGGAGACCGTCTCCCAGGGTTAGAAAGTGGTCAATCCTCGACAAACTCCCATGTACTGTGGAGTGGAAGGTGTATTGCTTGGTGTTGGGGTGGAGGTGCCTCCAAATATCAGTCAGGCCTATGGCCGTTAAGAATCGTTGAAGGCGGGGGATCCCTCCCGTGGGGGCCTGTGTGGGGAATCTGTCGAGTTGCGTGTCCAGAATCGCGTTAAAATCCCCCCAAGGATGACCTCCCCTTCAGGGAGAGTCAGAATAAAATCACCCAATTTAGGGAGGTGTACTGAGTGCAATGCCGGTGGAATGTATACTGAAACCAGGTTGAGAAGCTTCCCCTCCCACTGCCCCTGCAGGGCTGCGAAACAGCCTTGGTCATCAGTTTTTGTGAGTAGGGGAATAAATTGTGTGTTTTTCTGTATCAGGATACCGGTCCCTCTGGAGCCGGACGTGAAATCCGAATGGACTATCATCTTGTAGCCTCGTCTATCCAAGGCTTTAACCGCTCCCCCTGTTAAATGCGTTTCCTGCAGTAGTGCTACCATGGGTTTCTGTCTCCTAAGCGCGGTAAGGACCAGCCCCCGTTTAACCTTATCCCCCAGCCCTCTCACATTCCAGGACATGATACGCAAAGCCGGGCACTGTGTCTCCACACCCACACCACTCCTCTCAGAAATTGAAGCATCCGCCATTGGATATGTTGAAGTGAATGGTGCAACGATGGGGGAGTGCTGCCTGGTTGCCGGGCGTGCCGCTACCCCTGAAGGATCCGGAGGAGCTCATGGGGGCCCCATCCACCCGTCCTTCCCTCCCACCTATGGTTGATCCTCTATTCAAGGCTCTGCTGGGAGCCATCCCTTCCTGTTTGCTTCTCTTGCCTTGTCCAGAAACAAATGGAAGTCTAGTTACCTCCCTTGACCGTGTAAGTGTGTTCCTAACTTTAACACAACCATCCCCCCCCCAACTCCCCCTCCCTGCATCCCTGCCTAACGGACTTTTAACTGCCCGCCTCCCCAACTGAGCAGAGCGCTTTACCCTTCCCACAACCAGAGTACTTGCGTGTAAGGGGGAGAGTGTCTCCCCGAGCAGGCGGCATCCCTGCGTGCTTCCGGGGTGGTGTCGCCAGAGTCAAAATGCAGCTACTGAAGAATGTGTCGGCGATCAGCAGTCTTCACCGAGGCCAGTGTCCGAGTAGGGGTCATTCCTCACCGCCAGTTCCTGCAAATCCATGTGAGGGCGATCCCTCTGCTCCACCTCGCCCGGATGACTGTGAGCCCATCCCGCTGTGTCCTCCTCGGTCGTGATTCTGCCTGGGTGGTTTTCGCTGTCGGTCCACGGTACGCCATCCCTCCAACCAGTCCCGGGCTGCGTCTGGGTTGTCGAAGAACCACACTTTTTTGTCCGCCACAACTCGCAATCGGGCTGGAAATTGCATCGAATATTGTAGTTCCTTCTCCCGCAATGTTTTTTTTACTTCCAAAAACGTCCTTCTCCTCCTGGCGACCTCCGCCGTGTAATCCGGGAAGAACGCTATTCTCGAGTTTTGGATCTGGATGGCCGGTGCCACTCTCGCGGCCTGGAGGATGGCGTCGCGGTCTCTGAAATTGAACAGCCTTGCTAATATCGGCCGAGGTGGTCCTCCAGTCTTAGGCTTCCCCCCCGGCACCCTGTGGGCCCGTTCCACCGAAAAGAAATTGGACAGTCCCTTAGGTTGGAGCCTGGATTTGATCATGTCCTCCACATAGAGGTCCATCGCCCCCGTGTCTTCCGATTCCGGTACCCCCAAAATACGGACATTGTTGCGCCGAGAGCGCCCTTCCTGGTCATCCAGCTTGTCACGAAGCAGTTTGTTGTCCGTCTGCAGTCGCTCCATTGCCGTTTGTAGTTCAGATACATCTTCGACCAAGGATTTGGTGACAACCTCAACTTGTTTGACCCTGATAGAGCGCGCGAGGTCACCCCGCCAATGATTCCGCCGTTTCCGGCTTCAGGGCCCATATACTTTCAATTCACACTACTCATTGACAGGGCGACTTCACGGGCTGCTACCAATTGTGTGTGTTCCCTACCGTTATTACTCCGAGTACCCGACTTACCATCCACCGACACGGGTACCTATGACCTCAACGGATCAGGGGCCTAGCTATAAAAGGAAAGGCAGCAAAATACAACTCAAATGACTTTCAATACTGTTTACAAATGACCACGGACAACTGGAAGTTTTTAAAAGCTTTATCTAAAGTTTGTTTTCGTTGAGCATTAGGTTTACAAGAATAAGGCAATCAATAATCAAAATAATGAAAAGTACATAACTATAGAGAAATAATGTAAGGGTAATCATAGAAACGCTAATATGAGATGCAACCAATAATACTATGCATTCAGGGCAAGGATTCTTTAGATAGTTTAAGTAAGGCCGTTCTAGACCATATCAGAAAATGAAAAATGCAATGCAAAATATGATTTCTAAAAGATAGGGGAACATAGGAACAAGTTCAATTGACTTTATGCTTTTAATAGTTGCGGCAAAAGCATGGAAAAATCACCATATGCAAAGGTGTATCTTTATTAAAGCAAAAGATAGAAAAATAGAAAGGTGCAAGTTTAAAGAATTTAGAGCAGTATTTACCTAGACTGGTGTGGAAACCAAACCCTGGCCACGGGTCAGTTAAGGACAGGAAACCCTCAAGGAAGGATACCCCTCAAAGAACAGCCGGTGCAGAATGGACACCCAGGACAGGACAGGATACCCTCGGATTAGGAATCAGGACAGGACCCTCAGGACAGGACAGCAAACCCTCAGGACAGGACCGCTCAGGACAGGACCGCACCCGCAGTTTGGAAGCAACGCCTGCGCTCCACCCTCTCTGCAGCTATCGATCAAGACCCCGATTGGGTCAGCGAACTCCCAGCAAAGTGCTTCGCCAGCACTTTAAGGTTCAGTAAAACCTTAGTCTATGGTCAATTTCGAACAGAGTGCTCCGCAGCGCTCTGTATCTTCAGTCACCTATTGAGTACGATGGGTCAGTGACAGGTCAGCTAAACCAGACAAGTCGGACAATTTCCCTAGGTGAACCCAGGGTAGATATACTCTTTTGGGACAGTGTACCACCCCCCCAATGTTGCAAAGTGTCAGAATCCCTCAATTTGGATTGGTCCTAAGGTAGGATTTGGGTAACACACCAATCACAACACACTATTTAGATGCTTCATTTACATATCTGGGTACCGCCTAGCGAGATTGGGGTTCCCATGAGAAACTGCAAGGAAATACAATGACAATTTAACAATGTAGCATAGCAGGGACATGTGACTCCGTTCAGCCGAGTTTTCAGGTCTGTTCTCAGGAGCATCTTGCCCATCACTGCCAGCTGGCTAAGTTCCATCAGCCAAGGTTGTCAGGTCCCCGAAAAGTCGCACATGCGTGGAAGGGACCTCCAAGATGGCTTTTGGTGCCGTCAGACCCCCATTTCCCGCGGTACATGAAAAGCAAGCGAAAACAAATTAATACATAGAAATAACATTATGAAATCACATCACAGGGTTGTACTTTTGACTTATCATTATAAAATATACTTATGCAGTCTAAATGTTAGCTACATATCAACAGTGACAAGAGCAGTGGCACGAGCAGTACCACGTTACAGGCAAAGCTATGTATTACGCATGCGCATAATTTTCCCTCCAACTCTGCAGACACGTCAGGACACGTGAGTGTGGCTGACGCATGCGCAGTAACTAAATACAAGCGGCGGCCATATTTTAGGAACACGGATTAAATACATTAGAAATACACATAGGCAAGCTTCATAAACCTTGCTTAAACATAGAAGAATAAACATTAGTAAGACGTACAAGTTATTACGTTGTTACACATAAACGAGGTTCATGAATACAGCAAGCTGCAAAATATGCGAAGCTTTGCTTCATCAATCCCCTCTTTGATGATATTTACTATCATCACAAAATATAATGGAACCAGATGCCAACTTTTCTTTCACACTTTATACAGCTCTATCTCTTCCAGCAATCGCTCCAGTTTTTCTCTTTCAGTTTTGGTAGGGTGAGAATTCTTCACCTTTTTATAGATCTGATTATTCATCTCTTCTAACTCGAGCTCATCCACACTCCGTTTTACTCCTCTAGCATTCCCTTCTCTTGCATTCACTTCATACTTCTTTGTGTGTTTACGACACTTGCAGCAGACAAATATGAAAAATAGGATGAGACCTATAATTCCAATTGGCATCAGTACCTTGAACAATAAGCCTTTACCTATGCTAGCAAACCAATGACCTACATTTGAGAGACCATCTACCAGTCTCTTCCAGGCACTATCAACCTCGAGTGGTTTGAGTTCCTTTGCCAAATTAGTAATGTTTTTCACATATCTTTTGATCTGTACACTTTTATCCGGAATATAAGTGCAACAATGTTGCGCCCTCAACATCCGGCAGACTCCGCCCTCTTTCGCTAATAAGGTATCAAGAGCAAGTCTGTTCTGCAAAACCATTGATCTAATCGCAACCATTTCGGTATTGACCAGCAGAAATCCTTGAGCTGTCTCAGTAGACAACACATCCACTATAGTAGACAATTTGCAAATTCTGTGAGTGTTCAGAACCACTCCCACTCCAGGTATCAGTGCACTGAAAATACTACCCATAATCTCACCTATACTTTCTCTTTTACTACGCGCTAAGCCATTAGTATTTTCACTGCTTCCAGCAACTCCATTCACATGGTATATTTTCGGGAAGACAATGCCAAAGTAGCAGCTTCCATACCAGTGATCCGGCAATTTGAAATAAGCCTTGTCCCCACAAATATAATAAATTCCAGGAAACACAGGCTCTGACCCATTTTTGAAACCCCAACCTCCAATTACCTTGTAATTATGTTCGCATTCACTGGAACCAATGAAAATGTTATTATAATAGCTAGTCTTCTCGCGGTGAAGACATAGCTTGCCTTTCTTTTCAAAATCCAGCAACAGAGCAGGACCCGCTCCACTATTTGAGGTGCCTTCCATGTTCTCTGCCCACCTTGGTCTTTTCTGACTTTCGTCATTTGCTTTCTTTTGTATTTTAATTCTCCTTTTCTCTGCCATGTTCAGGAACATCTTTTCCTGCTCACGCAAAGAACAAGTCAAGTTATCTCTGTGTGCGTCAGCTATGTCGATATTACCTATAGACAGAAAGTAGTCTCCCATATATCTTATTGTGTCACTTTTGGTATGTACAGGATTCAAATTCCCACGTATAGGAAGTTCAGAAAAGATCACGTCATTGTTAGAGTAATAGTACTGTAACGGTCCTCTTTTGTAAAATAAACTAGCTAAAATGCTTCAGGAGATTCCATATGTCAGCGGCAAGTGATGGTATGTCACGCCTTCAGCCACAGAGGTAGGTAGCTTCATGCAGACATAGCAATCTTCTATTTCCATAGTTTCTACATAATGTATTAACAAATTTGCGAAAACGTTTAGGTGTGTCTTGTTCTTAACTCCATGATAATGTAGTCCTCCCTCATCTGATGCTTCTAAGTCTTGTTTTGGTTGTCTCAGTGCTCTCTCATGTCTTGCTACACTCTGTGTTGTCAGCTCCTCACTGTCAGTATTTACAATTTCAGTAGGGACAATGTTAGTATTTTTGCTCACAGCAAAGGGAATGAAAATTGTTAGTCCTATCCAAAGTAATATCAGTACAACTATACTACAGACACATACCTTGCAGCATGTTTTGAAACGACTGCAACTAGGTCTACCATTCACGTTTGAATCAGACATTTCGGCTTCAGAAGAAGTTTCTTGACCCCTCTTTGTGTCTTTACACCAGTAGCTTACTTTGTGCAAATTCACGGTGGCTCTTCTTCCTCTTCGTCAGAGTACTCAGGGACGGGCTCTCCGTCGCTTACGTCAGTTATATCAAGATCTTCAAGTTCTTCCAACACGAGTGTCCATTCAGGTGACTTGTACTTCTTGTTTTGTCTTTTTATTCGATCACTCCTTCTTTTGGAAGTACCTTCTTGTTGCTCTGCTATGCGAGCACTTCTCCTTTCTTCTGCACGTTTTTCTTCTACTGTTTTTATCCTTAGTCTCAATTTCTTTACGAATTTAGGCTCAAGATGCTTTCTTTTCTTAAGTCTTTTCGTTGGGACTTGGACTTCGTTTCCTTCTCTTGCCCTTTTGTTCTCATTAACTGTTGGCAATTCTGTTTCAGTTTCTTCTTCTTCTATCTGACTACTTCCAGGACTCGCATTTATTTCCTTTGCCTGGATACTAATCTGGCCTTGTTCAGGTGAATTTTGTTTTTGCTTTTCAAATGTCTCTGTTTCTGTTTCCTGAACACGTTCTCCTAATTCTATCTGATCCTGTTCAAGCACTTCGATCTCTGGGCTTTCTTCTGCTTGAACTATTACTCTATGTCTAGTCTGTCCCTTTTCGATATCAGGAGTCAGTGGAGGAGTATCGATCACTTGCTCTGTATCCTTTACTTGTTCAGTATCAGACACTGGCTCCGTATCATTCACTTGTTCTGTATCAATCACGTGCTCTGTCCCTGTCTGACCTTCTCCTTCCTCAGTTTTGATGTGAATCTCAAGATTCTGAGGTTCTTCGCCTGTGCCTTGCTTTTCCTGACTAGTCCACTCTCTACCTTCCCAAAGTCTCTCACTTGTTCGAATAGGGTCTTCAGTGAGGTCAATCAATGGAATCCACTCTTCTGGCCATATGCTTGGCAGCTCGTCTTCAGCTACCTTTGGCTCAGCTTCTTGGACCCCTTCAGCAGGCTGGACTCTTGTTAGTTCGTCATCAACTATTCTTGGGCCAACGTCTGCTGATTCTGCAGCTTGACTGGTACTGGGCTGTACGTCGTCAGCTACTTCCGGTATAGCTCCTGCAGAGTCCTCTGCGGGACGTCCTTCTGCTTCAGGCACCTCGTCTGGTGGTACCTTCTGGGTGTGACTGGCGTGTACCCAGCGTGGAACTCCTGCACACTTTACTGCTGTGGTAGTTACCAGGATCACCTGACGTTTTTCTCCCCACCTCGGCTCCAGGCAGCTCTTCCGAGTATGCTTCTTTATCTTGACCCAGTCTCCAGGGACCAGTTTATGGAGAGGAGTCGTTGGATTGAGGATGGCGTCTTCTCCGATCTGGCGAGAGATAGAACGCACTTGGTCACCCAATCTCTTGCAGTATTCAAGCACCAAATCATCAGTAATACTCAACAGTTTGCTTCCTGGCACCCATGCTTGTCTCATCACTCTTCCCATAATGATTTCATGGGGACTTAGGCCTGTCTTGCGGTCAGGAACACTTCTGAGTCCCATCAGGACCAGGGGCAGGGCCTTCACCCAGGTCAGTTTAGATGCATCACACAGTTTTGCTAGTCTGTTTTTGATAGTTCCATTTATTTGTTCCACTACGCCAGAAGCCTCTGGACGGTAGGCACAGTGAAGCTTTTGGGAAATTCCAAAGGCTTTACAGAGTTCGTCGATCACCGCATTCTGAAAATGTGAGCCTTGATCTGATTCAATAGTGACTGGAACCCCGAACCTAGGTATAAGTTCCTTCAACAAACACTTAGCTACTGTTTTTGCGTCATTTTGGGGAGTAGGGAAAGCTTCCACCCACTTGGAAAATAAACAGACCATGACAAGGACATATCGTTTCCCTTCACAACGGGGCATGGTGATGAAATCAACCTGTATTCTCACAAAGGGTCCCCCTGACCTCCCAATTTTTCCCAGTTCAACCAAAGTTTTCTTTCCTGGGTTCATCTTTTGACATGACAGGCACCTCTGGCAGAGGGATTCTGCTACTTTCCTGAACTTTTTACTGTACCAAGTCTGTTGGAACACTAGAATCATGGCGTCCCTCCCAATGTGTGATCCTTCATGTATCAATCTCGCCATTGTGCTAAGTAAATGTCTAGGTAACACAGGCATACCAGTTGGGCCCAAAATGACACCATCCACACGTCTTGGTCGACACCCATCTTCCTTCCACTTCTCTCTTTCTTGCCAAGGTGCCGCCTGCTGCCACTCTTTCACTTCATCCCATGTGGGCACTTCTTCAAACACCTGAAGTTGGCAGCTGGTTCCTGGCCCCCCTCGCTTTGGATTTACGATATACCGATCTCTGGCGCACCATTGGGCCACTCGATCAGCATAATCGTTCCCCAGTGATACTTTGTCCATGCTCTTCTTATGAGCAACACATTTTACCACTGCCAGTTCCTTTGGTAACTGGATTGCCTCTAAAAGGTCTTGAACCACCTTTCCATTTCGAATAGGGGTACCTGATGAAGTCAGGAACTCCCTCTGTAGCCACAATTGGCCAAAGTCATGCACAACCCCATAACAGTACTGACTGTCAGTATACACTGTTATACGTAGGTTCTTCCCAATTTGGCAAGCTTTTATCATAGCGATCAATTCAGCTACTTGTGCAGACTTTATGTGATACAGGTAACCTGCTTCTTCAATTTTCTCTAAGGAGACTACCGCATAGGCAGCACTTAGGCCTCCTTGTTCATGCCTCAGACATGAACCATCTACAAACAATTCTTTGTCATGTTTAGGCAATGGCATTTCTTTTATGTCTGGGCGTGGCTTGGTGTTGAATTCTGTTAGATCAATACAATCATGCTCATCATCCACCCCCCCTTCCATGTCCTTTGGGTCGGGGAGTAAGGTGGCTGGGTTCAGAATACTGCACCGAACAATGTTTACATTTGCAGCACCCACAAGAATCCTCTCGTATTTAGTCAGTCGACTAGGGGTGAGATACTGAGTCTTCGTTCTGGTCAGTAAAATTACTACTCCATGTGGAACATACACAGTTACGGGATGTCCCATGACAATTGACTCACTCTGCTCTAAACTTGCGCAGGTAGCAGCTACTGCTTTCAGACAACCTGGTAATCCAGCAGCCACTGGATCCAGGGTGGCAGAGAAATATGCCACTGGCCTTCTGGTTGTGCCATGTTCTTGAGTTAGGACTGACAATGCGCAATTATCGCGAGTGTCACAGAATAGGGCAAATTCTTTAGAATAGTCTGGCATCCCCAATGCAGGGGCTGTACACAGACAATCTCGTAGTTTGGTGAAGGCTGTTAAGCTTTCATCATCCCATTCTACTATTTCTGGAGTTCCTCTTTTGGTCATTTTTATCAAGGGCCTAGCTAGGACTGCAAATCCCAGAATCCACTGCCTGCAGTATCCTATCACACCCAGGAACATTCTGATCTCTTTCTGAGTACGAGGCAACTGCATCTTCTGAATTATTCTCACTCTTTCAGATGTCACTTTCCTGACACCTTTCTCTATCTGGTGTCCCAGATATTTTACCGATTTTGCACAAAACTGTAACTTATCAGGGGCCACTTTATGTCCCTTTTCACACAGGTGATTCAATAGGGCAATGGTGTCAATCACACAATCCTTATGACTTTTAGACGCCACCAAGAGGTCGTCTATGTATTGCACTAAGACAGAGTTCCCAGGTAAGACCAAAGTTTCCAAACATTTTTTCAAGATCTGATTAAAGATAGAGGGGCTCTCTGTATACCCTTGAGGGACCCGGTTCCAGCAATACACGTGACCATTGAAGGCAAATGAGAAAAGAAATTTGCTATCTGGATGCAAGGGAATGGAAAAGAATGCATGACACAGGTCTATCACGGTGAACCACTCAGCATCCCAGGGAATCTGATACAGAATCACTGCTGGGTTCGGGACAATAGGGCAACAGGGAACTACTATTGTGTTGACTTTTCGTAGATCCTGCACTACTCTGTACTTGCCACTAGGCTTCTTGATGCCCATAATCGGGGAGTTACATGGGCTACTCATTACCTCCTGTATGAGGTTCCCTTCTAGCAATTTCTGTATTTCCACGGTAACACCAGCTTTCACTTCTGCATTCATTCTGTAGGGTTTAGTATTGGGGTATACAGCATTGTCCTTTATTGCTATCTGTATGGGGTCCACGTTTTTCATTAACCCTACATCTTTCCCAGTAAAGTCCCACACCTCTGGCTTCACTGCTTCTTGGAGTTCTTTGGGTAAATCCTGCATGGTCATTCGTTTAATTTCCGAGTCAGGGCGGACCAACATTAATTTATAAATGCCGTCTTCATCTGGGGTCTGAATTTCAACACCCTTTGGTGTGCAAAAGATGGTACAGTTCATTTTGCACAGCAAATGACGTCCCAGCAAGTTCACTGGACTGGTGTTGCAAACGACAAATCTATGCATTTCCTTAAAGTTTCCAATTGAGATCTCCATGGGCTTGGTAACAGGAGTACTAATCAATTGATTAGATACACCCACTACTTGGATGGCTTCTCCCGAGAGGGGTAGGTTTGGAACGTCCACTGTTCTCACAGTAGAACGGGTAGCGCCAGTGTCCAACAGAAAGGTGACATCATTTCCGTCAACCTTCCCTTCAATGTATGGTCCGGACTGGTCTACCGGCAAGGAGGCGCCAAGTACGCACTCCTCGTCCTCCCCTCTCAGGCCCCGTCAGTATTGGTCATCACAAAGGAAGGTATCATTTAATAGATACTGCGAAGTTGCTGCATTTCTGTTCTCACCGCTTTCCCAAACTTCTATCTCATCACCCTCTGTCTGTTTTCCCCTGTATACTTGCTTTGGTGCTCGGGGCACATGAACTGTTTTTACCTGTGGTTGAGTCTTTCTCGGTCTTTCTTTCTGCGTCTGTGGAGTTAAATTAGGTGTTTTGGGGTTATCGTCAGGTAAATAAGGACACTCGTTGCGCCAGTGTCCAATTTCGCCGCACTGATGGCAGGGAAATTTCTTCATAGCCTCTTCCCTGCTCATTTTGGGCCGGGGCTTGCCTCCTCCCCCTCCCCCAGGACCTTCGTTCTTAGCATTTTTGACCATGTTACTCAACTGCTTTTCCTGCTGTTCTGCGAGCTTCACCTGAGCCCACATTACCTTTTCCTTGAGAGCCTTTTTCTTTTCTGCCATCTCGTCCTCGCAGTACTTTGCGTACCGCAGGACCTCGTCTACCTTTTTGGAGTGCCAACAGATTTTGTTATCTTTTATCCACTGACAAATTTCAGGTCTTAAACCGTTTACAAACCTGTAAATAAAGTGCGTCATATCCTTCATCTCGATATTATCTATACCACTGTAGGTTTTGAACACCTGCAACAGCCTTTCGTAATAGGAGTGCACTGTCTCATCCCTTTCCTGCGTTGTTCTATCTATCCTGGTCCAATCAGTTTCCTTTGCGGGTACCTTTTCTTTCAAGTGCTGAATTACCTGCTCATACTTTCTCATGACTTCCTTCGAAGGTTCCCCTGTTTCTTTATCTCTTGTGTACTCCTCACTAGGCCAGGCTATGGCTATTTTACACTCGGTCCATAGATCGACCGGGACCACAATGTCGAAAAACCCATCTAGGTCTTTCCACAGGCATTTTTGCACCTTTACGAACCTTTCCACTTGCCGGTACCATTCAACCGGTTTCTCGCGCAGTTTTGGAAAATCGTTAGTAAAGGACACAATATCCTGTCTGGACCATGGAACGTGCACATACCTCCCACCTGGTACTTCACGCATCGGACATAACGTTTCAGGCTTATCTACTTCTCTCAGAGGGAACTCAGGGGTAGCTTGTCTGGATCGGGCCTCATCTTTCTTTCGTGCCCACCTCGTTTTCCACCTTTCCACGTCTCCCCATTTTTGCAAAACTGCAAGCAACTCTTTGATCTGCAACTTCCTTCCTGACACATTCAAGTTCTCTAAATCCTTATCTGAGAACTCAGCTCGGTATGGTTTCTGCAAGGGCTTTGATCTGGATATGTCTATTCCCATACTAGCTGCGGTGTCTGTCAGTTTTTCGTGGAGCACCCTAGTACTCCGGGTAAGGCTTTTACACATAAACAGCAACTCTTCTTCAGAATAGGTATTCAACCTGTCTAATCCCACATTTCCTGCCATTAATTCCTCTATTTCTACCCTTAGTTTGTAGAGGTCTAAAGGTTTCGTTTGCGGAGCCTGTTTCTCTAATTCACGACTCCAATTTTCAATTTCTTCCGGAGTTACCAGAGACACACTCCTAGTACCTGAGGCTGATTCTAATTTTATTTCTTTCGCGTCGAATGGATTATGCCGCCTCGGCACTCCTTTTCCGGTCTGTTTGTTTGGCAGGTCCAAGAACACAACATCAGACTCACACTCACTGGACTGATCGTCTATCAGTAGGGGCTCTTGCCTCGGCGGGGCCATTACTGGGTTCATAACTGGAGGGTTTAGACTTCCTTGACTATTCCCGTACACCGGAACTACTGGTCCGATTGTTACCGGAATAGTCAAAGCTTCAGGACTGGAATTTAACTGGGAGATTTTCTGAATTATTTCCGTTCTCTGTCTAGTTATGGCCTCTTGCTCCCTTTCATCTAGGGCTCTTCCTAATGTTCGGTCAGGTATTATCTGTGGGGTCAAGTGAGGCGTAAAACTCGGGGCAGTAGGATGCGTTTCACTTGGTCCCCCACCATAATTTGGTTTCGGGAACAAAGTTCCTGTGCCAAATGACCTGCGCTCTTCCCCATATGGAGGCTGCAAAAAGGGCACTCCTGAACTTACTGGCCTTTCTTCGTTTTCATAAAGAGGTCTGGGGAAAAAGAGTTTTTCACGGGAATATTTTTCTTCCGGGCTCACGGGCATTCTAGGATATATAGTCCTCACTTCTGGGGGTTTGGGCTTCTCATAATAGGGTAATACCTGGCCCCCTCCCCCCCTACATAGGGATCTATCCTCCTCCTTAATAGATGGACGTTGGGCAATTTCTCCTGTACTGGAAGGTCGGGCTCCCTCATTATAAGGTGGCGGACTTCTCGTAAAAATGTCATCTAAAAATTCATCGTCTGACTCCCCAGGGGCTCCGCAATGCTTACTCTTTTCTGTCCTTTTCTCTCCCTCCGAAGGGTTACCTGCTGGCATCATGGGAAACAGACCCTCAACAATCATGCTCTGCCTCCACTGTTTCATCCTTTTATCCCTGGTCTCTTGTTTCAGCCTGGGGTACCACTTGGTCAGACCTTTGTCCATCCGGGGTTTCTCTCTTTCGAAAGCCTCAATCTCCCATTCCTCTAATGCCTCATACTGCGTTAGTCTCGGTCTGGGATGTAATTCATTCATTCGGGTTCTCAAATTAAATAAAATTCTGCCATTGAAAGTTCCATCTAACGGAAAAGCCAATACTCCGTCATCTTTTGTGTACTTCACCCAATTCTCCAACCACACACAGGTATTGTACCCTCGGTCAAACATCATGAACGAGGCGGGAGTATTCGGTGGCGGGACAATAACGCCCTCTCTAGACTTAATTGGTTTGTCCGTTTTGAAATAATTCTTTACCCTATTTACAAGGGACATTTTTCTCTTCCCTCCGTACATAATATCGTATCTATTGGCTTTCCACTGATCCCTTTCAAACCCTTGGTTCCTAGGATCGGGTCTAGTTTCTGGACAATACGAGTGCCACATACGATTTCTACGCTTAATTCTGTTTACAAAGCTACTTCCAATCAGAACGCGCCTTGCAATTCTGTGCGACCAATGGGGTGCACGCGTTCAAATAGTTTCGACCAATGGGTGCGCGGCCCCTTCGTGAGACAGTTCTCACTCCTCGTCGCTTCACCCCTCCTTTACAATTCCAGCCCCGCTACCCGCCCGCTGTTTCTACCAATCCCAGCGCGGCACGGAGTGACGTCAGAGACGCTTCGCGGCTGACTCCCTCCCTTCACAAGGTAACGGAAACTTTCTTTCTTTCTAAAGTGCTCAGTGCTTGGTTATTTAACAACGAATACACATTCGCCACAGTGCTCAAGTGTCTAGACAGAAAGATTTCTTTTACTGCAAGTAAACTACTTCCATTTACTTTTCACACGCTGCGGGTAGATCTCTTCCGCCTACCCTTCACTCTAGCATCGGTGAACCTGTTATTCCCCTAAACTCATCCACTTCTCTGGGATATATCTGAGTCTAAGGTTTCCCAGCGGACCCCTCTGCTTTCACCCAAGCTCCGAGGAACCTGCTACTCTTCCGATGTGACCCGTACTAGGTTACGCCACTATGGGAATTTTGCCAATGAACCTCATTACTAACATTTATTCACACATGTATTCAGAAAAACCCTAGTTAGTGCTTCCCGGTTATCCTAACCTGCCCCTAACTTTCCTTAAGCCTGTGACCTCAGGACAATGGATTCTATTCACCACTTGCCCTTTCAATTCCCCGGGGAGTTCGGACAACACAGTACAATACGGTTTACAAACGCATGGATTAATACATATAACAATATAAGAACAAGAATAATAACAATACAATAATTCACGAATTCCAAAGCAGCGTATTCACAAGAGAATGATCAGCTCTCTTAGAACAGCCGTTCTTTTAGCAGCATTAACGTACTAGCAGCTACCGACTTAACTAGTCTAACTAGTCCTACCTAACCTTTAGCTAGTCCCTAACCATCCTCTGATCTACCAGAAAACTGATAGAGCGCGCCAATGATTCCGCCGTTTCCGGCTTCAGGGCCCATATACTTTCAATTCACACTACTCATTGACAGGGCGACTTCACGGGCTGCTACCAATTGTGTGTGTTCCCTACCGTTATTACTCCGAGTACCCGACTTACCATCCACCGACACGGGTACCTATGACCTCAACGGATCAGGGGCCTAGCTGTAAAAGGAAAGGCAGCAAAATACAACTCAAATGACTTTCAATACTGTTTACAAATGACCACGGACAACTGGAAGTTTTAAAAGCTTTATCTAAAGTTCGTTTTCGTTGAGCATTAGGTTTACAAGAATAAGGCAATCAATAATCAAAATAATGAAAAGTACATAACTATAGAGAAATAATGTAAGGGTAATCATAGAAACGCTAATATGAGATGCAACCAATAATACTATGCATTCAGGGCAAGGATTCTTTAGATAGTTTAAGTAAGGCCGGTCTAGACCATATCAGAAAATGAAAAATGCAATGCAAAATATGATTTCTAAAAGATAGGGGAACATAGGAACAAGTTCAATTGACTTTATGCTTTCAATAGTTGCGGCAAAAGCATGGAAAAATCACCATATGCAAAGGTGTATCTTTATTAAAGCAAAAGATAGAAAAATAGAAAGGTGCAAGTTTAAAGAATTTAGAGCAGTATTTACCTAGACTGGTGTGGAAACCAAACCCTGGCCACGGGTCAGTTAAGGACAGGAAACCCTCAAGGAAGGATACCCCTCAAAGAACAGCCGGTGCAGAATGGACACCCAGGACAGGACAGGATACCCTCGGATTAGGAATCAGGACAGGATCCTCAGGACAGGACAGCAAACCCTCAGGACAGGACCGCTCAGGACAGGACCGCACCCGCAGTTTGGAAGCAACGCCTGCGCTCCACCCTCTCTGCAGCTATCGATCAAGACCCCGATTGGGTCAGCGAACTCCCAGCAAAGTGCTTCGCCAGCACTTTAAGGTTCAGTAAAACCTTAGTCTATGGTCAATTTCGAACAGAGTGCTCCGCAGCGCTCTGTATCTTCAGTCACCTATTGAGTACGATGGGTCAGTGACAGGTCAGCTAAACCAGACAAGTCGGACAATTTCCCTAGGTGAACCCAGGGTAGATATACTCTTTTGGGACAGTGTACCACCCCCCCAATGTTGCAAAGTGTCAGAATCCCTCAATTTGGATTGGTCCTAAGGTAGGATTTGGGTAACACACCAATCACAACACACTATTTAGATGCTTCATTTACATATCTGGGTACCGCCTAGCGAGATTGGGGTTCCCATGAGAAACTGCAAGGATATACAATGACAATTTAACAATGTAGCATAGCAGGGACATGTGACTCCGTTCAGCCGAGTTTTCAGGTCTGTTCTCAGGAGCATCTTGCCCATCACTGCCAGCTGGCTAAGTTCCATCAGCCAAGGTTGTCAGGTCCCCGAAAAGTCGCACATGCGTGGAAGGGACCTCCAAGATGGCTTTTGGTGCCGTCAGACCCCCATTTCCCGCGGTACATGAAAAGCAAGCGAAAACAAATTAATACATAGAAATAACATTATGAAATCACATCACAGGGTTGTACTTTTGACTTATCATTATAAAATATACTTATGCAGTCTAAATGTTAGCTACATATCAACAGTGACAAGAGCAGTGGCACGAGCAGTACCACGTTACAGGCAAAGTTATGTATTACGCATGCGCATAATTTTCCCTCCAACTCTGCAGACACGTCAGGACACGTGAGTGTGGCTGACGCATGCGCAGTAACTAAATACAAGCGGCGGCCATATTTTAGGAACACGGATTAAATACATTAGAAATACACATAGGCAAGCTTCATAAACCTTGCTTAAACATAGAAGAATAAACATTAGTAAGACGTACAAGTTATTACGTTGTTACACATAAACGAGGTTCATGAATACAGCAAGCCGCAAAATATGCGAAGCTTTGCTTCATCAACTCTTTCGGACATTTTGTGGAGGTCTGCCCGGATCAAGGTGACCTCGGTGGCCGTAGCTCCCACTGTTGCTTGTACTTGCGCCAACGCCGCTAGAACGTCCTCGATAGTGGCCTTTTTGGCCCCCTCCGTCTCCGTCGCTTTCCCCACCGCCTTGCGTTGTTCCTGGGGTGGAGAGTGTCTTTCATAGGCGAATTTATCCAGCTTGGCCTGGGTGGCATTCTGACGGGGGCCTCTGTGTATCATGGTTCAGTTCATGCCCGGGGCAGGGCAAGCCGGACACCCTCCGCAATGTTAGGTCTGCCACAAGGATGGACAGCGACTCTTCTCGTGCCCGTGAATGCTGGCTCTATCCTCAGTCGCCACGCAGGGCAGTGCAGGGCGCCTCGCCCACTAACGGCCAGCGGCGCGGTCTCTCAAGACTTGTTGATCACAGCTCCTATGGGCAGCGGGGTGCTGTGGGTCCAGATATGTTCCCGGGCGTGACCCCGCGTGTTGCCGACACGAGGCGTCCCCCTTGGCGTGTGTACCGCCGTTGATCTCTCCGCCTTGGTCAAAGTCGAATTAGAAATTGGGAAGACGGGGGGGGATCACCCCTCCCCCGCCGCGCACGGCCGGCCGTCCGCCACCGAGGGTGAGTCAATGGAGGTCTCAAAGTCTCTTTCCAAGCGCCCGGGACCCTTGCCCGCCGCTGCTGCTGGGATGCGACGCGCGTCTAGCGCAGAAAATAGACACTTCGTTTTCGGGACCGTAAGACGAGTCCTCCGGTCTGTTTCTACGGCCCTCTCGGCCGCCGCCGGAGGTCGCGGAGCTCCGTCTGTGCCACCGGGCACTCAGGGAGAAGGTCACGGCCGCTCGGGCAACACTTCCGACGAGCCGGCACTTCCGGCCGATTGCGGCCGCCGAGAGTCCACTTCCGGTCGGACCCAAAGGCTACCGCACCTCCGCTGCTTTCAGGCTATTGTCAGGCCCCACCTCTCCTCAGGTCCTGTCGAGCGCCCTGGGTCCGCCGATTCTCCTGTTCCGCCTCAAACTTGTGTCGCTAAATGCTGCCAGGACTCCGGGTCCAGTCCGCCCCTTCCGGCACTTTCAAGAGTCGGATTAGTATGTCGGATGAATGCGGGAAGCCACCACCGCTCGGGAGCCTCTCTAGGCTGCGTCCGCCATCGTTGGCTGCTAGCCACGCCCCCCCAAGCTACCACTTTTGAGAGTAAGGTCAACCCTGACTTTAACCTCTGTTATACCTCTGGGGGTTGTGGTCTCTATACACACTGCGCCTTACTTTGGACCAGTATATATAGAGCCACTTTCTCACACTAACCCCTGAAGATTGACCTCCAACTCTGATATTCCTGCATGCATCTGCCACCTCTTTCCGTGTCCCCAGTCTCTTTTGACTAACATTGGGTCCAAGTGACCGAATTTGACCTCTGCAACCGGTCGCCCCAGTGCCTCTGGTTGTGCAGTCTCTACACTTACCTTGCACAGTGCTGTCCCTCTAACCTGAAGTTGTGTACTTACCTGTGAAATTCAATGATTATTTTCCTTCCATAGGTTAACATTGAACTGTTCGAAAAATGCAGTGTCCACTTTCTATACTTAAAAACTGTGATTTTACAAAACTTATTTTGCTGCAACAAAGTATCTTTGGTTGTAAGTAATAAACATACAAAAATAATTATTTTTTATAAATAATTGAGTCATTGAGTGTGTGTAATTTTTATGACTGTGTACAACAAATGCTTCATACAGCACTCTGATAAACCTAACTGCTTGACCACACTACCATAAAAGAGAGCATTAGTATTATCTACTTTTAGCCTCTGTAAAGGCTCTGGGGATTCACTGGACTCTGGGAATACTATACCTTACTTTGATATATTATATATAGAGACCGCTTCCTACAAAAGTACTTAGGGGCTGATTACGAGTTTGGCACAGTTGCGCTTGCTCTCCGCTGGGACAGCTGTGCCAAACCCACGCAAGGACCACCTAGTTGGCGATGCAGCGAGCGCAAGGCAAATAGTTTTATTTATTTATTTACTCCTTGCCGTCGTATGTCCGACTCCACTTCCCCCCGCACCCTGCCCCTCCCCCGCCCCGCAGCACTCCCTCTGCGAGCTGCCACTGACTGATTCGGCATAGCAATTTGTAAAATACTACAAAACCTATGTATTACATTTACAATTATGAACGAAATATTTTGCATAATATATGAATAACAAGCACAAAACTCTGTTGCTATTGACTCCTGGTAAAACTGTCTGAAAGACGCTGCGGCAGAAGACCACCGGCTGTGCCAAGGAACATTTGGGGCATATTAGTAAGGAATTGCGATATTTATCGCAAAACGCGCTTAGCACATTTATTGTTATGGCTGCCGATCGCTGGATATGTTAGTGGAGAAAACATGCTATTAGCAACGTTTATCTCCATTGTGCTAATATATCCAGCGATAGCGGCGAAATGCCTGAATATCACTCGAAATCCAGCGATATTCACACATTAACGCCAATGGGAACTTAACCTGACAATCCACCTCCCATTGAAGAAACAGGTAAGTCATGTTTGTAGCAGATGTTAGATTCTAGCGATAATCGCGCTTAGCGCGACTTTTTTTATCGCTTCGTCTGCGTTGCTAATAGGCGATAGCTGTGTTAGCGACTGCTTTCAGTCGATAACAGTTTAGGTACGCCCACTTTGCGTGCCATTAGCGATAAATATCGCTGACATGCAAAGCGGGCCTCAAACCAGTCGCTATCGCCTGAAAGCTGTCGCTAACTACTGTTAGCGACAGCTTGCTGATAGGGCGATAAAAATATCGCCGCTTTAGCGGCAAAAAGTGCCCTTGCTAATATGCCCCATTTCTTCCCTGGCGGCGGCGCAGCTGTGCCACAATGTAAGATGCTCAGCGGGACTGACGCAGTCCCGCTGAGCATATTACAAGTTCCACCACCGCCAGCCATTTGCTGTCACACTGAGCATCTTACATTGTGCCGCAGCTGCACCACAGCCAGGGAATGACTGTTCCCTGGTGCAGCCAGTGGTCCTCCGCCGCAACGACTTTTAAAGTCGTAATTCGGCAGACGGTGGACTGCCACCCGAGTCTTGCAGTTGACTGCCAGACTTGAAATCAAGCCCTAAATTCATGGTCTACGTTCAATGGGCATTGCAGCTGCAGGGTTGCTTTTCTGCATTTATTTTTACTGAACTCTTCCCCGTTACGTACTCAGTCTCCTGATTCGTGGTATCGGGACTACAGATTAGAACTGTAATGGGGACTAGGCGCTGTTTTTGCACTTTATCATTATCATGTATTGCCTCAGGGAGTTTTGGATTAACTTATTGCTGCTACTACTTTAATCCAAATAAAGTATTTTGGCTCACTGAATAAACATATTTTAATTCCATCCAACACAAAACCATACATTGGTTTATTTTACCTTGCCCATAAAGATTGGGTTGCACCTATCAAACAAATCAGTACTGTGATGACTGTGGAAATGAAATTCATAGCCCAATAGATCAGAGGGGATAAGGGCAAAGAAAATGTAATATTGAATGAGAAGATGGGAATTAAGGAAAAGCAACGTTTTACATCCTTCACGAAATTCTGCTTGGTTCTCTGAAAGGTTCTAGCTGATTCCAGTGGCGGCTCACAGAGGGAGTGCTGCGAGGCGGTGAGGCGGGGAGGCGGGGGAGAAGCAGGGAGGGGGGTAGTGGAGTCGGACATATGACGGCAAAGAGTAAATAAATAAATGATTTACCTTGCGCTGGCTGCATCGCTGAGTTGGCGATGCAGCGAGTGCAAGGTAAATAGTTTATTTATTTATTTATTTATTTACTTTACTCCTTGCTGTCGTATGTCCGACTCACCTGCCCCGCCGCACTCCCTCTGCGAGCCGCCACTGGCTGATTCGGCATAGCAATTTGTAAAATAACACAAAACCTATGTGTTACATTTACAATTATGAACAAAATATTTTTCATAATATTTGAATAACAAACACAAAACTCTGTTGCTCTTGACTCATGGGAAAACTGCAATATTTTTTGAAACGTTAATCCTACTCACACCAACTTTTTATTTACATCTTCTGGAACTGCGTAGGGTAGAACTTGACTTATGTCACAAAACGAGTTGGGAATCAAGGAGCTGTTACAGAAACAAAAAAAAAGTGAATTGGCCAACATTTATTGCAACCTTTGAAGAAGGAAATACATATGAGTACTTGTAACTGAACAGGATCTTTGTACTGCCTTTGTTAAGGTCTACAAACTGTAATATTCTCCTCTGCCCTTACAATTCTTTAACTATGTAGCTAGAAGACAGCTGTCACATTGTGAGTCATCCTTCCTCTAACGTCACCACACCTGTTGAAAATGGATGCAAGGTAGTATTATGTTGGAAGAGAGCTTCATCGCTGGGAAAATGTCTCAAGTCAAGTTACAAGACTATCCACAAGATAGTTTGCTGTAAATAAGTATGCAGCCGACTCCTTTCCTCAGTCTTCCAGATGTTTTACATTCTGCCCAGCTCCTTTTATACTAGAACTCAGTTTACAGCATGTTGTGGTGCCAGCTATACTCAGCATATATATTATACAGCACTCAGTCATTTAACCAGTACAATGTAGTATGAAATCAAATGATCCCTTTGCCTCACAGATGTAAATGTGTTTCCTGCTACCATGACTAGCTTACCCTGCTTCCCTCTTCAGAATGGCGTTGTACACACCTCTAACATTTTGTGCTTCAAAGTCCAAAGCCTTTAGTTCCCTTTCCCTTAATCCAAATCACACATCATTCAATAGCAGGTAAATCATGTTACAGGAGATTTGTAAACAAGGGTTCTTGTTTTGAGGGGACATTTTTCTCCAAGGACTTACCAGACAATGAAATGTTCCTAGAGGTACTTCTAGTGTGGACAATTTTAAAGGTGGAAAAAACTTTAATGGACAGTGCATTTTCTTCAGACTTATCTTCACAGTTGCATATTGGGTGCTGATGCTGGGCTTCACTGGCAAACCAAGCTGTGGTTGTTCTTGAAAAATAAATGGCCAAGCTAGTAAATGCCTTTTCATTCCGGGCATAGCTTGCCTCTCAATATATTCAGTAGACAGATTAGTCCCTTTGTGATGATGATGGCCCAAGTGTACTTAAAACACATTGAGAGCATCCACTGTCAAGAAGGCATTAATGGGCCCATTCACAAAAACTGCCTGTTTTACTATGTAACTAGCACTACAAAAGTCCTTCTAACAACGGTCTTCAAAATGATATTCACAAACCTACATGTGGAGGTTCCGTATCTTTTTCTGTAAAGAGCTCTCCGCCCTGACTGCGGCGATTACACCGATGTAAATATATGTTTTAGCGCAAAATGTGAGAGGGACAGAGAGGAGTGTCTGTAAAACGAGTAATACTTGCTGCTAATGGGGAGAGGTTGATGGAGGAATAAGGAGTGTTTAAGGGAAAGTTATGGAGGGTTTTTAGGAAGCTGGGTTTCTGTGGCAGTAACCCCCCCCCCACACTTTTTGCCAGACTACTGATGCACTTTGACTTGCTGTGCCCTGGGTCCCTGCCAATCAGGTTCCCAGGGTCTTTGTTCTTTCCCAAAACTGTACTTTACACCCCCAATTGGCACTTCTCTGGCCACATGTCAGTCCCTTGTAAAAGGTACCATGGGTACCAAGGGCACTATGACCAGGGAAGGCCTCTAAGGGCTGAAGCACTTATTGTGCCACCCTCAGAGGCCCTGTACCTTTCCACACACACACACTGCCAGTGCAGGCTGAACGTTTTGGTGCAGAACAAACTGAAGAGTCAACATGGCAAATGACTACAACCCAATGCCCTGGCATAGGTCAGCCACCCCTCTAGCTGGGTGCACTATATCAGTGGTGAGGGTAGAAGTGCATGAGCCCTGTACCCCTACAGTGTCTGGACCAATTATTAGTCATTGTAAGTGCAGTAATGCCATTAAGAGTATATGGTCCTGGGAGTTTGCCATTACAAACTCCACAGCACCATAATGGCTTTACTAAAAACTTGTAAGTTTGGTATCAAATTTACTAAGCCCATTAAACCCACACTTATGTCAGTGTGGGATTGTGAGAAAGAACAGGCCCCGCCCTGAAAACAACTTACTACACTTAAGGGACCTAATCCAACACCCGTAATCCACCCTCACTTACCTCTTTCATCTCAGCCAAGTGAAGCGCTCCGAGTGCTCATTCCCTATAAAAAGGAGGACGAAGAGGTTAACCCATTCAACGAAGAACCTCTGATGGATAAGGAAAGAGGGCCTACAGAAGCTAGTGGGCAATCACGGAGAGAGGAGGAAAATCAGGAAAAGACGACAGGACTGGAGGAGAAGGAAAGGGGGCGGCACCCGAAAGACGCAGAAAAAGGGAGCGTGGACCCAAATTGCATAAAAAGAGAAAAGGACGAGCCCCTTCCTGTGGGAGGACGTCGGAGGCACAGAGTGGGGAAATGAAGACAGGACTCGGTCTCCCGCCGCAGAGGAATAGAGGACAGCACATGAAGATGACGAGGCTCCAGAAACCTGGAGCGAAGAGTGGTGGTCGCCCTGGGAAGTGTGACTCCCCCACCGCAACTCAGGAGAGTTGCGGCTTTGCCGGTACGTGATTGGGAAGGAAAGGGAGGCTTTAGGGGCACTGCCGGGAAAGTGAAAGAAGGACATGGAATAACTGAGCCAGCGGGGATTAAGGGGCCAGGCAAAACAATATCTCAACCATGGCAACAGTAGAGTTCAGAAAAGACGCAAGCCTGTCTAGTGATTTGTAAATTTGGACAATTTCCTTTTCTGGTGTTCCTTTACTTTTTGTAAAAAATGTTGGTGTTCCTTTAATTCTTAATTATAAGTGTGGAGAAATATTACCATAAAAGAAACTCTGAAGAGAAGGATCTCTGAGATTGGGTTCGAGAGAAAGCCCAATCAACCAAAAGAGATAAGGAGAGTATTTAAGGGGAAACTTGCAGTTAGTTTAGAAGCTACATAAAGAGAACAGTGAAATAGGCTGAACATAATCGAACACTTTTATTTTTGCTTTCCTTGCACACCTCCACCCCCCTTCTTCCCCAAAGACTCAGAAGTAAAACAAGAGATATAACTAACGAGTACCTAAAAACTAAAGAGAGAAGGAGGTAACTGAAGAATAGAAGAGCTTTCCCCAACACCCCTATGTGTGGTGATGGTCCCTATCCCTCTCAACCCAACTACCCCAGGCCTTTTTACTTACCTTGCTCTCCTTGTCTTTTTTCCTGGTATCCCGGGGACGACACACCACTGAAGCCGGACCTAGAACCAAAAAAAGAAGGGACCGAGAAAAGAAGATTAGCAGTAAAAGGAGAAGAATTCAAAGACCAAAACCTGCGACCCCCGATTTAAGTTCACCCCGTGAATGTCCTTTTTCATTATTCTCCCAAATAAAATGCCAAAATTGAGAAGCACATCCAGCCTCCTAGATTTGTTTTTTTGCCCATCCCTCACAGGGATTTAATTAAAAATGCACTCAGAGGGCATCTTAGAGATGCCCCCTGAAAAACAACCAGCCTTTGGTTGGTACCTACGAAGATGAAGGACGAAAGAAGATGCCCAGCAGAAGAGACTGAAGAGAACAACTGACTTGGCCCCAGCCCTACCGGCCCATCTGCAGTTTCCAGAGATCATGCGCCAAAAGTCACCTTGTCCTGCAACCAGCGACCTCCAGAACCCTGGGAGGACAGACTGCCTTCAACTAAGACCTGATCACATGTGAACAGGAACTCTGTTCAAAAGAAACTCCCAAGACGTACTCTGAACCTGCGGAGGACAAAGAAACCCGACGTCTGGATCCACCACTGCACCCGTCGCCTACGGCCCAAGTTTGAGTGGCCCACCGGTCCCAGCGAGGTCCCCTAGCGCTCCAGAGACCTAGCCTACTGTGGGTTGACTCCTCCAGGACTCCTCGGCATCGCCTGCAGTGTCTGCATGGAGACCCTAAACCGCGAGTGGCCCGGTAAGGTCAAATCTTACCTCAAAAGCCACCCCTGCATCCAGCCGCCCTGCACACTGGAGAGGAGAACCCGAGGTGCACCTACGTGCCCGAGCCCTCCAACTTACCTGCTCAGCTGTTGCTTTCTCCCGAAAGTCTTCCTGGACGGAGCCTGCAGCTAAAATTCAAAACCGGCAACTCCCATTGAAAACAACTGGGCACCCAACTCCAAAACAGCACTCTTCACCCGGCCGCCCCTGTGCTGCTGTGGGTTAACTTTGTATGCTAACTCGGATCCCTCTTTGCCCTAAGCTTAACTCCAGGAGCTTTGCTCCCACAACCCTGTGGCCTGCTCATGAGCAGCCACCAATCAGAGGCCCCCTATCTCCTATTGGATAACATTGGCCCTCAACACTCTCAACCGGCCGCCCTAGTGCTGCTGAGGGTGCTTGAAGAGTGCATCATTGACTCTGGGGAAACCCTGGTGCTAATCCCAGAATACCAACTCCTACAAATAAGTACTTGCAAACTGTTGACTTAATTTTCTTCCATAGGATTGCATTGACTGCTTTTCCGTGAAAGTGTGGAGTTGGTTTGCATGAAACATTGTCAACACTGCAAATGTACTAAAAGTGAATTACTTACCTTTTGTCTAGGAAATGTCTCAGTGTGATATCTATTTTACTAAAGGTGGGGTTGTGTCCTACACTGTGGCCGGGTAGGACAACATCTAAGAGTTTGAAAGGAAAAGACCCGGTCACTGTTTCGTTCTGCCACTTTTATTATTTTGAGCAGAATCACACCCTAAGGTAATTAATCCTTGGGTGCTAAATACACTTTTTTTTTAATATTACAAGTTTCAACACTTTTTT
Source organism: Lissotriton helveticus (assembly GCF_964261635.1). NCBI lineage: Eukaryota > Metazoa > Chordata > Amphibia > Caudata > Salamandridae > Lissotriton > Lissotriton helveticus. The sequence continues at coordinate 372,731,267 of NC_136065.1, forward strand.
ATGGAAATTTTGAAAAAAGTCTGAGGTTTGTTCGTTGCCGTACAACAGACATATATTTACATTTACTGTGAACACTTTTTACAATACAAAAACATTAAATTACATTTCTCCTTTAAACAATACATTTATCAACAAACATCTTGATCAAACTTCACGTTGTACCCTACCAACTAATTCTACCAGGTCTACGTATTAAGTTTTTCATTTAATTTAAACCTGGCCACGCAAAGGCTTCAAGCTTAATGTACATTTTTTATTCCATTGCATTCATGGGAATGTTCTAAGGCCTTTTGCGGGAAATGCATTCGTATATTACAACGAATGTACCAAAGCCAGGGTACAGTCAGGGTTGTTTTTTGTATTGTAAAAAGTGTTCACAGTAAATGTAAATATATGTCTGTTGTACGGCAACGAACAAACCTAAGACTTTTTTCAAAATTTCCATAAAAAAGTGTTGAAACTTGTATTATTAAAAAAAAAGTGTATTTAGCACCCAAGGATTAATTACCTTAGGGTGTGATTCTGCTCAAAATAATAAAAGTGGCAGAACGAAACAGTGACCGGGTCTTTTCCTTTTAAACTCAGTGTGATATCTAGGCATATCACACTGATTAGCAAAAGTAATCTAAAACATTACATACAAAGTAATCTGTGAAGTAACTGAAAAATTAACTTAAAAAGATTGACTTACCTGTAATTCAATCAACTGCATTTGAATCTGCATTCAATTGTAAAATATTGCATAAGATTTTTCAAAGTATTATTTTACTTACCAGCACCAGGCTTGGTTTGGTTCTAGAAATAAAATAACAATAATATATTTTTACAAATAAATTGGCCTGAGTTCCTTCTTTGAGTGTGTGACATCATTTGCTGCCTGGGTGTGTACCACTAATGCTTAACACTACCCTCTGATAAAGCCTTACTGCTCACCCATACTGCCACGAATAGAGAGTAAGGTGCTAGCTACTTTTACATCTGTCTACCTTTGGGGTTCCACTGGACTCTGGGCACACTATACCTCATTTTGGTATAGTATATACAGAGCCAGCTTCCTACATTGGTGGATCAGCAGTGGAATATACAACTACGCATTTGGTGGACTGACTTGGTCAGCACCTGATCAAACGACAGAACTCCTAAATTGTCTTTAGAAATTGTGAAATTGTAAATTGACAAATTTTTCCAAATTACTTAAAGTCTTGTTAGGGCCTTGGTTAAGTCCCTTTAGAAACAGAAACTCACTGTAGTTAGGGGTAAGAGGGGTTAGAATTTGTAGAATGTCTCTTAAGAAAGAACTCAACTGTTGGTGAAAAAGTAGCTAATGACATGGTTGAGGAGCCCGACCTCAACCCTTATCTCCACTTAGAATTTGGGGCGTTAAGGTCTTTATGCAAACTGAAAAGCATAATCATGGGGTCCCATCCCTCCAAACAAAGGCTCCAGGAGCTGTTGGCAGGGTATGCTAAGGACCACCCCTATGAGCAAGGTGAAGACCTCTCAGATGGGGAAGAGTATGGAGAGCATGAGGTTAACTTCCAACCCCCTCCACTTCCTAGGGAGAACAGGGTCCCTGTGCCCCTGACTCGAAGAATACAACTCACAGCACCTAGATCCCATGCAGGTGGTTGAGGTGTTTCTGCGTCCATTGAGGACAGCCTCAATGAAGAGGCCAACCTTTTATTAAGGTTGGCTAAAAGATTAGACCTAGAGACCAGACTCCTGGCTCTAGAAAAGGAAAGAGCAGAGATGGGCCTAGCACCCATCAATGGTGGTAGCAACTTAATAAATAGGGTCAGAGAGCAATCTTATGATCCCAAAATCCCCAAAGTTGTCCCTAAATTTGAGGATGGTGATGATATCACCAAGTGGTTCACTGCCTTTGAGAGGGCTTGTGAAGCCAGAAAAGTGAAGACAACCCACTGGGGGCACTCCTTTGGGAACTGTTCACTGGTAAGTGCAGAGACAGACTTCTGACCCTTAGTGGAGCAGAATCAGAGTCCTATGAACTCATGAAGAGCACCCTGATTGAGGGATTTAGACTCACTACTGAGGAGTATGGAATTAGATTCAGGGGGACTCAGAAAACCCAGAGTCAGCCCTGGGTTGAATTTGCAGACTACTCAATGAAAACACTAGGTGGCTGGAAGTAAAGTGCAAGATTATGATGGTCTTTATAATTTGTTTATGAAAGAACACATATTAAGTAATTACATTGATGAAGAGTTGCAGCAGTATCTGGTAGACCTAAGTCCAATTTCTCCCCAAGAATTGGGAAAGAAGGCGGACCACTTGGTCAAGACAAGGGTGACCAGGACGTCCTCTGGGGGTGACCACAAGAAAGCGGTTATAAAACCTACCCAGAGGAAAAACAGTGAACCTCTTAAAGATAAAAGTAAGGAGTCCCAGGTAGCCCCCCAAAAAACCTGTCCAGGAGGGTGGGCCCAAAGACACCTAACAAACTAAAACTGGGTACCAAGGTAAGAATTAGGATCCCAATAAGGTATGGTTTCACAACTGTCTAAAGACAGGACACCACACCAAGGGTCCAAGCTGTCCTAAAAACCAAGCCCTTAGTGTAGCTCCAGCGGTTGCCAGTGTAGCTGTAGAGGGTGGTTCCTCATATGAGGAAGTCCTCCTAGCTTCAACTGGAAGAAGGGCCCAAGAGGTGGGTTGGGGATTCCAGAGGGGAGCAGACACTTCCACCAACTACTGGTGAATGGAATCCCAGCCACTCTCCTGAGAGATACCTGTGCCAGTCACACTGTGGTGCATGACAGGTTGGCACTATCAAACCAGTATGTCCCAGAGTAAGGGCTATCCCAGAGGAGGTCACTGTTAGGCCTGTGGCTGTAGGGCCCCTAGAGGTAGTTGGGTCCCTCAGTTGGAGAAATGTTGTAGTCAATAAAGACCTCCCCCTGATTGTCTCATTGGAAATGACTACCCAGAGGTTGGTCTGAGCCAAAGAGTGGTACTGGTGTCCAGTGAAAGACCTCATCCAAGGAACCTGGGGAGGGGGCGGGGGCGGGGGAGCTCAACCTGCAGTTACGGCAGATAAGAACCAAAAGAAAAAGAAGAAACAGTGTAAGAAAGGTGGACAACTGTCAGCCACAGTTCCAGTGGGTCAGGGAGATACTATCCAATGTAAGGGAGAACTCCAAAATCAGCAGTGGTGAAGTCCTCCCTAGCCCACAAAAAGACCTGACTGTGAGAAGTTGGCCTGATATATAGTGCTCACTATTCTAGTGATCACTTTGTATCATACCAAACAACCCTTATTGATGATTGGTTGTAAGTCAACCTTATTAGACCAGCTATCCTAGTAGCATGGACAAGAGCAGTCTTTAGGCTAAACTCTAGAGGGCGTGTTAAGACAGCTGTTTTACCATCACATATACCCCTTGAACACCAAGTGAAAGGACACCACACAAGTTGTTATAAAAATATAGGATATTTATAAATAACAAGTCTACCCTGAATTCTTTATGAGTCAGGGAGCTAAGCACAATACAAAACTCTTATGAAAATACTTCAAGTTGCACAATTTACACAAATGCCAGAGGGGCACGAAAAACCATATACACAAAAAGTGGAATGCGAAATACTAGCAGGTAAGTAACAAGATCCAGAGGCTTCAGGATCGCTAGGACTACACTACTGAACCTTAAGATTACGAGCAGGAGGCCTAGGGAGATCGGGTGCAGAGTGTGCACTCTCACGCGGGATGCGGGAAGAAGTCTATGGATGCAAGCGTTTCTAAAGTTACTGTTTCCGGACGAATCCGACTAGGTAGACTAAAAACGACAAAGGATCTGGACACTTGGATAGTGAACCTGTGCTGGAGTACCGAAATACTCAAGATACTCAAGCCCAGGGGCCGCGGCTGCATAGGGTTAAAAAGACGTCGGGAATCCTCGTTGAAGTCTATGGAGCCTGAAAGAAGAAGTTGCTGGCAGGCGACCAGTGAAGAAGTTCGGTGTGATCCAAGGCTGGATCAGTGAAGGAGACGACCTGAAAGCAGAGGGGACTCAGTTCTTAATCACTAGCCAGTGATTATGTGGGCACCAGGATGGCACCGGATGAAGTCACCTCGACCAGGTGAGTGGGCGACGCAGGACTCTGCAGTCACACGGGCTAGGAGGCGTTGTCGGCGTCCAGGCTGGAGGTGCGAGCTGTCCCACGAGGCTGTCGGCTGTCGGCGATGCTGGACTCAGGATTTGAGCAACAAACCTTGGCAAAGGCAAGCCCACGCGGTGGAGTCAAGATGGCGTCTGGAGTGGACCAGGAGGGTCCAGGGTACTTCTTGTTGGACAGGAAGCCAGGGCCAGTCTAGGGGACCTAGACCAGCGGTGAAAACGTCGTGGTACGTCGTCAAGAGGGTCACTAGCCAACGGGCAAGTGACCGGACAACGTGGCAAGCAGCAAAGAAGCAGAAGGGCCCCACGCAGATCTCGTAGATGCTGGGAGGCTGGACTTCGGTGCTGGAGCTGCTTAGGGTAAGGGCTTCTCAAACCCCAATGCACTTACTCGAGGGTCTCTCGGGGGTCGTGCTGGTGAAGCGTCGTGCAGGTCTTGAAGATGGCCGGTCCCACGGGTCTCGTCACACCCACGAATCTCAGCTGGGCTGGATGATGTAGGTAGAGGTCAGAGATGGCAGGGAATCCGGGTCTCGTCGAGCTGGGCAGTCTTGATCCGGAGGATGGACGTGCAGCAAACCGCAAGAGCTTCGATGGTGCCTGCTGGTGCAGGGTGGCTACTCCTTAGCCACAAGGGTGAGTCTTCAGAAAAGTCAAGAGTTCCTTTCGTGGAAAGTAGTTCAAGATTCAGAATGATCTAATTTGGGAAGGGGGCCTGCTCCTACCTTTATCCTAAGAAAAGGGGCTGGCACGCGACTAGGTCCTGCCCTATGGGTGGGATCAGGAGGGGGGTGGTTACACCCCTCTCCTTTGTCCGGTCTCTCCCCAGCTCAGGGGCTGGTGTGCCCCAGGAACTGGTTTGAGCCGGCATATGCACAGTGAGCACCGGGGTGCCACTTGCAGTCACCTTCCTTTCAGCCCTGCCTACCTGGGATACACAAAATCCTGTCTGGGATGGTGCTAGCACCGCCCCTGGAAGGAAACCCTTTGTCCAGGCCTCCGTTGCTGGAAGGACTCCCAGCAGCAGGAGGGCAGACTTGTGTCTCGGTGGCAGCATCCATTTTGTGGAGCTGAGGCTGTGTCTGACTTTAACCGGGGTTCACAGTTACATACATGTCGTGTCCCTCTAGAAGGGTGGAATGCTAACCCCGTCACCAGAATTGGCGAGGGGTTAGTATTCCAATTCGTATGACACCTTACTTGACATGTTTTGATAATGTTATACCAAAGTTATCATTTAACCGCGAGGATTATAATGCACTTAAGAGTATATGGTATAGCGTTATCATGGAACAGCTATTTGGACTTGGTTCCGCAAGCTGCAAACGGGCTCAGCTCATGCCAGAGCACCATCTCACATAATTCCAAGCACTCTGCCTTCAGGATTGATAAGGCCTGCCATAGGAGTGACTGATAGGAATATTTGTGTCCATTTTAGGGTTAGATATAGGAATACTATATCTAAAGCAAAGGGTGTTTACACCACCTTGCCCCAGCTGTCGTGCAGCCAGTTGTGTCTGTTTGGGTGGCCAGCCAAGGGTGGCATAATACATGCTTCAGCCCCTGGTAGGCCCTGGGTACACCTATGCCCTGGATACCTAAGGTATGCTGTACAGGGACTGATAAGGTGGCCCAGTACCAATTGGTAAAATGCACCTAAGGTACATGGTTGTAATTTAGAGAGAGAACAGCTAGGCTGTGGGTCTGATTAGCAGGCCCACAGCCAGGGAAAGTCGTAAACCAGTGAAGCAAAAAGCAAAAATCTGGGGTGGCCATGGGATTGCAGACCCCACTCTCCTACATAACCCCCCCCCAAAACTTAGGGACATTAAACTGACCAGGTGAGTCTTCTTGCTCTAAGTGGAAGTACCTGGAGAGACCATCTGCATTACCATGGTCAGTTCCTGGACGGTGCTCCACTGTAAAGTCCATCCCCTGTAGGGAAATGGACCACCTAAGAAGTTTGGGGTTTTCACCCTTCATTTGATTTAGCCATAAGAGGGGCTTATGGTCGGTGTGAACTTTGAAGTGAGTACCAAACAAGTAAGGCCTCAACTTCTTCAGGGCCCAAACCACAGCAAAGGCCTCCCTCTGAATAGCTGACCAACGTTTCTCTCTAGGGGTCAGCCTTCTACTTATAAAAGCAATGGGCTGGTCATGACCATCAATATTCAGCTGAGATAGAACAGCTCCCACGCCCAACTCAGAAGCATCTGTTTGGACAATGAAAGGTTTGGAGTAGTCTGGACTCTTGAGAATAGGTGCAGTGCACATGGCCTGCTTTAGGTCATCGAATGCCTTCTGACAGCTAACTGTCCACTGAACTTTCTTTGGCATTTTCTTACTTGTCAGGTCATTAAGTGGAGTCACAATGGTTCCATAATTTCTGACAAATTTCCTGTAATAACCAGACAGGCCCAAGAAAGCTCTGACCTGTGTCTGGGTGGTTGGAGGAGCCCAGTCCTTTATGGCCTTTATCTTGCTCTCCAGAGGTTGAACTTGGCCTCCACCTACAAGGTGGCCCAAGTACACAACTTGACTCTGCCCTATCTGGCACTTAGTAGCCTTGATAGTGAGGTCTGCCTTTTGCAGGGCTTCTAAAACTTTCCTCAGGTGGATCAGGTGATCCTCCCAGGTGGAGCTAAAGACAGCAATATCATCTAGATATGCTGCACAAAAGTCATCCAACCCAGTGAGAACTTGGTTCACCAACCTTTGAAAAGTGGCAGGGGCATTTTTCAAACCAAAAGGGCATCACCACAAATTGGTAATGACCTCCTGGGGTAGAAAATGCTGTCTTGGCCTTGGCATCCTCAGCTAACCTGATTTGCCAATAACCAGCTGTCAGGTCAAATGTACTCAAGAACTTGGCAGAAGCCAATCTGTCAATGAGTTCATCTGCTCTTGGTATTGGATGTGCATCTGTCTTAGTGACAGCATTGAGACCCCTGTAGTCTACGCAAAACCTCATCTCTCTCTTACCATCCTGGGTGTGAGGTTTAGGCACTAGAACTACAGGACTAGCCCAAGGGCTCTCTGAGGGTTCAATGACTCCAAATTCCAACATCTCTTGTACTTCAGTTTTTATGCAGTCCCTGACGTGGTCAGGTTGCCTGTAGATTTTACTCTTTATAGGCAGACTGTCTCCAGTGTCCACCTCATGTGTGCACCAGTTTGTCTGACTGGGGGTCAGAGAAAACATTTGTCTGAAGGATTGAAGGACCTGCCTACAATCCTGCTGCTGATGCTCAGAGAGGCTGTCAGAAAAGACTACACCATCCACTGACCCATCATCAGGGTTCTGAGTGAGCAGGTCTGGGAGAGGGTCACTCTCTTCCTCCTGTCCCTCATCTGTGGCCATGAGCAAGCCCATGTCCTCCCTGTCAACAAATGCTTTGAGCCTATTCACATGAAGTACTCTGTGAGGGCTCCTGGGAGTTCCCATGTCCACCAAATAGGTGACTTCTCCCTTTCGTTCAATGATGATGTGGGGTCCAGACCATTTGTCTTGGAGAGCTGCTGGGGCCACTGGCTCCAACACCCACACCTTCTGTCCTGCATGGTATACAGTTAGGGCAGTCTTTTGGTCATGCCAAGCTTTTTGAAGTTCCTGGCTGGCCTCAAGGTTTTTAGATGCCTTCTCCATGTACTCTGCCATCCTGGAGCGGAGACCAAGTACATAGTCCACTATGTCAAGTTTAGGCTTTTTGAGAGGTAACTCCCATCCTTCCTTCACAAGACATAGGGGTCCCCTTACAGGATGTCCAAACAAAAGCTCAAAAGGGCTGTAACCAACCCCCTTCTGTGGGACCTCTCTGTAAGCAAACAGAAGGCAGGGTAAAATGATGTCCCATCTTCGCCTAAGCTTTTCTGGTAACCCTTTTATCATCCCTTTGAGGGTCTTGTTGAATCTTTCAACAAGCCCATTGCATTGTGGGTGATAGGGTGTGGTGAATTTATAATTGACACCACATTCCTTCCACATAGCAGTCAAGTATCCTGACATGAAGTTTGCACCTCTGTCAGAGATCACCTCCTTAGGGAACCCCATTCTGGAGAAAACTCCAACCAGGGCCCTTGCCACAACAGGAGCTGTAGTGGTTCTAAGGGGAATAGCTTCTGGATACCTGGTGGCATGATCCACTACCACCAGTATAAATCTGTGCCCAGATGCTGTTGGGGGGTCCATCGGTCCAACAATGTCAATCCCCACTCTTTCAAAGGGAACCCCCACCACAGGTAGTGGTATAAGGGGGGCCTTTGTTGTGCCACCTGATTTGCCACTGGCTTGGCAGGTGATACATGAACGACAAAAGTTCTTGGTGTCCTCAGACATATGGGGCCAGTGAAAGTGTGGGGCAAGCCTGTCCCAAGTCTTATTCTGGCCTAAGTGACCTGCAAGGGGAATTTCATGGGCCAAGGTGAGAAGGAAACCTCTCAGAGACAAGGGGATGACCAGCCTCCTGGTAGCACCAGGCTTGGGGTCTCTTGCCTCAGAGTAAAGGAGTCCATCGTCCCAGTACACTTTATGGGCACCTGTGGCATTCTCTGCAGCCTCAGCAGCAGCCTGCTGTCTGAGGAGTTCAAGAGAGGAACAGTCTAACTGTGCCTGCCTCAAGTCTGCCCTGGAAGGGCCCCCTGTCCCAAGAAACTCAACCTGTTCAGGCTCAAGCTCTTCTAGGACAGTTCCTTCTGGGGTCTTGGGGTCAGTCTCCTGAGAGAGCTGATCCATCACCTGAGGCAGGGGGGAAGAGTCAATCTTACCCCTACTGCTCTTTCTCTTGGGTAGTGTCTGGTCCATTGTTCCAGGATCCAGCACTAGTTCAGCTGGGCATGTCTTGGCCTGTGACCTAGTCACAGCAAGGACATGTGCTGACAAACCTAACATTTCCACATGAGTCCTATACTCCACATCTGACCATAAGGAGGATTCCAAATCATTGCCCAAAAGACAGTCCACAGGGAGGTCTGAACTAACAACAACCCTTTTGAGGCCATTTACTCCTCCCCAGGAGAAGTTAACAAGTGCCATACTATGGGAGGTAGTGGCATTGCTAGCATTGGTCACCAGGTAGTCTGCTCCCAGTATTACCTGGTCAGGGTCCACAAAGTTAGGTGTCACCATGGTGACACTGGCACAAGTCTCCCTGTAGGCCTGAGCCATTTTGCCATTAATCAAAGGCGTCTGCCTGTACTTGCCCAGAGTACTGGGACTTATTGTAGGGGTCATATCCATGTCCCCAGTACAAACAAGAACAGCCTGAGTAGGTAGGTGTTCTGACTAAGTCAGAGCCCGCCTCAGTTCCCAGGGTTAACCCCACTATAGCCTTAGGAGGATTACTACCACTACTAACTGTACTAGGGGGTGCAGGTGCCTTAGGGGCAGTAGTGGTAGGAGTTGGGCCTTTCTTGGTGCACTCACTAAACCAGTGAGTATTACTTTTGCAGTATTGGCACCATGGTTTCTTCTGACCATTCTTCTTCTTTTGGGAATTCTGGGAATTCTGGGACCCACCCTGTTTAGATTGTTGGGGCCCTGTTGAAGACTTCTGGTCATTTTGCTTATTCTCATTACCCTTGGGATCTGCTTTCTTCTGGCCACCACCCTGGTTCTGGTTCTGCTGCTTGACCCTTGTCCTGACCCATCTGTCTGCCTTCTTTCCCAATTCTTGGGGAGAGGTCAGATCTGAGTCAATAAGGTGCTGATGCAACAACTGATTTTGACAATTACTTAAGATTTGTTCTCTCATAATTAGATTATACAATCCTGTGTAATCAGTAACTTTACTTCCCAGTAACCAGCCTTCAAAAGCCTTAGTGGCACAATCTACAAAGTCAGCCCAATCTTGAGACTGAATTTTCTGGGTGTCTCTGAACAGCAACCTGTACTGTTCAGTGGTTAAGCCAAACCCATCAATCAGTGTATTCTTCAAGACTTGGTAATTGTTACCATCCTCAGCTCTAGTAGTGAGGAGCTTATCTCTACCTTTACCTTCAAAGGAGAGCCACAAAATAGCTGCCCACTGACTCTGGGGGATGCACTGGACAGTGCAGGCCCTCTCCAAAGCAGTCATCCATTTGTGGATGTCATCCCCTTGTTTAAAGGGGGGCACTATTTTACTCAGGTGTCTAGTATCAAAACTCCTGTCTTTATCCTTAGGGATATTGCTGCCACCAGTGGGGACTACCCCACTTAACTGTTGCTCTCTAGCAAAGGCAAGCTTCTCCTTGGCAAGGGCAAGTTCTTCCCTCTGAATCCTCAGATTAGCCTGTTTCATCCTTGCTTCATGTTCTCTTTTCTGAGGGGAAGTCAGTCTCCTCTGGGGAGAGATCATTCTCCTCTGAGCAGAGGCATGAGAGTGCACAGATCTATTGGAGTCCCTAGAATGAGACCTATCTCTTCTAACTCCAAAGTTAGGCCTGCTTAGGGTCAGTACTGGGGGTCCCCCAGATCCTTCCCTATGTAGGTCTAAGTTGGCCCTCGTAAGTCTGACTAGCTCAGGACCATTGTCTGCCTCATCCACAGAGACTTCCTCTTCCTCCTCTTCCTCCTCCTCCTCTTCTACATCTTCTGTTTCAGGGAGGTTGGAGTCTGGGTCACCACGAGTACCTTCTAAGGGGGGCATGCTCCCATCTGTCTGAGAAGCTTTTCTAGCATCATATGTCTCTAAGAGACCTAACAGAAAAGGAGTGGTAGGGTTAGAACCCTGTTTTAGTTTCCTGGAGGTACACAATTGTCTCATCTCCTGGAAGCTAAGGCCTGCATATCTGGAAGTGACCTGTGGAGGGTCAACAGCCACAAGGGGAGTCTCTGAAGACTCTCCATGGGTATACATGCTTCTAGTGTGGTGTGAGTGATGCACCTACCTACACTATGGGTTTACCTACTGATCCCTTGCTAAGAGTTGTAGTCAGGGTGTGCTAAGCCCTGTTGCACTACAACAGCTGGTTCAGTAGAACTCAGAGTATTCTAAGTTAAGTTATATGTACCTGGGTACTTATGTGATCTTTCAATTGATATTCTTAGGATACGTGCGGGGTAAAACAACAGCAAGCTCAAATCCCAACCGCTGCACACCAATGTGAGAAGTTGGCCTGATATATAGTGCTCACTATTCTAGTGATCACTTTGTATCATACCAAACAACCCTTATTGATGATTGGTTGTAAGTCAACCTTATTAGACCAGCTATCCTAGTAGCATGGACAAGAGCAGTCTTTAGGCTAAACTCTAGAGGGCGTGTTAAGCCAGCTGTTTTACCATCACATATACCCCTTGAACACCAAGTGAAAGGACACTACACAAGTTGTTATAAAAATATAGGATATTTATTAATAACAAGTCTACCCTGAATTCTTTATGAGTCAGGGAGCTAAGCACAATACAAAACTCTTATGAAAATACTTCAAGTTGCACAATTTACACAAATGCCCGAGGGGCACGAAAAACCATATACACAAAAAGTGGAATGCGAAATACTAGCAGGTAAGTAACAAGATCCAGAGGCTTCAGGATCGCTAGGACTACACTACTGAACCTTAAGATTACGAGCAGGAGGCCTAGGGAGATCGGGTGCAGAGTGTGCACTCTCACGCGGGATGCGGGAAGAAGTCTATGGATGCTAGCGTTTCTAAAGTTACTGTTTCCGGACGAATCCGACTAGGTAGACTAAAAACGACAAAGGATCTGGACCCTTGGATAGTGAACCTGTGCTGGAGTACCGAAATACTCAAGTTACCTAGCCCAGGGGCCGCGGCTGCATAGGGTTCAAAAGACGTCGGGAATCCTCGTTGAAGTCTATGGAGCCTGAAAGAAGAAGTTGCTGGCAGACGACCAGTGAAGACGTTCGGTGTGATCCAAGGCTGGATCAGTGAAGGAGACGACCTGAAAGCAGAGGGGACTCAGTGCTTAATCACTAGCCAGTGATTATGTGGGCACCAGGATGGCACCGGATGAAGTCACCTCGACCAGGTGAGTGGGCGACGCTGGACTCTGCAGTCACACGGGCTAGGAGGCGTTGTCGGCGTCCAGGCTGGAGGTGCGAGCTGTCCCACGAGGCTGTCGGCTGTCGGCGATGCTGGACTCAGGATTTGAGCAACAAACCTTGGCAAAGGCAAGCCCACGCGGTGGAGTCAAGATGGCGTCTGGAGTGGACCAGGAGGGTCCAGGGTACTTCTTGTTGGACAGGAAGCCAGAGCCAGTCTAGGGGACCTAGACCAGCGGTGAAAACGTCGTGGTACGTCGTCAAGAGGGTCACTAGCCAACGGGCAAGTGACCGGACAACGTGGCAAGCAGCAAAGAAGCAGAAGGGCCCCACGCAGATCTCGTGGATGCTGGGAGGCTGGACTTCGGTGCTGGAGCTGCTTAGGGTTAGGGCTTCTCAAACCCCAATGCACTTACTCGAGGGTCTCTCGGGGGTCGTGCTGGTGAAGCGTCGTGCAGGTCTTGAAGATGGCCGGTCCCACGGGTCTCGTCCCACCCACGAATCTCAGCTGGGCTGGATGATGTAGGTAGAGGTCAGAGATGGCAGGGAATCTGGGTCTCGTCGAGCTGGGCAGTCTTGATCCGGAGGATGGACGTGCAGCAAACCGCAAGAGCTTCGATGGTGCCTGCTGGTGCAGGGTGGCTACTCCTTAGCCACAAGGGAGAGTCTTCAGAAAAGTCAAGAGTTCCTTTCGTGGAAAGTAGTTCAAGATTCAGAATGATCTAATTTGGGAAGGGGGCCTGCTCCTACCTTTATCCTAAGAAAAGGGGCTGGCACGCGACTAGGTCCTGCCCTATGGGTGGGACCAGGAGGGGGGTGGTTACACCCCTCTCCTTTGTCCGGTCTCTCCCCAGCTCAGGGGCTGGTGTGCCCCAGGAACTGGTTTGAGCCGGAATATGCACAGTGAGCACCGGGGTGCCACTTGCAGTCACCTTCCTTTCAGCCCTGCCTACCTGGGATACACAAAATCCTGTCTGGGATGGTGCTAGCACAGCCCCTGGCAGGAAACCCTTTGTCCAGGCCTCCGTTGCTGGAAGGACTCCCAGCAGCAGGAGGGCAGACTTGTGTCTCGGTGGCAGCATCCATTTTGTGGAGCTGAGGCTGTGTCTGACTTTAACCGGGGTTCACAGTTACATACATGTCGTGTCCCTCTAGAAGGGTGGAATGCTAACCCCGTCGCCAGAATTGGCGAGGGGTTAGTATTCCAATTCGTATGACACCTTACTCGACATGTTTTGATAATGTTATACCAAAGTTAGCATTTAACCTCGAGGATTATAATGCACTTAAGAGTATATGGTATAGCGTTATCATGGAACAGCTATTTGGACTTGGTTCCGCAAGCTGCAAACGGGCTCAGCTCATGCCAGAGCACCATCTCACATAATTCCAAGCACTCTGCCTTCAGGATTGATAAGGCCTGCCATAGGAGTGACTGATAGGAATATATGTGTCCATTGTAGGGTTAGATATAGGAATACTATATCTAAAGCAAAGGGTGTTTACACCACCTTGCCCCAGCTGTCGTGCAGCCAGTTGTGTCTGTTTGGGTGGCCAGCCAGGGGTGGCATAATACATGCTTCAGCCCCTGGTAGGCCCTGGGTACACCTATGCCCTGGATACCTAAGGTATGCTGTACAGGGACTGATAAGGTGGCCCAGTACCAATTGGTAAAATGCACCTAAGGTACATGGTTGTAATTTAGAGAGAGAACAGCTAGGCTGTGGGTCTGATTAGCAGGCCCACAGCCAGGGAAAGTCGTAAACCAGTGAAGCAAAAAGCAAAAATCTGGGGTGGCCATGGGATTGCAGACCCCACTCTCCTACACTGACTAGTCAGGCAACTGTCCAGCCTGAGTTGGTGGCTCCTCAGCTGAGAAAACAGAGGGTGGAAGAAGGGAGTTTACTACAAAGTGTAGTGGGCCCTACCCTAAAACAGCAGACAGGCCACCAGAACCCAAGGAAGCCAGTAAGTCAGCCACTTCACCTACCAGTGAAGAGCTAAAGGAGTGGTTCTGGGCACTGACAGCTGTCAGTAGCTTCTGCTGGGTGTTAGCCTTCATGGCAGCACTCTCATTGGCATGATGGCCTAACCCCCTGCCAAATAGCAAGTTAGGCCCCCTAACCCTGTTGGTCATGGTGGGGTTACTCAAGCTGTGGGTAACCTCTTTGGGTAAGCTGGGTTTTGCTCTAGCTAAGTTAGAATTTGCAGATGTAGGCACCTCTGAACCCAAACTAAAAAGATGGTGTAAAGACACTAAAGTGCTAGGAAAGGAGCATTGAAAATGCGGTCCTGAAATTGTTGACATAGGCCATTTCCCCAAAGGAATTGATCGGGACAGAAGGATGTAAGGCAGAGTAGGCCCTGCAACTTTCATTCCTCACATGAAAGACTAGGAACACTCTCCCAGGTTTGGCTGAGTCTCCTGGCATTTGGGCTGGGGGTGCAGGGCTTGTGTAGGAAGCTGGGTTTCTGTTGCAGTAACCCCCACACTTTTTGGCATACTACTGATGCACTTTGACTTGGTGTGCCCTGGGTCCCTAAAAACCAGGTTCCCAGGGCCTGTGTTCTTTCCCAAAACTGTACCTTGCACCCCCAATTGGCACCTCTCTGGACACATATCAGTCGCATGTAAAAGGTACCATGGGTACCAAGGCCATTGTGGCCAGGGAAGGACTCTAAGGGCTGCAGCACTTATTGTGCCACCCTTAGAGGCCCTGTACCTTTCCGCAGACACATTGCTAGTGCAGGCTGCGTGTTTTGGTGCAGAACAAAGTGAAGTGTTGACATGGCACACATCCCTGTGTGACATGCTTACAGCCCATTGTCCTGGCATAGGTCAGCCACCCCTCTATCTGGGTGCACTATACCAGTGGTGAGGGTAGAGGTGCATGAGCTGTGTACCCCTTCAGTGTCTAGACTAGGGGTGGGCGGAATTAGCAAAATTCACTTTTGCAAATTATCGCGAAAATGTCAAAAAAATCTCCGCATACACACGGAAATATCGCGAAGACGCAGAAGTTTTTTTCCCGCCTGTTCGCGATATTTTCTGCGTGATCGCTTTGAAAAATCTCTCGCCAACTTGCCCATGCGGTCGCCATCTTGTTTTCCCACCCGCTCGCGATGCTTATTTCCTGTTCGGGGTCTCGAATGACGTGTTCGCGTTCACAAACTCACGCGGGATAGCGCGATCGGCTACCAACAATCCAACATAGGAAAACTCGTCGGCGTACGCAGGGACACTAGCGCACACGCGAGAATGCATTTTTAAAGCACGAGGAAGAAAAGACTTCCGTTTCGCAGCAGATTACGAAAGTTTTGACATTTTCGAGCTGTCCGCGAGCGCAAAAATTTCAAATTATCACAATTTCCGCGAGCAGAACGAAATTTACCGCCCAGGCCTAGTCTAGACCAATGTGTAAACATTGTAAATGCAGTAATGCCATTAAGAGTAAATGGTGCCAGGAGTTTGTCATTATGAACTCCACAGCACCGTAATGTTTACTGAAAACTCAAACTTCTCAGCACATTAAACCCACACTGATGTCAGTGTGGGATTTAATGAAAAATGCACTCAGAGGGCATCTTAGAGATGCCCCCTGAAAAACGACCAGCCTCTGGTGGATTCCTTGAATGGTACACGCCAGCCTGCCATCACAAGACATGTTTCTGGACCCCTGGGGTGGGAGCCTTCATTCCCTGAACCCAGAAACAAAGCTTTTCGTAAGCGGAGATAGTCACACCTCCCCCAGGTCAGGAAGAGCCATCTGTGGCAGAGGAGCTTCAAAGGCCTTGCCGTTGTAATGCAACGCCCAGCCTCTCCTGCAATCAGGAGCAGCCCCCCTTCCTGTCTCCCATCCTTATCAGTGGAAAGACAGGCGGTAAAAATTAGAGCAGCCCAGAAGGTGTGCCCACCTCTGCCAACCTCAGCCCTCAGGTGGGGATGCGAGGTAAAGCTCACACTTCAGTGCCCACCATCTTGCAGATGGCAGGCACTCTCCTATCAGAATTAGGGATTGTGCCCACCCCCCACGTGGGGGAGCACACCATGGGTGTAGTCACCCTAAGATCAGTAGCCCATTGGCTACTGACCTTGAGACCCCTAAAACCCCTAAATACAGTATTTAGGGGGCAGCCCTGAACCAAGAAGACACTCTCCAATCAGGATTAGGGATTGTGCCCACTCTCCTACGTGGGGTGAGCACACCAAGGGTGTAGTTACCCTAATTGATCCCAATATAGCCGAGGAAGCTTGGTGTGCATATTTTGGTGATCTCTACTCTAACACCGTTTCCGCCCACAATCTGTTACCTATAACGTTTTCGAGACCGAGTCTAGAATGCCCCTCCCCTCCCTTTTCTATGTCGGAAGTGACCCTTGCAGTACAAGGGTTAAAAAGTAATAAGGCCCCTGGGCTGGACAAGATCCCTGGTGATCTTTTTAGAGATGAGCCGAAGATCTGGGTCCCCTACTTGACCGTCATATTTAATGCCATTCTTGACGGCCAAGAGCCTCCAAGCACATGGCTGGGGGCCGAAATTATTCCGATTTACAAAAAGGGTTCTCCGCTGGCCCCGTCAAATTATAGACCAATTAGTCTAATTGACGTTACCCAAAAAATCTATGCCAAACTGCTTTTGCAACGCTTGCAAGATTGGATTAGCGAGAATAACATCCTCTCCCACTTGCAAGCAGGGTTCCGTGCCAAAACCTCGACCATTGACCAACTATTACGGCTCCAGGTCCTTTACTGGAAGCATGTGGTGATGGAAGGGGGGAGCCTCTACCTGACATTTGTGGACCTAAAATCCGCATTTGACATGGTGGACAGAAACCAACTTTGGAGCATATTAACAACAATGGGGATACCACCCTACCTATGTCTCCAATTCAAAAGACTCCATGACGGAACCTATGCAAAAGTTCGCTATGGCAAAAACGGCCAGCTAACAAGAGATTTTCCTATTGAGAAGGGAGTTAGGCAGGGATGCGTACTGGCCCCTACGCTATTTTCCCTCTTTCTAAATGGCCTCGTTGATGACTTAACTAGTGTACAAAACAGTGATGCTCCTAACCTAGCTGGTGGTAAATTTCCTGCACTTATGTTTGCAGATGACACCCTGCTACTCTCAAAAACATCTATGGGGATGCAGCGGGTGTTAGATCAATTTACCAAATTCTGTAGGGACAGGAATCTGGTAATAAACATAGACAAAACTAAGTACATGGTGTTTAATGGCACTACAACTAATTGCCCTTGTCCAACTATGGATGGACGAGCCCTGGAAAGGGTAAATAATTTTACCTATCTAGGCCTGACCTTAAATGATAGAATGAGTTGGGAAACCCAAATGACTAAGGCTAATCTAACCCTTTCTCAGTCTATGGGGGGTATTCTTAAAGTACACAAATCTTGTGTTCACAAGCTAGTCAGTGTACCGCTGGAAATTTACAAGGTACAAACCAGATCTTCTACCCTATATGGGGCAGAACTCTGGGGCCATTGTCCAGCGAACGAGATTAGTATAACAGAGAACAAATTTGTTAGACAGCTGCTCTCCTTACCTACTAACACCCCCCTAGTCCCACTAAGGTTGGATACAAATTTGAGGCCAATTGCAGAAGTAATTGCCGCACGCCCGCTTCTTTATTGGCGTAGATTGTGGAGTGTCCCGGAGCTTGAGTGTTATAGAGAAGAACTAAAAATTGTTATGGCTCGCCCGGGTGTAGGGAGGATAAAGTGGCTATCTTTTATAAGGGGGCAGGCGTCCAAGATTGGCATGGAGAATCTCTGGTCTAATCCGGAGGACACATGCAAATCTATCTCAAAGAGAACCCTGGCTGAGTCTATAAAACACCATAACCTTGAAGAGGTCCTTCGATCAGCCAGGCCTTCTAGTCTCACTGACAGTTTTTTGGACTTTAAAAATGTTTATAGTTTTGAGAAAGAATTAGATGCCATAGAACCTGTCCTAGCAAAAAAATTGTTTCTACAATTCAGATATGGTACACTACCCCTTTATTCCTATTCTGATAAATGGAAATCGGGTTTAGCTCGTCCTTGTCCAGGTTGTAATGATCCGAATGAATCTTTAATCCATGTAATCTTGTTTTGTCCTGCTTATTCTGCCAGCAGGAAAAAATGGATTATACAGTTATGTGTCAATCTAGGACTGAGGAACTACATAGACTATTTTAGAATTTTAAAAACTGATACTAATGCATTGATAGTTACTGCTATTGCTAAATTCTTGTTTTCGATGTGGTTAACTAGACGAAGACTGATCCGTTTGTAGTAACCCGCTTATTGTGGGTAGACGGCTCTGTCTCAGTAATAACTAGTTTTTTATTCTGTCTTAAAGGAATTTTTTAGCTTCTGTATCTTATTGTTATGTTTTTATTGTCATATTATAAACCGCACATCAACTGATTATTGCAAATATGCAAAATGAGATCTAACTATGCATTGGATGAGTTGTAAATGTATTTTTTTCTCTAACTGTAATGTACTTTTATGGTTCATTAACAAACCGAAATAAAGTTAAAATGATGATGAGTTACCCTAATGTCAGTATCCCACTGGCTACTGACCTCAAGACCCCTAAAATGCCCCCTAAATACAGTATTTAGGTGGCAGCCCTGAACAAAGACAGATTCTTGCAACCCACAAAGAAGAAGGACCAAAGAAGATGCCCAGCAGAAGAGACTGCAGAGAAGAACTGACTTGGCCCCAACCCTACCAGCTCATCTACAGTTTCCAGAGATTCTGCGCCAAAAGTCTCCTTGTTCTGCAGCCAGCGACCTCCAGAACCCTGGGAGGACCGACTGCCTTCAACAAAGACCGGATCTCCTGTGAACAGCAGCTCTGTTCAAAAACAACTGCCAGACTCTGAGCCTGCTGAGGACAAAGAAGCCCGACACCTGCATCCACCACAGCACCCCAATGGCATAACACAGGCCCCACTGCCCCCACTGGGTAGTGAGGTGGCTAGCTCCAGGGGGACCCCTCAGCACAGTACTCTGGCCAGACAGCTCATGTTTGAGTCCTGAGGTCTCCCTCCACCTGCCTTGTAGGGGGGCCCATCAAGTTTTGTTGTGCGAGTGCTGCACCTGTCACCTATGGCCTGAGTTCGAGTGGCCCACCTGTCCCAGTGAGGTCTTCCAGCACTCCAGAGAACAAGTCCACCATGGGTTGACCCCTCCTGGACTCCGCGACGTCACCTCAGCCTCTGCACCAAGACCCCTCCAAATGCGAGTGGTCCGGTAAGGTAAAATCTGACCTCAAAAGACACCCCTGCATCCAGCCGCCCTGTTCCCTGGAGATGAGAAGGCGCGCCTTCTCCCCGAGCCCCTCAACTTACCTGCCAAGCTGTTGGTTTCTCCCGGAAGTCTTTCTGGACCGAGCCTGCAGCAAAAATCCAACAAGCATTTACTTTTTTTTTTTTTTTTTTTTTTCCAACAAGCATTTACAATGCAATGGTTTTGGCTTTGTTAAAGTTAGAGCTATTGGCATTGCTCTTGACATTATTTTTATTAATGCTTTTTTAACATAAATAAATGGCAGTCATTTACAATGCCACTAGCTTTATCTCCCGCAAATGACACACACAGAGCCCCCCCACACACACACACACCCACACAGAGCCCCCCACACACACAGCCACACAGAGCCCCCCCCACACACAGCCACACAAAGCCCCCCACACACACACAGCCATACAAAGCTTCCTACACACACAGCCACACAAAGCTTCCCACACACACAGCCACACGGAGCCCTCCACACACACCCACACAGCACAAGCAGGCAACAGGGGCACACGGAGGCACAAGTAGGCAACAGGGGCACACGGAGGCACAAGCAGGCAACAGGGGCACACAGAGGCACAAGCAGGCAACAGGGGCACACAGAGGCACAAGCAGGCAACAGGGGCACACAGAGGCACAAGCACGCAACAGGGGTACACAGAGGCGCAACAGGGGCACACGGAGGCACAAGCAGAGTCCATAAAAAAAACGGCTTTTATTTTGAATGTGGTACTAGGCCTTATGGGTGTGCACTAATTTCGCTTCCAGCACTGACATTCATTACCTCTTTCACCAGTTGTTACTCAGTCTATACGCCAAAATATTGTTGATTCTGTCTTATTAGCTCAAACCTGGAAATTCTCCATGCGGTCTTCCTAATTCTTTACCAATGGGTGTTTACATTTTGTCTTCGCCTATTGCTTAACCACTGGAAATACACCAACCCTTCACCGTGCCCCTCCCCCCCCCCCCCCACGACACCTGTAACTGCACAGTAGGGAAGCTTATATTTAGCCAAAAATCAAAACGCAGGGTAACTTCAGGATGGAAAGTCCAAAAACTGGAAAATACAGCTGCAAAAAAAAAAAAAAACAGCTGGTCACTTTTGTACTTACGCACAAGATAGCTTGTAATGCTAAAAAAAGAAATGTTCATTATGCCAAGTGCAAAAGTTACCAAAACAGAAACCAACCAGCTTTCTTCTGTGACTCACAGGAGAAGAAAAGAAACAATCTGTCACTCTTACAATCGACATAATATGACTTAAATTGCAGTGACTGCAGTTTTGCTGCACTGTTTCTTTTTGCCAACTTGACTGAAACCCTTCCAATCAACCTTTGAAGGATGAAGGGGTGAGGGGGCCTGCCTGGATCAGAACATGTATCCAGCAGGTCAATCACAATTATTAGCTTGGAGCACTTAACTCATGGCCATAGCTCAAAGCAGCTGAAATATCCATGTTAAAAACCAGGGACAAATTAAAACTTAGGAAAGAATAGTATCGAAAATTACAGATTCCACCACAATTTTTTATGGGGCGTCACACTGTCTCGATCGGGATTTGAATCACCCAGCCGAAGATTTGGGGTGGGTTACAGTGTCACACTCTAAATCGGTTTAAGGCGTGGGAACCCACCCCATATATTTGCAAGTAGTTCACTCATTCCCATGGATGAAAAGGGGTTCTTTTATAACATCCCTCAGCCGTTGAGTGATTTACACAGCCGAGAGCGTTGCTGATCGTCCGCACGCCCCCTTACCCTAACTCCGAAAGCCCTGATCGTTGCTAGCCCAAAGCTCCCTCGAGAGGACCCGTGCCTCCCATCTTGACCCTTCTATCCACCGTAGCCTTTCCCCCCTCCAGATTCACCACAAATATTTACTGCGAAGATAAGCGCAATAAATAAGCCAATGCCTCCTATTTTTTTTTTAAACGGACGTAAAGTTGTGTTCTTCAAAACTTGCAGTTCAAATAAATAAGTCTCTAAATCAATGTTATGATGCTGTATGCGCGTTACTACGCGCGGGGGGCGTGGCCATTAATCATCTATACAGAAATCGAGCATCTTGCAGTTACGGCCAGTATATGACGTTGCAGCTCAGTGGCGAGTCTGCCTGAAGTTTAACTCAAGCTCACTTATTTGGGGCCCTTTGGGAGAGGGGTGGTCATCACGTGCCAGTGCGCATGGGCCACTGGCCGCCAATAAACAAACAGTGCTGTGCATTGTGAAGGGGATGCAGCAGCAGTACGGAGTGCAGCGGCCCCAGACAGCTGCCCGCTGCAGTCCGAGGCTCGCACACTCCCCCGGGCTCGGATCTGGAAGGATGGGACGGGAGCACGGCCTCCAACTTTACACTCTGCGCTTCTGAAAACAATAGCGGAGCCTGCGAGTTCCCTCCAGCTCCCCTAGTCCCACCTACCACTTCCTGTCAGTGCCGTGGGGAGGGGGCAGACAGGCCTCGCCATCAATAAAAGTAATACCCGAGGGTTTGGGAAATGTACATCGAGGCGGGGAGGGGGGTGCGAATGCAAGGCGTCGCTGCATACCCCTCCCCCTAGGGAAGACCACGAAGCACCCGGCCCTGCCATATAGGCGCATGATATGGAGGGGGGGGTGAGGGCAAATCACCGCCAAGCGCTGCCAGTCTGTGTCCCCTTCAGGTAGCTGTTGCTCCGGAATGAAAGACCCCGGTCCTGAATAGCACCATAGATAATGAGCCGCAAGGTCATGCCTCGGAGCCGCATGTGTTATAAACTGTGTAGGGTACAACCGACAATACGCAAACTGTGCCTGTGCGCAGTGATAGTATACATCCTGAAGTCCTTTTACTTAATGTTATAAATACTGTAGGGGACATCCGCATTATATTTAGTGTGCGAGTTAAGCTTTGAATGGCATTTATATGAACTATGGTGTGCGGAGCTAGCGAAAACTGGGGCATTTCAGAGGCATTCGTTTTTATTATGTAAACTTTAACTGTTTAAAATAAATTTCCGAGGTTTTCTTTAAACAGACATTAAGGTAACCTAAACTGCAAGCTCTTTCAAGGCTCAAGCTGGCTGCCTCACCCGTCCGCCGGCGTGAACAATGCCGAGCACACAAGCACTCATGCTCTCAGATGCGCGCCGATGCAGCTCTCGCTGAAGCCCCGCACCCGAGCCGACCACCCAGGGCCATCCCCGCTAACCCAGCCGTATGTGCCATCCACTCCTTACCCCACCGAAAATAGCAAATACCTGCCTGTTGAAAATGGCTTAGCGCACATGGGGCCACAGACCCGAGAAATACCGACTCGTCCCGCAGCCAGAAGCATCCCGACGCCATGACTCATCCACTACACTACAAACAAAGAGGCGGCATGGACACTCGCATCATCCGAACCGCCGGAAGAACAACACTGCCCGCCACGCTTCTCCCTCGGCCCCCCGGGCCACACAAACAGCAGCTCTGCATCGAGGACAACAAACGCCCCCCCGCCAGCGGGTCCCGAATACCAGCACTCACCGCACACTCATCGAAGCAGACCCGACGCAAGACCAGCGAGGCAGAGACCGGAACAGCGCAGAGTAGTCAAGATGAAACGCGGCGGAAAAGAGAGGAAACACTAGAGAGAACAGAGGGAGAGCAAAGGAAAAAAATAAATACATTACAATCTAAACAATATAGGCTGAACACAGTTATTTCTTAATTACAAAACACACCATCGCTTACCTGCAAGTCGATTCGGGGGCGTTCCCGGCTTTCGGCTGACGTCGCGTGACGTCGGCAAAAGCCAAAGAATCTCGGGAACCCCTCCGAATCTGGTCCGGCATTGACGGACAGGCCCCTCGTCCAATGGCTAGGCTCCATTTATGGAGCCAGCCAATGAATGACGAGGGCCGACCCAAAGCCACACTACAGAACTCATCAGGATTTCGCCTGCGCGAAAAAGATGCGCAGAGCGCATCTTTTCGCCAGGCAAAACCTAAAAACGGCAACTCCTGTTGAAAACAACAGGGCACCCGACACCAAAACAGCACCCTGCACCCGGCCGCCCCGTGCCACTGTGGGTGCACTTTGTGTGCTAACTCGGATCCCCCTTTGCCCTGAGCCTAACACCAGGACCTTTGCTCCCACAACCTTGTGGCCTGCTCATGAGCAACCACCAACGGGAGGCCCCCTGTCCCCCATTGGGTAACATTGGGCCTCAACACTCTGTACCCGGTCGCCCTAGTGCCACTGAGGGTGCTTGAAGAGTGCATCTTTGACTCTGAGGGAACCATGGTGCTAACCCCCGAATAACAACTCCCATAAATAAGTACTTACCTGCAAACCGTTAACTTCATTATCTTTCATAGGATTGCATTGACTGCTTTTCCTTTAAAATTCTTCTACGTGTGCAGTTGGCTTGTATGAAACATTGACAACACTGCAAATGTACTAAAAGTGAATTACTTACCTTTTGTCTAGGAAATGTCTTAGTGTGATATTAAGACATATCCCTCTGATTAGCAAAAGTAATCTAAAAAGTATCGTACAAAGTAATCTGTGAAGTAACTGAAAAGTAATTTCAAAACATTGGCTTACCTGTAATTCAATCAACTGCATTTGAACCTGCATTCAATTGTAAAACATGGCATAAGATTTTGCAAAGTATTATTTCACTTACCTACACCAGGCTTGGCTTTGTTCTAGAAATAAAATAATATTTAATAATAATAATATTTTTATAAAAACAAATCGGTCTGAGTTCAGTCTTTGAGAGTGTGACATAATTTGCTGCCTGAGTATGTACAACAAATGCTTAACACTACCCTCTGATAAAGCCTTACTGCTCACCCACACTGCCACAAATTAAGAGTAAGGTGCTATCTACTTTTACCTCTGCCTACCTTTGGTGTTCCACTGGAGTCAGTGCACACTATACCTCATTTTGGTATAGTATATACATATATACAGAGCCAGCTTACTACAGGGCTCAAGGGACCGATGTGCACCCACCCACCAAAGATTAAGCCCATTGCTATTGCCAACTACACTTCTAAAGTTTCTCTAGCCAAACATGACCCACAACTTTTGCAAACATACTCCAGTTCATGCTGGAGTGAGTCCAGCACTAGACATGGCCAATCACTGGTACTGCAAAACACTCCCATAAAAAATATTGGAGGATGATTCCTACAGGAAATAATGTTAAAGTAAATTACATTATTTAGAATAGTTACAAATATAAATTAATTACATATAATGTTAAAAAATATATAAACATAAAACTTTTTTATTTTAACATATTTTAATGACTATTTTTAATCTAAAATTAATCTAACTGTTCATTAAAATATTGTTAAATTGCTTTAATTCTATGCATCACTTTAAATCATTATTAATATATAATAATTTTTTTTTTATTTTAGATGGGAATTTGTTTTTATAATTTAAACTTCAATAAATATGTGTAGGGGGTGTGGCCAACTGCACAGGGAAATGGCCGCACAGTAGCTTTGCTCCGTCGCTCCACTCCCGATAAATCCGACAAACTACGACTTGCCCTGGCCACAATTGCCTGCTGAGGACCTTGTTTGACCGTGGTGCCGTCCTTCTTTACTGAACAGAAAATCTGCCTGATTGGTGGTGCCTGGGTGGCCGTAGGGGAGCGGAGCTGGTCTGCGGGGCCCAGAGACACAGGGCGCGCCGAGTTCCACTTCGGCTGTGCGCGCCTAATTGAAGCCACACAAAAGGGGATGATGGACGGAGCGCTTGAACAAATCAAACACTCACCCCCAGTCAACTGATCTGGGTTTAATCCATCACCATTCTTTAAATGCCACAGCAGCGGCGAAGATCCAGGGCCCTAATGGACGCCTTTGGGGCCGGACGGCATTCGTTGTTGCCAGCGATTTCCCTGGTGAGCGTGTTGCCCCCGTCTGCCCTGAGAAATCCAGCTTCATCGTCAATGTGCTCCACGGGCCGTAGGTGGCCCTTACACACCAGCATACCCTGAGGCGCGGGCTTGTGTCTCCTGTGCAGCTGCGAAGACGTGTGGTACGCCCTCCTGCCCTGCGTGCCGGCTCAGAACCGTCTCTGCATCGGGGCGCATCAGAAGAGCCGGACAAACCACTCTGCGGCGACAGGCCCTCCTCCTCCGGCCCCCTTGGGCCCTGCTGGTGAGGCGCTGTGCACCACGGCTGCGGTGGACTGGAGAGCGCCCTCTTGACTAGTGCCAGGGCCGTCGATCCAACTGGGCCCTGCTTACAGACTTTGAGGCATCACTTCGGGCCCCTGGAGTCGGGAAGCAGCGTTACAGCGGCGTGGAGCAGGCCACGACCTACACCACATTGAGCATCCAGGGTCTGACGACGCCTAAGGGGCCAGCGCCACCAGGCACAGCAGACTGCGGGAGCAATGACCGTGGCAGGCCTTGATTGACCTCATGGAGCTGGCTGTTTGGGCTACGGACGCACCGCCTCATTGCGAACGGAGGGGAATGGGACTTCATTAATCCTGTACTGAGGCCGCCACTCATTGGGCAGTTCAGGGTGGACACAACGTCAAGTGATTGACAGACTGGCGAGGCCCCTCGCGAGGTAGTCGTACTCTCTTACCCTCCCTCCCTTGCCGGTGTGAGTATCCCTTGGAACTGCGGCACCCTTTGGTTTGGGACTGACTGGTGGAAACCGACAGGCCGTTGTGGGCTGGTCTCACAAGCAGGTGAAAATACGAGTGGCAGATGGGCCAGGAAGAGAAGCAACCTGGCCCGAATCTAGCGATAAGCAACCAGACCCCACGTTGCAGGACATCCTTGCCGCGATAACGTCGTTGCGTACCTCCCTGGAAAGCTGTATAGACACCATCGCATCGGAGGTCTCATTGATTAGAGCGGATATGAAGCAAATGGTGGAACAAGTATGCGAAGAGAAAGTAGGACATAGGGCCTGTCAACAGACATTGACCTTCTCAAGCGCCAAGTGGCCGACCTCCAGACTACCCAGGAAGCCATGGCACTGCAACTCGATGACTATGAAGGCTGCATGCGGCCCAATAACATCCGTATTTTGGGGGTGCAAGAACGGGCCGAAGGGCCTGCAGCGGATCACTTTGTCGCGGACCTAATCCTCAAACGTCGGCCTCCGAAGGTCCTATCCCAACATTTTGCCATTGAACGCGCACACCAAGTGCCGGGGGGAAGAGCCAGGCCTGGCAGGCTGCCTCGACCGCTTTTGGCGAGAGTCTTCAATTTTCGCGACAGAGATGTTATCCTGCAAACAGCAAGAACGGCCCCACTGCTGTCCATAGACAATAGCAGGGTCACCCTTTTTCCAGACTTTACTCTACGGGTCCAGAAACAACATCACAGCTTCCTGGACGTGAAGTGTGCGCAGCGAGACCAAAGAATTAAATACGCCATGCTCTTCCCAGCCAAGCTGTGGTTGGAATCGGAGGGGAAAGTGTGGTTCTTTGCTAGGCCTGAGGATGCTTGGGACTGGCTTTAGGGTTGGACAACAGTTGATAAACAGCATCGTTAGCCAGCTGGTGAAAGATGCAGTGGCGACAGGTCGAGGCCGTTGACTGGGTCCCCACCGGGTGGTAACTCAGCAACGCAGAGCCCAACAGGGTAAGGTTGGGAGGCTTGGCATGGGCGTGGCTGGTCTTTGGTAAATGGGACTCGCAAAGTTGAGTCTCGACGGACACACTGCGCCTTGTTGGCAATCCACCGCATATTATATCTCCAGTGCTCTACAAGGTTTTATATAGTTCAATTTTGCATTTATGCCAACCTTTGATGGGGTGATGCCGTTACTCTTGTTATCTGGCAAACAACCTTTTATTGGTCCCACTGATGAGATCAGTGGTTTGAAAGTGTAATAAACTGTTCCTTAGTCAAATTGACTTCTTCAGCAAAGACCTGATAGGTGCAGATTGTTCTGGCGTCGGCCAACCTTCACTTGACCTCTAACACAATGCAGATTCTAAATGTCCAGCTTTATGCTGCTGTTTGTTCCAGTGGTGCTGAAATAGTTGTCTTTTGTATTGCTTTTTGACTAAAGTTCACCATTTCCAATTCGCACACTCGGGGTCGAATGCTGGGGATGCAAGTACTCTGATGAGTTGTTGCTTCAGGGAGTGGGGTTGGACCACGTTCCCAATACTGTTGAGTCGTGTGAGACAGGCACTCTGCAAGTTTGGGGTGGTCGGTGGTTTTGTACCTGTTGTGCAGGGAGGCAGGGTGGTGGGTGGGTGTTGGGTGACTAGGAGGGTTTGTTTCAGCTGCTTTGAATTTTATTTTTCATGATAATTTGGTTAGTTTGTCTTTTTATTGTTGGGTCCTGTTATTTTCTGCAGCAATTTTCCTTCTCTACTGGATCATATGTCCACAGTCATGTTCCTACCGTTTTTTTAATGTTTGTTTTCTCTCTCATTGATGGGTCAAGTCGTTTTGTGCAGCACTTCTCCTCCTCTATGGCACTGTATGTCCACATTCAGGTTTCTATCCATCACCATGGGGAGCACAGGAAGTAGGTAGGGATTTGTCCATTAGTCTACTTACAGATTCTATGAACATACGGCCTGATTTACTGACGCACCACATGCCTGCCTACATCCACTACCCTTACGATCCAGCCATTGGCATGCCCTCTGTTTCACGGCTCTACATTGCATACACACATGGGACCTCATTTAGCTCTTAGCCTCTTTACATGGAAAGTTATTGGCTTGGAAGATAAAATCAAGCGGGGTATAGTTCTCCAGTACCTGAAGCGCCAGGCGCCAGACATTGTCTTTCTCCATGAGACACATTTAATTGGCAACTTGTGCGGGCATTGAATAGATGGGCATATTGTTTGTTCGCTCACTCAGGGTTTACTTTGGGTTCCTGTAGTGCCGGCGTGCTCCTACGCAGAGGATGGTCCGTATATGATACACAGGGCTTGGTCTAATGAAAAGGGTAGGTATGTAGCGCTCTCTGGCACCTGGGAGGGACAGACTCTCAATGTTGTATACACGTATATCCCCCCTGGGCTGCAGCGTCCTACACTGCGAGACCTCGGAGCGCTCCTGATTGACTTGCCCTTGGGGTTATTGGTGCTGGGGGGGACTTTAATCTGGCGGTAGATGGTGCCAAGGATCGCCTCCCAACTCGTAGGGACCCCCCTGGGGGGATCTCAATTGGCTGAGTTCAATCAATCAATCAATCAGTGACACTTGTAGAGCGCGCTACATACCCGTAGGGTCTCAAGGCGCTGGGGGGGGGGGGGGGGGGGGGTGCCGCTACTGCTCGAACAGCCAGGTCTTCAGCTTCTTCCTGAAGGAGAGGTGGTCTTGGGTCAGGCGCAGGTCGGGAGGGAGGGAGTTCCAGGTCTTGGCGGCCAGGTAGGAGAAGGACCTTCCTCCTGTAGTCGCTCTTCGGATGCGGGGGACGGCGGCGAGGGCGTGGTTGGCTGATCGGAGGTGGCGTTTGGGAGCGTAGAAGTTGACTCGGCTGTTGAGGTAACTCGGGCCTCGGTCGTGTAGGGCTTTGTGTGCGTGGGTGAGGAGGCGGAAGGTGATTCTTTTGTTGACGGGGAGCCAGTGAAGGTCTCTCAGATGTCCGGAGATGTGGCTGGTTCGTGGGATGTCGAGGATGAGTCTGGCTGAGGCGTTCTGGATCCGCTGGAGTCTCTTCTGGAGCTTGGCGGTGGTACCGGCGTATAGGGCGTTGCCGTAGTCCAGACGGCTGGTGACGAGGGCCTGGGTGACGGTCTTCCTGGTCTCGGTGGGGATCCACCAGAAGATCTTCCGTAGCATGCGTAGGATGTTGAAGCACGCCGAGGAGACGTTGTTAACTTGCCTGGTCATGGAGAGGGAGGAGTCCAGGATGAAGCCCAGGTTGCGTGCATGGTCTGTCGGTTTGGGTGCGGTGCCCAGGGCGGGAGGCCACCAGGAGTCGTCCCAGGCGGAGGGTGAGGAGCCCAGGATGAGGATCTCCGTCTTGTCCGAGTTCAGTTTCAGGCGGCTGATCGTCATCCACTCGGCTACCTCTTTCATCCCTTCGTGCAGGTTGGCTCTGGCGGCGGCGGGGTCGTTGGTCAGGGAGAGGATCAGCTGGGTGTCGTCGGCGTAGGAGATTATGCTGAGGTTGTGTTTGCGTACGATGGCCGCGAGGGGGCTCATGTAGACGTTGAAGAGGGTGGGGCTCAGAGATGATCCTTGGGGGACGCCGCAGATGACTTCGGAGGCCTCTGACTTGTACGGTGGTAGGCGGACTCTCTGTGTTCTTCCGTCGAGGAAGGAGATGATCCATTCCAGAGCCTTCTCCTGAATTCCGACGTTGCTGAGGCGCTGCACTAGGGTGCGGTGGCAGACAGTGTCGAATGCCGCGGAGAGGTCCAGGAGGATGAGGGCCGCTGTTTCTCCATTGTCCAACAGTCCATCCGCTATGAGCCTTGTGGATATCTGGAAACAGCTTAACCCTATCACCGTGCAATTTAAATTTCACTCCGGAGCTCACAATAGTCAATCTCGCATTGACCACGTGTTTACTCACGCTCAGGATATACAGGTTTTCACTGAGTCCAGGTGCCTTGCGCGTGGAGTCTCTGATCACTCCCCCGTCCTCGCAACGCTCACACTCGGACTACCCAAGCGCCGCGCCGCCTCACTATAAATCCCTGGGCAATCAAGGTACCCCACATCAATGACAAGCTACACAAAGAAGCTGACTGTTATTTTAAGGAAAATTTGGGGTCGGTCACCTCAGCCCATGTGTTGTGGGGGCGTTCGGTGCCGTTATGAAAGGCAGAGCCTTATTGCTGATGGTTGGACATAAAAAGGAACTCACCAAACATATAACGTAACTTGAGAAGGATATCCTGACCAGGGAAAAAGCCCTGGCATGTACCCCTGATCCAGAGGCGCAGCACTCACTAGCGATGGTGCGTCTTGACTATCAACAGGTTCTGACAGAAGCGGCCATAGCAAGGTATAACACCACTCGTCATAAGATTTATGAGCATGGTGAATGGACGGGTAAATTACTGATCCCCAGAAGATCGCCAAAACGTTTGCTACCTACTTCTCGTTGGTATATACATCCTCTGAGACGTCTCAGTCATCCATGGCTGCGAACCTTCTTTTGACTTTTAAAGTCACCTGTCTGTCCATGCAAGACAGAGACTCCCTAGAGGGCAACATTACGGAGGCCAAAATTCAGAAAGCAATTTAAGATGTTCGTTCAGCTAAAGCCATGGGACCAAATGGGCTCCCAATCGAATTCTTCAAGCCAATGGCTTCCAAACTCTCTCCCAACTTACTGCAATTGTATACTGAAAGCTTTGATGTTAGGACGGCCTCCATTGTGGTCATCCACAAACAGGGCAAACCATCAGCTGATTGTAGAGCCTATCATGCCATATCACTCCTTAAGGTTGAGGCAAAAATACTAGCAAAATTGTTGGCCAAAAGACTCATCCCCTATATTACCGAGCTAGTACACCCAGATAAATCCGTGTTTATACCAGGGAGGAACACAGCCTTGAACTTAAGGTGATTGCATGGGGGTCCTGGGCAGACGTGACATGATCAGGGAGGACGCAGCTCTGCTATCGTTGGACGCATCTATGGCGTTTGATACCATCGAGTGGGACTTTCTATTCACAGTGCTGACAAGGATGGGATTTGGACCTAACTTTATAAAGTGGATCCAACTGCTCTATGCCCAACCGACCGCGCATGTGACAGTTAACAATCACGTCTCTAGGCAATTCCCATTGGGGAGGGGCACTAGACAGGGGTGCCCTCTGTCGCCCCTGCTCTTTGCCCTAGTACTGGAGCCATTGGCTGTTTGGGTCAGGGGAGACCCGGAGATCAGGGGTCTGAAGTGGACAGAGGACCACAAAGGCCATATCTCGTTAAATGCGGAGGACATACTCATATATTTGGCCTCACCCTCACAGTCCCTCCGCCGGATCCTCCATGTATTTCATTTCTTCTGCGCCCACACAGGGTATGCTATCAATTGGGCTAAGTCCCAACTCTACGTGCTGTGGGGTACACCGCCACACAAACCTAGGGGCAATGACAAACCAGTGGTATCACAGGGCTTCAAGTACCTCGGCATATATATTACACCAGACCTGACCTTATTCTATGAGTCAAACTTGCCAGTACCCCTGACCGAACTTCGATCCGACGCTAAACATTGGCGGTCCCTCCCCCTTACTATCCTGAGACGGGCGGCACTTTTCAAGATGTTAGCACTGCCACGCTTCCTTTATGCATTGCTAAATGCCCGTGCTGCGATTCCTGACACTTATTTCTCCAGCATGAAAGAGTGGTGCGAAGGCTGCTGTGGGATGGTCGGGCCCACGTATAGCCATGAAAAAACTGACGATGGGATGGTATGATGGGGTATTGCACTACCCGACATGCAGCTTTATTATCAAGCATCCCAACTGGTTGCAATCCACAAATGGGTACACGGGGAATACGATGACCCAAATTTCCGTACAGATCAATGGCTCCTGGGACGGGGGGATATAATAGGGCACTCTACACAACCCCCCGCAAGCCTAACCTCACGGTGCCCACTACACACACAGTGGAGGTCTGGCATGGAGTGAATAGGAGATGGGGCTGGCATAACAAACTTACAAAAGCCACACCACCTTGGGAACCAGACCTGCTGGGTCTGCTCAGCAAATGCCCTGGGTTTGACAGGCAACTTGACATTGGGGGACATGTGGGTGGGGGGAAAATTGGCCACCTTTGCAGCCCTGCAGGCAAAATACCCACTAGCGCAAACCAAGACCTTCAGTTGTTTACAAATTAGCCACGCAGTCACAGCCGCCTTACCTAAGGATGCCCCTCTACCCGAGGCCTCTCCGCTGGAGGACAGATTGATACTTGACCCTATGCCTAAAAAAGCCATATCCCTTACATATTAGAAGCTGTTAAATAATCGCCCGACCCCGTGCTGCGCCTGCGAGCAACACTGGGAGGCAGACCTAGGGGATTTAGATGAGGAGAATTGGCACGATGCTTTGGCTTCTCCCAGAGAAGTAACTATCCCAATGAGATTGCTCCTGGTCCAATTGAAGATCCTCCATCATGTATACTTGGACGCAGGGATCTTGGTCAAAATGGGTAGGGGGACTGACCCCCTGTGCCTACGGCAATGCCACAAACCTAGAACCTTTTTTCCTATCCTATGGAACTGCTCAATAGTGCAACAATATTGGAGTAGGGTTACAAAGCAGATGGAGAGAGCGGGTGGCAAGACTCTGAAGGCCTCCCCCAACTATGTCTCCTAAATATATGGGATGCCACTGATTTAACACAGAGAAAACGTGAGCTTCACTGGGGTGGGCCATCGCAAAATATAATATTGCGTGAAAATGGGGGTTGGGGGCGGCCCTGAGCCTACGCGACTGGGCGGTGACATGGATAGGGCAATGATCGCCGAGAAGGATGTATTCAAACATAGGGGTTGCCTCAAGAAATGGGACCACAAATGGGGCAAGTGGAAAAAATAGAGGCAATATCTGCTTATCTCCTGCAGTTGAATCACAACGTGAACGACATACACTGTAGGGCGTTTCTGATATCGATACTGTGCTCTTACCCGGAACTGAATAAGGTGATCGCTCATTTAAAGTACCACCTATCTGCTTTGAAAATCTGATTTCTTATGTGTTGGTTACTTGGTGGACATACTGGATATGATCACTATGATTAAACGGGAGGGCCTGTACCGTGTTTTTTGAATGCCATCTGCACTGAAGTGTTTAAATGTGTACTGTGGACCCAACTATTGCTTTATTATTGTTTTATGTTTTTCTTCTTTTTTCATCAATAAAAACTGTTTACCAAAAGAAAATGTGTAATACAAATTAGAATTAATATGCTGTAAAACATTTATTGTATTCCGCATTTAAATTAAATATATACAAATGAATTTACATTGATATTTAAAATAATACATTTTTGCTATATTTTTCCAGTTAAAAAACTTTTTTACTTTTCCCTTTGCTTCACTATAGGGAGCTCTATGCCCCAGTAGTCTTCCAATTCACATTGCACAGGAAGGCGCCATCATGTAGGAAAAACTTGTAGGAGTGGCTGCAATAGGAGTACCTGAGTACCTCAAAGCAGGGCCACATTGGGTCCCATGGAAGTACCACAGCACCAGTCAAACAGTTTTTTTCTGGGTCATCTTGCAAGTGTCGGAGTTTAAGGTGTTCCTCCTCTGCCCTGTTATGTTTTTTTTTGTAACATTAGGACACAATCACTGAATACTTTAATGGTGGTTGCAACATTTTTCTCCGATTTGTGGCTAGCCAATCCGAATGCTCTGTACCACAGACAGTTACTACTTTCAAGAATGCAGACAGGAGAAAAGGCACCCTGGGTCAATCAAAAGATCCTATTTTTTTAATTGTTGGTATCACTGGCCTCCTTCACCAACTTTTCAGATATACTTTTAACCCTTTCATGACCAGCCCAAGCAACGCTTTGATGGCAAATTTCTCATAAACAGCAGTAGTATGTTTAGAAGTGCTGTTTGTGAATAGCAATGGGCTACTCTTTTGTGGGTGGGTAGCCGTCCCTCCCTAAACCAGTCCTTAGACCTTCCTCAACCCCTCCTTAGTCCCTTCCCCGCTTCCATTTTTTTGTAAGTCCACTTTCTAGTCACTCCCCCAGTTCTTCCCACTTTTACAACTATGGGCCCGATTTCGATGTTGTTAGGAAGGGCTCAGAATCGGACTTGGGCTTGCCGAATCCGATTCGTAACCCTTGTTTCTGACCTAATAGTACCCAGTTCCGAAAGACTGATTGCAATGCCTGGAAAACCATTTGGGCTGTCTGAATCTGTTCCGAAAGGCATCTGTACAGGTAGAGCCTTTTGGAGCTGATTCGTACAGCTCGTTGGGCTCGTTTTCCGGGCGAGCGAGTACAATGACTGATTCGGACAGCTATTCCAAATCGGTTTCTCCAGAATTAATCAGCTGCCAGAATCGGTATTTAGGGGCCCATAGTAGGCCCCCTTTACCTGGGGCCCTCCAAATGGTCCTGTGGGGGTACCCAACCATGCACAGTGTGTCAGGCACCATGAGGTGCCTGCCACAGAGTGCAAGGCTTTCCCCAACCACCCCATTCTTCAATGGGAGACTGTGTTCTCGTTCTGAACACAGGCTCCCATTGAAGTCAATGGGAGTCTGACCGATTCGTATCTGGAAGCATCCATATGCATCCAAATCACTCGGTCCAACTCCCCCGATCCAAGTCGTCCGGAAAGCATTCCGGAACCGATTTGGTAAGAATGCTTTCCGAACTGGATCATAATCGGCCCCTATATAGTAAACTAGCATGTGTGAGGATCTCTCCACTGAAAAGACAAGAGAGGTGGAGATTTTCACTCAAAAGGTTTGTGAATTGCATTTTACAGTATGTTATCACTACTTTAGTACTAATTTACATACAACCAAATGCAGTTTGTGAATCCGGACGGTAATCTTCAGAAAGGAACAGGAAGCACAGAAATTAAAAACTGTGAGTTCTAACATTGGTGGTTATGCAGTGAGCGTGCATATTGTTGGTATAACTTCCTACCTTCTAACCCCAGAACATACTGAATTGCTCCCAGGTTAAATCTAAAATTAAATTACCTGCTCATAAAAAAAGGGATCCAATCTACACCAGAACACAAACATTGTTCAATGTTGCCTTCTTCCTACCAAATCTCTTGCAGCTACTTTTTCTAGAACATATCCTTCCTCCTCCTCCCTACAGTGGGCACGGACATAAAATGTGGCACTGTTTTTGGCCATAGCAAAATCCAGTTAAGGAATCCATAGCACAAGGTTATAACTTCAACCTCAAAAATGAAGGAACAAAACCAAAGTTGAAAAGAAAATGACAGTGCCTGAACACGGTAAGGCAAGTCAGACCCACAGCAGAAGCCAACACAAGCACTACCTCACTACGCCAGTAACTCGTGCCACTTCCTAGAAGGTGATATTACCAATATAGGGATAGGGTTTATCACTTGTGAAACAACTCACATTTTTAAATTTATTTTACTAGTAAAATAAATTAAAAAAACACACACTCTAGCACTTCAAAATCAATTATTACATTGAAATACCATAATTCTTTAATAAACTGTCAGCTCACAGCAGGCAGTTTATAAACTTGGTATCTCGCCTACAAGAAGACATTCCAATTTCTATGAATTAATAGGCATGAATTTGAAAATGTGCAGCGAAAAGGCAAATGTCACTTCCAAATTTTCTCCTCACATTAAGTGATTCTTTTTATTCCAAAGAACTGCATTTTCCCCTAAACCCACTTTCCATTCACCACCAGAGCAGAGATGATGGGACAAAAAAAAACTCTCACCCTTCGTTGCTCGAATTTAAGCTCTTGTCTTAACCCTGTTTTAAAAGACCTAGATTGGGTGGAAGAGCATTCTCTCTGCAAGCCCCCTTTTTTTTATGGAATGCTTTTGCCTAAAAAATGTTACACTACTTCTAAATGAATTTTTTGCAAAAAGCTAAAACCTCACTTATTCATCCAGTAATCCATTCCTTCACCAGTTGTGTATCCTCGTTGCCAGATGGTCTCTATGAGGTGACGGTGCACTTTATAAGATTCTTTATAACATAACAAAGAAAAAAAATGTACGCAACAGTGCACTTGTTCCTCAACTTTTCGCCATGTTTTCTGCTCATAACAAGACTATACATTTAGGGTATGAGTGATCTGGTGTCTTTAAAGGGATCTCATAGGACAAGCAGGAGTCCATTTTATCCTCATTGACACCAAGTAATCCTGAGTGGTACCACTGTATCCCAAGTTTCCCCATAGTTTTCAGCGTTTACACATTGCACCCTGGGGGACTCCACTGCACCCTTAGTAGCTCCACACTATCCCGTGTGGCTCCGCTTCATCAAGATTAGCCTTGACGCGTTCTGAGTGATCCCTTTTACTGAGCCTCCACATTGCATCCAATTTGACTCTACTAGATCATGAGTGATCCCAACCACTGCCTTCCAAGGGTCTTTACTATGCCCTTTAAGACCTTACTTTATCGGTAATGACTACTGTGCATTAGATGGGAGACCTCGCAGCATCCTTTTTGTCACTTGTATCCTGAGAGATATCAATGTATCATGCATGATTCCATTTAATACCAACTCCATCGATTGTTTTTGGTTGCACAAACTTAGGAGTCTGCTGTGCCCCGCTGGACCACCTTATGTACTGGGTGTTTCCTCTGAATCATAACTGCTCTGTGGAAGGACGGGCAGAAATAAGTTCTAGGAGGCTGTGGCTTTTTACTTTATGCAATTTTTTATTTTTAGTTTTGATAATAACAGATCTACTCTCAGGGACTGATAATAACTGCAAACTTCACTGTTCCCAGGTCCAGACCACGATTTGATATTCCTTTCGCCTCTCTTGGCAGGCAGAATAATGGCGCTGTCGTCTGGTGGTTCCCTCGAAAAACATAGGAGCAAATGCCAGGGCAATCATTTTTTATCCTTTAAGAGAACTAAACAACATATTAAGCAATCCTACATCAGATGGCCTTATTCACAAAGGTAAATGTACATGTTTTCAGTATTCACAAACTATGACTTCATAGTTACTTTATGACTGAATAGACTCCGCAGTCGGGGTGGAGAACTCTGCACATAAAAAGGTAGGCCTGTTTACCTGAAGCAACCTCACTGCATACTGACAGTGTGCATTATCCTGGGTGACCTCACTGTAGCATCAGTATGTCATTACACTAGTGTCAAGAGTGACCTTAATATATCTTGAGTGACCATGTAGTATACTGACACCAACATCGTAGTATTTGGTCCCGCTTCATCCTGATAATGCTCACTGTATACCAAGTGTCCAACTGCATCCTGAGCAGCTCCACAAAATGGTGAGTGACCCTGTTATATCCTGACTTCACTTCATGCTGGTTTGCCCACTGCACCTCTGTGTTCCTTGAGGGGCTCCACCGTATACTAGGCCATCACGATTTTTTAAATAACTTCACAGTGGGAAACATCCTTTACAACGAAACTTTTACCACGCAGTGCTGTTACAACGCAAGTATTACAACGAAAACCTTTACAACGCATTACACTGGGGGGCGCTCTAGGATAGGGAATAGTTTTTATTTACTATCCAACACCTTCCCTAGTGTCCACAGGGACTGGAGTTGGAATAGTAAATTAAACTATTCACTATCCAGCACCCCCAAGTGTAATGCGTTGTAAAGGTTTGCGTTGTAATACTTGCGTTGTAACAGCATGCGTGGTAAAAGCATGTGTTGTAACGTCATACATCCCTTCACAGTACTCTCTCTGCTGCATTTCAAGAGAAGATGATTCAACATTACAGGTGATTTGATTGCATCCTGGATATTTGTGTACCTCTTTTGTTCTTTTCACAAATACACTAATAATATAAATACTTCATTGTATAATACAGTTAAAAATACAAAAATTGCATAAATGTAACTACCTGCTCATTCAGTACAGTGGGATCGTACTGTACCAAATGGCGTCACTGAACACTGTCTAGTCACACTGTGCGAAGTGGCTTAGTGTGAGTGTTATGAACTGGCTGCAGACACAGTGTGTCACCTTCAGGTCATGAGCTTGATTTCCTCCAAGGCCAATTCAACCCTTCATTCTTGTATGCTTGATTCATTAAGTGCCATTACATTACACTATTTAACGCCTGTTATTTATAGTGCATAGAAGCTGGAAAAAACACTAAATGCAGCACAACATAAAAGCTCTTAGCATGTACTTCCAAACAACAACCGAAGTAAACAAAAAAAGGTGATGAGCAGATTGCTTGAATTAATCTCAGCCTCTGGTAATTACTCCGGGCTCAAATCCAGTCTATTGCTCTTTTTTCACATCATGCCACCTCAGACATGAACAAGCTACATGCAAATCAGCCTTAGTCCTTTTCCAATAGGAACAGTCCAGCTCAAACTGCCAGGCAAGGACCACTCTGAACGGGTACATAAGAAACCCCAGATCGGTTTTGGTCTATTTGGGCCTCGTCAGTAGGGTGCACCTAGAAGTGGGTGAGCCACTAAAAGCTGGAGTCTGGCTGGAGCCAGATGCCTGGCTCTTGTTCAGCTCGAGGTCCTCTTGTACAGTTGAGCCCCAACTAAGCAGGGCTTTAATGTGGCTTTTGCTTGCCCCCCGTGCTCTCACGTCATGTGCCAAGACTTAAAAACAAAGGAATACATTTTGATGTGAAACAGGAGAGAGCGATACTGGCTGAATTGCACAATATGAAACCAGAGAACGCCTGATCACTCTTGGCTTTCCTGTGTGACCAAAGTGTGTGATACTAGGCAAATATTTTATTTCACTGTTCCTCTTTTCTCTTCATTGTTGCATTTGAAAGGTCCTATGACTATGTGAGTTCAGGTGGTGCACTGTACAAAAATTTCTCTTGGGTTTCTGTGCATAATAAGAATCCATGCCCTTTTAATAAATACCACTCAATGCAGTGAAAACCTTATTTATTAAAGGGAAATGTTTCTGCATGTTAAAGAAGTGCTTGTACTGCTGCAGTTCGAGTCCTACGGTTCAATAAGCACATGCATGCGTCGGTACGCACTTGTTGCACCTTAGAAGGACGCAGCAATGAGGAAAACAAATAACTGGTTGCTTGAAACAACTACAGAGAGGCGAGCTTTCTATTAAGAGATTTCACTCTGTAAAGATCCTTAGGTCAAAGTTTAACACAAATCAATAGTAGAGGGCCATTAACTTCTAACCCATTAAAGTCCTGTTTATCCCTGCAAGCCATGTCTTTCGAGGGGGTGAGCACACCTCTGCCCTCGCGCGTGACACCGGGTCAGCACCAGTCCTCATTGATCCTCGTTTCTCCTCTTTTATTTTCTTCCTCAGAACAGCTCCCGAGGTGGCGGGAACAACTCGAAGCGAGTAAAGGCCGCAACAATTCCCCGGCGCAGCCTGGGCAATTTCTCGCTAATGGGAAGGTGGTGGCGGGGGCGCAAAGGTCCTGGTCGGACATTAATGGCCCAGAATTGCCGATGTTGGCTGTCGCGAGGGCCGCGCGCGAGGGGAAGCCTTCCATGCGGCGCCCCGCTCCGGATAGACGCGCGCGCTTCGGGCCCGGTGTGTCCGATTCGATTTTCAGAGGTGCTCGGCGCCAGGTAGATGCCATTAGGGACACTTTGCGCGGTAATGATTCCTCTTATTTACCCGCCGCTCGGCTCATGAATACATAAAGAGCTGGTGCCAGGCGCATCTGGCGCCCCCGCCGAAGAGCCGCGCGGCTTAATTTCCCATTCTTGCCGGAGCGCAGGGCCTGCCTCAGCCCAGCTGAGGTCCGAGGAGCCGCGGACTCGCCGACGAGCCTGCGCGTGGCCGAGAGGCGGGCCCGCCTCGAAAGAGCGAGAAAGGGGCCGGACTTCCACCTCTGCACGTGATGCACTCCCTCAGTTCAAGCCTCGAGCCTCTTTGACTATTCGCTTTCTTTTAACGACCAATGTCCCTGCACTCGCCAGGGCTGTACCCTATAAGAAAGGGTACTGTCTCGTCCATAAACTGAAACAGAACCGTCCAACGATGATGGATGACTGCAGAAATTAAAAGCAACCCGCAAGAGTGGGATAAAGAGACAGGAGCTGTAGGGTAGTGGAGCAATTGGGCATAGGGTGGCAGCAAGACCAGGCACCTATGGTATTCACCAAACCTGCCATTTGGCAGTGCCAGTATGATTCCTACAAATAACTTTGTACTGCTGAACTTACTTACATTTTTTTTTATTTTTTTATTTTTTAAATAAATGTCCTTGAATTCCACTACTACATTGCTCTTCTGATCTCCCCACCCCCCACAAACCTAGTTGTTCCACACTGTGCTCCCTGCTATACACTAAGCCCAACAGTTTGACACCACTTCTCCAAACCACTTTCACCCAAACGTCGACAGCGTTGCTCCCGCTGGGGTTGGGCCAAATTATATAATGGATGAATCGTCGCCACTCCTTCAAGCCAAATGTCCAATGGCACTTTCCTGTCAGACCCCAGCCAAAGTGCCTTGATAATTAATTTTTTATTTTA
The DNA here is from genome assembly GCF_964261635.1 of Lissotriton helveticus. Taxonomy (NCBI): domain Eukaryota; kingdom Metazoa; phylum Chordata; class Amphibia; order Caudata; family Salamandridae; genus Lissotriton; species Lissotriton helveticus. The sequence goes on from NC_136065.1 coordinate 372,771,774, forward strand.
GCTGGTGCGTCGTGCCTTTTGCCGCACAGCTGTGGTCTACAATCCATAGTGTCATAACTTGACGGCTCTTTACCACGTCGAGGCAGGTGCTCACTACTTCCTGAATCAAACCTACCAGTATTATTGCTCTCCAGTATCAAACCCTGAATTCAAACATCCATCTTCACTGTTGCCTTCCATTCTATTTCTCTTAATGCCCAATGTCACTGCTCTTCATTATGTCTGGTACCTAATTGCTCCTTGCAGTTTTGCTGTCTGTATACTGAAGTTGCATGTGTCTGCTGTGCGTGACACAACATTGTTGCTGAAACACACAAAAGTTGATGGGAGGCTGCTTGCAATAAGTCTGACCGCTGGCAATAGTTCGGGGTAGTACTCCAAGCTGTACCCGGCTGATGAGCCCATAACTAGGGCGAAACCGGTCCTCCTGGGTTGCTTGTGTTTTGGTGCAGGGTGAACCCGACTTAACAGTTCGGGCTGGACTTTTCCCATAAGGAACAGGGTCAAGACTGATTTGCATATAGCTGGATCCAAACTGGGGTGGCATGATGAGCAAAATAACGTGGGTTGGAGTGCTACCCTGCGCTATCTTTGTGTGTTTCATGTTTTGCCCCAAGTGAAAGATCATCCTTCACACCACTGCCTTTACTGATGAAGGGCCTTAAGAAGTTTAACGAGGTCTCACCCAGCCACAGTGAATTTCACTGGCTCGTTCTGCGTGTCCACATAAACTTCAAAGTCTGCCACATCACCTTCAAAGTGGTAAACTTGAGGGCTCCTTCATATCTGACAGCAGCATCAGGATCTTCTGAGGGCTATGTAACCCAACTGCAAGTTTGAGACAAAGAATGCAGAAGGAGACAGGAAGATGTCAAGCATTCCATTGCTATACTCTAAGGATCTGGAACATACTTCCTCTCCAGATCCCCAATCTTCCCTCAATTTTGCTCTTCAAGAAGGTACTGCTGACTCTCTTCTTCAAGGAACATCTCATCCAAGGGTAACCTTTTGCATGATGGATTCTAGTTACCCTGGTCCAGCCTAGATTCTGTCTCTCATTCACCTCCTCTGTGCTGTTCTGTGCTGGCCCCATGTATGCAGGGCACACTTGCTAAATAGGCTGCATAAATCTCTCAGTTATGCAAATATATTCAGCAGGCATTTCAAACCATTCAGGTGTGGAAGAGGGCTAAATGGCTGAGTATGAAGGAAAACAAACCCGAGCTTCTATAGGCTGTCTATAACCTCTAGTTGAGGTAAGTAAGATTTTCTTTCCAAAATATGAAGGTGACACTGACTTGTTTTACTCTTTTAAAGTAATGACACTGGGAGTGCCATTTGTTGAGAAATGTTGATGGGCATCCAAGGAAATGTATTTTACTGTTTCTTCTACCTGACAAAACTTCCTAAGGTAAGTCACATATTTTAAAGGAGAGGCGCAGAGAGCTGTGATTGCAAGACAACCGATAAGCTAAAAGATATGTTACCAGGACTTTCACTTTGAGTTGCACCAGACAGAAAATCATCCACAATGACAGCAGAGGCCAATATATCTAAAATGAATGCTGTAACTCCTATATTGAGAGGCTCAATTGGTCCTGCTAAAAGCACAGCTGTATTTCAAGGCCCTCACTCTGGTGCAGAGCTGGAAAGTCACCAATGTGCCAAAACATAGATTGTAGGGGTATTCATAGCTCCATATTCATGCAGGCATTGACCAAAGCACTGATAAGAAAGGCAACAAGTAAAAAGAGCTTGTAAAGGCAGGCACTCTTTGGTTTTTGGGTGGACATCAATGGAATTCCTTTGTTAATATTGATGTCGATGTACGCAATGATACTTGTATGTACAAAAACAAACTCGAATCACTGTTGTCAAAATCTCCCAATATGACATCTCCATCAACCCAGAGTCAGAAATACATGGTCAGGCAGGACCTGCGATCTAGCCATGAGGCTGCTGATTGACAGATCACAGGTGTGGTGGCAAATAACCAGCAGGACAATGCGAAACAGGAAAAAACTAGATCAGTTCCAAGGATAGGCAGTGGTACCACATGGTCTGGGGAGATTGGCCCCAATAAAACGCACATGGCCGGAGGGGAGCACGTTCCCAAAACACCATAAAGTTAGATGCCACATGAAGTTAGGAACACTCTGCCAATCAGAACACAGCACATGCAGTGATCATGCACTCCCCATGCCAGACATCTGTACACGTTACTCACTTGTCCCTCATTGTGTCCATGCAAGGTTGAGACCCACCTCCCTTTGTCATCAGGTGGGAATGATATATGGCTCCATGACTAGGCCCACATTCCTCTCCCAAAACAGGGTCTATGAATTGATGTATGATGCTCCAAGAAATGTATATAAAGACGCTCAGAATGATTGTACTTTGAGCCAGTCCTCAGACCCCAATTTTGTAACTGTGCTCCCGGCCGTAGTGTTTAATTAAACCAACTGTCTTTGTTTTGCCAAACGCCTCCTGTCTTTGTTTTTTCAAGGTAAATTCATATTCAAGTAACACCTTCACTAATGCATCCAAGAAAGAAAATCCCTTTTCAAATTTAGGAAAGCAATAAAAGCGTTACTCATTTGAACTTTTACCATAAACCTGGAGTTATGCTGTGCACATGGTGTAGATGTGTAGAGTTTAAGTGGGGTAAGTATTGGCCCAGTGTGAATGGTGTACGGTGTGGAAGATGGCTTAAATTGATGGTGGTTTAAAGGAATAAGTCATTATGCAGCGTATATACTGCACATATCAATTTAATATTTAGAGTCAGTAGGACATTCATTGTGGGTTAGGTGGATGACACTCAGCATGATACTGCGTGACCAAGGCTGTCAGCATTTAAGTTGAGAGGCCCTGGTACTGTTTCTGGATTGGACTGGAGGTTGGGTGGGCTGTTTGGTGGAGACAGGCTAGGACAGCACAGTGCAAGACCATACGTGTGGCACCCAGAAATGGTAGGTTAATACATTTGGCAGCCCTGTTTAATGCAGGAAACCTCCGATATACAAATGGCTGCAAACAAAGGAAGTTACTGTCTCACCTAAATTTGCCAAAGAATTGTATGGCCAGGGCTCTCCCTCTAAAGACAGACATTCTGGTACCACCCAATGACCCAGACCAAATGTGCATCCAACTACTTCTTCATTTACACATGTGAAGTCACTGGCTTGAGGTCACCCCTGAGTGGGCTAAATAAAATTGTTAGATCTATCCTGTTCCTTAACATATCTTCGAGAATATATTTTTTACAAAAGTTGGGACAGATAATACCCCCTGCATGATTTTGCAAGTCTGCAACCCTGCCTCAAGTTATCCAAAGAGCACTTTTATAATGAATTTGACTTTTTCTTGGCCCCTGCACGCACGCATCATCTGTGCATGCTGAGTGCTGGCTGTTTACCCGTGTGTAACCCAAAGCCGGGCTTTGTGGTTTGGAGAGGCATTCCATTGCCCCAATTCTCTCGAAAAGTCACTGGTGATAGCAACATGATTAACATTAAAGGACCTTTTACCTATGATCTGTGTATGGAGAGTCACTTGCTGGCCTTTTCTCTAAATCGTCTATCAGACCTCTACAGCTGGGTCCTCTGCTACATTCAAGTATGTGTGAATGTAACGTATATGTGCTTTCACCATTTATGTGTTGGGAGGATGAAATAAAAGTGTGTGTTTCATGGTTGACTGTGGGCTCAGTGAAATCCATTTTGGGTTTCCACTTTGACAGTGGTGTACAAAATGAATGACGGAAAGATAAGCAGTATGAGCAATGTGTATTACCGGACACCTTCAATCAATTCCTTTCCTGAAGCCTTCATTAGTATCCTGACTGTACACTGTGGAAGGATATAATACAGTAGTTCTTCTGGAAATTAGAATTTAGCCTTTGCCCATGTCTTGCCCTTTTATTCTCCAGAGGTGTTACCACCAATAGATCTATAGGAGCAGAGTGTAAAGGCTCTCATGGATGGGTTTCTCCGACCATGAAACTCCAAGCCCCACCCCTCCTTTCTGCTGACACTTGCAGCCAACAATTGTAACTGACAAGGGCAGAACCTACTATCTAGAACCAATCTATGAGCAGTGACTAGAAAACACCCAAACTCTGTCGGCAGCTATGGTATAAGAAGGGGGCTAAAGCCTCCAATCTACCAAGATTTCTCACTGACCGATGGTCAGGCAACATCCTGCAGGGTGTTGGGTAAACCGCAGTGATCCAAAGCTGGTGTCTGTGACAGCCAATTTGACAGCCATATGAAGTAAAATCACCTAGGAGTCAATTGCTTTTTTCTGTAGTTGTGAGGTCTTTCTTGGGTGAGGAGTCTGTCTTGCTACTGAGAAAGAAGCACTGAAGGTGTTCCTGGGTAGGACACTGCCCTGAGGAGAACCTAGGATTATTTTACTGGTACAGGAGCTGCCGAGAGCAAGGACTGATCAAATACTATCAGAGACATCAGCACTCTGAAGTCCAGCGACAGATTGACGCAACAGAGACTTTTGATTAGCCCATACACCCACCCTTGCCAAAAGTGTACACCCGCTCTCTCCAAGTGAGCCTCCAGAGGATCCCAAATAGCTCCTTGAGGCACTATGCGCTAAACTAACTGAACTGTAACTGGCAATTCTTGCTTTTTAGGTCTCGCGCATAGCGATACACTGCGCAGCAGTGTTCGCGCAGCGAGAGTCCTTTTGGCCGGGTTTTGCAAATGGACCTGGAAATTCCACAAGCTTGTGCGTGTGATTTTCCATTTGCGGCCTGCTATTGGCCTTTCACTGCTTGCTGTTTTGTAAAATAGACACCAATACCCCAGGGGCAGGCGCATAGCTCTGCCCCTGGCCTATTGGTGTCTATGACATGCATTTCCTGCCATATGCTTTGAATTATCGTGCCCAGACACGGGCACGATCATTGAAAGCATATGGGCTCGATGGGTCCTGGCCTCTGCCCCGGAGGCTCTGGATGAGCTGCGCCCAGGGCCCGGGGAGCCGTGCAGTCACGGAGCGCCGCCTCCGCCGGCCGTCGCTGTGCCGTCTTTGTTTTACAATTACTCCTAGCTCTTTATTAACCTCTCTCCGCCTTTCCTTCTCCCGGGCTCTTGGCTCTGGCCACCATTCTCTATCACTCCTCTTCCCGCTCTTTATTTTCCCTTGCCTCTCTCCTCCCTCAGCCGCCCCCTCCTCTCCCCGGAGTGCATGTGGTTTTAAAGTGCTGATACTAATCGGATTAGTGCCGAGTTGTTGTCAGAGCAACCCTTGATGTTCCTCGAGAGGCCTTGAAGTCACGCGTGAGCCCTGGATGCACGCAGCGTCCCCCGAGGCCCGGGCTCTCGGCGGAGTCTGGAATACAAATAAGGGCTGGACGTGCTGTAATGCGTGCGCGTGCTGTCCAGGCCCGCCCTGGCAGACACTGAGGTGTGCAGGGCTCTAAAAACAGCCTGCTCCTGGGCGCAGAGCTTTACCGCACTCCCAGGTAGAGGTGGACAACACAACAAATTCTAGAGAGTCAAAGCCGAGTTTACTTGGTCTTTAGGCAAAGCACGCGCGCACACCACTGGTGGGCATTTTTTTTCATTTCGCGCCGCTTGTATTTGTATTGCTTCCTGTTGAAGTAGGAAACGAGCTCGCCCCTTTGAATATAGGTTCTGGCAGATTCGTGGCAACTTTCATCTGATTGAGTCATGCACAGATTGCATTAGAACACGGTTTTGTACCAGCTCCAGCCTCCTCGGCATCAGGACCAGCCCCCTCCACTGCTGCCCACCTCCTCAGCTTCCCCCGTTCCCTCTCCCCTCCCGGCGCCACCTCTCCTGCCTTCGCCCGGCCCCTTCCACCCAGGCCCGGCCCACCCCTCCGCATGTCGCCCGGCCTCTTCCCTCCCCAGCCCAACTCTCCCTCTATCCCCTGGAGTTCTCTCCATCTCCAGCACCCAGCACCCTCCGTCCAAGCCCCCGTTCATCCTCCTGCCCTTTTAGTCTATAGCCACCCTCCTCTATCCCACACCCTCCCCCACCCATCTCTCCCCTCCCTGTCTGCTCCACCGTCTCCAGCTGGACGTAGAACCCCCATCCGCAGACCCTTTTTCTTTGCCCTCTGTCCCATATTGGAAGCCTTGCCCCCATCCCCAAGCTGGAGCCCCCATCCAACTAGACTGGAGCCCCCTCCCCTCAGGCCGGAGCGCGGACCCCGTGCCGGAACCCTCACTCCCAGGCTGCAGTTACGGGGATGTGGGGCTCGTGCATGCAGGGGGAGCGGTTGCGGTGCATTTTGGGCGAACAGGATGGACATGGTGCAGTGTGGGGGCTGTTGTGTGGTTTATGAGCGGGACAGGGTTGGGGCGTCTGTCTTTGAGAAGGAAGAGACATTCGTGTGTTGATTTGTGTGCGTGTTCCAGCGCGAGGTATTGTCTCTGAGACAGACACACTGTGGGGCACTGCCCTGGGGGTGAGATGTGAAGGGGATGAGGGGGGGGTGCACTGACTAGGGGCTGAAAAGACGCAGACTGATGGGGCACTGTTAGTGAACAGGCAGTGCTGGGGTTGTGACTGACAACGAGATGGCGAGACCTTGCTAGGGTTGCCGGGGAGGGGGTGCCTCGGTACCGTAAATGCAACTTGGGGAGAAGAGCTGTGCATAAGGGGCTGCATGAACAATTTTGGGGTGGGATGCGGGGACGGAGGTGTTGTCTATGTCATGTGGGTGCTCAGCTGGCGCCTTGTGCGGTATTGGCACGGACGCTGGTCATTTGCAGGGAGGTGTCACGGTCTGTCCATGGTGGGTGTGGTTATGAGAAGCCCCAGTGCTATGAAGTGGGGGGCCAGGGCTGTGGTGGGGGTTGAGAGCTTGATGGGGCAGTGCCACTCAGGTGGACTAGAAGGGGTGGTGGGTGGGCTTGTCCAAGATGGGTAAGACACAAGGTTTTGGGGTATCACTGGCAGTGGAAAGTCCCCAGGGCCGGGGGACCGCACAGCCCATATGGCCAACCCCCCCCCCCCCAGTAGAAACCAGCCCCCGCCTATAGAAGAAAAACCACTCGGCGATGCCCAGGAGGGTGCGAAGCACTGTATAAAGATTGAGGGGCTACGGACATAGTAAAGGGGTGCAAGCACTGATGGGGATGGGGGATTGTTCTGAGATTGTAGGGGTGTTGTTCACTTTTCATGGGTGTGGATCTGATAATCGCTGGGGGCACTAACTCGGGGGTGGCAGCATAGAATGTTTAACAAGCACTGTGCTTTTTTTTGGGGGGTGGGTGCAAAAACACTATGGGGGCGTGGTCTACAGGGGCTCAAACCTATGTTTAGGTGGGTGCACTGCTCATGCGAGTGAAGTCCAGCGTGGGTTGTAATGTGTAGAGTGTGGAAATGCTGCCCGTGAGTGGGCAATGCCCATGGTGATGGCGCCTCAACGGGGCCCTGTCCATTGGAGAGGGACTGCTTCTGGTGGTCTGTGTGTGTGGGGGGGGGGGGGCAGCACATCATCACTGGGCAGACTCCATGGGCGCTGCTGAGTGGGCGGACGCGTTCACCTGTGTGGCTTGGGGGCTCTTCATGATTGTATACATTTGTGCACATGTAGTAGATAGTGCATATCTAGTGCTTGGAATGGAATCCCGGGCGTGCAGGCACCCTCTCTCAGAGTCACTTCTCGCTTCTGAGAAGCGCTGGTACCCTCCCTTTAAAAGTGCTTCACCTCTGCTGAGCAGTGCGCACGGTGTGCAATCTCCCGCTCAAGATGAAACAAAAATGCTGGTCCTTGGTACCTGACGGTACCGGCCCTTCTGAAGCACTGTGTGTCGTGCGCCCGCCGGCCGGCTGTGCTGGGGCATCTCTCTCTTTGCACTGACCGTCGCTACTGCAGGGCCTTAAACTGCAGTGAGCCGATGCGCGTGCTCACCAACAGCTGGTTTTCAAGATCCTTAAATGGTGTGGGTGCAGTGTGTCGGCCCTTCAGTGGCAGGGGGTGGTCTGTGGTGGTACAAATGTGTGCTAGGCACAGGCCCTGGTGTGGGTGTAGTGTGTCGGCTCTCCAGTGCTACGAGTTGGTGTGTGGTGGCAGTGCTGTGATACATGCTGGACCTTCTGTGTCTGCAATGAGGATGCCCGTGTGAGGAGTGTGTCGGGAAATAAGACGCATTGAACAGCCAGCCTTACTGACAAAGTCAACGGGCTCAGCTCTGGTATAATGCATGCGCAGAGAGGCCCAACACAGACTTACCAGTTCACGTGGAGGAGAAGGGTCAAATAATACAACTCCACCCCCATCCAACCCTAAAAGCTCCTCTCTGGAATGGATTTGGCCAGAAAGCCACAGTAACCGCCCAACTCATCCTGGACTCAGCCTCGGGGAAAAGCCCAAAATGTAGCACACCGCCACCACTGTCGCAAGTTTGGACATGGACTGTCACAGGCTGCATATGTATGTATGACCAAAAAGCTGTGTACAAATCACACTCGCACGGAAAGCATTAACACAAACTACCCCTTACAGGGCTACTGTCTTTTACCGCTTCCCTTTCCTCTTCCCCTTTTCGCTTCCCTTGCCTCTACTGAGAGCTGTGTGTCTTGACATTCAGCACATCTGGCTCACAAGGACACAGTACGTTCTGAAATACACATCAGAATACACTAAAAGAATGCAAGTTGAAAAGACACTAAATACCTGATGGCAGTAAAATGTCACACATCAGTACACTCAAAAGCCAAAAATGTCACACATCAGTAAAATAACAAGCATTTACAATGCAATAGGTCTCGCATTATTAAAGTTTGAGCTATTTGCATTGTAAATGACAATGCCTTTTATACACACACACACACACACACACATATCTCTCATATATACACGTGTGAATACACTTGCATACATATGTATGCAGGTATATCTCTATATAAGCCTAAACCCATATTAATGAACATACAGCAAAACTTATATATGTGATAGATTTATTTATGTATATATTATTTATTTCTTTTTTAGATTTAGCTATGTATTCGTTTTCATTAATACATTTTTGCTTAAAACTATATATAGTCATTGAAGCATATAGACATTTATATGCACATGGGTTCACATATACAGACAGATAACAGTGCCATCTTCATACTAAGCACAGACCTATATATCTTCACATATGTAGATACTCATAACTATATCTCTATACATAGGCATATGTGTAAATACACACCCATTCACACACCGACACACACAGTGGAGTTTAAATTATATATATATATATATATATATTTTTTTTTAATTTTTTTTATTTATAGTTTTAATGTTTTGAATATAGTATCTGAAAGAAACAGTTAGTTATAGATTTCTTACCTTAGAACAGAGGTCTTCAAACCTTTGGATGCCGAGACCCCCCTGTCGACATTTTCAGGTGTAAGGACCCTCGTATGACAAAAATTTCCAAACCTGTAGGCAGAATCTGCACATGCATCAAACTCCAGCTCTGGTCCGGGCAGCACAACAAGTTTTGGTCCCAGAGCAGGAGCGGGCAAAAAGCCTGGATTCATGGCTCTGCCAGTGCCGCAGGTTAAACGGTTTCCTAAGCCTACATACTCAGGGGCAGATTTACAAGCCCCCTGTGCCAACACTACGTCACTTTTTGTGACGTATTGCTGGCGCAGGGGGCCCCTCCATATTTACAAGGAGATGAAAAGCCACCCTGCGAGCCTTTTCCTCTCCTTGTAAATATGGCCCCTTCACATGCAGCACTGTGCGTGGAAGGGTAGTTCCGTGGGTGTCTCTGTGTGTGTTCCCACACAACACCCATTGAACAAGACACATCTCCATATTTACGAGAAATCGTAAATCTGGAGATGCGTGTGAATGCTACGCCACCCTAGAGGTGGCGTAGCGAGGCGCAGCGAGGAGAAATTTTTTAATTTCTCCTCTTTTTTCCTCTTTCAATGCGTGCTGCATTCTACAGCACAAATTGAAAGAGGAAAATGCCTGTAGTGATTGTTTTGTGCAGGAAGGTTTCCCTTCCTGCACAAAAACATTCTCCCCACGACGCAGGCATCCTTGCACCATGGTGCAAGGGTGCCTGTGCCGGCGCATGGCTGAAGCTTGTACGCCAGCGCAGGGGAAGGACAGAGATGCAACATAATCTTGTAAATATATCGCATCTCTGTGCTTTCCAAACTAACAGAGCAAGGCGCAGCAGAATTACTTGCTGCACCGTGCTGCGTTACTTGTTGTAAATCTGCCCTAAAGTGCTTTACATTTTTACAACTCCAGTACATCCACAGGACCAAATTCTCACAAGTGCCGAAATGCAATGGGACTTGTATATAATGTTTTTATAAGATAAATTATTCTAATAATAGAAATTGGCGAAAGTGATAAACATTTTGGGGCAGATTTACAAGCCCCTTGCGCCACTTTTGTGTAACTTTTACCATGGGAAAAGTGACGCAAAAGTGGCGCAAGCGGCTTGTAAATCCACCCCTTGGTGTACAGAAAAAAACTTTTAAAGATGTATGAATGTCTTTTCTGTTCTTGGTTAATTTCATTGTTATTGACCTGTGGCATTCTTAGCTTCCTGGAGTTTTATTCACAGCTACAGCTTGATAAAAACTGTTTAAATGTAAGGAATAGGCAGAGTGGGGGCCCAGGGTGTACTGGAACCAGAAAAAAAACAAAGCCTCTGTAACCAGTTTACAAAGGCATGTAAATATGCAAATGGTCTTTAACGACCTGTCAAAAACTCGGGTGTGCCGGAGATAAGATTCCAGACACTGCCCAGCCCACAGAAGCTCAAGCTGCACTGCAGCAGCCCGGGCTGAGACACAGACGAGGCGGAGGGGGGCCGAAGCCCTTGTAGTTCTATGGGCCTGGGCAGAAGTTTGACTGGGAATGCGCAACCCCCTTTGTATCACTCCACGCCCCCCCTAGCGGTTGCGCCCCACAGTTTGAAGACCCCTGCCTTAGAATATCCCCCTGGCGTCAGACTGGATCCGGAAAGTTTTTCGTCAGCAGTACCCCCGCATGTCGGTAGGTGGCGTCGGTCGACTCCGCGTCCGTCGTCGGTGTCGTGGTCGCCGGGATGACGTTGCGGAAGTTACTCCGTAGCCGCCCGTTCTTTCTTTTTCCACACCAGCAAGCGCAGATCCGGAGAGAGCGGTACCCCCAGACTCCTGGTGCACGAGGGATACCCGGTTTCAAGGCCTTCGGTTCCTGTACCCGACTGATGTCAGTAACGGACCTGTACCGCGTGTTCCTCTTCTGCCTGGAGCGCCACCATGACCCCAAGTCATGCTCCGACTGCCCAACCCTGGCCTCGAAGTCTTGGCGGGAGTGGTCCCGAAAGCTCCTTGAGGCCAGGCAGCCGGCTCCGCGTCGCTCAAGGTCCTGGTCGTGAGGGAGGTCGCGGGACCGATCACAGAGCCATCACCACCACTCGTCGTCCAAGTCTTCGCACTCGGGGTCAGGTAAGTCAAAGCACCGAAAAAAGTTGAAGAAGCATCATCGCTCTTCGACTTCCCCTCGCCCGTTGGCCGACGCAATGCAGGGTGCAAGTGGTGACCCTCCCGCGGTTGAACGGTCAGAGCCTCAGGGTCGACTCCGGCCTTCCCTCCCTTCCCGGGACCGTGAGTGACCCCTGCCCAGTTTTTGTCAATTTTACAAAGTGATGCATGCCATCTTTGGGCAGCCCGACTCCACCGGTGCGCCTTCGGGCCCAGCAAACTCGATTGGGGGCCCTGGGCCTTTGATGCCAGCCTCTCCGGCCTCGGCACCGCAGGGCCCCCTTTGGTTCCATGCCGCTTCCACCAGCACCATGTCCGCAGCAGACGCCGGCTGGACCCCCAGGTGGCGTTGATCCCGGCTCCCAGCCCGACGTGGACACGGAGCCGGGCCAGCTTCGACCGACACTGGATCCGGCGCCGATGGGTACTTTTGTCCCTGTGTTCCGCCCTGGCCATTTTCAGGCAGATTTGCAGCCCGAGGAGGGCGAGGAAGACTGGGAGGGGTCAGATGACTCTTTAACTGCTGGGCTAGAGTATGAACCGGACTGGAGAGAGGAACTGGGGGAAGCCAGTGGTCTGGATACCTCCCCAGACCTAGGCATGTTGTCTCCTCCTACCGTGGCTACGGAGGAGGAAGCATCAAACGCAGTGGTGTTGCGTAGGGCAGCCGAGGCTGTCCACCTCGAGCCTTCTATGGGGGCAGTCAGAACTAACCTCCTGACAGAGGTGCTTCAGCAGGCAGCAAGCTCTTCGGAGCCCCTGCTGCTGTTCAATGAAGCCCTTCCGAACATCCTTTTTGGCACCTGTTCCAGGCCCAACACAGATGCTCCTCTGGATAGGATGGTTGGCCGACGCCACTGCCCGGCCCCTGGTGACACCACTTTCCTCTCCCAACACTCTACCCCTGAGAGCTTGGTGGTCCAAGCCTCTACGTCCAAGGGTGCCTTCCTTACAGCTCCACCTGATAGGGAATCCAAGAAGCTGGACCAACAGTTCCAGAACCAATAGTCCGAAGGGGCTACTCCCTCCCCTTCAAGACTAGCCCTACCTCAATGCCACCTCAGTACCATCGCATGTCGAAGGATCACCTGGCCCTTTTCCAACAGGAAGTTTCGGCCCTTTTGGCCAAGAGGGCAGGGCCATGGAGTGCGTTTCTGTCCCAGAAGTAGGTCGTTGTTGCTATTCCCACAACTTTCTGGTGCCCAAGAAGGACAAAGGCCTGCGTCCTATCTTAGATCTCAGGAACATCAACCGCTTCCTCCAGAAAGAGAAGTTCAAAATGTTGACGCTCGCTCGGGGCTTGTCTGCCCTCGACCCTAGAGACTGGTTGGTAGCATTGGACTTGTAGGATGCTTATTTTCACAGTCCCGTCCTGCGGGCCCACCGGTGTTACCTGCGGTTCATGGTAGGCCACAAGCACTTTTAGTTTACCGTGCTCCCCTTTTGCCCTACCAGCGCCTCTCGGGTGTTCACGAAAGTAATGGCGGTGGTCGCAACTCATCTGCGCAGATCAGGGGTTCCAGTCTTCCCCTATCTCGATGACTGGTGGTTAAAGGCGGGCTCACCCCAGGCAGTCGCGTCCCACCTCCAGACTACGGCCAACCTCCTGCATTTGCTGGGGTCCTTCATTAACGTGCCAAAGTCACACCTGATTCCCCCTCAGAAGCTCCTTTTTCATCGGAGAGGTTCTGGACACAACACAGTTTCGGGTTTATCTTCCTGATCAGCGAGTCTGGGATATTCGGCTATGATTCTGATCTTTCAGCCTCTATCCCGGGTTTCAGTCAGGATGACCCTGAGGCTGCTGGGCCTCATGGCCTCCTGCATCCTGCTGGTCGATCATGTCAGATGGCATATGCAGGTTCTGCAGAGGGACCTGAAGTTCCAGTGTGCGCAGTATCAGGGGAATCTGTCTGATTACGACCAGATCTCAGAGGGCACTGCACGGCAATTGCAGTGATGGCTCATGAACCAGGATTGGGTCAACTGCAGATCCCTCGCCCTTCCCCAACCAGAACACATAGTGGTGACAGACGCATCCCTTCTGGGATGGGGCAGCCACATATGAGAGGGGGAGATCAGAGGCCTCTGTCTCTGGCGGAGTCAGCACTCCACATCAACCTTCTGGAGCTCCGGGTGATCCGTCTTGCACTGAGTGCAGGTGTTCACGGACAACACCACCGCCATGTGGTACTGCAACAGACAGGGCGGGCTGGGATCGTGGACCCTATGTCAGGAGGCCCTGTGCCTCTGGACATGGCTGGAACATCAGGGCATATCCCTGGTGATTCAACACCTGGCGGGGTCACTGAACGCCAGGGTGGACGAACTCAGCCGCAGGTGCATGATGGATCACGAATGACGTCTTCACTCCGAGGTGGTGCAAGGTCTCTTTCTGCAGTGGGGAGAGCCTTGGTTAGATCTATTCACCACCAAAGAGAACGCGCAATGTCAGCATTTCTGCGCGTTGGAATTTCCAAGGCGGCACTCGCTAGCCTACGCTTTTCATCACAAGTGGAGTTGCGGTCTTCTATACGCCTTTCCGCCCATGCCTCTTCTGCCTAGAGTGCTGAAGAAGATCCAGTGCGACCGGGACCAAGTCATTCTTGTGGCTCTGGATTGGGCACAAAGAGTCTGGTATCCCGAGCTGCTCAACATGGCCATCGATCCTCCGCAGCAGCAGGGGACGGTCCTCCACCTGAACCTGTCCAGCCTCCACCTCCTTGCGTGGAGATTGAGCGGCAGCAGTTGACGTCATTTGACTTGCCTCCCGAAGTTTGTGATGTAATCTTGGCAGCCAGGCGTCCCTCCATTAAGACAGTATATGCCTGCAGATGGAATAAGTTTGTTGTGCACAGCAAAGGCTGTGGATCCCCTTTCTGCCCCTCTTTCTGAGGTTCTCCGGTTCCTCCTTTCTTTGGCCCAGCAGGGCTCTGCTCTGTGCACTCTTAAGGGCTACCTCTTGGCCATTTCAGCCTTTCTCAGACTTTCGGATCAGCCTTCTCTATTTAAGTCCCCTGTTGTAAATAGATTTCTTACGGGCATTACTCATCTGTTTCCTCCTGTTCCCTTTGTAATGCCTCAGTGGTACTTGAACTTAGTGTTAACCTGTCTTATGTGCGCTCCCTTTGAGCCGCTACACAACTGTCCTCACAGACTCTTAACTCTCAAAACTTATTTTCTGGTGGCCATCACCTCTGCGCGCAGGGTGAGTAAGCTACAAGCTCTGTCTTCCAAGCCTCCCTTTCAGGCTGTTCATCCGGACAAGGTTGTCCTCAGAACTCGACCCTCCTTTCTTCCAATGGTGTTCACTTCTTTTCATATTGGCCAAACCCTCACTTTGCCTACCTTCTTTCCCCCTCCGCATCCTTCAAAAGAGGAAGAGAGGCTCCACCGTCTGGATCCAAAACGTGCGCTCTTCTTCTATTTGGATCGCACCAAACGATTCAGGGTGAACGACCAGCTTTTTGCTGGTTATGTGGGCGCTAGGAAAGACCGGGCAATGCACAAACAGACCATCTCCAGGTGGGTCATTCTGTGCACCAAAGCCTGTAACTCTTTGGCTAAGAAGGAGCCTCCAGTGGGCCTGCGGGCCCGTTCTACCAGGGCGACGGCAGCTACTACTGCTTTGGGAAGGGGAGTCCCCCTACATGACATCTGTCAGGCAGCTACGAGGGCATTGCTGCACACGTTTACGAGACACTACTGCCTGGACAGCCAAGTCCGGAGAGATGGCTTCTTCTGCAGTTCTGTTCTCCAGGATTTTCTGGTGAAATCTTGGTTCGCAGACCCATCTACGGGGTTGGTATTGCTAGGGTATCTATTTTAAGGTAAGGAATTTATAACTAACTGTTTCTTTCGGATGAACAAGTTACCTACCTTCGGTAACGATATATCTGTAAGAAACATAGGTTAGTTATAGATTCCTTACCGCCCCACCCATTCTCCCCATTCTGCGAACTGATTTCTAGGGTTAAGGATATCCTTTCAGGGCCCTAGTTTTGTGCACCAGTGGTCAGTGTGTTGCATGGCTCTGCGTTCCTGGCGCAGGAAGTCGAATACAGAACTGATATCAGCACGCGAGGGTGGCATCTTAGTAACTTCCGCGACGTCATACCGGCCACCATGACGACGGACGTGGAGTCGACCGACGCCACCTACCGACACGCAGTGCTGACAAAAAACTTTCCGTATCCAGTCTGACCCCTGAGGGATATTCTAAGGTAAGGAATCTATAACTAACCTATGTTTCTTACAGATATATCGTTACCAAAGGTAAGTAACTTGTTCATTGTGTACAGTGCTGTGCTGTGAGTATTGTGGTTATGTAGGGAAGAGTCAACTCTTGACTAACCTCCTTAAGCTGAGATGGTTGTCAGTGTGTCTTATTTATTCCATTGTTTGGCTGCTTGGGCAGAGAAAGGCATTCCTCCCACAGTGTTTTTCTTGTATGTTGGAATTTCGAGGCTGGGGGCCAGTCTAAAATGAAGATTCCTTTGTTCTATATATTTTGTTATTTGCTTCCTAGTAAAAAGTGGTCCTTTGCCATGTATTGCTTTGTGGGTGATACAAAAGCAGGTTGAAGGTGGATCTTCTGGCGAATGGTAACCAGTTCAGGGCCCTCAGGGTGGAGGTGATATGCATTTACTGCTTTACATGTTTGAGTAGACTGGCAACAGGGTTCTAAATTCTCTATAATCTTTTCATGGTTTATAAAGGTGAGCCATGATATAGACCATATGGCATAACCACATTTTTATTGGACAAGAGAGATTGTTGCTTAGACCTTATGGGAGAATCCTAGGTGCGGAAAGATGCGTTGCAGAGTTCTCATCATAAGAAAGCTTGATTGTGTTACCTTATCCACATGGGCATTCATTGACAGCTTGGAAACCCTTGCATTTTGGATGTTTCTTACCTCCTTGGACTTTTATTGTTGGTGGGCCTAGATTGTCAAGCCATGCGCAGAGATGTTCTCGTACGTTTTCCAGTCACCAAAGGTAAGTGTTTTGGATGCATTTAATTTGAGGACGCTTGATGCTATCGAATGTCCTTGTGTCTTTCCAGTCTAAGAAGTATCTACATGTCGTGTGCTTAGTTCTAGCAGGTAAACAGAAAAACATTGACAGTTACAGTAAGAATTTCATATAGATGTTGAAAAGTATGGGTGAGATGATAAAGCTTTGAGAGACTCTTACTTTGTACTGAAGGCTTTCAATGAGAAAGTAGATGATCTTTTTTCTATTTTGTATATAGGATGTGATCCAACTGAGAGTACTACTGTCTATGTCTGCTTCCTCAAGTCTTTGGATTAGTATGTCATGATCGGTTGAGTTGAAAGTGGCTGAAAGGTTCAAGAGAAGTAGGCTAGCAACCCCATTATGATCTATTGTTTTAAGGGAGTCCCAGATGAAGATACATGCTGCTTTATTGCCTGGATGGAACCTGGTTTGGATGTTAGAAACTGGGGAGTTATATTCAATGAATTGTGGCTTCTGAACAAAGGCTGCTCCTTGTATTAGTTTATTCCAGGAATGGTCCATTTTGTTTAGGTATGTCATTGTTGGGGCCTTGAGGGCTCAGGTTTTTTTAAATGCCTTTTTAAAGTATTATGCAAAACTGCCATTAAGTAGTTGTTGATTAGTGTTCTGATTGGGATTGTGGATGAAATTGAAAGTTTTTGTAGGTTTGTAGTGGACAAAGGTCAGTGGGGCAACCAGCTGACCTGCTTGCTCTGACAATTGGTGATAATTCTTTGAAGTAGTGCAGAGTATGTGTTAAATAACCCCTGGAGGGCATTTTTGCAAATAGGTTAATGCTGTTGTTTTTTGTGGGTTAAGTAAAAATTCAACGCTTCATCTTGGTTGTTTATTGATTTGCCAGTTTGTGACAAAAATCTTGAAAATTGTGATGAGTTCCTTCTGTTTATTTTTGGTTACAAAATGATGCAATTATTTTATGCAATCATTTACTGGCAACTTTTGTATTGTGGATTCTATTTGAATAGTAACTTTGTTTAGCTTTTTTTATTGCTGGCTGCACATTCTGTTATGTAAGTGTAGGGGTATTTTGTCCTGAGAGTTGTTTGTTTTGAGCCAGGTGTGTTGACGCTTAGCAGTTTGTGGTTTTATATTTGTTAATTCTGCTTTCATCCAAGGGGTTTGTTTTCTTCTATCATTTTTAGATGTTTCCATAGGAATAAGATATAAAAAGCTTCATGTAGCCATCCATAGATTGTTTTAACATAATGTATTGTTTCCAGATCTGTGTTAGAGGTAAGGCGTGTGTCTGGGTCCTCCAAATTCAGATTGTTCCAAGGTCTATAATTTTTTGCAGGTAAGGTGAGTTTAGCTAAAGTGAGTGGTGATGTCTTGTGTCCTGACTGGATAAATCCTTTGAAACATGACTAGGGATGGGTTGCCAAAAATAACATCTAAGGTGTGTCCTGCAATGTGCGTGGGTTTGGGGGTGAGATACAGGTTGATTGTGTCTAGGCCAGTGATGATTGTTCAGGTGAGGCATATTAGGTTTTGTCAAACCATATGTTGAGGTCCCCAGAGATGCATAGATTTGTATATTCAGTAGGAAGGTTTGAAACTGTGTCTAGAACAGTGTCTCAGAATGTTCCATTGAAAGGTGGTGCTCTGTAAATTGCAGTTAAAGACGGCATCAGAGAGAGAGTGGAACAGGATATGTATGCCTGATCAAGTGGAATCCATTAACTGTTGCAATGTGCACACTGATGGTTGCAGTTGAACGCTTTTCCAATCCAAAATTAATTTTAAGCATCCCCACAAAAATGCGTAAATTTACAATACAAATGATGAAGAGCTGCAATTTCTCATGTTGTTGGCTGGAACTACCCATTATAAGACTTGGGAGCATTTTGTTTCCTGTGTTTCGTGACCCGGCTAAATTTTGAACCAGCGACTAAATAAAACTTTGTTTTGATGATCCTACAATAATTCACAGGCCTGAAAGCAGTTAGACTGTGATTCTTTCTGTCTGTACTAGAAGTGCTGCAGTGCCATAATTAACTGTTCCCCAACAGCATTGTTTGTCACTACAGTATTTTGCTCCTACATGTATATATATCACTGTATCATAACAAGAGCAGCAAGCAATTTCTTTGTGCAGGGTGCTGCTTATTCTAATATAAATAATTTTTTACATTCAATTCTGTGTTACGTCTTACAGTTAACAGAAGTACTTCGATTCATTGAATACTGTTTGAAATGATACCACAGTAAACCATTAATGATTTATTTTTGTTGGGTAGAAGAGCACTTAAGTGGCCCTTATGCACGAGGAATTCAAAGATTATGGGCCTCATTTATGAGAAATGACGCATCGCTGCATGAAAGCAGCGATGCGTCACTGATCAGTGCGCACTCCTTACGACATTCCTGATGCGTCATATTTAATGTATGACGCATCATGTCGTAAGGAGTTACAGATACGTCAGTA
This sequence comes from Lissotriton helveticus, assembly GCF_964261635.1. Lineage (NCBI taxonomy): Eukaryota > Metazoa > Chordata > Amphibia > Caudata > Salamandridae > Lissotriton > Lissotriton helveticus. The sequence continues at coordinate 372,790,730 of NC_136065.1, forward strand.
TTTCTGACGTATCTGTAAGCACTAAAGTGACGCATTGCTGGAGTGTGTCACAAAAGTGACGCAACTCCAGCAATGCGCCCTTTCACATGGGGCAAGCCCCATGTGAAAGGGTCTGCATCAGTCTTACGCCTGCTGTGAGGCAGGCACAAGATTTTGACGCAACGGCGTCCTAAAAGTGACGCAGTGAAATCTATGAGATTTCACTGCGTCACTTCTACGACCCTTCCTTGCGTCAATACGCCCCCCTTGCATACATTATACCTGGCGCAGGTATAATGTGGCGCAGGGGTTTACAAAGTGACGCATCAACGTAGATGCGTCACTTTGTAAATATAGCACAACAAGGCGCATTTTTTACGCCACTGGTGCGTCACAAGAAGTGACGCACCAGCGGCGTAAAAGTGACGCACAGCCTCATAAATGAGGCCCAATGACTATAAGGTGGGAAAACAGACAAGTAAGGAAAGTTCAACACGAAAACTCCAAGACATTTTTTATAACTATGCTTTGCAATATCTGTGGAGGGTAGCATACTAACCCGTCTGTCTACAATTCCTCCTCGCAATTTGAGGGGCAGGACTGCAAGTAGTAGGCCTTGCCAGAGGGATAAATTGGAAAGAAGCAGCGTTCCATATGCTTTTATCAGTGCTGGACGTCTCCTAATACTATCAAGGGTCACACAAAAATAATGAGGGGGTTTAATCCTGTTTGCAAAATTAAACTAGGATGTATGTTGATAGGTGTGAAGGATTTCAAAAGATGCGAGAGAAATGTAGGCACATACAAGCAAAGTAAAAGCTTGATCGACCTAGAGCAGAGGTTTTCAAACAGGGGGGCCAGACCCCCTGGGGAGCCTAAGTGATCTCAGGGGGGGCCCAGTCTCTGGCCAAGAGAAGCATCATGGTTTGTTTTAAGTGTTAAAAACATGGGCGGCAGTAAGCAACCTTGTAACTGCCCAACACTAACAACTTTTGTCATTTACATCCTGTTGGGGGCGCAGCATAAAGAAGTTTGAAGACCACTGACTTAGAGTATATGAAAATGGTTCTTAAAGTACTGAACAAACCCAAGACGTCATAGAAGATAATGAATCCTCAAAGTATGTAAACTTCTAGGACAGTTGATAAGGTAAATAGCTTCACAGTAAAATTGGATGGAGGTAAATAGTGGAGCATTAGCAGAGTGTACAGGCATTCAGGGTAATAGATCCTGTCGGTGAAGAGCATAAAGGTGTCGGGTGGCTTGAGACAGGAGTGAGTCGAAAGAGGTGCAATGAATGTGAGTGTAGCGGGTGATTGGAAGCATTCTGGGAAGAGACAGAGAGTTGAAGCCTCCTTGGCAAAGAGCTGGAGGCCCTTGCCGGAGGCTGAAATGACGAAAGGGTTGAGATCAAGGGTTAAATAGTGTGGACTGTTTCAAGATCAGCTCAGCTTATCCAAGGCTTTTGAACCTACCTCAAAATGGTCTACCCTTATCTATCCCTCCTACAGTGTGCTCCTTCCTTCAAACCAGCATAGTGTAAGTGTATTTTCATTTAGTCCCTTTTTTATTCCCCTTGCCTCATGCCTCGCTTACTGCATATTATATCAGTTTTTTCTAGAGAGTTTTATTGTCAATATTCTCAGCAAAGTAATGAGAACAGGCAGGACAAGTAAAGTTGACCAAAGAGTTGTTAGCATTCTCACACCCTCACAGGGCTTCTTAGTGTGATAAAACTACACAAAACTAATTTTCATTTCATACATTTAAATACCTGACCAACTCGACTCAGCAACAAAGCAAAACATCAATACAACACACACACACACTTTTATCTGTTTGAATGGACTTTACTCACCATTCACAATGCTGGCCATCCTTAACAAGGAACAGGTCTCGACATCGAACGGCATTGGCTCTGTATCACTCTCAGTGAAGCCTTCTATGTTCGGACTTAGAAAATTTCCCCAAAGTCAGATTTCCCTTAGAGGCAGTCCAGGAACTTGAATACCACCGGTTATTTGACGTCAATGTCTTCGGCTCAATGGTGGCCTGGTCTCCTGCAGGTTCGGTGAAGAAATTGACAAATATTTTCCAAGTCCCAGCTGTAACAGTTTGGGTAGAAGTACACTCTGACAATGATCTAATCTAAGGACCCCAGGACCTATGGGGCACCATTTAGGGATCAGGGCTCACTCCAGTAGAAGCCACCAGAAGGGTCCAGGTAGGTCCAGTTGGTACTAGTCAGTTGGGCTCTTCAGGATAGGTGCCTTATTGAAGCTTTTGTGTCCCTGTAGACTGACAGGAGGTCAGCCAATCGACCTTGGCGCTTACCCATTTGTCCTTGTTACAAGTGGGAGCAGGTCGAACCCTTAGTCTGTGGGAAGGGGAAACACCTAAGCACTCCCTAATCAATGATGCAAGGTACCCAGGGGTGACCCTTCCCACATTTGTAGACCAACCTATATATTTTACTGTAAACTATCTCACAGTGCCCCTCTCTACCTTAAACCAACATGACAGAACCGTTCTTGCCCTGTGCAGAGCTTCTTGTGTCCATGTGACTATCATAATGGGCAAACTTTCTCTTGTAGTCACTCCAACCCAGTTCTGAAGTTGATCACACTCCCACTGAGTTTGGAGACAAGCTTGCTATGAAGACAAAATGGAGACAGACCCAGGCATGAGATACATATGCCAGTGACAGTGTAGGCATCCTTTAAAGGTATTTACGTTCCTGGGCACAGCTCAGATGTCCATCCTGTCAAGAGAAGGTCAACCCCTCCCTTTGTTTCTGCTCTAATTTCTGGGAACCACTTCACTCCTAATCAAGGAACCATTCAGCTCCTGAATGAGAGCGAATGCGGGCAGAAAGGCACAATTGGTGCTCTGAAAGTGGCACTGTCAAAATAGTAATATGGAAAATTACATCTTTCCAAAAGTGTCATTTTCAAAAGAGTAATATAAAATAAGTTGGATTTAAAATACTATGAGCCCTTGAATCATTTTAAGCTACTCCCAAACCGATGTTAAGCATTATAAGTTGTTGTCATGCAACCCTGTGTTTTCCTATGGGCAATGCCGGATTAAGACCTTTAGAGGCCTAAGCACTTAAAAGATGTTGGTGCCCCCATCTAATTCAAAATATAAACAAAAAAGAAGTTTTATTTTTCAAAAGGAAACAAAACTTACAGTAAGATGGAAAATAATGTTTCTTTTTGTATACTTCCACTTTATTTATAGGTCCAGCTGCACCATTTGCAGTCTATGGTAAATTTGGCAATGGAAAACGTCTGTAGTGCCCCCTGCCCTCGATACCCTAAGCAAGTGCTTATTTTGCTTAATGGTTATTCCAGCCCTACCTATGAGGCAGCCTGCTTTGCCACAGTGAAAAACGACTTTGGAGGTTTTTCACTGCCAAAACACGTAAAACATCAAATATACATTTCCTAATTTTTAAATACAGTGCCCCTGCCATATGGGCATTTAGGGTCTTCCTTAGGGCTTACATATAATTGTTAACAAGCATTGGAAATGCAATAGGTCTCGCAGCATTAGAGTTAGTGCTTTTAGAATTGTTTATGGTTTTTTTTGTAAATCTTTAGCATTTTTGTTTCCTGTAGCCAATGCTAAAGAATTAAAAAAAAAAGCCATAAACATTTCTAAAAGCTCTAACTCAAATGCTCCGAGACCTATTGCACCGTGTGAGGGTGAGGGGTTGAGGGTGAGTGAGGGTGAGTGAGGGTGAGTGAGGGTGAGGGTGGGTGAGGGTGAGTGAGGGTGAGTGAGGGGTTGAGGGTGAGTGAGGGTGAGGGGTTGAGGGTGAGTGAGAGTGAGGGTGAGTGAGGGTGAGTGTGAGGGTGAGTGAGGGTGAGGGTGCTAGTAATTACAGGAAATTAGAACAGGAAATAGCGTAGATGGAAAGCGTTTAACAAAGTGAAAATTAGCACATGAGGTTCTGCAAACATCCTCATCGGGGTAGCACAGATCGGCAACTCTAAAAACACATTACTTGAACAGCGAATGAGACGTGAAATGTATTAGGTCACCTGCCTTATAAAGGATTTAAAGGTTAATAACTAATTAGAAATAATGGTCTCACTCCGAAGATCTATTAATAAACCTCTCAGCTCATTAAATACATTCTATACGCCGTCACAGCAGGCGTTTTTAAATATCCGATAAAGGGAAACCCTACTGAAAGGATTCGTGCTGTTGCAGGGAAAATTGGTTCCATTTGAAACCCCACACGTCACGGGGTTCAACTCACAGTGACAGAACTCCAATGCACCGCTCAGAGTGAGATGACATGCCCTGAATGTTAACTCCTCTTTACTTACACGCACCGCCGGCGGTGTAGATGTTAAAAAGTGGGCTGGGTGACGTACAGTAGGCCAATGCCACTGAAAATAAAGTCTGATCAGCTAGCGGCCAAGAAAGTCGCAAAGTCACATACATAATAAAGCATCTAGGTTTCATAAAAGGTTAATGCTCCCTAAAAGCACGTTTCTTCTTCGTGCTGAGGAAAACGAAAAAACCGAAAGAAGCGCTTAACTCTAGTATGCTTGCAACGTATCCTTTTGAATGAGCACCACTAGACATGCGCAGTATTTAACGCTTTCAGTGAGGTTCGCGGCACCATGCCAACAGCTGCACGGTGCCTCCCTTGCGGGTGGCGACATTACGCTGCCAGTGCAGGAGGCCCAGGACCAGTGACGTCAGCTGCGCGCACACACACACCGCACGTCGATGCAACCAAGACCGACGCGGCATTACAACACTGGCAGGTCCAGGCGGATCTCGGGAGCCCATCATGGGAACACAGAACAAGAATGAGCCCTCAGGAAAAGTTAAAAGGCTGCATGCGCTTGCTAAAGCCGACTGCCTAATTTAACCAGCATGCAAAGCAGAAAACACACGCTCATGAAAGTGTCTTGTTGTGACCCACACAGGACACGTTTGGAGCGACTTTGACGGTGTTCAGTAGCAAACGGCAATCGTTATAACACGTCAGCCCGCCTATGCCATAAGTAAAAGTAGCAGTGCCTCCGTGTAGAAGCATGAAACAAATCGTACTCACCTCACGGTAGAAGTAGGAGAAATGCGACACGGCGGGAAGGGGAGGGGGCGGAGCGGGTAAAATAACAAACAAGACGGAGGGAAGAGAGGGGAGGGGGGAGGAGAAATGCGACACGGCGGGAAGGGGAGGGGGCGGAGCGGGTAAAATAACAAACAAGACGGAGGGAAGAGAGGGGAGGGGGGAGGAGAAATGCGACACGGCGGGAAGGGGAGGGGGCGGAGCGGGTAAACCAAGACGGACGTGCACGCGCTTTTAAGCTCAATGCGCATGCGCATTGAGCTTAAAAGTCACGGGCACTGCAAGGAATCGCCACGATTCCTTGCAGTGGATAAAGAGTGGATAAGTCCCAATACTCTCGCTTGCTCGATGCGCATGCGCATCGACAGGCGAGACCTAAAAAGGATGGTTTCGGCTTGGCAACAGGTTTATTTTGCCAGTCCAAATGGGAGTTTTAAACCTGTCCACACAGGCTGCAGGGGCAGCCTAGAGACTGGCTTTGCATTGTCACTTTAGTAGGGGCGCAATATCGTTTTCAATCTACTGGTGACGTTTAAGTTACAAGCTCTGGAAGCCAGTTAGTCAGTCAAAGAAAGCTTTATTTCGACCATACAGGCCATAAAAGCACTTAAAAGACAGTACAATATATATTAGATAAAAAAGACAATACAATATATCATCATAAAAGCTATGTACATTATTTCTGTATTTTAGAATTAAAACACTTCAATGCGCACATTTTTAATACATTCTTGGATTGGCTCCCTCATGCCTGCTCATATTCTAAGGCTGGATATGGAACGATGTACAACAAAAGTTATACTTTAGATACAAGAGGGGTTAGAATGGCACATATATATAGCAAATGACTAATTCATTAATAGATAAAACTATCGGTTGCTAAAAACTTTGACTTTATCTGATGGATATTTATAAAAAAGTACTACCAAGTCCGAATTAAAACAACTATGGAAGCACTTATGTACCATATAGTAGGGACTTATGGGTAATTTTAATATGTTAATCAGTAGTGTAACCATTTTGAATATGTTTTAGAGGTCAGAGCACAAGCACTGGACAACAGTGACCCAGAGCAGAGTCCAAAAATCAGCAATAAAATGTAGCAACAAACTGGGAATGGCTACACAAAAAGGGGCGTAAATTGGATCCTGGTCTGCTCCTGGCAAAAGTGTGAAGTAAGCATCCCTCAAGATAGTTTCCTTGATTCAGTCATCCTTGAAGCAAGCCGGGATCTCTGTACAAGGTAATGTTTGGGGTATACTGTAACAGAAAACAATATGTTATTTTAAATCATCTCTGCACTCCTAACATATTTTTTGAGCAAACACATACAAAAAAAAGTTAATACTGTTTCTTTTGGAATTCTACAACTCAGAAATGTTTATTATGTCCAGTGTATTAGAACATCCTTACCAACACACCCACTTCTCTCTCCACCTATCTGAGTGTTGAGACACAGTTATAGAGAGCGAATGGGCAGTGATAGCCTACAGTGGTGCACCCTTGGAAATCAATTTAGAAAAAAAAGCCTGGTGCAGTGAAAGTAACATCACACGCCCTTTAAAAACGTTTGACATCATAGGGGTTGACCCCTTGTCCAACCCATAACTGGCCAAAACTCCTCTATGTGTTTGAACAAGTCTTGTGCACTGGTAAGACTTGGAAACTGTAGAGAGTTATCAACGGTGCCTCTCAGGGGTGGCTCCTCCACAATGGCAGAGGTGCGTCGCCCCACTGGCTCAGAGCCAGCGGCTGAAAAATAGAACAACATTTTAATATTGTTTTACTTTTCAGCTACTGGCTCTGAGCCAGCGCTGGAGGGAGGGGTGGGCCTGGGCCATGGGAGGGGGGTGGGACGGACTGGTTCCTGCACTGTAAGTGCACATGTAGGTTTGGGCGGCTGTCTCAGGCTGGCCAAACACACATGGACACTTAGGTTTCTCCAACCCAGCTGTTTTAAACAGCTGGAAAAACAGCACAGACTCCCTGTCCTGAACGGAGCGTCAAAGCAGCCCGCTCAGGCCAATCCCTGCGCCGCTCTCATAGCATGAGAGCAGTGCTGGAATTGCACAGAGAGTCTGATGCTTCCTCAGTGCCTGCTGGAACAAGGAAGTAGTAAGAAGACCACCAAGGCGCGACGCGCGAGGCGACCAGCAGCTTCAGGTAAGTTTCTTTTTAAAATATTTTAATTATTATTAACCACCCTTCACACTCTCCCTCTCAGGTTCCCCCCTCGATCCCTCCGCCTGTCCCACTTTTTGTATGTGGCAGCCGTATCCGGTGCCTCTATTCTTGTTTACTTTCTGTTCCTACTGTTAACTTTATGGCATCAGAGATCATGGCTAACAAGGGCTAGGCCTGTGATGTCTTCATTGACGTCCATGTGGTCCAAAACTGTGAAAAAATAGTGGGGGCTTAATTATAAGGCCCTTGCCTTGCACCACTTTTGAGTCATTTTTAACATAGGGAAAAGTGAGGCAAAAGTGGTGTAAGGGCCTTGAAATCTGTCCCGTTGTTTTTAAAAAGGTTTAGTAGGAGCAACTGCTTACCTGAGGGTCAGGCAGTTTTAATTCAATGATAAAGTCAACTAGAGTGCTTTAGCTCCATTCAATTGCTTTATCATTCTGACACTTCTCATCTTGATGTTATAAGAACAATTCTTGTCAATGAACATTTATATTATTTACATAAAGAGTTTGTGAGAGAGAGAGTTAGGGAAAGCGAGGGAAGGACATTTCTTAGAAGAGCTAGGTATTAACTTTCGCATCCAAAATAAATTGCGAAAAAGATTTAACAATCGTTATTCCACCCCAGTGGTTGCTTGTGGATTCCCTTCTGTGTCTCTATAGCCTCCCTTTTATTTTGACCTATCAAGGCTCTAGTTGGAAGCGTGTTTCACTCTTACTCTCACTCTGAAATAAGGGGTGTCTTAGGATTTCATTTGGATATATCTACCACCATTGATCTCCTTCTCACTCAGTAACTGCCTTAAGGTTCAGTCCTGGGGTCTCGCACCACTGAAGTCTCTATAGGACTCTTAAGGAGACCATGTTAAGGTTGATTTCCTCCGCATGGTCATTCCGACCCAATAACGATCCCCGAATGGCGTGCTGGAAGGTACGACACAACGGCTATCTTAGAAATTCATAATAAGGCTACCCACACACCATGTTTGTTTCTCTCTCATAAGTTAGTGTCTTAAGATCCATATCTACAAAACATTTTGAGCCACAATTCGGTACTGATAACTCAGTGTTTGGAAAGGTATTCCGCAGTCCTCAATCTATGATTTCTACGTAGCGCATGACATTGAATTCATGCCTATTAGGCGGAGTGAACCCCCTTTCCTTAAGTCCCTTGACTGTGCACCATCTAAGTCCTGCTCCATTCCCACTTATCGGCCTTGAAGTACCATACTTGGCATTTGATCACCACTTCCCATTCCGCTAGCCCTGCGCGCAAGGTGTGCTTACCACAGAGATCTGGGCGCCGTTGAGCGGGAGAGTGACACGGAGCAGGAAATGACTTTTCTTATTTCCATAAAATATTCCGGCTCAGCTTTTTATTCTCTGCACCCCAACTAATTATTATTGATAACGGATATGGAGATACTTCAACAAAAAAAAGAGGAAGGCGACTGGGGAAGGGACAAGAAAGCAAATGTGAGCCCCCCGCCTCACCCCGCCACAGAAAATAAGCTGTTCCCATTGCTGAGCTGTGTACAAAGCTTTTCTGAATGTACGAGGGTCTGTAACATGCGTGAAGCTGCACATAAGCATTCAGACATGGAGACAATTTTAGCAGATAATAGACTATCACGCAGGATACAATTTAAATTAAAAAATGCAATTTTCACCTTGAAATGAACAAATGATTACAATTTCTATACAAATTAAGGTCTTCAGACTGTCTTTCAGCAGTGCCAGCGGTCCATGAAATATGACATAATTACCATGAAATACATTTTCAAATATTTTGATTTTTGTCCGCTGGTTTTGGAAAAAAAATAAAATAAAAAACCATAGACAGTAAAAGCTTCAATGTGAGAGGGAGGGCACGATATCCAACCTTCTGTAGGAAAACACATTAAAAAAAAGAAAGGGAGCGATATCCAGAGATTAAACCTGCACTCCTCACCCCTCCTTCCTCGAACTTGCAAGATAAAATTAACACGATTTTTTTTTAAAGTACACTCAAAACAGAAAATGGCACGGATGGGTCTTTAGATGGGACGCTTGAAGAGGTTTGTGGATTCCTGTGGCTTATCTGCAAATATCACATCTGCTAGTTATCTTCCTCACTTACAGGCGCATCTCCTCTCTTTTAGTAGTGATTTTTCACTTTCTTTACTCTCTTAATTCTTAATTATTTTTCATTATTGTGCCTTTTTTGTGAGTGGCAGTACAAGGCGAATAAGAAATTACATCTCTAGGCTTGTATAGACTTGTTCACTTTCTTTAGTCTTTTAATCTTCAATTATTTTCCATTATTGTGTCTTTTTTTGTGGGTGGCAGTACAAGGCAAATAAGAAATTACATCTCTAGGCTTGTATTGACTTTTTCATTTTCTTTACTCTTCTAATGTTCAATTATTTTCCATTATTGTGTTTTTTTTGTGAGGGGCAGTACAAGGCAAAAAAGAAATTACATCTCTTCGCTTGTGTAGAGTACAATACTTGTTAAATGAAGCCTTCAAGGTGGGCCGCCTTCACAGCATGTCTCTGGCCCTGACTCTTGAACACACTTCCTGCCAAAGCTCAGTCAGCCGGCGTAGTAGCTTCTGTGAGGACTCATCCAGAGGACTTTGGAAGAGGCCTCTCCCCCAGCAGCGGTCATGGTCCGCTCCAGTGGTTGGTCATCCCAAGCCAGCAAAGATCGAATGCCTGATGGGCTAAGAAATTAGAAGAAAGGGCTAGCGGGTTGAGCATAACACACTCAGAAGCTTGTATAAATAATACATATTATTATTTGTATAAACCTAAACGTGCAATCAACAACCATAAAAAAAGCTTCAAGAGCATCGGAAAGAACAAAAAAATGTAAAACCAACGGATATGGCACAATAGACAATGTAAATACTTGGTAAAAGGTCGCAATAAAGCAGATATAATAAAACAGAATTAGATAACAGTTTGTGAATACCGCACCTTTTAAAAGCAAATAGTTGTTCAGCTTTTTTCTGTGAACGGGGGATTCTGAATATCCTTTTTAAACCTTGCTAAATAGTGCAGAGTTGTGCTTGTCCTACTTTCTTATAATCTATAAGCCCTCAAGCTTCATATCAATCGAACATAGCGATACCTAAGACTTGGGCTCTTATTCTGTCTGAAATCAGATGAACTACTGTGCAAAACATATCACTCTCATATACAAGTGGGTTTTGTTTATCTGATGGTTTGTGACCACTACTACCTAAATAATGATCCTCTGGAATCTGCAAGCCGATGGGCTATTACTCTCCAGAGAACATGGGTAAATACGTTTCTTAAGCAAAACATTTTTTTGCCGATGGACACTTCTGACCCATCAGTGAAATGTTGAAGACTTGCTGACCTCAATGCTACTGTCTTCAGTTGCAGTGTTCAGTAAAATGTTTATATACCAAGGTTCGCCCGAGAAAGGCTGCTTCGGTGCTCAGTGATGGGTATAATTTTGGACTATGTCAAGTCTGATGAGTCTGCCATTGTACATGCACTGTTGCCTGAGTTAATAAAACACTGGCATTCCAATGGGTTCAGAGCGTACACCTATTTCATTTTTCTAGGCTTTGATGTATTTCAGCGTTCTAGGCTTTGACCTATTTCAGTGTTCTAGGCTTTGACCTATTTCAGTGTTCTAGGCTTTGACATTTTTCAGTGTTCTAGACTGACCTATTTCAGTGTTCTAGGCTTTGACCTATTTCAGTGTTCTAGGCTTTGACCTATTTCAGTGTTCTAGGCGTTGAGCTTTTTCAGTGTTCTAGACTGACCTATTTCAGTGTTCTAGGCTTTGACCTATTTCAGTGCGCATGGCTTTGACATATTTCAGTGTTCTAGGCTTTGATCTATTTCAGTGTTCTAGGCTTTGACATATTTCAGTGTTCTAGGCTTTGACCTTTTTCAGTGTTCTAGGCCTTGACATATTTCAGTGTTCTAGGCCTTGACATATTTCAGTGTTCTAGGCTCTTACCTATTTCAGTGCTCGACGCTTAGAAGTATTTCAGTGTTCTAGGCATTGACGTATTTCCGTGTTGTAGACTTTGACCTATTTTGGTGTATTAGGCTTTGATGTATTTTGGTGTTCTAGGCTTTGACCTGTGTCAATGTCCTAGGCTTTGACCCATTTCAGTGTTCTAGGCTTTGATGTATTTCGGTGTTCCAGGCTTTGACGTATTTCGGTGTTCTAGGTTTTACCGTATTTCAGTGTCCTAGGCTTTGACATATTTCAGTGTTCTAGGCTTTGACGTATTGTTGTGTTCTAGGCTTTGACGTATTTAAGTGTCCTAGGCTTTGACACATTTCAGTGTTCTAGGCTTTGATGTATTTCGGTATTGTAGGCTTTTACATCTTTCGGTATTCTAGGCTTTGCCGTAATTCAGTGTTCTAGGCTTTGATGTTCAGCTTCCATGAATACCCTTGGAAATTAGCCTTAGTTCCTTAAGATTTGTTTGGCAGGTGCCATCCACTGTTAATTGGACTCTAGTTATAATCAATATATATTCGTAATTGCATATGACCCGTTGCACACACCTGCCATTCCTCCTATGGCCCTGTTTCTTATGGGCAAGCATTCAAAACGTGGCCCATCATTCTTCTGGGAAGCAACGTATAGTAAGTGTATGTGCTCCATGCATGGGAGATACTGACAAGAGTCACATTTCCCACATATTTTTCTCTAACCAGGCCTAGACATTGGAAATTAACAAAAACTATTGATCAATGAATAAAGGGCTGTAACTGATAGAAATCCTCCTTTATTGTCAGCCATTGCAGCTTGACAACCGCTTTTGTGTCTGTTTGTGCTGCCAGATGATGTACTGCATTTGCACAGCTGCTTAACTTCTCTGTCCACCCCTAGTGTCCGGCCTACCCAGCGGGGTTCTTTCCCGTTTGCCAACTTTTGGGGGTCCTAATGCCTAATTTGCACATATCCCCAAGCAAACCCAGTCAAGGTGTCCAGCGTGTACTTCAAAAACAGCATTGCGACTATCGAAGCATAATGTTTCATGTCAAAACGAAGAAAACTGTGTTTGTTTAAGGGCCTGCAAGTGTGAAAAGGGGTATAAGCCCGAGCGAACGGTATACTGCTCCGACGACAGAAAATCGATGTCATTCATGGTCACTGCTCTTACTAAGAAAGATTTTTGGGCCAGCAGGAGATGAGATTTAACAGTGGCAAGAGTAAATCTAAACTCATCCAAGATGTGAATGATCCTTGCAGCTGTTTGTGACTTCAGAAACTTTCGGGTTTTGGGTATCTATCTAATTTGCAAGTTAGCTCTGATAAAAAGCACCCACCTCCAACCCTTCGAGTCGATTTACTCACACGCGAAATTATCCACAAAAGATACAGGGGCGTAGCTTGGCCAGTCAGATTGGGGGAAAGGGGGGATTGGGGATGAGAGCTTCAGATTTGACAATGAGGCTGGCATATAATGAGTGCATGAGAGCGGCATAAGGGGCAATGAGAATAAAGAGGAATGCGGATTGGTAGGGGTGATAGAAGAGCGAAAACAAGATATTTTATAAAATAACCAAAACCCTGAGGACTCTCAAAACAGAGAGGGAAGGGGTGTGCATTTTTGTTTGTGTGTATGTATAAATCCTTGGTGGAATCCGACAGACATCTCACAATACCTGACTGAAAGCACCTCTACCCAACTATTTATCAGAAAATAAATTTATTAGGGGGTGTTATATTCCTAACACCCCCCACCCCGCCATTAGGCCCCTGAAAAGACAGCTCCTGCTTTCGAGGGGTACGAATCTTCCATAGGCGATGGAAGAAGGGTTGATGGGCCTGCTGCAGGACCCCCAGAAGGGAGTTCAGAAGGGATCTGAGCAATACAAATGCCTTTACATTTTGCTTCTCTGTTGTCACATCTGCTGTGGTTCAAAGACAGGTAAATTCAAATGCAAGGCTGTCTTCTGACAAATTGCAGCATATTCTTATAACATGGGATATGGTGTTTACTTTTCTTTCTCCGTCTACAAAGTGAGATGATTTTGCGAAGTGAACTATGTGACAATCTTGTTGGTGTTCAGAGAGTGAGAAAGGAAAGGATGTAGGTTGTCTACTTTTTATTAACACACAACAACATTTAAATACCAGTAGCACTCAACAAATATTTTAAATGTAACAGTTAGGAAAGCACAAATGAAGCACAGTTTTTTAATAATTCGGAAATGTGATGGAAACAAAGGTTTTAATATGTTTTAAAACAAATAGGAGGGGGCTTCAGTTTTTCACCTGACTCTGAAGAAAGTGTTATCATGCACTGCATTTATTATGATGCATCTGGGCAAACTGAGTGCTAGAGTGTGGGGCAGTGTGCGCCCAGCCCCCTCCTATTTGAAAAGGCTCCCTTGAGCTAACAAGCTGACGAGCTCTGATTGATGCACCTGTGCCCAGCGAGTGGTACTTAGACCTGAGAAGACTTTGGGCAGCATCTCCAGCGCCCCCCAAAGAAAGTGTTGCTCTCTACTGAAAAAGGACAATTATCCTGAAACGCGTGTGATACACAGCACTGACTGTACCAACAATGGTGAAAAACTAAAGCCTGACACCGAAGAAACTGTTATCATGCACTGCCTTTATTATGATGCATCGGGGCAAATTGAGTGCTGGAGTGTGGGGCAGTGTGCACTCACCTCCCTCCTATGTTTTAAAACAAATCAAGACTCTTGGGGATGTACAAACTATAAATGTTCATTGACACACCACACATTTTCCAGCGTTTGTGTCCTATATAGTTTTAGCAGTAAAACTCCATGTCTGTGCAAATTTAGTAACCATTTCAATGGAAATGTGCTGTCTGTAAATGACAGTGTACTACCACGCCATGCGTTAGTAATATATCGGCAACAGTGTGCTCCAAAATTCACAACTGGTTTCATATCACACCTTACCACTCTCACTCTTGATGGGCGTGGCTCATTTGATTCCCTTGTTCTTTGCATGATGCTTGGAATTTTCACAATCCCCATGTCTTCAGTAATGTAATATTGATGGCAGCACCCGCACTCTGAAAACTATTCCACCGCCACTGTCTTATCCTATGTTTTCCAAACTTTCCTATTTGCTTGAAGAAGATGATGAAGGAACATCAAAGATTTGTTTGTAATAGGAAAGGGCCCACATAAAAATATCAGTATTGCTAAATGAGACACTGAAAACCCTGGCTGCTGTGGAAACTGTAATTGCAACAATATGATCATCGGCAACACATTCATAGCATCAGAAAAAGGTATAAACAACTGAATATATTTGTGATTATGATTTTGTGGTACGCAAACTTACTTGCCACTGGCGATTGACGCATGAAGGTAAAAGAGGCAAAAAGTTTAAATATACATCTCTGAACTTTGGAGTAAAATTGATAATGGGAATGAATTGGCCACCTATGTACAGTAGTTTATAGAACCATCATTTCAATTCCTATGGCTTTGAAGACATTGCATTTGTTGAAACAAATGAGAGAGAGGGAATGAGGATGCCACCATTTGGACTTGTATATTTGGGTATTTTGTGCCTCAGATTTGTGATTTCCTCTACTAATGGCGTGAGGAAAATGTATGTAATGAAGGCTACCCCACTTCAGTAGATTTTTGAACTACCTTGAATGCAAGAATAAAGACATCAACATACACTCTCGCTCTATCATGGTTCATCCTGAGCAGGAAGCTGTTTGACTCAGTCTCCATGCCCTGAAGATGTCTCAAAATCACGATATAAGGGGGAGGGTAGTGGTACCCTGACCCTCTTACAGTTATGGTGGGGCCTGAGAGGGAGCCACATAACCCCCCAAAAAATAAAAGCAACAAGTTTTGCCCAGTAGGTTAAGAGGTACATCCACAGGACCCAGCACAGACCCCAATGTGGTCCCTCAGGAATCCCTCGAGATCACATGGAGGTCCACCCTTGGTCTCGCGGCTGTCTGTAGGGACCACTGAAAAACTAAAAAACTAAAACAACTTTGAAGACTATTCCTCTGTAGACAGTCAAGTTCTGTTAGTTGGCTGTACCCGCTCAATGCACAGCCTTCATCCTATGCCGATTCTTTTGCAGACAGCTAACCCCAGGTGGACAACCATGTGCACATGGGTTCAGCAAGCCCCTGCTGCACAAGAACTCATGGAGAGACCACTCCTTCCAGACACCCAAGACTCCGTAGGTGGCCAAGCTGCTACTACGCACAGTCTTTGCCCTGTACCAAACCATTCTCAGAGACCCAACCTCTCATGGGTAACCAGTCACACATGGATGGGCAAGCCCCTGCTGCGCACAGTCTTTGCAGTATGCATAACTCCTCATGGAGAGCCCTCTCCCTCCAGACACTGAAGCATTATTGAGTGGCCACACATCTACAGACCCCTTTGAGGATAGCCAACCCTTTATGCTAATGAAGCACACACAGGTGTGCAAGCCCCTGCTGTACAAGGTCTTTGCCCTGTGCACAACCCTCCATGAACAGCACACTCCCTCCAAAAACACAAGCCCCCTTAGGAGGTCTAACTGTTAATATGCACGTCTTTCGCTCTGTTCTGAACCCTTTGTGGGCAGCCAACCACACATGGGTGGGCAAGCGCCTATTGTACAGGGCCTTTGTTCTGTGCACAAGCCCTTACGGAGAGTCCACACCTTCCAGACACCCAAGTCCCTTTATGTGGCAAAGCTCCTACTATGCACATCCTTCACCCTGAACTGAACCCTGTGCAGAAAGCCAACCTCTTGTGGGAATTCAACCAAAAACAGGTGGGCAAGCCCTGCTGCACACGGTCTTAGCCATATGCACAAGCCCTCATGGACAGCACATTCCTCCAGACACACAAGCCTCCGTAGGAAGTCAAATCACTACTATGCCAGGCTTTCATCATGTTCTGAATCCTTTGTAGACAGGCAATCCGCTGTGCTCAATCAACCGCACACGAGTGTGCAAGCCCCTGGTGTGCATGATGTTTGCCCTGTGCACAACCTCTTCATGGAAAGCACTCTCACTCCAGTTTCTCAAGGTCTCTTAGGAAGCCAAACCCTATTATGCACGGCTTTTTCCTTTTTCCGAAGGTTTTGTGGGCAGTCAACCCCTTGCAGGCAATCAAATGCACATGATTGGGCAAGTATCTGCTGTTCTCGGTTTTCACGCTGTGCACAGAGTCGGCTCCCTCCAGACACCCAAGCCATTTTGTATGTGTTTGTCTGATAGTAACTAACACATCCATACACTCGCAGACACACACGCACACACAAAGAGCAGAGGTGCACAGGGCATGTTCCTGAAGTCTGTTATGTTGTCTATTACATTTCGTACTTGATTGGAATGTTCAAATCGTTTTACAGGCTATCATAGTAGCTCGTAGCAGCCATTAAAGACCCATTTCCTTATTCTAAGCACTCGTTTTCAAATCGATCAATTTCTAGAGAGTGGGCCTTTTATGGACGAGATATCTTACTGCAGTACACAACAGTGATATAAGTCAATTTTTTCATCAGAATGATCTTATATATTTTTTAATTTGCTATAATATGCTGCTGCAGTTATTAAAGTGCAAATCTATTGTTATAAATCTTTGCCTATTGCTTATAGTTATAACAGTAAATTACCTTTGTATTGCTATCTGTAGCCTGCAATACCAGACTGTATGGATATACAACCATTAATAGACAGACATGGCAAACAACAATTTTTCACTTTCTAAACCAGAAAACGTGGTTCCAACAGGTACCTTTTTTTAGTTTCAAATTTTTTTTGTTAAAAAAAAAAACATTATGGGTTGGTCAAAGAATGGTATATAGGCGCTATGATAAAATAGATTAAAAAAATAATAAAAAATATAACGATTTTCTGCAGGTTTTCTCGTGGACAGCTAACAGTCTGTCTACCTGATGTACTCTGCTCTCTTCCAGACACAAACTTAATACTGTCCATACAATATAGTGCAATGCACCTATACAGTGGGTTACGATCCTGTGCCAAGGCGAAAGCAGCATCACTGGGAGCACTGTCTCCAACTTGAACTGTATGAAGAAAGCGCTGTTGATGTAGAATCTCCATCTTCTGTATTCTTCCTCTTTGCTGCTACTAGCTGCCTACTATGGTTTGATTGCATGTGTTTCCACATGCCAGATGTTCCAAAGGAATATTTTTTATACATTTTTTTTGTAGAGCTCCAATCGCATATCGTGCACGTTACTATCTGTCCTGATATCTTTTTTTGGTCCCTCCAAGATGGTAAAGAATTCCTGCACAAGGGACTCGTGTGTAGCCTGTGGTTGACTCTTCTGCTTCTCCTCATTTGACTCTTTATCTCTGTAATCCTTTAGCCATGATATTTTTGTTCAATCCCTCCATAAAATTAGGAAAATCCACAAAAAGCCAAGCAATACTGTGGAGGGTGTGACTCTTCTCCAATGTCATTCCCTAGTAACAGAAAGAAGGTGGGCCCTTCTGTCTACGCAGCAACTTAATGACATTAGCTAATGCAATAGCGTTTTATCATGAATCATAGGTACCTTTTTCAGATGCCACGGTACTGCCACACCTAAAACACAGAAGAAGCATGACAAAAAATAAGAAGACATCCTACAGAGGGGAATACTTTCGCCTAAAACTTAAAATAAATCCTTACTACTAAACACAACTTTTTTTAAAGACTTTTTACAGATCCCGCAATACCCTAGAGCATGGGTACTCACAAACTTTCTCTCGGGGGCCAAATTTACAGTGTGGTTTGTTTCCGAGGGCCGCACCGGTGGGGGCGGGGGCAGTGGGGGAGGGGGCGGGCTAGATCAACAAAAAAACCTACGACCATGAGGTTGATCACAGGTCCCTGCAGCGGATGCTTTCTTCGACTGCGCCACCACACCCGGCATACACACATCTATCTCCCTTCCTCGCTCCCTCTCTCCCTCCCTCCCTCTCTCGCTCTGTCTCCCTCCATCCCTCTGTCGCTCCCTCGCTCTCCCTCCCTCGCTCCCTCTTTCTCTCCCTCCCTCGCTCCCTCTTTCTCTCCATCCCTCACTACCTCGCTCTCTCCATCCCTCGCTCCCTCCCTCTCTCCCTCCCTCTCTCGCTCCCTCTCTCGCTGCCTCTCTCCCTCCCTTGATCCCTCTCTCTCCCTCCCTCCCTCCCTCCCTGTCTGTCTGTCTCTCTCACTCCCTCTCTCTCACTCCCTCTCTCACTCCCTCTCTCTCTCACTCCCTCTCTCCCTCACTCCCTCTCTCTCACTCCCTCTCTCGCCCCCTCTCTCCCTCCCTCTCTCCCTCCCTTTCTCCCTCCCTCCCTCCCTCTCCCTCTCTCCCTCCCTCTGTCTCCCTCCCTCTGTCTGTCTCTCTCTCTCTCACTCCCTCCCACTCCCTCCCCCTCTCACTCCCGCCCTCACTCCCCGCCCTCACTCCCTCACCCACACTCCCTCGCCCACACTCCCTCGCCCACACTCCCTCGCCCACACTCCCTCGCCCACACTCCCTCCGTCGCCCTCACTCCCTCCGTCGCCCTCACTCCCTCCATCTCCCTCACTCCCTCTGTTACCATCACTCCCTCTGTTACCCTCACTCCCGCTGTTACCCTTACTCCCTCCGTCGCCCTTACTCCCTCCGTCGCCCTCACTCCCTCTGTCGCCCTCACTCCCTCTGTCGTCCTCACTCCCTCTGTTACCATCACTCCCTCTGTTACCCTCACTCCCTCTGTTACCCTTACTCCCTCCGTCACCCTCACTCCCTCCATTGTCCTCCTCCGTCGCCGCCCTCCCTCTGTCTCCCTTTCTCCGTGTCCCTCTCCCTCCCTTTCCCTTTCCCCTCTCTCTCTCTCTCTCTCCCTCCCTTTCCCCCTATTCCTCTGTCTCCCTCTTTCCATCCCTCCCTCTGTCCCTCGACCTCCCTCTGTCACCCTCTTTCATCTCACCCTGCCTGTATGTCAGCCCCAGGTGAGACAGCTTCCTGACACACACAGTCACACCCAAGCACTTCACAGGTCGTTAAAAGCCATTTGCATGCTAATGAGGCTTCGTTGTATTCCACCTCTTCTTAGGCCCCTGCAGCTCCACTCTGGCTAAGTGAGAATCGCCCGACCCTGGCCCCCACAGAGCAGCAGAGACTCTCAGAGTCGCGCTGCAGCAGACAATCTTTAAAAGAAAAAAAAATACATTGGTAGGATGTCTGCAAGGTCCGCGGGCCGCCAGGGAAGGCTTGCCGGGCCGCCCCTGGCCCGCGGGCCGTACTATGAGTACCCATGCCATAGAGGAACCTCCAACACGAACTTAACCCATGAGGGACTCCCACTGGATCCTCTTACTGGTTCTATGGGTTCCACAGGAGTATTGCCGTACCTAAGGGAGGTAAAACAAATACAAGCATCTGCAATGCAATAGGTTTCGTATTTACGCGAGTTTGCGCTATTGACATTGCAAATAATGCCTTTCATTTTTGTTTTTGTTTTAAAACCTAAATAAAAGGCATTGCCATTTACAATGCCAATAGCTTAAACTTTGGCAATAAACGATGTTCTGAATACTAAAGGGTATGGCCCCGGGGCCCCTTCTACTACCAAGATCCCCCAGCATTCCAATGTGGCATATTGTGACAATATCTCTTCTGCCAAAAAAGGGTTGACCACCATGTTATAGCGGACTCAACTGCCTACCTCAGGGCCGGGTATAAAGCCAACCCTATACAGATCCGTGGGAATTATTCCTCCAAGACCTGGTAATGAATTAATTAGCTTTATAAGGTTGGTTCTATTTAAAATAACTTGGGGCAAAAAATGGAGATGAACAGAATGACTTTTCTATGCGTTAGAAGTACACACAAGTGAAACCTTACCCAAGACAAGCTACATACACATACTATTCAATCGGTCTCGTGTCAGAGTTAACACACGCAAGGAATCTATTTTATTGGGCAAACAAGAGAATACCTTCTAGGACACACGAGTTGTTTATAACATTGCAGGTCTGGATTAAAATTAAAATTAAAAGTCAACATACAGTTGACTTAGTGGTTTGGTTAAAAGGTCAGTGCTGGGCGACCTGCATTTCCGCTCCCATTCCCTACCAAAACTTTACATATTATATTGCACATTGCGTTAAACCCCAGCTGACAGAAGCATATGGACACGTCTACGGTACTGTTAGGGCACGGCATTCAGTGCGTAAGTGACACTGAGCAAGGCCAATGACAGGTAGGCCATTGACTTAAAGGACGCGAAAGCAACTGACACTTTCTATATGAGGAAAAAATCGGGCCTTCCTCAAACTGACATTCTTTCTGACCTATCAAAAAGTCACATCAACGCTAAAGCCGCAAAACAGGCCATTGCGAGTGAGGGGGCGGGCCTGACGACAGTGAGTTGCTCCACTAAAGAGCAAAGAAAGCCCTGGAAGACCAGGCTTTGGTTGCAGGACGCCAGCTGCCTTACCTGAAGAACAGGGTGCGGTACATCTGGTGCGCTTCATAGTAGTCCCCCTTCTCCACGCTAGCACGGAGTTTGCCCTCCACGCGTTGTACGCCTCCCCGGTTCCTAGCGCTGTTCTTTGAGCCCTCCTGCTCCCCATTATCGCGGACATTATTGGCCCGACTGTAGGCTAGCGTTGCGGGGCCGCCGTCTTGCCGGCTTCCGTAGCGTTTCCCGATTGGCTACGGTGGCTTGTGAGGATGGGGCGGGCCTGTCACTTCCGAGAGCAGAGTTCCTTTTCCGTCGCGTTCGCTAGATTCGTCCAAGTAGGTTAACGTGGCGGCCATACCTGAATGGTGCCTTCTGGCCTTAAATAACGCGAATTGTTAGGCTGCCTCTTTTGAAAAGTACTTTCAGAGACCATTATGCCGTGACCTTCCTATTAACAAAACCTCTTGGTAGGGCTGTTATGTTTTCATCATAACCATGACCAACACATTTCAACATTATTACTACACTATCCGAACGCTTCTTGGTAAGATGGTGTAATAAATTAGGTTATTGATTGAGGGGGGCTGACACCCTACTCATATAAGTTATTTCATTAGATGCCTATGGGCCTCTGTTTATTTATCTATTCTATCACAGTATGTAAATATGATCCTAACAAGTGTATCTATAAGTGGGAGGGAGGGAGGGAGGAGGCACGGACAGTGGGCGGGCGGGAGAGAGACGGCTAAAAAAACAAGGAAGCACTTGGGAGGCGGTGGTGTGTCTATTACTGGACATCGACATAGTTGCCAAGGTTTCATATTGCTGTGTGTGACATTTTCATAATTTCAGTGTAATTATGAGTGACATTTCAACAACTAAGAGTGACATTTCCTCATGAGCAAAATCATGCAATGCAATGGTGCTAACTTCTTGCACCAACCACAGAGGTCTCAGGGTAACCTCGCCAACAGACAGAAAGAACTCGTCCATCTATAAAAAAGTGTTTTTTTTGTGTTTGGGCTCAGCACTGCTTCCCTGGTCAAACCATGCACCTTTGACCCTATGTACTCACCATATGACAGAGGGAGCAGATGTTCCGGATAGTCATTTATGGGGGTGAAGTTACAGGGATCCTGCTACGCCATTGTTACAAGGGGATACTAGCCATTGGTCCGAGGTGGAGGAGTGCGGGGTGGTAGTTGATGCAACAGCCATAGAGTGAGTGCGAGACGATGCTTGCTGGCTAGTGGTGGGCAGGCACCCGAGAAAGGGCCAGGGATGATTAAACGGCAGCCCCCTAAAATGATGGTTGAGTGGGCTACCTCTCACACCTCCTGGGCCTGCAGTCCTAACCCCAGTGCTGCTGGTCACCCTACCCGACAGTTGCTCTCAGGGTGTCAAGGGTCAAAATGCAAGTGAGGACCTGTGGGGGCAAGGTGGCAGCTGAGGCATCGGCTGTCCTGGTCTTTCCCTGGCTCCATGTCAGGTACAGCCGTCCAGCGCACGACTGTACCCGGGTTAAAACTCAAGCTAATGACTGCCATTCGCTTTTAGCATTTTATTTGTTGGGGGTAATACTGAATGTTGTGTCACGTCTGTTTAATTGAGCTGTGCCTCATGCTAGAGCGGAGCAGGGAGGCGAAGAAGTAAACACGAGGCAAGCGCACCAGAAACAGGATGGGAGGAGGACAGAACTTATCTAAATGGGTATCTTAAATTCGTACCACACGTCTGGTATGTCCAAAACCTGAAAATAGATGATACTGTTCCCAGTTTATCGACAACGAATGGAGTCGACTTCGCACCCCAGAGGTTGGACTGGAGATTCCCTGCCGGCTTTCAAGTTTAGTTCCTGTCGGCTTTCAAGTTTAGTTAAGTCAAATATGGAACACACATGCACATGTCACTTGCAACCTTATAGTAATCACACCAGCAGTACAACAATACAAGACAACTTAAAACTAAAGGGAAAGAAACACAAGACAGTGACCACCCTAAAACAGTAATTTGCCATTTACTGCTATTGCATCGCAGGGAGTTCTTCCCAAACCAGCCCTTGAAGGCAGAGTGTGGTTTCCCAAAGTTACCTTTTTCAGAACGAGAAGAAAGCTCCCATAGTCGAAGTTCATAGCTAACATATGCTTTCTCGCCCAGAACAGTGTCAATAACTTCTGGTATGTGTCCCTGAAAAAACAAAAATGCCATCTGATGGATACACTCTTCAGTTCAGTGTTAATTTCTTTTTTGAGGCATCAAATACTTCTGCAGGGCCCTGCCTCGCACCATTTAGAAGTGCCTCTGGGGCCCGACCGGCATGCCGCGGCCGCTGTGTTCCCTCAGACCACTAGTTAGCCTAGGCTCGGACCGAGTTGGACACAGACTCACCTGACACCTGGTCCTGACCTGAGGTCTGACGGCGGGGCCTGGGCCTGGCCTGCAGGCTGCAGCAGCTCACAGTTCTGATAGCCGGCGCAAGGCCGCAAGCAGGACGGGCAGAGAGGCTGCGGCCAGCGCAAGGCTAGCTGGCCAGGTAGGGGGCCGGGGTGCAATTTAAATAATTTTAATTATGGCTACAGGCAGGGCAGGCCCGGTCAGTGACGCAGTGGACTTCGGCCCTGCGTAGGAGTTGCTGCTGGGTGTTCGCTTGTTGGATGGATGCCACACCTTACTCGTCTCTAACGCGCATTGCGCATGTCATGAGTCATCAGTCATGACAACTATAAACAGGGGCCAGGCATTGGTCACCCGCCCCCCACCCTAACGCGCATAAGCGTCCCGGGGCTGGAAGGTGGAATTGGAAAGTGAAATCAGTGAGTGCACTCCGCCCGCGCGCACCTACCCCGTAATTTATCCAATAGAAACGGACTTCACTTTCACACCATGAATAAAGAGCCTGAGGCAGGGGCCACGGCCGGGGCCCCGCACCATTTGCAAGAGCCTCACGGGGCCCTGCCGGGGCACACGCACCATTTGCAAGAGTCTCACGGGCCCCTGCCGGGGCCCACGCACCGTTTAACTAGCCTCAGGGGCCCCGCCGGAACCATTTAAAAGTGCCTCAGGGGCCCGCCACGTGCAATCAGTTAAGAGGTCAGCGGTGCGCAGTGTGCACAGCGCACCATTAAAATCCATGATGACCATTGATGTATTGAGGGGGCCGGCCCGGGGCCCCTGGTGCGGGGAGGCCCCCCCGCAACGCGGGGGCTGCGGGGGCCTGTGTTACGCCCCTGACTCGGTAACAGTTCACCTATAATTTCCGCGTACTTCTACTTGCTCCCTGCCCCTTCTTTCCTGCATGAGCATACATCTTCGAGCCCCCCATCGGGGACCGGCTTACCGCACCTTGGCCGCCGCTTAGGCAGTCCCTGTCTCGCTGCTCTGCTCTTCTCGAACAACTCCTTCCTTCACTTTCAGCTCACAAAATAGCGACTGCTGCACAGAGAGGGGGTAGGATAGCAGTAGCTAGCGGTGACGTAGCCCGCCGGATATGACGTTTCCTTCAATGGCGACGATAGAAAGGGACTTTTTGACCCTGAAAACGAACGCCATGCACATATTTTAGTGTTCCTGACGACCTTTCAAACCAATTTCAGTTAAAGCAGATGTATTTCTAAAAAGATAATAGGATACAGATACTCCTCGATTTGGTACCAAAAACGTATGTTTTTTTCAATGTATGAAATAATCAATGTAAACATGCGCAGAGACAGGAATTTCGAGCACACATGCAAACATTTATTGTTTTTACTATCCCGTTAATTTGAAAAAGGGAACTCAAAGATGGCTGCTCTGTTTTCCATATCTAGTGTAACATTGACACATGGTTCTGACGGGCTTGAATCTCCTCTGTAGGTTATCTTTTCAATTTATAACAGCTGAACTTTATTTAATTCTCTGGCTGGACCGGAGTCAAGGGCTGTGTTGTGTTGAAGACCCTAAGCCCTCACTGGTGTAAAGGACAGACACAGAGACAGCGTGCTGGAAGTAAGCCGGAGGGAGGGTACTTTTGCCCGACTCCTCCTTTATAATCAGGGTCACTTGACTGGAGACGTCTGTTGACGATGGATGTGGGGAGAGTGTATTTTCATTTATTTTTATTTTATGCGTTTTTATATAGCTCGGACTTTACCCGAAGGTGAGAGGAAAACAAGTCAGGTCCCGGGCCGCGCTGTGATTGGCTGACGTCACGGGGGTGTCCCGGGCCGGCAGCCAATCACAGCGCGGCCCGGGAATGACGTCACGGGGGTGTCCCGGGCCGGCAGCCAATCGCAGCGCGGCCCGGGACAAAGGGGCGGGGCTTAAAAAAAGCACCAGAAACGCCCCCGAATCACGTTTTCGAGAGAAAACGCGATTGACAGCCTCTGCCTCCCAATGGCTAGCCTCCATTTATGGAGCTAGCCAATTGGAAACAGAGGCTGTCCTAACCTTACTATTAAAAACAACAGATTTCGATCTGGGAGGGGCTTCGCCCCTCGCCAGGTTACGAAACCTAATAAACCATGAAATCAGCAATACTGTTGACCACTCACAAGACACTACTGTTAGGTATATAAAAAGGAGTGTAAATTATTTATTTATTTTAAATCTCAAACTTATTTAAACAGTCATGCTAAAGTAATGGTACTCTTTGGTATAGAAAAAGTCCCCAATTTATGTTTAAAAAAATCCCAAGAAACAAATCAAAGATTAAAGGGACATTATAGTTGGGTATAGTAATATGATCCTATTTTACACTGAGAACTGAAACAGAAAATGCCACTGAAGAGAAACAAAGGTTACAGGGACATTTATTGGGAGATTGGGTAAGTACTGCCTTCTTAAAATACATATTATTTTTAATAAATTGTTCGATTTTTTTTTCTTTGTTTATATTTTTGATAAACCTTTAAATTGTCTACTAAATGTTTTAATTTCGGTTTGTGGGTTTTACTGAGAGTTTCATTGGATGTTTTTAAAATTATGTATTAACTAATTTTTCTTGATTTGTATTAAATTGATATGTATGTGTTTACTTCTTTAATAACAATAGTAATCATTTAATGCCTCTTAAATTTAGGTTATGGGTTTTATTGAGAGATTAGGTGAGTAGTGGTGAAGTAAAATATATTTAATTGATAATAAATAATTAATGTATTATATCATTGTTTAGCTAAATGTGTATTTATTTTTAATTGATAAAAATATACATTCGTTTTTGTTAACTATAATTGTTGTATTTGAATACTTTTGGGTACATATTTTTAAAGTGTTTATTAATTATTGTAATTTGCCTAATATTTTAAAATGTTAATTTTCAATATTTTTATGGTTGTTTTTTAGATGTTTTTGGTATGTGGAGTACATTGGGGGAATGAATGTGTAGTGTTTCATTAAAATCAAACTGAAAATATAATTTAATAAAAATTATTTTATCATAACAGGTTGTATAACTTTTCTTTTATGTTTGTGTGTTATGTTAGGGTGCTTCGGGTTGATTTAAAATATTATTTATTTGTTTATTAAAATAAAACAATAATTTTGTGCAATTTGATATATTTTTTCTTAAATATTTATTAAATGATTTTCCTTGTTCGTATATTTTAGATTTTAAAGTATTTATTTACATTAATGAAATCATTTTTAATGGTTATTTATTTTGTTTATTTGTGTTGTTTTTGAACCCCCAACCTATGTACTTTCCCCAGTGATCTTTAGACTAGGCTTAGAAAAGTAAATCTGATCTTATTTCAAATTCTAATAATGTTAATTACAATTTATACTTAGCATTAATCAATCTTACATATTAATCAATATTTTGGACCACACATTTTTTACCACAATCTTTTTGTACTTTACATTACAAGAATGCGAAGACAATATGCTTTTGGTGGATATTTTTTATCACAATACGTTTATATCACAATATTTGTGTGGGTGATATTTTGTCATACAAGCCAACTAAGGGCCCGATTTCACAAATGTAATTGACTACCCTGTCCTCCAAAATGTCAGTCATATCACCCTATTTAGAGTCAGCTTTCCATCAGTGGTGCCGCTGTTGGTTCCGTTGACTGAGAGCTTACTCTGATGAAGTGACATAGTGCTGGCTATTGGAGTAAGGGTATCAGACCACCCACCCTATAGAAAATAACTCCCTCAGTGTGGGGATCGTAAGTTGTTTTTCAAAAACAGACTCCTACTTTGTGAATTTGCTTCTGAAAAACAAATACTTTGGTGGGCAGCCATCAAACTGAAAAGCAGCCATCCACCAAACATTTAGTAACTTCAGAGGAAATGCTGTGACAGAAATTGCTCTGAAGGTACAGAGATCACCAGATCACCACTCAGCCGTTATGTTCTCCACCACCCTGACTGACGGGTCACTTCCCGTCAAACTCTAAATCGGGCTCTAAGTATATAATGTAGCAGGGCGCCCATTGAAATTGAATCTGAGATTTCAAGACATCCACCTTTGCCTAGGGTAGAACTAAGACACTCGGGCTTTGATAAGTTAATTTTAATTCAAGAAACCTCGTCAAAGCCCAAGATGTGGGATAGCAAGCAGAAATTAATGAACAAGGGGATCTTGTAAATGTCGGATCCATATATATTTCCCTCGATGGCTCCAACATCCTAATACCTGTATCAAATGGTTCAATACTGAGAGTAAAGAGTAACAGCCATAACGGGTGCACCTACTTAGCCGGTACGTGTGTGACAACCTAACATTTAAACTGATACCCTGCCATCTCAATGGAGATGAACCTTGGCCCAAAATGAAATTTGGTGCATCATTTTCTGAAGGAAGTACCAGACCATCTGGTTAGGGTGACCAGATTTTAAAAACCATTTCACAAACATCGAAGGTGCACTGCTAGTTCACAGCGGTCGAGAAGTTCAGAATGACTTAAAACACAGCGCTCATCAACGTAGAAAACACAGACAACAAGGCACTTAAGGAATAAATTAAATGCAACTTTTACACAAAATATCAGATTGATTTCTGAAAGGGGCCTGTAACCAACCTTGCATTGGAATATGTAAAAGCTTGCCGTTTTCTGTGTTCAGTCAGCCCTCTTTAAAAATGGGGCATGTTCTGAATCTAGTGAAACCTGTCAGTGCAGATGATGAAAAGACAGGACAGTGCTGCCAAATCTGGGATGCCTGATCACCCTACACCTGGTCAAGAGCCTTTTCCGCATCAAGGGAAAATGTTATATTAGGAATAGATTTCCTGTTACTTTTCTGATCAGCTTTAATATGCCTTTGGTGTTATCATGAGCTTGCTGGCCTTTAATGGATATCAATTCACAGAGGTGTATTCAATCAGAAAAGTAAATCCTAAATTGGGTTGCCAAAATGTGTACTAACAATTTTGTGTCAAAAGTTAACAAGGTAATGTTAGAGTTTAATTGCCCTCTCATCACACAATTAAGGTGGCAGACAAAAGTACTCCTGTGTTGGATTGGAACTTAAAGGACTAAAGTCATAATTTAAAATCTTTGATCAGGATGAATCTGGTTAGTGTATCCGAACTGTGCTCCATCTTGGTCAGCGTTACAGCAAACAAATGATGGACGGAATGCTGACAATGCAAACATTCTCCACCAGTCAAAAGATATGGGTTAAATCCATTGTTCTTTTGCCCACTACACCACCCCAGTTTGGACCCAGCCATATGCAAATTAGTCTTGACCCTGTGCCTCATGGGAACAGTCCAGACCGAACTACCAGGGCAGGTCCTCCTTGGACTGGAAATAAGCATCTTGGGACCTGTTTCAGGGTATGGCACCCTTCTTCAGGCAGGCTAGCTTGAATCCAGTGGCACAGTGAGCAAGGGACCCATGTCTGGGCATACCCATCCCACTTAGGGTAAAAGGTGTTACAGCAAACAAATGATGGACAGAATGCTGACAATGCGAACATTCTCCCCCAGTCAAAAGATCTGAGTTAAATAAATCTTTCTTTTGCCCACTACGCCACCCCAGTTTGGACCAAGCCATATGCAAATCAGTCTTGACCCTGTGCCTCATGGGAACAGTTCAGACCGGTCAGAGTCATATTGCACCTTGGCCCTGTTCTACTGCAATCGTTTGCTATCATAGATGCTTTGTTCTTCTCAGTGCTATTTCTACTTAAAACTTTAAAAATCATAAATTTGGTTCGTCTTATTGGATTTTTGTCATTTTTGTGTCATTTTAAGCCAATGAGGCTAACGCAGCGTTCTGCCACTTCTATTGTAAATATATCCCTAAGTTTCAAGTGTCCACCCATTCTCAGCAGAGACAGAAGTCTCGTTACAGCGTGGCGAGGGAGGAGCTTCACAGCAGGGCAATTTAACATCTTTACCCTGCAATCAGCCCCAGGACACCCACAAAGCTCATTCAAATCCTGGGTCACATCCAGCAACTTCCAGGACCCACAGCCCACATGGGTGCCAACCCCACAAATGCTTCTCATCTCTACCATCCATTGAACTCTGGACAAGGGTGCCCCCTACTGATTAGGTCCAGTTGTCCTCCTATTGGGGAGTGCCCCAGAAGCGTGTATGCAGGCGGACTGCAGGCAAAATCTTGGAAAGCCATGGGGAGTCATAGGCTTTAAGCTGTCCTCACCCTTCACTCATGGGGGGTAGGCAGGGTGGTGGGCAGCCTTCTCACAACTCAAACAACCATGGGTGCCTCGGCATCCCCCGATGTGCTAAAGTAATGCAGGCCGGTAATACAGGCCTCGCAGGAGCCTCAAGCTAGTGCATCTGACACAGCAGATGCATGGCCATGCCCATATGGGTCTCATTCTTGACCTTACTCCTGCCTTTCACTTGTAGGTTTCATTCCTTCCCCTCACTCATTGATCCAAATCTGGGATGCATTTCTGGCTCCCATTCATGGGTCTCATTCCTCTGTCTCACTCCTGAATCTCACCCCTGGTTCTCATTCGCTGTTCTCCTTCCTTCTCGCACTAATGATTCTCATTTCTTGGGCTCACTTTGATTGTTACATATGGGTCTCTTTTTTGATCTATAAAAGCCAACTCACCAACATTTGGCAGGTGTCACCCGGTTTTTGCTTCTATTCACCCGCCTGACAAACAATCAGGCTTATTTATGAGCCCCTTGAGCCTCCGGTGCATCACTTTTCGTGACGCATTGGCTGCGTAAAATTGGCGCCACACTGCAACATATTTTCAAAGTGACACACCTCAGCAGATACGTCACTTTGTAAACCCCTGCGCAACATTATACCTGCGTCACGTATAAGGTATGCAAGGTGGGCATTCCCCACCTAAAAGGGTCGTAGAAGTATAGGCCACTTCTAGGACGCCACTGCATCAAATCCTTATGTCTGCCTCTCAGCAGGTCTAAGACTGATGCAGGCCCTTTCACATGTGAAAGGACACATTGCTGGAGTTGTATCTGTTTTCAGACACACTACAGCTATGCCTACATTTTTCGCCTATAGATATGTCAGGAATACTGAAATATCGGTAAATCTTTGTGACATGGAGTGCCATACAGTAAATACGGCGCCTCCATGGTGTCGCAAGCAGGGCGCACTGAAAAGTGTTGCATCGTTATTTTCACGCAGCAATGTGGCACTTTTCATAAATGAGGCCCAAAGTGTCTCCTTCTACTGTAATGGAGTCACCCGCATTTCATACATAAAATAGCCTCCAAAAAGTGTTCTTTCCCCTTTGACCTTTGAGAGATCTCCTTAAATGGTTGAATTCACCTGCATTTTTGAGGCAAGAGGTTGACAGGTTTGTGGTTTTACTACCAGCTCTTCCGGCCTACTTTCTTGTGTGGTGACTTGTGGGTCTGATTCCTAGATCTCACTCTGGTGGTCATTTTTGGATTTCATTCTGGGTTCTCTCGATTGGCTTTTACTTATGGGACTCATTCCTAGGTCCTCTTTGTCACTCTTATTCATAGCTCTTGTCTGCCTTATTTCCGGATCTCACTCGTTGGACTTATGTCTCAAGCTCACTCTCAGCACTCCCTTGTTTGGCTCGTTCCTGACTCCCAGGCATGGGTCTCATTGGAAGCCCTCCTGGCTTTAACTCTTGTGTCTCAATCCTGGCTCTCACTCCTGGCTCCTTTGTGGGTCTCACTCCTGACTCTTACTCTCGGCTCCCATGTGGGTCTCACTCCTAGCTCCCATGTGGGTCTCACTCTCGGCACTCCCTTGTTTTTCTCGTTCCAGGCTCCCAGGCATGGGTCTCATTGGTAGCCCTCCTGGCTTTTACTCTTGTGTGTCACTCCAGGCTCTCACTCCTGACTCCCATGTGGGTCTCACTCCTGACTCCCATGTGGGTGTCACTCTTGGCACTCCCTTGTTTGTCTCATTCCTGGCTCCCAGGCATTGGACTCATTGGCAGCCCTCCTGGCTTTTACTCTTGTGTGCCACTCCTGACTCTCACTCCTGACTCCCATGTGGATCTCACTCCTGGCTCCCATGTGGGTCTCACTCTCGACACTCCCTTGTTTTTCTCGTTCCAGGCTCCCAGGCATGGGTCTCATTGGCAGCCCTCCTGGCTTTTACTCTTGTGTGTCACTCCAGGCTCTCACTCCTGACTCCCATGTGGGTCTCACTCCTGGCTCTCACTCCTAGCTCCCATGTGGGTCTCACTCCTGGCTCTCACTCCTAGCTCCCATGTGGGTCTCACTCCTGGCACTCCCTTGTTTGTCTCGTTCCTGGCTCCCAGGCATGGGACTAATTGGCAGCCCTCCTGGCTTTCACTCTTGTGTCTCAATCCTGGCTCTCACTCCTGGCTCCCGTGTGGACCTCACTCCTGGCTCCCATGTGGGCCTCACTCCTGGCTCTCACTCATGGGTTTCACCCCTCGCCCTCTTTCCCTCGTGTCA
Source organism: Lissotriton helveticus (assembly GCF_964261635.1). NCBI lineage: Eukaryota > Metazoa > Chordata > Amphibia > Caudata > Salamandridae > Lissotriton > Lissotriton helveticus. The sequence goes on from NC_136065.1 coordinate 372,822,226, forward strand.
CAATCTCCCCACAGACTGAGGTCTCGAAGGCTCTTGCCGCCTGCGTCCTGGTTCAGGGGACGACATTAGCAGGGCTGGGCCTGGTGGTCCTCGCAGCCTCGCTCTGCCAGGCCTCAAAAAAGTAATACGAGGACATCCTATTAAGATGGCCGCTGCGAGCCGGAGTGGGAGCTGTAATCTACAAGGACAGATGGCAGATATTCGTGGCTTGGGCGAGCTCAGGCTGTATCCGCCGCAGGGGCGCTTCCGAGAAGGTGAGAGATTGAATTATGCAGATATGGAAATGGGAAGCTGCGCACTTGGGAGACGGGCTCCCCTTAAATGGGACGCTAATACCGTGAAGGTGGAAAGGAGACCGGACCAATGAGGTGAGGGAGGGGGTCAGCCGCTCCTACAGCAATGGAAGCGACCTCTGCCAAGACTCAGGGACATCTCTCTGGGAGTCACACTGTCTCGCGGGAGGAAATGGAAAGACTTCACAGTTATGGGCGGCCCTGTCCAAATATGTACGTGTGTGTTTTGGGGGCCATCTTACATAAGTCATTGCAGGCACATTGATGTATTTTTATCCATACTACAACCATTGAGTACTTTTGGACAGCATGAATGCAGGCCTATAGAAATATGAGGCAGGGTGTATGCGTGCCTTCCTCGCCGATGGAATACCTCAAAGCATGGATACACTATTTGACCAACTTCCCTTACTCCCAGACTACATACACCGCTCAGGAAGGATTGCAAGCCATCCTTAACCACAAAAGTATCATAGGCAGGCTGAAATGTATTCCAACCTCCACTTCATCCTTTGAACGCCTCAGGCTGCGTAGAACCAATGTCAGCCTCATCTCTGGTGCACGAGATGTTGGATGGAGGACAGGCCATCCCCAACCTCTGCGACCCCGAAAAAGAATGGAAGGCAGGCCAAGCTCTTCCTCAAGATGGGAAACATCCATAACAACGCGGGCATTACCCCGCACTGCTATTACAACGCTGCTATTACAACGCAAGTCGTTACAACGACTTGAGCTGGAGGGCGCTGTAGGATAGGGAATAGTTTAATTTTCTATCCAACACCTTCCCTACTGTCAACGTGGGCTGGAGTTGGGATAGAAAATTAAACTATTCCACTATCCAGCGCCCCCAACGCAAGTTGTTGTAACGACTTGCGTTGTAAAAACTGTGATGTAATGGCATGCGGGGTAAAAGCCCGCGTTGTAATGCCGTACAACCCCTCAAGACAGCGTGATGAAGGATGGATTACGGGCCAGCCTCAATTTCCCAGAGCGCCTCACACGAGGCAGAATGTGGACCACCCTGAACATCGCCCCTAGAATAATGCCGGCGGGGAAGTGGGCGTGGCAATCTCAAATTGACAGTACTTTACGTAGGATGGACTACAGACCAACCACAACGCAACGGTGCCTCATGCAGAAGGGATGGCAGACAGCTTTCGCACGTAGAATATATTAGGTAGAATGGATACAGCCCAACCCCATGCCGACCCATGGAATACCATTAATAGTATAGTGTTGATGCCACCTTCTTCACTGTAGAATAATGCCAGGCAGAGGAAAGACCAATCCAAACTTAGAATCAGATACATATCACTGTAACTCTAGAAAGGCGTGGGCAGTATAGATTACAGACAAACCTCATCCCTGAATATCATAGCTACAAAGGAATGCAGTGCAGCCTCGAGCCTTTTTGGCAGAAGATAGTGCATGTTCATGGTAAACACTTTAGACTGCTCTATCGTCTGACCTGGGACTTGAAGTAGTCCTTCTGAGGCTCCATCTTGGACTGAAGACCCATTGGTTCATCTCTGTTTACTGGTAAGCACTCACTGCCTCATGCCGTCTTACCTCTGCTTGTCATACCCATAGAGCCAGTGAGGTATCAGCCTCAAGCCGCTGCCTTACACACACGTATGGTGCCCCTCTACCAAAGCTTTAACAGCTTCCCAACTTTCTGACAGTTCCAGTGCCATGCACATACCCACGACTCCATCAATCTTCCAAGAAGGAGTGCGCCTCTTGCTATCTCCTGTACCCTTGACTCTGATTGGGCTTATAGGCAGACAAAACAGGCAATAGCTCTTACAAAAAAATAAAATAATAATAATCCCTGAAGTACCCCAGGCAAGTACAATGGAGTTCAGGTAACACTCCAGTGTATACCACCTCAGGCAAGATAAATGCAGCCACATCTCCTTTAAAAGAAATGCTTCTTGAAAACTACAATTGAGGTCAGCCCCAACAGTAGAGTGCCTCATGTAGGATGTAATATATGCCTCCATTATTCCAACAATCCCTCAGGTAAAATGGTGTAGAGGCCACAGGTGCGGCTGGAACACCTCCGTAGTTTACCAAGACGACCTCCGGAAGGTTACAAGCTACCATCACCCTTAGAATACCTGAAATCGAACTAATACAAGTCAACCCTTGAATGCTGAAGTCGGGATGGAATACTCAAAATTTCCAAATGAAGAATACCTGATGAAGGATGAATACAGGCCAGGCGCACCCCTAGAATATTCCATGCAGGATGGAATACAGGCCAACCTCAGCCCTAGAATACTTCATGGGGGATGGAATACAGGCCAGACTGGCCCCTAGAATACTTCATGAAGTATGAATACAGGCCAGACTCACCCCTAGAACACTTCATGCAGGATGGAATACAGGCCAGACTCTCCCCTAGAATACTTCATGAGGGATGGAATACAGGCCAGCCTCACCCCTAGAATACTTCATGCAGGATGGAATACAGGCCAACCTCACCCCTAGAATACTTCATGGAGGATGGAATACAGGCCAGACTTTCCCCTAGAATACTTCATGCAGAATAGAATACAGGCCAGACTCACCCCTAGAATGCTTCATGCAGGATGGAATACAGGCCAACCTAACCCCTAGAATACTTCATGCAGACTAGAATACAGGCCAGACTCACCCCTAGAATACTTCACGCAGGATGGCATACAGGCCACACTCAGCCCTAGAATACTTCATGCAGGATGGATACAGGCCAGCCTCACCCCTAGAATACTTCATGCAGAATGGAATACAGGCCAGCCTCACCCCTAGAATACTTCATGGAGGATGGAATACAGGCCGGACTCGTCCCTAGAAAACTTAATGGAGGATGGAATACACGCCAGACTCGTACCTAGAATAATTCATGCAGGATGGAATACAGGGCAGACTCTCCCTTAGAATATTTCATGCAGGATGGAATACAGGCCAGACTCACCCCTAGAATACTTCATGCAGGATGGAATACATGCCAGCCGCACCTCTAGAATACTTTATGAGGGATGGAATACAGGCCATTCTCACCCCTAGAATACTTCATGGAGGATGGTACAGGCCAGACTCGTCCCTAGAATACTTCATGCAGAACGGAATACAAGCCAGCCTCACCCCTAGAATACTTCATGCAGGACGGAATACAGGCCAGATTCGTCCCTAGAATACTTCATGCAGGATGGAATACAGACCAGACTCACCCCTTGAATACTTCATGCAGAATGGAATACAGGCCAGACTCACCCCTAGAATACTTCATGCAGGATGGAATACAGACCAGACTCACCCCTAGAATACTTCATGCAGGATGGAATACAGGCCAACCTCAGCCCTAGAATACTTCATGCAGGACGGAATACAGACCAGACTCTCCCCTAGAACACTTCATGGAGGATGGAATACAGGCCAGCCTCAGTCCTAGAATACTTCATGCAGAATGGAATACAGGCCAGACTCACCCCTAGAATACTTCATGCAGGATGGAATACAGACCAGACTCACCCCTAGAATACTTCATGCAGGATGGAATACAGGCCAACCTCAGCCCTAGAATACTTCATGCAGGACGGAATACAGACCAGACTCTCCCCTAGAATACTTCATGGAGGATGGAATACAGGCCAACCTCAGCCCTAGAATACTTCATGCAGGATGGAATACAGGCCAGACTCACCCCTAGAATACTTCACGCAGGATGGAATACAGACCAGACTCACCCCTAGAATACTTCATGCAGGATGGAATACAGGCCAACCTCAGCCCTAGAATACTTCATGCAGGACGGAATACAGACCAGACTCTCCCCTAGAACACTTCATGGAGGATGGAATACAGGCTAGACTCACCCCTAGAATACTTCATGCAGGATGGAATACAGGCCAACCTCAGCCCTAGAATACTTCATGCAGGACGGAATACAGACCATACTCTCCCCTAGAACACTTCATGGAGGATGGAATACAGGCCAGCCTCAGTCCTAGAATACTTCATGCAGAATGGAATACAGGCCAGACTCACCCCTAGAATACTTCATGCAGGATGGAATACAGACCAGACTCACCCCTAGAATACTTCATGCAGGATGGAATACAGGCCAACCTCAGCCCTAGAATACTTCATGCAGGATGGAATACAGGCCAGACTCACCCCTAGAATACTTCATGCAGGATGGAATACAGACCAGACTCACCCCTTGAATACTTCATGCAGAATGGAATACAGGCCAGACTCACCCCTAGAATACTTCATGCAGGATGGAATACAGACCAGACTCACCCCTAGAATACTTCATGCAGGATGGAATACAGGCCAACCTCAGCCCTAGAATACTTCATGCAGGACGGAATACAGACCAGACTCTCCCCTAGAACACTTCATGGAGGATGGAATACAGGCCAGCCTCAGTCCTAGAATACTTCATGCAGAATGGAATACAGACCAGACTCTCCCCTAGAACACTTCATGGAGGATGGAATACAGGCTAGACTCACCCCTAGAATACTTCATGCAGGATGGAATACAGGCCAACCTCAGCCCTAGAATACTTCATGCAGGACGGAATACAGACCAGACTCTCCCCTAGAACACTTCATGGAGGATGGAATACAGGCCAACCTCAGCCCTAGAATACTTCATGCAGGATGGAATACAGGCCAGACTCACCCCTAGAATACTTCACGCAGGATGGAATACAGACCAGACTCACCCCTAGAATACTTCATGCAGGATGGAATACAGGCCAACCTCAGCCCTAGAATACTTCATGCAGGACGGAATACAGACCAGACTCTCCCCTAGAACACTTCATGGAGGATGGAATACAGGCCAGACTCACCCCTAGAATACTTCATGCAGGATGGAATACAGGCCAACCTCAGCCCTAGAATACTTCATGCAGGACGGAATACAGACCAGACTCTCCCCTAGAACACTTCATGGAGGATGGAATACAGGCCAGACTCACCCCTAGAATACTTCATGCAGGATGGAATACAGGCCACCCTCACTCCTAGAATACTTCATGCAGGATGGAATACAGACCAGACTCACCCCTTGAATACTTCATGCAGGATGGAATACAGGCCAGACTCACCCCTAGAATTCTTCATGCAGGATGGAACACATGCCAGACTCTCCCCTAGAATACTTAATGGAGGATGGAATACAGGCCAGACTCGTCCCTAGAAAACTTCATGCAGGATGGAATACAGGTCAGCCTCACCCCTAGAATACTTCATGCAGGATGGAATACAGGCCAACCTCAGCCCTAGAATACTTCATGCAGGACGGAATACAGACCAGACTCTCCCCTAGAACACTTCATGGAGGATGGAATACAGGCCAACCTCAGCCCTAGAATACTTCATGCAGGATGGAATACAGACCAGACTCACCCCTTGAATACTTCATGCAGGATAGAACACATGCCACCCTCACTCCTAGAATATTTCATGCAGGATGGAATACAGGCCAGCCTCACCCCTAGAATACTTCATGCAGGATGGAATACAGGCCAGCCTCAGCCCTAGAATACTTCATGCAGGATGGAATACAGGCCAGACTCTCCCCTAGAATACTTCATGCAGGATGGAATACAGGCCAGCCTCAGCCCTAGAATACTTCATGCAGGATGGAATACAGGCCAGACTCACCCCCAGAATACTTCATGCAGGATGGAATACAGACCAGCCTCACCCCTAGAATACTTCATGCAGGATGGAACACATGCCAGACTCTCCCCTAGCATACTTAATGCAGGATGGAATACAGGCCAGACTCACCCCCAGAATACTTCATGCAGGATGGAATACAGACCAGCCTCACCCCTAGAACACTTCATGCAGGATGGATGGAATACAGACCAGCCTCACCCCCAGAATACTTCATGCAGGATGGATACAGGCCAGCCTCAGCCCTAGAATACTTCATGCAGGAGGGAATACAGGCCAGCCTCACCCCTAGAATACTTCATGCAGGATTGAAAACAGGCCAGCCTCAGCCCTAGAATACTTCATGCAGGATTGAATACAGATCAGCCTCACCCCTAGAACACTTCATGCAGAATGGAATACAGGCCAGACTCACCCCTAGAATACTTAATGCAGAATGGAATACAGGCCAGACTCACCCCTAGAATACTTCATGCAGGATGGAATACAGACCAGACTCACCCCTAGAATACTTCATGCAGGACGGAATACAGGCCAACCTCAGCCCTAGAATACTTCATGCAGGACGGAATACAGACCAGACTCACCCCTAGAATACTTCATGCAGGATGGAATACAGGCCAACCTCAGCCCTAGAATACTTCATGCAGGATGGAATACAGACCAGCCTCACCCCTAGAATACTTCATGCAGGATTGAATACAGATCAGCCTCACCCCTAGAATACTTCATGGGGGATGGAATACAGACCAGCCTCACCCCCTAGAACACTTCATGGAGGATGGAATACAGGCCAGCCTCACCCCTAGAACACTTCATGGAGGATGGAATACAGGCCAGCCTCACCCCTAGAATACTTCATGTAGGATTGAATACAGACCAGCCTCACCCCTAGAATACTTCATTCAGGATTGAATACAGATCAGCCTCACCCCTAGAATACTTCATGGGGGATGGAATACAGACCAGCCTCACCCCCTAGAACACTTCATGGAGGATGGAATACAGGCCAGCCTCACCCCTAGAATACTTCATAAGAGATGGAATACAGGCCAGACTCACCCCTAGAATACTTCATGGGGGATGGAATACAGACCAGCCTCACCCCCTAGAACACTTCATGGAGGATGGAATACAGGCCAGCCTCACCCCTAGAATACTTCATAAGAGATGGAATACAGGCCAGACTCACCCCTAGAACACTTCATGGAGGATGGAATACAGGCCAGCCTCACCCCTAGAATAATTCATAAGAGATGGAATACAGGCCAGACTAATTCCTAGATTTTCTCAAGCATTATGGAGTATAAACCAACCTCATTCCTGGATACCCAGCAGGATGTAATGTAGGTCAATATCACCTTTGGAATACTTAAATCATGAGTAAATAGAGATGCACGGCACCAAGAAATGCCACCGGCATGATGTAATACAGGCCAACCTCACCATGCAATGCCTATGGCGAGATGGAATTAGGGCCACTCTGACCCCTGGAATACTTCCACAAGGAAAATGGAGGCCATTTTTACCCCTGGAATACCCCAGGCTGGATGGTTTACTGCTCAGCCTCAGCCCTAATTTCCTACAAGCAGCATGGAATAGGGGCCGATCGCGCCAGTGATATACCTACAAAGGATGAAATACAAGGCAGCTTTACCCTGGAGTTCCTCAGACAAAATGAAGTACAGGGCAATCTGACCCTGGAATATCTCGACCAGGATGGAACTGCATCCCTAGCGTGTCTATGGAAGGATGTGACCCAGGCTGTTCTCGCACTTTGAGTATCCCAGGCAGGGTGTAATACAGACAATGTTCATGCCTAAAATACCTTAGGCACAATGGAATCAGGAACCACCTCACGGCAGAGATACCTCAGGCAGGTTGGTATACACGCCATCCACACCCCTAGAATACCTCAGGCAGGATAGTATACACGTCATCTTTACCCTTAGAATACTTCCGGCAGGATAGTATACATTATCCTTACTAGAAAATACAATGAGAGATGCTGGGTCAGTAGTGTTGTCTGTAAGTTGTGTTGGACCAAGAGACATGAGTCCACCAAACCACTATTGAAATAATGCTGGGTTGAAGAAAATTCCCATCAGCCCACCCTTATGATGGATTGTCGTCATGTGGGATAAATCTCATAAATCCAGATCTCACCCAACGCACCTGGGTCAAAAATTAAAACAACGCCTGATAGTTTCAAATAATAACTATCTGTTGGCGCAGTGCAGTGGGGTCAATTTTTGACCCTAGGATAATATCTATTAAATATATTTTTTGTCCTTTGAGTCAATTTTATTCACACCTTCTCACTTTGTTTTTCACTAGCACTGCACTCCATCTGCACTATCTGAAAATTGCTCTGGTTGTGATAAATACTATCAAAATCCTTCTCCGCACAATCACCAGGTGCGTTGGGTGAGATCTGGATTTATGAGATTTATCCCACATGACGACAATCCATCATAAGGGTGGGCTGATGGGAATTTTCTTCAACCCAGCATTATTTCAATAGTGGTTTGGTGGACTCACGTCTCTTGGTCCAACACAACTTACAGACAACACTACTGACCCAGCATCTCTCATTGTATTTTCTAGTAATTGCAGGGGTTTGAGTTGCTCTGGTCGTTAAATATTCCCCCTTGTGTGACCCTCCTTACTCTATTTTTCTCCTACATTATCCTTACCCCTAGAATACTTCAGGTAGGATGATATATAGGTCACCCCTCACCCTAGACAACCTCAAACATGATGATATACAGGATATCCTTATCCCTAAAACATGGGAAACATTGTTTACAATGCATGAGATACAACGCATGCCATAACAATGCAAGTTGTTACAACGACACGTTGTTACATCGCATGCCAACACAGTGCAAGTTGTTGCAACGACTTGCTGTAGGAGGCAGAAAGTGTTGGATTTGTTGGCTCCAACACCTTCTCAACTGTTGCACACACTGGAGTTGGAATAGTAAATTATACTATTCCAAACTCCAGCCCCCTCCCCCCCACCCCTCCACAGCAAGTCGTTGCAACGACTTGCGTTGTAATGGCATGCGATGTAACAACGCGTCGTTGTAACAACTTGCTTTGCAATGGCATGCGTAGAAACTGCAAGCATTGTAACAAGTGCTATTTGTCTCCCGCCTATCCTCTGCTTCCCTATAAGTGAATGGGAAAAATGCATTCCCCTGATTTTTGTCAAAATCTCCCATTTTCCTTCTTTGAAATTTTCACATGTATGCAAGAATACCGAGGTCGGTATTGTTTACACCACAAGCTCAGCCCTACAATAGATAAGGAAGGATTAAGTACAAAGGTGAAAGCGAACAGCAGAAGGCCCCATTAATGCAGTGGTGGGGGGGCACTTTTATGGACAACCGAAGGCCCCCAATGGGTCCCTCCCTGGTGGGAGAGCGGCTTCGTTGTCACGCTTAAATACATACTTCAAGGCTGTTTTTGAATAAAAGGTGAAAGGCCTGTGGTGTAACCTTATTCTTTCTATGACCAAGGAAGGGCTGCGTCAGGGCTGGTTTATTCAGGATGGTGGTGTAAAGTTATTTAACCCACTGACATCTGTCTCCTCAGACCTCCGAGGAGGTATGCTGCAGGGCTGCTGCCGCTTAGGTATTTTATTTTTGAGTCTCAGGGTAGAGTTTTCTTGTCAGGAAGCCCAGGACGACATTACGTGCAGCCTCCGTGTGTTTTGTTGAATTGCTTCCGTGTCCTCTGTGATGAGGAAAGGCGCGCGGGCACACTGGGCCACCTGCAGGAACCAGTTTAATTATGACAGCTGAATTGAATTCCACAAAGTACGTATGTGCTGCCCTCTGCATAATCACCCCCCGCCTCTGTCACCCAAGAGCGGGGAGAAGGGGACGGCGGCTCGGCCTGTCACTTCCCCTGGCATGATTTTCAATCAAGGATGCCTCAAAATGGTGCTAGTGATATGGGGGGAGGGGTGTCGGGGTGCATTTTGATGTGTGTCAGTCATGTGATGTGAATATGTCAGCAACAGTCTGCTCAGAGCTCAGTGCACAGGATCAGACATAGCCCATAGAAGGGTCGAAGGTGCACTCTAAGTCTGTGCTTTTCTTGCCACCCTGTGACATGAAAGGTCAGAGGGCAAAGCAGATCTTCGGAAACATAGGGTTCTGCCGCAATATAAACTGCTAAGCGATCTATGTTAGAAATGGGGGTCTCTAGTTGGCAATGGTTTGCACCTTTGTCCAAGTAGGGACCCTTGCTTGTAGTCAGGGTAAGGGAGTTATGCCCTTAGACAACCCCATATCACCCCCTTGGTATCTTGGCACGAGCAGGCACGCTTATCTCAGAGGCAGTGTGTAAAGCATTTGTGCACATGTACAATAATACAGTGAAAACACTACAAATGGACACCATACCCGTTTAGAAAAATAGATAATCTTTATCTAAACCAAACAAGACCAAAACAACAAAAATCCAACATCCAGCAAAAAATATGCACTTTGCAAGAATAACCTTAAAAATTCTGTTCCTTAAAGTCAATAGCTCCATCCGGTGCTACCACGTTGCTGAAAACAACCATATGCAACACTTTCAGTCGACCGCCTCATTGCAGACCGGCATCGGTGTCAGAAGCTTTGTGAACAGTATCTTTAATTCCGTCGGTGCGGGCCGGTCTCAGCAACCGGCGCGGTTGTGGTGCCAAGTGGAGCGGTGTGGCTTGCGGTGCCCTCACATCGCAGTGCAGGCAGCGCTCGGTGACAGTCGGCCGGTGGTGGCGGTGAGACTTGGGCAAAGTGGGGAGGTGCTGGTTGTGGTGCTGACAGGTCACGGTGTAGGCGGCGGTGCCGGTTGATGGGAGCTGGTGTTGGTGGGTCGCAACTACGGAGTGGGACGGGGTGGTGCTTCGCGTAGCTTATGAGATGTGCTCCCAGACCACAGAGCAGACCACAGCAGCAGCAATTTCAGCTAGCAACAGCAGCAGCAATGTCAGCTAGCAACAGCATCAACGGTGAGACCAGGGCGGCGGGTTGAAGCGAGGCGGTGCGGAGTGCAGTATCCACCTGACGCGGTGCAAGCAGAGGCTCGGTGACGGCAGCGGTCGTCAGTGAGACCAGGGTTGCGATGTGAAGTGCAGCACTGCCTTCTGCTGTGCCTTCAGGTCATAAAAATGCTGGCGTTCTTGGTGGTGGCGTGTGGTTGCGATTTCCCTCTGTGGCAACAGTGACAAGCTGTCCCAGAGGCAGTACCCAGAGGAAGGTGAAGTGTTTGCTGTTCCCGAGACTTCTTGAACAGGGGGCAAGCTCTACCTCAAGTCCTTGGAGAAACTCAAACAAAGAAGTTGCAGAAAGTTCAGTCCAGTTTTTTCTGTGCCCAAGACAGAAGAAGCTACTGCAGGCCAACACAGCAAAGCACACAGCAAAGTGGGAGTCTTTCCTCACAGCGTCTCTAGCTCTTCTTCTTGGCAGGTAGCTCTTCTTCTTGGCAGGTTCCTTGATCCAAGCGACTTCTAAAATCCACGGGTCTCAGCCCCAATATTTATGCCACATTTCCCTTTATTCTCTTGTGACAGAGAGTGTCTGTGCTCAGTCCAAACCAGTCCTGTCCTCTTTGGCCCAGCTTCCTGACAGGAGGTGGAGGCAGCATTGTCCAAGGCAGACCACGCCTATTCAGGTGCAAGGAGATCTCCTACCACTACTCTTAATGCAGCCAAGGTGTTTTCAGCCCAGCCCTGACTCATCCATGAAAGGCAAGCCCCCCCCTCCCAAGTGGCTATCTGAAGAGAATGCTCATCCCCAGCCCCTGTAACTCCAAAGTCAGACAGTCAATCTACAACCCAGCAGAGGCACATCGATGGCTAAGCAAGAAAACACCCACTTTCTAGAAGTGGTATTTCAAACACACAATATAGAAATCATCTTTACTAAAAGATGCATTTTTATATTCTGAGTTCAGACATACTAAACTCCATCTTTCTACCTCGTCCCAATGGGAAGATATACTTATAAGATGTTATAAATAAACTCCCATTATATCCTATGAAAATAGCCTTTTCATAGTGAAACATTAAACACACTGTATTCCACTATAAGGACATGTCACACACACACACCAGTACATGTCCTACCTTACACATACACTGCACTGAATATATGATGTTGCAACGCAAACAATTACAATGCATGCCTTTACAATGCGTTTTTTACATTGCAACGCATGATTTTACCACTCATGCCATTACAACGCATTTTTAGAAACTACCATTACAACGCATACAATTTCAACACATAATACTTTTGGGGCAACAGTGGGGTAAGTGTTGGATAGTGTAGGGATACAAATGACTATTCCCACTCCAGTAAGTACAACAGTAGGGAAAGTGTTGGATAGTGTAGGGGTAAAAATTACTATTCCCACTCCAATGAGTGCAACAGTAGGATAAGGGTTGGCTAGCGTAGGGGTAAAAATACTATCCCCATGTACCCCAAAACCCATACCCACCCTACAAAAAACCCCACAATACTTACCTTATAATGCGTTGTAATGGCATGCATTTTAATGGTATGCATTGCAATGGCATGCTTTGTAGTGACATGCATTGTAAAGGCATGTGTTGTAATGGCATGCGATGTAAAGATAGCTGCGTGGTAACAGCTCTGCGTTGTAATTCTACTGTGTTGTAATGACTGCGTTATAATGGTTGTTTCATACTGCACCCTGCCCACCGGGGTACCTTGGGCCTACCTTAGGGGTGACTCACATGTAATAAAAGGGAAGGTTAGGGCCTGGCAAGTGGGCACATTAGCCAGGTTGACATGGAAGTAGAGATTGCGTGCAGACACTGCAGTGGCAGGTCTGAGAACCCTTTGAACAGATGCTTGTGTGGGTGGCACAATCAGTGCTGCAGGTCCACTAGCAGGGTTTGATTTACAGACCCTGGGCACAAACAGTGCACTGTACTAGATACTTACTAGTAAACCAAATAAACCAATCATGGAAACACCAATCCATAAACACAGTTTACAGGGAGAGCATATGCACTTTAGCACTGATCAGCACGGCAGAGGTAATGTGGCCAGAGGCATAAAACCAACTTAAACAAAAGGCCAAAACTCGAAGGCCCTGCGGAGCAGGAGGCCCCATCACTTCAAGGGAGCCCTTCAGGTGGGTCCAATTCAGGCCAAAGCCAATTAATTTCTGGGAGGTATGGGAGACCTCAGGGGCTCCTCCTCACGTCTTACGGGGGTGGGGGGCATCAGTTTGCGTTGCGCCAATGCACGAGATCTTACAATGCTATGCAAGCCACTTATTCCCAACTCTCTAAGTTACCAGACTTTCATGGCGCAAGTTCTCGGGTCTGAAATTGTTTATTTTTCCACTGTCATTTCTCTGAGTATCTATTTTCTGTTCATGTCTCATGCACGTCTTCATCTACGAATGTAAAACACTCGGATGTGTACCTACTAAGATATAATGTGCTCATGTTTACATTTGTAGATCACTCAGATGTCATTTGTAAGGGTAATAAAGCATTGTATCAAAAATTAAATCTACACATTCTTGAAAGTGTTCAAGTTATGCACAAAAACTGCTTGTACTCTGTAGCATTTATATCAAGTCTCAATAGGGGTCGCAATTTCACCCTCACCACAGTGTTAAGACGGTGGAAAAATGCATATGTGACCCTTTTTTTTTCTTACACCAATGAAGAGCTGACCTTAAACTGTCTTTGCGTGTGGCTGTCGCTTGCACTTACCAGCTTTGAGCTGTTTGAACTGTAAGAATAAAATATTATAATAAGTGATTTACTGTTCTTTTTTTATAATCTCTGTTTTACAGCACAAGCCAGCAGTCCTTGCATGATTCGCAGTAAGAAAATAGAACTCCCAGTGCTTTAAGTGGGCCAGGTCCCTCCGGTTCTCATTGTGGCGGGTCCCTATCGGGCCCTATTTTCATGTCCTTAAATATAATAGTAAAAACACTGATTGATTTCTGAACCATGAATGGTATAAACGTTAAGGTAACCCATGTCAGCGATGTCATTCCGATGTATGTTTTACGTGATTCATTTAATCTTGCATTCCCTAAGAATGTAATTATTTTTCCAGTATATTGCATTTTCTTATTTTTTTCCGTGTAGTATATTACTCTTGTACACTGCATACTTTCAACTGAATCTCCTCTAGATGTTTATAAGGTCCATGATTGAGGGCTCTGGGGTTTAGGCTGAAGGCAGGGCAAGTATCTCACTGTGCCTCTTATGGGTCAAAAAGGTGTTCAGAATGCAATGTCATCAATAGTTGGCCTCTCTGCAGAGTGCAAAGAGCAAAGGCCACGTGTTACAGTTGCAATTGTGATTCTGTGTAAATGTGTGTGAAGAAGGTACATAGCTGTCAAGATGAAAGTAAAAAAAACTGCAATGCGTGCAGGTGAGTGGGTGTATTGTGTGTATTCAGGGGTGGTGAAGTGGGGATGTGAAGAAGTGCATTCAGGAGACAATGAAAAGAGGGTGCTGAAGAGAAAAAGGACGAGGTGTATGATATGCAGATGGACGAGATGTGGAAAGAAAAAGGGTGTACATATCTAACATAGAGTGAAGATGACAGGAGTGTCTGAGAGGCACTGAAGACCGCTACCCTTTTCACAGGTCTGAATCTTGTTTAATTCTCACAATTTCAGAATTTAGACATTTTGAATTTTAATTAAGTACAACAAAACCATTGCTGTTACTCATTTATCTTAAACAGCTAACAATCATTGTTAAAGCCAATATTCCTGGCTGATTTTAGGTGTATTTCATTTGCTAAGTTAGATGTCTCGACACAATAACAGAAAGCTCTAAAATGCAGGTTGGGAAGCACACTATGGAAATCACAGAAATGTAGTTTGTGTTTAAGACATAGGCAGCACCCGTATGTATCCATATATGTATAGTTGTAAGGGCATCTCTAGACAGCAAGCCTAGCTGCAACATAGCACTATAGACAACTGTTGTATACAGGGGGGGGGATCACAAGTACAGGTCTCTTCAATGGTGGCTTGGGCTCAGCTGATGGTTATTAGAGATGTTTCTTGAGATGCATCTTCAGATGTTTACAGAAGAGCAGGGCAGGGTGTTTTTAGGCCTGAGCGGTTATTGAGGTGAAAATCTCAGATGCAATGTAGAATAAAGCTGGATATATGTTCTGATTTGAACTTTATTGTTTGCAGTCTGGTGGCAATGTTGTTGCTGCTGCTGCAGGTGTGATGCAGACCTCCTGAGATTGCGATCTTGCTTGCCAGGTACAAAGAAGTGTTTGACTTCACTTTCTTCGAGGGCATGATGAAGAGTTTGAAGATGCTGTAAGATGGAAGAGGGAGCCAGTTGAATTTTTTAGAGTGTGGGCGGATACTAGCAAATCTCCTCAGTCCTTTGATCAGACAGTCCACAAGATGGAAGAAGTTCTTCAAGGGGAGTCAGAAAGACCTCTGGGATGCCTGCTGGCAAGACAATGCCTCCAAAGCTGTAGGCTGCGCCCTTTATGGAGCAGAACTCTGGGGCTTTGGCTGTGTGGACATGTTAGTCACTACAGAAAACAAGTTCTTTAGGGAGCTTGTATCACTCCCTAGGGGCACGCCAACTAAGCCACTTTTGAGTGATCTAGGCCGTCGTTCCATCAAGGACCTAGTCACCCTGCGTCCTCTTTTATATTGGGCTCGGTTATGGCGTACTCCAGAACTTGACAGGTACGCCGAAGGCCTAAGTGAGGTCATGAATCTCCAAGGATCCCACAAGATCGGATGGTTAGTTAGCATAAAGAAGCTTCTTTTAGCCACTGGCCTTACATCTGCTTGGGAGTCCGGGGCAGTCCTGTCAAAGGCAGAAACAAAGAGAGCGATTTGGGCATGGGTTGATAACAAAGAGCAGAAGGACCCAAATCAAGGCAGGCTGACTGAGGCATTTCGTCAGCTTAAGCTTATGCCTCGCCTGGAACCTTATCTAGACTTCATCATGAAGCCAAGAGATAGATCTCTTTATATTCAGTTTAGGATGGGCACCCTTCCCCTTCGTGACCGCACTAGTAAATGGAAGCCTCCGCACCAAACCTCCGAGGATTGTCCTAACTGTGTGGGTGTTACTGAAAGCATTCCTCACTTTTTCTTTGTATGTCCAGCATATGCAAAGCCTAGATTGAAATGGTTCAAACCAGTGTGCCTGCAGCTTGAAACTAGGGACCACTCTGTCGCACTTAGAATACTTAAGGCTGATGCTAGCACAACCTTAGTGTGCGGGGTGGCTAAATTTCTAAGCTGGGCTTGGCTGATCAGGTTGAAGGCTGTATTATGAATCTGTACAACTAATTGTTTAAAAAAAAAAAAAAAAGAATTCATATATTCACAAAGCAGTTATAGTTTAATATATTTTTAACTACTTATTGTAACGAAAAGGTTTTTATATGAAATTTTCCTTTTTAAAGTTTTTATGAAATGTGTTTTGTATTTGTAAATGTGCTTTTATGATATCGCATATCGAAATAAAGCTTTGTTGAATTGAATTGAAGACAATGCCTCCTTCAACTACATAGACTTGGAAAGTAGGTCTGAAGTCTGCATCAGGAACAAAAACCTTTATTCTGCAGAGCTCGGAACATTGCTACCAGGCGGTCTGTGTCTTCCTTGCTTGTGAGTTATGAAACTGTGGCTAACACCATTCTGCAATCTCTGGCATTCAGTGCTCTTGTGGGTTGAGGGGTGAAGTCTTTAAGTGTCTGTTTATTTCAACAAGGCAAATATGAGCCTACAGTATTGAAACAGAGTTATATGCATGACAGGCATTAGGCAAAGTTTAGGCAGTACAGCAAAAATGTTTTACTAAGTTGTGAACAATAGGACCAAGAATAACAAATCAATGCTAAACGATATATGTACAGCAACATACAACACGAGATTGCCTCAGCCATATTGATATTAAAATTAGGTAATATTGGTTCCAAGGCAAATAACATTTTACTCCTGGGCACAAAAGTGCAAAATTACTTTTCCAGCAAAGCCAATGATTGTATGTCTTTAATCCGACTCTCAATTGATAACTTAGATGGTGATTAAGTAGAGTACAAGAACTAGAATTCACACCCACTTGGACTTCATGGCGTATCATCACTGAAAACCAATCTTTCACTTTTATCCTCGTCGCTGTTGTTGGAGAAAAAACTCTATCTTCGGGGCTAGAGCATCAGGTAGTTCTCATGCGTACAAGTGTTCATTGTGGAGAGGCTGTAGTTCACATGGTCAATGTAATTTCTTGATGAGAATTTCAATTCCAGCTGAGAATCATCCAAGATCTGATGAATCATGACATGCTTGTCTACCATAAGCTTTCCGTGGGATTCTGTAAACGAACGAAAAACCCTGAAGATACACTCAGTCATTAAGGAGCTCATTTGAACCTGCTGTAACCTATGGATCATGGGAAAGAAGCACTACAGGACAATGATGCTGAAGCTAACACTTAAGGAAACTATGATGAGTATAGCTTGACGATTGGCTGCATCAAAGGTGACTATGAAAAGAAGTGCAGGACAAGTAGAATGGAATAACAATTATTGTGGAACGGACATTTATTGTCTGTACTGTAGTGCACTCTGGTCTGAATCCAGATTGATATTTGTGGTGAATTATTATTGATTTGTATGTGCATTTGGTTGGTAACTTTCTTGTTGATCACTTTGGGCCTCGGCTGTAGGTGGGTGGTGGATTGGTATTCCATTAGACCATAGCAGTCTATGTTCAGCTTCTTTGGAATTTCTTGGATCTGTTCAATATGAGGGGGGGTTGGAAAATACCATTTTGAGGACAGTATTGAGCATTTTGAGCAGTTATGTTATGTTATGTTAACAAATGCTTATAAAGCGCATGGTCACCAAAGGTTTCATGGCGCTAATCCTGTGAAGTATCATTACGCAAGGACCATTAATAGGCTTGCTCAAACAACCATGTTTTCAGACCCCTTCTGAATCCCAAGAGGTTGTCACAGCTCCTGGTTGTCAATGGGAGAGAATTCCAAAGTTTGGGGGCAAGGTAGGAGAATCTGCAGCCTCCCTGTCATTTAAGTTTGATGGCTGGGATGATCAGTAGGTGAAGGTGGGCTGATCGTAGATTGCGCCTAGGTACGTGCTTAGTGACCATGTCGTTGATAAATTTTGGGCTCTTGCAATGCCCAAAGCAGTGGACTGAAAGTAGTGGACTGAAAGTTTTGCAAGTGATGGATTCACTGTGGATGTTGTGATGGTGCTTATAGGATGGAGCCATCAAGAAAGGCCAATAAAGGACTCTATAAAGGATGTCTATGGACAGTGCACTGAGGTGAGTCCACTTAGAAATATTGAAGGGCAGTCTAAAAGGGTTAATGGTCATAACTGCCACGCTGTCAGTGTGTAGTCTGGTTTTGTTTTGTCTACTCCTTGATAAATTATTGATGTCTATTCATTTTTCTTGTGAGTGTTCAAGATGTGGGTGTGATGTAGGGTCGATGCAGTACCTGATTGCACTGATGGTGGCTTCTCTTGTGTTAGTGGCTTTGTTGATGACTGTGATGTAGTTTATTGGTTTGGTCTCCAATTTGAGCTATAAAAGTTTTCAAGGACACAAGAATATCTTGTGGCTAAAGTTGTTGTCAATTCTTCTCCTACCTTCTGATGGAACACGTGCTGACTGTGAGCAGTTGGGTGTGCTGTGGAGCAGAAGATTGACTTTTGAGGAGTGGATCTTGGATGGGAAATTAGATTTTACTATAGTGTAGAGAGTTTCGTTGACATTAGAGAGCATGGAGTTGATATCAGTGTTCAGGACAAATAGGTTTTTGTGGAGAGCTTTCATAAGCAAGGTGAATGAGGAAACTTTTGTGATTGTGTTTGGCTGCCTCCCCGTGGTATGCTATTGCATCTGAAGTACAGTATATTCTAACACAATGGCTGTGGGGTCTTTCCAGTTCATAAGTTGCAGGGCCTGACAAGTGAGGTGTGGCATGGATGAAGAGGTGAAGTCCAGGATGTTACCTATGGATTTGCAGTGTGGTGTGGTGAGTTATTTGATGTTGATGCTCAACAACTGGTTGACAAAGTTTTCTTTCATTGTGTTGGTAGCTCCATTTCAAGGATAATATTGCCCAGGTTATGTTAATTTATTTTATAATGTACATATTCAATAACAATAGTAAAAGAACGAGAGGAGAAAAACAACTGTCATGCATTGAAAATGAAAATAGTCAATGACTTGCAGACGTTTAGCAAATCAACCTTATCCCCTGAGATAAAACTTTTCGATGCAGTGATCGAAAACGTTCAATCCCCATATGATACAGATATACATTTTGGTAAACCAATAATGAAGACATTGCTGGAGTAGCTATTTGATGTTAAGGTGATGAAGACAGGCATCTGAGTGATGAAATTGAAATTGGGACCAAGAGGTCTTTATATCGGATCAAAGCTGACGATCTGAACATCTGGCATTGGGAAGTGGACAGTGAGCTGCCTAAAGGTGGTAAAAGTTGGCAGGAGCTGGAGTGTGCTATACCTAGTTGATTTGTGGATGCCCGTGGTACAACTACCTTTTCTGTTTAGTCAATTCGTTTTCTGGATGCTGTAATCAGTTACTTCACTGACGTCATAGGGATTGCGGAAAATAAAAGAGGCACACAAAGAGCAAATGGAGCAAATGAGACACACTAACAAATCCAGCAGGAAGGGTGCATTTTGGAATACATTGTCGCATATTTATTACTAAAGTATGGTGAGGTAGCACCCTGTCATTTACAGATAGCACATTTTCCATTAAAATGGCCATTATGTTTGAACAGAAATACAATGTTACTGATAAAACTATATAATGCACAAATTAAATGATATGGTTTGGAAATTTGGTTAGCAAAACCAAAGGGGAAATTTGGTTTCAATGAATACTTATGATTTGCACATCACCAACTAAGTTCTTGATTTGTGTTGATCCTATTAAACAATTTATTTCCATCACACTTCAGAGTTGCAAACAAACAACCTTTCTTTTCACATTGCCTGTACCTCCATCAAGATTGCCACATAGTTTACTTTACAAAATCCTCTCAATTTGTAGTCTGAGAAAGAAAAGTAAACGCCAATCCCCATGTTAAAAGAATAAGCACCAATTTTTCAGAAGACATAACCTGATTTGTGACCTATATCTTTGAACTGACAGCAATTGTGAGAAGATAGAAACAGCATTCAAATGCGCCTTTATTGCTGATTCACCTTCTGAACTCCAGCATTGTTATTTCGGGAGCGCTACAACCCCCCCTCCCCCCAGCACCCCTACCTCCAGTACCTATGCTTTATTATTCAGCTATTTCAGGGAATACTGGGTCGCCTTATACCTTGTAATTGCCAGCACAGTGTGAACAGATTATAAAGATACTCATTAACGTGGATTGTTGAATCCAGGTCTTAATACCCTGATGTGGTAAACATGTTACTTAATTTGAGAGGAGCAGTATTGACCTGGATTTAGGGGCAGAGAGTAAAAAAGTAATAGAACATGCTTCGCAGCCGTAGCAAATATCACATCTAACCTATCACATTATTCTTTGCTCATTGACCATCAGATTCTTGACACGTGTAAGTCTTGTGGAGTAATCAGGCTTTATCACTCTATTTCTGTAGGGATTCTAGCAACTTGTGGTAACGTAGGTACTGCGTAGCTCTACCAAGGCTAAGAAGAATCTAAATGGGCCCTAAAGTGAAAATACAATGCCATGGTCTGTCTGAGAGTAACTGGTCCAAAAACAAGTATTGGCAAAACATTTTTAGTCTTGACTAAATTATTTAAATAAAAAAGTCTGCCACTTAAAAAAAAAGGAAAAAACAATTGCGTTTAAACACAATGCATCTATGGGATTAAGTATTTAATGTGTCAGTATCCAGTGTTCATTGATACGCAAATTGTCCCTCATGCCCTGCAAAGCAAGCACTCCATAGGAGTGGGAATCATGATAGACCAACTAGGCAACAGCTTGAGTGCAGAGGGAAATACTCTTCTGGGCTGAGCCAAAGCCCAATAATTCCATATTTTAAAGAATTGGTAACAATTCATGCAAACAGCTGTACTGTCAGACTTAATTAATGCTGAACACTGACCACATATCTCTAGGACGCTGCAGTAAGTGAATATACGGACCACTTCCTCGCTATAAAAGCAGAATTCTAGATCCTTAACGATGTTTGTGTTTTGCTCGAACAAAGTCTTTTAGTTCAATCAAGATTGTTATTGTGTTAAGAGCACCAGTTGCTGGCGCAGTATACCTGTTTCTCTGCATGAGCAGCTCCAAGCTAGCATGACTATCTGTACGCTGTGTTTTGTTGGCGAGAAAATGTTACATTTGGCTGTGGTTCCTGAGTAATGTGGATATGCCAAAAACGATATATAACTGGCTTCCAACACTGGGCATCTTATGTAATGTGCTATTTACTATAGTAGCCTCTAAGGAAGGAGAAATTCTATGGCTTGCTGATCTAAGATAATGTGTACATTGGTGCTCGCGTGTGTGTGCGCGTGTGCATGTCTGTGTATGTGTTTTATGTGTATGTGTCAGTGTGCTGAATTTAATTGATATGTCCGTATTTTCCGTGCAATGACAAGACCCAAATATCTTCTACCAGGAAGGTTATGTTAGCCTTATAATAGCTGTATTCGCGTTTGCACTGCATGCATTGCATGCACCTGTGACATACGCTTTGCAACACAATAGAAATCATATAAGCTAATAGAGAACCCCTAGATCAAGTGCCTACTCAATGTCGTAGTATACAAACTATTAGTATATAAATGGACATTCCCCAAGGATCACATGTTCAGTACCCTGGTATGGTCTACGAATCATCAAAATACTATTTATTTATTTGGAAAGTTTTCTATAGCACACACCAGACCCAAAGTAGGGTATCAGAGCGCATTACATAAAGAGCATATTAGTGAAAAACATAGCATAAAAGGAGCAGTATATAGGAAAAGGGTTCAGGTGAATAGCAGCAGTGGGAATTGTTCTGAAACAATAAAAACAAGATCGAGTTTGTGTTGGCTTCGCTTCGTTGTCTCAGTGACTCGAGAGTAGAGTGTATAAGGTCCTCCTGGATCATTGAACAAATTTTCCTGATGTACCATGGGAAACATCCTTTCTTAATATTCTGAACCCCTAGGCCTAGATGATCCTACTCGCCTGCTTCTATGGTGCAGCAATCAACGCTATATTAATAATGATATATGAAAGCTCATAGGTCACTAAGAAGACCAAAGCCCAAGGGTTACTTGATTGGGATGTTGTAATTTCCTCAGAAGAGCCCAACCTCCGTGCATGAGCTTCTTCACGTCCAGATGCGCTCCAACATCCGCTTGAACTTCAAATGACAAGTTGCTCAGCAAATGCATGGCCTGGGAGGTGGAATCAACAACCTGCTCCAGCCCGAACCAGTTCCTCTGCTTTGATTCTCAATAAATCCCACCAGAACTTCCCCCCGGAGCTTGTAAATAAGCCCCTCAGAAGCGAGCTCACTGTACTGCACTCTAGCATGAGGTTGAAAATCATCCGGTCCTTGTGTTGCACTGAGGTTGTGTTGGTCACAGTGTTCTGGGGAACAGTTTGGGTGAGGTAGATCATTGGGGGTGGGGCAGGATGTTAAGGGTATCTTTCCTGATAAAAAGGACTCATCAGTCGCTAGTCTAGGTAGGGACAGGGTTGCCACCGTTCCCAGAAAAAGATACCGACCATCTGTTCAGTCCAGGAAGGATTCTTAAGTGAAACTTTATATGGAGTCGCCTCTATTTATTTTTAAGAAGGCCTTTCTGTCTTTGTTTACTTCAATTATTAATCAAAGGTCATTAGGGCAGCTGAGAAACACATTTTAAAGTGTTTACTTATAACATTTATTGTTTATAGTATGTAATGAAAAGAGGAAAAATACCGGCTCTAGGTGATTTTTCTAATTTTTATACTGGCAGGGACATTAAAATACTGTTCATGCCCAGAATAAAACTGGCCAGGTGGCATGGCATATCCTACCTTCCTTGTACATTGGGGTTTGGGAATGATTGTAGAGGGCAGTGTGCTTGAAAGAGGGTTTTCTGCCCTTTGTGGAACTTTTGCACAGAAGAAGTAGGTTTGTAACTGTTGTAGGTGTTACCGAAGTGCAGCATTGTGGCAGGTCTGCAGGCTATGTTAGTACTTAAACGAGGTTGGTTCAGGGGCCTAGGAGACACAAGGCCCTGGGTTGTTAATAAGTTGAGTTATGCAGGATTTGAGCAAAGCAAGGGGCTATAGCAGTTTTGGGGAACGTTGAAGGAATGTATATTGGGGGGTATTATGTCAAAGGGAATTTATGTATAATGAGGCATTAAGAATAGTCTGCATGGTGAGATAGTCAAATATTTGTTATGTGCACCTGTGTCATTAAATATGACTTTTTCTCATACATTGTTTCAAACTGTTTCCTGGAAACTGCTTTGTTTCCTGAAGTGCAGTATGATTTCAATCATTTAAAAGTATATTGGGATGTTCTTTAGAAGTGTGCATGTGGCTTGGAAAATGTAAGTAAACGACCTACCAAAGTAGTCTGTAAGACCGTATTGTTGCTCCATGGGAAGATGGCATCCTGATTACTGCTTCCTTTGACATTACTTCATCGATGCCTTTGGGGCTGCTTGTATCTAGCACTTATTCGCTGTACGTGGAGCTCTCTGTGGCTAGTCCTTCCACACTGTCCACGCAGTTGCAGGCAGCACTGACCAGGCCACCTGTATCAGTGTCGGACTGGGACAAATAATGGCCAAAATAAAAGTGGCACCCATTAGCGAAGCATATATAAAAAAAGTTGCAAGATCAGGGACATCTAGAGTAAAAACTGGCCCACCTGATCACATAATCAGCCCACTACTGCTAAAAAACTTGCCCACACACTGATCTGTCTGACCAGCAATTGGGCACTGCCTGATTGCCCTATAGCAAAAAGAACAAATGAAGGATGGAATGCTGAAAAAAATCAAACATTCACCCCAGTCACAGATCTGGGTTAAATCCATTGTGGTTTTGCTCACCACGCCATCTCCAAATTTGGACCCAGCCAAATGCAAATTAGTCTTGACCCTGTTGGTCATGGGCACAGTCCAGCCCAAACTGCCAGGCTAGGTCCTCCTTTGACCAAAAACAAGCATCCTAGGACCGGTTTCAGGGTATCACCCCTCACGAGCCAGGCTAGCTTGAATCCGGTGGCATAGCAAGCATGGGACCCACGTCTGGGCACACCCTTCCCACTTAAGGCAACAAATGCAAAAAGAACAGATGACTAACGGAATGGTGAACAAATCAAACATTCACCTCCAGTCACAGATCTTGGTTAAAACCGTTGTTACTTCATCAATGCCTTCAGAGCTGCTTGTGGCTAGTGCTTCTTCGCTGTCCATTGAGCTCTGTGTGGCCAGTCCTTCCTCACTGTCTATGCAGATGCAGACAGCACTGAGCAGGTCACCTGTACCAGTGTCATACTGGGACAAAAAATAGGCCAGGCATCAAAATAAAAGTGGCACCCATTAGTGAAGCATGTATAAACAACCATTGGCATAGCCAATAGGTCTCGCCTTTGGGACCTTATAAGTATTTAGATATGCAGCACACTATCCTTACTGCAACAACATTAACTGTTGCATGGTTAAACACTTATAAGGTCCCAAAGGCGAGATCTATTGGCAATGCCAATGCTTGTTATATTTTAGAGCGATGTTCCCACATCCCTAAATACTTGTGGTGGTTTTAGGTAATCTTTACACCATCCACGTGATCATGGTGGGCTTTGGGATAGATAGTATTTTCACAAGATGTTGAAATATTTGAAAGGTTTACTCGAAATTGAATAGTTTTATATCAGACATAATTTTGTGGCATACTCACATACGCTCAGCTTTCACATAGTGTTTACATAAGGCGCAAGATTATGTACTCATTATGTTGCTGTTACGGGGAGCAAGTGCTCATGGTGTAGTTTCCGGTACACAGCATTGTTCTTACACATAATGCGAGCACATGTTTAGGAGCAGGATGTAAACATTATGTCACAACTGAACACATACGAGTGCATAAAACAAAAATCTAATGTACCTCTCAGGATGTTGTGCTCATAGTTAATGTGAACATAGCTTCATGGTAGGCTTTTACTGTCTACTACCAGGTTCATTTAAAAGCGGTCAGTGATCACATGCACAAAGGAAGCATTATGTGAAAAATTCAATTGATGCGCCCTGTGGAAATACAATCACGCAGACAATGTAAAGAGTACCTAAAACCCCTCCAAATGTTTGGGACAGGATAGCAGCACTACTTAAACGTCGTACTCTTTACGCAGCCAGACAAGCATGTTCATAAATGCCTTTGGAAATATTTAGGTGCATGATGTAAAAAATGTTTATGCACCTTGTTAAAAAGAGCCGATCAGTTTCCAATACACAATAAAACACATAAGTAAACACTATGCTAACAACTCTGCAAGTATTTATGCTTACTGGATTCAAGCAAGCCGGGCTGAAGACGGCTGAAATGCCAGAAACCGGTCCTCGGAAGCTTGTTTCCGGTCCAGGGAAGGCATGGCTTGGCAGTTCGGGCTGGACTGTTCCCATGAGGCACAGGGTCAGACTGATTTGCATATGGCCATGTCTGAACTGGGGTGGCAGAGTGGGCTAAAGAACGGTGATGGATTAAACCCAGATCTGTTGACTGGGTGTGAGTGTTTGATTGGTTCAGATGCTCCGTCCATCACCACCCCCTTTTGTACCACTTTGTTTGTATTTGCAGCGCACCATGCAAGCTTTCACTTTAAGAATGTCAGTTTACGAATGTCATTAGTAAAATGGGCAAAATGCAAGGGAGTGTGAGGCCCACAGCAATCGACAGCAGGCTGTTATTGCAGTGCAAATTAATTAAATAAAGAAGCGAGGCCGCCTAACTGAAAGCACCGCGGTGTATGTTAAATAAATAAAGCCACCAAAGTGAAAGCGGTCCCCGCTGCAAATTACCAAAAATTACATAACAATGTAAGGCGGGCTGCGGCGCTGCAAATTAATTAAATAAAGCAACACAGCCGCTAAAGCGGACCGCGCTGCAAATTTTAAACAAAAATGTAAAAGCGGCCTGCGGCATTGTGTGGGTGGAATAGGTAAAGACCATTGAAGAAAATAGTGCTCACCCACTAGATAACGCAGACCGAGTAACAAGCCAAGTAAAAGTTCCAATCGTTATGGGCGGTAGCAAATGGGGACAAGGGGGTACCAAGGAGGGACTAACAAGCCTCATAATGAATCGAAAGCAAGCATTTATGAAGGACAATGGCACAAGTCAATGACAAATATGAGTGGAGAGTGGGAGGGGCTTCCAGTGCATACCCTAATACAGTATGCCTCGCAGAGCGAGCAGCGCATGCGCGCTGCCGCTAGGCCCGACCTTAAAACTGAACAAAATTCCGGTTTAGGGGCTAAGGGATGGGTAAGTGTGCACATTATATTTCAAATAGATTGCTGGCTTGCATTTCTTTTGGCCCTCTTTCTTTAAATCACGATGCAGGCAAAACGTTAAGTGTTTTATAATTTTTAAAGACTCTCCTGATGTGCTGTATTTTCTTACTGAAGCAGCACAGCAGGAGGTAAAGAAGGGCTAAGTAGCAACGAGAAGACCCCAATGCCCATGCTCGTGAGCTTTCCCCTTAACTGTATCACAAGTGGAGAGGAGGGGGTATTTAATGAAAACACTGCACTATTTTCGCTTAAATTGTGAAAAGTTGACACATCATTAAAGCTAAGTCACGTTTCAAAAAAGAGGTCCCTCCACCTTTTATTTTCCAGCCCATATTGCAGCAAAGGCAAATATATATTTAGGGATCCTTGTGCATCTCTCCAAGTTCCACCTCTCAGGCACATGTATACTCTTATCAAGTCTTGGTTTTATCATTTGCTTTTGGCACTTTCAGCTGTTTTTCCATTTATTAATGAAGAACTACATGTCCCAGAATGCAAACAGACTGAATGAGCCACCCACGAGTCAACTTGATGTCTCTGTAATCTCTTCCCATGGCTAGGTAAAGATTAACGAACTGGAACAAGCTCTAAAACTCTGGTTTTGTTTATCTAAAATGCAGTCTGTCTCGTAGGATTCTGGGATGTGCCAGTGTAATCCTTCTATGGCAGTAAAGTGTAGTTATTACAGTTAGTGTGGCCTGGATTTGCTGGGACAGCCTTGTTTTCATGCAAAATTTCTCAGCAAGTTTCAGCACATCCTGGTTTTCACAAGGGGTAGACTCAGTAGAGAGAGAGGCGCGTTTTCATGTATTTTGGTGCAAAATTAATCATTAGTCCTTACGTGAAAGAAATAACACAGCTAATACTGAGAATAAAAGTTGTATTTAATTCACTATAGTGCCATATTGTCTATCTTTCCTATGCTGGTCAGTGCTGTCAATTAAGTCCTTCTGTGCCAGACAAACAATACAAAATGACAGTCCTACTTCTGTGTTTGTGGATTGCCCCAGTTTTTTGTTAGGTCTCGCCTGTCGATGCGCATGCGCATCGAGCAAGCGAGACTATAGGGGCTCATCCACTCTTTATCCAACTTGCAAGGAATCGTGGCGATTCCTTGCAGTGCCCGTGACTTTTAAGCTCAATGCGCATGCGCATTGAGCTTAAAAGCGCGTGCACATGCCCCCAGCCGCCTGCCTTGCCTACTCTCCCGCCCCCTCACTTCTTGATTGCACGGCCGCTAGGCCGTGCCTCCCCTACTCTCCTCCTCCTACTCTGTCTGTTCCCGCACTCCTCCCACACCCCCGCTCCGCCCCCTCCCCTGCCTGCCATGTCGCTTCGCATTTACGAGCTTGCAATCTGCTTCTCCGCCCCCCTGGCAGCCAAACGCCTATCAGCCTCCCTCCCACCTCGCTCGCCTCAATGTCTTTATTTTCTCCCCCGGCCTCTGCTTATCCGTCCTCATCTCCTTCTATTCGGAGATATTTGTACACACTTGATCCTGTTTAGCTTACTGTCCTGCAGCCATGTAAGACGGGTGGTCTGCTGAGAACTGAACGCAAACGAAATGGTTTTAAACGTTTTGAAATCCTATCCAGCACAATCCTGGAAGCAATCACAGGGTGATGCAGGTCACTTCAGTGTAAAACCGCAACCAAACAAATCCCACAAGTGCGCTCACTCACACTTCATGTCACTAGAGCAAAGTTAACGGAAGTGAACAATTTATTGCTGCATCTCGGGCCAGTGGTAGGTGTTCTGCTTGTTAATACGAGTTTGTGAAATGAATGAGATCGTGTCAAAGGCAGACTGAAACCTGAAATGTAAAGCTTTTTTATTTAATAATGCTGAACGAATACGCTTGGCATTTTCGTTTGAAATGATTAGAAGGCTTGGCTTTCCTTAATGTGCTGCCATGTTTAAAACGGAAGCCTCGCACACCAACATTTCCCCCCCCCCCCCCCCCCCCCCCCCCCGCAAGACCGAGCCAGCAGGTCATAAACAGGACCTGCTGGCATATACACTTCGAGCGTGCCGCGGCTTGGCCAACAGATGGGACCTGGGCTGAGCCTCGGGTGCAGCCCCACCACACCTACCGCCCAGCGGAATTATAGATCACTCTTTACCCAACTAAACCCACTCCCCACCTACGTTTATGTGCTGCTGCTTATGCCTCTAGCCTCACGGGACTGCATCATCACCCACGTGTCCTTCCTGGCTCCCGCCCGAGGGCCCCCCCTCCTCCTTTTCAGAAGGGGGCCGTCCGCTCTGCCACACCTGCGTGCCTCCCCTACTCTCCTCCTCCTACTCTGTCTGTTCCCGCACTCCTCCCACACCCCCGCTCCGCCCCCTCCCCTGCCTGCTATGTCGCTTCGCATTTACGAGCTTGCAATCTGCTTCTCCGCCCCCCTGGCAGCCAAACGCCTATCAGCCTCCCTCCCACCTCGCTCGCCTCAATGTCTTTATTTTCTCTCCCGGCCTCTGCTTATCCGTCCTCATCTCCTTCTATTCGGAGATATTTGTACACACTTGATCCTGTTTAGCTTACTGTCCTGCAGCCATGTAAGACGGGTGGTCTGCTGAGAACTGAACGCAAACGAAATGGTTTTAAACGTTTTGAAATCCTATCCAGCACAATCCTGGAAGCAATCACAGGGTGATGCAGGTCACTTCAGTGTAAAACCGCAACCAAACAAATCCCACAAGTGCGCTCACTCACACTTCATGTCACTAGAGCAAAGTTAACGGAAGTGAACAATTTATTGCTGCATCTCGGGCCAGTGGTAGGTGTTCTGCTTGTTAATACGAGTTTGTGAAATGAATGAGATCGTGTCAAAGGCAGACTGAAACCTGAAATGTAAAGCTTTTTTATTTAATAATGCTGAACGAATACGCTTGGCATTTTCGTTTGAAATGATTAGAAGGCTTGGCTTTCCTTAATGTGCTGCCATGTTTAAAACGGAAGCCTCGCACACCAACATTTCCCCCCCCCCCCCCCCCCCGCAAGACCGAGCCAGCAGGTCATAAACAGGACCTGCTGGCATATACACTTCGAGCGTGCCGCGGCTTGGCCAACAGATGGGACCTGGGCTGAGCCTCGGGTGCAGCCCCACCACACCTACCGCCCAGCGGAATTATAGATCACTCTTTACCCAACTAAACCCACTCCCCACCTACGTTTATGTGCTGCTGCTTATGCCTCTAGCCTCACGGGACTGCATCATCACCCACGTGTCCTTCCTGGCTCCCGCCCGAGGGCCCCCCCTCCTCCTTTTCAGAAGGGGGCCGTCCGCTCTGCCACACCTGCGTGCCTCCCCTACTCTCCTCCTCCTACTCTGTCTGTTCCCGCACTCCTCCCACACCCCCGCTCCGCCCCCTCCCCTGCCTGCCATGTCGCTTCGCATTTACGAGCTTGCAATCTGCTTCTCCGCCCCCCTGGCAGCCAAACGCCTATCAGCCTCCCTCCCACCTCGCTCGCCTCAATGTCTTTATTTTCTCTCCCGGCCTCTGCTTATCCGTCCTCATCTCCTTCTATTCGGAGATATTTGTACACACTTGATCCTGTTTAGCTTACTGTCCTGCAGCCATGTAAGACGGGTGGTCTGCTGAGAACTGAACGCAAACGAAATGGTTTTAAACGTTTTGAAATCCTATCCAGCACAATCCTGGAAGCAATCACAGGGTGATGCAGGTCACTTCAGTGTAAAACCGCAACCAAACAAATCCCACAAGTGCGCTCACTCACACTTCATGTCACTAGAGCAAAGTTAACGGAAGTGAACAATTTATTGCTGCATCTCGGGCCAGTGGTAGGTGTTCTGCTTGTTAATACGAGTTTGTGAAATGAATGAGATCGTGTCAAAGGCAGACTGAAACCTGAAATGTAAAGCTTTTTTATTTAATAATGCTGAACGAATACGCTTGGCATTTTCGTTTGAAATGATTAGAAGGCTTGGCTTTCCTTAATGTGCTGCCATGTTTAAAACGGAAGCCTCGCACACCAACATTTCCCCCCCCCCCCCCCCCCGCAAGACCGAGCCAGCAGGTCATAAACAGGACCTGCTGGCATATACACTTCGAGCGTGCCGCGGCTTGGCCAACAGATGGGACCTGGGCTGAGCCTCGGGTGCAGCCCCACCACACCTACCGCCCAGCGGAATTATAGATCACTCTTTACCCAACTAAACCCACTCCCCACCTACGTTTATGTGCTGCTGCTTATGCCTCTAGCCTCACGGGACTGCATCATCACCCACGTGTCCTTCCTGGCTCCCGCCCGAGGGCCCCCCCTCCTCCTTTTCAGAAGGGGGCCGTCCGCTCTGCCACACCTGCACAAACTACCTACCGACCAGCAGTCACTTAGAGGGCGGAGGACTGACTATATGATGGCACTGTGATGCGCGCTGACCCTCCTCCCTGCGTGCCCTTCCAGCCGTCCCACACATCTCTGCTACCCTCTCACCCTTCATCCCTCCCAAGGCCTACTGTAGCTGCAACGCCTGTACTCTGTAACATTGCCAGGAGAAAGACTCTAGGGTGTTGCGTCCCGCCCTTGCGTTTAAATACCCCACCACCCCAGCCAAACTCCTTGCTTCAAGTTCTGGCCGGGCTCAACCTACAGTCCTAATCTGCTGCCCAGCAAGTCCCCTGCCTACGCTACAGCTAACTTTATCTCTGCTCATACACTACTAGACTCAGTCTGCATATGTGCAAACTACTCCTACTTTGTGCAAATGCATAGATTGTGTGGCTGTGCACAAACGTAGATCTCACGAGCAGATATTTTGTGAAGGCTTCTCCTGTGTCTTGTGTACCTGCTACCCCTACAGGTAACTCATCTTCGATTGCGTGCACATGTACTCTCTGTGCTCACATGCTGCTAAAGCAGACTATGGGGGTCTTAAAATATAGCCTGCTTGTTCGTAGCAAGTCTGGGTACATTCAGGTTATATATACAGTGTACACGTGTCTTTTTTAGCATACACGTGCCATGCAGACCCAGCCCACAAACATGGTTTATTCTGATCTTTTTTTAATCACACACGTAGGCCCCCGCTCCGCCCCCTCCCCTGCCCGCCGTGTCGCATTTCTCCTCCCCCTCCCCTTATCTGCCTTCCCTCCGTCTGTTCCCTCTCCCCGCTCCGCCCCCTCCCCTGCCCGCCGTGTCGCATTTCTCCTCCCCCCTCCCCTTATCTGCCTTTGCTCCGTCTGTTCCCTCTCCCCGCTCCGCCCCCTCCCCTGCCCACGATCCCTTTCTATTCTCCTTTACCACTCCACTCTGGACTCCTTCATTTTGTGCTGTTTGACATATTTCTTCTCTCATCCAACTCTTCTGCGGGCTCCCCTCCTTCCCACTGTAGTTTGCAACAAATCCATCCTCCTTAAACCGTGTACACCATTTGCCTTTCACCCCTCCATTCCCTCTCCTGTCGCTCCCTTTAAATTCCCTCCTCCTTCCTTTTACTACCACTTTCCCTCTTTGTCACAAAAAAACCCTTTTATTCACTCACTTTTCGTCTCTTTCTCCCCTCCTCTCCTCCTATTCTTTTCCCTTACCCTGTCTTTTCTCCCCCTTTTGTCTTTCGAATCCCACTCTCTCTCCCTCCCCTCACCCCCTCTCATTCCCCAACCCATTTCAGAGCTCAGTTCCGGAAGTGCCTCTTGGCAGCCGTGAGCTGCTGGGTAATTGCGCGTTTTGTAGCATTCCCAAAATGCATCTTTGACAGCTTGTCCAATGCTTCAATCTCTCCCCCAAACCTAGTGGGGCAAGTGCTTCGCTGCGCGCCGCAGCGGCGCTCCAGCGCGCCGGTAATGTTTCCAACCCACTGATATATCATAAGCGCCATGTGCTGTTTTGTGGCTGGATTTTTTTTTAAAAAGGGGAGCGGATATTAAACATCATACGGTATGTTAATGTCAAGTACGCCTGGATAAACATTGAAGACTTTGCTCTGACTCCAGCGTGTGGGCTACGAGATAATTAACCTTTTCCAACCATCCCTGTATTTTTTCTGGATGTCCACTTCTACAATGTTAACGGCGGTGCACTGTTCCGTTTGTTGATTCGACTCTGCTGAGATAACACAGCCCCCTCCCCTGCCCGCCGTGTCGCATTTCTCCTCCCCCTTTCCCTTCTCTCTCTTCTCTGACATGCAGTGTGCGGCCCTAACTGAAGTAGTGTAAACCCCGGCGCACAATAGCCAACACCCTCACTCACCCTCAACCCCTCACCCTCACTCACCCTCAACCCCTCACCCTCACTCACCCTCAACCCCTCACCCTCACCCTCACTCACCCTCAACCCCTCACCCTCAATCCCTCACCCTCACTCACCCTCACTAACCCTCACCCTCAACCCTTCACCCTCACTCACCCTCACTCACCCACCCTCACTCACCCTCACTCACCCTCACCCACCCTCACTCACCCTCACCCACCCTCACTCACCCTCACTCACCCTCACTCACCCTCACTCACCCTCACTCACCCTCAACCCCTCACCCTCACTCACCCTCAACCCCTCACCCTCACTCACCCTCAACCCCTCACCCTCAACCCCTCACTCACCCTCACTCACCCTCAACCCCTCAGCCTCACCCTCACTCTCACTCACCCTCACTCACCCTCAACCCCTCAGCCTCACCCTCACTCTCACTCACCCTCTCTCACCCTCAACCCCTCACTCACCCTCACTCACCCTCAACCCCTCAGCCTCACCCTCACTCTCACTCACCCTCACTCACCCTCAACCCCTCAGCCTCACCCTCACTCTCACTCACCCTCTCTCACCCTCAACCCCTCAGCCTCACCCTCACTCACCCTCAACCCTCACCCTCACTCACCCTCAACCCCTCACCCTCACTCACCCTCACTCACCCTCAACCCCTCACCCTCCCTCACCCTCACCCACCCTCAACCCCTCACCCTCACCCTCACTCACCCTCAACACCTCACCCTCACTCACCCTCAACACCTCACCCTCACTCACCCTCAACCCCTCACCCTCACTCACCCTCACCCACCCTCACCCTCACTCACCCTCACTCACCCTCACTCACCCTCACTCACCCTCACTCACCCTCACTCACCCTTACTCACCTCAACCCCTCACCCACCCTCACTCACCCTCAACCCCTCACCCTCACTCACCCTCAACCACTCACTCACCCTCACTCACACTCACCCTCACCCACCCTCACGCTCACCCTCACTCACCCTCAACACCTCACCCTCACAAAGTGCAATAGCTCTCAGACCATTTCAGTTACAGCTTTTATAAATATTTATGGCTTTTTTTATTTGTAATTCTTTAGCATTGGCTACAGGAAACAAAAATGCTAAACATTTACAAAAAAAAAACATAAACAATTCTAAAAGCACTAACTCTAATGGTGCGAGACCTATTGCATTTCCAATGCTTGTTTACAAAATCTGGCCAATCTATGGGGCAACATGGGGCCTTTATACTTCCCATTCCCTCCCCTCCCCTCCAGCCTCAGAGCACCACAAGCGCAACAGAATTCATGCTTACAGACATACATGCTTACACACATGCATGAACATTCATGTACACACACATTCATCTGCTTATTAACATGTAAAAAGACACACAAACTCAAGTGCCTATCACTATCCCCTACTCTAGTGAGCACCAGTGGCGACCGACACAATGAAGAGGTTGTGGGCGGGTAGAAGAGGTGCGGGGGAGTGTGAGAGGGGGAGCGCGGAGGAGGGGAAAAATAATTTTTTTAAAACACTTACTTGAAGCTGCTGGCCTATTCGCTCCTCGCGCCTCAGTGATCTGCTGCTTCCTGGTCTCAGCAGACACAGGGACAGCAGAAGAGCCTCCCTTTGTAATCCCAGTGCTGCTTTCAAGCATGAGAGCAGTTTGGGGATTGGCCAGAGCAGGCGGGTTTGATGCTCCGCTAAGGGTGTCTGTGCTGTTTCTCCAACCCGACTGTACAATACAGCCGGGTTGGAGAAACCTAACTGTGCATGTGTGTTTGGTTGGCCTAAGATGGCCGGCCAAACACACATGCGCACTTAGAAGTAAAAAACTCCTTCTCCCACCTCCCATGGCCCCGGCCTCACCCCTCCCTACACACGCTGGTTGAGCCAGCAGGTGAAAAATTAAACGATAAAAGAATATTGTTTTATGTTTCTACAGCTGGCTCTGAGCCAGTGAGGCAACGCTCCTCCGCCATTGTGGAGAAGCCGCCCCTGAGTAACATTTCCTCTCTGCTTGTCCCTCTTCCTTGTCGAGCCCTCATCTCTCTCACCCCCATAATGCACTGCAACCACTACAGAGGCACCAGTATCGGCACAGCATTGGATCCCCCTTTACATTATGTAGCACACATCCTTGCCCGTTTTATTCATATTTACTGCCTTAGCTCACTGCAGGGAAATGGAAACCACTGGGCCAGTATTATTAGTAGTAATATGCTTTTTATAGCGCCTGCTACTCCATTTTTAGCTGTTCATAGTGCTGTTGTTACTCTTGTTTTCATATTAACCTTGCAACGGGGTGAATGGCTGAGTCACCCCACTGAAATTCACATGTGAAACATAGACTCCACATAGATCTCAGCAAAAAGAGCTTTACCCACTGAGCTCTCGTATGAGTAAATATATAGTATTAAGGTATTTCTTCGACTTTACCATAATATTAAATGTAAAACAAATTTGAACAAAAGCACTGTCCCTATACACATCTCATTCATTTAGTGACAATGGTTTCCTTCCTTTGTTTTCTCTAATGTTTTGAGTATTTGATGTCTGATAAATGACGTAAAATAAATATTCAAAACAGTTAGCAAAATCCTTTTGACTACACTACTTTCCAAACAGTATTGTCAAGGATTCATTCACTTTTGATTTTAATAATAATATTCACACACTTGTAGATTATCGTGGCTCTACTCTAAAACTGTTCATTTCTCTGTACATGGGGACATTTTTAGCTCAATGCTTATGCTCCTAACGACTGGATAGTTAAAGTCCAATATCTGTAAGTACCTTTTGTAAAGACATTATAGTCTGTTTAATGCTTTAATTCACAACCTGTGCACCTCCTCACATGCAGAGTGCCTATACGTTATATGTACAAAGTGGCTGTATGCACAGTCTGCACATGACTCCTAATACGCACAGTGGCTATGGGCACATCCCACACATGTCTAGGAATGTGCACTAAGCCTACATGCATGACCTCACTCTGCTTTTCTTTTGTACAAGGCCCTTATACAAATCCTGTTCACGTTTTTCCCGTGTGAACAATATATGCACTTTCCCCCATAAAATGCTGAGTCTTTATGACAAAGAACACATTCGCTTAAAACCCCTTCCATGCTTATGACGAGCCCAGCTCGTCATGAGGCACAGTGGAGCTGTGCTCATGACGAGCTGGGCTCGTCATAACGGCCGCGGCCTGCCCACGCGCGATTGATTCCCCGCCTGTGCGGGAGAATCAATCAGTGGGCGGGGTTGTGATGAGCCCAGCTTGTCATGAGCACAGCTCCACTGTGCCTCATGACGAGCTGGGCTCGTCACAAGCACCACGGCGCTGCGCTCCCCCCCTGCCC
Organism: Lissotriton helveticus; assembly: GCF_964261635.1. Classification (NCBI taxonomy): domain Eukaryota; kingdom Metazoa; phylum Chordata; class Amphibia; order Caudata; family Salamandridae; genus Lissotriton; species Lissotriton helveticus. The sequence continues at coordinate 372,858,340 of NC_136065.1, forward strand.
CTCTGCACCGTGGGGGAAATACCTCCCCAGCGAAGGGGTTAAAAAACCGTTGACCTATTGGCTTTGCAGCTCACATGGCATCACGAACATACTTAATTATTTTATTTTGCTGAAAACCATTGGAAAATGACCCCCATTTTAGGGGAGGTAATTCCAACCTTTTGAGGTATAGGCTGTGTCACAACCATTGATTAAATATTTGTGAACACTAACTTTATGCCATAGTCTCTTAATGGGGAGGTGCAAGTAGCTGAGTGGGGATGCCATAATGCACTCTGCACTTTAGCTCAATTGCCAGTAAGCAGAGTAAAACGCAAAATAAATATGATCCCCATTACTCAACACTCAACAGATGTCCTTAGGCTAATTTGGCAGCTTAAACCCCCAATTAAAACTATGAAGCTGTAAGTCAAATCGAATCAGGGTCTATTTCTCAGCTGTTTAGCCACTGCTGGCAGCTTTGAGTTGTTAACTCACTATAGGAGTTTAACTCAATGCGTTAAACAGGCCTTAGTTAAGCCCATCTGTCCAGACAAGGGGCCCGCGATGGTTCAACGAGCATTGCTCAGCGGCCAGTCGTAGAATGAGGAAGGCGCGGTCTGCCTCCCCCAAGGTTTGGCCCAAGGTTTGGCAGAACCACCCTGAACACAAACCATTGTTAAATCTAGAAAAGAGGAGCTTTACAAAAAAAGACTGGGAACTCCTGAAAGTGGCAGCAGAGAATAACAGCAAAATATTTTGGGATCTAATAAAGAAAATTAGATCCAGGAACACCTCTGAAAATCCCTCCCTGCAGTGTAACATTATAGCCTCAGAATGGGTGTCACACTTCACTGCTATATATCCTATTGAGGAAGACCGGGGCTCAGTGAAGGCTCCTCGATTAAGGCGTAGGAGCGTCTCCCCACTGCTTTTTAGCAGTGAAATAAAGAGAAAATAAAACTATAATAACATTTTATTTTCTCCTACTTCCGCAGCTTTCCGTGAGGGGGCGGGGCAGAAGACGAGTGGTAGTACCCTGACTGCTGGGCCGGCCTTTTCAGGCCACCTAAACAGTCTTGTGCACTTAGCATGTTCTCCATGCAGGCTGAATTACAGCCTGCATGGAGAACATGCCCAGGCTCCCAGTCAGCGTCTGAGCACCGAAACATGCCGCTCAGACCAATCACAACGCTCCTAAGGCAGCATTGTGATTGGCTGACTGGGAGCCTAAGTGTGCTTCCTGTTTTTCAGGTCAGCAAGGGAGGACTACAGAGGAGAGACGCGGGGAGGAAGCGGTGAGGTACGTTTTTAATTGTATTTTTTGCTGCCCGCTTCCCGCGTGTCCTCCCCCCTCCTGCCCCCGCTCCATAACTCCGATCCACTCTGGCTGCCGCTGGCAGGGTTTGGTACTTGCTCTACACAGAAGATTGCAGCATTCACTGCCCTTTTTAGGTCTCGGCCTGCGTAGGCTGCGTTTGCGCAGTCTCGCCAACGAGACCTTATGTTTTAGAGTGTGGGACTTGAACCCGCCCCTCTTCTCCATTGGCTGGCTTAATAAACGGAGGCCAGCCATTGGAGAAGAGGGGCGTCTGTCCATTTAAGCCCCGTCTTTTTGGGATTCGGGGGCATGTTTTTTCATGTTCTTTCTCTCCTCTTCCCATTGGCTGGAATTTTACATTCCAGCCAATGGGAAGAGGAGAGAAAGAAAAACACGCCCCGAATCCGAAAATGACGCTGTGTTTCTCCGAGGCATTCCTGCTTCACCTCTGAGAAACATGATGGTGTTGGACAGCCCTCCTGACGGCTTGATTTATCAATACAGGGATAAAATGCATTTGGCCCACAGAGGCCCGTTGTGTTTTCTTCTGTAGACAGGTTCCTGCGTGGCACTGCTCTGCTGTATCTGTGCTAAAAACGCCCTTCAGCGGCACTGCGGCCGTACTGTAGCCCGTGAATATGCCCTCAATGCTGCATTCCAACTCGGCGCTCTCGCGGGCTGGGTTTCTCCAAGTTGGGCTCGGTTTTGCACACATGTGATGACGGGAACGAAGCGTGTTTATTTATTTATTTATTTAATGTGCTTGAGTTATTTGTCCTGCAAAGTTGAAGGCAGCAGCTCTCACTGCAGCACAGCCTCCTCCACGGCTGTTGACACCGGTCCCCCCCTATCGTCCATTTCCGCCAGTGGAGCGGCGCAGAGCGTCTCCTGCAGCCAGGCAGAGCCAGGAAACGCCACTGGGCAGCCGAGCCTCACCACCCCGCGGTGGGGTGCCCCTCAGGAGGTAGCGGGACCGGAGCCGGCACTGGGCCACCAGGGAACGAGGCCAGCAGACCCCATGGGAGGTGAGCACCGGGTCGTGCTAAGTCAGTGAGGTAGCTCGGCGGGTTAATCGCTCCTGATGAAGACAGGTGTTTGCAGATATATGATCAAATGGGCACGAATGGTTCTGCCTTTCATTTACTTGGTCTGAACACTGAATACTATTGATTTGGGTAAAAATGACAGGTACTTCGAAGGTATAACACCACTGCTGTAATAGACTGAAACAGACACCCGTCGATGCCTGCCCCACTCACCACACATGTGGCCCAGGGAATCGGCAAAGACACGGGCGCTTTCCTATTATTTATTTTTGGATAACAATTTTTATGTAATCGGACAGGTATCCTTGTGTTTCAGCGAAAAACTTTCTTGACAGCAAATGTAGGTACAGACAAGATGATTTTTATGTGGGCGCTATAAATCACTTAAACTAATAAAAATAATTGACTATTGGGGACCTTGATCAGAGTGGGCCACCGCAGAAGGGCGATTGATAAAGGTTATACAGTAGGTGTCGACCCTCTCTGCATTCCTATACTGAGTTGTGCAGTTGCTATTTCTGTGGTGAGGCATTTCAGTCCCCCCACCCTCCCAGAGTTACAAAGCGTTCTGAATCGGATAAGGGGGCGTGTTGGCGCTATACAAACCTCAGGCTAAAACGCACAAAGAGATGAATGAATAAACGGACCTCTAGGTGGATGCATAGATATGCCGCTGAGGGTGTGCGGCACGGCCTCCCCCTGGTCACCCCCACCCTTCTCTCGGTCACAGGACCCGCCGGCAGCATGGCATGATACTTCTATATTCGGAAGGTGACCTCGCCGTCTGACTCCGCGATGGAGGGAGGGCGGCCTGTCTCCCTCTTTAGTTCCTGCAGAAATTTCAGTTTATAGACGTTATTTCTAGCTGGCCTCCACTCGGGCCCCTTTTGCACCCCTTGCAGGTTCGAAGGGTGTAGAAAGCAGAAATGGGGGACGCCCCTTGTTTCATAGCGAGATTGTATGTGTAATAGAAACGCTGAATTGACAGTCATCCGGCGAGCAACCTCCTGTGGAGAATTGAATGCTACAGACCCCCCCAGACCCCCCTTCGCTGTGTGTATCATGATGCCAGCCTCCTCAGCGTGACCTCTCTACCTCTCCTTAGAGGCCCTTACTCCTTCATTTCATTCTAGCCTCTTACTTCAATCTCTTCCTGTGGCACCCTTCACTCGTTTGATATCACCCCAATTAACACTTGAGAGGCACGCTCCCTCCTGTCTCACACCGTGACCTCTCACCTCTAAGCCACACACTCTACTCTTACACTGTATAATACACCCCCCCCTTCAGTTTCATCGTATCACCTCTGACTTCTTAACCCATCTAATATCTCACTGTGTATTTACAATTAATTCCAAACTACCCCTCTTTCTTCAGTGTTAGGTTATGGCGCCTTACTCTTGAGATGCCTACTCCAGCCTTACATTGTAGATTGGTTTTCCTATGTTTAGCCTCTAGTTGTTGGGAATCCTAATGGTTTTCCAATATTTCCAAAAACCGTAAAAATCAGTCATCAGTGTTTGCTCTTTTTCACCACGTAAAAAAAAAAAAACCTGGTGTTGTGTTCCGGTGCATAGGAAGAAATTGTCTTTTTGTTTCCTTTCTTCCGGTGTTTATTTTCATTATTAATTCTTCCTTTCCTCTTTCCTGCTCCTAATTCTCTTCTTCATATTTTACCTTACATTTGCTCTCCCAAGCAACTTCTCAATATTTCCCACATTGTCCTGCCTGTCTCATTTTCCAGAGCTCAAACACCTCTTTCCAGAAGTCCAGTTCTGCACTATGTCTAGGATGCACATGTATGGTAGCGTGAACGTTTTATACACCATCCTCCTGTGCTAATCAGATTTGCCAAAACGCTTTCGCTTGCAGGAATAAATCATCTTGGCATTGGCCCCTTGAGTGCCCGTCTTGTTCTTTGTAGGTGCTGTTAAACGGATGTACATATGTACATCTAAATATTTAGAAAGTTGCATTGTTTTAAATTTGTACTGAAATTTAAATGAATGGCCTGTTGTAGATATACAGCAGGAGTTTCTTAATGTGCCGTATATGTACTTTTGTGTTTCACATTGAAAATATGAATTATATGTTTTTGTAAGTGAGTATCATTCCCTTTGTTGGGATATTTTTGGCGGTTTCCTTGCCGGAGGAACTATTACAAGCAAGTGCCTGAACCCGCACAGCACTGCCCCCACTGCAAGCTGACATCTATTCCAGCATTTTTGATGGGATATATATATATATATATATATATATATATATATATATATATATATATATATATATATATATATATATCATCACTAACCAGTGTAACACTGCCCTGTTTTTTGTCTCTTTGATAGCAAGAAATTGGTTGATAAATGTGGCAGTACTGTCTGATCCAGGCATATTTCTGCTATGCATGATCATGCCAATGGTATTTTGTGTTTATTTGAAAGCCACCACAAGGTCAGCTGAGAATTGATTCTGACCAAACTTGTGTGCCTTTGTTTATTTCAGAGCAGTGTGGGGACTGTGCGAGAGTTGCCCAAGGCTCTTTACCTTATTGTTCTATGCAGCAACTTTACTAGTTATTTTCTGTCTTGGGGAAAAGAATGAGCACAGCTCAAAATGATTCCATTAAACATGTCACTGTAAATTGTACTGGTTATGTTTTTAGGCACTAGGTGTACTTTCAGTATAGGTTCCAAGCTTAATTTTTACATGGTGGCAATCGGAATGAAAATTGAACTTGATGATCCGGGGTCTGTTTCATGAACGTGTTCTAATGCAGTATGCAGGCTCAGAATGGGTTCATGCACCTCAGTTTTTAGTGAAAAACAAATATTCAATTTGGTGGTGTTTTATCAGGTAAAATCAGTTTAACTGAAGACCGGAAACCCTAATTGTTTATTACAATTTACTCCAAACTACCCCTCTCTTGAGGTGCATACTTCGGTTTTACATTATATATTGTAACTTACTTCAAATGACCCCTCTCTGCAGTTTCAGCAGGGGCAGCACATCCACCAACACCACCACATCCAGCACCACATCCACCACCACCACCACATCCCCCACCACATCCACCACCACATGCTACACCCCCCTCACCACCACCACATCCACCACATCCACCACCACCACCACCACATCCATCACCACCACCACATCCACCACAACCACCACCACCACCACACCCACCACCACCACCACATCCACCACACCCACCACACCCACCACCACACCCGCCATCACAAGATCCACAACCACCACCACCACATCCACCACATCCACCACCACCATATCCACCACCACCACACCCACCACCATATCTACCACATCCACCACCAACACCACCAAATCCACCACCACCACCACATCCACCACACCCACCATCACATGATCCACCACCACCACAACCACCACCACCACATCCACCACCACCATATCCACCACCACATCCACCACCACCACACCCACCACCACATCCACCACATCCACCACCACCACCACCACCACATCCACCACACCCACCACCACACCCACCATCACAAGATCCACCACCACCACAACCACCACCACATCCACCACCATCACCACATCTACCACCACATCCACCACCACCACATCCACCACCACATGCACCAACCCCACCACCACCACCACATCCACCACCACCACCACCACATCCATCACCACCACCACATCCACCATCACCACCACCACATCCACCACCACCACCACATCCACCACACCCACCACACCCACCATCACAAGATCCACCACCACCACAACCACCACCACTACATCCACCACCACCACATCCACCACCACATCCACCACCACGTCAACCACATCCACCACCACCACATCCACCACCACCATATCCACCACCACACCCACCACCACCACATCCACCGCCACATCCACCACATCCACCACCACACCCACCACCACCACATCCACCACCACCACATCACCACATCTACCACCACCACATCCACCACCACCACATCCACCACATCTGTGTGTGTGTGTGGCTGTGTGTGTGTGTGGCTCTGTGTGTGTGTGGCTCTCTCTGTGTGTGTGGGTGCAAATGCAATAGGTCTCGCATTTGCGAGAGATTAAGCTATTGCCATTGTAAATGACAATGCCATTTATTTATCAGTTTTCAAAACCAACACATAAATAAAAAATGTGTCATTTACAATGCCTATAGCTCTAACTTTTGCAAAGGCGAGACCGTTGTATTGTAAATGCTTGTTTTTTATTTTTCCTCAGGAAATCAGACTAACTATACAGCAGAGCACGGGCGGGAAAGCACTCTGTGAAAGATGGGGTCCCAATCGATCTCATAAAATGTATGCCTGATTTATGGGGTTTCTTGATTACAAATATTTTTGACAGCTGTCTCCCTTTTAACATCCTTCAACCCTGATTTCTTCTACTATTGTTTACTTGTTTAAAATGGGTGACCGTTCGTTCCCTAAGTGTTACCACCCCATTTCACTCAAAGACAGTAAAATCAAAATCATCGAGAGAGTTATTTCTAATCGGCTGGTTACATAGGCCAATGATAATGATATTTTTTCACCCTTTCAATTTGGTTTTCACCCCTGCTTGGGCACAGTGGAGCAATGCTTGAATTTGAGCTTGCTAAGAAGCAAACATACCCTTGCTCGGTGTTCCTCAATTTATTTGGCCTTCATGATTACAAATATTTTTGACAGCTGTCTCCCTTTTAACATCCTTCAACCCTGATTTCTTCTACTATTGTTTACTTGTTTAAAATGGGTGACCGTTCGTTCCCTAAGTGTTACCACCCCATTTCACTCAAAGACAGTAAAATCAAAATCATCGAGAGAGTTATTTCTAATCGGCTGGTTACATAGGCCAATGATAATGATATTTTTTCACCCTTTCAATTTGGTTTTCACCCCTGCTTGGGCACAGTGGAGCAATGCTTGAATTTGAGCTTGCTAAGAAGCAAACATACCCTTGCTCGGTGTTCCTCAATTTATTTGGCCTTCATGGACTTGTCCACCGCTTTTGATTCAGTGAACAGGACCAAGCTCTGGACAATGTTGGTTGACCTAGGGGTGGCTCTCCCTTTAGTGATTTTTTTACACTCCCTACATGAAGATTCAATTGCAAGAGTACGTATGAATGCTCACGGTGAACTGTCTCCTGAATAATTTCCCCAAAAGCGTGGTTGTGTCAAGGCTTTATATTAGTGCCCCTGCTTTTAATCCTGTATATAGGCAGTTTATCTACTTATTTGATCTCTAACCCAGTGGACACACTAAGGATCGTAAGTGTGCAGATGCCGGTGCTACTGTACACTGATGACGCAGTCTTCTTAGCACATACTCCTAATGCTCTGAGATCACTGGTGGACCGTTTTGTAATTGTTACGAGTAATCTTGATTTCGTGACTAACTATGGTAAGTCACACATTATGGAATGCGGGCCTGGTAAATCTAGGTTAACCAGATTTAATGTCAACAGCCAGGTTCTTACCACTATTATTTAGGTGTCATTTTTAGTTGTGGGGGAACTTGGCACTCTCATCTTAACAGCTCCTGCCTTCAACTCAGTAGGTCAGCAGGCGCTGTGCTCATTTTGACCTGACCGGAAAACAGAGGGACTATTTCTCCTCTGTTGAAAATGTACAACTTGCAGTGTATTTCTACAGCCATACATGGAGCTGGGATTTGGGGCCTTCATAACAGTTCCTCCCTGCAAGTGGAGGGAAAATGGTATCCTTCACAGAATTCTGCAATTACCACCATCTACCCCGAGTTTTATCATCCATTCAGAGCTCAAACGGGGTAATATTGTAGATAAAATCCTGGTAGCCCTGCTATTGCTGTGGGACAGTATATGGACTAACCCGGCGGCATCTTTCTGCAGGGACATCATTTTGGATAGCCCCAGCCTGGAGAAGGGGCCACTATTCTGTGGCTGAGTTATATTAATAAATCACTAAAACCCTGGGGCTGTCCCCTCTGTTCAATGATCCCAGTAACATCAGTAGTTTGGCCAAACTAAAGGTCAAATCCAATTTTTTCGAATACTGTCAAGAAATGTGAATGAAAGTTGAACTATCTAAATGTACTGTGCAGACTTATTTTAGATTTTTTGCTTCAGTGGAACCCGTTTTATATCTAACGGCAGATCTCTCCTGACGGGAGAGATCCCTTCTATTTCGTTTTGGAGCAGGAACAATACACTGGCTCTTGCGTTTTAAAAACATATTTAATATAGAGGGGCATGACATATACTATACCTGTGCGACAATAAATCTGAGCAATAACTATTTCACTTTATTTTTTTCTGTTGCTTATACAAAGTTTCTCGAAAGCACTTTTTGAAGCCTCTATTATTAAAGTTAGGGCACTGCCGGCGTAGAAAAGCCTTGTTTCACTTGTAAATACTGAGGGGCATATTATCAACAACTAGCGATATTTATCGCTAAAGTAGCTTAGCGAATTTTTTTTTATCGCCAAGCATCGCCGGATTTTATCACAGAGATAACGTGCTATTAGCAACGTTTATCTCCAATGCGATAAAATAACCGGCGATAGCGGCGAAATGCGTGAATATCGCTGGAAAACCAGCGATATTCATGCATCATCGCCAATAGGGTCTTAGCCAGAATATCCACCTCCCATTGGATATAATGGCTAATAACTGGTCTGAGCAGGCCTTAGTTTTTAGTGATATTCGCACTTAGCGTGATTTTTTTTATCACTAGGCCTGCCTAGGCAATAGCGACGTTAGCGACTGCTTTCAGTCGCTAACTGGTTGGGTACGCCCACTTTGCATGTCATTAGCGATAAATATCGCTGACATGCAAAGCGAGCCCCAAACCGCTCGCTATCACCTAAAAGCTGTCGCTAACTGATGTTAGCGACAGCTTGCTAATAGGGCGATTAAATTATCGCCACTTTGTGGCCGAAAACGGCAGCAAAAGCGGCGATAATTTCATTTCGCCTGCCTTGATAATTTGCCCCTGAGTTCTTTCGATGTATGTTTTAGTATGACTTCTTTTTTACAATCTGCTATAGGAAAAATAACATTTATGGAGGAGAGCTTTTAACCAGGGTAAAACAACGATACAAATCATGAACTGTTTTAACATATGTGTTTTTACTGTCAAAGATTTTTTCACAATGTATTATTTATATTGTTTTATGTATTTATTTTGAATTTTCTTTCATGACCTTATTTAGGTCGATTAAAGATTATCGGATTGATTGATTGACCTCCCATGCAACAGTTGAAGCTGTGCATGCATTCCCCTGTATGCAGGCATACATGCAGCCATGTTTGAATTGTTTTATTATACTTTACTAGAAACCATTCAAAGGCAACAAGCATTGGCAAATACAATTGATCTGCTGCCAAGGAGAGCCAGATTGGCTTTGCCAGCGTTTCTTTGGGATTTTTGGCCTCATGGCAGTCATGCACGTACACTGGGAGTCTGTGAGGAATGGACTGAGACACACACAGCTGGGCTCTGTGATCTGGATGGGCATATCATGTGCACCCCTCCTTTACTAAGCAAGACAACGGTCAACTCACACGGCTGTGGAGGATCGCTAGTGGTGGCAACGACTCGTTATATTGGCAGTATAGGCCTTCTTACTTGTTATCAGCACAGCCTGAGCTGCCTACTGGCCTCGAGTGTTTACAATTGTCTGTCGGACCCCAACAACTGTCTGTGTGGACACTAATGGTGCATATATTTTAACACTATGTATATGTAGAGGACGAGTGTGGAGTGTATATTCCCTGTGGATCACCTAGAGGTGTATGTTCCCCCACCTCCCGAGCAACATAGTTCAAATTCAGCCCTCTCCATACCTTTAGGGTAAGAAATTGTGCCCCTCCAGCGAGGCAGAATTGGAGACAGGGTGTGTGGTGAGAGAAGGGGGGGCTTATGAAATAATTTCAGGGGTATCTTTATTTAACCAATAAACCACAGTAATTGGTCCCCTTATCTATCTGGGGCCTGGCCCTAATGCTATCAAAGAAGGAAAATGAGCCCTACTTCCCTTTTGGATAGTAAAACCGGCAACATTGGTGTGCAGTGGACCCCTTGACATGCCTTTGATCATGTGCCATTGAACTTGCTGCACTAATGGTAGCTATGCCCTCTGCGCTCTGTAAAAAATGCCACTGCATCTCAGCTGCCTTCCATGCCATCTCTCTGAGACCTAAACCACCCAGCACCTGTGCTTCTTTTGAGTCTCTCCCATGGGCCATCTCTGCGATGGCTTAAGGAACACTGATTCAGCAAGAGTGCCTTGGGCCTCAATGCTATCAACAATGGGCCTTAACTCCCCTTTTGTACAATAAGACAGACGCGATTGCCTGCAGTGGTACCCCTTTCCTCCCAGAACCCAGTGCCTATGCAATGCATCTGATCCACAAATGATACTTACATACCTGATTGTCTTATCTGCCCATTCTAAAGAAAAAAAAAACTTCCAGGTCGCCCCCTCCATTTTAAATCAGTTAGTTTAGGCTCAGATCTTGCTGTCTCTTCTTCATTTTTCATTCCCTCTCTGGCCCTTTAAAAAATTATCCCATACATATTACTCCCTCCCCTCCTCCCAGTGACATTTCTCCCTAAATTCGAGGAGTCCAGACCCTCTGCTTCTGATTGAAAGCCCATCAGCCTCTTCCCCCCTCAAACTCTACAGTCTCGACTCACCTGGACATGTGTAAATGAAGACAGCCTGGAAAAACACTAACATGTGTTTGGGGGGGGGGGGTGCTAATATCAATGTTACATCACTGAAGTCATAGTGATTGTGAAAATCCTAGCTGAAGTGTAGCAAATAAATTCAGCAGGAGAGTGGTAAGGGTGTAGTAAGGGTGCAGTTTGTAGCTGGTGGTGTATTTTGGAACTCACTGTCACAAATATATTACTAAAAGCGTAGTGCGGTAGTGCACTGCCGTTTATAGACAGCACATTTTCTATTCAAAAGGCCACTACATTTGCAAAGACATTCAATTTGACTGAATAGCCTACATAGCACACACATGATAATATATGGAAATTCGGTTTCAGTAAATATATGTCATTTGCGCATCATCAAGTAGAAGTATCTTGATTTATTGGGATCCTGTTCAAATCTATTTTTTCCAATACATTTCAGAATTACAAAAAGAAGTGCTTAATTTTTGCTGCCCTGGGGTGACTGGGAGGGAGGACAATAGCACCATATCTACAGAGATATGACTCTCCTCCCCTCTCACTAGCACTGGCGTTGATTTCAGCTGCCACGCAACAAGCACACACCTGAGCGTCATAGCGCTAGGGTGAGTGTCTGAGTCTAACATAGGTTTTGTAAACGAAGGATACTCTTCCTGTACAAAATACTATTCTTAGGCACACTTTGAACTTTTCCTACTTTGTATTTGTGCTACACAGTGCAGCACACCTGCAAAGTCAGAAACGAAAGGAAAAATAAAAACCTTTCTCCTCTTAATGCCGCCTTTAAAATGGGGTTAACTTTTTGCGCTAAACCCTCTCTACTACTGTTTGTAGATCAGGTATTGCGTCAAAAGGCATGGTGGTAGCATGGGAACGCCCATGTACCACCCATGTCACTCCTCCTTGGTGACAAGTAACGCAAAACAGTGCATTGCGCTGCTTTGTGTTACTTTCAGGGTACTTTCCAGTGCAAAACAAGCGTTATTTTTGTGAAGCTAACGCAGCGCAAAATGTTAGTAAATCTACCCTTAGTATAAGTATGGAGCAGAAACCTCAGTTAATGTGCCACGATTTCCAGTTGATCAGTGACAGATGTCCCATACCAGTGGAGCTCAAGAATGTCTTCTGAGCTACAGGGTTGGGGTCACTGAATGCCTATTCCTCTTGCCAGGATTTAGAACAGGAACCTGAGAGCTATGCATCCTGCCAAAAGAGCTGCCATAAAATCACATTAAGGGCAGGAGCCGACTGATCGCTGAGCAGGGATGAGGGAGGTACCCTTCCACATAGAAAGGGCTGCCTAGACGGAAAGGACTGTGCGGAAAAAACTGTCAGACAACTGTAGTCCAGGAAAGGACCTGTGAAAGCTGGCCACGTGGTGAGGTCTTGTACCACTGCTACCTCCTGCAGAATGCCCCGAGTGAATCACATTGCACCCCCAATCAGTGCTACCCATGTGCATTGTGATCTCACCCAGTCACCCCAATCAGAAGGTGGCCAGGAATGACGAAGTTGAGCTTGAGGGACGGACTGAAATTAAGAAATGCCTTGGTGATAAGAAAACCCGAAACCGCAAGTTGTTCTTGTCACACCTGAAGAAAAAGCGCCTATGGTAGGCTGGCACTGGAATAATCATAGCGGTGGTCAGCAGACACCGCACGAGAGGAACAAAGAGCCTGTGGCGACGAGGCGCTGGAGAGACATCGCAACCACATTTTATGGTTTTCTTTGGAGACAAGGTTCACTGCTGTGACCAAAGGTCGGCTCAACATTTATTTGGGTGGTGGGCAAGAGCTCTGGGCCCAAGGAAGATTGACCAATGAGGCTAGCTCTCAACATAAAGTGCACACGCGTGGGGCCTCTGTTCACCTGTGTCCTGGCAGCCCCACCTCTCTGCCTTAGCTCTCCAATGCTAGTATTCTTGTCTTGATCATCTTGGGAAAGAGAAAGAAGATTGTAGCCCATTAGCCGTGGGACAGCTCTGTGTGTTTCACACTGTTCTTGTCAACCACTTGTAAAAACCTAGAAGTAGCCCGGCAGTCAGCATTGGCTGACTCCTTTCTCATCACTATACTCCTTTGATAACTGTAAATGTTAATTTTACCCTCTGGATGTCCTGTGTAGTATTTAGTTGTGTGTCAAGAATTTTTTTTTTCTTTTCAAGAAAAAGCACTGGCTAGGCAATTATATGCTGACTGTTGTTATTTGCTTAGTAAGTTATGTCTCTCTCAGACTTGTCAACTTCTAAAACTTTTCACTCTGTGAAAGGGGTTGGAGGGACCTTGTGTCAAGCACGGCAAAAGAAACGCTTGTATCCCTCCCCCCAAAAAATAAAAAATAAATAAACAAACATTTCTGAGACTGGCTTTGATATCCAGGATAGGTTTCAAAATCTGTAATGGAAATTGGCTGTGCCGGCACAGATCGGTGGTGGCGATGTGGGGGGGTTTAAGGAACGGACGGGCAAGGAGTAAGTTAAAAAAAAATTACGTTCAACTTACCTCCTCGCCGCATCCTCCTTTGCGTCCTCCCTCACTGCGTCTCTCTTCCGCTGGCCGGAACAAGGCACCAGAAGCACCAAGGCTGAAGCTCCCTATAGCCAATCACAACGATGCATTGCAGCATTGTGATTGGTCTGAGCGCCAAACCACGGCACTCAGACGTGGGATAGGGAGCCTGGGCATGTTCTCTGCCCATGCAGTAATGCAGCCTGGGTGGAGAACACTCCCCTCCACTGCTCTCTCAGCAGAGCAGCCCCGCCCCTCCTGGCAAAGATGCCGTGCCTGCAATAGGAAAAAATAAAATGATCATAACTTTCAGTTATGATCATTTTATTTTTCCTTTCACTGCTGAAAAGCAGTGAGGCGATGCTCCTCCACCTTAGAGGAAGAGCCGCCACTGGTGCCAAGTCTCCAAATATGAGCTGGAAACCCACTCTGTGCAGGGGTTCCAGCTTACTTTGCAATCCACTGCTTGATATTGTCTTTTTACCAGGTGCCTGTGTGAAGGGAGCTGATACTTTGTGACACATCGCAGGTCTGGTCTATATCTCACATCACCACCTTGGCTAACGCCTTGGCTAGTGATACCCCACTACTATGAGGGTCAAGTGCTGGAATGGTGTACCTGTTGCTGGATTTGGGTCAAACAGTAGGGTAATCCCAGGACATCAGAGGTAAATGATCTTGTTTTCACAGTTTGATCCCAGTAACCCTTGAATGCCCGGAAAGTTTTCCTAAGAGGCAATGATGATATCATTTCTTTAGATGGGAGACATCGTTTACATAGAATGCGCTACAACGCATTCCATTACAACTCAGTTGTTACAACGACCACGTTGTTACAACGCGACCCAGTACATCGCACGTCACTTCAACGACTTGCTGTAGGGGGCTTGCTGGTGTTGGATATACAATCCAACACCTTCCCTGCTGTTGCACAAGCTGGAGTAGGAATAGTAAATGATACTATTCCTAAGTGCAGTGCACCTCCTACAGCAAGTCGTTGTAACGACTTGCAAAGTAATGGTTCATGTTGTAACAACGCATTAGTTATGAAGACCGCATTGTAATGGAATCCGTTGTTGCGCATTTGTTGTAAAGGGATATATTCCTTTAGATTCAATAACGAGGCTATATGATGTTACAGTTAATGTGTACAGTGCATGATTTTCGACTTTTTTGACTTTCTTGTGCCATAATTGAAGAATATTTTAGCAAACAGAGTTCATGTAAACTGCAGACACTGCTAAGTAATTTTGTGTGAGAGCAGTAGGTCATTCCCTAGTTTGCACTTCACATAGAATGCATAACCCCTTCAAATGTTCCTTTGTGGAGCAGGATATGGTGACACAAGGGATGCACATTTGTAACTAGCCAACAGGGTGAACTGAAAAGCAGATAACGTTGGTTGACCGCACAAATGAGGAGGCCAAACTACTGACAAAACTACTAAATGTCTCCAACTGATAGATGTGAATATTAAGAAAAAATGGGTTAGCTTATCGAAAGCCTCAGTATAAAGTGCATTAAGACGAAATGCTATAACATAAGACTATGTTATCAATAAGGCTCATTCTTAGATATTGTGATGAACAAATTGGACCACTTGAAATAGAAGATCCTCGATTGCTACTAAGCTAAATATATTATGGAAATGACAGGTAAACGTGTGGTTGCTAGTAGTACAAAGTACTCCAGCTATCAAAGGATCGAGAAACCGCCATACAAACTGGGCCTGAGGAATTAGCACTTTGCACCCTAATAAAATCCTATTTATACGACCAATGACTATTTTAATCCTCATTTTAATCTTAGTCTAATTTGCGGGACATATTATAGATTGTTGGTGAGGAGAATTGATGCTTTATAGGAGACTCGCTAAGAAATGCATAGAAAACCCACTGTAAAAGTTACTCATATGTAAATTGTACAAAACATTTTCCCAGAATCCGCTCAATATTACTATTGAATTGTGCTATTCCTGCTCCTCGTTTACAGTAGGTGACATGTTATAAATACGTTGATATTTAATGAGTCTACATTTAATACACCTTTATGACGCGCTGTCCTATCTATACCTGTTTTCTGCATTCATAGTCATAAATTGCTGATCAGCTGAGCTGATATTTTAGTAGACTGTGTTTTATATACACTTAAGATGTACAGCATTATTAATTTGATCTTGTAATATGTCAATGTTGTGTAATTATTGGAATGTGCGTTTTGTCTAGTCGGCATAATATGAAACAAATAAAATAAAACTTAAGTAAATACTAAATGTTCCAGGCGAAGAGTAATGGTCCAGGCGCATCATGACCAAAAGCCCTTTGCCTGCAACGGTGCTTGGAGTGTGGGTACAGAAAAACAAGAGAGTGATGAGTGAACTATAAATACTCTGGGAAGGTTCTCTCTGCAGAGATAACCAATCTGATTTTCGACATTGGTGAGAAGTCATTTCCCACATCAACTCAAGGAGTCAAGATATCCCCTGGAAATGGGCTGAGGACCCCTGGGTTCTAGCATGGGTACACTGAAATGTACACCAATATGTCTGTAATGTATAAATTGATGGGCATAGTGTGATTGCTTTGACAGGCTCCAGGGACAGTACCACTGTTAGAAAGGCGACCCCGGGGGAGGCAGAAGGTGTCTGACTGACCACCCCTAGGTCCACCTCTCCGTCAAGAAGTAGCCGAGCGTTACTGAGAGGCCTTCTGGGTGAGGGCCCTCTCCTAGGATCGCACAGCAGAGTAACCACACACTACAAATGGACACCACACCAGAGGTCGAGTTCATAAGCTTTATCAGGAAATAAAGGCCGCTGGTTCCCAGCGATATGTACAAGTAGACCGAGGGGTCTGTAAAGTCTCGAAAAAGGGGGGTCAGGGAAGCGGGACAGTCTCGGTTGGGGTGTATGAAGGGATACCCTGCGCACAGCTCTCAATCCTCGAGCCGGGGGTTCCGAGAGGTTGAGCCGCGGCAGCGCCAGCAGGCTCTCAGGATGGTTCGGCAAAGGTGGGCCGCGGCAGCGCCAGCAGGCTCTCAAGGTGGTTCGGCAACGGTGGGCCGTGGCAGCGCCAGCAGGCTCTCAAGATGGTTCGGCAACGGTGGGCCGCGGCAGCGCCAGCAGGCTCTCAAGATGGTTCGGCAAAGGTGGGCCGCGGCAGCGCCAGCAGGCTCTCAAGATGGTTCGGTAAAGGTGGGCCGCGGCAGCGCCAGCAGGCTCTCAAGATGGTTCGGCAAAGGTGGGCCGCGGCAGCGCCAGCAGGCTCTCAAGATGGTTCAGCAATGGTGGGCCGCGGCAGCGTCAGCAGGCTCTCAAGATGGTTCGGCAAAGGTGGGCCGCGGCAGCGCCAGCAGGCTCTCAGGGTCTCTTCAGGTTACAGGCAATGAGTTCTTCTGGTGTCGGCCGTGACAGCGTCGGTAGGGCTTTCCAGTCCAGGATACAACTGACGTCCTAATCCATGGCTGGCCCAGATATAGGACTGGAGTCCTTTGATGTCCGGACCCTCGCGCCAGGGGTTCAGAGGGGCCGGGATGATGGTGTCCAGACACCCAGCAGGGGGGTGGAGCCAGCGCCCAGGGAGGCCGGAGGGCGATCGAAACCAGGCGTCCGGGGACGGCTGGAGGGCCATCGAAACACCCTTTTCTCCGGGATCTGTCGAGTGGCCACTCGACCACCTGGGTGGATCTTGGTGCCTCGATGTCTGGGCTGCGCTGGGGCCTGGGCCGGGGCCGAGGCCACGTGGTCGTGACGTGGTGGGCCCAAGATGGAGTCGGGCGCGGCCTCGTGCTTAGGTCGTGAGGGGCCCACGCTGGAGCCAGGTCAGTAGTGGGGGTCCGGGAGGGTGGCCGGACCAGCAATGTGGGGGCGTGCAGTGTCGGGCAAAAGGGCTGCCCGATGCTGGGTGGAGGGCCGATGTCGTCCTGGGCCTGCCATGCGGGAGGGGTAGGACCACGCCATGAGGCCGGGTCCAACTCGCGTCCCCCCCAGCTGAAGGCAGGGGAGAGTCACCCATCTTCTTGGGGATTCTCCTCGCCGAGGCGGAAGAATCTGGAGAGGCCGTCAGCATTGGCGTGGTCGTTGCCGGGGCGATGCTCCACAGTGAAGTCCATCCCTTGCAGGGAGATGGACCATCGCAACAGTTTCGGGTTCTCGCCCCGCATCTGCATCAACCACCGCAGGGGCCGGTGGTCGGTCTGGACCCGGAAGTGGGTGCCGAAGAGGTAGGGCCGGAGCTTCTTTAGGGCCCACACGACGGCGAAGGCTTCCCTCTCGATGTTGCTCCAGCGCTGTTCTCTGGCTAGCCGCCGCCGGCTGATGAAGGCAACGGGAAGGTCGATTCCCTCAGGGTTCACCTGTGAGAGGACTGCCCCAATGCCGTGCTCCGAGGCATCGGTTTGGACCACAAACTCTCGGCTGTAGTCGGGGGCCTGGAGCACAGGGGCGGTGCACATGGCAGTCTTTAGAGTCTCGAAGGCTGCTTGTCACTCTGGGGTCCAGCACACCTTCTGGGGTAGCTTCTTGGAGGTCAGTTCTGTGAGGGGCCCCACAATGCTTCCATAGTCTTTGATGAAGCGCCGATAGTATCCTGTGAGCCCCAGGAAGGCTCGGGCGGCTGTTTGGGTGATTGGGGGCTCCCAGGCCCGGATGGCGTCAATCTTTGGCTGGAGGGGAGCCACCCGGCCGCTTCCCACCTGGTGTCCCAGATACGTCACGGACCCTTGGCCGATCTGGCACTTGCTGGCATTTATTGTTAGTCCGGCCCGTCGGAGGGCCGACAGGACCTCCCGGAGGTGGGTCAGGTGTGCATCCCAGCGGAGGCTGTACACTGCAATGTCGTCTAGGTAGGCGGTGCTGAACTCTTCTAGCCCGGCCAGCACTCTATTCACGAGTCTCTGGAAGGTGGCCGGGGCGTTTTTCATGCCGAAGGGCATCACCTTGAAATGGTAGTGGCCATCAGAGGTCGAGAAGGCTGATCGCTCTTGCGCTCCAGGGGTGAGGCCGATCTGCCAATACCCGGCCGTGAGATCGAAGGTGCTGAGATACTTCGCAGCCCCCAGGCGATCGATCAGTTCATCCGCCCGGGGAATGGGATGGGCGTCGGTCCTGGTGACGGCATTCAGCCCCCGGTAGTCAACACAGAACCGGAGCTCCGGGGGCGTGCCGGGGGCGGCGGCTTTAGGGACCAGGACAACTGGGCTGGCCCACAGACTGTCGGAGGGTTCGACTACCCCCAGCGCTAGCATCTTTGCCACCTCGGACTGGATGCAGGCCCGAACTCGATCGGGCACTCGGAAAGCTCGGTGTCTTACAGGCGGGCTGTCTCCGGTGTCTACATCGTGGACACACCACCGGGTGACTCCAGGGGTGAGGGAAAACAGATCTGCAAACTGCCCCAGCAGCTGCCGGCAGTCATGGTGCTGCTCCGGGGTCAGGGTGGAGGAGAGCATGACCCCTTCGATGGAGCCGTCCTTCTCAGTGGTGCTCATGAGATCTGGCAGCGGTTCGGAGTCGTCTTCAGCTCCTTCATCGGTCGCTAACAGCAGACTTAGTTCAGTGCGGGCAAAGTGCGGCTTGAGACGGTTAGCGTGTAGAACCCGGAGGGGGTTCCTGGGGGACTCCATGTCGACCAGATAGGTGACAGGGCTCTTGCGCTCCACCACCCTGAAGGGCCCCGTCTACTTGTCTTGGAGGGCACAAGGTTCAACCGGGGACATGACCCAGACCTGCTGGCCCGGTTCGAATTCGATGGATGAGGCGTTCTGGTCATACCAGCGGTTCATCTCCTCCTGACTGGCTTCAAGGTTGGCTTCGGCCAGTTCCCGGAACTTCCGAGTCTGGTTGCGGAGGGTCAGGAGGTACTGGTAGACATCTGGTGGAGCCCCTCGGGCAGCCGTCTCCCAGCCTTCTTTGACCAGGCTGAGGGGGCCCTGGACCGGGTGCCCAGACAATAGTTCGAAGGGGCTGAACCCCGGGGACTTCTGGGGTACTTCGCGGTACGCAAACAGGAGGCAAGGCAGCAGAACATCCCATTTGCGTCGTAGTGGCTCCTCGAGGCCCTTGATCATTCCCTTCAGTGTTCGGTTAAACCGCTCCACAAGTCCATTTCCTTGGGGGTGATATGGGGTGATGAACTTATATGTGACCCCGCATTGTTGCCACAGGGATCGCATATACTTGGAAATAAAGTTTGTGCCCCGATCACTCACGACTTCTCGGGGGAAGCCGACTCTGGAGCAGATCCCCATTAGGGCTCGGCCTACTACTGGGGCCGTGATGGTTCGGAGGGGGATGGCTTCCGGATATCGGGTGGCATGGTCCACCAGCACGAGGATGAAGCGGTGCCCTTGAGGGGTGCGGGGGTCCAGGGGCCCCACGATGTCTATCCCCACTCGCTCGAAGGGGGTGGTGACCACGGGAAACGGCTGGAGCGGGGCTTTGACTTTCCCCCCGCTCTTCCCGCTGGCTTGACAGGTCGGGCAGGATCTGCAGTGATTGTGCACATCGTTGCGCATTTTCGGCCAGTAGAAATGAGTCACCAGGCGGCTGTAAGTTTTGTCCTGCCCCAGGTGCCCGGCGAGGGGCACATCATGTGCTAAGTTCAAGAGGAAGTCTCGAAATCGGAGGGGAACGACCAGCACCCGGCTGGCCCCTAGTTCGGCAATCTTCTGTTCACTGTAGAGAAGGTCGTTGTCCCAATAGACCCAGTGGGACCCCGCAGGGTCTCCAGCGGCTTGAGTGGCGGCTTGCCGTCGAATCCCCTCGAGGGAGGGACAGGTGCTCTGTTCTTGTCGGAATTGTTCGCGGGTGGGGCCACCTTCTTGGCGCCACTGAGCTAGTTCCGGCAGGTGGCCGAGATCGGTGATTTCCTCATGGCTGGGCCCCGGGGGGCCGGGTTCAGGGTCGGTGTCCTCGGGGACGGCGGGCGGTGGAGGTGCGGGCCACTCCAGCTCCTCGATCGGGGCTTCCTCCGTTGGGGGGGAGGCCCGGGCGGACATGGAGCGGGTGGTCGCACAAACCCACTCGGGAAGGCCTAGCATCCCCAGATGCTCTCTCCGCTCTACGCCGGCCCAGAGGGAACTTTCCAGGTCGTTCCCGAGGAGGCAGTCCACGGGGGCATCGTCTCGGACAGTCACTTTCAGCATGCCCGACACCCCTCCCCACTCGAAGGGGATGCGGGCCATCTGGCACAAACTTTCAGAGTTGTCAGCCGACCGCACTGGGCACAAGACGTTGGGGAGAATTTGTTCGGGGGTCACCAAGTGGCAGCAGACCGCCGTCACGCTGGCTCCAGTATCCCGGAGGGCTTCGGCCCGGCGTCCATTGATGGTGACCCATTGGCGGTATTTCTGGGTGTTACCTGGGATCGGGTCTCAGGGGATCATGTCTCGATCACCCAGGCATGCTAAGATCATGGCTGCGGGCTCCCACTCGGCCTGCTCGGTGTCGTCGCCCTCTTCTTCGCCTCCCTCTGCACTCAGGGCGGCGGCCGCGATCTGGCGGCTCGGGGGACCGGTGGTGCCGGGTCGCTGGTTCATCGGGCAGAGAGGGTCGTTCGCATAATGGCCCTGTCGCTGGTATCTGTGGCACGTAACATTCGGGCCGGGCCCGGGCCTGGCTGGGGGGCCTTCCCTCCAACCCAGGGATGGCGACGGGGAGGTAGGGGATGACCCCGCGGGGGTGTCTTGGCCCCTGCTCTGGCCTCCTCCGCCGCCTCGGGGTCGGTGGTTTCCCAGGGATCCCCGGCCGTAGTCTCCCATCGGACTCCGGGGAACTCGGTTGCTCACCCATCTATCCGCCTCGACAGCGAGTTTTCGTGGCTCTGTCAATTTGCTGTCGAGGAGGTGCTGCCGGAGTTCGACGAAGCAATTATTGGAAAGATGCTCCCATAGGATGAGGTCGACCAACTGCTGGTAGGTGGTGACCTGGCAGCCTCTGATCCACCCTTCGAAGGCTCTGCTGTAAAAGTTCACGTACTCCACCCAAGTGGTACCGGGGATTTTTTTACAGTCTCGGAATCGCTGCCGGTACATTTCGGGGGTGAGTCCGTAGCGCGTGAGGAGGGCGGTCTTCATGTGTTCGTACGAGGTCATCTCGGCGTCGGGGAGTTCTAGCAGGGCGTCTCTCCCCTCGTTGATGAACTTCCCCCATAAGCCGGCGCCCCAGTCTTTGAGGGGTACTCGATGGGCGGTCATGGCGACCTCGTAGGCTTTGAACCACTGTTGGATGCTGTCGTTCTTATAGTATTCTTTGACGACCTCCTTGGGTATGTGCACCTTCGTGTCCCCCGGCGGGGGTGAGGTCTTACCCCCGGCGGTGCCGGTTTCTGTTGTCTTGACCTTGATTTCCAGTTCTTTGAGGCCGCGCTCATGCTCGAGCACGAGTTTCTTTTCTTCAAGGTCTCGTTGTCTTCGCCTTTCCTCTAGGTCTCCTTCCAGCCGTAGTTGCTCGAGGGCTAATTTCCTTTCTGCCAGCTGTATCTCTCCTTCTTGTCGGAGTCTGGCGAGCTCCAACTCGTGGAGCCGGTTCCTCTCTCGTTCTCGGGCGTCTCCGTGGGGGAGGCCCGTGTCTAGGTCTGCGGGTCTTTCCCCCGCTGGGTTCGCGTCGGTCTCCGGGCGTCCATTCGGGCCCGGGTTATCTTCATTCTGGGGCGGCGCGTTATCGGCGTCCACCCAGGCTTGCAGGGCTGATTTAAAGTCCTCTTTGGTGTTGAGGCCCGTGGTAGCGATGCCTAGGTCCTTGCAGAATTGTTTTAATTCCTTGTGGCTGTAATCTTTCTGGAATTCCGCTGTCGGTCTGGTTTCCTGAGTAGTCATGGTCGCGGTGTGTTTTTCTCGGTAGTGAGCGAATTACTCTCTTGTACGATCTGCGTCGGCTCGGATCCCGTCGCCTGCCACCAATGTTAGAAAGGCGACCCCGGGGGAGGCAGAAGGTGTCTGACTGACCACCCCTAGGTCCACCTCTCCGTCAAGAAGTAGCCGAGCGTTACTGAGAGGCCTCCTGGGTGAGGGCCCTCTCCTAGGATCGCACAGCAGAGTAACCACACACTACAAATGGACACCACACCAGAGGTCGAGTTCGTAAGCTTTATCAGGAAATAAAGGCCGCTGGTTCCCAGCGATATGTACAAGTAGACCGAGGGGTCTGTAAAGTCTCGAAAAAGGGGGGTCAGGGAAGCGGGACAGTCTCGGTTGGGGTGTATGAAGGGATACCCTGCGCACAGCTCTCAATCCTCGAGCCGGGGGTTCCGAGAGGTTGAGCCGCGGCAGCGCCAGCAGGCTCTCAGGATGGTTCGGCAAAGGTGGGCCGCGGCAGCGCCAGCAGGCTCTCAAGGTGGTTCGGCAACGGTGGGCCGCGGCAGCGCCAGCAGGCTCTCAAGATGGTTCGGCAACGGTGGGCCGCGGCAGCGCCAGCAGGCTCTCAAGATGGTTCGGCAAAGGTGGGCCGCGGCAGCGCCAGCAGGCTCTCAAGATGGTTAGGTAAAGGTGGGCCGCGGCAGCGCCAGCAGACTCTCAAGATGGTTCGGCAAAGGTGGGCCGCGGCAGCGCCAGCAGGCTCTCAAGATGGTTCGGCAATGGTGGGCCACGGCAGCGCCAGCAGGCTCTCGAGATGGTTCGGCAAAGGTGGGCCGCGGCAGCGCCAGCAGGCTCTCAGGGTCTCTTCAGGTTACAGGCAATGAGTTCTTCTGGTGTCGGCCGTGACAGCGTCGGTAGGGCTTTCCAGTCCAGGATACAACTGACGTCCTAATCCATGGCTGGCCCAGATATAGGACTGGAGTCCTTTGATGTCCAGACCCTCGCGCCTGGGGGTCAGAGGGGCCGGGATGATGGTGTCCAGACACCCAGCAGGGGGGTGGAGCCAGCGCCCAGGGAGGCCGGAGGGCGATCGAAACCAGGCGTCCGGGGACGGCTGGAGGGCCATCGAAACACCCTTTTCTCCGGGATCTGTCGAGTGGCCACTCGACCACCTGGGTGGATCTTGGTGCCTCGATGTCTGGGCTGCGCTGGGGCCTGGGCCGGGCCGAGGCCACGTGGTGGTGACGTGGTGGGCCCAAGATGGAGTCGGGCGCGGCCTCGTGCTTAGGTCGTGAGGGGCCCACGCTGGAGCCAGGTCGGTAGTGGGGATCCGGGAGGGTGGCCGGACCAGCAATGTGGGGGCATGCAGTGTCGGGCAAAAGGGCTGCCCGATGCTGGGTGGAGGGCCGATGTCGTCCTGGGCCCGCCATGCGGGAGGGGTAGGACCACGCCATGAGGCCGGGTCCAACAACCACGATGATGTGAAAGCAAGTGTATTACCTGATAAATATTTGAAGGGAGTTGTGAGTCACTGCCAAAAGGATAATGGTGCGGACTGTGCTTAATTTGTGCAGATGATTGCAGGTGGCGGACACTGGGACTCATTTTCGGGAACCGGAATATATTTTTTGTCTGCACTCTTTCATCCCGAACAAGATAGACCAGGGACAAAGAAAGAGGAAGAGGGATATAGGCCATAGTGGCAAGAAGAGGAAGCAGCAGGAATAAAAAAGAACCTGCAAAGTGAGAAAGTAGACAGGATGTGTGCTGGATGAAAGAGGCATAAGGGGAATCAAGCTTTGGGATTGGTAGAATCAAGCTTGGGTATTCAGCAGCCCAGGCATTTGGCAGCACTGGGGGTTGACTCCCAATAAAGGCGTTAGGCCTGTGAACTTAATTATTTTACAAATTGAGTACTGGTAAAAGAAATCTCATTGCTATGCAAGTAGGTGACAGGACTGAATTAGTGAAGATGGGCATGAGGGATGATCTTTCCATGGATTACTTCTTATGAAACATCACCCACTTAGGGATGGTGTATAGTGGATGGCACGCCACTAAATCTTAGAGTTTCCACAAGGAGCTTTATATCTAAATTCAACCGGGGGCAGAAGCTCCTTAGAAGAACCAGAGTGAAAGTCTGGGTTGACCACCACTGATGGACCATCCAGGCAGCCTCCTCGACAGGGAGGAATCTGCCCTGCCAGCAACTGTATGTACTGGGGACTTGTCTGGCTTTTATGGATCATCCTTAGTAGTAACAGTTATTCAGGGAAGGGGTGCCAGGCAAGGTAGAGTTAAACACAATTCAGAGGAAGCACCCACCATAAAAAGACTGCACAAGCAAGTGCAAGTGCAGTCTGATAGTGAAGTGATGGGTGCTTCCAAGACATCTGGGATGACTGACTTGTGTACAGCAAACCTGCCCATCCAAAACCCCAAGGCAACTGGAGTTTAGGTGTGGCACACACAGTTCTTTTGACATGGTGAGATGACGTTCACTTGGCTTCAAAAAAGACAAAGAAGTTGCTTTCCCATTAGGTTCGCTGGAGTCACATGGTGTAAATGTTGAGAGATTATTTAAGGCCTGTCTGACTTGCCTGTAGTCAGGTTACCATCTTAGGGGATGGGGATATTTCTTTTTGGTTCCCTAACGCCCCACAACCTTGTCCAAAAAATACATGGTTGCTGTTGACCATAACTCTTAAGTTAGTAGCCCTCAGAAGCATGACTGAAACAGTGGTAAGAACACCCAGCTTGGGCTCTGTTTCTGGGGCAGTTTTGCCAAAGAGGGGATCTTTGACAGTAGAACTAACCTCATTTCCACAAACAAAGTCAATATGGGACAAATGTCCTTCCTCATGCTATTCATGGACCATTGATTCAGTGGCGTAGCTGAGGGGGGGGGGGTGGGTGGTTTCCGTCCTGGACGGTAATATTTTTTGGGGGGGGGCAGCGACAAGAGCAAGGTAAGTTAAAAAAAAAAAACTTGTATTCATCTGTCGACTCCCCTTGCTCCTACCCAGTTAGCGCATTGTACACTTGCGGGCTAATGTCTGGTGGATGAAGTTTAAGACACTACAACAAATCGCTCGTAGGGAATTTCTACATATGTATTTCCACCAGTTTCCATATTATTAATGGTATAATGCCAGGTTTGTTATTTGTCTTAATCAAACCCCTACTCATTCTCACGTATTGGAACTTAGTCAGAACCATGAATTGACCCAGCCACACTTTGTCAGCTAACATTAAACCAGGAGTGTCATCTGGTGACATGAGAATGAGTGGGGATTTGATTAAGACACGTGACTAACCTGGCACTATGCCATTAATAATATGGAAACTGGTGGAAATACAGAGGTAGAAATTCCCTACGAGTGATTTGTCGTAGTGATATAAACGTCTAACTGGGTAGAAATAATACACGTCACAACTCCTGACAAGGAACATGTTAATAAACTGTCATGTTACCAAAGCGTCATAAGGGGTTTGTTAATGAGGTGGATATGTAACAACAATCATGGGTGGTAGCTACAGTAAGTCACTGACATCTCCTAAGAATGGCTTGACTACCTAATCCATTAGACTCTATGGTCATCAACCTCCTACTAAAAACTCATTGGGTACTTGCTATATTGACACAGCATCAAAAGATTAGAAATAACGTGCTTATATAAAAACGATTGCTACTTGTATTTATAAAACGAGGTACGTAACTTTTTTTCAAAACGGTTGAACTACATGTCCCACAATGCCTCATTATGGGCCAAGTGGGCAGTTATGTATAAATTGTAAGTAAAATGGACTTACCTAACTGTGATCAAGACAGAGAGGGTTGAAATGCGTTGGTGATGGTGAGAAGGAAATAAAACTGCTCACACTACATCCCTGGAGTGCGAAGTAATTTTGTTGATGGTAAATAGGAGTTGAGGCCCGATTCCGCCTCACACGATCACACAGGTCATGCTGTGCGCTGCTCTGGGAATCAATTGATGTATATATATATATATATATTTTTTTTTTTTAAACTCACCACAACAGTGACCGCAAACTCTTGAGTTATTTTTGCCTTGATCATGTAGCTCGAGATCCAAGAGGGGGAGATAGAGCCAAATGCTCGAGGAGACTAGAGTCCCGATATATTATTGATTTAGCAACCAAAACACCTTTGGGACTCAACATGGGGGAGGAGCTGAAAGTACACCTGTAAATACTGTATATAATATTGTCTTCATTGTCATTATTCACATTTTCTTGCTGCACTATGAAATTTCAGGCGAGAATCGTTGATACATTTATTGTTTAAGGGTGCTTTTTCTTTATTTAACCACAGTAATCACCTTCTAATTGATTGGGTACAGCTTTACATGTGGATAAGAACATCTGTGCGGTCAATGTGATTTTGAATGAAATTCTCTACCGCTGCATCAGCTTAACATAAGCCCATCTGAGGGCTAAATTTATTGAAAATGTAAATACTTTATTTAGTGTTTATTTTTTCTCTCATTGCTTCGATAAATCGTGTTGCCTGATTCTAAAATGGTGCTTATATGGGACAGATCCCGCAAGACTTTGTGCAGCAACAGTCATTGTAATCTTGTTTATATACTGCAGCGTCATGGCGGCCGCCTGATACTGACGAAGGCGTACCGCCGAAACGCGTCTTAGCGTTTGATTTTTTGTGCAATAAATCCGACTTGGATTTGAACCCCCCGCGGGTGCGAGTCAATTTTCTTCTGGGCATTTGGCATATATATATATATATATATATATATATATATATATATATATATATATATATATATATATATATATATATATATATATATATCCAAGCCAACTCCTCCCAAGGAAAGAGCGGAGGCCACACGGGGGACTGGTTGAAAAATGCTTTATTGGATTGCTGTCAGCATAATGCATTTCGGCCGCACCGGGCCTTCCTCGGATGCCAAAATAAACAGATGGCCTTAAAACACTTCACATTATATGTACAGCTGCTTTCCCATAGGGGAGAACCCGCTCCGCCCCCTTTCCTTTAATGTTTTCTCACAACCCCGTAGCTCGTAGGAACTACAGGTCCCAGGATGCATCGTTAGTTCAGGTAGGTGCTGCAGGGGGGATATACTGTCCCAGTGGAATGGCAGGCTGCTGGTCACACGAAATTGTAAAAATAGCCAAAGTCCTGTAGTTATATATATATACATCCACACAACAGGTTGCCCCTATTGAGGAGGCCGTCCCGGAGGGCAAACTTCTATCAACGAGGGCCCCATCAGAGTCAGCTTGCAACTGTGCATTCAAATATGCGGCTCAATGCGTTTCGGGCCTCCACCCTTGCTCACAAGCCTCAAAAAACAGGAAACATATATATATATATATATATATATATTACCTACTGGCGGTCGCCAGTAGGTATATATAGTTAGGATTTTTTCTCTATGGGATTTTTGAAAATTCTATGTCTAATAACTTTGGCGTTTGTAGACGGAATTGGCTGAAATTGTCAGGAAAATGGCACATTCTGTGTCTGAGCAGCCCCTGAAAATTTGGGGGGGTTTCGTCAAGGGGGGGCCGAGAAAAAAGGGGGGTCCCAAAACGCGTTTTTCCCATTCATTTTTCCATAGGGCGGTTGGACTCACTTTTAGCTCGAACGGCTGAATGGATTTCCACGAAACTTGGCAAAATTGTAGATATTGTTTGCCCGATGTGCCTTTGCTAGGTCTCAATATATGTGCGCCAGTGGATTTTGAGAAATTAACGTTCAAAAAAATATATATATCTGTAACAGCGCTCCGGTTAGCGCCCCGGTTCGCGTACCTGACGCGTAACAGAACTTCGCGAAGCGAAGCTGATTGGCTCTCCGGTGTCTGTCAACATTCTAAACAGTCCGGAGCGGCCGCCATCTTGTCTCTCGGTAGGATCGAGAGACAAGAGGAGGCCAAAACAAAGCGGGAAATGACCATAAGGGGGCATAGTAAATCCTCCCTGACCCCCTAGGTTTGATGTGGAGGCTTTAAAAGGGCCCCGCGGGGGGAAAAAAAAACAAAAAAAACTTTTTTTTGCGTGGGGAGCGCCCGGTACGCGCACCGGGAAGCGGTCCGGGGAGCGTACTATGAGGAAAAAAGAATGATAGACTTTTCAAATATTGTATGTTTATTGATTGTTCGTTTTTTTTTTTTTTTTTTTAAATTTAAGTAGCAATATACATTTATTTTTGTGATTGTTTTTCAAAATTTAATAGTACGTCTAACATTTGACTGTCCGAAATGTCGTCATTTTCAGTGAACATAACTTGCAACATTTGAGTGTCTGAAATGTCCTCATATTGAAGGAGGAAATCTACAGATTGTACACATTGTAGTAGTTCATGGTCCCGTGATTCATCCATGAATTCAATGTCATTTGGTTCAATGTTTTCTTGATTGGTCTCTGCAAGGACAATTTCAAATGACACTTTTTGTTATATATATATATCAGTAGAGATAGGGCACTGTTGGGATTAATTTTAGATAGGTAGTTTTTAACAGTGAATTTATCTTTGGGCAGTGTATGGTATCAGACTGGAAGTAGAAATATAAAAAAGTGTATGTGATGAAACCTAAGTAAATTCATAATTATACAAGACAAGCCTAAATCCATCCATAACTATAACAGAGAAGTCTATCTAAATCTATAACTATTACAGAGGGATAGTATATAACTATCAGAAAAAGTTTTCCATATTAACTTAAAGTGCACAATATACTTCAGTTTTAAAAATAACATCTTACCTTTTAAAAAAAGTTTAAGTTGTCAGTGAAAATGCTCTTACAATGTACTTCAGGAAGTAGTAGTCAAAATGGCTGTGTTTCTCTCTCTTTGTTTATATATATTCAGGTACATAACCAATCAAATGTCAGGTAAAAAAAGTAGAAAATGAAAGTAACATTTTAATTGGTTGTCAATTCCAACACTTCAGATGTGTTTTGTGAAGTAATTTACCTCAGGGTATTTAGAGAGGTCTACAGGCTAAATGGAATTCCAATCAAATTTGTGAAAATGGTAGGGATTGGTATGTAGTATGAGCTAATCTATATTTGGTGAAAGTGTCTCCAGTGGTTTTTCTGTGAATTACTTTCCCACCTTTTTTAAGCGAGCGCTTCCCGGTGCGCGCCCCGGTACGCGAACCGGCAGCGTTACGGGAGTCCTCCATTTTGTGTTTCGGTAGAATTGAGATAGAAGATGGAGGGCAAATAATGTTCAGAATGGGTAGAAGGGGGCACGGTAGACGTATCCTGACCCCCTAGGTTTTCTGAGGGTGGCTGAGGAGGCCCATATGTGCGAAAAAAAAACATTTTTTTTCAAATTTTCGCGCGGTTAGTGTTCGGTGTGTGTGTGTGTGAATTTTAATTTGTACTCGTCTTATCTCATGCTCACTCATCTTTTACTACCTTCTATCAATCCTCCTTACATACTCACATTGCCTTTTGTTTTATTCTCTTTCACCCTTGCTCTCTAACTCCACTTATCTTTCAACCTTTGTTTCCCTAATCCAACTCTGTTTTTTTCTTTTCTCCCTTGCACCATTTTCCAGCTTTTAGACCTTCTGATTCGCTTGTCTTTTCCATCTTTCCTCCCTTTGTTTTCTAAATTAAATATTTTTGGGTTGTCCTTTTTTGGTGCAATCAGTTATTATAACTCACCCTCACTCATTTATCTTTCTTTGTTGCCTCAGTCTGTATCTGATACTCTTTCCTTCACTTCCTCTGTCTCCTCTCTCCCTCACTCTCTTTTCCTTATTCACCCTTTCCTTATATAGTTTACCTTACTCACTTTCTTTTAGTAGCTTACACAACTTCAATTTAGTTTTCTCTTCTATCCTTCTTTTCTGTCACTGAAAGTATCTTCCTTTTTTTTCTCTTAGTAATTTACTCTATTTCAATTACTTTTTCTCTCAGACTGTCTATCACCGTTTCTTTCTCTTTTTTTCTGCATGTTTATCTCTAACTTTATTTCTTTGTAAAATTGGATGATTGTCAATCTTTTCCCTTGTCTTTTCTAATTTTTAAATACATGTTTTAATATTTTTCAAATTTTTGTTGTTTCTTTCACAGATTGAAAGTATAAAAATAACAAGTGACTAAGTTAACGACAATTATAAGGTAAGTGTTTTGTACTCTTTTCGTTACATTTCTATCACATTTAACTTCTATTAGTTCCACTGCTTCATTTCTTTAACCGTCAGTTTCCTTCCTTTGCTACTGCCCTCATTCCTTTTTCTATTACTTACTTACTCTACTCCTTCCACTCCTTTTCTCAGTCCCTCTGTTCTCATAGTTCCTCACTCCTGTTCACTCACTCCGTCTCTATTACTCTCACTATCTCTGACTCATCACTCTTTCACTACTTGTTCATTATGCTTTCTCCCTGTAGTTCAAACACACTAAGGGGCATATTATCAACACAGGCGATGAAATTATCGCTGCTTTTATCGGCAGAAAACTGCAGCAAAAGCAGCTTTAGTGGCAGTTTTCTGCCGATAAAAGCAGCGATAATTTTATCGCCTGTGTTGATAATATGCCCCTATGTTATTTACATTTCTTTGCTGTTTCAATCATTCCTTTTCTGTCACTTCTTCTTTTCTGCTTTCTGTTTTTCTCTCTGTTATTCCACATGTTTTAACCTTAGTCACTATCATACAACTTGTTTTATTCCTATTTACTTTTGCTCACTGTTTTCTTAACACTTTCCCTCAGGATTGTTCTTTTAGTCCGGTTCTATCCCTACCTCTCATTCCACATCCTTTACTGTTTTTCTTCTTATTTTGAACATTCACTCACATTCTCTAAGAAACTATTGTTTATTATTCTTCTACTCTCCTTTTTTTCTTTCACTTCCTTATCTATTTTATTTTTCACAATTATACCCTCTTCCATCTTTTCTTCGGTAAATAGATCTATTAAACAGTATAGTATCTCTGTGTTACTCCCTCTAGCTGTCTTACTTTTAACATTACTCTCTGTTTCCTTCCCTTATACTTACTCTTCTTTTTTTTTTTTTCTGGTTCGCTTCCGGTTCGTGTACCGGCGCGCGAACCGGGAAGCGAATCAAAAGAAATAGAGGTTGCCAGAGTGCTAAACATTCTAGCAATTTTTTATAAAGGGGAGGTAGAACTTTTTTTTAATTATTTTTGTTGTTTTATATTTTTTGTATTATTTTTCTGAACATTTTTTTTACTTTTTTTGTATTTTTTGAACGGTTTTATATTTTTTTGGGGGGGGAAACGAAAATGATTCATTATAAAGGGCTCAACAGGAGCAACAAAAAAAAAAGATAATTTATTTTCTGGGGCGTTTTGGACAATTATGATTGTCAATAGCAACATTGATTAAATTTATGCTACTTTCCCTGTAGCAAATCAATTGGCCGCAATAAACGCACACTTGTTTCACACTCCCAAACTTCATCTGTATATTTGGGACCGTCTCCCTCGCCTCTGGTCCCGTCACTGCCTCTACATTTGATGTTCTGGCCACAGGAGGGGGGTTATCCTGCAGGTCA
The DNA here is from genome assembly GCF_964261635.1 of Lissotriton helveticus. NCBI lineage: Eukaryota > Metazoa > Chordata > Amphibia > Caudata > Salamandridae > Lissotriton > Lissotriton helveticus. The sequence continues at coordinate 372,890,245 of NC_136065.1, forward strand.
CGTACCTGCGCAGCACTATAATTAATAGGGTGCCACCTCCCCATGTGGCGATGCATGGTGTAATTGCCATAGCTATATTTCTTATCTGTCCCTCAGACAGAACTTTTTTGCAGATAAGGAAAGTAACATAGCGGGCATTTACTTTTTTTTGGCCCCGGGGATATTTGAAAAATTGCCGAATGAAATTTTCCTTGACATGGGACCTCCTAGGCTCTTCACGTAAAAACTGCCTCTCTTGCTCCTCTTCCTCTTCTTCCTCTTCTTCCTCCTCTTGCTGAACGATAACCTGAGGAGGTGGTCCTCTCTTCCTAGGAGGTGGTGGTGGTGGTGGGGGTGCACCAGCTGCAGCTACAAGACTTGCCATTTCTAAGTAATCAAAAAAGGTCTTCCTCTCACAAAGTTGAAAGTCAGAGTGAGGAAACAAGGAGGGGTTTTCATCATTTGGGGGAAAAAAATAGTTCTAAACCAATGAAAAGTGTTATTTTTAGGTCACATGACCTAGCCTTACATCATTAGGAAACCAAAAGTGAAATGAACCAATGAAAAGTTTTATTAACAAGTCACATGACCTGTTATGCTTACGTTACGCGCTCCGCGCCGTGCCCCGGATTGCTTCCGGGAAGCTGCGCTTCGCGCCTCGCGCACCGGAGAACTTCCGGGTGCGCTAACGCGGCGCGTCATATGACGCATTACGCGACAACGCGATACGTCGCGGTTACGCGACGCGTCACGATGTTGTTTTCTAACGCGGCAGTTGCGCAAACGGAACGTTTACCGGTTCGCGGACCGAGGCGCGGCACCAAATTGAGCTAACGGGAAGCTACCCGGTTCGCGGACCGGGAGCGAAACAAAAAAAAATAATACAAAAAAAATACAAACAAAAATTGTATTAAAAACATATAAAATATATTTTTCGATTTAAAGAAGAATACATTTTAAAGCTTTTGATATTTGCTATTAAAAAACCATTGAAATTTACTGAAAAAACCATAGGTTATAGACCATATATAGTTAGGAATTAGCATTTACAAAATCTTGAAAATTCACTGAAAAAACCATAGGTTATACACCATATATAGTTAGGAATTAACATTTACAAAACCTTATTTTACTCACACAAAACCATTGAAATTCGCATATATAGTTAGTTGCACTAACTATATATCGCGCACCCGCAATCCACTGCTGATGATGTCACATATTACATCATTCATGACATGGTCAGTGACATCACTGATGACATCACTGATGACATCTCAAATGACATCTCAAATGACATCACTGATGACATCACTGATGACATCTCAGTTGACATTACTGATCACATCACTGATGACATCATTCATGTTATAATACGATGAACCTCTAAAGACTCTAATATAACCTTAGAAACACTCAATGTAAACAGACACTCACAGACTGTCACTCATCCATGAAGTTACACAGACACCTAGTCAGTCATGCAAATAATCAATCACACCTCCATTTTCTCAACTATACAGTTATACACACCTTACTTATTCAAACATATACTAACACGTATTTACTCTCTTATACAATCATGGATACAAGTTCACATTGATCCTTACAGCCACCCACACATTCACTGGCTCTTATGCACAGTTATTTATATATGTCAACTCTCACATGTACTGTGTTTTACATATGTACTTACTTTGACATATAGCACTGAGATATCCAATCACTCACCAATACACTCATGCACACAATCAACCGCCCATACAGCTGTTTCCACATGCACTTTTGGACCCATACATCTAGTGAATCAACTGCTCACACATCTATGCAGAGTCATACACCTCCCAGCCACCCACACACACACTCAGTCTCCCATACAAATACTTGGGCAACCAATCAATAACCCATATAGCCACTCATATAGCTACTGATCAACACATGCAGCAGCTTGCACAACAACAGACATACTGATGCACACTTTCAGACAGTTTAGTCACTAACCCATGCATTCAGTAAGACACATTTAATCACTCACTCATACAGTCAATCACGCACCTACTAAAACCTTCATCCAGACACTTATACATCCACTCATTCTTCAATATGTAAAACATATTTAAACTTTACAGAAACACACAGTCACTGGATGATGTCATCAGTGATGTCATCAGTGATGTCATTTGAGATGTCATCAGTGATGTCACAAGTGATGTCATTTGAGATGTCATCAGTGATGTCATCAGTGATGTCACTGACCATGTCATGAATGATGTAATATGTGACATCATCAGCAGTGGATTGCGGGTGCGCGATATATAGTTAGTGCAACTAACTATATATGCGAATTTCAATGGTTTTGTGTGAGTAAAAGAAGGTAAAATAAAGTAAAAAAATATATATATATATACATACTTACTTACTTACCTGTTATAAAGGCATGCATGGTAAGAGCATATGTGTGTTAAAGACCTGCAAGGTAATGGCATTGTGTGGAAAAGGATGTGTAGTAAAGGCATTGCTTGGTAAATGTCCCCCTTCTATGTTTACCAACTGCATAAAAAAGGTTCAGTAGTTCCAGTGTGAGGTTAACCCACTTGGTGCGTCGGATGGTCGGGAGCTGTCTGGCGCACCAGTGCTCATGTGCGTCGGACAGTCCCCGGTTGTCTGATCACATGGCACAGGGAATCCCTCTGGTACGGGCACCAGAGGGATTCCCTTTTCCCCTCCAACAACCTTGGGAGCTGGGGAATGGCTACCCCAGCTCCCGAGGCTGTGTGTTTGGTTTCTGTGCAATGACGATCAGCACGTCTCGCTGACGTCATTTCACAGAAACCGAAACTGAAATGAGCCGATAAGCTCACTTCAGTTTCACTTTCTACGTGCTCAGGGAGCTATCGCAGCCCTCGAGCACGTAGAAAGTCAGGAGAGGTATCATTGGAAAGGGGAGAATCTCCCCTTTCAAATGGTACCCCTCCCTAGTGGATCTCAGCAAAATTTCAGTCTTTCTACCCCACTGGTGAACAGTAGCAACCAATCTGCCCCTCCAGGGTAGCAGAAAGCCCACTTGATGCCAAAGATTGTTTTTATTGGATTTAGGGGTGGGGTCTCCCCGAGATGGGCATGCCAATTCCCCCCACCAAAATTCCAGTCTTTCTGCCCCCTGGGAGGCAGATGGAGCAATGGCCCCCGATCTGTCCCCCGTGGAGGGCAGAAAGCCTACTATGCACCAGGCATTGGTTTTTTAGGTCTCGACCTGCCAATGCGCTTGCGCATTACTGGCGAGACATATAGAGGGCCAACAGCAAATCCTACCAAGAGGTTTTGGAGTGCGGATTATGCCTAGTGAATGTGAGGCATTCAAGCGCGAAGCTTCACCAGCATGCGCTCGGCCTCACTTCCTTTCCTTAACGCTCACACCCCATATGCTCGTTCCCTCCCCGACTTCAAAGGAACGCTGCTCCCCTGCCACGCAATGCCAATAGCTTGTTTTCATAGGTAGGGGTGGGGTCAGAAAGCACACTAGGCACCAGGGATTTCTTTTTAATGTATATAGGGGTGGGGGCTGCCCAAAAGGGGCATGCTGCCCCCACCACCCCAAACAAATTCCACAGTCTTCCTGCCCCTCCTGGAGGCAGATGGGAGCAATAGCCCCTGGTCTGCCCCCTGGGGAGGGCAGAAAGCCCACTAGGCACCAGGGATTGTTTTTTTTTTAATATGTACGGGTGTGGGCTGCCCAAAAAGGGAATGCCAATACCGCCACTCCCCAAAAGAAATAGTCACAGCCTTTTTGCCAGATGGGGGCAATAGTCCCTAATCTGCCCCACAACGGGGGGGGGGGGGTTAGAAAGCCCAGTAGACACCAGAGGTTTTTTTTTACATGTAGGCATGGGGGCTGCAGAGAATGGGCATGCTAATGCCCCCACAGCCAAAAAAGGATTTATTCCCCACACGAAAGGCAGATGGGGCAATAGCCCCCGATCTGCCCCACGGAGAGGGCAAAAAGCACACTAGGCACCATGGATTTTATTTTTGTATATGGGGGCGGGGGGCTGCCCAAAATGGACTTGCCAATGCCCCCCCCCCCCCCCAAAAAATTGAAAGTCTTTCTGCCCCCCTGGAGGCAGATGGGGGCAATAACCCCTGATCTGCTCCCCCCAGGAGGGCAGAAACCCTGCTAGGCACCAAGGATTTTTTTTATACGTAGGAGTGGGGGCTGCCAAAAATGGCATGCCAATGCCCCCACCTCCCCACCCAAAAAGTTGCCACAGTCCTTCTGCCTCCCCCGGGAGGCAGATGGGGGCAATAGTCCCTAATCTGTCCCGGGGGGGGGGGGGATCAGAAAGCCCACTAGGCACCAGGGATTTGGGGTTTTTTTATACGTAGGGGTGAGGGCTGCCGAGAATGGGCATGCCAATGCACCCACCACCAAAAAAGGCTTTCTACCCTTCCGAAAGGCAGATCAGGGCAATAGCCCCCTAACTACTCCCCACGGGGGCAGAAAGCCCACTAGGCACCAGGGATAGGTTTATGGTCATGCCAGTGAGAAGCCCCTTAGGCAAGGGTCGCTCCCTCTTTTAAGGCACAGATTTCTGCTGTTTCAGTGATATTTTTATTCTCATCTGCAGCCAGGCAGGCGCAGAAATCCACTAGAAACCAGGGAGAGGTTGTGTGTGTGTGTAAACTGGAGTTTGGCTGACGTTTTGCGTCTACTGACCTTTTGCTCGCATTTTGCTGGTGGAGTGTGTGGATCTGCACTTGGCTAATGGTGTGGGTGGACTTGCGCTTGATGACGGTGTGTGCAGATTGGCGCTTGCCTGGTGGTGTGCGTGGAGTGGCACTTGGCTGGCGGTGTACGTGGACTGGTGTTGGCTGACTGTGTGCATGGAGGTGCCTTGTTGTAGGTCCAGACTGGCCGTAGCCGGACGTTTCCCCAGTATACCGGTGGGGTGGGGCCGGCTTTCTGGCTGTGGGGGCGGTTTTGTCACTGAGGGCCGGTTTTGCAGCAGTGCTGCAATATTGGGCCCCAGTAACACAAGCGGGAGTGGTGCTTTTCACTAGCACGCCCCCTATCTCCCCGGGCCAGTCGAGCAGCAATCCGCCAGGCTTGGTTGCTGTCCCCAGTCTGGCCTTGCTTGGCTGGCAGTGTGCGGGAATGGCGCTTGGCTGGCAAAGTGCATGGGTGGTGCTTGGCTGTCGGTGTGCGTGGATATTGCTTAGCTGACTGTGTGCACTGATAGCATTTGGCTAGCGGTGTACATGGATGGTGGTGTGCATGGGTGGCGCTTGGCTGGTGGTGTGTGTGGATGGTGCTTGGCTGGTGGTGTGCGTGGATGGCGCTTGGTTAGTGGTGTGTGGATGGTGGTGTGCGTGTACTGACTCTTGGCTGACAGTGTGCCTTGCATGGACCCCCCAGTGTTTTCTTACCCAGAATCCCCCGCAAACATAAAATTTACCTTAAAGTCACATATTCCTGACATTTCTTCTGTGTGGGTAAGTTGTAGGATCACCACGCAGGCACAAATTAACTACTACTCAGGATTCAATCAATCAGGGGTTTGTTGAAGCGCGACTACTCACCCATAAAGGTCTCAAACCGCTAGGGGTGGGGGTGGGGTGTGCAGGTTCCATTCCATCAAGGAGGGGGTCTGTCGAAGAGCCAGGTTTTGAGGTTTCTTGCGAAAATGGGGAGCGATGTTGTCTGTCTGAGGTGGAGCGGAAGGGCATTCCATGCTTTGGCCGCGAGGAAGGAGAAGGAGCGGCCTCCCAATCTGGTCTTTCTGGTGCGGGGGACCATGGCGTAGGCGAGCTGGGCTGATCGTAGGGTCCTTTGGGGTGCGTGGTATTTGAGTCGGCTATTCAGGTATGCTGGCCCGGTGCTGTGGAGGGCCTTGTGTGCGTGGGTGAAATCTTGAAAGTTATTCTCGCCTCGACGGGGAGCCAGTGGAGTGTGCGCAGGTGGTGGGAGATATGGCAGTGTTTTGGCAGGCTAAGGACTAGTCTTGCGGCGGCGTTCTGGATGTTCAGTAGCTTGCGGGTGAGGTGTTTGTTTATTCTGGAGTAGAGTGCTTCGCCAAAGTCGAGTCTGTTGGTGACCAGGGCGTGAGTCATAGTCTTTCGGTGTTCGAGGGGGATCCATTTGAAGGTCTTATGGAGGAGGCGGAGGGTGTGGAAGCAGACGGAGTTGATTTGGTGGTCCATTTTGAGCTTGGAGTCCAGGAGGATTCCCAGGTTGCGTGCGTGGTCCGTGGGGTTTAGCGGGTTTCCGAGGGCGGGGGTCTTCTCGGCGTTGAGCTTCAGGCAGCTGTTGGTCATCCAGACTGCGACGTCTTGCATTCCTTTCAGGAAGTTGAGTTTGGCAGAGTTGGGGTCTTTGGTGAGGGAGAGGATGAGCTGGGTGTCAGCGTAGGATACGGTGTTGAGGCTGTGTTGTCGAACAATGGATTAGAGAGGGGCCATCTAGATGTTGAAGAGGGTGGACCTCAGGGATGAACCCTGTGGGACTCCGCAGGAGATTTTCGTGGGGTCGGAGGGGAAGGTTGGGAGTCTGATCCTTTGGCTTCTTCCGGTGAGGAATGATCGGATCCAGTCCAGGGATGTTCCTTGTTTGCCTGCGTCGTGTAGTCTGGCGACTAGTGTGCGGTGGGAGACGGTGTCGAAGTCTGCTGATAGGTCGAGTAGGATGAGGGTTGCGGACTGGCCTTGGTCCAGGAGGGTGCGGATGTCATCTGTGGTGGCGAGTAGGGCGGTGTTTGTGCTGTACTTGCTTCAGAATCCAGATTGGGACGGGTCCAGAACGGTGTTCTCTTCAATGAATCGTGTCAGTTTCCTGTTGACTGTTTTCTCTGCAACTTTGGCTGCGAAGGGGTGGAGCGAGATGGGCGGATAGTTCTTGAGGTCGGTGGGGTCAGCTTTGGGCTTCTTGAGCAGGGGTCTGACTTCTGTGCGCTTCCAGTCCTCTGAGAAGGTGCCTGTTTTGAAGGTGGTGTTGATGGTGCGTTGTAGTTGGGGTGCGATGTCGGCCGCTGCTCTGTGGTAGATGTGAAGAGGGAAGGAGTCGGTGGGTGCCCCCGAGTGGATGCTTTTCATGGTCAAGGTGGTGTCTTCAGCCGTGATCGGTGTCCAGTTGGAGATGGTGGGCTGGCTGGTGTTTCTAGGGCGCGGGGGGCCGTCTGGTGGCTGAAGTTGTCGTAGAGGTTTTTGATCTTGAGGTGGAAATAGGTTTCAAGCTTGTCGCAGAGGTCTTGGGATGGGGTGATGTCTGTGGCTTCGCTGCGTGGGCTGGTTAATTCTTGAATGACACTGAAAAGTTCCTTGGAGTTGGCCAGGATTTTGTTGTGGATGAAGTTGCTCTTGGTGGCTCTGATCTGGTTGTGGTAGTCCGTCATGTCGTCCTTGTAGGTGATGTGGTTTTTGGTTGTCTTGGTGTTTCCCCAGTTCTTCTCCAGGCATCTGCAGGTGTGTCTGGCTTCATGGAGTTATATACAAGGAACAATATCCCAATCGGTATTATTTGCAGACAGTTATTGAGGATATCTATACAGTATTATCCAAACAGAGAAAGGAGACTCAATTCAATTTTCATATGTGCTCAAGGCATCATTTTTATAAGCATTCTGAGAAGTATAGGGCAATTGTAATTAACAGTTGATATCAGCACTGCAATTGTTAAATAGTACGTGACAGCCCAAGGTTGTACAAGGTTGGAGAGCGGTGGTGAACCAGGCGGCTTTGCTGGTGCGTTGTCTGTCGGAGTTGTGTAGCGGGTGAGCTCGTCTGCGCAGTTGAAGATCAAAGTGTGGAGTTCTCTGGCTGCGTCTTTTGTGTTGGGTGCCCCGGTGTGGTTGTCTCGGGTGAAGGTGGAGTTAAGTTGCTGGTCTGTAACTTTGCTCTAGTTCCTTCGTGGTGGGCGTGGGTCTGCTTTGGGTGCCTTGGGTTTGTTGATGGCGAAGTGTACGCAGTGGTGGTTGGTCCATGGCGAATGCGTTTTGCGGCTGAATTGGACGATGCTTCCTGCCGCAAAGATGGGGTCAGGTGTGTCCTGCTCTGTGGGTCAGTCTGCTGAGAAGCTGCATAAGTCCGATGCTGGCGACGTTGTCGCAAAGGATAGTGGAGTTGGGGTTGCTGGGGTTGTCGAGGTGAAAGTTCATGTCTCCAATGACTATGTAGTTTGTTGAGGCGATGGCGTGGGGTGCGATGAAGTCGGTGATGGTGGTGGTGAAGGGTATTCGGGGGCCGGGGGGTCTGTAGATGAGGGTTCCTCAGAGTGTGACTTTGGGGGTGGTCTGGATCTGGAAGTGCAGGTGTTCGGCAAAGGGGAAGGTTTCGCTAGAGGTGGTGAGGCGGAGGGTGCTTTTGTGTGCGATGGCGAGGCCCTCTCCTGGGTGGTTGGGGCGATCTTTACTCTGGATCTTGTATCCGTCTGGGATGGCAGTGCTAAGCGGAGGATGCGTTGGTCTAGGTCTCTGTGATATCGGGCGAGAGAGAGTCGAGTAGGTTCCAGATTTTCATGGCGTGTTTGTGTACGGACCGTACGTTGAGGAGGATGCATTTTAGGGTGTCGGCGGTGTTGGAGGCCGGGGTGGTAGTAAGGGTCTAGCGGCAGTGGAGGCCGAACTGGCCATGGGGCGTGTTTGGCAAGGCCTGTTGGCATTCTCTGTGTCTTCCACGGTTGAGTGCGAGGAGGGTGGTGGTGTCGTAGCGAGGGTAGTGGGAGGTCCAGGGTTCCTGGTGCTGGCCACGGTCGAGGGCAGACGGGCTTGCCTTTGGCATGACTGCACAGCAGCCGCCATTAAGTAGGGGAGGTGGGAGGGAGGAGAGGCTAGGAGGTGGGAGTAGGGGAATTCCGGGGGGGGATTCCAGGGGGGAGGGGCTGCAGGGGCAGCAGCGGCAAAAGGAACAGGCAGGCACGAGAAAATAAAAACAGTGGTGGAATTAGAGCAAGACACATATGGGCACAATAAAATTGGCACAACAGAGAAATATTAAGAAACAAAACGGCTGAGAAAAGGTTACGGTGGTTGCAGGCAGTCTGGCCCCAGTTGGAGTGGGCAGCAGGTGCAGGAGCGGGCAGCAGCCTCGAACCTCCCAAGGAGGTCGGGTCTGGAGGCAAGAGACAGCGCAGAGGAACTAGTGGGAGAGAGGGGACCTAGACCGAGGGTCGGAGGTCTTACTCCCTGAGTGTCGTAGGTCTTACTCAGTTACATTTCAGAGAAAGGGAGAAGATGCGGCCTAACGGCTAGACGGCTAGAGCGCCGACTTCGAAGCTGGGGAACTAGGTTCGAGACTTGGAAAGGAAAGAAGCTCAAACCCCCTGTGATTCTGGGCAGCTCACTTACTCTCCCTTTGCCCGACAAAATGAAGTTTTCCTTCTCAGTGCTTTAAAGGAGCCAGTACTGGTGCTTTTTTATTTTGAGAAGGAGAGTATCAACACTCCTCAAGAGAGACGTAATACTTTTAATTGGAGAGGACCAGCACTTCTCAGAAACAAGCAGGTACTCTTATGCAGAGTACCTGCACTTCTATTTTTTCATTTCAAGCACTGGTCCGTCTATAACACAATTGGTGCTCATGTAAAGCGCTCAGATACCTTTGGGTCGAGTTTGCTCTGTATACAACTGCGAAAAAGAAGCTGAGGACCCACAGAGTCACGACCAGATGCAAAACACCGCTGTGGTCGGAAGCTTCTTAGTCCACACACATCTCCGCAGCAGTGCCGTTTTAACGCAAGGGCATGCTGGGCAGTTACCCGGGGGGGCCACGAGCATAGGGGCCCCACCCAGACTAGAATTTAACACTCATTTTCCGCTAAACATGTTTTTTTCTTGTGATTTGTTGTGAAGGTAGAGCCCAGTACACTGCTTTGCTTGAGGGCCTATAAAGCGGTTAAGACGGCCCTGCCCGGCAGGGCTGCGTTTTACACTTGTACAACAGATTTACTTCTTGCAAAACTTCAGATGTATACTATTTAGAACACCTATGGGCCTAAACACGCCATCACTTACCACTGCACCTTCATTTAGTAAATGTTTCTGCCATATCGATGTCATAAACATATTTCATCCCAGATAGCAGATTTTACGAAATAAATAGGCAACCATCTATTTCTACGGGCCTTTCATCATTCATTGAATACATCATAGATGTGGTTACCATTTACTAGAGGTACCTGAACCTGGTGAAATGTCTCCAGTGGTAACCTCGTCTTGACAAGTTGCACACTTTAAGGCACACAGAGAGGTGGTCTTCAAACAGAGGTGATCTTGCATTTTTGCTCAAGTGGCTCTTACCCAGGATGACCAATTCCGTAGAGGTGCACACTATGGCAATGTATTAAAAACACCAGACTGTGTGAGCGAACTTTTCACCCCACCCCAGCAGCACAGCGAATTAGTGGAATTCCTCCAATCTTCAACAATATATTAATCCATTTATTTAGTTCTTCTTTTCCTTATTCATCCATAACTTTAACCATTTTATTAATGTTTCATCCACAGGTTGATGAAACGGGAATTCCACTAATTCGCTGTGCTGCTTGGGTGGGGTGAAATGTTCGCTCACACAGTCTGGTGATATTGTACAAGTGTCATTGGGGCAAGGCACTAACCCAGCATGCACGCACTTTATGATGATTTGACAAAAGGAGACAAAGAGTTGAGAAAAAGGAGTACAATCCGCCACCACTTGATGTTCAGAATGTATTAAAAAGGCATTTATATCTTACTTCATACCCCTACAGGGCGCTGAGGTGCATTTGTGAATCGGCAGGGCACTGTTCCCATGGGAAAAACATGTTTTTGTCATGTGGGACATAAGGGCAGTGTATAATATCATGCGTGAGGACCAGAGTTGTGCTCTTACTAACTTTTTTTGTCCCTTTGTGTGAATCGGAAGAGAAAACGCTAGAAGCATATGATGCATAGACATTTAGGGTCATATTTATCAAAGTTTTGCATTGCCCTTGCACCATGCAAGGTAATACAAGAGCGACACAAAAACTAGACGAGATTTATCAAGCCATGCAAGGCCCCCTTTCGTGGCCGTGTGTGTCTTGGTAAATCTAGAGCAACGCCTCTGCCCAAAGGAGTCATTCCATGGGTAGAGAATGGGTGTTCCCACTTATCCACAAAGGGATTTTGGTGCATTCCCAGATTTACCACGAGTTGTAGACTTGGGAATGTGACAAAATTGTACGCCTTACCAGGGGAGGCGTAACAAGGAGAAATATCTTTATTTCTCCTTGTTTTTTCCTCATTCTGTAACACACGTTGAAAGAGGGAAATGACTCAAAGGATTGCTTTTGTGCAGGAAGGTACACCTTCCTGCACAAAAACAATCCTGCCTGCAACACAGGCACCCTTGCACCATGGTGGTAAGCAGCCAAAAGTGCGCCAGCACAAAGAAAGATATGGCACATTCCTCCCCTCTCCCTTTCATGCAGCACAGCAAGGTGTCTTGCTGTGTTGTCTGAAACAATGTAAATATGACCCTAAGTGCTGATGTGTGGATGGGCAGGAAGTGTTTGAGTGTCTTGTCACTGCCTAGGTGGGAAGTGTTTTAGAGTCACGCATGTACGCAGAAATTGCTCTGGCCTTGTCGCTACACCTACACCAAGGATGCCAGAGTGTGTGATTCTAATTCCCCTGCTCATCGTTAGGATGGACAGTGGCAGAGAAGCTGAACTCATTGAACAGAAGAAATACGGGTGTCTCAGTTTAATTTTATTTTTTTCCTTTTAATGTATAACAGTTACGCCTGAGTTACACAAAGAGAACACTTACAGGCAGCAGGTAATTGAAGCAAATACCAGTTTCTCCTTCTAGTCTACTACGCCATATAGCTGAATAAATTATGGTGAGGTTATATATACAAGCACACACGTGCACCCACGCACCAACAGACGCATCCACACACACGCAAGTGGAGTGAAATGGCTATGAGTTAAACACAGAGGCGGCAGATCCGCAGTAGCAAGTGGCGAGGAATGGTATACAGTGCTAGGTAGCTATTCCAGGTGAGTACATAGTGTTGGCGGGTCCGGCAGGCTGGAGCCGTACAGTATGGAAGCTCCTTATCCTCAGGTGAGCGGCCATGGAGTCAGGAGCGGTGGTCACAGAGATTGTCCAAGATGGCCTTAGCAGAAAGAGTGACAGCACCTCAAGAAACGACGATCCCCTGGTGTTGGTACTTATTGGTCTGGTTGAGTACCAAAGAGTTGCGCGATCTCTCCTCTCCGTGGCGCATTGGCATAGACTGTGGCACATCACCAGGGTGTCTGCTGATGTGTGTAACAAAGAAGTGGCTATGGGAATCTGTCCAGCACCTCAAGGGAAGCTCTCACATTGGAATCATATAAACAGTCCTGCTCCGCTCGAATAAATGCTTCTTTTTGCAGAGATGGTCTCATTTATTTTATGTTCATTTTTGTAAAACACAGTGGAAATTCTCAGTCCTCTGAATATGTTCTTTAAGAATTTTATACATAAACCCAACATTTAAAAAGAAAAAACCTGGAATGGAGTTTTGAAATACTATTTACAGTCTTTCTTTACATTTGGCCTTTCGATGTCCACCATACTCCATTTTGCAAGTAACAGTCATAGGATTTTCATGAGCATAGAGTACAAGAATGGATTCCCACAGGCATACATAAAATCTCATGGGCAGGGCTCCATGGAAAGCCCACTATTTACACCAGTGTGTACCAAGCCGTTCATTCTACGAAGAGCTTTATTTACACCAACATTGCTGCCTTCTCCATCCGCTTTAGGGCCACTTAAGTGGGCCATGTACCTTAGATGGGGCGGGGCATGGAAAAAAGGCTTTGGCAATGTGTGCACATGTGGATGCTGCAGAGATAGGCAGCAGTTGAAAGCACCATTGAATAGGTTTCATTACTGCATCACAGCTGCAATTGTGCCAGGATGTGAACATTGGAGATGGAAACTGAGGTGATGGAGTGTCTCCTTGAACTTCTCATTATCTGTTGGTCACTTGCTAATGACTGATGATTTGTGGTTATGCCACTTTTTTTCTTTTGGGAGTACTAAATAAGTTCTTTCTAGTCTGGTAGATGGGGTTCTCAATAGTATTTGATTGGCATTTAATTGAGGATTATAAAGTCTTGCCTGAGTATTTTGCTCTTTATAGGGCCTCTACTTTGTCTTGAGTCCTTACAGGGCATAATATTTAAGCAGCGTCAGGACAACCCAGAAAGGCAAACTTTAGACATAGCAGCATGATAATCCAAAAGGTTATGTCTTTCTGCTGCTTCATGGACCATATTTTGCTATCTCCACTTGGATACACAATCCTCACATTGGCACTGTGAGATATGCCATTCTCCTATTCCCTTCCTGGGAGTATGGAAATGTAATCAGGCATGGGTAGTGAAAATGCGGGAGGCATGGTCCCAAATACATGGTTCTGTTCTGGCTGGCTATCCGGTGGATATAGGAATAGGTAAGGCCAAGGGGCACACTAAGGAGTCAAAGATAAAACTGAGAGTATGGGGGTCTGCATAGAAGGGATTAGTGGATGGCTTCAGTAGGCAGGTGTTCAATCTGCATCCACTTTAAAATCATACATGGTGTTCTATTTTCATTTTATTCAGTTTTGAAGTCCTGCGCAAAAAGGAAATGACTTTGGGGGTGGCTTGTCTGAGCCCCCTTATGATGATCAGTATATAGTTTTCCCTCCTGAGAGCACGGCTCACACTTGGGTCATCCCTGGGCCTCACTGGACAGCCTTGGCATGGGTACAGTGTTGTGGTGGGCAATACCCAATGGGGCAGTTGGGCAGCTTCCCCATATGGGTAAACTCCATCAGCACATGCCTGTCTGTCTCCCTCTCCAACTACCTGCTTACATGATATTATAGCTGTAGATTGCATATAAAATCTGTGTGATCATGTGCGCAGCAGAGGGCACTCCACTGTACCCACTGCTACTGAACGTGTCAGGCGATGGCTGGATAGCCCGGCCCTACACATTCCCAAAGCATAGCTGACATGCTACACTATCTTCAGGTAGAGTAGCATGTCAGCTAACGGAGCTAAAGAGCTTATCAATCATATGCCCCCATTGCTTTTCAGAAGCCAGGATAGAGAAGGAGCCTCTGCCTTCTGATAGGGCATAAGCTTGTGGACCCATCTGGGACAAGTGAGAAACATCCATCCGCAGAGAACGGGACCCATCTGAAGTGCCTGCTTGTATTGGGCCAATGGTGCTCTCGCGATACCACTGTGATGTAACCGTGTTTTGGAATGCTATGTGGCCAGGGTCAGGCAGGCAGCATTGTGCCTGTTTTTTCACAGGCCCAGTGAGTGCCCATTCAAAGCTTTCCCTTGAGATCCCTACAGTTCGTATGAGAAATACCTAAACCAATTAAGTGAGATTTCTTTAGCTGGCCACTTTCGGTAACAGGAAGTTGGCTGCCGCTGGCCAGCTCAAACAGTAAGTTTCATGGCTCTAAGAACTCTTCCCATTTCAAGGCTTTAAAGAGACTATAAATTTAGCATATTGTGTAATCCTATGTGCTGGCCAAGAATTAGAGATGACTTTCACCTTTATTTTATATTATTGACTCAAAATATGAAGACTATAGCTTACAGCCAGGGCCTCTGCGATTATGCGATTCTGCAGCATTTTTAGCATAATAATGAATTTGCCACATTTTCCCCGTAATCCATCATTTACTGCACAATCTGTAGATTAGACATGTTTCTTGTTTAAACGGAGCAAAGTCATTAAAAACGTTGTGACCTGTTTTTGAGCAGTGGAAGGCCTTTTGGAAAAGGTAGTCATCTTTTGGTTACTTAGGGCCATATGTATCAAGATACCCATTTGCGATTCTCAAATAGCGATTTTTAAGAAATCGCTATTTGAGAATCGCAAATGGGTATGTATGTACAAAATCGCATTTTTTTGGCGATTTCTTAAAATTTCTTAATTGCGATTAGCAAATTCGAATCGCAATTAAGGAATACTTTCCCATTCATTCCTATGGGCCAGGAGGCCCATAGGAATGAATGGGAAATTATTCTCAATTTGCGATTCGCAATTTGCTAATCGCAAATTGAGAATAATTTCAAGGGTGCAGGGGTGTCCAAAGGACACCCTGTTGTACACCTGAAATATGCATGGGTGCACATGTGGCACACATACATGCCCCAAGGGCATGTATGTGTGTCACATGGCACTTTGAAAAATGCAAAAATGTGCATTTTTCAAGGAATTCGCAACTTACCACCAACTAGAAGTTGGTGGTAATTTGCGATTCCTTAAGGACATTTTGCTAATTTTTTTTGCTTCATACATTGCTTTTAAGGAATCGCAAAATTTGAGATTCCTTAAATGCAATTGCAAAATAAGGAATCGCAAATTTTGCGATTCCTTATTTTGCACCCGATTTTGCTTAATACATACCATGTAGCAAATTTGCATTCGCAAGGCCGAAATTCTGCGAATTTCGAAATTCTGCGAATTTCGGCCTTTGCGAATGCAAATTTGCTACATGGTATGTATTAAGCAAAATCTGGTGCAAAATAAGGAATCGCAAAATTTGCGATTCCTTAAATGCAATTGCAAAATAAGCAATCGCAAATTTTGCGATTCCTTATTTTGCGCCAGATTTTGCTTAATACATACCATGTAGCAAATTTGCATTCGCAAAGGCCGAAATTCTACAAATTTCGGCCTTTGCGAATGCAAATTTGCTTGATACATATGGCCCTAAGTGCTGTATTTGTTGTTAAACTGGTGCTAACCAGGTGAAATCTTCGCCCAGACAGAGAAACCATGAGTAAAAATAATGAAGTAATACATCACAAAATGTGCTGCATTAGATCACATAATTTGCCTTTCCTTGCTGCATAATTTAATCACCCCTGCCGCATTACTTGGTCCTTTCCTGCCACATAATTCCAGTGGCCCTGCTTACAGCTAAGCGAACCTGCTCTTCATAGTTATGTGAAAGCTGGTGAACGGACACACTGCTAGATAGTACTCTGAGGTTACCCAAATTAGCAGTAAACTGCTTGTAACACTCTTGGAATGTTTCAAGAGGACTCAACTGGGTTGGTTGTGGGGAGCAGTTTGCCCAAATCTCAGCCAACACTTAGCAATAATCTTTTTTATAGCAAACTTTTAAAGTCACAAGTCTGATGAGTTCACAATTCAAGCACACATGCATGCACTTGTAGCGCCGAGAGCTTTTCTTCTAGGCATGCGACTGCACCTGCGTTCAGCTTGAACTAGGTGGTGTTTGAGGCGTGCCTTGCTGCTGTTTATTTGCAGCCATGATGGGCTCCCCCAATGTAGCGCCATTTCAAGTTAACTCTGGGCACAGACAAAAAAAATAATAATCATTTTCATCCACTCTAGGGAAATTTTCTGTGCCAGAGTCAGACTATCTCGGATGGGCGGTCGATCGTTCGCCTATCTTGGTCCCTCCTTATAGAACTCCCACCCTATATCAATTCGGAATGAAACTGTATATGCCAATTCTGCAAATCCTTAAAAACTCGGCTTTTTAACCAATAATCGTTAAGCTGTAATCTGTTCCTTGTTCTGGTTGGCGCCGAGAAATCCTTTTTGGGTAGCGGTTGCGCCTTATAAATTAAATTAATAATAATAATTGTGTAGCACCAAGCAGTATTGTGTTAGGACTAGTCAATAGCAGAGCAAGCAAACATCATATCACAAATGCATATAAGGGAGTAATATTTCTGTAGCAGGAGGTGATCATGAACAAGGATAGGGTCACTGTAGGGTTAAGGGCTAGGAGTTTGTACAGCATGTCCCATCAATCTGAAGTATCACTCTTAACTTGTGATGGACAATCTGTTTGGAAGGGACTGGATGGAAAACTGTAGCAAAGAAATATGCTAAATGCATTTGGGAAAAAAGATAGGCCATGTGACCTTGCTTTACCAGATTATCTGAACAGTCTGTAATATAGGTAGCAGTTTATCCAACTTTTAGGGGGCATTCTGATGACAGTGTCCCTATTGTGCCACCATTTTTCAAAGCCTTCTTGGCGACGTGTCGTTGGCAACATACATTGGGAACTTCAAGCTTTTCTGGCATACTATGAAAGTATTGGGATATTTAATTAGTGCCCTTTTAGAACCTCCATGATTTTACTCAATTTGCATGAAATTATGCTGCAAAATGCACTGCTTGGCACAGTTTAAAAAAAAAAAATGTCATTAGAGGAGAAAGCCCATCTCCTGACCGCAGCACATCTTAAGCATGTTTAGAATACTCACTTTGTTCGCTCCCTGTGCGAAATCAAAGAAGGTATCTATGCCTCACCTTTTTCAAACTTCACCAGCCGCGATCCTGAGAGCAATGACTCAGGCACCTAGATAGAGCTGGGTTGCCCCCTTTCATAAGCATCGGTCCCTCTCCCATGTACTTGCTACCTGCCTTGAAGTTCACAACAGTCCAAGTACAGTTTAACCTCTATTCAATTTCTACCTATGTGCTTCCCAAATAGCCTCTGCATTTCTTCTGAAATTTGGCAAAGGCTATGTGTTGAAAGCTCCCAATACTCTTCCACAGCTACCAGTTTCTTCACTCCCCATTGCCAAGTCAGTCCTTTGCCCCATATCTACCTTTCTGTACAGTACTTCCCGCCAAGCCACGAGTACACTTCTCAGGGCCATGATTAACTTTTAAGGGCAGTAACAAGCTTCACACAGCCACTTGTCTGATGTGTACGTTATTGAATGAAGCGATTTTATCAAATTTAAGCACACTGGCATGAAAGGGATGTCGGCTGCAGAATCCTGGCCATTATTCTGCAAGTCTGATATGACGGACTTGGCTTCTTTGTTTTCAGTTTCAACAAGTGCCAATGATTTAAGAGCATTCATTACCAAGTCCCCTTACTGTAGGGCCATAGCTTGAATACAACTACATAATCCTATAAGAATATTGACCCAGAGCTTTAGCATTTGGTTACCACTGGGCTACAGGTTGTCCACTCAAGAGTCATACTACAGTATTACAACACTGTCAGAGAGCTGCCATTGGGGTACCACGCTTCTGGATATGCACGCAAGACGAAAATCATAACAACATGACACTCTAGAGTGAGTGAAAGCATTTAGGCAGTGCTCTCTTCCAGCTCTAGGTGCTAGATCACCACTTGGATGCACCACCTTCTACAGCGCTTAATCCTGTGCGTCATTGCGGGAATACAAAAGACGGGCACCAACGCTGTCCTGCACCAGTCACTGCAGTGTGAATAAACTCCCTAGTCGTGCAGTGGGAGTGGAGCTGAAATTTCCTAGTGCTTTAGGAGATAGCGCACCGCTATGTGTCAATCCTTGCAGTGTGGATATCCTGCTATGCAGCTAGACTTCACAGAAGAAAATGGGCATGTCAATGCTGCCATGCTCCAGAAAATTCCACAGGTCCACAATCCACAAGTTGGCAGGAATGTAGTGGTCCATGTTCACTTTTCGTCTCAGGGACTGCAGGAATGATAATAGGGAGCTTGGAGAAGAGAAAAGTAATTCCAACTTCTCGGCGATTTCATTTGGTCCAAATTTTAAGTGGCTCAAGTTACAATGTCTAAGATTTCATTTCTCAGCATTTCCTTCCTATACAATGTTTAACATTTACAAAATGTATGTACAAATATATTTTACAGTCATTAATGAGCAATCTGTTGAACAGAGAAAATGTCTCAGCCCCTTCACTCAAGCTGTGGATTGCAGTTCCCAAAGACATCGTCCGCTCTGGAGCTTGAAAGTGAATAAGAGCTTTATGTGGTCTTCGAAAGAGGTCCTATTGGCAGTCATCTGAAATGAGCGGGGTCTCCTGACCTCTGGTGTTGGAAATAGACACACGCAGAGTTGACATTGGTGCTAGTCAAGTGCCAAGACTGGGCGTCAGGGTGGAAGGTATCACACATTGAGATGTCCCTGGACTCTGGGGTGGTGCTGGTGGTATCCATATGTCCTAGAGTGCGTCAGTAGGCTTGGCCCGTCTCCACAGGAAGGAGGCCGAGAACGGCAGAGTGCTCCCCCAGCTTCATCCTCCTCTGGGTTGACAAGCTCACGTTCTTGGCCAAGTAGTCGACAGCAGCTGTAGGACAACACAGGAAAAAAATATATATTCATTGAATCCATCACAGAAAATCTTGAACTCATTGACACTTTCTACAGAAAAATATGCTGAATCTCGTTTCCTTTACTAACTTTAAAGCGTTCTACTTCTTGCGGGTAAATATGGTACTAAGTGTATCAACCAATAAGGTAATTAACCAAGTATTACTTCCCATTATCATCAGTGGATGTCGATATAACACCAAATAATGTACAAAGGTAGCTAGGTCTAAACAGAATACTGCACTCTGTAACTCTTCCAATGTATAGTAGGTCTGGTGCAAAATACTATAGGAACAGATGCTACAGAACTCTCTACTTGTGCAGCCGCTTAGAGACTGTCTAGTAGAGAAATAACATACCCAGGAGTGTGCACTCAGTCAATATAGTATGCATTAAATATCAATTTCTGGCAGTCCATGATCAGAGCATAAGGATGCAGTTTTTTATCATTACTTGATTTTTTGTCATTGTAAAAACAACCAAACAGACTCTCCTTTCTATTCCATCATAGAAAATAGACTATCAACCAACGTGTTCTGTTCCGTAGGGAACTTCTTCAGGACTGTGAATAACATGGATATATAACAATACAGTATACACGTTGTTTATCTTAAAAACGGATTATTTCTAAAACCATATTATTTCTACATATCAATTTATCATTTTATCTCACATTCATATTAGGACTTCTCATATTCTCGAAGTGCTATTATAGTATAAAACCAATTATTCGAAATGGAGCACATTTCTACATATTGTAAGTTCAGAATAGTGACAGAATCATAACATCATTAACTAATAGAGCATTAAACATACTTTATGTGAGAGCTCTATTATCCAAAAATAGCGTCAAACTTTGAACGGATTTGCATCAATATTTGTATTTTACTGTTCAATAAATACCTTATCTTCTACCCACAAATACGTATTTCCATATAACTACAAAGCTTTCGAAATTCAGCAGTAGGAGATTAAGAGATTGTGGGGCATATTATCAAGGGGGTTTATCTCCGCTTTTTGGCTTTAAAAGCCAAGAAAGCGGAGATAAAATTATCTCCCTATTACCAAGCTGTCGCTAACACCAGTTAGCGACAGCTAATAGGAGATAGCGACCATCTTGGGCCCCGCTTTGCATGTCAGTGATATTTATCACTAATGACATGCAAAGTGGGCGTGCCAAGATGTTAGCGACTGGAAACAGTCGCTAACATCGCTATCTCCTATTACCAACTTTTGGAGATATTCGCGCTAAGCGCGAATATCTCCAAAAGCTAACACCTGCCCTGAGCAGTTCTTAGCCATGTTATCCAATGGGAGGTGGATAACATGGCTAAGAGCATTTGCTCGATAATGCATGAATATCGCTGACTTTTCAGCGATATTCATGCATTGCGGGAGTTTTTTATCGCATTTGCGATAAACCTTGCTAATAGCAAGGTTTATCTGCGATAAAAATCGCCGATGTGCGGCGATAATTTTTGTCTCTAAACAAGTTAGAGACAAAAATTATCGCTAGTTGTTGGTAATATACCCCTGTATTCTTAATAAATTGCATTAACATGTATAGCACACAGTATTATATTATTTATCATTTTGACAACTATCCTACTATTGTGTTCAGTCTCAAGTTACATTGAATGGTCCAACTGAAAAGTACATCTGTTATTTACAGCGCTTAGAAATGGCAAAAGTGTGGGATAAAATGCTATATAAAAATAAGTTATTATTCCTTAGCTGCTCAGTGGAGCATACACTGTTAGACCTGTTAGCCTTAGGGTGGTCTTAACCCACAACTGTTTGCCTTCCACTTCCATTTTTTTCTGATCTTGTTTTTATTGGCATTAGGACTCTGTGCAGTTTACCGCCCCAAACCAGTGCTAAAGTGCAGGTGCTAACTTCTCTAAACATGGTAATTTTGGCTTATTCCCAAGTGGCATAACTAATTTACATATATATCCCTAATAAAGTGGTACGACATGTACCCAGTGCGTGTAAATTAAATGCTATTAGTGGCCCTGCAGCATTGATTGTGCCACCCACGTAAGTAGCCCTTTAAGCATGTCACAGGCCTTCAAGTGGAGAGCCTCTATGTGCAGTTTTAAACAGGCAATTAGACCTGGCAAAATAAACATTTTACCAGGCCAAAGCCTTCCTTTTTAATACCTATAAGTTACCCCTAGGGTAGGCCCTGGAAAGCTAGATGGCAGAGCGCAATGTAATTAATAAGTAGGACATGTACTTCTAAGTTCTACATGGCCTGCTTGTGAAAAATGCTTACATCTGTTTTTCACTACTGCAAGGCATATCCCTCCCATAGGATAATATTGGAATTGCCTTAATACATTTTATATAAGTAATTTCTAATCGGAGGGAATGACTAATTCATGCTTGGTGTTCTGGAATCACAATTTAAAATCCAAACCTATTGTCTAGTCTGATATTAAATTACATTTCTGAAAATGCCACTTTTAGAAATATGGCATTTTCTTGCCTTAACCATTTGGTGTCTGTAGCCTATCTTTGGTCACATGACTGGGTGCAGTTGACAGCTGAGCTTTGTGCGTTCCTCCTAGTCAGCCACACACAATGAGAGCTTAGGTGTGACTGGATCGGCCATCACTGGCAAGATGGGATGGAGAAGCTTGGCCAAGCCTCACTTACACCTGAATAGGCAGTGTTCGGTCTCCACACAAAGGTATGCGGACCTTCTGCCTGCTGCTCACTTGCCTGGGTGAGAAGGACTGGACCAGCATCTCTTGAACCCAGAGTGACTCTAGGGAACAGTTGGCTTGCCTCTTGATCTGAAGCCGCAGGGCCAAGTGGTGCCACCCCAGGCCTAAAGCTTGTAAGTGGACTTAAGGTGCTTTGCCAGCCACTGTGGATCCAGCTATGAAACCCATAGCCGAACCAAAGCATCTATGCTGTTGTGTGGATTGGACCTGTCGCAAAAACTTGCATCCCTGCTGTAGTCCGCAATGGCTTTGGAACTGCTACTGTGTGACGCATCCTTGGCACAGGCTCTTGTATTTCTCATTGATGGCAACCAAGATGATGACGCCGGACTCTGTATCACAGTCTCGCAGCTCTTCGGAACCGAAGCATCAACCTGACTGCACTCCACATCCCTGACGGCGGACTTCACATCCCAGCCCCGCCGACAGGATCCTAGACGTCAAAGCAACAGGACCTCTCACCGCATCTTGGAACCATCACATTTCCCCAGCTGCGCGATGCATCTTCGATGCGGATCCATGCTAGGAGCGGACAGAATAGTTAAAAAAAACAAAAAACTTTTACATAGCGCAAACTTTACCCGCAGATAGCAGGTAACAGAGCGCTTTACATGAGCACCAGTTTCTTTACAGATGAACACATTCATTTTTGTTAGGCACGGGGAGATTAAGTGATTTGTCCAGAATCAAAGGATGTTGAGTGTCGATGCTGAGACTCTAACTCGGCTTCCCAGCTTCAAGGTCGACGGCTCTAGGAGTGCCTGCGGAACTGGTGGAATTTCAGCCAGTTCGCGTTAATCTTTAACGCAGAGTTCTGGACAAATTTCACCAAACGCTGTGTGGTGGAATTTTTCTCTTGTGGGTCCACCCCTAGAGCAATCTACTAATGTGGGCAGATGCCGGAATTAGCGAGCGTACGTGGTTAGAGGGCTGCCAATCAGGTAGATTTGCTGCCGCTCAAGGAGATTTTCTATTCGAGTGGATGCAAAATAAACTTGAATGGCCGCGCGCTCTTGTGCAATGCATGGTGACATTCATGCTGAATTTCAGTGCTGCTCGCTCTACCAGCGTTAAATTGTAGCGCAAGCTGCATATTTTCCACCCCGTTGGCGGAATTCCACAGAATCTCATATCGTTTTTCTGTAACTCCAAAGAATTCTGTGGAATGAAACTCTGCGATTTCCACCCACCCCAAATCCACGCAATGCTCCGCAACCCAGGCTTTAAGGTACTCTGTTTAGCGGGCCTAACTGGGCCCTTATATTCGGCCAGCACTCCATTGAAGTCAGGCTGAACTTGTGACTTTGTCCCGAACCGGCGTGATCAGCCGTCCACAGTTGGCTGTTTACGCCCTTCTGCGCTATTTTCTCTTAAAACTTTTAAATTCCATATCGCTGGTTCTACTAATTGGATGTTTGTCGTTTTGTTCTTGTTTAATTTATTTAAAAACACTCTTTTTTCTAAGCCTGTTGTGGGCTTCTTTTGTGGTGTGTTTTTCACTGTCTTGCTGTTTGAAGTGTTGCACAAATGCTTTACACATTGCCTCTATGTTAAGCCTGATTGCTCTAGGCCAAACTACCAAGGGGATGAGCACAGGTTAATTTAGGGTTTGCTTGTGCCTTACCCTGACAAGGCTTGTGGTTGCTGCTTGACCAAGGCTCACACTCCCAGTCAACCAACAACCCACTTTCTAATAGAGAGGCACAATTAAGTTTCACAAATTTAGCATAAGCTTTCATTGAAGCATCTCCAAAATCCGAAATCTAACGTTAATAGTAAAGTAAGAGATCCAAATGATAAGAGGAAGGCAGTAGTCTTGTTTCATAGTACAAAATCCTTTATTGGTTTGACATAGTAATTCTTCCTAAAACACTAAAGTGTTTTTAGAAAACATAACTAAGGTTGCAAAGTTTAAATTGTGAGACAAATCATGCAAAAGTAGGTCTTATGAAAAGCATCTCAGTAAGACACCACCTTTTAGTGGGAGAATGGCTGTAGTGAAAACGTATTTGCAGGAAAAAATGCAAACCTTGTTTTGCAAGACGTTTTGCCTATTTGGACAGTTGAGTAAGAAAGAGGAAGTGTCTATCAGGGTCAGCCTGGGAGAGAAATTAGGCACCAAATTAAAAGTGGCACACATTAGCGAATCAGATAACTAAAAAAGTGACCTACATTTGCAAATCAGGACAGTTCTATACTTGTAAAGACAAGCTGTGTAGGTGTTTTGTAAGGTATGGGAGACTATACATATGTGCTTGCTGCACGCTCTGATTGTGCTAATATCAAAGAAATCAGCAGAAAAATCTGGTCCACCAAACCATAAATCCGGCCCGCAAACAGCCAAATAAACAGCCCATACACTGATCTGTCAGACCACCGGAAGGTCATTGCCAGATAGCCCTACAGGCAGGACTACTAGAGTACTTGTAATTATACACTAATAGAAAGGCACCATCAAATTTCACAAATTGAGTATAATCTTGCGTTCAAGCATCTCCAAAACTCAAAAATGTAATGTTCATAGAAGGAAGATATCCAAAGGATAAAAGGAAGGCAGTAGACGTGTTCCATAATACAAAATTCTTTATTGATTTAATGTGGTAATTCTTTTTGAAACACTGAAGTGCACTGAATACTTCAATGTGTATAAGTTTTAAGGACTTGATACAGCACAGAGTAAGGTTCACACAGGAGATGAGCATTCTGCAGGAGGAGATTAGCTCAGAAGTGTGCACATGAGGCCAGAGCGAGGCCAGGAAGTGAAAGGTAGGAACATACAACTGAGACAGCACATGACAACACATTTATTTTTACAGATTTAAATTAAATGTGTGCGCAAGTCTTTATTCAACGTCATACGACATACTCTTGAAATGTATGGTACAGGAAGATAAACTGATATTCCCAGAGTCACTTGATTTTTGCTGAGGTTGTGATTAGAAACCAGGACATAGTTCCATTGAAGCCACAAGACCACATCCCTAACATACCGCAACACAATAAATCATAACCTAACGCACAATATCAAACTATAAGGCATTGTTTACTACTCAAGGAAAACACTACCTGAACGTGTTTCAACAATTGAGAACATGTTGTGATTCCAAAGGACTATTAAAAATTGTATATCCTCTCTCAACACTTATGACGGGATTCTGCAGGCCTATGGCTTTAGCTCCAACCTCTTGTCCAATGGGCAGCTCTCCAGAGCAATCTCAATGGTTGGAGATAAATGTCTTTACATCTAACACACCCCTCTGAGGTAATGACGAATTTATCTGCAGTGATACATTTGCCATGACCAAACTGGCCCACATCTCTGGGCTTGTGCGCCACATGTGTTGCAACACATATGTGCAACAGTTGAAACCATGCACTTCTTCATGCATCTGGCAAGCTGCCAGGGGAATTTCCTACATAGGAGTGTAGCGGCGTTGACCCGCTTCCTTAGAGCCATTATCCACAAATACCTTCATTATCTATCTTCTGGCAAGCAAGGCGTACTGTGCTCCTAGACGTGGTTTACTAGAGCGACCTGCTGGGGCTGTGTATCTGAACTGCGCATGTCAGGTTGGCCGGTATTTCGATTGTGGCCAGCCTGACATGGGTAGTTCAGGCTTCCCCAGTCATGGATGTAAGGGAGCTGGGAAGAAGAGACACAGTCCTATCCGTCTCCGATGGAGTATTGTATTCACCTGTCCCAGACAATACCTGCACTACTCTTATGCTGTTTACTATTATAAACAGCATGAGAGCAGGGCTTTCATTGGTCGAGATGTGTGATGCTTAGTTTCTGCATACTTAGCACTTTAGTGCTGCCAGGCAGCATGCACAGTGCGGGTGGATAATGAAGAGTCTGCCTCCCAAGCAAAGAGGATCACAGAGGTAAGGTTATTTTTGCTAATTATGCTCGTGTAAAGTGCACGCTAGGCCATTGTGTGTCATGATTGGGTGCACTAGTGTCCTGAGAGCTCTGTACGCCTGCTGGTCTCCACTTCAAACATTGTCATTAGACGCCAGACGGGCTAATGTCCCACCATTTTCTAGAGTCACCAGCAGCCACTGCAAGCTGCCATTTGTACAATATCATTGTACCTGTTTGGACACATTCCCGCTTGTGTTGGGGTGGCAAGTACACAGCAGCATGAGCGCAACAAGGCCACACAAGTGGACTCTGTGCGATACAAAAGGCCAAAATACTATTAGACTCACCCCATAACAATCTCACCTAAAAACACAATGTAGACTCTCTTAACTGATCCAGCCTGGATTTTGCAAGATGTATGTCTGCTTGAACTGTCCCTTCTGAGGAAATTTCAGTGGCCTTCATAAAATGGTAGGGCAAAAGTGCCCACCGTGATCCGTCTACCAGGGCCCACTGAATCTAAGCTGCGGAAGTGACCAGGGTCAGAATTTCAGCACCCGCTGAGTCCTGCAGTGGGGCGCACCCAATGCAGCACCCGGCTATGACTGAAGCCGATTTGGGGCTTTGAGGCAGAGATGGGTGCCTCCAGCCGTCCAACAGCACCCACGATGGCAGGCAGCCATTGTGTGGTGCCAGGCTGGAAAAGGATGCCATCAGTACCCATTGAGACTCACCTGGCAGGGCCAATGGAGGACCAACAGGGTTAGTGGAATTCACTGGTAGAGAAACAGTGCCAGTAGCACCCGCAGACGCCTGTCCTGCAAACACTGCCGCAAAGCCAGTACAGCGGAACACACCATGGCCTCTGACAACCCCTACCTAGACCGGAAGTGATTGTGGGGCTCAAACATGAGAAACCTGAGCCAGCCGCACCCTTTCCCGCAAGCCCACCCAGGACTGGCAGCCTTCATGGAGTCCAGACACAGACCCAATTCCCTGAGGGTGCAGCCGGGCCATCTCAGAGTCCTCCCTTGCTGATGCCCACACTAAAAGAGTTGGCAGAGCTGGACACTTGGCACCAACTAGTAAACAAATTCCAGCCATCAGCAGGTTGTCAGATGCTGCCCCCCGGGGCCCCTTCCAGACAGAGACTCTGATTGGACTTGTCATATCTATTAGGATCTCTGTCACGCTTCTCGTGCCATCTCTAGCCTCATTAGCAGGGCTCTGATCTCTGGGAGGCTGAGGCAACGCAGCAAGGCCGGCTGGGGATATACAGGGACGGCAAAGGCCTGTGCTAAGTGTGCCAGGGAGCGTCTCGGCAAAGTATCAGAGAGAGCAGCAGGAGAGGAAGTGCCTATCACGGCCTGGGAGTGAAACTAGGCACTATATTAAACGGAGCACCCATTAGTGAATCAGATAGCTAAAAAAAAGTGACCCACTTTTGCAAATCAGGACAGTTCTATAGTTGTAATGACAAGCTGTATGTGTGCAAATCATGGGAGCATATACATCTGTCCTTGCAGCAGGCGATGATTGTGCTAATATCAGAGAAATGAGCAGCAAAAATCTGGTCCACCAGACCATAAATCTGCCTCATAAACAGCCATATAACCAGCCCCATACACTGACCTGTCAGACCAACCCTTAGGGCTTTGTCAGAATGTGCTACAGGCAGGACCACTGGAATTATGCAGCAGGGAGGACCAAATTATGCTGCAGGTCTCGATAAATTATGCAGCAAGAAAAGTTCAATTATGTGACGTAAGCAGCACATCTTTTGATTGCATTACGTCCTTATGTTGTCATTTGTACACGGGTAGACACTGTCTGGTCACAGTTTTCAACTCGTCAGTACCAGTTTGACACTAAAATACAACAATAAGCAAGAGAAATGGGATCAGTTAACCTTTGCAAAAGGCCTTCCACTGCGCAGCAACACGTTGCCACTTTTTTTTTGTAATTTTTGATCCTTGAGTTAGAAACATTTTTTAAATTAAAATCTGCATATTATGCAGCAGATGATGGATTATGTGGCAAATGCATCTATAAATATGTGGGAAACGCAGCAGCTGCAAAATCGAATAATTCCAGTGACCCTGCCAAAAATTCAGCCAAGCCCTGGTGTCTATGGTAAAATGTCTGCACGTGGGAACACGTGTCCGTGTGCAAGTGCTAATGCCTGGGAAAATTTGAGCATAAAAGTGGCAACATGCGAGTGTGAAAGTGCTACCACATGTGAGTTTATAGATGTCAAATTTGTGACTGTTCCTGTGTTTAAGAACCTGTAAGTGTAGAAGTGTGTCTGCAAGTTCTTGTGTATGAGAGAATATGTCGCTATACGTGTTTCCCTCTCTGCTAGGGTATGTGCGTGAAAGACTGTGAGAGGGTGTGGGCACGAATGTGAATATGTAACACACTAACCCAAGGGACTCCTAGGGGAGGAAACTAGAGGCGCAGGCATTCCGAGCAAGCTGGCCTCCAACCTATCATGAACACACAAAAGAAGCTGCTCCCGAGTTTGTTGACCGGAACTTTACTAAATCCTAAGTAAAGTTGCTGGTATCTCACAAAAAGGTGACTCCAGGGAAGAAGAGCAGACACAGCTAGGTGCAAGGCGAGAGACGAACCTTGATACAAGTTTGACTACAGGGGTCTCTCCTCCACTCTCCTCCCATGGGGCGTGTGAGAAAGAATCATAGGGTTTATTTATTTAAAACTTGTAATGCGCAACAGCTACCCGCAGTGGGTTTCCCGGCGCAAGGGATAGACTAGAGAAGAAAAGGACAACACTGCTGAGTTATTAACATCTGGAACTGCAAGGGACTATTAAAAAAGTAAAGTTTTCAGTTTTTTGCGGAAGCAGAGCATGTTGGTCTCAGTCTTCAGGGCAACAGGCAGAGCATTCCAATATTTGGGACCTAGATGTGAGAAAGATCTTCCCCCCATCTTCACCAATTTGAATCTAGGAATGACATAGTCACAGTTAGCCGAGGATCTTAGAGTACGGCTGGGCCTGTAGGGTTGAATCAAACTCTGAAGATACAGTGGAGCAGAGCCCTGTTTAATTTTAAAAAGGTAGCATAAGGCTTTAAATTTGATACGGCTCGAAACCTTAAGCCAGTGTAGATCTCGAAGAGCCTGGGTGGCCGAGGATCTCCTCGGGATGTTGCAGAGGAGTCGGGCTGATGAGTTTTGCACGACCTGTAGTTTGTTAATGGTCGCAACATCAGCACCAAGGTAGAGGACGTTACCATAGTCCAGGAGAGATGTTACTAACGCCTGGACCACGGTTCTCCTGGTGGCGTGAGGCAACATCCAAAGAATTTTCTGGAGCCATCTTAGAGTGGTGAAACAGATGGCCACCACCTTGGTGGCCTGTTGCCTCATAGACAGTTTGTCGTCTATGAGGAATCCAAGGTTGCGTACCAACAGGACCGGTTGGGGAAGGGACCCATAGCACAAGGACAGTGTTGCGGACCCCAAAGATCTTTATGTTTCCCCAAGATGACAATCTCGGTCTTGTCACCGTTTAGCTTGAGGAGATGCCTCTGCGTCCACTCAGCCACTAGTGACAAACCGGTTTTCAGACCGGACACATTGTTGGCTTCAGTGCTGGAGAGAGAGAAAACAATTTGCGTGTCATCGGCGTATGAAAAAATGGTCAGCCCGGCATCCTCTGCGATGGAAGCGAGAGGTTTGATGTAAATGTTAAACAGCAACGGGCTGAGAATAGACCCCTGAGGGACACCATACGCCGAAGGACAAATCGCAGATGCAGCTTTCGCAGAAAAAACCTGGAAGGTGCGCTCACTTAAAAAGGAGGCAAACCAGGCCAATGCGGGGCCAACTATTCCTAGGGACCGGAGAGAGTTCAATAAGATGGAATGAGACACGGTATTGAACGCCGCGCTCAAATCCAAAAGGATGAGAGCAGAAGTTTCTCCGCGATCGATACCGTGCCGTAACCTCTCCGTTACCCCGAGTAGTGCAGTCTCGGTAGAATGGTGAGCACGAAAACCGGACTGAGAGGGGTGTAGAAGGCCTTATTGAAAATCTTCTTTGGTAAAGTGTAATACAGGTCAACCTACCAAGTGGTAACTTCTCACTGATATTTTGGTAAGAACGAAGCCCAACTTATTTCTTTGTCCTGATGAATGCTGCAGACTCTTTGGGCCAAGAAAGCAGAAACGTGTCGATAGAATTAGCCACTACAGTGAGGGGGTAGTAATGCCCCTATTTTCACTGTTTCTGTACTATTAATACCATATAGCTGCCCCTTTTGAATAAATGTAATTTGGCAATTATACGGGTTTTAAAAACTTCACTCACTCTCACGTGCCCCCACTTACTTTTGGAAGTGCCTCCCTGTCTCCAGGTGAAGGCCCGCTCTCTAACAAACCAAGTTTTTAGAGAGCGAGGACTGCCGATGATGAAGCATGACACCTGGTGGTATGTGAGGACAGTCCTTCTCTTTTTGTGAGATGCCAGCAACTTCACTTAGGATTTAGTAAAGTTCCGGTCAAAAAACTCGAGAGCAGCTTCTTTTGTGTGTTTATGAATGTTACTATAGCTGAAGCCTGGGAAGGTGTACCGGGGAAGAAAAGCTGGGGTTACCCAAACATGTCACATTTGTACACCAAGCTTGCTACACCTTCCTCCGGGTCGGTTTCATCCGTCACAGCCGACCTCCAGCCTCCTGGATTGTACTCAGGGCATCCCTCAGTTATTCTCCTACACATACAGTTATATATTAATTCTACTGATCATCACATGGGCCAGGACTGCGAGTCCTATCACAGTTCTGTGCTTGGAATAAAATATGCAACATAATCACTACAAATCTGATCCCTATGCTAACCGCTTGTCTTCAAAAGCAAATGTCCTTATCAGAAACGTGTACCCAGTAATGTCCCGTATTTTATTGCAACAGATGCATTATTGGACACCTATTGTCTCTTCTACCTTTCAGATGCCAACCTGCTTATGGTTAACTCAAAGCTTTTCGCAGACAACTTATTTTTCCTCTTGTGCTAGCTATGGGTGAAGTAAACACGGTGCATGTCATAGCTTTGGTAATTGAGAAGTTGGCAGTTCAAGGCTCGGGCATCTTGGGAAATAGATGTTACCGTTCGGTCTACCTCAAGCATTTCCTTCTTGCTATCACGTGCTCCAGCCAGCTTTGGACAAATCCCTGGGAAATGCCCCAAATCCTTGATCAACAACTCATGTGCCCACCCCCACATCCAAAAGCAAACTTTGGATTGAAGCCACTGGCTTAAACTTCCATCCAAACAGCAGTGCACAAATTGATAAGCCTCTACAGCAAAGGATGTGTTTTATTTTAATAAATAGTTTTTTAATGTCCATCACCGTTTCATCACTTACAGCCCAGAAGGCATAGATGGGGAGTTTAATGGCAGCTGGGTGTTGGATGGAACCCTTGACAGACTTCCTTCAATAGTGGTTACTGTTCTGTTTGCAGATCAGTTAGTATATGGCTTTGGAGACTAACCTACCTTTTGTATGCCGTTTTGAGATACTGATGGCTTCTACAGCTAGGTAAGCATTTGCCTGCAATAGGTGCCTGTTGTAGTTATAAATACAGTCTTTAGTTATTGATGTCTTTCTTCAAATATGGAGGTCTTCTGCTGCTACAGATACCTATGGGGGCTCTCAATACCATATTTAGTGATTGAAGCCTTCTACACCTGTTGATTCATTCTGCCTCTGTAGAAGCCCCCTTCTGTTCTTGATACCATCTTCAGCCTTAGACACCACTGTTAGTTATTGCTGTCTTCTGCAACTATTGATGCTTTCTGTGGCAATAGAAGCCTAATGCAGCTACAGAAGTTGAACTCTGTTCTTGAAACCTTCTTTAGCTCTACGTACAGCAGTTAGTTAGCAATGTCGTCAGTGCCTATTTAGGTCTTCAGTGGCAATAAATGTAATCTGCAGATATAGAAGCTGTCTGGTTCTTTATGCATTCTGTAGCTTTTGAGGTTGCCCTTGATTTCCGGTGTTATCAATACCTTCTTATACCTTCTGTTGGCGAAAGACGCCACCTTTGGCTTTCGAGACCTTCTGTGGATGTTGGTGCCTTCTGCTGCCTTGGATGTTCTCTGAGGCAAATGATTCCTTCCGCAGCTTTAAGTACCTTTTGTGAATATATATGCTGTCTTTAGTTTCCGAGGTCTTCTGCAGCCATAGTTGGCCCCACAGCTATGAAACTTGTCTTTTATATTTGATGCCCTCTGCAGCAGTACGTGTTGTCTTTAGTTACTGCTGCCAACTGTCCCAATTTACATTTTCTAGGACTAAAGATGGCATCTTTCACTTTTGACACCCTTTGTGCCCTCTTGTGCCTCTGTGCCCTCTTGTGTCTCTGCACCCTCTTGTGAATTATGTTGCTGTCGGTGCCTTATGTGGCTAATGACGACCTCTGCGGTTATTGGTGCCTTCGGCCGCAATAGAAGCCATCTTGAGCGCTGCTTTATCATCTGCAGCTAGTGTTGCCTTCTGTGACCACAGACGGTTCTGATTTAAGCCTAGAAGTTTACGTAATTAGGGGCCCTCTCACTCGGGTGCACCATCAGAGAGGTCACAAAAGATAAGCAGAGCAGGGTTCGAGGTGACTAGATGAACAGGAAGTCTCTTTAACCCCAGGATGGTCACAGGTCCATTATTAGGTTAACACCAGTACGTGGGGTGTACTGGGAGGGCGACCAAGGTCATGAACTACAACGTTTCCATAATAAAAACCCCCAAAATCTTGGGTAAAAAACATCAGAGCAAAAGACTCGAGGTGGTTTCCCCTATTTGGCAGTACTTTTGAAAGTCTTGTGAGGCTGGATCAGACCCAGTGGCATTTCGAATTCTGCCTTATGTGGCACTCACTTTACCACAGCAAAAACACTCTGCTTTAGCAATCTCCGCAATTTCCGACAGTTCAAACCACCAATGGTTTAATGCAAATAGTGCCAAGCTTGGCCAGTTAGCGTGTCGACGAGCTCCACTGCTGGGCCTATTGCCTTCCGCCTTCCCCACTTTCTGTGTTTCTGATTAAATGTCTATCTGTAGAATAAACATGGATGATTTGCCTTTGCCTGGGGCCATTAGGAGACACTAAGAGGGGCTCAGATCTGGTTAAGAGCTCCATTCTATGGATAACACATGACAATTATTCTGGGCTAGCAGACATCAGAGGGTACGGTGCCCTCAGGCGGTGTCTCCCAGGGGACTATCGATTCCTCTTGCCAGTCTTGCCCGAAGGCAGAAGCATCCCTGGGACTCTCAGTTTCATTTAATAAGGTGTTGTACTTGGCATGTTTCTCGTTAGAGGGTGTTGAATGTGTTTTACTGATTATAAATTAAATCCCTTCTTTTCAGAGGCGTTTATCGCCCTGTGAATGGTGTTTAGGGATCCCCGCTCAGGGAGCTGTTGGCACAGCCCACACTGGGATAAACCATTACCACTGGCTTGCTGATGAGCCTGATTGAGATGTGCTTTGGGAGAAGCTCAAATGAACTATAAAATGTTACGCTTACAGTTCTCTGTCACCAGTGTGCCTCCAGAAAGGAAGAGTGGCGGATTGCAAACTAGTGCTAGTGGCTTGTGCTGTCGCACTATAGGCAGGGCCATTTAAATTATGTGACGGGAGAGGGACAAAATATATGTCAGAGTTGACTTAATTATGTGGCAAGAAAAGGCAACTAAAGAGGCGTAATGTGGCGCATTTTGTGAGAGTATTATTTCATTATTTTGCCACTTTGTTTTCACATGGCAAGGCTGTCCAGGCAAAGATTTCACCTCATAAGTATCAATTGAACAACCTAATACACGACAAAGCAACTGAAAAATAACCAATCAATTTATGAGAAGGGCCTTCCACTGCGCAGGAACACGTCGGCATGGTATTGATAACTTTTGAGGCGTTTGAGCTATAACTATTTTTTATTGAAATCATCAGATTATGCAGCAGATGATGGATTGTGTGGCAAATGTATAATTATGTGGAAAATGCTGCAGCCGCAGATTCAAATAATTCCAGTGGCCTGGCTAGAGGTTTGTGTTCTAAACCGCCCAAACATTAAAAACGAAAGAACTGATGAATTAGTGGTGACACATCATTGTTTTTTTGGCATGTAAAACCTTTGTAGCCCAGGAAACAGGGTTGAATGAAAATATTATTGGCCATCGCTATATGGATAAAAATGGTTACATGGCTAAGATATCAGTAGTGGAATTAGAAGACCTAGGGCAGATTCCCCAAGGCTTTGCTCTAGCACAAAGGCGCCCAAAGTGAGGCAAAATGGTGCAAAGTCTTGGAAGGGAATTTACTTTTTAACTCAAAGGGTATTTTGTGTTGCAAATCTACCCTTTTCTCTGTGCAAATATTGGTTTGTGCAGCTGTGAACCACTTTGCATCAAGTATGAAATGTTTTATAATGTGTCAAGGCATATGATTTGGGTTGCTCTCCGCCTGGTCTTTATTTTCTTGCAGCGTCTAGATTCAGGTCCTAATTCCAAGGAAGTACCTCCGCTACCTACCCCCCTCCCGCCTATTCCTCCATGGATGAATGTTCCGAAAGTGTTTGGGTCTGATTTCGATCCTACTGCAGGAATACAATCAGGAGCAATCATGTTTTGTTCTCGTTTGTACCACTGTGCCCACGTGATGGTGAACACTAATTGTGCTGCCTCAGTTGGATTTAACAACTTTAGCTAGAGATTAAATCGCGCACAAAATTATCGAAAATTGGCACAAAACAGACCCTAAATCTCAATGCGATTGGTAGCCCTTATTTGCTTAACCAAAGGCTAAATTTGAAGCAAAAGCTTGGTGCGATCCTGGCACAATTGCTAACTACACCAGGAAGTTATTGTGCCTGGTTTAAAGCAAACTTCTAAACTGACCCCTAAAATGTCTACAGTTGCAGGAGATGTTTTTCTTGTTATAGGCAATTGATTAGCTATGCCTGATGACATCTTTTCATATGGTAAAAATCCAAAGTAAAATGATCAGTGATAGATTCCTCTGACTTGCAGGGAAGATGGACAGAAGATAAATCCCTAACAGACAGTATGTGTAGCTAGTAACATTAGTATTTATAATTCACACCAATCGTCTTCATACAGACATTTACGGCCTGTCCTTAATTCTTGGGTGAAAATGTGAAATCCATCAATGAAAGACCAGGGGATATCTTGATATGAAAGGGAATACTTCTTTCGTATTGCATAATTATTTCAAAAATGAGCTGAATCCATAATATCTGGTTGGCAGTTCTAAGCATCCTGTGAACCATTTACTACCAAAAAGAAAACAGTATAATAATTTGTTATTTAAATTGTGTTTTCTGTAAAGCATTGTATATATACTTTCAGATACAGTTATTGCTGCCCAATTGAAATTGGTTCTGATTTTACTGAGTTCAGAAGACTAAAAGGCTAAGACGACAATGCCAGGACTCGAAACTGCGACCTGCACACAAATCTCAGAAGCAATCACTGAGTTGTCTTGATAGTGTATATGTATGAGGCCTAAACAGAAGAGGTGATGCTTCCATTGTACATGTATGCAATATCCCAGGAACGCGGCAGCATTGCCTTTCTTCAATTGAAATAACCAAATACTACATGGGTTTATTTATTTGAAGTAAATAGAACTGTGCCACTATGGAGGACCTATTGCGTTGCCTAATTAGTAGTGTCACTAAGAACGGAAATCCAGAGTTCTTGGTGTCCCACCAGGCACATATTCATTTTTTTCTCTTAAAATTCAGGCCATGTTCATTGGTATTTGTATATCCCATGTTTAACTTTTGTATGTTCTCATATTCTTACCAAACTCTAAGCTTAATTTCCATTGGTTCGGGAATTTCTTATTGGCTGGAGTCATGGTGGTATAAAGTTACTATGCTAGGTCAATAAAGATCTGTCTGTCCAACGTATTGTTTAATAAAGGTCTGTACAGGATAATGGGTAGAATTCAATGTACGCAATCCTGTCAGGGATATTTGCATAGTACTGTGTATGTAGGTGCATGTGTCATAGGACTTAACTATTTATTTCAGCACCAAATATCTACCAAGGTGGCAGTTCGAGAGTGCTACTGGGGTAATTCTGGACTCTGTTGCATTAAAGACCACCAGAAGTGCACCTTCTTTCATCCACTGGTGGTACCTTTTTTATATCTGATGGTGGGCTGTGCACTCAGGATCAAGGCAATTTTCTTACTCAGTATATTTACTATACTGATGGTGTATGGTCAACCACAAAGGTTTGAGAGCAATACAGTATCCAGTAGCAAGACCCTTCCGATCACCAACAATGTGTGGTAAGAATGTGATCAATTGCTAAGATTCTTTTAAGAAGGATGCCTACGTCTGGTACTGTTACCTTCCACTGGATGGCCAACCCTGTGAACCCCATACTTTTGCCCAAGGATCCAATTCCAACACCCTGCATGATTAAACAAGGAGCAGGTTTCAAGATGTTTGTCTTGTAGCCGGAGACAGAACTTCCCCCACCTTGCTCAAGAGGAAGCCCATAAATCTGCTATCATAAGTGACTGAGAAGCTGACATACAAATTAAAACTCCGGACGCCGGATCACCTCTTCTGGATAGTATTAGTGCTGAGCCTTTGCAGCCAGAACTTGATAAAACAAGGGACTGTGAACCCAAGAAGATCTGGCGATTGGAACTCGGATGTACTGTTGCATGCTGGACATTTCCTTATAACTAGGATAAGTTCTGCCTGTGCTCTGGTCTGTCAGACCTGCCAGCCTCTGAATGAAGCCATGGCAGAGGAGCAGAGCAGGTGCACCAAGATGACAAAGTCAATAAAGTGCAAGAGACAAGCTGGAAGTAGTGACTGCTTGCAGAACATACTTCCATGTACCAAGAAGAGATCTTTCTCTCGCCAGGGCCGTTTGACTGCATCCCACCCCCAACTTCCCGCTAATGTTAAACTGAATCCTGAAACCACTATCTGGTGTTCTTTGAGCATATCAGAAGGCACTTATCTCTACTGGGCAAAATGTTGAGGTCTTTCAATTGTTAATCAGTGTACGAATCCAGATAATGAACCTAGGTTGTCTCCTAGAACAATGCAAGTACTGCATCCCTGCACCTGGAGCCCCAAGCTTTACCAGAGAGGAGCCACAAGTCAGTAGGAATCCTGAGATGCAGCTTTCGACCATCTTCCACTTCTCTGGCATTACCATAGCAGCATAGTGCCTGTCACCCCAGGACCAAGTAAACCACCATAGACTATTTGCTCAGACTGGCCACTGCTTAGATACAGGGATGTTTAAGTCTGCCTGGTTCCACAAAATTTAAACTTGAGGAGCTTGAAACCCAGGAGCCTCAGAAAAATAGGACTACTGCCAGTCAAGTTTACTGCCCTTTTTGTCCACATGGTATCCCCGTAAGAATACTGCGAGCCAAGGGAGGCTCTGCAGCACTAACAATCATAGAAAATCTTTAACCACAATGTCCTGAAATTCTTGTTTATCAAATAAACTTTTTTTTATTTTTATTTATTTGAACAATGTTGCATTTTGGTCCTTGCAGCAGCAATGCTCAATGACCTCTTGTGGAATCTCCTTATGACTGCAAAGTACTTTTGTGCTAAGTGGTCTGGCAGTGCCAGAGACAGTGCATTACCGTGTAGTACGTTTTGTTCATTAACTGCCTTTATGTTTGTAAAGAAAGCAGTGACCTCTCAAAAATTGTAACCAGAAAGCATTGATTGCAACCAGAACGTTTGGATTGGTACCAGAGAGGCTATGCACAATCAAAATGCCTGTTCATCATGAAAGACGGGTCAACTAAATGTACAGAGAGCTGCCACCATTTTATTTCACGTTTGTCTACACTATTTATAAGCTATATGATTACATCTACAGAACTGATTTCACTATTAATTGATCAATATTTTAACAAAATATTAACTTGGGTACTACATACCACCCCATAACACACTTGTTATTTGTAAGCACTATAAGTGATGCCATTACCCAATGTGGTACTCGGTTTATTCACCTACAGAAAGATGGAAGTCTAAATCTTCTTTTTTAAGAGTCAATATAATGACCTCTAGTTCTCTGTTTTCTCAGCAACGAGGGTTGAGCTCACTGTGCCATCCCATCTGCTTCCTATTAAGTGTGCATTAAAGAATGCCAATTTTAAAGACATAACTCTGACTGGATATTGACCTATAAATGTTGTATTATATTTCATCTGAAACCAACATCCACATGACATCCTATGTGTAATTCCTGACTAACTGACCACAGTCACCAATGGAGAATCAAGAAACTGCAGGAGTCTTGGCTAACCTCTGCACGTAATACCGCTCGGCATCTTAGGACCGAAAGGGCGCCAAATAGTTTAATCTCTGATACTGCCCACTGTTCCCTGCAAAATCCAGGGCCAGGACCACAAAGACAGATTGTCCTTTCACCAGCATAGTCTCTAAGAAGAGAAGTCAGATTTCCTTTGCTGGTAGATGTGCTGCATGCTCATCTGTGGACAGTGTCCACTTCCTTTGGCAGAGCTACTGGCCTCAGCGGGCTCAGGCTAGTGACTGACTCTCTTAGCAGTCACAGACAGGACTCCTTACATTTCAGTGTGCAGGGTTCTAAGTCCCATATGTACACAGGCAGGTACTTACTTTGCCCATACTGTCCATACTGGTAGCTGGCCACGGGGTCCACACTGTAGCCGGTAGTGCTGTACGTCGGCGGACAATACGACTGCGAGGTGGAGAGACTATCAACAGACTTGATGGAGTCGCTCCGCTGGCTGCAGCTTGCTGAAATGGAGTTGGAAGTTTCCAGACCACCATGCAGAGGAGAAATTGAAAAATCCTGTGATTGGGACTGCACTCCGCTGGGGTTACTGAGGATGCTCATCACCTGTGAAACAGAAGGCCACAGCATTAGTACAGGCATGTAGAACCAGGGGGAAAGAGTGATATGGCACGTTAGCTCAGGACGGGAGCAACACAGCAAACAAAATATCCTCTTTTTTCACATCTACAAACATATTCAAATAGCCAATGAGAACTCAGGGCTCACTGTTGAATCTCTGAAAATAAAGGTAGACAACCCCAGAATCTATTGCCATCTAGACTTCGGCAAAGGCACAGATAGAGCTACATAAATATTAAATCACCTCTGATGAAATAGCATAAAGGCCTAGAATTCACTGTGTGTATGCCATAACAATTACAATAAATGAGATTCTGGAATCAAATGACTTTTCACGAGAAATTAGAGCAGGGCCAGAGAAGCTGCTGACAGATACCTTAACAAAGGTGATCTCAGGATTCAATGTGCTATCCTTAGAATTTTCAGCATAATGGATTGCATGCTCTACTGTAGGTCACTGGATATTGCAGTATAAAGGATCTCAGGATTAAATGTCATTCACCTAAATTTACAGCAGTTGGTATCTGGAAATTTACCATCGCATCACTGGAGGTTACAGCAGAATCCAGTGGTTGATCAACAGTGGCCATAGTGCCTAATTTAGAGTTTGGTGTATTCAGGACTTCTTTTTAAAAAATGCAGATGCCCAATTCGCCCTTTTTAGAATGCATTGACATCAGTGCACTCTAAATAGG
Source organism: Lissotriton helveticus (assembly GCF_964261635.1). Taxonomy (NCBI): domain Eukaryota; kingdom Metazoa; phylum Chordata; class Amphibia; order Caudata; family Salamandridae; genus Lissotriton; species Lissotriton helveticus. The sequence goes on from NC_136065.1 coordinate 372,929,573, forward strand.
TCAGACAGGACAACCATTGTTTTTGCAAGATGTTCCGCATCAGCCTAACTTTAAATACACCCCATAATATCCTATCGCTGGTAATAAGCACAGAAGGTAGTGATGAATCCGCTGTCATCACGCTGTATTAGAGCAGAGGGACCCGTGATCCACTATCACACCACCGGAGAGTGGGTATGAGGACATCCAATGCTTCCTATAAACTTCACTAGGATTTAGATCAGAAGGGCATTCAAGATCTTATGTCATACTGTCACTGGAAATGAAGCAAGGAAACACACAATCTCTTTCTGAAAAACAAAAGCATATCGGGATCCACTGGCATGACATTAGAAACTGCAACATGCGGGGCACCAGGACCTGTTGACACTTAGCATGACAGATGATCCCCCAGGATCAATAGCAGTATGTTCCGTGGACACCAACAAGTCATTTTGGACCCCTGGGATCTTTGTGAAGGTATCTTCGGATCCAAAATAAACCCTTGGATAGCCTTTACTATCTCTGGAAACAGTGAGGCACTTAAGGATGCTTGATAGACACATCAAGCAAGAAACAATCTGAGAAAGTTAATAACTACATCACTGAAAAACAAATGGAGACCACAAAATGTCTCTCCGGCAACATCTTAATGGTTATAGAGTAAAAACAGTAGCCCAATTTCTTAACATATGCGCCACATGTGGGTGGAAATACAAATTCCACTGTTGACCAGCGAGTATGTGATCTGCTCTCCCAGTATGGGTCCATCCGTCTGTACTACATCCTTAGAATTCCTGCGTTCCAGAGTCTCCAGAAAGCAGCAAATTACAGCAAATATTTGGAGTTAATTCCTAAAGTCAATCTACACCCTTTGTCCATATTTATTTCCGCTGCCCAATAACATCTAAAGCCCACGAGAGGGCATTGGGCATCTGACCCAACCGAGTGAAAACATTTAAATGTCATGGCAAATGAAGGGTGTCTGTAGAGTTCAGGCCCCGGCCCACTGAAAAGCCCCACTGGCCTTTTGACACCCACTATTCATTAAAGGGACAGATTTTTTTCAGTTCTTTACATTTACTTTAACCTTATTGACATCAATTAAAGTGGCAAATTGAAAATAGTTCGAGCCCGTCAAGTGATGAAATTGTGCTTTATCCACTGCCAGCAGCCTGTGGAGCTATTGTGCAAAACATTCTTTCACCAGAAGGACACCGGCTGAATATTACAGAGGGGCAGAGGTCCCCACTTAAGACCAGAGTTTGACTCGAAGCTCTCTGAATCTTGTGCAAACTCACAGTCAAAGATGGTTAGGAACAATTATGAAAGCAGTCTTGTTATTAGTGTGACAGTCTTCAGACAAACTATATTTCTGTGCGTCAGAAAAAACAATATTTTTATTCCAATCACAAACTGGTACAATAGTGCGATTCTCAAACAGGCTCCACGTTAGTGTGCCTATTGCACGATTCTTCAATAGCTCCCTTGAGAAAAAGCGCCTTGAAGAAGGCTGCATCCATCTTCGCTCCACTCAAGGCATCTTATCCTGCTTCTTCCCCACCCTTCTCTTATAATAGTTCAAAGCATGCCAGATTCACTTTTATATTGAGGAGCCTTAGAGCATCCTCTAAAGCTGAGCTCCCGATCTTAAATAAAAATGTAATCTCCCACCTTGTTTTATGGCTTTTTAATGTGTGATTGAGAGACAGATATAGATATCTATTTATTGTTCGATTCATTAAAATCATTAGAAAATGCATTTCATCAGTAAACATAAACGCAACACATATGGCACACGATGGCAGGGGTAAAAGAGAAAAGTGCTATTGCTTTTAGTAAAACATTGCTAGCTAACACACTAAAAAACATACGTTCAAATTGCACCTTGCATTTTTAAAAAGTTGCTAAAAAAGGATTGTCACCCGTGACGTTTGACGATTGAGAGACAAGTATTAATCAATACATGTTTTGTTTGACTAGTAGATTGACTTGGAAGCACTGTAACACTGTGTAATAAATACATAATTTTATTTGTAGGCTGCAGTTTCGTGTGAGTTGTGTTTTTGAGGGGCCCTGCATCCCTGACAGGTGTAAATTATTAACTTTGTATCTGTTGCATGGTTATATTTGTACCTGTTACCCAGGATGAGTGTGTATGCTGGACACCATAGAATAGCGTTCACTAAACCCATTCACATTGCAATGCAGGCCACACCATTCTCTATTACTCTCTATTTATCTCCATCTCAAGCTGTTTTACAGCACTCATTTTCCATCCTCAGTTTTTAGCATTTGACATTAGCTCTTCATCCAGTCTCATCTCAATGCTTCTTACAATGTTCTTCATCCATCACCCCAATCCAGTATTATGTACTAATGGATACACCTAGCACTGGAAAATGCTGAAGACAAAATGGCCTCTCTACACTCAATTAACCACATGCATGGTTGGAAGCAACTAGGACTGCTGACCGCTGTTGGCACCCATTCCTTCACGTGTACTAGAGGACGTAGCTAATTTCAGTTAAAGTTTACGTTCAAAGAGCCTCCATAGACTCAGTCTGACGCATGCATCATGGGTGCAGCTGGTTATGGTCAAAGCACAAGGGTATCCTTACACTTAATCAAACATGTGAATGCCAGGTCCTAGTCAGTACTGGAAAATTGTGCAGTCCTAAGTGTTTCCTTCCACCCAATCAAACCACTGCCAGCAGGAAATAGATAGCACCAGTGAACGCTTATGTCCAAAGGTTTAACTTCCACTCAGGAGCACATGGAAATCCAAAGGCATTTATCACCTCATACAAGACAAGCACAAGAGAACACCGCTAATTCTTCTGAAAGAAGAGTTTCATTCCAGCTCAGTTTAACACATATGCCACAAGGCGTGGGTACTTGTGGTGAAAAGCGGCCGCCCAATCAGTTTCATTCCACCCTCTCTATGAAAAACCTCCACTGCTTCAACCAGGCTTCAAGAAAGCCAAAGCCTAGACATGGCCACCCATTGAGTGTTACTATATGTTATGTTATGTGATGCAAGACTCTGCTTTTTGCGAATTCTATGGTGTAAAGTTTGGTGTGTACATCCTTACAGCCGGCCTGTGAGTGTACTCACAGCCACTGCATGCTCTGATCCTGCAGAGGCAGCCATTCAGCTACAGCCTACAGAGTTAGGCCACAGTAGAGTACATCCGACAGCGGTGCATAGTCACTCTACAGCTGGACCTTGGATTGCTTCTCCACTATCACCATCTTTGGTAACAGTGGCCAATGGACTTGTACTGAGAGGGTTCAGTCGCTGCAAGTTCATTCGGAAACAGGTTAAAGTAATTTAGGCAAATGTTTGAACTTTCGGAAGTTTGCAGCGGATGCAGTAATCCCCCCTGAAGATTGGAAGGCAGCCCTCCCCCTCCACACCGCTCACTTCCCTATGACCTTGCCTTGCTGTAATTTATTACTTCTTGGTACATTACCATCACTAATGCAAAATCAATAGCAACTCTACATCTGCAAAGTTTTATCTGACAGGAAATCGGCAGCCTGTCAATCACTGGGATTGGCAGGCCCTGACGGCCGGTGTTGTGCCGAGCCCCCATCGTCCTCCTGCTGCACCACATCAGTCACAGGTTCCACAGGGGTGGGCACCCCAGGGTGGTCAACAGGAGGCAGAAGGGTGATCGCCGATTCCATGATAACCCGCTGTGCCATCCAAGCGGCCAGTGTGTCGGTCCAATGACTGCGTTACGGGCCCCATGTGAAACCGCAGGCCCGAAGCCCCCCTCGCCCATACCGTACTCCTCCACCACCCCTTTGCAACAACCTCGCTCCCCCCTCGGGACGTTTCATCACTCTCCTGTACTTTAAAAGAAGGGGAGGAATGAAAGTAATTAATTCCCTCCGTTGCTGAGCCGCCCCCGGGGCTCTGTGGCCATGGCGTCTGCAGCGGGAAATGTGCAGCTTTTATGATAAACCACCGAGTCTTTGGGAAGTCGACTGCAATTACTTGCCCCCAATCTCGACCATCGCTGCCTCCTCTCAGTGGGTTGTTTTGGGGGTGGGGAGGGGTGGAAGACAGGGGGCGATGGTCAATGTCGGGAGTCAATTCCGCGCCCCTTGCACGGAAGAGCGCGGGTCAAAGGGTGCAGCGAGAGAAGGCACGCGATGTTTCTAGCCCATCGCCAAGATGGCGGGAAAAGGAAGCTCTCCACATCTGTTGAGGAGAGAACTGGGTAATTCTGCAGGTAGTTTGGAAGTGCTGACCAGGGTCTGCGCCTCGCTCACATGCCGGTGTAACTTTCCAAAACGTACTGTGCGCGGCTTCCGTTAGTGGCACAGACAGATATATAGCTGAGACTAGATGCAGAACGCACAGCTTTAGGGGCTAAAACGTGGAATGCACACACAAGCACACCCATATGTGTATATATGTGTCCTCGTGATAACACCAGTGCTGGAAATGTAGACATACAAGTGCAGGTACTCTGTACCAGAGTTCCTGCTTGTTTCCGAGAAGTGCCGGTATTCTCCAATCTAGTATTACGTCTCACTTGAAAGTGCAGGTACTCTCCCTCTCCAAATAAAAAAGTGCTGGTATTGAGTACCAGCCCATTTAAAGCACTGGATAAAACCACAAGCCTGCTTGTGAAATAGTTAACAAACGTCGACAGAAGGCAGAGATGGCATTATACAAATACAAGACAGCACTACATAGTACTTATTTCTGTATGAAAAACAATGCTATTTTTTCTGTTTTCCGCACTTTATGTGGATGAAGAATAGCCCTTATTTATGAAGATGGCCACGTTTCCATGAATGATCTATTCCTCCCACTCTTGCTATACCTTTGTAGACACCTGTCTCTCTCTCTCTACATACATATATATATTTATATATACACACACACACACACACACACACCTGACACACCCACCACCCACCCCTGTATGGCAAGAATCACTCTCCAGCAACAATGCACTCACTTGCAGAGAGGTCTGTCTTCATGCTGCAAAATTATTTGGATATGCACAATACATTAAGTTATCTTTGACTATAGTGTAATAACACCACTATAATTAAGTTTAAATTGGCAGTTTACATAAATAGATTCAAAATTCACGTTTTGCGTTTAACTTTGGAACTTCAATACAAAAAACCCACGTAATTCAGAATAGTCTCCTGGAATACACATAAGCTGAAAATTGGAAAATGATTTCATAATGCACAATCCCTTCTTAGGGTCGAGTTCTGATAACTTATTTTTACATGGGCCAGCACAAATTGCTCAAAATGTCGCCATTAGATCCAAGTCCATTTTGATATTGGCATAAAATCTACTTAGGACATGTGCATACCACAGAAAGGATGAAAACTGATACATCCGTGCTTTAGGAAATACTATTAAGCACACTTAATATTTATATAAAATTATGGGTTGCACAAATGAAACAAACTCCTATTCAGTTACTGTTCCTACACGGTGTACCCATTAATTACGGTAGCCACTACAAACACCACTTCATTACCTATGAGGTCTTAGAACTCAGCTTACATAACTCTACATGCACACCTCTTTATTTATTGAAATAAAAAAGAGACTGTAGGTTTGCCCTGAAAAAGCAGATTAACTAAAAAATACCACAAAGCATGAGTAAGTCTGCTTCAAAAAAATCCCACTATACATGAAAATCTGACAGGAAAGAATACACATATATAAATGTTGCTCATAATGAGTAACCTTAGTTCCTGTTGAAAACTTGTCACTTTTTCACTGAATAAGTCGATGAACACTAGAGCACCACAAAAGGGCGTATGAGGAGTGCCTTTGCCTCACACCAATTTATCAATACAATTTCGAAACTTACTGGACTTCAAATCAATATAAACCTGACAGCAATCATTAGGAATCAATAAACTTATGAAATGATTATCAAAAACATACAACTTTTGATTATCAAATGCTTTAGTTAAAATGAAAAGGAACATTTTCCCATAGAGGTGAATGAAGACTATTTTACCATTCCTTGCCCTGTGATTGTCCCTGTGGATAAAGTGGGTTTAGTTTTGTTTTCCGTTTTTCTTCCCTGTCTTTAGACACTAGGCATTGTACAATAGCATGAAAACTCTGGTGGCACCAGAGAAAGCCGATTGGCTTTCCATGTGACTCCCAACAACCTGGAAAACTAGGTAGAGCAAATCAGTCAAGCTCTTAGCTGCACCCTTCAGTCTAAAGCACTACACAGATTCAAAAATGAATCACACAAGGCCCATGACAAGTTTCATTGTTATACCAGTCTCTTGCCCACAAAAAGGCATTTTTCGCAGTGGAGCTGAGTCACGACCCGCAGAACGAAACACACGGGGATCTATACAGGTATTGGTGTTCCAAAAGTCTGGATTTCCTCACTGTGAAAACTGTTGTTTGGTGAGTGTGGACAGGTTTTATTTTTCAGCAGTATTCTCTGGAAAACCAGTCGTTTACAAGAAAGGGGTTCTGAAATAGGAGGTGCTTGTAACACAGAAGAGTTAGGAGCGTGTCTAGTTAGTAACTACGAGGAGAAACATTTTACAACTCCAATGCGAATAAAGGTATTCGAAAAATTGTAGTGGGTGAATTCATAGTGCAAAGACACAAGAAGAGCCGGTGACGAATCTAGTAGAGGTGTTGCAGATGGCGGGAACTGCCACACTGCTGGGCTCGGCGGTGGCATCCCTACAATCAGAACCCACCCCCATGCGTCCTTCTGTACTCCAGGTTCTAATCCCCCTTCCCTCTGTTTTCTCTTTAACTTTATGTTCCCTCGCTTTTCCTCTCTCCAGGGCTCCCTCTTTCTCTTTGTAAACCCCTTCTCTCAAGGTCCCTTCCAGTGGATATCTCCCCTTGGTCCCTTCTCACGTACTCACCTTTATATATTCTATTCCCAGAAAGCTGCTCTCGGTTCCCCGTCTAACCCAGTCTCCACCACCCCTCGAACTGCCCCCTCTTTCCATTTCCTCCTCCCACCTCCCTGTTGTAGAATCCAACTTGTATTTTCCAATTCCCTCAAAGCTGCTCTGCGCTGCCTACCTCTCGCACCCCCAGGGGTGCTGGTAATAGACTGCCAGTGCCCACTTATTGCTTTCAAACAAGATTTCAGAAGCTCCTTTGAGGCCCCTCCCGCTGCAGCCCGGGCCTGGGGGGCGGGTGCTAATACATGTGAGAGGGACTTGCACTACAAAGCTCTCGGAGCTCGATCCTCGCCCGGGGCGGCCCTGCCTGCCCACAGATAGCCTCAATCCGCCTCTCACCGGATCAAGGGACGGAGGCATCAGTTAAGGCTTGGCTTAGGACTGCTGTAAGAGACACCGGCGGTAGGGGGCGGTGGACGGTCCCACTGACACCAGCGAAGGGGGTGTGAGCGGTGGAGGTGGTAGGGGGTGTGAGCGGTGGGGGCGGTGGGGAGTGTGGAGCGGTACAAGAGACTGCCAGCGATGTGCCAGGGAAAATGGTCCCTTCCTCCCAGATGGGTAATAAAAAGGGCCATATTCGGAGCGCAGTGCGCCCCTCAATCTCTGGGCCCTGGTGCAATGAGAGGTGCACTATTGTGTGGGGAGATGGAGTTCCTGCGAGTCTGCCATCACCAGTGGCTAAGGGCCCTGGCCCTTCCCGGTCAGGGCAGTCAGTAGGAGGATGGTGACGGCCCAGGGTACCATTAACACCTGTGAGGGAGAAGGCGTCCTGTAGCCTGCTTTACCTCCCATAGTGAACAACGCTTGTTGTTATGTCTTCTTAGCAACATTTATAAAGCGCACATCTGCTATGGGGGTGGCCCTTTGGCTCTGTGGGCTGGCCGGGGTGCACATTTAAGGCTGGTTCTGGCTGGCAGCGTATTGTCCTGTCTTATGTGCTCAGACTGTTACAGTACTGTTAGGTGTGGTGTGGGATGAACTCCAGTGGTGTGTGTTTTGGTCACCGAGGGCTGTGTTTGTAGGGCTGTTCACAAACTCCCAAGGTGTGGTGGAGAACCAGTACACCAGAAGGTGGTTGTGTCTTGGTCAGCTTGGAGTATATTCTTTTTTTCAAGTGTGTAGGTTTGTGTTTGTGGGTGAGCAATAAGCTGGAAAGCTAATCCACTTGGCTTGGGTTCTGTTAGAATGGCTGTTGTCTGTCATTTACTTGTGAGTCATGTTAGATTGTGCAATATATATATGTTATAAGCAGTGAGTATTGGATGTACTGCAGACTGGTTTAAATGTGTTCTGAGTCTAGAGTTGCTTCTAATATGTTTGTGGCTTACTGGTTATGTGAAATTTTGTAGGGTGGTCTGAGGGCGGTATTCAGTCTGTGTTTAGAGATGTTTGTTGCCATTTGCATAGTTTAAGTGCTCTATACTTCGCACAAGTCTCTGATGTTGATGTATTTAGTGTGTTCTGTACGAAAGCTGCAGTGGGCATATGGTTGTGCATACTGTGCGTGTCTTGTATTTTCAGAATGTGTTAGCGGCTTAGAAGGTCATTTTTCGTTGGGGCAGTAGGAGAAGAGCTCTTTTCAAATTGCTATAAGAGGGTTTGGGTTGGTGCATATTTTGTGTTTTTTTAATGAGATTGGGGTTTGGACATATAATTATTAAGGTGTTCTGTTGCGTTTGCAGCATTGTGTGTTAAGGCAAAGGTCACTGCTGTGTTGTAGTCGTTAAGATGCTACCTTTATATTGAGTGCAGCTAGTGCAGCACATTGACATCTGAATGGTCCTCAGTGCTATACTGGATGTGTAGGGGTGTGGGCTGGTGTGTCTAGAGTATTCTGTTGAGCTGAGTTTGGCTGCTGTTGGGAATTTATTGGTAGTAGTTCCTGCAAATTTTGTGGTCTTGGAATAGAAGATCCGGACTGAATATTGTGCCTTTTGATTTGTGCTGCATCTCTAAGGTCTTCTGTTTGTTTTTAGTGCTATTGAAAAGGCGACCGTGACATCTGTCTAGAGTATATGGCACTCACTAGGAATAAAATGTGGTGATTAAACTGCCTATGTTTACTGGTGGGGAGCGGCGTATTAATAAGCACTCCTGACCTAAGTCATGTGGAGCATTCTTTGAACTCACTTGCAGTGGCGGGGAGCCGTGAGGGGAACGGCCGGGCAATCCCTCCACTAATCCAGCCGTGAGGGGAACGGCAAAGGCAACGGACCAAGCGGAGCCACGGGGACTCACCTGGGACTCTCCTGGCCAAGGCGGGCAGTGAACGCCTACATTTCCCAGCAGCCCCGGGTCCTGGCGCGCTCGTGACGCTCCCGCTGCGCCTGGAGGCGCCTCAAGACCGCGGAACACCTCCCGCAACGCGGGACGCGCGCGGGGCTAAGCCCGGGCAAAGGGCGGGCCCTCTGTGGCCCTCAGAGGCACGAAGAGGCCGGGACGGGTCCCTGCACCGATTCAGGGCAAATTTGAATCCCATCAGGACTTGTTAAATAAAACCATCTCCTGGCTAAAACAACACAGACCATTGCCACCTGCTTTAGATGGCGGCATTTTGAGGGTCAGGAGGGTGGGGTGGCTTGGTACGTCGGCCAAAGACATTCCGGGCGACCTTATTTTAATTAAATTCAAAACTATGAATATTGTCCCCTTCTTGCGATCCTCCCAACCCAAAGAGGGAGATGGTCCCATTCGCATATGGGACTTGCACGATTTTTATCCCGGCCCCCGACCCTACCCGTCCCTAAGGCAAGCTACATGGAACTATACATTTTGGTAAAAGGGGATGCCATGAACTGTGTGCTACCAACAATTTTTAGAATGGTCTGTGTGATATTGATGCTGTTTTTAATATTGCCTTTTGTCCTCTCTTACTTCTGAATTTTAAACTTTTTAACTGTGTAATAGATGATTTTAAACCGAAATTTTATGTCTATTTTTATAACAGTTATAACTATGTATGCTTATATGATATTTCTGTTTGAATATCGAATAAAGCTTATTTTGAACCTTTTGAACCATGTGGAGCAGGGCAGGTAGGTTGGCAATGATTCAACTGAGTAGTTCTGCAGGGAGTCGATCTGCCCAGAGCATTAAGGTGCTACTTCACTGCTGCTGCACATTTCAAATTAAAATACCAACACTTGTCAGCAGAGCTTCTGTATCTTTAATCAAACAATAACAATACTTCTTATTCTCAGTGGCAAACTTGACATCAGAGAGTACTAACACTGCATTCTGTGGCTTCCATACTTTACATCAGAGTACCAACCGTTCTCACCAGGGCTGCTATACTTTAAAGCAGTCAGTACCAACTCTTCTCATCAGGGCTGATGTACCTTAAATCAGAGAGTACCCACACTTCTCACCAGGACAGCTACACTTTAAAGCAGTCAGTACCAACTCTTCTCATCAGGGCTGATATACCTTAAATCGGGGAGTGCCAACACTTCTCTGTGGGGTTGCTGCATTTTAAATCAGGGAGTAGCAATACTTCACAACAGGTTGCTATAATCCAGGACAACTATACTTTAAATCAGAGAGTACCAACACTTCTCACCAGGGCTGTTATACTTTAAATAACACAGGGGCATATTATCAAGGGGGTTTATCTCCGCTTTTTTGGCTTTAAAAGCCAAGAAAGCGGAGATAAAATTATCTCCCTATTACCAAGCTGTCGCTAACACCAGTTAGTGACAGCTAATAGGAGATAGCGACCATCTTGGGCCCCGCTTTGCATGTCAGTGATATTTATCACTAATGACATGCAAAGTGGGCGTGCCAAGATGTTAGCGACTGGAAACAGTCGCTAACATCGCTATCTCCTATTACCAACTTTTGGAGATATTCGCGCTAAGCGCGAATATCTCCAAAAGCTAACACCTGCCCTGAGCAGTTATTCACCATGTTATCCAATGGGAGGTGGATAACATGGCTAAGAGCATTTGCTCGATAATGCATGAATATCGCTGACTTTTCAGCGATATTCATGCATTGCGGCCGTTTTTTATCGCATTTGCGATAAACCTTGCTAATAGCAAGGTTTATCTGCGATAAAAATCGCCGATGTGCGGCGATAATTATTGTCTCTAAACAAGTTAGAGACAAAAATTATCGCTAGTTGTTGGTAATATGCCCCACAGTACCGTGGACGACTGTATATTGTGACGGCTTCTTTAAATACTACAGGTCGTGTTGTGCTATGCCAGGAGGCTTCCATTATTCGGTATTGGAGGGGGAGTTTCAGCTGGTTTAGTGCCTTCCAAGTCCTCTAGGAGACTTGAAAGGCAAAGTCAGCCACGTTATGCTCACCCATGAACCAGCCTTTAAGAGGCCCTGCCCAGGCACATTACAGCTTCTACACTAGTCCTTCAGCCTCAGCCTGACAGAAACTGGCCTGGCTCTGCCCAGCCCAACCGGCTTCCGGGGGGCGCGCCTGTTGTGAAGTTTCTGTTCTGTCAAACGGAATACCTAACTGTAGCCTGGAGGGGCTCTGTTGACGCGCAGATAGTGACTGCAGATGGGATGGGGGGCGGCGTCAGAAGTGAGTTCGGCAGATATCTACAAGATATGCCCGTTTAGAACAACAATTTGCATATATTTAATTGCAGCATTTTCACGCTGCAGTAGGGGCGTGTGTAATGGATGTCTGCACAGCGGCTCGGCAGGCGGGTGCTCGTCACTCGTGAACTCGCCCTCCGTTGTCTAATGGGAGACAGACAGCAGGTGACAGAAATAATTTGTCAGCAAGAGGGCGTCAGATGCGCGCTCCGCGGCACCCATTTAGCGCGGGAAGCCTGCAGGTCTCGTGCTCCCTCCTGGGCTTCGACGCGCGCGCGCGCCATTGTGAGAGTCCGGCTTTTCCGAGCGGGGCGGGGGGCGAGCAGCGCACCGACTGCGCCCCATTAATTGAAGCAGATTAGGACATAGATTGGCTGTGACAGGCACCGGGCAGGGGGAAAGAGGGGACCGGAAACAGCCATTAGCGGCCCGACAAACAAGCTGTCACATCTCGCATAGGTTAACTCCAAGCACTTACTATCATTTCACGACGGCTATTAACCCGTTTTCTCCCATTTCTCTATTAATTTAATATTTACTTTGCTTCTCCCACCCGCTGCTATAGCTGCTGTGTGCGCGTGTGTGGCTGTCTGGTCATGGATGACATTCTTAAACCAGAACTAGGGCTTGTAGTTTCACTGTTAACGCCTGAAGTACAGGCTTTAACTGTCAGGTCTTGTCGACGGCGCGCACATTTTATTGGCCCACTTAGCAAGTACTTTCAAGACGGAATTTGGACAAGTCGAAACCAGTTGGTTTGATATTGAGAGACTAAAGGACTCATAAAAAGCAACCTAGTCCACGTCCTTCTCCCCTCACGCTTCTACTTGCTTCTTAAGGTATTCCAAGTTTAGTGCCTTTTGCTGCGTAGCTGGGAGCGTGCTGCGAGGCAAAGTTACACCATTTCAACCCTGCTTTACAATGCTTGGAGAAATTATAACGTTCGCCAAATTTGTCCATATCTGGAGTTAAAATAGTCAATTATTGCATTACACTTTTCTGAGGTCAATAATACCTATGGATTAGTTACTTACCTGTAATCCTAGTTCTCTTCCAGGGGTATCCTCATCAAAGTCATAGGCACTAGAATACTCCCGCGCATGGGCGGAAATATTCTAGTGCTTATGACTATTGATGAGGATAATCTGGAAGAGAACTATAATTATATTGCATCCAGTATATGCCCTACTGCTGTATCGCAAGGTAAGTATATTATTATTTTTACATCCACATCATTTACCTAACCCCGTTCACTATAATATTCACCTATTATATTCACCTTTCGCTGTAGTAGTATAAAAATGCTTTGGATCCGATATTATTGTCATGCATTATATATTGGGGTATACCTAGATAATAAGCCTCTGCGACTATTTTGTGACAAGCAGCGCTTTCTCCAAATTCAAGGACTTGAGTTTGAATAGTAGTATATTAGCCTTTGCAGCATCTGCAAAGGCTCTGCTGTCCTCAGGGCACAACTGAAGACAGGGATACACCCGCCAAATTGCTCTGAAGCACCTCCCAGGCCATTTGTAACACACTCTATAGATCGCCCCTAGTTCACACACCAAATCCCTCGTTAGCACACTTGCTCTCCCAATGCTCCTAGCCCTGTGCTAGAAACTGCTACCTAACTCACCCTCTGCATCATTCTGAACACGTCGGAAAATTCCTAACCTATTCTCTGGATTACTCCAAACACACATTGCAGACTGATCCTTATCAAATGTTCTAGATTGCACTTAACACACACTTTTCAAATGGCTACTAATACACCCTGGAGATTTTCCAAATTAAACACTGTAGATCACGACCCAAGACACTCTGGATCGCTCTGTTTAATATGCTCCAGATTGCTTCTTAATACAGTTTCTAGAACTCTCTGATCATTTGCTCTGAATAGTTCCACTGTGATCACAGCACACTCCAGATCACTCCCTAACACATATTGCAGATCACTTCCTATTGCATGACTCAATCATTCCCACACACGCTCAGGATCACTCTCTAAAACTCACTTAGCATTGCTCTCTAGCATATTCTAGATTATCTTTAACACTCTCAACTGTCCATTCAGCCCTCACTCAGACTCCAATAGCCTTAGGTCAAGCTGGTCTGATACCAAGAAGGAACATGGTCACTTTGAAGTCCACCCTTGTCTATATTTGATAGCAAACTGAGGACAAAGTGGATCGATGGGGTGCTTCCCAGGGGAATAGTTCTGCATCAAATTTATCTGAACAAGCGCTCAGGAGGACTGAAGATTGTTAAAACGAGTCCTCGCTCTGGAGCATCAGAAGTATTCTGCCTTTGAACCTAAGGCTGAGAAAAAAAATGGATTCAACTGGAATTTGTTGAATTTTCCAGTCCTTTACTCTCCACAAATGTCAGTTTATAGTCAACCACAGATATTCTCACTGAATTTATGTTGCCCTTTTTTCATTGGGAATCACCTTCTTACAGCAGGAATACCTGCAGGGATTATTTTCTTTAAGACTTTTCTTCTGCAGGCTTCTCCAGAAACTAGACTTCTTCTGCATGGATGGAAACAGGCTTTTCTAAGGAGCTCCAAGAAAGGCTCTTTATGATGGCAGTCAGAGATTACCCAAAGTGATCCCAAAAAGTGAGGGCAGTCAGAGATTACCCAAAGTGGTCCCACAAACTGGCAAGTCAAAAATCTTCCCGAAGGCGCAAGTTATAGATACCTTAGGACACAAGTTATAGTTACTTGAGATAACTAACTATAAGTGGTGAATTTCAGTGGTTTTTAGGGTTTAAAACAGAACATTTCCCTAACTATACCGTCACTTTAACCTTTCTTTTTTCCAGTGAGTTTCTAGTGCTCTTTTAACGTAAAGTAATATTTAATTAACATACGTTAATCCAACAGCCACCGTGCTCAGCCTCAGGCCATGCGCAGTGGTTGGTTGGCTGCAGGGCTGGTCGCAACGGCCAACTCCCCGCATGCAGCCAACCCCATGCTCCGCAGGGCATTCGGTCATGCATGATGGGGGAGGTTGGTCGCATGGCATGGCCTGGCCTGTGGCCAATCTCCTGCATGCAACCACCCCCACGCTGTGACTGAGTGGTGGCTTGGCCGCAGGGCTTGATCTACAACCAGGTCCTGTTGCCAACCCCAGGCGGAGTTAGTCCTTGTGATCCCAAGCCTTTTTTTTATTTAAAGAGGAGGGGGACTGAGTGGCCACCCTCCCTCAACCCACTAGGGACACCAAACCCCAGGCCATATATATTTTAGAGGGGAAGAGGGCCACAAAATTACAATGTACGGGAGAAGGGCATGCAGCCTACTTCTCCGGCCAATTTTGGCTCCAGGGATGCCACCCTCCCCCAGTCCTGGCATATTCTCTGGGTGGAGGAGGGCACATGGTCCCTTCCCCGGGCCAATTTTGGCCCCCAGGATCCCATCCTCTGTGCCCAGCACTATAGTTACAAGGGAGGGGAGCACGCAGCCCCTCTTCCCATACCCCAGCCAACAAAGGGTGGGTGCCCTAATGCTCATCCAGGACACCCATGATACTACGGTTGGGGGCTGAAGGCGGAGTCCCACGGCCCCAGCCAGCTCCCTACATCCAGCAGCAGCCGGCACTGCTCTCGCCCACAGGAAGCAGCTAAAAATGCTGCTCCTTGCGGGCGGGGGCAATCTTTTCATCTGTACACTGCCCGCTTCACTGTAGGCTTGGTGTTTGCTCCCACTTGGCAGGAGTTTTAAAATTGCTCCCGCCAAGCGAGAGCAAACTCAGGTTTTCCTGCCTGCACCAGTGCAGGCAGGGAAAACACATTGTCCTAGGGGTGGACACCCCAGGACAAAGCATATGAGCCGGCCCTAGGAAATTGGGTCCACAGGGTTATTAAAGGCTCAGGGAAGGGGCTGTGTGTCCTCCTTCCCATTGCAAATACGGACAAAAAAGGACCGGGAGGGGGCTGCATGCCCCACTTTACCTTGCAGCTGGGCCCCGGTGGATGGGTCCGTGGGCCGAAATCGGCCTGAGAAGGGGGCTAAGTGCGCCCACTTTCCCCAAATTATAAATATTTGTTTCCCTCGGGACCTGTTTGAAAAAAACATGGGCGGGAGACTGCACTTGTTAATTTGTTTTTATTTTGTAGTCGATTCGCTGCAAAAATAAATAATAAATAATAAAAAAAAATTGTGCCCAGTAGGGGGTCCCTCTGGGAGTCCACCACCAGACGTAGGGGGCAGGGTATTCCTACCCTACTCTCATGTGTCCTAAGGTGGCTACCACCACTTCCTGGTGAAGGTGGTGGCAGCCAATCAAATCTCACTTTGAGATCTGTTAGAATCTGCAGAGCCACAGAGTCCCTATCTATACAAAGTTTTTTTCATAAATTACTCAAAAACTACTGGATGGATTTACACCAAAATACAAAAAACAACTTTTTCTTTCCTAAATCTAGCTTTCTGCTAAATCTGATGTAAACCCGTTCAGCTGTTTAGGCTGTAGCTGTCTCTAAAGTTCCTATGGAAAAATAAATGGGGAAAATGCATTTTGGGACCCCCTTTTTTCTTAGCACCTGCTTGATGGATCACCTTGAAACTTTCCATGTGCTAACTAGACAAAAAAAAGCACTTTTTGGGAAAGAGTTGAGGAGATTCATCAAAGGGCGCCAAAGTTATTAGTAACACAAAAAATGCATTTCCTATTGAAACACAATCCTAGCTATAATTACTCAATGGCAACTTTATTTCTTCTTTCAATACAAACCATACTTAAACATAAAAATGAAATATTTAAAAGTTAGGGTTATACCATAAATGTAACATTTATCCACCACCTTTACATTATTATAACTAGCGTTCCTCCATACACACTGTTTTTAACTTGCTTACCATACAAGAATAACTATAACCTGCCACGCCACCATGCACTTATACCCTTTCATATTACATCACTTATACCACCTGAAATTTATCGCATTCATAACAACACGTATGACATCTCAAATCCCATCATTTCTGAGAACAAAGAACATGGTAGAGTGGTGAGTTACAGTTATTGTGTGGTTCGCGAGCTGGAGTGCAGTAGAGTGGTGTGGCGAAGTGTAGAGTCAAGTATAGTGTCATACATTGGGGTGGAGTCTCATAGAGTACAGTGGACTGCTGTATCATAAAGTGGCGGAAAGTCTTGTAGAGGGGAGCTGAGTGTTGTACAGTGGAGTGTCCTGGTATAGAATGGATTACAGAGTTGTACAGTGGAGTGTATAGGGATAGGTTGGAGAAGAGTCTCGTAGAGTGGCATAGACTGTTGTACAGTTTTGTAGATTAGAGTTGCACTGAGTGGAGGAGAGGACTGCCTGGTAGAGTATACAGAGAAGTAAAGTGTCAATGAGTGGAGAGGAGTGTTGAATCGTACAGTGGAGGGGTCTGGGAAGTGTCGTAGAGTACAGTGGAGTGCCACAGAGTGGCACAGAGTGGAGCAGAGGCAAGAGGCATAGAGTAGCTTAGAGTGGGTAGTGTACAGTGGAGTATTATAGTACAGTAGATAAGAATGGAGTAGTGTGTCAAAGTCAGGTGCAGTAAAGTGGGGTGGAGTGGCATAGAGGGAATTTTAGAGTATCATACAGAGTCACACACTAGAGTGCTTTATACTGGCATTGACAGGAATGCATTGTTGTACAGTATAGTGCTATAGAGTGGAGTACAGTGTGGGAGAATGGAGGGGCATAGACTAGTAC
This sequence comes from Lissotriton helveticus, assembly GCF_964261635.1. Classification (NCBI taxonomy): domain Eukaryota; kingdom Metazoa; phylum Chordata; class Amphibia; order Caudata; family Salamandridae; genus Lissotriton; species Lissotriton helveticus. The sequence continues at coordinate 372,946,772 of NC_136065.1, forward strand.
AGTTGAGTACAGAGTTGTTGAGTGCAGTAGAGTGGAATGGTGTGCAGTGGAGTTCGGCAGAGTGGGGTGACTTACAGTGGAGTAGCATACAGTACAATAGCATACACTGGAGTGGCGTAGAGTGGAGTTACATAGCTGGTGTCCATGTTACCACCAATGGAAACCACATCTTACTTTCAAACCTGATATGTTGGCTTAGCCAACATTTCTTAGTTTATTTTCTTTTCCAAACACTTAAAAGCTCCTGTAAGAGCCACCTTATATTATGTATCATATAATTTAATATTTTGAAATATATATCTTTTTAATGTATTGGTACCGCAGTACTTCCTAGAAACTACTGTGGAACTACTGCAGAAGTCAGTTCATTTTTCTTTAAAGAAATACACATATAAAATGACCTACCACTACTACCATATATAGGATTTCTATAGCCTATTTATACTACATTTTTAAACTCTGCGTCTCTATTTTTCACAATACTATACATCACACAATACATTCTGTGTTACTAATACAAGATGGCTTCCTTTCCACTGTAGATTATCTCCCTGTAGCCATTCATATATTATGATGTCATTGTTATGTACCGTGGTACTACAGCGACAACAGATATCACTACGTTTTATTACCTTATAACTTAACAACCACTAAACCATTTTAGTGGTCATATAAAAAAGGATCATCTACATAGTATACTCTGCATCCGAGTGAATTTTCACTAAAATCTGTGCTGCTGTTTTGGCCCTACGTCTAATACAATAATTATTTGTAAAATGCACTGTGGAACAAATCTGTTTTGAGACCCTCTTATTTCTTTGCACCCCATTGGCCAAAAACAACAAAACTTTCCATCATTTGCCAATGTACAACCAGGAATAATTCTGGAAAATTTCGTGGAGATTCGTAAAAGGGGTGTAAAGCTATTAAGGGGCAAAAATCAGAGGAATTTCTATCGCTGGTGACCTCAATTATAATATATTAACACACACACACACAGGGTTCGGATCACAAAGAACACAATATGTCACAAAGAAATTAAAGAAGCGACACACAGATGAATGCACCAAAGAACAAAAATATATTTCCACTACAACGTTTCAGCTTCTGCCTTCCTTGGGTAGTACAAGATTGTTTGCTCAGTTGCTGCATATTACTATAATATATATATATATATATATATATATATATATATATATATATATATATATATATATATATATATATATATATATATATATATATATATACTGATAAAAAGGGCCTCCCTCGACCCAGAGATTATATATATATATATATATATATATACATATATATAGACAGAGAGAGAGCATGAAAACGAGAGAGGGAACATAAGTAGAACAGGTCCCTGCTTGGTTTAGCCCATTCACAATACAACAATGACACAACCCTTAAGAACAGCCCTCTTTGGAGCTAACAAAGAAATGCAGCAGGAGAAGGGGCTAGGTCTGGCTCCACCAACTCTAGTTAATCTTCTCTCCCACAGGAGGAGAACCAGCCCTGGGCTTTGGAGGACAGCTTAATTATCAATGATCCAGAGGGTTATCAATGAAAAATGTCTGCAGGGTACTATTATCCAACTTCAAAGGTTTATGAAATTCTGTGCCTGGAAGGTAAGAAAGATATCTGTGCCATTTGGCACCAGCCCTAGAAGCTGTGGATAAGCTAATCTACAAAATGTGTCTCTCTCACCTCACAACTTCTCAGAGAGACCCTTCAAGATGAAAAAGAAGAGCATCCAGAGTAGTTTGATAACATACTTGGAGAGTCTTCCTGCATATACACATGCACAATTGGGTGATGGGCTCACGAGCACACACACACACACACACACACACACACACACACACACACACACACACTCGACTAAAGACAGGCTTTAAAGTCCTACATGAAAACTATATATATTTTTACATAAAAAATTAGAATAGGCCATTGGTTCAGATTCACGCCTTTGAAGGATAGTATTCTTTCCTCTGATGGTCACGTAGAAACTAATGGCATTCAGTTATGTTTAGTAAATTGCAGTGCCACCAGACAGATCAAAAGACCCTGAGACTTTGCAAGGGTAACAAAGAAATAATATAAATGAGGGATTGAAACAGAGGCTGGCAAAACTCTAAATGTGGGCACACCACACACACACGGTTTCACCTTATCGCAAGGTCAGATTTCGTCCCTAAAACATAATATACATAAGTCCAAAAGCTCTGGAATGCTCCTTAAGACATGATACACCACGCTTCTGATCGCTCTACGACATAAGCTCTGTGTATCACCTAACATCCGACTCTTCCTAGTTCCTTAGCACACGCTCTACACTGCTCTCTGCTCTGGATTGTCCTCCTAACAAATATGTCATTTCATTTGTAATACATCTTGCAGATCCATAGAGAGAAGCCGTCAGGGTCTATGCAGTAGTTTCATTCTTGTGCATGTTTGCCAGCCTGTAATGGTTGTTGACTAATGTGCAGAACACACTCTGTAATAACACACACATGAACGCCTGTCTATCCAGGCAACTATTCTCCCTTTGTGGCTGCCTTGCTGGGCCTGATTTTGCAGGGTTAGACTAGTGCTCTGTAAGTCAAGATCAATGGTCCATGAGAGTAGCCAGAAAATTAAAATATTTCCACTTCGAACCGAAGAGTGCTTCCTAAAACACAGGACTATTTATAAAATACCATACAGTTCGTTTCAAACAAATGCTCTGGAGAGTTGTAATATGGTCCAACCTTTTCCTAACAATAACACCCGATTATTCCCCAACATACTTTCCAGAACACTTCTGATAACTTCATATCAAAATCTCAGGATAACTTCCTAGCACTCGAACAAAATCTACAGTACAGCCCTAAAGAAATGTTGTCTATACTCCTGATGTGTGCTAGGGATCTCTCCGTAAAACCTCTTTCTGATTACTCCAACCACACAATCCAGAACACTGACCATACCCTTTGCCAGCAGCATTGCAACCCCTATTGCTCACTAACATACACTCAGAGCACACATTCCGGATTGCTTCTAGCACACATTATACTTCACTCCTTGTAACACACTCCGGATCGCCTAAGGTCATACCCTTAAAATAGTTCCCAATCACATACAAAGGATCACCTACCACACACTCCCTAGCACATACTATAGATCGCTTCATAACACAGACTCAAGAATGCTTGTTGGTACAAACTCCAGCTTGCTTAGACTCGGAGTCACTCCCTATCAAACACTCTTGATCGCTCCCTATCATGCACTAGAGGTCGCGCCCTGTAATGCGGTCTGGGTGGCTCCTGCCAAGCACTCTGGATCGCTTCCTATCATACACTGTGGATTGCTTCACGATCATACACTATGGGTCGATCCCGATCATACAATCCCAGGCGCTTACTATCATATATTCCAGATAGCTCTCCATCATATACTATAGGTGGCTCCCTGTCATTCTCAGGATCACTCCCTGCCAAACATATCAAACCACTGACTGTCATATACACTCTAGATCCCTCCCTATCATCATATGCTCCTGGTCACTTACTATCATACACTCAGGACTGATCCCTATCATACACTATGTCTCGCTCTCTATCATACACTACTACGCGTTACACCCTACCATAATCCGGATCATTCTCGAACATATACTCAGGGTGGTTTACTATCACACACGCTGATCATACCCTCTAGATCACCCCCATCATACACTCCAGACCACTCACTATCATGCACTCCTGATAGCTGCCTAAGATGTTCCCATCTCCCCCTGTTCCTCACTGCTTTCCACGGTGCAGGTTAACTCTTCTCATTTGATCCAATTCAGAAGGCGGCAGCCGGTAAATCTGATGTGTTTAAGTGGAAATGCTCCAGTAGCCGTGGACTGGCTGGGCGCATCCCTCGGCCTCCCTGGGGCGCTGGGTACATCTTAAACTGCTCTAATGATTTGCATTAGTCAGCCAAGGGGGCTCCGAGCCCACCTGCCCACCGCAAGGGGGCCATCTTTTTCAAGCAGCAGTGAGGGATGTCCGGGCAGATTGGTGCTGACAGCGCTAATATGTGCAGCCTGGGACCATAATGACATGTAAATAAAGAGTGAGAAGGGCTCAGCTGGGGAAAGGGGGTGGGCTGGGCAGAGCAGTTTCATGGGCCAGCTGTGCACTGCGGTGCAGCAACCGCAGTCCTCTCTAAAGACTCCCAAGCCAGCTCCCTTTCAATACACATATGCGGTGTCACAACGCAAAATGGTGGCGCTACCTGCAAAATCTGTTGCGGCGACTGTAAGGGTGCACAGTCAATGCACCTCACAAATGTATTAGACCATGAGCTAAGCAGGGCCCACCTGAAAGGTTGGGGCTCCCTTGCACTGCAGGGGTCGCACAAGCCTACCTAAATTCCCTCTGCAGGCCCCTCCCCTTCATTCCACATCCCCTCTTACAGAGTGCACTTCCACTTGACGGCTTCTTGCACAGCTCTTAAAACACATCCATAACTCCTCCTCCCAACCCATTCTAATGCTCTACTCAAAGCTTCATTCCATACCCGTTGTGAGCTCAATTCCACAGTTCTGCACTACTCCCCACCCCCGCTTCCTTCAGCAATCTTACTCCACTCACTCTATGACTCACCATCTCAGTGCAGTTCTTTTCCACTGCACCACTACACTACTCTTTACACCACACATTCAATGCACACTGACTAACCATGCCTCTAACAGATACAAACGAACCTAACACTGCTCCATCCCACTTAGTCCCAAGGGTACCAAACCATCTCCATCTAACACTGTCAAGAAAATAGGATACTGGTGGTCGGCGTGTTTCGCCGTCCTATCAAGCCTGGGTGGCCGTGGAATGATGTTTGCAACTTGGTCATGACTGTGCCTGACTTTTCCATTTCTCTCCTGTTCAGTAGGGTGTCCTGCCACGGTGGTACAGTACTGGGGCACTCTTCCCCGACGGTCGGAGAGGTCGGCCAAGAGCCTGGAACGTCTCGGTGAGGCGGCTCAAAAAGGAATGGGCTGGGTTGTGCTCAGTGAAGGGCCTCTCACGTCACATTCCACACTGACGGGATATCGGTAAGGTGAGGTATCACAACGATCGCAGTTGCCGACAGAATTGGCGTGGTTAGGGGAATTCCCATTGGCCAGAATCGTCTGGTATGCCAGGGCCCCGGAGTGCGGGCGAGATCCTTGAACCTGGCAGTGAGGCGGCTTAACGGGGAGTTGGCAAGGCTGCGCTCAGCGTAGGGCCGCTTGTGTCACATCCCACACAGAATGATCTCTGGGGACGCAATGTATCATCACGATGGAGTGCAGTGCCCTGACTTGGGCATGGATACATAGATCAAGGGACCTTGGTCTTTTTTCATGCAGTATGCAGGTGGGGAGGGTGGCAGACCCGAAGGCCTTGGCCACCCTTGTGGCGGTAAAAAGACCTGCGAACAGTGACATTGACTTACAGAATGGAGGGGAGTCCGCCTTGCGGACAACCGAGGCCAGCACTGAGGGGAGAGATGGTAAGCCCGCCCGAGGAAAAGTGACCACCGGCTGGGGAGGCTAGGGCGACAGATTACGAGCCTCCTGGGTCCCTGGGCAGCCTGGTGGTCGGGGGGTGGGCCCCGGTAATGGCGGACAAGGATCAGAGGTGGGGGCCCACCGCCCAAGGGCGCAGGCGCGATGCGCCTGCGTGGAAAACTCAGTTTTGAGTGGTGCGAGCCAGGAGGCCCCTTGGTGCTGGGGGGATAATAATCTTGCAAATCATGAAAGTTAATATTAAAAGTGTATTGTGATTTTGAAGTATGAAGTTGATTTGCCTTGTCATGTTTATGAAATGTTGATATTAAACATGGCCGTTTTTAAACCCACACAAATCTCTTTGGTTGATTTAACTGTGGGGTACTTTATGCTTGAAGAGGGAGGTGGGGCAATGCTGGGGGATCCGGGTCCTATGCAAGTTACCAACTAACCTAAGGCATAACAACTGACCCTACCACTACCAGAAATCAATAACCTCGGGATATACCAGAAACTAGAACACTAATTATAACAAACAACAATTCTTAGGTAGAAATAAAAAAATCAATCAAATCAGAGAATTCAATAAATAGTAACCATTCAACCGACATAAAAAACTATCCCTAACAGACACTACCACCTGATCCCTACACCTCCAACTTAATGTGACAACTAACCATAACGCTACTAGACTTTCAATAATCCCTCACTATACCAGACATGAACAACCCACACCTATATCACACATCTCAATAACCCTGACTCTATCACAGACACCAACACACTGTAATCATATCACTGACATTAACAGACACTCAAGACTAGAAAATATGAGCCAAGCCCAGCTGTATCAGACATTATCAACCTCTAATAAACAATTCTATCAAGCACAAGCTACCCTGAACTCTGCCAGTCAACATTTATCTCTAACTCGTCAAGACACAACCTATTCCTAAATCTACCATATACAGTGGCGGCCAAAACAAATAAAAAATGGCTGGCAGGTGTAGTGGGCGCAGGCAGAGTGGGGGGAGGGAGGGGTTAAAAATAGCAAGAAATAAAAGATTTATTTGATGTTGCCGGCCGCCTCTGTGCTCCTCTGCTCTTTTGCTCCCAGAAGTTGCTAGGACACATCACAGACTCCCCATCCTATCCAGACCCTGCTCTCATGCTATACCTCACATGAGAGCAGCAGGGGGATTGGCCTGAGTGGGCTGGTTTGATGCTCGCTCAAGCACAAGGAGTCTGTGCTGCTTCTCCATCCGGCTGTGGAATACAGCTTGGTTGGAGAAACCGAAGTGTGCATGTCTGTTTGGCCGGCCTAAGATGGCTGGACAAACAGACAAGCGCATTTGTAGCACTGCATACCACTCTTCTTCCCAGCCTCCCAGTGTCAATCAGAATGACCCAGCCCCGCCCACCCTTGAACAGGCATACCGGACATAGAAAGGAAAAATATCATGATTATAACATGTTTTATTATCATTTTATTTTTCCTTCATTCACTGCTCAGAGAGCAGTGAGGTGGCACTCCTCTGCCTTAATTGAAGAGCCGCTGATGACCATACATCAACTATCTCTGTCTCCACCAAGCATAATCACCTCTAACCCTTTCAGGCATTACCTAAGTCAGGCTTTACCAGACCAAATAAATTCTAAATCGACAGAAACCAATAAATCCTAACTCAACACGACATCAACTATCTTACAATCTTCTAGTCGTCAACACCCACAGCTCAACAAGACATTATTCAACCCCAACTCTGCTAGACACCATTAAGCTCTAAAATTACCAGAAACCAACAAAGCTAATTCTACCACACATCAACAGATGGTAACTATGTAAAAACCCACATTACAGTAACCCTTTCAATGACACCAATTACCTCAGCCAGATATCAACAAACTACTCTTCAAGCAAAGCAAATGCTACCAGAACAAAAATGAACTCTAGCACGCCCCAACTAACCATAAACAGCGATTAACGATATTTATGTCACAATATTTCAGTCAGAAGATACTTTGCTTATGATATCTTAGTCCTACACCCAAACTACCCGTTACCCCAACTTTATACCACCTACTCCTGACCCTCAAGAGATGTTAGGAGACTTCTCTCCTTGCAACATCTTCTAGACGCTTCGACAGGTGGCAGAATAAGGAGGTGCACCTGAGTGGTGGGCAGAGCTTAGCATCATGCCCACGAGTAAACCCTGAACGCCGCATTCAGCGACAAACACGACTCTATTATTGGGAAACAAACGTCTTCTCTCCTGTTCAGAGCTGTCAAACACCTTCTTGTTCAGCTCAGCAGCTAATCCACTTATTGAAGCTTGCAGCCGCCGGTGCACAACGCCTGCGATAAAAGCATGTACAAAATTAGCAAAAGCATGCCTCTGGCACCTTCACTATTTGCAAACAGAGGATCAGGAACCATTTATTCCCTTCTCATTTTCCTAAGATCCCCAGGAGTGATGCTTTTGTTAGATAAAATGATTTTTTTCTATATCTGCCCGTGCTTTCATTTGCATTTATATTTTTTTTCCTTTTTTCTTTCCTAAGAGTGGAATCCAGGAGATAGCGGACAGCGATAAGGTGTGGTGGATGTGACAGCGCTAAAGGGCAGAAGATAGGCAGTATGAGGGAGGGGTGGATGAGGAGACGGGCAGGAAATGTAGAGGTTTAAGCAGGAGCTCAGGTGACCAGCAGATTAACGTCCAAAATGCACTGAGCTTTCTGAACTGGGACCATGGGGGGTGGCACTCGAAGCCCTGCAGAGGCACATTGACCAGTAAATAAGGCATGGGCTGTATTTAGAGTTTGGTGAAAGGGACACAAAGCTGTGGGTCTTCTGTTTTTGTTTTATTGCACGTTTTTAGAGCACAAACTCGACCTAAGGGCATTGGGGCCCTTTACACGATCACCGGATACTTACACAATATGTGATTCTTTTTTTTCCGGTGGGGGAGATAGAGTGATTTGCCCAGAATCACAGGATGCAGAGCAAGGGCTCGAACCTGCCTCTGTAGTTCCAAAGTCAGCAGCTCTGGCGATAACACCACATCCTCTCCTTTCCCTATAGACCTGCCACCGTGGTTTTCCACTTGAACATGGCGGAATACGCAGATGTCTTTGCCCAGTGGGAGTGTGGAGGTTGCCTGAGTGACGGCGCACATAGAAGACCAGTTATCCTAGTAGACTTATCTATAATTGAGCAAAAACCTGCTTATTTCATCAACAGCCGAAGTAGCGATTTTGAGGTGAGAGTGCTGTGGTCTATGTTTTTTTCCAGTGGAGGTATAGATTGGCAGCCAGCTCTGCACCATTTGCTTTTTGATTTGGCTGTGGGCTCATCCTGTGTAGTTGATGTTTGAAATAGTCCAAGCAAGCCGTGACCAGGGATCTTGAGAACACATGCTGGTGATCAGTTTGGAGCATATGAAGCACTTAATTGGTTATTTGTGATCTTGGTCTTTTCACTTACCTGTACAGAGAAGGAGACTGCTGATTTGAATAGGGCACTCAGATTTTTGAAAAAGAATCAGAGCCACGCATCAGAACTGGGGCCAGCCGAATGGGAAGGTTAGCCTATTACCATCAGGCCATTGTGTACAACACACATCATTCTGGTGATGTTCTGAGAATATGTTATATTTTATTGAATTTTACACAACACATCACATGTGCAAAAGTTCTTGTAGCACTACAGGTTGGCATCTAGAGGGAGGCACAGGTGGATTGCAGTGAGTCAACCATGCCAGTGGTAATTAGTATTGATGCTGGGTGGGTAAGAGTTCTAAAGAGGTAAAACTAGTTTTTCATATATGTATATGTGCAAAATCACTCGTCAGATGATGCAAGCAAGGAGGGATCACACACAGACCCAAAAGTGGCACTCCGTATTGGTCTTGAGCTAGTGCACTGGACCGTAAATGTTAGCCAAAGATCCCTGAGCTAACGTAGCTCTCATGTGGAAGTAAAAGCACTCAAACCCTCAGCTCGATAGGAGGCAGACTATTGCTACTATATATAAACAGCCATGAGTGCCAACTCAGTTATTTACTTTAAAAATAAAATACGTTGTTTAATACACAATTAAAAATACGCTTTTAGAAGAGAGCCAGAAGGTTTTAACCACAGAGATTCCAATGTTTTTATGCCAAATAAGGGTTTGGCCATTTACTGTCTCAAGGACTCAGAGCATACTCCATTATTTGTTGGTTGGTCTGGCCTTTGAGACAGCTTTAGTTGCTCACCAGAATATTGCCCCCCCCTCAAAAAAAAACCTGTGACATACATATGTAGGTGGGATTTGGTGAGCAGTTTTTATCCTTTGGTCAGTTAAAATGGCGGTCACGTTTTGCTTCTGCCTTCCACCAAATACAGCATTGAGCCCTGATCAGTTTGCTTTACCGATTGGCTCCTTTCATTTTAAATGACTGCCCAAAGCGTTAGCACATTGTTCAGATTTGCCTAATAATACTTCCTTTCTCTTCAGTGTTTAAGTTAGTTTTCTACTTTTTGTATGTATTATATTAACTTATATACTGGCTATTTTTCTGTGTGCACATCAGGTGGTCAGTTAGATGATTTACTTTCAGCTGCGGTAGCTCCTAAGGGGCATAAGAGCGCTGCCCACAGACCCCTCAACTGCCACATGCTGTACTGTTAATGTTCCTTATCGCTATTTTTTAACACCTCATTCACGGCGGCGCTGTTTGGGCAGGGTATTGGCCGTAGCCTATATGACTGGCAGGCTTGGAAAAACTCAAGTGCGAATGTCGGGTTTGACAGGTCTCTTACTGTGTCCAGCCCGGCATGCGCACTTCAGCCCCTTGAACCTGCGCTTTGTTAGGTAGCTAGGGGGAAGGCAGCGCTGCCGCTTAGTCTGCCTCGGAACGCTGGCTGCACCTACTCCTGCCAATCCTTGTGTGGCTCTAATGCTGTTTACTACTTACTACTATAAACAGCATGGTAGCAATGCAAGGATTGGCTGTAATGTGATCACAACCTTCAGTCAAGGCAGTGCATGCGGAGGCGGGCATATCCTTGGTCAATCACTGTGTGGCTTTATTTGAAGCCACACAGTGACTGGTCATATTTCTGTCCTTTGCCCGTGAGGAAGGACTCTTCCCTGCAGCCCCGTCAGTCTATCTAGGAATGGAGGAAGAAAGACACCACACCTGGACTGGAATTACAAGGAGGAGATATTGAAGAGATTGATGAAGCAGCAAGCATCCTTGAGAGACTGCATCACTCTTTTGGAGAAAAAGTTTGCGCAGGAGGATTGATGTCGAGTTAGATACTGAGGGGGAGCGTTTACATCTTACTGTGCCTAATGCAGAAAGATGTTTGTTACTTTCCGCCTCACCACTTTCACCAGCCACCACTGTTTACTTTCTATCACTTTTTAAAGTTTATTTTTCAATGTGTTTAGGTGACGTTGTAACATTGAACGTGCAAGCAATTTGAGTCCTCATATGGATGGTGATTTATTCATGTCATCTTCAAAATTAATAATAAGAAAATACATGACAAAGCTAAAAGACTTGTTTTTAAAAAAACATCGATAGAATAAATCAGTGAATGCTTTTCAATGTAAAATTTTTATTGGAAGCATTTGGCGACCACATTTGGTGCCAGTGTTTTTTTTTTGTGTGGCTTTAGCTTGCAGTAAAAAATCAAAACTAAAATTAACCATCACACCGGCTTGCCAATGCCAGCCCACTTGGCTTTGCCCATGCAAGTTTGATTGATAGCCAATTCAGCTTCCTCATCAGTTCAAAAATAAAAAGTTTGTGATGTCTCAGCCAAATATTAGTAGGGCTACTTGTTTCTGGGATCTTTGAAGTTCGTGAATTGTCTTTTTTGCGTATAAGTGGGGTTGCTTAAGACCACCCAAGCAATTACCACCTCATGGGTTAATAAAGTTATGTGAGGGGGCTAACGAAGAACCTGAGAGTGGCAAAGGGAGGCCAGGCCTTTCCAGATCTGTACAGGACACATTCAAACTTCCAAATTCCTGTGTTTCCTTGAATGTCCCCGGTGTGTGTGGTCTATTTGAATGATTGTCTTATGTAGTTCAAAAACACATAACGACCCCACTCTGAAAGCCAAAAGTGCACTTTCAAGAACATCACATAATGGCCTGACATCACAGTACAGCAGGGCATAGCATGGCATCCCGGGCTCACTGTGCCACTAGATTCAAGCTAGCCTGGCTGATTTGGGGTAATACCCCGAAACCGGTCCCAGGATGATTATTTCTGGTCCATGGAGGACTTGGCCTGGAAGTTCAGACTGGACTGTTCCCATGAGGAACAGGGACCAAACTGAATTGCATATGGCTGGGTCTAAACTGGGGTGGCGAAGAGAGCTAAAGAACGATGGATTTAGCCCAGATCTGTTGACTGGGGGTGAATGTTTGATTTGCTCTGCATTCCGTCCGTCATTTGTGTCTCTTTTGACATGACAGCATGGCATAACATAGGCTGTAGCATTATCACCGATGTGCGAGGACTATCCGTATCAGTGCAGGGTGACCATTCACATGTATTACAGATTTGCTCAGGGAGATGGGGCCTGTCAGGTGGTTGCAGGCCGGAGCCAGTGGGACGGAAGCACCTGAAGAGGAGGTGCATCTATGCATGCAGACGTGCATGTATGCCATAGCATAGGCGCAGTTTGCGGCTGCAGCACAGTTGCAGAGTGGGGGGGGGCATACCTGAAGAGTACCGACTGCAGACAGTTAAGGTAGCCTTCCTGCTTTGGGGTGGGCCTGGGGCCCAGAGCACACACATGCAGCCTTCGGCCGGGTGAAGAATTAATCACTGGCAAGCACCTGTCAGAGAGGTATCTGGAACTAAACGGAAACACTTGTTACTGTGTGACCTTTCACCTCCGGAAGCCTAAGGTACATAGGGCATTCTGACAGCAGGCCCAGCAGTAGGAGAGGGGCAGCCGGGAGCACGCTGGTGAGCCAGTGGGGAGACAAAATAAAATAAGAGAGAGAGAGAAAAGGAAGTTAGATGGAAGAGAAAAGAGAGGAAGGGAAGGAAGAAAAAAGGGGCGACGAAGAAGAAGGAAAGAGGGTCCGAGGAGGTGGTAAAGAAAGGAAAGAAGAGGACAGATAGACTGAAGATCGGAGAGGGAAAGTGAAGGAAGAAAGAAGATAAGAAGAAACGAGGAAGAGGTGAGGGAAGAAAACAGAGAAGTACAAGAAAAGCGAGAAGCGGAAAGCGGTGCTCCTGATATGATGGCTTTCCGCCATAGTCTTATGTTTGCCTCGCCAGCAGCATTTAGATCTCACAATGTTTTGATTGGTGCTAGTATAATTCCACTGAGGGCGCCAGTCCTTGTACTGTGGTGCATGTGAGGAACACTTTTTTCTCCCTCACTCTTTGCTTTCCCTTCTGCCTCTCTTCTCGGCCCACGCCTCTTTTTTACCCCCATTTCCTTCAGCAAGTCCAACCTACCATCCTCTGAGCTCCATCTGTAATTTCTGGCCGGTGGGCAGCCATCTTCAAATGTTTTTTTCCCCATTTCAAAATGGCTGCTGGCATGTACGTATGCGCATAAATAGAGCAGGGATAGGAAGGTCCAAGGGAATGTTTACCGACCACTCACCACTATACTCCCCATAAGTACAATATATAACAACTAATAATAGTGGTGGGTCAAAGAGAAACAACGAATGCCTAACTGTACAACCGACAACATGTGCTCGTTTGTAAGGTCTAGCAGATCATTCTACTAGAATCTATGGGGTACTTCTTCATGACTGAAAAAAATACCCATCAGTAATCGACCTGTGGCGCCCTTTTCATCATTTGGGTTCCTTCAGACCACGAAGGAAAGATTATTCCAGGATCAACTTGTTTATACTGGAAAGGAACCAATGGATATTCAGCCTCCTGTTGCCCCTAGTAGAATATCCATTGGTTCCTTTCCAGTATAAACAAGTTGATCCTGGGATAATCTTTCCTTCGTGGTCTGAAGGAACCCAAAATGATGAAAAGGGCGCCACAGGTCGATTACTGATGGGTATTTTTTTCAGTCATGAATGAAGTACCCCATAGATTCTAGTAGAATGATCTGCTAGACCTTACAAACGAGCACATGTTGTCGGTTGTACAGTTAGGCATTCGTTGTTTCTCTTTGACCCACCACTATTATTAGTTGTTATATAATGTACGTATGCGCACCCTTGCACAGTGGGCACCTAAGAATGTTTTTTTTTAAACAAATCCCACGCACAGATGGCCACCACTGATGGACACACCTTCTCAGCCGCCACCTTTAAACAGCACTGGATAGCTACTAACTAGACTAGAGCATACCGGAGCAAATGACAACCTAGTATACCAGCCCTCCTGCCAATGCTGAAATACGTTTGTGACAGTAACACTTCCTAGTTGAGCTACAGTAATCACTTGTTTTCTCAAACACACTTCCACTGTTTCTTAAGTGTTGTAAATAACACGTTGCAGTGCACTATAACCTGGTAAAATGGTACATAGTTTAGCAACCTGGAAAGGTACAAAGGCTTAATTTGCCTTGCAGAGACTCAAAGTCCAGGCCTGCAGCTCACTTACCGATATGTAAGGCCGTATTGCCGGCACCAGCACTTCACTGCGGGGAAGGCTGCATCTGTAATGGTGGAGTACCAGTGCGCCTCACAAGGCCTTCCCTAATGCTCCATTTCTCTGCGCAGAGCGGGCCGGATATGCTGTAAATTTGCAGCAGCTGACACTCTGTTGTGTGTGTGTGTGTGGGGGGGGGGTGGGGGGGTGCGAGGTAGCTGGGCTGGCATGGGGTGCAGGACTCTTCCTCCTCACACCGGATTCATAAGTGACATGACGTTGTTGAATTGCTCCCTGCCATGTCCACCTCAGCTGCAGCTGCTCGAAGCCTGGACGCGTTTAGCTGCTGGCAGATAAGGGGCTCTGTAGGGCCCGGGGCCCTTCGTCTCCCACACCAAAGGCTTCCCCGAGATGGAGCGGAGCGCGCGGCCCTGGCCCGCGGCACCGGCTCCTCGGTGTCGATCGGCGCCCGCAGCCCCGGCAGAGCCCGGGCGCAGATAAAGGCCCGGCCCGGCAGTATCATCGCACGACAGGCGCTGCCAGGCCGCTCATGCCTCCGCTTTAAAGCGGCAGCGCATCTTATGGAAACCGAGAAGGGGTGTTAAAGAAATCCCAGGAAGAAAGAGGGGCCTTATCTCTGGGAGACAGTTGTCAGGAATCACTTTGGCTGAGTCGTTTTGTCTCCGCGCTTCTTCTACTGTCAAGCAGGCCTCGGGGCATGGATCAAAGCAGAGAGGAGAGCCAGGCAGAGCTCTGATCCCCTCACTGGAGAGGACTGCACCAGCCCTGCGCCCAGCTACCAGAGAGAGAGAGAGGGGAGAGAGAGGGGGGGGGGGGGAGCCAGGCAGAGCTCTGATCCCCTCACTGGAGAGGACTGCACCAGCCCTGCGCCCAGCTACCAAGAGAGAGAGAGAGGGGAGAGAGAGGGGAGAGAGGAGAGCCAGGCAGAGCTCTGATCCCCTCACTGGAGAGGACTGCACCAGCCCTGCACCCAGCTACCAGAGAGAGAGGGGGAGAGGGGGGAGCAGAGCCAGGCAGAGAGAGGAGAGCAGAGCCAGGCAGAGAGAGAGGATAGGAGAGCAGAGCCAGGCAGAGAGAGAGGAGAGGAGAGGAGAGCAGAGCCAGGCAGAGAGAGGAGAGCAGAGCCAGGCAGAGAGAGAGGAGAGGAGAGCAGAGCCAGGCAGAGAGAGGAGCCAGGCAGAGAGAGGAGAGCAGAGCCAGGCAGAGAGAGAGGAGAGGAGAGCAGAGCCAGGCAGAGAGAGGAGAGCAGAGCCAGGCAGAGAGAGAGGAGAGGAGAGCAGAGCCAGGCAGAGAGAGAGGAGAGGAGAGCAGAGCCAGGCAGAGAGAGAGGATAGGACAGCTGGCAGAAGGAGAGCAGAGCAAGGCAGAGAGAGGAGAGCAGAGCCAGGCAGAGAGAGAAGAGCAGAGCCAGGCAGAGAGACGAGAGCAGAGCCAGGCAGAGAAAGGAGAGCAGAGCCAGGCAGAGAGAGAGAGAGGAGAGCAGAGCCAGGCAGAGAGAGCGAGAGAGGAGAGCAGAGCCAGACAGAGAGAGGAGAACAGAGCCAGGCAGAGAGAGAGGAGAACAGGGCCAGGCAGAGAGAGAGGAGAGCAGGGCCAGGCATAGAGAGGAGAGCAGAGCCAGACAGAGAGAGGAGAACAGAGCCAGGCATAGAGAGGAGAGCAGAGCCAGACAGAGAGAGGAGAACAGAGCCAGGCAGAGAGAGAGGAGAACAGAGCCAGGCAGAGAGAGAGGAGAGCAGGGCCAGGCATAGAGAGGAGAGCAGAGCTAGGCAGAGAGAGAGAGAGGAAAGGAGAGTCAGGCAGAGAGAGAGAGAGGAGAGCAGAGCCAGGCAGAGAGAGAGGAGAGCAGAGGCAGGTAGAGAGAGACGAGAGCAGAGCCAGGCAGAGAGAGCGGAAAGACGAGCCAGGCAGAGAGAGGAGAGAAGAGCCAGGCAGAAAGAGAGAGGAGAGACGAGCCAGGCAGAGAGGAGAGACAAGCCAGGCAAAGAGAGAGGAGAGGAGCCAGGCAGAGAGAGAGAGGAGAGACGAGCCAGGCAGAGAGGAGAGACAAGCCAGGCAGAGAGAGAGGAGAGCAGAGCCAGGCAGAGAGGAGAGACGAATGCAAAAACAACAGTTGATGGACAGAATGCAGAACAATGTCATACATTCACCCCAGTACAGAGATATGGGCCTAAATCCATCATTTTTTTGCTCACCGTGCCATTCCAGTTTGAACCCAGCCATATGCAAATCAGTCTTGACCCTGTGCCCCATGGGAACAGTCCAGCTCGAACTGCCAAGCCAGGTCCTCCCTGGCCTGTGAACAAGCATCCGGGGACCGGTTTCGGGCTTTCAGCCTTCATCAGCCAGGATAGCTTGATTCCAGTAGCATGGAGAGCACGGGACTCACGTCTGAGCATTCCCGTCCCACTCGGGGTGACAAATGCAAAAACAACAGTTGATGGACAGAATGCAGAACAATGTCATACATTCACCCCAGTACAGCGATCTGGGCCTAAATCCATCGTTTTTTGCTTAGTGGCATGGAGAGCACGGGACTCATGTCTGAGCATACCCGTCCCACTCGGGGTGACAAATGCAAAAACAACAGTTGATGGACAGAATGCAGAACAATGTCATACATTCACCCCAGTACAGAGATCTGGGCCTAAATCCATCGTTTTTTAGCTAAGAGAGGAGAGAAGATCAGGCAGAGAGAGAGGAGAGCAGAGCCAGGCAGGGAGGAGAGCAGAGCCAGGCAGAGAGAGGAGACAGAGCCAGGCAGAGAGAGATGAGAACAGAGCCAGGCAGAGAGACAAAAGCAGAGCCAGGCAGAAAAAGGAGAGCAGAGCCAGGCAGAGAGAGAGGAGAACAGAGCCAGGCAGAGAGAGAGGAGAGCACAGCCAGGCAGAGAGAAAGGATAGGATAGATCCAATTTCTGTCACTCTGCAGGCTATCTACTCCTTTCAAAATCCCTTTAAGTTTGATGATATGTAATTTGGGCGTGTTCTTGATCAATCTCGGGTGCTTCAAATTGTAGGGCTACAAATTGTAGGGTACTCAAATGCAAGATAGGCCAATTCTCCATAGAAGTAAGTTTATTCAGTTGTGTTCCAAAAGAGAGATTTCTTTTGTAAAGTAAAAATTGTGGTTCAGCATTCATATTTATTTATGTTGGCCATGCTGGCATTACGTGGGAACCGGTCACAATTCAGCACTAAGAAAAAAAACTGCAATGTTCTGCCCAACTCACCCTCTCCCAACTGTTCCAAAGTTATGTGCCAAAAGAGTTGGTCACCCAAACTTGTTACCAGAACCATAGTTAACAACGCGGCCAATGCTATTCCTTGGCACTCAAAGTAAATCAGCGGCACAATAGTATACCATGGTAAAGCATCAAATTTGCCATATATTTCATCCTGTGAGAAGACTCACAGTCAAAGGAATTTAAAAATCAATGCAATTATGATGGTCGAGACCCTCACAGTTGTAGGTATAGTGTCTATTTGGTTTTATCTGCGAACAGAGTGTGTGGTAACTGAATAAGGTGACACAGACAGAAAACGTGCTGGATCTAACTTTCTACCAAAAAAAGGGCATGCGGTCCAGCAGTTATAGTGGTCTCAGTTTTTCAGCTCTTACTCCATTTTGTCACAGTGAAACTCCATCTTGCTTACAGCAGCCTATTATACCCGCTTGGTTCATGGCAGTTCGCTCAGTGGTAACCATGATTTGCATTAGTAACAAACCAAAACAGTCCTCTTAGGGTTCCTAGTGATTCACAATGGCCCTTCTGGTGGCCCACTTTATTGAAGGGATCACACTTTATTAATTGTCCATTTTCACATACTAGCCGATCTACCCTTCTGCACCTACTAAAACTTGCACCCTGACTTCTTCTGCTTACACTCGGATTTTGTCTTTAACTAGCACATCACAGAACCACTCTAATGGCAACAGTACAAGCACACCACCCGGACTGTTTTCTCTCCTGAACCCTGCTGCCTATAAACAGACACCACAACATGAAAGTAGTTGAACTTACAACGTGTCACTTAACACCACATCTATACACTCTGGTGTGCACCCCATTCAAATGCGCAGGTTGTATACGACCATCTGGACATGCAACAGCAAGTACAACACATCCTAAATTTTGTAACCCACATGCACCAACCGAACTACGGGCCATATGTATCAAGCAAATTCGCATTCGCAAAGGCGGAAATTCGCAGAATTTAAGCCTTTGAGAATGCGAATTTGCTAAATGGAATGTATTAAGAAAAACTTGGCGTAAAATAAGGAATCGCAAAATTTGTGATTCCTTATTTTGCAATTGCATTTAAGGAATCGCAAATTTTGCGATTCCTTAAATGCAATGTATGTAGCAAAAAAAATTAGCAAAATGCCCTTAAGGAATCGCAAATTACCACCAACTTGTAGTTGGTGGTAAGTTGCGAATTCCTTGAAAAATGCACATTTTTGCATTTTTCAAAGTGCCATATGATGCACATACATGCCCCTAGGGCATGTATGTGCACCACATGTGCACCCATGCATATTTCAGGGGTGCAACAGGGTGTCCTTTGGACACCCCTGCACCCTTGAAATTATTCTCAATTTGCGATTAGCAAATTGCGACTCGCAAATTGAGAATAACTTCACATTCATTCCTATGGGCCTCCTGGCCCATAGAAATGAACGGGAAAGTATTCCTTAATTGCGATTCGCAATTTGCTAATCGCAATTAAGGAAATTTAAGGAATCGCAAAAAAAATGTGATTTTGTACATACAGACCCATTTGCGATTCTCAAATAGCGATTTCTTAAAAATCGCTATTTGAGAATCGCAAATGGATATCTTGATACATATGTCCCTACGTCTCCTCCTTGTGACTGGTTTGCGAGACTCCTAGAGTGAGTCAATGCACAATCAGACACCAGATATGCGCAGTAATTCAAAGACAGCCCAGATATGTGCTTATGCATACTCCACAGAGCCCCGATATGGGCTCATCTCAGAATAAGTGCAGCGATGAGAGCCCAAAAATGCCAAGAGGCCACACCAGTGGAAGATGTGGGTATAAATATCAGCAACATACATAGCTGTGGAGTTAAGAATAGTAAACCACAACTTACCTATACATCCTTACCGTCACAATTCAGTGTTAGTCAATATTATAGCCAGGATAGTATTTAATACACAATATTCTGGTAGAATACCACAGCAGGGACAGTGCAGAAGGCTAATGTCATTCCCAATAAATATTACAGTAATGGACAGGAATCAAGAACATGCACCGCTTGTAGAGTCCGTTACCTACCACCCTGCTAAGCAGAAGAGTCCTGTTCAGACGCTCCAAGAAGATGTCCGTGAATTTGTTTGCTCCAAAAAATAAACAGATTCCTGATTCTTAGAGGTAACCACAACTATCTTGCCTATATTTGGAGAGGGTCTATGTGCGATCTTTTCAGTGCTGGGGTGAAATAAATGTATACATCCCTAACTGCTCAGGCTTGCCCTTAGAATGGTAGCAGGAGTCCACAGCAGCGCATAATGTCCAAGTAGCCTCTCCCACAAACTTTTCAAACTGTAGCACAACTTCAGCAGACATTATGGCGCTCCAGGGGGGACATGGCTTTTGCCAGAGGTCCTGAACTGGACCTAGGACCTGGTAGAGGTAGGGGATGTGAGTGTAACATGACCTCTGTCATGGAGCCCCCAGTATGAGCAGGAATCCTGCACAGAACATGGTGTGGCAGTGGAGCAAGGCCGGCTGGACTACAGAGCACCGAATCCCAGTGTGACAACATGATCCCGGCCGTAGTGCCTAGAAGCATCAGCATGGATCCAGCACAGTGCAAGAGATCCCGCAGGGACGTGACCTGTGTAATGGAGCCAGCAGTTGTTAGCAGGAAGCGAGAGCAGGTGGTCTCGGTGGAACATGGAGTCACTAAAGGATCTCTGAAATGATGAAAGAGGACCATTCTAGAGAAAGGAACACCACTGGGCACTATGTTGGCTCCAACTGGACGGAAGCAGGGATAATGCCTTTACCACACCATCGAATCTACCTACTTGACATCAGCAGTGGCGCAATTTTTAACCTCAAAAAGAAATACGTTTCGGGGCGAACCTTCACAGTGATGACTTTCAATAGACTCTGGAAAACCCCACTGGGATCTTACAAAAGTCCTACTGTTAGAGCGATGAACGATTGGGGGTCGGAGGAGCACTTTACCGCATGCCATTATTATTTACAAACCTCTACACCTGCACCTGGCTCTCATGTCATCGATGTGCACAAAGGTATCTACGCACGTGTGCGTTCACAGACACAAACACAGCTGCAGACACCCCTGAGCACACTGCTATACAAACATCTACACACAAATCTACAGATACGGATTAAAACACACACACATGTTCATCTGTACAAAACATTTCTCTCTCTCTCTGACACACATACACGCACGTGCGGCCAGGTACAGAACAGTCTAAACATGCATTCACAAACACTCATCTACACAACTCTGTTTACACACCCATACATTCATCCGTAGACACACACATTCAGAACCACATAAACACATAGACATATCTAGGCACAAACATGCATCTACACATATTCCTATACTGGTACACACAGCTGCACACACCCACAGTCCACAAGTACATGTACACACAAATATCTACATAAACACATATCTACACAGACACATGCATGCATCCATCCACGCACACTTTCACTGGCGTACCCCTATATCGATCTAAAACATGCACGTACATACATCAACACGTTAATGTACAGACATCGGTAAATCTCCTTATACACATCCACACGCGCGTGCAGACATATAGTTCAGCCATCACACATATCCATGTTTCGATTTTACAACCATAAGTTTCGAGCGGTGTTTTTTTCACTTAGTGGCTTCTCAACCCAACACTACATCCTTTCTAGTGAAGTCCCAGAGTGTGGCTGTGGTTACCAAGTGTACCCCTGGACCCTAAGATGTGGCAGCAGTTCCAGAGTGTGTCTATGGTTAGCAAGTGTACCTCCAGATCTGAGCTGTGGCTGCAGTCCTAGGATCTGGCAGCAGTCCCAGGGTGTGGTGGCAGGCTTGGACCTAGGCTGGGCTGCAGTACCAGAGAGTGGATGTGGCTACCAAGTGAACCCCTGGAGTAAGAATGTGGTAGTAGTCCCAGAGTGTGGCTGTGGGATGAGGCAGCAGTCCTAGGCTGGGCTGCAGTACCAGAGAGTGGCTGTGGGATGTGGCGGCAGTGCCTAGACCTCAGCTGGGACTGCAGTCCCAGAGTGTGGCTGTGGTTACCAAGTGTACCCCTGGACCTGGGCTGTAACTGCAGGTCCAGGGTGTGTCAGCAGAGCCTAGACTTCAGCTGAGGCTGCAGTACCAGAGAGTGACTGTGGTCACTCTGACCCTGGGCTGTGGCTGCAGTCTCAGGATGTGGCAGTAATCCCAGGATATGGCGGCTGTGCCAGGACCTAGGCTGGGGCTGAAGTACCAGGGAGTGGCTGTGGTTACCAAGAGTACCCCTGGACCTGGGTTGTAGCTGCAGATCCAGGCGGTGGCTGCAGTCATTGGCTGTGGCTGCAGGACTACAATGTAGCTTCTGATGGAGACTCTGACTGTTGGCGTGGAGGGCGGGTGTTGACCCAAGTGTAGGTCCACATTTTTTGTGTCATTTCTTCTGTTCCACTGTGTGTGAGTGGCTCCTGATACACTACGGTCATCCCTAAATCTGTTTCCCATCGGATCTAGACGGTCACTGATAATCTGCATCTAGTTCTCCTACACAGCCTAAGAAAAGTTGTGATTTTTAGGTGGTAATCTAAGACATAATCTGTCAGTAGCCTGGTGCACACCCTGCATTTTTGCTCTTAATGTTCCATTTAACTTTTTATCAAATTAGGCGTGCATGCACCCGACAGTGCTCCATTCCTTTAGCACTGGAATATTTAACAACAGCCAAGTGATGACTTGCATTGATGCAAATCATGAACGGGTTGCACAGCCTTATGCACATAGGTATTCATTTAATACACTTAAACCACCGTAATCCAATTTTGTCCTTTTTATTCCACAAAATATTTTCAAGTTCATCTGTCACGTCAAAGGTATGAAACTTCTTTTAACTTTTCTGCGTTTTATAATTCTAGAATTGCCCATCCAGGCCTATTCATGAACATTAGAGGTTTCAAATCCATCCAAATTACGAACGTGTAGCACCCAATGCATTTCGGTTTCTATTGAACCTTCCTCAGGGGTATCTGCAATTTTTCATAAAAATACATATATCCGTCCTATGTTTTTTTGTAATTAATCCACCCACACTGCAACACAAATATTAAATGCTGAACCGTGCTCCCTCCTCTCTTATAAACATCCCGAGTGCCCATCCCAATCAACATGAAACTTCCTGACGTGCCCCACGTTAATCTGTCCCGAATGTTTCTAAACCCAACCCAACAATCCTCAATTTGTCAACCCACACTTCGTTCTGTAATTGTTACAAAATATGTGAACTACCCAACCTCTCTGTGTTCGAAACGATGTGAAATCATACTCCCCGCAACCCTGCATTAACAAAACTAAACCGTGCTCGTGAACTGCCCAGCCTCTCTGTATTCCAAACAATATAAAGTCATTCTCCCCACACCCCTGCAGTCACAAAACTAACCCATGCTTCCCCAACTACCCATGCCTTTCTACAAATTCTCCTGTATGTCTGCGTATCTCCCCAGTTTGCATACCTGCTCAGTTCGTTCCCATCCACTTTCCTCCTCTCACAGTATGCACTCGATCGTCAATGCTTCCCGCCTTCACTAAACCCAGTCTATTTAAATCCAGCTGACCCACCCCACCTGTTGTACATCACGTGTTTTAAATAAACCACCCCTACTCAAACCTACTTCCCTGTTGAAACTTAAAAATAAAACGCCTTCCTCAAACATCTCCCGAATTTCACGTGTAATCATCCGGCTGGATGACGGCCCGGGAGCGTCTACCAGGTTGCAGGACATACTTAAAGCCACGGTTAATTGGATGTCCGAGAATTCCTTAAAAATCAACCCGGATAAGACGGAAGTGTTGCCTATTTCCATCTCGGGCAACCCCTGGAGCGAGAAATTCTGGCCTGTGGAGCTGGGTGTGCCACCGGAACCGGCGTCTGCAGTCAAAAGTTTAGGCCTGTACGTGGATGACAAACTCTCCATGGAAAAACAAGTCACCACGGTAGTGGGCACCTGCATAGGCCTGATGCGACAATTGAGGAAGATCGCTGCACTACTCTCATTTTCCACCTTGAGACACGTGGTCTCAGCCACAATCCTGGCTAGGCTGGACTATGGAAACTCCCTGTATATTGGTCTACCCCTGCGGCTGCTGGATAGGCTACAGGGGGTTATGAATGATGCAGCCCGGCTGATTTACAAGAAACCTAGGACTGCCCACTCTTCCCCTCTGATGCAGGAGCTACATTGGCTCCCGATTCGGCAGAGGATTGTATTTAAAGGATTGTGTATCGTACATAAGACGCTGTACGGTAATACACCAAGATACTTGAAATCTCGTCTGTCCCCATATACACCGAGCAGGACTTTGCGCTCGTCGGACGCTACCCTCTTGTCCCAATCCCGTTTTAAACTGGCCACGGTGGGGGGGCGTGCTTTCTCCAACACACTCCCAGCTTTATGGAACAAACTGGCCCCAGAACTACGGAAGGAATGCAATCTGTTATCCTTCAGGAAAAAGGTAAAAACCGCACTGTTCAAGCAAGCATGGAGTAGCCTCTAGGCGTTGTGTTAAGATCAAGTAAATACTGAACCCCACTACGCAATCTGGACAAACAGCGCTTAGAGACCCCGGTGGTTATAACGCGCTATACAAATTAAATAAATAAATAAATAAATAAATAAATAAATATATAACCGTAAGTGAAACACATCCAATAAAAAACATTCAATGAATATGACTAAAAGATAATTGAAAAAGAAACTATCAATGCTTTAAATAAGTCCTGTTGATGGTATATGTACTAATGATCTTCCTTGTCTGTAACTCGAGTGAACAGCCTTTGACGTGAAATCCAAATCGTTAATTCGTGTCTTCTCCTTGTTTCAGTGGGGTGCTCCAGGGTTGGAACGGAGTGTTATAATTATAATCTGTCAGTAGCCTGGTGCACACCCTGCATTTTTGCTCTTAATGTAATCTAAGACATGTCAGCTAGGCAGTCTGTGTAGCACTCCCCTGCTTCTAAGCACAGGATATCTTCACATTCCAAGGCATGGAACACTGTGTGTCGTACAGGCAGGGTGCAGGCACATGAACACCCTGTGCAGCTCTATGCTAGCTACCTTTTAAAAAACTATACTCCTCACAGCAGTTAAGTCTGGAATCTGTCAAGTGCCCAAGATTACACCGTGTGTGACACTATAATGCTAACAGACAAGATGAACATGCCACTTACTCTAGAAATGCTCAATAACACAGGCCAGATAGAGCTAGGGCAACATCGATTACTATTTAATATAGAGAATCAACCCACATAATTCTGGCCATATTTAAGAAAAGCAAAAAGAAGTCTTTATAGTTCGAAGCACTACAAACTCAGGCTGCCAAGACAAAAAATTCCCTGACAGTTTAGAACCTTTTTATACTGAAGTCTACGGTTGACACTCACTAAAGAAATAATAGCAACACTGAACAAAAACATTGGATTTACGATCGAAAAAAGCTTAGCAAAGACACTCATACCCGTCGAAAACACCCAGAAAATTAAATGACAAAGTCTGCTCCATCTAAGCTACACCCTGGTGGAATATTTGCTAAAAATAAATAACCATGAACACCTGCAACTAATGACTGCGTCCAAGAACTTGCATGCGGTGGAAACAGACCCAGACAAACCAGAGATCCGAAAGGAAGAAACATTATTTCCAGAGGGGGTCAACCGCAGGTTGAAGGTGAAAAGAAGCTGAGGCAGACACAGGGATCCCAAAACATATCCAACCAATGTCCATGTGCAGGTTCAGTGGATAGAGTAATGACTGGAGGACTTAAGATTGAACTACGCACAGATAGACCTAGATAATCCAGACATATGCAATTAATGACCAGTGCAGGATGAGTGGACATGGATGGAGATGGAACCAGGTCGATATGGACAGTCTTTAGGATCCCAAGAACAGGGTAATGACCAGGGTCTGAGGACTGAAATAGGCACAGACAGACCTGGGAATTCCGGGCAAACACAATTGATGACCAAGTATATATTTTGTAGGTAAAGATGGAGATGTAAACAGACCTTCAAGGACAGAACTTGGAATCCCACATAATGACCAAGACCAGGGTCAGCAACCACCAGCTGAACTCTGACAGGAACAGACAGACCTGACTATCCTACAGGTATACTGACCAAGCACAGGGCAAGGGAGTGCAGACGAAGAATGGCAGAGGCACAGGCTGGCTTGACTATCCAAAAGATAGGCAAGCATTGACCGAGCACAGGGAATGGGCTACAGGTTGGAGATGAAACAGGCAGAGACATCTAGGGTTGTAAAACACAGGCCTAGACTTAAAATGAAAACAAGCACATATAAACCTAGAACGTAGAGCAATAGAGGCTCCACCAGAAAAGCAACCATAGGCCTATGTACCTAAACTATACAGAGACATTAGGCTATCTAACATGGCAGGTGAAGTACCACGATATTGACTTTAAAATATTGACCTACATCAATATCAGTCTTAGGATATTGACTTGCATAATAGAGTCAATGTAAATTGATGTGAATTAGAAGTTAGATTAGAAATTCTGCACTCCCCTAACTATGCTTACCTTGACAATATTGTGCAAGGTAATATCTTGCATTTTTTTGTTGTTAGTCAGTATTTTTAAATTCCATATTTTGATATCCAACCGATCTGGAGGATTACCAATGAGGTCTGTTTACTTCACAAGACTGGCAACAAAGGCAATGTCAGCAAAATACTTGCTATCATGTGATGACATCAGAGGCTCAAAGAACCAGGAGTAAAGCTTCTGAAACCGTTACAAATCAGGAAACTGTGCCAATTAGCCATTTTTCAAATTAATGAATAGAATTGAAAACTGATTAAAAGGGGAGAAATAATAGACAAAAGAAGAAACAGAGACAAAATGACGGAGGTGAAATTGAATGATGACAGAGAGAGTGGTCTTAAAAAGAGGTCAAAAGTAGCAAAAGAGAGAACAAAGATAGCAAGAAACAGAAGAAAGGGAGGGAGGGCTTAGTAAGAATAGCCAAGTCTTGCAAGCAAGGGATGCGCTTGATTTCTCTGCATGTCGCTCAAGCCGCGCATGCGCTTCCACGGTGCAGGCTAATCTGGAGAAGGCTCCTTGTCCCGCACAGCGTCCTCCCAGACACCGCGAGGCCCGCTTTCTCTCAGGGACGCGGGAAGCCTTAATACCCCCTCCCTCAGCCGCTGTAATGCCACGACGGCTCCAATCTGCTTTCAGGGATGGAGAGATTAAGAATAATAAAAAAACTGCAATAAAATATGTGTGAACGCGGGGGTAATTGTGGACAAATGCAGCATTCAAATTCATTTTTCAGCTCTTTTACGCACCATTTCAATCTTATTTTCTGCCTGTTAATGAGATCTTGTTGGACGGGGTGGGCAGAGCTGCCCAGTATCGGTCGGTAATTGCACATAATTTTCTCTTTACCAGTGATTTGCATCAGTTTTTTCATAATTCTGGCTATTTAACACCCCTCGCAGACCGCCCCCTCACAAATCGGGCGAGTCTCATTTGGAACGCTCCTTAGGACTGAATCCGTCTCGGCAGAGCAACAGCGACCGAGTAGCCCAGCAGTGCAGGCTCCCGCGAGGATGGCATCCGTCATGGCACAGCAACAAGCCGAGCTAAATGTGAGGCTAGTGTGTTTGAACAAAGCGACTGACCTTGGGTATGGGAGGAATGGAGGATGGCATGATTCAAAGGGAACTTCAGGGTGTGATGATAAGGGGCATCTCCCGGACAACAAAGGACATTTTCTCCATGTGCTACATTTCTTGGACTCTCCTTAAGAGGCTGAGGTTGTGAATAGCCGCTTTAACCTCAACCATCGCATACGTAGGTCCAGAACGGGAGCGCAGTTGGAATGGTAGTCCCAGGGACCTCCGGTGGATCCCTACAAAGAGCTTCTTGATGACAGTAGGTTCTCCATTTTGTTCTGTACCCATGCACCTTGGCTCACAGCGATGTATGTAGCACAGCCAGTTCCTACAGCCTGGAAGGCTGTGCACAGCCGCAGCATTGAGCACCTTACTAAGGAGCTGGCTGTTCTCTGTTCCTAAGCAAGACGTCTCTCTCCGACCATTCTCTAATTCTTTCAAAATATCAAGGTCAGTAATATTGACCTACAGCTATATCAGTTAAAGAATATCGGCTACCAACATATCATCAAGGTAAGAATGTACAGGTAGGTATAGACTTACTATTCTAAACTCTACATCCACTTAACCGGTGACATGTCTGAAGTCCACATTGGGTAGTTGACATAAGTGCAGGTCGATACTAAAAACTCAATATTTTGGAAGAACTTTGACTTGCACCTCGGCTCTCGCTATGAATTTGCTGGCACTTCAACAAACAGCACAGTCTTTCAACCTGCACACATCTCAAGCACTTGCTACTGAAAGCTTGTGTGCGGCGAAAAAGGTATTGCTGCCAAATGATTGGAGGGATGCAGTGTGCCTGACTGATACCAGTCTGCCCCAATTCATATTTCTACGAGCCCAAAGAGAGGGAGAAGGCGGGTATCTGTATCTCACTGATTGGTCCTTGAGTTTCAAAATCAGTACATCACCCACTTCATTCTGAATTAATGTGTGCAGACATGCACAGGAACAGAACTAGCAACATCTGCATTATCAGGTCCACATAGCAGAGATCAAATAGCCAGCATACCGCCATAGCCATAGGGAGAGTGTATCCCCATCCAGCAACAGTAGGCCTGACTATGCATTCTGGAACACTAATACATTTGAGGTCATCCATTTTCCATCACCATCTACTTCCACTGTGGTGATGCACCTGTGCTCCAAACAACCAATCGGACCACATGCGTAAAGACTTTTGTATCCTACGATGAGTTTCTCCTAACATTTTATATACAGCTTTTATGTTCTCTATGTCTGTATAACCATGTGTATCTGTCAAGCAGAGACAGGGTGTTAGCAACAGATTGCACAAAGGAGTACCTCAGTAATCTACATGTTTTACAATATCTGTCAATTTACCGCACTCAGATGCAGACTGCAGAAAATTGTTGGGCACAAGTGCAGGACCTAAATCGGTTCGCAGATCTTACAGTTGCACAGCCACTAGCGGAGAATATTTAATTTCCTCTCCTGAGATTTACTTCTCGGACAACAAATGGAGGAAAAGACTTGTACAGAAGTGCTATCAGCCAGTGTTTGCCTACTTTGTAGAGCTCTTGGACTTATTTATGTGAGAGTAATAAAGTGCTACTTGCCCCCTTTCGGTTACTTTACAGTACTGGACGCTTTAAAGATAAAAGGTCAACTTTGGTTCCTTATTTGGGCCTCTGGAGATTGATCAGTGACGTAGATCTTGTCCTGTACTCTTCAGTCATCCGTTGTACAGCATAAAAACTGACTTGTGGCCAATATTGAACAGTTCTCTTTTTCAGCTTCCTTTTGAACCAAGTGTAATTAGGGTCAGCTCGCTGGTTTCAGTCCAGGGTGTTCTACAGCCTGTGGCCTTGGACTCCAAAGGATCCATTGCAGTCTATGTGACATCTGAAAGATCACTGGTTGACAGGGCGAGTGTGTCTTAATGTGGATCTAATCATACAACAACAAGAGCAACCCATATGTCCTTGTGAACTGGGTATTCATGCTAAACAAAAGAAAAATATTCACAAGGAACTCATTTGAACTGACAATATACACTTATGCAAGACAATTGATACCTTGCTTGAATTAATCAAAAAAGCAAAATCAGAAAATACAGGATGTGATCTTTCAAATGATTCTGTAAATAATTAAAGTCTAGAAACCCCACACAACAATAAATCTCAATCTAACTCGCTTCAGCCGAAGTGAGTGTGATTTACTTCATAATGACAGTAATCAAAAAACGTACCACAAAATCAATAAGAACAACACTTTTCAAAGTATATACAGTATATACATTATATGGTGATTTTGGTGAACCCCAGTGGAGTGACCATAACCTAAAGGTGGTGCACGGAGTGTTTCTAAAGTGACTTGAAAAAAAGGGGAACGGTTATTGGAAATAGAAAGAGGAGCCTGGAGTTTGTAATACTGTAGATAATATTTATCTACAGAAATCTGTATAAGTAGGTTCCAAAATAAGAATCTGGGGTTTGTACCGCAATTCTAGAGTCTTGGCATGTCCACTCCATTCAGTTCTCGGAACCGCCAGACTCAAGTTTACTAATGCCACAGCACTCCTGTCCTGAATCGTATCGAGAGAGGGTCGAAACGTTGTCGACTTCATAAACAGAGAGCCTCAGAATGCCATAAAATATTATCTACAGTATTACAAACTCCAGGCTCCTCTTTCTATTTCCAATAACCGTTCCCCTTTTTTTCAAGTCACTTTAGAAACACTCCGTGCACCACCTTTAGGTTATGGTCACTCCACTGGGGTTCACTAAAATCACTGTAGAATTAATATACTGTATATACTTTGAAAAGTGTTGTTCTTCTTATTCATTTTGTGGTAAGTTTTTGTTCATTACTGTCATTATGAAATAAATCACGTTCACTTCGGCTGAAGTAAGTTAGATTGAGATTTAATGTCATGTGGGGTTTCTAGACTTTAATTATTTACAGAATCATTTGAAAGATCGCATCCTGTATTTTCTGATTTTGCTTTTTTGAATAATTCAAGCAAGGTAGCAATTGTTTTGCATTAATGTGGATCTAAATCTTGTAGATATTAAAGATATGTCTCCCCTTGTGGGATGGGGAAAGAATGACATATTTATCTGGATCAACCACCTGACTAGAGTAAAAGAACTTTCATCAAGGCTTATGGACCTAAATCTTGTAGATATTAAAGATCTGTCTCCTCTTGTGGGATGGGGAAAGAAGGACATATTTATCTGGATCAACCACCTGACTGGAGTAAAGGAACTTTCATCAAGGCTTATCAACTGAATTAAGTGTTGTTCTAACTTGTATTTGGGGGACAATATTGCAAAGCCTAAATTATTAGGGTGAGTGCTTTAAGGAATTTTGGGACTGCATTACCGACTGTGGTTCCGGAATATAAATGTGTACGCACGTTTGCAAAGTTTAACAATATGAGGCTTCATAGAATGCTCCCTGAGTGCTAACTGTAAAGATGCAAATATTTGCATACGCTTGAAAGCAAGACGGATGATTCTTTGCTTTCAAAATAAAATGTTCACAAAAAATGCAACTAGGAAAAAAAACTTTTGCTAAACTCATGAGAAATTTTAGGTACCATTTCTTTGAAGCATCATTTAGTAAAATGTGTTGATGCATGCTATTATTTTCAAAAATATTCATAAAGGGAAATCAGCGTAACCAGCTTCAACAAGATTTTGGGAAACATGAAAATAAACAAGCATTGACAAATGCAATAAGTCTGACATTGGTAGTCCATGCATGTATTGTTTTTTTACAGGGTTTTTTCCCAAAATGTTATTGTGGGAGCTGCCCGGCCCTCATCATTATAACAAACACTGGCCGAAAGCAAAATTATTTTTGTCTCAAAAAGCACACACTGCCACTGTAGCTTCAGGCACTGAACAAAACTACTTTGTGTACAAATATGGTCCTTGTGAAAGAGCAGAATGCTGTCACTCACTGTGAAGCCAGCTGATAGAAAGATAGCATTTTATTAAACACAAAATGTCTTGGTTATTGCCAGAACTAATTAGGGGTCTAATTCTTAAAGGAAGTCATAAAAATACAGCCATGGGATATGTCCTTCCATTAGTGCCTATTTACGGCCTTCATGAATTTACAGAAGTAGGCTAGGAAATCGTACTTGAAAATATTTAGGAACTGCATTTTAATACAAACAAATAGGGCATTCCAATCCTGAAACTATCTACAGCTTACCGCTACGTCAGGACCCAATACGTAGATCTGTGGAAAGATGGCAAAATAAGGGAATTGCTAGAATTCAAACCCTACTATATAGCTTGAGCACTGGCATAATTGGGGGGCTATCATCAAAGCTCTTGTATAAGGCAATTGCTGCCATAATTTGTACCCGCACTACGTGACACCAAAGGAACAAGGACAAGTAGATTTATGAAGCAACCTGTTCAATGGACAACTAGATATTTTATTAAATTCCACACCCCTGCTATACATACAAATAACAAACTTCAAGATTTTGGAGCCTTTTTTAAAAAAACACCCTGGTAATTTCTGCACACATTAAAGAGTTTGTGAAACCCAGACTAGCACTGGGCCCTATTTTGTAAACTGCCTCCATTGCAAAAATTGTATTTTTATTTTATAAAAGCCTTGCATCCACAGCTTGAATTGGAAGAAGCAAAAGTCAATATTGCAATGGGCTTTAGATCTAAGACACCTAGCATAGTGCCCGAGGGGGTTCCACAAAATCTTGAATTCTGCAACCAGACTTGTGGTTGGGAGCGGGAAATGACCCACAACCATGCTGCCTCAAAGGAAATGATCCCTGCTGCCAATGAAGCTTCAATCAGTCTCGATAATGTTCACTTTGGTGTTGGAACCACCAACCACACAAGGCAATGCTGCAAATTAGTCACTAGCGATTTTTTAAAGAGACTCTGAAGCAGCCTCCAAAAAATACTGGGGGTTAAACTTAGTAACGTTTGTGAAGGCGCTTGGGCATTGTAACACAAATTTTCATTAGGCTGTTCTTATATTATAGAGCGAAAATTGTTTCTACGTTTTGCTTGGTGTGTATTGTGAGTGCACAATAGGGTGGCTATCACCCTCCAAATCATTAACAATACTGTGTCCAGTCCTGGACTTTTGTGTGGTAGCTTAATGTGTTCTGGGTAGTGTACTCTTGTTTTGCCTCCATTGAACTACTCACCTAATAAGGATGAAAACAAAGATTGGTTGGTGAAAAGTTCAGGACTGGAGTCCGTGTCCATTATGAACTAGAGTGAGGTGGTCATATTAGCGCCCTCACAAATCTTTCGTAAATGTACTTCTTTAGGGAACCAAATCACCCCTGTAGTTGAGGATCCCCATTCACGGAACATAAATTACGGAACCCCAGTGGTTGATATGTCAATTGACTCTCCTTGGCTTTTAAATCACCATCAAATGCATTGATGTTCCAGTGTTTTCACAGAACCCACATCAGCTGATTCCTGTGTCCAATGTAGCTCCATGAAGGACAGCTACATGCCAGAACTCCAGGACATCATCGTATAAAATGAATCTAGATGGCTCTCATCTCACTGGTTATATGGAACATCTGGCATGGATCTGGCCCTCCTGGACTACATTGGCCACCCCCACTGTACCTGAGTACTGTAACATAGCATTACCATACATTAAATCTTTATGGAACTCAGTGGTTGTACTGAAATCTGTCATGGATTCGGAGTTTTTTACACTGTAGCTTAGGCCTACTTTACTTCCTGGTTGGTTATTGCCAAGGGTTTTGGTTTCTTATATGCAAATTATTGCTTTTTTATGTACCGTGGGACTCCCACTCCGACAACGGGGAATGATTCAGTGAATCTACCCCAATACTGGAGAATCGGTCTTCCTAGGACTATGTTGGCACATCTGTTTTAAATTCTATACCATTATTTATACATATAGTTAATATATAAATAACTTAGTGGTTATTCTGAACATCTAGCTTTCCTAGACCTACGTTGGATCCCCATCTTAAATACTGTACCATTATTTTTACATATAGCGAATCAATATGAAGTTCAGTGGTTATACTGGACACCTGGCCTTCCAGGATCTACTCTGGCCACCCTTAATGTAAATATTGTACTGTTATTTTTATATATACTCAAACTATATAGACCTCAGCGATTATACTGACCATCTGCATCATTATGCATCTGAGACAAACTCTCGACATCATTCAACGTCTTAGACTTGGAAGAGAACTTTCTAGAGCAAACCACCAAAGCTCACCTCTTAGTCCCCCTGCTCGGTTGGTGAGCAGGCGATTCTCATAAGTGCCAAGAGGCGGTCAATTGATGAGGCACCGCATAACTGCCATGTATTGGCGAGTTCATTCATTCATTCAGTCGCCACCTTGAAAAGTGCACGCTCAAAGCCTCCAACACTGAGTGCCCACAGTAAAGAACACAAGCACACACCACGGATACAGACAGCACACACCGACACCTGTGCACGTGAAGAGACACACTCCCGTACCTGCGGGGACAGCCCGTTGCTGACCGGGTTCATGTGGTTGCTCGGCCCGCCGGGGTTCATGAAGCTGTCGGAGTAGCTGGAGAAGCCGTGCCGGGCTCCGTAGGCCGAGCTGGCTTCGGCCGCGGACAGGCCTCCCTGGTGCATGGAGGACGGCGGCAGTGGCTGGGGTCTGTGCACGGTGCTCCCCCCATCTGAAAGGAATGATGGCGCAGGAGAATAAGACTGCGGCGTGACCTTCATACATGTACACAACCCACCAGCGTGTCCTGAGGTAAAACAGCATGCAAGCAAAGAAGGCCCGGAGCACCGGGAATAGGGCCAGCAATGCAGACGCTTCGGCTTGTGCTCCATAGGGCCCTTAGGTGAATAATCTGCCTGTGGAAAAAATAGCCCTGCAATTAAAGTTCTTCTACAGACGCCACTGTGTCAGAAACTCTTCACTGACTGGGACATGCACGGTGAGTATATAATACGGGGAGGGAAGCTCTTCAGCAGCTGTGAGATTTGGCTGTGTACCAGGCACATCTTAAGGATTTGGGGGACCCTGGGCCAAAAATATTTTGGGGGTTTCTTTTCGGAACAGCTATGAGTTTATGATCCAGTTTTAGCTCCTTCATGTACTCTTTGGCCAGGTCACCGAAAGTGCACAGGCACACTTCTGCAAATTCTGAATGTTTACATTTAATATTTAGGAAAAGTGACGTGTGTTTTCAATATTGTAACACAGCAGCAGCTCATTAATAGTACTGCAAATAATCTTTGTGACATATGAATATGTGAGGTCCTTTTTTGATCTAAAAAAACTTTTTTATGGATGTTGTATAAAATATAAACAAAGCATTACTCTACAAAATGTCTGTAATAAACTCTCAAACACTACCCACATTAAAAATAAATTAAAGGAAAACAGTATTTGAAACAATCTGTTTAAGAAGTATTCAATGTCATCAGGGCAAGACTCTCTGCAGACCAGAGGTGGCTTTATAGGAGGGCCGCCTAAGGCCCTGGGCCATTGCCCACTTAGCCCATGCCTTAAAACATCTCTGTTCTATAGGACACAGGTCTCTATGGAGGAGCGCTCTTCCGGCTGCACAGCATATGACTAACAACAGACAACCTTCACATTTTAGAACTGAAGGCTCCAAAGGCTATGGAACATATCACCTTAAGGATGGACACTCTTCAGGCTGTGGAGCATATCACCTATGGATGGACACTCTTCAGCCTGTGACACATTTCACCTTATAGATGGCTTCAGGCTGTGGGACATATCACCAATGGATGGACAATCTTCAGTCTGTGGGACATATCACCTTATGGATAGACACCCTTCTGGCTTTGGGACATATCACTTTATGGATGGACACTCTTCCGGCCTTGCGATATTTCACCTTATGGATGGACACCCTTCAGGATGTGGGACATACCACCTTATGGATGGACACACTTCAGGCTTTGCGACATTTCACCTTATGGATGGACACCCTTCAGAATATGGGACATACCACCTTATGGATAAACACTCTTCTGGCCTTGGGACATATCACCTTATGGATGGACACTCTTCCGGCTTTGGGACATATCACCTTATGGATGGACACTCTTCCGGCTTTGGGACATTTCACCTTATGGATGGACACTCTTCAGGCTGTGGGACATACCATCTAATGGATGGACACTCTTGAGGTTGTGGGACATATCACTTTATAGATGGACACTCTTCAGGCTGTGGAGCATATCACCTATGGATGGACACCCTTCCGGCTTTGGGACATATCACCTTATGGATAAACACTCTTCCGGCCTTGGGACATATCACCCTATGGATGGACACTCTTCCGGCTTTGGGACACTTCACCTTATGGATGGACACTCTTCAGGCTGTGGGACATACCACCTAATGGATGGACACTCTTGAGGCTGTGGAGCATATCACCTATGGATGGACACTCTTCAGCCTGTGACATATATCACCTTATAGATGGCTCCAGGCTGTGGGACATATCACCTGTGTATGGACAATCTTCAGGCTGTGGGACATATCACCTTATGGATGGACACTCTTCAGGCATTGGGACATTTCACCTTATGGATGGACACTCTTGAGGCTGTGGGACATATCACCTTATGGTGGACACTCTTCAGGTTTGTGGGTACATGACCCAACTGATGGATGCTCTTCAGCTTGTGGGACATATCACCCTAGGAATGGACGCTTTTCAGGTTGTGGGACTTATACTCATGAATGGAAGGTTTTCAGGCTGTGGGGTGTATCCTCTGTGGATAGACTCTTTCAGGTTGCGGGCCATAGAACGTACATATCTATCTACGTAGAGAGCACCTATAGAAGCTAGCAATGGTGTCCTAGATTGTACTTAGGGCCTGGTATACAGGCTGCCAGATGGGTACTTCATCACAAATGTGACTTTCTCCCATCCACCCTATTACAAGTGCACTATGATATATTGCACTTGTAATATGGCGGAGAGGATATTTGTTCCTTTTGTGATGGAGTACCCGTTCAGCAGAGTCTAAATCAGCCCACAGGAACGTATCAGCACAGACTCGGGGAGAAGGAGTTCTTGGAATGTGTGTAGAAAGAATCAGAATCAAGAGGATAAGACGGAGTCCTCCTGGAGTGTACACAGAGAGCACTGGGAGAAGGGTCAGGTAAATCCTGAACTGTGTACTCAGATATCACTGGAAAGAGGAAGGATCTTGGATTGTCCCAGATTGTACATAGAGAACAGCAATAGTACCAGGGAGGGGACTGTCCCAGGTCCCATGAGTACTCACCTTGTGATAGGGCGCTTGCATAGCCAGTGTCTGGAAGCTGGTAGGGTGGAAGGCTGGGCATTCCTGTTGGTGGAAAGCCTCCAGGCAGCAGATGATTGAAAGCTGCCAGTTGATTCGCTCCTGCCTGCTTGCGCCATCTTGCTCGACGGTTGCTGAACCAGACCTAAGATTGCCAAAATAAAAACAGCGTTAACAGAAAATTCATAATCACGCTCAATAAAGATTGGCTTTCATAACCGATTCATGCTGCCGTTTACATCTAAAGTTCCTGTGAGCACAGGAGAGGTTGCTTCAGGTTTGAGTAAGACTACTAGACAATCTACACATGCAAGACTCCTTGAAATAGTTCCCTGGAAGGCCCAGAAGTTACTTGCTGGTATACCTACCCCATCAATAGATAGGACCTAGAAACAGTTTTAGCTGTCGAGCCACACTCATGTAATGAAACAAATGCATAAATAAAAAATATATACATACATAGAGGGGCTTTGGGGCAGTCATCTCCATTGGTGTGCTCAACTCATTCATATTTTACTTCCATGTTGGGATGGAGAAAGATCCTCTGTTTAGCTCAAGCCAGCATGTCTCATTGGCTCAAGTTCCTCATTGCAAGCTGTAGATTTTTGGCCCTCACCCCAGCACGTAAGACAATCATGTATGTGCACTGGGGGCATTTTTGTGTTACAGATTCAGACAAAAGAGACAGGCTCTGTAGGGGCACTCCATGTGTAGGCTTCTTACCGTTATGACTGCTATCAGCACGTCAGGCTGTAGAGCGCTGACAGCGGAGGCAGCAGTATGAGTTATAAAGGCAGGGCAGGCCATTTTACGTATTTGTGACAGAAGAACTGCCTACTGGCCTCTTCCACCTTTTTAAATTGCTAACGGTTCTTTAGCCCACCCAGTGTGTACTTACTGCCTGTGCAGAAGACTGATGTATGGAGTAGAAGTGACACACATGGCCATAGCCGCACTGGAATCCATTCTGTGTTTGGTACTTCCAAGTGGTACCTAAGAAAGATGGTTGGGAAGAGCACAGGCAGCAGAAGAGAATTTCAGGGCGCCTTCAGGACATTCCAGGAATTATTTCAGGTGGGTCAGACCACTGTAGGCGGAGGAGAGGAGCCAGAGGCCCCCTTCCAACTTAATGAATTTCCCCCAGAAATTCCTGGCTCATCCTGGCTATCCCAACAAGTTAATAGGTAGTTAAGTGGAACTGCTTCCCTTTCTTTTGTATCTTTTGTTTGCTCTCAATGGAAAAGAAACTCTCTGCTGCACCCCAATTTCCTTCTAGTACTTGGTAGCAAAGGTACTACCTGGACCAGTCTGTGTGAAATAAGCAAAGTTGCAGAACTGCCCAGAACGAGTCCAAAGCTAACTGTGGGAATTCCCAATTTCTGAATGCACCTTCAGGAATGGGGCACAAACATCAAACCAATGTGCTTAGATTTCTTCACCCGTAATCCACAGTCCACAATCTCAGTACCCCAGGTTTGTGGTACGTACCACCATCTCCCCATGCTAGGTTTGGGACCAGACAGAAACCTGGGAGCTTAACATTCAACAAAGACCGTCAAGAGGAGGTGCGGGGACCCTGCTTCGAGGAAGAAAGCTGTCTGCTCAGAACTGGCATTGGAGGTGTCCTTGCTTGAGGAACATATAGCTCAGAAGAGGGGCAGTGAAGAAGCAGAAGTGGGAAGAATCAACATCAACTGCAGCACCAAGGAAGGACTTGCATCGCTCTGCAAGGTAGCTGCCCCAGGATCCCAAAGTGACCCCGCAGTGGGAGCAAGACTGTGTGCCCTATGTGGAAGGAGGGTACTGAGGAACTTGTGTTCAGTTTAGTTTATTTGCAAAACCGAGCAGCAAGAAACCATGTGACTGAAATTATGTCCTCAGTTACAGGGAGGAAACATCATGAAAGACGGGTCCATGATCAGGTCAACCTTCTTTAAAAACTACCCAGATTTCAGTCCTTGAATGGGAGGCCTCAAGGTCTAAGTACAAACTACCATACGCAAAATACCGAAATTTGCCCCACATCAATAGCTCAAACTGTTGCATCTGTAACTGCTAAAAGTTATCAGTATCCCCAATATAATGTGCTACAGTCTATAATATTATGAGTGGTTTTGAGTTGCATGTGTTGAGAGAACATATTTCTTTTTTAACAACAAATTAAAGGTTGGCTATTGAGTTATTGACTTGCATTGCCGATTTATTTAGTTCTGAGTCTCTGACCTCACACCACCTCCGTGAATAAGCTCTGCACTGCTCAACTTAGATACCCTAAATTGCGAGTGCTAAAGAGGTGGAGTTGGTGCTCAGTGATTGGTGTGATAGTGAGGCTAGTAAGCCCCAGGACACCACAGTTTAAAAAAAACCTTTAATTGACGCAATCTGAGCCCATTAACTCGAGTGTTCCCATGGCCTCCTAACAATCTTTCCACATTCAATTCACCACATCATATAGCAATGTGCAATGGATCATCCCTCTTCAGCCATTGGCTGCGTTGCAATGTGAGTGATGTCATTTGGAATGATCACTTGAGCACATCCGTCTAAAAAAAAACATTCTTTGGTGCTAGGACTGGTGGTCCAATATTATACTTTACTTTTTATTTCCATTGTTCATACTGTTTTCATTTTTCTAGTAATCCTTGTATGTTTGTAAATTTTCTTTAGGTTACAGTGATTCAAAGCGAATAAGACATATTCTTTCCACAAGTAACAATCATATTTTCCTGTGATGAGCACCAACACAAAAAAGATTTTCTGTGCCAAGTACACTTGCTTGCTAGGAAACACCTGCACCACTTTATTCACATTACATGCAAATGTTACTTTTTATTTTTTTTGCAAGCATATATATATATGCCTGCTGCATTTAGGCGGCAGCAGGTTTTCTTTGTATTTTTGAGGCATTTGCTTCAAAAAAGGTTTTAAATATAAACTATCGCTCCACCTTGCTAATGTCAGACGTATTGTCTTTTCCAATGCTTCTTTCTTTGTGTATTGGTGGTTAAAGAGACCCGTGCAGAAAAAAGGGATGATGGTTGTAACCCTCCTTGTCCTCTGGGTGAAATTGTTTAAGCTTTGACAAATATTTTATCCTCATGATATACTATTAGTAGTGATATTGCTTGAGTTCTTAAACAGGGCCTGATGCCCACGAACCTTAATTTGAGACTGCAAACTTCAAACCCTTAACTTGTGTAATGCCACAGAAAACTAGTTCGCCCCCTACCAAGGGACTCTCTAGAAAAAATGAGCTTGAAAGGCCTGAGTTTAGCAGTCACTCCTCTCCTGCACTAAAAACATGGACTGCCGGGAATTTATGAGAAGTGGAACAGAAACGAGTGCCAAGCACCCCTCTGTCCCCAAGGCATCCATGATTCAATGAATTTCCAAATTTAGTTACTACATTAATTAGTCACGTGCGGCAGTTCCTATGGGTGACTCACATGGCCGAGTAGTCTCTCGTGATACACATTACTGGTCAGATTTCATTAGCTAACAGGAGGAGTCAAGGTCTGGCTGGTCTAGGGGACATTATCAGGTTTCCTGAGAAAGGGATGCCTCTAAAAATCCAGTGAATCTGGGTAGGAATCTGTCAAATGTCAGACAATTTAATGTAGCAGAAACGCAGCATTACCACACGAATAGTAAGCACACTTGGGCAGACCCATACCATTCCCATAGTAATACTGCACTAGAGAGCTAAACTCATTGCATTACCATGCGTCTACTGAGCCACAGTTTTCCAAACCCATAGCTTTACCTTATAAATACAGGATAACAGTGCGTCAAAAACACCGCACTATTCTATGTATACTTGAGTATTTTACCCTAAGGAATTACTACAGGGACATGGCATTATAGGATAACAGACGAAGAGCATTACCACAAAAGTATTACGCTCCAGTCTGGAATATTATAGTATTACAATTGCACTAGAATTCCTAACCCACATTAATAACATTAAAATACTAAACTTTTCCATTGCCAAATCGAAAGTATGCCCACGAGAATACTACATTTTAGTATATGAATTACCAAATAAGTATTGCTCTATAGTGTGCCAAATGCAGAGCATATTATAGGAATACTGCCTAGGAATACTGCCTTGTAATGGGAAACAAACAGCACAGGAGTACAGATTCTCCATCTTCGAATAAGTGGCACTGGAATTCGGAACTAAAGTATTTCAAAGCCATATAATTTCCATTTGACCACTGCACTAGAATGTGTTAAAACTACGGAACTGCTTTATTTATGGATACTAGGCTACATTAGGCTACTTGAATTATCCAACTATTTTGTAAAAGTAGTTTTCTGCATAATTATAGATTCACCTGAGTTGAAATACAATCCATTTTCTGCTTAATTTGCAGATTTTCACCTAAAAATTGTTTATATGTGAATTAAATCATAAGTTACTAAAAGTTGAGCTTCTGAGTGAAAATTGTGGCCAGCAACTTTGCACAAGTTAACTGGTCACCTTTACGCTCTTATTAGGCCAGGGCGGAGTTCGACTCCATAGAACTCCGCTAGGTGCCGGAAAAACTATGCCGCGGATAAGATTTTTCAGTGAATTTTGGGGTTTTTGATGACAGCACTACAATCGCCTCTTACACAACTATTCCCCGCCGTGCAATCCTTCCCCCATGTTCACTGGATTTTGGCAGCAGGAGCTGGCCACATGCCAAACCCTGAGGCCAATCTCTCATAAGGCTAAACTCGATGGTGTTGGCCAACATCGCGCATGCCCAACTTTACAGTACATCCGGTCGTGCACTGTGGGGCAAACAAGAGGGCACCGTTTTCAGCCAGACCCTGCACCCAATCTCCCTCATGCCCAGTATTGCCATGCATGTTTTTAGCCTTGCACAGCATATGTTGGTGGAATGCTGCAAATCCAAACTCCTACACACTTAACTAACACTGCGCTGCAGGGTGCATGTGTGGGTGTGTGACCACGCACAGCTGGCTATGCCCAGCACTAACCGTGTACTACTGAACTAGTTGTAAACAGCCTCTGGCAGTGCGCAGAGGGCTACGGGCAAAGAATCTGGCCTATGGCTAGGCCCTGATCCAGCCTCCGGGTCCACACTGCTCACTGTGCATGGTCTCTGAAAAGCATAGCTGCATAGAGATTTTCTTTCTTTTAACTTTTTTTTGAAGCATTTGAGAGAAACAAATGAAAGTTTTAAAAATAATATATGGATCAAATCCCAATTTTGCACATCCACAGGTCCACTAATCCAAAGGGAAAAATGTGCTTTTCTTTGCTTTGGGGATAGCATGTGCCCGTTTGGGATCACTCCACATTCTCCATTGGGTGGGAGTTGATCCACCAGCCCTCTCTCTCGCTTTTGCCGATGTTGCCCAACTCTGCAGGCGTAATAAAAATCTTGCTCAACACTACATATAAAATGATGCCCGGTATTTGACGTAATACTATCAGGTGTTATGTATTTTCCTGAATAATCCAGTATATTATTGTGGTATTAGAGTAGAT
This sequence comes from Lissotriton helveticus, assembly GCF_964261635.1. Taxonomy (NCBI): domain Eukaryota; kingdom Metazoa; phylum Chordata; class Amphibia; order Caudata; family Salamandridae; genus Lissotriton; species Lissotriton helveticus. Next base: position 372,988,644 of record NC_136065.1, read on the forward strand.
ATTCCACTGTATTAATCGTACCCCAGGTTTTTCTTGCCTTGAATGACTCATGGCCTTGGTCCCGGGAGTCCTGTAAGGATCACAGGGATATCCAGAATATCCTACAAGGAGGGGCAGGATTAGATGTGGTGGGAAGCGCTGCCTGCCAGGACCCAGGCGTGAGAAATGCCTTAGGAATGAGGAATGAGAGCAGCTGCTGCCCCTCAGCTGAGACCCAGACATGAACCTCACCACTGTACAAGCAGCATGGACCCCGGCCGGCTACAGGACACAGCTCCAGTAGCAAATGATCCAGGATGCGACTAGTGTGGTAAAGGATCCAGAGCTGTGTCCAAGGGCGAACCGATCCAGGCCAAGACCCCAGTGCGGTAAAGATCCATGCTATGGCTCCAGAGACAAAGGATCCACGCCGTAGCTCGGGTGGCAACAGATCCAGGTCACAGTTCAAATGTCACAAGAATCGAGACTGTGGCTCTGGTGGTAAATAATCCAGGTTGTGACTCAAGTAGTAAAGGAACCAGGCCAGTGCTCCAGTGACAAAAATAGGCAGCCCAAGGCTCCAGTGCAGCTAAGATCCAAGTCACCGCTCCAGAGAGACAAAGCAGCCATAACACTATTTAAGTAGGACAAGGATCCACAACATTTCTCCAATGGCAAAGGATCTGTGCCACGGCCCCAGTGACAAAAGATCCAGGCCATGGTTCAAGTGTCACAAGGATCCAGTCCTTGGTTCCAGTGCCAATAAATAAAGGCCATATCTCAAATATCACAATGATCCAGAACGCGGTTGCAGTGAAAAAGGATCCAGGCCACAACTTAAGTGTCAAAGGATCCATTCTAGTGCTCCAGCGGCAAAATAATCCAGGCCAAGCACACAATGAAACAAATATCCATGCCACAGCTCCAAAGAGACAAAGAACCTGGGGGATAGATTCAGTGAGGCAATGATCCAGGGCATTTCTCCACTAGCTAAAGATTCAGTCCACGGCTCCAAGTGGCAATAGGATCCAGGACAAGGTGTCAGTGGCACAAAGATGCCGGGCGCGGCTTCAGGGACACTAAGGATGAAAGGCACAACTTGAGTGGCATGGGATCCAGGCAATGGCTCCAGTGGCAAATGATGCAGACCACAGCTCCAAGGGCACACACTTCCATGCCATGGCTCCATAGACACAAAGGATCCCAGATGCAGCACCAGTGGCAAAGGATCTCAACTAAGGCTCAGTGGCTGAGGATCCAGGCCACAGATAAAGTGTCACAAAAATCCGGGCACAGCACCAGTGGCAAAAAAGCCAGGCCTAAGGTATAATTGCCCAAAATCCAGGCCACGGTTCCAGTGACAAAACGATTGAGGCCATGTGTCTTACGGCACAATTATATGGCACAAAGGATCCAGGCCACAGCAGGAGTGGCAAAGGATTCAGGTAATGCCTCCAGTGGCAATGGATCCAGACCAAGGCGATGACAGAGAGCAAAGCCGCTGCTTCGAATGCCTTAGAGCTGTGGTTCTTATCTGCGGTCCAAGGACCCCTTGGTGTCCGCGAGGACTGTTCAAGGAGTCCACAACTGTGTTATTAAATTAAATTAATACTAAAATGAATACAGTATACAAATAAAAAAAGCAAAAATGAAAATGCGAAAACCTTTTCAATATTTGATTGTGAATTAAACAAAGTAGTTCAATATTTGAGCATTTGTTCTGTGTATATTTGTTTTTGCACTTTTGTGTTGTTTTGAAGTTCAAATCATAGAAATTGGTTAGGCTGGGAGTCCCCAGCTTCCAATAATCTCAGTGGGGGTTCCTGGTTTCCAGTGAAGATTCAGTGCGGGTCCACAGAAATCAAAAGGTTAAGTACTGCTGCCCTAGAGACCACCACCACTTAATGTTACAAAACTTCAGACCACCTGTTCAGGAGGAGTAGGATCTAGACTACTGCCTTAGAGGCACCAGAGCTTGTATTCAGGTTTGCGCTTTTGGGTCAAAAAGAGTGGGTACCTAAACCACAGCTTTAGTGTTACAAAGCTCCAAGCCCTGTCTTCACTGCAACAAGAGCATGGATCAAGGCTACACAGTACCAGCCTATACCTTTTTAGGTGCACATGCATAAATCCAGGGCCACAACGTCAGTGTCAAAAGGGTGTGGATTCACGATACAGCTTAAGTGACACACGTGTCCAGATCACAGTTTCATGGGCACAAGTATTCAGGCCCTGTATTAGTAGCAGAAGGATCCATGTCACTGCAAAATGACATGGACGCAGGCCACTGCTTCAGTGCCACAAAACTTCATTTTACCAGTGCCGCAACACAGCCCCCCGGCAGCCCCAAGCTCCAGGGGGTCCCCTCAGCACAGTACTCTTGCCGGAGAGCTCCTGAATGAGTCCGGATCTGGCCCCTCTGCCACTGCTTCAGTGCCACGAAACTTCATTGTAGAGGTTCATAGGTAAAAGTGCGTGGGCCCAGGCCACTGCTTCACAGGTTCAAGCGTGTGGATCCAGGCCACTGCTTCCCAGGTACAAGAGTGTGGATCCGGGCCACTGCTTCACAGGTTCAAGAGTGTGGATCCGGGCCACTGCTTCACAGGTACAAGAGTGTGGATCCAGGCCACTGCTTCACAGGTACAAGAGTGTGGATCCAGGCCACTGCTTCCCAGGTACAAGAGTGTGGATCCAGGCCACTGCTTCACAGGTACAAGAGTGAGAGTGTGGATCCAGGCCACTGCTTCACAGGTACAAGAGTGTGGATCCGGGCCACTGCTTCCCAGGTACAAGAGTGTGGATCCGGGCCACTGCTTCACAGGTACAAGAGTGTGGATCCAGGCCACTGCTTCACAGGTACAAGAGTGTGGATCCAGGCCACTGCTTCCCAGGTACAAGAGTGTGGATCCAGGCCACTGCTTCACAGGTACAAGAGTGAGAGTGTGGATCCAGGCCACTGCTTCACAGGTACAAGAGTGTGGATCCAGGCCACTGCTTCACAGGTACAAGAGTGTGGATCCGGGCCACTGCTTCCCAGGTACAAGAGTGTGGATCCGGGCCACTGCTTCACAGGTACAAGAGTGTGGATCCAGGCCACTGCTTCACAGCTACAAGAGTGTAGATCCAGGCCACTGCTTCCCAGGTACAAGAGTGTGGATCCAGGCCACTGCTTCACAGGTACAAGAGTGAGAGTGTGGATCCAGGCCACTGCTTCACATGTACAAGAGTGTGGATCCAGGCCACTGCTTCACAGGTACAAGAGTGTGGATCCAGGCCACTGCTTCCCAGGTACAAGAGTGTGGATCCAGGCCACTGCTTCACAGGTACAAGAGTGAGAGTGTGGATCCAGGCCACTGCTTCACAGGTACAAGAGTGTGGATACAGGCCACTGCTTCACAGGTACAAGAGTGTGGATCCAGGCCACTGCTTCACAGGTACAAGAGTGAGAGTGTGGATCCAGGCCACTGCTTCACAGGTACAAGAGTGAGTGTGTGGATCCAGGCCGCTGCTTCCCAGGTACAAGAGTGTGGATCCAGGACACTGCTTCACAGGTACAAGAGTGTGGTGTGGATCCAGGCAACTGCTTCACAGGTACAAGAGTGTGGATCCAGGCCACTGCTTCACAGGTTTAAGAGTGTGGATACGGGCCACTGCTTCACAGGTACAAGAGTGTGGATCCAGGTCACTGCTTCACAGGTACAAGAGTGTGGATCCGGGCCACTGCTTCACAGGTACAAGAGTGTGGATCCAGGCCACTGCTTCACAGGTACAAGAGTGAGAGCGTGGATCCAGGCCACTGCTTCACAGGTACAAGAGTGTGGATCCGGGCCACTGCTTCACAGGTACAAGAGTGTGGATCCAGGCCACTGCTTCACAGGTTTAAGAGTGTGGATCCGGGCCACTGCTTCACAGGTACAAGAGTGTGGATCCAGGTAACTGCTTCACAGGTACAAGAGTGTGGATCCAGGCCACTGCTTCACAGGTACAAGAGTGTGGATCCAGGCCACTGCTTCACAGGTTTCAGAGTGTGGATCCGGGCCACTGCTTCACAGGTACAAGAGTGTGGATCCAGGTCACTGCTTCACAGGTACAAGAGTGTGGATCCGGGCCACTGCTTCACAGGTACAAGAGTTTGGATCCGGGCCACTGCTTCACAGGTACAAGAGTGTGGATTCAGGCCACTGCTTCACAGGTACAAGAGTGTGAATCCGGGCCACTGCTTCACAGGTACAAGAGTGTGGATCCAGGTCACTGCTTCACAGGTACAAGAGTGTGGATCCGGGCCACTGCTTCACAGGTACAAGAGTGTGGATCCAGGCCACTGCTTCACAGGTACAAGAGTGTGGATCCAGGCCACTGCTTCACAGGTTTCAGAGTGTGGATCCGGGCCACTGCTTCACAGGTACAAGAGTGTGGATCCAGGTCACTGCTTCACAGGTACAAGAGTGTGGATCCGGGCCACTGCTTCACAGGTACAAGAGTGTGGATCCAGGCCACTGCTTCACAGGTACAAGAGTGAGAGTGTGGATCCAGGCCACTGCTTCACAGGTACAAGAGTGTGGATCCAGGCCACTGCTTCACAGGTTTAAGAGTGTGGATCCGGGCCACTGCTTCACAGGTACAAGAGTGTGGATCCAGGCCACTGCTTCACAGGTACAAGAGTGTGGATCCAGGTCACTGCTTCACAAGTACAAGAGTGTGGATCCAGGCCACTGCTTCTCAGGTACATGAGTGAGAGTGTGGATCCAGGCCACTGCTTCACAGGTACAAGAGTGAGAGTGTGGATCCAGGCCACTGCTTCACAGGTTCAAGAGTGTGTATCCGGGCCACTGCTTCACAGGTACAAGAATGTGGATCCAGGCCACTGCTTCACAGGTACAAGAGTGTGGATCCAGGCCACTGCTTCACAGGTTCAAGAGTGTAGATCCGGGCCACTGCTTCACAGGTACAAGAGTGTGGATCCAGGCCACTGCTTCAGAGGTACAAGAGTGTGGATCCGGGCCACTGCTTCACAGGTACAAGAGTGTGGATCCAGGCCACTGCTTCACAGGTACAAGAGTGTGGATCCAGGCCACTGCTTCACAGGTACAAGAGTGTGGATCCAGGCCACTGCTTCACAGGTTCAAGAGTGTGGATCCGGGCCACTGCTTCACAGGTACAAGAGTGTGGATCCGGGCCAGTGCTTCACAGGTACAAGAGTGTGGATCCGGGCCACTGCTTCACAGGTACAAGAGTGTGGATCCGGGCCACTGCTTCACAGGTACAAGAGTGTGGATCCAGGCCACCCACTGCTTCACAGGTACAAGAGTGTGGATCCAGGCCACTGCTTCACAGGTACAAGAGTGTGGATCCGGGCCACTGCTTCACAGGTACAAGAGTGTGGATCCGGGCCACTGCTTCACAGGTACAAGAGTGTGGATCCAGGACACTGCTTCACAGGTACAAGAGTGTGGTGTGGATCCAGGCAACTGCTTCACAGGTACAAGAGTGTGGATCCAGGCCACTGCTTCACAGGTTTAAGAGTGTGGATCCGGGCCACTGCTTCACAGGTACAAGAGTGTGGATCCAGGCCACTGCTTCACAGGTACAAGAGTGTGGATCCAGGCCACTGCTTCCCAGGTACAAGAGTGTGGATCCAGGCCACTGCTTCACAGGTACAAGAGTGAGAGTGTGGCTCCAGGCCACTGCTTCACAGGTACAAGAGTGTGGTGTGGATCCAGGCAACTGCTTCACAGGTACAAGAGTGTGGATCCAGGCCACTGCTTCACAGGTTTAAGAGTGTGGATCCGGGCCACTGCTTCACAGGTACAAGAGTGTGGATCCAGGTCACTGCTTCACAGGTACAAGAGTGTGGATCCGGGCCACTGCTTCACAGGTACAAGAGTGTGGATCCAGGCCACTGCTTCACAGGTACAAGAGTGAGAGCGTGGATCCAGGCCACTGCTTCACAGGTACAAGAGTGTGGATCCGGGCCACTGCTTCACAGGTACAAGAGTGTGGATCCAGGCCACTGCTTCACAGGTTTAAGAGTGTGGATCCGGGCCACTGCTTCACAGGTACAAGAGTGTGGATCCAGGTCACTGCTTCACAGGTACAAGAGTGTGGATCCAGGCCACTGCTTCACAGGTACAAGAGTGTGGATCCAGGCCACTGCTTCACAGGTTTCAGAGTGTGGATCCGGGCCACTGCTTCACAGGTACAAGAGTGTGGATCCAGGTCACTGCTTCACAGGTACAAGAGTGTGGATCCGGGCCACTGCTTCACAGGTACAAGATTTTGGATCCGGGCCACTGCTTCACAGGTACAAGAGTGTGGATTCAGGCCACTGCTTCACAGGTACAAGAGTGTGAATCCGGGCCACTGCTTCACAGGTACAAGAGTGTGGATCCAGGTCACTGCTTCACAGGTACAAGAGTGTGGATCCGGGCCACTGCTTCACAGGTACAAGAGTGTGGATCCAGGCCACTGCTTCACAGGTACAAGAGTGAGAGTGTGGATCCAGGCCACTGCTTCACAGGTACAAGAGTGTGGATCCAGGCCACTGCTTCACAGGTTTAAGAGTGTGGATCCGGGCCACTGCTTCACAGGTACAAGAGTGTGGATCCAGGCCACTGCTTCACAGGTACAAGAGTGTGGATCCAGGTCACTGCTTCACAGGTACAAGAGTGTGGATCCAGGCCACTGCTTCTCAGGTACAAGAGTGAGAGTGTGGATCCAGGCCACTGCTTCACAGGTACAAGAGTGAGAGTGTGGATCCAGGCCACTGCTTCACAGGTTCAAGAGTGTGTATCCGGGCCACTGCTTCACAGGTACAAGAATGTGGATCCAGGCCACTGCTTCACAGGTACAAGAGTGTGGATCCAGGCCACTGCTTCACAGGTTCAAGAGTGTAGATCCGGGCCACTGCTTCACAGGTACAAGAGTGTGGATCCAGGCCACTGCTTCACAGGTACAAGAGTGTGGATCCGGGCCACTGCTTCACAGGTACAAGAGTGTGGATCCAGGCCGGATATATGACGGTACAACGCGTACCGTCACAACGCATACCTTTACAACGCGGCCGTGACAACGCAAGTCGTTACCACGACTTGCGTTGGGGGGGCGCGGATTTCGAATAGTTTAATTTACTATTCTAACACCAGTCCCCGTGGACCCTAGGGAAGGTGTTAGGATAGTAAATTAACTATTTTTAGACCTTGAGCGCCCTCCAGCGCAAGTCGTGGTAACGACTTGCGTTGTCACAGCCGCGGTGTAAAGGTACCGCGTTGTGAAAACATCGTTGTAAATGATGTTTACCATCCAGGCCACTGCTTCACAGGTACAAGAGTGTGGATCCAGGCCACTGCTTCACAGGTACAAGAGTGTGGATCCAGGCCACTGCTTCACAGGTTCAAGAGTGTGGATCCGGGCCACTGCTTCACAGGTACAAGAGTGTGGATCCGGGCCATTGCTTCACAGGTACAAGAGTGTGGATCCGGGCCACTGCTTCACAGGTACAAGAGTGTGGATCCGGGCCACTGCTTCACAGGTACAAGAGTGTGGATCCGGGCCACTGCTGCACAGGTACAAGAGTGTGGATCCAGGCCACCCACTGCTTCACAGGTACAAGAGTGTGGATCCAGGCCACTGCTTCACAGGTACAAGAGTGTGGATCCGGGCCACTGCTTCACAGGTACAAGAGTGTGGATCCGGGCCACTGCTTCACAGGTACAAGAGTGTGGATCCAGGACACTGCTTCACAGGTACAAGAGTGTGGTGTGGATCCAGGCAACTGCTTCACAGGTACAAGAGTGTGGATCCAGGCCACTGCTTCACAGGTTTAAGAGTGTGGATCCGGGCCACTGCTTCACAGGTACAAGAGTGTGGATCCAGGCCACTGCTTCACAGGTACAAGAGTGTGGATCCAGGCCACTGCTTCCCAGGTACAAGAGTGTGGATCCAGGCCACTGCTTCACAGGTACAAGAGTGAGAGTGTGGATCCAGGCCACTGCTTCACAGGTACAAGAGTGTGGATCCAGGCCACTGCTTCACAGGTACAAGAGTGTGGATCCGGGCCAGTGCTTCACAGGTACAAGAGTGTGGATCCGGGCCACTGCTTCACAGGTTCAAGAGTGTGGATCCAGGCCACTGCTTCACAGGTTCAAGATTGTGGATCCGGGCCACTGCTTCACAGGTACAAGAGTGTGGATCCAGGCCACCCACTGCTTCACAGGTACAAGAGTGTGGATCCAGGCCACTGCTTCACAGGTACAAGAGTGTGGATCCGGGACACTGCTTCACAGGTACAAGAGTGTGGATCCGGGCCACTGCTTCACAGGTACAAGAGTGTGGATCCAGGCCACCCACTGCTTCACAGGTACAAGAGTGTGGATCCAGGCCACTGCTTCACAGTTAAAAGAGTGTGGATCCAGGCCACTGCTTCACAGGTTCAAGAGTGTGGTGTGGATCCAGGCCACTGCTTCAGTGCCGCAGATGTCACAAAACTCTAGTCTACTGGGTTCAGAGATATTCGGGCACGGGTCCCAACCACCGTTTCAGAGGTGTAAAGTGTTTGGGACCCCTGGAGGTAGAAGAACGTGTAGGGGGAGGAGGGGGGAGTGTTGTTTGGTCAAGTTGTGCTCAAGCTCCCTTTGACTGGAATGGACTTTTGGGAAAAGGGGACTTTATAGACAGAGGCCGGTGCATCCGGGACGCTGGTGCGTTTGGGACAAAGTCAGTCGCACACCAGGCGCTCTGTGCAACCCGAGGCATTCCTCGGTAGCCCCCGCCCGCACTCACACTTCGGTTCCCAAGGACCCCTTTAGAGCACAAATCTTTTAACACCTCCGATCCCTTTGAGTTGTGGGCACAGCTGACACGGGCTTCACTGTCAGACAAGAGGCCCCGTGTGCCGTTCCCGCTAGGAATATTAATCCTGTGCATGTCAAAACCAACCCTGAAACAAAAACACCCCCACACGTACAGTCGGCCTCTTTCCGCCACAGCATGCGCCTTACCCTCAACTCCACACTGCACTTTATCCGCCTCACTCTTCCGATACCCCAAACCTCTGGTCACCCCCAAGCAAATCACCATATCTAGACAGCCAAGGGTCTATGAACAATAATTATTCCATCTTCAATGAAAAAGGGCTGCCGCCCCCACGGCCTGGCTAACGGGGGAGGAGGGGTGCACTTTCCACTCGTTACAGAAATAACTTTACCCATCCTCTGCCTGGTGAATAGGAGGGCGGCGCCCCCTCCCTAGCGAAGGACCATTATCTGCTCCCTAATTAAGGGGGTGCACTCTAGACTCTCTAGTGCTTAGAGGATGCACGCGCCATTCACTAGTGAACGCGGCACAGCCTCTGCTTTCCAGAGATTTTAGTACACCCCTTGCTTCCTAGTAAATGGAGTGCACCCCGAGTTTACTAATAGATGATAGTGAACCGTTCACTCTCACTAGAAAGGGGATGCACCCTCCACCACCATCCGGTGAAAGGGCGTGTTCTCTGCTCCCTGGTGAACGCTATGCACCCTCCGTGGTCCACTTTCGGCTCCCTGGTGAAACAAGGGTAGCCATGCCGCTGAAGGGTTGAGTGAATGGTAGCGTATGTTTGGCATGGTGCAGCTCTGAGTGGGCGTGGCCAGGGCACAAGTTCTAAAAAACAGAAGTGGGGTGACTGACCTAGTTTGACAGTATGCAAGTGACATCACGGCGCGCAACATCACGGTGCATGGCATCAGGGCGCATGGCATCACGGCACACAATATCACACATGGTATCACAGGAATTGACATCATAGAAAGTGGCATCACAAGACACGACTTTACAGGAAGTGGCATCACAAGAAGTGACATCAGATCTAAAGCCCTTACATATATGTTTAGCAGGTCTAACGTGTACTTTTGAGTGCATTGTGAGGATAATAGCACATTGAGCTATGCTGGAAGATGATATGGGACTTCTACACCTTGCTATTTCCCAGTTTTATGTAACGCATCCTGTACATTCATTTACAAACATAAAATTTATTGTACATGTAATATGAACATGTTGATGTAAAACGCTCTGACACCCTGCATTGGAATGAGTAGGGCTACACAAGAAAAAATAGTGGTACTTAAATTATTTCAACGCCTCCTTAAGGGAAGTAAGCTCTATATAATGCAATTTGCTTTGTGTCAAGACTGGGAAAGACCAACACATCTGACATTCTTACAGAGCATGCATATCTCCTAAACAGGGCCGCTCATTGTTTGACTCTCTGCCTGTCCTAAGAGGATTGCTACAGGACGCCTGTTACCTGCGTGCTCCCTGAGGCAGTGTCCGCTGGTGGGAGCGCTCCGCGTTTGGCGGTGAGTTAACTCGCTCCCAGCCCGATACCGCCCAGGTGGAGGCCTTGGAGTGTTTCTTAGTGCAAAGGAGCCTACCGGGGGACTGCGAGGCCCAGCAATCACCATTCCTCGCAGCTGGTGCCTCTTCCCCCGGCGACCACGCCTCCTGATTTCTCTCTTCATCACCTTTCGCGACACCCGCTTCGCGGGTGCCGCTCATTGTTTGACTCTCTGCCTGTCCTAAGAGGATTGCTACAGGACTCCTGTTACCTGCGTGCTCCCTGAGGCAGTGTCCGCTGGTGGGAGCGCTCCGCGTTCGGCGGTGAGTTAACTCGCTCCCAGCCCGATACCGCCCAGGTGGAGGCCTTGGAGTGTTTCTTAGTGCAAAGGAGCCTACCGGGGGACTGCGAGGCCCAGCAATCACCATTCCTCGCAGCTGGTGCCTCTTCCCCCGGCGACCATGCCTCCTGATTTCTCTCTTCATCACCTTTCTCGACACCCGCTTCGCGGGTGCCGCTCATTGTTTGACTCTCTGCCTGTCCTAAGAGGATTGCTACAGGACGCCTGTTACCTGCGTGCTCCCTGAGGCAGTGTCCGCTGGTGGGAGCGCTCTGCGTTCGGCGGTGAGTTAACTCGCTCCCAGCCCGATACCGCCCAGGTGGAGGCCTTGGAGTGTTTCTTAGTGCAAAGGAGCCTACCGGGGGACTGCGAGGCCCAGCAATCACCATTCCTCGCAGCTGGTGCCTCTTCCCCCGGCGACCACGCCTCCTGACTCCACGTACTTCAATGACAAAAGCCCCACCGCGTCGCGGGACGGAGCCTGGGGCGAAGACCGGGCAAAGAGCGGGCCGTTTGAGGCCGTTCGAGGACGTAAGAGACTGGACTGGGCCATTCTTTTTATCATTCTCTCTCCCTTTACGATTTTTTTTTTTTTTTTTTCATATTGAGACTCTTATTTTTATCGTTTAGTGGAAATGGTGGTGACCAGGGGAAACAAAATCAAAGCCCCGGGTAGTGTGGGCAAACTGCTTGGTCCCATGGACGAGTTTATCACTAAGGCAAACACGTTCATAGACCAAAGCATATCGCTAATAGAAGGAAGGGTCTCTTTAGACCTGGCATTCGCCAAAAGATCCTCATTGGGTAATTTGGCGGAGGCTAGATCACCAGTCCTAGGAAACACTAATGCAGAGGTAATGCCGTGCCGAGAGAGACGTAGTCTGCCTTTTACGGTGGATTTATCAGTATCCCAGTTCGCAGACTCTCAGCTCAGTTCTGACCTAGAAAAAACACCAGATCTAGCCCCGCAAACCCCCTCACAAAAGTCCTCCCTGGAAAACAATTTAGCAAGGGGAAGGAGGGAGGGGGCGATAAGTAAGAGAAGGGATGTCTCTAATCATCCAACTTTAAATAAGCCGGCTCATACACCTAATGTCCCACAAGATCGATCTGTTAGAGCAGATCAAATAGTAGTCCCTGTGCTAGTTCATCATTCAGAAAATGAAACACCCATTCCGGTAATTTTGGACTCCCCAACCCTTACACAGTCCTATAAGGGTTCAGTTGATAGGTTTGACTCCCAGTTGCTGTTATCTAAGATTGCTGATATATTCAAACAATCTTTGCTACCTTTAGAACAACGATTAGCACAGTTGGAGTCACAGATCTTAAAGTTTGCAAAAATTCAACAACTTAATCATTTACCAGGGCCACAAAAAACAGAGGATAATAACATCAAAAAACCACTCCCTACAAAGACGGCAAATGCAAACCCGAATTTACCAAACGCTCAAAAGAAGACGCTTCATATAGCAATACCCACTTCCTCCACCACTAATACTACACCGAACTCAATCATTCCACCAATCCCAACCACCACACTGATTTCATCTACCATCCCAACCAATACCTCTTTACAGACAAACCTTCAATCACCAACTACACCTGCCCCAAATATAGTGGTAGCCGATAAAACCACAAAAAAAACCTCTACTAAAACCGTGGTCTCTCAGTTTCCAGCCCCCAATTCTTCGTCCGTTAGGGCTAGAAGAAATACTGTCAAAAGCTCAGGGGCGCCAAGAGCTCCAGCTAACTTCCCACCTGAGGCCTCGCCTTACGTGGTGGTCATGGCGGGTGTCCCTGAGCTAACAGAATATAATGCGGAACCCAGTTGGTCCCTAAAAAACAAGGCACAGCATTGGCTACAGACCAATCGCCCCATCCCTTCAACTTGGCACGGAAGGATTCGGTCTGTATTAAGGGTTCCATGGGTGGGCAATACCAGAAAAACGATCCCAGGGGACTGTATTGTGATTACCTTTCAGGATCCTCGTGCAGCAGAGTACATTTGCTCCTGGGAAGACACGGTCGCAAATGGAGGAATTAGAATTAAGCCACTTTCTTTTTTTTTACCCATTTAGACAATTAAATTGTCCCCCCCAGGAACAAGACCCTCCATGGGCTGTTCCAGTTCCCCGACAGGTTGAGTCCCTGAATACCAGATACTACGGGGCCCCTAGACACTACGAGCCAGACTACTCTTGGCATACAGTGGGTTCACGTTATCAGGGGGGAGGTTGGGAAGATAGGAGGCCATACATACAAAGGCCGGTACCTAGAGAGCCGCCTCGGTGGGATTCTTGGTATAACATCCCGTTGACAAACAGATATAGTGGACTTGAAATGGTCGATTGACCACCAAATGAAAGTGAACCCATTAAATCCAGCGCACTCCCTAGCATTAAGAAGTTAAATATCTCCGTGCCACCCACAGAACTTGATGTAGAAGTAGACGTAGCTCATTTAAAAGACGCGACATCTGGGGCGTGGCTGACGGCCGAAGATGGCGGCAGCATAGTGGGCGAGCTCCGCAGTTGAAGCGGCCTCCGATGAAATCCGCATACTGATCCGTCAAACTACAATCTGCAACGGGACGGTACCGACGCCCAGGACCGGGCGGCACAGAAGGGGACAAACGGAATAGAAATCCGACGTCGGGAAGCGAGGTTCGGAGCACAGCCCGCTCAGGCCGCCGGGAGGAGTTGGAGCCGGGGAGTTGCCGACAGAGGTGAACGGACGGGAGGTGCGACTGGCCGGGCGAGACAGCACCGGAAGTGTCCGTCCAAAGGCGAACTCGAAACGGCAGAGGACTCGACGATCCGCCATAGCCTCTGGACTTAAGGGGCCGGGGATCGGTGGACCAGACATCCCTGCGGATTGCTTGGGAACACACCCGGTCGCTATCCGGAGGTGAAAGAGCCAGCGACCTTGAGGACTGAATCCGCCATTTTGGGTGTGGAGTGCGTCCAAATCCAGGGTGCAAGACAAAGGGTATCCAGTGACAGCCGACGCGGGACCCGATTGCACCGGCGGAGGGCGGCGGATGTCGTCACATGGACCGGTGATTGCCCGGTAAGAGAGGGTGCAACTCACGGGCCACACATCGGTCGGGGGCACGGCTGCAGAAGGGGAGACGCCGGCGCCTGCCCAGGACTACTGTCCGCACCCTCCCGACCCCGGACCCGTCTTCTCGCGGCCCCGCACCCCATTAGTTGCAGGGGTGTGGAGAGGGGACACGAAATCCCGCACCGGGACACAGCACCCCCCGCCTCAGCACTGCTACTCTGTGACGGGGCCCCGGCATAAGGCATTGGAGGCACACCACGCATACGCCTCAAGAGGCGGACTCCTTGGTGATTCCCAGCTAGGAACAATATGCAGCCAGCATAGACACGGTTGCACACACGGGCGACGACCGCCACCGATGCGCTGGTAACAACGCGGCGGACACAACATCGGGGGGCAGCCTCACACTGCTCCTGGTCACAGCGGGCACTGCACAGCTGAATATACAGGGTTGTCGGGATACAGCGGCATCACGGACAACATTCAGTAGACTGTGGATTGGCGACCGGCTGGGAGAGACAGGAGGTGCCGATCATACCCACCAGTGACTGGGCAGTAAGCAGGGGACGAACTCAGTCACCCAGCGGCCGTTGGGTCCGACCGGCCTGCGGCACGTGCTGGACGGCGTCTGCAGGAGCCGCTCCACAACGGAATTGACGCCTTTGGTGCCGTTCTCCACGACAAGAAACCCCTGTGAGGTGTAACGGAAGGGACCACTGGGATGGCCGGCAAGGGGTCGAAAGGCGGAACTGCGCAATCCCGTCTCGACAAATACGCTTATGGCCAGAATACTGCCTCCCCACCGGACGCGAAGGCACAGACGGGCAAGACCACGGATGCGACGGGCGGCAAGAAAGCGACCTTAGACGATGTGATGCGGGCCCTCACCCAGGTGCAGGCAACAGTGGGGTCAATCTCCACGGAAATCACGCTAATACGTGCAGACTTCCATAAAATGACGGAAAAAGTGAACACGATGGAACTTGTGACTAAGTCACTGGTAGAAGATGTTTCTGAACTGCAATTGAATATGGAAAGGATTTCGAAAGAAAACAAAGAACTGCGTGATAAACTGGATGACCAGGAAGGGCGCTCGAGGCGCAACAACGTCCGAATAATAGGGGTTCCAGAATCTGAAGACACGAGAGCAATGGACTTATATGTGGAAGAACTAATCAAACAATGCCTCCAGCCCAAGGGTCTCTCGGCCTTCTTTACAGTGGAAAGGGCGCACCGAGTCCCCGGGGGACGCCCAAAAACAGGCGCTAACCCACGGCCAATCATAGCGCGACTCTTCAATTTCAGGGACAGGGATGCGATCCTCCAAGCAGCAAGGAACTCTCCGCCGATTAGAATTCAAAACTCCACACTTGCATTCTTTCCTGACTATACGGCGGAGGTCGCGCGGAGGAGGAGAACTTTCTTTGAAGTTAAAAAAGAACTCAGGGCGAGAGAGATTCCCTACTCAATGCTCTTCCCGGCCAAGCTGCGAATAGTGGCAGACAACAAAACATGGTTTTTTGACAACCCGGAAGTGGCGACAGAATGGCTGGAGGCCAGTGGGCCAACCTCGCCGCTCGGCCAGATCGAGCGTGAATCGCAATGGTGGATCCCGTCCGGGCTCCCAATCACCCGGTGGAGAACATGGACCGCATTCACCTCTGAACGACATTCCAGAAACGGAAGATAACGAAGAGCAATAACGTCCTGTGATGGCCTTCCCGGCCAACAGTAACACTGACCTGTACTGCCGCCATGGACACTGGGCGGAGGTCCCCTGTGCCCTAGAGAGGGGGCCGCCGACTCCGGAGAGTCCTTCACCACAGCGAGCAAGTACTGTATTTTTGGGTTGGGATCAGGCACTCTGCTAAGTTGGGGGGGCGGGCAGTTTCAGGTCCGTTTAGCAGGGGGGCAGGGAGGGGGGGTGTTGGGGGTAGGATGGTTTGGGAGTTAAGACTCGGTTTCGTTGGTCAAGAATGGAATCTTAAGGCACGCAAGCGTAGTGTAACAGGTAGCGGGCAATTCATTAGATCTCAGTCGATATGTCATATTGGCGCTCACAAACACAGGCACTATGACGCACACCACACGAGCTGACACAGGGGGGGGGGACTCCATAATGAGCCACGTGCCACCGTTGAGCCTTATGACTTGGAATGTGAGGGGCCTGGGGGACAAGGTCAAACGAGGTTTAGTACTACAGCATATAAGACGATCGAATCCGGCCCTGGTCCTGCTACAAGAGACGCACTTAACAGGCACAGCAACACAGGCCCTGGACAGAAGGGGTTACCGAATGGTCGCCCACTCGGAATTCACCAAGGGGTCCCGTGGTACAGGAATTCTAATGCACCATTCCTCCAGATTCATAGTCCAATCTACGAAGACAGACACACAGGGGCGTTTTGCGGCGACACACGGGCAATGGGAGGGGAGACAGCTAAATGTAGTCTCTGTGTATATTCCGCCAGCGCTGCACACGGTCGCTCTTCCGGAATTAGGGAAATTCCTTCTGGAACTGCCGGAAGGGGACCTCATCTTAGGTGGGGACCTCAATGCAGTGGCACATAACATACACGATAGATTCCCGAGGCGAACCCAGTCTCCTGGGCCCTCCCGGCTGCACAACTTTTTGGAAGCGCAGGGCCTGGTGGACCTCTGGAGGCAGTTCCACCCGGACGATCAGCAATACACATACCACTCGGCGGTCCATGGTAGTTTATCACGGATCGATTATTTCCTAACACTAGGGCACGGACGTCTCACGATAGCTGATGTACAAATTAAACCCAGGGGTATATCAGACCACTCCCCGGTGACACTGCTCCTTTCCACTCCTGACTGTACCCGCAAACGCATTTACCCGATTTACCCGGGATACCTTAAAGTGCCTCTAGTGGCCAAAACACTGAAGAGGGGTACGAGATCCTACTTCGCAGAAAACGAGGGGTCGGTGGCCTCTCCCACTATCCTATGGGAGGCCTACAAAACGGTGCTTCGAGGACAGGCTATCTCCACTATCACAAACCACAAACACACACAGAAACAGGAATTATCAGACTTAGAAGACAAACTCGCTAGAGCCAATGCTGCCCATGAGCTTGACCCGACGAGAGACACGCTGCATACACTCCGGTTGAGCCAACAGCGTCACACCGACCATATCCGTCACAGGGTAGTGGACTCCATAGCAACGACGACACACAGGGTATACGACGTGGGGGAAAAAGCGGGTAGGCTCCTGGCCTGGTTAGAGAAAAAACGGGGGGGACAAAGGGCCATACTGCAATTGAGAGATCCTGCGGATGTACTACAAACCCGTCCATCGCTGATAGTGGAACTCCTGGCGGACTATTTTCAAAAAATATACTCCCCAGAGCTCGATGTTACGCGGGAGATGGCGGAAGCGTCCCTTGCGGGGGTACCCACTCGAGTCTTATCACCAGAAAACAGAGACGAGTTGGAATCGGACCTGTCTTTCGAGGAGGTACAGATGGCGATTGCGGCACTGCACTCGGGGAAAGCGTTGGGCCCCAACGGGATACCGATCGAATGGTACAAAACCATGTCGGAAACACTCGCCACGCCCATACTTCACATGTTTCAGGATTGTCTGGAACAGGGACAGCTGCCGCCTGACCAGCATGCGGCGACCATAGTAGCGATACCGAAACCCGGCAAACCACCGGAGGAATGCGGGTCGTACCGCCCAATCTCCCTCCTTAACGCTGAAAGTAAAATTTTGGCGAAATTGCTGGCAAACAGACTATTGCCCCATCTGCGACAACTAATTCATCCTGATCAGTCGGGGTTCAGGCCTCACAGGAGTACGGCGATGAATCTCAGACTATTGCATGGGGTACTGGCGCGGGCCCCGCTGTTGTCGGAGCCAGCGGCGATACTCTTGCTCGATGCCAAAATGGCGTTTGACTTGGTGGAGTGGCGCTACCTATTTGCGGTACTGACACATCTAGGTTTTGGCCCGAAATTCATAGCTTGGGTTAAGCTCTTTTACACATGCCCGGTTGCAAGAGTGGCGGCGAACGGCCACCTCTCGAGGGAAATTCCTTTAGCGAGAGGCACGAGACAAGGGTGCCCACTCTCACCGTTATTGTTTGCCTTAGTGCTGGAGCCTTTGGCCACTATCATTCGGTCCACCCGGTTATTGCACGGCATACAGTGGGGAGAAGACTGGGAAGATAGGGTGTCGTTGTATGCCGACGACATGTTAATTTACCTAACAAATCTAACAACGGGTGTTCCGGTGCTGCTTGCTTTGTGTGAGAGGCATGGGGTGTACTCGGGATATAGGATTAATTGGTCGAAATCGGTACTTTATATGATACACGGCACACCGCCGACTCTGAGTAGTGATTGCCCGTTGATCCTAGAGACCGTCTCCTTCAGATACCTAGGGATCCAAATTACACGGGACCACGCGACATTCCAAGACTTGAACCTTAAGCCGCTACTCGACAGGTTGAAATCGGATGTGCGTCGTTGGAAAACCCTCCCATTGACGTTACTAGGCAGAGCGGCACTTTTTAAGATGTTGGCGTTGCCCCGCTTCTTATATGTCCTGGAAAATACGCCAGAGATGATCCCACCGGCATTCTTTCGACAAGTGTCAACTCAACTGTCGGGTCTACTGTGGGGCAACAAGCCGGCTAGGGTCGCCCAGTCGAAACTGATTAGAGACTGGTATAGTGGAGGGATAGCTCTCCCCAATCTGGAACTATACTACTGGGCAGGACATCTTAAGGTGGTCAATCAGTGGGTACACAGTCCGCAGGATGACCCGGCCTACGTATCGGACAGGCGTCAACTAGGCACAAACACCCTTTTAGCCCCACTCTATAACAAGGGCCTGATAGCGAAACTGAGTGGCCCAACAAAACACACAGTAGTAATATGGCATAAAGCCCAAGCACGACTAAAATGGAAGGGAGTGATTACACGACTTACACCCTTATGGGATGCCAAAGCTCTGGGTACACTGAGGCATAGTAAAGGTTTTGATCAGTGGGACAATATTGGAATTTCTACGGTGGGGGACATGTGGACGACCAATGGGGTAGTCTCCTTCGATACGTTGAGGGAACAATATGATATGAGCCCTACTGAACAGTACCGCTATCTGCAGATTCGACACGCGTTGCTGGCGGCAATAGCGCCAGGCACTATTGTTCCAGAGTCGGCTCCGTTGGAGGACCGACTACTCACGGACTACATGGAGGCCAGTGCCACCTCCCTCACATACCGTAAACTGATCAACAACCTGCCCGACCCGTTACACAACCTGAAAGAAAAGTGGGAGAACGAGGTTGGGGAGTTAGATGAGACAAACTGGAATGCAGCTCTGGCATCACCTAAAGAAGCAGGCATCTCGGCGAGATATAGGCTGGTTCAATTTAAAATACTGCACCGAGTATACTGCACCGAGTATACTACACTCGCACGACTCTACATAAAATCCAAAGAGCAGATAACCCGTACTGCCTCAGACACTGCGGGGAGGAAGGCACATTGTTCCACACCTTATGGTCTTGCCCCAGCATGGTGCACTACTGGCGGCGGGTGACACGCACGATCTCACAGGCTTTACAAACGCCAATCACACCAGACCCGAGGGTATGCTTGCTGAATGTGTGGGGCCCGAACAACTTGACTCCACCTGGAAGAAAATGGGTGATCATAGGCATGATGCTAGCTAAGAGAGACATAGCTCAGAAGTGGGGGGCACACGAAGCACCGACCCTGGCACAGTGGTGCAGAAACATGGACATGCTTATGATGGTGGAGAGGGCAGTCTATAACCAAAGGATGAACCCACGTAAATGGAACAAAATCTGGTCACCCTGGAATACGTATAGGGGGGATCTGTGTGACCCGCTGCCGGAAGAAGAGTACATGGCCAGCTCGGGAGAGGAGGATGATTCAGAGTAGGGGTGGGGAGAAAGGGGGCAAAGAGCGAAGTCGGGAGGGACACGGGGCTCTAGTGCGCAAGAGGCTGAATTGGTGAATGAGTGAATTATGATGCAGATGCCTTGACCGTTGTACTACATCTACTGACACTATCGATATAATGCTTGATGTGGGCCACACTTCCATTCAATGACCTTAGAGTTGAAAGTGATTTCATTGTAACAAAAGTTGACTTAAGGGTTGGTGGCAGCTGAATGTTGAGGCTGCACCGACGATTATACATTCTTGTGATTATATCAATCTGAATGCAACAATAAAATGTTTTACAAAAAAAAAAAAAAAAGACGCGACACCTTACATACCCATTCTCTATTGGAATGTAGCGGGACTACGCTCTAAAATTGAGGATGGGATGGCATTAAACTTCTTGGAACCCTATAAAATAATTTGTCTCCAGGAGACATGGTCTACAGTAGAGCTTCATCTACCAGGCTATAAAACCTATTTCATTCCAGCAGTAAGTAGTATAATAGGTAGACCCAAAGGTGGATTCGTAATTTACATTGCTAACACCTTATCTCAGTTAAAAGTGGCTACAGTGTTCCAAGATTCTAATCATCAAATTCTTTCTCTCTCCTTGGTTAATAAGGAGACAACTTTTCTGATCAATCTATATAATAACTTAAATGAAGATCAATTCATCATCCTTCTCAGAAGCGTACAGGAGAGATTAAAACACTTTTATCAATGGAGAGAGAGCCATGGGGTAACCCATTTAATATGGGGAGGAGATTTCAATCTTCATCCTTGCCCAATGAAGAATTTACACTGCTGTGGGATAGTGGACGAATTTGAGATCCCATTAGTACACTTTACGCACAGTAAAGCAGGGAATGTCTTAAATGCGGTGCTTTCGGACTTGGACCTGCAAATTGCCAATTGTCCAAGCACAGATTCAAATTCACTTAATCCGACCTATGTGGGAAGAGGCTACCACACAACAGTTGATTTTATTTTTCTGTCTCCAGGCCTGCTAGGTATAGCTAAAGACTTTCAGGTCATCGGTAACTCACTTAGTGATCACTCAGCGCTAAGGATACACCTTTATTTACCCGAGTATAAGCCCCAAAACTCGGTTATAGTAAACACTCTTGCCCAGAATAACCTAGAGATAGGCAAACAGAATGGCTACACGATCAAATGGGGTAAAATCAACCCCACAGAATTTACAAATAAACAGATCAAACAGGCTTATCCAAACATATTAAAATGTCTGGACCTCTCGTCAAGTCATGAGGAAGTCCTAAATAACTTTAAACAAATTTTAGAGCAGATTAAGGAATTACTTTCATCTAAGCCCAGATCAAAACATTCAGCCAAGAAAGGGTGGTTCACCCATAATTGTACAACTGCCCTAACTAAACTAAAAACGGCCCTACATAATGAACGTAGGTCAAATTCAACTTCTAAGACGACAATACATTGGGGAACAAAAATCAAGAATGACAGAATTGAAGCGGAAACTCTGGGATGATCTCCACAAGAGTGCTGTTTCCAAAAACAGTGAGCTCTTCTGGCGAACAGTTAGAGCCCCATATCTCACTGATAATAATACCCCCAGGATAGAAGTCGCCATAGACGAATACACATGGGTTGCACACTTTTCCGAGATTTTTAAAAGCAGTTCATCCACAGATATATTACCCTCAAAAGTACAGTATCCAATCCCGCTCCTGTTTGACATTCCTGATCTTTTGCTAGCATTGCAGACAAGCAAAACGGGAAAAGCTCCAGGCCCTGATGGGGTCCCAGTGGACTTTTTTAAAAACAACGTAGATCTCTGGGCCCCCATAATAACAAGAGTATGCATAGCCGTGGCAAATGAGGGAGTTCTAAATTCGTGGACTAAGTCCATAATGGTCCCCATTTTTAAAAAAGGGGACCGTCAAGACGTGAAATGCTACAGGCCCATCTCATTGCTGGACTCGCTCGGGAAAGTAGTGGGGAGAGTAATCCTAGAGCGTCTCCAGCAGTGGAGTGAGGACCGTGGCATCATTTCCGATCTCCAATTTGGCTTCAGAGAGGGGTTCGGAACAGTAGAACAGGCCCTCAATCTCACCTTAATAATGGGAAAATATACTCAGGCCAAGCCAAATAAGATATATATGGTCTTTGTCGACCTGTCCGCAGCGTTTGACTGCGTATCGCATGCAAAGCTGTGGACGGTCCTACGCCAAATGGGAGTAGAGACACCTCTCTTAGACTTTCTGAGGGAACTCTATTCCGGAGCTTCGGCCAGAGTGCGATTTGGTCTGAACGGCGAGCTGACAGCCCCGTTTGGAGTAGATCGTGGAGTCAGGCAGGGATGCGTCCTGGCCCCCTTCCTCTTCTCACTCTACACTAACGGCCTGGAGGGAGAGATGTTGAGGGGGGCTCACGACCCCCACGCATAAATCAGCGCCTGATTCCCGCTTTGCTCTACGCGGACGATGCGGTCATTCTTGCGCGCACGCCACGCGAGCTTCAGCATTCTTTGAATAGGTACACTACTTTCATGGGTAATCTGGACTTACGGGTAAATGTGAAGAAAACCTTTGTCATGACATCAGGCAATGGGAAAAAAAGAGCTAAGGACATATACTTAGACAACCAAAAGCTTGAGGTAACTCCCCAATACCCATATTTGGGTATCATGATAGATGAACGCCTGTCTTGGAAGCCAGCAGTTGAAACAAGAGCCCATCTCTTTAAGAGATCAATAGCGGCTTTAACAAGTTTCTCTCAGAGATTAGGAAAAAGGGCCCCAGTAGATCTAATGAAAATTTATAACGCCAAATGCCAGGCTATTGCTTTATATGGTGCGGGAGTCTGGGGATACACGGATACCAGCTCCATACAGAAGGCGGAAAATGTTTTATTTAGATTTCTCCTAGCTACCCCTAAAGGTACCTCAATTTATGCCATACATTTGGAATTAGGAGTATCCTACATCGAGGATTTAATTAAAACCGAACCATTGATGCTGTGGCGGCGTATTTGGACTTCTGACAAGAATACGCTGACTCAGTCCATTATAGCCGACACAATGGCTCTTGATAAATCCTCCAAAGTAAAATGGCTTTCTTATATAAGAAATTTTCTTAAAGATCTTGGGCTGGAGAAATACTATTTTGAACCAGAGACTATAATGGACCTCTCGAAGAGAGCCCTTAAACAATTAGCCCTAAGACACTTGGAGACCTTAAGACTGGCATCGGAATCATCAAAAACAGCGGTAGTTCACGCGAACATGATACAAATAGCCTATGGCATTCATCCGTACCTAACACTTCAGATATCGATCTACGAGAGAATGCTAATGACTAGATTTAGGCTGAATACATTTTTCAGATTGGTTGCGTTCCCACTGAAAAACGGTTGGGAAGCAACTCTTCCACCCTGCACGTGCGACGGAATGTCAAAACAGTCCAATTTACATGTGAGCATGTTCTGTAAATTCCATCACCCTCACAGAAAAATTTGGCTACTCCCAATTCTGAGGAGTTGGGGACTGAGACAATGTAGGCCTGCATTTCTCAGACTCCAAATGTTGGACTCCGAAAAAGTTTGTTACCTTGTGCTTAATTTTTTTAAATGTATTGTGAAGCACAGGAAAAATTTATAATACTCGGAAAAATTAACTCTTAACCTGACCTTTGATGAAATGGTTTTTAAATAATTCCTTAATGTCTAACTCGATACTTTTATGAACCTTCTAGAAATTATGTGTTCCTTTTACTTGCTAACAGTTTTTTTAATGTAAAAATGTAATGTGTATTATCAATGTCTCTTCTATGGTTTTTCCTTTTGTGAATAAGCCGAATAAAGAAGTTTATATATATATATAAACAGGGACTGAACACAGTGAAAAGCTGCCTCTCAAGTATATGTTAAGTGCTAACAAGGTGTGAGCTATGGTTTCCGCTCCGCAGCATTTGCATCAGGTGTGAGGCTCCAGACTGCTCCCAGCCAAGACAATCGAACAAAAGGAGGCCTGGTGACCCCTCAAATTCGGCCTTTGTTATGGGCCGAGCAGGAGTCTGAAATAAGAAGCCCCGTCCGTCGCCTGCACATTGTTGCGGATCGATAGCAGACAACAACATGCAGGAGCTGCTGAAAGTGCTCCAGTGTTTGGAAATTACACCGGCACGAGTTCAGCACATTATTTAGTGGGGCCCAAATTCTTGGAAGGGTGGATAGCGTTCACCCTGTGAAAGTGAAAACGGTGGGTGGACGCCGACCAACCGCGTGTACCCCCGAAGCGTGGGCTGGGTATAGCTCTCGGAAGCTTCTGTAGCCTCGAGTGGGCCTGGCTTGGTACCGCTCGCAGACACCTTACCTGGACTCGCGCCTCTGTGAGCTTGGTCCGCTGGGCCAGCTCCTCCCGGGTGTAGATGTCCGGATAGTGGGTCCTCTCAAAGGCCTTCTCCAGCTCCTCCAGCTGCTCGGCCGTGAAGGTGGTCCGGCTGCGCCGCTGCTTGCGTTTCAAGGGTAGGTCCGGCTCGGACTCGACGTCGGACCCCTCGTCCAGCCTGTTACCTGGAAACGGAAGTAGAGATCCAGGTCAGTTTGAGGAAGATTATTCATGACATTTTCACAAAAACACAAGGTGTATTACTGCTAAATCTGAGCTGGCCATGCACTGCGGTGGTACTGCTAGAGAGTAGGCAAAGTCATCACCGATACCAACAGGTCACAAGCACTGTCGCTTAGGTACTATTAATATTAAGCACAATGCACCTGCACCTCTGATACTAATAGGTGACAAACACTGATACTGCTGGTACAGTGGAGAACAAAGTACTGTGCCCTAGTAGTACCGTCACTAGTAGTACTGTCAAGCATCATGAACTGGCTGAAGAGGTGAAGGCAGACTTAGAGTAGTGGTACCCTGGTCCTACCAAGCACTCGCACCACTGTGCTGATAAGTAACAAGTACTGTGGTACCATCAGGCACATAGTACTTACAGCGGTAGTCCTATCATAAACCATGAACTAACAATGCTGGTGCTGTCATGCACTGGCAGCAGTCATCGTACACACTACCCTGTACCAAGTAATTTCTAGGATGGTACTGTCAGGCACTGTACAATGGTTATTAGTGTCCTACACCGAGTAAAGCCAAAGCCAGGACTTTCAAGCAAATAAGGCATCAGCCAAATTCATCCCAATTTTTCGAGGCTGGGGCCAGATGTAGATTCCTGTGACTTTCCGGTTGGCCTCTTTCCAGGCATCTTCTCGGGTTCTGGGGCAGATGGGGTTTATTTGGTGCTATCAGTGATGGTATTGTCTTTTTCACCCCACTTTCTCAGGGCCCTGGTAGTGTTGCTATCAAGAGATACCTAAGACTCTTGTTAGGTCCTAGATGATGGTCAAACAGACAAGGTTGATTCCAGGAGATGGTTGGGGGCGCCCTGGGCAAACTGAAGAGAAGACGCCACAAAATATAGGTTATCAGGCAAGAATCTACATTACTGCCATTGGTGTAACAGTGCTTAGATCTAGGGTAGCGTGCCGAAAGTAAATCCAGGCTGGCCAGATTTTTAGCCTATGCATATAATATAGAGATACATATAAGGAGTTCAAATGGAACACATTTACAGAGTCAGTTGAAGTCTGAATATTTCAAATAGATCCCGCTTTCAGGGACCTATGTTGAGCACCCTCTGATCTAGAACTTTCTTCTAAAAAAGTAGTGCCTGTTCTCTCCGTATTTGCCTTGCACATTACAAACCAGACCAGTGCTACATATGTTAAGAGTGATGTGATTTGTGCTTCATGCATCTTTCTCAGAAGGTGTAGAGCGAACATCTTGGATTTTTAGTTGGAAATTCTCAATCGATTCATCAAAATTAGTACAAATCAGTTTTAGCCTCTACCAAAGTCATGCACTATCAATTATTAGGCGATGACACCAATATTGGAGACCACTTTAGGTCCACTTCCTCCTAGTCACATTCTGCCCCAACCCTGGGACCCTGTCCAAACAATGCCACTTGAGCTGCTCATAAATTTACTGTGTTTTTAATCAGCATTTTCCATAAGAGCATCTAGTCCCTTGAGGCAGGGCAAGCTACATTTGGTCACAGATATCAATATCCTTGGTGTGGATGTTCCAAAAAAAAAAAACAGTGATTGAGATAGTGTAATTAATCAGCCTCTAAATTGCCTTTGCGGGGTTCTGACGACACCATAAACATGAGGCTGAAGTGTTACCTATAATGCATTTTTATATTACATGTTTATTTTGAGGGAAGTTAGTTTGAAAAAACATTGACAATTTTATTGATAACAGTAAGGGAAATACTGGACAATAAAGTTTTGTTGTCTTTAGAAAAAGAAGAGAAATATTTAATTTTACAATTAAGAATGTAAAATGTTAGATTAAACACCCTGTTTTATTAAAAACACATTTCGTCCGTAGAGGGGAGAGATTGTTGAAGCAGTTTTGCAGAGTGTGCAGTTAAAATGAGCACTGATTGGATTTAAAAGGTCCAGGTTTTCTTTAACCTTCATAAATACACCATTGATTAAACAATAACAGTTGCGTATCTATGCAGAATGGTTTGTTGTTGTCATTATAACACTGAATCGCATATTCCATAGGTATCTGTGAAATATGTTTCATATTTTACGAGTGCCTTTGAAAGGCTTATATCATTGGACTTTGTACAATAAAAGCACCCAAATCTGTAATATATGTAATACATGTACGAGGCAGAGGTGCAAGCACACAACCAACCTTACCTCACCCTTACACAGAACCTCGCTAGATATTTGGCCAGCTTGTGTCGACTGAACCTTAGCCCGCCTGCCAGAGTAAAGCCTGCTAAGACTGAAAAGAAGCCACCACTTTCCCGCCCTCGCCAGAGAAGCTATTTCCTCATATTATTCCAGAACCTATTGCATCCAAAGTTGTGGCGAAATCAACAAATGCATAGTAGAGTGTAATGGACTCAAATCTACGAGTTCACCAAGACATAACATTCAATTGCACCGTAGGGTTCATGGTTGAAAACTTTTTTGCTAATACCCATTTCAAATTTGGTATAACAGCAAACCAATCTGGCCCCTCAAGAAGATGGGCTCCCAGGACTCCAATGAATATTTTTCCACTAAGACTTAGGACCCACGACGGAAAGAAGATAACTTCAAGGCTCTGGAATCTTGACTTTCTCTAGATTTGCAAAAAACAATACCACAAACACAGATGCCAAGCTATACTAGTCTACAGCTACACATTTCTTACAGGTTCCTATGACTGTAAAAAATGAGATGTAAAGAAGGATTCATGCAGGGTATAATAACCTATATTGTTGCACATTTTCAAACAACTTTTACAGATGTTTTCTGTCGTCAAAATAATAATTTTAGCCCATCTTTTTTCTAAACTCTGCTCTAACTAGGAGTTTACCTAAAGAAGGGTTTGAATTGTGCCTTTATATATTAACGGTGGAAGTCGTTATCCCCACTACTTGACTGGTTATTCAAGGTTAAAACTCAAGATCCAAGCCACAAGACAATCTTTGCAAAAGATGGCCATTCTCCAGATGCCCTTGTAGGTCGCCTCATTTGCATAAACAACAATGTTCACTAATAATGAACGTGTAATCTATCATAGTAGATAAATAACATTACCTCGGAGTAACACCCACAAACATTCTGTAGAGATATATCAAAGATATAAAAGTTAAGGGTTCAAGAGGATGATATCTTCATTCACTCGAGTCAACTTTACACTCAGGAAATTCATACAAAATAAAGGTATTAACAATAAGGAATTACTGATGGACTAATAGGTTATTTTCCACAAAACCATTGCGAAAACACTGAACCAAAGCAAGGGGAACATGAGGAGAAGAAGCAATCTGCTTAAGAGGGATGGCTGCTGTATCATCAGCCTAAGGAACCACAAACAGAAGGCCTCACTAACTCCACTGCTTTGTCACTGTTGATATTAATCCTTTCTGTTCGACCTTTCAACATGCATACATCTTGTTCATTAGCTTCCTCTGCAGCAATAAACCAAATATCCCCCCATGTATGTAGGGGTGTTGGGCTACCAAGTGGCAAGCAGATCTGAACGAGCAACAGATGTTCTCCAGGGCCTATAATGGAGGACAGTAAGGCTGGAGTGATTAGCCAAGATGCTTAGTTTCTGAGACTCTCCAGTGGCAGCTGTTGTTGAGCTGTCAAGGCTTGCAGTAGGAGGTGGTGTGAAGGTTAGTACCACAAACAGTAAAACTCAAAGTAACCTCGAACAATAAAGGTCAATGCCTTTCCAGAAGGCATTATACTGAAAGGCTATAGGTCTATTATAATTAGGGCTCCCGGTTTATGGTATTTATGTTTCTGCCATTTCCGTCTGTATTTATCCATATTTATTTTTTGCTAATCTTATCTGTA
Source organism: Lissotriton helveticus (assembly GCF_964261635.1). Classification (NCBI taxonomy): domain Eukaryota; kingdom Metazoa; phylum Chordata; class Amphibia; order Caudata; family Salamandridae; genus Lissotriton; species Lissotriton helveticus. The sequence continues at coordinate 373,016,714 of NC_136065.1, forward strand.
TTTACCCATTTTTATTTTGAGTTTTGTGGAAAATGTAAGCTAAAATGAGCATATTTCCACATTTATGTAACCGATAAATATGCACTCATTCTTGAAGGTCTGCCAGGTTTCAGTGCTGTGAGCACCCGCAGAAGATACATCACTGTACTTATATGAAAAAATGCAAATTTCACTATCAACCTTGTGCATATCTACAGCTGTTAAATCCTCGTTACTAAAATGTCTTTCTTTTTAAACCCGCTTATCTATCAATCCACACATCTATAGGCCTGGCAGTCATGGCAGACAGTATTTAGAATTACTCAAAAAGCAAACCAATTTCCGTTTTTATCCACATTTGAAAATAAATACAGACAAGAAAATGAATGTTTTCTGTCTGTATTTATCTGTAAAAATCTGTCAAAAGGGAAAATAGGGAGCCTTAATTATAACGCAGAGTAATAAAACTGTTAATATTATGATCTCTGATTTAAACCATATGTTACAGCAGCTGGATTACCCGAGATATGATGTCAGATAGCAAAGTAGATGGCGGAGGCTTTCTTAATAAATGGGGGAATGTTCACCTACGACCTCAGAATTCTATGTGATACATTACCCAGCTTTTTATTCCAATTCCAAAGTAAAGCTTTTGCTAAGCATGCAGATCAGGACACTGACATATATTTTATTTAGTTAATAGTTTTTGCCATAGTGATTCAAAGACAGATTGCTATGTATAGCAAGCAGGAATCATACAAGATAACAGAACACCTCAGCAGGTGAAACAATAAAAAAATAATTCTGCTAATCCGGTTCAAGCAAATAACAAGCAGCGGGAAATACTGTTAATGGATTGACAAACATGCCCATCACATAGACGGAGCTACCTATGAGCAGTGCCTAAAATGAAAATAGCAGGTACTCCTTGGCTACAAGTACCTAGTTGCTGCGGAGAAGTGCTGGTACTCACCCATTAAAATCATAGTAGTAGTACTGAGAAGTGCTGGTACTATCCTTTCCACATTTAGGAAGTAAAGGTACGGAGTACCTGATAGAACATTTAAAGCACTGCCTATCAGGATGGAAACAATGGCTTGGCTCCAGGGAGTGCTATGGAAATTGAAAGAAGAGGGTAAATGAGCAAAGGACACACTATTATGAAAAGACAGAAATATTGGAGCTTTGTGAAGAGGTGTTTTTGGGAATCAGGCTTGAATTTTTGTAAGAAAGGAGCAAGTCTGATGTGAACAGGAAGTGTGTGGCAAATCCTAAGTGCATTTCCTAAGAAGGAACTTTTAATGGTAAATACGTTTCTGACAGATATAGGTTTTCGTTAGAGAAATCAGTGCCATTCCTAATGTTGCAACGCCAGGAAGCATAGTAAACATAAATGTAGAACAACACGAAACAAAGACGCCTTGTAGTGTATGTAGCACTGCGTGCAATAAGGATCCTACAGTTTTCAATTGGAATCTGGTAGGTATTGCCGGGTTGGTGGTTGACATTTTCTTGTACCTGAGAGTACTTGGACTTTGACACCTAATTGGTAGGGATAGGGTCACCGAGCAACCAAAGTGGCCTGTTTCCTAATTCCTTCTAGTTGTGGTGGTGTTCGTCTGAAGCGGTAGACAAACAGTGGTGCGCTCGCTATTTTATGAAGCTGTGGAACGTATTCCCTACAGGGGGTTTCTAAGTGCCAGGCACACACACGGACTAATTAAAGATGACTCTTACAGCTCTCTAGAGGTATACTTATAAAAATGCCTTAAAATGCCTATTGCTTACAAATTTGATTTAACAGAGGTGCATCTCGACCTGGTCATGTAAATGCAAGTGAACAATATCAAATGCTATATATTAATTTAACCTTGGATTTTTAGCCAGCAGCTTGTCCCATGTTGAAACTAGCTTTGTTAATTTGTAAAAAATTTACTTTATAATAAAAACTGGTAAGAACGCAATACATTTTGCACTAAACTTCATATTTTGTGATGCGATTCCCACATCTGTCCAACCAGTACAGTTCACACCCAACAGTTCAAATCCAAGAACTAGTGAGCCAGTGCTTCTTCACCTGCTGATCTCAAGAGGCTTCAAAGCCCAGTTTTCCTGGGATAATCAGGGTCTTTGTGAGATCTGCCCAGATGAGTATACTGTATGTAGTATACCGTACATGCTTCTGGTCCAGACTTCTCGTGTACGGGACACAGATAGGAGTCTTTTCTAGAAGCCCGCCTTAAACTAGACGAACTGGTAGACCTTTCTGAGCACACAGTTGTAACTCCAAGGCGTCTGAACAAACGCAGCATGCAAAGGTCTCAGCAGTGTGCTTGTTTCGTAGATTGTAATAATGTTTAATGTGAGACTCCGTGGTTGGCAGTGTGAGGTGGGTTTCAATTGTAACTCAGGCAAGGCCAGGAGTGTATCCTTTTGTGGTGACTCAGGGAAGGCCTAGACCAAACTATTTGGGCCAGTTATAGGTACCAGACCCATCCATAGAGGCAAACGATACATAAAAGGACAAGCCAGAGAATGCACCACAGAGTAGACCCATTATAGGTTCTCAGGGTCCACAACTATCATAGGTAAGCATTTTATAAGTGATTTAGGTTACTCTGGCAAGCATCCTAGCATACGTAACTTGGGGGAGATGAAGACCATAAGACAGTTGATAGGCTACCCGAGCCCAGCCAGGACCCCTTTAAAGTACTTAGACAAGAGTTGGACGCTGTCAATAGACGTTTGTGGAAGGCCAAGGTGCCATGACTGCAATAGGTGCCTTAATTGGGACTTTTTTGGAGGTCGCAAATGCTGTTTGAGACTGAAAAAAAGCATTTTATGACGTACAAACGCCTGATTGCAATTCGGTAACTTTTGCGAATCAGTATTTAAAAATGGCATAATTAAGGTGTCTCTTCTAATTAATGAATCGCAGTGGTATGTATTAATGTTTTGCAACCAAATTCCAGTCCCAAAACATTAATATTTTACTGGCACCGCAAACGAGGTGGAAACCTATTTGCAAATGGGAAGGGGTCACCAAGGGACCTCAACCTTTGAGAATGTAAACTAAAATATTTTCTAAGAGCAGACAATGGTCCCACAACTCTGAAAAAAAACATGAAACATAAAAAAAATTCAAAACGCATTCCGTTTTCCTTGAAGCAAAAAATTGCTTTATTTAAAAGCAATCACAGGCATGTGACCTACCTCATTAATATTCATGAGGTAGGTCGACTTGCAACCCCACTAGGAATCACTATTTTTAATATATTCTTTAGTACATTAGGAATTGCGATTTCCTAATTGCGATTTGGTCAGAATTGCAATTTGGAAATCACAGTTTCTAATTTTTGTACATCGGGCCCAAGGACCCTTTCATAGGTGCCCTTGCTATGGTGTTATAGGTTACTTTGGCAAAGGCACTGGTATAGGGGACTTGGACAAGGTGGTGGCACTATTATAAGGATGACTTGTTTGCGACTTGGATCCTATCATGGGTGTAACAGGTCAATTTGCCAAGGACCCCTACATAGGTGACTTGGACAAGGCCATGGTGCTATTATGAGTGCAATGGTGGTTGCACAGCCAGGCTGTGAAGCTCCCACTTTGGTTGGAGGGCCAGGGGGAGACTTCAGGAAAGGAAGAGATTAATTCAAGCTTCTTAAGCCCAATAGAGCATGTTCAAATGTGTAAATTAAAGACTGTAAACACTTGGCATGAGGAGACTTCCTGGATAATGATGGGAAAGGAGAGCAAGCTAGTAATGAAAGGGTAAGAGCACTGTGTGCACCCCCGCCTGGAGAGCATTGAAAGGGGAAAGAGGGGGGCTTGCTCTCTTATTACTCCCGAGAGCCTGGTTGCCCCGGAGGTAAACGATCAATGGGATTCAGTTGGATCTTTGGCAGTGAGGCCTTCAGGGCCCAGTGCCAGGCCTGTGTTCTGTGGCACTGCCCAGAGGCCGACATTCCCATCGGGGAACACGTAACTATTCCGCCTTGACGCTACTTCACAGAGGCGGATAGTTTGCACCTGACTGACTCTGCCACTGCCCCTTTGTCCTTTCAGACAATGTAACCTTTCAGGCAATATCCAAGTTTAAGTTTGGACCCGTCAACTTCAGGAACTGCTCACCTGAAACTTTAGTCCGCCTGACTAGTCTGGGGCCCCAGGATTTCACAGAGGGCCTGGTGCTGAAGAGCTGCTCTATAGCGCCCCATGTTGTCTGGGAAGTTTGACATATTGGTCACATCTGTCCCACTCTCAAACTGTCCTTTAAACAAACTGCTAAAAGACACCTCAGCGGCGTCTCTGGTTTACTGACTGTATGGGACAGAGATCTGCTTTTTGAAGTTGGACTTCACAGACAGGAAAGCTGCATTTAAGACCAGCAAGGTATCCGCTCCCTTCTGACACCTGTTTTTATTGTATCTGACAAGTTTGAATCCTGTCATGGGTCGCCCAACCCACAATCCTTTCAAATTCATTAAACGGAGCAACACACAATTAGGTCATTTTAACACCTGTTGTTAGGCTATGTGGCAAAAACGTCGATTGGAGATGGATTTTATAGGAGCCAAAACTGTGATTTGAAGTTCAACTTTAAAGAAAGGAAGATTTGGAGGATGCCCCTGTGGCCCTGACTCTTAACTAGAGTTGAACTATACAAACGTCAGCTGCCTGACCTTTCACTAGTGCTGGTGTGTTACCCAAAATGTTAATCTATGAGCTGAACTATTGGGCCTGGTCTGTAATCTAGAGTTTGGTTGAATGGGCTGGTCTGTTTCCTGCACCTATACTCAACAGACGTGTCAGTTATCTAAATCCAAACATCGCAGATTGTCTGGGCTGGTGCGTGACATGGAGTACTCTTGGCCAGTTGGCTGACGAGCCTGGGACCCCGCACCTGTGCGCCTGAGTGGTACTAAACCTGGCAGATATTTGGCAGCCACCGGCAACCCCAGAACACAGCCTATCCCTGCTGACGAGGGGTGATACCCCGAAACACGTGTCCAGGGATGGCGAAGATAGCAGATAATCGAAAGAAGATGCATCGCGGAACACGTAACTACATTGACCACAGTCCTTAGGGGCGATACCGCTGGTGTGTGAGTAGTGTGCGACCCCACCCCCAATTGTGATGTTAAAGCTCCCTCGAGCAGTTGGCTGACGAGCCTGGGACCCCGCACCTGCGCGCCTGAGTGGTACTAAACCTGGCAGATATTTGGCAGCCACCGGCAACCCCAGAAAACGGCCTATCCCTGCTGACGAGGGGTGATACCCTGAAACAAGTGTCCAGGGATGGCGAAGATAGCAGATAATCGAAAGAAGATGCATCGCGGAACACGTAACTACATTGACCACAGTCCTTAGGGGCGATACCGCTGGTGTGTGAGTAGTGTGCGACCCCACCCCCAATTGTAATGTTAAAGCTCCCTCGAGCAGTTGGCTGACGAGCCTGGGACCTCGCACCTGCGCGCCTGAGTGGTACTAAACCTGGCAGATATTTGGCAGCCACCGGCAACCCCAGAACACGGCCTATCCCTGCTGACGAGGGGTGATACCCCGAAACACGTGTCCAGGGATGGCAAAGATAGCGAAGATAGCAGATAATCGAAAGAAGATGCATCGCGGAACACGTAACTACATTGACCACAGTCCTTAGGGGCGATCCCGCTGGTGTGAGAGTAGTATGCAACCCCACCCCCAATTGTACTCTTGGCCAAACTCTGGGGAGTACTCTGTAAGCTGAAGATGGGTTGTGTGAACTGCTATAAAGGCAGATATCATCGCGCTCTTCAGGGAATCAAAGAGAAGGAGGTGCATTTAGGGCCAAATAAGTGATGCTATATCTGACAAGGTTCTGATAGCCGCTGTTCCACCCTCTTTAAAGTCCCAACCACGGGCTACGTTTATCATAGAAAGACTGCTGGCGTCAGGGGACTGTCCTATATTAAGCTGTAAGTTACATTATTAACTCATGAACTACTGATCTACAAATAACCATGACCATGAGATAGACTGCAAAAATACTGTGTGTGGATTTATGTATTTTTTTACCTCAGTTGAGGTGATATTTCCTGAGTCAATATTATGGTCAAGATAAAGCTGTTGGTCGAAAATGTTACTGATATTGTGGGACAACATCATGTGAGCGTGAATGAAAGAAGCACCCCTTTTATTTTCAAAATTAGGCCCAGTTGGCGAAGTTGAATTTTGTTACGACGAATGACAGAAAAGACACAGAAGTAGTTCTTGAATTTCAGCCAGTCGGGATCTTTTAAGGTGCCCTGAGGTACACAGGGGTTCAAATGAACCAGGAGCACACTACTTGGGCAGCTCATTGGTGACCATGCGCCTGCTGAACAGAATTTTAAAAATCTTGACTGAAAGTGGGTGTTAACTTCGCCACCCAAATAACACCCAAAAGCAACAAAAAAGCAATTGAATTACAGAGCAGACAGAAGGGCCTGGGATTACGACACCTGCTGTTCCATTCTATTGGAGCTCAGCTATTTATGAGACACCACAGCGCATAGATAAGAAAAGCAGGCTTTTTTTGCAGATTGTATTTTCGGGAGAAAAAAAAGCCAATGCGAGGCTCCGAAAATCTGATGGGTTGCAAAATCCGCAGACCTTGCTGAATGGAAATGTTGGCCCCGCTGGTGCAGCCTCCCGCCACTGCCCCCACGGTATTTCCACACAAATAAAAGCAAATGGCGGTGGTGTTTTCGCCACCTTGTCACGACCCCCTAACCCTCGCCTGCTCCACAAGTTTCATTACGATTTAACATAGTTTAAAATTCGTGGTGCGAAAGCGCAGGAAAAAAATGAATCGTATAATAGTTGATATGCGTTTTAATCAAGTAATGCGGCCAAAGCCGAGCGGCGCTGAGCGCTGGTGAGATGCCCCTGAATACCAAGCAGCCGCCGTGCAGGCCTCGGAAAATGAAAAAGTCATTTAGAGCCCAGCGGGATGCCGCCGTCTTCAGCCTGGGAGTATTATTCGGGCATTGAGGGGCTTCGAAGGCGAGGGGGGCCAGCGCATCTTCTCTGTGGGCACCAAGCTGGTCAGCTGTAACGCTGGCGCGGATCAAGGCGATGTACCTGCCGCCATTTACAAGGTGGTGTGAAGAAGTAGGCGAGCATGGAATCTGAAGGCTGACACCTACCATTGATTTATAAATAAGAATGGACCTATGCTAAAATGTGTGTGTGTGTGTGTGGGGGGGGGGGGGGTTAATGGATAGTCAATGCTTCAGGGGTATAGTACTAGAATACTGCAATCAAAATATCATGCGACAGAAATATTGTGCCTTAAATATTGTGCACAAAAGTATCGCCACATTGGAGTTTATAAGTAGAACATCTTCACCGATTGGCACAATTTTTTAGTAAGTTATATTTCAGACACAATATACTTGGCAGAAGATATTTTTACTAACGATATTCTGACACACAACCAGCTCTGGAGGGCAGCTGTAGTTGCCACATAGACAGAATTTTACTGACATGACCAGTATTTTTATGGCAAGGCTGGTGAAAAGTATTGGAAAAATGAGTAAATGTGTTTTTTACCCCTTTTAAAACAAACAATACTATAAAGACATAAATAATATTCACCTCTAAGAATTTTAGAGCTGCCTAAACCATTCCAAAATGATTTTTACAGCAAGCAAAGGCAGCATTGCCACGCCAAAAATTAATAGAGGATTTTAGACAAAATTCTATTCAAGAACCAGCGCCTCACATTTCCGTATCTCAAAATATGAACAAATGGCAGGATTTTTCTCTGAGAAAGATGGACACCCCAGACGAGGCAAGATATGCCTGATCCCCCTAGCCCTATGGGTCCCTTGACACTGGTGTGTCATCTGCAACCACCCTAGGCTCAGTCTCACATCTCTTTAGAGGAACTAGCCGGTGCAGTAAACTCCACATTCTGTAGTATATGTCTATGCCTTCTGATCTTAGTTGTCTTTTTCATGCCTCAGAATCTATATATTTACTAATCCCTAAAAACCACCAGAGCACCTTGCCTCCAAAACAATACCAGTGTGGTCTTAATCTTTCCTTTTTCATTATGTTAATACAACTCTTTATCATTAATTTCTATATGTTAACTACATTGATTCTTGCTAGGGTGGCATTTCTATACATTCATGAACTCCTTTTTTTGTTACTACATACACCCTACACCCAGCCCAATCCCGAATTGTGACCTTTAGTTATAGGAATACTCTGAAAAATCCTTACTCTAGTATGGTCTACTCACATAGCAGCTGTGAATATTTACATTCTTGGAGAAGCTAGTGTAACTAGGTTTACAGGCATCTATCTTCATAAAGAGAAGGTATACAGCATAAAGAGTCACAACATATTGATGAAACTATAATGGTGTATTTAGGCAGCAGAAGATACAAAATGATGTATGGTACCCGAGAACATCAGAAATTACGGAGAATGAAGGGGAGAATATGCTACAAGAACTAAAGTCGGATACTGTATGCTGAAGCTGTACTTTCATATGTTTTCGTTTTCCCCAGGAAAAGTTCCACATGTTGTACTTGACCTTCTGGTGTTTTAAGTGCTTCCCAAATTTAGAAACAAAGCCTGAAAAGATAATTCAAGGCCAAGAGCTGATTAATAGCTTTTATTATTTGGTTCCAACGAACAGCTCTATTTTAGAAAAAACATATTCAAAAAGTAGAACAATATTGCATACTATATACACAAATAGAAGGTAGGGGACTCATACACCATATCAAGCATGTCACAAGCATACAACATTCAACCATTCAAGGACAATTATTAACATGTGCAGTATATTACAGTGAAAAAGCAAGCATAACAAGGCTGAAAAAAGGTGAGCCACGGTCTGCAAAATATTTCGGACACTATTACTTAGAAAGTTGTCTATAACAAGTACATTCCGTACACAAATTAAATTATTCTTGGTTTTAACTGATTAAAAGAAAGACAGTAATGTACAAGGGATGGTGAAAAGCAACTAGGTGATTCAAATGGGCTCATCACCAGTGCAGACTCAAGGGTGGCTGTGGGCCTACGCGTTTCGAATCCTGTCGATCTATAAGGATTCTCTTCAGGGCCTTTAGTTATATCTATAACAAAAAAGAAGAAAAAAGAAAGGTTTGAAGAGTTCATATATACATATACAGTGGATCAACTTCAGAGTCCTCACTCAGATCACCCCCTCTCCCAATGGCCCCCTGCCAGGTATGTGGGAATGCTATGATAAGGTGGACGCATCAATCTAGAAGCTGACTGGGATACTAAGTGGATGAAACATGGGAACAAATTGATCTAGGTGATGACCGGGATCGCTACTGTTGAATCTACGTGGCTATGGAGTGCAAACAAGTTATGATCTTACCTGCCTAAATAATAGGCGAGATTGCTATGCTGGAGGCGGAGTCACCTGGAGAAAAGGCGAGGGTGCCTATAGGTGGATAGACATACATTAGATCAAGGTAAACATTTTTCTTGGCACAAGGCCACAATTTCTACCGAACACTGTCCTTACCTATTATTAAAGAGCCTTAGTGTGGGAGTTTGACGGTCGTCGAGCTAAAAAGGCACGAATTCTAAAAAAGAAAGAACGCGCAAGCTGGAGTTACCTTGAGTCGCTTCGCAATACTAACACGTTGGAGAATGACTAATCTCAAATCTTACCACTAAGAGTTGGCGTTCGGGGATGCACTTTTTCGGCGATAATATGACAAGCCGTGATTGAATGCGAGGGGCGTAGTCCGACGGGCGCGGCTTGTTGTTTACAAGCGGCTCATGGGGCCCTACAACAGTTAACATAGTACAAGTTAGCGGACCAGTGGAGCGAGTCTAACAAGGTTAGAAAGAAAATACAAATCCTCTTACCAGAAACGCGGCGAGACGCGCTGGTCTCATTTTGAAAAAGTAGCTACAATGGAAAGCAACGAAGTGGAAGTTAGTTTCGGGGCAGTCTAGTTTAGCTGACTAATACTGCGAGACAAACAGGAGGTGATACTCACAATTAGTTCTCAGTTCCAGAGTCTCGTTCGACGACGTGGCAAGAAGTAAGTACTCCGGCACAGGCACCTTAGCTGAATTGGCTGCCGTCCGGACACCCATATATACAGGTCGGTGATTGGTTAACGCCTACCTTGTTGCTGGTATTCATTTTAAAACAGAAAACCAGGACTGGATTTAGCGCGCTTACCTGGTTATTCAAAGATTTGGACTCCATAAATAGCATTTTACTCATAATTTGAATATTTCACTCAGTTCATTCAGCCCAGACACCGAAGTGTCAAATTTAACTATTAAAAAGGCTTCCCGTTTTGACAAGGCGAGATTTTGATCGCCACCACGGGGGTTTTTTTCCACTTTGGAAATAACAGTCCATTTGAGGTCACTAACAGCATGCTGCATCCGCGTCCAGTGGAGCACCAAAGGAGCATTTTCGACCTTGTTTTTGATTCTCGATTTGTGTTGCGAGATCAGATGGCGGATCTCTTGGTTGGTTTTACCTATGTACAGTAGGTGACAAGGGCATGTGATGCCATACACAACAAACTTACTTTTACAGTTACTAAAGGATTCATGTTTCCAGAAGATACCGTTATGCTTAAACAGTGAACCCTCAATACAAGAGAAAACCTCCCCTATGGGCAGTTCCTTCGAGTTCGCAGGAACTGTACATTTAAGGAAGATTTTCAACATCATTCAGCCAAGTTAACATCGAAATTGTGCGACAGGGGATATCCTAAGAAACTTGTGAAAAGCTGTATGAAGAGAGCACAGTGGACACCGCGGGAGACTACCCTAGAACGGAAAAAGAAACCTGCACTGAAACGACAGGTTTGCGTCACGACGTTTTGCCCTAATGCCAACCATCTGAAAAAAGTCATCAAGCAGAATTGGCATTTAGTGAAAGACCTGGATGAAAGTCTTGTGGATATGCCTCTATTTGCCTTCAAAAAGGAAAACAACATTGCTAACCACATTGTCCGTGCGGCGATGCCTGCACAAAAACCTGTGACATTGCGCCAAATGATGGGGATGCCCCCCATTGTTGGACACCACAAATGTGGCACCTGCCTTTGTTGTGAATCTTGTATTGAGGGTTCACTGTTTAAGCATAACGGTATCTTCTGGAAACATGAATCCTTTAGTAACTGTAAAAGTAAGTTTGTTGTGTATGGCATCACATGCCCTTGTCACCTACTGTACATAGGTAAAACCAACCAAGAGATCCGCCATCGGATCTCGCAACACAAATCGAGAATCAAAAACAAGGTCGAAAATGCTCCTTTGGTGCTCCACTGGACGCGGATGCAGCATGCTGTTAGTGACCTCAAATGGACTGTTATTTCCAAAGTGGAAAAAAACCCCCGTGGTGGCGATCAAAATCTCGCCTTGTCAAAACGGGAAGCCTTTTTAATAGTTAAATTTGACACTTCGGTGTCTGGGCTGAATGAACTGAGTGAAATATTCAAATTATGAGTAAAATGCTATTTATGGAGTCCAAATCTTTGAATAACCAGGTAAGCGCGCTAAATCCAGTCCTGGTTTTCTGTTTTAAAATGAATACCAGCAACAAGGTAGGCGTTAACCAATCACCGACCTGTATATATGGGTGTCCGGACGGCAGCCAATTCAGCTAAGGTGCCTGTGCCGGAGTACTTACTTCTTGCCACGTCGTCGAACGAGACTCTGGAACTGAGAACTAATTGTGAGTATCACCTCCTGTTTGTCTCGCAGTATTAGTCAGCTAAACTAGACTGCCCCGAAACTAACTTCCACTTCGTTGCTTTCCATTGTAGCTACTTTTTCAAAATGAGACCAGCGCGTCTCGCCGCGTTTCTGGTAAGAGGATTTGTATTTTCTTTCTAACCTTGTTAGACTCGCTCCACTGGTCCGCTAACTTGTACTATGTTAACTGTTGTAGGGCCCCATGAGCCGCTTGTAAACAACAAGCCGCGCCCGTCGGACTACGCCCCTCGCATTCAATCACGGCTTGTCATATTATCGCCGAAAAAGTGCATCCCCGAACGCCAACTCTTAGTGGTAAGATTTGAGATTAGTCATTCTCCAACGTGTTAGTATTGCGAAGCGACTCAAGGTAACTCCAGCTTGCGCGTTCTTTCTTTTTTAGAATTCGTGCCTTTTTAGCTCGACGACCGTCAAACTCCCACACTAAGGCTCTTTAATAATAGGTAAGGACAGTGTTCGGTAGAAATTGTGGCCTTGTGCCAAGAAAAATGTTTACCTTGATCTAATGTATGTCTATCCATCTATAGGCACCCTCGCCTTTTCTCCAGGTGACTCCGCCTCCAGCATAGCAATCTCGCCTATTATTTAGGCAGGTAAGATCATAACTTGTTTGCACTCCATAGCCACGTAGATTCAACAGTAGCGATCCCGGTCATCACCTAGATCAATTTGTTCCCATGTTTCATCCACTTAGTATCCCAGTCAGCTTCTAGATTGATGCGTCCACCTTATCATAGCATTCCCACCTACCTGGCAGGGGGCCATTGGGAGAGGGGGTGATCTGAGTGAGGACTCTGAAGTTGATCCACTGTATATGTATATATGAACTCTTCAAACCTTTCTTTTTTCTTCTTTTTTGTTATAGATATAACTAAAGGCCCTGAAGAGAATCCTTATAGATCGACAGGATTCGAAACGCGTAGGCCCACAGCCACCCTTGAGTCTGCACTGGTGATGAGCCCATTTGAATCACCTAGTTGCTTTTCACCATCCCTTGTACATTACTGTCTTTCTTTTAATCAGTTAAAACCAAGAATAATTTAATTTGTGTACGGAATGTACTTGTTATAGACAACTTTCTAAGTAATAGTGTCCGAAATATTTTGCAGACCGTGGCTCACCTTTTTTCAGCCTTGTTATGCTTGCTTTTTCACTGTAATATACTGCACATGTTAATAATTGTCCTTGAATGGTTGAATGTTGTATGCTTGTGACATGCTTGATATGGTGTATGAGTCCCCTACCTTCTATTTGTGTATATAGTATGCAATATTGTTCTACTTTTTGAATATGTTTTTTCTAAAATAGAGCTGTTCGTTGGAACCAAATAATAAAAGCTATTAATCAGCTCTTGGCCTTGAATTATCTTTTCAGGCTTTGTTTCTAAATTTGGTAATCATTTTTGCATCAGTACTGGCATTTTCACTTTGTTCTTTTACGATATTGGCTCAGCCATACTGATTAGAGCTACCCCCTTGTAGTTTTTTGGTTAAGTGCTTCCCAGCAGAGCTCAAGGTTATGGCTGCTTTGAGGACATTCAAAGTGGCCCAAGTTCTAATCTCGCGAAAATGATCTTCCTTGTACTCTAACAGGAAGACTGACTGGTTGGTGGCAGTCTATTGTCTAGCGTAAATTAAGTGTAAAGCCATTTTCAATGCTCATGACAGTGACAACCATCCATTCTACACCTGTAAATTCATGTGCCACTACAAAACTGATTCTTGCTCTACACCTCATGTGTGGTAAGGTGGTAAGAAAGATTAAACTTATGGCAATCTCCTAAGGCGATGCATATGTGGAATCTGGAGACTCCTCACCTGAAGGCCAGCCCTGTGTGTGTTGACCCTCAGTTAATTCCAGTTTATTTACCTTTTAATAGCATTAAGACCTTCCTTCCTACCAATTGGCAATCCTCATACATACCAGTAATTGTTTAGCAGCACTGAATTAATAAACTTTCATTTATGAAATGGAGCGTTTATTGCTCATAGTAAACTTTCTGTATTTATTACAGTATTTGATCCATGTCTGGTGGTCTTCTGATTCAATTTCTCATCACTCAAACAGAAGCTCATCACCTAAAATCCAACCTGATATGTGGCTGCTCTTCCAGCACCCGACTTATACGGGGCTCTCCACTTTCATATTGAAAATAACATTTCCAAAGCATGATATTATCTAGATATCTACTCTTTACTGGTTTCATGACCTCTTTTCAAGTCCAGGTTATCTGAGAATGCCGCCATAATGAAAAATGTTGGTATAATTTGGAGATCTAATCTCACTTCAAAACAAAATTACACAAGTGCTGGTTTGCAAAACAATGCAGATGTACATCCTATATCTGAGATTGCAATTATGAATACATGCAAGGAAGTGTACAATCTTCTGTTCTTCTCAGATCATTTATTGATCTGTTTTAGTTATCAATTCACCTCCATTTTCTGAAATCAAGAGATCTACTTTGAAGTTTTTTATACAACCAAAAAAATAGTTTCCACACACAAGTGAATAGATTGTGGTTATTGTGCAATGGTGCACCATATGTAGTAAAAAAAATCCTGTGTAGATCTCACTAAAGAAAGCATTCCAATAACTGATCAAAGCATGTTTTCGTAGTATGCGGTCTTCATACAAGTGACTCAAAAAATTTGAATCTATGTTACTTCTGAGGAATACCGGTTGACTCATTGGACAAATATCTGGAAATATGGATTTCATTTACAGAGCTTTACAGTTAATAATCTTATGTTTAAAATAATATATTTAATATAATCATGGCATCAATATACTCGAATGTGTTGTGTGCAATTAAATGTTGTTACACCAATTCTAAGAGCTATGTCATGATGTTAAGTATATGAGTGGAAACATGTTGTCTTGTGCCTTTTTAATGGTGGATTGTATATGTGGGTTTCTTTTGTATTTTTCCCAAAATCGGTTTATATACAAAATGCTGTGTGGATCATAATTTCATCTGTAAAATACAATTAAAAAGATAAAGGGTAAACACAAAAATCTGCCTAATTTGCCAAAATGTAATTGATTTTTAAAGGTAATGGAAGTCAAACAATTGTGTTATGAGGCACAGATATGTTAATGCAAATACTGCAACATATGTGCAATGTGTGTTACTGACTCCTACAAGTTCTCTCCCATTTTTATTTGCTAATATACTCTTCCCTTTTCCTTTTTTTAAATGAAGGGAATCGCTCCAAGAGGCCTTTCTGTTTTCCCGAGTTAGTTAAGAAGTTCATTGTATATTTTCTTTGGTCAATCTCTTTAAATGCAATTCATTCTTAAATTCTCACTGTGATTTTTGGACTTATCTTACAAATTCGACCTTCTATTTTAACTTGAAATATGTAGCTTGCTTGCAGTATTTCACAATCCATATATTTATTGTAATAAATGTAAAGCACTTCTGAACATGAACCGTTATCTTCATTCCGTAGAGTAACTGCCCTAAGCCACATTACAATATTTTAGCTTGGTCAAAATGTTTAACATTTGGCATAATATTGTAAGATTGTGATAAAATATCATGTAATTGTTTGAGGGGTGGAGGCCGCTAAATTATTTTATATACTGGGAAGCTTGTCAAGAAAACGTTTGAATTTCTGTCTTTAAAATACACGTTTGTGTCTTATTTTGTCTCTGTCCTTTTTTCACACTCTGGGTTTTTTTGTTTACTTTTAGGATCCTTCTTTACCTTAATCTCCCTATCTGCAAATCCATATCTATCCGAGTCTCTCATTATTTATCTCCAATTGTCTTTCTCATATCCCTCTTCCTTTCTCCTTTCTCTCTCTCACCTTATTACTCTCTTTCCATTCATATTTCGGCCTTTTCTGTGTTACAACTTCAATCTTCCCCTTGCTCTTTCTATACCCCTTACTAATCACTGAAACCTGTTTTATGCATCTCTTACTCATTTTCTCTTTTGCTAACTTTCCCATTTCTCTATTTTCCTTCATCTTGATCCCTTCTACACTCATCTTTGTCCGTACTCTCTTCCTTTCTCACTTTCTCTGTCTCCTTGCCCGTTTATTCACTTTACAGACTCTGTCCCTTTCTTCCCTTTGTTGGTATTCCCCCTCTCTTTCCATTACTGCCTCTCTCCCTGCCACTTTTTACCCAATATCTGTTTCTCTCTTGTTAGGTCTACCACTTGAACCATGTCCCTTGTGTGGGCAGATTCTACTCCCTCTGCACCATCTCAATTATATGGTCACTGTCCCTCTGAGCTGTCTTTGATATCTTCTCTACCAGTCCTTAAGGAAGGGATTCCTACCTCGACCTCAGGCATCCTTTACCCGTTCACATCCTCTAAATACATGGTGGCAGCCTCTTGCACAAAGATAAAGCCTGGCACTGTCACACTTAGTTGACACACCAGTGATGTCTTTGTGCAAAAGATCCGAGAGGCACAGTGGCCTACTGGGAAATTGGCAGAGGTCTGCTCTAGAGTGTGCCTCAAAATCTGATGTTCCTGGGCACAGTCAGCACTGCCCTACCAACCTTTCAGGCTGTAGCTTGTCAGGGCATCTCCCACTTTCCCTAGAGGCCAGTGCGCCACTTAAGGAGTTTCCAGTCTCTGCTTTTGGAGAGTTAGCGACAGAGAGAAGGGTTGAAACGGGGAGGAAGACAAGCACAATAAAGGAGAGGAAGAAAGCGAGGGTAACCCTGGGCTGTCCCATTTGCTGCAGGCACAGCTCACATTGTCCAGCCTTGGATAAAACCCAGAAGGCATGTCTTTGTGAAGCCCATAGAGCTGCCAGGCCTTCACCTTAGGGGGCCGCCAGAGGCTGAATGTCCATGTGACAGGCCATGCCGGGCGCCATGATATCAATAAAGCCTGACATGTCAGCTCTGCAGTGCAGCTCATGAGGAAGATGCTGCCTGAATATTAAAAGGCTACAGAAGAAGGGGGTGGGAGAGAAGATTGAGTAGTTCAAAGTTTCGGGCTGCAGATATGACCAAGGGCATGATTTTGCACAAGATGGTTTGATCAGTGTCCACTTGAATTCTTCCTCAGCAGCCCAGTGAATCGGAGGACAGTAGGCAGGAGTTAGAGTTTAATAAGGGAAGTGATGGCTCCAGCTTAAATTCCATGAGTGCATACATTTGGAATCTGGTAACGAAAAGGTGTCTGCACACATGAACACAATCCACATCCCCTTTGCTCAGTCAAGAAAAGACCCTGTGGGTCAGTGAAAACTTTTTACTACAGAGGGCGTGAATTTTTAACACCCTAGCATGCTTCTTGCCTTCATACCTAGGCTGCTCCTGAAACCCTCTAATTGCTGTCATTTCCAGACCCGTCTTTCTCATTGGGCACTCAACAGGTTAATGCCGATTATTTTGCACCCATAGCTGTTCGATTTCTTCCATGTCTTACAACTCCCTGCCCTCAAACCTGTATGCTAGACGAAAGAGTAGACAGCTCTATATAGAGCGTGCCTGAACTGCCCAGGCAGCCTGTGGTGAAATTCACAACAGCCCCTACAAGTGAAAAGAGTTATAATTGTGCTAAAGGAATCTACAGCATTGGGGAAGGATTGACAACCTGCTGCTGCTTCTTTGTGTGTAGAAGATAAACTGCAGCTCCTTTGAGTACAGGAAGCTCAACTTGCAGCGCCTTGCGTGCAAATAATTTAAAAACCTGCTCCCCATATGACACCAGAAAGCCAACAGTCTTCTTCACAATCTGCTGCTCACCTGCCTAAAGGACACTCAGCCTGCTGCTCTTAGGATACAGAAAACTTGATGAGCAGCTACATAGGATACAGGAAAGTCGGAAATGCTGCTCCGTAATATACAGGAAAAGCAACCCGTATCTCTCTAAAATACAGTAAACTCAGCCTGTTGCTCCTTAGGGTACAGAAAACGTAATGAGCAGCTCCTCAGGATACAAGAAAGTGGAACTTGCTGCTCCTTGATCTACAGGAAACTAAACCTACCGCTTCTTTTGGCACAGAAGCCCTAATGAGCAGCTCCTTAGGATGCAGGAGAGTGGGACAAGTTGCTACAGGAAACACAACCTGCTTCTCTTTAAAATATAGGTATCTCAACCCGCTGCTCCTTAGGAGCCACATGTATGAATCTACTGTATGAAACAGGAAACGCAACCTGCTTCTAAAACACAAGAAACTCAACTTACTGCACATGATAAAAAAAAATACAACATACTGCTCCTTGGGCTCCTAGGGATACAGAAAACTCATTCTGACGCTCTCTGTGTCTCAGGGAACTAAGCAAAGAAAACTGTTGCTTCTTAGGATACAGGAAACTCAACCTACTGTTCTTTAGGGTACAAACAACCTAACTAGGTTTTTATTTCTGTGTACAAATCTCAAAGCGCGGTTCGATAAGGCCCAGGAAACTGAACCCGCGATAGAGTGCAGGAAACCACGTTGTTTGCCTAGAAACTGGGCGCTGCGCACCAGTCACCTCTCAGCGACAGAAGCCATTCATCTGACAGGAAACTAGCCCCATCCACACACCTTCTCCGCCCAGACCCACAGGGCCCCTCGCTGCCCTTCTGCCCGCTCCTCCTGCTCCCATGCGTGGAAAGGCGGTGGGCACATGCGGACACATTTCTGATTTGCAACACTTGGGGCTGCGCTTCACGTCATTGTTCGGAAGCGACGTGTAACCGGAGCGAAAAGAAGACGGGCGAGTGAGAAGCAGAAAACGAGCAATGTTCTGGCCGTAAGTGGCGTGGGCTCGCGGAGATCCAGAGGGCGCTGGACCGTGGCTGCTACTTAGCTAAATGATTACTGCGCAACTGGCCAAGAAGTGTACCTCCTAATTACTGTCACAGGGTCTGTGCGGCGGACTCGGGAGCGGCAACTCCAGCCCGGAAGTCAGGGGCGCGTGCTAACGAGTGCCGCGGAGGAACACACGCCCACCACAGGGTAGGACACGGACCACACAGACTACAGACAGAATGTGGCGCAAGCATGCTGCCTGGGAGAAAGACAGGGTCATTTAAGATATGGTGGGTGGCCTGTCAGTGCTTATTCTGCAGTAAAATATACATGCAGCAGACTGAAGTATTTTTTATGGAGTCCTCAGCTGGTGCTGCCGAATACATGGGTTGCTAATTAACAGGGCTCCCTAGTTATGATGCCACCTCGCGCCTCTTTCTTCTCCCACCCCACACTTCTCTCCTAATCTCACTCGTCCAGGTTCTTTCCCACTCCATTTTCTCTCTTTTTATTTCCTCATTCTTTCCTCCTTTTTTAGCCTTTCTTGTCCAGGCTCAAAGTTTGATAATGTCCTAGTCCCTAAATAATGAAGGCTGATTCCAACCACTTTCTACCAACAGCATGAATGAAACATTGCACCCATATTCCCCATGGCAGACTGCACACCATAATATATCTTTTTGGCTGTTACTATTTGCTTCTGCCAAAGGGAATGGGGAAAGCTAATGCAGGGAAACAGAAGATGCCAAAACAATCCTCTTCATTATTTTTCTTTTTTAAAACCAATCCCCCTATGCAGGAGCTTGTTTTTGAGAAACACAAAAAAAGAATCAAAGGTCCAGATAAACAGGGAGTTTTCTCATTGTTTTTCTGGTCTGTGACCACAATGCATTGCACAGCAGTGTCCGGCTGGGAAACTAAACTTAGGAAGGCCACCCTTAGGTGGGACAGGCCTTCTGACAAACCAGAGGCTAGTATTGGAAGGACAGCCAATCAAAGGTTTCCAACTGTGGACCAGCTGAGTTTCTGGCCGTTTCCCAAGTAAAAATGAGGTGGGAAATCTTGACTTTGGCCGCAAGGCAGTCTGGCCATTTACAGCAGGGCTTCCACACCACTCCTCTTTAAATGAGTGGTAGACCAATGCATTCTCCCAGTCAGAGTCAACATCCATCGTACTAGATTACAGCACTCTCAGAGGGAGACAGTGCTGCCACAGTACTAGTTGAAATCCTTTTTACAAAGAGAAATACAGTGGCTAGGACCACGGTGCCAGATCATGGAACACACCCAGACAGAAAGACCAGACTTTTGAATGGAGTTCCGTGTCACCTGGGACACAATTTACAAAGCATTCTACTTTACTACACACAGCAGATTATTTCAATGCATTTGCTTAGGGTGTCAACCAGAGTGGCACCGTAGCTTCTAAATTTCATTGATGGCCTCAAGATAGCAGCCGGGCCTGCAAAAACACACTTGGCATAGATAATAGGTCAGACTTAGCCGTTATGCATTTTTATATGACCATGAGGCATATTTTGTGTTATGTTATGATTATTGCTAAATTAATCAACAAATTGTAAACCTGCACAATTTGTATTTGTAGGAAAGTGCCCCTTTTTGAGATGGTCAACCCCCCTTTTGCCTGGTATTCAATGCCAGTTTGACTGGAAGTGCAAGGGTTCCTGCTATCCAGGTCCACAGTGCCAGATCTCTTTCCCTAAACTGTACACTTGTTACCCCAATTGGCAATACCTTTGGCGCCCCTGTTAGTCCCTAGTAAATAATACCCCAGGTCCAAGGGCATGGGTGCCAAAGAGGGGGCCTAGGGGCTGCAGCATGTACTGGGCCACCCTAAAGGACCCCTCACCTAACTAATGAGGACTGCCATTGCAGGCTGCGTGCTTTAGTGCAGAAAAAAGTGAAAAAAACGACATCGTACACAACCCTGTCATTTCTGAAGACACTGCATGCAGTATATGCAAGTCACCCCTACAGCAGGCCTTACAGCCCTAAGGCAGGGTGCACTATACCACATGTGTGGACATAGCAGCATGAGCAGATATGCCCCTGTGCTGGCCAGATCAATTGCTGCGAGTAAAAGTGACCAGGGAAGCCATTTTAAATACATGTGCTGGACACTGGTGTAAAACGATTTCCCCAGTTACATGATGGCTTCACTGAAACCAAAGATGTTTGGGATCAAACATCTTGTATTAATAATCCCACACTGATTCCACAGATAGATTAATTATAACATGCACCCAGAGGGAACCTTCGAGGTGCCCCCTAAAAACCTACCAACTACTAGTGTGCTAGCTGACTGGTCCTCACCAGCCTGCCACCACAGTCGAGTTTCTGACCCCCAAGGGTGAGGGCCAACGCTCTCAGGAGGTCAGAAAAAAGCCTCTTCCAGGAGAGGGTGCCTTACACCCTGCTACAGCAGGATGACACATAAATTAGTATTCCAAGGCTGGGAGCTTCAAAGAGCCTGCCGCCTTTGGTACTTGAATCTGGCTTCCCTCAGAGGTATGCCAATCCCCCCGCCCCTCCCCCCCCAAACCAGGGTTTATTTGCCGCCTGGACAGGCAGGAAAATTAGTAGTCAGAGAGGCGTGTTCACCTTCAGGCTAGTTTAAAGCTTTGCCCACTTCTTACATAAGTAGTCATATAGGAGGGGTAGTGATTTCAGATGTAAATAGCTATTGGCTACTAACCTACACTTCCCTAACACCTCTAAATGTAGTATTTTGGGGAGCCCTGGCACCTGAAAATCAGATTCTGCTGACCTGAATGAAGAAGACGGATGCTGAAGAGTCGCAAGAACAGAAGGCCAGCATTTGACTTGGCGCCAACCCTGCCTCTAAAAGCCTGGGAGGACTTCCAGCCTTCAGCCAAGACCCAGAAACTCCCATAGAGTAGAGGAGCTTCTTCCTTGCATCCTGCAGGCACCCCAGACGAGCTGCTAGGACTACAGACCGCCAAAAACCGACACCAGAAAGCACCACTGCACCCGTGCCCCCTAGCCCAAGCTGAAGTAGGCCAACGGTGCCGGCATGGTCCCCTGACCCTCCAGAGCCGAAGCCCATTTTGGATTTGCCAACTATGGACTTCCTGCCATCGCCTGAAACCTTTTTATGCAGGCCCCCTCTACCACAAGTACCTCTGGTGACAGAATCCCTCTGCACCGGCTGACCAGAGGAGAAGAGGACCCAAGGAGTCCCCATGTCCCGAGCATCGTGAGATGTGAGACCCCTTGTTGGCTCAGCCAGACTGGCCCCCAGTCCAAACCTGCAGCCTCTTTTCAACCGGACCGATCCCCATTGACTTGCTGTATTGCACCTCTGCACCTAGTCGTTTCAGTGCTGCCCGAGGTGACCGGTTGGTGCTGCCTTGGATCTTGCCCCATACACAGCTTAAATCCAGGAGATTGGTCTTGTAAATCGTTGTGAAGAACGTTTATGTAGTATTTGTTTTTCCTCCATAGGATAACATTGCTGCCTCAGAAAATTGCACTGCTGACTTCTGAAAACTATAAACATTTCCATCTCGAAACATACTTACCTGATTTTGATGACGTAGGTGCCTAAATATACGTAAAGATATGTGCTTTTTTTAATAAATTGGTGTGGATCTCCTTATTGATTTGTGTGCATACTTTATTGACTGTGTGTATACTGCAGATGTCTAATACTCCTCTATGATAAACCTAAGGCTGCTCGACCACTCAAGCCCCCTAAAAGATCACCTTGGGATTGCTGGAGCAAGTCCCGGTCCACTTATAAGGGATACCTGGACTCTCTCCACAGTATACTTATTTTTGGTATACTATATTAAGACCCAGCTTCCTACAGTATTGCCCATTTTGTAGGCACACAATGGAATGACCTGGAAAAACTGAACAATTTGCATAATGTCATAGTGTAGGTAGACTGGTAAAGATTCTAAATAAGTGACAAGTACACATACACACACCAATGTTCTATGTGTATCATATGCTTAGCGTTACTGGATACACAGATTGTACGCACTGCATGGTTTATAATTCTGTCTTTAATGTCTTTCACAGTAAACCTGACCAAATTGCCACATTCACGATGGGCCTTCAAGTTAAATTGTGGAAAGTTTAGGGCAAATGGAAATTGGGCTAAAATCACTGTTCATGTTATTGGTGTTTTATCGAATTAAGTTATAATATCAGACCAATTTGGATTATTTGTTGAACTTTCATAAAAAATGCTTTATCTGTAAATTTGATAAAAAATTATCTGTAAATCTTGGTGAAAAATTCTATATGATGCTAATCTTTAAAAATTGAACATCAAGTAGATAGTTATACACATCAGGGCCAAAAACGACACTTTTGTGCATAGAAAACGTAGGGCCTGATTTAGTTTGGCGGAGGGGTTACTCCATAATAAATATGGCAGCTATCCCATCTGCCTTAATACAAGCTCCATAGTATATAATGCACTTGAAATAAGGCTGCTGGGATATCAATCATATTTGTGACAGAGTAGCATGTCTGCCAAACTCTGAATCAGCTCCATTGTGGTATATACAAGGGGTCCTATGTTAAAAAAACACAGGCCAAAGTAAATGTACCCATGCTCTTAGAAAAGGGCAGGCTAAGTAATGACCATAAATAAACTAAGCCAATCGGAAAAAATGATCAACTTTAAAGAATATACATGACTCCGTAGTAATACTGCTAATGTCTTCACCTTCAGCTTTGTTTTACCCTTCTCAAAGTGTGATGTGAAATATATAATTAATCCTTTTGCATAGATGTTTAAGTTCCTAATTAGGAAATTCAATCAATTATTAGAGAAGAACAGTGATACTGCATCAGGCTAAAAAGTACTTCATATACAAATATAGTACTCCTAAGTACTATATTTAACGCTTCATAATGGTTGAATTTCAGGTATGAAATTAGGCAAAATAGATTTAAGGGTTAAGGTTCATTGTTTCCATGGATAACAACATCTTTGGGCTTTCCATGCTATCTTCTGGAACTTATTGCTAGGCTCCATGAGGATAGCTATGCCAGGATTAGATGGGGGAGCCAGGGGCAGTTAACGGGAAGGGTGCCCGTGAATAGGGGGGTACGCCAGGGCTGTGTGATGGCCCCGATGCTGTTCTCCCTGTTTGTTAACGGTGTGGTGGAGCGGTTGAGGAAGGACAGCACCGATGCCCCGGTCTTGGCAGGAGAGAAAACACCAACCCTCCTGTTCGCGGACGACACCCTTTTGTTGGCCAAAACCCCTGTGGGCCTGCAAAAACTCTTGGACAAATTTAGTCTATTCTGTGATGAGCGTGGTCTTACCATCAACACGACCAAAACAAAGCTGATGGTATTACCGCCCCCAAAAAAGGGAAGGAATCCTCATATTACCCTTAATGGTACACGACTTGAGGTGGTGGATGAATTTGACTATCTGGGAATAAGGATAAACAGTAAAATGAGGTGGGATTCCCATATGGCAAAGATGCAGCTAAACCTCAGGAGAGTTTCGGGTGTAATATTAAGGAGCCAGCGATTATCAGTCAGTAGACCAATTGGCCCTGCTCTTGCCGTGTATGAAGGCAGGGCGCTGCCCTCAGCGACATATGGTGCAGAACTATGGGGTGGAGAAAATGTTGACGCTTTGATTAAGGCAGAGAATACATTTATTAGGGATCTGGTTGTCTTACCGGTATCAACTCCACTGAAACCATTGCTCCTAGATTTGGGCAAGCGCACCATCTCAGATGTAGTTCACTTGCGTCCATTGCTGTTCTGGGTACGCTTAAGGAGGACCCCTGAGCCAGTACATTATGCACTAGTGCTGGACGAACTGATTGCACTGAACACCGGGTGTAAAGTTCACTGGGTTAATAAGCTCAAAGAGCTGGTTCTCAAGTTGGGCTTGACTGAAACCTGGACCTCCCAGGCACCACCCCCAAAGCAAGTAATAAAGAAAATTTATTGGGAGTGGGTGGAGGCTCGAGAACAGAGGAATCCAAGTTGGGGTATTCTAACTACGCAATTCATGGCACACAAATCAACTAGAAAGCTGGAACCTTTTTTAGATCTGATAACAACACCTAGAGATAGAGTGATTTTCCTAAAGATGAGATATGGTACTTTACCTCTTAATCAATTCACTAAAGGATGGAAAGCCTCAAGATCCATGAACGGTGCATGTCCTTGCTGTCCCTCCAAAACAGAATCTCTTGCACATTTTCTGTTTGGCTGTAAAACTTACAAGAGGGCAAGACAGAGATGGCTCAGACCAGTTTGCAGGGAGCTTGGGACTAGAGACTTTCGGGTTGCCCTCCGTATTATTACAACCAATACGTTCCCACTTTTTATTGTTTGTGGTGTGGCTAAATATTTATCTAGCGCTGGCTCATTCGAACAAGAATATGTAATGGAACTAATATTTAGGCCACATGGATATGTTTTCAAACTAATAACTCCCTTTTAAAATAATGTGATACCTAATATTGTCATGTTATTTTGATTTGTATTACATCATGTTTTAAATGTATATAGCATCTTTTTTAATCATTTTAAATAAAATGTGTTTCGTAAATTTAAATGTTTTTATGATCAATGTACTTTTATGATATGACAATATATCGAATAAAGTAAGTAAGATAAGATTTACAAAATGGACGATAGCCAAGCTTGTTTTAAATTGCATGCACAAATAGATTTTATGTTAACATCAACAGCAAATAGCTGCATGATCCAGGCAAATAAAAAACAAGGGAACCCCCTGTTAACGTTCCCACACAAATCTTTAAAAAGGGGCGTGTCTGTTCTCTGAATCTGGGTCTTTCTACATGAGTTTTGCATAGAATTGCAATGTAATTGATTGGCCATTCACCACAAAAAGAGTGCAATATTGCCCATACATTATTTCACAAATTACAGATCAAATTAATGTTTCATGTTATTCACAGCACCACATATCCATTTTTCTGCAATATGTGTATTATACAGGATCATAGGGAAATTAAGGATGCTGCTGTAACTGGCCCTGCAAAGTGCAAATTGTGACTGATTTGGATTCATTACAACGTTCAATCCACCTCCACACCTACCAGTTGGATACTTTGATTTTAGGAAGAAGACTTCTCGAAATTGACTTGGATGCACATTCATCGAATATTTTGTCATTGGATAAGTCCCTTGAAAGTTTAAACCCATCAGCTTTGTGGCTTTATTCTCTTAAAGACAAAGGTTGGTTTCAAACGGTCTCAGTTTTTAAAATGTATCTAAGCAAATCTCTCTTGGTTGAGAATTAAGCACTATCCATATTACATCTGTTTGGAATAACCAAATATATGTAGTCAATACCAGAGTATGATCTGCCATACAACAAATAGAAATCATTTTTAGGACAAGCCTAGGTAGTGCGCATGCACTGTCTTAGAGGCATGCTGTATTCAGTATGTGGGCTTTGAACAAGCCCAGCGATTTTCATTGGTTGTTTCGTCTGCATTTCTAACCGCTTAACCGCGGCGCGAATTCCTCCGCGGCGGGTTTAAATGAGTGGGCGGGGCCGCGTCAGCCAACGGACGTGCGCAGCACTACCTAGGTAGTGCCCACTACGGCCGTTGGCTGACACGTGCAGTGAAGGGGCTTAATTCCTTTGGTTTCGTTGGTGAATAGTTAACGTTTGACTCACCTTTTTTGGCTGTTTTGTTCCACCCTGGACACTGATCCTGCTACAGCGATCCATTCGCTATGGCCATATGTTTATTTTTAGTGCGCTACTTTTTTATTTACTTAGCTTTGGTTGCAACTCTCTTTCCTGTCCCGCCACCCATGTACTTTATTGCGAGCCGTCTGGTCGCCCAGTCAGTGATGTGAAGAGAATTTTTCCTGTGCTGTTTATTGCTTGCGTCTTCCTGTTAAACTGCTGTTAACATGGGACACAGAACAGCAACAGTCACTCCTGTAAAAATAACACCCTGTATGCCTCTGTATCTTCTATCTAAATATTTAAATGCATACAGCAGAAAAACAGGTAATATATGCAAGTGCACTTCCAAGGGTAGAGGGTATCTTCAGGACAGCGAGTGGTGCGTTTGTTGTGTATTTCGTCCTCTCTCATGTACTTGTGTCGGGTGAAGCGTGGTGCGCAGCCAGAGTAGTGTACCAGGGCAGCAACCATGACATCATGATCTACTGTCTCATGCTCTGCTGTGTTTTTGGGGTTAGTGAGTTTGAGTTCCGGCCTAGCCATTGAACATATTACTGTGTGACCATGGGCAAGTTATTTAAGCCACCGAAGATGCTATCTTCATATTAGCACGTACACGCAGTGTATTGCTGATGCTGACATTGCATATTCCTGGCATCGCCAGTCACCTCTCACCCAGGCCAATGTTTGTGAGTTTATTAAAGCCTTTCGGTCTGTCAGCGGAATAGCTGGGGCTCTATGAAGTGCAAGGGCCCGGTAATAGGAGCGGGCCTCCCAGGCCCAGGTAGTGAGTTGAGGTCATGTTGAAATAAAGCATACTGCAAGAGCTTTCAGCAAACCTTTTGTCCACCCATGCCAACTCACCTTTGCCAGGACACCTCATCCGTGCTAAGTCCCTCAATCTATACCGATCCTCCACTCACACACACACACTCCCACCCCCGGTTTACCCTCTATCCAGACACCCCCACTCTTTCAAAGGAGCACCGCTATCCAGGCCCATACCGTCTTCCAAGACTACCAGACCCTGAGGCCCCATCTCGCCCTTTAGCAAACCCTGTCTCCTTGTGGCACACCCTCCTCAGCTTATATGACGTAGGTAGCCTCAACTTTTATAAATCCCTAAGGAAGCCCTACGTGCCCCACTGCCCTTCTTTGTTTCCATCTTATCCGAGCCAGTCTCACTAACTTTGTACTAGTGTCTCACCCCTGGACCCCACGACAATGCTCCACGTCCCACCATTACAAGCCCACATACATCTCAAATAAACACAAAAATCAAAACTATATCAGTGAAAGACGACCACCTCCCACAGACCTATGTTAAAGTAGTCTGTGATTTGTAAAGAAAAAAATCTTTTACTGACAATAGTTACATTTAAAGTGGCAACACCTTTAGATTATGTAATCATCCAGATCTCTTGTGATGTCTAAAGGGTATATAGGTGGGGGATGTCTCTGGTTTGAGAAGTGGTGATAATCCGACATGTTCGATGGACTAGCATAGTAGTCCTTTGCAGGTTCATTATTAAGTATATCACATACAGCAAACCTGCTATTACTACACAGCCTTTTTAGGCTGGCTTTGGAAAAAATGCAGCACCTCATTTTTTAGGTATCGCCTAGACAATATCTAATTGGTTATATATAAGGTAACAAAAATGCTTATAACACTTTTTAAAAAACTTTTCAACATGCTGCACAGCACCTACACTGCTCTGCAACATAGCTTACAGATACTGGCAAAGCCAATCAATAGCTCTTGCTAAACACTATAAGGTCCCAAAAGCAAGATCTATTTAGCTATGCCAATGCTTGTTAATGTTAGCAGTTGCTAAAATGATTTATTAACTTAAGGTATTGTACATCATACCAAATATTAGATCATATTTTAACAGTTCCGCTATTATGATAAGCTGCATTGCACATCATGTCCATGTTATAATTTTATGTTATGTTACATTATGTTATGGCAGAGTTGTAAAGTGTCATATCACTGTCTGTTCTCTTGGTGCTAGGGAGGGTTTGAACCGCACTAATAAGTTATGAAGTTCAACCTACTGATTAGAAAAGGAAAGTGTTAAGTCTCCTCCTAAAGAGAAGCATAAACTGGACTTTACTAAACTCAGATGATAAAGCATGTCCATGTGAGGGTGCAAGAACCCCAAAAGAATGCAAACCGAGGTAAGATTTTGTAAAGTGTGATGTGTTAAGGGTGATATTATAGATGCATATGGAAGCTGTGTATCCGATTCGAGGTGAATTAAGACAAGTCAAGGTTTTACTGGAAACACAGTAGTGAACCAAACAGAGAACCTTAAATATTTTGGATCAAGCTGGCAGTCATGAGAGAAAGTTAAGAACAGAGTAGGCTTTTTTTTAACTTGAGTGATGAAGTCATCACAATAGCTGTTTGATCTGTTAAGAGTTGAAGTTAGTACATTAAAAATGTTGCATTACCAAGGTAGTGTGTGCTACATCATTCTGGTCTGGCCCAATGACAGTGCTGATGACAAAATACAGACCTTTCATATTTAAATAAGGAAGGATCCTGTGCAGCCGTCTCGTTTGGTATGTGCAAGACAAGGCTATTACAATGAGTTGGGCAGTTATTTGAACATTGGAGTAAAACTTTGTGCAAGTAATTTGGTTAAACCACACAAAGCAAAGATCGAGTTCCACAGGCCGCAGTCAGAGTTTCCATATGTCCCTGTTCCCACCAGCAACAACAACCATGTTGATTTCTCTGCATTCCATATTTGTGAATGCAGTCCCAGCCTCTCCTTGGCACCAACATGCACTGACAGAGCTCACTGCCTCTGCCATCACAACCTCTGAGCCTGAGTAGAAGCTGTGCATTGCCAGCGTAGGTGTAAAGCTGACATAAAGCGCTGAACCTTATTGCACACCACACATGATGTAGGTTGGATAAATGGCCCATAGCCAGATTGTGCGTCTGGTTAGACACACATGAAAGCTATCTCAATTTTGTTCTTCCCAGGCCAATTTTACCAAGCCCGTTCAACAGGAAACCATGTGTTTAACATGATCGAGTGATGTGTACCAGATATATGGTCTCAATGAGCTTCCAGAATCAAGTGATTGTTCAGAATACAGGGTACATGCGGGTACCACAGAGATTTACACACAGTAGTCTTCATCAGTAATGCATTTCATGATTTCTTTTACAGCCAAAGCCTCAGCTCTGTGATAAACAGGGCAGTTAATATCAGTTTAGAAAAGTCTGCAGCTGATCCTCTAAAGATAGCTCCCAAAAAAATAACAAAAAGTACAGATTCCTCTGGGGAGAGGTGTGGCGCCGCGGCCAGGGCGACTGACGCTGGAATCTGGGGATCAGGGTTCGATCCCCGGCGGCAGGTTAGCCGAGCACCATGTGACTCTGGGCAATAGCTTGCTTAATCTTCCCGACGGCCCCCAGCGCCTAGAGACCCTTACGGATGATTGTGCGCTTTACAAATGTGGATTATTATTATTATTATAACTCGGATGATCGGCAGTGACCTGCTAAAACCCATAATGTTAATTAATATTACAATAATTAACTCACTATGGGCACATTTCCACTCACACGTTTTGTGAGCTCACAATTCTATGGGCAATGCCAGAGAAGGCTCGGGTGTAGGTTTTCTTTTTCTAGAATCTTTGTGGTTTCAAAAGTAAGATGCTAAAGCTTCTGAAGGCTCTGCAGCCGCCAGAAAGCTACAGCTTCTGAGCTAGGTATCTCAGGGTATTGAAGTGTAGGGCTTTATGGGTCATGCAGGCAATTTTTAGCTGTGTTCTTGCTTTGTAAGTGAGCCAATTGAAGGATTTCAAATCGGGGGTGATGTGGTTGTTTCTTTTTGATCCTGCGATGAGCCTTGCAGCAGAGTTGAGAGGCCCTTAGGAAGGAAAGGAAGGGCGCTTATAGAAAGAAGAAAAGCAGCAATCCTCCAGCAAAAGGAGGCACGTTCACAAAAGTATTGGTGAGGGTCACTGCATATCAGCAGTTCCATAGGGTGGCGAGCTGGCGAACGTGCCCTGCAGGATGCATCTACTCACAAGCTTGATAATCCATTGGAAAAGACCCTAGAATGAAAGAACTTGCCCTAACTCAAGAACAGGAAGTAAATTATGTTTAGTCACCTTGTGCATGGCTAACTAAACTGTGCTGGAATGCCCATATTGCCATTTGAATCCCGAAAGTAGGGACCAAGTCTCAGAAACATAAGTGGGGAATAATTAGTGTAGGCAAAGTGCATTATTGTCATTTGATTAAAAGAAGTGGTCGTAACCTAATTGCGTCGACTTCACTCACACTGGTGAGGAAACACCTAGAAATGTGCTTTATATATGCAAGTAAATGCACAGTTTACAGTACATATTTTCATGTATAAATCATGTGCACCAGGCAAAGAGGTTTATGATCATGTATTGCTTTTATTGGTGCCCTGTAAGGCCTCCTGACTATTTGAGCATTGTAAAAATTAAACTAGATATTATCCCAAATAGAAAAGTGAAAACACATTTAAAAGATTTTGCTAATGAATATCTCATGCATATATTCCATGTATTGGGGGGCTGACTGTATGAATGAATCGAAATGACATTGTAAACAAGAATTACACTTGTTTGGCACGTTTAAAAAATACTGTTTTTTAACAAGTAAAGTAAACGTTCAACCTTGAATGTTAAAATACTTAGGTGCTAACGATATGAGAAATGAGAGATGCCTCTGAATTGTAGCATTCATTGTGGCTAACACCCAACGTCAGTCCCCTATAGAAATGCTGATCACTCGTGTTCATACCTTGTCTTTCTGAAAGAAGGCGCCTAGCACACTCTACGCCACCACACTTTAAGATACTACACTCCAAGCCACTGCCTATAGTTGCTATCACCACCTTTCTTATCCATCATGTCGGCTGCCAGGACCATCATTTGTAAAACCATAAGTGCAGGGTCCCTCGTCAGGAGGTCACTGCAGCTTGCACCACCCATTGCCTCCGCCAGTGACAGTTCCAACACAGCCCAGAGCCTCCTCCTCACTTCTTGATTTCCACAAGAAGACCTGGCTCTTCTGATTACTCTGAGAGGACACTCACTTAAGCATCTGCTGAGGGGCCTGGATACCCTTACGGGTAATAAATGCGCTACACAAATCGACATACCATAACTCGTGAGCCTTGCCCACCTTCAGCCAGTAAACAATGTGAAAGATACATGCCCACACTTTGGCCACTTATAAATTGTGAGTGGGGCCCAGCCCCACAAGCCCTTATAACCTGCTGCTTATGCTTTTAACGGCCCAGATCCTTAATGTATCCAGCAACTAATGCAAGAGGAATGGACACTGCGTAACAACATTCGTGACAGTCTGTAGAAAGCACAGCCATTTGCAGATATGAAGAGGCACCATTCAATACTCAAGAACTGTTAGTTGTGGTGGAAGGAGCCTGTTCAACGAAATGTGTCAGGGGTGCGGGACGAGAGGCCTAAATTACAAAGAGACACACAGAAGTATTGTTTAGGAAAGTATACATTACAAAGGTTAATGATATATAAGGCAGGGAGGTTTGATGTGTGGGACGGAGGAATCTATACTGCAGTAGGTGGCTAGGTGGTTTATGTGTTGAGGTGCATTGTGTTATGGGGCGTTCAAGAGTCTTGGGAGAGCAGGTGACCTTTCAGAAGGATCTGGTGGGTCTGGTGGGAGAGGAGGGAGAAATGTTCTGTGTTGAGGGTGGAAGCTTTGAAATATGGTTTATAAGCATGGCATTGCTTGTCTTTCGCAATAGATATAAGATTGGTTCCCAAGTACCCCCCTCCCCCCCCATTTGGCATTTCTGATTGAAAGGGGTCAGTCTCTGCATTCAACATTATACATTCATACGTCAACAAATTCAACATTATACCGCAGTGCATCTCATACTATACCAGTACACGTCTGCCATTGTGATGTATATCGTACCTTGGACCTGACACAATCATACTGTGATGTACTTGAAAAACTTAGAAACTGAAGAGAAGCTGTATGAAGGGCTACTTTACAAATATATACTATTGATCTACATCACTGACCTGATATATTGGTGGCTTCCATGACAATCCAAACACTTCTTACTAGTTAGGCCACCAAGAAAGTAAACATTCAATATTACATTTTTCACTAACTGATAGAGAAACACACGCAGGTCTACCTTAAGTCAAACATGTCAATTGCCCAGCAACAATTTGCTCAGACAAGTGACGTGCTACATAATTGGCGAGTCTATGGACTTAAACAGTTCGAAAAATCTACTCTTCCCAGACACCAAAATAACACATCAACATCTCACTGAATAAAATAAAGCCACCAAACTGACAGATAGACAAGAACACACTATCCATAACACATCCTTGCAAAGCCGCATCATACTCCTGTCTGTGTCACATCACAGATCAAGGATGAACCGATCTTTATTTACTCATATTACAACCATGCCTGTAACTTCTGCACCCTATCATGACTACGGGGCTCATGACGACCAGTTCTTCAACTGTGGTAGTCTCATAATTAGGAACTCACTGCCTCAATGGAATGGGACAGAAATGAATGTAATGGTATGAATGAAAACACTGTTCCTCCCTGACGTGAACATAACCTCTGCTCTTCTACAATTAGCATTGTAACTGGTGCACCTCAGGTCAACCCAATGCTTTGGTCGGTCACTGTAAACGTGACACCCAACCAGGGAAGGAGGATATCTCAAATGCCTGAAAGAACTTAGGGTATGCAGTAAGTGATGCAAAAGGAAATAAACGTGAATAAAACATACAATACTAAGCATGCAAGCAAAGACTGGTGATCAGACCTCCTCTAGGAAGTCTTTGCAGCAAGTAATCACAGGATGTGAGCATCCTGAGAAGTGCCCTCAACTGCACATAGCAACCACACGGCTCCATTCTGCTTCCAACGGGATAAGCGGGACACCGACATCGAGTTGAGGTGTTATCAGAGACTGCAATGCTGTTGGTGGTGGAGTATATCAGAGGGGTCAATACACAGAGGCATGACCAACGTTCTCCCCCTTGAAGTAGTATGGTCTGTGGGTACCACGATTCAGTGGAGCTTGCAGTCCTGAGCAGAGGCGCTCCGAATCTGCAGAATGTGTGCAAATCAGGTAGCGATAGAAAATCTGCAGGAATTTCCAAAATTTCAGAAATTGTGCAAGTTTACCACAATTTGCTGGCAGATAAGAAATCGACCAGGAAACATGGGGGGGCCAAGAAATCTGTGTTTACCACATAAATATATGTGCCAGTGATTTGAAGTTTCTTTAGTCATGAACTCTGAACACAAGCAACAGCTGCACCAGCACATGGCCTGCTGCTTAGGAGGTCCAGGTACCATGCATTCCCAAAACCCATCTGGGAAGGCAGTAGATCTCTAAAGGACATTCCTATGTCTAAGAGGCCATGAAAGGGCGTGAAAGCAGAGTTTCAAGACCTCCCTTGGCGCTCAGACAGTAATTCTTCCCATAAGGATTGCTTTCACCCAGAATATGGAAAAGGGAAATGAGAACCCCCGGAAAAGGCTTTGCCGTCATCTACATATTGTTTTAATTGTTCCATTCATAAGTTTTGTTTACATTCCACTAACACTTGGCTGCGATGACAGGGAAAGCACTGCTGTCGATGATATCACAAGAACTACATGGAATGTGAGCAAAACAACTCAGCACTCCTTTAGTAACTCTCTAGGGCATGCTGATCCTTTGAGATACTCCCTTGCACTATCCTTCTATAATTTTACATAGTGACATATATGTTCCTAGTCCCCTAACAATTTTGATGTTTTTTTTGTTTTTTTTGCAGAGTTTTATATAGCGCGAACTAGACCCGAACCGAATCAGGTATCAGAGCGCTTTACATAGCACCAGTTACGTTACATGAGGACACACTTTCATTTTTTTAGGCACGGGGAGATTAAGTGATTTGCCCAGAATCACAGGAGGTTTTTTTGGCGTCGTTACCGAGACTCAAACCCAGATCCCCAGGTCCGAGGTCGAGCGCCTTAGCCGTTAGGCCAACCCCTCTCGTCTCATGATGTCAAATGGCGGGGTTATCTTTTTATAGATTTATAATTTATCTTATTTAAAATGTGTTGTCAGCAAGAGCTTCCCAGGACGGTACTTGGTTAAAATAAATTACAACACACAAAGACATGCAATGCACCACTGATGCAAACTACAAGCAGAACTTGGATTCAGCAACCCTGCATCCCATAATCAAACTCTGCCAAGTATGTAGAACTCACCAGATGCACTAAATGCATATTTACATGCAGCACACACAATGGCAAGGACCATACTGGAGGCAATCTGTCTCTCTCCAGCAGCAAATATCACATTTCAGAGGACACCCAAGGCATAGCGCCGCTACACTCTTATGACACAAACAAAAAAGCCAACGGCCATCAAGAAGGCTATGTGCTACTTTTCAAACGTAGTAAATAAAGTCGTAGTACCTACTTTTTGCCCATAAGGCCGCAGATACCAGACGGTCACCTAAGTTTCAAAACTACATTCCTCAACTCCTACCAAAACACATAGTACAAATCCTTCCCCTTTCATCCTTCAAAGTGTCAAAGTACTCCCATCTCAAGAGCCCACTCAGAACCCTTGCTCTATCTGCATGCCCCATACCCAGTCCCAGACTAATCTCACCAAACCCTTATGCACACACCTAAAGGCATAAAAGAATCAAAGGCCAACCAAATGGCAGTGTGTCGCTCTCAACAACACACTTATGCATCTTTCACTTCTAGGCATTTGCTCCCTCACTCTCCTCTAATTATGACAGCATATTCTGCACAACCAACTGTATACGTCCATGCAACAACCGTGATTACATTTACCACATGCAAGCATGTACTAACCCAGCCCTTCTATCCGGGCAAGTCGATTCCTGAGTTTTCCAGCGCTGTGAAGCAATGCATACTCAGACAGACCTGATATGTGGAGTAATGCACACTCCAGACATACCTATGCCTCGCACCCAGACATACAAGAAGTGTTAAGTGGCGCCCCATCGATGGAATATATGGTAGATATACATCACCCCCAATCCACCTTTACGTTTTAACCATGGTGGAAAAACATTCAAACAAGAACATGATAACATGGCAACAATTTTGCTGATGTAAAAAGCATAATGGACTACGGCATGCATGGGCAGCACCACTGCTTGGTTTCTCTTAAGTGGCAACTGTCTCTGAATTTTATAAAACTTAAAGAATTAGCTTCGGACAACAGGCCCTGTTTGGGGCTCCCATATCATCTAGAAATCGTGAAAATTACAAAAATGTGTATACTTTGTAAACGTATGGAGATTTAGGCCCCAAATAGGAGGCACATCTATGGCAAGTTGACCCCAGATTGGCAAAGCACATTTCTCCATCTTGGTGCGCAGATCCAGTACAACCAGTCAATTTCAAGGAGAAATGCAGAGCAATATTCATATTCACGATGAAGCACTAACAGTTTCTTTAGAAGGACATCTCTGGTGCAGGGCATAGCTTCAGACCAGCATCGTGCCCAAAATGATTGGATTCTAGCCCGTGCGTTTCGAATCTG
This sequence comes from Lissotriton helveticus, assembly GCF_964261635.1. Taxonomy (NCBI): domain Eukaryota; kingdom Metazoa; phylum Chordata; class Amphibia; order Caudata; family Salamandridae; genus Lissotriton; species Lissotriton helveticus. Next base: position 373,052,494 of record NC_136065.1, read on the forward strand.
GGCTATCTATCTAGACTTCACATAGCAGAGGGGGCAAGCAAACCCAGCTGTTAGCCGGAGGATAGGTGCGCCGCGCTGCTTCAGGGCGGTTGGATATTTAACCAAGCCAGCACTCGAAACCGCCTTGGCAGAGAAGCAAACAAAATGTTTCTTATTTTCACGAGTGAGTTGCTGTTCCAGAAGCAATGCTCATTGCTAGTATGCAAGATCCTGAACTACTGGAATTTGTCATGGGAGGGATCCCATCAAAATTGCATGCAAAACCTGTGGCCTTTCAGCCGACCTAGCTTGTAATAGTGCTAGAAAATTAAAAGTTTGGAGATTGTTTCTTTTAAAGAGTGTTTTGGAGAAGCCCCTCCTGCTTAAGGTTGCACTGGCTTGAGGGGTTGGGACGACCCTGCTGTAGGCGGCTGCTAAGAACACATTTTCCCGTGTCTGCTTCTGGCCCCCACTAGGGTTTTTAATGCTTCTGTGTACGCCGGGGGCCGCAGCGCCCCAGGCCGCAGCATGATGCTTCCTCGTTCGGCTCACCCTTCCACAACAAGGCTGAGGAAGCAGGGGATTGGCGCGAGCCTGTAAAAGTCAAATTACGAACAAATGAAAGACAGATCAGAGGTAAATCAGAACCACGCGCTGGGGAGAGTTTAAAATAACACACTCGAAAATAGAGCCCTGGAGGCTGCAGCCTAACGTTTTAGAAGAGGGGGCTGGGAAGGCTGTTTACCCCCAGTGTTTGAAACACACGTCCTTCCCTTGAAGCACACTCTCTGTCCAGCAACACACAGCCCCTTGTTGCTGTCAAGTCCCAGAGAGGGCGCTCGGCAGCACCCCGCCCCCCAAGTGCTCCAGTCTAGATTCTCTTCCCCTTAAGTATTTCCAGGTGACCAAGAGATTCCTGGTCAAGCGCTCACATGAAAAGATGAACCACAGTTCGAAAGAATTACAAAAAATATATATGCGTGAAGGCTACAGGCAATTTTTGAGCATGTATTTTTCTTCAGTCAAAGCTAACCTTATTTCCGCAAGAAGAGTGCCGTCATGGAAAATGATTTCCCCTCTGAACCGAATTTCACCCATGAAAAAAATGTCCTAGGCTGGTACTTCACCAGCCTTCAATCGTTGCACAAAAATGGAATTTGAAAATTCAAAACTCACCTAATAACTACCTGGCTGGAGTCCCAAAACCAGGCCTAAAACAGGAGGTTAGTGCGTCTTTTGAAAGGAATAAAAATTGACCTTTTCCTCTAAATGTTTTGCAGTCGTTGGCCTGGGAGGGAAATGGACGGGCTCCAGTGTTTTTGAGGTAGGAAGTTCTCTGGGCTTCAGTCTTATTGACTCCATCGGGTTGCTTGCAGAAATTGCAAACAAATGGGCCATACTTTCATTTTTCAGTGGACTTTGCACTGTTTGACCTCTCTACTCAGATCCTTGAGCGATACAAGTATTGAACACCTTGTTTGGGTCTTGATTTCAATGAATGTCCGAATGAAGTCGTCGAGTGGGGGTTGCTGGCCATAACAGTTCATTAACAAAAACACACAAGGCGTCCAAGGGGAGAGGCCCTGAATCAGAGACCGTGCTGCTCCCTATCTGAATATGAAACTCACAAGAAGTACGTCTCGAGAAATTTTGAGTAAAAAAAGGGTGAGACTGTTCACAAATTTGGTACAGTCTGGGTGTCGGACTAAGCGTTCCAACCATCGTGCAGGGAAGAACATCTTTTAGGACAAGAACCCTCACTCACCCGGAGGTGACATACTTCATCAGTGGGTTTCCTCCTCACACCAAGGCAGCAAGGTCATTGGTGTGGGCTACAACTCTCCAGGCTTTGTAGAGGAGCTGATGAGTTTTCAAGGAACCTGGAATGAAGAAAGGGGGTGGTGAGGGGAAGAATGCGATGAAGGGTGAGTTGCGAAGAAAAACTGACTACAGGAGGCCAAATGGTATTTATTCCATGATCTCCTGGGACAGGATTTAAAGAAAATAGGACTAGGGGTTAAGGGGCATTCTTCAGGACTATGTAACTAGTCCCTCTGCAAAGAAAAAAAAAAATATATATATACATGCATACATCCACGTAAATAGACTGAAGAGTCCGTATCCTCTGTTTCGGGTGTATATAAGGAGAGGCAGCAGTTGTGTTGAGCGATTATTGAATTAGGAGAGGATGCAGTGGTGTTGAGCGGTAATTGAATGACAAGAGGCAGTAGTGGTTTTAAGTATTCATAACTGCCTCTTGTTTTTCAAGGGTGTTGAGTGGTCACTGAATGATGAAAGGCAGTCATGTTGAGTGGTCTTTAAATGACGAGGGGCAGTAGTGGTGATGAGCGGTCACTGAACGAAGAGAGGCAGCAGTGGTGTTGAGCGGTCATTGATTGACAAGAGGCAGTACAGGTGTTGATCGGACATTGAATGAGGAGAGGCAATACTGGTGTTGAGCGGTCACTGAACGCTGAGAGGCAGTCCTAGTGTTGAGCGGTCATTGAATGAGGAAGAGCACTCTTGGTGTTAAGCGGTCATTGAATGTCGAGAGGCAGTCGTGGTGTTGAGAGATCATTGAATGAGGAAAGGCACTCGTGGTGTTGAGCGGTCATTGAATGAGGAAGGCACTCTTGGTGTTAAGCTTGGTGTTAAGCGGTCATTGAAAGTCGAGAAGCAGTCGTGGTGTTGAGAGGTCATTGAATGAGGAAAGGCACTCCTGGTGTTAAGCGGTCATTGAATGTCGAGAGGTAGTCGTGGTGTTGAGCGGTCATTGAATGAGGAAGGGCACTCTTGGTGTTAAGCGGTCATTGAATGTCGAGAGGCAGTCGTGATGTTGAGAGGTCATTGAATGAGGAAAGGCACTCGTGGTGTTGAGCGGTCATTGAATGGGGAAGGGCACTCTTGGTGTTAAGGGGTCATTGAATGTCGAGAGGCAGTCGTGGTGTTGAGAAGTCTTTGAATGAGGAAAGGCACTCATGGTTTTGAGCGGTCATTGAAATAGGAAAGGCAGTAGTGGTGTTGAGTGGTCATTGAATGATGAAAGGCAGTTGTCTCATTGAGCGGTCATTGAATGACAAGAGGCAGTCGTGGTGTTGAACGTCATTAAATGCCAAGAGGCAGTAGTGGTGTTGAGCAGTCACTAAATGAGGAAAGGCAGCAGTGGTGTTGAGCGGTCATTGAATGTTGAGAGGCAATCTTGGTGTTGAGTGGTCATGAATGTCAAGAGGCAGTCGTGGTGTTGAGAGGTCATTGAATGTGGAAAGGCAGTAGTGGTGTCAAGCGGTCATTGAATGAGGAGACGCAGTAGTGGTGTTGAGTGGTCATTGAATGAGGAGAGGCAGTAGTGGTGTAGAGCCATCACTGAATGAGGAGAGGCAGCAGCGGTGTTGAGCGGTCACTGAATGAGGAGAGGCAGCAGTGGTGTTGAGCAGTCATTGAATGAGGAGTGACCGTAGTGGTGTTGAGTGGGCATTGAATGAGGAGAGGCAGTTGTGGTGTTGAGCGGCCATTTAATGAGGAGAGGCAGTCGTGGTGTTGAGCGGTCATTTAATGAGGAGAGGCAGTCGTGGTGTTGAGCAGTCATTGAACAAGGAGAATCAACAGTGGTGTTGAGGGGTCATTGAATGAGAAGAGGCAGTCGTGGTGTTGAGCGGTCATTTAATGAGGAGAGGCAGTCATGGTGTTGAGCGGTCATTGAATGAGGATAGGATAGGATTTATGTTTGTAGAGCGTTCGATTGCCGTGGCAGTCGTGGTGTGGAGCGGTCACTGAATGAGGAGAGGCAGTCATGGTGTTGAACGGTCACTGAATAAGGAGAGGCAGCAGTGGTGTTGAGCGGTCATTGAATAACAAGAGGCAGTTGTGGTGTTGAGCGGTCATTGACTGAGAAAAAGCAGTAGTGGTGTTGAGTGGTAAATGAATGAGGAGAGGCAGTCGTGGTGTTGAGCGGTCATTGAATGCGAAGAGGCAGCAGTGGTGTTGAGCGGTCATTGAATGCGGAGAGCCAGCAGAGGTGTTGAGCGGTCATTGAATGAGGAGACGCAGCAGTGGTGTTGAGTGGTCATTGAATGAGGAAAGGCACTCGTGGTGTTGAGCGGTCATTGAATGAGGCGAGGCAGTAGTGGTGTTGAGGGGTCATTGAATACAGAGAGGCAGCAGTGGTGTTGAGCGGTCATTGAACGAGGAGAGGCAGCAGTGGTGTTGAGTGGTCATTGAGCGAGGAGAGGCAGCAGTGGTGTTGAGCGGTAATTCAATGAGAAAAGGCAGTAGTGATGCTCTTTAATATTTGAAATGAAACAGGCAGTAGTGGTGGAGTGTAATAACTAAATTGAGAGAGGCAGTGTTGTTGCTTTGAGGTGAATGAATGGAAGAGTCAGTAGCGTTGCTGTGTTGTAATTGAATGGGTAGATTCAGAAGTGGGGCAATTTGGTTGATCAACTGTGGAGAGACAGTAGTGGTGCTGTGCTGTGATTGAATGAGCAGAGACAGCAGTGCTTGCTGTTACGAGGTGATTGAATGGGTAGCGGCAGTAGTGCTGCTGCGAAGTGACTGACAGGTGAGAGGCAGTAGTGGTGCTGTGTTATGATTGAATGATGATAGGCAGTAGTGGTTTGTGAATGGGTAGAGACAGCAGTGCTACTGTACGGTGACTAAAAGGGTAGCAGCTGTAATGGTGCTGTTTGTTTTCTAACTGCAGAAGCAGCAGTGGTGCGGTGCTGTGTTATGACTGACTGAGGAGTGGCAGTAGTGACACTGTGGTTAGTCAGTGGGTACACACGGCAGTGCTGCGGTGAGATGATTGAATGAGATGGGGTAGTGGGTGGTGGTATCTGGTGGAAGTGTGGTTTGGTGCATGTGTTTCCTTAAGGTCTGCGTGATGTCAGGTGGTGCAGAGGCAAAGTGCGAGTTGTTTCTCTTCTAAGTGCTGCCTGCTGCCTTTTGAGGATCTTTTTTGTCTGCTTTTCCACTCAGTGACCCCCCAATGACCGTATCTTACGGTCTGTCAGTGACCCGGCGACCCGAGCGGCCGCGGGTCATCCCTCCCGGGGCACAGGGTCCTTTCATGGTGCTAAGAAGAGGTCCCGGAGGTCACAAGGCACTGGGAGCCCTGGGGCAGTTTGACTTCAGTAGACCAGCCATGGAAAAGCGACTAAGTGTTCTGTTGAAAAAAGGGGTGTTTGAGGGGGAAACTGCGGAATTGTTTTTGTTTGTTGTGATTATCACTTGACCTCTCACAGCCACCACACTGAGCTGCCGAGCACAGAGGCATCTGGGGTTTAAATCATTATGTGGCATGGGGCTAATTTATCTTCTTCATCCAGTCTGCCCACCTCATGCGCATCTTTCTGCACACTCCTCCCTGCACACGTGTCATCTGCCCTAGAACTGCACACTGATCCTTGAAGACATAGCATCTACCCTAGAACTGCACACTGACCCCCTGCTGAAAAATCATCTGCCCCTGCACTGCACACTGAACCCCTGTATACACATCTACTGTAGCACTGCACATTGACCCCCTGCAGACACAGCATCTACCCTAGCACTGCACCCTGACCCCCCTGTCGACACATTTACCCTAGCACTGCACACTGACCCCCTGTATACACATCTACTGTAGCACTGCACATTGACCCCCTGCAGACACAGCATCTACCCTAGCACTGCACACTGACCCCCTGTAAACACATTTACCCTAGCACTGCACACTGACCCCCTGTAAACACATCTACTGTAGCACTGCACATTGACCCCCTGCAGACACAGCATCTACCCTAGCACTGCACCCTGACCCCCCTGTAGACACATTTACCCTAGCACTGCACACTGACCCCCTGTATACACATCTACTGTAGCACTGCACATTGACCCCCTGCAGACACAGCATCTACCCTAGCACTGCACACTGACCCCCTGTAAACACATTTACCCTAGCACTGCACACTGACCCCCCTGTAAACACATCTACCCTAGCACTGCATACTGACCCCCTGTATACACATCTCCTGTAACACTGCACACTGACCCCCTGCAGACACAACATCTCCGCTAGCGCTGCACAATGACCTCCTGTAAACTCATCTACGGTAGCACTGCACACTGACCCCTTGCAGACATATCATCTGCCCCTGCACTGCACACTGACCCCCTGTAAACACATCAACTGTAGCACTGTGCACTGACCCCCTGCAGACACAGCATCTACCCTAGCACTGCAAACTGACCCCTTGCAGACATATCATCTGCCCCTGCACTGCACACTGACCCCCTGTAAACACATCAACTGTAGCACTGTGCACTGACTCCCTGCAGACACAGCATCTACCCTAGCACTGCACACTGACCCCTTGCAGGCACAACAGCTACACAAGCACTGCACACTGACCCCTGCAGCCATAGCATCTACCCTAGCTCTGCACACTGCAGACATAGCATCTACCCTAGCTCTGCACACTGCAGACATAGAATATACACAAGCACTGCACACTCACCCCCTGGCAGACTTATCTGCCCCTGAACTGCGCACTGACCCCCTGCAGACACAGCATCTACCCTAGCACTGCACACTGACCTCCTGTAAACGCATCTACTTTAGCACTGCACACTGACCCCCTGCAGACACAGCATCTATCCTAGCACTGCAAACTGTTTAGGGGTGGGCGGAATTTGCGGAATCGCGTTACGGAAATCTCCACGAAACGGTAAAAAATGTTTTTTTTCCTGTTCACAATCGCTGTTTGCATGCTCGGGGGGAAATATCTTGCGAAGACTCATTTTGAGAACGCGAACAAGCAAAGAATTTTGCGAAGTCGCGGAACGCAGAATTTTGGGCAATTTCGCGTTCTCCACGGAACGCGAAATTACCCAAATTCCGCGAGTGGAACGGAATTTACCGCCCAGGCCTAAAACTGACCCCTTGCAGACATATAATCTGCCCCTGCACTGCACACTGATCCCCTGTAGACACTGCATCTACCCTAGCACTGCACTCTGACCCCTTGCTGGCACAACAACTACACCAGAACTGCACACTGACCCCTACAGACGTAGCATCTACCCTAGCTCTGCACACTGCAGACATAGCATATACACAAGCACTGCACACTGACCCCTGCAGACAGCATCTACCCTAGCTCTGCACACTGCAGACATAGCATATACACAAGCACTGCACACTGACCCCTGCAGACATCGCATCTACCCTAGCACTGCACACTGACCCCCTGTAAACACATCTACCCTAGCACTGCACACTGACCCCTGTAAACACATCTACCCTAGCACTGCATACTGACCCCTTGCAGACACACCATCTACTCTTGCCCTGCACACTGACCCCTGCACACATATCCTCTACACAAGCATGGCACACTGACCCCTTACAGACAGATCATCTGCCCCTGCACTGCACATTGACCCACTGCAGACACAGCATCTACCCTTGCCCTGCACACTGACCCCTGCAGACATGTCCTCTACACAAGCACTGCACACTGACCCCTTACAGACAGATCTCCAGCCCCTGCACTGCACTCTGATCCCCTGCAGACACAGCATCTACCCTAGCCCTGCCACCTGACCCTTGCGGGCACAGCAACTACACAAGCACTGCACACTGACCCCTGCAGACAGAGCGTCTAGCTATCACTGCAAACTGACCCCTGGAGACAAACATCTACAACACAACTGCTCACTAGACCCCGCAGATACAACATTTACCTGAGCACTGCACACTGACCCCTGGAAACATGGCATCTACTGCAACATTACACATTGACCCCTGTAGAACTAGCATCCACCCTAGCACTACATAATGTGCTTCTGCAAACAAATCATTTATCCTAACACTGCACACTGTCCCATGCAGACATAACATATTTCTAAGCATTTTACATTGCCCCCTAAGCCAAAATAATATACCGTAGCACTGCACAGTAAATGTAAATGTAAATGTACAGGAATTTATATAGCGCAAATCACCAAGCGGTTTCTAAGCGCTTGCTTAGGGAACCCGTCCTGGTATTCCCCTGTGAGATAACCCCGGCAGGGTATCCGCAAGGTGAAAGCCAGGCATCCCGCCGCGAGGGGCCGTTGTGGAGATTAAGCAAGCTATTGCCCAGAGTCGCAGAGTGTGAACCCGTGAATCGAGGAGGCACCGGGGCGAGAATTGTCGAGTCCATGGACATTTTTAGGACTCAAGACCCCGCCGAGCTGGGAATTGAACCCTGGTCCCGGGCTGACCTCTGCTTCCAGGTCTGCATCCTCTAACCAGTGAGCCACACTTCTCCCTCCTGCAGACAAAACATCCACCCTAGCAGCGCACACGGACACCCTGTAATCGTAGTATTTAACCGACCACTGTACACTGTCCATTGCAGAAATATCATCTATCCCCAACACTGCACAACGCCACATGCAGAAATAGCCTGTACTGTAACACTACAGAAGACGGCCCCTGCAGTCGTCTATTGTAGTACTTCACACTGTACACTGCCCCCTGCCCCTGCAGACCTACAATCAACTCTAGTACTGTGCCCTGAAGATATAGCATCTAACCTAGCACTGCAAACTGCCCCATCCACAGATAGACTAAGCTTGGCGCTGTACACTGCCCCCCTGCAGACCTACAATCAACTCTAGTACTGTGCCCTGAAGATATAGCCTCCACCCTCATCCGAAAACGTATCTACTTTAGCACTTCACACTGTCCTCTGAAGACCTATCACTGCACGCTGCGCCATGCACACATATCATCTACCCTAGCAATGTCCATGTCAACATGCATAGCATCTACACTAGTACTGCACACGACCACTGTAGACATAGTATTTACCCTAGCACTGCGAACTGCAGATATAGCATATATCCGAGCACTGCACATGCCTCCTGCAGACATAGCATCAACCCTAGCACTGCACACGACCCCTGTCGACATAGCATTTACCACAGTGCTGCGACCTGCAGATATAGCATCTACCCTAGCACTGCACTTGCCTCCTGCAGACATAGCATCAACCCTAGCACTGCACACGACCCCTGTCGACATAGCATTTACCACAGTGCTGCGACCTGCAGATATAGCATCTACCCTAGCACTGCACATTCCTCCTGCAGACATAGCATCAACCCTAGCACTGCACACGACCCCTGTAGACATAGCATTTACCATAGCGCTACGACCTGCAGATCTAGCATCTACCCTAGCACTGCACATGCCTCCTGCAGACATAGCATCAACCCTAGCACTGCACACGGCCCCTGTAGAAATAGAATTTACCATAGCACTGCGATCTGCAGATACAGCATATACCCTAGCATTGCACACGACCCCTGTAGACATGGAATTTACCCTAGCACTGCGACCTGCAGATATAGCATATACCATAGAACTGCACATGCTTCCTGCAGACATAGAATCTACACTGGCACTGCACACGACCCTGTAGATATAGCATTTACCATAGAGCTGCAACCTGCAGATATAGCATATACCCTAGCACTGCACACGACCCCTGCAGACATAGAATTTACCCTAGCACTGCAACCTGCAGATATAGCATCTACCCTAGCACTGCACACGACCCCTGTAGACATAGCATTTACCACAACGCTGCGACCTGCAGATATAGCATCAACCCAAGCACTGCACATGACCCCTGTAGGCATAGAATTTACCACAGTGCTGCGACCTGCAGATATAGGATATACCCTAGAACTGCACATGCCTCGTTGCAGGTATAGCATCTACCCGAGCACTGCACACGACCCCTGTAGACATAGAATTTACCATAGCGCTGCAACCTGCAGATATAGCATCTACCCTAGCACTGCACATGCCTCCTGCAGACATAGCATCTACACTAGCACTGCACACGACCCCTGTCGACATAGCATTTACCACAGTGCTGCGACCTGCAGATATAGCATCTACCCTAGCACTGCACATGCCTCCTGCAGACATAGCATCAACCCTAGCACTGCAACCTGCAGATATAGCATCTACCCTAGCACTGCACACGACCCCTGTAGACATAGAATTTACCATAGCGCTGCAACCTGCAGATATAGCATCTACCCTAGCACTGCACACGACCCCTGTAGACATAGCATTTACCATAGCGCTGCGACCTGCAGATATAGCATCTACCCTAGCACTGCACACGGCCCCTGTAGAAATAGAATTTACCATAGCACTGCGACCTGCAGATATAGCATATACCCTAGCATTGCACACAACCCCTGTAGACATGGAATTTACCCTAGCACTGCGACCTGCAGATATAGCATATACCCTAGAACTGCACATGCTTCCTGCAGACATAGAATCTACACTGGCACTGCACACGACCCTGTAGATATAGCATTTACCATAGAGCTGCAACCTGCAGATATAGCATATACCCTAGCACTGCACACGACCCCTGCAGACATAGAATTTACCCTAGCACTGCAACCTGCAGATATAGCATCTACCCTAGCACTGCACACGACCCCTGTAGACATAGCATTTACCACAACGCTGCGACCTGCAGATATAGCATCAACCCTAGCACTGCACATGACCCCTGTAGGCATAGAATTTACCACAGTGCTGCGACCTGCAGATATAGGATATACCCTAGAACTGCACATGCCTCGTTGCAGGTATAGCATCTACCCGAGCACTGCACACGACCCCTGTAGACATAGAATTTACCATAGCACTGCAACCTGCAGATATAGCATCTACCCTAGCACTGCACATGCCTCCTGCAGACATAGCATCTACCCTAGCACTGCACACGACCCCTGTAGACATAGCATTTACCATAGCGCTGCGACCTGCAGATATAGCATCTACCCTAGCACTGCACACGGCCCCTGTAGAAATAGAATTTACCATAGCACTGCGACCTGCAGATATAGCATATACCCTAGCATTGCACACAACCCCTGTAGACATGGAATTTACCCTAGCACTGCGACCTGCAGATATAGCATATACCCTAGAACTGCACATGCTTCCTGCAGACATAGAATCTACACTGGCACTGCACACGACCCTGTAGATATAGCATTTACCATAGAGCTGCAACCTGCAGATATAGCATATACCCTAGCACTGCACACGACCCCTGCAGACATAGAATTTACCCTAGCACTGCAACCTGCAGATACAGCATCTACCCTAGCACTGCACACGACCCCTGTAGACATAGCATTTACCACAACGCTGCGACCTGCAGATATAGCATCAACCCTAGCACTGCACATGACCCCTGTAGGCATAGAATTTACCACAGGGCTGCGACCTGCAGATATAGGATATACCCTAGAACTGCACATGCCTCGTTGCAGGTATAGCATCTACCCGAGCACTGCACACGACCCTTGTAGACATAGAATTTACCATAGCGCTGCAACCTGCAGATATAGCATCTACCCTAGCACTGCACACAACCCCTGTAGACATAGCATTTACCATAGCACTGCGACCTGCAGATATAGCATATATCCTAGCACTGCACATGCCTCCTGCAGACATAGCATCAACCCTAGCACTGCACACGACCCCCGTAGACATAGCATTTATCCTAGCACTGCGACCTGCAGATACAGCATCAACCCTAGCACTGCACACGACCCCTGTAGACATAGCATTTATCCTAGCACTGCGACCTGCAGTTATAGCATCTACCCTAGCACTGCATACAATTGCTCTTCCCCTGAAAACATACCAATACGTTAGCATTCCACACTGCCAATGCAGCATACATCTACCGTGTGTGTGCATACTCCCCCTGCATCCAGCGCCTCTGCCCTGTGTATCAAACATGAATACTACCCTCGCAGTCACAGTATTGTCCTACTCATTCATACTGCCCCTTGTGGACCCTTTCATATACAGTATTGCCACAAGGCTGCACATTCCCATCCTTAAAAGATAGTCCTTGCTGTCCTGCCTGCTGCTATCCTAATGCACAGTGCTAACGTGTCAATGCCCCCTGCCATCTCCGGCCACGGTACTGCCCTATCTTTGCACAGCGTCCCATCAGAAAAAGTGAATCCTATCCTTGCACTCTGCGCCCCAGAGAAACATTTTGTGCTATCCTTCCAAACTGCCCCTAGCAGAACCAGTATTGTCCTATTCTTGCTAGTAGGCCAAGGGAAACTCTACTCTCCTAGACTTGTACGCTGACCCAGACAGAAACTGTAGTGTCCCATCCTGACACACAGTTCGCAACAGAAATGAGTACTGCACTCTCCTTGCACACTGCACCCAGCAGTTGTGTCCTATGCCTGTACTCTGCCCCCAGCAGAACCAGTATTGTTCTATCCTATTACACTGTCCCCAGAAGAAACGGTACTGCCATATCCTTGTACACTGCCCGAGCAGAAACAGAATTGGTCTACCCCAGGACACTGCCCCCAGGAAAAACAATAATATCCTACCCTGGCACACTGCCGCCTGCAGAGTGCACAGTGCACCAGCGGAAAAGGTACTATGCTATCCTTTCATAGTCCTGTGAAGACATATCACTGTCCCTACATTCTGCCCTCTGCAAAAACAGCTATGTAAAAAATATGTTGCTGTGAGATGGAGAACCTAAAATTAAGTGGCACCTAGACAAGTCAAGGTGTAGCTCAGCAGCTACCTGGGTCTATGCTGAGAATGATTAGGTAGTACAAGACAACACCTAAGACTATACTGAAAATGACTCAGCTGCACAAGGCGGCTCCTAGGACTGTACTGAGAATGACTCCGCGGCACAAGGCAGCACCTAGGACTGTACTGAGAATGACTCAGCATTACAATGCTGCATCTAAGTCTATATTTTGAGAATGACTTAATGGCACAAGTTTGCACCTAGGACTGTACTGAGAATGATTTGTTGGTACAAGGCAGCACCTACGACTGTACTGAGAATGATTAGGGGGCGCAAGGCAGCTCCTTGGTCTGAATGGAGAATGACTCTGTGTTACAATGCAGCACCTAGGACTGTACTGAGAATGATTTGTCCGTACAAGGCGGCACCTAGGACTGTACTGAGAATGATTCAGCAGTACAAGGCAGCACCTAGGACTGTACTGAGAATAATTTGTCTGTATAAGGCAGCACCTAGGACTGTACTGAGAATGATTCGGCGGTACAAGGAGGCACCTAGGACTGTACTGAGAATGATTCGGCGGTACAAGGAGGCACCTAGGACTGTACTGAGAATGATTCAGCGGTAGAAGGCGGCACCTAGGACTGTACTGAGAATGATTCGGCGGTACAAGGCGGCACCTAGGACTGTACTGAGAATGATTCAGCGGTAGAAGGCGGCACCTAGGACTGTACTGAGAATGATTCGGCGGTACAAGGCGGCACCTAGGACTGTACTGAGAATGATTCAGCGGTACAAGGCGGCACCTAGGACTGTACTGAGAATGATTCAGCGGTAGAAGGCGGCACCTTGGTCTGTACTGAGAATGACTCGGCGTTACAATGCTACAATATACTGAGAATGGCCTAACGGCACAAGGCAGCACCTAGGACTGTACTGAGAATGATTTGTCGGTACAAGGCAGCACCTAGGACTGTGCTGAGAATGATTCGTCCGTACAAGGCGACACCTAGGATTGTACTGAGAATGATTTGTTGGTATAAGGCGGCACCTAGGACAGTACTGAGAATGATTCGGCGGTACAAGGTGGCACCTAGGACTGTACTGAGATTGATTTGTTGGTACAAGGCGACACCTAGGACGGTACTGAGAATGATTCGTCCGTACAAGGCAGCTCCTTGGTCTGTACTGAGAATGACTCGGCGTTACAATGCTACAATATACTGAGAATGGCATAACGGCACAAGGCAGCACCTAGGACTGTACTGAGAATGATTTGTCGGTACAAGGCAGCACCTAGGACTGTACTGAGAATGATTTGTCGGTACAAGGTAGCACCTACAACTGTACTGAGAATGATTCGGCTGTACAAGGCGGCACCTAGGACTGGACTCAGAATGATTTGTCGGTACAAGGCAGCACCTACGACTGTACTGAGAATGATTTGTCTGTACAAGGCAGCACCTAGGACTGTACTGAGAATGATTAGGTGTTACAATGCTGCACCTGGGTCTATACTGAGAATGACATAACGGCACAAGGCTGCACCTAGGTCAGTACTGAAAATTACTTGGCGGGACAATGCTGCCCCTGGTTCCTAACTCAGAATGACTCGACAGCAAAACACAGTACCTAGACCTGTAATGAGAATAATTTGGGGGCAAAATGTTTCTGTGTTTTCAGAGGCACTCTATGTCATATGCAAACTACAAAGCAGAATGTAGTAAGAAACCACCCCAATGTATCATCAGGATGTGTATCTAACGAGTATAGCTAATCTCAGATCTTAAGTCTCTAATGGGAATGAGGGAATTGTGTACAACCTAGAGTTTTAATTTAAAAAAAGTGCTGAGAGCCAGAATGCAGCACGTATATGACTACAATGACTGAGGAGACCAATATTTCATCTATAATGTTGTTATGTGAATGACTCTACAGCACAATGTAACACTTGAATCTGTAACTAGTATGAATCAGCATCATACTGCATCCCCAGACCTATACGAAAATGACTCTGCAGCAACAATGTAAAGCCTAGATCTAACGGCATCACCTACTGAAGCCCGCAGTCATCATATTTTCCTCGCCCACTCATACGAAGATGACAAACACCTTTAAAACATTCACTACGAAGCAAACCCAATCCCAGCCTCTTCTAACCCGCCTGTCTGCCTTCTTATTGTGTGACCACGGGCTTTCTGAAAGGAAATGCTTCCCAAGAAGGGCTAGTGTCTCTATGAGCTGCATGCTCTGCCAGTCAGACTCCTCCATCCAACCAGAGTCAGTCAAGAAGCCCCAGGACTGAGTCCCAAGCCCTGTGAGACCCCATGGATGAAGAAATTATATAGGATGCTCACATAGGATCAGTAAGGGCACTTCGAAGTACCTCTCTCCAACTGCTCTGCTATGCATTCCCATACAGTCCTGCCCTTGCCAAGCATTGAGGAGTAGCATTGATAACAACCAACACCCACCGCCACTTTACATCCCTCTACCACAGCTCCCACCACAGGGGGGTGGGTCCTAGGTACGACTGAAAGACTACCCGCTGAACTCCAACATCCAGAAAAGTTTTCATTGGCTGCCATCAGCGCCTGGTTTATCGTCAATGCCAAATGTTTCACCCACGATCACATCCATGGAAAAATCTCATATTACCTCAGGGACAAAATAAATTAAAAAATGGGTATTACCAGCATTCACCAAACAAAGCCTATTGTGCAACCCCCAAAACATACTCTGACTCAAAATGAGGAAGGTGCATTGCAGTCCACTGAACCAGGCTATGTTATGGACCCTTTGCGAACATCTGCAACAAAGACATTTGAAAAAGAACCCATAACTCACTTTTCCTGAATAGTTCTGCAACCACTCCTTCGAGGGGGTTGCATTACACATTGAAGTGCTTATTGTAGACTATTCTTTCGTATCTTCAAAAATTAGTTTCTTCAATAATTATCGTTTCGTCCTTTTATTATTCCTACATTCATCAATCATCCAGAACGCCTCAGCCAGACTCATCCTCGACATCCCACGAAACAGCCACATCTCCGGACATCTGAGAGACCTGCACTGGCTCCCCGTCAACAAAAGAATCACCTTCTGTCTCCTCACCCACGCACACAAAGCCCTACACGACCAAGGCCCGAGCTACCTCAACAACCGAATCAACTTCTACGCTCCCAAACGCCACCTCAGATCAACCAGCCACGCCCTCGCCGCCGTCCCACGCATCCGAAGAGCGACAACAGGAGGAAGGTCCTTCTTCTACCTGGCCGCCAAGACCTGGAACTCCCGACCGACCGACCTGCGCCTGACCCAAGACCACCTCTCCTTCAGGAAGAAGCTCAAGACCTGGCTGTTCGAGCAGTAACGGCACCCCCCCCTCCTAGCGCCTTGAAACCCTACGGGTGAGTAGTGCGCTCTATAAATGTCTTGATTGATTGATTGATTGATTGATTCACTCATATGTGTCTTTTCAGCATGGCAATGCAATTCTGAGGAAACAGACAGTTGTCAATTGTTTGATGTTATGATGTTTGATATGGAAGTGTTGGCGTTTCTCTGGAGTACACAAAGCTGTTGTTTTACTACACGTGCAGGGCTACAAAAAAGAAACGACTCGAATTGTTGCAGGCGGCTATAATGGCATTGTGTTGTAGACAGGAGAACGGCGCTGGGAATAACGGTTGCAGCACTGAAGCGCCTAGACGATCTATCCGGGTTTAAGCACTATATACAACCCACATAAATTAGAGCAGCATGGTGGATCAGTGCGGTGCAGCCCAAGGTCCCCTTCCAGCGCTCAATAAGGGGGTGGGGGGAGGTAAACAAGCACCTGTGCGCGCGGGACCCCCGGACGCCATGTTACTCCAAGCCATCCGTCACCTTTCTATTGATCTGACGGAATGTCGAGCGCTGCCACTCTGACAGAATTTATCTGGAATATTAACATCCTGGTCTCCCGGGCGCTAATGAGAGGAGCAGCTTCTTTTTCATGTCCCGGCTCCGGGCCCTTCTGGAACAGGTCGGGAGTGATTTGTGGCATATGGTGCGCGGAACATCCCGGGGACCGAGGCTGGGGCGGGTAGAAGGCAGATGTACAAACGCGGCGGATATTTATTCCGCCCCCTGCAGATGCACATGAAGGGGCGGGGGCGGCCCGGACCTGAGCGGCAGCCCTTCTTCCTTTAACACGCTGTTGTCTGGCCCAGTCGTGTCACTCCAAAGGCGCCCATTCAGGCCTGCCCGGGCACCCGCCTCCCGGGGACAATAGAGGCCAGTTTATAAACTGCCTGTCCAGTTGCCTGCGCTCTTTAGTGCCTTTGTCTCCGACCTCTCTTAATAAACTTTTTGGGGTAGTACATCAATCCGCTTGAATGGCTGATGAGCTCTTTCTCCCGCGGGGCCCGGGCAGAAGGGCCGAGCCTCTTCCAGCTTTGAAACGGGCCCTTTTCTATCAGACGGCGCTGAAAGCCTCAAAGAGCAGCGAAGAAAGGCGCGGACAAAGGCCCACTTAACCACAGTCCCCAAAGCCACTGCGCCCGCGAAGAGAGGCGCCACCCTCTTTGACCACAAAAGATGTGGTAAATGGGCAAACTGCAGCTGTGAGCTTGTTGGCTGCTGGGTGGGGTCTTTCGCCTCCTGTGGTGACTTTACTTCACGGGCCGGGGTCATGCAGTGAATTCTTGGCGTGATAACATGCTCGGCGCGGGGCAGTGTGGAGAGGCTCGTCTGATTTGTAAGGGTGGTAAGGTGTGGTCAATATGAAGCCACAGAAAAACCAAGGGGCGCCACGACTCCTGGAGTCAGTCAGGGGTGCACCGAAAGCTCATGCAGTCCCAGGGGTGCTGGTGGGGCCCCCAGACCACAGAGGACCGTCGTTCTTTCAAAGCCTTTGTAATTTTGCAAAGGGGGACGCAAAAATGACATTTGAGGGCCCCACACCAAACATTGTGGAGGAGGCATCATTTGTGTTCTGCCACTGCCCGATGCCATATGACCTTTCGTCCACTCAGTTTTCAATTACCTAATGGGGTATCCAAGTTGTAGAACATATTCAGTAAGTTTGATAAACTCAACAGATATTGTAGCTTTGTGATGGGTCCAGTTGTACACACCAATAGCCTTTATCGGCTCATCCGCTCCTACCTAAGTATTATCATTCGAACCCCTTGTCCTATTGACATAGACTTCACAATCTCTGGGAGATTAGAATGAGGAGCAAGGACCACGTGTAAAAATGATGATTACTAACAATGACCGCCACTTTAGAATCCACGCACCTTGAAAGTGAACCTTTACTGTTGCTTTCAATGCCAAAAAACCCTCATGGGTGATAATGCGCTTTACAAATGCACATAACATAACGCCTTTGCTGCAGAAGTATCATATGGAGAACATCTACTGGAAAAGCAGAGGTGCTCCATGTTCATTGACCTCAAACGGTCAAAAAACAAAGAGGTCTCCTTTAGGAAGGTCCCTGGGATCATACAGCCACCATAAACCCCCAGGGGCTATGGCCAAGGTTTACCTATAGGATGCGTTAGTGAGCTTGTCACATAGAATTTGGCAGAACAAGACATGCAGTAAATTGGCGGATGTCCAATTCCGCTAAACTCACAGCTGCCTGCTTCATTTAGAGGTGGATGAAGCATTTGGTTAATGGTGGTGGAGCTGCACATAGCTCCTCTGTAGGAAACCTTGTCTCAGTGGACCATCCGCCACAGGGTCGCGGAGGTCATCAGCACTGGAAGGCCTTCAGACGCATGATTTCTGTGGAGAAGTGAGTGGTGAAGATGGGGTGCTAGTGTCAGGGCATCTCTGTCATCCCTGGCACAATTTCTCATTGAATGATTGGAGTGTGAGAATGATGCAAGTTCAGGAGACCTGAGGGTATCATTTGTTTCTGTGCCTGAGACTGCCCACTCCACGGTCTGGACACCTCAATAAAACAGTCACTTTAGGTTTAGGATACTGTAAAAATAAATAGGAGTCTAACTAATTCTATTTATAAAACGATATAATTGCAGACTAAAAAAAATGTAGAAATTATCACAAATTTTACATACAAGCCATTGTAACAACTTGATGCTTAAAAAGAATGTATTTTCTGCAATTTAGAATAGGTAATTTTTAGTGAACTAAAGATTTAAAATGTCTTGTCATCCGGTGTTCCCTCCGGAAAAAGTACACAGGTAATAACAGAGAAACACGAACCTGTGGTCATTTCTCACCATGTGCAGAAAGACACCACCTGAGTTTTTACATATTTGTTTACTTAATTCTTTGTCCAGTCACTTAAGTGAATACAGAAAGAACAAAATCTTACAATGTTTTTAATCTTTGGTCTATGAAACCTGGAAACAGTCTAAGTGCTAGTTCTGTGTGCAGCCCATGCACTCCTCCTTCTGTACCCAAGGAACAATGTCCCAGCAAATTATGCATCCCTGCCTACCTGGTGGAACATGAAATGAGCCAGTGTGCAGCCTTGTCTTTTCTACCCATAAAGTTGAGGCCTCCTAAACCCAACCACGTAAATTCCAGTCTTATCACTCATAATGGTTCCTAAGCACAACTGTAAAATTCCAGTCTTTTCATCTACGTTATATTTTTCCTTTAACCTGTGCCAGGGCCCTTGTCAGAAGGCCACTGCAACATGCACAACCCATTGTCCCCACAAGCACTACCAAGGACAGAACCATCACACTCATACAAATGTGACAATTCAGACTTTAAATATACATAAAAAATGACTAACACATGCTATTATTATAGCCTTGGGTAGCAGGAATTAGTGATTTTAATGTATATTACATTATTACACAACTGTTGTTGTGCTCTTCACAAAATCACATAAACAGGGGCACCAAATGGCAGGCTGTTATAAGAGCTGGTGTTGACAATAAAGTCCTGGTGCCCAGCACCGGAGACCTCTGGCTTAAATTAAGCACTGCTCACGGGTGTACACAATTCTCCCCATGCCTTCAGGATCTACTGTGTTGTAGCCTTATTCTCACATCCTGCCTGTCAAAAGTTTTTCTGCGTATACAAGCAGTTTAAGGCTGCAATAATATTTGGATCTAACTTAAAGTGACTTTTGTACGTGAAAGACCATCTACCCATATTTTAAAGGAGGTGCTGTAACACTGTACTAGGTCAACAGGCCTACTGCAGGTAACTATAGAGTATGGATGACCTAATCTCCTTCAGTTGGGAACAATAAAGAAAGGAATCTTTATTGAAAGGGACTATCTTGCCAGCCAACTGAAGCATTGTTTGGTGGACCAAAAGCAACCCAGCTTGTAGAGACAGTGACAGATCTAGGATTGATTGCCTATCCCACATGACCCAGCACTGGAAAAGCAGCTCTGGAGGAGTGGATCCAGAGGTTCAAGAAGACCCTCAGTCATAAATAATGAAGTCCTTTAGAGCAGAAGCTTTGTTTGGGAAACTTACTTCCCTACATCAAACTTACTCCTCTTACTCCACTATATCAAAGAAAGGAGACCCTTCTTTTACACCCTAACTCTTTAACACAAATGAGTCCGTTTGGTTGGATTGTGATCTTAGAGCACCATTACACCAGCTGGGCTCTGATGGTGTTGGCATATATTTGGCGCCCCCTATGGCCACTAGCCAGCATGGGAGTGAATGCCCAATGCACATAGCCACTGACCCAGAAACTTTGTTTACCTCTTGTGGTACTGCCTACTCCATTAGTCAATTGAACTTCAACATCCATCACAAAAGGTGCCTGTGGACTTTGAGGACCCTTTGATGAAAGAATTTCAAGACCATTACGTATTCTTGAGCTACAGGTTGCATCTTATTTTTCTCAGTAACTGGTATCCTTTTCAAACTACGTCTATGGGGATCCACATTTTTTTGTATATGAACTTCTGAAGATCCAAACACTTTGGAGGGCACCTAACAAAATGAGTCATAACTACTGGGTTAAAAGTTAGTATAATATTCTGTCTTCACTTTTAGCCCAATCCAGTAACCAATAGCCAAGGGAGGCTCTGAGCAATCCGAAGATCAACTGTTCATTTCACCATCATGCCCCAAAATGTACTTTTCATTATTGAACACTGCTGCAGTATTTAACCCAAACTCAGCAGCAATCCAAACCTGCTTATCTGCCCTTAACGCTACATGACTTGCGTGCTAGACCTTGGTGGAAGCTAGAGAGATGTAGTATCTATTCACTGACTACTCGTCTAGCAGTAAATACTGTAGTAACCCAAAGGCTCACGCCCTTCTGAGGTGATTAGGAGTCGGCCCTGTGCACTCACCCTCATTTATCCTTGCCCCCTACATTAATAGAGGAGTATATTTGGGTGGTGAGGTGCCACATGATCGTGGTCGAAATGTTGATCTATGCATATATAAGGCCACATTAATGTTGACTCTGAAATATAGTGAATCTGAAGTTAATGAAAGTAAATACAGCAACACAAAAAGATGATGGACAGAATGTTGAACATTGTCAAACATTCATTCACAGTCACAGATCTGGGTTAAATCCACCCCAGTTTGAACCCAGCCATACGCAAATCAGTCTTGACCCTGCTCCACATGGGAACAGTGCAAGCCAGGTCCTACCTGGACCAGAAAACAAGCATCCTGGGACCGGTTTCAGGGACAACATCCTTCATCAGCCAGGCTAGCTTGAATCTATTGGCATAGAGAGCACGGGACTCACGTCTGAGCGTACCCATCCCACTTATAGCAACTATAATAACACAAAAAGATGGACGGAATACTGAACAATGTCAAACATTCACCACCAGTCACATATCTGGGTTAAATCCATAATTTTTATGCTCATTATGCCACCCCTGTTTGGACCCAGCGATATGCAAATAAGTCTTGACCCTGCTCCCTATGAAAACAGTCAAGCCCAAACTGGCCTGGCAATTCGGGCTGGACTGCTCCCATGCAGGGTCAAGACTGATTTGCATATGGCCAGGTCCAAACTGGAATGGTCAGCAAAAAAACAATACTTTTAGGCCCAGATCTCTGTACTGGTAATGAATGTTTGACAATGTTCAGCATTCCGTCCATCATCTTTTTGTGTTGCTATAGTCACCCCAACTGGGAACAGTATGCCCAGACGTGGGTCCCGTGCTCACTATGCCATTGGATTTAAGTTAGACTGGCTGATGAGGGATGATACCCCTGAAACCGGTCCCAGGATGCTTGTTTCTGGGCCAGGGAGAACCTGTTACAAAGCTACCCCATGGTGAGGTAGAGCACCTCCGGGCACCGCACAAATGACTGCAATAGTCTACTTCATTTCACTCATTTAATGGCTGTTAATACATCAAAAGTTCATCACTGGTTCAGCAATCCATTGGTTTCATGGCTTTTGCTCTGACTTTTACCATTAGTATCTCTCAAGTTATTGCATCCAATACAAGTAAATAGTGATTCTTATGTGTCCCAATGCATTTCGGGCTCTATTGTGGCCCTTCGTCAGGGGATACCCTACGAAAAGAAAAAGGAGAATAGCTATGAGCCATAGGTATAAGTACGCTGATGTTTATAAAATGTGCCAGAGGTGATAAACCATGGGTGTCAATATGATTAAAGCGTGCATCAGCCCGATTTGTGCTTGTCAACTAAGAACGTGCTGGTGACTGAATTCTTAAATCTGTGTATTTTAAGTGATCTGGTAGCAAACGAGATGCCGAGTGAGGAGAAAGTGTTCTGTCCACTTTGATATCGTAAAAAATTAGCGTGTGAAAAACGGGTGCACTCTTATCGTGAAACGGCCTTTTAATGACGCGTGTGCCTGGGGTGAAACTGAGCCGTGAACAAACTAAATACATGCATTTAAACCAAGTCGTGGACTCACATAAACTTGCAAGTAGCCGCCGAAGCCTGAAAAACAATAAGTAACGCACGTCCGGTTAAAACCCGGTATTGTATGTATGAACGGTCGTGTTTAAAGAGTCCTCGGTAGAGGTACTTACTTTAGTTGCGGTACTACAGGACGCTCGATATGTCGTGGTCCCTCCGTGTTGTCAGCATGTAGCGTCTGTGGGGGTGTTCAAATAAACTGTGCTGATCGCGAACTATAGCATAAACATAAACAATGGACTACATCCCTAATGGCGGGCGCCATCTTAGAGTGGTGTGTTAAAGTTCGGTTAAAGTGGCCTGGCAATTGGGGCTGGACTGCTCCCATGCAGGGTCAAGACTGATTTGCATATGGCCAGGTCCAAACTGGAATGGTCAGCAAAAAACAATACTTTTAGGCCCAGATCTCTGTACTGGTAATGAATGTTTGACAATGTTCAGCATTCCGTCCATCATCTTTTTGTGCTGCTATAGTCACCCCAACTGGGAACAGTATGCCCAGACGTGGGTCCCGTGCTCACTATGCCATTGGATTTAAGTTTGACTGGCTGATGAGGGATGATACCCCCGAAACCGGTCCCAGGATGCTTGTTTCTGGGCCAGGGAGAACCTGGCCTGACACTTCAGGCTGCACTGTTTCCATGGGAAGCAGGGTCAAGACTGATTTGTATATGGCTGGGTCCAAACAGGAATGGCCTTGTGAGCACAAAAACAATGGATTTAGGCCCAGATCGCTGTACTGGGGATAAACGTCTGACATCATCTTTTTGTGCTGTTAATGAAATGAACTATACATTTATCTTGACAATATTTCTCAGTGAAAATTATGTTACAGATGTATAGCTTGATAGTTCTATTACAATAGTGTGACCTACAGCCATTTGGGGTCATATCTCAGAGGGGTTGAGGACTGAGCTCTTTGAGTTTTTCCTGCGGGTATATATCAACAGTTGTCTTAATCAGGGGCCTGATAACGAAGTGTTTCCTTTCAAATAATAACAAGTGGCTGAAGCTAATGAATGAATGAAAACCTTGTGGTTTGGTTAATAAAAATCATTACAATTCTCAATCATAAAAATACAAAAATCAGTAAACCATACAGGTTTGCAAAAAGTAATGAAGTATAAACCTGCCATCAAAGCCCTGCACTGGCTCCCGGTGCGTCAAAGGGTGGAATTCAAAGCCATGTGCACGGCTTACAAACTGATTAATGGAGCTGGCCCTCCGATTCTCAGCGACCTGGTAACTCCTTATATAGCTCCCAGATCCCTGCGGTCCGAGAATGAACATCTAGCCAACATCCCCAAATTTAAAAAGACACGCACTGGAGGCCGACGCTTCTCTGTGAAAGCTTCCACCGGATGGAACTCACTCCCCCGTACCCTCAGACTGGAACCCAGCTATCTTATTTTCAGAAAAAAATTGAAAACACTTCTATTTCCGAAATAACGTCCCCCCCTTTTCTTTTGTTTTTTTTCTCCTCCATCTCATCTGGATATCCAAATCATTACAGCGCGGGGATGCCTTCGGGTCACCAGGCGCTCTACAAGTCGTTAAAATAAATAAAATAAATAAATAAATATTAATTGTCGTTCTAAAATACATAAATTTAAAGATGGTGCTAGTGAATAACAGGGATTTCTTTTCACCGAGGGGTTCTGAGTGAAGGCAAATTGACAACGAGAGCGAATAACACTCAGAACTGCAATGTACGACTCCCAAAATCATCGCCTCTGCCTTCAACTACTGTGCACGGACAAAGGATAATAGGAGAGCTACATATAACATGCCCTCTTCTCCCGGACGCAAATGTGAAAAATAAATATGTTACCTGGTATCCTTGACCACAACCCATTACCTTCCCTTCCTTCCTTCCTTCAGAAACTAAAATAAATGATAGAGGCTCTCAATGAGAGCCATACAAAACAATTGAATCATTTCATGTGAAGCCTGATTGCAAAGACTAACAATTGTTTTAATCAAACATACCAGTTGCCCTTAGCACATTCAACTTTTAACATACTGATGAGCTGTGCCGACCTCATATACAAAATCTAAAAACATGTTAATCTAGCAAGCCTACACCGTGCTTTCTAAACACATAAAGACTCAAAGTATACGGTTTGTAAAACTAGCACACTTAGAAGGGGCTGCCTTCAAAACCTTTCAACAGCCACAGACCAGCTGCATACAGGGGCTACTAAAACAGCTGGTTATGTCATCACTGCATTTTCAAATTGCGAGATGGATAAATTATGTTTTTAAGAATAAGCTTCTTCCCCTGAGAGACGTGTGCTGAGCAGCACAGAATGTTCGCTAGATCTTAAAATCTAAATAGCACAAAACCCCCAGCCACTGGGTTTTTGATTCTTTCAATTGTTGCCGTTTTTCACCAATTTAAAAAACGCCAAAGTGCAGCTGAGCACGGTGGCTCTTAATTTTGAACAACACTTCTTCAGGCAATAATAGATGAAGAATGCCTGGATTCAAAGACTTTAGGACTAGACCGGCATGCCTTAATGATAAACAGGCCCTAAAATCGGGCTCAAACGTAGGTAGTTGACTTTGTAATATGGTTTTACTTTGGAAGATGGGCCAGGATGCCTGGCTAGACGTTGTTCTTTCGATTCTAGTTTGTCCTTGAGCTCAAACTTTTTACCACTTCCTAGAGCAAGCCTCGACTTCCCAAACAGATAAATTAAAATGACTGAATATATGTTACCCTCTGCGAGCAACACCCAGTGAGGAGAAACAGAAATGTCAAGTACTTTTCTAATGTCACGAGCCCTGCAGAGAAGGCCTGGTGGAATTTGCCAGAAACACACAAATAAATGTACACAGAATCTGGCGTGTAACATGGCTGCCAAGCTTCATGCAGCGTTTGTTGCTTTGTTTAAGATAAAATGCTTTAAATAAAACCAATTGAGCTGCGCCTTCCCTGGCCGTATTGTGTTACCAAGCGTTTCTAAATGAAATGTAAAACATACCAACTGCAAGCTAGAAAGGGAGAACAGAGAGCGGGAACCTTGATCCGAGCTGGGAAGATGCCTGAGAAGTGAACCGGGCTCCGCAACAAGGGTTTCTGGGTCGGCTCCCCAAAAGGGGAGGTTAGTCCTTACCTGCCTCTTGTCTGACTGTGTGCTGCCTCCTAAGTGACAATGTACTATGTAACTGCCTTTTCAGTGACTGCCTTCATTGTAACTGTCTCCTGAGTGAGCGAGACGTATGACTGTCCTTAGTGACTACCTCCAGTGTAGCCATCTTCTCTCTAACTGTCTATCTCCTGACTAGCTGCATCTTCAGTGATTGCCTCAGGAGTAACTGCATCATATGTGGCTGCTTCCTGGGTGACTGCATCCTGTGTGACTGACTTCTGAGTGCCTACTTTCTGTTTAACTACATCACGTGTCAAAGGTCAGTCCCTGCCTCCTAGGAACATTTCTCGCGTTGGGTCAAACTTTGATGACAGGGCTTCGATAAAGTGTGAAGCGCATTTATTTTGGAACTAGAAAAAGTTCAAAGCTTGGACATTCTAATAACTATGTCTGCCTCGTGGCTCCATGTCTAATCGATGGATCTGTCTGGTGAGCTCCATGTCTAATGGGCTGTTCCTGATCAGCCCATTAGACATGGAGACAGTCTTAAGACTTATGCTATGTGTATTTGTAGGATGCTTATATCACCACGGAGGGTATCTTGGTGCCTGAAGAAAGACGGTGCGGTCTGGCTGGTACATATTGGAAGAAACAGGTTTTTCGTTTTGTTGTGGAATTCAATGACTATATTGGTGGCTGTGATGTGCAGGGGGAGGTTACGAGACTGACTGTCTAATGTAAGCCAAGATAGCCCTGATTAACAAAAGGTTACACCAGTTTAAGGCAGTCTTACAATAGGAAGGCGACGGTTCTTCTCGCCTGCAAATTTCAGCTAAAGTACCCTTCAAAAAGCTTTCCAAGCTGAAGAACACAAACTTTCTTTGAAGTATATTTTACGTAGAAACATTTTGCTAGTGTTACATATGGATATATGGGACATAAATTGTTATAACAGTGACAAGTTTCTCAAACTTCGCAACATGGCAAAGTTTTCTGCTCCACTTGCAGAAAAGATACAAATGTACACTGCGTTTGCAAAAAATCTGGCCTTTCTGACTGTAGAAAGTCTTAAGTTTCTCTTTTACTCCATATAGGTTAGGGTTCTCACTCGAAAGCGTCTGGATGGCCAGGAGGATCAGGGACAACAGTGCAGTGCCAGCCCCGTCTAACAGGCCAGTGTCCCCAGTGCAGGGCTTCTGTTCAGCCTGAGGTCACAGCATCCACACTCCGCAATGTCAGTTCAGCCTGTGGTGACAGCAGTGGTGAAAGTGGATTGTATAGTTCAAGGTTTTATGTGGTGCTACTGTGCCACACTTTGACCGCTTGACCATAGGGCATACATAACAGCCACAATTTCACCAGAAAACCATAGATTCCTTGAAAAAGGCTCTAAAAGCGCACCCAAGAAAATGTTTTAAACATGGAGTAAATTGATGCATTCAACAAGACAAATATCGCATAAAGGTGCCCCAGAAAAATCGTAGATTTTTAGAGGGGGATTAATTAAATACTGCAGTATGCTAATGGGGTGTTTTGCAAGTCTGATGCTCCCTAGGGGTACTGCGGGTTCACTTTTCCCAAGAAGACTTTGATGAAATAATTTCAAAATTGTTCATTTTCCAACACAATTTTACAAAAGGAGGTTAAAAGGCAATTGGTATTGCATGACATAAAAAGAAATCTGGATGTAGATTTTCACATGGCATATTTTGTTGCTTCTACATTTCACTTCCATTTTTTCATATTGCCTCTTGGAAGCAGGTTCTCAGTCATTATTAAAATGAAGGATCTTCTTGAAAGAGGCAGTGAGAAAAAATACAGCAAGCTTTACAATCTGAGGCCACAGGCATCAGAGCAAATCCTCATATAGCAGAGCTATTGATGCCACTTACATGGTAGAGTCCTTAAAAGTTCAAATACAACCATTTACACCAAACTTAGGGGCTCATCACTCAGACAGGCAGAGTGCTAATCAAATGATTTAACAACATACATGATGAAATAACAGCAGGATCCCCCTACATCATGGAAACAAACATCAGTAAAATGTCTTCCAAAGTTGCATGAATTATCACTCAAACATCAGTTTCAAATAGATAACTAGGAGTGCAACAATTGTGTTGCCATATATTAGCTTGTCAGTTTATGAAAATACACAATGTTTTGCTATAAAACACAAGCTTCTCATTTCCCTCAGAATAAAAACCTGTACTTTTAATTAAAGAAAATGTTCCTGAAATACCAGCTTTTCATTTTAGAAAATTCTTGTTTGGTGCTCAAACATCGTTGTGTCATTTTCAACCAGGCATTCACATGTAGTACTAGCTTTTTGCAGAGGTTCTGCTTTTTGTGACCTTTTAACACCATTACATGCTAGGGGATCCTATCACAAGATCCCGCCATCATGCTAGGTTTTTTTTAGCACAACACGTTATTTATCCACGTTATGGAAAAATGGCAACAATTATCCAAGGACATATAATGCAGGAATGAAGGGCCAAACAACTGTCCTCTCAAAACGAAACTACAGTGCACCCTCACTGGCAAGATCTTTAGACTGTATGTGAATACTTTCCCCTGCAAGTGCATTAGACACACTCTTTTGGAGCTTGGGTACATTTGCACTGTATAAAACAGTGTTGTGGACTTTGGGTGTTTTCACTTCAAAGCTTAATTTTCACAAACTTGAACATTCTTGCAGACTGTTGCCAGAGGAGACTTGTCTCTACCAAGTACCAACAGTGGTCAATACCAGTCACTTGTACAAGAACATAGGAAAGGTGCTTTGGGGCTTCAGTAGGTTCACAGCGTATAGACCCACAACACAAGTAGACCTGGAAGTCTCTTCGGCAGCTCACTGACTTCTTCCCCATTTTATGGTAGTAGATTTAGCAGCAGTAGCCAACAGCTTTCGAGGGATCACACATTTGTGAGGCAGACTGCGAGTTCAGGCACATGGGGCACTAATCTGCAGGAAAGCCCCTACGCTCATTGCACACCACACTTATTGCATGAGGTCATATCCAGAGAAGTCCTCCCCTCCTGCAGGCATAACCACAGCCCCAAGTCCTGCATCAAAGCACTTTGAGGCCATGTAATTAGTGAAAATATACTATACAAAAAACAACTCTTCCCCTTTCCCTGTTATAAGAAATTGTTATGGGGTTTTCATTAGCAAGCTGTCACTTCCCTTTCTGATCCCCTTGTGCCATTAGGCCTCAACGGACAAGCATTCTCTCCTGGTCACACTGGAATGTATTATGTCTTCTGCTTGTGCCCTCGATTCCTAGAGAAGAATTTGGCAGGATAAAGTTGGGAGACTCATTTAAAATCTCCCAGCTCGAAAGGAAATGGGAGCTGAGGACGTCTGCGGGGACTTGCTGAGACCAGGCACGTGGGTAATGGAGCACCCGGCGGTGTGGCGGCAGCGGTCATTGCATGCGCAATGCCACGAATATTCCACAGGGCACAGCAGGTAAGGGGGAAGGTCCACTCTTTGAGTAAGGGAGCTGGCTCAAGAGGAGCACGTGGCTCGCGTGCTGGAAAATGGCCAGCACTTTGGCTGCACGGTCATTTATAGGGCGGCGTGGGCAATGCCTGATTGAGACGTCAGAGAAGGCCACAGGCACTTTCAGTACTGGGGGGGGCCTGCAAAGTCGGCATGGGAGGAGGGGAGGCACAGGTGAGGAGGGGAAAGAATATCGTTTAGGAGGGTTGAGGGAGTAGGGTGGGGCGATATGGAGGGATGAGCTGTTGCCTCAGAGAGCAACAGACCGGGGGAGGGGTTTGAAGGTAAGCCGGCTGCCCATGAGGTAGGAGGGATGGAGGGGAGCAGGAGTGGTGGGGGTAGGAAGAGGAGGGCTCCTGGCATCAGGCTGGTGAGGCCCCAGGATCTTTGGCTGCGGGGGCGGGGGGGGGGGGGGGGGAGAGGGCACCAAAAGCGCAGCAAGGAGTCTGGAGTGAAAGGTGGGGGGCGTGGTATAAACAGTGGCGTATGGAGCGGGTAGAACATGGGGTGTTCTGGCCAGGAGAGAGTGCCCAACAAAACGTAGAGTCTCCGCCTAGGGTAGGGAGGTTAGTGGGGAGAGGACACGGGAGAAATTGGCTGGGGGCATCAGGTGAAGGAGGAGACAGGGAGCGAGGGACCCTAACGACGGCACACTTGATCTGTTTCTTATTTTTCAGGGACAGCGCCATGGGGGAATGGGGGACTAGCGGACTCGGGAAGGTCTTATGCGGCTCACAAACCCCAAGGGGACGAGATGGCAGGGCCTCGGGAGGCCAGCCGGATAGCAACGTGGGATGATGAAAACACTACCACATGAAGGTCCGGCGCGGCCTCGGTAGTGCACCACCTGGAACGGGTCAATGTGGCCTCTCAGTCCCCGAACAGCAGTGCCAAACAGCGTCAGTCGGTGGTTTGAGGCAGGGGGCTTACTACAACTCCTTGGACTCCCTCGGAGAGGAACGTCTGTGTGACAAGTACGGTGCAGACAGGTTTGTCGATGAGGCCACAGTGCCATCAAGGACGGAGGAGAGGAATGATTGTATAACTAAAGTTGGATGTCAGGTTTGCTGATAGGGCCAAGGTACCAGCAGGGGTGGGCAAGAGGCACGTCTGTGTGACAGGAAAAGTGGATGACAGCTTTGCTGATAGGGCCACGGTGCCATCAGGGAAGGACAAGAGAAATGCCTGTAACAAGAAAGGTGTATGACAGGTTTGCTGACAAGGCCACGAGGCCATCAGGATCGGGCGATTTTGGTTGGGGGCAGGACCAGTGGTATTATGACGAAATGTGTGGGACGATGGCCAAATAGTAGAGGAGTCGCAGGTGGGAGAGGGGGCGCAGGGGAGCTCCCATAAAGCCCTTGTTCATAGCCCGTTGCAGGATTGTCACAACGGAATGGGGACACGTACAGAAATGGCTGGTGGAGCTTCTGCACAACTGGTTGGGCGGATGGATCTATGGAGGAGGCTGACCTTGGCGCCAGGTAAGGGTGCTAGTAAAAAAATAGCACGATACACAGCAAGGCCATGGAGTCCATGGGGTGAAGGTGGGGGACGTTGAAAAAGTAAAAGGGGTTGCATAGATTATGTAAAGGACGATACGTAGAAAACGCAGGGATAGCCACAGACACACAAGTTGACGACACCAAAGCTGGGGTAGGTAAGGTACTCCCGGAGGGACTATACGTGAAAGAGGCAAACACGGCAGCAGAGGAAGGACAAGAGACACCACAAGGGACAACGTAAGGGCAGACAATAAAGGGAAGGCAAAGGGGGAGGAAACAAAATACGGGGAAATGTAATGAATAAAGATTCATAAATTTCAGTATATGTTATGTTATGTTATGTTATGCACATTTATATTGCGCACAGCTGCCCCAGCTAAGGGGCGTCCTGGCGCATGGCAGGAAATGTGCAACAGTTACCGGAAACACAACACAGAAACAGGAAGGGCATTTAAAAAAGGAAAGTTTTCAAAGCTTTACGGAAAGCCAGAAGATCATCTAAAAGCCGCAGGTCCACTGGAAGGGAGTTCCAAAGCTCAGCCGCCCTGACCCGGAAAGAACGGCCACCAACCCGACACAGCCTGTATCGAGGGACCACGGCGAGGGCTTGACCTCCAGATCTCAAAGAGCGGGAAGGAACATACCACGACAGAAGATCTGCAAGAATTGGCGGACCTGCTCCCCTCAAGATCTTAAACGCCAAACACAGCACCTTAAACTGGATGCGTGATTTGATGGGGAGCCAATGCAATGATCTCAGGACACCAGAGACAGAGCTCGTTCGGGGTAGGCCAACAATGGCTCTCGCCGCAGCGTTCTGCACGCGTTGGAGGCGGGTAATCTCAGCCACATTGGTCCCTGCCAGGAGAGAGCTTGCATAGTCCAGGCGAGATAACACAGTAGCCTGGACTATCAGCTGCCTGGTGCCACGGTCAAAGAACTTCAAAATGGGACGCAGCGACCGCAAGATACCAAAACAGCAGGCCGCGGTTTTCTTCGAATGGCCCACAAAACTAAGAGCAGGGTCCATCCAAACTCCCAAGTTCTTTAGTTCAGTGACCGGGCGGGGGCGACCAAGCCTCTAGATGCGCATTTAATGATAGCAAATACTGGAAAATAAATGGGAGGGGGAATATGTGGCAATGCTGAAGCTCACCCACAGAGAATTGAGGGCCAAGGAAGGGTCAAAAGAAGTGGAAGTTGAGTTGCCTAGAAGGCCTAGGGTGCCTACAAGAGAGAACTGGACGGGGGACGACACAGTGGTTAACAGTATACAACACAGTGGGGTACAAAAGGGAAGTGCTGGGACTTTTATAAAGGCTTGTGAACTCGGGACTACTGCAAGTTTAAACACAAGTGTGCCAAGTGCACTGGTCTGCATTCCCTGGGACAATGCTACGGGCGAGAGGAACCACAGAGTAATCGGAGAACACAGTGGAACCAGGATCACTGGGGGGTACAACGGTCAGCAGGGTAACCAAGTGACGGGGGACACACAGCAATATGGGCAGAAACTCAGATGCTAATTACGGACAACCGGATGGGAGTGGCTGACCTGATATCAGAACAGATAGGATGCAAAGTGTTTGAGGGAGGGGTTGTTTTGTTTGGAGTACAGGGGCAACAGAGTCACTTGATGGGCTGACTATTTGAAATACGTGGCGTCCCATAAACAAGCCATGAGGGACAAACTGGCAAAGGAAGTACAGTAAGGCAGAATAGTAGGACTGTTTGGCCAATGGCTGCTGCACAACTGAATTGTATCCCCAAACAAGGTGGTACCGGGAAAGAGAGCAAGGACAATTTCTGGGTTATAAATCACTTATTATGGCCGATGGGGAACTCAGTCAATTACTTTATCCCAGGTAAGGTGACCTCTGTGTTATGTTCCTCAGTTGATGTAGCTATGGCATTGGTGGAAGAGATAGGAAGGGGGCACTCATGGCGAAGAGTCACAGTAGGTCAGCCTTCCGGCTGTTGCCAGTTCTTATGGATTATTTTCAGTTGCTAGGTATACAGTTGAAGGCCAAGGGTTCATGGATAAAACCTTAGCGATGGGCTGTGTTATACGTTGTGCCCTGTTCGAGCTATTCCACTTTTTCTTACAATTGGTTGTAACGTTACACACAGGGAATAAGACAGTAATGCACTACGTTCTTTTGTGGGACTGCCCGGTTCTGCAGACTGCCATCGCCAGTTGACAAGTTTCAAGAGTTTATAGGTGACATCGGGGTACCGCTGGCTGAGGGAAAAAACTATGGGGCCAGCAACTGTGCTTTCGTTTTTGGGTTTTGAACTGGATTCCATATCTATGGAAGCCCACCTCCCAGAGGACAAGAAGGTGTGGTCAAGACAGGTATGACTTTCTGTAAGCGCCTGGGCATCTGAGGGTAAAGGGTGGACCTGTTCATGTGGCACAGTTTCCTGGAATATTACACTGGGATTCCCATGTTTAGTCCACAGGAATGGGATGGGGATGTGGGGGATGCCACTGGGGGATCGGAATTGGCCTTTACTGGCAGGGCAGGTGTTGCGCAGAAGTGGCTGGCAGCAGTGGAGCAGGGGTAAGGATATAGCTTTCATGGGATCTTTTCCCATTAGTTGGTTTGACGTTATGAGGGCAGGGACTGGCGCACAGAAAAGTATTATTCATAGTGGGTAACATGTCAGTCGTAAACAGGGTAAATAGGCAGGCATGAGGGATGAACTGGTATATAAGTTTCTGCGAGTATTCATGATGTGTTGTTTGATGCATGATGTTGTCTTCAGAGAAAAGCACATGCCAGGGGTGGACAATGACATTGCGCAGGCTTGTCTACTTCACAGTGGGGGAGGTTCTGTGGGCTGGCCACAGAGGAAGACAGAGACAGGACGATGATAACAGACGACATGTGGAGCATGGGGGGAGCTGCATTTGCTGGTAGGATCCCAGGCCATAACTACCAGGAAAGCGTATGCTATGGTCTAGAAGCTGTTCCGAGCAGGGGGAGCCGAGTGGAGGCCAGAACAGTGGGAAAGGGAAGAGGACGTAGTACAGTACATCCTCGCGCTAATGGGAAAAGGGCTTTCAAGGGTCACGATATCGGGGAAACTGGCGACCATGGCATTCATGGGTAAGCTTTTAGGGGGATACATGCCTTCGGCATGGGTGCTGGGAAGGAGACTGTTAGAGCGGTGGTCGAGGGAAGGGGGTCGGCAGACTCGTAGTCAGGCACCTTTATCCCGGCAGTTGCTGAGCAAACTTTTAGCTGTGCTACAGTAGCTATGCATAGATCAGGGAGAAAGGATTTTTTTCTTGACCCTCATGTCATGGATGTTATTCGGGGCCTGTCGGGTTTCGGAACTGCTGCATAGGGAAAGTCTCCCTGGGGTTTAAGTGGAGGGGCTAGGAGAGACCAGGAGGACGGACTGGAATGGTACATTCGTCCAGCTAAAACAGATCAGAAGGCACTAAGAAAGAGGGAGCTTGGCTGTTTTTCTGGCCCAGACAGTGTGTCCAGGACTGTGGAGAGGAAGTGGTTGGAGCTTAGTGGGGCAACGAGAGGTGAGGTTTTATGTCAAAGGTATGGGTATCGGGTGACAGCTCACCAGCTTCTGTGGGTCATGGGAGGTGCCTTGGAAAGCATGGGGAATAACCCACAGGAGTTCGGGACACCTGTCTTCAATAAAGCAGCCTTTTTCACACAAGCAGTGAGTATGTGGTCTGTGCTGCTCCTTATGGCCCAAATGTGTGCTCCTCTGGAGTGGACTCCGCACTTCCCTCTCAGACTCTAAATGTGTGCTCCTCGGGCGATGACCCTGCACTTCTCTCTTACGCTCAATGTGTGCTCCTCGGGCATGGACTCTGCCCTTCTTTCTCTGACTTTAAATGTGTGCTCCTCGGGCGTGGACTCCGCACTTCTTTCTCAGACTCTAAATGTGTGTTCCTCGGGCGAGGAATCCGCACTTCTCTCTCGCACTCAACGTGTGCTCCTCGGGCGTGGACTCCGCACTTCTCTCTCACGCTCAATGTGTGCTCCTCAGGCAAAAACTCGGCACTTCTCTCTCAGGCTCTAAATGTGTGCTCCTCGGGTAAGGACTCCGCACTTCACTCTCAGGCGAGGACTCTGCACTTCTCTCTCATGCTCTTAATGTGTGCTCCTCGGGCGATGACTCTGCACTTCTCTCTCACGCTCAACGTGTGCTCCTCGGGCGTGGACTCCGCACTTGTCTCTCGTGCTCAATGTGTGCTCCTCGGGCGTGGACTCCGCACTTCTCTCTCTCAGACTCTAAATGTGTGCTCCACGGGCGATGACTCTGCACTTCTCTCTCACGCTCAACGTGTGCTCCTCGGGCGTGGACTCCGCACTTCTCTCTCGCGCCCAATGTGTGCTCCTCAGCGTTGACTCCGCACTTCTTTCTCAGACTCTAAATGTGTGCTCCTCGGGCGAGGACTCCACACTTCTCTCTCACGCTCAATGTGTGCTCCTCGGTCGATGACTCCGCACTTCTTTCTCAGACTCTAAATATGTGCTCCTCGGACTCCGCA
The DNA here is from genome assembly GCF_964261635.1 of Lissotriton helveticus. Classification (NCBI taxonomy): domain Eukaryota; kingdom Metazoa; phylum Chordata; class Amphibia; order Caudata; family Salamandridae; genus Lissotriton; species Lissotriton helveticus. The sequence continues at coordinate 373,087,566 of NC_136065.1, forward strand.
CTTCTCTCTCAGACTCTAAATGTGTGCTCCTCGGGCGTGGAATCCGCACTTCTCTCTCGCGCTCAACGTGTGCTCCTCTGGCGTGGACTCCGCACTTCTCTCTCATGCTCAACGTGTGCTCCTCGGGCGTGGACTCCGCACTTCTCTCTCAGACTCTCAATGTGTACTCCTCGGACTCGGACTCCGCACTTCTCTCTCAGACTCTAAATGTGTGCTCCTCGGGCGTGGACTCTGCACTTCTCTCTCACGCCCAATGTGTGCTCCTCGGGAGTGGACTCCGCACTTATTTTTTATTTATTTAAGAATTTATAGAGCGCGTGGCTGCCCGTGAGCGTCCCAGCACTAGAGATAGATATAAACGACTGGTGGTGAGAATCTTATGGGAACAGCCAGGTCTTAAGCTCTTTACGAAATGCAGTAAGATTGGATTGTGCCCGCATCTGTAGAGGGAGCGAGTTCCATAATTTGGAGGCGTTGTATGAAAACAAACGTCCCCCTGATCTCGCCCTCTTGATCTTGGGTATCAGAGTCAGGTGTGCATTCATGGAACGAAGTGTCCTATTGGTGATGTAGGGGACGATGAGATCTTTGAGGATGGGTGGGGCTTTGCCGTTCAGGATTTTGTGGGTCAAACAAAGGGCCTTAAACTGCACTCTTTCACATATTGGCAGCCAACGGAGAGCCCGAAGCGCCGGTTTAGCGCTCAACGTGTGCTCCTCGGGCGTGGACTCTGCACTTCTCTCTCATGCTCAACGTGTGCTCCTCGGGCGTGGACTCCGCACTTCTCTCTCGCGCTCAATGTGTGCTCCTCGGGCGAGGACTCCGCACTTCTCTCTCGCGCTCAATGTGTGCTCCTCGGGCGAGGACTCCGCACTTCTCTCTCAGACTCTAAATGTGTGCTCCTCGAGCTCTCACTCGACGCGCTTCTTTCTCTGGCTCTCAATGTGTGCTCCTCGAGCTTCTCTGTCGCAAGCTCTGGTCTTTGCCCCCATATCACCCTGTGTTTTTCTAAATTTTCGGACTTGTTAGCCTCCCATTTGAAGCCATTCACAGCGTCACGAGCTGCAGGTGAAGTTGGTGCTGATCTGCTGAACTTTGAGCCTGGGGGGGGGGGGGGTCAGAAGGGAGGTGAGGGCTTTTTCTAATTTCCCAGTCCTTCCACTTCTTAGGCCTGGCTATTGTCCGAGCTCTCAGCAGCTGCTGGTGCTAATCTTTCGGTTATTTGCAATCAGTGGGAAGAAGCGTCCGGATTGCACCCCCCTGGAGAGCGCGATATTAGATCGGCCGGGGAGAAGGGGATGAACCACTTGGCCTCTGCCAAGAAAGCAGGGTACTGAACTCTGCCTGACTCTCCGGCTGCCAGGTGATTCTAAATGCCGGGTCCCACCAGGCGGAAAGTTATGGAAATCCGAGTGAAACCGATTTACAGGTACCCAGGAGCCCCGGGCACCACAGGGCAGAGCTTATGAGCTGGCGGACAGGCCTGTGGGAGACCCGGAGATGCCCGTGAAAGGCCTATCCGGCAGGGTCAGATATGAGGAGTCTGTAGTACAATCCTTTCAGAGGCCCCCGCCTGTCGGGGGAAATACGAAATCCTGTGTCGACCCATTCCACTCAGCTAACATCACTTCTGGGCTGACGGTGATCAGGCATTGCAACATCTAAATTAATTTTAAATATGGCATTTTTTTAAAAGAATTAGCACCGCAAAATATAGTGATAAAAATCTGGTATTGGATTTAAATAAACATGTGGTCAAAATATTTACAGTCGCCTTTATACGATTACTTTTGAATAGATACACTAAAAACAGAAAGGTACATTTATTCTGATTCGGGGGACTAAGTCGCTGTAGTTTAGATAAGTTAATTTTACAATGACATAGAACTTCTAAATTCAAATGAAAATGTTATAATGAAAATGTTACATTTTGATAGTTTTGTTATTTTCTGCCTTGAAGATTGTAATTATACAAGTTGTATTTATGTCAAATGGGCAATTTTAAAAAAACAGGCACGCATTTAAAAAACAGGTTTTACGTTATTATTCAGATTAATTTTTAATTAAAGAAAATATGTGCTTGTATTAAACTTCAACTGGTAACAAATTCTTTGATAACAGACCTTCTACCATAGTTGGAATACTCACATCAGAACTATAGATTTAATAAGCATGACAGTCTTGCTGATCTAGATTTCTGTTGCAAGTGAAGTACACTTCTCTTGTCCACAGTCTATTGGGTCTGATTCAGATTGAACATCAGCTTTTGGAAAATAAGGGGCCAATAAAAATAAGTCATTTAGAGTCGCAAGACACTCTGCGCACTGACTGCTAACGAGCACTACATCGAAAATAATTCTTAAAATGTTTTGATGGCCTCCAGTGTTATTTCTGAAGGTAAAATATGCTGATCGACCCAGTGGTGAGAAGAAAACAAACTGCCCTTCATCAGGAAAGACTTCTGCAACCCTTTGAACATTAACCCTTCCTACAGGTCCTCTGCTCCCTACGTCGCTGCACTTTTAATAACAGGATACACCCACACCTTCCAACATATTTAGCACTGCTGCCAGATTCTGTGCTTTCAGTTGTACCTTCCAAGTCGACCATGACTGTAAAGGCAGGAATTGAAACCAGGTACAGAACTACACTGGAACTTGATTTTGACAACAGAAACTGTACCTGCTTTTCTCGGTCCCGTTTATACATGCAAAGATTGCCTCTTGCATTACCCATATGCAAAGGCAAGCTGAAATGACCATTAGGTGACAAATTAGCACATCAAAAACACTAAAAGAAATAAAAGAAAAAAGTGTTTTGTGGGGAAGGTATCCTAATGAGTGTGAAGACTTTTGGTTACTGAATACAAGAATAAGATGCGCAATAATTTCAAATGTTCCAATTTTGAAAATTATGAGAAACAAAAGTTTTTATATCTTACTGAAGAAGATCCACACCCAGACTGAAAACTGTTGATATCATAATAAATACACCTGGTTCATTTATGTGCAACAGTTTACCAACCCACCAGTTTTTAAGAACACAGCATTTAAAATCAAATTAGAGAGTTCAACTAGGCAACTCCTGATATTTATATCTTTCATTTACCGAACTTTGTTCAAATGTATAAAATGTGCCCTCACTCTTGTAGCAATACATCATCAAGGCCCTAAAGTCAGAAAGTTGAGCAAACATCAGCATCATGCTGTTCATCTTGATTTTCAGTGACCTGGAACACACATTGCTAATATTCCAGCCTCCATCACATGCTAAATTCAATGTCAGCGATCACAATTTATATTTTAGTGATCTTTATTATTTCTCGTCCTGCTGGCCTCTTCTTCGGTTTTAGCCTTAGAGCCTACACGTATTTTGGGGTGTGCCTACAACTTCCTCAGAGATGGATGTTCAATGTAGTTTAAGTGCTGGTTTCACCCCTTATTCACTGTTGTACTTCCGTCCCGGATAAAATCAATAAAAATCTTCACAAGCGTCACCACTATCTTCAACCTATGCCCTTATCTTATATATTACAAGTCTGTTAAATTTAGGAAGTTGTGGGGGATCCTCTACATCCAGAGAAGTCCTCCATGTACTGGACTGTATGTCCCTCTACGATGTGAGAACAAGTACGCTCTAATTTCACAGCTGAAAAGACCACCAAAATATAAATAGTGTTATCGACTATATGTTTGTGTACTCTGACACTGAATTTATCATGTGCTTGCGGCTGGAATGTTACGTATTTGCGATCTTCAATCATAAAATTTCAGGGAGTTGAGTGAATCTCCCTACCTTTTAGAGCAAAGGACACCATGATAAAGAATAAATTAGAAATTTGTGGGATTGTTGAGGAGCGCCGTAACCCTATCAAATCACCCTTGACCAGACGTAACACATTGCTAATAGTTACTGATAAATCAACAAACATATGTGTGTATTTAAATGCGGTAAAGACACTCACTTTTGTGGTTTATTTTTAGTGCTCATGTCTGTGTTCTGAAACTTAAAATGCATATATACACATTTGGAGTTTTGAAATGATGTCACCTTGTCTGGGACCCTATTTTTAAAACATACTGTCATATCAATACTGTTGTGTTGTTTGCACAGGGGACTATACTACCGAGGTATTTTGTATAGATCATTGAAACGTATGAAACATGTATCATGAGACCTGCTAATTGCTACCTTTATGGCTGTAATGCACCACAACTTCTCTGCTCCCGCTTTTTTTGTATTGATGCATTTGTGCAGAGCCTGTATTCCTCTGCGTGTGTGCCTCAGCTCACCGCACTGCCTGTTTGCAACATACCCTCTCTATCTCTCAGAGTGTGCAGGCCTGCCATGCTTTTGAAATCATCATAGACATTCCACGATCCTGCCCTTTGCAAAGGAGGGAATCCCTTAGCCTTTTTTGCAACAAACAGCTCTGCATGTAACTTGTTCCTGATATATAAATTATGGATGGTTTCACTCAGAGACATTTCCTCTGCCAGTGTATGCTTGCTCCTGTGACTGCGTTTAGGCCCAAGGACTTTAGTGAGCTGTCATCCTACATGTAAATGTCCCGCTCTGTATAATACTAGATTTGAGCAGAGCAGAAACTTCTGCCTTTGTGCAGCCAAACCATGCCTATGTAGAACAGGTCCCTGTACCCCTCTCCTACTGAGTTCCGTCTCCTCAGAAGCAAACCCATCTCTATGGATTCAGGATTGTTTACGAAGTCAAAACTGCCTCTATGTGCAATCCAACTGTTTCCAGGAATTTTATGTCCGTCTTGTATTTTTAGAGTATCTGCTGCGGTTTCATGGACCTTGTCCGGAGCCTGCTTAACCCCTGTCTGTGCTTGTAGTCACTGTGCTTGCAGCGGTACTCCCGCAGAGGTCAGGCTGTTCATCTGTATAAAGGCGATTCACCAAACCGATTGCATGTGTAAGTTCAAATATCGCAAGTGTGCTCCTGGAAACCACTGGGAGTTAAAAACGAATTGCAAATCTTTTCCAAATAAATAAAGGAGTAAACCCATAAGAGTAGAATGTCATTTTTTTTGTCAATTGGTCCATATGTAGCAAGTGTTTTGTGTATAGCGTGTCAGACTGGTTCCGGGTCATGCAAGAAACCTTTGAATAATGGTTAATGTGTACAAAAAAAATGTAAGCGCAGGGACCCAAAGCTTTTCCTAGAAGCCTGGTGCCAGTGATACCGAATACAGATGTGCCACATATCAAGGCTTCCTTGCCAACCACCCCAACCTCAAATACTAATGAGGCACCGCCTTTGAATCATCTTTGTTTTCAGACAATGCTATTTTACTTATGCATTGTTTAAGAGGCAATGCCTACAAAATGAAGAGTGAGACTACAAGCCGCACAACACAGCGTGTTGAAGGCTTCACACAAGCGATCTACACTCTCCTGCCTCTGTGCAGCGCGCTGTATTCTGTATGCAGCAGACCGTGCACTCTCCTGCCTCTGTGCAGCGCGCTGTATGCAGCAGACCGTGCACTCTCCTGCCTCTGTGCAGCGCGCTGTATGCAGCAGACCGTGCACTTTCCTGCCTCTGTGCAGCGCGCTGTATTCTGTCTGCCGCAACCGTGCTCTGCTCCAGGTACTTTCCTCAGAGACCGGCCCTGCTCGTGCTCATAGAGCTTTGAGCAGAGCGCGCGCTTCCTCTTCATTATTGATTTCACTCAGGTAAAGCCCCAGATGACAAAACGTTTCCGCTTTTTTTTTTTAAACGTTTCCTTTCGCCCTTCAGCGAAAGTATTTGAAGCAAAGCCCTTAATACCCCATAATCACCCGAGGTCGTGACCTCTGAGCCAGGTGTGAGGAGAAGCAGGTGAATGCGTCGGTTCACTTTCCCGCCCCTCCCATGAGGCAGTGCGGCCTGCTGCTACCCCGCCCCTTCTGACAGGGAGCAGCTGAGGAGGCACAACTGTCTGAGTTGGGGAAGGGGATCTGGGCTTTGAGCTCTGGAGCGCCCTGAAGGGGAGCGGGGTCTGGAAGAATTGTGATGTAGACAGTGCACTACTACGTATGATGAGAATAACAAGTCCCATTTCCAGATTTCTGATGCGTTGCCCAGGGTTGGTTTGGGATTAGAAATCGCCCGGGACGCTATAAAATAAGTGGCTCTCACTTGCATATTGCCTTTCCGTATAAACACCTGAAAACAAGTGAGGCCACTTTTGCTCAGGCCTCCTATCTTTTATGTAACGCAAGTAATCCTAAATCCTTATGTTTTGCAACTGGTTCTTATGTAAAGCGCTCTGACACCTTCGGATAAAGTTTGCGCCCTATAAAATCGCATTAAATTAAAATAAATAAATACATTAATGGGCCGGCCCAGTGAGAGAAAGAGAGTGACACCTCTGCCCGTTGACAAAAGGGAGGTAATGGACGAACATCTGCCTCTCAGGGCCCCACTGGCGACATCTGAACACACCAGACACTGCCCAAATCGGCCCCCAAGGTGCCAAAAAAGCAGTCCACAGCTGAAACTTTGATACAGCCCCTCGGCCATTGCCCAAGTGCCCCCCTTACCCATCCGACCCTGGTGTTGCCTTGGTATAAGGCTCTTCCTCCAATGAGCTAACGGTATCTAATCTTCAGTGGGGTAGGGCCACAGCTACACAACTTCGAACCCTCGGTTTCTAAATTGGTGCCTGGACCCCAAAATGCCCACTGAGCTTTGGGCCTAGCAAGGCATAATAAAAAATACGTGACACCTGATTTTAAGCTAATAGCTCGTTGCATCCTGGGACTTGTAGTTTCAAGTTTAACAAAGAACACGTGGGCTCGAGCTTTCCAGTGTGCACAGTGCTGAGAGCTAAAATGACTAGACTGCCCCAAATTGCCCCCATTCCATGGGCCTACTTGGCTGCTTGACACATCTCCTCAGTGCAACGCTCATAGAGCAAGTGCATCTGGTTGATGACCAGCAACACCTGCAAGACATTTTGTGGTATGGCTTTGTAAATCTAATATTTTTATGTTCATGTTTCTTTCCGTGATAACAGAACTGTCAATAAATTGGTGGACATTCCATGGTAAGGACAGCCCTGCAAAGCTTCCCAGATCCATGCATGATGTACTGATCCAGTCGTGTTTTTTTCTTTGAATTTGGGGACTTGTCCTGTTCCTGGGAGTCCTGAGGTACTTACCAAGGCTCCCGCTCTAAAGGGACCTGCAATTACATCGAAAGTCCTGCCCCCCGGGACCTGCCAGTACTCATTCCAAATGTAATGAGTAGTAAGAACTCTACCCAAGGGATCCAAACGTCCTCGCTGCGTGGGATGATCCTTGCAACAGGGGTTCTGCTCCTAGGGTGCCTAAAAGCTCTCACACCAGGAGTCCTGCATCCGACTACATGCGAGCGTATCTTGGTCAAAGGACCTGCTCCTGGTGATCTGCAAGCATTTACACAGAATCTTGCATCAAGAGGTCAGTATTCACATCAAGTCAAGTCAAGTCAAGTCAAGATTTATATAGCGCGCTACATACCCATAGGGTCTCAAGGCGCTTGAGAAAGGGTGGGGAATTACTTGTCGAATATCCAAGTTTTGAGTTGCTTTCTGAATGCTAGGTGGTTCTGAGTAAGGCGAAGGTGGGTGGGAAGTGAGTTCCAGGTTTTAGCTGCCAGGTAGGAGAAGGATCTACCACCCATCGTAGTTTTGTTGATGCGAGGTACAATGGCGAGGGCTTGGTTGGAGGATCGTAGCTGACGGGAGGGAGTGTAGAAGGACAGTCGTGTGTTGAGGCATTCGGGTCCAAGTTCGTAAAGTGCTTTGTGTGCGTGGGTTAGGAGGCGGAAGGTAATCCTCTTATTTACGGGCAGCCAGTGGAGGTTTTTCAGGTGACCAGAGATGTGTTCTTTACGCGGGATGTCTAGTATGAGTCTGGCTGATGCGTTCTGGATGCGTTGGAGTTTTTTCTGGAGTTTTGCGGTGGTACCGGCGTATAGGGTGTTTCCGTAGTCCAGGCGGCTTGTGACCAGTGCGTGGGTGACCGTTTTTCTAGTTTCGGTGGGGATCCAGCGAAATGTTTTTTTGAGCATGCGAAGGATGTTGAAGCAGGATGATGAAACGGCGTTGACTTGTCTGGTCATCGAGAGTGAGGAGTCCAGGATGACGCCCAGGTTCCGTGCGTGATCCGTCGGGATGGGTGCTGTTCCAAGGGCCTCTGGCCACCAAGAGTCATCCCAGGCGGAGGGGGAGGTGCCTAAGATGAGGACTTCTGTTTTGTCTGAGTTCAGTTTCAGACGGCTGTGCTTCATCCATTCGGCTACTTCTTTCATTCCTTCGTGTAAATTGGTTTTGGCGGTGTTAGGGTCTTTGGTGAGTGAAAGGATCAGTTGAGTGTCGTCAGCGTAGGAGATGATATTGAGGTTGTGTTGGCGTGCGATGGTCGCGAGGGGACTCATGTATACGTTGAAGAGGGTGGGGCTGAGTGACGATCCTTGTGGCACCCCGCAGATGACTTCAGAGGCCGCTGACTTGAATGGTGGGAGGCGGACTCTCTGGGTTCTTCCGGTAAGGAACGAGGTGATCCATTCCAGTGCTTTTCCTTGGATTCCGACGTTTCTGAGGCGTTGCAGGAGGGTGCTATGACAGACTGTGTCGAAGGCAGCGGAGAGGTCGAGGAGGATGAGGGCGACTGTGTCTCCATTGTCCAGTAGAGTTCGAATGTCGTCTGTTGCTGCGATAAGTGCGGTCTCGGTGCTGTGTTTAGCTCGGAAGCCAGACTGTGAGGAGTCGAGGGATTTGTTGGCTTCGAGGAAGGTGGCGAGCTGGTTGTTGACAGCTTTCTCGATGACTTTGGCCGGGAATGGAAGAAGCGAGATGGGGCGGTAGTTTTTGAGTTCGGTGGGGTCAGCTGTGGGTTTTTTCAGAAGTGCGCTAAGTTCTGCGTGTTTCCAGCTTTCCGGGAAGGTGGCGGAGTTGAGGGAGCAGTTGATGACATCTCGTAGGTGTGGTGCTATGAGGGAGTCTGCTTTGTTGAAGATGTGGTGAGGGCAAGGGTCTGTGGGGGATCCGGAGTGGATGGAGTTCATCAGGCAGATGGTGTCCTCAGTAGAGATTGTGTTCCAGTGGTTAAGGATGTTCAAGGGGGGTGAAGGTTCTGCAGAAGGTTGGGTGGGTTGGTCTCCGGGTCAGTTGTCGAAGCTGTTATGGATGTCTGCGATTTTGTTGTGGAAGAAGGAAGCTAGGGAGTCGCAGAGGGCTTGGGAGGGGGTGATGTCGTTGGAGTTGGCTGATGGGTTGGTAAATTCTTTGACGATGTTGAATAATTCCTTGCTGTTGTGGGCGTTGTTATCTAGTCGGTCTTTGAATGCGGTTTTCTTGGCAGACTGGATGAGTTGGTGGTGTATGCGGGTGGCGTTTTTGAAGGCGTCCCTGGTGCTGGTGTTTAGGTCTTTTTTCCAGGCCTTCTCAAGGGAGCGACAGAGTTTCTTCGATTTCTTAAGATCATCGTTGAACCAGGAGGCGTTTTTGCTGCCTAGTTTGATTTGACGTTTTTTCAACGGTGCTAGGATGTCGGCGCTGTTGGATAGCCATTGGGAGAGGTTAATTGCTGCTTGGTCGGGGTTTGAGGAGTGGGCAGGGGGGTTTTGAAGAAGTGATGAAGAGATCTGATCGATGGTGATTTTGTTCCAGTTTCTTCGCATAGTAGGTTGAGGATGGTTGTGGGTTGTGGTCTTCTTGTAGATAAAGTGAACGCAGCTGTGGTCCGTCCAATGGAGAGCTGTGGTGTGACGGAAGGAGACATGTTTGCTGGAGGTGAAGATAGGGTCGAGTGTGTGACCTGCGATGTGGGTGGGGGTAGTGACAAGTTGTTTGAGTCCGAGGTTGGCGAGATTGTCCAGAAGGGTGGTGGTGCTGCTGTCATTGCTCTTTTCCAGGTGAAAATTGAAGTCTCCCAATAGAATGTAGTCCTCGGAGGGGAGGGCGTGTGGGGTGATAAAGTCAGTGATGTCGTCCCTGAATTGTGCACGGGGTCCTGGAGGTCGGTAGAGGAGGGTGCCTCTGAGTGTGGTCTTGGGGTCGGTGTGGATCTGGAAGTGGAGGTGTTCGGCGTTGGCAAGGTTGGCGTCAGAGCTGGTTGAGATGCGGATGGAATTCTTATGGACGATAGCGATGCCTCCTCCTGTTTGCTTGATGCGGTCCTTGCGGATGATCTTGTATCCTTCCGGGATGGCAATGGTGATGTCTGGGGCTGAAGAGGCATTCATCCAAGTTTCTGTTAGGAAGGCGACGTCTGGTGAGATGGTGTCTAGTAGATTCCAGAGGTCGATGGCGTGTCTGTGGACTGAGCGGGTGTTGAGCAGGATGCATTTAAGGTGGTTGGTGTCAGGTCTCTGTATGGTGTTGGCGGATGAGGAGTTGGTTTTGGTGCTGTCGAACTTGCAGGAGTTGCAAGAGAAGGGTCCATGGGTGTGTCCAGGAGCGGCTTGGGCGCAGTTGGGGGATCGGCCGGGGTTAAGGGCTAGGAGGGTGGTGGCATCGTAGGTGAAGCGAGTGGGCTGGGCATTACGGGAACCAGGGGGTCTGGCGCTTGGCGCGGTCCAGGCGCGGACGGGCGTAGATGGGCTTACCTTTGGCGCACCTTCGGCGCGGCCGTAGCGCGTGGACGCTGCGCGTTGGGACATGAGCCATATAAGGAGAGTGGAGGGGGCGGAGCGTGGGAGGGGCAGCAGGGAGGCGGTAGTGTGGCTGAGGGGCGGGCCAGGGGATATCAACAACAACAAAATGGAGGGTCAGAGGAAAAGGCAGTCAGGGGCAGCAACAACAGAAATACGACGAGTGAGCAGCACAATCAGAGCAAATGCGCAGTTTAAATGAAACACAATTACAAACGATCGCGTGAGCAGTGCTCTAAAATCAAATGCACAGACAAGCCTAGAATGATTCCAACAGCCCGAGCGAGGTCGCGCTGAATGAGGCAGATATTGACAGTGGCGCTATGCGTGTGAGGCGCTATAATGCAAGGTAACAGCAGTCCTGTGTAAAGCGCGCTATAACGATACCAGGGAGCGTATCAGCTGATGAACAGGAGGAGCGTGGTGGAGCGACCGTTCTGAAGCAGGTCCAGGTGGTCACAGTTAGGCTGGGAGAGAGGAAGGCTCGATGAACGTTGGTGGGAGGGGCAGCAGGGAGGCGGTAGTGTGGCTGAGGGGCGGGCCAGGGGATATCAACAACAACAAAATGGAGGGTCAGAGGAAAAGGCAGTCAGGGGCAGCAACAACAGAAATACGACGAGTGAGCAGCACAATCAGAGCAAATGCGCAGTTTAAATGAAACACAATTACAAACGATCGCGTGAGCAGTGCTCTAAAATCAAATGCACAGACAAGCCTAGAATGATTCCAACAGCCTGAGCGAGGTCGCGCTGAATGAGGCAGATATTGACAGTGGCGCTATGCGTGTGAGGCGCTATAATGCAAGGTAACAGCAGTCCTGTGTAAAGCGCGCTATAACGATACCAGGGAGCGTATCAGCTGATGAACAGGAGGAGCGTGGTGGAGCGACCGTTCTGAAGCAGGTCCAGGTGGTCACCGGAATCCTGCATGTAGTGTGGCTATAAATACAGACAGGCACATGCAAGTTCTCAGTCGAAGGAGCTTGGTACTGGGTTAGGGGGAGTGGGGGGGAGGGGTAGGCCTTGTACACACACCAAAAATCTTGTATCTGGGACCTCTATGTTGCCCTCCACAGGAATATCATAGCTAGATTTGCTTCAAGAGGAATGACTTGCATTGGGCACTCCTCTGTGAAGCTAGACCCTTCTTCGGTGATAACACAGGGGCCCTTCACTACTACCTCTCAAGATGTAGATAATATATTTTTAAATACGACCACTAAGACATGGGACGGATGGGATATGAAGTTTGTGTACACACAAATGTACAAGCCCTCCATGAGAACACTTCCTACCCTCGAAGAAGTGACTAGACCACTGATGCCTACTATAGCTTGTTGACCGGTATCCCACAGCTTGTGCAAGATTATATGACCGCGGCTATTGCTCAGACACCTCACAGCATATACTCTAAGGGTGAAAAAGCCTAAGATGATTTGCCATATGGTAGCACCACCATGTCTCCACCCTTGTGCTCTGGCGATCACCCCACTGATGAAAAGACTTTCAGTCCCGGAAGAAACCCCACCTGCCTCAGGGCCCCATTTTGGATAACTGCCCATACATGTGAATGCACCCCAGCATCTTATGCCACCTGCTGTATCTGTGAACAGCCCCCAAATACTAGGGGCTCGACCTATCAGACTTGTGATAAGATCCCTAACCTCTCATGACCCTCCCACTACTGATAAGAACCCAAACTACTAATGACAACTCTACTGTGTTTGTGACAAGACCCAAACCTCCAACGATACCTCTACAGCACATTACAAGACACTCAACCTCTGATGATTCCACAACCCATGAAAAAAACTCAAAATCTGATGAGCCTCATAATATAATTGTGCTAAGAACCCAGCCTCTGAGGATTCCCAAAAAACATAGCAAGACCCCCTACCTTTGATGTATCCCACTGTATGTGTGACAAAGCCCTTGCCTTGGCCCTTAAATGGGATGACTTTATAGAAGCCCGTCACTCTGTGGTAATGTTACCCGACGGTATCAAGAGCCTTACCCCTTCCTGATAATCCCTAGCTGTAACAGAGCGTCTTCCACAAATGATCCACACTGCACATGGCAAAGCCCCAACATCTGATAGTTCAACTACCTGTAATAGGCTGTGCCACTGTCAAGGCATATGTCCAGGCATTAGTAGTATTGACTTATAGTGAAGCAGTGGTCACAAGACATGTCTTGTAAAGCGCATGATGAAATGTGCCTATTAGTTTAAACTTCAAAATGTTTTTTTACCAGCTAGCAGTCAAGGTTCCACAGCACAGGGGTTACTTTAAGTCTTTTTTGGATCTGTGAAATTGATACCACTGAGAAAGGCATGCTTTCCTCCTCGTCAACAACTATTAAACTGGTTCCCAGGAGAGACGCTGTGGAGTCACTACAAGAAGTTTCTTTAAAATTAACTTTAAAAGTAACTTTATTGCGCCTGTCATTAAATGATGATTTTCATCCTCACATGTTGGGTGCTTCATCCCCTGATGATTACCCTTTTTACCTGTGGAACAAACCCCCAACTTCTGATTAATACTGCTTTTGCCTGTTGCACACCCCCCAACCACTACCCTATTTTACCTGTGGCAAACGCACAACCTCTGAAGTTGCTTGTATTTTACCTGTGGCAATACCATCCAACCTCTGACGATTACCCTATTTTACCTGTGTCAAAATTCCCAACCAATTTTTTTCCATATTTTGCCAGTGGCAAGATCCCCAACCTCTGATCATTACCCTCCTCTAACTGAGAGAAGACCCTCAATGTCAGATTTGCCCCATTTGCAACAAAATTGCAAGTCTTTGGTGACTACCCGGTTAACCTCTGGTGACCTAATGTTATCACACTACTCAACGCCCTCTTATGGATCTATTTATGTGACAAGCCCCCATACTCCTGTGATACCAAGCTTATCGATGGATACCCCTACCTGTATATAAAGACCCCCAAAATTCTGAAGAGTCTCAGTTATAACAAGGCCTTAGTTTTTAAGTTCTCTGCTACCTATGACAAGCACCCAAATATTTGACATTCCCAACTGCCTGTGGAAGACCACCAACTTCTTTTGACCCCACTCTTGGTGGTCATCTCTACAACTGCTGTCCCCCTCGTTCAAAGCCCCAAACCTCTGATTACTCGCCAGCTGTGACAAAAAAAACCTTTACTTGAATAACCCGCCTGCTCATGAAACGAATGTTCTGCTATCTATGCCAAGCCTAACCTTTAGTTACTCCTGGCAAAACCAAATGCAGATGTGAGTATCCTTGCTCCGTGTACCATACAGGTTTAGAAGTAAAATAATCTTGAAACTCAGCATACAGGACATGGTAGAGCATTTCCTCGGAAATAGAGGGCCTGCCTAGTTGCATTCAATAAAAAAATGTTTTCTTAAGGCATGCCCCCACATGCATCAAGTATTTTTGTAGTCGCAAACGGTGCGATTCCTTAAAATGGGCCGTTTGCGAATGCAAAAGTGCTTTTTGGGATGCATGAAGCAATTTTAGAATTCGTAACATTTTTGCGAGTTCTAAAATTGCGGGTGCTTTTAAGAAGTCGCAGATGTGCGATTTCTTAAAAGCAATGCTTCATTACTTTTAAAAGTGTAAATTCGCAATTAGGGTGCCAAATTTAGCGAGTGGTTGAACCACTCGGTAAATTTGGAAAAAATGTTTAAAATGCTGAAAATGTTTTTTTTTCAACATTCATGTTTCACACACACATGTCCTTAGGACATGTGTGTGTGAAACATGATGCGAAAAATACATTTCAGGGGTGCAGGGGGGGTCCTTTGGACCCCCCCCTGCACCCATGAAATTTTCAAAGTGCCACTCGCAATTTGCTAATGCCTTCCCATTGACTCCTATGGGCCTTTTGGCCCATAGGAATCAATGGGAATTGCGAAAATTAACTTAAGAATTCGGTATTCATTTGGGATTCGGTAAAAATTGCGATTTTTACCGAATCACAAATGAATACCGAAAATAATGATGCATAGCACTTTGCACTTCTTAATTTGCGATTCCTTATTTTTCGCAAATTAGGAAGTGCAAAATGTCACAATGATGCATGTGGGGGTAAATCCTTTAAAAAAAGCGGTGGGAAAAACTGGAGGGAATCCATGGTTTGTTTTATTCATTTACTTAACGTGCTGACGAGTTCATTGATCTGCTGTAGACGCATGGCAATAGTGGGAGTTTATGGGAAGACCATTTGGGGGTAAGGGGTATGTTTGAGATTTGAAGTGTCTTAAGCTTCATAAATGCATTTTACCCCAGGGAGAGGGGTTTTGGTATTCGCTGTGCTCCGAGGGACCCTCGGCCGTAAAGTCAAGTCTTTTTTTGGTTTGTTTCTTTACATTCCGCGACACGTTCCCTCCTGACTTTATCCCCTTAAGTCAACAGTGTGAAGATGCTCTTCCCCCTTACCCTCCCTGAAGTTTGGTGCTCTTTTGTTAGGGAAAGTGAGGGTGGGGGACAGACAGGGATTCCAGGCATTTGTCGGCGGATCTGAAGGTGGATTAGGCCGCGGCGGCTGCACACTCCATGGAGAGAGCTCGCTATTCCCTTCAAAGGGCCGAGGGGGCTCGCTTACGCCACCTCTTCAGATGTTTGTGTTTCTAAACTGCCCATTGACAGCCTAGGAAAGTGTAGCGAGTGCTGCCGAGATAGAGGAGGGGCTGGGACAGGGGGACTTTCACTTCTACCGAACACTCTGACCCGAGGGTCAGGCGCCCCCTGGAGGAGGCGCTGCAGCCTTCTGATCTCGGACGTCCACCAAAATCCCCTTTTAATTTTGGCTTGAACCCCCTGGATCTATTTTTTATCGTTTGGATTTTGGAAATAAATGGCGCGGATGTGTTGTTTTTGTTCCCATTTGGATGTCGTGTGGTTTGGTATTTTCTGGACGCGACCTCGGCACATTTGGAGTCGTGTTTTTCTTAGACTGAGCATGAAGGAGTGTGTGTGTGAGAAGCGGGAGTTGGAGGGGGGTGGTCAACAAAATAATTTCTCAAAGTGTGTCTTCTGATACATTTACTCCAAAATAACAAAGATTCCGTTTAATGAGTGGGCAAGCAGGGCAGTTTTATTCCTAAACTTACAACAGGAGAAGATGCGAATTTTGAGGCAGCGTTTCGGCTTGTTTAAATGAAGAACCAAGAACCTTTTATATTTTTTAAAACTTTATTTTCTACTCAGTGCCAAAAGCCATCTAGATGTACGCGCATGACAACATGTTTGACGTGTCTCTTTGATTGTAGAGCAAAGGCGCTGGAAGTAGGGTGGCGGAAGGGGGATTTGGAAAGGTGGGGGGGGGGGGGGGTGTCGTGATAGGGTCGTGCCTCCCCCCCAAAAAAATAACCATGCCGGAGTTCATAAGGTGACAAGCATTAAAGATGCCTTTCAATTTTTTGTTTATTGTTTCACACTCGCAATTCGTTCAAAGACAAATGTCAGGCTAAGTCTTTCGACAAATTGCTGCTTATGGGGAAACTGGTGTTTACTTCTATTCTGCTAATTGCAAAGTGAGAGGATTCTGTTAAAGTAACCTAGGTGACAATCTTGCTTGGGAGCAGGAAGTGAAGGAAAAAAGCTGTAGGCTGTCGTTTTTTATAAATAAACCACAAACACATTTAAATACCTTTAAAGGAAATATGCACACATTTCAAAATATATCAGCAAATGGGAAATAACTATAGCAAATTTGTTGGTATTCTGAGGTGTCACGAAAACAAACCTTTTATTAGGATTAAAACAAATCATGACACTGTACTTGGTGATGTGTGAAAACGACAAGTATTGCTGAAACCCGGGTTCCACACATTGTGCGCTATATAGCCTTACCAGCAAAACTGCACGTCTTTGCCAATTTAGTGGCTATTTCAACGGAAAACAAGCTGTGTGCAAATGACAACACGCCGCCACACCACTGGGCACATATACCCACATCCTTACCACTCTCCCGCTGAATGGGTGTGGCTCATTTGCTACACTTGTTTTTTTGCGTGAGGCTTGGATTTACACAATACATATAACTTTAGTGTTATCAAATTAATGGCAGCACCCTAACTCTGAAAATTGTTCCATCACCACTGTTTCAATGTAGAAAAAGATTTACAGGTAATGCCTTGACAAAAACAACAAGCAGTGGCAAAGCGAATAGGTCGCCGCTTTGCTAATGGTTTTTAGCTATGCACTACACAAGGCCAAAGGAATTATGGGGCAGGCGAAGAATAAATTATGCAGTATGGTTGACTAAATTATGCAGCGAGAAAAGTCAAATTATGGAGGGTAATGCTGCAGTTTTTGTGGTGTTAATTCTTTATTTTGCCATTTTACAAAGGTTGGCACTGTCTGGCAAACGTTTCACCTCATTAGTACCAGTTTAACACCCAAATACACAATAAGCAACAGAAAGGAAACCATACAAATTTTGCAAAGGGTCTTTCACTGAGCTACAACATGTGTCACAGTGTCTTTAGGAACTTTTGATCAATTTGAGCTACAACATTTTTTAAAATTAAAATCTGCAGAGTATACAGCAGATGATGTTTAGTGGGAAATGCAGCGAATTCATATACATGCGGAAAACGCAGGGCCACAAAACTGCATAATTCCAGTGGCCCTGGTGGTAGAGCACCCCGATGCTATGCAGCGCGGATAACAGAAACAAAACACAACCAAGGCACTATGACACAGCAGCCACGTTATTTTGTAGGCACGGGCACCATGCATGTGCAAGCCTACTAATGACACAAGCAATTTTTAAATTAATTTGATCAGTAAATTAAACAAATAGAGCAAAAGCATTATTTTTTTTTTTGGGTAGTGCAGAAGGGTGGAAGAATCACAAAGAATGTGGTTGGGGGAAGCATCACAAAGGATGCAGAAAGGGAAACAGTACAGAGGGAGTGGGTGGGGGAAACAACATACAGGGCATGGGTGGGGGAAAGGACACTGAGTGAGCAGGCGGTGGTAAAGCAATACAGTGGGCAGAATGGGGGAGAGAAGCAACAGAGACAGCAACGTGGATCGGGCGAGAAGCACAAGGGCAAGAAAGCAATGCGGGCGGGAAAGAGCAAGTGCAACATGCAGGGGGGACAGGAGGAATCACAGGGGCAAAATAGAGCAACACAGAGTGCTGCTGTGGGAGAGAAGTACATGCGAGACAGCTGGAAAACATATGCACTCTCACGGAGTGCTTAATGCAAAAGAAAAAAGTAGCGCTTATAAAGCAAGCAGTGGGAGGACAAAAGTAATGTTGTCATGATCCAAGAGAGGGGCAAACAAGAAGCAGAATGAAAGAACACACAAGCTAACAAACAGAAATTTAGCAAATAATAGTGGCAGTAAATGGTAAGGAATAGGTAGGCTATAAGCCGCTGTAAGCTGACAACAGGTCGTTTCACCACCAGATACATTGGCTGTCTTGGCAGGCAAGGCCTAAAATGGAGGCCATAGTCTTAAAATTAGCCCTAGAACCTAATATTTCAAAACAAAAACCTAATCTCCCCAATAAGTTAACACCCCATAATGCCCCTCTCCCTTACACACAAGAAGACATCAAGAAAATCATTTAAAGCTGTGCAAGGAGTGTGAGCCCCAAGGTTTGGAGGATGGGCGGTTGTTGGAGGGGGGTGGGAGAGGGGGATTCAGGGAGTCACAATTCTATAATTATCTCTTTAATTAAGTGTGCCTGTTCACGGCACTCACATCTTTCCAGTAGAGATGTCAGCTGTGTGTGTTACTGGAGGGCTTCACTTGGGAGAAGGTTCCTTTTATCTCTGAGCTTATGATATGGCTGAGTGAAAGAGAATGAGGTTATATTTTGGGTGGCACGTGGCTTGTGAGGGTGGGGTTATCAGAGAACACTAAAAGAGATGGATGTGATGCTTGACTTAAATTCAGCCACTTT
This sequence comes from Lissotriton helveticus, assembly GCF_964261635.1. Classification (NCBI taxonomy): domain Eukaryota; kingdom Metazoa; phylum Chordata; class Amphibia; order Caudata; family Salamandridae; genus Lissotriton; species Lissotriton helveticus. The sequence goes on from NC_136065.1 coordinate 373,106,124, forward strand.
AGACAGCATTGTAGCCCATCGTTTTCAGCTTGTCTGTGCCAATACAAAGACCAGTCATATGCAAATCAGCAGACCAGCCCGAAGTTCCAGGCCATGCACTCTGGACAGGAACACAAACAGCCACAGGAGTCATCAGGCTAGACCACAGGAAGCATTTCATATGTGCCTATCTCAGAATCTGTGAACGGGTTTTATGAAGGGTGACCAAGGCCTCTTCTGTAGGTCATTTTTCATGGTCTCACAGTGGTTTCAACTGTGTGGAAGGGATGCAGGTCAGAAGTTGCCAAAATAGCCATTTTTTGCCCCCCTCCCATAATGGCAACAGAAAAGGTTAAGCCCACCCCACGCACACACAAAACTGAGGACAAGAAGCATATCTCTAGACTCTAACCCTGCCTCCCCTTAACATTATTTGACTAAATACGGCCACAATCTGCAATCTCCGGCTTCTGTTCTCCAGGAGTGCCCCCCACAAACAAGACTTCTGCAGCCCACAAGTCCAATTACCTGTACCCCTATTTCATGCCTCTTCTGCACACCCCACACTCACTGCTTACTGCATCCTTGGCACTGCACACATTTCCCTGTCTGTTGCACCCCTGGCACGCCACACAATCCCGGTCTGTTGCACTCATGGCATCACACACTCTACCCATGGCACTGCACACACTGTCTCCTTTATAGATCAGCACACAACCCATCTTCTGTACACTTGGCTGAGCACACAACCCCTGCCTCCTTCACACCTTGCACAGTACACAATCCCTGCCTCTTCTCCTCTGCCCTAGCACAGCACACATCCCCCTGCCTCCTGCCTCCTTTAACAGCCCACAACCATGCCTTCTTCCACCTGACACAACACGCAATCACTGTTTCCTCTATACCTCCCAAAACATGCAATCCTAGTCTCCTGCACCAAAGACACCACCCTCAATCTCCTGTATCTTTGACAGTGATGTACATTTCAGCCTTTAGTACCATTGGATCCTTGCTCAATCCACATTCCACGTACCCCTGACACTGCCCTCAATCGCTGCTGCCTGTATTACGGATACTGCCCCAATCCACGCAGCTACTGTCCTTGGAACTGCCCCAATCCCCGCTTCTTGTAACCCAGGCACTACTCTAGATAGGTAACCAGTGTACTCCTGATACTGCCCCGGATCCCCATTTCCTCTGTCACTGGTACTGCCCTCAATTGCTGCTTCCTCTATTACGGATACTGTCTCGATCCCTGCTTCTTCTGTCCCGGACACTGCCCGAATCCCTACTTCCTGCCTCACAGGCACTGTTCTATATTCTTACCCTTAGTAACAATGGCACCGGCCACAATGCCCACATCGTCTGTCTCTGGCACTGCCCTCCATCCTTGCCTCGTGTTGATTCGGGAGAGGCTACTTTCACACGGGTGTAGAGGGTGAGCAATACAATTTAAAACAATCAAATAAAACATCGCTTTTTACAATAAGGCATGTGTTTATTTTTTACTTATTGATTCATGATATATGTTTATTTTTTTACTTATTGACTCATGATAGATGTTTATTTTTTACTTATTGATTCATTATAGATTTGTAGTAGCTGGGAGGTACAGTGGATGTGTCCATGTCAGTGGTTGGCTCAATCATTCTGTGATGTTACTAGAGTCAGAGTGGACCATTTCTTCAGAGGTGGGTTTGATGGTGAAGTCCTAGTATGGTCGGAGCTAACAGGTTGGCAATTGACGGGTCGTTAGTTGGCAGTGCGGGCTGGTTAGAGGTTAGGATGTCAAAGTAAGTGTTGGCTGGTGGTGTCATATGAGTGTTCCTGGGGAGATCTTTGAATGTTGGGCAGTACTAATTCCTTGAACTATCACAAGACATGTAGCAGGCCTCTCCGCATCTTTAGGAAGTCATTTCACACACAGGAGGGCTGGAATGGCAAACCAGGTGGTAGATTATTGTGCAAGCTAATGTCTACCATCAACTTGCTGGTAGCTGGACGAGTAGATGGCAAAGAGGTTAGATAGACAAGATGTGGCCTACAGTATAAATCTTGTGGATTACGGAATTAGGAACCTTCTAACGCAAATCTATTGAATAAAGACAGTGGTACTTTAATAACAATTTTATTGTTATGAAGGTAATGTTTAATTAGCTACCATAAAGCATTCCTAATACCTACACACTTCCAACCCCAGTGCTATGCGTGGAACTATTTGCAGTGAAGATTTGTGGGAAAGTGAAGACAGCCCATCAATAGAAGCAATTTTGGATTTTAAACTGCTTTTAGTATGGGGGGTGTTTATAATGGCACCAATGTCAGCCCCCACCACACCTTCTGTAGTAGGCCTCCGCCTGCAATCTTGAAGCATCTTGCAGGGACCATTATGGCTTTTGGGCTGTGGAACTGAGTGGCCCTGGAGGCTAATCCAGGTTTAATGCTAGAAGGAGCGGGCCCAGGCTGATTGCCTTATCACTGCCCAGCACTGGGGGCTGCGGGATCCTCTCAAGAGCTGAGCATAGCTGCAGATGGAGCTGGCCATAGCCTGGGGAAGATGTGCAGTAATGTGGGAGGAGCTCTCTTTCAAAAAGCAGGAATCCGATGAAATCCCCTCCCTACAAACACACATACACTTCGGTGTATGCTTGGCACCGGGATTGTGAGTAAGGTGGTAAATCTATTTCCCAGCCACGCAACCTGCAGCAGCCATTGTGAGCTGTGACATACAGGTTAGGTGTGATAAAAAGATATGTTTTTGTTTTTAAAAAAACCTTAGAAAGTCACTGCAGAAATCAAAGGTTAAAGTAACGTTATAGTTAGGTGATTATGTCAGGGACAACATTAACATTCTGACAAAAAAACACAGAAATTCACCAGTTACAGTTAGCAGAGCTAACTATAATTTGCGCATCTGCCATGCACCGTTTATAACCTCACACATTACATTACTCATGACATCACTAATGACAGCATCCAATGAGTATTAGTTTGATTTATAGTTTATATAGTGGCGCATAACTACCACAGTACCTCTTTATCTAATTTTGTACAGCCTGTGTTCAGTTAATGGGTGTAAGTGTTTTCAAAACCATATGTAAAGCCATCACCCCGCCACGCACAGCCTTCGGCCGTGCGTGGAATGGGGTTAGCCACAGGGCCTGGCTTGAGGCCAAGGTCAGGGAAGGGGGCCAATTGGCTCCCCTCCCGAGCCTCATTAGGCCCCTTAGGACCTGGGGACCCCAGGGTCTTATGTTTGTTAAGGGGAGGGAGACCAAGCCTTATAAGGCCCTGGGGACCCCATTCCCCAGGCTGTTTTTATTTTTAAGGGGAGCGGGGGCCACGCAGCCCTTCTCCCTGACCCGGACCCAATCCCCAAAGGCATATGTATTTTCAAGGATAGAGGGGAGGGACAAGTAGCCCCTTTCCTGAACCTTATTAGGCCCTGGGGACCCCATCCCCCAGAGCCTTATGCTTTTTAACGGGATGTGGAACCAAGTGCATCTCCCCCCACAATCTTATTAGGCCCTGGGGATACCGATCACCAGGCTGTTAATTTTTTTAAGGGGTAAGGGCAAGAGCAGCCCATCCTCCCTGACCCCCATTCGGCCATGGGGGCCTCCTCCCACGGGTGTTTTTTTTAAAGGGGAGGGGGGCCGCATGGGGACTGCCCTCTCCAAGCTTTTAAAGGCCCCAGGGAGCCCACCCCCAGGGCAAAAACTTACAAAAAAAGGAAGGGGTTGAGCGGCCCACTCCCTGAGTCTCTTTGAGCCCTGGGGACCGCATCCCCCAGGGCCTTTCGTTATTAAAGGGGAGGGGGCTGCATGGCCACCCTCGCTGTGTCTTATTAGGCCCTGAAACCTCCATCCACAAGGGCCTTTTTTAAAGTAAAGGGTAGGGAAGCTGAGCGGACTTCTTCACTGAGCCTTGTTAGGTCCTGGGGTTCCCTTCTCCTGGGGCCATTTTTTAATGGAAGGGGGGGGGAGTGTAGCCCTTCCTTCCCCCTTCTTAGGTTCCAGGGACCCCATCCCCTGGGACCCACATTATTAAAGGTGGGTGCCCACCCAGGGCACCCACCATACACAACATTGGGGGTCGGGCGGGGAGCCCCAGGTCCCCAACCGGCTCCACGCATGCAGAGGGAGCTGCCATTACTCAAACCCGCAGGGAGCAGTTACTTAAACTGCTCCCTCTGGGCAGGAGCAATATTTTGCTCTGTCTCCCTGCGCGCATCAGTGCGGGCAGGGAAACAGATCAAAAGGCTGCTCCCTATGAGTAGGTACAAGACTTATGGCTGTGTCGGGCCTACAGTGTTTCAGAGGGTGGGACCTGATTGGCCTCTCCACACTTGGAGATGTTTAGGATGCGAACAGTATGGTGCAGTTTGAGTACCGTAGAGAGGAATACGATATGGCTCCCAGTTTTTTTAAAATATTACCCATTGAGACACGCCCTAGAAAGATCTATAGCACCAGATGATGATACGATGGAGGAATCCCCATTAGAGACACTACTCCTAGACGATCACATGTTAGCTAAGGCTATTTCCTTAACCTTTAAGACTCTCAAATAATACTCTGGGGGAACTTGCTCATTAGCGACTGAAATAGCACGTGGGTGTGGGGGATTTGGAGGATGATGAATGGCAGGAGGCACTACAATTCCCTAGAGAGGCAGCTATTCAGGCGCATTTTCGCTATGGCCAGGTATTGCTGAGTTCCCGCCCCCCACCCTCGTGGGTACCCCCCTCACACAGATCGAACCCAACTACTGTCAGAACCTTTTGGGTTAAGGGTCAAAACAACCCAGACGTATTTTATTTACAAACGGTACATCATAAAATTATCATTTCACATTGATACGCAGAATCTCCCATAACACTCCATAGAATATTATTTACATACGCGTGGATGGCTAACCTTAACAGAGACTCTAATACATAGCTATTCCTAACCCAAAACGAATAAAATATACATGGTCTCTGCATATACTGCGTTGAGCCTACGCATAAGATCAAGACTGGTCCAACTACGTGTGAGGTCCCCCCCCGCCCGCCCCCCTGGAGTGACACTGGCAGGAGGCCCGTCTGCAAAGAAGGTCACCTACCTTGGGCACCCCCTATGCCCTCAAATACCACCCCCAAGGGGCTGTGCTGTTGTGAAAGCTTGGAACCCACTCTCCCGTGTGGGGACTGGCCGCAAGGGCCTGTTGAAAGCGTGCACTTCCCCACCCAGGCACCCTCTACCCGACTGGCCGTAAGCGGCCCCTGGAGGTCCCTGAGAGACCGCTGTACCCCACCTATCCCCATTAACAATGGGGATGCCTTCTAAGGACCGTAAATGTCCCACCAATCATGACCTTACCACAGACCAAGGATACTACAAAGAAAATATGACACATTCTGACCACTGCAAGAGAAAGATGTTATAGCAGTTAAACAAAATGTTTCCCATTGTGAGATTCTGCTTGCCTTATAAAGTATCAAGTTCCTCCCCTACACAGAGAAAGATGTTAGGCAGACCAAACTGAAGGACACTATAGAACGTGCTACCTGAAAGAAAATAAAGCACCTGTAGACCTGCAACAGAACACCGCATTCAAATAAGACAATCTGCTGACTCAGGAGAAGGTGGGCGGGTCGAAAAGAGAGAAGATTAATGATTCCACGCCCCGATGGGGCAGCTGGCAGCCCGTTGTGGAGGGAGCTGTGAGCGGTGCAGAGAGACCATCTTGCCGCTTTGCCGCCACTTTTAAAGGGGCAGGTGAAAAACAGCTCCCCGTGCCCCGGAAGTACTTGACACACTTTCGGGTCACCGCGGCAGCGGACCAATGCCTTGGCATAATAGGAGCTGGTGCTGGCAGAGTCACTCGCTACTGTCACCAGCTCCGCCCCTTCCAGCGGGGACCGGCACAACACCATAAGTGTGGCGCATCCAGAGTCCGTGGGGCGCCTTAGCACTCATTTAGTTTAAAATCCTTCATACAATTTACTAAGCTTGGATACCCCTGCACAAGACTGGAAGGGATGTGACTGATAAATGCCTATGTGTCTGTGGTCAGAAGGGGTCTTTCCTCCATACGCTGTGGTAGTGCCCCAACATTCACCTTTTCTGGGAGAGCATAAAAGCTCGGTTGGAGGTTGCAATTGGGGAACCACTTATACCTCAGGCCCATTTGATACTGTTGGGTGTGTGGGAGTCCGCAAACCTTAACTCTTCGTAGAGAACCTTGGGGAACTTGGGCTATCTCCTAGCAAAGAGGGAGATCAAGCAGAGAAAGTAAGTCCTAGAGTACAAGAATGGCCATGTGAGATGGATGTGTGCTGCAACCAGGAAGGGCTGGTCTACGAGGGCCGGGGTTGCCGGATAAAGTTTGAGAAAGTGTGGGGGAGATGGACCATAGACAAATAAGGGAGAGTCATAGCAAGGCAGGGGGAATACTGTAAAGGGGAGAACACAACACCTAGGGTTGGCGGGGAGAACCTAAGGGCTGGCGGGAAGAACCTAAGGGCTGGCGGGAAGGGAATGACTTGTGAATGAATCTCCTGATAGAGCAATAGAAGCACTGTTATGATTTTCCATGAATCTGGACATGTGCCTTTTTCCCTGTCATTTGGTATGCCATATTTACTGTTAAGAGGAGTGAGAGAACAGGAGTGGAGGTAGACGTCACTGCACTATTTGGTAGTGTTTGAGTTGATATTAATCTAGATATGTGTGTGTTTTGGAAAAATCAATAACAATTATTTTGAGAAAAACAAAGTCTGCTCCCCTCTTGTGGGAAACTCCTGCCCGCTGGGAGTAGACTTTACGTTTGCTTCTGCATGGCCAAAGATTCAAAAATGCTTCCGCCAGGCAGGAACAAACACAGGTTTCCCTGTCTGCGCTGGTGTGGGTAAGGAAACCACTATGTCCCGGGGATGGGCTCCCCAGGACATCGCTAATAAGCCGTTGCCCCCCCTCCGACCATATATTGATTAATTTCAGCCCTGGGGTGGGCTCCCTAGGGTCTTTGATGGCTATGGGAGGGGGCCTGACTTTTTTTTGTTTCACGAATCCATGGGAGTTATGCAGGATTGTGACAATTTTTGCCAATTTTTTCTTTTTTTTTGGATAGGAGGAGTGGGGAGTCCCTCTTGTTCCCCTCCATGGGGCCTAGGGGGTAAGGGGATCATTCATGCTCTATTTATCCCATACACCCTTACTCTATCGTTGTTCGTTGCTCTCTTTATTTTGCCCTGTTTTTTCTTTCTCTCTCTCTGCAATGTAATCCTCTCTTCATTTATCTCTTTTTTTTCGTGTCCAATCTTGCTCTCTCCATCCTCTTTTTCTCCCCTCTCTCTTTTCCTTTTTTATTATTCAATTCTCTTCTTCGGTCTTCTCTCTTTTTGCCACTTGTTATCCTCCTCATCTATTCCACTATCTTGCACCTACACGTTTCCCTTTCCTCCTTTTTTCGTGCGCATGTTCCTGTTCTTTCTTTCTCGCTCTCCCTGTTTATTCCTATTTTTTCCTTTCTCACTATTCTACCCTATGCTTACTCTCCCTCTATTTACTTCTTTCCTTTTCGCCATCTCTCCTTATCTTTTCCTCACTATTCGTTTCAACTCCCTTTCTTTTCTCTTCCTCTTCCCATTTCTTTTGGTAATAATTTTTTTCTACGCCACTCTCTACTGTTCTCCCTCTTGTTCCCTCTTATTCCAATTTCTTTTAGTTTAACTTTCTTAAATGTTGTGTTCCTATCTCCTACTTTCTCTTCTTCTAGCCTTTTCTATCCCCTTTTATTCCTCTTTTCCTTATCTTCCTAGCATTCCTTTTAATATCCCTCTGTCATCCCCATATCCGTTCCTTGCTGTCTCTCTCCTTTTCTCGCCTCTCTTTCTTTTTCTTCCCCACTGTCTCCTGTTTTCCTCACTTGTCTCCTCTTCTCCTTCTGTTTCCCAGTTTCTTTTTTTCTCTTCCATTTTTTTCCATTCATCTTCCTAACTTTCTTCTCACCCCCTCCTTTTCTTTCTTTCCCTTTCCTCCCTACTTTTTTATAGTCTTCCCTAAATTTCTTGGTCTCCTCATCTCTTTTCTATGCCCCACTACCCCTGTTTCTCTCCTTCATTTTCCACTATTTCACCTCTCTCTTCCGCTCACACATTTCTTCTCTATTCATTTTCTCTTCCCATTATCCTTTCTTTTTCTCCCCTACTCGCTCTACGTTTATTTTACTATTTTCTTTTTCTCTTCATCTCACCGATTTCTTCTTTCTCTCCCTTCTTGTATTCTACCTTCTATCCTTGTCACTGCCTCTCCCTTTTTGCCCACATTCCCTTTCTCTCCTCTCTTATTTTCCATCTCTGCCTTCTTCTTCTCTTTTTTCCCTTCCTTTCTTTTTCTGACCTGCGCTCCCCTCGTCCTCCCATTGTTGCGTCCTCCCCCTTCTTTTCTCGTTTTCCTTTCTTTTCCTTCCCCACTCTCTCGCTCAATCCTGTTCTTCACCAAAGGTTCTTCTCTTCCTTTCACCCATTCCTTCTCGCATTCCTTTTTGCTTTTTCATTCCTTGTCTCTTGCATTTTACTTCACCACTTTGTCCTTGCAACTTCCTTTATATCCTTGTTACTGTCTCATTCCTTTTCTCTGCATTTTTCCATTTCTCTCATTCTCTTGCTGTTCTTCTTTTCGCCCTCATTTTACCTTCTCCCATTTTTCTTCGGGTTCCTGTTCTTGCTTCCTTTATCCGTGTCTCTTCCTCTCGCTCGTGTTTTCTCCGCTCACTCTTCTCTCCACTCTTTCCTGGCCTTCCCTCTTTTCTCTTCAATCTCCTTTCCCTTCTCTCCCCCGCGCACCCTCCCCTCTTCATGTCTCACTCTGTCGCCTCCTCACGGTCTCCCACCCCCTCAGTGTGCCGGGGAGCTCTGTCGCCTGTCTCCGCCCCCTCCCGTCTCCCGCTGCCCCCCATTATTTGCGCTGATCCCACTCAGAGCTCGCACAAATCCCTTCTCCGTGTCTCATTACTCTGCGCACTCGCGCTAATCCCCTGATCCCTGGAGTGGCTCCGGCTCCCTCTAAACATACATTTACAGACGAGATGTTGGTTTAATCAATGCAGATTGTTTCTTGATACATCGGCTGATATCCTTCGCCCCCTTCAGTAAACAAGGCTGCAGGTGGGACACCTTCGGGAGCCCGCGCGCCGCGCTCACTGCAGGAACTGCGCACTTCAGCCAAGGGGAGGAAGAACCAGAGCCGTCGCGTGACCCGCGGCGCATCTCCCCACACATGCCACCTGCACCTCTCCTACCTCACTCTGGGAGTACCTGCCCTCCCTATCCCTGCCCCCCGCACCTCGCCTACCTCACTCTGGGAGTACCTGCCCTCCCTATCCCTGCCCCCCGCACCTCGCCTACCTCACTCTGGGAGTACCTGCCCTCCCTATCCCTGCCCCCCGCACCTCACCTACCTCACTCCGGGAGTACCTGCCCTCCCTATCCCTGCCCCCTACACCTCTCCTACCTCACTCCGGGAGTACCTGCCTCCTGCACCTCTCTTACCTCACTCCGGGAGTACCTGCCTTCCCTATCCCTACCCCCCGCACCTCTCCTACCTCACTCCGGGAGTACCTGCCACCTGCACCTCTGCTACCTCACTCCGGGAGTACTTGCCCTCCCTATACTTGCCCCCTATTTCTCTCCTACCTCACTCCAGGAGAGTACCTGCCTCCTGCACCTCTCCTACCTCACTCCGGGCGTACCTGCCCTCCCTATTCCTGCCCCCTACACCTCTCCTACCTCACTCCGGGAGTACCTGCACCCTGCACCTCTCCTACCTCACTCCGGGAGTATCTTCCCCCTGCACCTCTACTACCTCACTCCGGGAGTACCTGCCCTCCTGCACCTCTCATACCTCACTCCGGGAGTACCTGCCCTCCCTATCCCTGCCCCTGCACCTCTCCTACCTCACTCCGGGAGTACCTGCCCTCCCTATCCCTGCCCCTGCACCACTCCTACCTCACTCCGGGAGTGCCTACCCTCCCTATACCTGCCCCCTATTTCTCTCCTACCTCACTCCAGGAGAGTACCTGCCTCCTGCACCTCTCCTACCTCACTCCGGGAGTACCTGCCCTCCCTATTCCTGCCCCCTGCACCTCTCCTACCTCACTCCGGGAGTACCTGCACCCTGCACCTCTCCTACCTCACTCCGGGAGTATCTGCCCCCTGCACCTCTACTACCTCACTCCGGGAGTACCTGCCCTCCCTATCCCTGCCCCCTGCACCTCTCCTACCTCACTCCGGGAGTACCTGCCCTCCCTATCCCTGCCCCCTGCACCTCTCCTACCTCACTCCGGGAGTACCTGTCCTCCCTATTCCTGCCCCCTGCACCTCTCCTACCTCACTCCGGGAGTACCTGCACCCTGCACCTCTCCCACCTCACTCCGGGAGTACCTGCCCCCTGCACCTCTACTACCTCACTCCGGGAGTACCGGCCCTCCCTATCCCTGCCCCCTGCACCTCTCCTACCTCACTCCGGGAGTACCTGCCCTCCCTATCCCTGCCCCCTGCACCTCTCCTACCTCACTCCGGGAGTACCTGTCCTCCCTATTCCTGCCCCCTGCACCTCTCCTACCTCACTCCGGGAGTACCTGCACCCTGCACCTCTCCCACCTCACTCCGGGAGTACCTGCCCCCTGCACCTCTACTACCTCACTCCGGGAGTACCGGCCCTCCCTATCCCTGCCCCCTGCACCTCTCCTACCTCACTCCAGGAGTATCTGCCCTCTGCACCTCTCCTACCTCACTCTGGGAGTACCTACCCTTTCTATACCTGCCCCAACACCTCTCCTACCTCACTCCAGGAGTACCTACCTTTTCTATACCTGCCCCAACACCTCTCCTACCTCACTCCAGGAGTACCTGCCTCCTGCACCTCTCCTACCTCACTCCGGAAGTACCTACCCTTTCTACACCAGCCCCAACACCTCTCCTACCTCACTCCAGGAGTACCTGCCTCCTGCACCTCTCCTACATCACTCCAGGAGTACCTGCTCTCTCTATCCCTGCCCCCTACACCTCTCCTACCTCACTCCGGGAGTACCTGCTTCCTGCACCTCTCCTACCTCACTCCGGGAGTACCTGCCACCTGCACCTCTGCTACCTCACTCCAGGAGTACCTGCCCTCCCTATCACTGCCCCAGCACCACTCCTACCTCACTCCGGGAGTGCCTGCCCTCCCTATACCTGCCCCCTATTTCTCTCCTACCTCACTCCAGGAGAGTACCTGCCTCCTGCACCTCTCCTACCTCACTCCGGGAGTACCTGCCCTCCCTATTCCTGCCCCCTGCACCTCTCCTACCTCACTCCGGGAGTACCTGCACCCTGCACCTCTCCTACCTCACTCCGGGAGTATCTGCCCCCTGCACCTCTACTACCTCACTCCGGGAGTACCTGCCCTCCCTATCCCTGCCCCCTGCACCTCTCCTACCTCACTCCGGGAGTACCTGCCCTCCCTATCCCTGCCCCCTGCACCTCTCCTACCCTGCCCCCTGCACCTCTCCTACCTCACTCCGGGAGTACCTGTCCTCCCTATTCCTGCCCCCTGCACCTCTCCTACCTCACTCCAGGAGTACCTGCACCCTGCACCTCTCCCACCTCACTCCGGGAGTACCTGCCCCCTGCACCTCTACTACCTCACTCCGGGAGTACCGGCCCTCCCTATCCCTGCCCCCTGCACCTCTCCTACCTCACTCCGGGAGTACCTGCCCTCCCTATCCCTGCCCCCTACACCTCTCCTACCTCACTCCAGGAGGATCTGCCCTCTGCACCTCTCCTACCTCACTCCGGGAGTACCTACCCTTTCTATACCTGCCCCAACACCTCTCCTACCTCACTCCAGGAGTACCTACCCTTTCTATACCTGCCCCAACACCTCTCCTACCTCACTCCAGGAGTACCTGCTCTCTCTATCCCTGCCCCCTACACCTCTCCTACCTCACTCCGGGAGTACCTGCCTCCTGCACCTCTCCTACCTCACTCCGGGAGTACCTGCCCTCCCTATTCCTGCCCCCTGCACCTCTCCTACCTCACTCCGGGAGTACCTGCACCCTGCACCTCTCCTACCTCACTCCGGGAGTATCTGCCCCCTGCACCTCTACTACCTCACTCCGGGAGTACCGGCCCTCCCTATCCCTGCCCCCTGCACCTCTCCTACCTCACTCCGGGAGTACCTGCCCTCCCTATCCCTGCCCCCTACACCTCTCCTACCTCACTCCAGGAGTATCTGCCCTCTGCACCTCTCCTACCTCACTCCGGGAGTACCTACCCTTTCTATACCTGCCCCAACACCTCTCCTACCTCACTCCAGGAGTACCTACCCTTTCTATACCTGCCCCAACACCTCTCCTACCTCACTCCAGGAGTACCTGCCTCCTGCACCTCTCCTTCCTCACTCCGGAAGTACCTACCCTTTCTACACCAGCCCCAACACCTCTCCTACCTCACTCCAGGAGTACCTGCCTCCTGCACCTCTCCTACATCACTCCAGGAGTACCTGCTCTCTCTATCCCTGCCCCCTACACCTCTCCTACCTCACTCCGGGAGTACCTGCTTCCTGCACCTCTCCTACCTCACTCCGGGAGTACCTGCCACCTGCACCTCTGCTACCTCACTCCAGGAGTACCTGCCACCTGCACCTTTCATTCTTCACTCCGGAAGTACCTACCCTTACTATACCTGCCCCAACAACTCTCCTACCTCACTCCAGGAGTACCTGCCTCCTGCACTTCTCCTACCTCACTCCGGGAGTACCTGCCCTCCCTATCCCTGCCCCCTACACCTCTACTACCTCACTCCGGGAGTAGCAGCCTTCACACTATATATCTCACTCACCCCTCCAATACCTGCCCCACCCCGCCCCTCATCTCCCTCCGATACCTGCCCCATACCTCATCTCCCTCCCTCCCTGATACCTGCCCCATACCTCCTCTCCCTTCCGCCCTGATATCTGCCCCCACACCTGTTCTCTCCCCCACTCCAATGTCTGCACCACATCTTTCCTCCCTCTCTCTGAGTATCAGTCCTCACACGTCATTTGACTACCCCCCCAGTACTAACCCCACACCGCCCCATCTCTCTCCCTCCCTCCCTCATACCTGCCCTACTCATCTCCTTCACTCGGAGAGTACCAGCCTTCAGTTTCACACTCACACCTCCAGTACCTGCCCCGCCCACACCTGTTCTCTTCCCACCCCGAAGTCTTCCCTACACCTGATCTCCCTCACTGCTTGAGTGCCAGCACTCGCACTGCATCTCACTAACCCCACCAGTACCTGCCCCGCCATGCACCTCTGCTCTCCCATCCCCTTACCATCTCTCCTCCAGCCAGGAAACTGCACCCATACCTCATGTCCGCCCCCGCACTCCAAGAGCACCAGGCCAAAGACTTAATTTTACTCACCCACTGGTACCTGTCACACACCTCATCTTGTGACTCCATGGTACCAACCGCACATCTCATCTATTCACTCCACCGGTACCAACCCCACACCTCAGCTCTTTCACTCCACCAGTACCTGTCCCACACCTCATCTATTCACTCCACTGTACCAACCCCACACCTCATATCTATTCACTCCACGGTACCAAGCCCACACCTCATCTATTCACTCCATGGTACCAAGCCCACAAGTCATCTATTCACTCCACTGGTACCAACCCCGCACCTCTTCTATTCACTCCACGGTACCAACCCCACACCTCATCTATTCACTCAATGGTACCAAGCCCACACCTCATCTATTCACTCCATGGTACCAACCGTACACTTCATCTATTCACTCCACCGGTACCAGACACACACCTCAGCTATTTCCATCCACCAGTACCTGGCCCTACACCATAATGCTTCCCCACCCCAATACCAAGTGCTTTAAGCAGGATTAAAAAAAGTGGGTGGTCTCTAAAAGGGGTGTGGCATACGTAAATAAGAGTGTGGATTAAACAACTAAACTACATTTTTGTGATTACCATAGTGTGTCATCCAACCAGTATGTTGGTACTTCTATGAGTTTTCAGTTATTGTATCCAGATATATAACCCAAGTGGAATACACCCAACACCAGCCAAGAGTATTGGCTTTGTCAATAATTGTTAGCTGTTTAACCCCTTGCATGCTGATGACGGCCCCCAGCCGTCATGCACTACAGTGCTCGTGTGCTGATGACGGCTGGGGGCCGTCATGACCGCACCCGCGCTGAAATCTTCAGCACAGGAGCAGAATCGCGGCAGCATGGAAGGGGTTAAGATAAAGCGCTATTCAAGACTAACATGCTACACAAACAAAAATGCAAACAAAATCCTTGAAATAGCCAACAATTTTAGGGAATACAGCATTAAATGAAATAGGAGAAATACAAATTGAAATGGATTACCTTAAAGTTTTTCACATTCATTGTTCAGATATTGCTCAGTGTTTTAGCAGTAATGCTAAAGACAATGATATAGGGCCCAATAGGGACCCGTTTCAATGTCCATTTCTAATTACTAGCGGGTATGAGGACCGGATGGACACGGCCCACTTAAAGCCCCGCCAGCAGTACCTGCACTCTGTGGTTCTGAAATTCTGGACCCTACTGTTGTCCGGGTATCGAGGTCCAATACCCGTGTCCCGAAACATCAACGTACCATGACGAATTTGGTGTCGACGAACCGATAATGATTAGGACATCATTCCTATGCATTTGCGTCATGATCGAGGTATGCTAACACTCCTGAATCGTAGTTTCCGTCCCGACCCCATAGACTCCATTTTGTAAACGGTATCCATCTTGTGTCTTGCCCTCATGATAAGTCAATTAAAGGTCGAGCTTGATCTAAAAGGACACGTCCACCTTCCCTGACTTCCCCCTGACCTGTCCCAACTGACTCCATTGCCTCCAGCCGAACCTGTTTGGGCAGCTCCTCGCCCAGTGGCCTAATACGATAGCATCAATGCATAACATGCCTCAAACCATTCACTACATTCAGATCATGTTTTCTACACACATACACACCTGTCCACGCTCCCTGTTTATGGCCAGTTTTATGACTAGGAGGTGCCTTCCTTTATTGGGGTTTCATCGATATCTGATGGGAGTTCCGGGCCTGGCTGGGTAATCTATCACAAATTAGACGTCTAAAATACGGGCTTGCCTACATGACTTCGCTCTTTTGTATTATTGTAGAAATATGTGTATAGCCATATCATAAACTCAAGAATTCTTGCTTGCAGCTATTATTTTTGTATATAAGGAGAAGGCTGGTTCTGTAAAAACGAACAGTCTCCTGAGAACACATGACCCGTGTTTGTCGTGCTTCTAGGACAGCTGTTACTTGGTAGCTACCAATAAAATTCGATCTCTGACTGCGACTAGAAGACTCAGTGTTTCTGTGGTCCGGAACAAGGGAGAACTCAGAGGTCTTCGGGTGTTATCCCCTGGCACCAACGGGTTCCTAAAAACCCGTTACCTCAGTTGGCGCCCAACTCGGGGCGGTATCAAGCGGCAACGGTCCAAGCCAGATGTTCGTGAGGAGCTTCGTGTGAAAATTCCAGAGGACGGCCAGCCACTTCAGCGACCCCTGTATGTCGACGTGGTTCCGAAGGTCTTTGCTGCGAGGTTCCCCGCGTCCCGACGGCTACGAAGGACTGCTGCCCTGACTATCGCCTTGTTTTGGACCCAGTGATCCTTGGTAGAGCGAAACGATAGACGAGTCTTCTAGCGATGTCACCGATCTTCAAATACTTCAGTTAAGTATAAGTGGAGCGTCTCCCAGTCCTTAGTTTGTCCTTAGTTTTTGGTATCCTTGAGATACGTTTTGATTTGGTACTTGCAAGCCCCAAAGCCGAAGGACTTGTGTATTCACGAGAAATATCGTAACAGATAATCCTTTGAAGTTTGAAGCTAGACTAGTGAGCAAAGATGCCTGGTTTTAGCAGACTTGGAAACTTGTTTTGTCTTGGTTATAGTAAGGACTCCCGATTAGAGGATTCCTGTCCGGTTCCTCCGATTGGAACTCCAACATATGAGCTCTATGTGAAGCACGGCGTAGGTCCCATCACATATAATGAAGTGTGAATAAAATACACCCGCAAGGATGGTGTTTTAAAATGGCCCCAATATGGTAGTTTCGACTCAGAAATATTAGATAACCTAGAGGTCAAATTATTCAAGAGAAAAGCCCGGCCGGCGATGTTTGACTCTTTCCGCTTATGGCGCAAAGAAGCCAAACAGAAAGAAATAAAATTAGCAAAAAAGAATAAAAGAGGAATGTCGATGGTGCAAGCTGCCATAACATACAGGGATAACGAGGAAGAGCAGGAAAACGAACAAATGCTTAGGAGCAAGAAACTAGCAGTAGATAAATGCTACCCGATGTTACCAAATAAGGGACAAGGTCAAGAGGAGAGATCCGAGAAAGATCCATTAATGTCCCACTTATTAAGCTCACCTCCACCGTATGCGTTAGACGCTACTACAACGCCAAAGCATTTTACTATACCGCGCCCGGCGCATGGAACACAGCTATTGCACAAACTCCAGCTACTGTTCAGCTGGTTCCTACTTCTCCGGCGCAGCCTTCTCAAAGGCCGCCGTCTCTGCTACCTACTCCATCTACTTCTACGACTTTGCCTACAGCTCCAGCTATTGTCTATGATACTACGTCTGCTACTACTTCAACTTCCTCTGCTATTGCCTCTACTTCTTCTTTGCCTCAGCCTGTTTTTTCCGATTGCACTTACCCCTCCGCAAGGTTCTCCTTCTATTAGACAAAGAGTGACAGGTACCGTCACTAGTCTGTTTTCACCTTTCTTTGGGTCGCCTAAAACAACGCCTAAAACAGAACATAGACAGTCCCGTAGTCAACTGCCTGATTACGAGGAAAGAAGAGTGCTAAATGAACTAGCCCGTAAATGGATTACGGATACTGTTAGATATGATGTTCAGTCTGTTATGGACGTTTTCCGTCAATGGAATGCACCCACCCAGAGATACGTATTCGAAGAAATGTGTGTATATCTGTGCGAAGATGTGAAGACAAATGATTCCAAATGCACAATGAACGAACTATGGCGTACACGCTTTAAGTTCTATGAAGGTATGATTATAGGTGCAGATGTTGAGAAAGCGATAGAGTTATTGCTCTCTTATAGGAGTAAGGGAAACGTCTCTAGATCATGTCACGAAGACGATGCACCAGGTGGGAAAAGAGCGAGACAGTACCCCATGAGAGAGGTTCCTCCGGTTTGGAGGGAAGGTGATGCGAATGCGAATCCACCAATTCTGCCTCATTTCCAGCGTGTATGGGTACATGTCCCCTGGAAACGATCCGAAGTCTTAGCACTCAAGCAGACACTGCCTGATCCTCGTAAAAACCCGACTGGGTATTATAAGGAGTTATCGCAAACTGCAAGCTCATGTATAATGAATTTAGCGGATATAGACATGTTGTTCGGGAACGTTGTTCCACATCCTTTATGGAGCAAAATCCGTCATTCTGAACCATGGCCAAGAACTAGGTGACTCATGGGCGAACATTACCGCTATGGATGCTAGACAAATAGGTGGTTTTAAACCTGAGCCGTTAATAGCTGAACTTCCCGGTAGGATTATCGCGTAAATGAAAACAATAATGCCTGAAGTACGCGTAAACTGGGACAAGTTATCTGCGTGCAAGCAGAAGAAAGATGAGAATGTGTCTGACTTTTTCACAAGATTTGAGGAGACTTTCACCGATCATAGTGGTCAGGATATGGCTACCGAGGGTGGCCAAAGATTGTTTGTAGACAAATTCGTACATAATTTAATTCCTGAACTGTGTAATAAACTGAAAGATTCAGAGAGTGCTTGGGCTGTCTCTACGTCAGCACAAATTTTAGCTACAGCCCAGTACTATGAAAATAGGCGCAAAGACGAGCTAGATAAAGTAGACAAAAAGACAAAAGATTTAAAAACTAAAGTTCTTCTCCAGCAAGCCTATCCGCCTCGTACGGCTAGTCAGCCCAATTGTCAACAACAACAGCAGTATTCGAGAAACGCGCAAGGAAACGAGTTTTCCCATCAGCGTATTGCTTATGGCCCGAATCAATGTGCGTATTGCAAGGAAGAGGGTCACTTTAAAGGTAATTGTCCGGCTCTTGCGCGACGTTTGAGCGGTGCTTCAGGTGTAAGGGGAAGAGGTGTTCAACATGCCCCTAGAGGTAGGGGCCGTGGAAATTTCACCCAGAATACAACTTCTTTTCCGCCTCAGAATTCGATGAACAGCTTTGACCAACAGAATAATGCATCATCTAGGTCAGCTCAGTACTATGCTGACGACTATTACACCGAACACGAGAATGAGGGTAACGATTGCTAGGACAGCCATGGACAAAGAGAGGGAGTTGTTTCAGTTCCAGTAGATCAGAATGGACCTTATGTCGAGGTAATTACCTCAGGAGTGTCAGAGCCATTTTTGCTGGATACTGGTGCTACAAAAAGTTCTATCATGCACTCGAAACTTCCTGGCGCACCTTTGTCTGGCGAAATGAATGTTTCAGTAGGTTTCTCTGGCGCCCCTGTTAGAAACCCGATCTCTAGTCCTATATCGCTTTCTATTGGCCCGTGCGAATTAGAAGCACCCCTCATTCTTACAACAGGTTGCGGTGAAAATTTGTTAGGTTTGGATTTGCTAAAAAGGTTATATGTGACTTTGTACTGTTCCCCCTTGGGAGTACAACTTACTTTAGGTAAGAAAGTCATTTCTCCTATGTATTTGTCAAAGGACAATATTCCAACTGAATTGTCATCACTTCCTGATATACTTTGGGCTAATGGCTCTAATGATGTAGGTCGTTTGGAGATAGAACCGTATGTCATAACTTTGAAAGCCAACGTTAGGTTGCCACGTATTCCCCAATACAAAATATCTAGCGAATGCGAAAATGCATTGTTGACGATCGTTTATGATCTGATCGATAAAAATGTAATCGAAGAAACAACAGGTAATGTTTGTAACAGTCCAGTTTTGCCCGTCTTAAAGCGTACTGATCCTTTACAACCGCCTGTGTACAGGTTCGTGATTGACCTCAGAGAAGTAAATAAGGTAGTTATCCCACAGTTTCCAGTTGTCCCCGACATTACTGCTTTATTGACAATGGTTCCAGCTTCAGCAGCTTGGTTCTCAGTGATCGACCTGAAGAACGCTTTCTTCAGCATCCCGATTGCCGAGGAAAGTAGAGACATTTTTGGCTTCAATTTAGGAGGACGAAGCTTCCGCTTCAAGTGTGCTCCTCAAGGCTACTGCGAAAGCCCATCAATTTTCAGTCAGGCCCTGAAAACACAACTAGACACGATTATTCTACCAAATGGCTCCACTCTGATTCAGTACGTAGACGATCTACTGATCGCTGCAGACACTGAAGAGATTTGCAAGAAAGCTACGTTATCATTATTACGTAACTTATATGACATGAAGCACAAAGTCTCTCTTTCCAAACTCCAATTTTGCCGACAAGAAGTAACCTACCTGGGTCACATCTTGTCGAAGGAGGGAAGGAGACTGACACCAGAAAGAATACAGGCAATTGCAGAACTGAGTGCCCCAAGGACACAGAGAGATGTTCGGGCCTTCTTGGGCATTACATCGTACTGTAGACAATGGATACCAAATTTCTCACTACTAGCTAAACCCTTGCTGGCACTACTCGGCAAAGACACGCCAAATCCTATGCCCTGGTCTGAAGATTGCCAAACGAGTTTCCACAAGTTGCGTGATGCATTATGTTCGGCTCCTGTGTTGGGAAACCCCAACTACAGTAAGCCTTTTACATTATATGTCAATGAGAAGGAAGGTTGTGCATTATCAGTTTTAACACAACATTTTGGGGACAGACAGCGCCCATGCGCGTATTTTTCGGCAACTCTAGACCCTGTGGCTAAGGCACTACCAAGTTGTCTGAGAGCCACCGCCGCAGCAGCTGTCTGCATTCGACAGTCTGCTGGATTAGTCATGAATAATACTCTGATCGTTATGGTCCCGCATGCAGTAGACATTTTACTAAACAGGACGAAGACACAACATCTTACTAGCGCTCGACTATCCAGTTATGAACTTACACTGCTAGCAAGTCACATCCACATAAAGAGGTGTGATACACTGAACCCCGCAACGTTATTACCCATTCCGACAGAAACAGACAAGATTGATAACCATGATTGCTGTTTTAGGACAGAAGAAGAGACAAAAGGGAGAGTAGACTTACAGGACACTCCCCTTCCTGAATGCAACGATACTTTATGGGTTGATGGTTCATGTTTCAAGCTGCCGAATGGTGATACGACTGCAGCATATGCCGTAACGACATTACACACCATTATAGAGACCGCGCGTATTTCCCACAATTCTGCACAAGCCGCAGAACTGATTGCACTTACCAGAGCATGTGTGTTAGCGAAAGGAAAGCGAGTGAATGTGTACACTGACAGCCAATACGCCTTTGGCGTGGCTCACAGTTTTGGGAGATTATGGCGTGAGCGTGGGTTCCTTACGTCACATGGTGCAAAGATACAACATGGTCAGTTAGTTAATGAACTCCTCGAGTCATTGACCCTGCCACTACAAGTTGCAATTGTGAAATGCAGTGCCCACAAAAAGATTCAGGATGATGTTGGCCGCGGGAATGCATTTGCAGACGAGGTTGCGAAAGAGACTGCAAGGAACACGATGAGTCGGATGTATGTTGTAGGTCCCGCTAGATGGATTACGGATGTAGGAATGTGTGAGGACACCATTGAAAGCGTGAAATCTATACAAGCCGAGGCAACTGAGAAAGAGGTGAATGAATGGAGAGAAAGTAAAGGTAGATTAGACGCGAATGGTTGTTGGGTCGAACTGTCAGAACACCAGCGATGGCTATTACCTAACGCATATGTACTTGCAGTAGTAACAATGGCTCATGGAGTTGCGCACATCAGTTTGAGAGGAATCTGTAAACTATTGGCCCCAGTATGGCAAAATGGTAATATCCCGAAATATGCAGAGAATGTGGTCAGAAACTGTATGGTGTGTTTGAAGTACAATCCCGGTAGGGGAACCCCAACTCCAGCTGGTCATTTTGCGCCTCCAACGTATCCGTTCGAGGTTTTGCAGCTCGATTTCATTCACATGGAGAGGTGCAACAATCTGAAGTATGTGCTCATTGTTGTTTGCGCTTTCTCCAGGTGGGTGGAAGCGTACCCCCTTAAGGACAATACTGCCTTGTCAACTGCCAAAGCCCTTGTCAAAGAGTTCTTCCCTAGATTCGGCATGCCTAGAATCGTCTGGAGTGATAATGGAAGTGAATTCGTAGGACGCGTGATGAAGAGAGTGTGTGAATGTTTAGGCATACAACAAAAGTTTCACTCTGCGAATCACCCCCAATCAGCTGGATTAGTAGAGTGCTACAATGGCACTTTAAAGCTCAAATTAGCCAAGATCCAAGCCTGTACAAGTCTTAAATGGCCTGACGCCTTGTCCCTAGCACTCTTGTCAACCAGAATGACCGTCCATTCCAGGTTAGGACTTAGTCCTCATGAGATAGTGTTTGGCCGCCCAGCCAACGTCTGGGGCGTGCCAAGGCCAAAGAAACTCAGCAAAATAGAGCACCCCGTACTGCTTGACTATTTGTGCGAATTAACAACTAAATTGCGTGTTTTACACCAACAGGTTCACAGTTCCTCTCCGCCAGCCTCTGACGATCCAGGTCACTCCATCGAACCCGGCACGTGGGTCTTGGTGCGGAATTTCCGCGCACAAACAACGGACAGCCGAGGTGGACCGGACCGTACCTGGTACTTCTTTCCACGAGATCAGCTGTTCGGGTGGAAGGCAAAAAGAACTGGGTGCACGGGACCCATTGTAAACGGGTCCCTCTACCCCTCCCATACGACCGGTGGGTCAAGGAAGGACTTGCCGACTCTGAGACAGAATCCATACCTCGCTTCCTCCCTTTCAGCGATGCACGTTTGAAAGAAGCTGGTACCGAAAAGGAGAGTGATCATATTTTACAAGGACTTGTGCCACCGTCTATGCAGTTGGACACTACCGAACCTGAGACATTGTTTGAAGACTACACCGTACCAGGAAAACAACGGTACAATTTAAGGTCTAAACAAAGAGACTAATAAAAGCAAACCAATGTGATTTTCTTTTCCCCTAAGAACTATTTTTGATTTTTAGGCTCTCTCGCCCAGGGAACTTGCTCATTTTTGATTTTCGAACCGCCATCCGGTTCTGCTGCTAGGGTCGCGGTTGAAGTCTGGGGAGTGCAACTGGGGACGTTTAGGTCAACGGTTCTGGTTGGTCCAAGGGAGTTACCCCGGACTGAACAGAGCGCACTCCCTGGCAGAATCAACCTACCACCGCGGGCAGCAAGTAGAGGATGGAGTTTCCTAGGGTAAAGAGACCTGCCAGACTCACGGACTTTGAAAGACAATTATGCACGATACTGGCCGAAAGAAGGTTTTTGATAATATGTATTTTTATGTTGTGTAGCATAGCAATGTTCTTGACTGGTTATACTCTATTCGTCTTTCAAGTTTCCTTGTTCTCAAATGACACTCGGCCAACTCCTCCTCTCACTCTCTCCACACACTCCTTTCACCCTCTACCTGAACACGAGTCTGCCAGAAGACTCGAATTTGTAAATAACTCATTCATTAAACTTCTACACCAACACCAGTCCATAATGAACACATCGAACTGTTGGGTATGCGGACTCATGCCGCACACGACTGATAAGGGTATCCCATACTTTATCCTGCCTTTCAGTTATTATGGTTCTCTGTGGGCTTTCCAGACCATGTTCCTATTCGCCCTAGAACCATACCCGACCCGTTCTACTGAGAGTGATTCCAGTAACAAGGCACTAGTAGCAGGGATAAGAAATATGAGTAGAGAGTTCGACACATATCTAACGATTCCCAAAGATGAACTCACTCCGTACACTCGTTGGAACGCAACTAAATATGGGGTTTACCTGAGTAAGAGCCAGACAGCAAAGAAATCCCGCCCAGTTTGGATAGTACCCAACCGAGGTCACTTATGTTTACAAGGTATCGGCAGGGATCCCAAAGCACAATTAGGAAAGAGTATATGCACGGAAACATATGTGTTCGCTTCCCGAACTTCCCCTATACTATTAGCAGCCAAAGGCACGTATTTCGTCTGCCATGACCAAGCCTACACCTGGTTGCCCCCTGACTTCTCAGGTACATGTTTTATCTCATTTCTGCTGCCTCCCACCTACACGGCCAGGGCAGATTACCATCGGACAAGGACAGCTAGGGGTGTCGTGAGTAAAGACGACACCGCGGGTCAGGAATTCGCTGACTTCGCAAAGGGTTTTCTGCCATTTTGGGGGCCTATGGTGAACAGCAGGAATATTCGCCAGTTATCGAGGATAGTTGAATCCGCCGTGATTACAACGGCCGGAGCCCTTGGCAATTTGACGACCGAGCTTCAGTCGGATCGACTTATGACCCTTCAGAACCGAGTTGCCCTAGATATCATACTCGCCGATCGTGGTGGTGTGTGTAGAGTGATCCAATCCAGTTGTTGCATTTTCATCCCTGATAACGCACCGACAGTGTACCAGGCCATCTCTAAGCTACACGAGATATCTGGTTCCCTTCACGTAGAAAAAGGGGACTGGTCCTTACTAGGGTGGTTCTGGGAACTGATCGCTACCTGGGGATGGAAAACACTGATCTTCATTGGGATGATCTTAGCACTTCTGTTTATGTTCTGCCTGTGTGTACAGTGCGCTCCTGCACTATGTGGCCTCTGTGCTACCTCATGTGTACGGAAGCCTGTGTCAAGGGACGAACTGAGCAACAGAATGATGCTACAGCAGCATCTCCACGAATTCCTTCATACAGATTTAGACTCGGATTAACATGAATTATTGCCTTATATGAGGGCAAAAGGAGGGTCTGTGGTTCTGAAATTCTGGACCCTACTGTTGTCCCGGTATCGAGGTCCAATACCCGTGTCCCGAAACATCAACGTACCATGCCGAATTTGGTGTCGACGAACCGATAATGATTAGGACATCATTCCTATGCATTTGCGTCATGATCGAGGTATGCTAACACCCCTGAATCGTAGTTTCCGTCCCGACCCCTCAGACTCCATTTTGTAAACGGTATCCATCTTGTGTCTTGCCCTCATGATAAGTCAATTAAAGGTCGAGCTTGATCTAAAAGGACACGTCCACCTTCCCTGACTTCCCCCTGACCTGTCCCAACTGACTCCATTGCCTCCAGCCGAACCTGTTTGGGCAGCTCCTCGCCCAGTGGCCTAATACGATAGCATCAATGCATTAACATGCCTCAAACCATTCACTACATTCAGATCATGTTTTCTACACACATACACACCTGTCCACGCTCCCTGTTTATGGCCAGTTTTATGACTAGGAGGTGCCTTCCTTTATTGGGGTTTCATCGATATCTGATGGGAGTTCCGGGCCTGGCTGGGTAATCTATCACGAATTAGACGTCTAAAATACGGGCTTGCCTACATGACTTCGCTCTTTTGTATTATTGTAGAAATATGTGTATAGCCATATCATAAACTCAAGAATTCTTGCTTGCAGCTATTATTTTTGTATATAAGGAGAAGGCTGGTTCTGTAAAAACGAACAGTCTCCTGAGAACATATGACCCGTGTTTGTCATGCTTCTAGGACAGCTGTTACTTGGTAGCTACCAATAAAATTCGATCTCTGACTGCGACTAGAAGACTCAGTGTTTCTGTGGTCCGGAACAAGGGAGAACTCAGAGGTCTTCGGGTGTTATCCCCTGGCACCAACGGATTCCTAAAAACCCGTTACCTCAACTCACCACCCACATTTCCGCCCCTTCACCAGTAATTGTCCCACACGTTATCTCTCACACCTCACCTATCTCCACCCCGCATCTCATCTCTCTTACTCCCCCAGTACAAGCAACCATATCATCTCTCCCTCCCCAGAACCTGCACCCACTTATTTCTCATCCCCAGTACCATCACCCACATCTCATGTATTCCAACCCATTATCTACCCACATCTTAGCTCTCCTTTCCCCAGTCCCTGTCCGCAAACCTCACCGCTCTCTCCCTACAGAAGCACCTGTTCCATATCTCATCTCCCTTATCTCACTCGCTCCCACACCTGCCCCACAGCTTCCCTCTTTCTCTCTTTGTTAAACAGTATAGTACCCCATTCACCAGTCTGTTCCCCCTCACCAGTGTTTGTTGCTTAGTGTCCACCCCTCCCCCAATATCTGTCCCTCGTTCCAGTGTCTATCCCTATGCATGTCCCTCCCCGTACATCTGTTGCCACCTACACTCATTTCTGTCTCCCGCCACCAGTGTCCACCCTCACAGCCGATGTCTGCCCCAACATCAGTGTCTGTACTCACACAGGAGTCTGCCTGTTCCCCTACACTAGTACCAGTCCCTCTGCAGCAGTGTCTGTTCCCCTTCACCAGCGTCTGTTCCCTTTAACCACTGTCTGCTCCCTTTAACCACTGTCTGCTCCCTTTAACCACAGTCTGCTCCCTTTAACCACTGTCTGCTCCCTTTAACCACTGTCTGCTCCCTTTAACCACGGTCTGCTCCCTTTAACCACGGTCTGCTCCCTTTAACCACGGTCTGCTCCCTTTAACCACGGTCTGCTCCCGTTAACCAATGTCAGCTCCCTTCACCAGTGTCTGTTGCCCTTTAACCAGTGTCTGTTGCCCTTTAACCAGTGTCTGTTGCCCTTTAACCAGTGTCTGTTCACCTTCACCAGTGTCTGTTCCCCTTCACCAGTGTCTGTTCCCCTTCACCAGTGTCTGTTCCCCTTCACCAGTGTCTGTTCCCCTTCACCAGTGTCTGTCGCTTAGTGTCCACCTCTCCCCAATATCTGCCCTAACACCAGTTATCTTTCCCTCATACCAATCTCTATCCCCATACATGTCCCTCCCTGTACATCTGTCGTTACCTACACAAGTGTCTGTTTGTGTCTGTTCCCCTTCACCAGTGTCTGCTGCTTAGTGTCTACCCCTAACACCAGTATCTGTCCCTCATACCAGTATTATCCCCACACATGTCCCTCCCCATACATCCGTCGCCACCTACACTTGTGTCTGGCTCCTGTCGCCAGTGTCTGTTCCACTTCACCAGTGTCTGTCCCTCATACCAGTGTCTATCCCAATACATGTCCCTCCCATACATCCGTCGCCACCAACACTTGTGTCTGTCTCGCACCACCAGTGCCCATCCTCACCACTGATGTCTGCCCCAACACCATGTCCGTCCTTACACCAGTAAGAGTCTGCCTGTCTCCCTACGCTGGCACCAGTCCCTCAGCAACAGTGTCTGTCCCCAAATGGTGCAGTTTTCGTCTCAGCAAGGAGGGAGCGCATATTTGCCGGCTGTAGACATGTGGATAGGTCAGCAGCTGTTAAGTGTCTGAGAACCACTAGGAATCCATTTCAGAAAGGGGCCAATGTCACCAGGAAGGCAACATTCTCCCTCTAGATCCCTCCACCAGGCATGCCCTCCCCAGACATTTAGGAGCAGTTAGAAGTGTGAGTGCAGAGTATATCCCACCTGGCACATCTGAACTAGTTGTTATGTCCCCAACCCACTTGCCCAGAATCTGTGCAGAGCTATGGTCAATAATACGTCCGGGCGAAATCGGCAGTGCATCTGCGTAAATTAGTATTTTTTTGCATTACTCTTGTTACGTTAAATGCCTGGAATTGCGCTATTATGCCACATAATGTAATTATGCCCCGTATGCAGTAAATATTAACCGTTTGCAGTAAATATTCATCACAAACGCGCGGTTCCTCAAACGCATGGGAACAATACGAATGACAGAGTGCAAGCGGCTGCTGTTCGCTGTGTTTTTGTTATTTTTCCTCTTTTTTATTAGTATTTAATGCAGCCTCGCATCTAAAGTAGACATGAGGATGCATTTCATGCTAATTGCAGCATTTCGTGCAAGTCCGCATAATTTTGACTAAACTCCACGTAATTGAGCACAGCAAACTATGTCAGATTTGTACACACCTTGTCATTACCTTGAACTCTTTCTGAAGCAAGTTTGGCTCTGCTGCCTAAGTCAACTGTGCCATGGCGGTTGCTGTGATCCAGCAGTGCCCACACCTTGACCTTTGCAGTAGGAACAGCCTGCTTTAAGGGCCTGGACTGGCATCCGAGTTCTGTACTCGGCAGCGAGCAGGAGCAAAGAGACCCACTCGCCACCACACGGCTCCTTAAGTAGGGCCAAGGTTGGCCCACGCAACCCCAAAAGCACTTGGTCCAACGCCCTACCTTAGCTAGTCTTGATCAGCCCCAGGCTAGGGGGCAAAACGCCCGGATCCCAAGTATGGCCACTGGGCTTCCCAACATATTGTTGGCTCTCCCAAGTGGGAGAGCCTTTGGAAGTGCCTGTCTATCTTGTGTGCCATCGACAACTTGGCTCAACAAAGTTCCTTTAAGAAACTTAAATATGGTGAAAGATACTTAGGAGACTAGAATCTGAAACTTTACAACAGCCTTAACCCTTGAAAATCAGCAGAAGACTGTTAACTCCCATTCAGGGAAGTCCCAAAACCTGAACTTTTCAAATAGGCTTTCAATAAAGTCTAACATTATCATGGGAGGGTGTGGAATATGTCACACACAGGCCCAAATTGAGCATCAGGCTGGACTCTTAACTCTCATGCTTTTTCAAAAAAGTTCAATGCCATTCTGTCACTTTATGCAACTCCTAAATAAATAATCAATCAATCCTGTGAGGCTTGGAGCCAGTGATGCTGAACCCTTTTAAAGTCATCCTGCAAGGATCTCTCCTCTGGAGCTATCTGCACACCACACTACTATGAAGGAGCTGCCTGTTTTCTGGTGCCTCCTGAAGGTGTAAATTCACATACTGCTCGTCTATGGCTATGACTAGCTGGTGCTTCATCATATGTATGACGTTGTGGTGTGTACCTGACTCTTGAGTACCTGGGTGTTGAACTTACAGTCAAAGGCACCACGCCCATCAAATTTCAAACCATCTACCATCCACCTGGTGAGCGCGTCCTATTCGCCGAAGAACTAACTGACCTTATAACACGTTCCGCCCTAACAGACAAGAAAGATGTGTTCCTGGGTGACTTCAATATCCACTGGAACAACCCAGAAGACACCATAGCCTAGAACCTCTCCAACCTGCTTGAAATAACCAACCTCAAACAACTCTGCAAAGAACCAAAACACATCAAAGGAGCAACTCTAATTTCAATCATCACCAAAAATGAGCTGGTCTCTCTGAGATCGATCTCTCCTATTGACTGGTCTGACCACCACCTCATACTGTTTAACACTGACTCACATGTCAGATACCAACCAATACGATCTGACAAACCTAAGCACTGGAAAAGGAGCATCAAAGAAGTCCCTATAACTGAACTTGAATCCAGGATTCATGCCCATCTACATCTCCAGCCTTCCACTATGACGGCTGATGACCTCACAGCTCACTTTAATTCAACAATGACTGAGGTGTTCGATCAAGTAGCGCCACTCAAACTCAAACATGTGAGATCTATCAAATCTAAATCTTGGTTCAATATGGAGCTCAATAATGAAAAATGACAACTCAGACTTTCGGAAAGGACTTGGAGACTAAACCCATCGACATTACACCTAGCACAACTTAGATCTGCTCGATCGGCATACAAAAAACACATTTTTAGAGAAAAGGCCTCGTTCTTCCACAGCCAACTAGACCAGGAGAAGATTAGACCTAAAGAACTCTTCAACATTGTTAAAAGTCAAACAAAGGGCGCTTCCCCACATGAAATAAACGCCACAAAGGAGCGATGCGAAGAAATTTCCAGCTTCTTCGCAGATAAAGTCTCACAAATTGAGCTGTCCTTCATCCAAACCTCAAATCCTCATTCCCTCTTTACCTACACCCCTTCAATCACCCTTGATGAAACAGAACAAAATCATAACGTGGACAACCAGGTCCGCTTCCAACTGAAAAATTATGCTAACTGGTCAGACTTCGAACCCATGTTGGAAAACGAGGTCTTCAATATAATTGCAAGCTTAAAGCCCAATTCCCACACTATGGACCCCCTCCCTTCCTCAGTATTAAAAACACTCAACCACATAATTGCCCCTTTCTGGACAAAAATCATCAACTCCTCTCTCACATCAGGTTGTGTCCCAGACTCCCTTCAACTAGGACAAATCACACCCATACTCAAGAAACCAGGAGCCGACCCTAACGATCTCAACAACCACAGACCTATCTCTAACCTCCCGTTCCTAGCTAAAACATTAGAGAAGTGCGTTCTCAAACAACTCAACAAACATATTGGTGATTTCAACCTCCTCGACACCTTTCAATCAGGGTTAAGGAAAGGTTGCAGCACCGAAACAGCCATGCTCAATATCTCAGATGACATCCACAGAACCTTAGATGAAGGTGAAGCTTGTCTCCTCATCCTTATTGACCTATCAGCAGCATTCGACAAAATAAACCATCCAGCGTTACTTGAGACTTTGAAGAGGCGCTCTGGCATTAATGGCAAAGTACTTGAATGGTTCACTTCCTTCCTCCAGCAATGTTCGCAACAAATTAAAATCAATTCTTGTCTCTCTAAGCCAACACGAGTCACACTTGGGGTGCCACAAGGCTCGATCCTTTCACCATCCCTCTTCAATCTCTTCAAGGAACCCCTTACAATCATTTTGAAACAAGCAGGAATACCACCTATATGCATATGACACTCAAATCTACTACAAAATCAAATCACCCAGTGACATCCAACACCTCAATGTCGCGCTAACCAACATCCAAGCTTGGTTTAACGCAAACCACTTAAAGCTGAACCCGCACAAAATGGAATTAATACTGGTTTCTCCGAAAAGTAACCACCGACCAATCCAAGACTGGCTCAAGAATCTAGATGCCCTAAACTGCTCCCTCGTCCTATCCAACTAGGTAAAGTCACTAGGCATTACCCTGGACAAGAACTTATCAATGAAGGACCACATCAAAATCTCTGCAAAAGGTGCGCTTTTCTCACTAAAACACCTCAAGAACATTAAACCTTTCATTCCCCAGGATGATCTCAAGACAATAGTTCAATCCCAAGTCCTCTCTAAACTGGACTACAGGAACTCCGTTCTTATAGGGTCACCAAAAGCTCACCTAGCCCCTCTAAGGTCAGTCCTTAACAAGGCAGCTAGACTCATAACTGGGGTAAAAAGATGTGAGCACATCACACCAACCCTCAACTCTCTCAACTGGCTACCCATGGAAAGTAGATGTATTTACAAATTGGCCTGCATCACTAAAAGCCTTCACTCACATTACCCCAACTACCTAAACAGCAAATTGGTAAAAGCAGGAAAATCCAGAACTCTGAGAAGCTCCAACTCACTTCTGCTCATCCCTCCGAAATTGAAAAGGAAAAGCACTCAGTGCCGATACTTTTCGGGGAACGTACCCAGGATGTGGAACGCACTCCCTATAGACCTTAGATGCAACCTCTTCTTCTCCTGCTTCAAAAGGGACATGAAACTCCTTCTCCTAAACAAATACTTTGCAGAACAAGTCAACTAACCTAGACCTAAATAACCTAGTTGACTCCTCTCTCACTTGACCACCAAGGATGGGTGGTTATTTAACTGTTTCAACCACTTGCATTTTCTCCCTCCCCTTCACTCTACGCCGAATCATTATGTTTTGCTTATATGTCTTTGCTTATATATTTATGCTTCCTTATATCTTGCTAAGTAATGCAATTTTCTTTCCTTTGTGTATGTAAAGCGCTCAGATACCCACGGGTCTAGCTAGAGCTCTATAAAAACTTTTTAAATAAAATAAAATACACCCCTAGGCTTTGACACTGTTTAAATGGGAGGAGTATTTACATCATGTTTCTCCTGGATTGCTACTTTTTGTTTTTCCATCCTTGCCTCCCCTCCTTGAGAACTTTAAGACTAAGTAGGTGTTATGCAGCGTTTTACACAATCTATAAATGAAAACATAAAATAAAGTATGCCTGCCTGCCTTTGGGGGACCCAACCAATGTGTGGTAGTGCTAAGAAGTTTGCCCTGGCGTGCCTTCAGGTTTGTTCTATCAGAAGCTACCTCTCCTATGACTTTAGCGCACTATGCATAAGCACCTGCGATGCTCTGAGAAGAAGCCTGGAGGTCATTGTCTTAGGGGATATGTTGCAAGTTGAGCACAATAATTCCATCATTGGCAGTTGTTTTAAATAAAAGAAACCATTAATTCCCCTTCTGCCAAGCTTGGCGGCTCAGACCTTTAATCTGGAGCTTCAAGGGAACCTCAAGAATCTGCCTCTGCTAGAACAAACTGTCCAGCGAGGAACTTTGGTGCTGTGGAAAGAACCACGAGGTTCTAGATCAGAAAGCACTCAATCTAACACCACTGCAGTCACAACAGCAGCCCACGGAGTTTCCAAAGAGCCTGATTTTCTCTTGTTCACCCCTAAATAGTTTGAAGTAATCACATATTTTGGAGAATGGGACATGCTCAAAAAGCTTTATAAAAGTCTCCTTTTTTAAAATAACACTTTGGGCAGACCACTTTTGAAGAATTGTTTAATACTGCCACTAGCCCCTCGCATCGTTTACCGATCACGTGCCCTCTTGGCACTACGTTGCAAACACCAACCAGTAGTAGGGATTCATCCCAGGCGGGCAACTAGAGCCAAATTTCTATGGGGGGGGGTTGGGGGGGGGGGGTCGAAAAATATTTCGGGGGGCTAATTCTTCCAACCACGGACAGAGTGGCTTGGCTGTAAGAAGGGGTCAACACATAACAGAAGCCTAATTTGCAAGTAAATGGTCTTTTAAAGACCTGTTAAGTACTCGGGTGCTGCAATGAGAGGCTCGCCAGCCCGCGAAGCTGTCTCTGCGGGCTGACACACACGACGGAGGAGGGGTGGGGGAGAGGGGGGCTGAAGCCCCGTGAGCCCAATGGGTGTTGCGCGCCTGATTCATCCTGCACAGGTTTTACACTGCGAAATGTCATTCTCAAATACCACTGATGTGGGTGGACGGTGTAGGGTTGGCGCGTCAGGGCATTTCATCCTTCAACCGGAAGGCACCAAACTCCTGGGGGAGAGGCGGGGCCACCTCAATCCCCGAGCCCAGGGTGTCCACAGTCACCACCCGCGTTTGTAAGCCCGCTCTCCAGCCATCCTCAGCCCAGGAAGCGGCCATGCTCACCTCTCTGCCTGCTCAGCTAGAAATGTTTCATTTATCCTGGAACAGAACAATTTCCTGAGAGAAAAGTGCCCACTCAGCATTCCGCGCCTGTCAGCTTCAGAATCCGCCCCCATCACTTTTAAAAGCTTCCTCGGGTGCTTCATCCTGCGTCAGACCTGGACACCAAAGCACCCGCCCCCCCCCTGCTCCCAACCAATGCTCCCATCCCAGATTACTGCTCAGAATCTCACACAAATGCGAGCGGTGTCTCTATATTAATGCACACAAACTGTACTGGTATAGTACTCCAGTCAGGTATCTGCTGTTACTCCGTCATGGTATGCAATCCATACACTTCCATGCAGGGTGTGTGTATGTAAATATGCATACACTACTATTCAATTCAATAAACATTATTCGGAAGCGATGAGAATCCTTAAAATCCACAAAAGCATCACACAGTACAAAATAGGTATAAAATATACACACACACACAGGTCTGTGTGTGTGTGTATATTACCCACACACACACTTCTAATGTAATTATTAGGTATAGCAAAATGTCCGCTATATAAACTAGTGCAACATAAAGTTGATTCGGAAGAGGCCACGAGTTGATCACGACCCCCCCCCCCCCATGGAAAATAAATAATATCCCTCTCTGCGGATCTGCACACATGGTTTTACGCCATGCCGATATTTGTATCTTCAGAAGTTGCGAAAAGAGTTAAAGGAGAGTCAGAGCACAGGAAGTGGTAAAAACATCGACCTTCCCACTGCGGTAATAATGCATGAATCTGAGTTTACTAGTAAGCTTGCTCCTATTAACATCTTTTATTGTGCCTCATACATTGCACCAGTGTGGCATAAAAACATTGATGTCATGCCGGTGTGCACACATGTCCCCAATAAAAACATGTACTATTAGTGTACTAATAAACGTACGTTCACAAATTCATGACCACACACTACCTCACAGAGCTCATGTTGCATGCTCTCAGATAAGTCCAGCAGAAATGTCGACCCACTCACTCCCTGACAGACCTAATGTTACATTCACACAGTGCAAAACCACGTTCGGCTCCGGTGCTGGTAAATACCTTTGTTCACAACTACCAGAGCCAACAAATTACCATTTCACAAATCATCTGCAAAGCTCACTGCCACCCAACTGTGTACACGAGAAGAGTTATAGGAAATACACACACAAAAAAATACTGGCAGCAACTGCCCCCTCCTGCCCTTTTCTGCTACTGGTCTTATTGGGAGGGGAGAGGGCAGACATGTAAAGATGAAAGAGGAGGCGAGCGAGTTTAATGCGCTCTGAAGACCCTGTCCTAGACGGATGATTGGGGGGGGGGGGTGTTACCCGAGTGCCTCTTTAAGGACAGGTTCAGTAATAAATAGGGAGTAGATCCCTATTATACTGTGTGCTGGCGGACACCCGGAAAGGAGAGAGCGCTTTGAAATTTACACCAGGACCCGTCACTGCTGCCAATATCACCCACCCACCCCCAGGCAAACAGCGCGCGGATTTCGCACATCTTAAATTCAGAGCAGTGAGATTAAATCCAGTGATTCTTGATTACAACAGACTCCTACCCAACAAAAACATGATAATATTATCCGATGCTTCATTTCCAGGTGCTTTTGGTCACATTTCGATCGTATAAAACGGAGTTTCGTTTCTAGGCACGTAAGTGACAATAGTTTAAAATACATCGCTATAAAAGGCGGGCATTAACTCCCGATCCCTACCCTTTTTGGTTCAAAGAAACATTTTAAATGCACGCAAAAATACACAGAACATGTACGTACAGTCACGAATTAAACAAAAGGATAACGGGCAACAAAGAAAATGCAATATTTAAGTTTCATCAACAAATGCTGGCATGGCGTGTCACAAATAGTTGCCACATTTCGGTCATCTCTAATCGTAATGTATACGTAAAAAACAAAGAAAGCACTACAAAAAAACTTTCTAAATATCAATAAACCAAAAATATAAATGACGGTGTTCTCAAGCATAGTGTTCAGGAAGAAGCCAAAAAGCAAACCCTCTGTAAATGATATCGAAAGTTACCCCCCCCCCCCCCACCCCCCTCTCCAACAACACACACCACCTTCCACCGCGGCGCCTGTCGCCGTATTAAAAGCTCTAAATGAAGAATTTAAAAACTCCTTAAACGTGATTTCAAAAAACCCTCTTTAACAACAAAAGAGCTTATTCTCGGTTTCCAAAAGAGCATCCCGTAAAAGGGGGTTATTCTTCGCGGACAGACGCGGCTCCGCTCTCGCTAAACTCGCGAACAGCGGGGAGTTTTGAATAATTTAGCCCCTTTACTCGCCGCTTTGTGCTAACTTTCTCTGCTGCTCGCTGCTTTTTCAACGGGAAAGGAATTCCCTCCCCCTTCGCCGGACTTCTTTTTTTTTCTCTGAGGGTTTTGTGTTTTTTTTAAGGCGCTCTGTCTTTTTTTTAACTGTTTGCTTTTGTGATGTCAGACATCGGCGCTTCTGAGAGCTCCATAAACTGTCCTCTTTGTATCGAAGTTCATCACCGAGGCCGGCACAGAAGAGCTTCTTGCGGCCCCGAGAGGCTGTCTGTGTCCCGCCTTTCAGAGGCAGACAAATGTTTGCACAGGTCAGGGGAGTGGGGGCCAACTCGGCCCCCGCGAAACATTTAAATTTAAATATTGTCAGCCGCCTATCTCTCTCTTCTTCTGCAGGATTGTTCTTCCCTCCTTTGTTGTCCCTTTATTCTATTTTTTAAAGCGCCCCATTTTAGATGCCCCCGTTTTGAGGAGGAGGGCGGGGTGAATAAAGAAACTTTTCATTTGGTTTCCTAAATGCATTGCGGGGTTAGGAGACGCAGCGTCGATGAAAGGAAAACTCGGCTTTTCATGCAAAAGTCAGGGGATGCACGCTTTGGAGTTAAAAAAAACGTAACAAAGTATATGATATTGTATAAAACTGTAAGCGCTACAAAAATATACAAATTATAGTAAAGTGGTCTATTATGTGAGTACTTTAAATTAAACGCATAATATAATTGTAGTTGTGTATACGTATAAATATACACTCAACATACACAATATTATTTATAACCGCTGAAAATATTATATTACATTCGATATTTAAACGCTTACGTAAATAACATTAATATACAACGAATTACAAATTGAACACACTTTTATTCCTTGAACAAACACCGCACATAATTCGGGGCATCGAAAAATCAACACAACTATTCTTGCCAAAAACATAATTTAAGTCGCGCGCGACGATATATATATTATATATATAGTAATCATTTCAACAACGTTAATCGTGATTTACGACTCAAATAAAATACGTGACCTAACATTTCAGATTATCTTGTCACAGACTAACAAGGACTTACTAAAAATGGCCAAAATACAAAAAAATACCCTGTCGTATCGCGTTGAGAGTAACCGCGATATGTTTCGTTCTAGCGCTAAGAATACATATACATATATGGCTTTATTCATAAATTTTAAGATAGGAACCCACATCGATATTGAGGTAAGTCGACATTCTAACCCGAAAATATTCTGCTTTCCGTTTTTTAGTCTTTTTCTATCCAAGGTTTGCGTTTATTTTAATTTCGGATTTGGTAATCTGTAATTTCGTTTCTCACTATTCATACATTGGTGATCTATGCATAGGCATTCATTTCTAAACATCATGTGTTTTTCGGTTTTATTTTTTATTTCGAAAATAGTTTGTTTCTCTGTATTTTTCTGATATCCACAAGTTCCCACACAAAGCCTCAAAGGAGGATGGGACATTTCTCCCGAGTTTTCCCAAGGTGGTTTGGTGGCAGTAGAGCGTGGGGGCCCTCAAGGGACGGGGGGGGGGGGGGGGGGTCGTTACTCGTTCAATATCACATTAGATTTCAATTTGTATTTCTTCCTGCCGGCCACCTGAGACCCGGCGACCCAAGCAGAGCGCCACTGTGCTCCGAGGTGGGAGAGGTGTCCGTGCACGGAGGGTTCGTGCAGAGGCGGCGTCGGTGCCGCGAGAAGGATATGTGCACAGTGGTGTCCGTGCAGAGAGGTGTGGGCAGAATCCTCTTCTGGGGTTGGTGTCTGTGCGTGGAAAGGCGTCTGGAGAGAGAGAGGGGGCGGGAGAGAGAGAGAGCGAGGGATCCACGCTGTGAGACGTCTCTGCTGAGAGACAAGTCTGTGCCCGGAGAGGTAGGTAGGTAGGCAGGCGTTTGTGCACATAGACGGTAGGGCGTCTGTGTACACAGAGGAGTCGGCACACACCCTGCTCGTGCAGAGAAGTGTCTAGAAAGAGAGGTCTGTGGTGAGATTCTGTATGTACACAAGAGGTCTGTGCACGTGTAAGTGCTGTAAGTTGCTGCTGTGAGTAACGTTTGTGCTTCCAGCAGTAAACGTGCGTGCGGGGCTCCGTGCTCCTGCAGAGGTATCGGCCTCAGAGGTCTGTGCTGGGAGCGGTGTCTGGGCAGTCCTGGCCGTGCTGGGAGCGGCAGCTGTGCTGGCGTGCTGAGGCCAGTGTCGGGGCTGTAAGAAGTGTCTGTGTGGGCTCAGCGCGTACTGTGGCCGGTGCTGTCGGCTCTCTGCAGTGGTTGTGCTAATGCACGCACCGTGAATAGGAGCTGAGAGCGCCCTAGTGCTGAGAGGCCCAGGTACGGGGACCACGTGTCCTGTGAGTAGTGCCCGTGTGTAAGTAGTAGCCGTGGAGGTGCTGAGGCACTGGGACCACGTGTCCTGTGAGTAGTGCCCGTGTGTAAGTAAGCCGTGGAGGTGCTATTGCGCTGTGAGGTACAGGTCCTGGAACCACGTGTCCTGGGAGTAGTGCCCGTGTGTAAGTAGTAGCCGTGGAGGTGCTGAGGCACTGGGACCACGTGTCCTGTGAGTAGTTCCCGTGTGTAAGTAGTAGCTGTGGAGGTGCTGAGGTACTGGGACCACGTGTCCTGTGAGTAGTGCCCGTGTGTAAGTAGTAGCCGTGGAGGTGCTGAGGCACTGGGACCACGTGTCCTGTGAGTAGTTCCCGTGTGTAAGTAGTAGCTGTGGAGGTGCTGAGGTACTGGGACCACGTGTCCTGTGAGTAGTGCCCGTGTGTAAGTAGTAGCCGTGGAGGTGCTGAGTCACTGGGACCACGTGTCCTGTGAGTAGTGCCCGTTTGTAAGTAGTAGCCGTGGAGGTGATGTTGCGCTGTGAGGTACATGTACTGGGACCACGTGTCCTGGGAGTAGCACCTGTGTGTAAGTAGTAGCCGTGGAGGTGCTGTTACGCTGTGAGGAACAAGTACGGGGACCACGTGTCCTGTGAGTAGTGTCCGTGTGTTAGTAGTAGCTGTGGAGGTGCTGTTGCGCTGTGAGGAACAAGTACGGGGACCACGTGTCTTGTGAGTAGTGCCCGTGTGTAAGTAGTAGCTGTGGAGGTGCTGTTGCGCTGTGAGGCACAGGTACTGGGACCACGTGTCCTGGGAGTAGTGCCTGTGTGTAAGTAGTAGCCGCGGAGGTGCTGTTGCGCTGTGAGGCACCGGTAGGGGGACCACGTGTCCTGTGAGTTGTGTCCATGTGTAAGTAGTAGCCGTGGAGGTGCTGTTGTGCTGTGAGGAACAGGTACGGGAACCACGTGTCCTGTGAGTAGTGCCCCTGTAAGTAGTAGCCGTGGAGGGGCTGTTGCGCTGAGGAACAAGCACTGGGACCACGTGTCCTGTGAGTAGTGCCTGTGTGTAAGTAGTAGCCGTGGAGGTGCTGTTGCGCTGTGAGGCACAGGTACGGGGACCATGTGTCCTGTGAGTAGTGCCCGTGTGTAAGTAGTAGCCGTGGAGTTGCTGCTGCGCTGTGAGGCACAGGTACTGGGACCACGTGTCCTGTGAGTAGTGCCAGTGTGTAAGTAGTAGCTGTGGAGGTGCTGTTGCACTGTGAGGTACAGGTACTGGGACCATGTGTCCTGTGAGTAGTGCCCGTGTGTAAGTAGTAGCCGTGGAGTTGCTGCTGTGCTGTGAGGCACAGGTACTGGGACCACGTGTCCTGTGAGTAGTGCCAGTGTGTAAGTAGTAGCTGTGGAGGTGCTGTTGCACTGTGAGGTACAGGTACTGGGATCACGTGTCCTGGGAGTAGTGCCATGTGTAAGTAGTAGCCATGGAGGTGTTGTTGTGCTGTGAGGCACAGGTACTGGGACCACGTGTCCTGTGAGTAGTGCCCGTGTGTAAGTAGTAGACGTGGAGGTGCTGTTGCGCTGTGAGGAACAAGTACGGGGACCACGTGTCCTGTGAGTAGTGCCCGTGTGTAAGTAGTAGCTGTGGAGGTGCTGTTGCGCTGTGAGGTACAGGTACTGGGACCACGTGTCCTGTGAGTAGTGCCCGTGTGTATGTAGTAGCCGTGGAGTTGCTGTTGTGCTGTGAGGCACAGGTACGGAGACCACATGTCCTGTAAGTAGTGCACGTGTGTAAGTAGTACCTGTGGTGGTGCTGTTGCACTGTGAGGCAAAGGCACTGGGACCACATGTCCTGTGAGTAGTGCACGTGTGTAAGTAGTAGCCGTAGAGTTGCTGTTGCGCTGTGAGGCACAGGCACTGGGACCACGTGTCCTGTGAGTAGTGCCCGTGTGTAAGTAGTAGCAGTGGAAGTGCTGGTGCGCTGTGAGGCACAGGTACGGGGACCACATGTCCTGTGAGTAGTGCCCGTGTGTCAGTAGTAGCCGTGGAGGTGCTGTTGCGCTGTGAGGCACAGGTACGGGACCACGTGTCCTGTGAGTAGTGCCCGTGTGTAAGTAGCAGCCATGGAGGTGCTGCTGCGCTGTGAGGCACAGGTACAGAGAGCACGTGTCCTGTGAGTAGTGCCCGTGTATAAGTAGTAGCCATGGAGGTGCTGTTGCGCTGTGAGGCACAGGTACGGGGAGCACGTGTCCTGTGAGTAGTGCCCGTGTGTAAGTAGTAACCGTGGAGGAGCTGTTGTGCTGTGAGGAACAGGTATGGGAACCACGTGTCCTGTGAGTAGTGCCCGTGTAAGTAGTAGCCGTGGAGGTGCTGTTGCGTTAGGAAGCACAGGTACAGGAGTATGTGTCCTGTGAGTAGTGCCCGTGTGTAAGTAGTAGCCGTGGAGGTGCTGTTGCGCTGTGAGGCACAGGTACGGGGACCCCGTGTCCGGTGAGTAGTGCCCATGTGTAAGTATTAGCCGTGGAGGTGCTGTTGCATTGCGAGTCACGGGTACAGGAGTATGTGTCCTGTGAGTAGTGCCCGTGTGTAAGTAGTAGCCGTGGAGGTGATGTTGTGCTGTGAGGCACAGGTACGGGGACCACGTGTCCTGTGAGTAGTGCCCGTGTGTAAGTAGTAGCCATGGAGGTGCTGTTGTGCTGTGAGGCACAGGTACTGGGACCACGTGTCCTGTGAGTAGTGCCCGTGTGTAAGTAGTAGCCGTGGGGTTGCTGTTGCGCTGTGAGGCACAGGTACGGCGACCACATGTCCTGGGAGTAGTGCCCGGGTGTAAGTAGTAGCTGTGGAGGTGCTGTTGCGCTGTGAGGTACAGGTACAGGGACCACGTGTCCTGGGAGTAGTGCCCATGTGTAAGTAGTAGCCATGGAGGTGCTATTGTGCTGTGAGGCACAGGTACTGGGACCACGTGTCCTGTGAGTAGTGTCTGTGTGTAAGTAGTAGCCGTGGAGGTGCTGTTGTGCTGTGAGGAACAAGTACGGGGACCACGTGTCCTGTGAGTAGTGCCCGTGTGTAAGTAGTAGCCATGGAGGTGATGTTGCTCTGTGAGGCACAGGTACGGGGACCAAGTGTCCTGTGAGTAGTACTTGTGTGTAAGTAGTACCTGTGGCAGTGCTGTTGCGTTGTGAGGCACAGGCACTGGGACCACGTGTCCTGTGAGTAGTGCCCGTGTGTAAGTAGTACCCCTGGCGGTGCTGTTGCGCTGTGAGGCACAGGCACTGGGACCACGTGTCCTGGGAGTAGTGCCTATGTGTAAGAAGTAGCCGTGGAGGTGCTGTTGAGCTGAGGCACAGGCACTGGGACCACATGTCCTGTGAGTAGTGCCCGTGTGTAAGTAGTAGCCGCGGAGGTGCTGTTGCGGTGTGAGGCACAGGTACTGGGACCACGTGTCCTGTGAGTAGTGCCCCTGTGTAAGTAGTAGCCGTGGAGGGGCTGTTGCGCTGAGGAACAAGCACTGGGACCACGTGTCCTGTGAGTAGTGCCTGTGTGTAAGTAGTAGCCGTGGAGGGGCTGTTGCACTGTGAGGCACAGGTACGGGGAGCACGTGTCCTGTGAGTAGTGTCGTGTGTAAATAGTAGCCGTGGATGTCCTGTTGTGCTGTGAGGAACAGGTACGGGAACCACGTGTCCTGTGAGTAGTGCCCGTGTAAGTAGTAGCAATGGAGGTGCTGTTGCGTTGCGAGGCACAGGTACAGGAGTATGTGTCCTGTGAGTAGTGCCCGTGTGTAAGTAGTAGCCGTGGAGGTGCTGTTGCACTGTGAGGCACAGGTACGGGGACCACGTGTCCTGTGAGTAGTGCCCGCGTGTAAGTAGTAGCTGTGGAGGTGCTGTTGTGCTGTGAGGCACAAGTACTGGGACCACATGTCCTGTGAATAATGCCTGGGTTGTAACTAGTAGCTGTGCTGCTGTTCAGTGAGCAGGAGCTATGCGCTCTGCAGTGCTGTGAGGCATAGGTATGAATACTATATGTGCTGTAAGTAGTGCCTGTGTTGTAACTAGTGGCTGTACGTTGCGCAGTGCTGTGATGCATAGGTATGAATATTATATGTGCTGTAAGTAGTGCCTGTGTTGTAACTAGTAGCTGTGGCGGTGCTGCCGTACAGTGAGTAGCAGTTGTACGTTTCACAGTGCTGTGAGGCATACAGGATCGGAATGGCCTACAGGGCACTCAGGCATTTCCCGATGGGCTGGTCTGAAAAGTCAGTGTGGACTGGTTTATTGGCTGATGTGGGCCTGCTTTATGGTGTGCTGGGCCGGTTTTTACTGTTGATTTCACTGATATTAAATCAAAAAATGTCTTCAGCAAGCACACATCCTTGAAGTCTTCCAGTCCTTGCAAAACTGTAATACAACCTGTCTTTACAAGTTCAAAATATGCCCAATGTGCAAAAATTGGCTACTTTTTTATCTAAGTTACTAATGAGGGTCACTTTTAGTTTGGTGCTCAGGCCTACTTTCAGGCCCAGCCCGAGCATGGAGACATACGTATGAACACTGTATGTTCTTCAAGAAGTGCCTGTGCAGTGAGTAGTGGCTGTGATGTTGCTACTGTACCGTCAACTCTCTTGCAGACAAAAGCTCCGACTGCTGCCTGGTAGTACTTGCTGTGCTGTGAGTAATAGATAGGAAGACACAGCTATGCTCTGACTGGCGCCTGTGAGTTCTGCATTTGTCCTAAACCCTCTCTGTACAATTAGCAGAATATCTCAGGTGCTGCTGTGAGCACTGAGTGGGAGTACTTTCTGTGCTGCACAAACTATTTTCTGGCTGTGAGTTGAAGCTGCAGGGGTGCTGCTGTGAACTGCGATGCATGTGGTCTGTAAGAGGTAGGGTATGGTACTTTGAGCTGTGTAAGTTGTGGCATCAGATGCATCATGAGCTGTGAAGTAAGCTGCGCCGTGAATTGTGTTAGGAGTTGTGCTGCGAGCTGTAATGCTTGTAGTGCTGTGATCGCGCTCCCATTCCTTCTTTAATGTTTGTGTTTTGTGTACTGTCTGAGCTGTGAGCTATGCTGCAAACTGTGATGTGGACTTGCTGAGCGCCGTGGTACACTTTGTGTACTATCGCGTGACTTTGCTAGGCTGCATGGAGGAAGCAGTGCTCAGAAGAGTATGCAAACT
Organism: Lissotriton helveticus; assembly: GCF_964261635.1. Taxonomy (NCBI): domain Eukaryota; kingdom Metazoa; phylum Chordata; class Amphibia; order Caudata; family Salamandridae; genus Lissotriton; species Lissotriton helveticus. Next base: position 373,148,185 of record NC_136065.1, read on the forward strand.
ATGATGTGAGCTTTGATGTATGTGGGCTGTAAAAAAGTGCTTCTATACAGTACACTTTGTGCACCATCGTGTGACTATCCTAGGCTGTATGGAGGAAGCAGTGCTTGGAAGAGTACTGTAAACTGTGCTGTGAGCTTTGATGTGTGTGGGCTGTGAAGGGTGCTTCTATGCAGTGCACTTTGTGCACCATCGTGTGACTATCCTATTCTGCATGGAGGAAGCAGTGCTCGGAAGAGTATGCAAGCTATGATGTGAGCTTTGGTGTGTGTGGACTGTAAATGGTGCTTCTATACAGTACACTTTGTGCACCATCGTGTGACTATCCTATTCTGCATGGAGGAAGCAGTGCTCGGAAGAGTATGCAAGCTATGATGTGAGCTTTGATGTGTGTGGACTGTAAATGGTGCTTCTATACAGTACACTTTGTGCACCATCGTGTGACTATCCTATTCTGCATGGAGGAAGCAGTGCTCGGAAGAGTATGCAAGCTATGATGTGAGCTTTGATGTGTGTGGACTGTAAAAAGGTGCTTCTACACAGTACACTTTGTGCACCATCGTGTGACTATCCTAGGCTGCATTGAGGAAGCAGTGCTCAGAAGAGTATGCAAGCTATGATGTAGGCTTTGATGTATGTGGGCTGTAAAAAGGTGCTTCTATACACAACATCTTTGTGCACCAACGTGTGACTATCCTATTCTGCATGGAGGAAGCAGTGCTCAGAAGAGTACTGCAAGCTATGATGTGAGCTTTGATGTGTGTGGGCTGTGAAGGGTGCTTCAATGCAGTGCACTTTGTGCACCATGGTGCGACTATCCTAGGCCGCATGGAGGAAGCAGAGCTCGGAAGAGTACTGTAAGCTGTGAACTTTGATGTATGCTGGGCTGTGAATGGTGCTTCTATGCAGTGCACTTTGTGCACCATCATGTGACCATCCTAGGCAGCATGGAGGAAGCAGTGCTCAGAACCTAGTTCTATGCTGTGCTGTGGGTTTCAATGTAAACGGTGAGTTGTGTAGTGCTGTTCTGTGATATGCTGTACATTTCCCTACTGGGATATTGGTGGTGTCTATATTGGAACAGGGAGAATGTTTTTTTTTTTATTTATTTTTTTATTATGAAGTAATTGCTTATTTTCTAATTTGGTATATTTTAAGTCACTACATCAGTGTGCTGAAATAAAATACTTGGAATTGAACAGATGTGCTGTGAACTCTGTTGTTAACTGGAACGTGTATTGCTGTCGTCTAAGTAGTGCCTCGAACACTGCTGTAAGCTGAGTTGTGACCTGTACTTTAACCAGTTAAATGCGCATTGAGCTCTGCTGTACACCGAGCTGTGAGCGGTCCTATAAGCTGTAATCCTAGATGCATGCCAGGTTTGCTGTGAGTTGTACACTGTCCTGTAAGCTGTTCATGCGAGCTTTGCTGTGATTGTACGCTGTCCTGTAGGCTGTGCTTCCAAATGCATGCCAGCTTTGCTGTGAGGTGTACATTTTCTTCTATGCTGTACCCTCCAGGTGCATGGTAGCCTTGCTGTCAGTTGTACAATGTCCTGTAAGTTATGCTTCCAGTGGCAGGCCAGCTTTGCTGTGAGTTGTACACTGTCCTGTAAGCCGTGCTTCTAGATGCTTGCCAGCTTTGCTGTGAGGTGTAACCTGTCCTGTAAGCTGTACTTCCAGGTGTGTGCCAGCTTTGCTGTAAGCTGTACACTGTCCTGTAAGCTGTGCTTCCAGTTGCATGCCAGCTTTGCTGTGAGTTATACACTGTTCTGTAAGCCGTGCTTCCAGATGCATGCCAGCTTTGCTGTGAGTTATACACTGTTCTGTAAGCCGTGCTTCCAGATGCATGCCAGCTTTGCTGTGAGTTATACACTGTCCTGTAAGCCGTGCTTCCAGATGCATGCCAGCTTTGCTGTGAGTTTCACACTGTCCTGTAGGCCGTGCTCCTGTAAGCCGTGCTTCCAGTTGCATGCTAGCTTTGCAGTGAGTTGCACACTCTCCTGTAAGCTGTGCTTCCAGATGTATGCCAGCTTTGCTGTGAGGTGTAAACTGTCCTGTAAGCTGTACTACCAGACGCATGCTAGCGTTGCCGTAAGTAGTAAACTGTCCTGTAAGCTGTGAACTCTGTCTTAAGGTATGCTTTGAGCTGTGCAATGAATTGTTCCAAAGTTAAGCTTGTTGTGCTGTGTTTTAATCAGTGAGCAGAGGAAATGAGAGCTATGGTGTAAATTGTGCTAAGAGCTACCGCTGCATGTAATGCTTGTCTGAGAGTGGTAGTTATAGCTTTAGTGTCAGCACAGCAGTGCGAGATACACTGTTTTTAAAATCATCAGACTCTAGCCTTTTAATTGCCTGTGCAGTTGCCAAGTTGTTCGGCAAAATGTGGATCATAATACGGACTGTATTGAAAAAGTAATTGTTGTATCTTTTAACCAAGTTTTTAGTTCTAATTTTTATCAACTTGACGTTTTTTTTTCTCTTTGGCACAGACTTTTGTTGACACCGTTTTTAATTGTTTTATAAGCAAACTTCAATCTGCGATGACAATGTACAGGGTAATTTAAGAAGATGAAACTGAGGAATTGTAGTTAATGAATTTTTAATTGCTTTTTATTGGATTTCTTGTACTGTACGCACTTGCACTTTTATGGTCGTAATGACCAAAATAAAGTTTTATGATGATACACTGTAAGTACCACATAAACAGATCTGCTGTGAGTAGTACAGTAATACCTGTGTTGGAGGACTGTAATAGTAGCTGTGCTGAGAGTAACAACTGTACTGCGAGTTGTGAAGTTATAGCGGTGCTGTCAGTGCTGCTGTAGTAGCCATGCTGAGTAACAGCTGTGCTGCGAGTACTACAGTAACAGCTGTGCTGTAGGTAGTGGATTATTAGCTGTTTTGTGAATTGCTCAGCAAGCTGAGCTATGAGTACTGCAGTAAAACAGCTGTACTGTGAGTAATAGTTGTATTGTGAGTAGGATAGGAATAACTGTGCTTAAAGCGACATGGTAGTACTGCACTGTGAATAACAGCTGCAGCTTGAATAATACTGTGCTGTGAGAAATAGTTGTGTTTTGAGTACTGCAGTAACTTCTGATCTGTAAGTACTGTAGTAAAGCTGTGAGGATCAGAGTAATAGCTGTGCTTTGAGTAAAGCAGGAAAAGCTCTACTGTGACAGTTTGATTGTCAATATTGCAGTAATAGCTGTGCTTTGAGTACTGTGTCTGTGAGTAGTGTGCAGGCATATCTCTGCTGTGAGGAACAGCTGTACTAAGAGTAGTGCTACACTAGGTGTGATGTGAATCTGAGCTGTAATAACTGCAGTAATACCTATGCTAAGTAATAGTTTTGCTGCAGCCAATGGCTGTGCTGTGAATAATGCAATACATTCTGCAATGTGAGTCGTGGCTGCACTATGCGTAATCGCTGTACGGTCAACAGTGCAGTAATAGCTGTGTTGTGAGTACTGCAGTGGTAGCTGTAGTGCAAGTTATAGCTGTTTAGTGAGTAACAGCTGTACTGCGAGAAGAGCAGCAATCAACATGCTGTTAGTAGTAGGTGTACTATGAGAAGCGCAGTAAGACCTATGCTGTGTGTAGTGCAGTAACAGCTGTACTTTGAATAAATCTGTAATATCTGTGACGTGAATAATTATTTTGATTACTGTAGACCGCTGTGCTGTAAGCAGTGCAGTAGCACGTGTGCTGCAAGTAGTGCAGTGAGTTGTACTTTGAATAATGCTGCAATATCTGTGCTCTGAGTAATAGTTGTGTTTTGAGTACTACAGTAACTTCTGTGCAGTAATACTGGTGCTGTGTGTAGTGCAGGAATAGCTGTGTTGTGAGTGATACCTTTGCTGTGAGTAATATAGTTACACTATGAGTAGCACAGTAATAGTTGTGCTGTCAGTAGTGTTGTAGTTGTTGTGTGAATAATGCATGTGCTGTGAGTAATATAGTTAAAACAGTTTGTGATGCAGTAATAGCTGAACGTAATAGCTGTTCTTTCAGTAATAGCTGTACTGTGAATAGTGCAGGAATCAATATGCTATTATTAATAGCTGTACTGTGAGTAGTGCAGCAATTAGTGGGCCGTTAGCAATAGATGCACTGTGGGATAGCCACAGTAAACACCTGTGTAGCGCAGTAATAGTTGTACTTTGAATCATGATGTAATATCCATGCTCTGAGTAATAGTTGTATTTTGAGTACTGCTGTAACAGCTGTGCTGTAAGCAAAGCAGTTTTACTGCTACTGTGTCTAGTGCAGGACCAGCTTCTCACAACAGAATTATCCTCTGAGCATTATCATCCCACTCTTTCTCCCAGAACAGAATTACTGTTGTGAGAAGGGGTGGGATGATGATGCTCAGTGGGTAATTCTGTTGTGAGAAGGCATTAGATGATGATGCTCAAAGGGAAATTTATTTGTGAGGAGAGGTAGGATGATGATGCTCAGTGGGCAATTCATTTGTGAGAAGGGGCGGCATGATGCTCAGAGGGTAATTCTGTTGTGAGATGAGATGTAGATGCTCAGAGCGTGATTCTTCTGTGAGATGGGATGGGATGATGACACTCAGAGGTCGATCCTTTTGTGAAGAGAAGGGGTGGGGTGATGATGCTCAGAGAGTAATTCTGTTCTCCTCAATTCTGTTGTAAGAATGGATTTGGTGATGATGCTCAGGTGGTAATTCTGATGTGAGAAGGGATGATGCTCAGCGGGTAATTCTGTTGTGAGGAAAAAGAGGTGGGATGACGATGCTCAGAGGGTAATTTTGTTATGAGAAGGGGTGGGGGATAATGCACAGAGGGTAATCCTGTTGTGGGGAGTAGGATGGTGATGCTCATAGTGTAATTTTGGTGTGAGGAGAAAGAGGTGGGATGATGATGCTCAGAGGGTAATTCTGTTGTGAGGAGAGAGAGGCAGGATGATAATGCTCAGAGGGTAATTTTTTTGTGAGGAAAAGGAGGTGGGATGATGATGCTCAGAGGGTAATTCAGTTGTGAGAAGGGATGGGATTATGATGAATAGAGGGAAATGTTGTGGAAGGGGTGGGGTGATGATGCTCAGTTGTCAATTTTGATGTGAGACGGTATGGGATGATGATGCTCAGAGGGCAATTCTGTTGCGAGGAGAAAGAGGTGGGCTGATGATGTGCAGAGGGTAATTCTGTTGTGAGAAGGGGCGAGATGATGATGCTGAGAGGTGTGAGAAGGGATGGAATGATGATGATTAGAGGGTAATGCTGATGTGGAAGGGGTTGGGTGATGATGCTCAGATGGTAATTGTGATGTGAGAAGGGATGGGATGATGATGCTCAGAGGTCTGTTACGATGATGCGCAGAGGGTAATTCTGTTGTGAGAAGGGATGGGATAACGATGCTCAGAGGGTAATTCTATTGTGAGAAGGGATGGGAAGATGATGATCAGTGGGTAACTCTGTTGTGAGATTGGATGGAATGATGATGCTCAGAGCATAATTTAATTGTGAGGGAATGGGGTGATGATGCTCAGTGGGTAATTCTGTTGTGAGAAGAGGTGGGATGATGATGCAAAGAGGGTAATTCTATTTTGAGAAGAGGCCCAAGGATGATGGTAAGTGGGCACTTTTATTGTGATGAGAAGCAGTGGGATGATGGTGCTCAGAGGGTTATTCTGTTGTGACAACGGGTGGAATGATGATGTAGGGTGGACAATCTTGGAGTGAGGAAAAGGGGTCCGATGTTGATGCTCAGTGGGTCATGTTGTAGAGAGGAGAATGGTCAGGATGATGGTGATGCTGTATGGGTCATTTTGTGACGATGATTCTTGGCTGATATTAACTTGATGATAGTAAGTTTGTAGAGGTGATGTGAGGTGGTAATTCTAGGGCAGTAATTTTGGGTTGTAGGGCTTTGTTGGTGAATTTTAGGTAGAGATCAAAGGGTGATGATCTGGGAGCGGTTATAATATGGCTTAAGATGCTCGAATGGTGTAACTGGAGTGAAACTGTGGGGTGATAAAAGCTGTACCAATCCTTGTAAACAAGCTGTCTCTTTTCTTTCTGTGATGTCTTTTTGGGTTTGGATAGATGCCCCTGTCTCTTGTACACAAGCTGTCTTGTGGAAAGTATGTACGGCTGGAGTGAACTGCATCGTTCCTTGTAAACAAGCTGTCTCTTGTTTCTGTGGTGTTTCTTTCAATGTAGAGAGATGTCTATGTCTCTTCTATGCAAGCTGTCGTATAGGATGCCTGTGCAGCATGAGTGAGCTGCATCAATCTTTGTAAACGAGCTGTCTCTTATATTTTGGTGATATCTCTTAGTGAGACATCACCATCCCTTGGATATTAGCTGTCTAATGAGGTGTCTAGGAGGAGGCAGTCAGCGGAACCAATCTATTTGAAATAGCTGTCTCTTCTTTTGATGGTGTCTCTGGCATTAGAGAGATGTCTCACAAGCTGCCTCGCTGAATGTCTGTGCAGCTGGAGTGAGTTGCATCATTCCATGTAAATGAGCTGTCTTTTCTGTTTCGGTGATGTCTCTTTGTGTGTAGTGAGAAGGTACCATCCGTGTACATTAGTGTGTGTAGTGAGATGTCACCATCCCTTGTACATTAGCTGTCCATTGAAGTGTCTAGGAGGCTGCAGTGAGCTGAATCAATCTTTGTGAACGAGCGGTCCTTCTGTTTCGGTGATGTCTATTTGGGTGTTGAGAGATGTCTTTACCCCGGGAGATGTGCGGGCTGGCTCTCAGTCACCCCCAGGGTCGATCAGTTCCCGTTACTGGGAGCTGACGCGCTGACGGCATGGGGAGAGATTTGCTAAGTGAATTTGTAGTTAAACAGATTGTTCCCCCGCTTCCTAAACGGTCCCCTGAAACTGGGGCTGACAGCTCACTGGTGGGGGCTGCAGCATCAATTAGCGGCCGTCTGCAGTGTGTGCTGCTCAAGGCACAGCTGAGACAGCACCACTCACGGTACAGCTGTAAAAGTATTACTCACAGCACATGTATTAGTTCAGTACTCAGACATGGCTATTCCTGCACTACACACAGTATAGGTATAACTGCGATGCTTACAGCACAGCTGTTACTGCAGTACTCAAAACACAGCTTTTACCCCCAGCAAGGATACTACAGCATTATTCAATGTACAGCTATTCCTGCAACACACACAACACAAAAAGCACTGTTCTTCCCACCAAGTAGCTATTACTAACAGTAAATTGACTGCTGCACTATTCACAGTACAGCTATTGTAACACTACTCACTGTGCAACTATTGCTGTGCTAGTCACTGTTGTAACTGTGCTCTCAGCAAAGGTATTACTTCAGTACTCATCCACCGCTAACCCTGCACTTCATGCAGTGGCAGTATAACTGATATGCTTACAGCACAGCTGTTACTGCAGTACTCAAAATGCAAATATTACAGCATGGATATTACATCATTTTTCAAAGTACAGCTATTACTGCACTGAACAAGTGTTACTGTGGATACCCCACGGTGCAGCTATTACTAACAGCCTATTCATTGCTGCACTACTAACAGCACCGCTATTAGTAATAACATATTCTTTCCGGCATTACTTACAGCACACTTATCACTGACAGAACAGCTATTACAACACTACTCACAGCACAGCTGTTACTGCACTACTAACTGTTGTAATTGCATTACTCACAGCACAGGTATTACTCACACAACAGCTATTACAACACTACTCACAGTACAACTATTACTGCGCTACTCAGTGTAACTGTATTTATTACTCACCACACAGCCATTCCTGCACTACACAGATCACCAGTATTACGGCACAGCTGTTACAGTAGTACTCCAAATACGAGTATTACTCAGAGCACTGATATTACAGTATTAATAATGGTACACCTATTAATGCACTACACAGGAATTACTGTGGTCAACCCACAGTCCAGCGATTAGTAACAGCCCATTGACTGCTGCACTACTCACAGTACAGCTATTACTAATAGCATATTGATTTCTGCATTACTTATAGTACAGCTATTACCCACAGAACAGCTATTACGACACTACTCAGAGAACAGCTGCTTTTGCACAGCTCACAGGTGTAACTATATTACTTACATTACAGGTATTACTCACACAACAGCTATTACAACAGAAATCCCCTTTGAGCATCATCCCACCCCTTCTCACAACAGAATTACCCTCTGAGCATCATCATTCCACCCTGTGTCCTCACAATAGAATTTCCCTCTGAGCATTATCTCCCTATCCCTACTCCTTGCAACAGAATTACCCTCTGAGCTTCACCCCACCCCTTCTCACAACATAATTACCCTCTGATCATCATAATCCCATCCCTTGTCCACACAATAGAATTACCCTCTCAGCATCGTCATCCCGCCCATTCTCACAACAGAATTACCCTCTGATCATCATCATCCCATCCCTTGTCCTCAAAATAGAATTCCCATCGGAGCATCATCCCACCCCTTCTCACATTAGGATCACCCTCTGAGCATCACTCCACCCTTTCTTACAACATAATTACTCTGAGCATCATCATGCTGCCCCTTCTACTCACAACAGAATTGCCTTCTGAGCATTATCCCACTCCTTCTCACAACAGAATTACCATCTGAGCATCATCATGTCACCCCTTCTCACAACAGATTTACCCTGAGTATCATTCCATCGCTTCTCACAACAGAATTACCCTCTGAGCATCATCAAGTCACCCCTTCTCACAACAAAATTACCCTCTGAGCATCATCATGCCACCCCTTCTCCTCACAACGGAATTACCCTGAGCATCATCATGCCACCCCTTCTCCTCACAACAGAATTTCCCTCTGAGTATCATCACCCCATCCCTTCTCACAGCAGAATTACCCTATTAGCATCATCATTCAGCCCCTTCTCGCAACAGAATTACCCTCTAAGCATCATCATGCCACCCCTTCTCCTCACAACGGAATTACCCTGAGCATCATCAAACCATCCCTTCTCACAGCAGAATTACCCTCTGAGCATCATCACCCCATCCCTTCTCACAGCAGAATTACCCTATTAGCATCATCATTCAGCCCCTTCTCGCAACAGAATTACCCTCTAAGCATCATCACCCCACCCTTTCTACTCTCATAATTACCCACTGAGCATCTTCATCCTACACCTTTTTCACAACAGAACTACCTACTGAGCATTATCTAAAATCACTCCATATTTAGCCACCAAACATCATCCCACTGACTATCGCTGCAAAATAATAAACCCACCATCCACAAAGCCCAGCCTCACTCCCAGAAAATCCTTGATTCAAGAGAGGGTTTCTGAGGAAATGTAGAGTATTCAACATAAAACCAACAAATAATATCACATTTAGATACACTCACATGTATGGAAGAGATTCTGTAATTCGGGGTGAACTAAAGAACCCAAAAAAATCTTTGATTTTTGTGATAAATGTGTTCATCATACACAGGGACAAAATTAGACATTGTGATTTACAACTGAATTAGGATTTTAAAAAGTTGGGGAACAAAAGCTGCAGGGATTACAATTCAACATTGATAACAAAAAATAAAAAGAATGAAAATAAACTAATAGTAGGTGGCTGTGCAATATGGTCCAATATTGATCAGGAGGGGTTCTGGTGACATCTTAAACTATGAGGCCAAAGGAGACCTAGTGAAAGAAATATAACATATAGATCGATAAAGAATAATTTAAACAGATATGTTGTTATAAATACAAGCTAATACTTATATTATGTGAATACAAAGCATTAGACCTGTGGTTTTCTATGTTGCATGTGTGTACTATGCACAAGCCTGCTACACGAGTACTATGCATGGACCTATCTACCTGAAGATAATTTGATTTCTGTTTACCTTACAAATATGGCCATGTCTGAACTGGGGTGGTGGAGTGAGCTAAAGAATGATGATGGATTAAACCCAGTTCACTTGACTGGGGGTGAGTGCTTGCAATGTTCAACACTCCGTCCATCATCCCCCTTGGTTTTACCTTTATAAATATAAACAATTACTATAATTTTACTTCTATGTTTTAACTTAATTTGTATGTACCATGTTAGCCGCATCGATTTGTGTTTTTGTTAGTAAAGTAAATAGGATACGTTACTGAAAGGTAAGTATCTACATTCCCCCCCCCCCCCCCCCCCCACCCTGGCTTTGGATATTGGATATGTCAAGAATTGACTATTGTAATGCATTTTATTTCGATACTAATAACAGCACTCAAGCCAAACTGGAATGTGGGCAGAACGCATGGGTGAGACTTACTTTGGACAGTCCTAAATGGCAGTCGATGTCCCAGGGATTATCTGATCTGCACTTGCTCTCTATAAAAAGCCTACTATGTTCAGGGCCCTCTGCATAGTACACAAGGCCTTTTATCAGGTCATTCTGGATGGAATCAAGGCGCTGTTTCACTGATACATCCCTGGAAGAAATCTTTGCTCAGCTCACCTCAATCTGGCTACAGTGCCCAGAGTCTGGTAGGAGAGATGGGGAGGCAGAGCTTTCTCTGTTGCAGCAGCAAGACTGTGGAACTCGCTTTCTCACCACCAGACTGCATTAAACTGCACTGTCCCTTTAGAAAAGCCTTAAAGACTTGGATGTTTACCTTAAAGGGAGGTTTTTGTCTGCTTCTTGGCTGAATCGGACTACTGAGACTATAGCACCTTGACACCTACAGGTATTTGCTGCGCTCTATAAATCCTGTTAAAATCAAATCATATTTATTTAAATACCCATATTTATATACAGTGATTATGTGTGTACATAGTTATACAGTCTAATATGTATTTGTAATGATGTAGTGTCACACTCCTGCGCAATGGCTCAGTGTAATAAAGGATGCTACTCTGCAGACTTCAATAAAATGAACGCTCCACCAACACTATTCATGTAGTATTCGAACATTCTACACGCAAAGCATTTCAAATATTCTATCCACATTTCGAAAATCCTCTATAGTTCAACAAAACCCGTCCGCACTTCAAATCCAAACTAAAAACCTGATGCTACAGATGAAAGCTGCACCATAGTAAAACTCTGTGAGTCAACATGGCATAAATGTAGGTATTCCACTCGGATTTCGAATATTAAATACGGACTTCGAATCCGATATTCGAATACCATACTTCGAAGATTATACTGACAATTCAAATATTTAAAACGTGCCTAAAACATCACATCCGCACTTGGAACATTCCGAAAAACTATTCCCCACACTTAAAGTAGCACTTGGAAGATTCCTAAATAGTTTGAATACTCTACCCTACCTTTATCGCCCAAGATGCCGTCGATGCTGTGCTTGGTTTTTTTCTCGCCTTCCTCCTCCTTCTTCTCACACTCCTCGTCCTCTTCTTTCTTCCCGAACTTGATTCTCAGCACTCGGCTAATCGAACTCACTAAACCTCGGAAAGCAAAGAAACAAAGCGGGATTTAAGATCGATCCGCTCGGTTTTGGGGCCTGCGGACTGAGTATGGTAGTGTGTGCTGAAAGGGTAAGAGAAGGTGCAGCCACCCGGCCTTGGGTCTCGGAATGCTGCAGACATCCTTGCACTGTAGTGGGGTTCTATAGTCTATATGGGGCGGTGGGGCTGAAGGGGTGGCATAAACTAGATGCGCCTTTCTGTGGGTCCTGCAATGTCTGTGGACATCCCTACATTGTAGTGTAATCAATGTGTTCTAGGGTTTATGGAGTGTGGGGTGGGGGCAATATAACCTGGATCTGCAAAATACACCAAAGCGTTAGTGATGTCTTGACGGATCGCACTTCAGAAAAAATATGTAATCAGACTGGGCAGTAACAACATTACTCTTAATTTCCCTGGTCACAAGTAGCAAGAAAGCAATTGGTTGTGGTGCCACTTGGGGTAACAGATGCACCTTACTACCTTAGGTGCATAGAAACATAGATCCTGAAACAGTCACTATGTAGAGCAATATAACATACAAGTACCCCGGCACTCCAAAGTAATATCCTTAAAGTATAGCCTTTATAAGCAAACCTCGTCCAATTAAATCAATGTATTACTGGCAACAAACAAAGATGGGTTTATGCAAAAGATATTCTTTTTAATTTAGACAGATATTATAAAAACATCACAATTTACAAATAATACCATAGAGACCTCTTTTCCCCTAAAAAAGCATAGCACTGGGGAAACTATTCAAGAGTATTCAAAACTATATAGTCTTGGTCCAGATACGCAACAGCCGACATGTGTTTCGTCACCCACAGTGACTTCCTCAAGGCTTTCCCAAAAAATTATTTTGTATGGCAGACAGATCCTGTTTCTTTAAAATATTCAACCGGACACAGCCACGATACGACCGGTATTTTACTAGTTATAAGGGCGATGTATGCCAGTCTCTCACATTAGAAATCCGTAGATCTACCTAATAAGTAGCCACGAAAATTTGTACCGTGAATCCTGAATGAAATCGTATATCTGGCTGTGCACCTATAATGCGTTTTGAGAAGCACAAAAACAAGTTCCAAAGTGTGTCTGTCCCTGTTGGAGTCTCGTAATTACTTGAACAAGTATTCAAAACTGCAGCTGACCTTCGGAGTTTCTTGTGTGAGCAGCAGTCATATTCAAAATCAGAACAGGCTATGATAGGCCCGCGTAACTCATGAGAGAATCCAGCAGCGTGGGCTCTCCAACTGACGAGACAAGGAGAGAAAAGGTAATGTACCCCCCCCCCCCCGTATTCTAATACTGCAGCACCTGTACCATCTGTTGTCTGAAGGGGGGTCAAAGTGATATAAAAGTTGGAGCCACCCAGTTTTAGGCCCTGCACTCCCGTGTAGACGCCTGCGCCTTAGTACAGTGTGTGTTGAATGGACAGGGACAGAGAGACACGATGGACCCACGGGGCAACCTTTGCTGCCTGAAGTAGGTGGTGAGGTGTTGTGAGGGGGTGGGGAATAAAAGTTGAACTCGTCGCTTTTGGACTCTGCAGTCCCATGGACGCCCTTGCGCCATATGATTGTCTCTTCTGTGTGCAGTGCGTGGGGGGCACGAATAGAGGGTCTTCGAAGATGGCTCAAATGGATTGGGGGACTGTATTTCCCATGAGTAGTCTGGCACGCAGGCAGTGGGAAGGACAGGGTACACGACACAAGTTTGAACTGTCCGGTCGTAGTTTCTGCAACCCCCGGGAAATCCACTGCCAAGGTGGTGAAAAGTATGGGATAATATAACCAGGATTTTAACGATGTAGCCCACTCCGCACCTCGGGAGCTGCAGCAAGGGTTGGTTGGGTGGTGCTGTGAGTGTTGATGTGTGTGCCTGAACCTTGACTGAGCAAGGCTCAGTCAGTGAGCGACTCAGTCATGGACCGGCTTAATGAATGCCTTGCCTCCCGGCTCCCAACTTTATGAATTTGGGTGAGCCATGCTTTACCCAGACCCACTCTTCTTTGCGAACCACAGACATTAACCTATCATTGGAGATATTTCTCTGACATTTACTGGTCACCATTTGGACCGTGAGTCACCATTACCTCTCGGAGTCATTGTTTTTGCACACTGATAGAATTGGGAGGCCTCAGTGAGAACTAACATCCCCCCCCCGAAAGCCTCTAGTCGCTCCCAGGTCAGTCACAGGAAGGAGGTGGCTTCTTTTATAGACTAAAGGGATGTCTCTCTTGCATTTCGCATCACCCTAAGTCCAAGAGTAGTCCGTCAGGGGTTCTTATGTGCTTTCCGTCTCTCAGGAGCGGGTAGTGTTTTGGGGCAATGAAAGTCTCAGTAGCTAGAGGTTCCTACATCATCCGTAGTGTCTTGGTGCAGGCAGCGCCGAAGGTGTTAAAAGTGAGTTCGAGGCACTCAGTGCCTCGGATGCACTAGGTGTCTCAAGCACTATGATATCCTCAGTCTCTAAGGTTCTGGTAGTTGTTTATGGTGCTTAGTATCTCAGTGTCTCAGGTGCTGTTAGGGTCCAGGGGCGGCAGTGTTTCGGTTGGTGCTCTCAACATATCAACTGCTCTCAGTGTCTAAGGTGATCTCAATGTCTGCCTCCCAGTGTCATAAGGGTCCTCTGTGCATCCGGTGCTCATAGTGTGTTAGCGGCTATTGGTGTCTAAGGTGACTGCAGTATCTTAGGGGCTCTAAGTGTCTCAGGTGCCACAGGTGCCAGTAGCATCTTGGGGACTCTCGGTGCCTTAGGTGCTGGCAGTGTCTAAGGTGACGGCAGCATCTTAGGGACTCTCAGTGCCTTAGATGCTGACGGTGTCTAAGGTGACTGCAGCATCTTAGGGACTCTCAGTGTCTCAGGTGCTGGCGGTGTCTAGGGTGACTGCAGTATCTTAGGGACCCTATGTCTCAGGTGCAAGCCTCAAGTGCTGGCAGTGCCTAAGGTGACTGAAGTACCTTTGGGATTCTCAGGGCCTCAGGTAATGGCCGTGTCTAAGGTGTCTACTGTGCCTTACGGGGCTCTGGTGCTCTTAGAAACTTCGGGAGGTCTGACGCGACCTCAGTGTCACTTGTTTTGACAATGTATCAGGGTCATTCGGTGTCCCCAGTGATGACAAAGCCTCGGGTACTCTCAGTGCCATGACAACACTTGGTGTCTCTGGTGCTCACCTGGTCTCTGGTGCTGTCAGTGTCGCGAGCTGTTCCTTGCGAAGGATCACTGTGCTTGCCGGCAGGTCCCTGCCACCCTCAATTTAGCCGCAGTCTTTACATGGCTTTCTTGTCACCCTGTATTAAGTGCCAGACTCAGCTTTTGACAGCCTGGGTCTGGCAGCCTCTGGTCCTCTAACACACAAAATGTGACGAGAGGAATTCTTGCATGAAGTCTAACCAGTGCAGAACGGTCCAGCTCAAACTGCCAGGCAAGGCCCTCCTCTGGCCCTGGCAGGACTCCTTATCACAATATGCCACTGTCTGGCAATGACAGTCTCCGATGGTGGGGTGGGCACTCGGTGTACAACAGTATACGGAGTGACAGTTTAGCAGTCTCTGTGGTGGCAGGGCACGTCGTCACACTGTGCTCAGTGACCCCCTGTCCCTCTCAGTCCCTGCTTGCAGTGTGGTCGCTCGCCAAACTGTTCAGTGTCGGGGTGGGAATATGTGTGCTAGTATTTGCGACTCCTACTTCAGGAAGTAACACGTTGTAAAGTAGGCTTTACACCTGTCGGGTGATAAACCTTTCTGGGACCCAACTACGCCCAAACATTTGACCCTGGACTCCAAAAAATGCCGCTGTCAATCCTGGTGCAGCATCTGCTTAGGGGCCGAGTCACATTACCGGTTGTCTGGCGGCCACAGAACCCACTGCAGGCACAGCAACATTCCCTCCCCTTTATTTCTGCAATAACTGCGTGCGAATGACGGATGCGTGCTTGTGCGTCTATCACGTGATGATGCAATCCGCGCGCAAATGCGTTTCCGGCTTTTACGCAGAGACCGGCAACGTCTACTTAAGCGCCCTCTATTGTCGACGGAGGGTCCATGCAATGTGTGACTCAAAATACAGAGGTATGTTGTATATTAATTAACACATTTACTTGAATGATGATAAGTGGAACAGCATGTGAATACAGTGGTATTGGCTTTCA
This sequence comes from Lissotriton helveticus, assembly GCF_964261635.1. Lineage (NCBI taxonomy): Eukaryota > Metazoa > Chordata > Amphibia > Caudata > Salamandridae > Lissotriton > Lissotriton helveticus. The sequence goes on from NC_136065.1 coordinate 373,163,758, forward strand.
GTTTCAGCCCGCACAACCTATAATTCGTTTTTTTCCTAAGAATAGGTGAAGAAAGCCGGTGAGGTGATAGAGCTGGTACTGATGACGTTGTCAGTCAATATATCTAGTTATGATACCCTTACTTTAATTACGCACCCTCTCCTGTAGACCGAGCCATTAGAATCTTTGCTGACTGGCTCAGCAATCAGTAATACAACAGTAAATAGCACACCTCTGTAATATATACAATGCCTGTTGTTCGTATATTATAAACAGAAGCGTTGTGTTGTGTATTTACCACTTCATACATTTGTTAGTCCGTCTCTTAAGTATTCTAATGTAGCACATATGGCAACTGAAGCACAAGGGGATAAAGTGACTGCACAGTATCACACAATGGGTCAAGATTAAAGCTAATACCATAACAAAGGTATCCTGGACCCACATCAGCAAGTAAGCCCCTAGACCACATCCTCTCCTGCTACGTGATTCTCCACTAGTTGATTAGTGTCCCTTAAGGTGGCTTTTTATTGAATCGTGTCGCAAAGTTGTCAGCTCTCAACCTAATCTCATCCACAAATGCACATTCCTAAATCCATCCTGTGAGTGGGTCTGGAGGAATGGGCATTGTTTTCTCTCCATCAGATGGTCTCTTTAAAGGGCATATGCACCATACTTGCTTGTGGGGTGACAGTTTAAGATATACATGTTTATTTGTATAGCGCGCTTATCACCCAGGAGTGTATCCTGGCACCTTGAGTAGAAGGGTGCTGCCCTGACAGGGGCCTATTGGTAGAGCCGCAGTTTCAGGTTTTTATGGAATTCTAGGGCTGAGCTGGTGACTCCGAGTTGCAGGGGGAGGGGGGTAATTTGAGGCTTTAGGAGCCAGACACAAAAGGCGTGACTTCCGGCTCTGGCTTTTGAGAAGCAGGGGATGTGGGCAAGAAGTAGGCTGGTAGAGCAGACGTGTCTGGGTGGTGTGTGAAAGCTGATACAGGTGTTCAGGTATGCAGGACTTTGTGTAGAGTTTTGTATGTGTGAATGAGGAGTATAAAAAGTGCATTTTTGTGAATGGGGAGCCTGTAGAGGTGTTTGAGGAGTATGAACATGGATATATATAAGCTTCATGTATGTACTACTTAAATGACCTGATTTGCCTTTCAAAATCAAAGTTTGATACATCTTAGACAAATTAACTCCATTTTCAACACTATGATCTATAATCAAATGATCTGAGTCAGCAGGGTAAGCATATCATAGCTTTCTGGAGACTCCACTGCAGGTCGATATCTATTTATTTGAGAAACTTTGTATAGTACAGTGCACCCATATGAAGCCCTTGCATATTAGGTTGTATAATTGTGCTGTCCCAATGTATTATATTTATGTGGTAGCGCTACACAGAATGTGTTTCTTTACATTTCCTAGTTTATGAATGTATTCTATATATTTTATAGTACTAGCATGAGTATAAAAACAATTATAGTATGCATTTATTTGTTTTCCCAAAACGTCTATAGGATGAGTGTGCCACTGGTTCTTGGGCAACCAGTGAAGGGCCATCAGAAGCTCCTCTCAAGATGCAAATCTGCCCCCACTGCTATGATAGCAGCTGGCAAAATGGTGTTCTGACTAGATGTGAGGTCTTCAAATTGGAGCGGACCCCTCCCTGGGGGGCCTTAAGTGATCTCAGGGGCCGTGCCATTCTCTGGCCAAGAGAAGCATCATGCTTTGTTTTGAATGTTAAAAACATGAGTAGCAGTAAGCCTTGTAATGGCCATTACTAAAAACTATTGTCTTTTATTTCCTGCCTGGGAGTATATGTAAAAATGTGTAACAGAGCTTAACTGCAATGCTTAAATATGTTTAGACATATTCAAACATTCCAATTTAGCAGAATAATTGTGAAAAAGTTGAGGGGGGGGCCGAGGATTTATTTTTTCCCAGGTGGGCGCAGCATTAAGAAGTTTGAAGACCTCTGGATTAGAGTGACAATATTTCTTGTGTTAGCAGTTTCCTGTGCTATGTTTCTATTTTGCGCTCTGCTCCCTGTGCTGTGTCCCTGCACCCTGGGCAGGGCCACATCGACACGTAATGTGTCCCAGCCCCACTAGTTATACCCACCGTTCCAGCAGTGTGCCGCAAGGTGTAGGTCTGCCACCCCTGCGTGCAGTGTTCCTGTGTATAACCTACAGAAGCTCGTGCCCACAAAGCAGGTCAGCCTAGCGTAGGAGGCTCACCTGAGGGAACTGTGCTCCGGTCGCAGTGTCCGTCCTTTAGGAGTCTGTCTCTGATCTCCCAGCTGAACATCCCCGGATTCTCTCTTTTATATTCCTCAATCTTCTTCTCCACATCAGGAGTGGCCACCTGCTTTAGGAGTCAAAGGACACAAACACAGGAAAGCACTTTAATTTACATAGTTACTCGAGCTCCAATGATTGACCACTACACAGGCACATGGAGTGGAGAAGTGAAGGATGGAAAGTCGGTGTGCAGAGGGAAAACAAAGGATTTAGGAAGCTGGGAAAATGAAAAAGAAGGGGAGAATGGAGAAGGTAAAGAGGAAGCAACATGCTGAGCTCACCCCCAGTGCTGAAATGACATGCAGATACTGTGTGCTGTCCAGCCAGAGAGCTACAGACTACCCTACCCTTGAATCATGTGTCCAACCATAGCTGTGTCAGGCATGAGTGTACCATACTCCATGCACATTATGTTCAACCCCTGCGGTGTTGCAGAATCTGATGATGTAATAGACCAGACTTGTGGATCACTATGTTCAAACTCTGCTGTGGTGTGGGATCCATCCATCTAGCAATGTACCAGACCACCTCGATCATTATGTCCAACCCCCCAAAGTGGTGGAGAATCTGCTGATCTCCTAATGGACCAGACCTCTAGCTCAATCTGTCACATCTTGATATCCTAATGTGCTGGGCACCATAGATCATTGTGGCTACCCCTCCGATGGTGCCGAATCTGCACATCTCCTGTGTATTAGTCCTACTAGTTGACAGTGTTTGTCATGTGGTGCAGAATCTACTGATCAACGACTGCACCAGACCCATAGATCATGGTGTATGGTGGCCCTGAGTTCGCGTGATGCTACCCTAATTTTCCTGACACCCACTCTTACAATGTACCAAGCTGAGCACCATATAACGTATAAAAGCTTGCTTTTCCTGCCCCAAACCCCTCACCCATGCCTTCAGTCCTCTCAGCACTGATCCTCTCTTTGGCACTCACGCCAGATCAGCTGCTCCTTCAGTACTCATTCTGCATTCTCAAGAACTCACATTGGACAGTCCACTCCCTCAGACCTCAGCATGCACATCTAGGCACTCACAGTGAACTTACTATGACCCTCAGTACTGACTCTGCACTCACCCTTGGCTTGCTGTCATTTCAGACCTAGCACTGAGATTGTTGCCTTTCTTCTTCCTTCCACGCATCATCTTTCAAAGAGAGCCTGTTGCCCCCTCAGCTCTATCCCTGAACCCCTCTGGATGGATCGTACGGCCCGCTTAGCGCTCATCCTACACCCCTCAGCACTCGCCATGGTGGTATGGTCTTTTCAGTGCTCATCCTACACCCCTCTGCACTCGTCCTGGTGGTATGGTCTTTTCAGTGCTCATCATACACCCCATAACACTCGTCCTGGTGGTATGGCCTTTTCAGTGCCCATCCTATATCCCTCAATACTCGTCCTGGTGGTATGGCCTTTTCAGTGCTCATCCTACACCCCTCTGCACTCGTCCTGGTGGTATGGTCTTTTCAGTGCTCATCCTACACCCCATAACACTCGTCCTGGTGATATGGCCTTTTCAGTGCCCATCCTATATCCCTCAATACTCGTCCTTGTGGTATGGCATTTTCAGTGCTCATCCTACACCCCTCTGCACTCGTCCGGGTGGTATGGTCTTTTCAGTGCTCATCCTACACCCCTCTGCACTCGTCCTGGTGGTATGGCCTTTTCAGTGCCCATCCTATATCCCTCAGCACTCACTCCAAATGTATTGCCCTCTAGGGGCTCCCCAGTCGCCTGCCATCAGAGCCCTAACTTTGAGCTTACTGCCCCTCCCCCTGCTCAACCTCACCCCAGAAGCTCCCGCAGCTGTCCTGGTGCTCCCTCGCTCCCTCAGCTGCCTACCTGCAGATTTCACCACTCACCCCGAGTTCCTGCCCTGTCCACTTCATCCTCACACTGCATCCACCAGACCTTACAATAGGCTTACTGTTCCTCAGCCCTAGCCCAGTGCCCCTCAGCACTCGGCTGTCTTCCTTCACAGTGAGCCCGCTGCTCACTCTGAACCCCTCTGCACTCACCCAGAGCTCGCTGGCACTTCAGTGTGGTGCCTACGACCCCAGCACATATAGGCTTGTCCCTCTGCCCCCTTTCCCGCTCACTCGCTACGCCCTTCAGCTCTCGCGATTTACCTGCGGCCCCTGCCTGCAGCCCTCAGCCCTCACTGGGCTGCTTTCTCCCCTTGGCACTCACCCTGGGCTTGCTGCCCCCAATCGCCCCGGGCCGGATGGAGCCCGTCTCCTGGTAGCGGCACAGGATCTTGGACACGCAGCCGTGGGAGACCCGCAGCTGGCGTGAGATGACGCAGGGCCGGATGCCGTGGTGCGCCATCTCCACGATCTTGTGGCGGATGTGGTTGGGCAGGGGGCGTCCGTTGATGAAGACCCCTCCCAGCTGGTTGACTCGGCCTTGGCCCAGAGGAGTGGACACTGCGAATCATAAAAATGGAAAGAGGTGGGGAACCCACGTTAGCTCCAAACCTTGCGCTGTCACTCAAAACAACGACCGTAATAGCGCAACAAGGGGCGCAAGACACACTGAACACGGACAACCGGACTGTTTCACACAGCGCGCGGTGAACAGTTCCTTTTAATTGTCAACACTCAAACAATCCAGCGCATGGTCTCACAGATCATTAACACCATTTATTTTAAATCCATAACGTAACCACAAATATCCAATCATACATTTTTTTTTACATCAGCAATCATTTCAACATTTAGAAGCAGCGAAGACTGCAATCTAAAGACGGTGTTGGGGCCGCATTAACTTGCATGGACCTGTGTGCTATTAACTATTAATTACTGAATGTATACGACTTTTGGAGACCTAAATGTGTGAAAATGCTATAGGGATGAACGAATATATTCTGGCGGTCATCGGGATGTGTGCTCTTAAATTGCGCTTGGACCCCGGCGTCCACCGTCAGCAGATTGCGCCCTGCCAGGGAAACAAGGAAGGCACCTCTTCAGAGCCAAAAGATTCTTTTGCTTTCAGTGGCTCACACCCGAGTTCCGATTGCAGAGTGTAGGTCGTGTGCCCTCCCGGTGCAATTCACTCTGAGGGCCCGGCTTAACAAGCCCGTATCCTGCGCCCATTCGGCATTAAAAATCCAATGACAGGTGGTGGACTTCAGCGGGCCACGGGTGGAGCCTTTGAATACACATAGGCCGGCCGTCAGTACTCCAGCACGCGCTGGAACTTTTTATCAGAGCTCCGGGGGGAGGGGGGTCCTTAAAAGCCTCTTCTGTCGTGTAGTACATCCTATCTCAGACTACATAGCCTCCCCTCCGCCTTGCGGCTGCAGTCCCAGAAGAAAACAAATTATATATATATATATATATATATATATATATATATATATATATATATATATATATATATATATATATATATATATATATATATATATTTATTTATATATATATATATATATATATATATATATTTATATATATATATATATGTACACACATATATACACATATATATATATACACATACATATATATATATATACACACACACACACATATAGTCACGCGCACACGAGCACACCAATAAAAAAAATTCACGTTATACAGTGCAACTGCCCTAATAAATGCACATGAACATATCACTATGAACATATTGCTATAACGCAAAGGTGAAATTGAAGTTTATTATCAAAGCTGGGTGAATTTGACATTAGGAAAACATCACTGTCTCATACGGCTCATTAGGCAGCACATAGCTACCGAAACGGTTTAAACTCTGAATAAAAGGAATGCAACTGCTGCTTTCACGCCAATAATTTAGTTCAAACCATTTCCTTTTTCTAGCTCGGATTGTCTTTTTCCGACTATTGTCGCTGGTGTGTATTTCGGGGACGCACCTTTTATTCTCAGCTAAGCCTCTTCTTTTATTCCCACACACCTGTGGTCCTTTCTAAGGGATGCTCGGAAGTGCCCCTGCTGTCAGGGCGAGGCGCGTGCTCTGTCCGCCCAACGCAGAGCTTAGACCCTTAAATTACAGACTGGGCGGAAGTGAAGTAATTGATAAAACGTCTGCTTTTCACACCGCCGAGAGGCAGAGGTTTGTCGGGAAAAAAAGAGGAGATTTGTTGCGGAAAATTCACCCGTCTCCATCATTAAATGTGTAGCCATCCCCTGGGGCTGAATGCAGTTTCTGCCTAAAACGAAGTAACTCTCTCTTTCTACAGCTATTGACAGATGGGCTTGGAAGACACATAGAAGACACACACATTGCCTGCTGCACAAATCCACACCGTCTCCCGGACCTTGCAAAATATCTCTACACGGTGTTTTTAAAAGTTCACAATTGCCGCTATTTTTATTTCTGGACCACTTTCCCGGCTACCTGGATTCAGTAATTAGGGCCACTTTTATTTTGATGCCGTGCCCTATTTTCTGTCCCAGGTAAAACGGTCTTTAATTCACCCTTATCGAGCTCGCTGTAAGGTGCCGGATTTCAGTTACGTGTTGATTTGGAAGTTTTGTAATTCGCAGTCTCACTCGAGCTTGCGAGCAGAAGCCAATGCTGGCCAGACCTAACCAGGAGGGGCGTGTGTGGACAGGCATCAAGTGAGACTTCTCACCGGTCACTACTGTAGCATTAGGAGCCCCCTGTTTCTGTAAGGCCTTCAGTGAAAACCCAAACACTTATCCTTTTTTTAATAACATATATTTGCCCTCCATTCACAGTGGAGGTACTCATCAGTCAGTATTTAGATGACATCTGCAGGAAGAAGCGCCTAGACATATGCGGGTTCGGAGTGCGCGCTTTTGTAAATAAGTAATAAAATAGCACTAGATGAGTGGACGTTTATGGGGACTCACGAGACGTGCGCCCACCTTATTCTTCGGGGTGGGGGCGTCATGGATAGGTGTGTACCACCATAACAGCCCCCACCTCCCCTAATCATCATTAGTGCTCACATACCGGGGGGCGGCGCATACGAGACGCCAGGAAGAGACGCCAAAAGGCAGCGGGCGCTTCTGGGGGCCATTATGAGCCCTCACGCACGGAGCTGGGGGGCACAGAGAGCCACGGAGCCCCGGCCTCCCCCCTCGGCGCTCATTATTCGCAGTCATGCTGTCCAAACATGCCCGCCTCTGTCACTTGCTGCAGGAGCCACTTGAGTAAATCCCCGGATTGTGGGTTTTGCTGCCTTCGGCTCCTGCCCAGCACTTGGGCACGAAACGTATGAAGTCTTCACGTTAATAAATGCGCGAAATGCGGCTCGGGCCCGCAGCCGCGGAGGAGCACATGTGCTGGGGTGCGCGGGCGAAGAAAGGGGTGCCAATCTCTGCTGAGGGGGTGTGCAAGCTAGAGGGTCCCAAGCTGTTGTCTAGTGGTGTGGGGGGGTCTATATTGAGGGGTGCATTGAAAGAAGAACTCGGGCCTTCCTCAGGGGTGCAGTCCTGTGTGCTAAGGGGGTGCAGTCTGCTGGCTGGTGGCGAATTGTGGTGATGGGTGCATTTAGAGGACCCGATCTGTGCTGAGGGATGCATTCACTGCGAACCCCAATCTGTGCTGGGGTGCTCTCGGGGGATGGGAGGTCTGTTGTGAAAAGTGCACAGGACATACCGCTGTACCGGGCAGAGGAAATACCCCCAGTACTGTGCACAGGACAGACCCAGTGCCGTGTACTGGAGAGACACCGGCACCGTGCACAGGACATACCCGAGACCCCGGGACTGTGTACAGAATAAACCTCAGTACCGTGCACAGGAGAGAACCAGTGCCGTGTACTGGAGAGACGCCGGCACCCTGCACAGGACAGACCCCGGTACCGCGTACAGAATAGACCTCAGTACCGTGCACAGGAGAGACCCCGGTGCCGTGCAAAGCAGAGACCCCCAGTACTCTGCACAGGACAGACCCGATACCGTGTACAGAATAGACCTCAGTACCGTGCACAGGAGAGACCCCGGTGCCGTGCAAAGCAGAGACCCCCAGTACTCTGCACAGGACAGACCCGGTACCGTGTACAGAATAGACCCCAGTACTCTGCACAGGACAGACCCGGTACCGTGTACTGGAGAGTCCTCTGGCTCGGTTTACACATTCCGAGTGCGCCTGAGAGGATACATGAAGTCTACCCAGGCCGTACTGAGGGGGTGCATGCCCAGAGGAGCCCTACACACACTACTACCGGGGAGACGTGTTCCCTCACTGCGAGTGCGCGCTGCAGGGTGTCAGGGAGATGTGTGCCCGTCAAGTGCCCCCTCATATTTGCCACGCGCCCTCCAGCATGCGCTCCTAGGAAGAGAAGAACTCGAGAAAATTACTAATTTAGATTCGCTTCGTATCCTTGTGATTCACGAGATATGGCGCGTTACAGAATCAGATGACAGGGTTCTGGAGAATCACGGAAGGGTTTGTTATTTTTCTGGAGTGCACGGGGTTTACAGGCACATAACAGGCACCGCTGGAAACAGGATACCGGAGACAGGGCTGCAAGCGACGGTACAGGCGCAGGAAAGGCACAAGGCAGCGCTGAGGTGACAGACGACGGTGAGATACAAAACAGGGCCGAGGGCTGTATCCACAGGTGAAACACAGGACAATGCTGAGGGGCGTACCTACAGGTGAGACACAAGAAAGTGCTGAGGGGGTGTACCCACAGGTGAGACACAGGGCAGTGCTAATGGGACACAATGGGGAGATACAAAAGAGTGCGAGGGGGTGTATCTACAGGTGAGACCCCAAACAATGGTGAGGATTGTATCTACAGGTGAGACACAGGACAATGGTGAGGGGCGTACCTACAGGTGAGACACAGGACAATGCTGAGGGGCGCATCAGAGGTGAGACACAAGACAGCGCTGAGGGGGTGTACCCACAGGTGAGACACAGGACAATTGTGAGGGGCGTACCTACAGGTGAGACACACGAAAGTGCTGAGGGGTGTATCTACAGGTGAGACACAGGAAAGTGCTGAGGGGTGCATCTACAGGTGAGACACATGGCAGTGCCTTTGGCTGTAGCTACAGATGAGACGCAGGATAATGGTGAGGGGCGTACGTACAGGTGAAATACAGGAAAGTGCTGAGGGGTGTATCTACAGGTGAGACACAGGAAAGTGCTGAGGGCTGTATCTACAGGTGAGACACAGGACCGTGCTGATGATTACAGGCGAAGCACAAGACATTGCTGAGTGGACAGACAACAGTGAGATACAAAACAGTGCTGAGTGGTGTATGTACAGGGGAAACACAGGACAGTGCTGAGGGGTATATGTACAGGGGAAACACAGGACAGTGCTGAGGGGTACAGACAATGGTGAGATACAAACAGTGTTGGGGTGTGTCTACATGTGAGACACAGGACAGCGCTGGGGGGTGTACCTACAGGTGTGACACAGGACAATGCTGAGGGGTGTATGTACAGGTGAAACACAGGACAATGCTGAGGGGTGTATGTACAGGTGAAACACACGACAGTGCTCAGGGGTACAAGCAATAATGAGATACAGGACAGTGCTGAGCGGGTGTATCTACAGGTAAGACACAGGACAGCGCTGAGGGGTACAGACAATGGTGAGATACAAACATTGCTGAGGGGAGGGGTGTATCTACAGGTGCGACACAGGACACTACTGAGGGCTAGAGACAATGTTGAGATGCGAGGCAGTGTTTAAGGGTGCAAACACAGGGCAGTGCTGAGGCGTAAAGCCACAGGTGAGGCACAGGACAGTGCTTATGTGTGCAGGCATTGAAGTGAAACGACAATGCGGAGGGGTGATGTGCAGGACAGTGCTTAAAGCGGCAGCACAGGTGAAACACCGACAGAGCTTTAGCTGCAGGTACAGGTGAGACACGGGGCAGTGCTGAGGGGTAAAGCTGCAGGTGTGCCGCAGAACAGTGCGTGAGGGTGCAGGCACAGGGGAGGCAGTGTTGACGTGTGTATTTGCAGGTGAGACAGGACGGTGCAAGCCCAGGTGAGACAGACGCAGTGCTTAAGGGGTGCAGGCACAGTGGAGATGCCTCGAGGGGCCCCGAGGCTGCGCACACACGTGCACAGTGGAGTCCTCGGGCTGCTCTCACAGGTGCGCAGTGGTGCCCCGAGATTGCGCTCACGGGTGCCCAGAAGGGCCACCGAAGTTGCGCGCGCTCACGGATACCCGGTGGGTCAACGAGGCTGCTTCCAGGGTGCACAGTGGGGTCACCGAGGTCGCGCTGATGGGGAGCGGGCACAGTGCAGAGCCCACAGGTAGGTCAAGCAGGGGAGTGGACGGTGCTCGGCGGTACATGCACAGGGCACGTGAGGTCTGCACGGATGCAGGCAGAGAGGAGACGACTCGAGGGGAGAGTCGAGACCCTGAGATCAAGCTTGGGGGTGCACGGACGGTGGGGGCCAAGTAAAGCCGAGTGACAGCCGCAGGTCCAGGTTGCAGGATTTATAGTATTGTTGGTATTTAAACTTTCGGTTATGCATTTTTTTATTTTTTATTTATCGCACTGTGGCCCATTTACACATTCCGAAAATGGTTCGCATTATTAATCTGTCCGCGAACTGACCCTACACTGATTGTGAATGACATATAACCAACATCTCCATCCAGCATGTACTCATTCCTCTGGTGCCGGAGCCAATTTTTGTCATTTTGAATATTTTAGCTGGGGTTTTATTGGGCCCTATCAGGTAAAATAAAAGATGCCCGCCCTTTAATGTAATGGCATGCGCCCCTCTCCGATGCCATTTTTTAATGCGAGTCAGTTTTTCCCATGTGTGATTACTATATCACCATACCGATAACATAGTAAATAGTTATACAAATGGCATGCGCTCAACTTGTAAGGGAGTGGGAGTTGTACCAAATATATTTCAGTGACTAAAGCAGTCCGTCCGTAATTTTCACATTTGCTAAAAACCGCATGAAAAAAAATCCCCGTTTTCCAGAACGCCGCACAGCACAAAGCAGTTCCAAACTCTCGGAAAATCAACATTTTCTTATTTGCGTCTACAAATTCGCACACGTGCAGTGGAAGTTAATTATATTGCTTTCCCCAAATTTCCTTCATGTTTTCTTGACAATAGGGCCTTTATTGTGAGTTATTTCGGCACAGAGCCTTCGGGCGCCATTCTTGGTTTACTTATAAAAATGAGAACATATCCACTGGCTTCTTGTTTCAGTTGCATTTCGACTGATTCCGCCACAAATTCGATTATTTCTGAGACTAGGGGAACAAATACCCCCAAAAGAACAGTCCATCTGAATGAACCAACCGGACAAACCCACTTTGATTAACGGTACAGGCGCTGTAAATCACACTGCGGGGCCTTTATCGGACAATAATTGACCGCGCTATTTTATGAACCAGAAGGGAGTGAAGGGCTCCAGGTGCGCTCTGATTTCAAAGGCCATAAACCAACCGACTATCAGCAGGATGGTCGAGATTTAAACGCTCACCACTGATATCTACTGTTACCTGGAGGTAACGACTTCGAATCCCGCAAAAGGCCTTCTCTGCCGTTCGTCCTTATATAGGAAAGATATAAGCTGCCATACAGTTGGAGTTAAGGAACATCTATTGTTTACAGCGCTTGGAGACATCAAGTCTTTGATTTGAAGCGCTGTAAACAAGTTATTTTCGCTATAGACCTCGGCCGCTCTGCGCACACAAACACTCCTCATTCACAGGTGACTAGGAAGAGATGGTGAGTGACCCTGGGTCTGTAAATAAATGATGCTGAAGGTGGGCAGACAAGGTGTCACTTTCACGCATCGGGAGTGGAGGGGGCGCGTTGAGGTTGTTAGAATCCATATTAGGGGCTAGGGACCCAGAGGGTCGCCTGAGGGGGGAAGGGGTCATATATTTTTCTGATGGAGGGTGGCAGAGACTGGTCTGGGTGTTTGCAGACTATTCATTTTTGCTGAGGGTGTAGGGAAGGTGGCGGTGATATATTTTGGGAGTGAAGTGTTCATTGCATACATCTGATGTGGGGTTCCGAGACAGAAAAGAGGATAAATAGCCTGCGTTTTATAGACATTTTTGAGAGGTTCTGTACACACGCCGCGTCAATGGCTGGCCGAGTGTATAGACTACTGGGGTTTCATGCAATTAAGTTCACTGCCACTGTACGGAAGGGGGGGGGGCATTAATCCATGTAGGCGCAAGTGGCCTGGAAGCCTTCAATACATGCCCATAATGCCAGGATGATGGCGCTGGTGGTGGGAATAGGGGTGTGTGTGTGTCTGGGGAGGGGGGCCATAGTTGGCCTTAACGCTGGTGCTATGCAGATATTTATTATTAAATACGTTATGGTGGCGGGGTAGGTATTCTCTTACAGAAGCTTTAGAGGCACTTGGATAAAAGTGTGTTTCTGGTCCCCAGTAATCCATTTGATCCAGGAGGAGGGGGTTAGAAGGGGGCACAGCTGGTCTAAGAGGTTTGTCATTGAAGATACTGGGTTGTTAGCCCCCCCCTCCCTTTCAGAAATAGAATCACTCAGATAAAAGTTTCTTTCAAGGCGCTATGAATGCATTTGATGATGAAGGAATGGGCAAGAGGGGGGCAAAGCTGGTCTCAGCGACGGTGGCATGCTGAGGTTTATCAATTATGAAGCTGGGGCGCTACCCCCCACCCGTGCAGAAATACAATCGATAAGAGGTCCCCCCGTGACGACCAATGCATGCATTGGATGCCGCCTGCAGGGTGCCAGGGACCGGGGGCTGCAGACCTACCTTCCAGAGGAAACCCCGTCCGGGGGTAGTTCTGCCCAGGTCCTGGTCGCATCATTCTGGGGACAGCTCCTGCGAGACACGCCATGCGCCGGGGCACGTCAGAGGGTGAGAATTCTTGGGGAGCAGTCCCCACCGCCGACCAGCACAGGAAAGACAGACAGCGCCCCTCGGACCCGAAGCAGACCCCCGGCGGAGGGAGCAGAGGCGCCCTTGACAGGGGCTGGACAGATGTTGGAGCAGAGGCGCCCTTGGCAGGGGCTGGGCAGATGTTGGCAGAGAGTGGGCACGCTGTCCGGGAGGCTCGCTGCAGGAGGCTCCGCTGCTCCTGGGGCGCGGGGGGAGGACGGATAATGTCAGCTGAAAGCTTTGCAAGTTGTTAAAGTGACCAACTTCAGGCAGGAGGGGAGGGGCGCGAGGAGGGGGCCTGGGCCGCTCTGATTGGCTGAGGACTTCTATTCTTTCAGGAGGAGCAAGGAGGCGATGCTGAGCGCTGAGAGCCAATCACAGCCCACGCCCCTTCCAGCGGGTACCCCCGCCTTCAGCGCAGGCTGGGTCCCTCTCCCACCCCTCCACCACCAGCAGGGACTTCGGCGAGTGCCGCCTTTCCATCAGCACAGAGTGCATCACTTCAGTACGGAGAGGACAGGCCGGGCCCAGACTCTTGACAGGCTGGGTGCAGCCAGACACGGTTAAAGGCATGAGCAAAGTGGGCTCTGGCCCAGGGCCCCAGCGTTTCAGGGGCCCCTGACAGCTCTGGCTCTGTTCTGCAGCGAGTCTTGCCCTAATGACCTTGAATAATTCTAAAACAGATTGTTTTAAATACCTTTTTCCATTGTTTTATTTTTAATGTGGGTGATGTGTGAGTGTCTACTGCAGAATTTGTTTTTTTACAGAGAAATGTGTTTATATTACATACCAAATCCATAAAAAAAGTTTCTTTTGGATCAAATCAGGACATCGCATATGAGAAATGGAATGGTGTAACGGATATTATTTACAATAATATTAATGAGCTGCTGCTGTATTAAAATAGTGAAAACACACATTAGCCTAAATATTAAATGTAAACGCGTTTAAAATATGGACTAGGTTGCCTTGCACTTTCACGTTCAGTGACTTGGCCCATGAGGGCACAAAAGAACTGTAATTGGATCATAAATTCAAAACTGTTCCTAATGGGCCCCCAAAATATGTTCGGCCCCTGGCCCCCAAAACCCTTAAGATGTCCCTGGGTGCAGCGAGTCCTTTCTTAACCAGAGGAGATACTCCCATTGGTCCTCTGGCCCTGGACAGGCTGACTCTAACCCGCCCCGTCCAGTGCTGGGACAGGCTGAGTTCAATTTCCCTCCAGCAGTGGAACAGGCTGATTTCAACCCACCACTGTCTGATACTGGGACAGGCGGCTGAGGTCAACCCCCTCCAGGACCGGAGCAGGCTGGATTCAGAGCCCCTCCAGCACTGGCACAGGCTGGGTCCAGTGCCCACACCCAACTCCTCACCCTCTCGAAACAGGACAGGCTGGTACAAAGCTTCTTTAGCGGGGGCCTCTTAAGGATTTTGGGGGCCCTGGGCCAAACATATTTTGGAGGCCCGTGTTCGGAACAGCTTTGAATTTATGATCCAATTTCTACTCTCGTGCCCTCTTTGGCCACGTCACTGACGGTGCACAGACACACTCATACACATTCTAAATGTGTTTACATTTAATATTCAGGGATAGCCTCCAGCTGAATGCTAGTAAATCAGAGGTGCTCTGGGTGGGAAGGACCATGGTGTGTGGAGCGAAATCTGGTGACCAGAAAGTGTGGGTAGTGCCCCTCCTCCCAAGCTAGTCGTCAAAAACCTGGGGGTATGGTTGGATTCTGCGCTCAGCTACCAAAAAGGTGGCAGGGACTTGCTTTGGTCTTTTACAAGGGTTTAGACCCCTATTGGGGTTTTTTGACCCCCGACGCGCCAGACTATCATTCAGGCAGCTATATTGTCCAGATTGGACTATGCCTGCTCTCTGTATTTGGGGGCAAATAAGGCCGAGATTGTTCGGCTACAACGGGTACAGAACGCAGCAGCTAGATCGCTGATTGGATTGCGCAACACCCCATGTATTCTGGCCAACTTAGTTATCCCCTACGTCCCCACACGCCAGCTACGCTCACTTGGTCAGCACCTGGTGAGGGTCCCAAGGTTCTGGAGAGTGCGGGCAAGAGGCCGTTCCTTCCGCAGCAGGGCAGCACTTCTTTGGAACGCACTGCTCACTCACATTCGAAGCCATACTAATTATCTGGTTTTGAGGAAGGCCATAAAAACGTACCTATTCCCCACTGTGTAGCCTTTGCCTTCCACCGTGTTAGTTCTCTGCTCACAGCACCAGGATGCCCCTTTGCTGGGGCAGCTGTTGCGCTATACAAATGGCAGTAACATAACATAACATAACATAACATAGTAATGTGTGTTTTCACTATTGTATTTCAGCAGGGGTTCTCTCATATTACTGCAAATAATCACTGTTACCCCTCCTATTTCTCATTTGTGTGGTCCTGTTTGGATGCAAAAGAAACTTTTTTATGGATGTTGCATCAAACATAAACACAACATTTCTGTGCAAAATGTCTGCAATAGACTCTCACACATCATCCACATGCAACATAAATTGAAGGAAAACTGTATTTAAAATATTATGTTTAAGAATATCAGTGCAAGACTCTCTGCAGAACAGAGCTGCCTCTATCAGGGGGCCCCCTCAAAGGCTAGGGCCCTGGGCCAGAGCCTACTTTGCTCATACCTTAAAGCATGTCTGTTCTTTAACATTGGGATGGGATGGGAGCAATGCCCATTCCATTCCTGGGGCAGACTGGGTTTATTGCCCTCCAACCCTGCAGCACAGTCAATCAATCAATCACGGCATTTATAAAGCGCACTACTCACCCGAAGGGTCTCAAGGCGCTAGGGAGGGGGGGTCCGCTACTGCTCGAACAGCCAGGTCTTGAGTTGCTTCCTGAAGGCGAGGTGGTCCTGGGTCCGGCGGAGGTGGGTCGGGAGGGAGTTCCATGTCTTGGCGGCGAGGTAGGAGAAGGACCGTCCTCCTGTAGTGGCTCTTCGGATGCGGGGGACGGCGGCGAGGGCGTGGCCGGTCGATCGAAGCTGGCATTTGGGAGCGTAGAAGTTGAGGCGGCTGTTGAGGTATCCCGGGCCTTGGTTGTGTAGGGCTTTGTGTGCGTGGGTGAGGAGTCGGAAGGTGATTCTCTTGTTGACCGGGAGCCAGTGCAGGTCTCTCAGGTGTCCGGAGATGTGGCTGCGCCGGGGGATGTCCAGGATGAGACGTGCTGAGGCGTTCTGGATCCGCTGGAGTCTCTTCTGGAGTTTGGCGGTGGTTCCGGCGTAAAGGGAGTTGCCGTAGTCCAGACGGCTGGTGACGTGGGCCTGGGTGACCGTCTTCCTGGTCTCGGTGGGGATCCACCGGAAGATCTTACGTAGCATGCGCAGGATGTTGAAGCACGACGAGGAGACAGCGTTGACTTGTCTGGTCATGGAGAGGGAGGAGTCCAGGATGAAGCCCAGGTTGCGTGCGTGGTCTGTGGGTTGGGGTGCGTTGCCCAGGGCAGGGGGCCACCAGGAGTCGTCCCAGGCGGAGGGTGAGGATCCTAGGATGAGGACTTCCGTCTTGTCCGAGTTCAGTTTCAGGCGGCTGTTCTTCATCCATTCGGCTACCTCTATCATCCCTTCGTGTAGGTTGTCTCTGGCGGTGGCGGGGTCGTTGGTGAGGGAGAGGATCAGCTGGGTGTCGTCGGAGATGATGTTGAGGTTGTGCTGGCGTGCGATGTCAGCGAGGGGGCCCATGTAGACATTGAAGAGGGTTGGACTGAGCGAGGAGCCTTGAGGGACGCCGCAGATGACTTCGGTGGCTTCCGATCTGAACGGAGGGAGGCGGACTCTCTGTGTTCTCCCGGCGAGGAAGGAGATGATCCACTCCAGTGCCTTCTCCTGGACTCCGACGTTGCTGAGGCGCTGTACTAGGGTACGGTGGCAGATAGTGTCGAAGGCCGCGGAGAGGTCTAGGAGGATGAGGGCTGCTGTTTCTCCGTTGTCGAGCAGGGCACGGATGTCATCAGTGGCTGCGATCAGGGCGGTCTCGGTGCTGTGGTTTGCCCGGAAGCCTGACTGCGAGGGGTCGAGGGATCCGTTCGTCTCGAGGAAGGCGGCCAGCTGCTTGTTGACGGTCTTCTCGATGACTTTTGCAGGAAACGGGAGCAGCGAGATGGGGCGGTAGTTCTTGAGGTCGGTGGGGTCGGCTGAAGGCTTCTTGAGTAGGGCGCCGAGTTCGGCGTGCTTCCAGCTCTCCGGGAAGGTAGCGGTGTCGAAGGAGGTGTTGATGATGTCCCGCAGGTGGGGTGCGATGACAGCGTCGGCCTTGTTGAAGACGTGGTGAGGGCAGGGGTCGGTCGGAGATCCGGAGTGGATGGAGTTCATCGTGCGGATGGTGTCTTCGGTGTTGATCGGGGTCCAGGCGCGGAGGGTGGTGGTGGGGGCGGGGGTTTGGTTGTGGCGTGCATCGATTGGGTGCTGAAGCTGTTGTGTATGTCCGCGATCTTGTTGTGGAAGTAGGAGGCGAGGGAGTTGCAGAGGTCTTGCGAAGGAGTGATGTCGTTGTTTCCGGCGTTGGGGTTGGAGAGCTCTTTGACGATGTTGAAGAGTTCCTTGCTGTTGTGTGCGTTGTTGTCCAGTCGTTCCTTGAATGCGGTTTTCTTGGTGGCGCGGATGAGTTGGTGGTGCTTTCGGGTGGCGAGCTTGAGGGCAGCCATGTTGTCCGGAGTTGGGTCTCTGCGCCAGGTTCTCTCGGGGGCTCGGCAGTTCTTCTTGGAGTTCTTGAGTTCGTCGGTGAACCATGGGGCTTTCTTGCTGCCGGGTCTGCTAGGCGGGGTCCTCAGGGGGGCAAGGTCGTCTGCGCAGTCGCTGATCCACTTGGTGAGGTTGGTGGCCGCCTGGCTTGGGTCCGGTGTGCTGGTGGGAGGGTTCATGTTCAGGGAGGTCGCGAGTTGGTCGGCTGTGATCTTGTTCCAGCTTCTGCGTGCAACCTGTTGCTGGTGGTGGTGGATCGTGGTCCTTCTGAAGCTGAAGTGGACGCAGCTGTTATCCGTCCAGTGGAGTCCGGTGGCGTGGCTGAAGGCGATGTCCTTGCTGGATGAGAAGACGGGGTCGAGTGTGTGTCCGGCGTAGTGGGTGGGGTGGTGACCAGCTGCTTGAGTCCCAGGTTAGCGAGGTTGTCCAGCAGGGTGGTGGTGTTGCGGTCGTTGTTGTTCTCCAGGTGGAAGTTGAGGTCCCCGAGGAGGATGTAGTCAGCAGAGCAGAGGGCGTGCGGGCTGATGAAGTCGGCGATGTCTTCGCTGAATTGTGTGCGTGGTCCCGGGGGTCTGTAGATGAGGGTGCCTCTGAGGGTGGTCTTGGGGTTGATGTGGACCTGGAAGTGAAGGTGCTCGGCGGGTGCGAGGGTGTCGTCGGTGTTGGTCGAGATGCGGATGGTGTTCCTGTGGATGATGGCGACGCCTCCTCCTGTGTTGTTGATGCGGTCCCTTCGGATGATCTTGTAGCCGTCTGGGATGGCGATGGCGATGTCGGGCGCTGAAGAGGCATTCATCCAGGTTTCCGTGAGGAAGGCGACGTCCGGTGCAGTGGTGTCGAGCAGGTTCCAGAGCTCGACGGCGTGTCTGTGGACGGAGCGGGTGTTGAGCAGGATGCACTTCAGGTGGGTGCTGCTGGTGTTCGGCTTGGTCTTGGTCGGTGCTGGTGTAGCGGAGGTCTGGATGCAGGTGAACTTGCAGGAGTTGCAGCAGAAGGGTCCGTGGGTGCGTCTCGGGGTGGCTCGGTAGCACCCCGGGGTTCTTCCGGCGTTGAGTGCGTAGAGTTCGGTGGCGTCGTAGGTCCGTCGGGTCGGCTTCCGTCGGCGGGGGCCAGGGGTCCTGGCACTGGGCGCGGTCCAGGCGCGGACGGGCGCAGACAGGCTTACCTTTGGCGCACCTTCGGCGCTCAATCGGTGCTCCCGCTGCGCGCGTCCGCAGTGGGACAAATGACTCTCGTGCACTGGGACAGCGGCCTCCATTGTCCACCAGACAGAAATGTCAGAGTGAGAAGCTTTTTTTAATATATATTTTTTAATATATATTTTGAAAGGACACCTAATTTTTCCCAAGTCAACTTTTATCCAAAATTAAGAGGACGCCTCTCATAATGCACTTATACACTCCTACTCTCAAAACTAGGGGAGGGAGATAGTCCCTTTATATTATAAGACTCCCGCCCATACATTTCTATGTGACATGCTTCCTCATCGAGTCCTCAGCCGGCACAAACATCAATACGAGGGGGGGGGTTTGGGGGGGGGCTCAATCCCGCTTTTGGAGGGAGCACTTTGATGTAAATTTGATACTCTATTTTGGGATCCTGGTAAAACTTTGAATTGCCTGAGGGCGATACCCTACTTGCTAACTTTGATTCTTAGGCCACCCTTCGTAGGTTAAATACATGGTGGGACATACTGGAGTGTTAACTATGACTACATCCACTTGTCAACATGTTTCAGCCAGCCAAGTATTGCCCAGGGGGTCACCCGGCTTTTATCAGGACCGTCAAGATGCCCAACAATTGCACTATTTAAGATAAACTGTTCTTATATCTTGTGAGGCTGTATAACACTCTATTGTGAAAAGCATGCGTGCACCCCATGCATACACACTGACAACACCACACCAAAGTAGAGGTAAGTCTTGTCGCTGGAAACCTGGGGATTCCCAGGTGTCCAATTTATTTATCTAGGCTCACTGTGTCCCTAAAGGTACTTACAGGCAGGTGGCACCCTGTGTCACATTTATTCCATTGGGAACGCCCTGCGAAGTGCCTAAATTGGCCTGCTATGTGAAACCTGGGAATTTTCCAGTGTCCAATTTATTTATCTAAGCTCAATGTTTCCTATAGTTATGGGGCCGAGTTAGGTACTTCACCGATTTTTAAATAGTCAATCAATCAATCAATCAAAGCATTTATATAGCGCGCTACTCACCCGGAGGGTCTCAAGGCGCTTTTTGGGGGGGGGGGGGGGTTCTGCTACTGCTCGAACAGCCAGGTCTTGAGCTGCTTCCTGAAGGCAAGGTGGTCCTGGGTCAGGCGGAGGTGGGTCGGGAGGGAGTTCCAAGTCTTGGCGGCCAGGTAGGAGAAGGCCCTTCCCCCTGTGGTGGCTCTTCGGATGCGGGGGACGGCGGCGAGGGCGTGGCCGGTCGATCGAAGCTGGCGTGTGGGAACGTAGAAGTTGAGGCGGCTGTTGAGGTATCCTGGGCCTTGGTTGTGTAGGGCTTTGTGTGCGTGGGTGAGGAGACGGAAGGTGATTCTCTTGTTGACCGGGAGCCAGTGCAGATCTCTCAGGTGTCCGGAGATGTGGTTGCGGCGGGGATGTCCAGGATGAGTCGTGCTGAGGCGTTCTGAATCCGCTGGAGTCTTTTCTGGAGTTTGGCGGTTGTTCCGGCGTAGAGGGAGTTGCCGTAGTCCAGACGGCTGGTGACGAGGGCCTGGGTGACCGGTGACGAATAGTGTGGGCTCTTGTAAAAGTAATGGTACAGGTGAGGAATGCAGAGTGCTAAATGTGTATGAAGTGAATTAAAACTACCTCTTGGTAGACTAAATCTAGGCTTTATTCTGGTGCATCCAAGGATAGATAAAAATCAAGGAGGAGTGAGATTTCACTCCAGTGCAAGAGTGTTCAACATGTTTCTGCCCAACTCATGACCTAGCTACGAAGTTCTTAGGCATTCTTCAGGACCATAGCTGTATGCCACCCTGAAAATTGATATGTGACAAAAACAACACAAATAATAATTAACAACTTGAGCAAGACAGCGATCCACCAGGTACGTCAGGAGAATCCACCATCGTTCTCACCTGGAAGAGTACAGAAGCATTTCAGCATACATAAACATGAATACACACTCTAACTAGAAATGTATTCCTAGCATGTAAGGGTGGGCATGCATGAGTGATAATGCACAGCACAAGTGTCACACTGAGAAAAAGTTAGTACTTCAGTTAATATTTCATCATGAAGAAGATCTTCCCACAACAGTTGGGTGTCTTACTTCAACTCTAGCCTTATTTAGAAGCAGACTATATAACGGTGCTACATATCAATAAAAACATAAGTGAAGGAAAGAAAAGACTGAACACGTTGAACCATAACCATTGATCGAAGTTAATCATTTGTATCTGAAAAAGTTACTTATTAAAAATGCAGTTTGCTCAACAATAAAGCACAGTATATAAGTATAACGAGAGTCATATCTCCAGTTCGACATAGAGGGGGCATTTAAGGAACATCAATGTGTGTACGGTCAACTATGTGCTCACATTATGCAGAGTCTATCAACAGGTGTCCTTATACAGTAGGCCAAGTAATAGTTTCACAAGTAGGAGTCAAAGGTGTACCATCATGCAGAGACACTGTAAATGAAGATTGCAGGGCACAGTGGTGTCTCTTTACCCGTAAAAGTCTCTTGTTATCCGTCTCTTGCATGCCCGGAGATGAAGCAATGCTGGCCGGCGAGAGCGACCATTTATAATGCAGGCGTCCAACATCAACAGCGTCTGTCGTGCAATGCCCACATTCTCGAGTGAAGACGTAAAGAAGGTTGGGAGATGAAGTCCCATCAGGGTGTTAGGGTCTGGGGCTAGTCCTCTCTCAGTGACCATGCACTGTCATCACATGACCTGGGGCAGAGGGATAAAGGTTTGTCCTACCTTTGTCTCATTGCTTGATATTGCCTTTGTGTGGATTCTGGTATCCTGCTCTCCTGGTTGCTGTTTATCTTTGCTGAGGATTCCTGTTGTCCTGGATTCTTTTATCTGGTTGTCTCTCACGGGCTCGTGAGAGACGTTTTTTCCCTTTGGCTGCCCTTTTCTTGCCCGTAGTTAGTTAGTATTTGTTCCCTGTTTTGTAATTCCCTCTCCCATCCTTATTTGTTTTGTTTTCCCAGCCCAGCGTTTTTAACACGTGACTCAAGTGTGCTGGGGCTCCCGTTCACTGTGTTCCTTTTCTTTTACTGTGCCCTTGATCGTTGGTAATTCTTAGAAACGCCAAAGAAAACGAAGCGTTTACCGCGTCCTTTCTTTAGACGCATCTCGCATCGTTGTTAGGCGGAAGTGACGTTTTGGGTCACTCCGCGAAGGGCCGTGTAACTGAACGCTGGAAACCTCGGCGTTTCCGAGTATCATAGACTGGTTCCTTTTCCTTGTCCTTTATAAACAAAGGTTTTTTTTTGTCTGGCATAGGCTACGCCCAGTACCCAGATAAGACCTTTTTTCCCCTCTTGGCCCATATGAAAGAAAACGAAGGACACCGACATTAATTACTCCTGATTGGCTATCCGTTAAGAGTGATTTTCTAATCTTGGATTGCCTGGTGCCTGCACGAAGCAAAGCCTGCACTAATCACGGGTAAGAGGGGTTGTGCATGTTGGGGCAGTTCATGGTCGCTGGAGATGGGATATAGCAGTGTATGAAGAGTTCGTTTTTCTTTCTGTTTGCTGTAGGTGCACAAGCGTGAAGGAAGGAGTTGTGTCCTATCGATCTGCTTGGGTGGAAGACTTGGTGTCTCTTCAATATACCACCCTCTTTTCAGGTCCATTGGTGTACTCACTGGTTTTATCTTGCGAGTGGCCACTGGGCAGGGGAAGGGGACTGGTGCATGCTACGTTCCTGCAGTGCTCGGGCTGGCTGGGCGGAATCCGACAGAATATCAAGCCCACGTATATTAGCACTGCCCGGACTAGCATGGACGAAGATGGGAATGTATTAAGTGGGAATACGGGAGGTCCCTCAATGCAAGACATTATGGGGGCTTTGCACGTGTTACAGGCACAGGGTCAGGAGCTACAGCAAGAGAATGTAGGCCTCAAACAGGAATTGGTGGCTGTTAGGGCTAGAGAGCAGTCGCAACATAGGGGGACGGCTCCTGTCATACAGCCCGCTACCTTTCAGTATGGTGGAGGGGTGGGACAAGGTGCGATTGGTGGCAGCAGTCCCATAGCGGTGACTGTGTCATCTCCTGTTGCGGTTCCTTTAGCACCCCCTGAGAGATTTACTGGGGATAACGCCAAATTCGGGATGTTCATGACCCAGTGCCAGCTGCATTTCATGTGCAGACCGAGTGCCTTCCCTGATGACTCTGCTAAAGTCGCCTTCACGATATCGTATTTGGCTGGAAACGCGGCCCAGTGGGCTATTCCATTGGTGGATAGTGACGATCGTGTGCTGTATAATTATACAGCGTTTAAGGAATTGATGCGGGGTTTATTTGCCAAGCATACGTTCATGCAGGCGAGCGATGCAGAATTGATGAAACTACGGCAGGGTAGGCAGGATTTGTTGTCATACATAGCTTCCTTTAATCGGTTAATATCTGAGACTCATTGGCCAGCTGAAAAGAGGACGTCTATATTCTATCAGGGTCTTTGTGAGGAGCTCAAGGACATAGTGTCACAGGTGGTGGATCCACCGGAGGACTGTGCGGCATTCATAGACCTTGTGGTCAAATTGAATCATCGGGTATCAGAACGGCGTGGTGAACGCAGTCGATTCCAGGCATCTAGGAGTAATTATGCGAAAGTTGAGACAAAGGTAGGAGGGGAGAGTATGACGTCGTCCGAACCCATGGAAATAGGAGGGGTGAGGGGTCCCCTGCCCCCGGAGGAAAAGAAGAGAAGGAGAGAGAACAATCTGTGTTTGTACTGTGGTCAGGGAGGACATTTCGCACGGGAATGTTCCGTTAAGCCATCTGGTGCTGGTGTTGGCAAAAAAGTAGCCTGTATACAAGTAGAACGTGGGATGGATGTGGAACGCAATCAACAGTATGAGGTCGTTGGTGCTGTAGACCAAGCCCCAAGACATTTTGTTATCAATGCCCAGTTAATGCTTTCAATACATAACCATGTCCCTGTATCGGTTCTGCTAGATTCAGGTGCTACCGGAAACTTCATAGATATTTCAATGGCCGAGAAACTGATGATTCCCTGTCAGCTGAAAGAACAACCTGAGCCTGTGAGGGCTATTGATGGGACTGAGCTGACCTCTGGTTGCATTACTCGCCAGACCGCTCCTTTATGCTTGTTATGTGAGAACGGGCACCTAGAAACAGTGGTGTTTGATTTGATCGATGCCCCCTCTTTTGGTTTGGTGTTGGGGGTCCCGTGGCTGCAGAAGCATAACCCCAAGATTGATTGGGTACAGAGATTGGTGACGTTAGATTCGGCGTACTGTTTGGGGAATTGTTACACTGTGGCACGTGAGCAGGTTAACCCTTGTTTTGTGCCGTGGCTGATGTAGGATCCGTCCCGCCCCAGTATTCTGCCTTTAGGTATGTGTTTGATAAGGGATGTGCTCAAGATCTACCACCAAACAGATCCTATGATTGTAAGATTGACTTGATACCAGGGGTTTCACTGCCCTGCAGCCGAGTGTATGCACTTTCGGAACCCGAAGAGATTCATCTGAAAGGATACATCGATGAGATGTTGCGGTTGGGGTTTATTCGTCCCTCCTCCTCCCCTGTGTCATCGGCTATATTTTTCATTCCCAAGAAGGAAGGGACATTGAGGGCTTGTGTGGATTATAGGATATTGAACGCGGCTACAGTAAAGAACAGGTACCCTCTTCCACTCATCTCCGTGTTATTGGACTAGCTCCGCAAAGCAACGGTATTCACCAAATTAGATTTGCGGGGTGCTTACCATCTTATACGGGTTAGACCCGGAGATGAGTGGAAGACGGCATTCAAAACTAAGTATGGCCTGTTTGAGTATACTGTTATGCCGTTTGGCTTATGTAATGCGCCAGCGGCGTTTCAGTTTTTTATCAACGAGGTCCTCAGCAAATACCTAGACCGCACGGTTATCGTCTATTTGGATGATATCCTTGTTTTTTCTGAATTCAGGGCAGAGCATACAGAACACGTGTTGCAAGTGTTACAAACATTACAGGAACATCAATTGTACGCCAAGTTGGAGAAGTGCCAGTTTAGTACCTCTGAGGTGGAGTTCTTGGGCTTCATCATCTCGGCGGAAGGGATCCGGATGGACCCAAAGAAGATACAGGCCATTGTGACCTGGCCTGTGCCGACTTCAGTGAAGCAGATCCAGGTGCTCCTAGGCTTCGCTAATTTCTATCAGCGATTTATCTCGCATTTCTCTGACATAGTGGCACCCATGACCCGCCTCTTGAGGAAGGGCATCCCTTTCGAGTGGACCAGTGAGACTCAGGAGGCTTTCCGATCATTGTTGGAGCAGTTTACCTCGGCACCCGTGCTGGTGCATCTTGATCCTGCCCTGCCGTTTTTTGTAGAAACTGATGCTTCTATGTGTGCAGTGGGTGGGGTGTTGTCCCAACGTGACAAGGCCACTGGTCATATGCACCCCATCGCTTTTTTTTCTAAGACATTATTGCCGGCAGAACGAAACTATACGGTGGCTGAACGGGAATTGTTGGCTGTAAAATTGGCTTTTGAGGAGTGGCGCCACTATTTATGGGGCGCTAGGCATGTTATTACCATCTACACTGACCACAAAAACCTAGAATTCTTTCGTTCTGCTAAGGCGTTAACACCTCGACAGATGCGATGGGTTTTATTTTTTAATGAGTATGATTTTATCATCACCTATAGGCCAGCGGCTCAACAGATTAAATCGGATGCTCTTTCTCGGATTCATGGCGACCCCAAGGAAGAAGGCTCCTTGAGTGAGGACAGGGCTATGATAAAAGGAGAAAGGATTATAGGGGCCATGGTCATGGATGATTTCCCTGCATTAGTGAAAGAGCGACTGAATCAGTTGGATTTGGCTCCTTGGTTATCGTTGCCCATGGTTACAGTAAAGGAGGGATTGCTATATCATGAGAGTAAATTGTTTATTCCCCCTATATTGAGGTCTATGGTTCTGGAGTGGTGTCATTCCTCCGCCTTGGTAGCGCATCCGGGGATAAGGAAAACGAAGGAATTGTGTATGAGGTGGTTTTGGTGGGACTCCATGACTAGTGACATTCAGAGATATGTGCGGGCCTGTCCTATATGTGCCATCAGTAAGCCTTCGCACACTAAGCCCTCGGGGCTTCTACAACCCTTGGAGGTACCCCCTGCCCCCTGGCACACCATGAGTATGGATTTTGTAACCGACTTGCCTTCTGTCTCTGGTTATACTGCCATAATGGTGGTGGTGGATTTATTCACCAAAATGGCACATTTCATTCCGCTTTCCAAAATCCCTACGGCAAAAGAGATGGCTGTGGTTTTTATGTCCTCAGTCGTACGATTACATGGATTGCCGGCTGTAATTATATCTGACCGGGGAGCGCAGTTTGTGTCTCATTTCTGGACGGAACTCTGTTTGGTACTTAAGACGGAGATACGTTTGTCTTCGGCATACCATCCTCAGTCTGATGGTCAGACTGAGCGAACCAATCAGACAATGGAGCAATATCTGAGATGTCTGGTTTCATCATTGTCATGTGACTGGGTGACGGCTCTACCCATAGCGGAGTTTGCCTATAATAACAGCCTCCATTCCGCTCTGGGTATGACCCCCTTCTATTGCTCCTTTGGTTACCATCCTAGAGCTGTGGCTATTCAACCTACGGGACGCATGCCAGCCATTGATGATGTGTGTGGGCGACTGAGTCACATTTGGGGTTTGGCCAGGGAAAGTTTAGTAGAGGCCAAGGCTGCTATGAAAACACAGGCGGACAAACATCGGGCCCAAGCTCCCTCATACAAGGTGGGCGATCTAGTGTGGTTGGCGTCCCGTAATCTGAGGTTGCAGGGATCTCGCAAATTGCAGCCTCGGTTTGTGGGTCCATTTCCGGTAACCCAGGTTATTAATCCAGTGGCTATGAAGCTTCAGTTACCACCAGACTATGGGGTGCATCCTGTGTTTCATACATCATTACTGAAACCCTATGTACCCTCAGCACAGGTGCTGCCCCCTCCTCCTCCATTGGTAATAGATGGCCAGGAAGAATTCGAAGTGCAGGCTATCCTCGATTCCAAGCGAGTCAGGGGTCGTCTTTTCTATTTAGTGGATTGGAGGGGTTACAAATAGGAGGATAGGACATGGGAGCCAGCTGGGGGGGTGCATGCACCACGATTGGTTCGAATGTTTCATAGGCAACATCCCCTGAAGCCCCGCCCGGTGGGGAGGATTGTAAGGGGGGGGTACTGTTAGGGTCTGGGGCTAGTCCTCTCTCAGTGACCATGCACTGTCATCACATGACCTGGGGCAGAGGGATAAAGGTTTGTCCTACCTTTGTCTCATTGCTTGATATTGCCTTTGTGTGGATTCTGGTATCCTGCTCTCCTGGTTGCTGTTTATCTTTGCTGAGGATTCCTGTTGTCCTGGATTCTTTTATCTGGTTGTCTCTCACGGGCTCGTGAGAGACGTTTTTTCCCTTTGGCTGCCCTTTTCTTGCCCGTAGTTAGTTAGTATTTGGTCCCTGTTTTGTAATTCCCTCTCCCATCCTTATTTGTTTTGTTTTCCCAGCCCAGCGTTTTTTACACGTGACTCAAGTGTGCGGGGGCTCCCGTTCACTGTGTTCCTTTTCTTTTACTGTGCCCTTGATCGTTGGTAATTCTTAGAAACGCCAAAGAAAACGAAGCGTTTACCGCGTCCTTTCTTTAGACGCATCTCGCATCGTTGTTAGGCGGAAGTGATGTTTTGGGTCACTCCGCGAAGGGCCGTGTAACTGAACGCTGGAAACCTCGGCGTTTCCGAGTATCATAGACTGGTTCCTTTTCCTTGTCCTTTATAAACAAAGGTTTTTTTTTTGTCTGGCATAGGCTACGCCCAGTACCCAGATAAGACCTTTTTTCCCCTCTTGGCCCATATGAAAGAAAACGAAGGACACCGACATTAATTACTCCTGATTGGCTATCCGTTAAGAGTGATTTTCTTATCTTGGATTGCCTGGTGCCTGCACGAAGCAAAGCCTGCACTAATCACGGGTAAGAGGGGTTGTGCATGTTGGGGCAGTTCATGGTCGCTGGAGATGGGATATAGCAGTGTATGAAGAGTTCATTTTTCTTTCTGTTTGCTGTAGGTGCAGAAGCGTGAAGGAAGGAGTTGTGTCCTATCGATCTGCTTGGGTGGAAGACTTGGTGTCTCTTCAATATACCACCCTCTTTTCAGGTCCATTGGTGTACTCACTGGTTTTATCTTGCGAGTGGCCACTGGGCAGGGGAAGGGGACTGGTGCATGCTACGTTCCTGCAGTGCTCGGGCTGGCTGGGCGGAATCCGACACAGGGTACAGTACAAAAAGACACATGTTAAAAGGTCTAAGAAAAGAGATACTAATATTAATGGCATCAGACAAGCCTGTGTTAAATATACACTGATCAAAGGTCATGTAGTCTCTTAAGACATTCGCACTGTGTGGGTACAGAGAATTTTTTATGCACAAATATGTTGTTAAGCCTTGTGTATGACAAGAGGTTTCACTTTTTCTCTACAGTTTCATGTAAAATAACTCAGACATATATTCAGATACACTCTCTAAAAGAACCAATTACGGGATTATTTATCAGCATAACTGTACAGTATAGATCATGGCAATGCGGCCCAGGCAATATCATCATTGAGCCCTTTAATGTGACTCCTCAACCTGAAAATTCAACGCTGTTCTCTATGAAAATGTCTTGAAAGGTGAGGAAATGTCGAGGCAATGTACTGTTTGAACGCTTGCATCTAATTGTGCTGCGGTGTTCCACGATCCTTGTCCTCACTTTGCGGGTAGTCAGTCATACCTATGTAATGCAAAGTGCATGGAAATTTGATCAGATCAATGACTCTCCTTGAGTTACATTTGTTGAGATTTTGTAATGACCATGGGGTTCTAAGCTCTTGATCGATCTCCATTCGTTGTTGGGTAAAATAGCAGACAGAACAGGAGCAATACAGAAAATTACCTCTAATTTTCGGAAGGGCCCAAAGGGTCTCCTGGTTGTCTCTAGGTGGTACGCAAGGTCCAGTGTGTACCACCATGTCTTTTAAGTTCTTACTATGTTTAAATGCAAACATAGGTTTTTTTCAGAATAATCTCTCCTGTATTTAGCATGTGTCAACTCGTTTTAATGGTGTTAGTCACATGACTAAAAGTACTAACACATACCAGTCTGTTAGAAGATCATTGATCAGCAATACGTGTGTCTCTGTGGTTGTGTTGCAGGGATTCTGCTCCTACACAGGACTGTGCACAGAGACCCAGGACCTCAGTGAATTGTGGTGGACCAAACAACTCACCTCAGTACCTAGAAAACCCTTACCAGCTAGCATCAGTGTCACATTAGCTCTTCGACCTATAGCAAAGGAACCAATGATTAGACAACCCAGAACATGCAACTTAGGTTATACTCAGGAATGGTGGGAAGCAAGAACACTCTTTTGTTATACTCTCATACCAGTCCACAACAGGAGTAAAAAGAGACACAGGAAAGGTTAAAATATTTATTTTAATGACGTGCTTTAAGATGCAGTATCTTTGCTAACATAAGCAGACATATGATTAGAAATAATATGATCAGCATTGTTACAATTCCATAAAACACAAAAGGAGAAATCATATTACAATGATGGTGAAAACAGGTCGTATAGCGCCTAGTAAATCACCCTTACTAGGTAGGAACTATGTTTTATAAAATATAAAAGATCTCTTAGGCCTGTGTGGGGGACCCCCTACCTCCAAGATCAGCAGGAATGGATCACATTAGGACCTGCAAAAGCTCTCTGTCTCTCTGGAAAAACGGGATTCTTCCAAGTGCCTGAAATCATGCTTACAGTGCAATATTAAAGGCACCAGAATCACGGCTGCAGCTGCATGTATGTTATGGCTAAAACATGAGCCGATCAGCCCGAACAACAGCTATCTTGTTATGATAACCTTGGAGGCTTTAGCACTCAGTGTGCAGACTAGAGTCACGGTGTAAGTCTAGGGATGCCGAAAAGAAACCATTCTCATGTGAAGCATTTCACGCAGCCTAACTTACAACAGTTATATGCAGTGTTGTGTGCAAAAGCAGCAAAAAGGTAAAATGATGTTTAAACTTCTAATAAGCCTATGCTAAAATAGCAATATGCATAACAAAGCCCAGCCCTCACTACACCCTCCCTTAATTGGAGAACGCACAAGAAGTGGGGGACATTTTTAGAACGCAGAGTTCAAGTTCGAATGAGACAAAACTAAGTTCAAAATTTCGCCTAGACGATTGGGAGTAAAACCCGAATTAGTAACCATAAAAATTTCAAAACCTATCAGGGGTGTACAGTGTCAAAACACATGTAATTTATAGAGTTGTAAAAAAGAGGGAAGGGGAGAAAAAATTCATCAGTCCATTACATGACTATGAAGCAGGAAAAAAAAATGGTAACTTCAATCCAACAGCGTATAGGCACACTACGTTGCAAACGCCTCCAATAGGAAGTCGTTGTTATCGTCAGTGAACATGTCAGCCATCCAATTCAATAATGGGAAAGAACACACATGTTCTTCAACAGCCGGAGCCTCTAGCACCATCAGAGGACAACTCTGGTGTTCTTTGAGATAACTGCGTGCCAAAAAGTCATGGGCAGCAGACCATATATTCCAATTGCCCAGGACCCCATGCGCTGCTGTGCAGGTCATAATCCCGATTCCAGAACAGTCTAGTTCATGAGTAACTAAGGGGCTCATTAGTAGATCATAATCCGGGTTAGGAGACACCGTTTGCAGAGACACAAATCCAGAACCCATTCAAAATTGCAATCCAGGCAGTGGAAAACTGGCTGCATGTATGTAAAGTACGAGAACCGGAAAGATAAACCATACGCCACACTCAAAGTAGCCAGAGGTAGCGATCCATAGTATTCAAGCATCCGGTTATGAAGTTGGAGCAGCCGGGGCAGACCTTCGTGGGGCACAGAATGTGCAACCATTTTGCAGCAAGCAAATTAACAGCAATACACCGGCAGCCATGCAAAAAGTAACGGGAAACCGCCAAAGACGCTGGAGAAAATAGAAGGAAAAAATGCCACTATCACACCAAATATAGTTTGGAATGAAGTCACAAGGCCAGAACTTACTACTTTAAAAAAGTGTGCCAAGCCTGTGGTCGAAGAGG
Organism: Lissotriton helveticus; assembly: GCF_964261635.1. Taxonomy (NCBI): domain Eukaryota; kingdom Metazoa; phylum Chordata; class Amphibia; order Caudata; family Salamandridae; genus Lissotriton; species Lissotriton helveticus. Next base: position 373,194,899 of record NC_136065.1, read on the forward strand.
CATTAAAGATAGTGTGATTCAACGCTCCAAAATGGAGGGTGAGATCTGTGTTTAGCAAGGCATGTACTTCAGTACAAGTATTAGCCACGTGAAGGACAAATGTTTCACGCACAGATGTATAGGCGACTTCTTTTTGAGACAAAAGAGCCCTTATTCGACTCATCTTGTTGAACTCTGCTTTCAAGGTTGGAATGGAAGGCCAGATGGATATATCGAACTTCCCATGCGGAAGAGGAAACAGTACATTTTTACAACAGACTACACGTTGGGAAACAGTCACTATGAACGGTATCCCTGCCAGCATACCACAGCAATCTTCATTATTTAATAATAAATAACTACCGTTTGCTAACAGCGTTTAAGTAGGTGTAATAGCCGGGGCTGGCGTACCTTTTAAAATGCAGGCCAAATTCGGTGCTTCCAGGTTACACGAGCCGTGCAATTGTATATTTCTACAGTCCAATGAGTGATCGGGTATGGAAGTGCAATCTTCACCTTTCAAATAAACTTCTTTACCCTCCCTTAAACACCTATAGGTGAACGGAAGAGACCAAACCTCATGGAGATATACACTACCCAATGGCTCATATCTGCCTATGGCATAATGTTTCATGCATGCTTCGAATTTAAACAGTGGAAAAGGTAGCGTTATTAACCCATGAATAAGCCAAACTGCAGAATTTGTCTCGCCCACAGAAAATGGTAAAGATTCTAACTTTTCAATATGCAAAAGTGAAAATGTAGCCTCTTTCATTGACATACATTTTTGTTTAACAGTCAGATTAAATGGTAAAAACAGCAAAGAAGTGTTCATATAGCCCCAAGGCACTTTCCCAGTCTTCAAAGTTTGTAAAGTCTATGCAAACTGCATAATAGAACGCAATTTATTTTGACCATGGTACAAAACTGAGACTTCATCTTGCACAATATCAACGACAGAAGAAACAATATTATCTAATATGTACATTCAGGAAGAAAGTGTGTTAAAGCTATTATGTACAACTGCAAGCACTTTTTCTAAATTAGCTTGATCAATAGCTCTTAACCTAGAAGCAGCCTCAATTTAGGACAGTTTCCAAACTTCATTGTACACAGCATCAATCCATCTTTTGGACCTGCCTGCTGCAGGACCTTTTACAAAGTCATTCAAATCAATTTAGACAAATGTAGCTTAACTGACGCTAAAGTGGAGTATTTGAGTCAGTTCTGACATAGCTTGCCTACAGAATAGGTAGTGACAGAATGGTCACTCTCAAAATGGGGATCCACCCTAACCTGTGTATAACCAGGCGCCAACCCTAGAAAACAATGCTGGCATGAATCTGCACTTTTTGCCATAATAACCAGCCTTGGGAATCAAAACTGGAAATGTTAAAGGACGAATTTAGTACCAGAGTCTGTAAATCACTAAGGGACCTACTGGTGTGATTGTTCCAATTGGGGTATTCCCCCAAAACAGGAAAAGAGGGATCATTTCATTCTTTAGACGTAGCCAATCCAAAGCAGCTGGTTTTTTGAAATAGTCGAGTTCAGAAATAACATATGGTTCGGGATGAGACATGCACAATGCAAAGCCTCAGTGCCTTGCACTTGCCAATTTTTAGAACCCCAAACAGATTTAAGATCATTCGTATCTTTCCACAGCTCATAGCCTCCTATTGCCAATTGGTCAATAAAGGACTATGAATATAATCATTTAGTGTGGGTAAGTCTAACTTTGGAAGAGGACTTCTCAGTCATCTTAAAATAAAATGCATCAGGATTAGATTGATTAAAATCAGTAAAGTAGGAAAACTTTTTCAAAAGAGTTTTAGAGCTGCCTTCAACAGGAGCGGGACAATGTTCCCACTGTATATAATTAACCACATTCCTAAATGTGTTTGCTTTGTGCAGAAAATGATTGCCATAGTGTTGGTAACAAAACAACTCACCATAATTTGCAGAGTCTAAATACAAATCTTCAGCATCAAAGGCAGCATAATATTTCAAATCAGAAAACAGAGCCTCTACGGCTTGGACGTCCCAGTCATCCGAGCGTATCCGTATATTTTGTTTAACCACATCCCCCAATGAAACACGATGTACATTAGGGACATTAATAATCTCAGTGGGTCCGTGTATCTGAAATTTAACAGCATCCCATACATTCTCATCTAAGACAGGCCAAGCAGTGATATTCACAAAAGTCTGTCCCCTCTTCATTCTGTGTGACGAGGAGTGGGGTGCCAAAGTTCCATCAATTATTCTAATTGTAGTTCTTTCTTTAACATAGTGTCCATTTACGAAACTGAAAAAATACACCACAAAACCAATGGACATGAATAAAAAATTTTAAAAAAGCACAAGCCAAATGTAAGTCCAGGGGGAATCAAAACATGTTTCTTAAACCAAACAGCAAAAACTGAAACTTTAGAGGGTGCCTTTGATGTGTTAGAGTCAGTGTCAAATGAAAAACGTGACTGATTAGCCACACAGGTCTGCAAATCGGCATCGATAAATCTGTGGGGTAAGTATACTCAGTATAATCAAGAGGATCACCAGCCAGTGGATTCAATAAAGGATTCATAACTGTATTCATCTCAATGGCAACATCAGGCCTGGTGGTAGGTGCTGGAGCCAAAACAGAGTTTCTCAACATCGCTGGACAAGAGACCGCAGGTGTCAAACTAAGAAGAATCGGCCACTCTGTGTAGTTTGACATTGTTAATGGAGATGTACCTGTTTTCCTTTCTACCAGGAAGGGGAGGTAAAATTACTGTTTTTGTGCCCTGCACGTCAAGTACAGCAACTGGAGCACCATATGAGGGGCCAAACTCCTTCTTTTTCTCAACCTTCTCTCGGACCAGTTCACCAACTCGGGTAGCCAGCCAATTAACTTGAATCTGCAACGCAGCATGAGATGTGGAGGGCAAATGTTCCTTTGCAAGACTGTCTCGGGTCTTTTGTAGATTCTGGAAAACAGCACAATTTCCATCTACGTCAAAGGAAGTGGCAGACACCGCTTGGTCTAGACCCTCAAGGTCCGGAACAAGCATTTTGATACCAAAGAGCATTTCGAAAGGGTTCCGCCCACCCCGAGACCTTCTAGGAGGTTATTAAGTGCAAGCTGAACGCTATTGAGGTGGGCTAGCCAGTTCCAGCCTGTACCAAAAACCCTAGTTGTGAACGATTGCTTTAAGTCACGGTTCATCCGCTCCACAACACTGTTGCTCTCAGGCCGGTATGGAGACGAAAATTTGACTTGGACCCCCAATGAACGCATGGCATCCTTGTGTGCCTTAGAGGCGAACGCTGGACCCTGGTCCGAGTGGAAGGTACCACACGCAAAAATCCCCACAAAGACACGCAAATCCCTTATGACAGTTCGAGAATCAGCACTCCTTTGCGGCCACACCCACACAAAGCATGTGCAAGAATCAATTGCAACTAAGTATCAGAAGAGAAGGGACCACAGTGATCTAAATAAACACAACCCAGTGGTTTATTAGATATATACAACTGTGTTTGGGGCGGGCATGCAGCACTTGAAGGTTTAATCAGATGCAAATGTCACAATGAAGGACATAATCACACGTTTGTTTGTACAATCCACACCACCAGTAACGCTGTTGTAAAAGTGATACAGTGGCAGAGACGCCGGCATGGGCTGAGGCCATGTCCTTGTGAGCCGCTGCAATCAGTGTGGGCCTGCGGTCCGCGTTGGGAATAAATCTGTCACCAATGTTGTTAATTCTCACATAAGGAACTTTATCAGGACTTAAGTGACAAGAGTATTTTGAAGGGAAACCCCTAGGGTAATTACTTCCCTTCTCTGTTGCGGCAATAGCTGCCAAGATGCCATCATCAATCTTACTTTTGGAACATGTAACTGCTGCAACTGAATATGTTGCTACTGCTGTCTTCGCCGCTTCATCTGCGAGACTGTTGCCAACAGCGTGAACTCCAACACGCTGGTGACCAAGTGTATGAATTACAAACACGAGTGGAAGCCGTTCTTTAAGCTCAGCCACTCGAACCCAGATCATTTTATGTTTTATTGTACTACCCTTGGAATCATGATATTCATTTTGAGTCCAAAAGAATAAATTATCAGTGTAAGACTGAACACAGTAGTAAGAGTCACTTAAGATAAGAGTAGTCACACTAGGATCGGCGTACTCCAATGCAAGCAGTAGAGCACGTAACTCTGCCAATTGGGCGGTATAGTCCCCTAATGTCTGTGTATGCATGACATCGGACTTGAATTCACCATTCACCATGGTACCAACCACTATTGCGCAGGACAAAGAATAGGCGTGTTTTGAATCATTCACCGGTTGCGCCGAACCGTCGGTGTAAATGATACAATGGAAATCCTCAAGCGGCCACATGGTCAGAGGAGCTGGATAAACAAATTCATACTGCAAATACTCCTGAGTCTGCAAAGAGGAGTAAAAAATGAACGTGACATCCAAAGATGTCAACAACGTGACCCATTGTATTCACCTTGGGTGCAAAGAGTGAAAGAGATCATAGCACAAAACTGTGCCAGTGCAGAGCTGTTAGGGATAAAAGTCTCACTTAAATCCTCATGTATTACAATAATAGTGGTCTATCGCCCGCCACAAACCTCCCCGGATTTCAATGACGTCCTGTTTGAGCTTCTAACGGACTTGGCCACCAGATATAAGTCCCTCTTGGTGGTTGGCGATTTCAATTACCACTGGGACAAGGTACCCAGAGGCCCCACAGAGACTGAGTTTGAGGCTAATCTCTCGCTGCTTAATTTGCGACAGCTAGTGGTGGGTCCTACTCACGTGAAAGGCCATACATTGGACCTTGTCTGGTCTTCTTTACCCAACACCGAAATCACGGAAACAATCCCTTGCATCTGGTCAGATCATTTTATGATAAAGTGCTGGGTTCCAGGCGACCCTGTGAGGGCTGCCCCTAACAAGTCACGGAGGAAAATTAGATCCTGGAGTAAGATGGAAGCAAACCTCCTAATTTCAACCCTGCTTTCCCTCACTCCCCCCAATATGAATGGCATAGATCTGGACCAGGATGTTAGGATCTTAAATACCTGGATCCTCGCCGCCCTGGACAAACTTGTCCCTGAGCAGTTGGAGAGCACTAGAACCAAAGGGAGAGGAGCGCCTTGGTTTGACGCCTCCCTGAAACAAAAGAAGCAAGCCCTTCGTAAGGCAGAGAGAAGGTGGAGACTCCACTATACTCAATCAGACGCCGCAAATTTCAAAACCCTGCTCTCAAAATACAAGGCAGACATCTTGGAAAGAAAGGCTGCTTTCTATGAGGGAAGAATTAGAGAGGCTACTAACATTCAGCGAGAGACATTTACCATTCTAAGGGAACTTACACAACGTGAAGGGAAAATTTCAGTGGGTGACCAACCTGACGGTGACTCCTTTCAATCCTTCTTCCTTCAGAAGGTACAGGACATCATCACTGATATCAATGCACGGACAGTCACAACCATGATGCCTAGCCAGAATGTTCAGGTGCCATCCATGACTTTGGATAGCTTCCCTCCCATTAACGACAAGTGCTTAGCGCAACTGGTCGCTCAAACTAAATCAGGCTCTAGCATAGATCCATGTCCTCCCAGAATTTTTAAAATGGCTCTGCCAGGCATTCAGCCTCAGGTACTGAGTCTACTGAACAACTCACTCAACTCAGGCTATCTGCCGATTCAGATGAAAGAAGCCAGGGTTTCCCCACTTCTGAAGAAAGCAGGAACAGACACGACAGCCTTAAAAAATTACAGGCCCATTTCGCAGCTGCCTTTTCTAAGCAAGATCCTAGAAAAGCACGTTCTCAGCACTCTAGCCGGCCATCTGGAAGAACACCATCTCCTTCATACCAGGCAGGCTGGGTTCGGGCCCCAACATAGCACAGAATTAGTCATGGCCTCGGTCGCCGATGAGTTGAGAGTCAGGGCAGATAACAAACAGCCTTGTGCCTTGATTCTATTAGACTTATCGGCGGCTTTCGACACGGTCAGCCACACCATCCTGCTGGACCGTGTCGCAAAATTGGGGATCACAGGCCAGGTGCTAAAGTGGCTAGAATCCTTCCTGTCAGGTCGAACCCAGAGAGTGCAGCTAGGATACCAACTGTCTGAGATCCGCGACGTGACCTGGGGGGTGCCCCAGGGGTCGGCGTTATCCCCCCTGCTTTTTAATATCTATCTACAACCACTGGTGGAGGAGCTTATGCGTATGAACTGCGAAATCTTTAATTACGCAGATGATACTCAGCTCTTAGTCCGGCTGGACAACACCAAAGAGGCCCAGGATTCAGTGAGGAATCTGCTCTCATTCACAGTCAACTGGATGACTAACAATCTGTTGAAAGTGAATGCTGATAAGACGGAGGTGCTGGTGATTAGCAACAAAGAGGATCCCTGGAGGGACCTGTACTGGCCCCCCGAGCTAGGAATCACTCCTTCTCCTGGCTCTATGGTAAAAAGCTTGGGGTTAAGGATCGATGCAGACCTCTCAATGGCCCCGCAAGTTTCTGCTGTGGCAGGATCTTGCATAGGTGTGTTGAGGCAATTGCGAAAGCTAGTCCCCATCTTATCTGCCTCCACCCTGCAATCGATCGTATCCGCCACAGTCATTTCGAGACTTGATTATGGGAATGCCTTATACCTAGGCCTACCACAGAAGCTGTTGAGGAAGCTGCAGGTAATACAAAACGATGCGGCCAGGCTGATCCATTCTTTGCCTAGAAACGCGCATGTAACCCCACTGCTTCAGAAGCTGCACTGGCTCCCAGTGAAATTCCGAGTGCAGTTCAAATGTCTCTGTATGGCCCATAAGGCACTCTTTGGGAAAGCCCCAGAGTACATTAAGCAACGTCTAAAGAGGTACACCCCGGGGAGGCTACTGCGCTCAGGAACAACCTCCAACCTGTTTCAACCTAGGTTCAAATTAAAGACCAAAGGAGGCAGGGCCCTGTCCGTGCTCCTTCCCCAACTGTGGAACGAGCTTCCACCTACCTTGAAAGCGGAATCGCAACTTCTACCTTTCAGAAAGAAACTAAAAACTTATCTTTTCAGAAAGGCTTTCATGACATCATAGGAGGTGAAACAACTGAGGTTCTAGGGTCATCAGTGTGTTATGTTCTTTCTGGTTAAGCGCTTAGAGACCGGCGGTGATAGGCGCTATACAAGCAATCCCTAACATAACATAACATAACAAAGCTTTTGAATTTGGTACACTGGCTTTCGTCACTACCTCCAAGGCAGGATACGTTTTCCCTGCGAAAGTGCAAGTTCCTTCAGAATCGCCATTTGCACTGCTGTCAAAACTTTTTCCACAGTGGAAAACCGCAACTCAGCCGAAGTTTACAAGTGTGACTTGTAAGCGATAGGGACTGTGTCACCCTCATTAAAAGTCAGGTACGTGAAACCCACCGCCCCAGGTACAATTCTTATCACCAGGTTGGTGTGGTTATCACGAGTCAACAAGAATTTAGAATCTAGAAGATCAGTGTGCAAAGATTGCATGATGGCTAAATGAGCAGGCAGTCAGCATGATTTGGAAAAAGTAGGTTGTACCAAAGCGTAAAGAGGCTTGAAGCGCTGGGCATATTCGGGGATGTAAGTACGCCCAAAATTTTAAAAAGCCCCGTAAAGATTGTAATTTTTTCAGAGTTGTCGGAGCGTGCAGATGTGCGCATTTCTCCAGAAAGTGAGGTGCTAAACCTCGACCTTCATTGTTGAGCTCATATCCCAGGAACAACATTGTGTACTCTGCAATGTGAGATTTTGCAAAGTTGAACTTGTAACCGAAGTCCGCAATCTGACAAATTATGTGGTCAACGCGACACAGATGCAGCAATAATTAGTCGTCAGTGAGATAAATGTCATCCACATACGAACATGCATCTGGGTCGAGTCTCTCCAAAAGAGAGACTAAGCGGGTGGCAAAGACACCTGGACTGTTCTTATAGCCCATAGCCAACCTTCTGAATTGGCGTTGTTTGCCACCGCAGGTAAAAGCTGTCCATTGACTACTAAGAGAGAACAGGTTATGGCCAAAAAAAACATTGGACATGTCAAGTGTGGTTTTAAACCTTTTACGCATGAGACTATCCACAAGGGCAGAACTGTGAGTGTTCTGTACCGCAAAGGTCCGACAATGAGAATTCAAGTGCCGGTAATCCAATACCAAACGGTACGAGCCATCAGGCTTGGTCACAGTAAAAAGAGGGTTATTCATCGGAGACACACACGTTTCAATCCCTGCCACGGGATCTTTCGCTTCACACCGCATGGGGTATTGGGCTTGAGGCTGTGGCATAGACCGCAATGGTATCTCATGTCGAGGGGAAAATTTGTCCCAGTTACACAGTGAGTACGGTACAAAGCCAATGCAAGCACCTTAGCCCACTCTTCTGCAAACTGCAGAGCCTGCTCCTTCGACACAGTAAACACGAAACTAGGGAGGATTCCCTCCTCCCCTTGCGGAGCTGCTAAAATAAAAGGTGGGGCCCAGTCAGCCTCTGCCAATAAAATGTCATAAGTAGTAGTCAGATTCTCCCAAAAAAAAACTTTAATATTACATTGTATGTCAACTTCAACTAAAAGGACTATTTCATAAAGTCTTTGAGGGGGAGCCACCCTAGTGTCAGCTGTCTCAACAACAACGAATGTGTCAGTTGCTGTCAGCTTCTGAAGTGGACGCAATGCTTCCCGCACTATGGTAAATTCCGCCGCGCTGTCTAGTAGCGTCAACGCCCACGTCAGGTTCCGAAGCTGTGTTCTCACTATCCGTGGCATATCTCGCTGTTAAAGCAACAACTTTCTTTTTCTGAAACTGGGGTCTTTGACGTGTAGAAACGTCTTGCTTGCCTTTACCGTCTGTCTTGTGGGGTTGCTCTTGTTTTGCACCTCGTCCTCTGCCGCCGTCTCCTCCACCGGTGGGTGAGACCGATGAGTCCTGCAAAGAGCGAGGAGAACGTTGATCAGGAACCTGAAAACGATCAGGTGACTTAATAGTGGCGCGGTCGCGCAATTCATGTGTGCGCTCAGTAGACGCAGGTACTGTCGAAGCGGGACGGGACCCCTGTTTCTGTTGCTGTTTCCCTTGTTTTTTATTCTTATTCCAATTCTGTTTTAGAACAAAGGGGCGATCGTCTTTATCAGACTTTGCCACCTGAGTTTGCTTCTGCGCCGCTTTGGCAAAAGGCTTAACACCAAACTATTACGGCCAATGGTCTTATAAGCCGCCGTAATAATTTTCGGTAACTGAAGGGGTTTCTTAGCATCGGGGACATCGCGCAAAGCATTAGACACCTGGAAGCTTGCCGCATCTCCCTTCACATTAGAAAGGACGAGATCGGAAACTACGTCAAACACTCCAACGAGTCTCATTCCCAACTCATCAGCCGCCTCAGGCCCGTGTTCATCTTGAACACGCTTAATGACAGAGGGTAGGACAGCCATGGACGGAGTGCCGAAGCACTTAGCATAGACTGCCGCAAAAATCATACCCCATGTGGCACAGTCAGTCACTTCCGGCACTAAGTCTTTGGGCAAACTAATAGTAAGAATCCTGTGTTTTTCCACAGGAGTCGTATTTGGAAATTCTGCCTCCAGTTGGTCAAATTTCTCGGCAAGCCAATAAGGCATATCATCCTTATCCTGGGGACGCTTGCCCATAACCGCATTAACCATGACGGGGCTCAGCTTCATCCCGACCGGTCCAACTGGTTGCCCTGCAACATTAGGGGCCCCACCCTGTATGTTGCGGGAAATGCATTGAACTAAGGCCCTTATAACCCAACAGCAGAGGTCTAAAGTAACCCTGGGCAAAGCCCTACGCTTCGCTCGCGTAGTTTGCAAAGTTTGCACTACTTCGCACTACGCAAACTGCACATAGCACAGTGCAAACACGCATAGCGTAGTGTAGTGCAGCGGTCATTTTTTGCTTGCTCGCGGTCCTCAACGTCAAGTTGGAGACCGCGAGCAAGCAAAATGACATCACGGCGAGACTTGTTCCTCGTTCACGATCAGCAACATCAAGTTGCCGATCACGAGTGTGGAAAATAAACCTCCCGGTGAGATTCTCAACGCGGGGAGGTCAGGTTTCTCATTGCGAGTGGTCGTGTATGCTCGCGACCGCTCGTGATGAGAAACTACCAGTCCGTGCTGAAAAAGCTGCCGCTCGAGTAAAAATCTACTAGAGCGGCAGAAAACTACAGCTCGCACTGTGCAAGATGCTGTTTTCAATGATTGCACAGTGCCGGATGCTTGTCCGCACTGTGCAATCATTGAAAATGGCATCTTGCACAGTGCGTACAGGGTACTACGCAGTTCACATAGTGCTACGCATAGCTCGCGTAGTGCGAAGTGCACTTCGCGTAGCTACGCATAGCGCTACTTCACGAACTACGCCCAGCCCTAGTATAAAGGGTCCTCACTAACCAACGGGAGCCTTTGTAGCACGGGGTGTGGGGTAAATCCAGCCAAAACAGGCTAAGAAGCACCTGGGATGGACAAAGGACCTAATCTCACCACTGTTAAAGAGTGGGGGAGGGCGCCATTAAACCAAGTTCGGTGCTGCCAAGCAGTAATCGGAATCTCTAGTGTCCTATATGGAGTGTACTCCATAGGCACAACAGTGGGTGTGTAAACATGAAACAAATTGATATCTGCATTCACTGCAGGAAACGTAACCCATGAGTAGAAAAGCTCAAATGGGTATGCCGTGTCCGCACACACCACAAAAACAACTGCCATGCCCTCTAACGGGACGTCATAATTCTGCAAATTATTGCGAACCGCCATCCTACTATGCTGTGGAATATCAACCTCAGCCATAAGGACACTGAGAAGAACTAGAACAATGCAAAGTAATGTAGCACAACTGGGTAATAATTCAATAGAAACCGTTAAAAAATTATCAAGCTTGAAAGGACCTATGTAACTATAGGTAGGTTTATCCGTCACTACTGTCAACCGTAAACAATAGTGAGGGGGTTGTGGACTGATATAAGCACTACTCGAGAGTTTCAAAATAAGACCACTAAGTTGGGTGCGCCATGTTGCAGGGATTCTGCTCCTACACAGAACTGTGCACAGAGACCTAGGACCTCAGTGAATTGTGGTGAACCAAAAAACTCACCTCAGTTCCTAGAAACCCTAACCAGCTAGCATCAGTGTCACATTAGCTCTTCGTCTTATAGCAAAGGAACCAATGATTAGACAACCCAGAACATGCGACTTAGGTTACACTCAGGAATGGTGGGAAGCAAGAACACCCTTTCGTTATACTCTCATACCGGTCCACAACAGGAGTGAAAAGAGACACAGGAAAGGTTAAAATATTTATTTTAACGACATGCTCTAAGATGCAGTATCTTTGCTAACATAAGCAGACATATGATTAGAAATAACATGATCAGCATTGTTACAATTCCATAAAACACAAAAGGAGAAATCATATTACAATGATGGTGAAAACAGGTCATATAGTAGGCCTGGGCGGTAAATTCCAGAATTTGCGGAATTTGGGTAATTTCGCATTCCGCATGGAACGCAAAATTACCCAAAATGATGCATTCCGCGGCTTCGCGAAATTTTTGCTTGTTCGCGTTCTCAAAATGCGTGTTTGCGAGATATTTCCCCCCGAGCACGCAAACAGCGATTGCCAACAGTAAAAAAGCATCGCGAACAAGCAATTCTGCGTGTTCGTAGAATTTCTGCTTGTTCGCGGAGATTTTTTACCATTTTGCGGAGATTTGCGTAACGTGATTCCGCAAATTCCGCCCACCCCTATCATATAGCGCCTAGTAAATCACCCTCCCTAGGTAGGAACTATGTTTTATAAAATATAGAAGGTCTCTTAGGCTTGTGTGAGGGACCCCCTACCTCCAAGATCAGCAGGAATGGATCACATCAGGATCTGCAAAAGCTCTCTGTCTCTCTGGAAAAACGGAATTCTTCCAAGTGCCTGAAATCATGCTTACAGAGAAATATTAAAGGCGCCAGAATCACGTTGGCTGCAGCTGCATGTATGTTATGGCTAAAACGTGAGCCGATCAGACCGAACAACAGCTACCTTGTTATGATAACCTTGGAGGCTTTAGCATTCAGTGTACAGACTAGAGTCACGATGTAAGTCTAGGGATGCCGAAAACAAACCATTCTCATGTGAAGCATTTCACGCAGCCTAACTTACAGCAACAGTTATATGCAGTGTCGTGTGCAAAAGCAGCAAAAAGGTAAAATGGCGTTTAAACGTCTAATAAGCCCATGCTAACATAGCAATGTGCGTAACAAGGCCCAGCCCTCACTACAGTTGTTTCTTGCTATTTTAGCTTCTTTCTGAACTAGGTGTAAAGGATAGTTTCTGTGCATTCAATTTTCACTGAGTTCATTGGAATTTTTGTTTTGAAATTCTCTAATTCAGAGCTATTTCTGAGAAATTGACCAAATGGAAGATTATTGCATAAGGCACTAGGATGGAAACTATGATATAATAGTAGGAAGTTCCATGCAATAGTGTTTTTTTGCACTATTTTTGAATGTATGTGTCCTTCTTTCGCATATAGCATTAAATCTAAGAATGGAAGTTGAGTTCTACTGTACCCACTGGTGTAGCGTATGTGGTTATTCCTAGTATTCAGCCGTTTGTGAACTTGAGAAGCAACTAAGAGTAACCCTCCCAAACTACAAGACTGTTATCAATATATCTCTTTCATAGATTGAGACAGGGCAAAAAGAGGTTATTAGATGGGTAGATATGTTTGTTCAAAGCTGTGCATATACAGATTCACCATGCTAGGGGCAAAGGTACTGCCCATCGAAGTAATTGTGACCTGCCAGTATAGTCGGCTTTGAAATAGAAAAAACATTTCTTTCATGGCTAAAGTGGCACAGTCCATTATAAAAGATGCTGGTGTCATGTCATCTCTTTTTCAAACATGCAGTAATGTTTCCACCATCTGTAAAGCCTTATCTTGTGGGATGCTAGTATAAAATGACTCTACAACGAAAGTGACTAAATAGTGTTTCTCAATATCAAATGGCACATGAGTCAGGAGTGTAAGAATGTGTATTGTGTCTTGTAAATATAAAGACATATCCAATACCATGGGTCTTAGAAAGCAGTTCAAAAATTGTGAAAGGGGTTCAAGTACGGACCTTATGTCAGAAACCATACTTCTAACAGGTGGTGGGTGTCGAGATTTATGAATCTTAGTAACAGTGGCGGCCGGCATGGCTTGCAGGTGGCAGGGTGGGCGCGGGGTCACAGGGGGGGGGGGTGTTGCGGGCGGTTTGCACAGGGGGGGCAAATAAGCTTACATTGAGGCTGGGTCCTGCGTCTATGCTCCTGCTCTCCTGCCTCCGACTCCAGAAACAGGCAGCCAGGCTCCCTCCCCTAAGCCAATCGTAACGCTGCAATACATCATTGTGATTGGTCTGAGCTCCGTGACATGGCGTCCAGACAGGGGCTGGAGGGGTGGTCATGTTCTCCATGTAGGCTTTAATCCAGACTGCATGGAGAACGGGGAAAGTGCGCATGACTGGTTTGGGCGGCCCGAGAGGGCTGACCAAATAGTCTTTGCGCACTTAGGAGTGGGTAAACCACTCCTTCCTGCTCTGCTTCGAGAGCAGAGCAGCCACAGAGCAGCCACACCCCGCCCTCCCGCAAAGCAGCATAAAGCAGCACAAAGCATAAAATGATAATAACTACAAGTTAGTATCATTTTATGTTTCTTCTTCCTCGCACTGATTAAAAGCAGTGGGGCGATGCTCCTCGGCCATAGCGGAGGAGCCACCACTGCTTAGTGAGTATGTACAAATATAGCATCTTAAGATGTTGAGTGATCGAAAAGATTGCTTCATTTGCCATAATGCATTCTGCATCTTTGTCTATTTTCACTAGGTGTGGGATCTTGTTTTAAAGGTTTGTAATATCTTTGATCATTTAACTGTCTCAAGCATTCTTGCTGGTAAATTTCACTAACAAGAATAATGATAGGTGTGAAGGATGAAACCAGATACAGCATAATAGTTATCAGACTAGGTGCAATGTACAGTCAGTTTCGACATACACATTTAAACGTAATCTAAACAACAGGATAACACAGAATAATAAATACATTGATTTTAAGGTCGTGCTATATACTGCAGTCATGGCACGTTCAAATGCTGAAAATAACAAGTGTTACTATAAGGCAGTTTATAGTACTCAAATGAACCCTGAGGGATGGATCTCTTAGTTGGCCTTCCTGGGATTCAAACTCATGACTAGCACAACCTTGCATTTTCAACAGCAAGCTTTCAACTCACTGAGCTGTTCTGCAAAGAAACAACATGTACGCATCACATTAACAACAAATATAAAATAGAAACACCGGGTACTCAAATTGTTATAATAGTACACTGTTTGCGAACACTGTTCTATTCTTAACTCCTTCACTGATAGGCCCTTCCCCTGCCAGTGCTGAGCCATATTTTGGTATTTAGTGTAGTTTGTGCTTACGGCCGCATAACTTTCTTTTCCACTTAAGGTATCAACACCAAATTTGCGTCCCTTTTTCCAGCACCCTGGGAATTCTAAAGGTAACAATATTTGTGGGTTCCCCTTAAGGGAACCAATAACATAGGCAAAATATAGCTACATTTTAAGTTTTTGGGGAAAAATAGGAAAAAAGTGCTCCGGATAAAAGTGTCTCTTTTTTTCCTAAAAATTGCATCGACAAATGGTTTGCTATGGTAAAGTCACCACCTTCTAAGATTTTAGGAACATGCAGAGTTGAATGAAAAAAACTACTTTTTTAACCACAGTTTTGGCATTTTTCAATTTGTCCTATTTTTTATACTCCCAACCTACTTCCAGTTTGTGGTGGAAACCAGTGTGTAATACATGGGTGATCCAAGAAATTTCTGAAAAGTAGAAAAAGTTCCAAATCCAACAAGGTGTCATATGTGTAGATCCCTCAAAGGTTTCCCAAAGTAACTGCCAATTTACAAAAGCAATATACCATTTTGGGAAGGGGATGTGGCCTAACGGCTAGGGTGGTTGACCTCAAATCTGGGGAACTGGGTTCGAGTCTGGGCAATGACGCTCAACATCCTGTAATTCTTGGCAAATCACTTAATCTCCCCATGCCTAACAAAAATGAATGTGTCCTTTTGTACACAACTGGTGCTCATGATACCTTCTGCTCAAGTTCGCGCTATAGAACACTCTGATTTTTTTTTTACATCTACTAGGCCCTTCTGGCTACACCGATATATAGAGTTTGTAGGTTCTCCAAGGATCAAATGGGCCCTAGCCAACAACTGAGCTGCACTGTACAATGGGTTTTCCTTGTGTACCAAGTATAGACAATTTATACCGTGAAATATGTAGAGTGAAAAATGGGAATCATGGAAACCCAGATGTTTCTGAAATGGGCACAGGATATGGAGTTTAGGAGCATTGGTTATTTGTACATCCCTGAATTTGTGGGTACCCGTACTAGAATATGATTGAGAGGGCATTTTTCAAAAAGTCTTCTTTCTTACACACAGACTTACATTTGGAATGCACAAATGCAGCAAAATCCAATTGGTAATAACAAATGTTCTACTATTCTATGTTCTCACATGTCTTCTAATAAAAATGGTACCTCACTTAAGTGGGTATGCCTAGAGCTCAAAACAGGAAACGGCCCAAAACACAACTGAACACCTCACTTTTTTCCAATGAAAACTGACCTTCTTTCCATTCTGGGTAGCTGTGGATTTTGGGCCCTAGCTCAGCCGGCAACTAGGGAAAATTAGCAAACCTGAACATTTTTAAAACTAGACACCAGGGGAAATTCAGGGTTGGATGACTTGTATGGCTGTCACCAGGTTTTTATTCACCCAGAATCCCTTGCAAACCTCGAACTTTGACCCAAAAAACACATTTTGCTCACAATTCTGTGATGGAAAGTTCTGGAATCTGAAGGGAGATCTACATTTCCTACCACTCTGAGTTGCAACATGGCCTCCAATGAAAACAGTACCCCACTTGTGAGAGTGGCCAAAGAGACAATGACACAAAAGGTGCTAAAGCCCTAAATTGATAGATATAAAATATGGGTAGTTACAGTATTTGGGGCCGTGCTGTGGAGCCACCCTCGCAAACCTACAAACCACAGACATTTTTTAAAGTTAGAGAACCAAGCCATACTAGGGTGATGTGACTTGTGTGGATACCATGAGATACTCTTGCCCACAATGCCCTGCAAACCTCAAACTTTGTCTGAAATCGCACATTTTTCCTTGCATTTCTGTGATGGAAACTTCAACAATCAGGAGGAATCCACAAAATTGCTACCACCCCAGCATTACTTCACTTGTACTGATGAACACGCTGTTCCACTTGTGTGTCTGGGCATGGTGCCTGTCACAGGAACAGATCAAACAAAGGTCAATGGGAGTTCTTGCAAGGGGACTCCTATATATCTGTTTTATCCATTCATGGAGGGCAGAATGTCCACTGGATACCAGGGATTGTTTGCTTTCTAAAGAAATAGGGGTCAGGGCTGCGTACCAAGGCATGGCAATGCCCCCACCCTCAATATATAAGGAACAGTAGCCCCCTTCGGTTGGTAGATGTGGTGAGTACCCTGATCAGCCAGAGGGGTAAGGGGGAGCAGAAAGCCCACTAGACACCAGGGTTTTTTTGTTTATAAAAATATAGGCCTGGGTGCTTCCCACCAGGGCATAGCCATACACTCACCCTCAATATATATATGAAACAGTCTTTCTGCTGATGGGGTGATTACCCCCGATCTTGGTCATAAAGCATTGGTTTCCTGTCCAACATTTATTGTGATCCTCTTTCCTAGGACACATAGATCAATTTTATCCTGCTAGTGGAGGGTGTCTGACTACCAACTCTCCTGAAAGAAAATATGGCCATTTAATGTACTGTGTGCGATTACAGTCTCATCGAAATTACTAAGAAAATGATGGTCAATAAAGCAACATTACTTTTATTGATTGCTATATTTATTGGGTGTCTATATCATTAGTGTGTTCCAGAATTGCAGTTGCCTCATCCTATTTATGCAAGCCAGGGTGAGCATGCCTTGTCCGTTTGATTAAATGCAGGCCTGATTCAATTAGTTTGCATGTGCAGTATGATCTATTTAGTACCTGTCATACATGATTTGTGAGGGGTGTTCCGAAAGTGTAATGTTGCAGAACATAGGAGTGGAGGTGTCAAAATTGTGCAAAGGTTGCAGATTTGCACATTTTTATGCACTATCCTGGCAGGTCAGGAGTAAGTAGATGTGGTCGGATTATACGGGAATCGTTAGAGAAGCATCATTGCGACGTTAACATGATTATTACGCTTTTCAGTCCTTGTGTTCAATTGTTTTTGACAGGGAAGCTTATTGTGTTACGTTCAAAAATGAGGAGAGAGCAGAGGAAACACTCAAATCTTTCACCTTCCAACAAAGGATATACCCACAATCAGAAGTTTAGGCTTTATGCTAGTATTCTGGAGATCATTGTTCCAGAAGTTGTTAATATTGTTCTCAGCCCATGGAAACCAAGGGGCCATCTCCCTTTTGTCAAACTTTATCGAAGGGACAGACGCTACCCACCTCTGCCTCGGTATTTACATCCACCTTTGGAATCCTAAATAGGTAGCTTCTTACAGGGATAAGTGGTAGTTGGTCAGCTATTTAGTAACTGATCACCTGGCACCTCCCGTAACACAACATTAATCAGCGATATCAGCCCATAAATATAGAAACAACATTAATTAGTAACCAGAGACTCTGACGTCTTGACAAAGGCAGGCTGATCCTTTGGGCAGTAAGAAGAACAGCCGAAACATGTTGGTGCTATTGAGGATGAGAGTGTGATAGACAACCCTCGAATTTCATCTTTTTATATTGTTTTTAATCGTATTGGGACATCCATGAATAAAATAAACTTTGGATAGCCCTAGACAATTTAAACTGCTTTTTTACTGCTGCAACTGACAATCCTATAGAGTTACAATTTTACACCAAAAAACCCTCACTCCCACTTAAAGTGGTAGAACCCATCTTGGACCCAATTGGGTCCAAGATGTGGAAAGTCAGATGATGAAGCATTCTACATCTGATGTAGGTGAGAACCTTACTTTTCCCAGAGATCGCTCTGTCTATTTGGATATGTTAATACTAGCATACAACCTAACCGTTTGATTGTGGGTGTGAGCCTATTGTGTCTCCAATTTTAGGGTTATGGTTAGGATTATGGTTGCCACAATATCCTAATTGATACATAATTCAAGATCTGCAAAGGTTAGTGACGGCAGTGGTCCTTGGTTCAGGAGTGGCAGCCTTGCAAAAGGTGGAAGATCAAACAGTGCTGTGGCCCTGGGAGAAAGTTGGGTAGTGAGACATGAAGTACAAAAAATCTTGTAGGGCCTTCTTCAAGACCAGGGTGCAGCTAGCCACTCAGGCAGGTAGTAGACCATTGCAAAGCAAGGCATGGGACTTCCAAGTTTTTTTTAGGAAAACCTGTTCCACCATCCAGGTCACTTGGGCTGCTGGTGAACTTGTGCTCGAAGACACAAATGGCGGAAGCAGATTGGTACTGAGAAAGGGCAGGGTTATGGAAGGAAGATGAAAACAGGTCTGTTATGGTATGGAAAGACTGAGTAGAGTATTATTGATAAAAACAAAAACGTTATGGGTGAAATACTTGCAGTAATCTCAGCCATCAATCAATCAGGGAGTTCTAGAGCACACTACTCCGAAGAGCCAGGTTTTGAGGCTTTTCCTGAATGCTTGCAGTGTGGGGCTTCGTCTGATGCTGAGGGGGAGTTCATTCCAGGTCTTGGTCATGATGTGGGAGACGTATATGTCTCCCGTTCTGGCACTGTGGATGCAGGGGATTTCAGTCAAGGCTAGGTCAGCGGAGTGGATTTTCTGTTGGGGGGGGGGAGGTAGAAGGAGTTTCTTTTGCTGAGGTATTGGGGTCCGGTGTTGTGGGTCTTGGTAGGTGTGTTTGAGCAGCTTGAAGGCAACTCTTTTTTCGACGAGGAGCCAGTAGAGGTCTCATAGGTGCTGGGTGATTTAATCTTGTCGTGGGATGCTGAGGACGAGTCTGGTTGTGGCATTGTGGACGGTCTGGAGTTTGTCGAGTAGAGATTTGTTGACTCCGGCGTAGATGGCATTCCCATAGTCTAGCCTGCTGGTGATGAGTGCATGGGTGACGAACTTCCTGGATTCAGGGGGATCCATTTGAAGGTCTTGCGGGGTGTGCGGAGGGTGTTGAAGCATGTAGAAGATACAGCATTGATCTGTCGGTTCATGATGAGGGAGGAGTCGAGTATGATGCAGAGGTTGCAGACGTGGTCCGTGGAGGTGGGAGTGTTGCCGAGGGCAGTTGGCCCCCAGATGTCGTCCCATGCGGAGGGGGTGGCTCCGAGGATGAGGACTTCTGTTTTCTCTGAGTTGAGCTTCAGGCAGCTGCTGCTCATCTAGGTTGCAACGTCTTTCATTCCTTCCTGGAAGTTGTGTCTGGTGATGTTGGGTTCCTTGATGAGGGAGAGGATGAGCTGGGTGTCATCAGCATAGGATACTATGCTGAGTCCATGTTTTCTGACGATGGTTGCAAGGGGGGCCATGTAGATGTTAAAGAGCGTGGGGCTGAGGGAGGATCCTTGGGGAACTCTGCATCTGATCTTTGTGGGTTTGGAGAGGAAGGGTGGCAGTCTCATTCTTTGAGTTCGGTTGGCGATGAAGGAGCGGATCCATTCGAGGGCTGTTTCCTGTATGCTGGCATCATGGAGTCTGGTGGCTAGTGTGTCGTGTGAGATGGCATCAAAGACTGCTGAGAGGTCTAGTAGAATGAGGGCTGCAAATGTGTCAAGGATGTCATTGGGTTCTATGAAGTTCGTTAACTGGATGTTGACGATCTTCTCAGTGACTTTGGTGGTGAAGGGGAGGAGAGAGATGGGTCTGGAGTTCTTGAGGTCCGTCGGGTCTGTGGAGGGCTTCTTGAGGAGGGGTTTTACTTCCGCGTGTTTCCAGTCACCAGGGAATGTGCCTATTTCGAGGGTGCAGTTGATTGTCTGTCGTAGTTCTGGTGCGATGGTGGAGGCGGCCCTGTGGAAGATGTGCAGTGGGCAGGGGTCCGTGGGTGCTCCAGAGTGTATGCCCCTCATGGTCTTTGCAGTGACTTCTGTGGTGACAGGGGTCTAGGTGAGGATGGTCAGCAGGGTGGAGTTGCTGGTGGAAGGTGTTGGGTCGGTGCCTTGGTTCTGTTTGTCAAAGTTGTCGTAAAGTGTCCTGATGTTTTCTAGAAAAAACAAAAGAAATATAAATTTTTCTTTCTATGACCGTGTACAAAATAAAATTGATCCATTAATTGGATATCCCTACTCATCCACCTACCTTGATAACATATTCCCCATAGTTCTCCAAATCACATAATGTTCAAACCATTGTACTCTTCAATCCGAAATGAACGTACCTCATTATTTTATAGCTTATAGATGCTGGAACTGTGTCCTACTTCTCCTATGTTGATGTAGTCCTTCTAACTGCTTGAGGTGGCCTCCAGCTTACACTGGCATTGCTTGGCAGTTGGACAGTATCCCATGGCCAATTAATTTAGGTGTCTGCAGCTAAAAAATCTAGCCAGTCAGCTTTCCCTTCTCAGAACTGATACAGATTTGCCCTTCTCCCAAGATGCACTATTGGGGCCTCAGCCAATGTGACACAAACTTGCACTCTCACCAAGTGAGAAGGTTGGCATGTTTCCCTCAAAAGAGGCCTTGGGGTCATACGAGCAAGACAGGTAACAGGAAGTGAGGAAGGACTGACCGTACTTTTTTGTGTGTGCGGCAGCCATCCACCACCTTAAATTCTATATTTAACACAAAAGATATTCATGATCATCTAAGGCCTTGGTACTCATAATATGGCCTGCAGGCTGCCCGCGGCCCGGCAGACCTTCCTAGGTGGCCTGCAGACCTTTTTCACTGAACCCCATTTGTAGGTGCCGGGCTCCCCGACGCTCTCAGTAAACACAAAAGAGGGCCTCTGGAGCATGCGCAATGACAACTTTCCTTCGTATGCTCCAACTGCCCTCTTTTGTGTTTCTCAAGGGCCTCAATGATGTCGCACTCCTGGCAGGAAGCGAAGGGCTCTTTAAAGTTAGTTGCTGCATATTCACAGCTGACTTTTATGGGACCTTCTGAAAGCTTCCTGCTGCCTTTGCCGATGACATTGCCACCCACAGCCTGCTGTTTTCAGCACCTTATGTAGCCTTTGGGAACTGCAGCAGGGGGACTCTCATGGAGCCGGCCAGGCTGTGCCCCTCCTCACCCCCGCAGACCATCTTCTTTGCTGGCCTGCTTGCTGCTTATTTTGATGGCACCGACAGTACAAAAATAAGCAGTCACCGAAAGCCGTATTTTCAGCACTTATCTGTACATACTTCGAACAGCAATTTAATTGTGTTCTAGGGCTGCCTGAATGATCCATGACTGATAATTTAAGGGAACAAAGACAGAAAAGTTACATTACAAATTAATATATACTTTTTTATTTATAACCCTATTAAGGGGCCGATTCCGATCTCGCTCGGAATGGCTCTGAACGTGATCCAGCCGGGAAAAGTACGAGCCGGACGCGTTTCCCGACCGACTCGTACAACTGTATGAGCGAACAAGGACAATGTGGGTAATGTGAAATCGCCGACCGAGACGTTTCCGCGTCCGGATCACTCCGTAAGTGTCGGCCGTAAGCGAACCGTGCCGTGCAATAGAGGCGATTTCCGACCGAGCCATGACGATGCATGATTCGGACAGCCGGATTGAGACGGAGTTTCCGACTCGTAAAAGCTCCGGGATGCGGACTTCGGGGGTCCGCGCCGGACCCCCCTTCACCCCGTAGCCTTATGAGTCGGTCACAGGGGGGGACCCAAGGGTCCCCAAACACGTGCATGTACGGTGCAGGTGGCACAGACGCGTCCCAACTACAGGAGGGTGCCCTTTTGCACAACGTATCTTTTTCGTCAATGGGAGCCTGTGTTCGCGTCATACAACAGGCTCCCATTGACTTCAATGGGGCTCTGAGCGACCCGTGTCCGTAAGCGCGGCATAACAAAGGCATAACAAAGGAGCGTAAAAATATAGGGAAACCAAAAATTTGTTTTTGAAAAGTTTGAATTAACTTGTGCTATCATTGAAAGTTGTCATTTATTTTTGGTGATTGCTCCGCTGTTGTCTTATATTTGGCTATTGATTCATTCATTTGCAATCCAAGAAAGGTCATGAATGTTTGTTTTTTCTTGTGTAAAGTTTTGTACTCTTAATGTAGTATTTTAAGTTTGTCTTATTGATAATGTGGATTCGAATTGGTGTTGTAAATAATTGTACATACTTCGAACAGCAATTTAATTGTGTTCTAGGGCTGCCTGAATGATCCATGACTGATAATTTAAGGGAACAAAGACAGAAAAGTTACATTACAAATTAATATATACTTTTTTATTTATAACCCTATTAAGGGGCCGATTCCGATCTCGCTCGGAATGGCTCTGAACGTGATCCAGCCGGGAAAAGTACGAGCCGGACGCGTTTCCCGACCGACTCGTACAACTGTATGAGCGAACAAGGACAATGTGGGTAATGTGAAATCGCCGACCGAGACGTTTCCGCGTCCGGATCACTCCGTAAGTGTCGGCCGTAAGCGAACCGTGCCGTGCAATAGAGGCGATTTCCGACCGAGCCATGACGATGCATGATTCGGACAGCCGGATTGAGACGGAGTTTCCGACTCGTAAAAGCTCCGGGATGCGGACTTCGGGGGTCCGCGCCGGACCCCCCTTCACCCCGTAGCCTTATGAGTCGGTCACAGGGGGGGACCCAAGGGTCCCCAAACACGTGCATGTACGGTGCAGGTGGCACAGACGCGTCCCAACTACAGGAGGGTGCCCTTTTGCCCTTTACAGGAGGGTGCCCTTTTTCGTCAATGGGAGCCTGTGTTCGCGTCATACAACAGGCTCCCATTGACTTCAATGGGGCTCTGAGCGACCCGTGTCCGTAAGCGCGGCATAACAAAGGCATAACAAAGGAGCGTAAAAATATAGGGAAACCAAAAATGTGTTTTTGAAAAGTTTGAATTAACTTGTGCTATCATTGAAAGTTGTCATTTATTTTTGGTGATTGCTCCGCTGTTGTCTTATATTTGGCTATTGATTCATTCATTTGCAATCCAAGAAAGGTCATGAATGTTTGTTTTTTCTTGTGTAAAGTTTTGTACTCTTAATGTAGTATTTTAAGTTTGTCTTATTGATAATGTGGATTCGAATTGGTGTTGTAAATAATTGTATATGTGTTTGTAAATGGTGCACAAAATAGATCTTATTTCTTCTTTTCAAACAGAAAATGTGTTAAATGAAAACCAAAAATTGAAATCAAAAGGTATAAATAAAAGACCGGTGCAAACAAAAAATAATTTGTGTTTGACCAATAAACAGGAATAACGATAGCTTAGAAAATAATTGTGGTATAGGCATCTTTGTTGTTTATTGATTGTTGTATGGCCCTGCCTAAACCACATTCCTAAGGGCCTAACTCCCTAGTGTTTCAAAATAACTTAACGTTATCATTTTATTTTTCCTATTGAAGTCAGATGGTGGGGTGGGGGCTGGTCAGAGCGGGGGGGGCGTGGCTTGCACTCCCTAAGTGCTCATGACTTGGCCCGGCCAAACAGTCATGCACACTTTGCATGTTCCCCAAAATGCACAGGTTCCCTGTTACCGTCTGAGTGCAGAACCACGGCGCTCAGAACAATCACAATGCTGCACTGCAGTGTTGTGATTGGCACAGGGGAGCCTGTGTGCCTGGGCGGTTCCTGCTGCCGGCCGAGACTGGAAACAGGCAGAGGACAAGGAAGGGGATGGAGGAGAAGCGGCGGCTGGCTGTTCTAGGTACGTTTTTTCTTTTTTCTCCAATTTGCTCGAAACCCCGCTGCCACCACCCTTCTATCCCGTCCTGTAGCAACCGCTACTGATATTAGGTAAGGCATATACTGGACTACTATTACAGTTTAGATTTCAAGGGCACACCTCTGTTGTGAACATTATTTCAATTAAATGCTCCACTTGTTAATGTGATGCAAAATTCTATTGTGCTGCTAAGAACTGGCAAGCCTCATGGGCATCTTATAGTTATCAGTGTATTTAGCAACATAGCCTATACAAAAATTATATTACTGTGGGTTACATCAAATAAAAGGTTTTACAAATGGTATAACTGTATATATTACCCTAAACATGGCAGCCCATTCCTGCTGGAGCAGAATCCTGAGACTGTTTTATGCAGCTCATTAGTCAGGTTCCAGCAGAAATGAGTGCCCTAATATCTGTAGTCAACCAAATGTAATTATTATTTTATATGCATTTATATAAATTATTATATTGTTATAGTGTATGTATATTATTATATTAATGTTTGTAATATGACATCATGTATGACAAAAGGTACACCCACACAATAACTGCATCATGATATATTCTATGTAGTAAATCAAAATGGATTCCAGCCAGGTGCTTGAGCAGTAGTTCCACTTGTGCCTTAAGGCGATAACTGATTCACAAAAACATTTGTTTTCACTGCTGCATGCTGTGTGCTCTAAAATGTGCAAGTCCAGTTCAGGAATGTACTACAAAGATAATACTGCACAGTTGTGCTGTGCTCATAGCTTGCACACTGGTGTAGTTGAGTGAGAGATCACTGGGGGCATGTGCACACTTAGTTCACTAGGTGATGTGCAGTGTAGGCAAATTTACAAACCATGACCATTCCTGTGTCTGAGGCGAGGCCAGAATATGTGCAGGCCAAGCATATCGCAGCACCTTCCTTAAAACAATTTGGGCCCTGGCACTTTTATTTTTATTTTTTATTTTTGCATTTATTTACTTATTTATTTCAATTTTTAAAAATATTTTTTTTTCAGTAAGCCCTCCGTCTGTAACTATTTTATTTCCTTAGCAACAGGAGAGCTGTCACTTTATCTAACTCTGAAACTCTTACGGTGGAAGAGGTCTTTCCTCTAGTTTCAGGGCGGGTACAGTGTGGTGCCTTCTATGTTTTTGTGATGGGGCAAAAAGCCTGGGACAAGAATTTACCAGCATGTCAGTGCAATGGGCTTGCTGAGCAATACATGTTGCATTTCATATTTTTTTGTAAATGTTGTTTTTTTCAATAATGTCTTAAGCATATTCTGAAATCATCACAGGAATAAAGCGGTTTGATCACATCTCACCTGCCCTTAAGAATCTCAACTGGCTTCCCATTAAAGGAAGATGCATCTTGAAGACAGCCTGCATCACCCACAAAGCCCTTCATACCAAAAACCCCAAATACCTAGAATCCAAATCTTTTGAGAGCAGGTAGAAGCCAGGCACTGAGAAGTTCCAACTCACTTTTTCTCATACCCCCTAATCTGAAAAAGAAATCCACCCAGGTGTTCGCCTTCTCAGGAAATGTCCCCAGGATATGGAACTCACTCCCCAAAGATCTCTGCTTCCAACCCTCCTTTCCTTGCTTTAAACAAGACCTCAAATCTCTGCTAGTTAACAACTACTTCAACACACATACATGTTGATCCTCGTTTCCTAAAGACCATGCCCCACTCTACAGACTCTTTTGTTGGGGTTTTCTGACCCAGTCAGTCCCTACTTTGGCACTAACATCATTACCTTAATTCTGGATTGTTATGTGATGTTCTTGATGGTTCTCCTTAATTTTAATGTTGTTTGTATATATTTCCTTTTTGGCTGCATCTGACCCACACATATGCTCACATGTATATCAATTTAATGTATGCTCACAACTTGTAAAGTGCTCTGATACCTTCAGGTCTAGATAGCACGTATAAAACTCTAAATAAATAAATAAAATATATTTTTAATTTAAGCCTTGGGGAGCATGCTCATTATTCCTTCAGCACTCCTTCTTATGTTCATGATCATTATTTATTTTGATTCCAAGCCAGATAATGGTTATAAAATTAGTTTTCATGTTAATAAAAATCAAAGGACTCCATTTTTAACAAACACCACTTAACATAATATACATGGGTCCAGTAGACATTATTCTTGGGTGCAAGAACTACACCCCAGAACTATGCAAAGTATGCCACCGACTGGGACTTCAAGTTAGGGGTCATGCAGAGTTTCTTACTCAATGCTAACAGGGTGGGGAGACCCTCTTAGCGTCTCTCCGGTCTCATTGTACACCAAGGATGCCGCTGGAAGCACCAAGCATGTATTCTGCAGGTCCCTTGGACTAGTGCCTTTCTCAAAATAAGAAAGAAAAGAAAAAAATATAATTGATACCTTTTCCCATCCATAGAAGCAACAATCGAACGGGTAATGTAACAATCGCCGGTAAAGTCAATAGGTTTGACTTTAATGTGCCAACACAGGTACCGTAAACACATTAAAGTCAGACAAGAAACACATAGCAGACTTGATTTAAGGCTTCCTTGCCTTCGATACAGTCCTGTTTTGTTTGTTTTCAAACATAGAGGGCTATAATTGTTCATGAATCCATCATGCAGCTTAATGCAAGCAATGAATGGAGGCAAAAGCAGTTTCAAACAACCAGTAGTATTTGGTCAGAGATTAACAATCCACTTGGCTGATTCAGGACGTAATAGGAAAAGTCTCAAGCTAATGGCTGAAAGAGGCTGGTCGAAGAAAGCAAATGGCTAAACGGGAGCAAATCCAAAAGTCCACTCTATCTATGACCTGGGATAGAAAGGGTTATCAAAGAACCAGCCATGGTCGTACCCTACACACAACTCCTAATTAACACCCACGAGAGTTCTTGACTCAAAATTGGATAACAAATTCAGCCCTTTCTGTGACAACACCCTTTGGTTGGACATAATTTAATCGATTGTACGACAACTTTGATGAACTAATGAATTTTAATTTGTCTTTCTGTTTCCCCCGTGTGCTGTGAAATAAAAAAAACAACATAAACCCAAAAAGTCACTGCTCAAATTATTGCTGTCTGGTCAATGATTATTAATTCACACCTATAGACCATGTGTGCCTTCAGCTTCTAATGAATGGAGCAGGCAAATGGCCCATAAAACATTATGGGCCATATTAACAAGAACGGCGATGTTGTCTTTCTTGTCTTGTTTCCAAATGCCTAAAGCCGCGATAAGGGGCTTGATAATATGCTCTTGAGCATTCCCATAGAGGCCCAGGTTCTGGTGTGAAGGACATCAAACCTGGGCTTCTATGGGAATTCTCAAAGGCATATTAACAAGCCCCTTATCGCCGCTTCAGCGGCAGTTTCCTGCCACAAAGCGGCGATAATGTTTGCGCCATTCTTGATAATACGGCCCCCTGTTTGACTGAAAACTGAACAAATAAATATTTTTTTATTAGCAGTCTTTAAGACGGATTTCTCATTTGGGAACAAGACAAGAAACCAGGTTTGACCTTTGACTCTGGAATAAAACTGAGGTAGGAAAGGTTGAGAATACATGGAAGGCGACTTACTGCCTAGTTGTTTTAAAGTTTTTTAGAATTGATGGCTGTTGTTCTTCACTGATTAATTCTTCTCTGGATTTTGTATCACACATTCCTAAGTTTGCAGCTGAGCAATGCTGAGGACTCCTCAGATGGCTTTCTACAGAAGGATTTCTAGTAATTTCCTTCACATAGTGGAGTATGATGTGGTTTTATGGTGGTGTGGAAATTGGAAATTGCTTATGTAGTTCTTGGTTGGTGGTGGTGCCCACTGCCCAACAAATGTTTATGTGTGATAAATAGCTGATTGCATGCCTTAATGACCACTTAATTTCACATTCGAGCTATGTTGGCTGTTAAATGCAGTGTTTGACTTTTTCAGGGCCTCTGGATTTATGCAGCAAGGGAGAACCAAATTATGCTGCAGGATTGACTAAAATATGCAGTAAAAAAGGCAAATTATGCAATGCAGTGCAGGTAATGTTTTGAACTATCATTTCATTATTTTGTTATTTTCACACATTAACACTGTCGGGGCAAACATTGTCCTCATTAGCACAAGTTCAACACCCAAATGCAACAATAAGCAACTGAAAGGTGGTCAGCCATCGTTTGCGAAGGGCTTTCCACTGCGCACCAACGCATGTCACTCCTGTTTCAGTAACTTTTGATCCGTTTGAACTAGAAACATATTTTTTCTTAAAATCTGCAGATTATGCAGCAGATGATGGATTGTTTGGCAAGTATAGTGAATTCATAATCATCCAGAAAACACCACCGTCTCAGAAGTGCATAATTCCAGTGACCTGGGAGCCTTAAGGTGGGCTGTGGTATGAACTTCGATTCAAGCATCTTTATTAGAGGGCATATCAGAGCTATTTAGAACTAAACATACAACTGTGTTAGGGAATACTGACACTGGGTACAGGAGAAGCTATTGTGGTATGTGTGCAAGACTGGCTCGATGCGCTGTTTATTCAAGTTGCCCAAGTCATCATTGTAGTAGGTTAATTCATCAGTACAGAGACAATCCCAATCCATCATGGCTTCCCAGTAATCTGACTCTTTCTGTCAAGTCAAGTATTTTGTTTCAGCGGACAACATAAAAAACTGCAAAACTGTATCTCAGCTACTCGCTTCGCTTTGCACCTTTGAGCAGAGTGATTGAGTGATATTTGAGCCATTGCTTGCCTAAACTTTTTGGAACACAGATACAACTCTGTTTTTCACAGGCATTCTAACACCAGCCTTATTTATTTTGTGCTTTGATCTGCTTCTGCTGACACTTGTAGATCCTGATCCAAATTTGTTAATCTGGTTAAGTGAAAATGCATCTGAAAGAGATTTAAGACTATTCTAAAGAAGTGAATTAGTGCTCACAAGGCTTTTTTGGGAGCTTTAGTGGATTCCTCCTTATAAAACGTCCTGTCTCGTTCCAGGTGGGCACATACAAATAATTTATAAAAACAATATTTATTATTTTTATCTGAAAAAGGCACATCCAAAGATGCTCGTTTGCAAAGATGTTTCCAACTGGTATTCTATACAATAAAAGTCAAACCAGTCTAGTTGATAGGCATTTATTCATTCAACTAATAAAACGGTTTAACTGTTGTGACTCGGGTTCCTTTGTCTTGTGTTCCTTTAAGTGACAATTTGCATATTAACAAATACTTTATAATTTTAAAATATATTTTTTAAACTTGTTATGGATTAATAATAAACAGCATACAGCATTACACAACTCATCACAATCCATATACCCCTTACTTTGAGGCATTCCCTCTAGTATTTTTTATTGTTCTCCCGGGGTCAAGAACCTGGTGATGGTCCCAGCACATGCCACAGACCTTGCCATATATCTGAGGTCATCCACTGGAAGCGTACACATGTTCTTTAACCTTTGAACAGTAGTCCAAGCCTCATGTACATTCCCCTATAGGCAGGCACCCTTCTGATAGCCAGTAGCGAGCAATGTCTCTTTTCGCAATAAACATGGCCAATTGTTTCAAGGAGTCCTGTACTTCTGGGCCCTCTCCATTCGTCCATTACGCACAATAAAGCTATTTTGAGGTCAGGTGTGATCTTCCTGCCACATTAAGATATTTCACTTCAGCACCAGGGTGCTTTAGTAGCAATACAACCTAAGGTGGGCTGGGATCCTACTCTCTGATCGCGGACCCTTTGCCAATGGATTTCTAACCCTGGTCTCTTCAACTAGACCCTAACTTCAGGGAAAAGACATGGTATCTATTGGTAGGTTCAAACATCCAGTAATACAAACTACATTTATTCCCAATCCTCCAATCATATTCTAAGATGCTCCTTGTCTTCTGACATGTCCCCTAAGTCTACACGTCCCATGCCTGAACTATAGAAAAACCTCTTACACCCAGGGTTGGGCTGGGACAGAAAACAGGCCCCTGCACCAAAATAAAAGTAGCCACTTTTATTAATTCAATAGCTAAAACAAGTGGCCCATATCTGCAAATTGGGGCCGCTTTAAACTTTTAAGTCATGCTGTATAGGTGTTATGCAAGGTATGGAAGACTGCATGGATTTGTGCGTGTTGCAGGCAATGTTTGTGGTACTATCAGGGAAATCAGCATTAAACAGCAGCCTATAAGACCATAAAACAGGCCCACAAACATCCAAAAAAATGGCCCAAACACTGACCTGTCAGGCCAGTCTTTCAGGCACTGCCTGGTTGCCCTATTGGTA
The DNA here is from genome assembly GCF_964261635.1 of Lissotriton helveticus. Taxonomy (NCBI): domain Eukaryota; kingdom Metazoa; phylum Chordata; class Amphibia; order Caudata; family Salamandridae; genus Lissotriton; species Lissotriton helveticus. The sequence continues at coordinate 373,225,125 of NC_136065.1, forward strand.
AGCCTCACCCTTCCTACGCCTCTTTTCCTTTCTGCATGGAGAACAACACTCTCCACACCTCCAATTTCACCACCTTGTACCTGTATCGGCTAGCCGATTTACAAAGCTACAGAAATACCCTTTTGCCAGCAGTACAGCTAGGTCAATCAATTTACAGCTTCATCTTTAACTCTTACATCCTGGTTTCAGACCAAGTACATATATTTCAGCTTTTCCTGTTTCCATACTCACTGTTTCCTCCATGAGAATGTCATTGTTTCCCAATATTCTGCTATGACAGGGCATTGCCAGAGCATCTCCATTGTTGCAAGGTATCATCTGTAGAGAACAAAGCAAAGTCTACCCACCCTTTTGGGGTGAGATGTGTTCTGTGCAGATTGGTAAATTACAAAAGCTTAATGAAAGCATTTCTGGACACTTTGGGGGTGTAGCTAAGAATAAGAATTCTGCTTCCTCCAACTCCCTATCTAAGTCTCTTGACTATTTCTCCTTGGGGTCCTCCAGGTCATACTTAGGCAGTCCCAGCGGTGCCTGATCTAGAGAGTCACCAATCTCTTTCCCTCTCCTAGTGTGAACATCATCTTCAATTTCCCCTGCACCCCATGCTTGATTCACTACTCCAAGAATGTTCCTGCACATTAAGAATTGACCTGCTGTTTCCCCTACCAACCGTGACAAAGTCACTAGGAGCGAAAGAGCACGACTAACCCAGTGGCACGGAGCACATTAGACTGATAAAGGGTAAAAGGTTCTCTATAAGGATAAATGTTATAGTGACCTTCTTGTTAAAAAATAAAATAATGATTTATCATCGGAAAATAGATTGCATTTATGTACTATTTAAATTCAAATGTCGTCTTTTATAGCCCAGTTAGTGCAAACAAAGCACTAGGTATTAACATGGCCACAAGCTACCTTTTGCACTATCGCAATGCGGCAACCAGAACAAATACATGTATAATTGTGCAAAATATACATGTATACAAGTCAGCATGTGATAAGAGCATCAAGATCCACAGAAGCCAGGTAAGCTCCTAATAGGGATACTTAACAAGCTGTACTATTTCCTAATTTCATGGCACTCATATCAGCAATCTGTTTCACTCCCAAGCTTGGATTCTGACTTCAGGAAGGGTCACCCCTCCAGCAAGGAGAAAAAGTATCAACCTCTACGTCCAACCCTTAACATGATCTGTGATTCCCAGTCCTTAAGGCTGCTCTACCACTGCACTGTGTGTACACCCTAAGGCTGATCACTTGAAGTTTGTAAACGGTGTAGAGAGCTGTGTGGTACTTGCTCACGGTTGTACAAACAATGCTTACTTCAATGTGACTTTTAATTGCTGGACTCTTCCATTTGGTGCCGGGCTAAGATGAATTTATTTTCCATATTGAATTTAATTGAATTGAAAGAATATTTATATAGCGCCTATACTACCCGGAGGCCTCGTAGCGCTTCAGAACCAAGAAGCAGCAGCTACAGCCAGTGGCGTCACTAGGGTTGGTGTCACCCAGTGCGGGTAACTCATGGTGTCACCCCCTCACAACTTACCCCATGAATCCATGATGGACCTCCTTGAGGAGATGTATTCATCTATGCAGCACCCACGGAGGGGGTCCTTCTTCTTCTGGGGCCTTTCCAAGCCCACTCCTCTACACCGGAGTCTAAAGCACTGCAGAGGTGTTACCCATCCTTTCATAACTCCTCCCCTTGCTCCTGGCCACCATAGAAAAGTCTTAACCACACGTGGGAAAATGTGGAGTGTGGCTTTGACGCATTCCTTCGAAGCAGAAACATCTGCCCCATTCCGATGTGTGGCGCTTTGCATCATGCTTACCGGACCTGACTGGAGTTTACTTAAATAACAGTAGCTCTGCACCTGTCAACGGTTACAACGTCAATTGTCTTACCAGGCACTGTGTACTTGCTATTCATTCTGCTCAAGACATCACTCAACCACTTTCTTTAACAAGGAAGACGAGAGGGCAAAAATGTTCCCAAATAAATAATACAGGGCACAAGTAAATTGTTCGAGAACCTGTAACTCTATTAACTAATTGGTTTCCATCACCAAAGAAAGTTTCATGATAAAAATGAATGCTACTTTTTTATTTATATTCAGAAGTGCAGAGCCAGTGTTCACCTTTCCGACTCTTCCTTTTCAGTGCATTATTTCTCGTGCACTGAGCAGCAGTGCCACTCGTCTTGACACAGGGGTGCAGGTGAGGTTTGCGTGAGTGAAAGTTCATTGCACTCTATCACGATATGGTAAACTAGTTTAAGAAAGGGGACGCATTTGAGGAAAGGTCGGTAACTCTAGCGCCTTACAACCGGACTGCCCTAGCGCCTGTCATTTGGAAGACAACTCTGTGCAATCAACGTGTCTGGCGGGTTTTCAGTTGAGTCTCTCATAAATGTAGCAGCGCCTTCAAGCAACACTCTGAGCGCTATCCAAACCCCAGCAATCCACATGCTACATATGCACAAACCTTCAAAGTGCAATAGAGCTCGAGCACCGAAGCGCTTTAATTAAGGTAGATTGCTGAGTTGCAGCACTTTAATTGAGCCACACAAACCGCAGAAGGCAGTAGCAGACAGGATACCTCTTTGAATCACAGTCACAGCGCTGCGTGCACCGAGTAAGAAAGGAGGCGCTCTGACGCCAATCTCAGCCCAGAGATACAATATAGAGAAGTAACTCATGCAATAATATATCGGATTGCCAATCAACAGGTCTGAGCGTGAACTATTTTTAAACTTAAAGCGCGCTCACTACAGGGCACAGGTTATCCTAGGACTGTGTTCCTGCATCTCACACCGAAGGAGCAGGACACACATAATATACTTTTTCAGAATGGGCTGCGCCCAGCACCGGTACGTATGCATCACTTTGTGCGGTAGTGCAAATAAAATAATGTATTCGAATTCCACCATTATCCAGAGACAAATCTCCAATACCACTTTATTCCCACATCTACCTACCTCTAAACTAATTTGCAATATCAAAGTATATCTGTGCGGCGTTGCATTTGCTGCAGTGATCTCAATTTAAACTCAGGTTTGTCTTTCTACAGTGAAATAGCGAAATACACTATAACCCTCTATTACATATGGTGCTTAAACACAAGCCGAACGCCACATGCATGCCAGGCGGACATGCATTCAGCACTTGGGGGCAGCAGTATTGAACTGGCAGCCACGGTTGGTGGATCTAGAGAACTCAAAAGTACAACCGGAAACAAAGAAAGAACGTAAACAAAAACAGAGCCAGAGTGCCCAGTGGGGAAAATGGGGGAACATATTTTGCATACAGCTGCCCCTGACAGGCCAGAGAGGTTAGGACGGTGTCACTCTAAAAACAGGGTGAAGTGAGTTGCATGAGGAGGGAGGGCTGGGGCAGAGTCAGTTAATCCCATTTACCACTAAGAAGCATATAAAGCGCAGCAACTGGGCTCGAGGCGCTAATGGCATCAGCAGCCGCATGCAAGACCACTGGCTCTGCCTCAGCTGGACCGGCCTTTCCAATGCATGAGCTTGGCAAAAGTGCCCGCCCCCCCTCCCATGAACCAATCTGCGTCTTTCAGGCAGCACAAAGGGTAGCGAGGACTGCTAACCTCCAGGCTATTGTAACAGTCTACCTCGATGCACTTCACAATGTGCCTCTGCTCAGCGGTCAGGGCCCCAGAGGCAGCAGCAGCCCCAGCCCCTTCAGCTCCAGCAGGGTCCGATGGTACTTGCCAATGGCTTTCCGGAACTTCTCCTGGCTTGTAGCACTCGCCCCCCTGGCCCTTGAACTCCATGGCCCTCTGGATGAGCTCGGCGGGGCCCCTGCCACCCTCCCCGCCACCCGGGGCCGGCACCCTGGCGGTGCCCCCTCTGCTGGGACAGGCTCTACCCAGGTGGTGCCCGTCACCGGCAGCGCCCAGGGCAGCCTCCTTCCTCCGCTCCATGCTCCTCTGCCAGTCAGATGCCAAGGGAGAGGGCTGCAAAAGATCACATTTCAGCATACTCACGTGGCCACGGAGATGTGCTCTGTGAAATTTGGGGAAGGCCGAGGCACATGCTTTAGGAAAGTTGCGTATTAACAGATGCTGTTTGCAGCACGGTGTACTTGTTTTTCCAGCTCCCAGTTCAAAGGGCATACTTTCAATTTCAAACACACACAGCGAAGGTAAGAATAGGGGTGCAACTTACCAGTTGAAGACAACAGACAAGTGTGCACCTGGCGCCATGGGCAGACTTGAAACGGCGGATCGGGAGCCACGTCACTATTGAGAGTGACGTTTCGAACGTCGTTGACGTCCGGACGTCTACGCTGTGGGGACTGTCACCCCGTGTGCTCAGGGGGTCACAACACGCATGCGTGGCACTCACACATAGAGGGGACACGCAGACACTGTACTGGTCTGGACGGAAAAGTGCCGAGCCACTTCCGCCCGTTTATTTTATATCTCTCTGGCCACGCCTGGCCAGAGAGTGCAACAATGTGTGCAGGTGCTTCCGGGGCTCAGGAGAGACCCTCGGAGCACTAGAGCGCTACATCCCTTCCCAACTTGGATTTTTGAAAACTTGGATTGAAAACAACATATGTATAGTTCAGCATCTGAAGTCAGCCAGCTTCTGGCTTGGCTTGGGATTAGGTCTAAGATCATACCTCCATCGTCCTCGGACTGGTACCTGATCAGCTCTCGGGCTGGATGTTGAAATGTTTGCCTCGCCCGGGTCTGTGGTGTTCAGAGGCGTGGTTTCATCATTGGACCTTCCGGCCCTGGTCTCAGACTCGTCTTCTGCTGGTTCTGCTTGTCCAGGGGTGCACTGTCGAGCCGCCGGTATCTGTTTAAACCAGGATACATTCCTAGTTACTTCTTCTCCGTCCCGGCGAGCTGTGACTGCAGTGCCCCGCGTTTCTTTGACAATCCACGGCTCAGGTTCAAACATGGTGTTGAATTTCCCACCGGGCCTTCTGGTCCGGATTAGCACAGTCTCACCCGGTGTCACATTTCGGGACTGAGCACGTCTCTTGCGGCTTGCTTTCTCATTTGTTCGTTTTCGCCGTTCCTGAGTGCGCCTAGGGGAGTAGGGTGCCGGCTCCCAGTTGTCAGCCATTGGAAGGAGGTCCCTTCTTGGTCCGGCAAACATCAGCGCCCACGGTGACTGTTGCGTGGTGCTGTGGGGCGTGCTTCTGTACTCCCGTAGAAACAGTTGAAGAGCTTCCTCTGGGTCTTTGTCCTCAGCGGTGGCGATTCGCAGGATTTTGTTGGTTGTCCTCATGAATCGCTCCACCTCCCCGTTTGCTTGGGGCCATTGTGGCGTGATTCGGTGGTGCCGGATACCCAGGTTGTGGAGGAACTCTCGGAACTCGCTCCCCTGGAATGGAGGCCCATTGTCTGTCTTGATGACAAGAGGGATTCCAAACATGGCAAAGGACTTGCTCAGGAGGGGCCGGATGTTAGCAAAGCTGGTTGAGGTGGCAATATCTACAATTGGGTACTTTGTGTAATTGTCAATTAGCACAACAGTGACTCTCCCATCTGGGAAGCTTCCAAAGTCTAAACTGAGCCACGACCACGGTGAAGGGGCATGTTCTTCTGTGATGACGGGCGCAGGAGCGTCTGCAGAGCTGGTGATCTGGCATGCTCGGCATTGGCGCACCACGGTGTCGACAGCTTCTTCGAGGTTTGGGAACCAAACCTTCTCTCTCATCCTGGCCTTCATCCGGCGGGTGCCCTGGTGCCCCTCGTGCGCTAAGACGGTTGCCCGTTCCTGTAGAGTTTTGGGGATGATTACTCGGTGGCCTCTGAGGATGAGGCCATTGCTTGCCTGGCTCAGGTCATGTCGCACTCTCCAGAATTGTGTCAGGCGGGCACGGTCTTCCTCGCTCCATGTGCTGACATTTCGCAGGAAGTTCTCCCAGGATCCCGACCGTATGGCATCTGCCACACGCTGGACGACCACGTCTTTCACATATTCAGGGACAATGGCGTCCGCTGTGAGGGCTTGTGGGCACGAGGCAGCCGACAGCATGTCTACAAAGTCTTCAGTGGGGCCTTCAAGTTCCGTGTGTCGGCACTCCTCTGGTCCGGGATGTCTAGATAGGAAGTCTGCGGGGTTTTTAGCCCCGGGGCGGTAGGCGAGGTCCATCTGGTACTGCTGCACCTGGATTGCCCAGCGTTCTATTCTCGGGGGTGGATGAGGAGCGGTGCCCTTGAACAAGGGTATCAGAGGTTGGTGGTCTGTAATCATGCGAAAGGGGTGTCCTGAGATGTATAAGTGGAAGTGAGCACATGCCCACTTCACTGCCAGGGCCTCTCTCTCGACTTGGGAGTACCTCGATTCAGTCGAGGTTAGTGCTTTGCTCGCAAATGCTAGCGGCGACCATGTGCCGGGTTCAGTTTCTTGAGATATCAGAGCCCCTAGACCAACCGGGCTGGCGTCCACTACTATCTCGGTGGGCTTGGAAGTGTCAAAGTAGGCCATCGTGGTGCTGTCTAGCAGTGCTGTTTTTATCTGGTCAAATGCTTTGGCTTCGACCTCTGTCCATCGCCATGCGGTCTCCTTCTTCGTCAGGTTCCTTAACGGTTCTGCTATTGTGGCTAAGTTGGGGATGAACCTCGCACAGTATTGCGCCATCCCCAGGAAGCTGCGCACTTCCGACGCCGTGGTGGGTGCAGGGGCGTTCTTGATGGCCACTGATTTGCGAGGGTCAACAGCGACTCCTTCAGATCCGAACACATAGCCGAAGAATTCGATGGATTTTTTGAAAAACTGGCACTTGTCTTTGTGGAGGGTTACGCCATACTGTGCCAGTCTGTGTAGCGTCGCCTTTAGCCGGTGGTGGTGTTCCTCGCTCGTCTTGGCATGGATTAAGATATCGTCGCTGACGTTCAGCACCCCTTGCAGCCCAGAAAGGATTTCTTTGATAGTGTTCTGGAAGATCTCAGCTGCAGATGAGATCCCGAAGTTCAACCTCTTGTAGCGTCTTAACCCCAGGTGCGTCGAGAAAGTTGTAATGTATCGGCTTTCCTCGTCTAGCCTTAGCTGGTGATATCCTGCATTGAGGTCCAGTTTGGAAAACCACTGGGCGCCGTTGAGGTCAGTCAAGATGTCGTCGACCGTAGGTGTGAGGTGTCTCTCACGGCGAATGGCTTTGTTAGGTATCCTCATGTCAATGCAAATTCGGATTTTTCCCGGTTGCTTCGGCTTCTCAGCTATGACCATGGGGGACACCCATGGTGTCGGTCCGGACACTTTTTCGATCACTCCTTGTGTTTCTAGCAGGTTCAGCTCTTGTTCGACTGCGTCGCGTAGGTGAAATGGCACTCTCCGATGTCGTAGTGCAATCGGCTGCACCGAGGGGTCTATGTGGAGCTTGATGGGTGGGTGCTTGATGGTGCCAAGGCCTGTGAAGAGCTTGGGGAACATTAGGAGGATGTCTTCAACCTGCAGCGCCCGCACTGCGTTTGCGAAGGCAATGAGGCCTAGGTCCTCCGCCGTGTTGCTTCCAACTAACAGGTCGGCCTCTTTGTCGATCACGTGGAACGTGGTTGTGACTTCTTGGTCTTCTGCTCGGACCTGTACTACCATCTTGCCTCGCAGTGGGAGGGGATCTTGACTGCCATAAGTGAAGATTCTGGCCTTTGATGGAACGAGTGCGGGTTTCGGGTCTAGTGCTTTGTAATGTTGAATTCCCATTACATTCACCGTGGCTCCGGTGTCGATGACTCCGATCACTGGTGATCCGTGGATCTGTATCTGGCACCTTGGTTGCGGTCGTCGGCTTCTCTTCAGCTCCTTGACGAAGGACACGAAGTAGCACTCGTCTTCATCGTCAGTGGATGACTCATCGTACTGTGATTGCTGTGATCTGTGTGACTTAGTGGAGCGTGACGTTGAGTGCTCATCTAGTGACAGTTGTTTGACTGCTCCTGCTGCTGATCTCCTCCCTGACGGGTTCCGTCCTCGGGTTCCTCCTCTACACACGCTAGCAAAGTGGTTGGGAATACCGCATTTGGAACACGTCTTGCCACGTGCTGGGCAGCCATCTTGTGTGTGTTCATCCCTGCCGCAATAGCCGCATGGCGTTTGGCGCCGTGTTCGCGCTGGCCCTCGACCTCTGCTTCCTCGGGTCGACATGCGCACGGCATCCACCCGTTCCGTTTTGATCACTGTTCCTGTTTCACGGTGAGGGTTGAGGGCTGCCTCCATTGCGGTGGCGCGAGCGTCAGACAGCTCATGAGATCGCGCGAGGATCAGGATTTCGTCGAGGGATATTCGCGGCTGCCTCAGGATTAATGTTCGTAGATGTTTGTTTCGACAGCCCTGGATGAGTTGTGCCGTGACTTCTTTCTTTTCGTCGTCTTCGGTGCACGTGCTTATCAGATCTCTTAGACGTGCGTGAAACGCGTCCATCGTTTCCCCTTCGCGTTGTTTGGCTTGTCTGAATTTGAACCTTTCGTAGTGTGGGTTTAGCTGGGGGTCGAAATGGGCGTTCAGCGCATTGACCGCGGCATCAAAGTCATTGGCGGCACCTGTGTCGGGGAGGTGTCTGAACAGTTTGTATAGTTCTGTGCCTCCGAAGTGGAGAAGTAGTGAACGCTTCACCTCATTGTCTTTCTCTCGGGTAGCTGTGAAATAATTGTTGAGCTGCCCTAGCCACACTGCCCATCGTGGTGCCGCTGTTCCCGGGTCAATCAGTTCACTAAATGGCGGTAGTGCTTGTAGCTGTGCGTGCGCAGAAGGCGTCGGAAGTTGAGCTATAGGGGGCGCTGCCACCTGTGGGGCACCTCCATCGGCTCCTCCGGTGGCTCCTCCTTGGTCTTGAGACATGCTTAAGTGAGCAAGGCCTTAATTATAGTTCGTGTGTTGATTTGGCTTGTCTTGTGCTTGTTGGTACTGTGGCCGTGTGAGCAGTTGAATTGCCTTGTGCTTGTTTAGTTTTGTGTAGGTATTATCTCTCTCCTCGTGTGGCTCGGCGTCCCTTTGGAGTGCAGCGTGCCCCTCAGTCAGTGCTTCTCCCCCAGCGCCTAGGGATGCTGGGCCTGCGTGCTGCTCTGCTTCCGCCCGCGTGTTCACGCGATGCCGGCTTGAAGCCTGTGTCGGCCTCACTCGTCTGCGCATGCGCGCACTTTCCAGTCGGCCGGTCGGGCCTTCCTCCAGCGCTCTCTCGCTCTGCTTCAGAGCGTCGCCGGTACCGGTCCCCACGCAGCTCCTGGCCTATGCTGCTTACCGGTAGGCGATTTCTTTCTTTCTTCGTCGCTGGGTCCCTCGTGTTGGTGCCGGGCCGGCAGTCTATGCCGCTTCAGGGTTCGGCGTCTTCGGCGCCTCCGTCTGCTGTTCCTTTCGTGGGATTTGAGTGGATCCCACCCTCGTCGCCAGTGTGGGGACTGTCACCCCGTGTGCTCAGGGGGTCACAACACGCATGCGTGGCACTCACACATAGAGGGGACACGCAGACACTGTACTGGTCTGGACGGAAAAGTGCCGAGCCACTTCCGCCCGTTTATTTTATATCTCTCTGGCCACGCCTGGCCAGAGAGTGCAACAATGTGTGCAGGTGCTTCCGGGGCTCAGGAGAGACCCTCGGAGCACTAGAGCGCTACATACGCCTACGCCGTAGCCTAATTGGACAATAATCTTGGCCGACGGCTGGGTAAGGTTCGACAGACAGTAATATTATTTTGCATTTTGGTGTGCAAAATAATATTACTGTCTGTCGAACCTTACCCGCCCGCCGGCCAAGATTATTGTCAACACGGACCACGGTCACCCCATGTGAAGGTGTCACCCGGTGCAGTCCGCACCCCCCCCCCGCACCCCCCTAGTGACGCCACTGGCTACAGCGTTTTGGCAAGATTATTGATTAAATAGGTGCGTTTTCAAAAGTTTGCGAAAAGCAGTTAAACTGCCGGTCTCTCTTATTAACTGAGGAAGAGCATTCCATAGCTTGGCCGCTGAATAAGAGAAGGAGCGGCCTCCCCATCTTGCTTTCTTAACCTTCCTAGTAGTCGCTAGAACTAGGTTGCTGGAGCGGAGGGATCTAGATGGTTGATAAAGTGGTAGTATAGAATGAAGAATGGTGGGACCTGTTTTCCAGATAGCTTTGTGGGCTATACACAGTTGCTCCCTGTCTGGAACAGCACACCGGACAAAACAATGATGGACTTTAACGTGACCCAAGCAATCGCCATTGGTTGATACTTGTAAGCATTCCACCAATCACCTTTTGTTGTTTTATTCTGAAGCCCTAAGTACAATGGGTAAGTCAAGATGTGACTCCCCTCCTCGATGTGCCAGACATTGCTCAAATTGTAGTCAGGAGTGCTAGCATCTTGAATCGTGAGTGAACAACAGAGGAAACATCACTAAATTCAAAGAGTTAACAAAATATGTATCCTCTGAACAATTTGTGTAGACGCCCCCTACTGAGAATCATGTAACACACCTTGGTGGTGAAATATGAGTGGAGGAAAAGTCTGCTGATGAGGTAATCCTGTTGAAGCTTCACAAGTTTCAAGTGGATCAGAGAGGGACTCTACAGAAAGGGAGAAAGGACTGTTCCCAAAGATCCACAAATGTGATGTGGCCCCACCCTCGCCCCCAAGCTTCCCCATCACGAAAGACGCATATAACTGGTACCATACCCGAAACTGTACTGCTCTACCGGCAAGGCGCTACCTCAGGTACCAAGGGGCATATTATCAAGGGGGGGGGCGATAGGGAATTATCGCCACTTTAGCGGCCGTTTTCGGCCGCTAAGCGGCGATAATTCTATCACCCTATTAGCAAGCTGTCGCTAACAGCAGTTAGCAACAGCTTGTAGGCGATAGCGAGCGGTTTGGGGCCCGCTTTGCATGTCTGCGATATTTATCGCTAATGACATGCAAAGTGGGCGTACCCAACCTGTTAGCAACTGAAAGCAGTCGCTAACATCGCTATCGCCTATTACCAACACAGGCGTAGCGATGGAAATATTCACGCTAAGCGCGAATATCTCCAAAAACTAACGCCAGCTCGGACCAGTTCTTAGCCATTATATCCAATGGGAGGTGGATATAATGGCTAAGACCCTGTTAGCGATAATGCGTGAATATCGCTGTATTCTCAGCGATATTCACGGATTTTACCGCTATCGCCTTTGAAATAAACGTTGCTCATAGTATGTTATCTCAGCGATAAAATCGGGTGATGCGCGGCGATAAAAAAATTGCCGCTAAGCCTAATTAGCGATAAATATCGCTATTTGTTGATAATATGCCCCCAAGTGCCTAGGGTGTGCATGTGCCCTATATGCAAGTAGAACATTCTGCTACTTTCAAACCAGACAGAAAAGCAGGATTTGGTTATAGGATTGTAGGGATGTCCATTGTTGGTCCCAAAGGGCCGGATCAGAGTCATATTTTCAGGATAACCTATTACTATGCAAACACTTTCATATTCGTTGTCTGTAACTTTATCTCATTTGGATATACTGAATATCTAGCATGGATCCGCCCTCATGGACCAGTGTTGGACACCCTGGTGGACATGTTGACTTGTTAAACCAGAGGAAGTTAGTCATGATATACAAAACACTGAGGAATGATCTTTCAGTTACAATTACCCTGAGTGGCCTTAACCTACCGATCAAGGGTGAGTTTAAGAAAGACCTGCTACATTAACTCCTTTTAAGGCACTTGAGTACACATTCTAGTACACGTGGTAGCCAGTGTTATTCAAGGGGGGGGGGGGAGGGGTGAGTATCTGTAACCAAGATGTTTGGAGATAATGGAATTCCTCTTTTCAGCTCATTGGTCTGTTTAGAGAAGACAACCCAAACCATACCTTGGTACAGCCTAACATGCTTTGATTCAAGCTTGTATGGTTAGCATCCAGGGCACATTTACGAAGCAAAATCGGTGGTTTCCGCTGCCAAGAAATATTACACTGATCTTAGGAACACTTTCTACTTCATTTGTTTTGGCAGGTTCTTCCTTTTCAAAAAATGTTGAGCTATATTTTAGCATGGAATGCATCCTCACATTAAAAAATGAGTCGATAAAAAGCACAGAAGACATACGTGCTGAGAATAGCTTTTCGCGCCTGCCCATTCACGTTGTTCCTGTTTGCCTGCACTAGTTTTTTCCCCACGAATGGTGCATAATTACGCAACGTGGTGTGAAGCATAATTTGGGGGATTTTAAGTATTAAACATATAGTGAAAATACTGAAATATGCCGGTCTAAGGAAAGTTTTGCCCGGGCATAACTAGGTATAAATCTTAACTCTGGTTAGCTGTGTGCATTCACTGGTAGGATTTATTCTGCAAAGTGTGCACCAAATGTCAGCAAGGTAAAGCACCGAGCACCATTTTTAATATGAAAATGTGGCAAACATGAACTCTGACCCAGGAGTTCCTGAAGATGTTAGCAACAGTGCCACATTTTCAAATTTAATAGCATCCCTGCTGTCATGTTAGTCAAACCTGAATGTTGTTAGTCCCACAACAACAGCAGTGATTAAAATATAAAGTCCTAGGACAATAAAGCAATCAAGCACTGCTTAATTTGAGCCGGTGGATTTCTGGGCTCAGCACCAGCCCTTAATCATCAACACTAGCGCTTTTCATGAGCACCAGTTAAGGACACATTCATTGACGGGAGATTAATTGATTTGCCCAGAATCACAGGATGTTGAGCCGATGCCGAGACTTCAAACCTGGTACCCTAACTACAAAGTCGGCCGCTCTGGCCATTATGCCACATCCTCTCCCCACTTTCTTGGTTCGCAGTTGGTTCTGTTTTAGGTAGGGCTAAAAGGAGAATTGGGTTGGTGCAAGCTGCCTCCTGACGAGAGACCTGGCACTTATTGTTTTACAAATTAACCACTGCCATCTTGCTACCAAATGTGCACTGATGAATGGTAATATTGAAGAATTATAAATTCACCCTACCTATTGCACGCAACACCAATCCCGGGATGCTTTGCTTTCGAGTCATTCATGAAATGTATTGGATGTTAAAACAAAACCCAGCTTGGAGACACTAACCACAGGGAATGATTGTTCTGTGATTGCAGATCCCCCTCACACAGGAGGGTGCAATGAGTGAGAGAATGCACTCCGGTTTCCCCTCCCCTAAGGTATACGGTGAAGGGGAGAGAAAACCCCCACCCTCCTCCCTGACCATTTTAAAACGCTTCAGCAGCAAGAGGTGCCTCTCGGGTTCTCCTCAGGACCAAATCTGACATCAAACAGCAGGATTAGGTTTTGTTACCGTGACCAAAGGCAGGAGGCAAATAAAGGGCCAAATATTTCTCCCTTCGAATGGAAATTCCATCCTGTGGAGAAGGCATTAAAGGGTTTAATTCACCACCTACTCCCCTGACACATGTGTTTTTATATATGTAACTATATATATATATTAATATGTATATCTCTCTATATATGTAAACACACACACACACTTATGTATATATATATATATATATATATATATATATACATATATATATATATATATATACATATATATATATATATATATATATATATATATATATATATATATATATATATATATATATATATATATATATATACATATGTATGAATGTAATATGTATGTACATATAATATATGGAGGTGTGCAAAGTGTAACATGCTATTTGGTCAGGAGGGCAAAATCAAATTAAAGAGACCTTGTGACGTTCTCTCTCTCTCTCTCTCTCTCTCTCTCTCTCTCTCTCTCTCTCTCTCTCATATTACACATGTGGCTTGTTATGTTGTTATATCTCATGATTTAATGATTGAGTTTAGTTTCGAGCATTTGAGCATCATACCTTTAGAATTCATTGCTTCCCTGAGACTGCGATATATCTATCAATGTTTTGAGAAATGTTTGTTTTTGTTAGGGAAAACGTGCTAATAATTCAAATGTGCAACGATGTGAATTATTACAAGTCAAAATTTAAATGCAAAGTGCATTGTTAAGAAATTAAAAATATGTACTCTAAAATGTGTGTTTCATTTGTAACACATTGACACTATGGTATAGTAGGTTTAGTAATACATATATAAAGAAAGAAAATACAGTACAATGTGGGACAATGTAAAATTTTGTTGACAAGGTTCTGGGTTTACAATGTATATTGGGGAAGATTCATTGGTAGATGCTTGTATCAAGAATGGGCCTGCAATGGTGAGCTTGTCAAGTGCGCTATGAGCAGGATGTCATTGTGTAAGCCTCTACCACCCCCGAACCTCTATATATAATCACACAGTAAGGAACATTTACCAATATAACTAATATATAGAGAAAGAAACCCACTATCTAGCAAAAAAACATATCTAACTAGTAAAAATCTAGACTTTACTTAATACTGTCAAAAAACAATAGATCGGAAACAAATCAAAACTAATGTCAACCTGAGTACCATGAATGCTTTTATGGGTAACTGAGTAATGTCATTGGTGACATCCTTTGAGATGTCATCAGTGCTATCATTTAACATTGCCATGTGATTTCATGGGTGAGGTCAAAACTAGCAGTGCATGCTGGGGACACACGTTATAGTTACCTTATCTACCATAACCCACAAATTTCAGTGTTTGTTAGTTTTATTTTTCTTTCCTTTACCTGTGTTGTTTCAGGGCTTTTAAAAAACATATTATTAACCCTGTTTTTAGGTATTATAACTAAAGCTAACTCTAACTATAATCTTTACTTTAACCTTTGTTTTTTTAAGTAAAGTTTCTGAATTTTAGATCATGTACATGTCCAACATTTTCCTGCGCCCACCAACCATGAGTATCCAAGCCCTGCTTCGGCACACAAAGGTTGTATGCAAGGCCCGGCATTTGGCCATGCCCAACCCACTGTGGGAGGCTAACCCCTGTCTGTGCATGACCTTTAGTCGCGCACAGCCGAAGTTGATCTTCAGCTATGCCCAGAAGATTTTGGTTGCAGGGCCAGGCCTTTCACCCATCTTACTATGGCGGCCACCTCTGCCATGCACAGCCTTCCACCTTTGACCTTATTCTTAAGAATCACATTACTTCATTTCACATACAACTGATGATGGGTGTTTTGCTCACAATAATGGTTTTGAATGGTTTGCTATAATGTTTTTGAGAAAAAATAGAATAAATAGAAAAGTGTAAGCAATGTATGATAAACTTTATCAATGCAATACATATTACTGTAATGGGAAATAGTTCGATTGAATGGTGACTGAAAAAGGTTTAGATAATCCCCATCAATGGCATTAGCCCCTCTGAGGAGGGGAGTTAGAAAATAAATCATGTTGTTGAAACATTATGATCTAAAGGGACCCTCCAACTCTCATCAAACATTTATTGCAGCCCATTCAATGATGTGAAGAAAAGACTCAACCTCGTTATAGACAAAAGCCTTCCGGGAAACTGACCAAATCACTTGATGATCCCCAAGCCTGGCTACCATCCAGCTAGCAGCCCTAAATCTATATTCAGTGCTGCTAAGGATGATCCTGGAATCCACCTCATGTTGGGGATATCAATGCCCTGATTTGATTAGATCTATATTCTTCAGCTTGGAATACATAAGGTTGGTTTCACTCACACACACACAGTCATTCAATTACTGATCCCCTTTCTTCCTAAATGTAGCAAATATGTCTTTTCCCCTTTGTATCTCCACCGTGTTTCACTTATCCCACTGTGCCCACCAGGGTTCTGCTCGCTCCCCTGATCATTGGATTGGATTAGTGGAGATTCTGATGATGGGAGAGAATGCTGTCCTTTTGTTGTGTTTCTTTTACTAGGCATTCCTACTCAGGCCACGCGCAGGTGGTAAATAATTCTGATTTCAAATCCAACAGAAAAATGAGCTTGAATGCCCAGATATGTGTGGTTGTGTCTTCCTTCGCTATACGGCTTTGCAGGCTTTGCAAGGTTATACCTTTCGACATAAATGATGGAAATCACCTCAGGATTTGGCCGAGGGCTTCAAAGATTTATCACAGTCTGGTGCTGGTTCATTGGACACCTACTGAGTATCCTAGAAGGACACCTTACCCTCAACTAGGCTGAAGAAGACCATGTGATTGAGGGATGCTGGTAATGAGATGATAAAGTGTGAGCACTCTGAGCATGCCGCCCTGTCACTTCTTTCTACGGCCCAGGTAAACACCCATGAAGGTGCCCTAGTCTAGCTTTGTGATTACTCTCTCCCTTTCAACTGACCCCACTTACTGTCAAAAGTGGTAATCAGTAGATTAGTTTGAAACAGTCACATGGAGGGAAAGGGTGTCCGAGGCAATCTAAAAGTGAAAAATTGACAAAACTGTGTATGGCCAGGATGGTCGCTATCCTAACATAGGACAGACCTTTAAAAAGCCTGCAACACATTCCGGTGATGACCTTAAAGGGGGCATCAGGTGTAGAGAAAAACCAGTTGTCTTCACCCAGCCCGGCATCTTGAAAATAAACAATATGCATTTTAGAATGTTTGTTTTTTTGAAGATGTAAGATGGGGTTTGAGATGTATTGTGACAGCATTCACTGGATGGTTCCTTTAAAGGGGAGGATGTAGATGAGGTCCAGAAAGCTTTCACTCCAGAGAATCCCCCTCCAGAAATGCCAGGAAAATAAGACCTTAGGAGAGCTTCAAAAGCCCTCGAAAAAAACACAACTGCACAGAAGAATGGAGGAACTACCAGAGGCAATGTCAAGGCCGGGAGAAGGGGGAGCTGCCGCCTAGAGAGGGTTCGGGGTGTGTTGCTCTTCCAAAAGCAAATCACCAGATAGGCAATCATCAAACAGAGCATCCAAGCGAGCGTAAGAGGGGCAAGAGTTTGGCAGAAGAAAGCAATCTAACGGCACTTGAGCCACGGAGTAGGACCATTGATTAACCCACACCAAGTACACCCTGCTATTACCAGCATTGAGTCAACTAGGAATGGAAGAACCTCAAAGCATCCAAAATGAACAGAGGGATTATCTCCTTATCTCATTACTTACTCTTCCTGAGTGATTATATTACTTTCAAAGCATCCAGTTGAACCAGACCCAAGCCCATCAGCAATGCTCTGCGATGCCGGGTCAGCGGACATGGAGGTGGTGTCTACCAATGCGGCTTTAACACAATTATAACCCTGCCAGGGTCAGACTATTGAATACACATTTTGGGAATAGGATTCAGATCGAGGATTTGCACATGCAAAAAAGATTGCTTCCTAGTAGGTTACGATAAAAGTAATGTCCCATGTTTTTCTGGGGATTTACAATGACCTGACCTGGAATACTTTATTTAATTAAACTAAAAGCGTGAAGCGAGGAAGCATCCTTAAAGCCACCTCTCGCTCTTTTTTGCTTCATGGGCAAGGAGCATTGATCTCTCACCTTGGAAGATACCTGATATTAAGCAAGGAAAGCAAAATCTCTTCTACTGCTATTGTCCTGGACTCTCCTTTTAATTATTATTACTAATTTCCTGTTATTAATCCGACATTCCACTGCCCCCTTCTGTGACAAGTTAATAATTCACAGATAGACCGGCTACTTCATCCTTCCTAAGCCGGGTAATCTGAAACCATTTTAATTGTGCAATTCAGTTTTTGACATTTGGGTCCCTGCACCTACAAATCCTTTCCTCAAATGAATATTTTTCAATGATATGAACTGTTGCCCACTCCCTCCTTACCCCCTCCTCTCCTTTCTTAATTCCCTAGTTTTTGCTATGACCTCTATTGCCTTAATTTTGGTCGACCTTTGGGGATGGACTTTCTGTTTTCAGCTTTTGTTTTTAAATGTTCATGGTTTGACTGATGCATAAAAGGGCTAACATGATCAAAATGTAGTTTAAGTAAAAAAAACAACAACTCGGAAATGCCTAGTTCATTCTATGAAGAAAGCATTTTTGCCGGCTCTCTCCCTGGCAAATCAGTTTCGTTGGGAGTGCAAAGGAAAAGTTGACCTTTCTCTAAGAGTGTGAGAAATTTGTGAAGTTCAACAGTTATATTTAAAACTTCACCAACCTCTCCTGCTTGGTCAATAACACTAAATTGGGATGGTTATAAAAATCGTGTTTGAAAAGTCCCATACCAGGAGGTTTTTCGAAATAAGCAACTGTAAACCATGTCATTTGTAGGACAATTCTGACTCTTTTCTTTAGGGACAATTTTCCCACAAAAAAATTTCGGGGTGAAATTCTGCAAAGTTTAATGAGGGTGACATCCTTATAATGTAAATGTAAATGTCATGGTACTTGTAGAGCGCACTGTCACCAGACGGTCACCTTGTGGTGTCGCCTATGCGGCTTCCTGGCGCTGATACTCAAACCGCTGTGGAACCCCCTCCTGGCTTTCCCTGTGAAGTGTCTACTCCTGGGCACCCCCAGGGTGAAGCCAGGCATCCTTAGCGCTGTTGGGGCCGGTGAGGAGGCTAAGCAAGCTATTGCCCAGAGTTGCAGCGTGGGGCCCGTGATTAGAATAGGCACCGAGGCGAGAATTAACAGGCCCGAGGAAATTGAGCCCGAGACCCCGCCGAGGCGGGAATCGAAC
This sequence comes from Lissotriton helveticus, assembly GCF_964261635.1. NCBI lineage: Eukaryota > Metazoa > Chordata > Amphibia > Caudata > Salamandridae > Lissotriton > Lissotriton helveticus. The sequence continues at coordinate 373,243,642 of NC_136065.1, forward strand.
CCTGGTCCCTGGCCAGAACTATGCATCAGGGTCTGCCGCTCTAACCATTGAGCCACACTCTTCCACATCCTTCTGAACTCTGTAGTCATAAAGTTTGTATTCTTATTAAAACTTTGCTGGATTTGAGTCAGGGGCTCCGATGGGCCCCTCCACGTGACAGGACATCACCTGGACCTTTCATTGTCAAGGAGAGGCCTAGGCCTCTGGCACAGGATTACTAGCTTATCGTGAAGCCAGGGCCAAAATAAAAAGTCAGAATACCAGATACACATGCAGTTGAGCATCATGGCAGGGGTATATACCAGTATATCATGCAGGGGACATTTTAGTTCCAAGATAAACCAATCCTATGGGTGAACAGACCATTTGTCTCCTTCTAGCCTATCTACTTACTTAATATAGCACTGTATCACATGCACATTTTCTTTCTTCAGTTTCTTTCTAAAGCCAGAAATCCTCAGATTGCATTATATCGCAAAAAACCACAACCCAGTGTATTCTAGTACCCTGCATGAAAATCTGACCTCCATGTAAAACTTTCAACTGTTGCCCCTTTGTTCTTTTTAACCCGTTTGGTGCGTCTGACGGCCCCCGGCTGTCCGACGTCACAGTGGGCCTGTGCAGAGCACGGCTGGGGGCCACCCGAAACACGACACGGCCACTCATTAAATCACCCGCACCGCGGCGGAATTCGCGCCGCGGTCGACGGGTTAATGACCCCCCAACCTCCATCCCATGATTGTTCCCGTACCAGTGTATATCTTATTCTAAGTTGCATGCCTGTCTCCCTTAATCTTCTTTATTGTATTTCCAACTTGCCTACACCTCTTACCAAAGACCATAACGCCCCCAAATTTGAAACCATAGCCATGCAACCTAAAAAGATCTAACCTCCTCTGGCCTGTCTATTTATCTCACTAAGCGTTTGCAAGTGCTGATATAGCCCACATTAATGATCACACCTAACTCTTACTAATCAAATCTGCCACAAAGAGACTGGAGCAAACGCATGCAATGATTTCCTTGGGAGCACAAGACTTACACCAATTACCAACAATAATCAATAACCACTAACCTTGGGTTCCAGAGAAGGCTGCTGCTCACTGTAAAGCACTTCAATGCCTCATCAGGGGTTATAAGTGCAATATAGATCCAATTACAATACAATACATAGTTCTAATGTCAACCAACTCTAATCATGTCCCAAGAACTGCCCCCTAGTCAAGAATATTGCAGGCCGCAAACCCTTTTGTTGTTGTTGTTTATTGCAGGCCGCGAACCCTCAAACTGGGATTGGATCTTTAGGTGTGGTTTATTACCAGGAACCTGTAGTGCAAGCACATGGAATAGGCAGTTTCTCCGAAGCACGCAATGGCTGCATTTGAAGATTTTATTACTTAACTAAAACAATGTTGGATCATATTTAATTATAAGAAGATCTGAGGAGAAATGGCTCTAGTGGATTATATGGTTTTAGAATGAATCAGACTGTTCCATGCCTGCCTGCCTGCCTTGGTGAGATTGATAAGGCCATGGTGTAAGGAGTGGGCATGAAAATGTCCCATATCAGCCCCCAGTTGTGCATGGTCGAAGGTAAAGCCATGCAAGTATTGCATGCATGGTTACTCACTGCTGGTCCTACCTTGTACCCCACTGGTCAGAGCGCATGGCCACAGATCATAGAGTGTGGGTATTGTGCACTGTGCAGTCAAAGAATGGCTGCAGGCAGTATCCCTTGGGTACTATGTGAACTGGAACTTGCAAAGACAATGCTTCCGATGCAATGTAATGCATTTTGACCCGTGCAAAGAGACCAAGGCATGAGCAATGGCCTGCCAAGGCAGTTGGCAAGGATACTGGACACAAATCATGGTCAGCGAGCATACCCTCCAATTACTAAGCACATCGTTACTGAGCGCAGGTGATGGCTGAAAGGCATGGCCAGCAGAAATTGACAGCCTAGGTACTGAGTGGAATAGTCATAGGCCATACCTTGCTGCCAGCGCCTGCAGGTTATCAATAGACTACATGCTCTACAGATACTATTGCATTAGATAGTGTGCGAAGAATATGGTAGAAGACTATAGCAGGGCATGCTCTATGCCAGATGTACTGTTTCAATGGATAGTGGGCACAAAACATTGTAGATGAACATCCCTTGCAGGCAATAAGAACACAGTTTGCACTGATCCAATAACAGATCACTGGTTTCTGTCATCGAAGTGGACAGCATCATTGACTAGTTAAAGCGCAGATGTTTCCATGCTGCAGCATGGTCTGAAACCAGTATGGCAACCTCCTAGAAGATTTGTCTTGCTGGTCTACCACTGAAGCTTGGTGGAAAATGCTTTTTTGTGATAAGTATAAATGTGTGAAGAGGCCACATTTAGAGGGATCATCTTGGTTAACAGTTTGTATCTTCAGTGAGAAGGACCAGTCCTGGCGTTAGGGTATCTGAGTAGATGACTTTGGCAGTGTAGGCTTTGCGGATGTTTAGGGATCCAAGGGCATCTCCTTGGAGAGACTTGAGAGTGGTTGATGGTTGTATGTCATATTTAAAAGAGGTGGTCACATGAGAGTTCTTGTGTGCTCTGTTTGTGTGAGTTGAGGCTTCACCCCACCTAGAGCTGGAGAAAAGGGACATGGGTTTTAGTCTGGATGTGTTGGTTGACCGTCTCTGTGAGGAGTGATTGGTAGCATGGGATTTGTCATCTAATGGAGGGACTGGCCAGTTTGCTAGTAGATTGTTACATTATTTGATTATATTAATTAGAGCTCCGCTTCTATGAGTTGCTATGTTGATAAAGGATTGTTAGAGTCTAGCTTTGATTGAGGTCCACCTCCAGGTCCCAAAAATTCAGAGTTGCCCAGGGTTCCATACTGTCTCCTGGTATCTCCATACTCTACATTGATTGATTGATTGAATAGGGATTTGTAATGCGCAACTTTGCCTGGAGGCATCAAGGCGCAATTGATGGAAAATAGCCAGGTACATGTATAGAAATATAGGGTATAGAGGCCTAGGAGTAGGCCTCAGTAAAAAGCAGAGTTTTAAGGCCCTTTCGGAAGAGGGGAAGAGATTCTTGGACCCTGAGTTCCAAGGGGAGCTCATTCCAGAGTCTGGGAGCGAGAGAGGAGAAAGCCTTGCCTCCCCATCTTGCCTTGACGACTCGGGGGACGGTCAGCAAATTCTGGCTGGCAGAGCGCAAGGCCCTACCGGGGACGTAGGTCGACACTAGGGACCTGATGCCCTCAGCACCAGCACCATGGAGAGCCAGGTGAGTAATGGTCAAGATTTTAAATTTTATCCTGGCATATACAGGGAGCCAGTGAAGATTCTTCCTGATCAAAGTACCTGAAGAGCGTCTGGGGGCATTGACGACAAACCTCGCTACAGCGTTCTGGACGACTTGCAAGCGATGGAGTAGTTTGTTGCTCATGCCAAGATATAAGGCATTGCAGTAGTCCAGTCGCGAGGATATGAGGGCAACCGCAACCAGTTTCCGGACGTCAGGAGAGAGGTAATGGGTGAGTTTTCTTAACACCCTTAGAACCCCGCAACAGGTTGAGACCGTTCTATTTACTTGCTTATCGAAAGCAAGTGAGGTGTCAAATATGACTCCCAGGTTACGGGCGGCGGGAGAAGGCTGGTGACAAGTTCCCAGTGTCTGTGGCCACCAGTCGGCTGACCAAACCTCCTTATTTCCACCAAAAACCAGAATCTCCGTCTTTTCCCCATTTAATTTGAGGAAATTCGAAGCCATCCAGCCTGCCACTGCTTCCATACAATTTCTAAAATTTAGGGCCGTGGTCTCAACAGATTGCGACAGAGAGACCATGATCTGGGTGTCATCGGCGTACGAGAGCACTTCCACTCCAAAAGTTCTAACGAGCCTAGCAAGTGGGGCCACATAAACGTTGAAGAGTGTGGAACTCAAAGAAGAGCCCTGCGGGACCCCACACTGCACAGGCCTGGCGTTGGAAAGGAAGTCACCCAATTTGACCCTTTGCTCCCGATGGTTAAGGAAGGAGGTGAGGAGGCTCAGAGCCAGATCCGACGGGAGGCCAAGATGGTAGGGGACAGGGTGTCAAATGTGGCTGTAAGGTCGAGCAGGATCAGAAGAGTAGTCTGACCACTGTCGACCTTAGCGCGGATGTTATTGACCACCACTGTGAGGGCTGGCTCAGTACTGTGCACCTTTCGGAAGCCATGCTGGGAGGGGTCAAGCAGGCAGGTCTTATCAAGAAACGCGCTAAGATGGAAATTCAAATGAGCCTCCAGCAACTTGGCTGGAGCAGGAAGGAGGGAAATGGGACGAAAGTTCCTCAAAGTCCCAGGATCCAAGGAAGCCTTTTTCAAGAGGGGCTTAACGATGGCAGTCTTCCAGGATGCTGGAAATAATCCACTGGAGATGGCCCTATTCATAACTTCCAACAAGGGGGGAAGTAAGGTGTCCCTGCAATTTTTTAGGATTTTGAGGGGACAGGGATCAAGGGGAGATCCTGACTTGATCGAGTCCAGAAGTTTGTCGAGGGACTCAGTCGTGAGAAGGGGAAAACTGGGGTAGGTATCATTGGAGACTGAGGTATACTCTAGGCTGGGAGGAGGAACATGAGTGAGATTATGAGTCTGGAGTGCTGTGTAAATATCCAGAATTTTTGTGTGAAAGAAGGTGGAGATCTGATCACAGAGTTCTTGCGAGGGAACTATGGGATCAGGATGTTGGACAAGAGATAAGGTATCTACCACCTTGAAAACATCTCCCGGGGAAGTGAGGGATAAGGTTAGATTGGAAAAATAGGTTTGCTTTTCGGCTAACACCGCCGCTTTGTAGCTCTTGAGGAGATTTTTATGCTTGGTCCGTTGGTCGGCATCTGGCTGAGCTCTCCAGAGCCTTTCTTGCCTCCTACACTCCTGTCTCTGCAATCTAAGAGATTCTGAGTACCAGGGCGCTGACGGGCATTTCCTGGCACAATAATGGGATTTGAGCGGGGCGAGAGTGTCCACAGCCCTGGAGATGGTACTTGAGAACTCACGGGCAGTGGTATCAATGTCCTGAGAAGGGGGAGGCTTAAAGTTGGCAATGAGAGGGCCAAGGGATTCATTGGACAGGCCCCTGTAGTTCCTCTTCAGGACCCAGCAGTTCATGTCCGTGGGAGGGGCAGGAAGAAAGCCTGACGCGAATTCCAGAGGGACTGCTTTATGATCCGACCAGGAGAGGGGCAAAAGGGAGCCAGTCTGTAACCTGGGGTCGTTCGTAAACACCCCATCTAAGATGTGGCCAGCAGAATGGGTGGGAAATAGCACTTTTTGGAAGAGGCTGAGAGAAGACAGTAAGTCCACAAGGGACGTTGTATCGGCCGAGTTAAGATTTTCTAAATGAAAATTAAAATCTCCAAGAATAGTCAAGGAGGGCCTATTAATGAATGGTTCGATTACTTCCAGTAAATCGGCGGCGAACAAAGACCTAGAGCCCGGAGGTCTGTAGATAAGGATACCTGCAAAGTTTTCCTTGGGGGAGGTACTGAGGGAAGAGAAAAGAGCCTGAAAAGAATTCTGGGGAGAAGGAAGGGACTCCATACGACAGGTGAAAGAATTCTTATATACAATGCCTATTCCACCCCCTCTACAACCCTCTCTGTCCTGTCTCACCATAGCATAACCATCGGGGAGGGCGTTGATCAGGTCAGGACCAGCTGAGTCCGAGCCCCACGTTTCGGTGACAAAAACCCAGGAGGGTTTTCTTTCCGATACAAAATCTCGAAAAGCAATGTTATTTCTGACCAGGGAACGAGCATTAATAAGAAAGCCTACTTCTTTCGGGGAAGGGGGGTGGGGGGGTGAGTCCTGTGTCCCCGGAATCCTAGAAGGATTTGCGGCGTAAGCAAGATTTAACGGACTAGGTTCGTTCATACAGCTGCAAATAAAACCATGGCGCAGTTGCTCGGGGAATAGTTTGTGATGGCACACTTGCCGGAAGGGTCTAAGTGATATGAGAGAGCCAAACAAATCCCCAAGGTCATCTAGGGGAGTGATAAGAGGCTGAGCAGCGCGCCTGACCCCTGACGCCTCCTTTGCGCTGACGCACAGGACTCTGGCATGACTCTGGCTTGGGTCCGGCCCGTCCGCAATGCGCGTCCGCTGCGCGGAGAAGACGAACGTCCCCTTTTATGGCCGACTAGAGCGCGTCCGAGCGCTGGAATACCCCCAATATGGCCGCCAAAACCAAGTTCGCCTCCCCGGGGCCGTGCTCTCAGCGTCAATGCTCGGCTGAGAGCGGCCCGGGCAGCGTCTGGTAGGGGGAGGTCCTTGGACAGGTAATAAGAGTGGTTACGATCTGTAACAGATGCTCCGCACCCACACACATGGTGCTCTACTCACAGATCACAGCATCAAGATTTGCCAATATGCCAGTAATACACTGGTCTACTTGAAAATCTCATCTGCTTCCCACTTCCAGCACCTCCTACACATCTGCCTATACATCATCTAGACATGGATGTCCAAAGCTTACCTGGGGCTCAATTGAACTAAGACAAAATTCCAGTATGCCCAGATAAACAAACACGAAACAGTGCAAACCTGGTGCAATTACATGAACCTTGACAGCTATGAGCCCCAACTTCAATTGATTACCAAGTCACTTGTATTCACCCTGGACACCAACCTCACCCTCAAGGAACACATTGCCAAAGAACACAAGGATGATTTGGTACCAGCTTTCTTTTCTAAAGAAACGGAAACTGTTTCTTCCAGAAAACGACTTCAGAACTACTGTTCAAACCCTTGTACTCTTTCATCTAAATGGTGGTAACTCCCTACTCCATGGCCTCCTAGACTCACACTGTCACCACTTAAGAGCATCCTACGCGCCACAGCACGTCTCATCGAGGGCCTGAAGAAATATGATCATATCACCCTCATCCTAATACAAATATATTGCCACTGCTTGTGAGTCCACACCATATCAAAAGCCAGCTGCATCATTTAAAAAGCGATAATAACTTGCACTCCTGCTTATCTTGAAGACAAGTTCCCCTTCTCTAATGGTTTTCGGCAAACATATTCTTGTGCTCCAAGAAATCTTTGAACTTCACTTGTTTACCAATCTGCATAAACATTATTGTATTCATCTTATGTGCATCTTTACTTCTTTATACATTTTATGCAGAATTGTGGACCATACCTCAGCCACATCTGAACCATTTCAACCCCAAGAATCAATGCTTCTTTAATGTATTCATAAGATCTCTCTCTCTATATATATATATATATATATATATATATATATATATATATATATATATATATATATATATATATATATATATATATATATATATATATATATATATATATATATATATATATATATATATGAGAGCTCCGGCTTGGGTCCAAAAGGCTTGAGGTGCACTCAAACATCAACTCGGGGCTCCAAGCTACAGCCCCATTCAATCGGTGCAGATGCCGCCAACCGGCTGTCTTTCACAGTCTTGCACCACTTATGCCGACGCGTTTCGAAAATAACTTTTCTCCTTCAAGGGCTCGTGGTGAAAGATACACACGTACCAGCAACAGTCTCTCTTTTATGCAAGATAACGCGCCCTCTGATGGGCGGCTCTGGATGAGTCCACGCTAAGCATTCTGGAGATTGTAGTGCTGGTCATATTTATTGTCCGTGCACACATTATTTCTGTTGACGAAAGCTCTGGATGAGCTCTCAGCCGCCAAGCGTCACCTCAATCCGGCATTGATGCTCCACATGTAGAGGTTGTAAGCACAAGCCCCCGTGGCCCCATCCGTGGACTCATCCAGAGCCGCACATCAGAGGGCGCGTTATCTTGCATAAAAGAGAGACTGTTGCTGGTACGTGTGTATCTTTCACCACGAGCCCTTGAAGAAGAAAAGTTATTTTCGAAACGCGTCAGCACAAGTGGTGCAAGACTGTGAAAGACAGTGGGTTGGCGGCATCTGCACCGATTGAATGGGGCTGTAGCTTGGAGCCCCGAGTTGATGTTTGAGTGCACCTCAAGCCTTTTGGACCCAAGCCGGAGCTCTCATATTGGGCGGTTGCCATACCGCCGAGTGCGCACCACCTCAGCAACCCATGGGGGCCACGGGGTCTTGTGCTTACAGCCTCTACATGTGGAGCATCAATGCCGGATTGAGGTGACGCTTGCCGGCTGAGAGCTCATCCAGAGCTTTCGTCAACAGAAATAATGTGTGCACGGACAATAAATATGACCAGCACTACAATCTCCAGAATGCTTAGCGTGGACTCATCCAGAGCCGCCCATCAGAGGGCGCGTTATCTTGCATAAAAGAGAGACTGTTGCTGGTACGTGTGTATCTTTCACCACGAGCCCTTGAAGAAGAAAAGTTATTTTCGAAACGCGTCGGCACAAGTGGTGCAAGACTGTGAAAGACAGCCGGTTGGCGGCATCTGCACCGATTGAATGGGGCTGAAGCTTGGAGCCCCGAGTTGATGTTTGAGTGCACCTCAAGCCTTTTGGACCCAAGCCGGAGCTCTCATATTGGGCGGTTGCCATACCGCCGAGTGCGCACCACCTCAGCAACCCATGGGGGCCACGGGGGCTTGTGCTTACAGCCTCTACATGTGGAGCATCAATGCCGGATTGAGGTGACGCTTGCCGGCTGAGAGCTCATCCAGAGCTTTCGTCAACAGAAATAATGTGTGCACGGACAATAAATATGACCAGCACTACAATCTCCAGAATTCTTAGCGTGGACTCATCCAGAGCCGCCCATCAGAGGGCGCGTTATCTTGCATAAAAGAGAGACTGTTGCTGGTACGTCTGTATCTTTCACCACGAGCCCTTGAAGAAGAAAAGTTATTTTCGAAACGCGTCGGCACAAGTGGTGCAAGACTGTGAAAGACAGCCGGTTGGCGGCATCTGCACCGATTGAATGGGGCTGTAGCTTGGAGCCCCGAGTTGATGTTTGAGTGCACCTCAAGCCTTTTGGACCCAAGCCGGAGCTCTCATATTGGGCGGTTGCCATACCGCCGAGTGCGCACCACCTCAGCAACCCATGGGGGCCACGGGGGCTTGTGCTTACAGCCTCTACATGTGGAGCATCAATGCCGGATTGAGGTGACGCTTGCCGGCTGAGAGCTCATCCAGAGCTTTCGTCAACAGAAATAATGTGTGCACGGACAATAAATATGACCAGCACTACAATCTCCAGAATGCTTAGCGTGGACTCATCCAGAGCCGCGCATCAGGGGGCGCGTAATCTTGCATAAAAGAGAGACTGTTGCTGGTACGTGTGTATCTTTCACCACGAGCCCTTGAAGAAGAAAAGTTATTTTCGAAACGCGTCGGCACAAGTGGTGCAAGACTGTGAAAGACAGCCGGTTGGCGGCATCTGCACCGATTGAATGGGGCTGTAGCTTGGAGCCCCGAGTTGATGTTTGAGTGCACCTCAAGCCTTTTGGACCCAAGCCGGAGCATATATATATATATATATATATATATATATCCAAGCTCACTGCTCCAAAGTCCGGTGCACACTTGCAGCGGGTGCTCGTCTCAGCGCGTCAGAGCTTCGCGCTTCTATATGAGAGCTCTCTCCCTCCCAGTCCTGGGGGAAATAAAGACAGCACACACGGGAATCTCTGTAATGGCAACTTTACTCGCACAGACGCGTTTCGGAAGCAACGCTTCCTTCCTCAATGTTAGTTACATCGTAACACGCGACTTGGCGCCATTTATTTCAAATTCAACAAACGAGCTGTATTAGCAAACACAGAGAGAGGACTGACGCATATGCGCCATATTGCTAATGCATTTCATCCCGCAATAGCATACTCGTATTTAAACAATACATTTTTCATACAGTACTACATTTCTTATTTGTGAAAAAGCCGCTCGACTTTCTGACAAAAATTTACATAATAAAATAAAATATTGCCGTGAATCGGCACATGTCCTCTCACTAATCTACCGGGAAATGGATTATAAATCTTGCCGTGGATCGGCCTAAGGCAACACTAAGGCTGCCGTATGGATTTCCAAATACCCAATACCATCATTTTTGCCAATCACTCTCGGATGTTGCTTTATAAAATATTAACACAAAAGTTGCAAAATTTCACAAAAATCCTGAAAAACAAAAGAAGTATAATACATCACAGGACATACATCGTCTCGTGATACCAGACACTCAATGGTGATTAATTGCTGAAAGACACTATTTACAAACAAGCATTGTCGTGTAGCTGTAATTCACTTAAAATTTACACTCGAAGTGCTGTGTGACATTACCATTTCAACTCCCTAGATGCACAGTCAATTCCTCCCCACAATTTAATCCCCAGGGGGCCTTGGTTTGACAGTCTATGATATACCGGGATTCTAACCTGCGAAGTTTTTGCAGTTTATCCCCTCCCCTGATATTGTCTGGGATCGCATCAAGGCAAAAGTACTGTAACAGGTTCCTGTCGCTCTTGTGTTTGATCGAAAAGTGTCTGGCGACAGGGTATGTAAAATCTCTGTTCACTATCGCCCGCATATGCTCCAGAATACGTAATTTCACGGGATTAATAGTGCTGCCAATGTACCTAAGCCCACAGGGGCAGAGAAGACAATAGACTGCAAAAGGGGTGGTACATGTGAGGAACTGATTTATTTTCCTCTTCTTTCTGGTACCACAACCCATGATTTCATAAGAGTAAACCCGTTTACTATTGGCACAGGCTTTGCATCGGCCACAAGGAAAGTAGCCTTTCGCATCTTTTAAATTGCTCGTGCGTACCGGGACAGATGACAGATGACTATGTACCAAGGTATCTCTCAACGAGCGTGCTCTCTTAAAGGTAATTAAGGGATTGGCAGGTATATCACTCCCTATGATGTTATCCTTTTGCAAAATGTGCCAATGTCTCTTAAGGATACTCCTCAGTTGTTGACAATCTTTGGAGTGAGGTGTAACCATCCTAAATTTCTCAATATCCGTAAAGGGTTTCTGCTTTTTTACAAACAAAGTCTGCCTGGGTTGTGCCCTTACTCTATCCAGAGTGTTCCTTAACAGTTGCCTACTGTACCCCCTCGCCTCAAATCTGTCATTGCTCTCTTGTGCAGCCAATTCGAAATCCTCGTTAGTGGAACAGTTACGCTTAAGCCGTAGAAGCTCACCATAAGGTATACTCTTGATGAGTTTCTGTGGATGATTAGATGACGCATGCAACGTACTGTTTCCCGCTGTCGGTTTTCTATAGAGGGAAGTTTGAATCATGTTGTTAATCACCTCTATTCTCAAGTCTAGGTAGCAGTGTACCTAGACTTGAGAATAGAGGTGATTAACAACATGATTCAAACTTCCCTCTATAGAAAACCGACAGCGGGAAACAGTACGTTGCATGCGTCATCTAATCATCCACAGAAACTCATCAAGAGTATACCTTATGGTGAGCTTCTACGGCTTAAGCGTAACTGTTCCACTAACGAGGATTTCGAATTGGCTGCACAAGAGAGCAATGACAGATTTGAGGCGAGGGGGTACAGTAGGCAACTGTTAAGGAACACTCTGGATAGAGTAAGGGCACAACCCAGGCAGACTTTGTTTGTAAAAAAGCAGAAACCCTTTACGGATATTGAGAAATTTAGGATGGTTACACCTCACTCCAAAGATTGTCAACAACTGAGGAGTATCCTTAAGAGACATTGGCACATTTTGCAAAAGGATAACATCATAGGGAGTGATATACCTGCCAATCCCTTAATTACCTTTAAGAGAGCACGCTCGTTGAGAGATACCTTGGTACATAGTCATCTGTCATCTGTCCCGGTACGCACGAGCAATTTAAAAGATGCGAAAGGCTACTTTCCTTGTGGCCGATGCAAAGCCTGTGCCAATAGTAAACGGGTTTACTCTTATGAAATCATGGGTTGTGGTACCAGAAAGAAGAGGAAAATAAATCAGTTCCTCACATGTACCACCCCTTTTGCAGTCTATTGTCTTCTCTGCCCCTGTGGGCTTAGGTACATTGGCAGCACTATTAATCCCGTGAAATTACGTATTCTGGAGCATATGCGGGCGATAGTGAACAGAGATTTTACATACCCTGTCGCCAGACACTTTTCGATCAAACACAAGAGCGACAGGAACCTGTTACAGTACTTTTGCCTTGATGCGATCCCAGACAATATCAGGGGAGGGGATAAACTGCAAAAACTTCGCAGGTTAGAATCCCGGTATATCATAGACTGTCAAACCAAGGCCCCCTGGGGATTAAATTGTGGGGAGGAATTGACTGTGCATCTAGGGAGTTGAAATGGTAATGTCACACAGCACTTCGAGTGTAAATTTTAAGTGAATTACAGCTACACGACAATGCTTGTTTGTAAATAGTGTCTTTCAGCAATTAATCACCATTGAGTGTCTGGTATCACGAGACGATGTATGTCCTGTGATGTATTATACTTCTTTTGTTTTTCAGGATTTTTGTGAAATTTTGCAACTTTTGTGTTAATATTTTATAAAGCAACATCCGAGAGTGATTGGCAAAAATGATGGTATTGGGTATTTGGAAATCCATACGGCAGCCTTAGTGTTGCCTTAGGCCGATCCACGGCAAGATTTATAATCCATTTCCCGGTAGATTAGTGAGAGGACATGTGCCGATTCACGGCAATATTTTATTTTATTATGTAAATTTTTGTCAGAAAGTCGAGCGGCTTTTTCACAAATAAGAAATGTAGTACTGTATGAAAAATGTATTGTTTAAATACGAGTATGCTATTGCGGGATGAAATGCATTAGCAATATGGCGCATATGCGTCAGTCCTCTCTCTGTGTTTGCTAATACAGCTCGTTTGTTGAATTTGAAATAAATGGCGCCAAGTCGCGTGTTACGATGTAACTAACATTGAGGAAGGAAGCGTTGCTTCCGAAACGCGTCTGTGCGAGTAAAGTTGCCATTACAGAGATTCCCGTGTGTGCTGTCTTTATTTCCCCCAGGACTGGGAGGGAGAGAGCTCTCATATATATATATATATATATATATATATATATATATATATATATACATATATATACATATACATGTAAAATTGGTTTTATATTGTAGAAATGTTTTTAACATTTTTCTATTTATGTATATTTATTTTTTCTTAAACATTTGGGAGAAATATGTTTACATTGCTTCGGGCACTATGCCCAATATACATTGCTTGCTGCTATAACACTTATGCAGTATCTTTTCTCTGTTCATGGCTTAATTACAAACAGCCGTTACAATGTACTGGTTTTGACTATAAATGCCCTCGTTTGTGTTTATGGCACATCATGTGATCAAGCCTCTTTGGAGGCGAAACGCGTCATGGCGGATTGCTGGCACGATTTTGCACAAATAAAGCACTAAGGATTTCAGCACGAAATGGTGGTTTCACTCTACGTTATTCGGTCTCTGCGGGAATAGGGGACATGGTGAATGGCGTTTTCCTGCATCTAAATTGCACCTAGAAGCGTCCAGGGTGCGAGTGAAACCCCTCCTCAAACTGGGCAAGAAGCGGCAGGAAGCTGTGATTCCGTGAACCAGAATCGAAATACGGACTCCGGTAGGAGGAAGCCGCGAGAGCCCCTGCGAGTGGAGCACACGTCTACCTGGGACCAAAGGAGTCGGCAACACCTGAAATCATCTGTGGATTTGCGGGCAGCCTGGTCCAGGTAGGAGAGCGAACGCAAAGCGCAGTGAGGAGTGTGCCCGGTGGTAGCGTGGTGATTTAAGAACACGCGTATCATCGGTTCCTTTGTGCAGTGCTTAGAATAGAGCCATTGGAAGCAACAAAATGTCCTCCGATGTGTTGAAACACAGGGAGGAAGCCTCTGAATCTGTGTTCGAGCCCCCGGCTGGGGGAGAATCAACCTCACGACGATCGGACAAAAGAGATACGAATCCCACAATTAAGGATTTATTCCGCAAGCTGGAAAAACTCATTAAAAAAGAACAGGCAAAGTGGTGGGAAAATAAGTCCTTATCCCGCTACTTACAAGCCGGACGTGTTCCCAGGGGCTTGCGCATAACTCTAGCACCCAGCTACGACAATCCCGATCCGGAAATGTTGGAGGAGTGGGCTGCTGCAAACCTGGAACATTCTGCTAGACTCACAGGGATTTTGGTAAAATCTGCGGAGAACAACAGAAAAAAGTTACAAACTGAAATAGAAAGCATTGAGGATGAACTGGATAAAATGGAAAAAGACGACAGTACCAAAAAAATGAGGGAAGAAATGTTGGCACGTTTGGCGAAGGAGGAGGACATTATTAAAAAGCGTAAAGCTTTCAAATTCGAACGCGACAGACTTGATTATTTAAACGGTCAAATTTTTACCTTCGCCCGAAGGTACGATAATATCAAGGCAAGAGTGGGCAAGGGTGCACAACAAACACATGGAGCAGCATCAGTGTCCGTGTCTTCAACTGACTTGAGTTCGGCAGCGGAGAGCGATGCGGATGGCGACCCCACAAAAACACAAGGATTGGGGTTTACCAAACTCTCCCTTGCCCAGGAAGTGAGTTGCTTATGCGAAAATCGCCGAGACACTCTGAGGCCAAGACTAAAGAATGCCAATGCCATTCTAAGCGACAAAGGGCAAATCGCAAGCGGCTCGAACGTCGCAGGTGCCGCAAAAACAAATTCGGGCGGAGCAAAGAAGCGCAAACTCGGAAAATGGAACAGATCTCAGAACCAATGACAAATCCAGGTACAACATCAATTATAAACTTAACAAACATCACGTTGACAGCTAAGGAGGTGGCTATCTTGGGGTTGGGACTGTCATACTGTCCACCCAAGGACTTTAATTATGCCAGTACACGAATGGATGGTTTTAGGTTTATAAGGAAATTGAAACTGAGCAAATTCCACCGCTTACAGCCCTATAGAAAGGCTAAAAACTCAACTTTAAAGAGTCCATCCCTCCTAACAGCAGGCGATGAACCTTCTTTTCAAGAAATGTGGTCACTCCAACAGGAATGTGCCGATGTCAGCCTAGTGGAGACAACTCAAATTGGGGGTAACACCGGGATGGGAACTACACCATTTAAAGCAAAGTCAACTTTCTTACCGATCATGACCCATGACAATCTTGATGTCTATCTTGACTTCATCACAGAAGACCTAAAAAAGTTATATATAGCCACAAATAAAAAGCACTCTGCCGTCAATCGACAGAATCAGAGCTACAACAACTTGATAAAAAACTAAACACCAATAAAAATGTTGTAGTGAAACAGGCGGACCAAGGTGGGAATATTGTCCTGTGGGACCGCAGCCTTTACATAAAGGAAGCTGAAAAACAATTGGGGGACCAAACCTGCTATAGGAAAAGCAATATTGGGGCAATCAGGACAGCCTGGAATGAACAAAACTCGAAACTAATGGCATGGAGGAGCAGTGGCTTAATTTCTAAAGATGAATTTCAGTTTTTGAAAAAAGAACATCCTGTCATTCCAACTTTTTACCTATTACCCAAGGTCCATAAAGATGTCGCAATACCACCTGGAAGGCCGATTATATCTGCTATTGATAGTTCGACTGAGAACTTTTCTAGATATATCGACTATTTCCTGCAAGAATGGGTTACAAAATTGCATTCATATGTGGGAGATACTACTGACTTTATTTGTAAATTGAAGGAGATTGTTTGGAATGAAGACTATTTGTTAATGACTTTGGATGTCAATTCACTGTATACTTCGATCAGACATAGTGATGGTATAAAAGCAGTGGAACACTACTTGGATAAGCGTCCTATGAACTATATACATCACAATAGAATGATTGTTGGAATGTTGAGATTATGCCTAGAGCAGAACTTTTTTATTTTTAATGGCCAAGTGTATCAACAGCTGAGAGGGGTGGCCATGGGGGCCTGCTTCTCCCCCAGTTTCGCATGTTTGCACATGGGACTGTGGGAGGAGCGGGTCCTCATGGACCACCATAGGGCCACAATGACCAGCAATGTAATTCTGTATTTAAGGTACATAGATGACCTTTTTATGATTTGGAGGGAATCCAAGGAGGAGGCCACTAATTTTGTAGAGAAGCTGAATGTCAACACCTACAATTTACAGTTTACATCAGAAATTCATAGAGAGAGAGTAACCTTTTTGGATGTCGAAGTATACATTAAAGAAAATAAGTTGGAGACAAAGCTGCACAGGAAGGCAACCGCAGGGAATACATTGTTGCATGCCACCAGCCAGCACCCGCGGCACCTCATCCGCAGCATCCCCTATGGGGAGATGCTGAGGCTGAGGCGTATTTGCAGTACTGACACTGACTGTGAGAGGGCCCAGAGGGAAAGCAAGAGCCGTTTCTTGGAGAGAGGGTACAGTGAGAGTATAGTAAACATGGCGATTGAACGCACTCAAAGTATCCCTAGAGAGCAAGCTCTGGCACCCAAAACTAAGGTTACAGAAACTAATCCTGAAATTATACAATTAAGGGCCATTGTGACTTACAGTACGCAGCATGCGGAGATTAGGAAAATCTTCAGCAAGAACTGGAACTTAGTGAAAGGGGATCCAGTCATAGGAAAATTCGTGTCCAATAAACCAGAGCTCACATTCCGTAGATCACTTACGATGTCCAACGCTCTGGTAAGTAACAATTTGGACAAACCAATCCCAGGCACCTGGATGGACCTGAGCAAGGGATTTAAAAAGTGTCCGTTTTGCAAAGCATGTCGCCATGGAGTAAATAAAACCCATTACTCTATCCCTTTTCATGACAAACCAATCGCAATCAGTAAAAGGCTCACATGCAAAACAGAATATGTGGTCTATGTGCTGCAGTGTCCGTGTGGGCTGTGCTATGTGGGCAGCACACGATTGCCCCCCACAAACGGATACTGCAGCACTTAAGAGCCATATCGGGAAAAGATCATACATATCCTGTAGCACGACACTTCGAGTCAATTCATAATAGTGACCCTGAGGGTCTTCAATATTATCTGGTTGACACGATCCTACCCCTGAAGAGGGGAGGTAATAGGGAGGCTAAGCTACGATTGCTGGAAACGAGGTACATTCTGGAATTTAACAGTAAAGGCCTCAATGCCAGTGAGGATATGTATACCTGCTTGTGAGGAACTTAAGATTAAGAAAATCTCTTGTTAAAACCAATCTATACATCTATCTATCAGGAGGCAACTTAGTAACCTGGGATCAGGTGTTGTAATAACTGATAGATTTGAGGAATTTGATTCATAGAGGATACAGATCCATAATCTTCCACATAATAGATAATGTTATTTCTTAAAACATAGACTGCACATGCACTTTATTCACACATATTAGTTTATCTCAGCACCCCTATGTGGGCATTTAATATGTAAATACAGGAGATTTTCCCCTTTTTTTGTAACTAATGTTTTACTACCCACTTGGGTTAGATGAACAGAATTACGAAGAACTGCACTTCATGGTTGGGGTATAAAGATTGTGAGGCAGGATGTTATGATGTTATAACCATCCACTCCTCTTAATACTCCTACTTGTAATACTCATAAAATCAATGTAAATATATGGTTATATGAAATAATATGGATTTACCCTTATAATATAAACATGTAAAATTGGTTTTATATTGTAGAAATGTTTTTAACATTTTTCTATTTATGTATATTTATTTTTCCTTAAACATTTGGGAGAAATATGTTTACATTGCTTCGGGCACTATGCCTAATATACATTGCTTGCTGCTATAACACTTATGCAGTATCTTTTCTCTGTTCATGGCTTAATTACAAACAGCTGTTACAATGTACTGGTTTTGATTATAAATGCCCTCGTTTGTGTTTATGGCACATCATGTGATCAAGCCTCTTTTGGAGGCGAAACGCGTCATGGCGGATTGCTGGCACGATTTTGCACAAATAAAGCACTAAGGATTTCAGCACGAAATGGTGGTTTCACTCTACGTTATTCGGTCTCTGCGGGAATAGGGGACATGGTGAATGGCGTTTTCCTGCATATATATATATATATATTCAAAATGTAGATTGATCCATTTTGACGTTGGCGCTCATCATGTAGCGCGGTGCGATTCCATTCAGCGGGATCCAGCCGATTTTATATCCACAAAGTCAGTCAGTTACGAGCTGAAATAAGGACGCACTCACTCGTGTGTATATTTCAAAAAGCTTTACAGCGGCTTTATTTTCCTGCCAGTCCCAACGCGTTTCACCTCCTCCAAAGGCTTGTTCACGGGATGAGGTAACCTGACAAATTGCTTTCTTTTATGTTTGGCACGCGTTAACTTCCTGTGGTTTATTTAAAGTGCATTGTGGTCAGTCAAGTTCTATGGCATAAAAAGTGATATGCTTTAAGTGCTAAGTGTCAAGTGAAAATTTAAAAATAAATGCGACGCATGCAGATTTCACTTGATAGGTATGACAATTCTAATTTCTACACTTTGGTGTGTGTGTTGGTGTTTGTGTCAACTACTGTCAATTGCCAATTAATTACAAACAGTATTACAAAGGTTCATTTTCTGTCCTTTCATTGATTGTTCATTTTGCTGCTCTCTGGTGAGCTGGAATGAATTTTCATTTCAATTTTTACTCTCTGGTGAGTATATCATCTTGGTTTTCAAGCATCATTTGATTAAGAGAGTTTGTGATGTTTACAAGTGGACATAAAGTTCCTCGTTTTGGTTCAATCCTCTCGGGTCCAGGGTTCTGAAGGTTAGAATGTGTTTAGACTCTTTCTGTCAGAGGGTTTTCAGCCGATCTCCCCCTCTTTCTGAAGTTGGAATTTGTTCCAGAACACAAAATCGCAGGGCCTCCCAATATCCGTTGTGAAATTTCTCCATATGTCTAGCCTCTGCATTCATGCGGTCTTTGTGGATTGTAGCTCGGACGTGTTCTAAGATACGTTTTTTCGCTTCAAATATTGTGCTTCCTATATATCTTCTGTGACAGGGACATTCGATCAATTATATCACATAGGAACATTTCCACGTCAGATGTTGTCGTATCTTCCAGGTCATGCCTTTTTGGATGGAGACTTCCTTTTGCGGAGTTGGGATTTTGCAGATTTTGCATAGTTTACATGGCCAGAAACCTTCTCTCTGTAACCATGTTTTGTTGGTGGCTTCCTTAAAATGGCTATGGACAATTTGGTCGCCGATGTTTTTCCCTCATTTGTATGATATTGCTGGATGGTCTCCAACAATATCTGTCATGGTTGTATCCATTTTCAAAATACTCCAATGTTTCCTGATGATTTTGATCAGTTTTTTGTTCTCTGCACTATATGTCGTGATTAGTCTGATTTTGTTTGCTTTTGCTTTTTCTTTTTGCTTGTGCAGAATTGTTCTTCGATCTTGATGTATGACTTTGTTTAGACATCTTGTGACTACCATTTTGGGGTATTTTCGGGCGAGGAATCTGTTGCTTGCTTCTTTGCTGTTTCTGAGAAATTCTTGGCTGTTGGAGCAATTTCTTTTGAGTCTTAAAAATTCTCCGTAGGGAATGCTCCACTTCAAGCTTTCATTGTGGAAGCTCTCCCCATGCAATGTGGCGTTAGTTGCTGTGATTTTTCTATGCAGTGTGGTTTGTAGGGAGTTATTCTCAATATATATCTCCGTATCCAAGAATGTGACTCTCTCTGAGCTTATGTCATACGTGAATTTCAATTTCGCTGGAGAGTTATTTAATTTCTCAAAATATGTTTCAAATTCCTTATCAGAGCCATTCCAGATGATCAGCAGATCGTCTATAAATCTGAGCCAAAATATTGTTTTCCTACTCCATTCGTAGTTTATGGTGTTCCATGCTATCTGCTGCTCGAACCATCCCATGGTGAGGTTCGCGTAATTAGGTGAAAACGAAAACCCCATTGCACAGCCTCTTAGCTGTTTGTAGATTTGCTTGTTGAATAGGAAAACGTTATTATTCAGGCACAATGAGATCATCTCATTCAGCATTGCATTGTGTTCTTTGTGTTCTATATTCCGTTTGCCTAGATAGTATTTGCAGGCATCTGTTCCAATTTATTTATTTATTTTTTGCATTTGTAATGCGCGCAGATACCCACAAAGGGTTTCCCGGCGCCAGGACTCCGAAATCAACAACACAGAAAGCAAAACGGACCAGAGACCACAGTGATTTATTGATTGAAAAGCCAGGTTTTAACGCTTTTCTTAAAACTGGCAACATTTTCTTCCTTTCGTAGAGCTGGGGGAAGGGAGTTCCAAAGAACTGGTCCCAAATAGGAAAAGGATCTTCCTCCCATTCTGGCCAGTTTAAACCTGGGTACCACAAAGTTTGCTGCATTAGAAGAGCGAAGATTACGTGCAGGAGAGTAGGGCCTCACTAGTTTTTGCAAATACTTTGGTGCGGTTCCTGCCTTTATTTTAAACATGTAGCTCAGGGCTTTGAACCGAACCCGGTTCTCCACCCTGAGCCAGTGCAGGTCCTTAAGGTGCTTAGAAATCCTTGCTGTCCTGGGGATTTTACACAGCAACCTGGCTGCGGAGTTCTGGACTAGCTGAAGCCGCCTGATCACGGCTAGGTTGGAACCCAGGTAAAGGATTTTACCGTAGTCAAGCCTGGATGTAATAAGGGCATTGACTACGGTCTTCTGGGTATCAACAGGCAGCATCCAGATAATCTTCCGCAGCCATTTGAGGATAGTGAAGCAAGTACCAGCCACTTTGTTGACCTGCTGTTTCATCGATAGTGTGTCATCGATGTGCACGCCTAGATTTCTGACATGGGTAGCTGGGATAGGAAAAGCGCCCAGGGATGGCGGCCAATGAGTGTCCTGCCAAAGGTCTCTGTGTTTGCCTAAAAGAAGAATCTCCGTCTTCTCCCCGTTGAGCTTCAGCTGGTTCGTTGACATCCAGCTGAAGACTTCATGAAGACCTAGTTTCAACACAGAGGGGGATGAAGGGTCTGAATTGGTGAGAGAAAAAATTATTTGCGAATCATCCGCATAGGTCATAAGTTCTAGACCAACTCGCTCTGCTAGATCGGCGAGAGGGCGGAGATACAAATTAAAAAATAGCGGACTCAATATTGAGCCTTGGGGCACGCCATGGGGTGAAGCAAAGGTGTCTGACTGAGCCTGCGAAGACGAGATCTGAAACGTCCGGTTGCACAGATAAGATTTAATCCAGTCCAGTGCTGCCCCTCCGACACCATCCTCACTCAGCCTGGCGAGCAGTCTGTCGTGGGAGATGGTGTTGAAGGCTGCACTTAGATCAAGCAGGACAAGTGCAACCGTTTGCCCCTCGTCCAGGAGCCCCCTGATCTTCTCGGTGACTCCCAGGAGGGCAGACTCGGTGGAATGCCCGGCCCTAAAACCTGACTGGGAGAAATGGAGTAGGTTGTTATTCTCCGTAAATGTAGTAAGTACACCGTGAATGTGTTTCTCCAAAATTTTTGAGAAAGCAGGCAGCAGGGAGATAGGACGATAGTTGGCCAGCACCTCTGGATCAGCAGAAGGCTTCTTCAGCAGAGGGCTTATCATGGCGTGCTTCCAGGACGCCGGGACTTTTGCCAGATGAATAGAGGCATTTAATGTCTCAGAAATGATCTTCAAAGCAGAGTCATCAAGTTGGCTCAAAATGCTAATAGGGAGAGGGTCACAAGGAGAGCCTGACTTAATGGAAATAGCTAAGGATTTCAAAGTATCCAAAGTAATAGGTGGCCAGGAGTCAAGTCGGCATTCTGCTGATCTAACTGGAGGCGGGACTTCTCTGCCGTCCCTCAACGGGGGGTTGATGTTAGCAATAATAGTCTCAATCTTTCCCACAAAATAGGTGGCCAGATCTTGACATTTTTGGGTGGTAAGGGGGCGTGCAGCAGCCATAGAATTTCCTCCAGCTAGTTCTTTGACTGTATTAAAAAGAGTCCTCGCTTTGTTAGCAGCAGTGTTAATAGTCTCTGCTACATAACAGGCTTTGGCTCTCGTACAGGCTGAGTGATAAAGGTTTCTGGCCTTACGATAGATCTCTTTATTTAGAGGGTCATAGTGTTTGCGCCATTTCCGTTCGAGTGCCTTACACTTGGATTTTTCTAATTTGAGATCTTCAGTGTACCAGGGAGCCGGTGGTCGATGTACATTCCCTCTACACCTGGCAATAGGTAGACAAGTGTCAGCTGCCCTCTCCAACCATGTATGGGTTTCCAACGCATTTTTATCCATATCACAACCCAGAACAGGGGAGGATTTCTTTAGTGCGTTCTGCAGCTCAGTCAGGTCCAGCCTTTTCCAGTTTCTCATATGGATCGGAGGCCGGGTAGAGCAAGATTGCATGGGTTCTCTCAGGGTGATACTAAAAAGAGTTAAAAAATGGTCAGACCAGCAAATGGGGTCAGTTTTAAGCCATTTTAGCTCCTGTATATTTGATATGATGGGGTCCAACAAATGTCCTGCTTTGTGAGTAGGGCCCTCATTTCGCAGTGTCATATTCAGAGCAGTAAAATCCTCCAGGAGGTTCACAGCTATGCTGTTTGACTTGTCCTCCAAATGGAGATTTAAATCACCCAGTATAGTTAAGTTTTGGGCATTAAGAAAATAAGGCGAAATAAAATTGGCCAAATTTGCAGCCCAAACATTACTATTTCCAGGTGGGCGATAAATTAAAAAACCAGAGAACATAAAATTTGGATTTAGTAAAATTTAAAAAAAAGCTGCTTCGCATCCAGGAATATTCACCAATTCAAGGTCACATTTAAACTCCCTGTTGAAAATCACAGCAATACCACCTCCAACATGTTTCACTCTATCTACTCTAGCAATAGCATAGGTAGAGGGCAAAGCAGCGGCTACATCGGGACCTGCACTTTCATGCAGCCAGGTCTCCGTTAAAAACACAGCACATGGTTTTTCTTCGGCTAAGAGATGGAAAATATCTGCTTTATGTTGGGGCAAGGATCTACAGTTAATGGTATAAAAAGTGAACACACAGGGGTTATGATCAGGGGATTGAGTAGGTAACTTACGAGTAAGTATAACCTCTGGATGGGGCTGAACATTAGATAGGGCAAAAGCACAATGAGGACATGCTTGTGTACCTGTTAGGGAGGGTTTTAGGACAATACATTTCCCGTTACTACTAGGGCGCAAAGCCCTTAGCTGATCCGCAGAAATCATACCTGTAGCAGCGTTTCCTGCCCCATGACCCGGCCTGGCCCGGACGGGCACAGCGCAGTCAGAGGCGCCTACCCTGCGCGCCATCGCTGCGCGCTGGGGCCGACGAGTAGCTAAATACCCTCCAGGAAACGGAGGTCTAGAGCGCTAACCGCTCGAGGCTCCGTCAGGTGCCGCCCCTGTCCCGCCTTCAACAACCGCAATTGGCTGGAGTGCCGGTTGCCTTCAAGCAGAGCGAGAACAGCCCTCGGATAATTGTGAAAAGTCCCTGGTGAGTGCGAGTAAGTGCTCTAGTTCTGTTCCAATGGAGTGTTCAATGCTGGTATATAACGATACCACATCCATTGTTATCAACTTATAGCCTGGTATCCATACTATCTGTTCCAATTTCTTGAGCAAATCTGTTGTATCTTTTAGATAAGATGAGAGTTGTTTCACTAAGGGTGACAAAAAGTGGTCAATATAGTTGGATATCAGTTCCAGCAGAGAGTTGTTAGCAGAAACTATAGGCCTGCCGGGCGTTTTTTCTTGATTTTTGTGCACCTCGGGGAGGCAATAAAAGGTTGGTAATGTCGGATGTTTTTTCTCTAGATATTTGTATTTCTCCTTGTCAATGAGACCCTTCTGTTGCCATTCACTGAGACTTTTGTGAATTTTATTTTGTAGGTCTTTTGTTGGATCGTTATTCATTGGTGCATAGCAAACAGCAAAGAAGCTGTGCAAAGGGGTTTTCGTTTTCACCTAATTACGCGAACCTCACCATGGGATGGTTCGAGCAGCACATAGCATGGAACACCATAAACTACGAATGGAGAGAGAAAACAATATTATGGCTCAGATTCATAGACGATCTGCTGATCATCTGAAATGGCTCTGATAAGGAATGTGAAACATATTTTGAGAAATTAAATAACTCTCCAGCGAAACTGAAATTCACGTATGACATAAACTCAGAGAGAGTCACATTCTTGGATACGGAGTTGGATACGGAGATATATATATTGAGAATAACTCCCTACAAACCACACTGCATAGAAAAATCACAGCAACTAACGCCACATTGCATGGGGAGAGCTTCCACAATGAAAGCTTGAAGTGGAGCATTCCCTACAGGGAATTTTGTAAGACTCAAAAGAAATTGCTCCAACAACCAAGAATTTCTCAGAAACAGCAAAGAAGCAAGCACAGATTCCTCGCCCGAAAATACCCCAAAATGGTAGTCACAAGATGTCTAAACAAAGTCATACATCAAGATCGAAGAACAATTCTATACAAGCAAAAAGAAAAAGCAAAAGAAAACAAAATCAGACTAATCACGACATATAGTGCAGAAAACAAAAAACTGATCAAAATCATCAGGAAAAATTAGGGTATTTTGAAAATGGATACAACCATGACAGATATTGTTGGAGACATCCAGCAATATCATACAAACGAGCGAAAAACATCGGCGACCAAATTGTCCATAGCCATTTTAAGGAAGCCACCAACAAAACATGGTTACAGAGAGAAGGTTTCTGGCCATGTAAACAATGTAAAATCTGCAATATCGCAACTCCGCAAAAGGAAGTCTCCTTAAAAAAAGGCATGACCTGCAAGATACAACAACATCTGACGTGCAAAAGCTCCTATGTGATATACATGATCGAATGTCCCTGTCACAGAAGATATATAGGAAGCACAATATTTGAAGCGAAAAAAGGTATCTTAGAACACGTCCGAGCCACAATCCACAAAGACCGCATGAATGCAGTGGCTAGACATATGGAGAAATTTCACAACGGAGATTGGGAGGCCCTGCGATTTTGTGTTCTGGAACAAATTCCAACATCAGAAAGGAGGAGGAGATCGGCTGAAAACCCTCCGACAGAAAGAGTCTAAACACATTCTAACCTTCAGAACCCTGGACCCGAGAGGATTGAACCAAAGCGAGGAACTGTATGTCCACTTGTAAACATCACAAACTCTCTTAATCAAATGATGCTTGAAAACCAAGATGATATACTCACCAGAGAGTAAAAATTGAAATGAAAATTCATTCCAGCTCACCAGAGAGCAGCAAAATGAACAATCAATGAAAGGACAGAAAATGAACCTTTGTAATACTGTTTGTAATTAATTGGCAATTGACAGTAGTTGACACAAACACCAACACACACACCAAAGTGTAGAAATTAGAATTGTCATACCTATCAAGTGAAATCTGCATGCGTCGCATTTATTTTTATATTTTCACTTAACACTTAGTACTTAAAGCATATCACTTTTTATGCCATAGAACTTCACTGACCACAATGCACTTTAAATAAACCACAGGAATTTAACGCGTGCTAAACATAAAAGAAAGCAATTTGTCAGTTTACCTCATCTCGTGAACAAGCCTTTGGAGGAGGTGAAACGCGTTGGGACAGGCAGGAAAATAAAGCCGCTGTAAATCTTTTTGAAATATACACACGAGTGAGTGCCTCCTTATTTCAGTTCGTAACTGACTGACTTTTGTGGATATATATATATATATATATATACTCCTCCAATCCTGCTTTTTTAAAAAGACAGGTCTGACACATGCTCAGGTTTCCCAAAAGTGATTTATTTCCACCGGTGCACATTTATCAAGCTTCGCGATGTCCACAGTTATCAGCGTCCGGCAGACGCGTTTCGGCGTGTGCCTCATCAGTGCCGGTTAAGTAGCTGAATGTGCCAAGGTGAGTTTTACCACGTAGCTGCTGTTTTAAAATACAGTCCATATATATATATATATATTACCTACTGGCGGTCGCCAGTAGGTAGTTATAGTTAGGACCTAGTTTCCATAGGAAATCCGCAACATTCTATTGGGAATAACTCTGGCGCCGGTTGAGGAATTTGTGTGTAATTTTCCAAAAGTTTGGCCAGCTCTGCTCCGCTCCTTCCCTGAAAGTCTCGGGTAGATTCGTCAAGCGGGTGCCGAGAAAAAAGGGGGGTCCCAAAACGTGTTTTCCCGATGTTAATTTCCATAGGACCTTTAGACACGGCTACAGCCCGAACCGCTGAACGGAATTACACCAAACTTGGCAAAATGGTAGAGTCTGGTACGCAGATCACGCTTTTGGTTAAATAGTGTAAATCCCTCCAGTAGTGCCTGAGAAAATTAAAGTTGAAATCAATTATATATCTATAAGCGCGCACCGTGCGCGCACCTTGCTGTGCACGAGCTTCATGCTGATTGGCTGCCACTGTCTGTCAACACTCCAAAACAGAAATGGATGGCAGCCATCTTGTGCCTCAGTAGACTGAGGCACAAGAAAGCAGAAAAAAAAGTGTAGAACTTAAAAAAGGGGCAGGGTAGAAGCACCTGACCCCCTAGGCCTGCTCAGGGGGTCCCACAGGGACCCCAAGGCGGAAAAAAAAACGAAAAATCGCGGGGTGCGCGCACCCCATGATTTTCCCCCCAAATTATTTTTTATTTTTTACCTTGGGGGCCCTTGTGGGAACCCCTGAGCAGGCCTAGGGGGTCAGGGTGCTTCTACCCTGCCTCCTTTTTGAGTTCTAAAACTTCTCGAGCACAAGCTGCATGCTCATTGGCTTTCAACACTTCAAACCAGGAAGTGTTGGCAGCCATCTTGTGCTCGGTAGACCGAGGCACAAGAAAGCAGAAAAACAAACGTGTAGAACACAAAAAGGGGGCAGGGTAGAAGCACCCTGACCCCCTAGGCGTGCTCATGGGGTCCCACAAGGACCCCCAAGGCCAAAAATGTTTTTTTTTTAAAAACCCGGTATGTTTATTTAGAAATTACCCCCCAGGGGGACCAAATTGTGGGGGCATAGTGATAAAGAAGTGTGGGGGGTGCCCAATCCCCCGCCACACTGCCCCGGGGACCGCCGCCCTCCGGGGCAAAGCAACGCAGCCCCCTGGCGCATACTGGAGGCTCCTGGTGGGCTAGTTGCCTCCCAGGGACCCCCAGTATGCAAGGGGAATTAGTTCCCCCTCTGCAAACGCGCCTGTGGGCTGCGCTGCAGAGAGGTGTAAAAAAGGGTGTGGACTAATTACACCTCTCTGCAATGCAGCCCCCTGGGGAATACTGGAGGTTCCTGGTGGGCTAGTTGGCCCCCAGGGACCCCCAGTATGCAAGGGGAATTAGTTCCCCCTCTGCAAACGCGTCAGGGGGCTGCATTGCAGAGAGGTGTACAAACATTTTTTATCAATTTATATTAAAAATATGTAATGTAATTTAAAAAATAATATATCTAAAAATAAAAAATGAATAATAATATAGTAAATCAGTATAAAAAATATAACAATTATTACATTAAAACATTTTCATTTACAAAACCATTGAAATTCACTGAAAAAACCATAGGTTACAGCCACGTTATAGTTAGGAATTAGCATTTAAAAAACCTTTGAAATTCACTGAAAAAAACGTAGGTTTTACACACGTTATAGTTAGGAATTAGCATTTAAAAAACCTTTGAAATTCACTGAAAAAAACGTAAGTTGGACACATATTATAGTTAGCTGGACATTTCACTCATATAAAACCATTGAAATTCCCCCGTTATAGTTAGTTCAGCTAACTATAACTCGCGCGCCCGCAATGCACTGCTGATGATGTCACATATTACATCACTCATGACATGGTCAGTGACATCACTCATGACATCACTGATGACATCTCAAATGACATCACTAATGACATCATTGATGACATCATCCTTGTGGAAGAGTGGCAGATCTTCTCTCACCCTAATATAACTTTTATTACACACATTCAAAAATAGAAAATAACATTTTCAATACAATAGACATACCAATGCCACTTACAACACACCTATTTAGTAATTCCAAGAACTATACACTCATCCACTCATTCATCAACAGACATATACAGTCACTCATACATGTACTCACTCATCATATGTACTCATACACTGATACATCCTGATCATCCTGTTACACACCGACACTCATCCATAGAGTTACTCACACATAACTCATATGTACTAGTTTAAAACATATGTACTTACTCACAAATACACTATTAAAACAGTCATTCATTCACTAACACACCCATATATACACTCATCCACCCATACAGAAAAAAAATTACCTATATAGCTACTCACCACACACACTCACTCATCCACCCATACAGTCCTGCACTTATGCTGCCTTCAACACATACAAGCAGTAAGTCACTCATTCATGCATCTATGCACTACGTAAGACCTCCCAACGAAGCATACAGACACTCAAACACTCAGACACTCCTACTGATAATCAAAAAACAATAACCTATATAGACACTCATGTATCACTCATATAGCTACTCACCAACACATGCAGCCACTTATACAGAAAGTGACAGACTGATACAGAAATGTATATATTTAAACATTACTCACTAACCCATGTATTCATTAAGATACACTTAATCAGTCAGTTATAAAATCTATTTTTCACCAAAAAAGCAGCCATTTATACACTTATATACCCATTTCTTCTTCCATCAACCTTCAGATATACATATATAAAACATATCTAATTTTCAGAAAAACACCCATTCACTGGATGATTTCATCAGTGATGTCATCAGTGATGTCATTTGAGATGTCATCAGTGATGTCATGAGTGATGTCACTGACCATGTCATGAGTGATGTTATATGTGACGTCATCAGCAGTGCATTGCGGGCGCGCGAGTTATAGTTAGCTGAACTGTAGTGTAGTTCCTATTATCCCAATAGGCTCTGCGCATTGGAATAATATCTTCAATAGTATAGACCTAGGGCAGAGGTTAACTAGGTCTTCTACCGACGATATTAGACTTAAAGTTTTGTGTTTGCCAGCTAGCTCAGAGTTCACTAGAAACTTTCTCGAATAGGCAAGGAGGATTTTAACCTCCCTGGATAGACAAGAAGGGATTTAGTTTCTGACAACCATAGAACATGACAACTTTGCTCTCCCCTAATCAAGAGTGTATCTCTAGAGTCGTGTGAAAACAATAGACAACTTATTTTACTCAGTCAGTACGTGCATTCTTAGTTTCACCAGTTTGTAGAGAAATAAGAGATGGGCGTGGTTCAATAAAAGATGTTATTTATTGATCAGTCTCTTTTCTCATACAAGAGAAATGAATCGCTATTATTGCAATACTTGTAGTTAAGTAAAGTGCATACAGTAGAGACAGAATTATAAAATAATACTGTAAAAGCATTGATATGGTTTCTGAGCCATATGATACTTTAAAATGGATAAAATAGATACATACATATATACATTTGACTAATCGTACTCAACTGGTGCTTCTAACCACGCCTACCCCAGTGTACCTGACCTAAGCCTAATACGTGGGCGGGAGTAGATAAGTAGCAGTTTAAGTTAAGTTTGTTTTGCCAAGGGACTGACTCGAGAATTCTCTGCAAGGGGTTATTCAGTTCTGTACCTGAGATCTAGAATGATGGAGGGCTGGTATATCTTATCCCAGGTCTTGATATTCCAGCTGCCTGCGAGGGCTGCTTGGAAGCGCCGGAGCTGGATTTCTCGGCAGGAGAAAGGCAGCGTCTCGTTCTCAGCGCGTCAGGAAGGCGGGGCAGCGTCTGTGGGCTTCGCTCTCTGCTGGGCTCCTCAGCACGTCTCGCTGCTCCGATCTCGTCACCACCGCATGCGTTTGCTTAAGGCAATGTCGGTAATATTAATACCTGAAAGGTGCCGAGATTGACGTAAGGATGGACATATATACGTCAATAAGGATGTCATATGAACGGGCTCGTTCGCACATTCTTTTGCTGAAGTTCTCGGTGAAATCAAAACAATGGTTATGGGAATTTCCCAGGTCGCTGTAGGTTTGATTTGTTTTGAGAACTCCGTATGCCTTATCAGGGGCTGGAGGAATATCGCTTGTCTAATTAGATGGCATGCGTTATGACCTAATCAGATAACGCGCTTCTGTGCCGTGGTGTGGCTTAATCAGATAACGGTTTTTGCACCGTTGGATGGCTGCTAGTTTAATTATTAACCAAACCAGGGTCAGGAATAGGGGAATCGATACAGTACCTATAGGAATACATCACACCCACTCCACGTAGACTATGTCCATAATTACGAATCTAGGCATAGTGAATATCAGTAGCGTTTGTGTATACCGTACCACCCCAAAAATACATTTATATGCATTCCGGAAATTGGATTTTATAAAATATATGAAACACAATCACATATACTGTCACGTATACTATATGCACAAGCAGTCTAATAATGCTAAACATATAACACATATTTCTAAATTCAGCATGAATAAATGCGAAAATCACACATGAAATGGCTCTTAATACAGAAAAAAAGTGCGAGACCATTTCATCACAATCATAAAGTTATGTATAATAGTGCTAGAGGATAGCGAATGTCTCGTGACTACCTAAAATAGAAATTTAGTTCTCTAAGAATAATGTCTACTTTAAGCAGAAGATAAGTGTCCCAAAAATCGTAAATATTTTGGAATTGGGGAAAAGTTCTTGCAGTCTGAAAAAATGATGAAAACATTTTTTCATATCGCTTTTGTTTAAAAGGTTTAGGGCCAAATTCAGGATGTGGGGAACTCCGAGTGCCAATTTGCTCAAAGTTATTCCTGCTGTTCTGGTGAAAACATCATATCATTTAGACTGTTGAAAAAACTGTCAACAGCTTCTTGCGTAAGTTCCACTAATTCGGAAAAAGTTGTTACCATGCATTCATGAGCTTGAGCATGATTGCCTCCATTGATGTTTTGACCAGCATAGCTGACTGAAGGTCGTACCTGATTGATGCTGCTTTCATCTTGTACTTTACTACCCCTCAATCGTAGTGGTGAAGACTCCACGAATGCCGTCATCAGGATTGGTAGCCGCTGGGGACAGCACAATGCATGAGCCGTTACCGGACCCAACAAGGTATCTGCGTCCATTGGCACATCCGATTGTAGTGCCAGACAGGTGTCCAACACGCATTCTTCGCCGCATAGCAAGCATCTTAATACAGGCATAACACAACTTTGCCACATTGGTCTAAATGAAAGAAACCAAGTCATGTTCAGGTCTCTAAGCCAGGATAGTCCAAGGATTTTAGTTACCCGGTCCCGGTAGCCAATGGCTAGGATCATTTCTTCCCTTGTCGCAGGTGTTTTGTCTGTAACACGGTTTGCCATAGCGAAATAACAGGATCAAAAATAGAATACCCGCTACTAGTCCTAAAAGGAGAGGAAGTCCGCCAAAAATGGAATGGACAAAGTCTGGAAAAATACCCAGGATGGCTTTGAATGGAGTTAAAGCACCCGAAAACACTGCTTTAAATACACTGGAGATACCAGTGGTATCAGAAATATTTAAGATTTCGTTCAGTATTTCTGCGAAATGTATGGGGGAATTAGTTGATAATAATGAATGAATCTCTTCTGTTGTCCTTGCAACTTGGAGATCATACGTTTCTTTTGATGACGTGAGCCTTGTCGGCGTCTGTAGGAGCACAGTCTTCATTCTGCTTAAAGTATCTATTCGAATAGAAGCAATTTTCAAATCGGGCCATAACCTTGCCTCCCTGTCTGCAGAGTCGCTGGGGAACAATACATGTTCACAGCACATGACCTTCCTAGTCACAGTTATGAGATAAGGTTTTCCGGGCAGCAAACTACAACATCTGCGATCTACTATTAGAATGTAACTCCCGTTCGAGAGTCTCCTAAAGAATGGTTCTATTCGTGTTGCAGGTGTGCCTAGCTGGTAACATGAAAGGTTATTTGAAGTCCCTTCACAGGCTCCGTGCAAACTAATACCCTGACACAGAAGTGTACCGCTCAGTGATCTTGCACAATTATCGCCACTGAGAAACACTTTCTGGCCTTTATTGCTGACACATTCGTGTGTATAGGGCAAGTTCCATATTGACTTAATGTACCCTTTACCCAACCTTTCATACTGGCCTGCCTGTATATATTTTTGGCAGAATTGAAACTGGAAAGTAGTTATCGGAATATTTATTATTCCATGTATTATCCATTCAATGACAGGTCGTTCTGACATTGTCAATGGTAATCTCTCAAGTTTTTCAATGCTCAGAATTGTATAGTCAGCACCCTTCTGTGCCAAACTGATTTGTTTATCAGTGAGATTAAAAATATTAAATAATGACGTTGTGTTGATTAAACGCCAAGGCACATAGCCAGAACGCAAATTTTGTAACGTCCAGCCAAGCTGTACAATAGAACGCAATTGAGACTGACCGTGTTGTAACATCAGTAAGTCTTGCGATATTATATCGATTGCTGAAGACACAATGCTGTCCAGAGAATATATTCTGGAGGACAGAGTCATTAACCCATTGTCCACCACAGAAAGTGATTTTTCCAAATTCGTATTTTTTCTGCTGTCTCAATTTGAGTTACTTTCCAAACTTCGTTATAAGCTGCATATATAGCGGCCGCTATGAAACGTTTTGACGCTGTTTGCGTGGTCCCAATATGAAATCACGCAAGTCAGCACCTTCTGTAAGTAAAGTTAGGTGTTGCTTAATTTCAGCCAGTGTGGACGTTTGTAGCCATTGAAGGCAGAGCTTGCCCACGCTGTAGGTGGTTACTATCCCTGGATGTTGTCTTTGGGAATATCTAGGGTCTGGCCTAGTCAATGTGAACCCCTGTATTTTGTTCAGGAATCTGTCTTGACAGTTATTTGTATCTGTGGGCCAGATCAACCATTTTTTCCATTCAGGATGTGTTCTGTTTTGGTTTAATATATGGTTTACGTCTATCTCAACATCTATAGAGCTCAGAAATCAAACTCAAATGTATTCATTTGCTCAAAGAATGAATCAGAATATATCAATTTTGTGTTTGTAAGCATGGTCTTCATACCAGTCTTATTTGACAATTTGAAATAAAATGTTTCTGCATTACTTGTGTTAAACCCTGAAAAGTATGAATATTTATCATAAAATGTTTTTGAGCTGTCTTTTGGAGGATTAGCACAATGTTCCCATTGGTTATAATTTAAAACATTTCTAGGTTGAGCAGATTTATGTAGATAATGGTTACCATAATGGTTGTAGCAGAACATCTGATCATAATTAGATGAACCCTGCAAATAATCATGTTCTGTGAATTTAGCAGACATAACAAGATCAGACATCATATCATTGATACTTTCAAAGTCCCAATCATAGTACTAGGATGAGCCAAAGAATGAAGATAAATGCACCGAAGGCCACCCAAAATTCAATCCATGGAGAGATCAGATAGGTTTCTTTCAGCTGTTGAAAAAGTTCCTTAGCTTTGTCTTTAAAAGTTTTTGTTGATGGCTGTTTCTTTGCTTCACTCAGGTCTTCAGATGAATCATCGAAGTTGATGAAGTAGCCGGATGCTGTTCTGTCAATTGTTCCAATTGTTTTTGGATTTTGCTTTGTTTCATTAGCAAAGTCTGCAGTTACATCATCATAGGTTGTTGTTTCTTGATGAAAAGTTTTAATTTGGGTTTTAAGAGGTTCAAGTTCCATTGCTTTGTTGCATAGTCCTTGTTGATTCACTGTAGATTTACCAAATGTGATCAGTCTTCCAGTTTGAGCCTCTGTATTCGTAGCAAACATTGGTGTTCTGCTACTTCTTGGGAGTCCACTTGGCCTACTGTTTGTTATCGGCCACATGATTGTGGTTTAACCAGGTCGATGGATACAACTCGGTTCTCCTTTTTACCAGCAAGGGGCGGTAGTACTACTGATCTTGTCCCGTTGACAGACAAGACAGGAACTGCTTTTCTGTAAGAAGGCCCAAATTCCTTCTTTACCGTGATCTTTTCTCTGACTAGATCCCCGACTTTTGGAATCCAGACAGGCCTTGCTGGGACAGGTGGTTTCTCTTCAGTGGTTGTTGGCTGTTGTTTCAACTTTATGTTGCTCAGGTCTTTTCTTGTTTCATTTAAGTCCTGCAAAATAGCCAAACGATCTTTGATATCAAAGCTTTTGTCTTTAACCACTGAAGTCTGACTATCAAGATCTTGGATTATCATTCTAGTCCCGAACAATAGTTCGTACGGACTGAACCCTTTCAGAGAATTCCTTGGCAGGTTATTTAGACTACGTTGGACACTTATTAGATGTTTGACCCACCCAGCCCCCGAACCTAATACCTTTTCCATTATAGATTGCTTTATGTCTTGGTTTTTTCTTTACACCATCCCGTATCCCTCAGGAAGGAAGTGAGAAGAGTCCCGCTATGCAATGCTCATTTGGCCATGCTTCCCCATAAGCTTGAGGGCTAAAGGGAATACATTAGTCAAAACGTAGCATGCTCCTAGCGTATATGCCATTATAGACTCGCACATCTTTTTATAACAGTCCAGACGTCAGCCGAGCGCTGGGGTCTACATCATAAGTGAAATCAGTCTTTTTATGTTAATATAACGCTTTTTCGTGATGGGTACTTTCTTATTGTTGTTGTTTTTCTGGAGCGAAGTGCCATGGTAATAGTCCTCCTCGCTCGCCACTGCGATCTCTATTGCAGTCTGGGCAGTTTTTTACAAAAATGTGATGATGCAGGCTCATGCCTGGCCACCAGTACACTGATTGTAATTCCTCCAGAGAATCTTTTTGCTTAAGGTGTCTGAGACCCTCACCCATATGTGCGTCTGCTATTAACAAGCCTCTCCTGTCCGTGTTTGGAATCACTCTATCCCCCACTCCAGGGATTCGAGCAAAAGGAACGGAGTTTGCATCGATTATGTATGTATAATTGAGTGGATAATTGATCGGTAGTGCTGAACAGTCGCCTTTTGATGACGTTTTCACCGCCAGCACAGTTTCACCGTCAATGTGTTTTACTGCACGCTTTTTTGTAGCTACGGAAGCCGGTTTAGTTGCTACCGCTGTGGCTGTCTCAGCCAATGAATTCCCTGCAACGTGAACGCCATCACGCTGATGACTCAGTGAATGTATCACGTGAGTTTTTGGTAGTTCTTTCTGTAAAAGAACTATTTGTTCCCAAAGCAATTTTTGCTTTATTGTTGCACCTGTGTCATCTTTGTAACCGTTTTGAATCCATTTCTTCAAATTGTTATTGTATGTTTTGACGCAGTAATACGAATCGCACACAATAAGTGTCGGGAATTCGCGATCGGCATTATCTAGCGCCATTTTTAATGAAATTATTTCCGTTTGTTGTTCTGAATTATTTTCCACTGAGTGTGTTTTTGTAAGTAGAGGTCTTAATTTACCTCCGCGCCACACTTCTTTTACAATTTCGCATGTGGCCTTGTAAGCCAGCTCTCCCCAAACTGAGGGTTGAGCATGCCCGTCTGTATGTATTACACAGGCGTACTGTCGTAAAGGCAGAATGTCGATTGGCAGAGGGTATTCTCTCTCATATTCTAGATATTTTAATTCTTTCATTTCTGGGTCAAAATAGTATTTTACTTTGTCTGTAGCAACAGAATTTACCCAATGTATCCATTTTGGATTTAGTGCAGTTGTCGGTAAGTTACATGGTGTTGTTAATGCCTCAAAAGCTGATTCTGCTGTTCTGACTGTAACCTGTCTACCGTCTGCTTGGTATTTTTCTTTTGCTACAGCTGTTTGAACCGCTTGAACAATGTTTTCATTAATGCTGAACCTTTTTTCAGCTTCTGTGTACAAGTGTGATTTGTATGCTATTGGTACCTTCTCTCCCTCATTAGAGGTCAGGTATGTGAATCCGCATCTTCCTGGGATGACTCGAATCACAAGGTTGCGTGTGTTGTCACGTGTTTGTAATTTTGTTTTAATTAACATGTCTGTTTGTAAAGATCTCAAAATTTCTGTGTGTTTTTGAGTCCAATTGATTCTTTTAAAATCTGGTTTTATTAGATCATAAAGGGGTTTGACCTTTTCCGCATAATTTATAATATAAGTTCTTCCGAAATTCAGGAAGCCTAGAATTGATTGTAGGTTTTTTAGTGTTCTGGGTGCTTGGATTACAGCACATTTCTCTAGGAAATTGTCAGCCAGGCTTTTGCCTTCACTTGATAGTTCATATCCTAAAAACAGGACTGTTAGATGGGCAATTCTTGACTTTTTAAAGTTGAATTTGTAACCCTCTGCTGCGAACCCAAGTATTATGGTGTTCACTCTCTTCAAGTGAGTATCCTAGTCATTGTCTGTTAGATAGATGTCGTCGACATAAGATAATGCCTCGTCATCATATGTTTGTAGTAACTCTGTTACCCTCGCTGAGAATAATCCTGGGCTGTTCTTGAACCCCTGGGGCAAACGACAGAAATTCTTTTGCGTGCCATTTATTGAGAACGCCGTCAACTATCTGCTCTCTGGTGCTATATTTTGACAAAAGAATCCATTAGAAATGTCTAAGGTTGTTTTGTATTTTTTGCGCACTATGTTATTCATTAGTGCTGCACTGTGCGAGTTTTGTACTGCAAATGTTTTGCAACATGAGTTAAGGTGTCTGTAGTCCAAAACAAGACGATATGAATTGTCTGGCTTGGAGACAGGAAACAAAGGGTTGTTCATTTGTGAGGTGCAAGTTTCAATCACCCCCTGGTATTCAAGTTGATCTAGGATCTATTTTACCTGTTTTTTAGCTTATTGCTTAATCGGGTACTGCCTCTGTGCAGTAGGTTGCGATTTTAACTGGATTTTGTGAGGAGGAGAGTCCTCATCCCATCCCACATGATTTTTATATAAGGCAGGGGCTTGAGCTACTGCCCACTTTCTTGCAAGTGTATATTTTTTATGAATTGGAATATGGTTTGAGAAGGCAGGCATAATTATTTCTTCGCCATGTGGGCACTCCCTGACAAATTCTGGAGGCCAGTCTTGTTCAGCTAGAAGGATGTCATAGCCCTTGGACAAATTATCCCAAAATAGTCCCCTTATTTTTCTAGTCTTATCCCCCTCTATACGCAATGTTATTTCATATATTTTATGAGGTTTGCAAACTCTGGTATCTGCAGTTTCCACCTGAATGTATTCATTCGTGTCCACTGTCTCCAGATGATTCATAAGGACTTTGCGAGCTATGCTCACTTCTGCTGCGCTGTCTAGCATTGTCTGAGCCCATTCTCCGTTTTTCAGCTGTGTCCTCAGTATTCTCGGCATTGTTGATTACTTTAATACTGGCTACCTTCTTTTTTGGAAATTGTAATTTTTTATTCAGATGAGCAGGTTCTTTGTCTTTGGACTTGACGTGCTCTTCCCTTTGTTCTGATCGTCCTCTTCTTTCCGATTTCTGCGAGGAAGTCTGAAAAGATTTAGAGGGACGTGTATCAATATCTTGATATCTATCAGGTTTCTTTATATTATCCCTATTTCTAAGGTTGTATTTTTTCACAGAGGGCTCCCGTTGGGGAGACTTGCGTCCTTGGTCGGGAGATCTTTCTCTCTGCCAAGGAGACCTTCCTCTGGACTGGAATCTTTTTTCTTTAGGATTGGATTGTTTATTTCCATCCCAGCTCTTTTTCTGATTGTTAAAATTATTTTTTATAAATACCTTTTCAGGACTTTCAACTAGTTGGGGTTTCACTGGTATTCCACCCAAACTATCTCTTCCTAGTTCTTCATAGGATTTTTCTATGATTCTGGCAATTTCAGATGGTTGGTCTGCTATATTTGTCTCTTTTAACCTCTGGCGGATCGCCACATTTGCTGCTTCTCCCTTTATGTTGGCTAATAATATTGCCGAGACCTGCTTGAAATCTTTCAGTAATTTCATACCGAGAGTTAAGGCGGGTTCTGGACCGTATTCATCTTGAATCTGTTTTAGCACATCTGGTATTACTGACATGGATGGTACACCATGTGTTTTTGTGTAAATGGAAGCAAAGACTGTTCCCCAAGTGTCACAGTCCTCCACATGTGGTGCGATTCCCATTGGAAGACAGATAGTCAGAATCCTATGTTTCTCAACAGGGGTGGTATCTGGAAACACCGCCTCTATTTGAGTGATTTTTTGTGCTAGCCAGAAAGGAAGTTGTTCCCGTTTTGTGGGTACTGTACCTAGACAGGACTGTATGTTCTGAGGTGTAATTTTATTTGTGTTCCCCTGATGATTGGTCAGCTGTGGAATTTTAATTGCTGGTTGGATTGTTGAAGTCCGCATTACATATTGGACTAATTGTCTATGTATTTTTATTAATTGTTTTAGTTGTACTAAAAGATCTGGTGCAGGTATTTCTTCAATGTCTGGATGTGGTGTGTATCCGGCTAGGACCGGCCACGTTGCTCCTGGTCTACCTAGTGGACCGAGCCTGGTGATGTGATTATTATGTTTTAGGGTGCCATGAAACAAGAGCAGGTGCTCTTGGAATTTGAGTGGTATTTCCACTTCCTCAAAAGGAGTGTACTCACTAGGAGGTTCCTCTATTTTGTAATAGTGGAAGTCCTTTGTTACAGCGTTTGCTGCTGGAAAGTTTATCCATGAATAGAATACCTCTGTCTGCCGATATTCGTGTGCCTCAATTACGAATATGACTGTACGACCTCTTGGTGTTAGTCCATTTTCTATAAGTTTTAAGGTTATAGATTTCCTTATGTTGACCGGGATGAGTATTGCATCTGGGTCATTTTCCAGCAGAGTATTGTCTGCTACTAGGAGTTCAGCTGCTAGTCTAACTGTCTCCCTTTCTTCTTCACTTTCTGTCATTTTACTGACAGGAAGGTTATTCTGTTTGTTTGCAGATCAGGTTTCTATGGAAACAAAGATTAGATGCACAATATTTTGGAACAGTGTATCCTTCAACGTTGAATAAACCAAGAACCATACATAGGAGTTTCCTCCTGCGAGGTTTGGCGGATATGACCTTTCACCCACTCCAGACGTCTTTGGAGTATTATGGGAAAAAAGGGGTCTGTGTGAAAAAGCACGAATGAGTTACTCTAATGTCTTGCGTTAGTTTTATCGCCTAGCCCCACGTTGGGCGCCATGTAGTGTAGTTCCTATTATCCCAATAGGCTCTGCGCATTGGAATAATATCTTCAATAGTATAGACCTAGGGCAGAGGTTAACTAGGTCTTCTACCGACGATATTAGACTTAAAGTTTTGTGTTTGCCAGCTAGCTCAGAGTTCACTAGAAACTTTCTCGAATAGGCAAGGAGGATTTTAACCTCCCTGGATAGACAAGAAGGGATTTAGTTTCTGACAACCATAGAACATGACAACTTTGCTCTCCCCTAATCAAGAGTGTATCTCTAGAGTCGTGTGAAAACAATAGACAACTTATTTTACTCAGTCAGTACGTGCATTCTTAGTTTCACCAGTTTGTAGAGAAATAAGAGATGGGCGTGGTTCAATAAAAGATGTTATTTATTGATCAGTCTCTTTTCTCATACAAGAGAAATGAATCGCTATTATTGCAATACTTGTAGTTAAGTAAAGTGCATACAGTAGAGACAGAATTATAAAATAATACTGTAAAAGCATTGATATGGTTACTGAGCCATATGATACTTTAAAATGGATAAAATAGATACATACATATATACATTTGACTAATCGTACTCAACTGGTGCTTCTAACCACGCCTACCCCAGTGTACCTGACCTAAGCCTAATACGTGGGCGGGAGTAGATAAGTAGCAGTTTAAGTTAAGTTTGTTTTGCCAAGGGACTGACTCGAGAATTCTCTGCAAGGGGTTATTCAGTTCTGTACCTGAGATCTAGAATGATGGAGGGCTGGTATCTCTTATCCCAGGTCTTGATATTCCAGCTGCCTGCGAGGGCTGCTTGGAAGCGCCGGAGCTGGATTTCTCGGCAGGAGAAAGGCAGCGTCTCGTTCTCAGCGCGTCAGGAAGGCGGGGCAGCGTCTGTGGGCTTCGCTCTCTGCTGGGCTCCTCAGCACGTCTCGCTGCTCCGATCTCGTCACCACCGCATGTGTTTGCTTAAGGCAATGTCGGTAATATTTATACCTGAAAGGTGCCGAGATTGACGTAAGGATGGACATATATACGTCAATAAGGATGTCATATGAACGGGCTCGTTCGCACATTCTTTTGCTGAAGTTCTCGGTGAAATCAAAACAATGGTTATGGGAATTTCCCAGGTCGCTGTAGGTTTGATTTGTTTTGAGAACTCCGTATGCCTTATCAGGGGCTGGAGGAATATCGCTTGTCTAATTAGATGGCATGCGTTATGACCTAATCAGATAACGCGCTTCTGTGCCGTGGTGTGGCTTAATCAGATAACGGTTTTTGCACCGTTGGATGGCTGCTAGTTTAATTATTAACCAAACCAGGGTCAGGAATAGGGGAATCGATACAGTACCTATAGGAATACATCACAGAACTAACTATAACGGGGGAATTTCAATGGTTTTATATGAGTGAAATGTCCAGCTAACTATAACATGTGTCCAACCTACGGTTTTTTCAGTGAATATATATATGAATAGGATTGATAGATATATGTGCACATTTTCTCTACATGTTCTGCATACTTATGTCAAATCAAATTTGGACCACAGGAATAGCATAGCAATGTGCACTTTTTCTCTACATGATCTGCATGCTTATAATGTCAAATCAAATATATACCACATGATTAGCATAGCAATGTGCACTTTTTCTCTACATGCTCTGCATGCTTACAATGTCAAATCAAATATATACCACATGAATAGCATAGCAATGTGCACTTATTCTCTACATTCTCTGCATGCTTATAATGTCAAATCAAATATATACCACATGAATAGCACAGCAATGTGCACATTTTCTCTACTTGTTCCTAATGTTACAATTAAATATTTAAATAAAATATATAGCATGGAAACAGCCATGGTAAAAATTGCTGATGACGCCTTACAAGTCCTTAACATGCCTGTTGGGCAATTTTAGTTTTACTAGACTTCTCCACAGCATCTGACACCACTGACAACAGCATATTCTGTAAAAACCTTGACCAAATATTTGGTATTGGTGGAATAGTGCTCAATTGGTTCAAACCTTTCCTCAATTAATTCTGAAAGTTGATTACAATCAATGACAACTACACATCTCCACTGCCCACACCATTTGGTTCTATCGCTACCATCAAGTGCCCCCACCCTCTTCAATTTATATCTAGAATCATTAAAAAATCTGAGGATTCCTTACAAATCACTTACCTCCAATGTAAGCATGATACCGAACTCTGCCTCCCCAGAATCAGCCAGAGACATCGAACAATGCCTACAAATGTTTAAAGATTGGATGTCACAGAGGAAACTGAAATTCAACACCATAAAAAACAAAGTCTTCTTCATATTCTGAGACTCCAGAAATAAAGTTCCGTCCAAATGGCTTGAGAGCTTACAAAATATGGACCTATTACCACAATTGTGACTAACATGACATCCCTAAGCATCATAGTAGATGAACTGAATATAGATGCCCACATTAAATCCTTGACAGGAGGACGGTAAACAAGCTTTGCAGGGAGAGGCCATATCTCGTCCAGCCTCCTAGCAAGAAGATCTGCCCCCTCTAGGAAGGAAATGCCTCCTGCATGGCACTGTGAAGTGTGCCACCCTGGCCAATGTTAGGGTGTTATGAAAGTCACTGTTTGTCTATGCAGGGTTTTGATTTTCACCTCAGTGAACATGACAATCATGCATGTTCACTGAAGGCCTGTATTGTAATGGTTGAGACCACCGAGCATCAGGGGCGGCTTCTCCGTTATGGCGGAGGAACGTCGCCCCACTGCTGAAAGGCAGTAAATTGAAAATAAAATGCTAATAACATTTTTATTATCATTTTGTTTTCACT
Organism: Lissotriton helveticus; assembly: GCF_964261635.1. Lineage (NCBI taxonomy): Eukaryota > Metazoa > Chordata > Amphibia > Caudata > Salamandridae > Lissotriton > Lissotriton helveticus. Next base: position 373,285,502 of record NC_136065.1, read on the forward strand.
TACTCGGCCATTGTCCCCTGAGTATAGGGAGGGGCAAGGCCATGCTCTGCGTTAGCAGCAGCCAGGCCCAGGGAGGAGAAGTGGTAGGTGCACTGTAAGTGTTCATGTCGGTTTGGCCGGCTGTCTTAGGATGGCCGAACCGACATGTGCACTTACATTTTTCCAACCCAGCTGTCTTGCACAGCCGGGTGGGAATAAAGGCACAGGTTTTCTATCCCCAACTGAGCAGCATTTCAGCCTGCTCAGACCAATCCCAGCACTTCTCTCATGCATGAGAGCAACGTCTGGATTGGGTGGGGAGGGCAGCAGAGGAGCACCGAGGTGGCTGGAGCAGAGAAGCACAGAGGAGGCGTTCGGGAGCGGCGGGTCTGTTCTTTTTTTTTTTAAATATTCCCCCAATCCCCCAATAACCTAATATGTGAATACCTCTTGTGATAAAAGGCATCCTAGGACCCTCCTTCTATGGAGAGTTCATGTTTGCTTTGCATGTATTAAGTAAGGTGAGCATTGAGTGTCTTTGTGGTGCTTTACTGTATGGGGACAGGAATCCGCTTTGAACATCCTGTGTGCGGAGGAATCACAAGTAGGATAGAAGCAAGCCTGTTTAGGTTTGTTTGTGGTTTGAGGAAAGCCTTGGAACAGTCAACATTCTGGCCTTTAAAGTGGGCCAGAACCCATAAACTGGAGGGTGGGTCTGACTTCCCTTTGAATGCAACGGCCACTCACGGCATTGCAGACAGGTTTGTGTAATTGCATATTCACATGACCTGCAAAGGGCTCTGATACCCTTGGGTCCAGCTAGCGCCATATAAAACTTAAAAAATAAATGAATAAATAAATTGTCTAGTAAGTATGCCCCTCCATCCCTTGTGTTGGTGTTTTTTTGGGGTGGGCATAATTTGTCTAATTCAGTGTGGCGTAATCACTCAGAATTACCTAGAAATTCATTGAGATTACACATAATTACGTGAGAAGCTAATTCTGCATTTAGCCCTCTTTCCTAACTTATAAATCATCCCTCGCATCCAAGATGGGCGTGGATTTTTCACTAAGAAATAGCGCTAAACAGTACGCATTCACACTGGCTAAATGTGCTCTTGGGTAGGATTACCCCCAAACGCACTGCCGGTAATTAGCACTATTTTCTTAGTGGGAAATGCTCCAGTCGCATCAAAAATGGGTGCACGAATGCATTTAGCTCTAAGAAATTACGTTAAATGTGCTCTTAGAGTAGGATTTCCCCCAATTTAGGGGCATATTACCAAGCAATAGCGATATTTATCGCTATGCATGGTTAGCGGCTATAATTATATCGCCGCGCTCCGACGATTTTTACCGCTGAGATACCTTGATATTATCAAGGTTTATCTCAAAAGTGGTAAAAATCCTGCGAAATGCATGAATATCGCTGAAAAATCAGCGATATTCATGCATTATCGTGACAATGCTCTTAGCCATGTTATCCACCTTCCATTGGATAACATGGCTAAGAACTGCTCTGGGCAGGCGTTAGCTTTTGGAGGTAATCGCGCTTAGCTTTCCAAAAGTAGGTAATAGGAGATAGTGATGTTAGCGACTGTTTCCAGTCGCTAACATCTTGGCACACCCACTTTGCATGTCATTAGCGATAATTATCGCTGACATGCAAAGTGGGCCCCAAGGTGATCGCTATCTCCTAATAGCTGTCGCTAACTGGTGTTAGCGACAGCTAGGTAATAGGGCGATAAAATTATCGCCGCTTTAGTGGGAAAAATTCCCGCTAAAGCGGCGATAAGGCCCTTGGTAATATGCCCCCAAGTCTGAACCCTCACATCCAAAATGGACGAACTGATGCATTTTGTACTGAAAAAAATCACTAAATGCAGCAGAACTTGAATAGTGAGTGCGAGCGGCTACTTGCGGTCTCTAAATGAGCTCTTGTTGTAGGATTGTTTCCACCCAAACTACACTTAATTACACATGCAGTAGTAATTGTGTATTTACTTAGGCATAATTAAAATTATGCCTGAACCTAGTGTTTTGTACTTCAGGGTACTCCCAATTCAAGCCCCTCTTCCTGCTAATTTAGAGTTCAGTGATCAAATGACTAAGTTTGGGACAGTGCTTAATTTGTAAAAAAAAAAAAAAAAACGAAAAGCACCAGGGCTCTCATTCTGAGGCCACTGCAGCTTGCACCACACATTGCATTGCCTCTTCGTGCTGCCAGGGATAGTAGCCACACACTACTAACCACCACACTCCTACAAGTGTGACAATTTGGACAACTTCAGGCCTTCAAAGCTGTAAGAATGGCTTTGGCAGCAGGTAATAGTCAATTTTAGTCTATATTGAATTAATAATTAACTTTTGTGGTGGTCATCTGTAAATTATCCAGACAGCAGCACCTTGTGGCAGACTGTCACAAGCGCCAGTTTTGACAATTAAGTCCCATTGCCGAGCACCGGAAACCACAGGCTCAAATGAATCACTGGTCTGGTAAAGCCTGTGTGAAACTTTCCGACAGCCTGAAAACTATATGTAACCGAAAACAGAGAGTGGCCCTAGAATTAACATATGCTTCTGTCGGCAAAGGGCATATATTAAGCAGATACCCCAAGTCACTTTCACAATGATTCTTACTGGCCACTCCCCATACTCCACACAGCAGTGCAAGGGAGAATATTTCCAGCTTTCAGGACTGGTGTTTGTAGCAGCCAGCTCCCCTGCCAGGTTAGGAACAGATTCCTGCAAGGCGAGCTGAGGACTGCCTGAAGGTAGGAAGAACTGTCTGCTGAATCTAGAGGACTGCTGAAGTGCTTTCCCCAGAGGAGTGCAACCGTTTAAGTTCAAAAACTAAGTTTTCGACGTAGTGTTAGACAAGCTTTTCTTTAGTGCCTGGTAAAGGGAACTCCCAATGGGTGACAGAATAGATATTTCAAGGGGATGTAGGGTTAGTCAAACCTATTGTTTTAGCACGTAATTAAGGATTGGGATAGTGATGCACTTCGTATATTTATGTAGTATTGATTTATGTAGTACTGATTAATACTGAATATTAGACCGCTTGTAATGAAAATGTTTTTTTTAAAATGACTGTAAATAAGATATTGACACCATCCGGAAATAATGCATTACTTAAAATTGTCAATTTTCAGCTACCCCTGACGAAGGGCTGGACTATAGCCCGAAATGCATTGGGTTCAAAATGAAATAAAAAATTGCTGCTCTGAACAATTTAGTGTATTAAGATCTTATTTTCAAAAGAGGTCCGGGTGGACACATGGAAATATGAGAAGTTACTTAAATGCAGTACGAGAAACACGTGGATTGGATGAATGTGATGACAGCATAATGACAAAACATTTATGAAGAACATTGTATAAATTGTGGTCAAATATTTTAAAATGGGGTTGGATATGGTATCCTCATAAGCAGCGCACCTGGGAGTGGAGCGTGTAACTACGCGCTCCCCACATGTTTATACTTAGCATTAGTGTATTCGGGCTTGCACAACCCAGGCATGCACGCAATTGGTTGAAAATTTTTTGGTTCAAATAAAACGGAATAAAACGGAAGAATAATGGTGTGCAGACCACCTACAATGTTCCTACAATGTTCCCCAGAGGAGGGCCTACTTTGCAGAGTCATCATCCCTGCTGCGTGGGTACTAGGTGCTAGATGTACGAAGCATTTTTGCTGTTGTACACAGCCTGATTCACAGACTTGGACCGTTTGTGACTGAAAAAATACTTTTTGTAATGTATAAATACCAAATTGTGATCCAGTAACTTGTTACCAAATCACAGATTAGGTTTGAAAACAAAATCGCAATTTGGAAAAGGCATATTCGTTGCATCCCTTCCAAATAGAAATTCTGAGTGGTATGCACTAATATTCGCGAACATTTTGCTATTTGGTAATCGCTATTACTAATGTTCGCACATCTAGCCCTAGGAGCTCTGCAAGGAATTGTGGCGTAACTCCTCCATCTTTGGAGCGCTCACCCTTGCCACTGGTTGCCCCCAACATGACCTTGAGTTTGCTCGGTTCTCCTCCATTGCCTAGGAATGTTCAGTGGGGTTGCAGGTCGGGTTGCAAGCTCTGAAACCCCACAAACCACATCCAAAGCTCCCCAGTACTTCTGGAGATATTTGAAGTCAAAGGCCCTTTTAGCAGGAGCCTTTGTGTGCATTCCTGTAAGCTGTGTGTCAGGGGAACAAAACATTAACTCTTCATTTTCCTGGTATGCCGCATAATGCTTGTTCTCAAAGCCCATAGGCAGTGGGTGTTTGATTGTGAATAACTCTTTGGTAAAGGCAATAGGCAGTGGAATTCAACGTGATAAAAAATGGTATGTCAAGGTCTGTAAAAAGACAGTGGATTAATGGGGGAACTTTTTTTTAAACTGTTTTTATTTTTATTTTATGACAACTTACACAAGAAGGGGGTATAGAAAACATATAGGTGTGGCAATAGGACAACAAGGCACATTGCCATTTCGATTCTGGGACACCACTCGATTTGGGGAGGAGACACTAGCCTATTCATATATAGCGCAACACATTGAAGCAATATATATTGTACTGTGAGATTTCAAAGTAGGTCTTGTAGCATAAGTCATCACCATTGTTAAGACCCTAATAATCCATCCACTTTCCCTATATTTTCCGGAATTTGCTTGAACAACCCAAGGAAACACATTGTGAAAGCCCATAGGCTGTGGATTATTGAGTGTTGTTTGTGGTCTGCTGTGTCCTGGGTTTCTAGCCGACACCACCTCCCTGAGCAAACCATGGACCCCCTCTCACTCGTTATCTTGAGAGTCAAGTGCTGAACGGCTACTTGATTTATTTATTTATTTTTTATTTGAAAACATATTTTATTGACTTTTATGCTGTCATCATACAATCAAAAGAAACATATATCACATTCTCCATGTCCGTCAAATAGGCCCTCATTCTATTCCCCAACTCACCCCTCAACACCCTCCCCCCCTACATCTGAACGGCTACTTGATGTTCACTTTTAGGTCGAATACGTACATCGTCCCTGCACACCAGAAGCAAAGGTTTCTAATTGACACAACTGGAGCCTAGTAACCGTTGAATACCTGGGCCATCCACACCGATTCCCTTGCAACACCATCCCTCCTCCCCCCAAAAAAACAGCACTTTACGCTGACTCCAGATTGATCCCAAATCCAAGGAAGAAGGAGCCCAAAACACCAATAATGAAATCACTGCTGCCTCCCACCTTCAAAACTACCTGTATCACCTTCAAGGGCCGAAAACTAAACACTCCTAAACATCTATCAGATAAATTAATCATATCAGAAGGCCATAGATAATGAGCCCAAATCCGCACTTTAACTACAACCCCCTCTTTTCAGGTAAAGTCCTACACTGACACTGTCCCGCTAGTTCTCTGCAAATGCACCCAAGATCTGGAATGACCTTCCCACAGACAATAGTCTGGCACAGTCCTTCCTTATATTCAAATATAAGTTATACACCTGTTATCCGAGATCAACAGATTGCCTCAGCTCAATCTTGAAGCAGCATCCTGCTGAATAGTGAGTGTCCCTATCTATCCTAACATTTGCTCATCTCCAGTAATCCATACATATTGAAAGTCTACATGACTCAATGTACTGTTTTACATTATATCTGCGTCTCTTCTCCGCGTACACCATAGATAATATGGCTTTATTCTGTAGCCTAGGATGACTTTTTCTAACTACATATATTACGTCAGAGATACTTTTCCGTATTGCTCTTTTTAGGTGCAGGGCCAAACTGGCTACCGAGCAGTTTGGAATGCTGCCGAGCTGCTGCCTGATTTTACTGCAGTGTGGGCTGATTTCGTCCATGGAGACCTGCGTGTGCTTCGAAATACTGAAAGCAAAACGAACTTCGTTGAGCTCACGCAGGTCCCCATTAACGAAATCAGCCCCCAGCTCAGTAGCATTCCTAACTGCCCGGTAGCCAGTCCGGCCCTGTTCATGTGTGATGTATCCATCCCCTGAAGGGCACTCTTGTGCTCTGCCGAAGAGAATCCATTGTATAGAAAACAGGCTAAATGAATGCAAAAAAATTAAAGCTATAATGCTTTAAAAGTCCTAAAGCCACTAATAAAGGTACTGTACCTGCTGATTGAAGAGCTCAACCCTGACGCTCTATTTTTAACGGAAACTTGGCTCCAGATGGACAATGACCCGACCACAACATGGGCCACACCTCAAGGCTACACCCTTAAGCGCCTCGACCGCCAGTCGGGGAGAGGCGGGGGCCTAGCCATCATATACAGGGATAGTTTTAAGTGTCGTGCTACTCCAAATCTCTCGCCGACCTGCGAGAGTTTATACTTTGCGCTTGATTTTTCCCCCACTACCACCTTCTCCGGCATTTTACTTTATCGTCCACCTGGCTCCCTTAATAATTTCATAACGCAGATCACGGACCTCACTGCCAACGCAGTGGTAACCTCGCCTAATTTCACTTTGCTTGGGGATTTTAACCTCCATTTGGATGACCCCCATGCTACGTCAGCCAATAACCTACGGGTCAACCTGCAAGCGTTAGACCTCTGCCAGAGAGGCCATCAGGTGACCCACAAGAAGGGACATCTTCTTGATCATATATATAGTAACACCAACCTTAATGTAGAATCCCCTGTTCCACTACCCTGGACCGACCATTTTTTGATACCTTTCACCTGGCTCTCCAACCCTCCCTCCCCCTGTGATGCTCCTACCAAGCATCTGGGCAGGAAATGGTCCTCACTCCCCCTCACTGACTGGACAGCTGCTCTTGTCCAAGATCCCCCGAGGAAGGCTATGACTCCTGCCTCTGCCTCTAACAAATTTGATCACTGGATTTCCAGCACCCTCGACCAGGTTCTTCCCAAACGCCCATGTAAACTTATTAGAAGACCTAAAGTCGCACCTTGGTATACTCCTGCTCTAAGGTCATTAAAACTTGAGTGCCGTAAACTTGAGAGAGCATGGAGGAAGGACCATTCTCAATCTAGGAAAGAGGATTATAGGGCTGTAATGAAGCTTTACAAATTAGAGATCAAAAAGGCGCAAGCCCTCTTCTATGAAGGGAAAATTAATGCAGCAGCCAATGCGCCCAGGGAAATCTTTAGGATAGCTAGGTCCCTTATCTCTCCTCCGGCTGAGCGCCCTACTGCCGAAGGTGCACAAGACCGCTGCAATGAGCTGGCCGCTTTCTTTTCAAAGAAAATTCTGACCATATACTCCTCCTTTAGCATTCCCATGGCCAACGCCAGCTCTATCTCACATAAACCAGCTGACTCTCTGGCTCTCTGCAAGTTGGACACAATTCCGCTTCTTGATGCCTGTGGTTTGGACAGACTAATTTCCAAAGTCACTTCCGGGTCACCCAATGACCCGGCACCCCCCCGGATCCTTGTTAAGGCCCTGGACGTTATTCGTCCTGTCATTTTGGAAACCTTAAACACTTCCATTGTTTCCAAATCGGTCCCACCTTCCTGGAAATGTGCCATGGTGAGGGCACTACTTAAAAAACCCACCCTGGATCAGAGCAACTTGTCCAATTACCGCCCCATTTCGTTGCTCCCCTGGCTGAGTAAACTGCTGGAGAGGCACGTTAATAACATCTTAACAGACTATTTGGAGTCCAACCATCTGTTGCGTGCCTCCCAGACAGGATTTCGCCCTCAACATGGTACCGAAACCGCTTTATTAGCGGTTACGGAAGACGCAAGAACCGTTCTTGATCAGGGAGGAAAGGTGGCCATCATCTTGTTAGATCTTAGCGCCGCGTTTGACACGGTAAACCATGCCATGCTATTACATCGACTGGCTGGCATGGGCGTGTCGGGCGCGGCCCTAGAATGGCTTGCCTCCTTTCTGAGTGAGCGTTTTTTTCAGGTCTTCGAGGGCGAGATAGTCTCTCCCAAACATCCTCTCAGGTGCGGGGTTCCCCAGGGCTCCTCCCTGAGCCCGACCCTTTTTAACGCCTACATGGAACCTCTGGACAGGATAGTCCATCCCTTTGGTGTGCGTATTGTCACCTACGCGGATGATACGCAGCTGGTGGTCTCCCTAGACCACTCAGATGGATCATCCAACACCTTAGGCCCCTGTCTAGAGGCTGTTGCCAGATGGATGCAAGCCTCTTGTCTGAAACTTAACGGGGAGAAGACAGACATCATTCTCCTCGGCAATCCTTCCCCGTCTGTTCTTGCATCCGTCTGGCCACCATGTCTGGGCGTTCTCCCCGCCCCTAGGTCCCAGATAAAGAGCCTCGGGATCTGGCTCGACACCGCCCTAGACTTTTCGGTCCAGGCTACCAAGACTGCCGCCACTTGCTTTGGACTAATGAGGATGCTCCGGCGGGTGCTCCCCCTGCTCCCTTTCCAGGCGAGGAGGATCATGGTCCAGGCCCTAATTCTCTCCCGCCTGGATTACGGGAACGCTCTCTATCTGGGAGCACCGGCCTCGGTACTTCAGAGGCTTCAGGTCACACAAAATAGCGCGGCCCGCCTACTGTTCAACCTGCCCCGTCGGCAGTCGGCGAGGAAGGCACTGAAAGACCTCCACTGGCTGCCAATGGCTGCCAGAGTGCAGTTTAAGGCTTTGTGCATTCTGCACAAATCCTTCCACCGTGCAGGCCCAGCGATTCTGCACTCTCTGGTCACGCCCTATGTTCCAGCCCGTTCCCTTCGTTCTGGCACCTTGCAGCTGGCCACCTCTTTTAAAATTAATAGAGCCCGCTGGGGTGGCCGCTCCTTTTCCCACTCGGCGGCCAGACTCTGGAACGCCCTTCCTTTCGCCATCCGAGGAAACAGCAACCTCCTGTCTTTTAGAAAGGCCTTGAAAACGCATTTGTTTGCTAAATCCTGCTGATCTACCCTGAGCCTGCGCTAGCCATTTTTATCTTCAAGCGCTGCGAGGCCTCAGGGTAGTTACGCGCTATACAAATGCAATTTTTCATTTCATTTCATTTTCCATGACTGTCAGAACTGGTTTGGAGAGTGGTAGGGCAATTAGGGGTTTCTGGGCTCTAATTGTGCCAATCAGAGAATTTTACCACTGGTTGCCTGAGACCACCTCACTACTGACTCCAAAACTGGGCACCAAGTGCCCCCCTTTACTTGAGCCTCATGTTGTCAAAACAGTGTTGTCCAGGGCCTAATCGAGGAGGTGGTGTTAGATAAAAACTCTGCACTCAGCAGAGACAGTAATAACACCGAAAATAGCCCCCCCAGAACATCCAGTGCTTTTACTTTAATAAAAACTAACTTCATTTTGACACACACAGCTAAATACAACACATAAAACTACAAATGTACATGCAGAAACAATAGGCCCTATAAAAATGATTTTCACCATACAGTAGATGTACCTATGATGTTAGTCTGCAGGATCTCCTCAACAATGCCTCCATCTATATATAGTCTTATTCAAAAGCTGTGTTACCTTGAATGCATAACAATGGCCTTGCAGACTTGTCCACAGTTCCTGATTGGTCATGTGTGCACACATCCTCATACAACTGAAGGGGAAAGGTGCCATGCAGTGTATCAGGGATGTCGTGGTCAGAGGATGGGACTTTCGCTGATTGTGATGCTCTCTTAGGTACTGCAAAAAACAACGAAAGAGTGGCTACTTAAAGCAGCTAATATTAAAGGGACACACACAGGTTTGTTTTAAGGACCTTCACTCACCAACCTGGTGGTGACATGCTTCATCATGAGGTCCCCACCAAGGGAGCCGAGTGCTTCCCTGGTGTGCTACAACGCCTGCAGCTGCAGCGGAGCTGGTTGTTTGTGTGTGTGTGGGGGGGGGGGGGCGGGGGGGGGGTTGTGAATTTAAAAAGTCGCCAAATGCTACCTATAAAATAATTTATTCCAGGTGATTTGGTTACTATTAAAAACTGGTGACGGATCTGTACTCGCTAATAAGTGTAGCCTGGAGGATCCTATACATTAAGAACGTGAAAAACGGTCAAAATGTTTCTGCTTATACATGCACTATCTGCAAAGCTTTCATCAGGACCAACTAGAGAGAGACCATGGCGGTATACGTGCACTAAGGCGTATCCTAACCTCTGGTCACTAAGTGATGGCAAAACTCACGGATCGCCACTTCGATCTTCAGGAATTTCCTAGATCGGGAGTAGTCTGGAAAAGAAATAACAGCAAACCACATGTATATACATTTTAACTGATTTTTGTGGTTGTGTCTTCCCAAATTCGTGACTTTTATGAACAACATAGTGTGTTAGGTACTGCACACTCTTCAGTGCCTCCCCTGTCTGACCAAAGCCCTATGCTATCCTTGTGAGGACTTCAACAATTCCTCAGGGCCAAGACCAACCCCTACACACACACTACAGTAGATTTCTAGCCCCAGGGCAGACAGTTGGTCATTGCCACCACAAACGTTGGAGGAATCAGGTGGAACAAGCTGCACTTAAGAAAGGGAACAAGAGTTGATTTCCACTGCTCCTCACAGGAATCTTCGGGCTACATCCAAGACAAGAGGTCAATATTTTTTGTCCAGAACACTTCAAAAACCCATATCTAAGAAAGCACCAAATGCTGCTAGGATATTTGACGTAGCAACATATCACAAGCCCTCATCAATGAATAAGTTGATCAGTATTAATTTTCTAGTGCATGGGGCACTCACAGATCTACAGAGCTAGGCAATACAGTGGGGCACAAAAAGGCTTGCACAAAGTAGGGCTTTAAAGGGAGAATTCTCTGCAAATGCTGGATGGATTTACAAGAGGTTGGCACACTCTTGTGCAGCAAATTATCACCATCCAACCCCTCCAGTCACATCCACAGGGAAGGATATTGAGGTCTTGTTGGGGCTGTCGAGGCCACAGTGGGGGCGAGGAGCAGTAGAGGCTCACCAGAAAGATCCTTGTAGAGCTGATGCTCCACTTGGGTCACATGTAGTATTGATCTTGCATGGCTCACATGTCCTTCCGACGTATCTCTTTGGTCACCAGGCAACTAGACTGGGATCTCCTCTTAAAGACAGCTTTTTTCTGAAGGGTACAGGTCAACACTTCCAGCAGACCTATGCTGCAAATTGGCTCCTTCTTCTACGGCAGGTCAACACAGCACTTCCAAAAGGTTTCATGATGACGGTTCAGCTCTCAATTTAGAGGGGGATTGGAGTCCATAGATCCCAGTCTTGGGGCCCAATTATTACTTAGACACGGATGTATGATGATACAACGCGATCATTTAGATTGCGGTACATTACATCTCTGTTTTTACAACGCAAGTCGTTACAACAACTTGCGCTGGAGGGCGCTGGACTTAGAAATAGTGTGATTTACTATTCCAACTCCAGTCTAGGTACAGTAGGAAAGGTGTTGGAATAGTAAATCAGACTATTCCTTAGTCTAGAGCGCCCTCCAGTGCAAGTCGTTGTAACATCTTGCGTTGTAAAAACAGCGATGTAAATGTATTGCAGTGTTTTGACCACGTTGTAAAGGTCATTTTCCCTTAGTCACATGTGAGCCCTGTCTATGGTCAGGAGAACCCTAATCACCTACCCAGTATTGATTCTCTAGGTGATCAATTATTGTGTGTACCATGTTCAGATTTTGAGGCCTCCTCAACAGATATCTATTTCCAGGAGCACTTTTGTGAGCAAGTTTGGGCCAGTTCCTGTGTTTTGGGCTGTCAGGGGTGGGGGTCTCTGGGGTGGCCCTCAAGTGGTTTGTCTCCTTTTTGGAAGGCCGGTCATTTGAGGTGTGGGAAGGCCCTGAGAAATCATCCTCAGTACCTCTCCAGTGCGGTGTGCCACAGGGCTCTTCGTTGAGCCCTACTTTATTTAACACCTACATGGCCCCTCTGGAGAGTGTGGTATTGCCTCTGGGTATTAAGATCATCAGCTACGCTGATGATACCCAGCTGGTAGTAGGCCTCCCACAATCGACTCATCATCCCGACCGGTTGCACACATGCCTGGAGAAGATCTTTACATGGATGTGTAGCTCAGCCCTCAAGCTTAACGGCTCTAAGACGGAACTGATGCTGCTGGGGAACTCTTCACCTTCTCTACCTCCTAGCAGCTGGCCCAGTTGTTTGGGGCCCGTGCCCACCCCTAAGCAGGAGATCAAGAGCCTCGGGGTGTGGCTTGAGCAGGACCATTCCTTTAAAACACACGCGAAAAAGATCTCAGGCGTGTGTTTCGGCCTGCTCCGTTCAGCCCGGAAGATCCTACCTCTCCTGCCAGCAGCCTCTAGGAGGTTACTCATTCAGGGGCTTATCATCTCGCGGTTGGATTTTAGTAATGTCCTATTTTTGGGTGCCCCGGAATGTACACTAAACAAACTGCAGCAAGTGCGGAATGCGACCGCCAGGCTTTTGACGGATGTCCCTAGGCGTCAGTCTGCTCTCCCCGCACTAAAGGCGCTACATTGGCTCCCTGTCAGAGAGAGGGTTAAATTTAAGTCGCTTTGCATAGCCCACAAACTTCTACAGGGGAAAGGGCCGCCTATCCTTGAGGATATGGTCCAAGCCTATAAGGCTCCCCGCTCTCTCCGCTCCGACCATCAACACCTGCTGCAGGTCAGGAGGGTGAGGAAAGAAAGAACTGGTGGAAGAAGATTCTCCATAAGGGTGGCCACCCTGTGGAATTCCCTCCCTCTGTACTTACGTTCGGAAGCAAGTTTTTTACGTTTTCGTAAACTTTTGAAAACTTTTTTGTTTCCTGCCTGATCTCTTGTGCCGATGTGATGTTGCTTCCCTCTGGATAAGCGCGGGGATGCCTTATGGTAACCAGGCGCTATATTAAAATTCGTAATAAATAAATAAATAATAAATAAATAAAATGTTGAATATTACATACAGTGTAGGTTAGCTATGTTCTTTGTTAAGGTGATACAGCAGAAAGAGGGTGTGGCGGTGGTGCCGCTTTAAAAAAAAGCAATACAGCATCCCTACTAACCATCTGCTTAAAGCTGACTACAGGTAGAGGAGGAAAATTGCAGTGCCTGCCCCAAAAATACATAGGAGAGGGTATCACACCCCACGCATCAGCACCAGCCCCTACACTGACATATCTGGGTAGGGTGCAGGTATGTTCGTGGCCCACTCTCAGGTTTAGCAAAGCACTGGGGCAGTCTCACTAACAGGGACGTGGCTACAGAGGGGGTGTTTGGGGTGTTACACCCACCAACAAATGTATTATTTGCAGCTGGTGTCCACCCCCACCCACCTCGCCGGACACACACTCGACGCCGTCTTCTCATCCAGCAAAGACATCGCCTTCAGCCACGCCACTGGACTCCACTGGACGGACCACAGCTGCGTCCACTTCACCTTCAGAAGAACGACGATCCACCACCACCAGCAACAGCTTGCTCGAAGAAGCTGGAACAAGATCACAGCCGACCAGCTCGCCGCTTCCCTGAGCCAGCACCCTCCCACCAGCTCAGCGAACCCCAGCCGGGCCGCCGACAACCTCACGAAGTGGATCAGCAACTGCGCGGACGAACTCGCCCCACTGAGGACCCCGCCCAGCAGACCCGGCAGCAAGAAGGCCCCATGGTTCACCGACGAACTCACGAGCTCCAAGAAGAACTGCCGAGCCCTCGAGAAAGCCTGGAGAAGGGAGCCAACACCGGACAACATGACCTCCCTCAAGCTCGCCACCCGGAAACACCACCAACTGATCCGCGCCACCAAGAAAACTGCATTCAAGGACCGGCTGGACAACAACGCACACAACTGCAAGGAACTCTTCAACATCGTGAAAGAGCTCTCCAACCCCAACGCCGGAAGCAACGACATCACCCCATCGCAAGACCTCTGCAACTCCCTCGCCTCCTACTTCCACAACAAGATCGCGGACATACACAACAGCTTCAGCACTCAACCGACACACGCCACGACCGAACCACCGCCCCCCACCACCAGCCTCTGCGCCTGGACTCCGATCAGCACCGAAGACACCGTCCGCACGATTAACTCCATCCACTCTGGATCTCCGACCGACCCTTGCCCTCACCACGTCTTCAACAAGGCCGACGCTGTCATCGCAGCCCACCTGCGGGACATCATCAACACCTCCTTCAACACCGCTACCTTCCCAGAGAGCTGGAAGCACGCCGAACTCAGCGCCCTACTAAAGAAGCCATCAGCGGACCCCACCGAACTCAAGAATTACCGCCCCATCTCGCTGCTCCTGTTCCCCGCAAAAGTCATCGAGAAGACCGTCAACAAGCAGCTGGCCGCCTTCCTCGAGACGAACGGATCCCTCGACCTCTCGCAATCCGGCTTCCGGGCCAACCATAGCACCGAGACCGCCCTGATCGCAGCAACCGATGACATCCGAGCCCTGATGGACAACGGAGAAACAGCGGCCCTCATCCTCCTAGACCTCTCCGCGGCATTCGACACTGTCTGCCACCGCACCCTTGTGCAGCGCCTCAGCAACGTCGGAATCCAGGAGAAGGCACTGGAATGGATCATCTCCTTCCTCGACGGAAGAACACAGAGAGTCCGCCTACCACCGTTCAGGTCAGAGGCCACTGAAGTCATCTGCGGCGTCCCCCAAGGCTCCTCGCTCAGCCCGGCCCTCTTCAACGTCTACATGAGCCCCCTCGCAGCCATCGCATACCAGCACAACCTCAACATCATCTCCTACGCCGACGACACCCAGCTGATCCTCTCCCTCACAAACGACCCCGCCACCGCCAGAGCCAACCTTCACGAAGGGATGAAAGAGGTAGCCGAATGGATGAAGAACAGCCGCCTGAAACTGAACTCGGACAAGACGGAAGTCCTCATCCTGGGATCCTCACCCGCCGCCTGGGATGACTCCTGGTGGCCCCCCTCCCTGGGCAGCGCACCCAAACCTACAGACAACGCACGCAACCTAGGCTTCATCCTGGACTCCTCCCTCTCCATGACCAGACAAGTCAACGCCGTCTCCTCGTCATGCTTCAACATCCTACGCATGCTAAGCAAGATCTTCCGGTGGATCCCCACCGAGACCAGGAAGACGGTCACCCAGGCCCTCGTCACCAGCCGACTGGACTACGGCAACGCCCTCTACGCCGGAATCACCGCCAAACTCCAGAAGAGACTCCAGCGGATCCAGAACGCCTCAGCACGACTCATCCTGGACATCCCCCGTCGCAACCACATCTCCGGACACCTCAGAGACCTGCACTGGCTCCCGGTCAACAAGAGAATCACCTTCCGTCTCCTCACCCACGCACACAAAGCCCTGCACAACCAAGGCCCAGGATACCTCAACAGCCGCCTCAACTTCTACGCTCCCAAACGCCAGCTTCGATCGACCGGCCACGCCCTCGCCGCCGTCCCCCGCATCCGAAGAGCCACAACAGGGGGAAGGTCCTTCTCCTACCTCGCCGCCAAGACTTGGAACTCCCTCCCGACCCACCTCCGCCTGACCCAGAACCACCTCGCCTTCAGGAAGCAGCTCAAGACCTGGCTGTTCGAGCAGTAGCAGACCTCCCTCCCCTAAGCGCCTTGAGACCCTCCGGGTGAGCAGTGCGCTATACAAATGCCGTGATTGATTGATTGATTGAATCCACTGACAATGGGGGCCTTCATTGAACATGTGTGCTTGTCACTTGTCACTTTCACCAAGACAAAAATAAAAAAAAACCTGCATAACATTCAGTATTTTTACTATTGGTCTAACATTATCAGGGCCACCGAAATGATGTGATATCATAGCTGCAGTGTTTTCCACATAAATATGGATTTGCCATAGCCACATAACCCATCATTTTCTGCACGTTCTGCTGCTGTTAACAAAAACTTTTTACTGGCTCGAGCGGATCGAAAGATACTAAAAACATGGTGATGTTTTGCTGTGCAGTGGAAAGCCCTTCGCAAAGGTTAACAGCTCACCTTTCTATTGCATGGAGCTGCATATGTGTCACACTGGTATTAATATGGAGAAACCTTTGCCCAGATAGTATTAGCATTTGTAAAAATTTAAAAATAATGAAGAAATACTATCATAAAATAAGCAAAATTATGCTGCATAATTTGTGTTTCCTTGCTGCATAATTTAGTAATTCTGTTGCATAATTTGGTCCTCCCTGTCGCAAAATTCCAGTGACCCTGAAAATAGGCCAGGGGAACATGCTCACCAGAGCTATGCAGGCTGCTGTCAAAGTGCATTAAAAAAACGTATGGGAACACTGATCCAGAGTGCAATGTGGGCACGATCACTCAGTGTGGGGGTGAGATCAAAGGTGTGGCTGTAAAGAACAAAATATTCTGTAACTATTGTGCTGGTCTTTCACCTTCAGGCAACTGTATATAAAATAATGCACACACAGTATAAGCTCGGTTGCCACAAAAAACGCAAAAAGATTTAGGTTTACAATAAAAAATATATATACTAGGAATATGCAGACTGTACCTGGGGCAAAACATTTTTATAACTGTCCATTAAAAGCATGCACTCCACAGCTCATCAGGTCACCTTACAATTCCTCTAAAAATAAAAATAAACCCTTGTCTTCAGGAAGCTTCAAGTGACTCCATCAATTAAAACCAATACTGGGTTCCAAGCAGCTTTTACATTTGCAGATTAACCAGTTGCACACATGTACATACATCTCTTTCGGGCAGCAGGCGTCCAGGTGAGAAAGCCTGTTTCTTGTTTAGCCTGTTCTTCCCTCAGGTCCACAGCACTGCAGACTCCCTCCCTCCCACTTCCACTAAGGCAGCTTAAATGTCATAATTAACCGTCCTGGGGTGGCTGTCTTTTAATATTAAGTAGGGGAACTGTTTTAATCAAATTAAAAAAGTAGGGGCATGTTGTGCCCCCCAGATCCCATCCACATCGACCACTATATGCAGGGCATACAAGTATCAAATAATTATGTAATTGGCTCAAATTGCTCATTTACTGCTCAAAAAAGCCAAAAACAATCTGTCTCACAAATGTGTTAAATATTCCATGTAGCATTTTCAGCAGTAGCCATTTACAAAAAACTCTTGTGAAGGTTTCTTGGCCAGGCACATTTCTGGACCACACATTTTAACACGGCCTTCTCTTCACATCCCCAGCCCACTCAACTGACCTCCACCTAACCCACCTGGAAAAATATAGTATCCCAAATTGATTTTTTGGGAAGCTTGGTGAAAATGTGTCAAAAAAAGGCAAAGTTAATGAGCGCTGAAAATTACCTCTCCCTCGGGTGTCCATACAAGAGAGGTATGAATTCAGTACCCTAATAGAACGTGTGCCCCCCCCCCCCCGAATATTAAATCAACAATTCCAACGGGACAGAATATTGAAAATAAAATATTGAGAGGTAAGTAAGTCTAGATTTTCTATACCTAACCCCACATGTTAGCCCACGCAGTACATATACAAAGCACAAAGATGTGGAGTTAGAAATAGTAAATGTATTCTTCCCTATATGCGCTTACTTTTCGATATCTTGTTCCTCTATATTCTATCCTCAATATTAGAATGCCAGGATATTGTTGGTGTCAATATTCAGTAGTACAATCCTAATTGAGTGTGTAGGGTTTATGGAGCTATAAATGCATGTGATTGCGTTCTACATTGGCAAAGTTTGCAAAGTTCCTGATTAATGAGGTTTGTGAAGCTTTCAAGTTTTCCAGTTGGTTTCCCTTCACCACCCTCACTCCAATGCAAAGCTTTCTGCACTTCATGAGGTAGTTTTCTCTGTATTAGGAGAGAATTTTCACTTCAATTAAACCCAGACAATTCGGCAATACATGTAGAATTTTTTCACACTGAATACTTTTTGCAAGCTATGTTTTGAAAAAAGTTGTTTTCATGCAAATGTGGGAAATCATAAAACTTTGCAACTCTGCAACTTTCTGAAGTCTTCAATGGACCTTTGTAGAGTTAGCGAGAACAAAGTTTTAACCTGACTGACCATCCGCGTGCTATGTATTTAAATCTGTTTTTCAGGCTGCACGCGTTCTCTCCTACAGCTGCCTCTCTGGGGACCCCTCCATGGTAGTTCCGTCGGGGGGGGGGGGCATGGCAAGGTTTAGCTCCACCTCTCCCCTCTTGTCGCCACAGACCCTGCAAGGAGCCTTAATTTGGGGGATGCGCGTCTGTGTACAAGGCGGGCTCCTGCAGCTCCCTCCACAATGCACCCCTGGTGAAAGCAATTTCACAAATTATTTCTGCAACAATACAGGAGTTTGCGGGTCTGAAATGGAAATTTCACAACTGCTCTACAGCGGGAAAGGGTGGTGTACCCCCTGCCTCATCCATGTGGGGGGTGAGCATAAGCATTGGCGTGATGCAAATTGATGCCCCTCACAGCAGAATGTAATGGGGGAGGGGTCCCTGAGTCCCACATATCTCACAGATATTCATTGGCCTTGGGCTGAGTGGGGGAACCCTGGATTGGGCCCCCCCCTTAAGGGTTGATGTCCCCAATTCTCTGCAGGGGGCTGCGCTATGCCCATGGGCCCAAGAGCTACCCCACTCCTCCTGAGAGATCAAAGGCAGCTTCAGGTTCTAGGATTCAGTTGGAATTTCCTAGAACCAAAGATAAAAATCTCAGCTAGAGAAATCACCCAGGCTTTGACATGGAGAATTCTAGGATCATCGCCTCACTCCTAAGAAAAGTAGTCCACAGCCCTTGAGAAGAACACTCCCCTGGGAGAGGAACCCCCAGGTATAAGACAGAGAATAAGTGGGGTACCAAGGACTCCATGGGCCTAATGCAAGAATAGAAAATGGACCCCTCACACTGCCCCCTCTTGTTGTCTAATAAAAACAATCATACTTGGGGAGCAGTGGGCCCAGCACAACCTTGCCCCCATTTCACTGTTCCGGCTGTTCTATTGCAAGCCGAGCCCCTGAACAGAATCACCGGTTCTTAGAATGGAGTTTCCGTGGCCTCTGGGAAGCAAAATCTATGGCCCCTGGGAGGTATAATTCTCAGTCCAGGGAATGGGACCCTGTAGCTTCTAGGAAAGAAAACTCACATCCCCAAGAAGTAGAATTTACAGCCTACAAGAAAGGAGAATCCCTGCCCCTGGGAAGTGAAATTCCTAGCCATTGGGAAGAAGAATCTAGGAAGGGTGGGTGCCACAGGGCACTGGGTATTCGAATTTCCGAACTGTGAAGAAATCTTTGGACTTTGTGGGGGGTGGGGGGTGGGGGGAAAGAAGTGAAATTGCTGCTGTCTTCTTGCCTATAATGTTGAGTTTGAAAAATGCAAATACAAGTAATTTTGACTGGAGGCTCCAGGAGATGGGGGGGAGGGGTGGGTAGGTGGAGGGGGGAGGGAGGGTTACGGACTTGAGTATTTGTGGTCAATCCTGCATGACTGGTGCATATTATGATGTGCTGTATAATGATGTTCAACAAATTGATGCTTCTCCGCACATAGTCCACGAACGTACTTATCTTTCTTTTTCTGTAACTCTTAAGAAATGAGACTTGTTCAGTTATCAGCACTTAACCTGTTGGGATATGTTGGGGTGAAAAATGAAAATGGACTGTATGTCGTATGCAACGGAAATGATATGTTGTAAATTATAATATGCAGCCGCAATAAAAAATAAAAAAAGAAAGAATCTAGGAAGGGGAATTATCAACTGTAGGAAATAGAATCTGCACCCTCTGGGAAAGATAATCTGTAGCCCATGGGACAAAGAATCCTCGGCCATGGGAAAGCGATTTATCAGCTTTAGGAAGGAGAATCTGCAGCCTCTTGGAGAAAGAATCCCAAGCTTGGCGAAGAAGAATCTCTACTTCTTTTGAAAGAGAATCTGTAGCCTCTAGGAATGAGATGCCCCAGGGAACGAGAATCCCCAGACCTTCAAAGGAGACTCCGTGGCCCGTGGGAAGAAGAATCCTTCTTAGCCCAAGGGAGGGAAACCTGTGGCCTCTAGGAATGAGAAGCTACAGCATTTGGGAAGGAGACTCACTGTGGCTGCGAAGCAAAATTTGTAGACTCTAGTAATGGAATCCCAGACCAAGGAAGGAAAATATTCAGCCCTGGGAAACAGAATCTATAGCATCTGGGACCTCAGTCTAGGAAGAAGAATCTTTAGCCTCTAGAAATGAGAATCCTTGCTCCTGGCATGGAGAATCTGTAGCCTCTATGAAGGAGAAGCCACAGTGAGAATCAAACTGAGAATCCCCAGACTCTGGAAGGAAAATCTGTGTGGGAAGAAGAATCCTCAGTCCTGAGGAGGGGAACTTGTAGCCTCAAGGGATGAGAATCTACAGCATCAGGGAAGGAGTAACGGGTGAGAATCTACAGCATCTGGGAAGGAGAATCACTGCAAACGCGAAAGAGAATCTGATGGTTCTAGTGATGAGAATTCACAGACAAAGAGATGAGAATACTCAGTCCTGGGAAAGAGAATCTACCTCATCTGGGAAGGATAATCCTCAATCCAGGAAGAAGAATATTTTGCCTCTAGGAATGAGAATCATCAGTTCTGGGATTGAGAATCTACAGCATCTAGGAAAGAGAACTGCTGCACTGAGGCGAATCCCCAGTCTTCGGAAGAAGAACTTGCACCCCGTGGGATGGAGATTATGGACTTCTGGGAAGAAGACCACGCAGTTCCCAATAAAGAGATATACCTGATAAGGAAAATCTCTGACCCTGGGTGGTCGCTCTCCATTCTCCAAGCACCCTTACCACAGCTCTTCCCGACTTGAAACCCTAGAGTCACTGGGCTGGGACCACCACCTGACACCCCATCCAGGCTCCTTACCTTGGCAGCCTCTCCAAACCTCTTTGTACAGCCCCTGCCATCTTCCATTAAAAAAAACTCTACTCCCCCCTCAACTCACTAAATTCGATGCCAGGCACAGTGCACCCACTGACCACTCCAATGAAAAACGCCTCTTCCAATCCAGCTCCACTCATAAATCGTATATTTTCGTCATTCTCGGCGTGTACACTTTAGACGTGTTCTAAATCACGTTAGCGCCTTAAAACGAAACGAAATTCCGAACATGCGGTTCTAATGCGTTAATGCGCCTGGGATTCGGTATTAAAATCTCCAAATTCGACTTCAGAACATTCCGTGGGATCCCGGCATAATCCCCTCAGAGCCGCTGTCTGCGCTTGTGTGAAATAAAAGGCGCGTCTGACGGGGCGCCGCGCCCGCCTCTGCCTTCTCTGCGCAAAACATCCATTTTCGGAGTTTGCAAATTACGCTTTTTGTAGGAAACCCGCTTTCTCCGCGGCCGAGCGCCTGACCCCGGGAGGAGAAGAACGTCCACGAGAGGAAATCAAATTAAAACTGAAAGAATCTGCGGATTTAGGCTGAAAAGGAGGTGATTTGGCCGGCGGAGGCTGAGGCTTTACTGTGAACCGGCTGCCGACAACTCAGTCCGGAAGGTTCCGGTGTAAATTATTTGCGTTTTATATTAAAAACGAATCATTTATCAGTGAACCACAGCAAGGAAAAATACATAAAAAAGAAAAATAAATGAAGTTAGGAATCAGCGCACGTATAAAAGGAAAATCCGTTCTTTTGTTTCTCAAAAAAATATTATTATTTTTTATCACAGGTTTCCGTTTACGTGCGTCTTCTAATTAACCCCTCTCGCCAATTGGAAATACACGTGTAATTTACACTCTCCGCCGCCCCTCCGAACACCCCATTGTGTGTTTTTCAGGTGAGTCGGAAGTGTGGGCCCGTTCTCGAAGTGGGCAAGGCTGGAATTTTCTGTAAGGAACATTAATACTCATAAGAACCCCATACAGTTATATATGGCCAATGCGTCCTGTGAGCACCATATAGAACAAAGGTGCACGGAACGAACAGCCATCCCGTGATACTTGCTTCCAGGCTTGTGCGTGGCCTTATGCGCTACTTGTGAATTGTTTTGTGTTTAGCTGTGTGTCTGTATTTTTGAGTGTGTCGTCTGTGTGTTTTTCTTTCTAAGTGCCCACGAGTCTTGTGTGCATGTTTTTATGCGGGTGTGTTTGTGTGTCTGTGTTTATCTGTGTGCTGTATGCACGCGATATATTTTTATGTCTGTGCGTTGTTGTGTGTCTATCATGTGAAATTGTTTCTATGTGGGCGATGTGTGTGCGTTTCTGTGTTTATCTCTGCGTGTCGGCATGTTTTGGTGTGTCGCATGTGTCTGTGTAGCTGTGAATTTTTTACATGTGCCTAAGTGTGTAGTTGTTATTTTATATGTGCATTGGTCTGTGTGAGCGTATGTGTTTGTTTGGTGGTCCGTGTACAATAAAGGTGTTTCTATATGTATCTATATGTTCTAGTGCGTTGTATGCCTGTATTTGTGTGTGTGTGGGGCGGGGGGTGTTGGGGGTGGGGAGGGTGAGATCCTTATTAGTACGGTCTTTTGTCTGTGTACACGCGTGATTATCTGACTGCTCTTGTTTCTGTGTTTAATTCTAAGTGATTGTCTTAGGTTTGTGTTTGCGCGCTTGCGCTTATGTGTGTGTACCTGTGTGTAGTTGTGTATATGCGCTTGCGCGTTATCTTTGTGTCTGTATGTCTTTGTGTCTGTATGTCTTTGAGTGTCTTATGCTTGGGTGTGTTTGCTCGTCTCATCATTGCCTTGAAGGTGCCTGTGCGTTCGTGTGTGTCTTTGTGCGTGCGGAAGTCTCTGTTCTTATGCACCTAGCTGTGTGTGACTGTGCTGTGCACTCACTGATGACCGCAAATGCCCCCAACACATGATACAACCGCGGCAAACACGGTGTAATCCACACGACCACAGCGTGACAGTCAAAGCAGCCTGACAGATGCTTCGAGCACTAATGGGCCGTCTAGTGCCTCTCGAAATCTCACTCCATTGTAGGCGCTTTGCGAAGAAAAGGCCACGCTCAGAAGCAAGAATTGACGTCAAATTATAGTGTGCGTGTTTATATTTACCCACGCAGGGGTGAGTATGTTTAATTATCTGCGTGTATAATTGTAACTCTTTGCAGTCAGATTTTGGCAAATCGTGGTGTTCGCTTGATGGACAGTTGTCTATCCACTCACTATGACGCTGAGGAAGAAAGGTTCTTGGCAGTCTAGGGCCGCTGAGCCTGGCGACGAGGCCAAGCAGCGCGGATCACCCCTTGTAGCCTTTCAATAAATGAACTGTACATAATTGCAATCATTCCGAGTTTAACGAGGAACACCACATCGTTTAACCCCTAGCAGCACATGTGCTGGTGAGGCTGCGCGAAACACAGGCCGACGTCACTGTGACGTAAGAGCAGAGAAGAATGATGAGCCTGACGTCAACAGGAGAGAAATATTAAAGAGAACTAACCCTGCCGTGGAATTTATAGCAATGCATTTCAAACTGTCACTTTCAGTGACAAATGGAGCTTTATCAATAAAAATTCGGGTGAATTGGGACCATTTAATGTCGCAAATGGATATATTGCGGAGTGTGTGTGTGTGTGGGGGGGGGGGGGTGCTGGGGCGCTCTCATCAGCATCGCCCCCACCTCCCTGCCGCGCGGGGGGGGGGGGTACCCTGAGACCTGTCAGGCACATCACACAGTTCGGTCTTTATTGCAGGAAGCACCCCAAATCTGCCTCGCTTCAGCCCGACGCCAGCGGCTCTCAATCCGTTCAGCCGCTTAATGGGACCAGAAGACCCCTTCCTGCCCGTTTGCTCTTCACTTCGTCACAAGAAAAGACACTTTCTCTGACGCAATTACCTCTATTTACATCCAGCAGCAGGAGACGGAGGCTGCACCGACCAGCGCCCTGGCTGAGGTGAACCTCGAGTCCCTGCCACAAAAACATTGTTAACGAACGTAAACAACAGAACACCCTCACTGAAGACTATTTCTACTCCCACAGTAAATAAAAACATCGCATCCTTCTGTTTCTGGGTTTCTGAAATGCCATCAGAATCATTTTCAATGCGTTTTAAAAATAAAAGTTACTATGACGCACTTAAAATGTCGATCCAGTGATGAACAATATGGGGCAATTTGAGTTTCACGTCCTCCCTTTTTACTCCTCCTCCCTTCGCTCGCGGTATTAAATCCATCATTCGAACTAATTTGATGTGAATTTGAGCGCGCTCACCTGTAAACAAAGCAGTCTGAGGTGGTGCGCTCTCGTGCGTGCGCCCTGAAAATAACACGCGCCAGGCATTCTTCGAAGCCGTCTTATTTCGCTCAAAATCGAAACTCAGCGGGGGGTTCAGGCCTTTTGTTGCATTGTTTGGAATTAATAAAAAAAACTGAGTAACACACTGCAGCAGCGCCCAAATCCTACTGATTGCAAAGTATTTATCTATCTATCTATCTATCTATCTATCTATCTATCTATCTATCTATCTATCTATCTATCTATCTATCTATCTATCTATCTATCTATCTATCTATCTATCTATCTGTCTGTCTATCTATCTGTCTGTCTATCCGTCTGTCTGTCTGTCTGTCTGTCTGTCTGTCTGTCTGTCTGTCTGTCTGTCTGTCTGTCTGTCTGTCTGTCTGTCTGTCTGTCTGTCTGTCTGTCTGTCTGTCTGTCTGCCTGCCTGCCTGCCTGCCTGCCTGCCTGCCTGCCTGCCTCTGCCAGCCCCTGCCTGCTTGTCTGTCTGTCTGTGTGTCTATCACTACATGGGAGAGGGGTGCGTGTGGGTTCAACTGCCAGTTTGTGGCCTCAGCTCCCATTAGACACGGCTTCTCTCCACTCAATAAATTAACCGGGGCACACGCACGCATATTTTGTGAAACCTGCGAAATCGACAAACTGTGTGGCAAATTACACATCAATGTGTAAATATGTGATTATGTATGGTAAAGGCTCCAGCCACAGTATGTATGTCATGAACCCACTTGCCCTCGTCGTTATCACCAATTTATTTATGAAGGGTAAACCTAAACGTATACATTGGAATTAGAGCCAATTGGTTATCTGCATTTTGAAGAAAACTGTATTTTTAGATTAACTGAGCTAAAAAAAAATTTTTTAAAAATATGCAGAACAGGTCACATGAGTGCTATAGGCCTGAAGTGCCATCTGGAGGCTCTGGCAACATTTACAAAACGCTCAGCAATCAGTTGTGCGATTTATAATGTCACAAGAACCCCTCAATGGCAATTTGGACCATATAACAAGGTTAGCCATTAAATACTCTCTCATATATATATATCTTATATATATATATATATATATATATTTCAGCACAAAGAGTCACTGCTGTCGCACCACGCGTCCCGGGTGCTAAACTCCAGCGGTGGTGAGTCGCTATATATGAGACCACAAAGGCGATTACTTCCAGAATGCCAAAAACAAGAGCACACATGGAAATTATCGTCAAAGGGCTTTTAATGTGCAAGCCTCCTCCAGACAGAACAAAAGAATGAAACTGTTCGGGGGAGGGGGAGGGGGGGGATAGAGGGTTCCTTCTCCAAACCTAGTCTCCTAATGTGTGCTGCTTAGTGTTCTCATGCCATGCTTCTCAGTCTGCACCAGGAGAACGTCATGTTGAATACATTTTAGTGCTCAAAGGAGCGATGTGTTGCATGGCTTAGCCACTCTAGAACCAGGCCTTCTCACCAGCAGTCATTAAAATTCATCTGAATATCACAATCTGTTCATGGGCAAGTACATACTAAATGTCCACACTGCTGTGTGTGTAAATGTGGACACAAATGAGAGACACAAGAGTGGTGATTGTCTGCATGTGATAGGGTAGGACAGCAATTTCTAGGCAGTGGCGTAGCTAGATGTACTGCCACCGAGGTGGCCCCCAAGTTTGCCGCCCGGGTGCAGGTTAGAGCATGGGGGGGTGGCAGCTGATGGACGACTTGTTCTCAGGGGCAGGGGGATGGTGGTAGTCGACAGACACGACTCCCGCTGCCCCCAAAAACAGTGCCGTCTGAGGCGGACCGCCCACCCCCTTAGCTACACCACTGATTCTAGGACCCAGACACATCCTATTGACAAGACCCAAATAGGCTGAAACCAGTCTAGGGTTGCATAAGTTCCTTTCTGGAGGCGGCGTCACCTAGCAGTTCAGGATGGACTGTTCCAGGACTGATTTGCATAAGGCAGGCCTCGGTCTCGAGTGTCATGGCAAGCGAAAAATGATGAACTGAAATTCGGCTTGAGCGATTGACAGTGGCTGAGGTTATTTCAAGCATTCCATCCATCACCTTGTGGTTTGTTACTACTGACACCCTAAGTGCAACAGGTGTACCCAGATGTTGGTCCCTTGTTGACTGTGCCATAGGGCTCAAGCTGCACCCTACTGACGAGACCCATACAGGCCGAAACCAGTCTGGGCTTGCTCGAGTTACCTTCTGGAGGGGCCACAATTGGCACTGTGGGATGGACCGCTATTATGAGCAGCAGGGTCAGTACTGATTTGCATAAGGCAGGCCTCTATCCAGAGTGGAATGGTGGGCAAAAAAACAATAGACTGGAGCGCAGCACAGAGTGCTGACCCGTGGCTGAGATTAATTCAGGTGTTCCATCTATCACCTTGTTGTTCATTACTCTACAATACACAATCAAGGGATGTCAGTGTGGTGGTCAACAGGAGCCCTTCCGAGCTAGTTTTAGCCAGTGGATGCAAATAACACTCAGACAGGAAGGCCAAATCTGTTTTGTGGCACAGATGAGGCAGGAAGTGGAGGTGGACCTTGCAGGTCTGTGGGAGGGGGGAACAGGAGGCAAGCTACAATGGAGAAATCCGATTCCACTCATACAGGATACTGCAACCCCCTACAGTGAAACTCTGGGGGAGTGGAAAGAACAGAATGTTACAGTGAAGGCCACCAGGTTAGCAACCTGAGCAGACTCATCCAAGACCCTCCACCATTGTACTGTCACATACGTAAAGGGGGGTCAAAATGGATTCCCTTCTGTCCCAGCTGAACATAAATATCAAACAGGGGTTCCAAAGGATTCATTCAAGTAATATATTTGGATTTTTTTGTGCAGTGCATGTAAAGCAAATTACATGCTTTATGTATTTGCAGAACTAATTAAAAAGTCCCTGGTTGTAATCAATACATATGTTAGACATAAATATCAACAAGAACAATAACACATGATGGAAAAGTGTCGAACACTGTATATACAATGCACATGTACAGTGGGTAATTTGTAAAAAAAAAATAAGTGTCAGGGCTCTCGTCAGGAGGCAGCTTGCCGCAGCCCATTTTTCCTGTTAGCGCCACCTAAAACAAAACCAACTACTAACCATGAAAGTGGAGAGAGCATATTGCCTATTGGCCACAGATGCTGATTTCGGAGCAGGAGAACCAGGTTCGAGTCTCAGCGTCAGCTCTCAACATCCTGTGATTCTTGGTAAATCACTTAATCTCCCAGTGCCTACCAAAAATGAATGTGTTCTTAACTGCTGCTTATGAAAAGTGCTGGTGTTGATTAAGTGCCGGTGCTCGTACCAGAAACCATCGGCTCAAATTAAGCACTGCACATGTATACAGAATGTCACTGCAGGGTGTAGTGTTGACAGCAAAGTGCTACAGTGACTGAACTGCTCTGGTGGGAAGGTATGCAGTGAGCAAACAATTGCTGTACCTTGAGCTGAAATATTTAATAGTAATATCAGGAGGAAGGAACATTTTCAGAAACATCCCTTAAAAACCAAGTCTAGCTCGTAATTATCGTTGTTACGGCCTGAGGTTCTTTGGTCTAGTCAGGCCAAGGCTGGTCGGGCAACCATAACAGGAACCAGTCCATCAAGAATTATCCAAAGCGGAAAAATAGTATATGTCTCACTGAGGGCTTTTAAAATGCCAGAGTCAATGTCTTACACCAGCCATGTCGTAATACTAAGACTGGCATAGGTCTGTGTCGAATTTATGACGTTACAACGAAAACAATTATTATTATTTTTTTTTATTTATTTAGAAGTTTTCTATAGCGCTAACAAGACCCGAAGGTAGCAGAGCGCTTTACAGTAGAGGGAATGAAAAGAGAACAACATGACACAAATCCAATAAAAGCAATTAGCGAATGACAATTTGGAATGAGGAAAAGTTCGGACAGCAGGACTTCTTGGTACAGGATTCAACGTTACCGCATGGATTCTGGGACGTTAGCTGATCCAAGTTACCCACAACCAAGGGAGCGGATAAGGCACAAGGATTTGAGTTGGCTCTTGAATTCTGCATAGGACGGTATAGTTCTGATGTGCGGGGGGATGGCGTTCCATATTTTGGGGGCATTTCCTGAGAAAGAGCAGTTCGCAGTTCTCTTCTTTCTGGTTTTTGGTAGAATGAGCAGCAGGGAGTTAGAGCTTCTCAAAATTCTGGCTTGGCCTGCTTTTTTGAGCTTGTTTGCCAGGTATTCCGGTTTGCCGGTGTGGAGGGCCTTGTGCGTTAGGCAGGCCATTCTGAAGGTACTCCGCATTTCCGCAGGGAGCCATTCGAGTTCTTTGAGTGCCGGGGAGATGTGGTCAGATTTTTTGCAGTCTGTGACCATTCTCGCTGCCGCGTGAAGTGTTGTTTTTAGTGGGGCCAGGTGCGATTTGGGGATGCCTGTTAGGATTGAGTTCCCATAATCAAGTCTTGATAGAACTAGCGATTGAGTGGCTAGTTTGAGGTCCTTGTTAGGAATGTAAGGTTTAATTTTGTTCAGAAGTCTGAGGTTGAAAAATGCGCTTTTCGCCGAATTCTTAATGTGGTTTGTCAGGGTTAGTTTGGGGTCTAGGGTGAAGCCCAGGGATTTAACGGAGTCGGCTAGCGAGAGGTTACCTTTGAGAGCATCGATCGACTTTAGCCACTCGGTGATTTGGGGGTTATCATCTTTGTTTGAGATGAGGAGTGTTTCTGTCTTGTCGGGGTTGAGTTTCAGGTGATTCTTTGTCAGCCAGTCTTGAACTTCATTTAGGACATCGTTGAGTCTGTGGATGTCTTTAAGAGAGGAGGTTTCCAGGTAAATCTGCGTGTCATCCGCGTAGAGGTGGAAGTGGATGTTGGCGTTCCTGAGTAACTTGGCGAGCGGTTCCATGTAGATGTTAAAGAGCTGAGGGGAGAGCACTGATCCTTGAGGGACACCCTTGTTGACTTGCTGGGTATCGGAGGTGAAGTTCTTAATTTTTATTAATTGCGAGCGGTTATGTAAAAAGGAGGAAAACCACTTGAGAACTACCTCGCCAAGGCCGGCTCTTTCTTGAAGAGTCATGATGAGGAGCTTGTGGTCCTTACAACGTATGCCTTTACAATGTGGTGTTTACATCGCGACGACCATTACATCGCATGATTTTACAATGCATACCATTACAACGCATTTTTAAAACTACCAATACAAGACATACCGTTACAACGCATACCATTACAACGCATAATTCTTTTAGGGCAACAGTGGGGTAAGTGTTTGATAGTGTAGGGCTAAAAAGTACTATTCCCACTCCAGTGAGTGCAACAGTAGGGCAAGTGTTGGATAGTGTAGGGGTAAAAAATACTATTCCCACTCCAGTGAGTGCAGCAGTAGGGTAAGTGTTGGATAGTGTAGGGATAAAAATTACTAATCCCATGTACCCCAAAACCCATACCCACCCTAAAACAAAAAATCTCTGTTACTTACCTTATAATGCGTTGTAATGGCATGCGCTGTAAAGGCAGTTGCGTTGTAACATCTATGTTGTAAAGGTAGTGCTTTGTAATGACTGTGTTGTAATGGTTGTTTCCCGTCTGTGTCATGGCAGGATAGAGTAGCCCTCCACATATAGATATATACCTAAACGTATGTAAAGATTCTACAACCATCTTGCGCCATACACTTGGCGCACTATACCTTTCAGATAGATGGAGGTGAAAGAACACGGTTTTGTGAGACTGACAGAGACTTTTAAACCTTGGAGGCCAGTAGATATCTTCCACTGGAACAGACAGGAAAAAAGGTCTGTGCCTTCCATTACAAAACATGGTGCCGCAACGACCAAGCACCCAAAAACCCAGGTACAGAGGGCAGTATCCACTTCTTAAAAGAGAGATGCGCTTAGAGCGCAGCTTTAATTTCTTAGCCCCGCTTTGCGGTCTCAGCCCAGGAGAACGAGACACCGCTCCATGAAGATGTGTGATAGTTCACTGAGGTAAAACTCAAAACATATTGACTCTACAGTGACTTCCCAGGAGTTCAACATAGGACAGGGGTGCGTGTTTTTCGCAGACATCCACGGCCCACTTCCATCCAAACAGAGAGACACAAGGAGTCTGGAGGTATCAGAGAAAGGGACACCAAAAAAGAAGGTCCTGGAGCAAACACCGCCAGATCAATTTAAGAGGGTGGACGGGGTTGTTGGTTAGAGCAGCCCTAGTTGTGGCTATGAGGGAAAGGTGAGTTTTTTTGGAGGACACATTTTGTTGTTCTCTGGGCACGGTATGAGAGATGGGGGCACGGGGAGAGGGCATGACGTCAGAGGAGGTATCCAAGACAAGCTCTCCCATTTCCATGAAAGAGGCATGAAGGGGCAGGAGAGGGTGTCTGAGAATTCATAGCTCATCTCTCTGTGACGGATATAATAGAGAGGTGGGTGTTAGGGTGCACACTGACTTTTTCCATAAAAGATGTATAGGTTCAGGTGGTATCTCAACACTGCCAGTTCATCTTTACAGGGGAAGCGTCTGTGGCACACTGCCAGTTCATCCTTATAGGGGAAACTTCTGGGGGCACACTGCCAGTTCATCCTTACAGGGGAAGCTTCTGGGGGCACACTGCCAGTTTATCTTTACAGGGGAAGCCTCTAGGGGCACACTGCCAGTTCCTCTTTACAGGGGAGGCGTCTGGGGGCACACTGCCAGCTCGTCTTTACAGGGGCAGTGTCTGAGGGCACACCGCCTGTTTCCGTGAGAGTGGTATCGTCAGAGGTGATGTCTGGGCACACACAGCCAGTTCGTCTTGGCAAGGCATAGAGACCAGGGATGGCCTTGAAGGGAGAGGGGGTCTCAGGCACACAGCCAGTTTGGATGTGAGATGCCGGGTTAGGGGGAGGGGGGGGGGGTGTAGGGGCACACAGTTTCTCTGCAAAGGATACAAGGTATCCATGCCGCCAGCTCCATAAAATGGAGGTATACCGGGATCATGGACGGTGTCTGGAGCACATAGGCTGTTTCTTTGCTAGGTGTGCAACTTGTAATGAACAGAAGAGTGCCTTAGATATCCATCCCAACACTTTTGCTATTGTGAATGAGAGTTTGAAAAAATGCTTGGGGGAACACATCCCATTTCTATTAAATGGGCCTAGAGACAATGGGAGGGGATTGTATGTCTGAATTTCGTAGTCCGAAATATCGTCTGGCATAAATATTCTGTTCTACATATTAGTTAAAAAATGTCATCCCATTTGGGTGTAGATTTTCCTCTATTAACTCCAATGCCGCAATATTTTTGCAATATTTTTACAAACAATATTCAGAACACAATATTTATGTTAGACGATAATTCTGTGTGCAGTATTCTAGCATCAGGGATACACAGCAGCACCACCTTTACTAAAGATAGTATGAAGGGATGGGAGTAGTGTGAGACGCAAGGCCTCCTTTTCTTCCTCCGCACAGTCCCTTTCACGCGGAGGGAGCGCTGCTTCTCATAGGTTGTAATCAGCACTCGTCCCAATTACCCCATCAAAGGCTCGCGCCCCGGAAAAGGGCCGACTGTTTTCCTTGAACTGCTCCCAATGAAGGGGTCGCTGTTTGTCGTGTCCCTTCTCCGGAGCGCGCAGACCGAGGCCGGGCTGCTCCACTTCCAGCTCCGCCTTTGTTCGCCTTGTAAAGGGGGATTAGGGCTCACCCAGAGCCGCAGCACTTGTTTTCATTGCCCCCCTTCGCCCCCTAATTGGGTTTCATCTGACTGAAGAGAGAAACAAAATGTGTGTGTACCCACTCCGTAATTATTCCAAACACTCTGGCTGCTTTGCTGTCAGCTGCGTGTTTCCATTTAATCCACAGTGTGTGCAGAGAACTGAAGTGAAGGCCTGGCGGACTCCGGTGGAGGAAGGGGGTGGGGGTGGGGTGAGGGGGGATGTACCATTGCCAGGCTGAAGTCTGAGGACTGGGTAAGGCACTGAGGACCTTGTTCTCTCCTGTTATTTCCCATTAAAATGTTATGTTAAATTATGTTGATTTGTATAGCGCACTCACCACATGAGAGGGTATCTAGGCGCTTGGGCAGGTGTGTAGGTTTGTGGTCTCCAAGATGCTTGCACGAGGAGCCAGGTCTACAGCCTCTTGCGGAACTCAGGGAGTGAAGAGGATGCTCTGATGTGCTGAGGGAGATCATTCCACCCTCCCCTGACATTATCAGGACACCCAGTAATAAGAAATCTGGGATGGGGAAATGCCAGGAATGATTATGAGCCTTTGTAATGCTTCCACCAGAGTCCATTACTCTCTGGTCATAAGCCCCAACATTGCCCTATTCAGAGCCCACAAACAATAAGGTGATGGATGGCATGCTTGAATTAATCTTAGTCACTGGCGATCACTCGGGCCGCACTCAGGCCACTCGTAATGAGGGCCTCAGTGGAGAGAGCGTACTGCACCCAGGCTCAGTACAGGACTCTGTGGGGAATGTACAGGGCTCTGAACAGGGTGGTGTTGGAGCATATGACAAGAGAGCAAAGGGCTCTGGGTGGAAGTGTACCAGACCTCGACCAGGCCAGTGCACGGCTCTTTTGGGTAGTGTGTGGAACCTCGGAGAGTTCAACGTTCTGTGGGCAGTGCACATGGAGCTAGAATCAGACGAATTCAGGGCTCTATTGGGAATGCGGGGGACTCTGCACAGACAGGACTTGGCTCTGCGAGGGAGGAGGAGTGTACCAGACCTTCCCAGACTAATGCAGGTCGCTGAGGTTACTGCATAAACACAAAAACATGATTGGTGGAATGCTTAAATTCAACTTTATTCAACTTCATCAGTGAGGTGTGACTTGATCCTGCGTTATATACTGAGCACAGGGCTCCTCTCTGGGCCTACCATTACCCTTGTGGCATTTGACTAAGAAAAACAAAAAAAGGAATTGGTGGAATGCTTGAATTAATCTCTCATTTTAACTTTTTATTTTTGCCCACTGTGTCACTACAGATGGTAACCAACAGTGCGCAAACCATCCTTAGACTGGATCCAATGGAAACAACTCATCCCGAATTGCATGGCCATACCAAAACGGAATGGGAACACAAGCCACTCCAAACTGGTTTCAGCCTTTGTAGGCCTCATCTGTGAGGTGCAAATTGAGTCCTATGAGCATTTCACCCATCTACCTTTTGTTTGCTCCTTGGCCCACAGTAGATTCTGTTTGAGTTTCTTTATCTTGCTCACCAGTCAATCAATCAGAAGAAACCCTCCTTCCTTTGTCACAGAGATTAGCACTACATGTTCTTGCACAGTTTTAGATCAATGTCTCAAGCACTTTTGGCAGCTCATAAGTTCTTGCAGCGCCTTGTAGAAGGGCCGCTGATTCTCAGTTCTGGGATCTACACACTGGAACTCAAGTTCTGCTCAAATTTAACCAACTTCCTTTAGCAACACACTGAAAAAATGTATTTTCTGCTAATTCTCTGGGTGTTCCCCTTTATTGCTTCTGGCCTTGAATCAGAAATATTCTGGAGGTCAATGCACGCTACAACTGAAGATCAATCATTCGCTCAATCAATCAATTTTTTCCACACCCTATTGTAAGGACAGCCCAGGAGTGTGAAGATGCTGCATCTTCTGCTTATAGGCTCAGCATTCTGGATGTGATGACAACAGCAGTTTATCAATATTTCTCGAGTTTTCTTCCCTCTCCAGTGTTAACTTACTCAAAGAAGGAAATGTGACGCTGCTACTATGGACAGTGTAGGCCTTGACGACATTTTTGCTACATGAGCAAAATCTACCATAATTCCAATTTTTTATTAAAAAAATGCCTTTATCACATAATTTATAGTTTTAGAAGACTGATTCAAGCCAAAAAGATCTTGCAGAAACTGTTAAATAAATATGTGCTGTGCCCTCCAAATATTTTCTGCTCAAACCAATCTGTGATCGGTATTTCATAAGAAAATGTTTGTATGCAAGGTATGTCAATGCTCAGATTTTTTACACAGTTGACTGGTGAAATGTATTTTGCGCAATCAGAATTATTTTAGCAAATATCACACAAAGAAAATAATTGCCATTTTTGCCCACGACTAACATTACATAAACTCATCACAAGCAATACAGGTCAAAGGTCAAAGGTAACTCACAGGTATAATTTTTAGGTCGAGGACCTAAAGGCTGCGCTTGCGCAGTCTGGGGAGGAGATTTAATGATTCTTAGTAGGGCTTTAGACCGCCTCCCTGGCCCGTCTCTCCTCCATTGGCTGGCTTCCTAAACGGAGGCCAGCCATTGGAGGAGAGAGCCGTCCCTCCAAAGAAGCTACGTCTTGTTCGGATTTGGGGGCGTAAGTTTTGCTGTTCTTTAGACAGTGACGTCGTCCGTCACTCAGGACAGCAAAACACGCCCCCAAATCCGAAAAATTTCGGAAGCTTAAGGCCGCCATTTTGTTTCCTTCACAAGACGGCTACTCCCCACTCTTCAGGTAGGAGAGCCTCTCCCTTTTTAAAAGGACATTTACATTGTTATTAAAAGACTTCGTGTGAATGTACAGGCTCTTTGAGCGCCTAATAGACCAGCATTTTCATTTACGATAATGTAATCAAACAGTAAACTCTCAGCTTGTCTCTTGTGTGAATGAAGCAAAATGACACCCAGGTGAGCAATATCTGTCTGCTCTCTCCGCCGGCGCTTTCACTCAGGCATAATATTTATTATGCCTCCCATTTGGTGAATTATTCCCGGAACCATCCAGGAAAGAAACTTCGTGCGAATGAGGGCGCGAGTTGCGAAAGGCGCGCACGTCTCCTTGGCAGTAAATCTGCGGCGGCACCTTGTAAAATGCGAGCTATTCCATAAAAATGGCTCCGTCGCGGATAAAAATGGGCGCCCTATCGTAAGTTATTTTCAGCTTGAGGAAGGCGGGGCCCGTGTGTCGGTGGGAGCCCCGCACGCCTGCCCGAGAGTCAAGAGAAGGCCCCGGGAGTGGGTCCGATCGACGCACATTATCGGTGCCTGAGGGCCCGCAGGAGGAGACCGGGACCTGCCGGTGAGGTGTGCCGACCCGCCTTCAGCCAGCAAGAGGAGCCTGGTGAGTGGGGCTGCGTGTCGGGCCTAGAGGGGTGTTGGTCAAGGCACGGTGTCGGTGCCTTCCCCCAGTGGCCCCAAGCCCTCGAGGAGGGGGCTCCCCCGGGGTCAGTGCTGTGCTCGCCTTGTTTTTCCAGCTGCCCTGCCCGGCAGTGGGCAGCTGGAACGTGCAGCCACATTTGTTTCTGAAGCCCCCGTGGGGCACCAGCCCGGACCGGACCACAGTTTTATTTAGACTCGGGTCCCAGGAGGGGACCCCAACTGTCCGGTACATATTTTTTGTATTTTAGCATCCCGGAGTGGGGCTCCAATGGGCACAGTGGTGCCAGGATTGCTTTGACTTTTGTGGGCCTGACTCTGCCTCAGCTACGCCGCCGTAGCGGGCAGCTGAAATGTTGGTGGCATTTTAGTTTGAGTCCCAGAGTAGGGGGCCTCCCCCAAACGCCGTAGCACCACAGGATAATTCACCCAGCTTCCCGTACGTTAGCAGGAGCTGCACCATGGGGCATTTGCTTTTGGGGCCATTCTTTTGCTACCAGGGCACAGGTGGGAGGTAGGTGTTCCCCCTCCCTAACCAAACTGCTCCTTCGGGTGCCCGGATGTATTGAGGTGTACCTGGATGGCCCCTATGCACATTATTGGTGTTCGGTATAATGATCTCACCACAGCTCGATAATATGTGCAACGTCTGGGGCATCGTTAATTTGAGGGCCCCAGAACAGGGGTCCCCCAGGCACAGTGGCGCCAGAAGCTAATCTGTAACGGGTGGGTGACATTCCTTTTAGAGTCCCGGGGTTGGGGGCTCCAATCTGCACCTCGTTGATAATACTATATGTATGGTGTACTTACACTGAGGATGATGTCTCTACACGCACAGGTTTATGCCTAATGCTAATTATGGTTTAAGCCCCATGATTGTGGGATAATGTCTTTCTATGCCTAATGGTTTCATGCTAACGAGATGCTGCATTTTAATGTGTTTTAGGCCTCATGGGAATTTATAATGTGTCGGTTATGCTAATGTTATGCCCACGGTGTGGCTCATGCATTTATGCTAATGAGGTTTTCATGCCCACTGTTATGCATGAGGTGTTGTTATACCCAGAAGATGCTAAGATGGTTATGCATCATGCGTTTCTATACCTGATCTGATGTTTCATTCTAATTCCTAATTTCTAATCTAACGTGTTTGTATGCCTAATGCATTGATGCTGTAATGCGTTTTCCCTAAGGCCTACACGGCTGGTTTTATGCCTACTCTGACTTATGACTAATGTGATAATGCTCTATGTTTATGCCTAATGCTTATTGCAATGTGGCTGAGTGCATGATCTAGGCAGTAGGTACTGGCTGTTACACCTTTATTGCTAATGGTCTTACATTCATTCTTTGTACCCTGGTGATGGTTCTGGCAGCGGCACGATTGGCCCTGCCCTGTACATAATCCCCCGTAAATGTTGACCTGGCGCCAGTTGGCGCAGTGTATAGATTTCTGTGATTATCCTGTGTTTTACACAATACAAAAGCTATTTTTACATCACCTGGTGTGGAGTCTGTTTGTAGTGTGCCAGATGTGGTGTTGTGTGTGGGTGCTGCGCAGATGCTTTACACATTGCTCATGAGTTTAGCCTATCCACTCTGCGCCAAGCTACCCAGTTTCTAACATAAAACATTTGGGTCAGTGCTTTCCAATGTTTTTAGAACCACAGACAAATTTTTAGAACATCAAATTTGTGCGCCCCACCTAACTTTAGTGAACATGAGGCTGGCAATTATTTTAATGCAAATAAAGTATTTTGTGGGAGTGCACTGTCATTTACAGAGAGTACATTTGTCATTGAAATAGCCACTAAATGTGTACAGACATACTGTTTTATGGCTAAAACTATGTTGTGCTGAAAGGATAATGTGTAGAGATTCGGTTTGAGTAAATTTGGTATCAATTGTGCATCACCAAATAAAGTGTCTTGCTTTGTTTTGATCCTTCAAAATCTATGCTTCTTTTGCACTTCAGAATTACCAAAATTGTCCTGTAATCCATTTTATTTTTCTTTCTTTCAATGCAAAGTGAGAGGAATTTGGACATTCCAATCCCCATGTTAAAAAGATAAGCGTAATTTCTGAGAACACATGGCCTGGCATCTGATCAATGGGTCGTGGCCCACAGTTTGAGCATTACTGATCTACGTAGCTCAGATCGGAAAACAATGCTCTTTTCCAGGTCCTCCATTCCAGACCTGCAAAATGGGGTGATAGAGCTGTTAGAAGCTAGGAAACCCATTTAAGGAACAACATTTATTTGATAATGCACCTTATTACTACCATGCTAAATTTTAGGAAAGCTATGAAGACCTGGTTATGATCTCAGTAACAAAACCACCAGCATCACGTTCTCTTATTCTGTTTAACTTTTATAGTGCTAAGAGACTCCGTTGGATTGCGATTTATGCTTAATAAATATCCATAAAGAAATAAAAATATTATCAACCTCAGCGTAGCGTTATGGCACCTTCTTGGTGTCAGTGACATGGACTATACCGGCCAGGATAAGGGAAACAGGCCCAAGAAAGGAGATGATGGAAAATTAATTCAGAATTCTTTAAATGCAAATTCGTATGCAGACAATGGAAGAGGCAGAGGGGTCTGCCTTTGTGTTTTTCAGAGGCAAGAAATCTGGCAGCTTGGCAATACAGAAATACTCAAGTCTCTGGAGCAATTGCATAAAAAGTTGAATGATGAGGAATAGGGGTTGATGGCTGTTGGAATGAAATTGGAGACAATGGCCTGTACACTAGATGGAGAAGAGAAAGGGACCTGAGGTTGGAAGACCGGGTGGAAAGTTCATACATGGGTACAGGGACTGCACAGGACAACGCCATTAGATTCCAGGTCTGTGCAACTATCCTAATGGTTCAGCTTCAGAGTAAAGTGAAACTTTTGGCAAAGATGGCACGTAGGGAAAATAGATATAGATTTAGGAATACCCCCATGGCTGCCTCATGGCAGTCGGAGTCCTTTTTGTAAAGCGTTGTTTACTTGGAGCTTGGAATCTGGAATTGTAGATGGATGGTAGACATGTTTCCGGCATTTCACAATGAGACAAGAGTTAGATAGTGCACCCAAACAAGGCGGGGCTGTTGTGGCCATAATGAAAGAACTGGGATGAGTGAAGCTATTGACAGCTGTGAGAAAGATAAAGAACATAACTTAAATTGAAAAGGAAATCTTTCTGGACATTAGAATGGTGCTTTTCCTCATGAATCTACATAGGACTGTGGTGTACCCATCACAGTTTAACATTTACAATACAAAAATAAATTGCTGTTTTTTTAAGTATGCGCAGCTCAGAAGTTCTTCAAGAAGGAATACAAAGGTGCGGAACACAGGTGACAGGTCGTAGGGCGGGGAGGTAATTACATTTAACACTCTCTTTCACTACCTCTCTCTCTATCTCACTACATCACAACATAACTCTATGCTTATATCTCACTACCTCACAACATCCCTCTCCCTCACTACCTCACTCTTTCACTACCTCACTCTCTATCTCACTACCTCACTCTCTATCTACCTCACTCTCTCTCACTACCTCACTCTCTCTCTATTTCAATACCTCACTCTCTCTCTCTATCTCACTACCTCACTCTCTCTCTGCTAATGCAATAGGTATCACATATGCAAAAAAAAAAGCTAATGCCAATAGAAATGACAATGCCATTTATTTAGGGATACAAAAAGATAAAAAAATAATGAGCAATACCAATAGCTCTACCTATAATATTGCCGAGACCATTGCATTGTAAATGCTTGTTTAAGTAATGTGTCTTTATTATATAACACTTACGATTGGGATCTCCGGTGCAAAACAGAGGTTGCTGGCACTATAAGTTAGTAATATAGGACTGCAAATAATTTTAGCATGACATAGTCAGATATTGAAAACATAGTGGCTACCACATTTTGAAAGAATGGGGTCCGTTTAACCGATGGACAATCTGCACAGAGTTTGTAATTATAGAAGATTTATCTCTGAGATTTGTTTTCTAACATCTGGTCACAAACTTTGGAAGCACACAGCCCAGGCCTCAGACAAATTAGTGCTACTCTGATGTAATAATGCACTGATCTAAAGTCACAGCACAAAGATATGTATTGTATTGTATTGTAATTGAATTTATATAGCACTTACTATCCCTGACAAGGCCTCAAAGTGCTTTTTCAGTGAGTAGCACGCTTCTCCGGAACCCATAAAGGATAAGTGGTGAATTAGCATAGTGAAATATGAAAGTCATTTGAGTGGTGGATGTGTTAGTCAGTTATTTGGATTGAGAAGGATAGCGGAGGGATAGAAGAGGGAAAAGGGTTGCATTTATATAGCTCTTGCTACCCCTGATGGAGTTTTGAAGCTTTGTTTTCAGCAAGTAGCACGTAACAAAAGCACATTAAAATGTAGCACTGGTTGCAACAATGATCATTTGAAAAAGCAGTAAGGACTGAATTCTGTGGGGCTGATACACAAACGCATTTGTGAGTGTGAGAAGTAGGACTACAGAAGAATTCTTTGTGAAATTGCCCTGAAAAGTTCAATTCTTTGTTAGTAAACTTGTAAAGATGGCAACGTGCTTTCAATTTCTACTGATTGTATATAAATATTCCCTGAATATACCCATTTTAGTGACATTTGAGGCCAATTCGAAAAGGCATGTATGAGTATGGAAAAACATAAAACTGAGGTACTGCTTTACGTACTCTAAAATTACTTTGTGAATAGACCCGAGAGTATCTTTAGAGGTTGGATTGAGCTGTACTGATGATGGTTGGGGTTTTCTGGTGGATCTTGGGGAGCAGAAATGAGGTACTTTGCAGTCATGGGTAGGGGCACCGGACAACTACATGTAAATTGTCCATAGCTCTATTCCTGCCACTCATGGATGTGTATTTGTGGTGATCCACATTTTCTCAAGACTTTGGTTATCCCTCAAGACCTTCTAGATGTGCCGAACACCGCAAATGACCCCTTTCTTGAACTCTATCTATGGTTGTGAGTTGTTTCCAGCTCCCCTGATTTGCCCTGGCCTTGTCCCCTTGTGGTTAGGCTTAAAAGCAGCTGGGGTGGTGAGAATCTTGCAGTTCTGATCAATCATTGTAAAGTTTCTCTTGTGTTCAATGCTTCCTCCAGCCTCCGAGGCCTCATAGTGTGATCAAAGACTGCAGAGTCCAGGATATCCACAAGTTGATATGCCCACTTCTTTCTAATACTGGACCTGGTAAATGGACTACCAGATTGACACTTGGTATCTCGGCTGGAGGGAAAGAGGTAGCGTGCAGCTTCACATTCAGAAGGCACTATCTAGGTGTTACATATTAAGGCTTTGCTTTTCAGAGAACTGGCCGAAGATGCCCAATACGTTATTCAATTAAGAGAATTTGGATAACAATACAGCTCTAATTCAGAAAG
This sequence comes from Lissotriton helveticus, assembly GCF_964261635.1. NCBI lineage: Eukaryota > Metazoa > Chordata > Amphibia > Caudata > Salamandridae > Lissotriton > Lissotriton helveticus. The sequence goes on from NC_136065.1 coordinate 373,326,044, forward strand.
GAGCTTTAAATAAACTTTTGAAAGCCACTGACGCAGGAAAAGAGGCATGTGTATAAGCACTTTCCTGGGTACATTTGGTAATATTGGTTTGGCAAAAATACTTTTTATTCCAGCCTGAGGCCAAACATTTGTAAAGTAACTCCTTCTAAGGATATAGATTTTCCATTGGGAAATGGAATAAGAGGGTTATATGTACTGGCATGCCCTCTAGCTGGAAATCACAAAGTTGCAGGCACGTGTCCTTGTTGTGGGGTGCAACAGGGCCCGTGCTCAGTCTCCATTTTCGTTTCAAGGTTTAGCTTGACATCGTTTTCTAATGGTGACTTTTTACATGCTTTGTGCTTACACAATAATGTATTGAGAAAGTATTATACATGCAGTTGGGAGAGAGATAAAATGATGTTTATTTAGACCATAGTCTTTAAACCATACATAAAACTTTTTTGGATCCTCATAGTGATAACATAATTAGACCACATTTCATTTTAACACAGTTTACAAAAATATAAATCCATAAAATTCTCATTTTTGGGAGAACTCTAAAAAGTTTAAAATCAACACCCCTCCTTTAATTTCTCCATTACAAAATCTTTTGTTGCTTTCAAGAACTTCCCCAAAGCAATTGTAATATCTAGGAATGACATGTCCATAAGAAGACAAGCAGCTTGAGCACGTGAATTCACCTTATATTTTAAAAATATTGGACATAAAAACACTTTCCGTATTACTAAAATCAATGTGCAATCAAGCAATATATGCAAGGTATAATTTCTTACTCCTAAGCTGCATTTACAGATACCATCTGGTTGGATCAAGGCTGCTTTTATTTTTCCTTCTGTTTTCCAAGGATTAATGCCCACACGAGCCCTTAGGATTTCGTGTCTTAACCATTTATTGGGCAACAAATCCAAGTATGGGAACCAAACCTCCTTTTCCCATGCGCTCCTTACCCAATTAACCGTTTTTTTCACCCTCAAATAATCAAGGTCTTGTGATCTAGAGTAAAGGAGCCCTTGATCCCTAAGCATTCTCTTTGTAAAGACTACGTCCAGGGATGGCTGCAAAAGGCTCAATTTTAGGTGCACCGCTACGGTCTGGGGGGTTTTCCTTACATCCCATGCCCAACCAAGGCTACTGGTTTAGATTTCCTCTCTACACCATGTTGAAAGCTTCTGTACGCCACCTGGCTCCTGGAGTTTCAAAAATCATAGTAGGGACATTTGGGTCTTTACATTCCATGCTATTAGCCCTACCTACATTCTGATTGCTTGGATCATGGTACAGTTTGGTAAAGACAACAGCATTTTTAAAATCTTTCCTTCTTCACGATCCCATCCCCTTTTGCCACTCAAATAGAGCACTTCTGCACCATACAAAACTTGCGGGGGGATCATAGCTTCAAATGCATTTAACATGGGTCTGTGTGACATATCGCCATATTCTTTATTACATTTTTTCAAACCACAGACTGACGAGAAGTCTTTTGCGGCTTGAGCCTCCAAATGAGTACTCCACTTTAACGTGCTATCAAACCAAAGGCCTAGGTATTTATATTCGCTTACTATTTCTAGTTTATCTTGTCCTAAAAACCAATACTTTTTTTAACTCTCTTCCCAAAACATAAGACCTTTGTTTTTTCCATATTAACAGTTAGAAACTTTTTGTCACAGTAGTTTTTAAACACATTTAGTTTCCTCTGCAGTCCCATTTCAGTTTGGTCAAGGATCACAAGGTCGTCAGCGTATAAAAGGCAAGATACTTTGTTTCTATTCATACGTGGGCTCGCGCTTCTTTCTATTTCTAGCACTACAGGGAGGTCTTCTAGAAAGATTTAAAAAAGCAAGGGTGCCAGAATGCACCCCTGTCTAAGGCCATTCTTTACTGGTATTTTATAGGTTAGTGACTCCTGTGTATGTCTAATGACCTGGGCCCAATTGCCACTGTGTAACTCTTTTAAAATATTCAAAATGCCATCCGGTATTCCCTAATTTTCCAGCACTTCCCAAAGGCTCTTCGGTCCACAGAATCAAAAGCCGCCCGGAAATTGACAAAGCAACAAAACAGTTTACCATTTTGCTCTATCGATTTCCTGGCCAATGCCCACAGGTCAAAGCAATTATCTATAGTGGAGTGACCTTCTTTAAACCCTCCCTGTTCAAGTGGCACAATAGATCCTTGTTCTGCCCAATCTTTTAGCTTGCTTAATATTATTTTCGCAAAGATCTTTTCTCCTATATCTAACAGGTTAATTAGTCTGTAATTCTTAGGGGCATAAACATCCCCTTTCTTATGAATCAGCCTAATTATTGCACCCTTCCAATTTGTGGGAATTTCCCCTAGTTCTAAGATTACTAAAAACATTTTAGAGAAGAATTCTGCCCACCAGGTCTGCTTTGAGTTTATTATCAGGGCTGGTAAGTTGTCTGGGCCTGCTGCTCTTGTTAAGTTCAAAGTCCTTATTGTACTAAGCACATTAGCTGTTGATCAATCTGGTTTTAAGTTCTCTACTAGGCCTCTCCAATCCCTTGATCTCTCCTTTCCAATTTCTCTCCCCGGGGAATATAGTCTCTGTAGATCATCTTCCCAAACCCCCTCTTCCACTACGCAATTCATTGGGGCAACCGAAGATTCTGTAGCTGATTGTATTAGCTACCAGAACTGATGTATATTATTAGCTACCAGAACTGATGTATATTCTTAGATTCTATTGTCTCCAATAGTTTTCCCCAACATATTTCTTTGTGGGCCCTTTTAGCATTATGGAGTAGTGAGGTATATTCTCTCTTTATTTTAGCGAGATTTTCAGCCCTAGCCTGGTCAAACGTTTTGCGTAAACTATACATGCAGTTAATTTCTTACCAAGCAGTATTATCTTGTTATTTGTACACTCTTTACAAGGCTAGAAATATGGAACTCGATTTCCTTGTGGTTGGTTGGCCTGTTGGAGACAGCTCTATGGCTCCTGACTAAATATTGACACAGTGCGATTGGAACAGTGCTTCTAGTATTTAAACAGTTTCTGCGCCACATTCAGTGGAGGAGCACTTCTGCTGGATTGTCCAGAAATGGAACGCACTGGGGCTGAGATGCTGTCCTGTTGACTCTTCCCTGCAAATGGCGATAGCTTATTCTACATAGGCCGGCTGCCTGATATATCAAACTGAGGTATGATTAGGCTATCCCAATGGATCAGTCAGAGGGTACTCCCACTAGGCTCTTGATAGTATAGGTAGTGTTAGGTAGGAGTATAATCATGTAATCACATAATAGTCTTATCATGGTTGAACTGTATTATCTTTTTCATCATCTTTGTAATGTTAGTTACAATACTTTGTTTCTTCTGCCTAATAATTGCAGCACATTCTTTCTATACAAGCATATGATTGTTTCAATGAATGTTTGAAAAGCAACTTCGTAAATTTTCTTGTGTTTAACTTGGACATGAAAATTAAACAATGAAAGGTTAAGCTCTATTTCCAGGTTTTCTTGGGGATTAAAACAGTGGTCATGTTTGAGGTTGCTGATAACATCTGATATCCTGGGAAGGTTAGGGGTTCAGATGGGGTAGTGTGAGCTATCTAGGAACCAGGCCAACATTATATGATATTTATGAACCAAGTTCCCATATTCTGAAGCTTATGTTGTCCAGATACACAGTTCTACTTAATTCGTAGAAACCGTATAGCATGGCGCTACCAATGTTCTAGTTCGGGCACTTATTTATTGGGTCTCCTGAGTAGTTCTTGCCTAGTGTCTTCTTTTCACCTCATATGGAGATAACAGTGGTGTTAGGGATTTCATAATCCTCAGCTTTTTAGGAAACTCCTACATTAGTCTGATGCTTGTTCAAGCCTGAACCTATAAAGGGTTACACCACTATAGTATTTTCCTTTCTTTGAATTCCATTCATCAAATATAGCGCTAGCAGCTAATATCCCTGTTAACTGCAGACATGCTGTTACAGCACTATTACAACAACAATGGCTCCCTGTTGAAGGGTGAGACCTTACACTCATGGTTGAAGCCCACAAAGCATATAAAACAGAGGTATTCTATTCATGGGTTTATTTTCCTGCAGTCAATGGTACTTCACAAACATATCACAACTACACTCCTGCTGCATTACCAGTTCAATACAGACCTTATGAAGAATTAGAAATAGCATTAACTTTTCAGGAACATCACAATTGGTTCCAGGGCACCCTCCCACGTCCACTAAACAATGTGAGACTTGATCTCCTCAGCAATGAAAGGGCACCTGGCCACTTTAAGCCGCTACACACTATACCCAACATTAGCACCACTAAATGATGCAGACCCTCATGCTCTTTATACGGATGTATGACATTACAACGCATACTTTTACAACGCCTACCTTTACATCGCAAGTTTTACAACGCATACCTTTACAACGCATAGTGTTTTTAGGCGCTGGATAGTGAATAGTTTAATTTACTATTCCAACTCCAGTCCCCGTGGATAGTAGGGAAGGTGTTGGATAGTACATTAAACCTATTCCCTATCCTAGAGCGCCCCCAAGCGCTATGCGTTGTAATAGTTTGCGTTGTAAAAGTTGCGTCGTAATCGTAGTGCGTTGTAAAAGTTGCATTGTAAAGGATGTTCCCCTCTTTACACAGTTCAAGTGAGACTATACAGATATTTAACACAGTTTGTCATGCGTTCAGTAATGGATGCCCCAGCAACGGGTGTTCAAGCTGTGCAGCCACATTTAGCAGTGCCTGCAATTAGTCCAGTCACTATTAATGCAATTATGGGCAAGGTACCCACCAGATGAGAGGACATTCCATTCTGGATTGCACAAAAAAAATCCAGCTTGAAGCAGTGTTTCCCTTTATGGGACCTCAAGACAAACATTGAATTCTCACAATGTGCCTGCAACTTGGTATGGTTCCCCTACTAGAGGATTGTGCCACTTAGGGTACAGTCTATGCTGCCATATATATCATAACTCATGGCACACTATCTATTGTATCTATTGTTGTTTTGCCTGAAGCACTAATACAGATTCAAAATGAATACAGGGCTGCCTCTGCCCTGGACATGGGGATGAAATTAATTGACAATTTTGCCATAGTTTCCTCAATAATGTTAAGTAGTATTAAAGAGGAGGCAGCAGCATTGGCAGTGTGCCAACGTCTTGCACAAATTGCTGTTGTAGACCAGGAGCACGAATTACCAAAAATGATTGCTGAAACCTATAAATCCATAGGTCGGGATAATTTGGGAGCCAGACCAATAAGCTGTGGCTTCAAGGCAATTCTGAAAAAGAAACTGCCAAGCAGGCACCTGAGACGTCTAAAAAACACTTGGACAAACAGGAAAATAAAGCTAAAACAAAACCACAGGGTGGATCTCCGCAACTGAAGCCCATTGAGAAATGTTACAATTTACGTAACTGTGATACACTTAAACAGCCTGATAGGTATCAGTATACTGATACACATCCTTCACGTTCCTTTTAGGACTCACCCGACAAACATTTAGAGGAAGGGGGACATCCGGAGCACAGGCGTGAAGAGTATGTGAAACCAAAAAAAGGACTCACAACGCTCATCTAACATCATCATAAAAAGGAAATGAAGCTTCCACATTAAAACCTCCAATTCATAAAAAGGAAAGTGGCAGGTATTTCCACTAAACATGCCACACATATTGTTTACGATCCTTCAGAACAAGATGTGGGTATTGACACTCCTACACAGTGCAGCAGAGGTCATGAGATTTTGCCAGAATCATCAAGAGATTCTAGTTTCAAGAGCAACTAATGAATTTATTCAAGTTGAAACACCAGATCAGCGGGTTAGCCCTCCTGAGAGGCTATATGATTTGGGTATCCAAATCAAGGTTGACATACCGTGCACTATTAAAATAATATTCTGGGAAAATCTAAGAAACACCTATAACATTCTCTTGGTTGAAATGGATTGGCCACTGAAGTTTGTCAGAAAAGTACCACATGGGGAAGATGTCATTATACCTTCCTTCTCTGTTCTTGTTCCTGACATTGTAAAACAAGTGTATGCCTCAGAATGGGCCATTGCACAAGCCCCGGCATTATATTGCAATCATGTAGGCTGCGATAAGGACTCGCCTTATCACATTATACCCATAAGGTCCACATTTAAACCACAATATCCAATTAAATATGAAGCTAAATGCGCAGTTAGGGAAATTTTCTTACAATTAGAGTAACATGGCATAGTAGAGCTTTGAATTTTAGAAATAAACAATCCATTGTTTCTGGTAGCTAAACCAGATAATTCCTACCATTTAGTCTTAGGGCCTGATTTAGATGTTGGCAGGAATGCAAAGGACTGGGCTTTTTTGGGGGTCTTCCTGCCTGCCTGCTTGGCGGTACGCCCATCCGATTTAGATGCTGGATTGCACTGGGCGAGAAGACCGCCGTGGTCCTGCTGACTCCGGCAGAACTTTGTTCCCTGCTTCTTCTGCGGGATGGGCTGTAGGAGGCTGTGGCAGGACACCAGCCAGGATTACTGCTGTTGGTATTTGGCCCTGGATTGTTTCAGAGGGAATTCCAACTGTAATCCCTCCTACCTTGAGTCGGTGGAAATGTATGAAAAGGGGTGAATACTCACCTTTTTTGGAGGTACAGGCTGCTGTTTCCACCTCTTCTCCTTCGTCCAGGTTCCCCCTGTTCTGCTGAACCTTGACCACAATGGCCTGTTACCCCATTTTGACAGACTGAAAGGTAAGTGTTGGAGGTGTGTGCGGGTATACATTGCAAGGGGTGTGTATGTTGAGGAGATGCAGTGCAGAATGTACCCATAATGCCCACAACAAATATCCCACAGACACATATGCACACCTACACAACATATATGTGATTTAAATACAAAAAGAAAATTCACTTACCTGTCTCACCACCTCCAGTGTCACACCCTGTCAGTAATCTGCCAAAAGGACAACGCCAGGCCAACGGGAAGATCCAGATATGCTCCGTGGGACCCCGTCGTCAGGATGTCAACAGCAGGCAGTTCGTCAGCACAGATGACCGTCACTGCAGGGGTCTTCTGTCTATCGCGTATACATTTAGATAGGACGGGAGGACCGCTATCAGATCAACGGTGTTTTAGAGACCGCCACAGTGGCGGGCTGGCAGTCTGACCACCAAGATCTAAATCAGGCCATTAGACTATAGACATTAAACAGTCATACACACACCTTTGTGATTCAAAATGCACACAGTGCAGCACCAATGAACAACATAGTGTGCAAAAAATAAAAAGCCACATTGGATCTTTACAATGGCTTACTGCCAAAATGTAGCACCTGAAAGCAGAGATTTAGTGGCGTTCAGCGCTTTAGGATTCCAGAGAAAATTCTGTGGACTTCCACAGGAGTATAAGAACTTTCATTTCTCTTCCACAGGGGTATAAGAACAACCCAAGGAAGAATCTCATCCTTGTGATATGGCATTCTTACCACACAATAGGTGGTGGGTCCAATTAGGAGAAAAAACATCCGTAATCCATGGGGAAGCTAGGAGACCTTATTAGTTGTACCCAGGGAGTTCGTTACATCTCACCTAGGGGATATAGTTAAAGGGGTGCCCCAAAACTCAATTGAAAATCACCAACTGGCTAGCCTCCCCATAACTAGGTGAGATTACACCTGGGTTGGCTGGCAAAAGATGAGGACACTCTGGGTAAAGCCCCATAATTGTCATCCTGGGATCAGGCTGATGAACACCACAGTTGTTCCAAGGATGGTCTCAGGGGTTTAGAGTTCACAATATGAAATTTTCAAACACTGGAACTACCAGTAAAGGTAAATGACTGCAGGATGAGACATATGCTGTGTATAGCACCGGTCTTATGTCCTTACATTCAGTTAAGTGTCAAAATTCATATGCTTTACAGACACTTTAAAGACCCCCAAGCCCTATCTTTCTCTCGCTCTCATTTTGCCTGTTTGTACTGTATATTTTGCACTCTTTCTCCCTCTCTCTCTATCTTCTGTTATTAACTCTTGTTTTCTCTATTTCTCAGTCTCTTTCCTCTTCTCCCTGTTGGACTGGAGAATAGTCCCCTGCATGGCTCTGGAGAGCAGGTGCCCCTGGCTTGAGTCCCCCAGAACAAGCTATAGCATATTTGACCCCACCTCAGTACACACAATGATCATGTGTATGCGTGGAAGTCTTCCCATGATATGTAGTAAATCCCAGAGCAGGGCTCTGTGGTCAGGCTGACAAACCATAACACACATTTGTCTTAAACAGAATGACTCCTACAATCTAACCAGGCATTATAGAACTGACACTGGTGGCAGTGAAGTGATTATAGTTTTAGGGCAGGCCTTTTTACCTATATACCTTTCACCTGCTAGGCATAGTGGCCTACTGGTCTCTCACATGGTTTTAAATTGTCTGCCAGTACTCTAAAACTGAATCCTTAACTCATCCATGGGTGATATGGATGTTGCATTCACCAACTTATGTATAGGTTTGGGAGAAATACATGGAGTGTATGTGATGCATGTGGCCATAGCTACAATGGCTTGTATTTTGAACAGGGTCACATCCAGTGGTACCTAAGATGGAAGAAGAGGCAGCCAAAGCCAATGTGATTTGGAGAGTCATTTCAGACATTCCTGGGATCTTTGTAGTAGGACAGACTAGAGAAAGTTTACAAAAGGAAACAGAGAGTCCATGGGACTTTCTCAGCCGCCGTCGGTAGTGGGAGTACCTGCCTGGCGGTGACGTGGGGAGGGGGCGTGGCAGGGTGGGGGAAAGTAATCTATGGATTACGGAGGTTTAAAGGTAAGTAAACATATAAATAAATAAAACGAATTTTGTTGCGCGTACTGCATCGCATTTGGGGATGCAGTGCACGTAACGAAATTCGTTTAATGTATTTATATGTTTACTTACCTGTAAACCTCCGTAATCCATAGATTACAACCCCTCACCCTGCTCCTCTCCCTCCCCACGTCACCGCCCGGCAGGTACTCCCACTACCGACCACGGCTGGACTTTCTCCAGCCCTGTCCTGGCACATCGTTCACTGGAACGGCTATCCCCCCGAGGTTAACAGGTATCTGAGTGGGACAGCCTGCATATCTTTGTGCCCTTGTTTTGGCCTTCTCCTAACCATATACTCCAAGTTCCACCTCACCCTTCTGCACCCACAGGGAGGGTGTGGAGGAGAAAGAAAGAGACTTGACCCTCTTGAGAATGGAGAACTGCAATAGGATTTCGAGAATGATTTCCTGAGCGCCCTCATCTGACACAGGCAACTCCTAGAGAGTGCAGTATAAGAGGCCTTGGCAAAATTGCCCCGATGAGGCGGTACATACTGCTCTCTCTATTACCTGTTACTTTTCAGTGTAATGATAACACCCATAATAATTTGTTGCTTTTGAAAGCATTTATATGTAGGGTTGCATTTTGTGTGATTTATAGTAAATATTTTTTTTAAAAGGCTATGCACTGACAGGAAATTCCATTATTTTTCTGTATTTCTGACTTATGGGTCTGAAAATGTTAACCCCACACTACGTCCCTGAATAATCCTTTGACTGCTCTACTTAGTTAACCTGAGAATAAAGTGCTAAAGATGTGTACATGGTGATCATTTTTTGTTCCAATGGAAAGCCCCTGGACATCGATGGTAAATGACTCTAGTTGATACAATCTGAGCAAAGTACCCTGTAACTTTCCAGAGACTCCAGAAAAATGTCTCACAAATTGCAGCAAGCGTTGAGGATCACAATGTTTGGGTTTTAACCACATCAATGCTATGCATTTTCCCGCTGTGTGCTGGAAAATGCAAAAACACATGTACCATGACGAGCTGGGCTCGTCATGAGCGTGCGAGGAGGCTACCTCATGACGAGCCCAGCTCGTCATGAGCGTGGAAGGGGTTAATAGGCACTAATACAAGTTAATAATTCCAGTAATGTCACACATAATCTATAAGTAAGTCAGACATCAAAGAGGAGGGTGCAAGCCCGAAAAACATGTGACTAGATGAGCTGAAGGAAATGTGTTGGATTAGGGTGTGGGGGGCTCCAAGGGGCAAGGATAGGGCGACCATTATGGATTTTATGATGGGAAAATGAGAGAAACAGGACTGCAGGAAGCTTCAGTGAGAGTTCAATAGAAGATACCTCAGAGGAGAGGCCCGTGGACACAAACTCTAAGGGTCTCATAGCACAGGCTTCCTCTGCACTACATCCCAGTGTCCCTAGGCTGTTTCCTAGAGTATCCCAGAGACAGTCTCCTTTGCCCACCTCCGGGGAACCCGTGTCACCAGGGCCAGGGAAAACACCTTTAATTACGATAGATTTTCCTGAGACCCTGAAACTTGAAATACCGCTTCAGAGAGCTGAGGCAGAGTGAGAGGATAAGCTAGGGAATTTGAAAGGGAGAAACTCATGTTAGCATACCAGGGTCTGTATTAAACTTAGGGCACACTGTCTCTGTTTGCGCTTCAGCAGGCTTTCAATGGGGTGCACCATGTGCAACCAGGGACAGTGCACCCTATTACATATAATGCGCTCACCTCCGGGCAGATACAACTCGTGCCTGGACTTATTGCATTAGTGAAAGTCAGAGCTGCTCTTTGAAGTAGCCGCACTACCTTACACAATACAGTTGACACCCAGCCTGTTTTACAAAGTGAAACAGGGAGTGACTGCACCCCCATGCAGGATGATGTTTGGATGGGTGTCCCTTTCAAAAAGCACCCTTCATGGGACGGCACTGACTGTGTGCCACCTCTTTGTGGTGTACAGTCAGTTCTCCTCAAGGTGGCATTTTTGCCTCTGCGCCCACATCCATAATATTGCACGAACGCAGAGGCACAGTGCTTCCGTCATTTGCATGGGCTATGCTTCCAGGCAAATAAGGGAACACTCCATTAACATAGAACCAGCGTTATATGTGCACCGGACCTATCTGTATTACAGATGCGCCACTACACATGTGCAGCACCTTCAGTAGTACCTAAGCCTGGGCTATGCTTCCAGGCAAATAAGGGAACACTCCAATAAGATAGCACCAGCGTTATATGTGCACCGGAGCTATCTGTATTACAGATGCGGCCACTACACATGTGCAGCACCTTCAGTAGTACATAAGCCTGGGGTGCAGAACATGAGCACACACTCTTTAATACAGACCCATGAAGATGAAGAGAGGTGAAGGGATAGGCCAAATGGATGGGAGTGGGAAAAAAGGAAGAAGGATTAGGTAGGCAAGAAAAAGAGAGAGCTGGGGAATTTGAGAAGGAACGGACAACCCTATACAAAGAAGAGTCAATGTTACCTTCTGCGAAAAAGGTTGGCCTTGGAGATGGTGATTCCCCTTTCGTCCCACAGGAATCTACCAATAAGGCACCAAAAGAGTTGTTTCATACTACATACCAGGCACTGATACTCTAGGATGGTTACAAGGTTTTCATATTACATGTGAAGCGCAGAGTATGAAAGATACTCATGTCATTGGAAGGGTAGCAGAGCATGACAAACTGACTAAAGTTGGCATGAAACATGCTCTGATTAGGTAGTTTTGGTTAAAGTGAACTCAATGCCTGCGAAAGTTCAGTGATAGTAAGGAAACAGATCGAGTTCTGTTTGAGAATGTTGGTCCATGACAGATTTCCAGTCCTCAATTCAGTTAATTATTGCAGAGCGACTCAAGGAAAAGTATTCTTAAACCATTCAGCCAATGCTTGTCTGATCTTTGAAAGACAGCTGGGACGGCAGGATGTGGGTAGGTCCTGTGTTAGCAGACACTCTGGCAGAGTTCGGTACAGAATTCGGTCTCTCTCGCAACACCAGCGAGAAGCCTGGCATGCACCAGTTGGGGCTAATCAACACCCCTATTTAGGTGCATTTTTCCAGAAGGTGCATTTTTCCAGAAGGTATCAAATGTAACCACTTGTTTTCACCACTTAATAGGATTACAGTTGAGTCCAGACTATAAGGGACGCGACTTTCTTCTTTTTTACACACAGTACACGCAGCCCTCTAGGAGTAGATGAGGATACTTCGGTCCTAATGAAGTGCCTAGATCTGTTCAGACTGTATAGGTCATGAAACATGCACACCTTACACATTCCTTTGAACTGAAGAGGGTATAATTTTTCCCTCTCCAGTCTATGACTTTCCAGTCGGTGTTTATACTCATCGGTACAAAAGGGGGGTGGTGATGGACGGAGCATCTGAATCAATCAAACACTCACACCCAGTCAAAAGATCTGGGTTTAATCCATCACCGTTCTTTAGCCCACTCTGCCACCCCAGTTCAGACATGGCTATATGCAAATCAGTCTGACCCTGTGCCTCATGGGAACAGTCCAGCCCGAACTGCCAAGCCATGTCTTCCCTGGACTGGAAACAAGCTTCCGAGGACCGGTTTCTGGCATTCCAGCCGTCTTCAGCCCGGCTTGCTTGAATCCAGTGGCAAAGTGAGCAAGGGACTCAAGTCTGAGCATACCCTGCCACACTTATGGCGGCCAAAAGCGGTACAAAAGGGGGGTGGATTCAAGCAAGCCGGGCCCTGCTTGTTTCCGGTCCAGGGAAGACATGGCTTGGCAGTTCGGGCTGGACTGTTCCCATGAGGCACAAGGTCAGACTGAGTTGCATATAGCCATGTCTGAACTGGGGTGGCAGAGTGGGCTAAAGAACGGTGATGGATTAAACCCAGATCTTTTGACTGGGTGTGAGTGTTTGATTGATTCAGATGCTCCGTCCATCACCACGCCCTTTTGTACCGGTGTTTATACTCATGGCACAGGTACTCCGCGAATAAATTACCCTTGGAGAATCCGGTAGCTATTTTTACACCAAACTTACACCATCCTACTTCTACTCACTACACGTATGCTCCCTCAAGAACATCTTTAGCTTCACGACGGCAAACCGAGAAGACCTCCGGCAAAGAGCCCCCTTGTGGGGCCCTTTGGGCATTGTGCACCGGCCCAACGAGGAGCTGCCCTATGATGAAGGATGGCACTCTTTTGGGTGTGTGAGGGCCCTTACTCCTTATTGGAGCTATCCCTTTGCAATCATGTATCCTCTTACCTAGCACCTGTTCGTATCTAACATACCATTTTCTGCCTGCCACCCAGGTTTTTCCTTTTCTCTTTTCTCCCCTCCCCCATCCCTTCCCCCTTTTCCACATAGGAACAATGTACTCTTTTTGTTTCATCATAACTGCATGGGACCTTTATGTTGGACCCCCTAAGCCCCTGTCCCTCCTTGGGAGATTAATACTTTGGAAAATCTTGCAACGTTGGCTGCTAATGGTTAGCTAACAGTGTCGGAGCAGCATGGATCCAAGCCAAAAGGGTTCCAGCCAGATCAGAAGCTTACTGGCAACTGGGTTGCTAGCCAGAACCTACAGGAGGTAGGACTGAATGTTGCCCTTTTCCCTAAGATGCAAGCCAATGAAAGTCACAATAAAGCTAGTCAATGTTAAGCAACTGAGCCACCTAAAGTACGTATTGGATTTGTCCACAATAATTCCTCAACAGCAGCCAGCTAAAAGCCTAGGCAGGACCTAAAACTTAGTTGATAGATTATCAGGCACTTTACTTCAGTAAAGGGCAGACAAGCATGGGTCTGGGCTGCTGGCATTCGATCAAACTGAAGACTTCAACTTTCTGCAGCAAGAGGAGGCCTCTGCATGGCTCCTGGACAATACTATTTAAGAAATACTCTCTGATATTGTCCCGCTTCATACAGATATAGGGGAAGGGTCATGCCACAGCCTCACTTTCACACTCCCAGACCTGCAGCATACATGCCAACATTTCAGAAGAGCAAAGTGGGAGATAAAAAAAAAAAAATCGGGAGAATGGGGCCTTGAATCGGGTTACCGACATGTATGGGCTTTGGAAGTGTGCTGCTGCAGGATCGGACATTTGAAACGCAAATGCACTTTTTTCCCTACCTTTCAGAAGCATGGAGCGCAATGGCAGGCAGAGAGAGGGTGATGCAAGGGTTGTGCACTGGCCTGGCTGGTTGCTGGCACTGCATGCACCTCCCCGCCCCCGCCCCCTGTGTGGCAGCCCGGGCTGAAACAACTTCCCTGGCACACACACAGCCGCCCCCCCCGCCCCCAGTACTTCACAGGTCTTTAAAAGACAATTCCCTTGTTAATGACGATTGGTTGGTTTTTCACCCCTTCTAGAGCCCCTGCACGTTACACAATTAATACCAAGCCCTGTCAGCTGAAACCAATCGGGTTTTTGCTTGCAGGAATCGGGAGGCGGGAGACTAGCCTTGAAATCGGTAGTCTCACGCCTGAATCGGGAGGGTTGGCATGTCTGGGCATATGTGTATAACTCCCAAGTGAACCTAAGTCTGGTGTAACGCTGTCAGATCGCCATCACTGTTTCACTAATGAAACTTTGGCAGAGGTAACTTTAAGGTAAAATTTGTAGTGGAAACACAACACGAAAATTAACAGAACGCAAAGGGCTGTTGGTGAAAAAGTGAGGACAGTTTGGGGGTAGCACGTGCAACACGGGGGGCACTTTGAAGCCGCTGTTCTTTCTGTTCAGGCTCTGGTGAAAGGATCCGCAGGACGGGGGTATATTTCAAAGAAGCCAGGATCAAGGCCATTTACGGGGTTTCCCTGGTGGGGCCGCTTCCTAAGCAACTACAATTGCCCCGAGAATCAAAGCCATACATGCGTAATCTGCTGGCCGGGGCAGCCATGATTACAGAGGCTGCCTGGCGAATGCCCACGCGCCCAAGTGTTTCTGCAAAAGACGTCGAACTACAAGGGGCTTTCAGGCGTCTCTGGAGAGCGCTATCAAAGGCCGTTATCGCGTCTTTTAAATGTGGCTGACATTCTGAAACCGCGCAGGGGCGTGTGGGAAATCAGGACCATTCCCGGCAGCCCACGCTTCTGGCACATTGGTCACGTGGTCGCCTGTTAGGCGGCTGAGCTCGCCAAGCCAAGCCAAGCCACTGACCCCGTACCGTCCCAACAGCCTGTCAGATCGTCTAGATTCCCTGACCTGCTGTTAAGTAAGGAGTCCAAGAGGAGAATCTTCAAGTAGTTTATTGAAGTCAGAAAATATAGGAGCACAGGCGGAGCCAGCAACACATCTCATAGCCAAGCAATGCAGGACGTAACTGACTACCAAAGAGAATACAGTCGATGCATGCAAGGATAACATTCTAGAAGCATATAACAGCTCGAGCCTTAAAGCTGTACTAAAGAATAAAACACAACATAACACATCCCCCTCCCTTACAAGGAACGAAAGGAAAACAGGGAAAAAGGGGTAGACGGGAAAAAGGGAGAGGACGTAAGGACAATAAAAAACAGGAGTTTACTAATAAGGTCTACCTAACATAATCCTTAAGCCAACCAGGTGAAACTCTCAACCTCTTAGAGTTATCTGCGACTGGTATGGCAGGAACAGAGTTAGCATGAGTGAGAGTGTTTTCAGAGACAGGTAAGGCTGGAACAGGATCAGCATGAGTGAGAGCAGGGCAAGAGGATGCATTTGTATCCAACACATTTGGATCACTGAACACCTCCTCCCCTTCCCCTAAATGAGGAAGTGACAAATTCGGGGCTAGCTGAGACTGTAATTCAGTATTCTCAAAATAATCCTCAATCCAACCAAAATCACCAGAAGATACCTTCCCTGGCTCCACGTTCTCTACCCCGTGGTCTTTGCAACTATCAAAAGCAACATCCTTTAAATTCCAAACTTTGCCATCGTTAAGTCTGACAGAATTCCTGAGAACCTCAACAACCATCTTAGGTGAATCAAATTTGTTCTCACCCTTCGCTACTCTATAAGGTTTCCTAACTCTTACCCAGTCGCCTGCGTTTATAACAGCATCCTTAGCACCATGACGTCTATCATAGTAAGTCTTGCTTTTATCGTGAGCCCTAACCAGACTTCTCTTAACTTCCTCCGGGGACCACTCTTGAATACTGTCTTTGAAAACCCAACCTGGATTAAACTTGCATCTGGGCAATCTACCTCTCATCATAACAAAGGGGGAGATACCAGTGCAATTATTCAAAGTGACTTTGTAGGACCACACAGCCTTCTGTACCTCCAACTTCCAATCCAAGTTTTTGTTGTTAGCAGCTTGCAAAATACCTTTAATAACTCTATTAAAGCGCTCTACTGTCCCATTCCCGCTGGGATTGTACAACGAGGTGGTTTTATGTGTGATGCCACATTTAATAAAGTACTCTTTAGCATCCTTTGATAAAAATTGAACTCCGTTATCCGTTAGGATATTAACTGGTAGTCCTTCCACTACAAAAATTTTGTCTAAAAACTTTAACACAGTTTTAGTGTCCACATTCCCTACGAACTTAACTATAGGCCATTTGGTGAAAAGATCAATAGCAACTAATCCGTATTCTTTCTCATCCCCAACTGGACCAAAAATGTCCACCGCAATAGTCTCCCACGGAAGACTAGGAATAAGTCCCTCACTCATGGTTGGTCTCAAAGTCTTCAAAGACTTGTCAGCTGAACTACAAACAGGACACGCTTTAACAAAGGTCTCAACTTCTTTGTCAACTTTCGGCCACCAAAACAATTTTTTGACCGCTAATTTTGTCCTTACTATGCCGAAATGCCCCTCATGGCACATTTGTAAAATCCTTTTCCTCAAACTTACAGGTGGGACGATTCTATCACCCCTCAACAACATGTCACCTTCTGATGATAATTCAGAACGGATCTCCCAAAAAGACTTCAAACTGCCTGACAAATACCTTTCTTTAGGCCACCCTTGACAGATAAACTTTGAAACTTGTACCAAATCCTTGTCCAGTCCATGCTCTTTAGACCAATCCTCCCTGCTGATGGCTGGAGCTCCAGAATCGTGTACAAACGCCACAGTGAATTTCCCCCACGGGTCATCCACGCACTCCTCTAGAGGGGAAGGTAGCCTTGATAAACAATCGGCTACCACATTGTCTTTCCCAGGTACATAAGTGATGTTATATATATATTCCTTCATGCGCATGGAGATCCTGGCTAATCTAGCCGAAGCAGTTGCCGTGCCTTCAGAGGACAAAATGTGGACTAACGGTCTATGGTCTGTCCTGATACTGACCATCTTACCCCACACAAAGGCACGAAAGTGTTCTAAAGCCCATGCACAAGCTAAGGCCTCCCTTTCTATGATAGGGTATCTGCTCTCTGCTGGTGACAATGCTCTGGAAGCAAACAAAATGATCCTCTCTTTTCCATTTTCCCCGATTTGTGATAAGACAGCGCCCAAACCTTTGTCGCTAGCATCGGTTGTCAAACAGCAATCTAAATTGGGATCAAAGCTAGATAAGGCATTCACTTTCTGTAGTTCCCACTTAATCTCAGCAAACTCACGTTCACACTCCTTGGTCCATTCAAATTTCACATTTTTTTTAAGTAAGGACCTTATATGGTATACTTTAGAAGCGAAGTTTTTAACAAACTTAGCGCAGTATTCTGCCATTCCCAAAAAGGATTTGATTTCTTCCTTAGATTCAGGTGCAGGCGAAGCAACAATGCTTTCAATAAGAGATGCCTTCGGCCTGACACCTTCCTCGCTGATTATGTGGCCAAGGTAAGAAACACTTCTCTCACCGAACTTACATTTGGACAATTCAACAGTTAACCCTGCAGAATTAAGTGTCTCAAAAACTTTCCAGAGTTTAGTATCATGGTCCTCCTTGTCATTACCTGCAATCAAAACATCATCCTGAAAGAAACATATGCCCTCCATATTGCCAAATAATTTGTGCATTAGACGCTGAAAAACAGCTGCGGCTGATGCCAGGCCGAATGGCATCCTTATGAATTGAAAGCAGCCAAACGGCGTGATAAAAGCCGTCAAGTGTCTAGATTCAGAATTTAGAACTACCTGGTGGTAGGCAGCCGAAAGGTCCACCGTGGAGAACCACGTTGCCCCTCTTAAGGAAGAAACCATCTCGTTAATTTTTGGTAAAGGAAAACGTTCGATTACTATATTTTTGTTAAGGTGGCGTAAATCGATACACAGACGAATCTTGCCATTGGATTTTCTAGCTACAACTACTGGACTAATCCATTCTGAGGAATCTACCTCTTCTATAACACCTTTGGTAATGAGACCTTGAATTTCCTTTTTTACTTCATCCCTTATCAGCAAGGGAATAGGTCTGACCTTATGTACTTTCGGTAGAGCGTCACTCTTGAGCATGATCCTGTGCTCAAAACCCTTTAATTTGCCTAATTGACCGCTCACAACTTTAGTGAACTTACGTTTCAAGGCGTCTTCGATCTTACTACCCTCATCTACAACTAAGACTTTCTCCTTACTATTAGGGTCTAGGATGATGTGGAGGTTTTTCTGGTCGAACCAACCAAGGACAGATGGTCCCGTTTTTGCTATGTACACTTTACCTCTAGAAAGTCTACCTTTAAATAGGAAAGTGAGCCATCTAAAACCCAATAAACCTATTCTATCACCTGTGTAACTCACAGGATTGACATCTGAAGGATTTAACTTATCTCCTAATTTGTGAATAAATTTCTTCCTCCATACCTCCTCATTCATAATCGTGTATGGGGATCCCGAGTCAGCATATACATTTACCTTAATGCCACCCAAGGACACTTCGCAAATTGGTTTACCTTCCATTGCTTCATCAGTGATATTTAACATGTAATTACCACTTACATTTTTGACACAAACATCCTCATCCTCACCACTCTCACTTGCACTGCCATCATCATTCCAAATACATTTGACATTGCCGCGTTTGCGGCACATTTTGCTAAAATGCCCTATTAGACCACAGACACTACACTTCTTCCGTAAGGCAGGGCACGACTTGAAATAAGCCATATGATCTTTGCTACCACAACGATAACATTTCCTGTCCTCTGGCTTGTTGTCCCTTGCTTGATTTCTGAATGGTTGATTATAGTTCTTGTTGTGAAGTTGTTTGGTCTGATTCTTTGTTGTACTTTGAATCTTGAAAACTGCAGATGACGTTTTGTCTAATTCTTTCACTGTGTCTTTGACAATAGTAGCACACCTCCCTGACATTTCCGACTTCCTCATAATTGCAAGTACATCATCAAGAGGTGCATCACCATTGACCCAAAGTCGATCTTGAATTGGTGAATTGTCATTATGCATAACCAATTGGTCTCTAATGAGGTCATCATGAAGGTTGTCGAACTTACAGTCAATAGCCAGTTTTTTTAAATCATCTAACCACTCATCAACCAATTCTTCTTTCTTCTGTTTTCTTTGGAAAAATTTGTGCCTTACAACACCTATGCATACTTTGGGAGCAAAATACCTGTCCATATCAGCAATTGCATTATCAAATTCACTTAGGTCAGTATTCACCACTTTTTGCATTCGTGAGAAAGTTTTTAAACCTTTAGGCCCCAAAGAATGTAATAGTATCCTTTTTTGTTGCTCAGGCTTCATTTTACCGTTTTCATCAATGGCACAAATATAATTATTAAAATACTCCTTCCATTCCACCCACTTCATGTCAGGTTGAGAACCTGTGGCCCAAAAAGGTTGTGGGGGACTAATAACAAAATTTTGTTGGGCCATTGCAGTATTTTTGGTTTGATCACCAGTATCCATAAATGAATTAATGTGAAAGAAAAATAGTACACGTACGTAAATGTAAATTTTAGTGTTCCGACAGTCCCACCTGTGCTCCTCGTGAAGAATAGTCAATAAATAACTCCGCTTGTAATAATGAATGTGCCTGTTCCGTGTCGGCACTGTGGAGGAAAGGCAGCGTGAAGCGGCGTGTGAAATTGACAAACGCCGATCGCTGAAGTAATTCCCCAAAATGGCCGCTATGCAGGGTCACGCAGCGTGACCTTACGCGCCTCCGTCACTCCGTTATTGCGAGTGTAATGACGTAGGAGAGTCGCGTAGGTAGCAGTGGTCGCGCAGCATGGAGCGCGAGTGGAACTTTGTTCGGTAATTGAAAGATGCTGGCGGGTGCTCTTTTTTTTTTTTTTTTGAAAAAAAATTATAATAAAGAGATTAAAGTTCAAATCCCATCCTCGTCGCCAGTTGTTAAGTAAGGAGTCCAAGAGGAGAATCTTCAAGTAGTTTATTGAAGTCAGAAAATATAGGAGCACAGGCGGAGCCAGCAACACATCTCATAGCCAAGCAATG
Organism: Lissotriton helveticus; assembly: GCF_964261635.1. Lineage (NCBI taxonomy): Eukaryota > Metazoa > Chordata > Amphibia > Caudata > Salamandridae > Lissotriton > Lissotriton helveticus. The sequence continues at coordinate 373,346,204 of NC_136065.1, forward strand.
CAGGACGTAACTGACTACCAAAGAGAATACAGTCGATGCATGCAAGGATAACATTCTAGAAGCATATAACAGCTCGAGCCTTAAAGCTGTACTAAAGAATAAAACACAACATAACACCTGCCTCTTTACTGCATTGCCCCGTTTGCCTTTGCCATTAAGTACGAGGAGCTTTACATGCATATTATCACAAAAATAAAATACGACAACAATTTGTATTTGAGTGTTTTCTCTTCCAGACAAAAGCTGTTTTCTATGTCATCTGCGTTAATCAAGGCCAGTGGAATCACGGGGCAGGGTAGGACCGAATTATGCAGCAGGGTTCACTAAAATAAGTGGCAAGAAAAGGCAAATTATGCGGCATCATACACACATTTTGCGATAGTTTTGGTTCATTATTTTGGCGCTTTTATACACTGTAACATTATTTGGGAATAGATTTCAATTAGTATCATGTTAGTACCCAAATACAGTCAACCCTTGCGATGGGCCTGCCACTGCGCAGGAACACGTTGCTATGTTTTTAGTAACTTTTGTTATACTTGAGAGAGAAGCAAATTGTTTTTTTGTTGCTAAAATCGGCAGACCATACAACAGTAAATGGATTATGTGGGCAAATAAAACGCATACATAATTATGAGTTGAAAGTATCACGTAATTCCTGTAATAGATAATAATAGCTTGGGCAGGGCAATTTAGACATAACTTTAACCCATCTAGGGACATTTTGTACCAACATTTATACTTTACTAATCAATGTAAAAAGAAATAATTTTTACACCGACCAACAGTGTAAAATTGTTTTTGAACCGACCTGTGCTAATATTTTTGCATATTTGCAAATGCCAGTGCACAAATGGCCTCTAACAGCGTCAATCCATGGAATCTAAAATTGTTTTTTTTTTACATAGCACTAAGTCAACAAGGTTTCAAAGGGTTGATAAAAGGTACCACTTTTGCCAACCATACTTGTGCTCATTTTATTATCTTAATTATTGCAAAATGTTGATGAATTCACCCTAAGAATTGAACATGAGAATTAAAAACTGCACACTATCCTGCACAGGAGTAGGAGCATTAACCCACAGAGCTGCTTTACACACTAAGCACATTTGGTATATAAAAATTGAGCAGCCAAAAACATAATGACATTAAAATTAAGTCTGTGTTGCATGTCCTTCAAGATAAAGTAGTTCTAACAATGTCAGGTTTGATTTTAGGAAATGTAGTCCTACTGCCTATTTTCTCTTTTCCTACCTTCAGTTAGGGAAGGTGACCATGCCTGGCCTCCTCACTTGAGAAAGCAAAAACAACGCTATCCATTACAAAAGTTCAATAACTACTGAAAAGTGAGAAAGCAAAAACAACGCTATCCATTACACAAGTTCAATAACTACTGTAAAGACAATTGTTCAACTGCAATAATGTATCTAGTCCTTGGTCACCATTTACTGAACAATCTGTCTACTAACCATACACAACAAAATACCATCACTATAACATACACTCACATAATGGCATCTACAGTTCAATTGATGATATCCCCTTTCAGACCTAGGGGATGATTTATATGTTGGTGGAAATGGAACTCAGTCACAAACACCCACCCTATTTAGGTTTGGGAGAACCACCCACTTTCCCTCCATGGAGTACATCTTGGTTTTGTCCATGTAAAGCTTTCTTGGAATGGGGCCTTCGGAGGTAGGGCATGACACCACCTGCCCTAATTAAAGTAGACTGTGTGATTCCCTTTCTTTTCTGTCCATCACCACCATGTAAAACTTGGAGATGAGGAATAAAAAAACAAAAACAAATGATGACCCCCTACACCCAGGGGAAAAACTCCCCGTGTGTGGGGGGTGGAGGGTGAGTTGTTAGTGTTTTGTTTTTGATACCAAACTCCCACTTTGGGAGTTTGCGTTTGAAAAGCAAACTGTGGCTAAAGGTTTGGTGGGCAGACGTCAAAACTGACTGTGGCCATCCTCTAGCCTTTTTAGGTTGAGCCTAGCAGCAGCATGCATACGCTGCTCGCTCTGCAAGGCAAGCTGTTTTAGCGTATGCACTGGAAGCATCGCCCACTCTCCTCCCATATTGGTCATTGGCTTTTGTCATTGACCTTCGTAAATGCTGGCTTCTGATTGGTACATAGGCTTGTTAGGCCCTCCTTGGTACCGCCTTGTCTGCTTTGGTTACCGCCCATAACGACTGGACCTTTTACTTGGCTCGTTACACGGTGTGGGTTATCTAGTGGGTGAGCACTCTTTTCTTTAATGGGCTTTCCCTATTCCACCCACACAACGCCGCAGCCCTCTTTTACACTGTTGTTAAGTTTTTGTTTGTGAATTGCAGAGCGGTCCGCTTTGCGGTTGCGCTGCTTTATTTATTTAATTGGCAGTGCTGTAGCCCTCTTTTACATTGCTGTTATGTATTTTTTATAATTTGCAGCGTGGTCTGCTCTCGCTTTAGCGGCCGCGCTGCTTTATTTAATTAGTTTGCAGTGCAGTCCGCTTTCACTTTGGTGGCCGCGCTGCTTTATTTTAATTAAATATAAATAATTGGTGAACTTGTTGAATGTTCTGCTGTCAGTACAGCAGCCAGTGAGCCTTTCATTTTCAAATCCCTTCAGTGAAGGGAAACACATTTGCAAGGAAGCACCACGCTTTTTGTTGAGCCCTTAAAGGGGGGGTCTTCTTCCCCCTCAGACTAGTGGTAATTTTTGTCTGCTAAATCGGCAAGCCCCACAGAGAATTGTGGCATCTTTTTAAAAACACAAAAAACACAACCGTCTATCATCACAGTATAGCACCAATGCAGTTTACTATGTAAATGGCAGAGGAGATGGGCAGCTGTGCTTTGCTATAACCATAATAAAAAAGACACAATGTAGTAGAACGGCTACGCCTTTTAATTTGCCAATAGCGAACCAAGCAGCAGAAATACAAGTGGTACGCCGTCCGCTGCTTAGGTTCAAAGTGTCAGGACCAACGCTCTGTAAAATGGGGTGCCACATAAATCTAGGTAGGGCCATTGATGTGGCCTAACAGCCAGAGCTGCCGATTTTAGAGCGTCGGCTCCACATCCAGTGATTCGGGGCAAATCACTTAATCTCCCCGTGCCTACAAAAAAATGGATTTGTCCTTGTGTAATGTAACTGGTACTCATATTAAGTGCGCCAATTTCTTTGGGTCCAGTTCGCATAGTACATAACTGCAAAAAAAAAATAATAATAATAAAGCATTTGCTATGCAAAAGGTCTCGCATTTACATGAGTTTAGGTTATGGGCATGGTAAATGACAATGTCTTTTCTTTATGTTTGAGAAACCAAAACATAAATAAAAGGCATTGTCATTTACAATGCCAGTAGCTCAAACTCGCGTAAATGCGAGATCTATTGCATTGCAAATGCTTGTTGTAACTTGGCAGGAAGCGCCATGACGGTAGCTCTTGTCAAGGTACAGAGATCACCACTGGGTCAGTGCTGATCTCTAGATTTACAGAACGATAGTCCTCCTTCACTCTGAAGGACGGGTTCCGTCCGTCAATTATAGATCAAGCCTTTAGAGTACGCAATCATGCCACAGCAGTTAACTCCATAAAAATACAAATAATAACACTAGACTACCAAGCCACAGCATCTCGTATCTACTCAAGTACCCTTGCACAAAGTCATTTAAATTGTGAATTATTTTTGAGTGAACATTTTTTTTAATCTTGGAAATTTGTTTCCCTGTAGATACATTTATTTCGAAAATGTGATTGTAAATCTGTAAATTAGCATGTTATAAAAATGCAATTCCAGTTGTAGGAACTTGAGGAAAATCCGGCTTGCACAGTGAGTAAAAAAGGCAGGAAGAGAAAACCAGAAACTATGGATTAGACAGGCTCAGCCGTAAGGAGTGCAGTACATCCAGATTTGGTAACAAGACAGTTCGTTGGCATTTGTTTGTCAGGCACTCCTAAATTGGCCAATTGTTTCTAAGGCAGGATTCAGATTAAGGGTGTCCAAAATTACTAAGTTTTTTTCTCGCCTCCTTTACAGATTTTGCATAAAAATTGTTTTAAAAATGCCTAGGTCGGAAGTTGTACAGGAGCGAGATTTTGAGTGAAAATTGTACTTTTCAAAATACATTTAGTATTGCTTGCTCTGCATTTTCACCATTTCCTAACTAAGATTATTTAGTTATAAAACCATTCTGAATGAAAAAAGAACTCAATTGAAAAGAAAGCTGAATGGTTCAGCCTGTATGAGCTGAATCTTAAGTGGTTGTGTGTGGGTCTCAAGGTGGTTTAGAGGGCATCTAGAATATCAGACCATGTACACCCAGGGATCTGACATCCATGTTTCATCCTCTTAAATAATTTTAAAAGATCATATGAGATAGTGAAGACTGGGGGTTTAACTGGGGTGTGGAGTCGGGCCAGTTTCTGCAAAAATTACGGTCCCCAGGCTTGTTTGAACTTCGGCTCAGATTTGAAGATCAGGTCGGATCCATACCGGCGGCAACTGGTTTTCCAGCCACTGGTATCGTTATGAACTGGGCTGGCTCTCACCTCTTTGGCTGCACCAAAATCTATATTCATTGAGGAGTACATTTTGAGTTACTCATACAAGTGTCGGTTTCCAATACCAGGATTGAATGTACAGCCCTGATGATGACCTCATAATACAAGTCCATGTATACCCCATAAAGATAGAGGTCGAAACACGGTGGCACTCATTCTGGAGAAGAAGACTGGGAACCTTCTCAACATGAATAATATATGTGTACCATTTTTTGAAAATGGAGAGTTACCCATGTGATCTAAACTTAAGTAACTTGTAAGGTCGACGAGAGAAGGAACCAATCGAATGTACCTTTATCCCCAGAGAGGTAACAATCTGATTTTGGGTTTCAAAAATAAATTTTGGACACTGTATATAACCCCACGAACCTTAAGCACTTTTGGAATTTTGTTTAAAGAGCTATCAAGATTGTTGTAATTGTCACTTGAACAAGTGTTTATGTAGTATTGTCATTTGTGATGAGTTTTTTGACTATTGTATTATTTAGGGTTTATAATTGTTATATATTTTGGACTGCAGACAAAGAGATTGTTATAAAATTAATACATCCTTGCAAAAAGTTAATAGAATAAAAGATGAGATAAATACTCGAACACACTGGATTTAATTGAATGTTGTGTTTTTGAAAATTTTTAATATATCGATGGCCACCGTGGCGTTTCAAACATTGCACTGAAATTACGGTCCCTGGCATACTTTGTATATGGCGCAGAGTTCCTTGAATTTGAACCTGAGTTCGACAGAAATCCAGTGGGGAGTTTTCAGGCTGGGCTTGATGTAGACATGTTTGTGGAGGTTTAGCACAGCCTGGCTGCATGGGTGTAGTATTTATAACCGGAAATACGTTTTTTTCGGGTGAACAGCACAGATGATGTTGCAGTAATCCAGTTGTGCCATCTCGAGGACTCTTGTCAACTCCATCCAATAGTTGGTTTGTGGGAGGGGACCTACTCAACAAAGAAAGGAAAGATGGAGATAGCTCCCCTTGACAATGAGGTGTCTTGTGGAGAGTGAACGTAACTAGTTGAGAAGTGTTTTGAGGATCCTTAATTTGTTCGGTAGTTGAAGAGGGGTCCCCCTACAAGAGGGGGGGGGATTGCGCTCCTTCATTGGATCACATGGTCCAAGCATAACCTGATGGTGGTGGACTTTGCTGGTGCTTTGTCTAGCTGGAAGGAATCAACATGCCGTCCACATTCAGTTGGAAGTTCATATGGTGCTGTCCAAGTAACTGTGCCCGGGGACGTACATAGATGGTAAACAACAGATGAGAGGGTTGATTTGCGGGGAATGTCACAGAACACTGAACAGGTGGAAAACTGAGCACGCCCAATCCTGTATTTTTCCCTGCATTTGGAAAGAATAGACAGAATATATGATGGAACAAGCATGTCCTGATAGGTTCACCCATTTATCCAGTCTGTTCTTCAGTATCAGGTGAGTTAACAGTGTCATAGACATAGAGGCAAAGGAGTGTAATGTCTACCTCCTTTCAGAAGGAGGAGGTAGTGCCTCTGTTTTATTGCTACAGCCCGTTCAATATGGTATACCTTCCCCTCTAAAGTCTCGAGTCACCCTTGAGGAAAAGCAACGCAAGTTATATATTTGCATACAAAACACTGATCTTCTAGTTTCTAGCTACATAATTTGAGAAGAGGAAAAGGAGACAGAATGGAAAGAAAAGGTATTTTGTTGCTTAGGACATGTTTTAATGCATGTGTGAGTTTGATTACAGGAAAATAATGTTTCAAAGTAGGGGAAGTTGAAGCAGGAATATCTGCTATGAGAAGCCCAATAATCTGAAACTATTCAAGCCTGCACTCATGTAATCAAAACTGTACCTGCACCTAATTCAGATTCACACTGTGCGGACTCTGTTTTTGCTCCAGTGAGGCACAAACATTATGACAACATCCAGAAGTAGAAGTGATTGAGGCCCTGGCAAATGTTGTCCCATCTCTCAGCTCCACTCTCCTATCTGGGGGCTCTCCATCTATTTCTGGATTTGGAGGTGAAGTATGTTTTCAGCTATGGACAAATGACTGACCGCATGCCCTCAGAGGCAGGGGTGAGGATGTCTCAAGAATTACACATCTGCCAGCTATGGCTCCAATGGCAAAGCACGGAAGGAGAAAGATGGGCTTTGCCCCACCCCCAGTCAGCATCAGGATCTTGCAGCTGCAACCCCCCCTAGTCTCCGCCCAAATGGCCGTCACCTGGAATGACACACAGTTTTGGTAGATGAAAGGAAGACTTTGATTGATAGAGAGAGAGGACAGTGGAAAGTTACAAGGTTTTTGAAATTTGCTTTAAACTTTGATGGTTTAGAACATTTGTGGGAAAGTTTAATTGGAAGAAAAACCTGCAAAAGAAAATTTTCGAAGAAAATAAATAGTGAAAGAGTTTGCTTTCTTTTTTTCCCTTCAATAAATTCTTCTACCTGCAAAGTTTGGTGATGTTTACAGAGATTTGAACAAGTGGATTTGATGTTTTACCTATTCCTAGGTAGAAAAGAGTGCAATATGTGAATTCATAGCAAACAAAATAATAGAAACCTAGCTTAAGACCTCAAATAATTGAAAACCCTTTTAGTAGAAAAACAAATTCATACAGATGCCGGTGGTCAAAAATAATGGACCCCCTACTACAACAGCAGTTTAAAAGAAAAATAATCTACAAAAAATTGACTTTAAAATTTTAAAAAAATTGTCACCTTACTGATTCCCAGTTATGAAGTGACATAGAAGATCTATAGAGGAAAAGGTAGCAGGAGGTACATTAGGGAAAGGGTTAAGTGGAGGAGCACAAGTACATTTCGCCCCCCCAAAAGGGAGAAAAAAGGGAGCATGGGGAGGGAGAAAATAAAATAAATTTTAAAAAGGAGACGGTATCAAGGTTAATAAGGAAGGGAGATGGGATGTGGGATGGACACATTCATGGGAAATAGGGACAGCAGTGACAGGATGGGGAATGGAATGGGAGTGAGTGGATCAAAGATCTATGCAAACCTTGAAGATAAACCAACCAGGTATCTATTTTAAAGATGAATTACATTTACCCCAGAAAAGCATGAACATTCTATAATTAATTTATACCAAATGGTAACTGTCATTAACCCAGATCATTTAGATTAATTATTTTAGTTGAAGTTCTTTCTTATAATTGGTATTCAATTTGCAAAACAAATATTAGAGGCCATTACAATGAAAAAGGATTTGCAAGAATCTATCATGAAAAAAGACTGAGAGGTATTCTGGAGGCTAACAGGAAGATGTTTGTATGGAGTGGATACATTTCTAGACTTTTATATGTCCGCCAGGGAAAAGTTTCAATATTTTTAAAACCCCTGGGGAGTAACAAGACCTGACCAAATTGAGTTTGCCTGAGATAGGGAGAAGCGGCTGCAGGAAGAGACTCGTGGCTTATCGGATATAATATATGTTGAGTTAGAGGAAGTGAAATAGGTGATCATGTCATTTGTCAAATGGCTCTGATGTAATTCCTGTAGACTCTTTTGGGTTTGGGAAAATAGGTATGGCCTTCTACACACACTCAATTTTTAACAGTTTATTAGAATATGGCACTGTCTTACAATCATGGTGTCATGCCATTGTAGTATTATATATAAGAAGAGTCATTGAATGGACCCCACAAACTACCATCAACATTTTTAATAGATAGAAAAAGGAAAATATTTGGAAACATCCTGGCCTCCAGGCTTCAGACATATATGTAAAAGTAAGAAAAAATAAATGAATGCCAGGCAGCCTTGCAAAGGAAGATTGTAACAGTTGAGAAGGGATCATATCTTTTTTGTCTGAATGTGAAATGTCACCATGAGCGGCAAGAGACTAGTTTTGGCCTTTCTCGACCTCAAGGCAATATTGAATGGACCACTGCTTTGGGGGAACCATGTACAAATATAAAATGCCATACAGCCTTATCAAGCCAATTCACCTTTTAAATATAGTATTCATTCATCACTGAGCTGAAAAAGACATTGGACCCATTGTAATGAGGTGGATTCAGTCATTCTTCGAAGGGTGGTTTCATACTTTATTGATACCCCTTTTCAGTTCAGCTAATGTGCTTGTTTTATGTGGGGTGCATCTGAACTCCTCTCCATCACTCATGTTATTTAAGATTTATGTCTGGCCTCTAGCTCATGTGATTAGCTTTTATGAATGCAGGACACTGCCCTATACAGCAACACTCAGCGGATGATCAGGCTGGACAGGCAAGGTCCTATGTCTATTTTGAGATTGGGGATTTCCTGGTGGCCATTCATCGATGCGTGGCACACAATTTCCTGGAACTCAGCATGAGCAAAATTAAGTTACTTGTCATAGGGAACAACAGATATTGAAGGAATGCTGCCCTTGGGCCCACCTATGTAATGGACTCTAGTCATGAAAATTCCTAATGGTTGTACTAGATCAGGGGGTCTCCTTGAAGGCAGAAGTGAAGGAAGTGGCCAAGCCTTGCTTTTAGCTGCTCCTCCTGCTGGGGAAAATGTACCCATTTCTGGGAAAATCCCACCATGCCTTCAACGTCATCTCAAGCATCCTCTTAAGACTCAGTTGTACAAACAGCCTTTATCTTGGCCTGTCTGCCTACTTATTAGCGACCCAGTGGCAAGTTCATACTTTACTGTTAGGATTGTCAAAAATTCCCTAAACATCTGTCAGTGCACTTTCTATTCTCCTTCAACAATATACTCCTGCTCTTGTCTGGGAACATTAGAATAACCAGAGGGACGAGACAGGGGTGTCCTTGCTCCCCCTTATTATTCGCAATCTTTATTAACCCCTTTATTCTTAGACTAGAATCCAATACGTCAATACCACCAATCAAAACTATAAACGGTAATACCAAGACCTTAGCCTATGCGGACGACATAGCGATAGTCACAGGAGATCCCAGGGAAGCAGTGAAAGCTATGGAAGAAGAAGCCAGACAATTTGGGAAGGTATCAGGATATAAGCTTAAAGGGGGTAAAACCCAGATAGTTGTCAACAGCAAGATCACATATCTGGAAAGCCGGATAGTGGCCAACGCCATGTACCTAGGAGTGAATGTAACATCCGACCTAGATAATCTGGTTAAAATTAACTCGGAACCTCTTATAAAACAAACGGGAAAAAACCTCCGTAGAATTGACAATCTCCATCTGACCCTAGTGGGACGATGCAATGCCATAAAAATGTTATATTTTCCTGAATTCTTATACTTTTTCAGGACCATATGTTTAGATTTCACCCCACAAATATTTAAGGACATAGATGATCTATTCTCTCGGTTTATATGGAATTATAAAAGACCGCGTAGAGCACTTAAATACATTACACTTCCCAAAAATAGAGGCGGCTTAGCATTACCCAACCTCAAAGTGTATTGGTGGGCCACAATAATAAAGTATAGTAATACTTTGTTTACCCCAAAAAAGGCCACTGAGCACGAGGGGATGATCCCAACACCACAAGAACTAATTTTAGGCAACGAAACTAATGAACATCTTTGGGGACTAACATATAACTGCTTAGGGGTGTATATTTGGCATGGAACAATGTTCGAAAACTCTTGGGCATCGGGAGATTCTCCTATTATACAACTTTAGTGGCAAATATTAACCTCCCAGAAACGTTCAGGGACGCCTGCATGATAAGGTGGCAAAGGGCAGGGATTATCTGGTGTGGCAACTTTTACTCCAATACAGGATTTAAGTCATTCGAGGAACTAAAAATGGAATTTGGGCTAAACCAAAGAGATTTTTTCAAGTTCCTACAAATCAGAGACTTCTTAATGAAAAAAGGGGGAGGCCCAGCCAAGTTTAGAATAAATCAGATAATTAAAGCATTAAGCTTAAATGCAACTGTAAAAATTGGTGTAATTTACGATAACCTAACATCCGCACTATCAGACGACAAGGAAAGATTCATAGCTAACATGACAAACTGGATGTGGGGGAAGGGACTTGTGAGAAATCATTCGAGGCATCCCAATTATGGTTAATGTCGGCTAACCTGCAAGCCCAATATTACAAAACATATTTCCAGCTATACTATACCCCTAATAAGATTGCCAAATGGGGGACGGGTAGAGGCACGGAATGCCCACGCTGTAGACAGTATGAGGCAGACATAGTACACATATTTTCTACTTGTGCTACATTGGGTACAGTCCGCAGGGAAATCTCCACCTTTCTGTCCGAAATCCTTAATTCAAGAATTGAAATCACGACTACAGAATTAATACTTGGACTGGACGGAGATACACGTCCAAGAGAAATGCAAGGGTTCATATTTGTTGCCATGGCAGTATTTAGAATATGCCTGGCCACAGCTTGGCTAGACCCCAATCTTCCTGCTTTTCAACAATGGCGGGCGAGACTCTTGGCCACATATAATATAGAAATGGCTATATATCGGAGGAAGGGTAGGAGGAGACAAAGGATGGTTTTTGGAAATCTGGGACCCGCTGACATGCTGGATACAGAATCTGGGATAATAATTAAATTTACTTATGTCAAATCTTGTGAACTTATACAGGAAATGTATATTATGATTGTCAAAATATCGATACAAAAATGACATATCACTTACCGTGTTCTATTTTGTATGCACTCATGCAGGGGGGAGGGGGGGACAGGGGAGGGGCTACGTTTATATTTGCTTTTTTTGTTTTTGGGATTTTATGTAAAATTGAGGGTTGAAAAAATACATCAATAAAGGCTTGTTTAAAAAAAAAAACAATATACTTCTGCTCATTCACAGTGTTCAGCAAACCTTCTTCAGTCCAGCATCTCAATGACCAAGAAAGAGCTCTCTGTTGGACAGTCCATTGGTTGCTTAGCGCCCAGACTCTGGGGCAACTGGCTGCTGGAGAACAAAAATTCAAGAACTTTCTTCCCTTTAGAATGGCCCTAAAATGTTTATTTTTATTAATGCGTGGTTGAGGTCCTTGAAACCCACTGTACCTTTAGGTTTTGCAACAAGTGGCACAGCACTATCAAGGCAATTTGGTACCTTGTTGCTTTACAAATAAAACAAAAAAAGCAAAGGGAAAATTAGACAAGAACAAATAGTAAACTGGTGTCCACATATCTTTCGACGGCTTAGACTGTTTCCTCTTCTGCAGCAAAGATCAGGCAGTTCAGAGGTGGAAGTTGGACAAGATGTCTTTCCTGTATTGTCATTGGTGCGTGATGCGACCTGCGCTAATCCTGACATTTTGGTAAATCAAATGTATTCGACTGATAGGAGGACACTACTACACAAAATTTAACACCACTCCAGAATGTTTGCATTCCCATCGAATTTAGGAATTCTGGGGTAGCAGGGACACAGTTTGAGAAAGATTTGGGAGATTACAATGGGTCATAACGTACATGCCTTGGGGAAAGGTGTGCACAGAGTCTAAGAGGAATGCCTTGGGCTAGGGATTTGCAAGTTAGCTGCATTAAAATGTTGATTCATTTCAAGGGAATTGAAAGCAAATTTCTTCGAATCCCGAATGGATTTTTTGTCTTGTAAATGTTGAGGGTCAGGGGACAAATAACTAGAATGAACTGGTCTATGGAGGGGAAGAGCTTTGGTAGAATCAAGGAAACAAAATGAAAATGCAATGACATGAGTGGGGCATTCCCCTACTGTAGAGTGACCTAGACCATAAACATCTTGCCTTTCCTTGTGTGCTACGCAATCCTTCAACAGCCTGCAAGAACAAAGGTGAAGAGCGACTCTTTATGCCACACCAAGGAGTGAGAGAAAAGATAATCCTGCAGAGCCCCACCCCTCCGAGGAGTCATGCAGGTCAAGCGCACTTTTAACGCTCTATAAATACATATACACAAATACATGTGAAAAACCACACAAAAAAGAGATTGTGTGGCCGAGGGAATTGAAAAGTATTTGGGAGGCTTACCCGGGAGAGTCCTGACTCTGAAGAGTTAAGTGAAGAAAACTGAAGGCAAAATAACCAAGCTCGAGGATGTGCACCCTGAGTCAACAATATCAATGGGACAGAATATCGAGGATAGAATTTGGAAAATAAAATATGGATGGGTAAGTCTAGGTTTTCTATACCTAACTCCATATATATGTACCTAAGCCATACATATATCTTCAAGGTACATAGAGGTGACGTTAGGAAAAGTAAATCTATATTTCCCTATATGCACTTACCTTTTGATTTTTACTCCCTTGATAATCTGTACTCAATATTAGTATGTCATGATGGTGTTGATATTCAGTAGTACAATCCTGCTGGGCGGGTGGGGACAAATGGCAGAGACTGTGGAGGAAATAGATATTAGCACTGTCAGATCATCAGCAGTGGAGAACTGGACAGTCTTGCAGACTCTCTAGAGAGGAATCCATCAGGGAGTGCTAGATGTTTCGCCTGGGACAGCACCAGAAGCTTCCTGGGCATGATGTACGAGGGAGTGGCTGATCTGCTAATCTGGCAACTATCTGAGCAGATTGGCTTGGTGAATTAATCATACACCTTGTACCATAATATTTCTTTTCTCCTAAAATGAATCAGCAAGAGCCTTTCCTAAGGATTAGGTCCAGACACTGAATGAGTGTATGGGGGGTGGGCTGGCAATTTTACAGGGAGGTGGGTTAATGATTCCCATGTGTTTACTCCCACAGGGGAGGGTGACCTGATGGACTTCTCTGTGTGACGTGGGTGTTGTGATTTTCGACTGTCTCTCCACGTCCACTCTCCCTCACTGAGCTCTAGTGAGGTAAAGAAGTTTTTTCTGGGATGAATTATTTGGGGAAATGCTCAATTGTTGTTGTTTGGTCAGTTCAATTCACTTGACCCTTTGTGAGCAAAGGAAAATGTATCTTGCTCCAGAAGATTGTCACCCAAGGATTTTTTTCTTCTTGGTTACCAATAAACAGATTGAACCTGAAATATTTAGTGTGGGGTACAGGTGGACAGAATTGAAACATCTTGTAGAAATTGCAAGAGTAAAGATTGGGAGTATCTAGAGCAGTGGCTCTTAGCCTGTGGAGATCCACTATGCCTACTAAAATTGCTTAGGCCAGGGTCCCCAGGATCCAATTATGACTCAGTGGGGTTCTCCCAATCCCATTAATGACGGTACCCGGATTCCAGTTATGATTAAGTGTGGGTCCCCCAAAGTTAAAAGTTTAAGAGCCGCTGATGTACGGAAAATTAATATGGAAGTGGCCATGTAAGAGATGATTGCAGGACAACATGGAAAATGGCTGATGGGTGACTTAATACTGTGTACATCATTCTGAGTGCATAGTCTCAGGTTAAATAGTTTTGGCAAGAATAATCGATGGCACTGCTTTTTAAGAAATATTATTCCATGACACGGGTTTACTAGGCGGCACTATTTCTACTGGATGCACATTATTTCTTACATGAGCACCCTTATGCACAGTACTTCTTAGGATACCCCAACATTTTTTAGCTAGCCTACTCGGCTACCTGCCCAACAGGAGTTCATCCAAGAGCAGAGGGCCACATGATAGAAACATTTTCACTGATACTGGAAATTCATGTTCAACCATTTTGATTCTCGTATAATATGGTATTGTTTAGATTGTGTTTGTGTTTCTATGTTAGAATACTGAGAACAAAACTATATGTACAAAAACATAGTCCCTTTGAGTGCAGATTTCCTATTATTAGTGGGGTGTTTTTTTTGTCACACATATTTAGGGCACTTTGGGCCAGATGTACAACCATTCCATTTTTTGGGTCGCTAATAGCGAGGTTTTTTTTTTTTAGGCTTGCAATTTGCGACTCAAAACGGAATGTACTAATGTGTCTCAGACACATTTATTGATTCCCATCGGAGTCAAAAATGACCTGCCTCATCAATATTCATAAGACAGGTTGCAAATCAGCCGCGGTCGGTAGTGGGATGACCTGCAGGGCGGTGACGTGGGGAGGGGGAGGGGCAGGGTGGGGTGTAGTAATGTATGGATTACGGAGTTTTACAGGTAAGTAAACATATAAATAAATAAAACGAATTTCATTGCGCGCACTGCATCGCATTTGGTGATGCAGTGCACGCAACAAAATTTGTTTTATTTATTTATATGTTTACTTACCTGTAATACTCCGTAATCCATACATTACTACCCCCCACCCTGCCCCTCCCGCGTCACCGCCCCGCAGGTCATCCCACTACCGACCGCGGCTGTTGCAAATTGCGACGCATTGGGAATGGGCTACAATCACAGGGATTGTGGCCTGCTAGGGACAGCAGATCACTGTTTCAAATAAAGCAACATGTTTTTTCCAAATGCAGCCAGTTTGCCTTAAAGGGAAACAGGAGGCGTTAAAAAGAAAAAAAATTACAGTTTTCTTTTAATATTTTAAGGGCAGGCAGTGGTCCCATGGATCACTGCCAGCTCTTAAAAATAATTTCACTGCCAAACACAAAGGGGAAGGAGTCCCCTGGGGACCCCTTCCTGTTTGCGACTGGCTTAACATCAATTTGAAATTGGTGGTAACTGCAATTGTGTTGCGACCGTCTTCATCCCCTTCGACTCGCTATTAGGAAGGGACGTCCTTGGCACACACCTTCCTAATAGCGACACACAAACCCTAATTTGCAAGTCAGTAATAGGTTACTGTCTAGCAAAATAGAGTTTGTACATGCTACAACCCATTTTAGCAGTCGCAAACGGCCGGATTTTCAGTTTGTGACAACTTAAAACAGGCCTACATCTGGCCCTATATTTTTGTCAGACGTTTGGGCGATGATATTGTGGAACCACACTAACTGATTGTATTTGTTAAAATATCTTTTATTCATTTTAAATGAATCCCAATTTAAAATTTGCTAACATTCGTGCCAAGAATTTTCAATTCTATTAAGAACAGGAGGCGAGGATTATGCTTTCCTCAATTTCTTTACTGAACACAGCAGCCAATAAAAACACAGTAAAGAAATCAAAAAACTACATTACCCAGAAACCCTGGGTAACCATAGAGTACATAGATAGTATATAAACAGTCATAGAGGTTCAAACTTCCTCTTTCTTTGTCCAGAACCATATATAAAGAACAACAGAAGTCCCAAAAACCATTAAAAACGTCCCACGGAGAAGTCATCATCCGGAGGAAGGGACGAAGGAACTTCCCATAGCCATAGGAACAACAGTAGACCAACGAAAAGTAGAAACTCGCAACACATCTCATTTAAGGTCGGAGCCTGAAGGAAAGAAAAAACAGAGCCGTAAAGGCCATTCCAAAAGGAAGGAGTACAAAGGTCAAAACAGGGCGGGAAAAAAGTCATAGATTCATGAACATTACAGTATAGCAAAAATGCATACATAAATACAATATAAATACTGTAAATAAGGGTGGGATAATCCTCGCCTCCTGTCCTTAATAGAATTGAAAATTCTTGGCACGAATGTTAGCAAATTTTAAATTCTATGTCAGGACGGAGGCTCCGATTATGCTTGTTCAAAGCTGATCCACCACAACAGAAGCAACATCAACAATAGGTTTGAAATAAAACGTTTTAAATACAGATTCCGAAGACCAGTCAGCGGCCTTCATGATATCCTGGAGGCCAACCCCCAAGGAAAAAGCCTTTGAAGCCATGGCTCCCCGAGCAGAATGGGCCCCAAAGACGGAAACGTCAATGCCCGCTTCTAACATGAGCCAGCGCACCCAACGTGCCAAGGTAGCGGGAGAGACAGGCTTAAAAGGCTTCTGCAAAGCAATAAGCAGTTGACCTTGCAAATCATGTCGAAAAGGTTCAGTACTCACCTCTTAATCCTTAATGCATTGTACCACACACAGCTTCGGATTGTGTGGAAAAGAAGGATAAGACACAGAAGACGTGTTACTTTTAGTACGGCGAGAAATGGAAAATGAAACACCTTCCGGTGAGAAAGCGCGACCGGCAAGATCCAGTGCACGAACATCTGACACGCGCTTGCAGGACAAGAGGCATAGCAACATTGTCAGTTTGGCTGACAATTGCTTACGATAAAGCAATGAATTAACAGGCCAGGAATTCAAGAAACGCAAAACCACAGAGACATCCCATAATGTAACATACTTAGGGCAAGGAGGTTTTACCATCCGGATGCCTCTGAGTAATTTGGAAACCAAAGGATGCTCCCCAATAGGTTTACCATCTACTGGAATGTGACCAGCCGAAATAGCAGAACGAAAGTTATTTACCGTTCTATATGCCAAACCAGAAGAAGCAAGAGAAGCAAGAAAATTCAGAACTAAAGTGACATCTGCAGAAGAGGGATCCATTGATCGTTGAGTACACCAATCACACCACCGTTTCCAAGCTGACGCATAACGTTTGTGGGTGTTGGGGGCCCAAGCTTTACCGATAAATCGGGCAGCGTCTGAAGAAAGGCCTGAGACTTGCCAACGTCCCCCGAAATCCGCCACGCCACAAGACGGAGATGACCCGACAGAATGAGAGGGTGGGGCTGCAGAAGAGGGTCCAGCAACAGGTTCCACCTGTTGGGGAGAAGGAGCGGCGGAGAGCAACTCATCTCCAGAAGAACTGGAAACCACGCCTGAGCCCTCCAAAGAGGAGTGATGAGAATCATATCCGAGAGAAAACGCCTCGTACGGGCCAGAACCCTGGGAATCATCAGGAAGGGAGGAAACGCATAGCATAGGAGAGGAGGCCAAGACTGGAGAAAGGCATCCGTGGCTAGGGCCTCCGGATCCGGGCGCCAACTGTAAAACAGGGGAAGCTGTCTGTTCAGGCGAGAGGCAAAGAGGTCCAAGTGGCATTGGCCCCAAATCCGGACCAAAGTCCGAAACACCCGAGGGTGAAGACGCCAGTCGCTATAATCCCGGAGGTGACGGGAGTTCCAATCCGCAATAAGATTGTCGCGACCCGGAAGGTATTCGGCAATAATCGTGATCTGGCGTTGCAAGCATAGATGCCAAAAGTCCTTGGCGATCTCCGAAAGGAGTTTGGATTTTGTGCCCCCGAGCTTGTTGACATACCTCACCGCAGAGATGTTGTCCATGCGGAGGATAATGCAACAGTTTGTCGCCTGAGGGGAAAGACAGCGGATCGCAAAAGAGCCCGCAAGAAGCTCTAGACAATTGATGTGGAGGGATAATTCCTCCTGGGACCAACGGCCCCCTGTCGTCAGAGAACCGCACCGGGCTCCCCATCCCCAAAGACTCGCATCGGACTCGACAACTATGTCTGTAGTCTTCCCGAACAGCGCACGACCGTTCCAAGATTCCATGTGGTCCAGTCACCATAACATCTCCCAGCGAGCATCCTCCGAAAGGGGAACTAGATCGGAGTAGCGAAGGCCCTTCTGAAGATGCCTGATCTTGAGGCGCTGAAGAGCGCGATAATGTAAGGGACCTGGAAAAATGGCTTGGATTGAAGAGGACAATAGACCCACGATCCGAGCCACTGTCCGCAAGGAGACCATTTGTTTGGACAAGACCATGCGCAATTCTCCTTTGATCGCTCTGATCTTCTGGCCTGGAAGAAGAAGCTGACAGGCTATCAAATCGATGCGGAACCTGAGGAAGTCCATCTTCTGCGAGGGTTGAAAATCCGATTTCCGAGGATTGACAAGAAACCCCAGAGACTGCAAGAGTTCTATGGACCATTGTAAATGAAGGTGCAGAAGAATAGGGCAATGAGCCATCAAAAGAATATTGTCGAGATAGACAATCAAACGGACTCCACGGGCCCGCAAAGATTCCATCACTGGTCCCATGAGCTTCGTAAAGCACCATGGAGCGGAAGAAAGACCGAAGGGGAGTACAGTGTACTCGTACCATTTCCCCAACCACTGAAACTGAAGGAAGCGACGGTGGGGAACATAGATCGGCACAGACAGATAGGCATCATTCAGGTCCAAACGGACCATCCAGTCCCCTTCTTGAAGAAGATCTCGAAGAAGATGGATACCCTCCATCTTGAAATGACGGTATACAACCCCGCCGTTGAAATCTTTGAGGTTGAGGACCAAACGGGATCCACCCCCTTTTTTCTCCACTAGAAAAATGTTGCTGACAAAGCCGTCGGGATGACGGGAAGAAGGAATGATGGCTCTTTTCGCCAGAAGAGATTCAACTTCTTCGGAGATGAAGTCCTGATCTTGTTGGGAAAAAAACAAGGGGTAATGGAAGGCGGTGTTGGAGAGGGCGTTCGTAGAACTCTAGTTTGAAACCTTGCACCGTCTCCAACACCCAAGCATCGCTGGAGATTAGCTGCCAGTTGTGGAGAAAAAATTTCAGTCTGCCCCCCAAAACAACCTCGGATGCCAGAATCAAGCTCACCTGAGTTGGAGGAATCTTGACGACCTCCCTGGACACCTCCGTAGCCTCCCTTGCCGTAGTTGTTTCTGCCTTTGCGGGAAGGGTAGGATCTAGTCTTTCCAGAGCCATAATTGTCCTGGCCGCCTCCTCTCTGGGACTGACCTCCTCGTTGAGTAGGCTGGTTACCTCCCCGGCCGGACGAACGTCCCCTTCGTCCGGTACGTCCGAAAACCGGACGGAAGGCACGATGCAGGTTGGCTTGTGCCTTGTCAAGGCCACTGAACGTTGCAACAAAATTAGTTAATTCCTTTAGAAAGGGAGGACAAAAGAGAAACCCTTGTGCTAAGGGGCCTGATTCGGAAGATGCGTGATCCGTCAATTTAGGGTCCAATTTCATCAGAATTGAGCGACGGCGCTCACATGGCAGGGCACAATTTGCATTACCCAAAATGCAGATGGCCCTCTGAGACCATCCCACTAACTCGTCGGGATCAATCAGAGAGTTAGAATTCTTT
Organism: Lissotriton helveticus; assembly: GCF_964261635.1. NCBI lineage: Eukaryota > Metazoa > Chordata > Amphibia > Caudata > Salamandridae > Lissotriton > Lissotriton helveticus. Next base: position 373,365,555 of record NC_136065.1, read on the forward strand.
GCACAATATGCCAAATCCAAAATCTTGGTCAAAGGACCCAAGAGATCTAGTAACTTATCCTGGCAGGACCTCCATGATCTGTCCAGACCTTTCTTCAGGTCTTTGGCATACTTACGCATATAAGTAACCATAGAGGGATCAACCTCGGGAGTATCCGCTAACTTGTCTGCCAGGTCCGGCCGGGGACACTCAGAGCGCAACCTAGCGCGAATATCCTTTTCAAAGGGTCGACGAATATGCGACTGTACGTACTCAACAACTTCAGGAGAGGGAAGCCAAATTGATGAATTTGGATGAATAATGTCATCCGGATCAAAGGTTAAGACCTGTGGGAGGGAAGGGGCATCGACAAAATTCTCTTTGCGAGCCTTCTTCTTGGGAGGCGGAACCACAGGATCTGAAGAAGAGCCAGTAGAAGAAGAATCCTCCATCACGGTAGTTACTTGGTGCGTCTGAAAAGACGAGGCAGACCTTTTAGAAGTCTTGGAGATGGATAGATTTTTAGCCAATTTAACAAAATCCGCCTTATGCGTTTTTTTTGGGGACTTCTTGGACCGACCTGAAGAAGGAAGCCAACCTTGCTGGGTGGCATATTCAGCCAAATGTCTCTTTAGAGGGGCGAAAGCCTGGTACAACGCCTGGTCCATGTAGTCAGCACCCTCAGAGCCTGCGGGCTCTTCCCCAGCGTAATAGTATGCCTCTTCATCCTCATAATAGTCTGCCATTCTGACCTTATGAAAAGGTAATATGCCCAAGAGGAGAAGGTAAGTATTGACACCCAAAGGGCACTTCAGGGGGATTGTAAACCCCAAAGCAAGCCAAAGAACAGGCACTAACCTGTCAAAACAATGTTAAAAAGTGGAGGGAGGGCTTGCTTGACACACTCTAGGCAGAGCCTCTTCAATAATTTTAACAACCCCAAGTCTTCGAAGACCACCAGGGCGTGAGGGGCCTAACGACAGGTAATAGGGCAAAGGCTGAAAGCCAATTCACTCAACTTCCGAAGGAGATGCGCGAGTGCTGAACCGTCCTGTCAAAATTCCTCACAGGACTAAATGCGCAGCACCACCGCCGACCGCTAAAGCGAAACAGCCGATGTACTGCGCATGCGCCGAGTAAGCCTGCCGAAAATGGGAGATGCGCGAGAAGGACGCGCGTCTCTCAGACCCACTCCCACTCCACAAACAGAAGAACAGGCGCAAGAAGCAAGCCTGCAACCGGGGGGTGAGCACACGCCCCCGAAGCCACGCCGAGAAGCGGCGAAGATAGCAAAGCGGAAAGCAGAGCGCATAAGGTGACAGCGTGAATACGCGAACCGGAAGGTTCAAATTAGCATAAAGCGACAGCGCAACAGCAAAATACAAAGCGCATACAATATGAACACCAATTAAGGCACAAATATGAACAATAAAGGAAAGAGCACTTAACTGGCTGCGGAGCAGCAAAGATAGAGTAAGTTGGAACCTCTATGACTGTTTATATACTATCTATGTACTCTATGGTTACCCAGGGTTTCTGGGTAATGTCGTTTTTTGATTTCTTTACTGTGTTTTTATTGGCTGCTGTGTTCAGTAAAGAAATTGAGAAAAGCATAATCGGAGCCTCCGTCCTGACATAGAATTTAGTACAGAAGCAGTAAACTGATGTAAATGTATCACTTTCAGTTTTTTACACCCATGCAAAGTTTCTGTTGCGTAGATCAAGGGTCTCGCTACACGAGAAAACAAGTAACTACAGGCCTTAACTCTTTTTACACTATACGATTTTACCAAAGTCATTCTTTCTCCTAGGGGAGGAACTCAGGAGGTAAACCATTAATAACTGTACTTAAAATCCTATTTCATACAAAAATATTGATTGAAAAAAATACATTGTTCAGGACGTTGAGGTCAGGAGCAGTGACTGGGTGTGTTAATGCACCAATGAAAACAATTTGCCCCCCCAATTTATCTGAGCACGAGCTCTTCTAAATGTGGCTCGTTCGTTGGCCTCGCTCGCTCAGAAACGTATGGATTGTTCAGAGGCAATGTGTTTTTAGTGACCAGCGCCCCACCGTTAAACCTGTTCCAGCGCCGCTGGGCGCCTCAGGACAAGCCGAGTTCGCCGCTCGCCTCAGTGATTCACTTCCTCTCTGTCTGACTCGGTTGTTTTGGGCCTTGCGTGAGTAACGCTCCCGGAAATAGACACGGAGGCAAAGTATGTGAATGTGTATTTATTTAGGTATTTTCGTATCTGTTACAGCGACATGAAAACCTGCAGGATAAAAAGGTACGAGGTAAAGTCCGCAGCCTGCAAGGTGCAGGAGCTGTTGTGTGTTTGATGTGGCGGGCTCAACATCTGCAGGTCAGACAATCGTGGGACCTCAAGTGCTTCCAGGTCACACCAGCTGCAGCACCTGCTTCCCGCCAGGTCTCCTCCAGCACCTGCCGCGCGCACGCACCTGCATCCAAGTCTGATCTGGCCACGTTACGTCGCTTACAAGTGCATCCTCTGCCATTGGTCGTTCCTTAAAAGGAGAAGATTCGGAAACCACGTGACATATCGGCCCCACTTAGAAGTGGGCCTTTAAGGCATTCTCTTATCACAGCTAAGGGTGTGTGAAGTTTTAGCTTTTTTTTTTTTGCATCCCCTCAGTGAAGCATTGAAACTTTACAAAGGATGCCGATATTACCATGTCTGCGTGAAAATCATGACTTTTGTAATAATTTGTGTTACAATTTTCCTTATTAGACAACAGCCAACTGGCTGTTCGTAAGATACACTTTGAGGTAGTCATAGTCAGGCAGTGCTACATTTGTGATAAAATAAGTACCAGTACAGGTGCCAACGTAAAATTTCACACGGGTCCACTGCAGCTGTCGGTGCTCACATATCACTTTAAACTGTAGGTTTAAGTCCTAGCTTTACCAGGTTTTAAAATATATTAAAGAGTTAAATAACCCATTAATGAACTCTGCTAAGCATCACCGTGTGTTGGATTTTCGCAGGTAAAACCTGACGCGCACAAGCTGTTGGTGACCATGAAATGGGGAAAAACATGCACTATTAGCTTATTTATTAAGGATGTCCTGGAGTTTAATCTTACTACTGCGCCCAAAAACGGAGAACCAGGTACTCCCCTTTAGAACTTGATTTTCATGGCAGCAATGTTAAGCAATCCAATGCGTAACCAAAGCGTATTCAGGCAGGGGGAGTGGAGTTAAAGACTCAGAGCTCAATAAAGTTTTAACAATGTTTAATAAATTATTGTCCAACCAGTATTTTAATTAAGGGAAAGAGAAACCACACAATGCAATACTGTACACAAAAAAGACAACTGGTAGGGGCAGTGAATGATGCTTGGATTCTATGTCAGGACCGGAGGCTCCGATTATGCTTCTCATTTCTTTACTAGAAGCTCACAGCAGCCAATGAAAACACAGACAAAAAAACCATGTGACAACCATAGAGTCCCATGGTATATAAGGTCCCTGCAGGCACATAGAGTCCTCTTTCTTTGCTGCTCCGCAGCCAGTTAAGTGCCCTTTATTTTACTCCTACTGGGAAAGAGTATAACTGCTATATTGTGCTTTGTTGTAGTTTCTTGCGATAGTTTAAGCACTTTACGCGCTGTTACTGGTGCGCGATTGCTGTGAGGCGATTTGTAAGCATATACGCTTATTGTCTGCATATTGTATTTGCTTGTGCCGGTGTTCTTTGTGGGTTACTCGGCTTTGCGGGACCTCGAACACTCTGTGTGCGCTCACCTGAGGTTTTCCGCATTCCCGTCTTAGGTCTTTGTTCTGCCGCCTCCGCTTTCAGCGCGGGGCGGTTGCCTCGCGTCTCTTGCTTCAGGCATTGGTGGAGCGGGAGGAATTGAGGAGTGTCTGAGTGACGCCAGGGCCGGCCTTAGGCATGTGCAAGCTGTGCACCTGCACAGGGCCGCCAAACCCCAGGGGCCGCCACGCCAATATATATATATATATATATATATATATATATATATATATATATATATATATATATATATATCCTTAGATACATATTTGCATGGCGGCCCCTGGCAGGGATTTGGCAGCCTCGGGCCCCTTACCTACGCTCCCTGCCCAGTCCCTGCCCAGGGCCGCCATGAGCCTAGAGCCGCCCCTGGTGACGCGCAGTCCTCTTTTAATTTCAACGAGCCTCGTCCAGCGCGGCGGACATTTTTGCCCATTGCTGACATTACGGGCATTGAGTGAACGTCGGAGCAGCGTTTGTGTGCTTCTGACCCTTGTTCTGCCTATTTTCGGCGGTAAAAAGCTCGTTTTTGCTCCTCAGATGCCCTGCTGTTTATAATCACGAAGTGGGGCTGCACAATTGATCATAGGCTTTGCCTAGAGTAGAGTTAGCAAGCCCTCCCTCCCTCCACATTCTAAACTGGTATTTGGTTCACCTGTGGTGACTGATCTAGGGCTTGCCTGGGGTTACCGCTCCCCCTGACCTCCATTGCGTACCTTACCTACCTGGTTTGACTTGGCACAGTCACAGGCGGTCCTCCTGGGTCGGTGATTAAACACTGGTGTGGAAGATGTCTGAATATTATGAGGAGGATGTTATTATTATGAGGAGGAACCCTCTGGGTCTATAGAGCATGACCTTGTTGAAGCATTGGACGTGGGTGTCTAACATTCTGTGAACTCTGCGTTGGTGAGGGCAATTGCGCCCTTAAAATGTCACCTTTGTACCTATGCCAAGCAACAGGGTTGGCTCCCCTCATCAGGTTCCTGAGCTAGACCTGGGGGTAAAGGAAGAGCGACTCCCCATGCTGCGGATTTCGCTAGACTGGCTAAGTCAATGGCGGACCAAGAACGCTCTACTCCTGGTAGAGAAGCCACGATTACTGAAATATCGCAGGAGGATGATGACCAAGACACCACCTCTGACCCTACCACTGACGAGGAGGAGGCTCCTCGCCCTCCCAAGAAGGCAAGAAAGGAGAAACATTCGGTCCCGACTCTGTCACCCAAAGTTCTCAATTTTGAGCCTGCTGACATTATCCACCCTAACTCCACGGCTTGGCTTCCACCCCAGGAAGTGGCGGATTATGTACAGTCCCATCTGCGCCAGGACGTGCGTGCCCGACTGTGGTCGGAATGCCCTAGGCCTGACCTGGCAGATAAAGTAGCTGACACCCCGGAGGTTGACCCTTCAATGCTAACTTATCTGAAGAAGTATTCTAAGGACCCCAAGAAAGGCCTGGGCAGGTCTTGGAGGTCCTGTCAAGATAATCCGCTGGATGTAGCGGGTCCACTGACAAAGATTTTCGAGCTTGGCTTTAGGGCCAAGGAGTCGTCCCTTGCCATTGACCCTGATGAACTGATTGGCTGGGCCCAGAGGGCGGTGTGCCAACTTGGCAACGCCAATTGTGCTTTTTTGACTGAACGCCGCCGGTCCATTATCTTAAAGCTGGACCCCAAGCTGGCCGAATTGTCCACATCGGAATCGGGTCCTCTAGCCCAGGGTCTCCTGTTTGGACAGCCTTTCTTGAAAGAACTAACGAAGTTCGTGGCCACATTAAGCGGGCTAGATAAAGCCCAAGGTTCGCTCAAAAGGGATTTGCGCACGTTTTTGGCAGGGCCGGATGCTTTCGTGGGCACTCGTTCGTCCGGGGGTACAATCAAGGCGCCCAGCGCGGCCAGCAAAGGGGAGGTTATCAAGAAAACACTTCCAATACCTCCAACTTTTACCACACTCGACGTTCACGAAACAGGTTCAGCAAAGGGGGCAGATTTGGTGGCAACTCCAATAACCAGCAAGATACCGGAAGCCTAGGTGAGCCTAACTGGCGCAAAATCTCGCAAGATGCGTGGGTGTTGCAAACAGTACAGGGGTACAGGCTAGAGATGTACGAATGCCCTTCGCAAGATGTTCGCCCACTCCCTCTGTCTTTTTCCCAAAAAGATCAGAGCTTTATCACATCAGAAATTGAGTCCTTGTTGCAGAAAGGCGCAATTGCGCACTCCGTGATTCACCCTCATGGTTTCCTGAGCAATGTCTTCCTAGTGGAGAAGAAAGGGGGTGGCTAGAGATTAGTGTTAAACCTCAAAGAGTTCAACTCATGGATTGTTTACAGGCATTTCAAGAAGGAAGGTATCCATCTGCTACACAATCTCCTCCAGGAAGGGGACTGGATGGTCTGATTGGACCTGAAGGATGCGTACTTGTCCATTCCCATATCCCCCCCCCATTGGAGGTTCCTTCAGTTTGTATAGAACAAGGTGTGCTACAAGTACAAAGTCCTTCCGTTCGGTCTGTCGTCGGCACCGTGGTGCTTCACGAAGCTTCTGAGACCAGTGGTGGAGTCTCTCAGAACTCAGGGAGCCCGCCTCATAATATATCTGGACGACATCATAATTTTGGCGTCCTCTCCTCAAAGCAGTTCAAACGCACCTCAATTGGATGATAGGCCTGTTGCAGAATTTCGGGTTCATTGTCAACCCGCAGAAGTCGGTACTGACCCCGTCTCAGTCCATCGAATTCCTGGGCTTTCTGATAAATTCTTTAACTAGCCAGCTTTTGTTGCCAATGCCAAAGATCAGGGCCATCAAATGGGAATTGAGGTCTACACTTCACAAGAAGACGACATCCCTGAGATCGTTAGCCAGCATAGTGGGTCTTTTGGCTTCTTCCATCCAGGATATCTTCCTGGGCCCCCTTCATTACAGGGCCCTTCAGCGGCTCAAGATCCACCATCTCCGAAAAGGTCTCAGTTACTCAGAACAGATTCCTCTCTCAGAGGAGGTGAGGCTGGAGATGGACTGGTGGTTAAACCACATGGAGGCCTGGAACGGCTGAGTGCTATTCGGATCAGCACCGGATGTGGTAATGGAATTGGATGCCAGCCGGTGGGGTTCGGGAGCCCGCTGCGGCTCATTGTCCACGGGTGGTCGGTGGTCGCTGGAAGAACTGCATTTGCATATCAATGGCCTGGAACTGTTGGCTGGTTCCTTCGCGATCAGATGTCTCTCGCCTCAGAAAACAGATTGTTGTATCCTCCTCCGGATGGACAACATATCGGCGGTACGGTACGTCAACAAATTGGGTGGTACCAAATCACGGATGCTGGCAGAGATTGCCAAGGACTTTTGGCACTACTGTCTGCAGAACAGAATCTCGGTAGTTGCGGAATACCTTCCGGGTTCCAACAACCAGGTAGCAGATTGGAACTCCCGTTATCTGCAGAATTCCAGCGATTGGATGCTATTACCCAGAGTGTTTCAGAGCCTAACCCATCTTTGGGGTCCTTGTCAGATAGACTTATTTGCATCCCGACTCAACAGACAAGTTCCCCAATTCTACAGTTGGAAGCCGGATCCAGAAGCCCTGCCACGGATGCCTTCCTGCAGGAATGGCCGATGTCTTGTGCTATGCGTTCCCCTCGTTCCTCATGATTCCCAGAGTGCTAGCGTGAGCAAGGGCTTATCGGGCGGAACTCATTTTGATCACTCCATTGTAGAGGGCTCAGGCATGGTTCCCAGTCATACTAGAAATGAGTTGTGCGATTCTAGTCCTTCTTCCCCATTTACAGAACCTATTGCTGGACCCTCTTCGGAACCCTCATCCTTTGGTGACATCGGGCCAACTTCCGCTGGTAGCTTGGCGGGTTTCAGGGACAGATGGAAAGCCCCGGGCCTTTCACGCGAGGCTAACAGATTTATCAATGAGGCTTGGTTGGCCAACACCCACAAAAGATATTCCTCCTCCTGGAGGAGATGGCGTGATTGGAGCGCTCAACGGGAAGTGGATCCCTCTAAGGCACATGTGTCTTTAGTGGTTCATTTTCTAGCCTCTATTGCGTCCTCAGGTTTAGCCTACAGGACGGTCAACAACTTTCGGTCCGCTATATCGGCGGGGCATATACCTTTGGAGGGCAAACCCATAGGGGAACATCCATTGGTATGTAAATTGCTTAGAGGAGTCAGGATGGTGAAACCTCCTTGTCCTAAATATTCTCAATTGTGGGATGTCTCCATTGCCCTTAAATTTCTGAAGGCCTGCCCGTCCAATAAGTTCTTGTCTCGTAAACAACTTTCGGCCAAGCTAACTATGCTCTTAGGTCTAGTTTCCGGCAAACGGGTATCTGACGTACGTGCGCTGGATTTAGCGGGGCGTAGATTTTCCCCAGAAGGTGTGACCTTCACCTTGTCCAGGAGAACAAAGTGTAATACTACTTCTGTCACGTACCCGGCTTTTTCTAATAATCCTAAACTGTGTGTCGTGCAATGTCTTAAGGATTACGAGGTAAGTACTGAAGAGTTTCGTACTAATATGCAAGGTCAATTGCTAATTGCTCTGCAGAAGCATTTTCGCCCAGTGACTCCGGCTACCTTGTCTCGATGGAAGCGTTGGCTCATGTTTGTTGTAAGCACCGACTGCAGTTGAGATGTTCCCAGCATCAAGCCATTACAGACGCTACATATCTTTTGCAGGAAGGCTGCAGGATGTGAACTTCTTGTCATCTAAGGTCTTCATGTTCCTAGAGTATGCAGCAGGGGTACCAGGGCCTCAGGGCTCTATACATGGCCTGCAGCACAGGTCTTTTCCAGGTGTTGCATCAGCCAACTTTCAGTACTTCCTGCCTCAGCTCATGGCAGTCTTGTTCTTTTCTGGACATGGGCACCTCCTTAGCCAACGGTCTGCTCCTTTCCTCAAAGCAGACCACGCCTATGACTAGGACCGGTCCTAAATTGGATTTACTGGGACAGCGCCCTGGGCGGAAAGAACATTTTATCTTTTTTGTGTGGCCAGGGGTTTTTGCTGTGTGATGGCAGGAGGTGTGAGGAAGATGGTAGGAGGGCAGGTGGTTGATGGGGTGCTATCAATTACTCTGAGGTGGATTAAGGGCTGATTGCAAAGTCATTAATGGGACCCGGTTGAGAGTAAGTGGGATGGACGAGCTGCTGTTTGCATATCATTAGGTCAAGCAGCTCCCTGCTGCCCCCCTCGGAATATTGACGCCCGGGGTCTGGGCCCAGCTCACCCATGCCCAAGGCTGGCCCTGTCAATGACTGTCAGGGCCGAGAATGTGGCTTCAGGAGGAGGGATGACATACCGAAATATAAAGGCAGCATTTATTAAAAGATTCAAAGAAATAAATGCAAAAATATTCAGTACAACACTTAGGCCTTCATTCCAAACCATACAATAAATCTATTAATGCCTGGATCGGGCCAAAATCACCAATAAAATAACCTTACTCAGTGATATGTCTGTCGGCTAATTACCACATTCACTCATTTGACGCTGTGCTAATTGTATTGGTATAGTATTTCCATGTGCATGTTATTAAAAACCTTTAAAAAATTGCAAATCTGTTCAGTTTTATTTTAGAAGTCTAAACCATTGAACGATTGTTTTATACTTTAAATATTTTTAAGAAGAGGAACAAGAGGTTGGTGGCATTTTCTATACTAATGAACTGAGGACATTTTTGTTGCCCACACAGGGGCACTCCACAGTATCATTGAAGACAATATTTATATAGCAAGATCAGAACCTTCCCCTGAGTAATTCACAGGCAGCACAGAGGTTTCTGGTTTAGAAGTATAGCTAAAATCTTAAAAGGTGTGTCCCATCACCTGTGATTGCAGAACATTCAGTAATACAGCTTGGTGGGTAAGGTCGGTAAGCCAGTGTCCTTATATTGAAAGGAATTAACTGCAAGGATAACTATGTATTTATATATATATATAGAGAGAGACTCATATAAAGTGTCAATGAAAATAAGGTAATCATTTATTATTTATCTATCTCTTTCCTATTAATTGCTGTTGTATCAATTTGATATTTATTTAATGAGGTTGAAACTTAATAAAAAAGAATAACTATCTGCTGATGTTGGTTATGTTTTACAGACGCCCTCCACATCCAGTGACTTTCTATTTAATAATTGACTGGAATGCAGAGCTGTAGTGAAACTTTGTAAATAATCATGTTTTGACCAATGGCAGTTGCACGAAAAATATGTCTCTTTGGTAAGTCTTGTAACTCCGGGTGCAGAGACCAAAGGTCCTATTGAGATGTCAGTTGAAGGAGTGTCTGGGTGACACTGTAGCGGACAGGGACCGCCCGACAAAGAGTAGGTAGTCCCGCTTCCATGATTATGATGCAACCACCTTCATGGCGGTCGGAAAGTGTACATTTTCTATTGCAGCTTGTGCTGTGGGCCGCAATAGAAAAAATGCAGTTTTAAAACCTTCATGCCCCGGGCGGCAGGCACCGTGTGGTGCGTGCCGCCCGGGGCATGACCCCCTGGCCTCATAGGGGCGGGGGCCTGCTAGGAGCCCCCAAAGTCATTTTCCGACAGCCTTTCCGTGTCAGAAAGGCCGACATGGAAAGGCTGTCAAAAATGGACATCATAATCCTGACCGTGGTGCCTGAGCAGGCACTGCTGCCGTTTGTGAATTATCTGTCCGATCAATGCCCCGATGGGATCTCCAATCCTGTCGGAGGCGTCGGTCTTTTCCTCAAACTGCAGCGATCTGACTGACTGCATTGTAATGCGAAGGTCGGACCTCTGCTTCTGATGTCGGACGGACCGCCCCGACAGCCTGTCGGTTGCAATCCACCCGACATCTCAAGAGGGCCCCAAGAAGAAAAGTAATCCTGAAAACAGCGGTACATTCACATTGACGAACTTCTGCGCAATACACCATCACTTAAACTGATTAACTTTCTTTAATACAGACTTCCGGGATTCCAACCCTTCCAGAGATTTTCGTGATACTGTTTTTTATTGTCATAAAATTAGTTTTTAATGCTTTCTGCTGTAATTTTTGTCTTAAGATGTAATGTTTGTAGTTATGTATCTTGTTAGTCACTAGTAGAGCATAAATCAGAGATGACCTCTGTCTCCAGATGACCAGCAATATATACACACGTGCGTCTTAATTCATTAGCCATTAGTGAAATAAAAGTACTCAATAATGATGCACACTCCTTGATTTACAATTCAATCTTTTCTTTTTATTTGTTTCCAATAAATGTGATTTCATGAAGAAAAATCGGAAAATTTGCTACTGTGCCCAAAAGCATTTCGGCGTGTGTCCTTTGTCAGGTGGCCGCGATTAGATACTGTTTTCCTAATATTTGTTGCACAAACTCTATGGCCTACATAAGAGCAGACTACAGTACGTCTAGAAGACCTTTCCATGAGGGAATAACTGTTTATGGAGAAACATAATTATTTTTTACTGAGGATAATTCAATTCCATCTAAGGGTTAGAGAGCATCAGTTTGTATGCAGTGATTAACAACTGAGCAGAAGACTCACCGTGGGCTTCATTGAATTGCTTGAGAACGCTATTGCTAGCCAATGATCGGGCAATTAATGCCGAGTGATGCTTTTTTTCATAAGCCTCTTACCAATCTATATCCCAAGATAGAAAAATTCTTCAAGAATTTCCAAGACTCCACCACTTATTATCAACGAAATTGACTTTAGCATGCGTCTCCTGTAAAGAGCATTAATCTGGTTGCTTTATAGTTAATTTGCAACTTCCTTTCCCTACAAGATGGTGTCAACAAAGTTAATGACTATTGAAGGCCTACAGGGGTTTGGTTCAATAACATAGTGTTATCCACAAAAGATAAAATTACACTCGTCTATTAAGCAGCCTTGGGGAAACAATTTGCTGATGTATTCATGCTTGTCAGAGATAAACGAAATAAAGAAAAAGATGCAAAAATATAGCTTTGATTAATGGTTTGAAATTGTCTTTGATAAGGTCCCTACTCTCCCCCACTTGAACCGCAAGTCATGTATCTGAGGATCAGGGTCAGACTGACTTATAGGTCTGGCCACACAGGTCAGTGTGTGGGCTGGTCTTTTGATTGTTTGTAAGGTTCTTTTAGGGTCTATTGAACCAATTTTTACAGTTGATTTCCCTGATATTAAAACAAACATTGTCTGCAGCAAGCTCAAATCCATGCAGCTTCCATATCTTGCAAAACACATATGCAGCATGTCTTTACAAATTCAAAACAGCCTCACATTTGCAAACATTTGCCACGTTTTTAACTTTCTAATCCACTAATGGGGGACACTTATTTTTTATTTCAATTATTTGCTCTAAATCAAACCTTCTGAGGATTAGGCCATTATAATAGTGAACAGACCTTTGAAGTTTCAGAAATTCATGTCGAATGTTGGGGAGATACTTCGTATTTTCCTACCAATAGGCAAAGAGCTAGGCTGTGGTGTCACGCTTGGATTAGTTATTTACGAATTCTGCTTAGCATATGTGAATTATAACATTTATTGATACCCAGCAAGGAAGATGTACCAATAAATGCTTGACACACACGTTCCTGGGGCTATCCGGGAGGAATAGCATCTGTTCCCAAACATGCCAAAACCATGCGTGGCTTAACAACTTAGTCAGTACCACGACTGTGTTGTTACCACGAGTTCCATTGCAACGCAAGTCAATACAATGTCTTGCTTTAGGGAAGCACCAGACTTTGGAATTGTTTAAATTACTATTCCAACTCCAGTAGGGAAGGTATTGGCCTTAAGATCCAACACCAGTCCAACGTTGCATTCCCTAGAGCAAGTCGTTGTAATGACTTGCATTGTAAAGAAACTCGTGGTGACGTCACAGTCGTGGTACTGACTGCATTGTAAAGGCACTACGATGTAATGCCTGCGTTGTAATAGATGTTTCTCATCGGGAGATCTAACTATTTGGACCAGATGCATGACTGGAGTGGCCATTTTGTGAGATGCAGGCTGGGGGGCTGCTTCCAGTCGAAGATGAACTTCTGTGACCTAACAGTAAAAGTCTCCATTGTCCCATTCTAGTCTCTGCATCCTGAGCTATGGGGCTAACATGCACATCTTCGCCAGTGTCCCAGTGTCCATTTTGGTTTCCAGCTGATCCCTGGCCATCTCTGTTACCTCTTTGGAAAACCCATTTTAAACCGATTCTGAAACTGAAACTCAGTAGATAACATTTACAAATATCAGTGTTTTACACACATTATAGAACTTGACATAAATATAATGATATATGACATGAAATGAAAATTATGAAATATAACATCTCTAATTCAAAGTAAAAACTAGTAAAACACAGTTTAAAAGTAATCCGATGCAGAAAAGGTAGTGAATTATGAGTTTCAATGTTTAGCACAAAAACGTGCACTTTCACATTAATAGACAGTTTTCTGCTTCCCTCCTTCTCGAGCTTAAAGGAGGTCATATTGGCAGACTTTCATCCATCTAAGTGGAAAAGAAGGACAAGGGCATTGCAGCATTTCCATCAGTAATATATTTACCTTGCAGTGAGTTGGAAGGTTTGTTTTCTCAAACCTTCTAAGTATATTCCATCTTCATGCAACTATATAATGCTTCCTCCCTGCTCCTGTTGACCGTCACAAAAGAGCATTGCTACCTCAGGTCAGGTAATGGTTCTACATGATCCTGGTGCATGGATGTCACTTAGATGGAGAAGTTGCTAGCCCTGGCTTTCCATTTGGTTGCCCTGGTACTGTCCTTGCATCCGCTGGCCTCAGAGGCTACGGAAGTAAGATATGTGTGTGTTTCTTAGTTGAAAACAACCTACAATTCCATCTCAACAAGTTATCATGAATTGAAAAGCAAGTAAAATTAAAACGTGAAGAAAACATAAGCGTGTTTTTAAAGAGCTAAACTGTATATGATTATCTAAGGTCGGCACAGAACACATCTGCAGCATAATCATTTGGTTTGGGAACTTGAAAGTAACCATGCCCACGGGCCATGCACGTGGCTATACATATTTACATCCAGCTGTAAAGAGCTAAGTGCCAAGATCCGAATTGTTTACATGTCGATTCTACTCTCCTCACGTTTTGTATAATAATCTTTTCATATAGTGCTTCATAAGAGTTTCTGCACCCTCTAGGTGCTGTATATAGAAGGTGTTACTATTATTTAGATCAGTGACATTCAGTATGTTGCAGCAAATGAGAAAGCCAGCTGCAGGTGTAGCCTTGCTTTCCATCTTGAAGGAGGAAGGGCACATCCGCAAGTCGAATTAACTTGTAACAGACATAAATGTCAGACTGGGAACATTACTAACTTTCGCATTGCTAACTAATGCTTTCATGAAATCTACTTCTGGACTGAACAGACTATTTCAATATGTACATATTTTCTAATACATAAGGGTATTTTGGGTGTATATATTTGACGCGAACAAAGATTTATTTTCCAGGGCAAAGAATGAGTGAGGCACCTGTTAAAACTCAAATAAGAAATATGGAAAATAGGTTAACATGAAGTTGGCAGGGAAACTGTTCGAAACAAGCACTGGGAAAGCCAATAGTCCTGGCTTTAATTTACTAATGCATGTACAGACAGGCATGCGGGAATGTGCACTGACTGTTTGTATTGTGCCACTCCGCTCTATTTCAGTGCCTCCTATGTTTGTACCCTACTTTGTATTCCCAAATCTTGTGATACTGTACGGCACTAGTCTCGAAAAGTTAGAAGATAAAAAAACTTGGAAAAAAAAAACAGCAGGACGTTAAGCTTGGAGAATAAAAACAGTCCACAGATATATAAGGCACCAAAAGGCACAGGCTGCATTGAAACACTCTGTGTACATCTGTGTATGCCTGTGTTTGCATATGTCAGCACATTACAGCTAGATCTGGCAGAAATTGTATTACAAGTGTAATCTCTCATAACTTCCAAATATAGGGTTGCAAGTATTTGGTTTTTTTCTTTTTTAGTAGTTAGACATTTTCGCATAATAATTCTCGGTTTTGGCCAGTGCGAGGTTGGAAGATATGAGGTTTCTTTTGGGTACACCGGAATTTGATTCTGTCGTTGAAGTATTTGGGTCCTTCGTAGTTTAGGCATTTGTAGGCATGAGTGAGGATTTTGAAGGTGAATCTTTTCTCCACAGGGAGCCAGTGGAGTCTTTTTGGGTGCTGGCTGATGTGCTTGTGTCGGGAGATGCAGAGGACGGGTCTGGCGGCGGTGTTCTATATTGTCTGGAGTTTGCAGAGTAGGGACTTGCTGATGCCGGCGTAGAGTGTGTTTCCGTAGTTCAGTCTGCTGGTGATGAGTGCGTAGGTGACTGTCTTCCTTGACTCAGGTGGGATCCCCTTGAAGGTCTTGCGGAGGATGCGGAGGGTGTTGAAGCAGCTGGAGGTGACAGCGTTGACATGTCGGTTCATGGTGAGTGACGAGCTGAGTAAGATGCCAAGGTTCTTGGTATGGTCTGAGGGGGTAGGCAGGCTTCTGAGAGCGGTCGGCCACCAGGTGCTGTCCCATGCTGATGGGGTGGTACCAAGGAGTTCTGTCTTCTCGGCGTTGAGCTTCAGGCTGCTGTTGGTCATCCAGACTGCGACGTCTTGCATTCCTTTCTGGAAGTTGAGTTTGGTGGTGGTGGGGTGTTTGGTGAGGGAGAGGATGAGTTGGGTGTCATCAGCATAGGTTAAGAGCTTTAGGCCATGTTGTCGGCGATGGCTGCGAGGGGGGCCATGTAGATGTTGAAGAGGGTCGGGCTCAGTGATGACCCCTGTGGGACTTCGCAGGTGATTATCATGGGGTCGGAGAGGAAGGGTGGTAGTCTGATCCTTTGGCTTCTTCCGGTGAGGAATGATCGGATCCAACCCATGGCTGTTCCTTGTATGCCTGCGTCATGTAGTCTGGTGGCTAGTGTGCGGTGGGAGACAGTGTCGAAGGCCGCTGATAGGTCGAGTAGGATGAGGGCTGCCGAGTGGCCTTGGTCCAGGAGGGTGCGGATGTCATCTGTTGGGGTGTTGCTTCGGAATCTGGATTGAGATGGGTCGAGGACGGCGTTAGCTTTGATGAATCATGTCAGTTCCCTGTTGACTGTTTTCTCTGCGACTTTGGCTACGAAGGTAAGAAGCGAGATGGGCCGATAGTTCTTGAGGACGGTGGGGTCAGCTGTGGGCTTCTTGAGCAGGAGTTTGACTTCTGCTTGTTTCCAGTCATCTGGGAAGGTGCCTGTTTTGAAGGTGGTGTTGATGGTGTGTTGTAGTTCGGGTGCGATGACGGCTGTGGCTCTGTGGTATATGTGAGGGGGCAGGGGTCGATGGGGCCCCCGAGTGGATGACTTCCATGGTCGAGGTGGTGTCTTCAGCCGTAATCGGTGTCCAGTTGGAGATGGTGGGCTGGTTGGTGTCTCTGGGGGGCTGGGGGCCGTCAGTGGTGCCTGGTGGACGGTCGACGAAGTTGTCGTAGAGGTTTCTGATTTTGCGGTGGAGGTAGGTTCCAAGCTTGGCGCATAGGTCTTGGGATTGGGCGATATCTGTGGCTTCGCTGCGTGGGTTGGTGAATTCTTGAATGACGCTGAAAAGTTCCTTGGAGTTGGCGAGGATTTTGTTGTGGATGAAGTTCCTCTTGGTGGCTCTGATTTGGTTGTGGTGGTCCATCATGGCGTCCTTGTAGGTGGTGTGGTTTTCGGTTGTCTTGGTGTTTCTCCAGTTCTTCTCCAGGCGTCTGCAGGTGCGCCTGGCTTCTTGGAGATCGGAGGGGAACCAGGCGGCTTTCCTGGGGTATTGTATGTCAGGGTTGCGTAGCAGGACAAGCTCGTCTGGGCAGTTGGAGATCCAGATGTGGAGTTCTCTAGCTGCGTTGTTTGCATCGGATGCCCAGGTGTGGTTGTCTTGGGTGAGGGTCAAGTTAAGTTGCTCGTCGGTTACCTTGCTCGAGTTTCTTCGTGGTGGGGGTGGGGCTGGTTTAGGTGCCTTGGGTTTGTCGACAGTGAAGTTTACGCAGTGGTGGTCGGTCCATGGTGGTTGCGTTGTGTGGCTGAAGTGGATGCTATTTCCTGCCGCGAAGATGGGGTCGAGGGTGTGTCCTGCTCTGTGGGTCGGTGTGTTGACGAGTTGTTTAAGTCCGATGCTGGCGAAGTTGTCACGAAGGGTGGTGGAGTTGGGGTGGCTGGGGCTGTCGAGGTGGAAGTTCAGGTCTCCAATGAGTATGTAGTTTGTTGAGGCGATGGCGTGGGGTGCGATGAACTCGGTGATGGTGTTGGCGAAGGGTGTCCGGGGGTCTGTAGACGAGGGTTCCTCGGAGTGTGGCTTTGGGGGTGGTCTGGATCTGGAAGTGCAGGTGTTCAGCGGAGGGGAAGGTTTCGCTGAAGGTGGTGCGGCGACGTGTGCTCCTATGGGCGATGGCGAGGCCCCCTCCAGGGTGGTTGGGGCGGTCTTTCCTCTGGACCGTGTTTACGTCCGGGATGGCGGTGTTGATGTCGGGGGCAGAGGATGCGTTGGTCCAGGTTTCTGTGAAGAAGACAACGTCGGGCAAGAGGGAGTCGAGTAGGTTCCAGATTTCCATGGCTTGTTTGTGTACAGAGCGTACATTGAGGAGGATGCATTTTAGAGTGTCACCGGTGGTAATGTCGGTGGTGTTAGAGGCCAGGGTGGCGGTGAGGGACTGGTAGCAGTGGAGTCTGGAGAACTGGCCATGGGCTGTCGGCAAGGCCTGTTGGCATTCCCTAAGTCTTCCGGGGTTGAGTGCGAGGAGGGTGGTGGTGTCGTAGTGATGGATGGTCGGAGAGCCAGGGTTTCTGCGCTGGCCGCGTCGTGGATGGGCGCAGACGGGCTTGCCTTAGGCGTGCCTGTGGCGGGCCGTGCAATGGTCAGCATAAATAGGGGAAGGGGAGGGAGGCACAGCTGGGAGACGGGAGCGGGAAACGGCGGAGGGACCGCGGGGGCAGCAGCAGCAGGTGGGGAAGCGGGAAAAATGGGCAGAGGGGGCGGAACGGCAGAATAGCAAGCACGGCACGATAAATAAATAAAAAAGCAGGCACAACAAGGCAAAAACAAGGCACAAAATGGAAGAAAAGAGAAAACACAACAGGAGAGGCAGTGGGGCAACGAGGCAAAACAGGGGGCGCGACCTAGGCAGGAGCCAAGGCACGAACCCCTATCTGCACTGAGTCCTGCCTGGGCAGAGGAACAGCATGGCAGCCGGAGCTACGGGGAGAGAGAGGAGGTCCCTGGCCGAGGTCAGAGGCCCCAGATTTGAGCTCGATCGCCCTTGCCCATTAGGCCACATCCTCTCCCCGAACTATGATTCTAATATCATCTACCTGCAGACATTTTTTGATTCAGCTCGTCTCCTGGTGGTGTTGTGTGTGACTTTTGAGAGTCTGTCAGTTTCTCTACTATTATTGTGGTGTAGCTGGACAGGCCCAGTGCCTGGTTGACAGTTGCATTGTGTGTCAAGGAACATTGGTGATCAGCAAGAGGGCCATAGGTTTGTTCATTTGCAGTGTTTTTCTCTTTGCCAGTACAGGATCAGATTATGGTACCTTGATTTATGATAACATAAGGCTTTCTGGATTAATTTCCAGATGGATCTGTGGGTAATAAGGGAGGATGGTGGAGTGAAGGAGGGCGTCCTAGTGCTGTCATAGTCAATATCAATAGTAGGCATTGCATCGGTGTTAGCTAGCTACGGTAGCCAATTATAGGGGAAACAACCATTACAACGCAGTCATTCCACCGCACTACCTTTACAATACAGTCATTACAACGCAACTTCCTTTACATCCCATGCCATTACAACACAGCCATTACAACGCATGTCACTACAACGCATGCCATTACAACGCATGCCACTACAACGCATGCCATTACAATGCATTATAAGGTAAGTAATGGGAAATAGTAATTTTTACCCCGACACTATGACACACTTACCCTCCTGTTGTACTCACTGGAGTGGGGAATAGTAATTGTTACCCCTATACTATCCAAAACTTACACTACTGTTGCACTCACTGGATCACTGGAGTGGGAATAGTAATTTTTACAATTTAGAACATAAGAGTGTCCCTGAGTCATTAAGTATAAGGAGAGGAAGGCAGGGTACTATATATAAAAAAACAGAGAACCTCTCCTTAACATATAATTCTAGAGCGGGTACTACCTCAACTTTCAGCAATACATTGTTCCACAAGACATTAATTCATATAAAAAGTTTTTATATCTATCAAAAATATTTTTTATATGTTCAATGTAATGTATTTTTGATAAATGTCATCTTGGTCAGTTATGTTTGACAGTATGAGAGAGTATGGTATGAGTGTAGTGGTATGTTTGATATTGATTGAGTGCATGGTTTGAGTTCCATTGAGAACCCTGTTTTTGGGCTCATACATAAAAATTATGTTGACATTATTTGCTTAAACAAATAAACATATAAAATATTTTTGATAAATAAAAAAAGTTTTTTATATGAATTAATGTTTTGAAGTTGAAATAGTATTTTTTACCCCCACACTATCCAACACTTACACTGCTGTTGCCCTAAAAGTATTATGTGTTGTAATGGTATGGGTTGTAATGGTATGCGTTGTAATGGAATGCGTTGTAAGTGTAGTTTCTAAAAATGCGTTGTGATGGCATGCGTTGTAAAATCATGCGTTGTAATGGATGTTCCGATGTAAAAACTGCATCGTAAAGGCATGTGTTGTAAAAGTTTGTGTTGTAACATGTCCTATTCATTTATAGGGCTTTCAAGGTATCAACCAATGTGATGAAGATATGAAGGTTGATATCTGAGGGAAGGATCATGATCTTTCCATCTTCATATACGGCGATGTGCAGCTTACATTATTTATTATAAGGAAGGGTCATAGTTTTCTGTTTTTACTGATTTTGTACAGATAAACACAGACAGAAAACAACGTCTGTATTTATTTTTAAAAACGGAAAAATCCCGAAAATTATGCTTCTTGTGTGTGACTCTCCATGCTGTCAGCTGAGCAGATACAAAGAATGGGAAGTTAAAAAACAGTTTCAGATTGACCTAAATACAAGCATGTGTTAGCATATATTTGTATTATAATTCTGATATTTACATGTGGGTGTAAGGTTTGGCTATATTTAGCTGCTTAGTTTGCTAAAACACTATAGGAAGGGAAGTATGAGTGCATGTTTATCAGTTAAATAAATGTGGAAATATACCGTGTAATGACTCTATTAATTCTCATAACACAAAATAAATATGGATAAATACCAATAAGATGGTCAAAAAAGAACTATGGATCATTACAGACGGAAATGTTAAAAAAATAAATACCATAAAACTGGGAGCCCTCATTATAATGATCTGACAAATACTTTTTTTTATCATAAGGGCTTTTGTGTTAATTGAGACTGAGAAGAAAAAATGCACTGCGTCAGCCCAGAATGTATGTTCTTAGTAAAATAAAAAACAGAAGAAGCAAGTCATTTTTATGGCTCCTGATTTAAGACGATTGCATTTGCCTTTAATGAAGGTTCTGAGATGGCCATTACAGCACAGTGTTTGTGGTATTTCATGGTAGTTGCTGGGTAACTTAAGGGGCAAAATGATCGCTACGGCCTTGTTACAGGCGTCCTGGACGGTGATCTGATATGAAGTTCTCCTTGTTTTTTGCTTGATGACCTTAATAGGATTGCACAAAAAATGAGGAGGATGCTCCTCTTGAGAATTAGAATCCACATGGGATGGGACAGTGGGAGTTTACAGCAGTATCATTCAGTACAGAGAGAAAATGTGGTTAAAAGATATCACATTAGGTGTAAAAGATGAGCATCAGTATGATCCAACATTTGCCTGACAACACACAGAGTTACAAAAGCAGCACTGATGTAACATTAGCATGAGCTAGAAAAAACATTTGTGGATCACAAATCACATTTATGTGTAAAATTACACTGAGGGTGGAAAACATCATGTGTAGATGCACAATCACTTTGAGATGTAAAATCACCCTTGGTACAACACTAGGGGCCAGATGTAGGTAATTCCATTTTACCGACTCTAAAATACCGAATCATACCGATTCGGTATTTTAAATTCGGAAAATGGTATGTAGGTTAAAAATTACCGAATCGTTAAGATCCGGTAATTACCGAATCTGTAAATACTGATTCGGTAATTGCCATTCATTCCTATTGGCCTGTAGGCCAATAGGAATGAATGTCAATTACCGAATCGGTAAATACCGATTCGGTAAAAAAGGGAAAACATTGAAGGGTGGCAGGGTGTCACTTTGACACCCTGTTGTACCCCTCAATTGTCTAAGGGCATGTATGTCTGCAACATGGCACAGACATACATGACTGCACATGTTGCAGACATACATGCCCTAAGGGCATGTATGTCTGCAACATGGCACTGTTGGAAAAGCAAAAGAAATGCTTTTTCAAAGGTTTTCATTATTTACCACCAACTTGTAGTTGGTGGTAAATAACGAATCCTAAAATGGGAAAATCACTCATTTGAGTGCTCCCTACATATCAGGATTCGGTAATTTATGGAATCGGTATTTAAGAATTCGGTAATTTACCGATTCCTTAAATTACCGATTCGGTAAATTACCAAATTCTTCTCTTTTGGCCTCCTACATCTGGAAAGCCTAATACCGGTCGGTAACGGCCGAAGTTCGGTAATTTTGGCCATTACCGACCGGTATTAGGCTACCTACATCTGGCCCTAGAAGTGTGAAAACCCATTTAAAAACAAAAATACCATTAAGGAGCAAAAAATAAATTTTGCTCTAAATACACCTTAGAAAAAACATCACGGTTGATGCTGTATCAACAGAAGTGGGAAAAAACTTGTGATAACTAAACTGTGCTTTTATTGCAAATCATGAACTTTTCACTTCACCATTTATGCACTGCAATGGGAAGGAGTGTTTAGGCTGACAGACTAACACTCTTAATACCCAATAGCTAATATTAAGACTGAAATACTTCCAAATAACACTTTCTTCAAGACATAACTGAAAGGGGCTGACTGAAGGGGGATGATTCAAAGACCCTCTATGTCAATGCTTTTGCTGTTGCTGACATGAGCTGGGCAGGCACCTAAAGCTGTCTGTAGATAGACCCATAAACTGTCATACAGAATTGAACATAGTAGCTTCAGGGTTTCGGTGTTGGGTTACATACAGTGGGAGGTTATCTGCTCCCATCTTTCATGGTCCCGGGGCCTGTCAGCCCGAAGATCTGGTATGGAATGTTTCCTGCAGTAGATGTAAGCCACGGTGGCACTGTACAACGAACCTAGGTATCAGCAGGTTGAGTTTCATGCTGCTATGCATGCTGTATCTGTTTTATGCATGATGGAAGCTTGCAATGTCACCGTCTTGACCGTTCTGCATTTGTTTGTTCTACGTGTGCAGAGCCGCCAGTGTTGGTTATGCCTGTGCACTGGGGCGCTGACTGGTCAGTGTATTGGCATATACTGCTGTACTTGGGCGTTCTGTGCCTGACTGTGTGAAGGCGGTAAGAGCTGCCCTATGACCTCATTAACCCAAGCTGGCTGTGGCTTAATCTCTGACATATCTTGGCAGGACCATTCATTTGAAGCTTAATGTGCTTTACTGACTATTTTATTTTACTGATTGCGCACTTATGGTAAACATTTTTAACGTTATTAGTAACATTTCGTCTTTGCATTATTGTCAGAGATCAAGTGATATAGGTTTGTGGTGATGTGATGGTGTAAAATGTCATATGAGTTTACTTCTTATGTAATCTGGGGTGAAAGCGTGTGTGATGTCACTTTTGCTACCCTAACCACTTTCGTGAATCTACGACCATGACTTGATGAGATGCAGTGCGGTGAATCCTACCGGGTGAACATTGTAGTGTAGTTCCTATATTCCCAATAGGCTCTGCGCATTGGAATAATATATTCAGCAGTGTAGACGTAGGACAAAGGTCGACTAGGTCTCTACTGACTATATTAGACTTAATTAGTTTTGCAAGCTAGCTCAGAGGTCACTAGAAACTTTCTCGAATAAACAAGGAGGAGTTTAACTTCCCTGGATAGACAAGAAGGGATTAGCTTCTGACAACCATATAACATGACAACTTTGCTCCCTCAGAATAAGAGTGTATCTCTAGAGTCGTGTGAAAACAATAGACAGCTATTTTACTCAGTCAATCGTGCTTACTTAGTTTCACCAGAGTGCAGAGAAATAGAGAGACGGGCATTTTCAATAAAAGGTGTTATTTATTGAGCAGTCTTCTTTCTCATGCAAGAGAAATGAATTGCCACAATTGCAATACTTAACATGAAGTAAAGTGCGTACAGTAAAAGTAGTATTATGAAATAATACTGTAAAATCATGGATATGGTTTCTTAGCCATATGATACTTTAAAATGGATAAAATATATACATACATAAAAACATTGACTAACGTACTCAACTGGTGCTTCTAATCTACGCCTACCCCGGTGTACCTGACCTAAGCCTAATACGTGAGAAAGAGTAAGTAAGTAGCAGTTTAAGTTAAGTTGGTTTTTGCCAAGAATCTTAATCAAGAATTCTCTTAAGGGTTTAGTCAGCTCCGTACCTTGGTAATAGAATGTAGGAGGTCTGGTATCTCTCTCTCAGGACTCGATATCCCAGCAATCCGCCAGGGCGGCTGGAAACACCGGAGCTGGATTTTCTCGGCTGGAGAAAAAGACAGCGTCTTTCTCAGTGTGTCAAAAGGGAGGGGCGGCGTCCGTGGGCTCTCGCATCAGCTGGGCTCTCGGGCAAGTAGATAGCCGCTCTGCTCCAAACCACTGTGTCTTTGCTTAAGGCCACGTTGGTATATATATACCTGAAAGGTGCCGGGTTTGACGTAAGGTTGGACATAAGACGTCAATAAAAGATGTCACTAAGAACTGGCCGTTCTTTCAGTGCTCGCAGGAGTTCTAGGACAAATCAAAACAAAAGCATGGGGAATTCCCAGGTTGCTGGAGGTTTGGTTTGTTTAAGAACGCGTTGTACTTTCTAGGAGTCATGGGGAGTAGCCTTGCCGTATTTGGACTGCATGGGCTATTACTAAATATGGATATGATTCTTATGCCTTTATAAGGATATTATTTATTATAACCATACAAGGGCATAAATCGGGAATATCGAATTAGGGTCCTAGATAGAAACACAACACCCACTCCACGAACTAATGTCCATCATTACTAAAACTGAGCAATATTAAACATATAACGATGCATGTGTGTTTCCCAACCCACCCCAAAATACATAAATCGCATTTGAAATGGTATATGGTAAATACACAAAAATTAGTATTGGTAATGTACGCTTATTAAGCAGTGTCATCATTCAGTTAAATGCATATATCAGCTGAATGAATTGCGAAAATTACACATGAAATGGCTCTGAATACAGAAAAGAAGGTCGGGACCATTCCATCACATATTTATACAAATGCTGTACATATGCTAGAGGCTGAGGTAGAATATTGTCTCTAGAGTTCCTAAAATAGAAGCTCTGTTCTCTAAGAATATTTCTACTTTAAGCAGAGTACTTTGTGCCAGAAAAAAGGGTAAATATTTTGGAAGTGAAAAAAAGAAATTTCGCTTTCAGGGGAAAGAAGAGTTCCACATGTTTTCAGTAGCTGTGTTTATCAAAACTGAAGGCCGAATTCAGAGTTCAGGGAACGCTGTGTGCTTGTTGTTTTAAAAGTTATTCTCGTTGTTCAGGGGAGAACATCATATCAGACAGACTTGCAAAAACTTGGTCTACAACATCAGGTGAAAGTTCGACCAAGTTTGAAAATGCTGCAACAGTGCATGTGTGAGAATGATTGCTATCATCGATGTCAGGATCAGCAATGCTCACTGAAGGTTGTACCTGTGTGGTGCTGCTTTCATCTCGTACGCCACCGCCACATACTCGTAGTGGTGAAGTCTCAACGAATGCCGTCATCAGAATAGGTAGCCGCTGGGGACAACACGATGCAAGAGTCGTTACCGGACCTAGCAAGGTATCTCTATCCATTGGTACTGCTGATGGTAGTGTAAGACAGACGTCCAACACGCATTCTTCTCCGTATAGCATACATCGAAGCACAGGTAAGATGCAATCTTGCCAGATTGGTCTGGATGAAAGAAACCAAGTTGTACTTAGATCTCTTAGCCAGGCAAATCCGAGGACTTTAGTGATGCGGTCCCGGTAGCGTATAGCTAGGATCGTTTCTCCCATCGTTGCTGGAGTCTTGTCTGTGGCTTGGCTCGCCATATCGGAGCAGAAGAATCAAAAATAAAATTCCTGCTACGAGTCCCAATAGAAGAGGCAAACTGCCAAATAATGAATGCACAAAATTCGGGATAATGCCCAGAACTGTTTCAAAGGGTGCTAACAGTCCCGAAAAAATTGTCTTAAATACATATGCGATGCCACTGGTATCAGACATGTTTAAGATTTGACTTAACATTTCTACGAAATGCACGGGGCAATTTGTTAATAATAGGGAATGTATCTCTGCCGCTGTCCTTGCAACTTGCAGATCATACGTTTCTTTGGACAAGGTAAAAGGCACAGTTGTTTGTAAAAGAATGGATTTCATTCTGCTTAAAGTATCAATTCGAATAGAAGAGATATTCAAATAAGGCCATATTGCCGCCTCCATGTCTGGATTGCTGTTTGGATACAATACTTGCATACAGCAAGTGACCATGGAACTAACGCTCACGAGATAGGCTTTTCCTGGCACCGTGCCACAACGGCTGTGGTCACTTATTAGAACATAACTGCCGTTGGAAAGTTGTCTAAAGAATGGCTCTATCTGAGTTGTAGGAGTGCCGTGCAGGTGACATGAAAGGTTATTTGAAGACCCTTCGCAGGCTCCATGCAAGTTAATACCTTGACACAGAAGTGTACGGCTTAGTGATTTTTTACAATTGTTACCACTAAGAAACACCTCCTTTTTCCCTTCACTATAACGTTTGTGTGTATAAGGTAATTCCCATGTCGACTTGATGTATCCTTTACCCAACCTTTCATACTGGCCCGCTGGTATATACTCTTGGCAATATTTAAACTGGAAAGTTGTTATCGGAATTGTAATAATTCCGTGTATTATCCATTCAATGACAGGTCTTTCTGACATTGTCTATGGTAATCTCTCAAGTTTTTCAATGCTTAGAATCGTATAGTCTTCTCCTTTTTGTGCCAAACTGATTTGTTTATCAGTAAGGTTAAAGATAGAAAATAATGACGTTACGTTGATTAAACGCCATGGCACGTAGCCTGAACGCAGATTTTGCAACGTCCAGCCAAGCTGTACAATAGAACGTAATTGGGACTGACCATGTTGTAACATTAGTAAGTCTTGCTCTATTATATCAGTAGCAGATGATACAATGCTGTCCAGTGAATATATTCTGGAGGACAGAGTCGTTAACCCATTGTCCACAACAGAAAGTGATTTTTCCAAATGAATACGATCAATTTCTCGTATTTTTTCTGCTGTTTCAATTTGTGTTTCTTTCCAAGCCTCGTTGTATGCAGCGTATATACCGGCCGCTATAAAACATTTTTGACGCTGTTTGCGTGGTCCCAGTATGAAATCACGCAAGTCAGCACCGTCTTTAAGTAAAGTCAAGTGTTGCTTAATTTCAGCCAGTGTGGATTTCTGTAGCCATTCGAGGCATAGTTTCCCTACACTGTATGTTGTAACTATCCCTGGATGTTGTCTCTGGGAGTATCTTGGGTCTGGCCTGTTCAGTTTTAACCCCTGTATTTTGTTCAGGAATCTATCTTGACAGTTATTTGTGTCTGTGGGCCAGATCAACCATTTTTTCCAATCAGGATGTGTTCTGTTTCGGTGTAAAATATGGGATACGTCTATCTCCACATCTGTAGTGCTATTACTATCAGGTATGGGCTTCGGAATAGACGGTTTGTTTAAGTCTGTAATCTTGGCTAGGCCAAGACAGGTTGTCTGTTGAATGGTGTCATTCAAGAATATTATTTGTTCTGGGATCATGCAGGCTCTAAATAATGCTTCTAGGCCTTGTACCTGCCATTCTTTTGTACCCCAGATGGTTTTTGTTTCAATGTTGTTTTTCCAAAATTCAAAAGCAAATGTAGTCATTTTTTCATAAAATGTTTCAGAATAAATCAATTTAGTATTTGTCAACATTGTTTTCATTCCTGTCTTATTTAACATTTTAAAATAAAACGTTTCTGCATCGCTTGTGTTAAACCCTGAGAAATATGGGAATTTCTCATAAAATATTTTCGAGCTGCTTTTAGGCGGTGTTGCACAATGTTCCCATTGGTTATAATTAAAAACATTTCTAGGCTGTGCAGATTTATGCAAATAGTGATGACCAAAATGATTGTAGCAGTACATTTCTTCATAATTTGATGAACCCTGTAAATAATCATGTTCTGTAAATTTTGCTGACATTACTAAATCTGACATCATATTATTAATATTTTCAAAGTCCCAATCATCAGAAAAAGTACTTGGTTTTACAAAGTCACTTAAGGAAACTTTAAACTGGTGTGGATATTTTAAGAGCTCAATCGGGCCATACATTTCATAATCCGTTTTGTCCCATGCTACCCCACCGGGTATTGGATTGGCTGTGATGTTAACTGATGACAGTTCTCTTTTCTCGATGTGAGATGGCTTGTGAGGCTTTAGGACGAAGTTGATGTTCTGACTTGCTGTGTCCATTGTACTGTATTTTCCTTCAATGAATTTTCCCAAACAAAGAACCATGATGAGCCAAAGCAGGAGGAAAAGTACACCTAACACAATCCAAAATTCAATCCATGGAGAAATCAGATAGGTTTCTTTGAGTTGATGAAAGAGTTCAGTTACTTTGACTTTGAAAGTTTTTGTTGCTGGCGTTTCTTCATGTTCACTTGGATCATCAGAAAAGTAATCGAAATTGATGAAGTAGCCAGATACAGTTCTGTCAATTGTTGGAATTGCTTCCGGATTTTCTTTAGTCTTTGGATCTTTCTTGGATACATTAGTATAGTGCAATGCTACATCATTGTAGACAGGTGTTTCTTGACGAACTGTTGCAATTTGGGTTTCAAGAGGCACAAGTTCCATGGCTTTATTGCATAGTCCTTTTTTAGAGGTTAGGTACGTGAATCAGCATCTTCCTGGGATGACTTGGATTACAAGGTTGCGTATGTTTTAGCGAGTTTGCAATTTAGTTTTAGCTAACATGTCTGTTTGCAATGATCTTAAAATTTCTGTGTGTTTCTGAGTCCAATTGATTGGTTTGAAATCAGGTTTTATTAATTCATAGAGAGGTTTAACCCTCTCTGCATAATTTAGAATGTATGTTCTTCTGAAATTCAGGAAGCCTAGTATTGATTGTAAATTCTTCAGCGTTTTAGGTGCTTGGAGTACAGCACACTTCTCTAAGAAGTTGTCTGCTAGGCTTTTGCCTTCACTTGATAATTCATATCCTAAAAACAGGCCAGTTAGATGGGCAATTCGTGACTTTTTAAAGTTGAATTTGTAACCCTCAGCTGCAAACCCAAGTATTATGGTGTTCACTCTTTTCAAGTGTGTCTCCAGGTCATCATCTGTGAGATAGATGTCATCGACATAAGATAATGCCTCATCATCATATATTTGTAGTAACTCTGCTACTCTTGCTGAGAATAATCCTGGGCTATTCTTGAATCCCTGTGGGAGTCGACAGAAGTGTTTTTGCTACCCCATTATTGAGAAAGCGGTCAAATACCTGCTTTCAGGTGCAATGTTTTGACAAAAGAATCCATTAGAGATGTCTAATGTCGTTTTATATTTTTTGCGCACGATGTTATTCATTAGTGCTGCACTCTGTGAGTTTTGTACTGCAAATGGTTTGCAACAGGAGTTTAAGTGTCTGTAGTCCAAAACTAGACAATATGAATCGTCTGGCTTGGAGACAGGAAACAAAGGATTGTTCATTTGTTAGGTGCATGTTTCAATCACCCCCTGGTATTCAAGTTGATCTAAGATCTCCCTGACTTGTTTTTTAGCTTCTTGCTTAACTGGGTACTGCCTTTGTGCAGTGGGTTGATTTTTTAACTGGTTTTTCCCATCCTACATGATTTTTGTATAATGCAGGAGCTTGGGCCACTGCCCATTTTCTTGCATATATGGATTTTTTATGAGTTGAAATATGTTTTGAGAAGGCAGGCATAATCATTTCTTTGCCATGAGGGCACTCCCTGACAAACTCTGGTGGCCAGTCTTTCTCAGCTAACAGGATGTCATAGCCTTTCGAAAGGTTATCCCAAAAGAGACCCCTTACTTTCCTAGTCTTGTCCCCCTCTATACGCAGTGTTATTTCGTATATTTTATGAGGTTTGCTAACTCTGGTATCTGCAGTTTCCACCTGAATGTATTCATTCGTGTCCACTATCTCCAGAAGATTCATCAAGATC
This sequence comes from Lissotriton helveticus, assembly GCF_964261635.1. Lineage (NCBI taxonomy): Eukaryota > Metazoa > Chordata > Amphibia > Caudata > Salamandridae > Lissotriton > Lissotriton helveticus. The sequence goes on from NC_136065.1 coordinate 373,394,747, forward strand.
TTGCGAGCTATTGTCACTTCTGTTGCGCTGTCTAGCATTGTCTGGGCCCACTCTCCGTTTTTCAGTTGTGTCCTCAGTATCCTCGGCATGTTTAATTATTTTAATACTAGCTACCTTCTTTCTTGGAAATTTTAATTTTTTACTTTGATGAGCAGGTTCTTTGTCTTTGGACTTGACGTGCTCTTCCTTGTGTTCTGACCATCCTCTTCTTTCCGATTTCTGTGAGGAAGTCTGAAAAGATCGAAAGGGACGTGTATCAATATCTTGATATCTATCAGGTTTTCTCAATTTATCCCTATCTCTAAGGTTGTATCTTTTCTCAGAGGGCTCCCTTTGGGGAGACTTGTGTCCTTGGTCCGGAGATCTTTCTCTCCATTGAGGAGACCTTCCTCTGGACTGGAATCGTTTTTCTTTGGGAGTGGATTGTTTATTACCATCTCAACTCTTTTTTGGAGTATTTAGATTATTTTTAATAAAAGTCTTTTCAGGATTTTCAGTTAGTTGGGGTTTTACTGGTTTCCCACCCAAACTATCTCTACCTAGTTCTTCATTGGATTTTTCTATGATTCTGGCAAGTTCAAATGGTTTTTCTGCTATATCTGTTTCTTTCAATTTCTGGCGGATCGCCACAGATGCTGCTTCTCCTTTTATGTTGGCTAATAATATAGCCGAGACCTGCTTGAAGTCTTTCAGTAATTTCATACCCAGAGTTAAAGCAGGTTCTGGACCGTATTCATTTTGAATCTGTCTTAGCACATCTGGTATTACCGCCATAGACGGAACACCATGTGTTTTTGTGTAGATTGAAGAGTAGACTAAAAGGAGTAGAGTTGCAGACATGGATTGTAGTGGCTCCAGGCATCCAGCAAGGCCCGCTGATGCAGCCAGGCCGAAAGGGCCTTCGCATTAGTAACTGTTGGGGAGCGGAGGGTAGGGACGGTCCATGGTAGTGTGCAGGACTGCATTAACGCCTCCTTCCCCTGAGTAGCCACGAGAAATGTTCCCACCTGGCCAACACAAGGGAGAGGCACCGGAGGAAGGTGGGTTGATTGGTGTTAAAGGGCATAAAGGCTGCCTATAAGGACATGGTGGCTATTAAGTTACGCCTCCAGGAGGAACACCAACCCTTGGTATCCACCTCTCAATGTAGGACAAGAGAAGTCCCTGCTCTCACCCACGAGTGCACCCCTCGCATATGCAGAGTAATTGTTAGTAAAGAGTGCCCTCACCATCGCCTCTGGAGTCAAATCCCTTCACAGTTGTAGTGATATGGGATTCTTGCAGCAGAGCAATATGGATCCCCTTGCGCTTAAGTAAGGTATTTTTTTTGTAAAATCATTTTTATTGACGTTTCTTGTATAGTACAATACATATAGTTAGCAATCGCCTCAGAGACAAACATCATATCAATTGTACTTCTTGCCATGGTTTAGAGCTGTTTCTCAATGCATGACCCATACAAGATGTCTGTAAGTGGCAGCGCCAATGTGGGAAGATGTGTGGGTACGAAGCATGTGTCCATGGGAGGTATCCTATGGCCTGTACTGGGAGCCGGGCGTTCGCTCTCAATGCCAGCCCTGCAATTTTAATGTTGCTATGCTGAAGCTAACGATCCGAACTCTACAAACTGGGGGAATATAACTGGGGTACACTGTGTCTGATAGTATGTCGCATGATAGGGATCGTCAAGCTAAGTCATCCTGACTGCGTCATGGTTTGTGCATGCGGTGGGGAGGGGTCAGGGAGGCCCTTCTGGGAGTGGTATATGCACTGTATATCCTCAACTTCTAGCCCGACCCATCTTGTGCCTAGTCTGCGGAGGGACTGCAGTGGACAGCCTCGGGGTGTGCATGTGCTGTGGGGGAGCAAATATTTTGGGACAATGGCTTCTCCATAGTTTCCTGCTTGAAGGAATGTAGTAGGATAGCCCACGGCATGGATATGGGGTGTTTGCGGATTCCCTTAACTTCTTCATCACAAAGCACCTCTTCCTCCGCAGTGCCCCATTTGTTGACTGCCCCCACCAAAGCCGCTAGTGGAGGTCCACCCGGCACCCTCCCATGCATTGTTATGCACCGTTTAGCTAAAAGAAGCGCCAGGGACACAAAACGCGTGTCAACTTTTTGATTCTTACGGCGTTGGTTTAAGCCCAGCGCACAGGCCTCCCATGTGTGAATGTCAGTAAGCCCCGTAATTGAGAGGAGGGTGGCATGGATTGTGGCCCAGTAAGCGCAGAGCGTTGGGCAGTCCCAAAACATGTGCAGAGAGGATGCGTTGGGTTTTGGGCATCTGGGGCACGTGAAGGACGCGTCCAGGTAGTACTGTTGGAGCTTCTCGGGGTTAGGTAGGCGCGGTGTAATATGTGAAGTTGTATGTTTTGCGCTAAAGTAAGGTATGTACCCTATATTGTTCAGCCGAGGTATGCATGCCATGGATATTCCAGGAGAGGATGTTAAAAGTCTGGAGTGGCAGGATGCTAAGTAATCTGGCACTCCCCTATGTCCCACTGGGAGGAACAAGCGAAGGGGGTATTGGGGCAGGGAAGGCAGGGGGATTACTAGAAGGAAGTGAAGGGGCATAATCTACATGTATAGCCATGTACAATACAAAAACAGAAATGAGTTCAACAGATAACATCAGTTCAAATAACAATACCACTACTGCAGATAGCCTGGCAACGGCCTGCCGCCCAAATAGACAATCCAAGACATCACAATCTTCGGGGTGAAAGCAGGAGTATAGGAGCGCTTCTATTGATCCAGTCCCAAGGGGGAGTGAACAGATAGTGCGAAGTTGAGCGGCAGCCCATGTTGGCATGTAAGGGCACCAAGAGTCTACCTCCGCAGGGGGCAGGTGACGCAAGCCAGCAGCCCCATGAGGGTTAGATGAAGTGGCAGTTTATATTATGTCATCTGCTGTTGAGGGGGAGGGGTCACCTGTGGAATGGAGCCTGAGTCCGAGGGGAAGTTGCAGAAGGACTTCTGCTTCCCAGGCTAGTTGAAGAGCGCATCGAAGAGGCCGCATGCGGCTTCCAAAAGGTCATCCCCTAGGACTGGCAGGCAACCATCCTATGCTTGCGCAGGGGACAGCATGCTTGGAGCCAAAGTGCAGCCGGGCCAACTGTGCCCAGGTCGACTGCCCCCAAGCAGGTCTCTCCCTGTCCTCCAGTGTTATTGAATCAGGGAATGTGGCCTCCAGCCAGTCCCAAGCCTCTAAAGGCACTAGGAAGAAATTAGACTAACTGTTCTGAATCAAATTCAATTTGGAGTGAAAAAGGAGGGGGTGCTTCAAGCACAGGTCTCTCATCTTGCGTTGACTCCCAGGTAGGAGGCCTGTTTCTGCTGGTGTAGTTCTGAAAATTCTGGACTCGTGAATAAAACTTCGTCGTAGCATGACGATTTTCATATCAAAATACCGAGAATGGCTAGTACACTATGTACAAGCATTTTCGTCATATTCGAGTGACGATTTCACCTCGAAATCGCAGTTTTCGTCTTGAACCCTTGGCTTTCATTTTGTGTACGGCAGCCATTTTGTGAGTTGCCCTTTACATAGGCTTATGATACAGCTAAATTCGATTCCAAAGGACACATACACCTTAATTGACTTTCCTATGACCTGGGCAAGTTGGAACCATTGCCCCAGGCCGAACCTGTTTGGTCAGTTCCTCTCCCAGTGGCCGAACAAGATAGCATCAAGGCACAACAGGCCATAAACCCTTTTTCATCGCACACACACCCCGCCGAATCTTGCTCACACCTGTCCCTGCTCTTTTCTCTCTCACTTGCTTTATGATGGGGAGGTGCCCGTTTTTATTGGGGGTCCACCGGTATCTGATGGAAATGCTGGGCCTTGCCGGGTAATTTGTTGTGGGCTGGACAAACAGAAATGTGGGCTGTCATCATGACTCTGCTTTTCCTTTGTAGTAAAAATATTTGAATGGTATACTGTAAATCCAAGAATGTTTGCCTGAAGCACAATATTTCGTATAAAAAGAGAAGCCTCACTTTGTAAGATTGGGCAGTCTCCTGAGAATATACATCCCATGCTGTTGTACTTCTAGGACACCTGTTACCTTGGTTGCAGCCAATAAAATCGATCCTTGACTTCACCTAGAAGACTCTGAGTTTCTGTGGTCTGAATCAGGAAAGTACTCGAGGTCTTTGGGTGTGTTCCCTGACACCACTCGGTTGCCGGTTCGGTACCGGTTCTGAAAAACCCAGTACCTCAGTTGGCGCCCAACGTGGGGCAAAACCAGCGGTTCCGGTCCAGCCAGAGGTTCGTGAGGAGCTTCGTGTGAAAATTCTGGAGGAAGGCCAACCACTTCATCGACCCCTGCATGTCGACGTGGTCCGAAAGTCTTTGCTGCGAGGTTCCCCGCTTCCCGACGGCTACAAAGGACTGCTGCCCTGGCTATCGCCCTGATTTGGACACTTGAAGTTTGGTAGAGCGAAACGATAAGACGAGTCTTCTGGTGACATCATCGATATTTCAGTTAAGTATAAGTGGAGCGTCTCCCAGTCCTTAGTTGGTCTTAGTTTGGGTATCCTTTGGGATCAATTTTTTTTGGGGAACTTGCAAGTGCCAAAACCGAAGGACTCGTGTATTCACGAGAAATATCGTAATCGATAATCCTTTGAAGTTTGAAGCTAGACTAGAGAGCGAAGATGCCTGGTCTTAGCAGACTTGGAAATTTGTTTTGTCTTGGTTGTAATAATAGGGACTCCCGATTGGAGGACTCGTGTCCGGTTCCTCCGATTGGAACTCCAATTTATGAACTGTATGTGAAACATGGAGTAGGCCCCATCACATATAATGAAGTGTGGATCAAATACGCCAGAAAAGATGGTGTTTTAAAATGGCCCCAATATGGTAGCTTTGATACAGAAATCTTAGATAACCTCGAAGTTAAACTTTTTAAGAAGAAAGCCCGGCCGGCGATGTTTGACTCTTTCCGCCTATGGCGTAAGGAGGCCAAACAGAAGGAAATTAAATTAGCAAAGAAAAATAAGAGAGAAAGGGGAATTTCGATAATGCAAGCTGCTATGCAGTTTAAAGACAATGAAGAAGAACAGATGAGTGAGCAGTTGCACAGGCAACGTAAAATGGTTATAGATAAATGCTATCCAGTTTTGCCGCCTCTTCAGCAAGATGCAGCAAAAGAGCTTGGAAAAGATCCGTTAATGTCGCATTTGTTAAGTTCGCCACCCCCCTATGCGCAAAATGCCACGGCACCTCCGCAACCTTTAGTTGCGCAACCTGTGATTGCATTGCCTCCTGCTCCTCCACAGCACCCACCAGCTGTTCTTCAGCTGGCTCCTGCTCCTTCGGTGCAGCCTCCTCAAGGCCCACCGATCACATCTGCTTCACCTGTGCTTTCTACGACTTTGCCTAGTGCACCTTCTATTTCTCCTAATGCTCCCTCTGCTATTGCCTCTGCTCCTGCCTTATGTCACCCTGTTTTTCTGCCCGTTCTTCCGTCAGTTTCTCCTTCCGTTCGACAGAGAATGGCCAACACTGTTACTAATCTTCTCTCACCCTTCTTCGGGTCGCCTAATATGACCCCTAACACGGAACAAAGACAGTTGCGGAGTCAACTGCCTGACTATCGAGAGAGAGATTTACTGAATTGTTTAGCGCATAAATGGGTTATCGACGCTGTAAGGTATGATGTAGAGTCTGTCATGGAAGTCTTCCGTCAATGGGAAGCAGCGAAGCAGAGATATGTTTTTGAACAAATGTGTGTTTTTCTCTGTGAAGATTTGGAAGACAATGATCTGGAATACAACCCGCCCGAGTTGTGTCGTGTGCGGTTCGAGTTCGCAGAGGGCATGATCGTAGGTCCCGATGTCGAGAGAGCGGTTGAGACATTGTTGTCGTATCGGAGTAAGGGGGGCACTTCTCGATCACTATTTGAGCGTGACGCATCCGGTAGGAAAAAGGCGCGACAGTACCCCATGAGAGAAGTTCCTCCAGTATGGAAGGAAGAAGTAGCAGCTGGTCCTGGTAATGTTCCACCACTTGTGCCAGCACATTTTCAGCGTGTGTGGGTACATGTTCCTTGGAAGCGAGCTGAAGTTTTGGCCCTTAAACAGACATTGCCTGATCCCCGTAAAAATCCCGCAGGGTATTACAAAGAGTTGTCACAGACTGCTGGGTCATGTATCATGAATTTAGCAGACATAGACATGTTGTTTGGGAACGTTGTTCCACAGCCTCTATGGGGAAAGATTCGTCATGCAGATCATGATCAGGAGTTAGGTGACTCATGGGCTAATATTACTGCTGCAGATGGCCGACAAGTTGGTGGTGCTAAGCCTGAGCCTTTAGTAGCTGAACTTCCTGGTAAAATAATTGATTACATGAAAACGATAATGCCTGCGATGCGTGTAAACTGGGATAAGTTGTCTGCGTGTAAGCAGAAGAAAGATGAAACGGTGTCAGATTTCTTCACCAGGTTCGAGGAAACGTTTGTCGACCACAGTGGTCAAGATATGAGCACAGAAGGTGGTCAGCGTTTGTTCATCGAGAAATTCGTGCACAATCTGCTTCCGGAGCTGTGTAAGAAGTTAAAAGATTCAGAGAGTTCATGGGCAGTTTCCTCTTCAGCACAGATATTGGCTACTGCACAATATTATGAAAATCTGGACAAAAACGAGAAAGATAGAGCAGAAAAGAAAACTAAGGAGCTGAAAACGAAGGTTTTGTTACAGCAAGCATATCCGCCACGTGGTGGTGGGGCCAGAATAGTGGTGGTCAAAATAATGGTGGTCAGGGTAACTATCAGAATAATTATCAGCAGCCTCAACAGTATCAGAGGAACTCGCAAAGAGTCGAGTATACTCAACCACGTGTCCCTGTAGGCCCCAATCAGTGTTCATATTGTAAGGAAGAGGGTCACTTCAAGTATAGTTGTCCTATTTTATTACAGCGTGCAAATGGTGCTTCTGGTGTAAGAGGTCAAGGTGTTCAACAAGCATCTAGAGGTAGAGGAGGTGGAAATTTCCCCCAGAACACACAGTCTCTTTAACCTCAAAATTCGATGAATAGATTTGATCAGCAGAATAACGCATCTGGTAGGACAGCTCAGTACTACGCTGATGATTACTATGCAGAAGATGAGAATATGGACGGTAATGATTGCTAGGACAGCCATAGACAAAGGGAGGGAGTTGTTTCAGTTCCAGTAGGTCAGAGTGGACCATACGTTGAGGTGATTACATCAGGTGTGTCAGAGCCTTTTCTGTTGGATACTGGTGCTACAAAGAGTTCTATTATGCACTCCAAACTCCCTGGCGCACCTTTGTCTGGCGAAATGAATGTTTCTGTAGGTTTTTCTGGCGCCCCAGTTAGAAATCCGATTTCTGACCCTTTGTCCCTTTCTGTTGGACCTTGTGAATTCGAAGCACCCTTTATTTTAACAACAGGTTGTGGTGAAAACTTGCTAGGATTAGATTTGCTGAAAAGATTGTATGCGACTTTGTACTGTTCTCCTTCTGGAGTACAACTTACACTGGGTAAGAAAGTGGTTTCTCCAATGTATTTGTCAAGAGACAAACTTCCAACAGAATTGTCATCTCTCCCTAATATTCTTTGGGCTACTGGTCCTAATGATGTAGGTCTTTTAGAAATACCACCATATGTTGTAACATTGAAAGCCAATGTTAGAATGCCACGAATTCCCCAATACAAAATCTCTAGTGAAGGTGAAAAAGCTTTGCTAGCGATCGTTTACGATTTGATTAAAAAGGATGTGATTGAAGAGACAAGAGGCAACGTTTGCAATAGCCCTGTTCTGCCTGTTTTAAAACGAACTGATCCCTCTCAGCCACCTGTGTACAGATTTGTGATTGATCTTAGAGAGGTGAATAAAATAGTTGTGCCACAATTTCCAGTTGTTCCTGACATTACTGCCCTATTGACTATGATTCCAGCTTCTGCCACCTGGTTTTCGGTGATTGACTTGAAGAATGCTTTCTTCAGCATCCCAATTGCTGAGGAGAGTAGGGATATTTTTGGCTTCAGTTTAGGAGGTCGCAGCTTCCGCTTTAAACGCGCTCCCCAGGGCTACTGTGAAAGTCCATCAATATATAGTCAAGCTTTAAAAACACAGCTTGATACGATTGTTTTACCTGATGGCGCTACCCTCATTCAGTATGTAGATGATTTGCTTGTTGCTGCAGATACTGAGGAAATCTGTAAAGAAGCCACGTTGTCATTGTTGCGTCATTTGTGTGATTTGCACCACAAAGTGTCTCTCTCAAAATTGCAATATTGTCGACAAGAAGTGACCTACTTAGGTCATCTCTTATCGAAGGAGGGAAGGAAACTGACCCCAGAAAGAATTCAGGCAATAGCGAAATTGAGTGTGCCAAGAACACAGACAAAAGTACGTGCTTTCTTGGGCATTACCTCATATTGCAGGCAATGGATACCACATTTTTCGTTATTAGCCAAACCTTTGGTGGCATTAACGTGTAAAGGTACACCCAATCCCATTCCTTGGTCTGAAGAGTGTCAGGAAAGTTTTTCTGAATTGCGCACAGCATTATGTTCGGCTCCTGTGTTGGGTACCCCCAACTACAGTAAGCCCTTTACATTGTATGTCCATGAGAAACAAGGTTGTGCATTGTCAGTTTTGACTCAGTTGTTTGGAGACAAGCAGCGTCCATGTGCATATTTTTCGTCGACTTTGGATCGGTAGCTAAAGCATTGCCGAGTTGTTTAAGAGCAACAGCGGCAGCAGCTGTTTCTATTCGACAGTCTGCTGTTCTAGTGATGAATAATATGCTAGTTGTGATGGTTCCACATGCAGTGGACACGTTGTTAACCAGAACCAAGACACAGCACTTAACTAGTGCTCGATTGTCAGGTTACGAATTAACCTTGTTAGCAAGTCATGTGCACATAAAAAGATGCAACACTCTCAACCCAGCTACGTTGTTACCAATTGTAGAGGAACTAGATGCTTCAGAACAGCATGATTGTTTTCTTAGAACAGAAGAAGAAACGAAAGGGAGAATAGACCTCCAGGACACTCCTCTTGCAAAGTGTGATGGTACATTATGGGTGGATGGTTCATGCTTCAAGCTCCCGAATGGTGATACGACTGCAGCATATGCTGTCACGACTTTGTATACAATTGTTGAAGCTGCACGTATTCCACATAATTCAGCTCAAGCAGCAGAATTGATTGCACTTACAAGAGCATGTGTGTTGTCAAAAGGAATGAAAGTGACCATCTACACCGATAGTCAGTATGCATTTGGAGTGGCTCACAGTTTTGGACGATTGTGGAAAGAACGTGGGTTCCTGACTTCGCATGGAGCTAAGATTCAGCATGGTCAGTTGGTGAATGAGCTCCTTGAATCACTGACCTTGCTTTTGCAAGTGGCGATTGTGAAATGTAGTGCTCACAAGAAGGTGACTGATGATGTTGGTCGTGGAAATGCATTTGCTGACGAAATCGCGAAAGAAACTGCAAGGAATGTAATGAGCCGAATGTATGTTGCAGGCCCTGCAAGATGTGTTGGTGATGTTGGAATGTGTGAGGACACGATAGAGAGTGTGAAGTCTATTCAAGCTGAAGCTACAGAGAAAGAATTGAGCATGTGGAGAGAAAGTACGGGTAGAATGGATGCAAATGGTTGTTGGATTGAATTGTCAGAGCATCAGAGATGGTTGTTACCCGATGCATATGTGCTTGCAGTGGTTACAATGGCTCATGGAATGGCCCATATCAGCGTGAAAGGGATTTGCAAGTTGTTGGCTCCAGTATGGCAAAATTCAGGAATTCCCAAGTGTGCAGAGAATATGGTCAAGAATTGCATGGTGTGTCTGAAACACAATCCTGGTAGGGGAACCCCAACTCCAGCTGGTCATTTTGCACCTCCTACGTATCCGTTCGAGGTTTTGCAGCTAGATTTCATCGACATGAAAAGGTGCAAAAATTTAAAATACGTACTCGTTGTTGTTTGTGCCTTTTCAAGATGGGTGGAAGCCTATCCCCTAAAAGACAACACTGCCTTATCCACAGCTAAAGCCCTTGTGTAAGAGTACTTCCCCAGATTCGGAATGCCTAGAATGGTCTGGAGTGACAATGGGAGTGAATTTGTGGGTCGTGTGATGAAGAGAGTATGTGAAGGGCTTGGCATTCAGCAAAAGTTCCACGCTGCAAATCACCCCCAATCAGCTGGATTAGTAGAATGTTACAATGGCACACTTAAGTTAAAACTGGCCAAAATTCAAGCGAGCTCAGGTCTTAAATGGCCTGATGCTCTACCCTTAGCACTCCTATCCACCAGAATGACTGTGCATTCGCGAGTGAAACTTAGTCCCTACGAAATAGTCTTTGGCCGCCCGGCCAACATATGGGGAGTGCCAAGGCCCACTAAGTTCAGCGAAATAGAACACCCTGTTTTGCTTGATTATTTGTACGAATTGACGGCTAAATTGCGTGTTTTACACCAACAGGTGCATGATACACTGCCTCAAGTCTCTGAAGCTCCAGGACATCAGATCGACCCTGGATCCTGGGTGCTGGTCAAGAACTTCCAGCGAACCAAGAACGACCAGCGCAGGTGGACCGGACCGCACCTCGTCCTTCTTTCCACAAGATCAGCTGTTCGGGTGGAAGGGGAGAAAAACTGGATCCACGGGATCCACTGCAAGCGGATCCCTTTACCTCTGCCATATGACCGGTGGGTCCAGGAGGGTGTCGCCGACTCAGAGACTGAAACCGTGCCACGTTTTCTGCCTTTCAGTGATGCACGTGTAAAAGGAACACTTACTGAACAAGAGAGTGATAAAATTTTGCAACCAGCTGTATCACCGTCAATTCGATTGGACACTACAGAGCCTGAACTCCTGTTTCAGGACCAGACAGTACCTGGGAAAAAGCGCTATAATTTGAGGCCGAGACCTATGGACAAATAAATTATTTTTTCCCCACTGTTTTTGAAAAGTGCAGCTCTCCCATCTGAGAAACTTGCTTATTTTTGTTTTTCGAACCGCCATCCGGGTTCCGCTGCTAGGGCCGCGATTGCCCATAGTCTTTGGGGTGCAGCTGACGACGTTAGGTCGACAGTTCTGGTTGGTCCAAGGGAGTTGCCCTAGACTGACAGAAGCATTCCTTAGCAGAAACAACCTCCCATCGCGGGCAGCACTTTAGAGAGGATGGAGTTTTTCGAGATGGAGAGACCTGCCAAAACCATGAACTTTAAAACCAAGATATGTAAAATAATGACAAAGAAAAGCTTTTTGATATTGTGCATTTTCATGTTATTCAGTGTGATGATATTTTTAATAAGTTATGTGTTATTCTCTTTTCGAGTAACATTTGCACCCACTACATCGCCTATACCTCCTCCTTCTACTGTTTCCCCACACTCTTTTCAACCCCTTCCTGAACACGAATCAGCTAGGAGATTAGAGTTTATTAATAACTCCTTTGTTCAGCTCTTGCACCAACACCAACTTGTAATGAACACAACTAACTGTTGGGTGTGTGGTCTTATGCCTCACACAACGGATAAAGGTATCCCCTATCTGGTCCTGCCTTTCAGCCACAATGGTTCTGTGTGAGCATACAGAACCATGTTCATATATGCACATGAAATCTACCCCCTACGTTCTGTAACAGACAATACTAAGAATAGTGCTCTAGTTAAGGGTATAGTAGACATGATTAAGGATGATATTTCTTATGAGACTATCCCGAGAGATGAGACACTAGTATACATAGGATGGAACGTAACCGGATATGGAGCTACTCTGAGTGAGAAACAGCAAGCTAAGAGATCTTTCCCGATTTGGATTGTACCCCATCAGGGTCACCTGTGTCTGCAAGGTAATGGCAAGAATCCCAGAGCTCAGTTAGGGAAGAGTATCTGCACTAAAACGTATGTTTTTGCAGCCCAGACTTCCCCTTCGTTTTTAGCAGCTAAGGGTACCTATTTCATCTGTCATGATAGAGCCTATATATGGTTGCCCCCTGACTTTTCGGGCACATGTTTTGTTTCGTTCCTGCTGCCTCCCACGTACACAGCGGCGGCAGATTACCACAAGACAAGGATAGTTAGAGGTGTCTTCAGCGAAGAGGACACTGCAGGACAAGAATTTGGGGACTTCGCAAAGGGTTTTCTGCCGTTCTGGGGACCCATGGTTAACAGCAGGAACATAAGGCAATTGACAAGGGTGGTTGAGTCCACCGTAATTGAAACTGCTGGTGCCCTTAGTAACTTGACTGCTGAGCTCCAGTCGGATCGTCTTATGACCCTTCAGAACAGGGTCGCATTAGATGTCATACTTGCAGACCGAGGTGGGGTATGTAGATTGATCCAATCAAGTTGCTGTGTTTTCCTTCCAGATAACGCTCCAACAGTGTACCAGGCCATCTCCAAACTACATAAGATTTCCGAATCTATTCATGTGGATAAAGGAGATTGGTCTTTAATGGGATGGTTCTAGGAACTGATATCCGCCTGGGGATGGAAAATTCTGATGGTCATTGGGATGGTCTTAGCCATTCTTTTCCTGTTATGTCTGTGCGTGCAGTGTGCTCCTGCAATATGTGGCCTCTGTGCTACATCATGTGTAAGGAAACCTGTATCAAGAGACGAGCTAAGTACTAGAATGATGTTACAGCAACATCTCAATGACTTTAGGAATATAGACCTGGACTCAGATCAGCATGAGATTAGGTTAAATTGCCTATGTAAGGGCAAAAGGAGGGTGTGTAGTTCTGAAAATTCTGGACTCATGAATAAAACTTCGTCGTAGCATGACGATTTTCATATCAAAATACAGAGAATGGCTAGTACACTATGTACAAGCATTTTCGTCATATTCGAGTGACGATTTCACCTCGAAATCGCAGTTTTCGTCTTGAACCCTTGGCTTCCATTTTGTGTACGGCAGCCATTTTGTGAGTTGCCCTTTACATAGGCTTATGATACAGCTAAATTCGATTCCAAAGGACACATACACCTTAATTGACTTTCCAATGACCTGGGCAAGTTGGACCTGGGCCGAACCTGTTTGGTCAGTTCCTCTCCCAGTGGCCGAACAAGATAGCATCAAGGCACAACAGGCCATAAACCCTTTTTCATCGCACACACACCCCGCCGAATCTTGCTCACACCTGTCCCTGCTCTTTTCTCTCTCACTTGCTTTATGATGGGGAGGTGCCCGTTTTTACTGGGGGTCCACCGGTATCTGATGGAAATGCTGGGCCTTGCCGGGTAATTTGTTGTGGGCTGGACAAACAGAAATGTGGGCTGTCATCATGACTCTGCTTTTCCTTTGTAGTGAAAATATTTGAATGGTATACTGTAAATCCAAGAATGTTTGCCTGAAGCACAATATTTCGTATAAAAAGAAAAGCCTGACTTTGTAAGATTGAGCAGTCTCCTGAGAATATACATCCCGTGCTGTTGTACTTCTAGGACGCCTGTTACCTTGGTTGCAGCCAATAAAATCGATCCTTGACTTCACCTAGAAGACTCTGAGTTTCTGTGGTCTGAATCAGGAAAGTACTCGAGGTCTCTGGGTGTGTTCCCTGACACCACTGTCTGGCGTGATGCCTGGAGGATAGCACTGCGGTCTGAAAAAATGTAAGAGTTTGTCATCGATGGGCCACTGAGGGGCCCTCTGTGGGGGGCACTAGGCAGGAAAATGATTCACCCTTTTGATGGAGAAGAATGGGGTGAGGTCGGCAGCTGGCACCAGTTCCCTGAACCACTGCTCCGGGTAGTGCATGATATCGGGGCCCTCATAGCCCTCTGGAAGGCCGATTTTCTGTATCGTCTTGGCATCGTCTGCGGGTGCCTCCAGGAACTTCACCCGCTTTGTCAGGTCCCACATTTGCTTCTGTCAGACGTCTGGGGCTGAAAGTTAGTCAGGGTCCTTCAAGTGGAGAGTCACCTTTGGTGGATTTATGCGGCCCATGTCTTCTGGCGAAGCCAGGCAGACCAGTCATATAGGGATGCTTGCCCTCCCCTTGGCAGTAGGAGAGAGGGAGGGCAGCACGAGCAGCCCAGGCAGATGGAGTAGGTCACAAAGAGCCAGCAGTATTGATCCGGGTTGGCCCGTTTGCCCCGCTGTCCACTATTACTAACAAGGTGGGGCAGCACAAGCAGCCCATCAGCGGATCCAAGCACAAGGTCAGGTGGTGGTCTGCCAGCCATTGATACAGGCTTACACATGAGCCCTAAAGAACAGCCTTGTCAGTCAGCATTGTACTGGATTTAAATGAGCTAAGAGAGATAGTTTGAGTTCTATTTTCTAAAAAGTCTTGGAAGCTGTCCCATAAATGCCTATCTCATGCAACCTATGCAGCAGGCTAGTGTGAGACACAGTATCAAAAGCTACGGACAGGTCCAGCGGCACTAACATAGGTGAAGTGCCCACATCGAGAGAAAGTCTTATTGAATCAGTGACCGCTATCAAGGTGGTCTCAGTGCTATAGGAAGACCTAAACCGTGATTGCAAAGGATCTAGGATCTTATTCTCTTTAAGATAGACTAAAAGTTGTTTATTTATTAAGCCTTCTAGCAGCTTACCTAACAGTGGAAGCAGTGAGATAGGCCGATAATTAGAGACGCATCGAGCAAGCCTTGGGGGACTTCGGCAGCACTACAGCGCCGAGGACACACCGGGCCAAGTAGCAGACCCGCAGCCCCTCCCTCGTTTGCCCCGGAGCTGCACAAAAACCTGTCGCGCCTCCCGCTTCGCGGGAGACGCATTGAGCAAGCCTTGGGGGACTTTGGCAGCACTACAGTGCCCAGGACACACCGGGCCAAGGAGCAGACCCGCAGACCCTCCTCGTTTGCCCCGGAGGTATTTGAACACGCCTCATCTCCCGCCCCGCGGGACGCGCCCGGGCGCGCGCCGGGCCAAGGGCGGGTCCGTCTATGCCCGTCGTAGCCAGGAGGAGGCAGGGCTGGGCCAGGGCTGTAACATCGTTAACTACACACCCGACCAAACCGCTCCTGCGATTACATACCGCCACATAAGGAAGGTGAGGAGTATTGTGTGTGACTGTTATCGTCTGGCAAAGGCACTGACATTTGTGTTCCAATTTAGTCGGGCCATTTAGAACTGTAACTGCTCCTCGTTTTGGAACATTACACTCGGGTAGAATTTATATATCCAGAGGGTTGCCGATTTGGATACATACTTGTGTGGAGCTTAAAGCTGCCCTCGTTAGGACACTGATCGGTGACTTGTGATGACCAAAGAGAGGATTAAGTCAGGCATTGGGGGAGGGAGCCTAAAAGAGACACTTGACGCCTTCTTTGTTAGGGCAGAGTCAGCCCTGGATCAAGAAATTCGTTCTGCCGAAAAAAGACTCTAACACGGCTCAGAAAAGACTGTCTATGGGGGGTTTAGCTAAGACAGGGACACCGAAGGCTGTCACTCTGAGAAATTTAGATAGCGAAAATACCCCCCAGAGAGAGATCGAGATAATTGATGTTGAGGCAGCAGTAAATATATCACCAACCAAGGAGGGGTCAGTTTTAATGGTAATAAATGGAGTGGAGGACGGAGTGCCGTGCCGACCTACAGTTGTATCTATGTCATCTTCGAGGGGGAGGGAGCAGGGGAAGAGGGGGTGGTGGGGGCCGAAGCCGAGTCCTGTGGGCAACCACACATGGAAATTGAAGAGGTGGTAACATGTTCTAAAAGGCGCTCCTAGACAAACAAACGACAAACAGGGAGGGTACACCTGCAAGCGCCCCCATAGCCTTAGTTAAGAGCTCACGAAGGGGGGGCGAGGGGGGACGCAATTTGCCTACTAGCAAAGCAAATAAGAAAGAGTCATCAAAGGAGGGTAGGCCTAAAGGGGCCCCAGAAGTTATAGGCTCCTCGCAATGCTCTAAATGCAGAGGGATGGACTTGGGTGATGGGGAGAACTCACCACTATGGCTAAGACTGGAAATGCTAATTGCTAACCAACTAGCACCACTTTACACGAAAATGAGTGTGCTTGAAGAGAAAGTAATTAGATTGGCAGAAGAAAGGATGGGTCCATCCACGACAGTTACCCCCCGACCTACAGAAGTTCAGGACCTGGTCACCTTGATGTAGTGATAGTAGGGGGGGGAGCTCCACAGGGGGATCCCTCACAAAGAGAAAGGAACATTAACCACCTGGGCAATGTACAAGCAGGACCCCCGGAGTGTGGCAGAAAGGATGAAACTAGAGGGGAGGAAAGAGCTCTGCCCTGTAGGAAGGAAGGGCAGACGAAGCCACAACAAAGTCGGCTGATAGACAAAAGGGTACAGGTGGGCGGGGAGGGTGGGGCTGGCGCAACTAATTCTGATGTGCCAGCGTACGTCATGAGCACGAGGAATTTGCCTGTCATGGACCTCCTTCCTGCAGCAAGTCCATATACAATAATTCTGACAGGGGTTCCTGCCTTAACTGAAACCTGTGAAGAAACACCCCAAACGTTAATTAACAAGGTAGCCCCTCGGCTAAGTAAAAATGTACAATTCAAGCTTGAGCACTACAGGCACATACTAATGGCAAGAAGGGTGTCCTGGATAGGCCGTAGCAGAAAGTGCTTTGAAGGGGATGTAGTGATTGTAAACTCCAGATCTCCAGGGCTGGTTCAGGACCTTCTGGCCTACTCCCGCGGGGGCCTCAAGGGGGAGAGTGGCTCACTTATCCAATTGTTACCGCTGGGTTTCTTTTATCGGGACCCAAGGCTAAGTTCCAGAAGAGAGGTTGATTGGCAAATGCACGGTGGAGTGGCTGGAAATGGGCCCTTGCCTTTTACAAAAAATCGTTATGCCCCACTGGCAAACAGTCAGAGCTTGGAAGATATCGATTGACGTGAATGGAGCCTTCGCTGCGGTGATGCCCCCGCCCCAGCGGTTGCTCCATGCAGATGTTTATTTGGAGGCCCCCCAGTATTCCCAGTTAGTACATTAATATCTGTCCCCATGGAAAGTAACAAGGATAGTTGTCATAAAACTGACAAAGACTTGGTTTTAGGAACCCACTCGTCTACCATAGGTGGTCAGATATCGCCGAGCATAAGTACCTTGGGCAAAGGCACTATAAAAGTTATATCTTATATACTCCCTTCCCCTCCCTATCAGATCAGAACCTAACCTTCTCACCTTCCGTAAACTATTAAAAACTTGGCTCTTCAGCAAAATTCCAATCTAACTTTTCACTCAGCTTCTCTTACTCCAGCCTCTCCAGCCCAACTCACTCTTTTCTATAGCGCTGGGACGCCCCTGGGTAGCCAACGCGCTTTACAAATCATCAATTCAATTCAATTCAATTCAATTCAATGTAGCGGGGCTTACAGCTAAATTAACAAATAACGACTGGGTGGCTTATATAAAAAAGTTCCAGGTCATATGTTTACAAGAGACCTGGGAATGGAACAAAGACCAGCTAGCTCTTGAAGGTTTTAAGTTGTTTTTTGTCCCGGCAAGGAAAGGTCGGGTAGGAAGAGCTAAGGGAGGGTTGATTATTTATGTAGATCTAAAACTGAAAGGGACATAGGAAGACCTGAGCTGGAACTCTGATGTTCTACAAGGGTTACAAATACATATGAGGGGCCAGAACATATTATTTGTGAACTTTTATAAAGCTACATTACCAGGGTCATCACTTACTATCTTTAAAGAATTGGAAAAATGACTGGAGGGGGAGGCTGACCAAAAGGGACTTGTGTACCAATGGGTACTTGTGGGTGATTTTAACTGTCACCTTTGCCCAAGTGTCAAAAATTTAGGGGGTGCCTGGTCCTCCTGTCCACTGGAAGAGGGCCCCCACCTAGAACATAGGGCAGAGGGAAAGGAGCTCAACAAGGTGCTGGAAATACATGACCTCCAACACACTATGGATTTAATCAAAGGAGGGAACGCTGGGCGGATAAATCCAACTTTTAAAGGGAGAGGTTGCGACTCAGTTATTGATTTTATTTTTGTATCACACATAATGAAACAGGAGCTATTGGGGTTTGAAATACAATCAAGTGCATTCAGTGATCATATCCCCCTAGATATTAACCTGAGGGACCCAAATAGGTACAGTACTCAGAATAAAAGGGGTTTGAAGGGGGAGCTAATGGCGACCGACGAGGGCAGAAGGCTGAGATGGTCCAATTTGGATATCGACGCCTTTTACGAAGCACTAATGGCAGATAAAGACCACCATGTTCGGAGGTGCCTAAATCTTGAAGTAACAGGGGTTGATCTAGTCAAGGCCTATGAAGGGGTAACATCGCACATAGACAGACTCCTCAGGGTCAAGCTTGATAAAAAAGGACAGAGGGAACATGGGTGGTTCGATCAGGCCTGTTCCAAGGCTCTGAGAGAGTTGAAATTGGCACTGAAAACCCGCCCTAGGGACAAAACCAGGACCATGGTGTGTCGAGGCTTATATAAGGATGCGGTAAAGTGCCGCAAATCCTCCCTGCAGCAGCAGGCCTGGGAGAACCTGAGGGAGGCAGTGGACACCAAAAACATGACAGCATTTTGGAAGATCATAAATGAGCCATGCTTCCAAGACAGGGATAAACCCAAGATTGTAAATCAAATCCTGGCGGAGACATGGTTTGAGCACTTTAATGGTCTATACAACCTCAGTACTCATGAGGACTGTCTAGCTACTAAGGAAGGGACAGGAAGAGAGGAACCTATAACTTTCTCGCTAAATGAGATTAAGGCTGGCATGGAAGGATTGATCAAAAACAAAGCGCCGGGACCAGATGTTGTCCCTCCGGACTTGTTCCTGGCTCATGCAGAGTTGTGGGCTCCCATTTTGACCAGGGTTATAAATGCAGCAGTGTGTACGGGCATGCCTAAATCCTGGTCGACAGCCACAATTGTTCCAATTTTCAAAAAAGGTGACAGGGAGAGCCCGTCCTGTTACCGACCCATTTCCCTGATTGACGTGTCCGTGAAAGTTCTTGGCAGGGCTACAATTAACCGCCTATTAGATTGAGCAGAAGAACACAAGATCATCACGGACACGCAGTACGGTTTCAGGGCCTGTCGTTCCACAACAGACCAATTTATAAATCTGTATCTCCTGATGGCCAAGTACACGATAGCGAGTCAAGGTACCGTGTACTTGGCGTTTATGGATCTTACAGCGGCATTCGACCGGTTGAATAGGAACAAACTATGGGAACTGATGGAGGGACTGGGAGTGGACCAGGGCCTAGTAAACATTTTGAGATCCCTACACAGGAACACCCGTGCCCAGGTTAGGTATAATGAGGAGGGCAGTATGACAGATCAGTTTCCCTGTACGAGGGGAGTCAGACAGGGCTGTATTCTGGCCCCCTTCCTATTTACCCTCTATATTAACGGCCTAGAGAAAGCTTTGGCTGGGCTGGGAGTGGACTCGCCTAAGATAGGTCATAGGGGGGTTCAGGTTATGCTTTATGCAGATGATGCAGTACTTCTGGCCCAAACCCCGCGTGGCCTACAAATACTGTTAGATGGCTTTATCCACTTCATGGAGAGCCTGGATCTGTCAGCAAATCTTGCCAAATCCTATATAATGGAGGTAGGGAAGGCGCCCCCAAAGAAATATAAATATATGATTGGGGCACATCACATAGAAAAAGTCCAGTCATTCTCATACTTGGGGATATTGGTTTTCTCCAGGCTCAACTTTAAACCGCTGCTGGAGGATAAATGTCGTACCCTAATCAAAAGTATGGGGGCGATTATGAACTATGCACATAGGCTGGGTCGTTGGGCCCCTGATCAGATCCTGGTCCTCTATAAATCAATATGCTCCGCCAAAGTACTCTATGGCAGTGAGGTCTGGGGCTTTGTGGATGCTAAGTCGCTCCATATTGAGGAGAACAAACTTTTAAGAAGACTACTGAAAGTGCCACAAAGTACCCTGGGCTTCATTGTACATGAGGAATTGGGCGTTCCTTACATTAAGGACAGGATAAAATTGAAACCGGTCAGTTGCTGGGTTAAAATTTGGACAAATCCAGAGGCCAACCTGACAAGAGACATTATTCAGGATTGCCTGGCACGGGATAAGGGGATGAATATTCCATGGCTCAAATATGTCAGAGAATCTCTAGAGGCCATGGGTCGTCTGGAACTTTTCACTCACCCCACGAAATTATTGGCAAAGGATAAGACCATTGTGAAGGGGGAGTTTTTTAAATTACTGGGGTCCAGTAGAGAAGACCAAGAGATATTAAAACCCGCAGTGAGAAGGTATATATCTGACGAAATCTTGCCCTGGTATTGAACCCTACTTGTATCTTATTCACAGTGCTCAAGATAGGTTCCTTATGACACGTTTCAGGTTGAATGGCATACATCATATTCTAGCGGTGCCTGCAGGTTTTACTAAAACGGTGGAGTAGAAGGGTCCCTACGGCTGCGATCATCGATCTCCGCAGGACACCCTTCACTTTGTGTTGTTATGTCCGTATTACATGCACCCAAGGAAACCCTTTTTAAAAAGAGTCTTAAATAAAGCAGGGTTTAGGCAGGCCAAGGTGGCTCTACTGTATCTAAAACTTTATGCAGATTTTTTTACTTTGCACTGTACTGTAAACTTTTTAAGAGTGGCATTGCGCCTTAGGAACACCAGAGGGGACGTGTGAATCGTGTATCAGGAACTGTTTTAAAAGTAGATTATGTACTGTAAAGTTTTATGGGGGGCCACAGGGCCTCAGGAATATCAGAGGGCAGAGGCAATTTGCACACATACAATGGTTTTTAAGTAGATGTTTTAAGATGCTGCTTTCTTCGAAATAGGCCCCCTTGCTGCATATGTATCGCACTTGCACTTTACAGACCACTATATTTTTACCTGGATTACACTGGAGCACTTCATTTACCCTCTGTTGTTAATACATTGTAACGATTGTCCTCTCCTTTTTAATAAATGGTATGTACTGTATTTTTAGCTGTGTTTTTATGGCCGTTCAGGCCGAAATAAAGATTTTTGAATGAATGAATGAGGCCGATAATTAGATATGTTTTCAGGATCAATATTGGCCTTCTTTTGAATAGGCGAGACCTGTGCTGATTTCCAAGCCAAAATGATTTTTCCAGCTTCCACTGATAAATTAAATAGTAACTGGATTGCAGGTGCAATCTGGTTAGAAAGTTGGGCTGTAATCCTTGGGTGGCATGGAACCAAAGTGGAGCTGGATTTAGCTTCTCCTAACGCCCTCTGAATCTGCTCAAGTGAAAATAATTGGTGCTTTTCCAGACTACAGACTCAGTTTAGAGGGGGAGAATTAAAGTTAGGGGCTTCTTCAGACTGGTCCAAAGGGCTGGACAAGTTCTGATAAACTAGCTTTATTTTGTCCTCAAAAAAGTCTACAAGGAAATTACATAATTCTTGCAATGCCTGAGTAGCCTGAGAACAAGCAATGGGTTTCATGAAATTATTGAGGACTTTAAATAGCTCTTTTGAGGAATTACCTGCTTCATCAATTTGCTATCCACCTCCCAGCGGGTTCTCGACCGCCTTTGAAGTCAGTGGGGGCAGGAGTAGCCCCACTGCTGCTGGACCCCAGCAGCACAAACCCAGAACACCCAGAATGACCGGAAATGTGATGTCCCGCCAGCTGGGGAAATCATCCATCGCCACACAGTGCCCTCAGCTGGTCTCAAAGGTTCAGAGCGCCTCAACGGATGGGCTCAGATCTCAGGACCAGAGCTGCCATGTTGCACGTCCTCATCAGGAGCCCTGATAGTTGAAATACTTTTTTTGTAACATTCAGTACAGATTCATCAAGTGCAGGCAACGTTAGTAGCCATCAAAAAGTACTGTTTCTGAAGGACAAACCAACAGAACCATACAACGTTGACATTAGTGTTGGTGGCACCCAGTGCAACATTTTTTTGGGGCATCCACCCATGACCTCCGTCTCCAGGGATTCCCTCACTACCACCTGCAACCAGTGCCTCTCATCTCTCCATGGCCCCTCTCTCACATACATTTAATTGGTTTTAAAACACTAGTTGGGGTTGGCTTTACAAATAAGAATGTATTTCTACCCAAACAAAATCTCTACAGCAATATTACGAATGGGTAATGAAAGGCTGGGGAAGAAAACATAACATCCTAACCCATACTATGCAATTTGTGTGTAGCTCTTTGAAATAGTTTTAACATGATCTTGATTGGTTTTATATAACACAATAATAACAGGAATAAAGGTACAAGACCATCATGTATCTGTCAGGAAAATTATAGAAGTAGTAGGCAGAGTAGGGTGAAAGGCCAACCCAAATTAAGGTGAAAAAAAGCAGACAAGATTAGAGGAGGGTGGAAGGCCAGGTGCCAACCCGACAACGGTCTAGTCAGAAAGGGGAGGGAAGTGGACGAGGAAGGGGTGGGCTGGTGAGGTCTGCAGGTGATGTCAAGGTGAAAAGGTAAGGGTTTTCCCGTATATAACTCGATAGTGTGGTGACACCGCTCACAGTAGAAGAGTTTGAGGCGCAAGGTGTATAGCAGAGTGAGGCAAAGGAGTACCTGAGATTGCTCATGGCCTGAGGTTACGGACCTTTGAAAGGGCTCTGGCATGAGAGTGTTCCACTCGATTGCAATAGGGTATTGGCGAAGTCCCCTGGCGCCCTCCCTGCAAAACACGGTGCTCTCTGCTTCAGCCAAAGCCAGAGCAGAGAGTCTCCACACTGCCAGACGTGAGGGTCGAACAGCCTTCCAAAAGCGGGCTATAGTGTGCCCCGCTAGGAGTATGGCAAGGTATAAGAATCGCACCTCAACTTGGCATTTTGAAGGGTGTGGGCTATTCCTCTGCTAAGGCGGAGGAGCATTGCCCCAGTACTTTTTTGCAGTTAAACAAAGGGAAAATAAAATGATAATAACTCATGTTATTATAATTTCTTTTTTTACTACTTATGCATATTTGCATGAGGGATGGAGGCAGGGGAGGAGTGGTAAGCAGCACCCTCCTAAGAGCGCTATGGCTTCTTGGCCGGCCCTCTTGGGCCGCCCAAAACAGTCTTGCGTACTTTGCATGTTCTCCATGCAGGCTGGATCGCAGCCTACTTGGAGAACATGCCCACGCCTCCAGTCAGCGTCTGAGGTCAGAACCACGGCGCTCATACCAATCACAATGCTTCATATCAGCGTTGTGATTTGGCTGACCGGGATCCCAGGTGTGCTTCCTGTGGCCAAGGGAGGTAGGACTACATAGGAGAGACGCAGCAAAAAGGTAAGTTTTTATTTTACTTTTTCATACCCGCTTCCCCCGCATCCTCGCCACCTCCCGCCCCCCTACCAAAGTGCACAAACCTCCCGTGTATAGAGAGGGATTAAATTAGGTAATTGCAAGAGGCATGAGGAGATCGTCGAGTAATAATGAGCAAGCAATGGCTACACCCAGAACATGTGGCGAAGGTCAGCATTTTGAGTAAGGCAACTGGGCATATCGCATCAGCACCAGGAGAGTATCTATTGATTATTAATGGGGTAAGATAGGACCTGGGGAGTGTAAAACACTGCAGAAGCTTGAACCGGACATTACGCAATACTGTTGTCGCTAAACCCCAGTCCTATTCCTCGTCAGCGAGATGTCTGTTTTGATGTCTGTTTTGATGGTTTAGCCTTCCAGTCCCCACGCAGGCCTGCGAGGTGTGGCCTGCATGGGGTCCTGCAGTGCCTCGAACAGCCAAGGAATAAGGCAGTTGCTTGTTCCCTGTGTATGAGGGTATTGGAGGAGAGAATGAGAGAGGGGTTTAGTGGCGGTTTTGTGCCATGTAGCATGCATTGCTCACTGAACGGCATAGTGAGTAAGCTCCTCAATGCTTAACTAGCAGCTCTTAAATTATGAAAGCAACATTAAAAAAAAAATCTCCCAAGATCAAAATGCCTCTTGAATGTCAATCTCTGAGTGTCACTGGCACCCGTGACTTGGGGAGCCCTCCAGGGGACTAGCCAAAGCATATGACAACGTCAATTTGGTATCCCGTAGGATTCTTCTATAGCATAAAAAAAGCAACCTGGAGAAGGTGAGGAGTTACAGGGGGCCTAGTCTGGGTAGGATGAAATAGGCAAAGTGCTTGGTTTAGGTTCCAGGGTGGGGTGGTCGAGGAAGTGTCATTCAAGTGGCACCCTGCAAATCATCAACTCCCCCACTGGATTTGCGAAGCCAAGTAGTAGTGTTTGTAGTTAGGTGCGCTAAGTCTGACCTGAGACATGGGCGAGAACAGCTTATGCAAGGCCACCCTCCTGTGGCCGACCCGCCAAATGAGGCCACTCAAAAAGGAATTCAGTGTGCGTAAAATAAAAGTGGGTGGAACAAGGGACAAGTTTGCAAATTAGTACAGCAAGTGCTGCAAAATTACCATTTTAGAGACTGCCCCTCTGCCACTGACTGAAGGGGATAGGGTTTGCCAGAAAGTGATCTTGCCGCGTATACCAGTCACGATTACTGAAAAATCAGCTCATGCGTCCTGGACGTAGAGTAGAATGTCGTCCTTGTCGAGAGAGATGACGTGAACGTGATCGCCAAGAGGAATTCCACATACCGCTGCCCCCTCACAGAGTTTCATGGACACAGGTGCCACCGCTATAGCGAATAGGAGAGGGAAATGGGGGGGCAGCACTATTTTGTGCCGCTACAGAGAATGAGCGCAGCTGATATCAGTCGACCTGTTCGGACATTAACACGGGGCGCATCGTAGAGGAGCCAGATTAGGCACAGCATTTCCTCCTATAGCCCATAGCATTTGAGTAAGTCAAACAAATTCCTCCAATTAAGAGAATCAAAAGCCTTTTCAAGATCGAGTACAAGGCAAGCTGCATGCAAGAAGGTGGCAGGGCTATCCTTAAGGATTCTGTGAAGATGCCAAATGTTTAGAGATGTGTCCCTGCCAGGCACAAACCTTTCTAGTCTGCATGCATGAGGCCGGGGACCAGGGAAAGAAAGCAATACGGGAAAATGTTGCTGAGGATTTTATAGTCAGTATTAAGCCTTTTTTTTTTTTTATTGAGAGTTCATAAAGACCGAATAAACATTACCTGGCACATTTGTAGCAGGATTAATACAATACAAAAATCATTTACATGACACATAAATACAGAAACGTGTTCAGATTTCATCAGTTCGAAACTTACTTATAAAGTGCAATGTGTATAATAAAAAACAATCTAGCAGACTGATGTCAAGAAGATGTGGTTAAAATTAGATATCGACAGAAAACAAACTAGGATTCAAACAAACTCCAGTACTTCTCATATTTCTTAAGGGCCCCTGATCTCAGTGCATATTTTCTTTCCCTGCCCTGGATTTGTAGTAATTTTACCTTCCATGCCCGAAAGGTTGGCACTAACTCTGTTTTCCAGGACTGCAAAATAAGGGATTTAGCTATTAAAGAGGCTATAAATAGGGACTCATCATATGGAGTTTGGCTCGATGAGCAGTCTAGGACCGGGATTAACTCATTGAATGATATAATGGCTTTGAACTCAATAGAGAGGAATTTTTCTATTTCCTTCCAGAATATCTGTATTTTAGAGCACTCCCAGACGATATGATTCCAGGTGCCTTTTTCTTCACATCGAAAGCATTTGTCGGCGACTTGGGGAAAGATACTGTGGAGGAAAGAGGGGGTTCTATAAATTAACCATTTATTATAAAATTGCATACGTTTAAAATTAGCACCGCGAAAAATGGTTTTATTCACTTTATTTATCTTATCCCATACCTGCTTGCTAATTTCAATGTCCTCCCTCTTTTTCCACCTCTCAATGATCTTAATGGAGGATTCCTGCCCGTTGTTTTCTTTTAGTATTTTAATCCAAGTACTAATCTTCTTTTGTATTTGATTGTTCAATGCTGTAGAGAGATTTTCTTTATGAAATAAATTACCTATATCCAGCTCTTTAAGTTCTGCGTTGAGCGTAAGAAAAGACCAATTCAAAATTGTATAGGAGTGGTGTACCTGTCTAGAAATTTCCCCCCAGGACTTCCATCTATTCCCCATAAGGAAGTCCTCAATTTTCTCAAAGCCATTCTCCTTCCAGAGATTTATTATATTGTTATCCATACAGCCCCCCTCTCCAAAGCTGAGATTGATTAAATCCGTTGTACTACCTATTTTAGAGATACCATAGAATTTCAAAAACTGAGTTTTCTGTTTAAAAATCCACTGCAGGGACTTATAACGAACTTTCTTTGGATCTTTCGTAATTCTAACCGGGTCAGTGATTTTTGATTCTGACAACATCTTCTTCATAAAAAAATTGTCTGCCTCGTGAACGTCTAGAAAAAAAACCCTAAAACTATGATGTGCAAAAGACGCAAAATAATATTCTCTAATATTTGGAAGGGACAGCCCTCCTTGTGCGGATGGAAGATATAAAGTGCTAAGTGCAAGCCTAGAAGATTTTTTTGCCAAAGGAAAGAGGAAATCAAGGCATCTACTTTTGTAAAAAAGGAGACCTGGATTGCACAGGGTGCGGCGCTAAAAAGAAAATTAAAAAGAGGTAAGTCAGTATTAAGCCTTGTTAAGGGGAGATACGAAGGGATGCCAGATGCGTCTTTGCCAGGCTTGGGGATGGAGATGAGGGTTGCCTCCCGGGGCAACAATGAGCGGTGGAGAGCCTACGCGTCGTGCTGGCCTGGCATGATCTATGGTAGAGGGAGATCTCAGAAAAAGTCCAAAAAGTCCTCAGGTGTGGGGTCCAGGTCAGGGCCATACACCCCATGTAATATGAGGTAAAGACTCATAACTTTCTGCTTGGGTATGCACATATGTGCAGATAGGGTAGAACCAAGGGGTTATGGTCCTGCCAGAGTAGCCACTCAAGGAGCGCACCTGACTTATCAGCCTCAGCATGAGTTTGTGCCAGATGCGTGGTGTAGTTGGCATATCTAATGAGTTCTATGAGGCAGTATGCTAAGCGAGTAGCGCCAGGAGCATAGTCAGTTAGTCAGTGAGGCCCTGGTATTAAGTGGGAGAGGTATTCGGACACAGTATACAGTAAAAAATATCGAGATGCAGAAATATTGAGTTTTTATTATCATGATCCACCATTATCGTGATGCAGGAATACTGATGACAAGAATATCGATTCTCTAAGGTAGGTAATATCGATGTAAAAAATATCTATGTTGTAAAAATCGTTTACAAAAATATCTATTTTGTTAATATCATTTACAAAAATATTGTTGTTAACAATATTGTTTTTCCATAATTTTTTTATATCTCTTTTTTATTATAGGCAGAAAGCAGAACAGTAGCAGTTTAATTCTCAGATGGACAATTGTGGCAATACATACATGATTGACAGTTATTTACATACATCCTCAAAAAATGCAGAATAATAATTGGCAGGGCATAGGCTCCGCCATCTCACACATGGAGTCACTCCTCTTCCAGCTGGGTGGTTGCCCGGATGGGCGGACACCACATCCCTCTGCCAGTATTCCAACATTCCCAGATTTTGGAACACTTGTGGGGACAACCCCAACTCTCACAGACAACCTTCTCCGCCTGCATACACCAATCCATATACTTTTCCCAATCCCTCAGGGTTTGTCTAGCATCTGAACCCCAATTTCTTGCTATCTTACGTTTCGCAACCATGAGGCTCAGTGTAGCCCATAGTTTTCCCCCTCTCGTTAGATCCGTTGTTCCCATATATTCAACAAGCCTAATCGGGAGTGAGGTCAAAATCAAATCTACCCGGGATTTCACCTCTCCCAAATAGGTCTGAATTATAGGACAGTCCCACAAAACATGGAAGAAGGTGCCCCTGCCCCCACAGCCCCTGATACAGTGTGATGAGGTTCTTTTTCCCAAGAGTCTTGCAGGCGTAATAGGTTTTGTGTAGGATTTTTTTCAGATGGATCAATCGGAAACAGGAACGTATGTGAACTTCCTTTGGGGGCGCAGTTGCCTCTAGCTTTTTCATTATCTTTATGAATTTTAGTATGTTTTGATTCCATATGTTACTAATTATTTGTATAATTATGTTAATGTTTTTTTAATATAGTTTGTACATTTTTAGATGTTTTTAAATTACATGCAATTGTTTATTGTATTTTTTTGGTGTCAAAGTGGGTTGTGGGGATTGTAGGGGTACAATTTGAGAAGTAAATAATTCTGATTAATTAGTAGTTAATTTGTAATTATTATTGATTATTTATTGATAATTATGTAAATTGTGCAATTGATTTTTTTGGTCACGTTTTTAGGTGCAAATTGTGGGGTTTAACTATTATTAATTATTTAATAGATAACTGTGAAATTAAGATATTTGTAACATTATATTTCTTGTGAGGGTTGTTGGGTTTGTAGGGGTTAACAGTGGGAAGTTAAATAATTATAATTAACTAATTATTAGTTAGTTATTATTAATTGTTTGATTGTAAATAATTATGTAAATTGTATAATTATCATAATTTGTAATATATCTTGTAGGTGTAGGTTGTTGTGTTTTTAGGGTTAAATGGTGTGAAGTTAATTATGAATTACTTTATTGATAAATAATTGTTATTGGTTATCTCTTTGATAATTATCTTAATTGTGAAGTTATAAAAGTAACTACATTATATTTCAGTTGTGTGTTGTTTAGTTTGTAGAGAAATAGGGTGGGAAGGTATTTAAGTAATCATAAATTAAAAGGTATTTAAGAATGTATTAAAATAGTTTTTCAATTATTTTACATGTTAATTGTGTTATACTTTGTTTATTTCCACTACATTTTAATTGTTGGCTGTTATGTTTGTGGGACTGTAGTGTGGTATTTTAATTATATTAATAATATTTGTTTTAATTGAAAACTATAAAAAAAAGGGTAATATATGTATATATTTTTGTCGACATTTAGATACTTAATTTCTATATTTAGAATTTTATATTTTTGGGTATTTATTAGACTTGTTAAGATATGTTATTTTTTAAGTGAAGTACTCTGTGTACTGTAGCAGTAAATGGAGTGGGAATAGTACATTTAACTCCTATTGAGTCCAATGCTTTCCCTACTGTTGCTCAGACTGGAGTGGGAATAGTAGGTTTTACCCCTTCTGAGTTCATCGCTTTCCCTAATGTTGCACATACTGGAGTGGGAATAGTTAATTTCCCTAATGTTGCACTGACTGGAGTGGGAATAGCAAATGTTACTTCTCCCCCTCCTGAGTTCAACACTGTCTCTACTGCTGCACGGAGTGGAATGGGAAAGTGTAAATTGTACTCCTCCATAGTCTAACTCCTTCCTTGCTGTTGCACAGACTGGAGGGGGAATAGTAAGTTTAACCCCTCCTGAGTTCAACTCTTTCCCTACTGGTGCAAAGACTGGAGTGGAAATAATAAATGTTACCCCTCCTGAGTCCAATGCTTTCTTTGCTGTTGCACATACTGTATTGGAAATAGCATATTTACTATTATTAGAGTTTAATAGGTTTATTATTATTATTTAAATATTTATTATTATTGTGGCTTTTGTATTCAATTTAATATTATATATACATATAAAACTTGGCTTATCGTACTATCACCAATCAAATTTTTACTATGCAAACAGTAGAATGGACTTGTAACGTTTTGTCCGTAAACTGAAATTAAATAAAGTACATGAACTAAGAGCTACGGGGAATGCACAGGACAATGTGGAAATAATCCAATCGCCCCACAATCCAGATAACCAAGTGGTCTCTGATATTCCCATCTTGGAGGACATGTGAGAACTACAGAATTAATATGAGGATACCACAATGATCCCTGGACACTGCACTAAAAACTGAACCCTACACTATTGGAAGGGGATCATACTCCATTCCGTCTACGTTCTAGATTTGTCTCACAAACACCTAGAGACAATGTGGATATGTTTTCAGATAATGTCACCAAGGATTTAAGAGATCTATATTTGAAAGGAAACATTTTAAAAATCAAAGAAAAGCACAGGAGTATAAGATATTTCGGACACTGAACAAAATTAAAAAGGACACGAATACAGTCATAAAACCGGTCGATAAAGGAGGGAATTTGGTGCTTTGGGGGAAAGATTTATATTAAAAGGAAGCCCTACTTCAGTTAAACAATACAGAATGCTACAAACTAATCCGTATGGATGAATATGAACATGTCCAAGAGAAATTCAATGAGAGGTTGAGCCATTGGAAAGAACAGGAACTCCTGACTTGGGCCGAATATCAGTTTTTAAAACAGAAACATCCGGTTCTCCCTGTGTTTTATATGATTCCAAAAGTCCACAAGAACTTAAACAATCCACCAGGTAGACCAATATTATTGGCCCAACAGAGTGCATTTGAAAATACATCAAAATATTTTAACTTTTATTTGAACCCACTAGTGAGAACACTTCCGTCATAACTGAGGGATTCATCCGACTTTTTTAAAGAAGATATATGACATAAAATGGGAGGAAGACATGGTGCAAGTGACAATGGACATACCTACTTTGTACACTAGCATCTGACACAAGGATGGACTAAGAGCTACAGAACACTTCCTACAAATGAAACCAATGAGATTTGTCAATCATAGTTGGATGATCCTCAAAATGATGGAATGGTGCGTGACCAGGAATATTTTTTTGTTTGGGAAGGAATTGTTCCAGCGAGAATAGGGAACAGCCATGGGCACCAGCTTCGCCCCCAGTTATGCCAACCTACATCTGGGCTGGTGGGAGGAACAGTGGCTCGGGGCTAAATCCTTGGAACACCGGTCAGAGAAGATGTTAATTTGGTCCAGATTGATTGACAATGTCTTCGTGCTGTGGCAGGGCACGTAGACAGAGGTAGACCTATTCATCAGTGAACTGAACAATAATGAATTGAAATTGAAGTTTGTGGGTCAATGGAGCAAACAAACAATTGAATTTTTAGATATTAGGGTGAGTGTGGAAGGGGGTAAACTTTAGAGCACAGTTTTTAGAAAGCCGACCGCAGGTAACACTATTCTACATGTGGAGAATGCACACCCCTTGCCCCTTATCAGGAGCATCCCCTTTGGAGAATTTTACAGAGCTAGAAGAGCATGCAGCACCCTTCAGGAATACGATAAAACAGGACATGAAGCAACGATTTGTAGAGAGAGGATATTAGATTAATTGTTTGGAAATAGCATAGAAAAGAGCAAGAGATTTAAGCAGGGAAGAGGTGCTGTTTCAACCCTCTAGAACAACTCTAAGAAAGAAAATGATCAATCAAAGTAGCATATGTAGATTTATCACTACATACAACATGAGGCACGATGAGGTGAGAAAGGTTTTAAATAAGTACTGGCACTTTATGGTAGAAGATCCAATCCTGGGGTGAACAGCGAGTAAGAGACCACAAATCACTTACAGAAAATCAAAGTCCTTGAAGGACTATTTGGTGAAGAGTGAGTATGGAGGGACAACCCCAAAGCAAATGTGGCTCAGACAGCGAGAAGGATATTTTAAATTTACAAAGTGTAAGGCGTGTCAACATGGGGAAAACCTTTCATCTTTACAAACAGTTTTTAACAAAACTGTTAAAATCAGAGGAGTTTTGTCATGTAAATCATGTTTTGCAGTATATATTTTAAGATGCCCATGCAGAAATGTGTATGTAGGTAGTACTACCTTACCAGTCCATAAAAGAATCCTACAACACAGGAGGGCTATCCTTAATAAAGACAGAAGCTACCCAATAGCAAGGCAATATGAGAAAGAACATCAGAGTCACCCTACATTTATGGTGTATAGCTGCTAGCACAAGTACCCAAGAAGAGTAGAGGTGGGTCAGAGAGAGAGAATTGAGAAAACTAGAAACTTTTTATATTCTTGAACTGGATGCTAGAGAACCGAATGGTTTTAATCTGGACGAGGAATTGTATACGTGCCTGTATTAATTATGAAATTCAAAGAGCCCCCGCACAGCATTTTATCATCCTTAAGAGCTACATATGACATTTTAGAATTCTGTATAGGAGAAATTGTTTTTTCAATCATGAAACTACAAGTATGAACATGAGCACTAGCACTTTCAATTGATAAATAGCACTTTAGAGAATAGGAGTTTTTATAATTCATGTACATTAGATAGGACAGACCAACTTGTTCCTATTTTGTAAGGAGTATTGAACCCATATATCAATATGATATTGTTTCATAAAAAATGACTATGCACTTTAGTTAAGAAATTGGATATGCACTTTAAAATGTTGGTAGATTGTAGCACTAGCACTTTATATCCATTGTGCACTAGCACTTTAGAAACATATTCATGATAAAAAAAAGGTTGAATGCTTGGAGTACCAGAATGTATAAGAATCAAATAATTACAAGAATGAAATATTGTTGCAAAATGTTTTTCAAGTATGCACATAACGCACTTTTAATGTACAATAAAAAATTATGTATGAAATATTGAAGCGTAGAAATAGGTTGTAATTTATTAGGGACTGTCCATTTTTTCAACCTAAATTGCATTCGAAGAACTGAAAATAACATGTTTTTAAATGGCCGCCATATTTACATGGTATAACTGGATCATACACTGTTGTGAGATGTGATTGTTTTTTGTCAATGTCTATGCCCAAATACTGCTGCTCTATTGTATTTAAAATGAACTTTATGTGTGGCTCAGGCATCGTGAACAAGGCCGTGATGTAACTGCCGGAACGCGTGACTGTTTTGAAATAATAAAAGTTGCCAGATAACTAACTTACCGAGTGCTGATTTTACTTTCATGCAGCAGGAGAAAGCGTTTTTCCTATATATATATATATGTGACCAAGACCACGGACGTGGTCGAAATGCGTAGTTCTGATCTGCTAAAGAAATAAACTTACCTGCTAAAATTGATCGTGTGGGCTCGAGTAATCTCTTTCGCCGGATTTCGTTTCTTGTGGGGGAAAAAAAATAAAATAAATATGTATATATGTGTGTATATATATATATATATATATATATATATATATATATATATATATATATATATATTTCCTCTCAATTGTACCCGTCGCAGAGGGAACTCTGAATGTCGGTGCCAGCGTTAAAGACAGGGACGTGTCTTTAATTCAATTGCAAATCAAAAAATCACGCGGCACTCTCCTTGGCAGTTGTGATGTTTATTCACAGGTTACAAGCAAAACTCCTACGCGTTTCGAACAAACGTTCTTGGTCACGGCAGTGTTTTACATTAGTCCTTTCTTTCTTTCACATTTTATACCCTTACTCTTTCACCAGTAGGGTGATGCATTATGGGACTTGCAGTTTTTAACATTACTGTTTGTAACATATTTTACATTGTTTATTTTATATATGTGTATATATTATTTACTGTTTTACCTATATATATATATTAAATATATATATATATAATATTTATAATTATAGTTATACATACACATAGTTTTGCCCCATGGTAGTTGGAGGGCTATAGCCGGTGGAGCGCACCAGACATAGTGATTCTAATAAAAGCAAAAATAAGCGCTCACTCGTGGGATAATCCTCTAGGTAGTTATAGTGTCTTATCTATACTTCATAAGGTTTATTCCATGTACGCGTTTCGACTGCAACGCAGTCTTAGTCACACACCGGTTCTGTTGTTGATCAGATAATACACACAGGAAGTAAGAAATAGAAAAAGGACAGTGACAACGGAATTCATTTTGGAATGTCTACATTTGTATCCCAAATAACCAATATTTTGGATTTAACATTACATTGCAGGTATAACAATAAGTATATAATGGCTTTTGCTCAATTGTTGGACCCTGCCAGATGGCACAATACTGGTAATACCGTCATATCGGCATTCCATTTTAGAATTTCTAGCATTCATATCCCGAATAGTGCCACATGTCTCTGCCAGTTGGCACAATACTAAAAGTACAATGCCTGATTCTCCTGTACCACGGAATGTGGATGGCATGTCCAAATTTAGTAATTTGATCATGTAGAAAATTGCATTCCTTAATAGTGATACTGAAACATATTCACTGTCTGACATAGTGTCTTATCTATACTTCGTAGGGTTTATTCCCCTAATCTGTTAGGCATGTTGCAGAGAGGAACATAGTGTCATATATCCCGTACCATGTAATAATTCAGATGCCAGTAGTGGACCCATATATAATGGAAATGCAATTTTTAGACAGAGTGACAGCAGGATATTCGAATGCAATATATAGGGTTGTTATGTCAATTATGTTCTTCTCTACGCAACATAATCTTGTATTTGCGACCAACCTAAGCTAGTTTAGGATTCCACATTTAATATGTGACATGACACACAAATTAAACCAAAATAAAATTGAATCAAAAAAGTGAAAAAAGTTTCTTATCTGTACAGTGTCCTCCACCACGATGACGTGATGTTGAAGAAAGGGGTAGGGACCTCTCTCTACTCCTCCATCCAAGAATAGGCCCCTTCCTTTCCTCCTATAGTGAAAAGAAAACACAAAAATGTTTGACTGTCAGGGTAAAATCATCGAAATTCATCACTTCGTATGAGCATACATTCTTTAACGAATTACATATTCCGAAATATCTGTTACGAACAGTTGCCTAGAGGTAATCACTGGCAGATGAGACCTCTTAAGGCTATAACCCTAATGTCATTTTCATGTAGATGAATTCCTAGCTCTTCATCCAGGTTGTGACCCCTCCGGGTTTTTGGTCTGTAGATCTAGGATATGCCAGTATTCCCCTTTTCTCAAATGGAGGAACTCTGTGCCCCCCCACCCTGGAATTCTGTAGTACTTGTTCAATTGCAAAATTATATGAGGAGTGAGCTGTTGGATAGATGGTCTTCATGCACTTGTGCATAATTCTAGTTTGCTTATGAGAATCAAATTTATTTTATGTGTATATATATTCTACAACACTAGTCCTCTTTTATTGTATAACCAATGTAAGTACCCGCAAGTCTTTCTTTCAAGTTTTTTGTTGGAAACTTGTGTTTCAAGGGGATTGGGCACTACTGTCACTCATGGCTTTGAAAAAGACAGAGTAAGTCAAAACGTGTTAACTTAATATATGTATTTTGAAAATTTTTCCGGAGTTCGGGCGTCTCCTTGTACTGCTGTGTGGGTGCTGCTTGTATTTATATGAGGATCCTGTACCCCGTTGCCCTGCACCGGTTGGTGGATGTGGCTGGCATTGCACAGGAATCCAGAAATTCGATATATATATAAATATATATATATATATATATATATATATATATATATATATATGACCAAGAACAACCAGGGTTGTTCGAAACGCATTATCTCAGTCATTTGCTGTGCCGTAAATAAACACTTGACAAGGTTTATGGGCTAGTCTGGATTCTATGAAGCAAACTAGAATTCTGTCGTTTTTTATATATATATATATATATATATCGAATTTCTGGATTCCTGTGCAATGCCAGCCATATTTATATATATATATATAGGACTCACCTCAGAGTCCGATGTGAGCCGAAAACGAGTTAAGCGATGACCAACTCGAACAAGGAGGCCAAGGGAAAAGTAGAACTGTCCAAGCCGCTAAGACCAAAAGAACCCCTTTTCAAGAGGAATTCGAAATAATCAGGAATTCCTGGCTCCGCGATGGAAAGAACAAACCCCCGGACGCGGGAGCAGCAGGGAGCTCGGGAGGACTAGGAGGACAAGAAGATCAGGGGGCAGTAAAAGGAGGCAGAAGAGGAACAAGAGCCTCCCGTTGGACCAACCGCAATACCAACAAGAAGTAACAAAGGCAAGATGCGACAATTCTGGAAAGTCAGTTAATCTTACAGTCGTGAATCTCACGGAGAAAGAATTAACAGACCCAGAAATTGAAGTACTCAGCCTGGGGTTAACATTCTGCCCTAATAATGAACTAGAATATACACAAACACGTATTGATCTGTTCCGCTTCACTAGAAAGCTGAAACTCCACAAATATTTTAAACTGCGTCCACACATGAAAGATCGAAGCCAT
Organism: Lissotriton helveticus; assembly: GCF_964261635.1. NCBI lineage: Eukaryota > Metazoa > Chordata > Amphibia > Caudata > Salamandridae > Lissotriton > Lissotriton helveticus. Next base: position 373,430,648 of record NC_136065.1, read on the forward strand.
AAAGGAACGAGGATGACTGCAACTGATGCTCTGAGTAGTAGGGACATATCCACAGTAGAGATCCTTGAGGAACTACGAATGGAACAAGCCTCAGATATATGTCAATTAGACATGGCACTGTGGTAAATAAATAAATAATACCCTATTTTTGAATGAATAAATGAATAACAGATAGCTCAATAAGTAAGAGTCAAGATTCGAGGTAGTAGGAGTTTCGCAGGTTTATTACAGCATAAAGGACAGGAACAGGACAACCTGCATAGGAATAGGATGGCAGGGCCCAGCAGCGCTGCTGGTGTCAGGATCGGGACAAGGAAAAGGATGATTTTTTTAATAACAATGCATGAGCATATATACATAACGCAAACACATATCATTACATTGCAATAGGCGTAGCAGTGGGTGGAGCAGAAGGTGTGGCGCGTAGCAGTCGCGAAAGATAAGGGTGAAAAGAGGTGTAACAGGGCGTATACATAGACATGTGATGCAAACGTAACAGAATATGTCATGAATGGGGCGGAAACCATGGAGGGGGCTACCTAAGGAGCCGGGACCTCTAACCTGATGGTGCGCGCAAACTAGCAATGACGTATCACTAGGAGAAACTGGGGGCTATGAACTCTGTGCTAGGAGCAGAGACTGAAGTCTGGAGAGTCAGGGCGACATGTACCTAAACAGTATCTAGTATCTGATGTTTAGAGAACATGTTGATATAAACTAGAAGTCAGGAGGGGAAAGGCTAACTTGATTCTAAGACTGGACCATGCATTATTCTACATGTAGTGCGTGATGAAGAATATTAAATGACCATTAAATGCAGTATTTCTCTAACGTGGAGACGTGAAAGCTAGATAATGACGGAAACTATTGATGCGATTCAGTAGTTTAGGAATGCAGAGAAGGAGGACTGAACTGATAACTGGAATCATAACATATTCTTGGCAGACTCAGAGGCTGAGCCAGGGTGGGCCGGGCACTGCGAGGCAGGAAGTAAGTGAAGGATCGAGGATACAGGTGGGGGCTGTATCGCTCCTCAGCGAAGTTTCAGGAGACAGGAGCTGAATCTGATGTCCGGGCCCTTTTGAGGCCTAGAAACGGGGACTTTACAATGGAATAACGTGCACACTGAGAAACGTGGCAACGTAGCTTTACATAGGCCTGATATACGTAGTATTCACGAGAACTGGAAACTGACATACTAGAGGTGGACACAACTATAATTGCGTCTTGAATCGAACATGGGGAATGCATATGCATATTTAATCATGCACACATAACATATGATGGATGACACGTAGGGACACAGAACATGGCAAAATGTACTTTTCCACATTCCCTCCTTGTCACTACGTTTCCATCAGGAAACATCAATATTCATGATACCATCTATCATTTCATACAGTATCATTTGCTCGTCTCGAATTATCCTGGAACGGGATTTAGAACGGGGCTTAGGACTAGGAATACAAGAGGTAGCACAGATGCCGCAAATCGCAGGGCCACATTGTATACAGAGGCAGCAGCTGAATATGATCGCTACTGTAATACCTAGAAAGGACAAGACTTTCCATCCGCAGGCGGAAATTATATTCCAGAACCAACCGGACCATGTCCAGGTGCCTGGATCTTGGTGTATCAGATGGGCAATTTTATGGAGTCTGGTTATAGCTGAATAAACAGACGGCGCGTTATTTGGAATGAAAATACAGCAACTAGATCCGATGACTCTACAGGCCCCGCCCCTATCGGCCAGTATGACGTCAAGGACGAGACGATTCTGTAAAACGACAAATCTCATAGCAGATTGCTCTTCAGTTAAGTTACCTAGAGCAGAGGCAGTCTCATTCACTACAGCTTCAAGGTTCTTGTTAACCTACGGATTAGCTTACTATTCTGGATAGGTCCTATAAAGAAGAAGAAACCTCTGTTGAAATCTGTATACTGTTCTAGAGCAGTTTCAGTATAATCGACAATTGGGGACTCCCTTCTATGTCTAATGTGTACTAGATGTGTGTTTCTGTGATAATCAGATGGGGCTAGGAAAACAGGTGGCAGTAGGAAGGCAATGTAACAGGTTCCCTCCCAACCGAGGGGCAGACGAACATATGCAGTTTGACCACAAATAAAATAAGAATGACGTGAAGCTTTGAAAATAGATTTCCCACTGTCACTATACTTGACAATAGTAGTACAATCACTATGTCCTACATGTACGGAACCATAATTTCGGACACATAATTCACCTTTGACTGGCAGTACTGAAATAGCAGGTAAGTCTGGAGCAGTATCAGACTGGACATTCAGGACCATGAAATTCGAAGAATAGTTACCTAAATTATACACTTCATTTTCTAGATCTAAACCTGTTCGGTGAGAGAGACCTTGCTTGTCTGGGAAACATGTACTGTTAAGAAAAGACATATCTGTTGAGGATGACGTTAACGTGGACCATGCTCCACACGAACCATTATGTGAGAATGGATAAGGAAAAAGTGGCAGAACTCCCTTCGGTGTCTGGAAAGGGGAGAGTCGACCACACACCCAACAATTAGTGGCATTGCTGGACTGGTGTGAGTAATGTAACATGCGGATGAATGAGTTATTTCGCATAGCGAGGCGGTAAGAGAGTTCATGAGGAGGCAGATCACTAAACGTGTGCTCTACTGTAGCATTAGTAGACTTATTCACATGAGGAACTGGGAAATACAAGAAAAATGCATAACTGGTGCCGGAAATCATAATGCTGAGGAACAATATGAAACATAGAAAAACGATACATCGAATTGAGTTTTGACTAACTCTCTCACTATGGGGGTCTATTTTATACATGTCAGAAACAGTCTAACCGTTTCACCTAGGGGAGGACTTAGACAATCAAACTGACTGACTTATTTTACTAGACCGGAGTTTGAGTTTATACTCCTGTTGCGGAGTTTTCTCTAACAGGGGAGGGTTTGTAGCAATGTCTTTTGCGGGACAGTCCTTGAGAACAATGCTTTGGCAATCCTTCAAATCCTGGGAAATGTTCTTTAAGACGGGTTTCAGTCCATTAAAAAGTTTTACATGAGAAAGGTGCACCCAGCCTTTGCGACCTTCCAACTTCACGGCTGTACGGGTGGTGAGGAGGACCTGTCGGGGCTCTTTCCAGCGAGGCTCCAGCGGACTTGATCTGTCAAAATTCCTCACCAACACCATGGATCCTGGAACGATTTCATGCGGTGCCACCTCGGTATTATCTGGAAATGCGGCGGCAACCTGTGAACGACATGAGTTGAGGGCAGACATCAAGGAAGCTAGGTAATCTGTCAGCATATTACTTGAAACATCGGTAATACTTCGGGGTCTAGGAGTACCCCACATATTTGGGGGGCGGCCGAATACGACCTCATACGGGGACAGACCTGATCTGGAATGTGCGACCATGCGCATATAAAATAAAGCGACTGGCAGAGCTACTAGCCAGTCCACACCTTTCTCTTTACACACTTTGGCAATTCGGATTTTCAGGGTCTGGTTATGTCTCTCTACGAGACCGGCTGCTTCAGGATGGCGTACACAATGGAACTTCCACTGGTGCCCCAACAAAAGGGAAACATGCTTCATGAGTTCAGATGAGAATGGCTGGCCGTTGTCAGAATATACGACTCTAGGGAGTCCGTAACGGGGGAAGAATTCACGAACCAACTGCCTGGCAGTGGTCGCTGCGGTATAATCTGGGACTGGATATGCTTCTGTCCACCTGGACAAAGCGCATACAACTACAAGGACATACTTGAAACCTCGACATCGCTCCATCTGAATATAATCCATCTGGAGGACTTCAAAAGGGTGGTCAGGGGGCTGGAATCCACCTTGTTCCACCGGGACACTTTTACCTGGATTAAACTGACAACATATCATACAGGTACGGACTTTCTGCTTGGCTGCAGCTCGTAAATGTTTGTTGAACCAAATATTCTGGATACTGTCTAACATAGCTTTTTCTCCTAAATGTGCTGGACTATGTGTGGTATTAATAATGACTTGAACCATGGAGTCGGGGAGAAACCATGTGGCTCTACCCTTTGTTAACCATCCTTGATCTGTCTGGACCCCTCCTTGTTCGGACCATTTCTTGATTTCTTCGGGAGTAGCATGTAACTGGATATCTATGACATCTTGTGTAGGGTCCTTAACTGTCATACATGTAGTCGGATCTGGAGTATGTGTCTGTGTCGGATTAACTTGAATGTCTGGAGTCTGTGCTGTAAGCTTGGCTGTGCGATCTGCTAGATCATTACCTTGGGAAATAATGTCAGTAACTTTCGTATGTGCTTTGCATTTCATGATAGCAATGGATGTCGGTAAATGTATTGCGTCTAACAGAGCTTGAATAAGGAGACCATGCTGAATCTTGGTTCCATGAGAAGTCATGAAACCTCTCTCCTGCCAGAGCACTCCGAAGTCGTGTACAACTCCGAATGCGTAACGTGAATCTGTGTAAACATTAACTTTCAAGTTCTTGGCGTGTATGCAGGCTTGGGTCAGAGCAACTAGCTCTGCTGCTTGAGCAGACAGGGTGTCAATACGGTGTGTCTCTATAACTTCAGTGTCAGTAGTCCCTGCATACGCGGCGACTAGTTCTCCTGTACTAGTTCTCATACATGAACCATCCACATAAAGTGTCAGGTCGGGGTCTGGTAACGGAGTATCTGTCAGATCTTGTCTTGGCTTTGTCGTAATGTTAACTACTTCCACACAGTCATGTGGGTCAGGATTCGAAGTAACTGATGGTAACAGTGTAGCAGGATTAAGGATGTTGCAGCGTCTGATTTCTATGTGTGGCTGGAACAGTGTCAATTCATAACCTGTTAAACGTGCAATTGTCAAGTGCTGAGTTTGTGTTCGGTTTAAAAGAACTTCCACAGAGTGTGGAACTTGTACTGTCAAGGAGTGTCCTAAGACTATGGAATCACTTTGTCTGATAGCTAGTGCTGTGGCTGCAACTGACTTGAGGCACGCAGGCAGAGCCTGGGCTACAGGATCTAATGTGCTCGAAAAATAAGCACAGGGCTTGTATTGTCCTGCTTGATCTTGTGTGAGAACAGATAATGCTGTACCTTCACGTTCAGTGACGAAAAGTGTAAAAGGCTTACTGTAGTTCGGTGTCGCTAGAACTGGAGCTTGGCATAGAGCTTTCTTTAACTCATTGAAACTAAGTGTATGTTCAGATGTCCAAGGGAGGACAGTCGATACGGCTGCCTCCTGTGTCGTTAACTGTATCAGTGGTTTGGCTAGAAATGCATACTGAGGAATCCATTGTCTGCAGTAAGAAGTGAGGCCAATAAAAGCACGTACCTCCTTCTGGGTCTTGGGCTGAGGAAGACTCGCTATTAACTGGATACGGTCTGGTGTCAACTGCCTACCCCTCTTGGACAGTAAGTGTCCTAAGTAGACCACTTGCTGGACACAGAATTGAAGCTTAGAAGGGGACACCTTGTGCCCCATCTCGGCTAGGAAATACAAGACTGTAAGGGATGCTCGCTCGCAAGCACGTTCAGAACGGGCTGTGATCAGGAGATCATCGACATACTGGAGCAGGGCAGTGTCAGTTGGCATGTGAATGTTGTCTAGTTGTCTCTTAAGTGCTTGACTGTAAATACTAGGACTTTCTGTGAAACCTTGAGGAGCGCGTGTGAACATATAGCTCCTTCCATTTAAACAAAATCCGAAAAGGAACTGGCTGTCTGGATGAATAGGAACACTGAAAAATGCGTTCTTGAGGTCTATGACAGTGAAGAACGTGGCTTCGGAATCAATGGCCGTTAATAGGGAAGAGATGTCTGGGACAACTGGGTACTGCGGAATAATACATTTATTAAGCTCTCGTAGGTCAATCACTAATCGATATACTGGGGGTGCATTTGGATCAGTACGTTTCATGACTGGAATGATCGGAGAATTACATACATTGGAGTCAGTTTCTACAACCACTCCTTGAGCCATGAGCTCGTCAATAATTTTGGATAAGGCTGCTACAGCCTCAGGTGGCAATCTGTACTGTCTGATTCGTGGTAACACTACACCTGGTTTGAGAGTCACACGATGGGGTGTGATTTGCATGTAACCTACATCAGTTGGACCTTGTGCCCATAGATGCTGCGGGACATTAGACAATCTGGGATCAAAATCCCGTAATACATAGTGACCCTTAAAGTCACGTAGGAACAATCGTATTCCCTCTGGGGAACAGCATATAACTGCACCTAACTCTTTCAGTGTTTTAATGCCTAATAGATTTTCTGGACATGACTTAGTGAGTAACAGATCAGTAGTGCGGGACAATGGACCTACTTCTAGAGAAACTGGCTTTGAAATCTCATTTACGATAGGTTTTCCTGAAAATCCAAGGGAAACATTTCTTGAGCCTGAGAGCGGAGCCCCTGGAACTTCGGCGTGACTAATTGTGGTCCTACTTGCCCCTGTATCAATCAAGAACTTTCTGTCTTTCCCTAATACTTGACTGTGAACATAGGGACCTTCTTGATCTACAGGTATCTCGATGAGAGGCAAGCCTACCTCCCTCTCTAGGCTGTTTCATGAATACTGCTGGTACTCTGGATACTCAGACTGTGCATACTGGTACATCTGCTGTGTGACGTGCTGTGTTGCAGCAATAGGCTGCCGTGCGGTAACTGTCTGTGGTGCATTCTGTGGCTGAGGAGTCTGTGAAACTTGTTCCTGTCTAGGCGGACGTGGTCTTTCTTTAGTCTTACCAGTAGCTATGTTGTGTTTCAGAACTGCACACTCATTTATAAAATGACCTGGCTGTTTACAATAATTGCAATTCCCTTTAACGGGAGCTGCAGGATGACTGGCTTGATTCGGACCCCTCTTCTGACTGTCTTGAGGAACAGATTGTGCAACTAGTACTTTCATTTTCGTGTCTTTCATACGTTTTCTCTCGTGTTCTTGTTCTTCCCTGATTCTATTCTGGTGGTATTGAAGCATCTGCAACATCTGGGACGGGGTATTAGCTTGCCAGGTACTTTCGACTTTCAAAACTCGATTTTTAATTTGTGGGCTTGAATTCTCGACTAATTTAGTAACAAAAAGGTGAGGGTATGACTCACTACTCGTCTTGAGGCCACTGTTAATGCTAAAACATTTTTCAAATCTAGAATAAAAATCACTAATATCTTCGTCTTGTTTCTGTTTACAGGCTGAGATTGCATCCCAGTCTTCTTTTCTAGTTGTCAATAATCTGGGTAAAACTTGTATTAATAATTCTGGTAATTCTTTACATTTATCTCCGAGACCGGTACCTGGTACTCGTGCCTTATCTTCAGCTTCTAGAACTGCCCAATCGATCTTTTTCTCTCCCACCTCCCATTCTTTTTCCTTGAGCTTTTCATACACCCCTGCGGGCAACAGAACCTTTAACATTTTAATTATATCTGGATACGTGTATTCTCCCATACGGAGCATGTCTTTTAATTCTCTATGGAACCCTGCTGGATCTTTATCATGACAGGGAATTAATTTCTTCATCTCTAGGAGTTCCATCTTTGTTATTGGAGTGTATACAAACACTCGCTGCATTTCGCCACCCGTTCCTCTAACTGGGTGGACTTCTCGTAACGGATTCTGTCTCTCCATGTAAAATGGTTTGCTTTCTGGGGGTGAGACATGAACAAAATGCGGGTTCAGAAACGTTCTATATTTGTGGCGCTGTTCTAGAATGACACTAATTAAATCGGTACCTAGACCTTTCCATCTATACTGGAGTAACTCGTTCAGGATATCATGTAACGGGCCTGGATCAGAATGTTGACCCTCATACAGAGTAATGAGGTGCTGAATCATATACATACCCACCAGTCGTTGCTCGGCTGGGGGCATTTTCAGAAACATCTGTGCCACTATTTCGTCTGGAAAAGTGGTAGAATCAGTAATCCATCGGACTGCTGATCGGGCTAGTTCTTGTTCATGCATGGTACTTAACTCACTGTAACCGATTCGTGATTTCAGAATGTGATCGGTAGCTTGAAACACTTGTTCTAGAGAACCTTGTTCTGGTGCTGGATGATGGAAAGTAGACTTGGGTTCTAGACGTAAATGGCGATCTGGAAATCTAGGTTTTCCTACATACGCTATTCTGGCGGAATTCTCGTCGTCTATCTCTTCAGTATCAGAGTTACTTTCTTTCTCGTTTACTTGTGCTATTTTACGTTGTTCGTGTATCTTTATTATTTCTTTACGGATCTTCTTGTACATACTCTCCATAGCACCGACGGTCTTGTGCTTACCCTCGGCTATATTATCACTCCACCTTGTCAGGGTTTTCATTTCAGCCGGATCTTTAGACGGGTAATCTTGTTCTCTTATTAGACAATTGATCAGAAACTTTAATATCATGAGCTGGATCTCGGCTTTCCTTTGAGACATGGCCTCGCTAATACTTTCTGGATCATCCCCTGTACGGATGAAACGATATATTCTGTCTAGATCTTCTTTCATATTCGGTAAGGTGACTAGATACTCGGCCACCTTTCTTACGCGGAATGAATATAAAACCATATTGTCCTCGCCTGGGACTGGATCATAGCCGCATTCGGCAAGGGATTTTCTTATTTCTGCTACAGTCTGATGTCTGGGCGTACGCTGGGACGCTTGTGCATGTAATTCGGCTGTCGTTAAACGCTTGTGTGGCGGCGGGGTTTGAGGAGTACCTCCCCCTGCGGCCCCTAAACTAGAGTCGTCTACTGAGGCTCTTCGTCCTGGCAGAGTGGGAAATGGGAATGTAGGCTGGACTTGTATGGCGGGCTGGACCGGGGGTACCGTAACAGGTACTCCGGTGTCTGGAGGAGCGGGAAGTGCCTGATTTACAGGGACTGGCGGAGCGCGAACAGGATTTGCATATTCTGGGACTGTGTCGTCCAAATAGGACGAAATAAAAATATCAGCTGCGGTCTGTTTGTGACGTAGCTTGGTCGGAACTAATGGTGGCGGGAAATTACTGGATGCCTCTGGGGTCGCTTTTGGCAAGCCCTCGGCAAGGAGAGGGTACATACCCCTAATAAGGGCATGCCTCTGTCTGTCTGACTGTTCGGCTTTGACTTGTTCACCTATCTCGATTAGTTCTTTTTCTTGTGCTCGTTCTACGGATTCTCTACTTAATTCTGACTTTCTGATTTCCTTTTCAGTTCTTTTATGAGCTTCTTTGCGCCATAACTCGATGGCATCTTTCTGTGACTGTCTGGCTTTCTTTTTCCATAATGCTTCTTCTACTCGCATGATGCATTCGGCATCCCATGTACCCGATACGGGCCATCTATACTTTTCTTCTAACTGTTTGGTATACTCTACCCATAAATCTAGATACAATATGGCGCTTATGCCATGCTTCTGATACATAAAATGACCTGGACTGTCCCTAGGCGGAACTGGAACTGCTGCTTCCAGCAGACCCTTTCTGGTTTTTAACTGACGTAATTTCGAAAAGAGCGGCATGACTGAACTATAATCTAGACACAATACAATACACAATAAACACGATACTTATTCCCCATTCATACCACGACATTAAAATACATGAAGAACATTTAAAAATAACAGTTCGAACAGAATACTACCTGGAATACGGAACACAAAATACATGAATTTTCTCGAGAACAGAACTGACTAGAACAGGAACTAGATGCACTGCTGGAACAGTACGAAACTTACCGGTCTCATACAGAGACACGTCAGGACCCGCATCCACCGAAGTGGACACTTCGTTTGTGGGTCTGTGTACCACCAACCCACGGACCAGAGTCAATTAAATTGACCCTGTCTAGATACCACCCCAGTAACGGTACTCACCGGGCAGCAAGAACGGAAAGCCTCGGACTAGACTGGACTGCTACGACGACGGACGACGAACTTCGGACTTCAGTTACGGGTGGGCCTCCGGATACCTCGGACCTTGGACTCTCGGCTTGGGCTCTGGTCGGGACTCGCCGCGTTCCTCCACCGTCTCGTTTGGATGCTGGACCGCCTCCTCCGTCTCCTCCGTGGGCCTGAGGGATACTTGAAGCAGAAATTTCTGCCGGTGCGCAGAAGAGTTCCGTCACGACTGCAGAGGGTCAGGGGGTCGGCGTGGCTTCACCGACGCGTGGGGAAAGGGCAGGTCCCTGTTCGGGCGCCATTATGTGGTAAATAAATAAATAATACCCTATTTTTGAATGAATAAATGAATAACAGATAGCTCAATAAATAAGAGTCAAGATTCGAGGTAGTAGGAGTTTCGCAGGTTTATTACAGCATAAAGGACAGGAACAGGACAACCTGCATAGGAATAGGATGGCAGGGCCCAGCAGCGCTGCTGGTGTCAGGATCGGGACAAGGAAAAGGATGATTTTTTTAATAACAATGCATGAGCATATATACATAACGCAAACACATATCATTACATTGCAATAGGCGTAGCAGTGGGTGGAGCAGAAGGTGTGACGCGTAGCAGTAGCGAAAGATAAGGGTGAAAAGAGGTGTAACAGGGCGTATACATAGACATGTGATGCAAACGTAACAGAATATGTCATGAATGGGGCGGAAACCATGGAGGGGGCTACCTAAGGAGCCGGGACCTCTAACCTGATGGTGCGCGCAAACTAGCAATGACGTATCACTAGGAGAAACTGGGGGCTATGAACTCTGTGCTAGGAGCAGAGACTGAAGTCTGGAGAGTCAGGGCGACATGTACCTAAACAGTATCTAGTATCTGATGTTTAGAGAACATGTTGATATAAACTAGAAGTCAGGAGGGGAAAGGCTAACTTGATTCTAAGACTGGACCATGCATTATTCTACATGTAGTGCGTGATGAAGAATATTAAATGACCATTAAATGCAGTATTTCTCTAACGTGGAGACGTGAAAGCTAGATAATGACGGAAACTATTGATGCGATTCAGTAGTTTAGGAATGCAGAGAAGGAGGACTGAACTGATAACTGGAATCATAACATATTCTTGGCAGACTCAGAGGCTGAGCCAGGGTGGGCCGGGCACTGCGAGGCAGGAAGTAAGTGAAGGATCGAGGATACAGGTGGGGGCTGTATCGCTCCTCAGCGAAGTTTCAGGAGACAGGAGCTGAATCTGATGTCCGGGCCCTTTTGAGGCCTAGAAACGGGGACTTTACAATGGAATAACGTGCACACTGAGAAACGTGGCAACGTAGCTTTACATAGGCCTGATATACGTAGTATTCACGAGAACTGGAAACTGACATACTAGAGGTGGACACAACTATAATTGCGTCTTGAATCGAACATGGGGAATGCATATGCATATTTAATCATGCACACATAACATATGATGGATGACACGTAGGGACACAGAACATGGCAAAATGTACTTTTCCACAGCACAACGAACAGAACTACAAGGAGTTGAACAAGAGAGAGAGGAAAGCGGATTCAAACCCACCTCCATCTTTGTTCCTCAATCAACAACGACCTCATGAAATATAGAAAAGCGGACCACCACATCCACAGAAATAATATCACAAGTCAAAAAAAACTGGCACTAAATAACATAATGAAGGACAAGAACATCGTGGTGAAACCCTCGGACAAAGGGGGGAACATGGTCCTTATGAGTAGGGATCATTACAGGAGTGAAGCACTGGGGCAACTCTCTGAAGAGAAGTTCTATATGAAATGTACCACTGAAGCATATCAACAAAGTATTATGGATTATGACACACTTGTTCATAAATGGTACATTCTTCAGATGCTGGGCAAAGATGAACATCTGTTTTTACGGAATAACTGCCCCATGACCCCTACCTTTTACCACCTTCCTAAGTTGCACAAAAATAGAGACCATCCGCCAGGCCGTCCTATCATTTCATCCATCGGCAGCCTAATTGAAAATATGTCCCGGTTTGTAGACAATATTTTGTTTCCCTTGGTATTGAAACTGGCATCCTACATCAAGGACACCAAGGATTTCTTGATGAAGATCCAAGACTTGAAATGGGACTCAGACTATCTGCTGCTGGTATTGGACATTACCAGTTTATATACTTGTATCGAACATAAACACGGCCTGAAAGCTGTCCGGCATTTCCTAGATCAGCGTCCAATGCGATTTGCAAGACACAATGCAATGATCCTTGAATTTGTTGAATTCTGTCTAACCCACAATATTTTTTTGTTCGAAGGCCAGTTGTACTTACAGAGGTCTATATATATATGTGTGCAATCAATCAGGAAGGGCGGGTTACAATACCCGAGAGACACGAACCTTCCTGTTTCATTTACACCCATGGCGCTGAGGAAGGCAGACAACACGCCGAAATGCATTCGCCTGTAGTGGGTGAAGGAGAGCTGCCAATTCACCTGTGAGATGGAATAAAGCCGGTTTCTCAATACTCCCCTGCTGTGGTATCTTCACTTTTTCCCTGGCGAAAGTGTGGAGTGTGATATATATATATATATATATATATATATATATATATATGTATATCACCTCACTACCTGTATTCCAAGAAATCAGCTTGCAAACACAGACACGGACCAAACCTGTCAGTTACTTCATTTGTTTATTGCTGTGCCGCCATTATATATATTTTTTATATATGTTATCGATATTAGTGGAAAACAATATTTCCCCCGTTATTTTTGTATTTGCCATTATATGAATAGAAAACCAATATTTTTCTAATCAATATTTTTGCCACAATATTTCGGTATCATAATATTTTAGGTGTCGATATTGTGTCAGAGAACCGTGGGACCATTGAAACCTCACAACGCTCAAGCTCCCTCTCCTGGGTTCTCTGGGCTCCTACTACAATTCCAATAGCAGCACCAAAAACTGTGGCCTTCAAGGCATCCCATTTGATAGCCCCATAGGAAGCACTGCTGTCATTACAGGCAAAGAAAGAGGAGATTTGGGCTCGTAGGTCAGCTCGAAACACCTGGTCTTCAAGGGGGGAAGGCTGCAAGCACCAAGAGGGCATCAGGGGGCAAGGGGCATCGCAACTGAGACCCATTACCAGGGGATTATGATCAGACACAGTGTGGCCTAAGTAGTCTGAATGCAAGAATGAAGAGGTGAGAGAGCCCAAGTAAGCATTCCTGCCACGACGCATGTACAAATTGCAAGGGGGAGAATACAAGGAGTACTTGCAAGGGAGTGGGTGTTGCTTGCGCCAGATGTCCTCCAAAGCCCAATCCCAGATCCAGTGGGTCAAATGCGCATTGCAGCACTTTGCAGCTGTATGGGGTAGCGGTGGAAACGAGCATTCCATGCCTATGTCTAGGCCACTGTTAAAGTTGCCACCCAATATCCAGGGCACCCCAGGACAGCGCGTGTGGACACCACTCACGCTGTCTAGAAAGGCTATCTGTTCTATATTTGGAGAATTAATACTGCCCAGCACTAAGGGCCATCCATCTAAGGTGTCCTTTACCTGCACATATCTACTCCTGCATCCAAATCCTTGCTGTGGGTTGAAATGAGACCCCTGCCATAACCCGAATCAGAGCTCCCTGGGCAAACACAGAGTAGGACATAGAGAAAAGATTCCCACACCAACTCCGTTGGAGTCTGCTATGCTTAGGCCCAGACATGTGGGACTCTTGCAGGAGTGCAATGTGCACCCCTCTGCATTTCTTGTAGGAGTATACTGCATAGCGCATGGCAGCAGTTTTTCTCCCACTAATTCTGGGCGATAAGAGGAGAAAAATGGGGAAGGGCACGAAAGACAGCAGGAGATATTGCCCCACAACTCCACCCACCCCCACGGTTCTAGCGAAATCAAATCAAGTCATCTGCAGTTTTTGGAGTAGTACCCAGGGGCATTTGCTATCTCACCGCAGGTGTGTGCCATATGGAAGAATCTGAGTCACTGGCGGAGTCATGCAGCAGGAGCGTAGGCAATGAACTAGGACCGCATATTGAGGAAACGCCCGCCAATCCGCCTCCTTTTGTGAGGCAGGTGAACAGGCTGCCTATGGGCCACCTCCTGAAGCACCTCACAGATACATCCCACCACCAACATCATTGTGGCAGAGGAGAGGGTATCATCAGGACCAAGATCTACTGCTACATGATCGATTTTATGTTCCAGAGATCTTTTTGCCTGTTCGATGGTGGCCAAGGTGGAATTGCTTTTTTCTGAGGTGCCCAGCTGTGTGAGTTCCGTTGCCGTGGGCTTGCTCACCGCCCTAGGTGTCAGTGCAATTGTACTGGATCGTACCTTACCCATCATGGCTGCAGCTAGAGAGTGGAATATCGCAAGTGGGTCCACTTGCAGTTGGGTGGGAGTCTTGCATTGAGCACGAGAAGTCCAGTCACGTGGGAGGTGTTTTTTGTCTTGTGGCCAAAGGCTCGGGCCTCAGCCCCAGTGGTGAACGATATGGAGGAGGGGTCTGCCTGCAGAGGTCAGCAGGTCAACTACAGAGCTGACGGGGTTCAGGATCGCAAGCAGGTCCAAAGGCAAAATCGCTTCAGCATAGATCAGCAAGGTGACGATGGGCCCTGCCACTCTTCTTCCCCCAAAGGTGCGGGGTCAGGTGAGTCCCTATCAGATCAGCGTTGCAACTTGCAGCATCCCAGCTATGCTCTAGCAGGAGAGCGACAGTCCAACTCTGCCCGCATCAACACTCCAAAATGGCAGGCCAGAGGAGTGGGCTGCAGGCGGATATAAGGGCGAGAGGAACAGTGAAAGTAAGCCTGGCTCTGGCTGATCAGCACTGCTACCTGCAGAACCGCAGCAGCTTGCGGGGGGTGGGAGCAGCAGTTCGTCCTCTCCTGTTTCTGTAATCAGGCATGGTTGACAGGGGAGCAGGCCGCAGAACAATGGTACTGGCGTGTGGTAGGTGTACTGTGGTCTTGTAATATATATCCAGAGGTAATGTAGGAAGCCACAATTAACAGTCTGCCTTTGCCACCGGTTTCCAGCCCAACGGTGGGAAAGTATAATTTTACTCTTACTCAGAAAATTTCAACGCAAAGAGAGGCATTGCGAAATATTGAGACTGCATTGTTCAATTGGCTACCAGGGCCTTCGTGGGGAACACCTGCGGGCAACATATAGAATCGGGTACCATGTATACCGGGTGGGCATTCCTCTGCAGGGCAGGTATCCGGTTGCTTTCTCGCCGTCTCCCACCCTACCACTTACCCGGTGTGGCTGGTGGTGGGAAGTATGGTGAGAATGTGGTAATCTTGTACTTTTTTCGTTGCAGGCGGAGTTACAGGGCGATCTGGAAGCAAATGGGTACAGAGGGGTACCTCTGCACGGCACATAGGGGTGCCAGAGCCCAGGAGCCTCATGGGAGGTTCCTTTAAACCGTGTTGGCGCCCCGTTAATCCTTCGGGCGGTTGTGGGCCTGAACAACCGGGGTCTTGCCTTGCTACGCTCCTCCCTGTAAGGGGCGTGAGTAAGAAGGGACCAGGTGTCACGTGATTCGGTAGGAGGATCGCCAGAAGGGGCAGCACAGCTGCTTGGCTCATCAGGTGGGCAGGTGGCGAGAATACCGCCTGCCCTTGGATCACCCGTAAGATAACCCACTATATTACATAACGTTGTATATAATAAACCTGCAGCATTTTTCCCAATACGAAATCTGTGTGGTGTGTACTTATTTGCATGCATACTATGTGTTTGGGTGTGGTGAGTGTTGCCATGATGGTACTAGAGCCGTGGCAATGGGAAGCAGTGGGGCCTGGCCAGCTCCTGCTTGGACAATGCCTCTCCTCTCAGCATCACAGTGATGCACGCACAGTGCAGCAACAGGCACTTCCCGCTCATGGCTGTAGTAGGTGTAGGTGGAAGCCACAGGCAGACTCGAGGAACAGGGGAGCTGCAGCTCAGTCTGTAAGTCGCCAGGGCTACGCGAGTCTTTGTTGTACAGTCTCGCATAGCAGTCCAGTTACCGCCATAGTGGAGGGGTCAGAATCCAGCACAGAGGGCCCTCAGCAGGTCCGAGAAGTAACGGATAAGTGGGAGTCAATGCAGAGCTGAGAGTTCAGGTGTCCGCCATCTTGGATTTCGAAGTAATGCCCTTAGCCTACATGCAGCTCTTTGATGACAGTTCATAAGTATATTAAGATTGTAATGTATGAACTGCAAGTAAGAAATGTATCTCTGTGGCTAAAGCAGTAACCCACTGAGCTGTCCACATAAAATTAATTCATGTGATCTGCATAGTAGAGTTCTTTCTTTACTACTTTATGATGAACCAAACTGCCACTAGACAAAACTCCTTCTCTCTGCAGCAGGAAGATTAATCACTAGATTTATCTTGATATTTTTTTTATTGTTGCCTGTAATCTTCTGGACACAGAGGGAGCTCTGCAGCAGGTGCTTGTAAACTCGTAGGTATTTCGAAATACAGCGTCCACCCAAGGTCTGCACCAGGAGCGGCTACATTGGTCGCACCAGCCTAAAGCCGGCTCTGTAACCATCATCTACTCTATAGTATGTATACTTATTTATATATTTTAATGAAAGTTTCTTGCATGGCTACATGCCCTTTAAAATAAATATTTTCTGTTTAAAATATAATCAAAATGTCCTATAGTTCATTGCAAGAGGCAGTAACAAATGCCAAGCAAAGTCATATAATTTAACTGTATATAGATATCTTTTTGTTTAAAAAATTAAAATACAACTTTCACTCTTTAAAACTCATCTGAAGATTGACATTGCTGAACTACTGTATTAAACTACCACTCTTAATTTGTGATATCAAGGTACCTTCAGCTGGAACCAGTAGATAGTGTGAAAAGCAGAGAAGGATTAAAACTATGTTATAAAGTAGTAAAGGGAAAATATATTAGCACAATTCTCTCTCCTGAACGTTTGTCTCTAGAAATTCACTCTCATTAGCTGGTAACAGGCATTCTTTGCAACATGCCTATTAATGATCTGCTGATTACCACACATTTTAACAAACAAGCGCTTTTGAAAGGGATTTAAAAAAGCTGCCTGGCACATGTGCTTGCAACAAATCAGTGCACATTGGTAAGGTCGTAGTCACTGTGCGTATTGCACATTAACTACATAACTGAAACAAAAGGATATTTTATCCTAAGACGCCAAGTTCACCATCATTCTGTAGGCGAAGAAGTGCCGAAAAGAACAGGGCAACCTGCCTTCTCCAACTGGCAACAAAGATCTAGAACAACATCCCAGTTTTGTCTGGATTGCCCCCAAAAGAGCTCAAATTTAGGAAAAAAACTGGAAACATATATACATCACGATTCATGCCTGCTACTAGGACACAGTTATCCCTACAGTTGTTGGTTGACTGTGACCCTGTACAGCACTCCGCTGCCTTCTGGCTACTTTTGATATGTTCAAATACCACACACATACTTACATACATACATACGAAAGAGCAAGAGACCAGGAATATAACAGTGAGATGAGAATGTGGTCTGTGGGTGTATAGGCACATGTGTACAACCATGCCTGTGTGTGATTCCATGTATTAGAAGACATAAAATACTCCGTACCTAATTTGGAAAGATTACTTTAAGAAAGCTCAGAGTTCCCTGACCTGCCAAAGGAATTTGTTCTCTGGCCTCTTTCCACCACATTGTCAAAAGACTCCCTCTTGACTTGGAATATTCTTTTAAAAGACGCAGGGGGTACTTTATCCCACACTTATATGTGGATATGAGAGGTAAAGGACTACACATGCCTAGCCATGAAGCCAGGTCCTAGGTACTCGTTTGGATTGTATGTCATAGTCCTAGCAGGGATGAATACCAACTAGATTAGATATCTAATGAGATGGCACTCTGCTGAGCGGATTTGTTAGCTATTAATTTCTGTGATTGCAGTTCAGAATTACATCTCGGCGGGGTCGAGAAGGTCAGAATATCTGAAAGATGTTTGAAAATGACATATGAAGGAGATGTTAATGGAATAGATGTTACACTACATGTAACATCATACAAATATTTGATCTGCGTAAACATCATAATGAGCTTCCTGTTATACAACAAGGGGAGGACAGACACTTCCTTGTAGGCACTATAAGATCCTGGCAGCCAGGCAGTCCTGATTAGATGATTGGTGGGAATAGGACCAGGATCCTGTTGCCAAAACATCACAAGGAAGAAATAATGTGTCCTAATCTGTTCTAAACATAGTTTACAAAAATATTGAAACATTGGCGCTGATAATTATAAAGCTACATCAAATGGAATGATATTTTTCAAAAATATATCTAGGACAAAATATTTATGTCAGATGGTATTTCTGCATACAATATTCTTACATACAGCGGACCGAAGAATATATGTATTTTAGTATTTGAGCGTGTACAGTGCAAACCTGGCTAGAGTGCAACAGCACTCTGAACATATAAGGCATGGGCAAGTTTCTCAACAGAGAATTGGGAGAACAGCCACTGTGGGTAATGTGAAGATAGTCGAAATTCTAAATTGCATGATACGTGGCCAACAGCATTGAAGGAGTACTTAATGGTGGGTGATGAGGTTGCCTAGAAGAGAGGAATCTTTATCTTCCTACTAAGCTGCAAGAGTGTCTGGGAAAGTTTGATATGTGGGGGGCTGGTAATCCATATTTATGGTGCAAAGATGGAGTCTGTCTTCTAAACTTCTCTTGCTTGCAAGTATTGGAGTATGAGAGCCCCTTGTGTTTTGTTGGCTGCCCAATGGTTTGCTTTTTGCTCAAGAATGTTGGTGCACCAAATTTCTCTCCATTATATTCTGACATACAACCATGGACAGAGATTCAATTGCGAGTAAGAAGTCCAAATTTGACAAATAGGTATTATTTTGAAGCAGTCAGGGTTGATTCAGTACTTTCTGCGTTTTCTTGGCAATGTAGGTTTTGAATGGTATTCTATGACAATATTGAAGGTCAAACATTGACTTGCATTTATATCGACCGCATAATATCACCTACTAACATACTGTAAAGGAAAATATACGTAGAATTTTACAAAAAAAGTAAATCTATACTTCCCTAGCTATGTTGATCTTGATGATAAATTGATAGTAAATATTCTGGAATCAATTTACATGCAAGTCGATATTTTTGACTAGGATATCGTGACATACAACCGTCAGGGTGGTGGAGGTCATATCATCTGCCGTGTTGACTGGACTGCCTTCCAGTTAATGAGTTCACTGTCGGCCCAGCAGTGATTTCTGTGATTTTAGAGGAACCACCATCAGGGCAGTTCGTCTAAAGGCATCACAAGTTTGTTTGACGGCTGCCATCTGTTCGACGGCCATTCACTAAACTTTTTATTTTTAATAAACAAAGGGCCTGATTTAGATCTTGGCAGGAATTCTGTAGTCCCGCCGTGGCAGCGTTTACAAGTACTCCTCTAAGCTGATGTATTCCCACCAGCCTTATTCAGATGTGGGCTGGCTGATCGTCCATCTGTGTTGAGAGTGTTTTTTGTTGCGTAAGCGACTCGCCTCTGTCGACGAAGCGGACTCCTCTGCTGGTTAACGTTACTCCGTCACCGTCACGGTGGTGGGATAGCACCAAACCTATTTAAATTTCTCAGTTGTGTTGGCATTGTCCTAGTGGCGGATTCCGTCACAGGACCCTATCTACATTGTACTATTCCTGTGGCTTATGATTGGATGCTAGTATAACACACCTGATGTGTTTTGGCTAATTGTTTTCACTGGTGAACAGCCTTTACGACGCGGCTGTTACACCGCTGTGCCGTTACAACGCGGTCTTTTCAACGCAAGTCGTTACCACGACTTGTGCTGGAGGGCGCTGCAGGACAAGGAATTTTTTAATTTACTATCCAAAACCTTCCCTACTGTACGTAGGCTGGTGTTGGAATAGTAAATTAAAAAATTTCCAAGTCCACACCCCCTCCAACGCAAGTCGTGGTAACGACTTGCGTTGAAAAAACCGCTTTGTAACGGCACGTGTTGTAAAAGTACGCGTCGTAATACCGTACATCCGTTTTCACCTGCATACCACACTATAAAACACACTCCATTTCAGACCATGATTCTTTGCCATTCCATTGCAGCAGAACACTGTTCTTGAACACTTTCTCAGTGAAGTCAGGTTTTTTTTTTTGCTTTCTCTATTTCTTGTTCATTTTTTATCTTTTTATTTATTATCTTGTGGGTAGTTACATTTAGTTAAGGTTATTATTTGATAATGGCAGGGAGAATTGTTAGTCAAGATGGATGCATTTATTAGAGTAGAGCCACAACTGTTTGGAGCCCAAGTACAATATACAACCAGCGGCGGTCAGCAAGGACCGGAGCTAGGGGTTAAGGGCAGGTGCGGGAAGATGGGAGGATGTGGGGGAAGTAGACAGCAAAAAATGAAATAAAAAACGTACCTTCTTGAGGCTTCCTCACTGTTTCTCTCCTCCGTAGTCCTCCGTCGCTGACCTGAACAACAGAAAGCACACCCATGTTCTCCATGCAGATTGTAATACAGCCTGCATGGAGAACATGCGAAGTTTGCAAGGCTGTTTTGGGTGGCCCAAAAGGGCCGTCCAAGCAGTCACTGCGCACTTAGGAGGGGGCTACCGCTCCTCATCTGCCCCACCCCCTTACACAAAGCTGCGGTAGTAGGAAAGAATAAAATGTTAATAAAGCACGTTATTAGAATTTTACTTTGTCTTTATTTCACTGCTAAAAAGCAGTGGGGCAACGCTCCTCCGCCTTAGTAGAGGTGCCACCATTGTATACAACTATAGCTTAGAAAAGGCAAATGTGGGTCGGAATAGTTGACAGAGTGAATGCTGTGACAAGCAACCTGCACACACTGGAGGAAATTAGGAAGAGGTGCAATGACCTGTGGGGAAGAGTGTGTTCCCTGGCCTCCAAGCATTACCTGAATGCCCAGAGGACTGGTGGTGGTTCTCCCAGCCCCTCCTTACAAGTATATCTCTGGGAGGAGAGGTCTTGCAGATCGGTTGTGTGACGTTACAATGCATACTTTTACAACGCACACCTTTACAACGCATTTTTTACAACGCAACATCCATTACAACGCATTCTCTTACAACGCATACTACCTTTACAACACATACCATTACAACGCATACCATTACATTGCATGTATGATAAGTATTGGATAGTGTAGGGGTAAAAATTACCATTATCACTCCAGGGGGTACAACAGTAGGGTAAGTGTTGGATAGTGTAGGGGTAAAATTTACTATTCTAACTCCAGGGGGTGCAACAGTAGGGTAAGTGTTGCATAGTGTCGGGGTAAAAATTACTATTTCCCATTACTTACCTTATAATGCATTGTAATGGCATGCGTTGTAGTGGCATGTGTTGTAATGGCATGCGTTGTAGTGACATGCGTTGTAATGGCTGTGTTGTAATGGGATGGGATGTAAAGGAAGTTGCGTTGTAATGACTGTATTGTAAAGGTAGTGCGGTGTAATGACTGCGTTGTAATGGTTGTTTCCCCTATAATTGTCTACCGTAGCTACCTAACACCGATGCAATGCCTACTATTGATATTGACTATGATAGCACTAGGACGCCCTCCTTCACTCCACCATCCTCCCTTATTACCCACAGATCCATCTAGAAATTAATCCAGAAAGCATTATGTTATCATAAATCAAGGTACCATAATCTGGAGCAAAGCTGCTCCTGTACTGGCAAAGAGAAAAACACTGCAAATGAACAAACCTATGGCCCTCTTGCTGATCACCAATGTTCCTTGACACACAATGCAACTGTCAACCAGGCACTGGGCCTGTCCAGCTACACCACAATAATAGTAGAGAAACTGACAGAGTCTCAAAAGTCACACACAACACCACCAGGAGACGTGCTGAATCAAAAAATGTCTGCAGGTAGATGATATTAGAATCATAGTTCGAGGAGAGGATGTGGCCAAACGGGCAAGGGCTATCGAGCTCAAATCTGGGGCCTCTGACCTCGGCCAGGGACCTCCTCTCTCTCCCCGTAGCTCTGGCTGCCATGCTGTTCCTCTGCCCAGGCGGGACTCATTGCAGATAGGGGTTTGTGCCTTGGCTCCTGCCTAGGTCGCGCCCCCTGTTTTGCCCCGTTGCCCCACTGCCTCTCCTGTTGTGTTTTCTCTTTTCTTCCATTTTGTGCCTTGTTTTTGCCTTGTTGTGCCTGCTTTTTTATTTATTTATCGTGCTGTGCTTGCTAGTCTGCCGTTCCACCCCCTCTGCCCATTTTCCCGCTTCCCCACCTGCTGCTGCTGCCCCCGCGGTCCCTCCGCCGTTTCCCGCTCCCGTCTCCCAGCTGTGCCTCCCTCCCCTTCCCCTATTTATGCTGACCATTGCATTGAAATAAAAATTCTGAATATGCGGAGAGAAGGAGAAGCTGTAAAAGAAAGAGTCGAGTCCATAGAAAATTATTCTAGGAGGAATAACCTCAGGATTCTAAAAATTCCAGAAGGGAAAGAAGGAAGTGAAATCAAGAAGTACGTTGTCACCCTGCTTAAGGACGCTCTTAACCTAGAGGAGTCAACAACAGAATTAGAATTGGACATACAGAGGATACATTGCGACCCCTTTCGACTCAACCCAGGAAGGACCAAGCCTAGAAAGATCCTTGTAAACTTCTTAACATATGCAGTAAAGGAAAAGATCCTTAACCTTGCATTAAAAGCTAAGACACTGAAGGCTCCCGACTTTTCCTTTGAAGTAAGATCAGACTTGTCTAAAACTACATTGGAAAGGCAATGGGAGCTGGGACAACAAATGGAGAAGTTCAGGGCTCTAGGAGCCACAGTACAGATGCGATTTCCTGCCTTCTTGAAGATAATGTTTAGTAATAAAATGCACAACATCAAAACTCCTCTCGAAGCGGATGAACTTTTAGTCTCTATTAGCGAATTTTCTCAAACGTCCCCTTGACACATGATGTCATCTATGAGTTAATGGAAAAAAAAAAAGAAGATTACAATTCTGTCTGGTTCTCTGTTGCTCTCTTCTCTATCTTATGACGACAATGTACGCCACTTAAGTGAACTGGTTGGATTAAAACACAGTTGCACTGAGGGAGTGTGAGGGAGTGAGGGAAAAAAAGGGGGGTGGGAAAGATGGAAAAAGATGGGTAATAAAAAAAAAAAGAAAAGGGAAAAAAAATATATATGTAATATATATATATATATATATATATATATATGCAACAAAGTCCTGCTAATCCAGCTCTTGACGCTGCACATAAATCACAGGTACAGACCTCTCAGACAACAAAAGTTAGTTGAATAGAGTGTTCTTTATTTTCTCCTCTCCACCAGCATGACGCGTTTCGGCTGTATTGCTACAGCCTTGATCACATGGCAGCGAAATACCAATGGGAGTGTTATATACTGTGTTTAAATTACGATTGACATTGATCACATGATTAACTGACATAGAAAAAATATATATAATTGTGTGTGTAAATAATACTATTTACAAAAACGTCTTAAAGGGGAGTCAGTCGATAGTACAGTAATCTTCATAATGATATTAAATGAACTACATTTGAATTTCCATTTACATATAGTGTCTGCAACAATAAAAATCGTTAAAGTGCAAGTACTCATGATCATAACCATAATGGTCAAAATTATTAGTTCAGGTATTGCAATAAAATCAGTACTACAAAACCGATATGCCCCTCAAAACGTCCTTACTGACAATTATGTCAAATACAATCAACAATCACGTAAGCTTGATGTCAAACAAAGTGCAAGTGCTTAAAACTGATTATAAAGTGCATCGTGATAGTGCATGAATTATGTCTTCATCCCAATCAAACCAATTCCACCAATCATCAAAATTGATCGAAATATTAAAAACATATGTTAATGTATATACACAGAAATAAACACAAAAGCACACCAAGCTGATTGCGAAAACCTTACTTGAGCCATAGTGACTAGTAATACCTTTGATCAATTTAAAGATATCGTCACGGTTTCATTACTGCCCGGTTTTTTAGAGAACCAACAATGGCTGTATACACACGATAATCATAGAGCTACACATATATACAAATTCATATATACAAAATATTACAGGAAAAACTGGACCACTCAAATCAGGAATCAGTCAGTCTAATTCTGTCTCTCAGGCTCCAAGTGTGGATTTAACATCAACGGAATAACCTGAGTTCAGGAAGACTAGAATGGGTGCTGGACAATCTATAGTGGGAAATTACCCAATATGGCTCAGAAAGCTCATATGGTCATCCCTAGAGAAAAACCTGAAGATCTTCCCCCCTATTCAATCCATTGGGGATTCTGGTATCTAGAAGCAATATATACTTGCTTTCTAGTTGCCTTAAAAGTTTTTCCCGGTGCCCTTCCCGTATGTTCCTGGGCACCGCATCAATGATGAAGTATTTCAGGTGATTCAGATTTTTTCCATGCACCAATTCGAAGTGGCGGGCAACCGGATATGCAACATCTGAGTTAACAATTGCTCTCAGATGTTGCAATATTCAATTGAAAGCTTGTAATTTGGTGCTACCCACGTATTTTAACCCACAGGAGCATTCTAACACATATACCGCACAATCTGTGCGGCATGTGTATAATTCCCTTATAGGTGTAGGTGTAGGGTTGAATGCTGAACAAAATTCTGAGGTGTTAACCCCGAACTTACATGCCCTGCATGAGAAGCACTTGTGGAAGCCCTTTTTATTAGTGACCCTTACTTTGCTGTTAGTTACTTCAGGACTAGTTCTAACCAGAGAGGCCCTCCTAAAAACAATGGAAGGTTCAACAGGAAGCATCGGTGCTAGACTAATGTCTGTTTTTAGTATGGGCCAGTGTTTCTTTAAAATGCCCCTTATTTTACATTCCTCTGTATTGTAAGTGGTTATTAGGCTGATGGACCTTTCCTCCCTGACCACTGTGTCCATACCCTCCGTGTCACTATTCTCTGCTAGATTAACAAAGTAATCTTCTCTGTTTTTACTGTTGGCCTTCTCTTTGGCTGCTAAAAGATCGTAGCCACGTTTCAAAAATCTTTTGATGGCCTCACTTTGACAGATTTCTAAGTCTAGCTCAGAACTGCAAATTCTACGCATCCGTATGAATTCCCCATAGGGGATACTCTTTATGAGATGTCCCGGATGGCCACTGGTTGCGTGCAAAATAGAATTGCCCGCTGTACTTTTTCTGTGAAGTTTAGTTTCAAGAGTATTGTTCCTTACAAAGATTTCAACATCTAAGAATTGTATCTTGGTGGTACTTATTTGGGAGGTAAATTTCAAATTCAGAATGTTATAATTGATTGTTGTTACAAAGTCCCTGGCAGAGCTTTCTGTACCTCTCCACACCATGCATATGTCATCTATGAACCTCCAATAATGAATGATATTATTGGCAAAGCTAGGAGTATGCTTGAGGACATGCTCCTCCCACCACCCCACGTGTAAACACGCATAGGTTGGGGAGAAGCATGCCCCCATAGCGACTCCCCTCTGCTGTTGATAAATTTCGTTATTAAACAGAAAATAATTATTCGTTAGACATAACCTTATCATTTTCAACAGCATATCATTATGGTTTTTAAAACACATGTTCCGTTGGTTCAATATATATATATATGCGTAAATATGGGTATATATATATCACTACATCGGAAAAAAGGGAAAAATGGAGAAAAAAAAAATATATATATAAATAAGAAAAATAAGAAATGGGGGTAGAAAAAAAAATAAAAAAAATAATAATAATAAATATATATAGAAATAAGTAAATAAAAGGGAGAACTCAGGGTCAAAGAGCTAAGGAGTAGAAATCATAAGCACTTTGAATTTAGCTTGAAAAGAGAAGAGAACAAATATATAATATAGAATACTATAGGAACATATAACTGCTCCAACTATTAGCTCTCCTTTTTCTTTCAGCCCCTTTTTTTAGCTCTCTCCCTAATATACGATATTGGGTCCATCTTTTCTCTTCTTTAATATAACAAATATGCCATCTACAAATTTTCGATCTTTATCGACCAATTAAATGAGATAGATGGGGCTGCAGGGGGAGATATGTCGGCGACGACAACCTGGCAAGTCACCTGGCCAGAATAAGTAGGGGGGGTTCTATGGGAGGGAGGGGGGAAGGAGGGTGCGAGAAAGCGCAAAAAAGTCCTCATGAGCAAAATGCCAACTTTTTAAAATTTGATGATTCCAGAGACTGTCCTATATCACGGCTTGACAAAATAATACACAGTAGACAGAAAATAGTAGAAAACAGTATAATGCCCACACGGGAAAAAGCAGGGAACATGGAGGTTAAGGACAAATGAGAGATATGAAGTTTCTGTCCTGGAATGTAAATGGCCTGCGTGTACGAGGAAGGAGACATAAAATCATGCAGTACCTTAGAGACTCACCTGCGCAGGTCATAACAATCCAGGAGACACATCTGAAGAAACAGGAGATTACAGATATATTGAAAAAAACTAAAATGGGTTGACAAATTTCTTAGCACAGATCATAATGCCAATATTCGTGGAATAGCTATTATCTTTAAAAAGGGAGCTAAGGCTCAGATTGCGGATTGGAGGACAGATCCGAGCGGCAGATGGCTGATAGCCAACGTTCAGCTTGATGGGAGGTGATACACTCTGGTGGGGTACTATGGCCCCAACCAGGATGATCCTTCTCACTTAAATACATTACAGAATCATTTTATCACAATTACAAATCCAATAATCTGGATGGGGGATTTTATTCTTGTTCTGGACCCAAAATTGGATAAATCCCCTAGTTCTAGAGCTGTAATACATAATAAAATGAGAGATACTCTCTTGTCTTGTATGTCTAACTTGGGGTTGGAAGACCTGTGGAGACAAAGAGCTGGAAAAACTCTGGGTGTCTCTTTTCATAATTACAAATATAAACACAAATCGCGTATAGACTATGCCCTATTCAGTTTCACTATTAAAGACTCTATAAAGAAATTAATATATCTCCCTCAGCATATTTCTGACCATTCAGCTATTCTCTTCTCAATAACACTAGACCAGAATTCAATTTATGCTTCATGGTCTTTCGATTGTACCATTCTCCTGGAAGAGGAGGAAAGAGAACATCTTATGTCCGAATCCGCTTCTTTTTTTGCGTGGAATTTAGATTCTGCCTCCTTGGTCAGTGTTTGGGAGACATGGAAAGCATTTATAAGGGGTTGTATCACTAACTGTGCTTCTTTCAGAAAAAAAAGAAATATAGAGAGGAGATATCAATAATAGAGCAAGATCTGGCTCACTTAGATTCCGCAGATCAAGGGCCCTCCGTATATTCAGAAAAAAGAGGTGAGTTAAAAAATAAATTAGAAATGTTATTGCAGGAGAGACTGAATACAAGATGGCAGGCCAGTAAGCTTTCCCACTTTGAATATGGCGAGGCGGCGGGGAAGCTGCTGGCTTGGAAAATAAAAGCTGACCAAGCCAGAAACCATGTAAGAGAAGTGAGGTTAGATGGTGAGGAGGACAACAGAGAGACGGATTTGGAGATAGGAGGGGCCTTTCGTGTTTTCTTTCAGAAGATATATACAGATGAGATCAAAGTTAACATTGAGGAAAGAACTGTGTGGTTGGAAAAGGTGAACCTTCCAAAGTTGACCAGGCAACAGAGTGAACATTTAGACAAAGAGATAACAGAGGCAGAAGTGGAATGAGCCATTAAACAACTAAAACAGGGAAAGGCTGCAGGACCGGATGGCATTCCTGGTGAACTATACCGAGTATTAAATCCAATTGTTACCCCGATTTTAACGAATCTCTTTAATAACATCTTAATCAGGGGGGAGACACCACCCAGTTCTTGGGGCGAGGCAAATATTGCCTTAATCTTAAAATCAGGAAAAAATCCAGTAGATTGAGGTTCATATCGTCCAATCTCGCTTCTCAATAATGATTACAAGATCTTCTCGACAATTTTGGCTGCACGTTTGGGAAGCGAGATTGGAACGATTATCTATCAAGACCAAAAGGGGTTTATCAGAGGCCGACAACTGGCCGACTTAACTTACGATCTGGTTGGGGCGATTGACATCGCCTAAACCTTTGTCTTGCCTCTTGCAATCATGACACTCGATGCAACAAAAGCATTCGATAGGGTCAATTGGTCCTATTTAACTGCAGTCATGGAAAAATTCCAATTCGGCCCTAAATTCTGTAGAGCGGTTGGTCTATTGTATAAAAACCCGAGAGTCAGCCTTTTGATTAATGGCATACGTACAAAATCTTTTGAAATTAGTAGAGGGACACGACAGGGGTGTCCTCTCTCCCCTCTCTTATTTAACATTTATGTGGAACCATTTGTTCAGATCATAAGAGAGGACATCAATATTCTGCCTTTTTCTTTCTCTGGTTGGGAGAAGAAGTCGGGCTATATGCCGACGATATTCTTATCTACACAACTGACCCGGCGCAGACATTTCCTACGGTCATAAAAAGGGCTGAAGAATTTGGAAAATTTTCAGGCTATGAAATAAATGCCGGAAAAACAGATATAATGGCTTGGAACATCACAAACCTTCAGCTTCCGGTGAAACCTTCAATCTGCTACCTGGAGATTAAAATCACAAAGGACATTAATATCTTGGCCCAGACCAATCTTGATCGGATCTCCCGCAAATCCAAGGCATTGATGAAAGCATGGTTCTTTCTCCCGCTTACCATCTACGGGCGAACAAGCCTAGTGAAAAAGACCATTCTCCCTAAATACACATTTATCTTTAATACTATTCCATTAACATTCGATACTAAGCAAATATTTAAATGTCAACAAAACATCAATTCATTTATTTGGAGTTATAAATCAACTAGGCTGGCATGGAAGAAGCTAAGGAGGAAGAGAGAAAAGGGAGGTCTCGCATTGCCAGACCTGGAATATTACGCTTGGGCTTTTCATCTGACCCACTCCAGGATGCTATTAAAAACCCCGCTAGACAATTCAAATGGTCGTATGTTCAAAGCAATGGTATTGGACTCTAATCTTCCATTGGATGGATTCTTATTCAAGTTTGGACATCAGAGATTTTTCAAAAAAGTAAGGCTAAAGACACTATATTGGTCCCTAAAAGAATGGACTCAAATCAAATCTAAGGTTGGGATGGCATATTTTTCCAACTTTGCACCGATTTGGGATTTTCCAGGGTTCTCTTCGCAATACACTGAGACGGTTAAAACTGTATTATTGGAAGCAGGAATAGAACGATGGGGAGAGTTGGTGGCAGGAGGATCCTTAATAGAATGGGAGTCATTCTCAGTTAGGATAACTTCACCACTATCCTGGTTCATTTATATACAACTGTTTAGTTGGCTGCGAAATCCAACAAAGAAAAAGGTCAAAATTGGAGGATATAACTCCTTAGAGAAAAACCTAGTCGAGAAAGCCTATGGGGGTAAAGAGGTCGCTTTTTATTATTGGAGCATTATGGAAGAAGGGGAGGGCGAATTTGACCTTCCGGTAAAATTGTGGGGAGGAGATGGAGAACCCCAGGCAGAAGATCTATGGATGGAATCCTTTAACCTTTTGTATAAGATAATAAAACCTGCGTGGTTGAGGCGCAACCAATTATTTACACTACATCGCGCGTATTACTCCCCTAAAAAACTTTCTAAGTTCCAACCAGGGAAGTGCTGTAGTAAATGCCTTCTTCCAGCAGCTTCAGACCTACACATGTTTTGGGAGTGCCCGAATATCACTATATACTGGCAAGAAGTCAAGACATCTCTTGAATCAATTCTTAAAATTTCTATCCCTTTCTCATGGTCTTTAGTTATTTTTGGGCTAAGTGACAACATCAAGGGTTTAGAAAGGGAATTTCTATACTACGCCATTCTACTAGCAAGAAGACAAATATGCAAAAATTGGGTTAGCATCAATTTGCCGACTCACGCAGAGTGGTTGACATCACTTTATGCAACATCGAAAGTAGATTTAGCAAGAACCTGCAGCCCCCGTACCGTGAGATTTTGGAACTATCTAATAGAGTGGAGGTAAACAGTCAGAGAACCCGGGTTTTTTTTTTCTTTTCCCCGGGTCCGATGATTAAGCCCAAGAATCCATGTCCAACGGGAGGCACCCCATGCCACAATGCTATTGGACTAACAGCCGATAACAGGCTTGAATGGAGATAGATTGTGCGAGGTTTCCCCTCGCTGAGACATTGGGCCTGCCTCTCTGGGGGTTATGAAACTATTTTCTGGTTTCTTACCTGAACAGAGGCGAATGTGTCTTAGCGATTGGAGAATCCCTGGAACGACGAAGGGGCTAATGAGGACAAAAAAAAACGGGGAAAAAAAACAGTAGGGTAAGTGTTGGATAGTGTAGGGGTAAAATTTACTATTCTAACTCCAGGGGGTGCAACAGTAGGGTAAGTGTAGGATAGTGTAAGGGTACTATGCGTTGTAATGGTATGCGTTGTAATGGTATGCATTGTAATGACTGCATTGTAATGACATGAGTTGTAATTGTATGCGTTGTAGTGTCATGCGTGGTAATGGTTGCTTTGTAATGGCATGCGTTGTAAGGGATGTTGCGTTGTAATGAATGCGTTGTAATGGTAGTACGTTGTAAAAGTTGCGTTGTAAAGGTTGTTTCCCTGCAGATCCTACATCCGAAGGCTTGACAGGAATCCTTGGTGGAGTGGAGACTGGTAAGTATACTTTTGAATGTGTCACTAAACCTTAATGCTGTTTTTGCTTTTAATTCAGCTATTGCTAATGTGTTTTGCACCTTTTTTTAAACATATAAACCTATATATAATTAATTATTTTCTTTTTTGTAGGAAATTTGTATCATTATTGTTGTTTCTCTTGTTTTACTATTTGCTTATATGTTTAGTTAATATGTATGTTTTTCTCAATGATTTTGTTTTGCCTTGTGTGATTGAATGTACTTTGTATCCTCAATTAAAATTCAAACTCCCACCCCAATCCCAAGCACACTCAATTCTTTCCAGGCGCCCACTCCAACAGATACAAGCAGTAGCCCTGTTCCTCTTGAAGGTAATCCATATTAGAGCTTTTTTAGATGATTCAGGAAACCGGAAAATTTGATAAGGGTTAATGTACTAATCTTAGCTCATTGGTTTATTTATTGGTGACTCCATTGGGGCTTCATGGTTATATGTAAACAATGTTCATCAGAATTGCATTTGGCCTTGCAGATGTAAATCGGGCTGGTGTATTTATGCATGACGGTTGCACATAATTTTCTTGTTTTTACGATTTATGTGTTATATTAACTGACTTGGCAGCTTATGAATTTTTGTTTTAAGAAATCAATGTTTTAAACATATTGTAACCATTTATTGTAATCATTTGTACTACTTTCGAAAGCCAATCTTCCACAACCCTCCTACCCTTACTCTTCCTTCCAAATTCACCTCTTATCTTTCCGTGACCCCTACCAAATCTAAATCTACCCCTTCCCAAGTAAAATCCTTGAGGTGCCTGCTCTGTGACCAATAGATGCCCCTTCCTGAGGAGGTAATAATAATAATAAATATAAAAAAATATATTTATAGAGCACACATCTACCCCGATTGAGGTGTCCCGGTGCTATCATGGACAACAACAGAGCAGTGGTGGTACAAATCTAGTCATTACAACTAAATAGCCAGGCCTTTAAGGCCTTTCTAAATTCCTGTTCAGAGTGCATCATACGTAGTTGAACCCTTTGGGCTATGATTAGGATCTAAGTTATGGGCAACAAAGCCACAGGATGTTATTGTGTTAAACTTCAAAAAAAGAGAGTTTCCCAGAAAGCCAGAAAGGACTGGGTATCAAAATAGTATAAAGAAGAATTCCTTCCTGTATTTATAATTTTTATGTGTGGCCTATGGGCCTACATAACAATGTTTCCTTTTTAGTATTAGATAGTGACGCTAATAATTATGTCTGCACACCAATGTAATTACTTTCAACTCTCAAGTATTTATTTAATTATAAACGTTTGATTAAAAACATTTTTTGTAGAAACACATGTTGTATAACACTTTATAACAGTCCTATACTCAAATACAGGGTACTCCACTGTGTATAAGCAAACCCTATTCCATACAGATCACAGGGTACATATTACATACACAATAAAGAATTTTTTAACATAAATCACAAAAAACTCTCATATCATCAATAAAACAAATAGAAAGTCCTTTGTCGACGCGTTTCGGTGCTTTGTTCGGTTATCACACCTTCTTCAGGACGTATCTTTTACTTAAAAACAGTATATCTTCAATTTAAATCGTTTTGCCTTGAATCATGTTACTTGGGATTCTGGACCAAACTGGAGAAGTTTATTTCTAGGTCCACTTCATGGTCACTCTTACTTCCTGTGTACCAAGTTTTTAAAAACAGGAAGATTGATATTCCTCGTGTCTAAATTGTATTCTGCGACTATCAATCTGCGCAGTATCTCTTTTTCACGCTGCTTTCAGTGCTGCCAGTGGAATTACAGTACAAAAAGGGGTGGTGATGGACGGAGCATCTGAATCAATCAAACACTCACACCCAGTCAAAAGATCTGGGTTTAATCCATCACCGTTCTTTAGCCCACTCTGCCACCCCAGTTCAGACATGGCTATATGCAAATCAGTCTGACCCTGTGCCTCATGGGAACAGTCCAGCCCGAACTGCCAAGCCATGTCTTCCCTGGACCGGAAACAAGCTTCCGAGGACCGGTTTCTGGCATTCCAGCAGTCTTCAGCCCGGCTTGCTTGAATCCAGTGGCAAAGTGAGCAAGGGACTCACTTCTGAGCATACCCTGCCACACTTATGGCGGCCAAAAGCAGTACAAAAAGGGGGTGGTGATGGATGGAGCATCTGAATCAATCAAACACTCACACACAGTCTAAAGATCTGGGTATAATCCATCACCGTTCTTTAGCCCACTCTGCCACCCCAGTTCAGACATGGCTATATGCAAATCAGTCTGACCCTGTGCCTCATGGGAACAGTCCAGCCCGAACTGCCAAGCCATGTCTTCCCTGGACGGGAAACAAGCTTCCGAGGACCGGTTTCTGGCATTCCAGCCGTCTTCAGCACGGCTTGCTTGAATCCAGTGGCAAAGTGAGCAAGGGACTCACGTCTGAGCATACCCTGCCACACTTGAGGCGGCAAAAAGCAGTACAAAAAGGGGATGATGATGGACGGAGCATCTGAATCAATCAAACACTCACACCCAGTCAAAAGATCTGGGTTTAATCCATCACCGTTCTTTGGCCCACTCTGCCACCCCAGTTCAGACATGGCTATATGCAAATCAGTCTGACCCTGCGCCTCATGGGAACAGTCCAGCCCGAACTGCCAAGCCATGTCTTCCCTGAACCAGAAACAAGCTTCCGAGGACCGGTTTCTGGCATTCCAGCCGTCTTCAGCCCCGCTTGCTTGAATCCAGTGGCAAAGTGAGCAAGGGACTCACGTCTGAGCATACCCTGCCACACTTATGGCGGCCAAAAGCAGTACAAAAAGGGGGTGGTGATGGACGGAGCATCTGAATCAATCAAACACTCACACCCAGTCAAAAGATCTGGGTTTAATCCATCACCGTTCTTTAGCCCACTCTGCCACCCCAGTTCAGACATAGCTATATGCAAATCAGTCTGACCCTGTGCCTCATGGGAACAGTCCAGCCCGAACTGCCAAGCCGTGCCTTCCCTGGACCGGAAACAAGCTTCCGAGGACCGGTTTCTGGCATTCCAGCCGTCTTCAGCCCGGCTTGCTTGAATCCAGTGGCAAAGTGAGCAAGGGACTCACGTCTGAGCATACCCTGCCACACTTATGGCGGCCAAAAGCAGTACAAAAAGGGGGTGGTGATGGACGGAGTATCTGAATCAATCAAACACTCACACCCAGTCAAAAGATCTGGGTTTAATCCATCACCGTTCTTTAGCCCACTCTGCCACCCCAGTTCAGACATGGCTATATGCAAATCGGTCTGACCCTGTGACTCATGGGAACAGTCCAGCCCGAACTGCCAAGCGATGTCTTCCCTGGACCGGAAACAAGATTCCGAGGACTGGTTTCTGGCATTCCAGCCGTCTTCAGCCGGCTTGCTTGAATCCAGTGGCAAAGTGAGCAAGGGACTCACGTCTGAGCATACCCGGCCAAAAGCAGTACAAAAAGGGGGTGGTGATGGATGGAGCATCTGAATCAATCAAACACTCACACCCAGTCAAAAGATCTGGGTATAATCCATCACCGTTCTTTAGCCCACTCTGCCACCGCAGTTCAGACATGGCTATATGCAAATCAGTCTGACCCTGTGCCTCATGGGAACTGTCCAGCCCGAACTGCCAAGCCATGTCT
The DNA here is from genome assembly GCF_964261635.1 of Lissotriton helveticus. Lineage (NCBI taxonomy): Eukaryota > Metazoa > Chordata > Amphibia > Caudata > Salamandridae > Lissotriton > Lissotriton helveticus. The sequence goes on from NC_136065.1 coordinate 373,464,912, forward strand.
TCCCTGGACCGGAAACAAGCTTCCGAGGACCGGTATCTGGCATTCCAGCTGTCTTCAGCTCGGCTTGCTTGAATCCAGTGGCAAAGTGAGCAAGAGACTCACGTCTGAGCATACCCTGCCACACTTATGGCGGCCAAAAGCGGTACAAAAAGGGGGTGGTGATGGACGGAGCATCTGAATCAATTAAACACTCACACCCAGTCAAAAGATCTGGGTTTAATCCATCACCGTTCTTTAGCCCACTCTGCCACCCCAGTTCAGACATGGCTATATGCAAATCAGTCTGACCCTGTGCCTCATGGGAACAGTGCAGCCCGAACTGCCAAGCCGTGTCTTCCCTGGACCGGAAACAAGCTTCCGAGGACCGGTTTCTGGCATTCCAGCCGTCTTCAGCCCAGCTTGCTTGAATCCAGTGGCAAAGTGAGCAAGGGACTCACGTCTGAGCATACCCTGCCACACTTATGGCGGCCAAAAGCAGTACAAAAAGGGGGTGGTGATGGACGGAGCATCTGAATCAATCAAACACTCACACCCAGTCAAAAGATCTGGGTTTAATCCATCGCCGTTCTTTAGCCCACTCTGCCACCCCAGCTCAGACATGGCTATATGCAAATCAGTCTGACCCTGTGCCTCATGGGAACAGTCCAGCCGGAACTGCCAAGCCATGTCTTCCCTGGACCGGAAACAAGGTTCCGAGGACCGGTTTCTGGCATTCCAGCCGTCTTCAGCCCGGCTTGCTTGAATCCAGTGGCAAAGTGAGCAAGGGACTCACGTCTGAGCATACCCTGCCACACTTATGGCGGCCAAAAGCAGTACAAAAAGGGGGTGGTGATGGATGGAGCATCTGAATCAATCAAACACTCACACCCAGTCAAAAGATCTGGGTTTAATCCATCACCGTTCTTTAGCCTACTCTGCCACCCCAGTTCAGACATGGCTATATGCAAATCAGTCTGACCCTGTTTCTCATGGGAACAGTCCAGCCCGAACTGCCAAGCCATGTCTTCCCTGGACTGGAAACAAGCTTCCGAGGACCGATTTCTGGCATTCCAGCCGTCTTCAGCCCGGCTTGCTTGAATCCAGTGGCAAAGTGAGCAAGGGACTCACGTCTGAGCATACCCTGCCACACTTATGGCGGCCAAAAGCAGTACAAAAAGGGGGTGGTGATGGATGGAGCATCTGAATCAATCAAACACTCACACCCAGTCAAAAGATCTGGGTATAATCCATCACCGTTCTTTAGCCCACTCTGCCACCCCAGTTCAGACATGGCTATATGCAAATCAGTCTGACCCTGTGCCTCATGGGAACTGTCCAGCCCGAACTGCCAAGCCATGTCTTCCCTGGACCGGAAACAAGCTTCCGAGGACCGGTATCTGGCATTCCAGCTGTCTTCAGCTCGGCTTGCTTGAATCCAGTGGCAAAGTGAGCAAGGGACTCACGTCTGAGCATACCCTGACACACTTATGGCGGCCAAAAGCGGTACAAAAAGGGGGTGGTGATGGACGGAGCATCTGAATCAATTAAACACTCACACCCAGTCAAAAGATCTGGGTTTAATCCATCACCGTTCTTTAGCCCACTCTGCCACCCCAGTTCAGACATGGCTATATGCAAATCAGTCTGACCCTGTGCCTCATGGGAACAGTGCAGCCCGAACTGCCAAGCCATGTCTTCCCTGGAACGGAAACAAGCTTCCGAGGACCGGTTTCTGGCATTCCAGCCGTCTTCAGCCCAGCTTGCTTGAATCCAGTGACAAAGTGAGCAAGGGACTCACGTCTGAGCATACCCTGCCACACTTATGGCGGCCAAAAGCAGTACAAAAAGGGGGTGGTGATGGACGGAGCATCTGAATCAATCAAACACTCACACCCAGTCAAAAGATCTGGGTTTAATCCATCGCCGTTCTTTAGCCCACTCTGCCACCCCAGCTCAGACATGGCTATATGCAAATCAGTCTGACCCTGTGCCTCATGGGAACAGTCCAGCCGGAACTGCCAAGCCATGTCTTCCCTGGACCGGAAACAAGCTTCCGAGGACCGGTTTCTGGCATTCCAGCCGTCTTCATCCCGGCTTGCTTGAATCCAGTGGCAAAGTGAGCAAGGGACTCACGTCTGAGCATACCCTGCCACACTTATGGCGGCCAAAAGCAGTACAAAAAGGGGGTGGTGATGGACGGAGCATCTGAATCAATCAAACACTCACACCCACTCAAAAGATCTGGGTTTAATCCATCACCGTTCTTTAGCCCACTCTGCCACCCCAGTTCAGACATGGCTATATGCAAATCAGTCTGACCCTGTGCCTCATGGGAACAGTCCATCCCGAACTGCCAAGCCATGTCTTCCCTGGACCGGAAACAAGCTTCCGAGGACCGGTTTCTGGCATTCCAGCCGTCTTCAGCCCGGCTTGCTTGGATCCAGTGGCAAAGTGAGCAAGGGACTCACGTCTGAGCATACCCTGCCACACTTATGGCGGCCAAAAGCAGTACAAAAAGGGGGTGGTGATGGACGGAGCATCTGAATCAATCAAACACTCACATCCAGTCGAAAGATCTGGGTTTAATCCATCACCGTTCTTTAGCCCACTCTGCCACCCCAGTTCAGACATGGCTATATGCAAATCAGTCTGACCCTGTGTCTCATGGGAACAGTCCAGCCCGAATTGCCAAGCCATGTCTTCCCTGGACCGGAAACAAGCTTCCGAGGACCGGTTTCTGGCATTCCAGCCGTCTTCAGCCCGGCTTGCTTGAATCCAGTGGCAAAGTGAGCAAGGGACTCACGTCTGAGCATACCCTGCCACACTTATGGCAGCCAAAAGCAGTTCAAAAAGGGGGTGGTGATGGACGGAGCATCTGAATCAATCAAACACTCACACCCAGTCAAAAGATCTGGGTTTAATCCATCACCGTTCTTTAGCCCACTCTGCCACCCCAGTTCAGACATGCTATATGCAAATCAGTCTCACCCTGTGCCTCATGGGAACAGTCCAGCCCGAACTGCCAAGCCATGTCTTCCCTGGAACGGAAACAAGCTTCCGAGGACCGGTTTCTGGCATTCCAGCCGTCTTCAGCCCAGCTTGCTTGAATCCAGTGACAAAGTGAGCAAGGGACTCACGTCTGAGCATACCCTGCCACACTTATGGCGGCCAAAAGCAGTACAAAAAGGGGGTGGTGATGGACGGAGCATCTGAATCAATCAAACACTCACACCCAGTCAAAAGATCTGGGTTTAATCCATCGCCGTTCTTTAGCCCACTCTGCCACCCCAGTTCAGACATGGCTATATGCAAATCAGTCTGACCCTGTGCCTCATGGGAACAGTCCATCCCGAACTGCCAAGCCATGTCTTCCCTGGACCGGAAACAAGCTTCCGAGGACCGGTTTCTGGCATTCCAGCCGTCTTCAGCCCGGCTTGCTTGGATCCAGTGGCAAAGTGAGCAAGGGACTCACGTCTGAGCATACCCTGCCACACTTATGGCGGCCAAAAGCAGTACAAAAAGGGGGTGGTGATGGACGGAGCATCTGAATCAATCAAACACTCACATCCAGTCGAAAGATCTGGGTTTAATCCATCACCGTTCTTTAGCCCACTCCGCCACCCCAGTTCAGACATGGCTATATGCAAATCAGTCTGACCCTGTGCCTCATGGGAACAGTCCATCCCGAACTGCCAAGCCATGTCTTCCCTGGACCGGAAACAAGCTTCCGAGGACCGGTTTCTGGCATTCCAGCCGTCTTCAGCCCGGCTTGCTTGGATCCAGTGGCAAAGTGAGCAAGGGACTCACGTCTGAGCATACCCTGCCACACTTATGGCGGCCAAAAGCAGTACAAAAAGGGGGTGGTGATGGACGGAGCATCTGAATCAATCAAACACTCACACCCAGTCAAAAGATCTGGGTTTAATCCATCACCGTTCTTTAGCCCACTCTGCCACCCCAGTTCAGACATGGCTATATGCAAATCAGTCTGACCCTGTGTCTCATGGGAACAGTCCAGCCCGAATTGCCAAGCCATGTCTTCCCTGGACCGGAAACAAGCTTCCGAGGACCGGTTTCTGGCATTCCAGCCGTCTTCAGCCCGGCTTGCTTGAATCCAGTGGCAAAGTGAGCAAGGGACTCACGTCTGAGCATACCCTGCCACACTTATGGCAGCCAAAAGCAGTTCAAAAAGGGGGTGGTGATGGACGGAGCATCTGAATCAATCAAACACTCACACCCAGTCAAAAGATCTGGGTTTAATCCATCACCGTTCTTTAGCCCACTCTGCCACCCCAGTTCAGACATGCTATATGCAAATCAGTCTCACCCTGTGCCTCATGGGAACAGTCCAGCCCGAACTGCCAAGCCATGTCTTCCCTGGACCGGAAACAAGCTTCCGAGGACCGGTTTCTGGCATTCCAGCCGTCTTCAGCCCGGCTTGCTTGAATCCAGTGGCAAAGTGAGCAAGGGATTCACGTCTGAGCATACCCTGCCACACTTATGGCGGCCAAAAGCAGTACAAAAAGGGGGTGGTGATGGACGGAGCATCTGAATCAATCAAACACTCACACCCAGACAAAACATCTGGGTTTAATCCATCACCGTTCTTTAGCCCACTCTGCCACCCCAGTTCAGACATGGCTATATGCAAATCAGTCTGACCCTGTGCCTCATGGGAACAGTCCAGCCCGAACTGCCAAGCCATGTCTTCCCTGGACCGGAAACAAGCTTCGGAGGACCGGTTTCTGGCATTCCAGCCGTCTTCAGCCCAGCTTGCTTGAATCCAGTGGCAAAGTGAGCAAGGGACTCACGTCTGAGCATACCCTGCCACACTTATGGCGGCCAAAAGCAGCACAAAAAGGGGGTGGTGATGGATGGAGCATCTGAATCAATCAAACACTCACACCCAGTCAAAAGATCTGGGTTTAATCCATCACCGTTCCTTAGCCCACTCTGCCACCCCAGTTCAGACATGGCTATATGCAAATCAGTCTGACCCTGTGCCTCATGGGAACAGTCCAGCCCGAACTGCCAAGCCATGTCTTCCCTGGACCGGAAACAACTTTCCGAGGACCGGTTTCTGGCATTCCAGCCGTCTTCAGCCCGGCTTGCTTGAATCCAGTGGCAAAGTGAGCAAGGGACTCACGTCTGAGCATACCCTGCCACACTCATGGCGGCCAAAAGCAGTACAAAAAGGGGGTGGTGATGGACGGAGCATCTGAATCAATCAAACACTCACACCCAGTCAAAAGATCTGGGTTTAATCCATCACCGTTCTTTAGCCCACTCTGCCACCCCAGTTCAGACATGGCTATATGCAAATCAGTCTGACCCTGTGCCTCATGGGAACAGTGCAGCCCGAACTGCCAAGCCATGTCTTCCCTGGACCGGAAACAAGCTTCCGAGGACCGGTTTCTGGCATTCCAGCCGTCTTCAGCCCAGCTTGCTTGAATCCAGTGACAAAGTGAGCAAGGGACTCACGTCTGAGCATACCCTGCCACACTTATGGCGGCCAAAAGCAGTACAAAAAGGGGGTGGTGATGGACGGAGCATCTGAATCAATCAAACACTCACACCCAGTCAAAAGATCTGGGTTTAATCCATCGCCGTTCTTTAGCCCACTCTGCCACCCCAGCTCAGACATGGCTATATGCAAATCAGTCTGACCCTGTGCCTCATGGGAACCGTCCAGCCGGAACTGCCAAGCCATGTCTTCCCTGGACCGGAAACAAGCTTCCGAGGACCGGTTTCTGGCATTCCAGCCGTCTTCAGCCCGGCTTGCTTGAATCCAGTGGCAAAGTGAGCAAGGGACTCACGTCTGAGCATACCCTGCCACACTTATGGCGGCCAAAAGCAGTACAAAAAGGGGGTGGTGATGGACGGAGCATCTGAATCAATCAAACACTCACACCCACTCAAAAGATCTGGGTTTAATCCATCACCGTTCTTTAGCCCACTCTGCCACCCCAGTTCAGACATGGCTATATGCAAATCAGTCTGACCCTGTGCCTCATGGGAACAGTCCATCCCGAACTGCCAAGCCATGTCTTCCCTGGACCGGAAACAAGCTTCCGAGGACCGGTTTCTGGCATTCCAGCCGTCTTCAGCCCGGCTTGCTTGGATCCAGTGGCAAAGTGAGCAAGGGACTCACGTCTGAGCATACCCTGCCACACTTATGGCGGCCAAAAGCAGTACAAAAAGGGGGTGGTGATGGACGGAGCATCTGAATCAATCAAACACTCACATCCAGTCAAAAGATCTGGGTTTAATCCATCACCGTTCTTTAGCCCACTCCGCCACCCCAGTTCAGACATGGCTATATGCAAATCAGTCTGACCCTGTGCCTCATGGGAACAGTCCATCCCGAACTGCCAAGCCATGTCTTCCCTGGACCGGAAACAAGCTTCCGAGGACCGGTTTCTGGCATTCCAGCCGTCTTCAGCCCGGCTTGCTTGGATCCAGTGGCAAAGTGAGCAAGGGACTCACGTCTGAGCATACCCTGCCACACTTATGGCGGCCAAAAGCAGTACAAAAAGGGGGTGGTGATGGACGGAGCATCTGAATCAATCAAACACTCACACCCAGTCAAAAGATCTGGGTTTAATCCATCACCGTTCTTTAGCCCACTCTGCCACCCCAGTTCAGACATGGGTATATGCAAATCAGTCTGACCCTGTGCCTCATGGGAACAGTCCAGCCCGAATTGCCAAGCCATGTCTTCCCTGGACCGGAAACAAGCTTCCGAGGACCGGTTTCTGGCATTCCAGCCGTCTTCAGCCCGGCTTGCTTGAATCCAGTGGCAAAGTGAGCAAGGGACTCACGTCTGAGCATACCCTGCCACACTTATGGCAGCCAAAAGCAGTACAAAAAGGGGGTGGTGATGGACGGAGCATCTGAATCAATCAAACACTCACACCCAGTCAAAAGATCTGGGTTTAATCCATCACCGTTCTTTAGCCCACTCTGCCACCCCAGTTCAGACATGCTATATGCAAATCAGTCTCACCCTGTGCCTCATGGGAACAGTCCAGCCCGAACTGCCAAGCCATGTCTTCCCTGGACCGGAAACAAGCTTCCGAGGACCGGTTTCTGGCATTCCAGCCGTCTTCAGCCCGGCTTGCTTGAATCCAGTGGCAAAGTGAGCAAGGGATTCACGTCTGAGCATACCCTGCCACACTTATGGCGGCCAAAAGCAGTACAAAAAGGGGGTGGTGATGGACGGAGCATCTGAATCAATCAAACACTCACACCCAGACAAAACATCTGGGTTTAATCCATCACCGTTCTTTAGCCCACTCTGCCACCCCAGTTCAGACATGGCTATATGCAAATCAGTCTGACCCTGTGCCTCATGGGAACAGTCCAGCCCGAACTGCCAAGCCATGTCTTCCCTGGACCGGAAACAAGCTTCGGAGGACCGGTTTCTGGCATTCCAGCCGTCTTCAGCCCAGCTTGCTTGAATCCAGTGGCAAAGTGAGCAAGGGACTCACGTCTGAGCATACCCTGCCACACTTATGGCGGCCAAAAGCAGCACAAAAAGGGGGTGGTGATGGATGGAGCATCTGAATCAATCAAACACTCACACCCAGTCAAAAGATCTGGGTTTAATCCATCACCGTTCCTTAGCCCACTCTGCCACCCCAGTTCAGACATGGCTATATGCAAATCAGTCTGACCCTGTGCCTCATGGGAACAGTCCAGCCCGAACTGCCAAGCCATGTCTTCCCTGGACCGGAAACAACTTTCCGAGGACCGGTTTCTGGCATTCCAGCCGTCTTCAGCCCGGCTTGCTTGAATCCAGTGGCAAAGTGAGCAAGGGACTCACGTCTGAGCATACCCTGCCACACTCATGGCGGCCAAAAGCAGTACAAAAAGGGGGTGGTGATGGACGGAGCATCTGAATCAATCAAACACTCACACCCAGTCAAAAGATCTGGGTTTAATCCATCACCGTTCTTTAGCCCACTCTGCCACCCCAGTTCAGACATGCTATATGCAAATCAGTCTCACCCTGTGCCTCATGGGAACAGTCCAGCCCGAACTGCCAAGCCATGTCTTCCCTGGACCGGAAACAAGCTTCCGAGGACCGGTTTCTGGCATTCCAGCCGTCTTCAGCCCGGCTTGCTTGAATCCAGTGGCAAAGTGAGCAAGGGATTCACGTCTGAGCATACCCTGCCACACTTATGGCGGCCAAAAGCAGTACAAAAAGGGGGTGGTGATGGACGGAGCATCTGAATCAATCAAACACTCACACCCAGACAAAACATCTGGGTTTAATCCATCACCGTTCTTTAGCCCACTCTGCCACCCCAGTTCAGACATGGCTATATGAAAATCAGTCTGACCCTGTGCCTCATGGGAACAGTCCAGCCCGAACTGCCAAGCCATGTCTTCCCTGGACCGGAAACAAGCTTCGGAGGACTGGTTTCTGGCATTCCAGCCGTCTTCAGCCCAGCTTGCTTGAATCCAGTGGCAAAGTGAGCAAGGGACTCACGTCTGAGCATACCCTGCCACACTTATGGCGGCCAAAAGCAGCACAAAAAGGGGGTGGTGATGGATGGAGCATCTGAATCAATCAAACACTCACACCCAGTCAAAAGATCTGGGTATAATCCATCACCGTTCTTTAGCCCACTCTGCCACCGCAGTTCAGACATGGCTATATGCAAATCAGTCTGACCCTGTGCCTCATGGGAACTGTCCAGCCCGAACTGCCAAGCCATGTCTTCCCTGGACCGGAAACAAGCTTCCGAGGACCGGTATCTGGCATTCCAGCTGTCTTCAGCTCGGCTTGCTTGAATCCAGTGGCAAAGTGAGCAAGAGACTCACGTCTGAGCATACCCTGCCACACTTATGGCGGCCAAAAGCGGTACAAAAAGGGGGTGGTGATGGACGGAGCATCTGAATCAATTAAACACTCACACCCAGTCAAAAGATCTGGGTTTAATCCATCACCGTTCTTTAGCCCACTCTGCCACCCCAGTTCAGACATGGCTATATGCAAATCAGTCTGACCCTGTGCCTCATGGGAACAGTGCAGCCCGAACTGCCAAGCCGTGTCTTCCCTGGACCGGAAACAAGCTTCCGAGGACCGGTTTCTGGCATTCCAGCCGTCTTCAGCCCAGCTTGCTTGAATCCAGTGGCAAAGTGAGCAAGGGACTCACGTCTGAGCATACCCTGCCACACTTATGGCGGCCAAAAGCAGTACAAAAAGGGGGTGGTGATGGACGGAGCATCTGAATCAATCAAACACTCACACCCAGTCAAAAGATCTGGGTTTAATCCATCGCCGTTCTTTAGCCCACTCTGCCACCCCAGCTCAGACATGGCTATATGCAAATCAGTCTGACCCTGTGCCTCATGGGAACAGTCTAGCCGGAACTGCCAAGCCATGTCTTCCCTGGACCGGAAACAAGCTTCCGAGGACCGGTTTCTGGCATTCCAGCCGTCTTCAGCCCGGCTTGCTTGAATCCAGTGGCAAAGTGAGCAAGGGACTCACGTCTGAGCATACCCTGCCACACTTATGGCGGCCAAAAGCAGTACAAAAAGGGGGTGGTGATGGATGGAGCATCTGAATCAATCAAACACTCACACCCAGTCAAAAGATCTGGGTTTAATCCATCACCGTTCTTTAGCCTACTCTGCCACCCCAGTTCAGACATGGCTATATGCAAATCAGTCTGACCCTGTTTTTCATGGGAACAGTCCAGCCCGAACTGCCAAGCCATGTCTTCCCTGGACTGGAAACAAGCTTCCGAGGACCGATTTCTGGCATTCCAGCCGTCTTCAGCCCGGCTTGCTTGAATCCAGTGGCAAAGTGAGCAAGGGACTCACGTCTGAGCATACCCTGCCACACTTATGGCGGCCAAAAGCAGTACAAAAAGGGGGTGGTGATGGATGGAGCATCTGAATCAATCAAACACTCACACCCAGTCAAAAGATCTGGGTATAATCCATCACCGTTCTTTAGCCCACTCTGCCACCCCAGTTCAGACATGGCTATATGCAAATCAGTCTGACCCTGTGCCTCATGGGAACTGTCCAGCCCGAACTGCCAAGCCATGTCTTCCCTGGACCGGAAACAAGCTTCCGAGGACCGGTATCTGGCATTCCAGCTGTCTTCAGCTCGGCTTGCTTGAATCCAGTGGCAAAGTGAGCAAGGGACTCACGTCTGAGCATACCCTGCCACACTTATGGCGGCCAAAAGCGGTACAAAAAGGGGGTGGTGATGGACGGAGCATCTGAATCAATTAAACACTCACACCCAGTCAAAAGATCTGGGTTTAATCCATCACCGTTCTTTAGCCCACTCTGCCACCCCAGTTCAGACATGGCTATATGCAAATCAGTCTGACCCTGTGCCTCATGGGAACAGTGCAGCCCGAACTGCCAAGCCATGTCTTCCCTGGAACGGAAACAAGCTTCCGAGGACCGGTTTCTGGCATTCCAGCCGTCTTCAGCCCAGCTTGCTTGAATCCAGTGACAAAGTGAGCAAGGGACTCACGTCTGAGCATACCCTGCCACACTTATGGCGGCCAAAAGCAGTACAAAAAAGGGGGTGGTGATGGACGGAGCATCTGAATCAATCAAACACTCACACCCAGTCAAAAGATCTGGGTTTAATCCATCGCCGTTCTTTAGCCCACTCTGCCACCCCAGCTCAGACATGGCTATATGCAAATCAGTCTGACCCTGTGCCTCATGGGAACAGTCCAGCCGGAACTGCCAAGCCATGTCTTCCCTGGACCGGAAACAAGCTTCCGAGGACCGGTTTCTGGCATTCCAGCCGTCTTCATCCCGGCTTGCTTGAATCCAGTGGCAAAGTGAGCAAGGGACTCACGTCTGAGCATACCCTGCCACACTTATGGCGGCCAAAAGCAGTACAAAAAGGGGGTGGTGATGGACGGAGCATCTGAATCAATCAAACACTCACACCCACTCAAAAGATCTGGGTTTAATCCATCACCGTTCTTTAGCCCACTCTGCCACCCCAGTTCAGACATGGCTATATGCAAATCAGTCTGACCCTGTGCCTCATGGGAACAGTCCATCCCGAACTGCCAAGCCATGTCTTCCCTGGACCGGAAACAAGCTTCCGAGGACCGGTTTCTGGCATTCCAGCCGTCTTCAGCCCGGCTTGCTTGGATCCAGTGGCAAAGTGAGCAAGGGACTCACGTCTGAGCATACCCTGCCACACTTATGGCGGCCAAAAGCAGTACAAAAAGGGGGTGGTGATGGACGGAGCATCTGAATCAATCAAACACTCACATCCAGTCGAAAGATCTGGGTTTAATCCATCACCGTTCTTTAGCCCACTCCGCCACCCCAGTTCAGACATGGCTATATGCAAATCAGTCTGACCCTGTGCCTCATGGGAACAGTCCATCCCGAACTGCCAAGCCATGTCTTCCCTGGACCGGAAACAAGCTTCCGAGGACCGGTTTCTGGCATTCCAGCCGTCTTCAGCCCGGCTTGCTTGGATCCAGTGGCAAAGTGAGCAAGGGACTCACGTCTGAGCATACCCTGCCACACTTATGGCGGCCAAAAGCAGTACAAAAAGGGGGTGGTGATGGACGGAGCATCTGAATCAATCAAACACTCACACCCAGTCAAAAGATCTGGGTTTAATCCATCACCGTTCTTTAGCCCACTCTGCCACCCCAGTTCAGACATGGCTATATGCAAATCAGTCTGACCCTGTGTCTCATGGGAACAGTCCAGCCCGAATTGCCAAGCCATGTCTTCCCTGGACCGGAAACAAGCTTCCGAGGACCGGTTTCTGGCATTCCAGCCGTCTTCAGCCCGGCTTGCTTGAATCCAGTGGCAAAGTGAGCAAGGGACTCACGTCTGAGCATACCCTGCCACACTTATGGCAGCCAAAAGCAGTTCAAAAAGGGGGTGGTGATGGACGGAGCATCTGAATCAATCAAACACTCACACCCAGTCAAAAGATCTGGGTTTAATCCATCACCGTTCTTTAGCCCACTCTGCCACCCCAGTTCAGACATGCTATATGCAAATCAGTCTCACCCTGTGCCTCATGGGAACAGTCCAGCCCGAACTGCCAAGCCATGTCTTCCCTGGACCGGAAACAAGCTTCCGAGGACCGGTTTCTGGCATTCCAGCCGTCTTCAGCCCGGCTTGCTTGAATCCAGTGGCAAAGTGAGCAAGGGATTCACGTCTGAGCATACCCTGCCACACTTATGGCGGCCAAAAGCAGTACAAAAAGGGGGTGGTGATGGACGGAGCATCTGAATCAATCAAACACTCACACCCAGACAAAACATCTGGGTTTAATCCATCACCGTTCTTTAGCCCACTCTGCCACCCCAGTTCAGACATGGCTATATGCAAATCAGTCTGACCCTGTGCCTCATGGGAACAGTCCAGCCCGAACTGCCAAGCCATGTCTTCCCTGGACCGGAAACAAGCTTCGGAGGACCGGTTTCTGGCATTCCAGCCGTCTTCAGCCCAGCTTGCTTGAATCCAGTGGCAAAGTGAGCAAGGGACTCACGTCTGAGCATACCCTGCCACACTTATGGCGGCCAAAAGCAGCACAAAAAGGGGGTGGTGATGGATGGAGCATCTGAATCAATCAAACACTCACACCCAGTCAAAAGATCTGGGTTTAATCCATCACCGTTCCTTAGCCCACTCTGCCACCCCAGTTCAGACATGGCTATATGCAAATCAGTCTGACCCTGTGCCTCATGGGAACAGTCCAGCCCGAACTGCCAAGCCATGTCTTCCCTGGACCGGAAACAACTTTACGAGGACCGGTTTCTGGCATTCCAGCCGTCTTCAGCCCGGCTTGCTTGAATCCAGTGGCAAAGTGAGCAAGGGACTCACGTCTGAGCATACCCTGCCACACTCATGGCGGCCAAAAGCAGTACAAAAAGGGGGTGGTGATGGACGGAGCATCTGAATCAATCAAACACTCACACCCAGTCAAAAGATCTGGGTTTAATCCATCACCGTTCTTTAGCCCACTCTGCCACCCCAGTTCAGACATGGCTATATGCAAATCAGTCTGACCCTGTGCCTCATGGGAACAGTGCAGCCCGAACTGCCAAGCCATGTCTTCCCTGGACCGGAAACAAGCTTCCGAGGACCGGTTTCTGGCATTCCAGCCGTCTTCAGCCCAGCTTGCTTGAATCCAGTGACAAAGTGAGCAAGGGACTCACGTCTGAGCATACCCTGCCACACTTATGGCGGCCAAAAGCAGTACAAAAAGGGGGTGGTGATGGACGGAGCATCTGAATCAATCAAACACTCACACCCAGTCAAAAGATCTGGGTTTAATCCATCGCCGTTCTTTAGCCCACTCTGCCACCCCAGCTCAGACATGGCTATATGCAAATCAGTCTGACCCTGTGCCTCATGGGAACCGTCCAGCCGGAACTGCCAAGCCATGTCTTCCCTGGACCGGAAACAAGCTTCCGAGGACCGGTTTCTGGCATTCCAGCCGTCTTCAGCCCGGCTTGCTTGAATCCAGTGGCAAAGTGAGCAAGGGACTCACGTCTGAGCATACCCTGCCACACTTATGGCGGCCAAAAGCAGTACAAAAAGGGGGTGGTGATGGACGGAGCATCTGAATCAATCAAACACTCACACCCACTCAAAAGATCTGGGTTTAATCCATCACCGTTCTTTAGCCCACTCTGCCACCCCAGTTCAGACATGGCTATATGCAAATCAGTCTGACCCTGTGCCTCATGGGAACAGTCCATCCCGAACTGCCAAGCCATGTCTTCCCTGGACCGGAAACAAGCTTCCGAGGACCGGTTTCTGGCATTCCAGCCGTCTTCAGCCCGGCTTGCTTGGATCCAGTGGCAAAGTGAGCAAGGGACTCACGTCTGAGCATACCCTGCCACACTTATGGCGGCCAAAAGCAGTACAAAAAGGGGGTGGTGATGGACGGAGCATCTGAATCAATCAAACACTCACATCCAGTCAAAAGATCTGGGTTTAATCCATCACCGTTCTTTAGCCCACTCCGCCACCCCAGTTCAGACATGGCTATATGCAAATCAGTCTGACCCTGTGCCTCATGGGAACAGTCCATCCCGAACTGCCAAGCCATGTCTTCCCTGGACCGGAAACAAGCTTCCGAGGACCGGTTTCTGGCATTCCAGCCGTCTTCAGCCCGGCTTGCTTGGATCCAGTGGCAAAGTGAGCAAGGGACTCACGTCTGAGCATACCCTGCCACACTTATGGCGGCCAAAAGCAGTACAAAAAGGGGGTGGTGATGGACGGAGCATCTGAATCAATCAAACACTCACACCCAGTCAAAAGATCTGGGTTTAATCCATCACCGTTCTTTAGCCCACTCTGCCACCCCAGTTCAGACATGGCTATATGCAAATCAGTCTGACCCTGTGCCTCATGGGAACAGTCCAGCCCGAATTGCCAAGCCATGTCTTCCCTGGACCGGAAACAAGCTTCCGAGGACCGGTTTCTGGCATTCCAGCCGTCTTCAGCCCGGCTTGCTTGAATCCAGTGGCAAAGTGAGCAAGGGACTCACGTCTGAGCATACCCTGCCACACTTATGGCAGCCAAAAGCAGTACAAAAAGGGGGTGGTGATGGACGGAGCATCTGAATCAATCAAACACTCACACCCAGTCAAAAGATCTGGGTTTAATCCATCACCGTTCTTTAGCCCACTCTGCCACCCCAGTTCAGACATGCTATATGCAAATCAGTCTCACCCTGTGCCTCATGGGAACAGTCCAGCCCGAACTGCCAAGCCATGTCTTCCCTGGACCGGAAACAAGCTTCCGAGGACCGGTTTCTGGCATTCCAGCCGTCTTCAGCCCGGCTTGCTTGAATCCAGTGGCAAAGTGAGCAAGGGATTCACGTCTGAGCATACCCTGCCACACTTATGGCGGCCAAAAGCAGTACAAAAAGGGGGTGGTGATGGACGGAGTATCTGAATCAATCAAACACTCACACCCAGACAAAACATCTGGGTTTAATCCATCACCGTTCTTTAGCCCACTCTGCCACCCCAGTTCAGACATGGCTATATGCAAATCAGTCTGACCCTGTGCCTCATGGGAACAGTCCAGCCCGAACTGCCAAGCCATGTCTTCCCTGGACCGGAAACAAGCTTCGGAGGACCGGTTTCTGGCATTCCAGCCGTCTTCAGCCCAGCTTGCTTGAATCCAGTGGCAAAGTGAGCAAGGGACTCACGTCTGAGCATACCCTGCCACACTTATGGCGGCCAAAAGCAGCACAAAAAGGGGGTGGTGATGGATGGAGCATCTGAATCAATCAAACACTCACACCCAGTCAAAAGATCTGGGTTTAATCCATCACCGTTCCTTAGCCCACTCTGCCACCCCAGTTCAGACATGGCTATATGCAAATCAGTCTGACCCTGTGCCTCATGGGAACAGTCCAGCCCGAACTGCCAAGCCATGTCTTCCCTGGACCGGAAACAACTTTCCGAGGACCGGTTTCTGGCATTCCAGCCGTCTTCAGCCCGGCTTGCTTGAATCCAGTGGCAAAGTGAGCAAGGGACTCACGTCTGAGCATACCCTGCCACACTCATGGCGGCCAAAAGCAGTACAAAAAGGGGGTGGTGATGGACGGAGCATCTGAATCAATCAAACACTCACACCCAGTCAAAAGATCTGGGTTTAATCCATCACCGTTCTTTAGCCCACTCTGCCACCCCAGTTCAGACATGCTATATGCAAATCAGTCTCACCCTGTGCCTCATGGGAACAGTCCAGCCCGAACTGCCAAGCCATGTCTTCCCTGGACCGGAAACAAGCTTCCGAGGACCGGTTTCTGGCATTCCAGCCGTCTTCAGCCCGGCTTGCTTGAATCCAGTGGCAAAGTGAGCAAGGGATTCACGTCTGAGCATACCCTGCCACACTTATGGCGGCCAAAAGCAGTACAAAAAGGGGGTGGTGATGGACGGAGCATCTGAATCAATCAAACACTCACACCCAGACAAAACATCTGGGTTTAATCCATCACCGTTCTTTAGCCCACTCTGCCACCCCAGTTCAGACATGGCTATATGAAAATCAGTCTGACCCTGTGCCTCATGGGAACAGTCCAGCCCGAACTGCCAAGCCATGTCTTCCCTGGACCGGAAACAAGCTTCGGAGGACTGGTTTCTGGCATTCCAGCCGTCTTCAGCCCAGCTTGCTTGAATCCAGTGGCAAAGTGAGCAAGGGACTCACGTCTGAGCATACCCTGCCACACTTATGGCGGCCAAAAGCAGCACAAAAAGGGGGTGGTGATGGATGGAGCATCTGAATCAATCAAACACTCACACCCAGTCAAAAGATCTGGGTTTAATCCATCACCGTTCCTTAGCCCACTCTGCCACCCCAGTTCAGACATGGCTATATGCAAATCAGTCTGACCCTGTGCCTCATGGGAACAGTCCAGCCCGAACTGCCAAGCCATGTCTTCCCTGGACCGGAAACAAGCTTCCGAGGACCGGTTTCTGGCATTCCAGCCGTCTTCAGCCCGGCTTGCTTGAATCCAGTGGCAAAGTGAGCAAGGGACTCACGTCTGAGCATACCCTGCCACACTTAT
The DNA here is from genome assembly GCF_964261635.1 of Lissotriton helveticus. Lineage (NCBI taxonomy): Eukaryota > Metazoa > Chordata > Amphibia > Caudata > Salamandridae > Lissotriton > Lissotriton helveticus. Next base: position 373,481,449 of record NC_136065.1, read on the forward strand.
GGCGGCCAAAAGCAGTACAAAAAGGGGGTGGTGATGGACGGAGCATCTGAATCAATCAAACACTCACACCCACTCAAAAGATCTGGGTTTAATCCATCACCGTTCTTTAGCCCACTCTGCCACCCCAGTTCAGACATGGCTATATGCAAATCAGTCTGACCCTGTGCCTCATGGGAACAGTCCATCCCGAACTGCCAAGCCATGTCTTCCCTGGACCGGAAACAAGCTTCCGAGGACCGGTTTCTGGCATTCCAGCCGTCTTCAGCCCGGCTTGCTTGGATCCAGTGGCAAAGTGAGCAAGGGACTCACGTCTGAGCATACCCTGCCACACTTATGGCGGCCAAAAGCAGTACAAAAAGGGGGTGGTGATGGACGGAGCATCTGAATCAATCAAACACTCACATCCAGTCAAAAGATCTGGGTTTAATCCATCACCGTTCTTTAGCCCACTCCGCCACCCCAGTTCAGACATGGCTATATGCAAATCAGTCTGACCCTGTGCCTCATGGGAACAGTCCATCCCGAACTGCCAAGCCATGTCTTCCCTGGACCGGAAACAAGCTTCCGAGGACCGGTTTCTGGCATTCCAGCCGTCTTCAGCCCGGCTTGCTTGGATCCAGTGGCAAAGTGAGCAAGGGACTCACGTCTGAGCATACCCTGCCACACTTATGGCGGCCAAAAGCAGTACAAAAAGGGGGTGGTGATGGACGGAGCATCTGAATCAATCAAACACTCACACCCAGTCAAAAGATCTGGGTTTAATCCATCACCGTTCTTTAGCCCACTCTGCCACCCCAGTTCAGACATGGCTATATGCAAATCAGTCTGACCCTGTGCCTCATGGGAACAGTCCAGCCCGAATTGCCAAGCCATGTCTTCCCTGGACCGGAAACAAGCTTCCGAGGACCGGTTTCTGGCATTCCAGCCGTCTTCAGCCCGGCTTGCTTGAATCCAGTGGCAAAGTGAGCAAGGGACTCACGTCTGAGCATACCCTGCCACACTTATGGCAGCCAAAAGCAGTACAAAAAGGGGGTGGTGATGGACGGAGCATCTGAATCAATCAAACACTCACACCCAGTCAAAAGATCTGGGTTTAATCCATCACCGTTCTTTAGCCCACTCTGCCACCCCAGTTCAGACATGCTATATGCAAATCAGTCTCACCCTGTGCCTCATGGGAACAGTCCAGCCTGAACTGCCAAGCCATGTCTTCCCTGGACCGGAAACAAGCTTCCGAGGACCGGTTTCTGGCATTCCAGCCGTCTTCAGCCCGGCTTGCTTGAATCCAGTGGCAAAGTGAGCAAGGGATTCACGTCTGAGCATACCCTGCCACACTTATGGCGGCCAAAAGCAGTACAAAAAGGGGGTGGTGATGGACGGAGCATCTGAATCAATCAAACACTCACACCCAGTCAAAAGATCTGGGTTTAATCCATCACCGTTCTTTAGCCCACTCCGCCACCCCAGTTCAGACATGGCTATATGCAAATCAGTCTGACCCTGTGCCTCATGGGAACAGTCCATCCCGAACTGCCAAGCCATGTCTTCCCTGGACCGGAAACAAGCTTCCGAGGACCGGTTTCTGGCATTCCAGCCGTCTTCAGCCCGGCTTGCTTGGATCCAGTGGCAAAGTGAGCAAGGGACTCACGTCTGAGCATACCCTGCCACACTTATGGCGGCCAAAAGCAGTACAAAAAGGGGGTGGTGATGGACGGAGCATCTGAATCAATCAAACACTCACACCCAGACAAAACATCTGGGTTTAATCCATCACCGTTCTTTAGCCCACTCTGCCACCCCAGTTCAGACATGGCTATATGCAAATCAGTCTGACCCTGTGCCTCATGGGAACAGTCCAGCCCGAACTGCCAAGCCATGTCTTCCCTGGACCGGAAACAAGCTTCGGAGGACCGGTTTCTGGCATTCCAGCCGTCTTCAGCCCAGCTTGCTTGAATCCAGTGGCAAAGTGAGCAAGGGACTCACGTCTGAGCATACCCTGCCACACTTATGGCGGCCAAAAGCAGCACAAAAAGGGGGTGGTGATGGATGGAGCATCTGAATCAATCAAACACTCACACCCAGTCAAAAGATCTGGGTTTAATCCATCACCGTTCCTTAGCCCACTCTGCCACCCCAGTTCAGACATGGCTATATGCAAATCAGTCTGACCCTGTGCCTCATGGGAACAGTCCAGCCCGAACTGCCAAGCCATGTCTTCCCTGGACCGGAAACAACTTTCCGAGGACCGGTTTCTGGCATTCCAGCCGTCTTCAGCCCGGCTTGCTTGAATCCAGTGGCAAAGTGAGCAAGGGACTCACGTCTGAGCATACCCTGCCACACTCATGGCGGCCAAAAGCAGTACAAAAAGGGGGTGGTGATGGACGGAGCATCTGAATCAATCAAACACTCACACCCAGTCAAAAGATCTGGGTTTAATCCATCACCGTTCTTTAGCCCACTCTGCCACCCCAGTTCAGACATGCTATATGCAAATCAGTCTCACCCTGTGCCTCATGGGAACAGTCCAGCCCGAACTGCCAAGCCATGTCTTCCCTGGACCGGAAACAAGCTTCCGAGGACCGGTTTCTGGCATTCCAGCCGTCTTCAGCCCGGCTTGCTTGAATCCAGTGGCAAAGTGAGCAAGGGATTCACGTCTGAGCATACCCTGGCACACTTATGGCGGCCAAAAGCAGTACAAAAAGGGGGTGGTGATGGACGGAGCATCTGAATCAATCAAACACTCACACCCAGACAAAACATCTGGGTTTAATCCATCACCGTTCTTTAGCCCACTCTGCCACCCCAGTTCAGACATGGCTATATGAAAATCAGTCTGACCCTGTGCCTCATGGGAACAGTCCAGCCCGAACTGCCAAGCCATGTCTTCCCTGGACCGGAAACAAGCTTCGGAGGACTGGTTTCTGGCATTCCAGCCGTCTTCAGCCCAGCTTGCTTGAATCCAGTGGCAAAGTGAGCAAGGGACTCACGTCTGAGCATACCCTGCCACACTTATGGCGGCCAAAAGCAGCACAAAAAGGGGGTGGTGATGGATGGAGCATCTGAATCAATCAAACACTCACACCCAGTCAAAAGATCTGGGTTTAATCCATCACCGTTCCTTAGCCCACTCTGCCACCCCAGTTCAGACATGGCTATATGCAAATCAGTCTGACCCTGTGCCTCATGGGAACAGTCCAGCCCGAACTGCCAAGCCATGTCTTCCCTGGACCGGAAATAACTTTCCGAGGACCGGTTTCTGGCATTCCAGCCGTCTTCAGCCCGGCTTGCTTGAATCCAGTGGCAAAGTGAGCAAGGGACTCACGTCTGAGCATACCCTGCCACACTTATGGCGGCCAAAAGCAGTACAAAAAGGGGGTGGTGATGGACGGAGCATCTGAATCTATCAAACACTCACACCCAGTCAAAAGATCTGGGTTTAATCCATCACCGTTCTTTAGCCCACTCTGCCACCCCAGTTCAGACATAGCTATATGCAAATCAGTCTGACCCTGTGCCTCATGGGAACAGTCCAGCCCGAACTGCCAAGCCGTGCCTTCCCTGGACCGGAAACAAGCTTCCGAGGACCGGTTTCTGGCATTCCAGCCGTCTTCAGCCCGGCTTGCTTGAATCCAGTGGCAAAGTGAGCAAGGGACTCACGTCTGAGCATACCCTGCCACACTTATGGCGGCCAAAAGCAGTACAAAAAGGGGGTGGTGATGGACGGAGTATCTGAATCAATCAAACACTCACACCCAGTCAAAAGATCTGGGTTTAATCCATCACCGTTCTTTAGCCCACTCTGCCACCCCAGTTCAGACATGGCTATATGCAAATCGGTCTGACCCTGTGACTCATGGGAACAGTCCAGCCCGAACTGCCAAGCGATGTCTTCCCTGGACCGGAAACAAGATTCTGAGGACTGGTTTCTGGCATTCCAGCCGTCTTCAGCCGGCTTGCTTGAATCCAGTGGCAAAGTGAGCAAGGGACTCACGTCTGAGCATACCCTGCCACACTTATGGCGGCCAAAAGCAGTACAAAAAGGGGGTGGTGATGGATGGAGCATCTGAATCAATCAAACACTCACACCCAGTCAAAAGATCTGGGTATAATCCATCACCGTTCTTTAGCCCACTCTGCCACCCCAGTTCAGACATGGCTATATGCAAATCAGTCTGACCCTGTGCCTCATGGGAACTGTGCAGCCCGAACTGCCAAGCCGTGTCTTCCCTGGACCGGAAACAAGCTTCCGAGGACCGGTTTCTGGCATTCCAGCCGTCTTCAGCCCAGCTTGCTTGAATCCAGTGGCAAAGTGAGCAAGGGACTCACGTCTGAGCATACCCTGCCACACTTATGGCGGCCAAAAGCAGTACAAAAAGGGGGTGGTGATGGACGGAGCATCTGAATCAATCAAACACTCACACCCAGTCAAAAGATCTGGGTTTAATCCATCGCCGTTCTTTAGCCCACTCTGCCACCCCAGCTCAGACATGGCTATATGCAAATCAGTCTGACCCTGTGCCTCATGGGAACAGTCCAGCCGGAACTGCCAAGCCATGTCTTCCCTGGACCGGAAACAAGCTTCCGAGGACCGGTTTCTGGCATTCCAGCCGTCTTCAGCCCGGCTTGCTTGAATCCAGTGGCAAAGTGAGCAAGGGACTCACGTCTGAGCATACCCTGCCACACTTATGGCGGCCAAAAGCAGTACAAAAAGGGGGTGGTGATGGATGGAGCATCTGAATCAATCAAACACTCACACCCAGTCAAAAGATCTGGGTTTAATCCATCACCGTTCTTTAGCCTACTCTGCCACCCAAGTTCAGACATGGCTATATGCAAATCAGTCTGACCCTGTTTCTCATGGGAACAGTCCAGCCCGAACTGCCAAGCCATGTCTTCCCTGGACTGGAAACAAGCTTCCGAGGACCGATTTCTGGCATTCCAGCCGTCTTCAGCCCGGCTTGCTTGAATCCAGTGGCAAAGTGAGCAAGGGACTCACGTCTGAGCATACCCTGCCACACTTATGGCGGCCAAAAGCAGTACAAAAAGGGGGTGGTGATGGATGGAGCATCTGAATCAATCAAACACTCACACCCAGTCAAAAGATCTGGGTATAATCCATCACCGTTCTTTAGCCCACTCTGCCACCCCAGTTCAGACATGGCTATATGCAAATCAGTCTGACCCTGTGCCTCATGGGAACTGTCCAGCCCGAACTGCCAAGCCATGTCTTCCCTGGACCGGAAACAAGCTTCCGAGGACCGGTATCTGGCATTCCAGCTGTCTTCAGCTTGGCTTGCTTGAATCCAGTGGCAAAGTGAGCAAGGGACTCACGTCTGAGCATACCCTGCCACACTTATGGCGGCCAAAAGCGGTACAAAAAGGGGGTGGTGATGGACGGAGCATCTGAATCAATTAAACACTCACACCCAGTCAAAAGATCTGGGTTTAATCCATCACCGTTCTTTAGCCCACTCTGCCACCCCAGTTCAGACATGGCTATATGCAAATCAGTCTGACCCTGTGCCTCATGGGAACAGTGCAGCCCGAACTGCCAAGCCATGTCTTCCCTGGACCGGAAACAAGCTTCCGAGGACCGGTTTCTGGCATTCCAGCCGTCTTCAGCCCAGCTTGCTTGAATCCAGTGGCAAAGTGAGCAAGGGACTCACGTCTGAGCATACCCTGCCACACTTATGGCGGCCAAAAGCAGTAACAAAAGGGGGTGGTGATGGACGGAGCATCTGAATCAATCAAACAATCACACCCAGTCAAAAGATCTGGGTTTAATCCATCGCCGTTCTTTAGCCCACTCTGCCACCCCAGCTCAGACATGGCTACATGCAAATCAGTCTGACCCTGTGCCTCATGGGAACAGTCCAGCCGGAACTGCCAAGCCATGTCTTCCCTGGACCGTAAACAAGCTTCCGAGGACCGGTTTCTGGCATTCCAGCCGTCTTCAGCCCGGCTTGCTTGAATCCAGTGGCAAAGTGAGCAAGGGACTCACGTCTGAGCATACCCTGCCACACTTATGGCGGCCAAAAGCAGTACAAAAAGGGGGTGGTGATGGACGGAGCATCTGAATCAATCAAACACTCACACCCACTCAAAAGATCTGGGTTTAATCCATCACCGTTCTTTAGCCCACTCTGCCACCCCAGTTCAGACATGGCTATATGCAAATCAGTCTGACCCTGTGCCTCATGGGAACAGTCCATCCCGAACTGCCAAGCCATGTCTTCCCTGGACCGGAAACAAGCTTCCGAGGACCGGTTTCTGGCATTCCAGCCGTCTTCAGCCCGGCTTGCTTGGATCCAGTGGCAAAGTGAGCAAGGGACTCACGTCTGAGCATACCCTGCCACACTTATGGCGGCCAAAAGCAGTACAAAAAGGGGGTGGTGATGGACGGAGCATCTGAATCAATCAAACACTCACATCCAGTCAAAAGATCTGGGTTTAATCCATCACCGTTCTTTAGCCCACTCCGCCACCCCAGTTCAGACATGGCTATATGCAAATCAGTCTGACCCTGTGCCTCATGGGAACAGTCCATCCCGAACTGCCAAGCCATGTCTTCCCTGGACCGGAAACAAGCTTCCGAGGACCGGTTTCTGGCATTCCAGCCGTCTTCAGCCCGGCTTGCTTGGATCCAGTGGAAAAGTGAGCAAGGGACTCACGTCTGAGCATACCCTGCCACACTTATGGCGGCCAAAAGCAGTACAAAAAGGGGGTGGTGATGGACGGAGCATCTGAATCAATCAAACACTCACACCCAGTCAAAAGATCTGGGTTTAATCCATCACCGTTCTTTAGCCCACTCTGCCACCCCAGTTCAGACATGGCTATATGCAAATCAGTCTGACCCTGTGCCTCATGGGAACAGTCCAGCCCGAATTGCCAAGCCATGTCTTCCCTGGACCGGAAACAAGCTTCCGAGGACCGGTTTCTGGCATTCCAGCCGTCTTCAGCCCGGCTTGCTTGAATCCAGTGGCAAAGTGAGCAAGGGACTCACGTCTGAGCATACCCTGCCACACTTATGGCAGCCAAAAGCAGTACAAAAAGGGGGTGGTGATGGACGGAGCATCTGAATCAATCAAACACTCACACCCAGTCAAAAGATCTGGGTTTAATCCATCACCGTTCTTTAGCCCACTCTGCCACCCCAGTTCAGACATGCTATATGCAAATCAGTCTGACCCTGTGCCTCATGGGAACAGTCCAGCCCGAACTGCCAAGCCATGTCTTCCCTGGACCGGAAACAAGCTTCCGAGGACCGGTTTCTGGCATTCCAGCCGTCTTCAGCCCAGCTTGCTTGAATCCAGTGGCAAAGTGAGCAAGGGACTCACGTCTGAGCATACCCTGCCACACTTATGGCGGCCAAAAGCAGTACAAAAAGGGGGTGGTGATGGACGGAGCATCTGAATCAATCAAACAATCACACCCAGTCAAAAGATCTGGGTTTAATCCATCGCCGTTCTTTAGCCCACTCTGCCACCCCAGCTCAGACATGGCTATATGCAAATCAGTCTGACCCTGTGCCTCATGGGAACAGTCCAGCCGGAACTGCCAAGCCATGTCTTCCCTGGACCGGAAACAAGCTTCCGAGGACCGGTTTCTGGCATTCCAGCCGTCTTCAGCCCGGCTTGCTTGAATCCAGTGGCAAAGTGAGCAAGGGACTCACGTCTGAGCATACCCTGCCACACTTATGGCGGCCAAAAGCAGTACAAAAAGGGGGTGGTGATGGACGGAGCATCTGAATCAATCAAACACTCACACCCACTCAAAAGATCTGGGTTTAATCCATCACCGTTCTTTAGCCCACTCTGCCACCCCAGTTCAGACATGGCTATATGCAAATCAGTCTGACCCTGTGCCTCATGGGAACAGTCCATCCCGAACTGCCAAGCCATGTCTTCCCTGGACCGGAAACAAGCTTCCGAGGACCGGTTTCTGGCATTCCAGCCGTCTTCAGCCCGGCTTGCTTGGATCCAGTGGCAAAGTGAGCAAGGGACTCACGTCTGAGCATACCCTGCCACACTTATGGCGGCCAAAAGCAGTACAAAAAGGGGGTGGTGATGGACCGAGCATCTGAATCAATCAAACACTCACATCCAGTCAAAAGATCTGGGTTTAATCCATCACCGTTCTTTAGCCCACTCCGCCACCCCAGTTCAGACATGGCTATATGCAAATCAGTCTGACCCTGTGCCTCATGGGAACAGTCCATCCCGAACTGCCAAGCCATGTCTTCCCTGGACCGGAAACAAGCTTCCGAGGACCGGTTTCTGGCATTCCAGCCGTCTTCAGCCCGGCTTGCTTGGATCCAGTGGCAAAGTGAGCAAGGGACTCACGTCTGAGCATACCCTGCCACACTTATGGCGGCCAAAAGCAGTACAAAAAGGGGGTGGTGATGGACGGAGCATCTGAATCAATCAAACACTCACACCCAGTCAAAAGATCTGGGTTTAATCCATCACCGTTCTTTAGCCCACTCTGCCACCCCAGTTCAGACATGGCTATATGCAAATCAGTCTGACCCTGTGCCTCATGGGAACAGTCCAGCCCGAATTGCCAAGCCATGTCTTCCCTGGACCGGAAACAAGCTTCCGAGGACCGGTTTCTGGCATTCCAGCCGTCTTCAGCCCGGCTTGCTTGAATCCAGTGGCAAAGTGAGCAAGGGACTCACGTCTGAGCATACCCTGCCACACTTATGGCGGCCAAAAGCAGCACAAAAAGGGGGTGGTGATGGATGGAGCATCTGAATCAATCAAACACTCACACCCAGTCAAAAGATCTGGGTTTAATCCATCACCGTTCCTTAGCCCACTCTGCCACCCCAGTTCAGACATGGCTATATGCAAATCAGTCTGACCCTGTGCCTCATGGGAACAGTCCAGCCCGAACTGCCAAGCCATGTCTTCCCTGGACCGGAAACAAGCTTCCGAGGACCGGTTTCTGGCATTCCAGCCGTCTTCAGCCCGGCTTGCTTGAATCCAGTGGCAAAGTGAGCAAGGGACTCACGTCTGAGCATACCCTGCCACACTCATGGCGGCCAAAAGCAGTACAAAAAGGGGGTGGTGATGGACGGAGCATCTGAATCAATCAAACACTCACACCCAGTCAAAAGATCTGGGTTTAATCCATCACCGTTCTTTAGCCCACTCTGCCACCCCAGTTCAGACATGCTATATGCAAATCAGTCTCACCCTGTGCCTCATGGGAACAGTCCAGCCCGAACTGCCAAGCCATGTCTTCCCTGGACCGGAAACAAGCTTCCGAGGACCGGTTTCTGGCATTCCAGCCGTCTTCAGCCCGGCTTGCTTGAATCCAGTGGCAAAGTGAGCAAGGGATTCACGTCTGAGCATACCCTGCCACACTTATGGCGGCCAAAAGCAGTACAAAAAGGGGGTGGTGATGGACGGAGCATCTGAATCAATCAAACACTCACACCCAGACAAAACATCTGGGTTTAATCCATCACCGTTCTTTAGCCCACTCTGCCACCCCAGTTCAGACATGGCTATATGAAAATCAGTCTGACCCTGTGCCTCATGGGAACAGTCCAGCCCGAACTGCCAAGCCATGTCTTCCCTGGACCGGAAACAAGCTTCGGAGGACTGGTTTCTGGCATTCCAGCCGTCTTCAGCCCAGCTTGCTTGAATCCAGTGGCAAAGTGAGCAAGGGACTCACGTCTGAGCATACCCTGCCACACTTATGGCGGCCAAAAGCAGCACAAAAAGGGGGTGGTGATGGATGGAGCATCTGAATCAATCAAACACTCACACCCAGTCAAAAGATCTGGGTTTAATCCATCACCGTTCCTTAGCCCACTCTGCCACCCCAGTTCAGACATGGCTATATGCAAATCAGTCTGACCCTGTGCCTCATGGGAACAGTCCAGCCCGAACTGCCAAGCCATGTCTTCCCTGGACCGGAAATAACTTTCCGAGGACCGGTTTCTGGCATTCCAGCCGTCTTCAGCCCGGCTTGCTTGAATCCAGTGGCAAAGTGAGCAAGGGACTCACGTCTGAGCATACCCTGCCACACTTATGGCGGCCAAAAGCAGTACAAAAAGGGGGTGGTGATGGACGGAGCATCTGAATCTATCAAACACTCACACCCAGTCAAAAGATCTGGGTTTAATCCATCACCGTTCTTTAGCCCACTCTGCCACCCCAGTTCAGACATAGCTATATGCAAATCAGTCTGACCCTGTGCCTCATGGGAACAGTCCAGCCCGAACTGCCAAGCCGTGCCTTCCCTGGACCGGAAACAAGCTTCCGAGGACCGGTTTCTGGCATTCCAGCCGTCTTCAGCCCGGCTTGCTTGAATCCAGTGGCAAAGTGAGCAAGGGACTCACGTCTGAGCATACCCTGCCACACTTATGGCGGCCAAAAGCAGTACAAAAAGGGGGTGGTGATGGACGGAGTATCTGAATCAATCAAACACTCACACCCAGTCAAAAGATCTGGGTTTAATCCATCACCGTTCTTTAGCCCACTCTGCCACCCCAGTTCAGACATGGCTATATGCAAATCGGTCTGACCCTGTGACTCATGGGAACAGTCCAGCCCGAACTGCCAAGCGATGTCTTCCCTGGACCGGAAACAAGATTCTGAGGACTGGTTTCTGGCATTCCAGCCGTCTTCAGCCGGCTTGCTTGAATCCAGTGGCAAAGTGAGCAAGGGACTCACGTCTGAGCATACCCTGCCACACTTATGGCGGCCAAAAGCAGTACAAAAAGGGGGTGGTGATGGATGGAGCATCTGAATCAATCAAACACTCACACCCAGTCAAAAGATCTGGGTATAATCCATCACCGTTCTTTAGCCCACTCTGCCACCCCAGTTCAGACATGGCTATATGCAAATCAGTCTGACCCTGTGCCTCATGGGAACAGTCCAGCCCGAACTGCCAAGCCATGTCTTCCCTGGACCGGAAACAAGCTTCCGAGGACCGGTATCTGGCATTCCAGCTGTCTTCAGCTCGGCTTGCTTGAATCCAGTGGCAAAGTGAGCAAGGGACTCACGTCTGAGCATACCCTGCCACACTTATGGCGGCCAAAAGCGGTACAAAAAGGGGGTGGTGATGGACGGAGCATCTGAATCAATTAAACACTCACACCCAGTCAAAAGATCTGGGTTTAATCCATCACCGTTCTTTAGCCCACTCTGCCACCCCAGTTCAGACATGGCTATATGCAAATCAGTCTGACCCTGTGCCTCATGGGAACAGTGCAGCCCGAACTGCCAAGCCGTGTCTTCCCTGGACCGGAAACAAGCATCCGAGGACCGGTTTCTGGCATTCCAGCCGTCTTCAGCCCAGCTTGCTTGAATCCAGTGGCAAAGTGAGCAAGGGACTCACGTCTGAGCATACCCTGCCACACTTATGGCGGCCAAAAGCAGTACAAAAAGGGGGTGGTGATGGACGGAGCATCTGAATCAATCAAACACTCACACCCAGTCAAAAGATCTGGGTTTAATCCATCGCCGTTCTTTAGCCCACTCTGCCACCCCAGCTCAGACATGGCTATATGCAAATCAGTCTGACCCTGTGCCTCATGGGAACAGTCCAGCCGGAACTGCCAAGCCATGTCTTCCCTGGACCGGAAACAAGCTTCCGAGGACCGGTTTCTGGCATTCCAGCCGTCTTCAGCCCGGCTTGCTTGAATCCAGTGGCAAAGTGAGCAAGGGACTCACGTCTGAGCATACCCTGCCACACTTATGGCGGCCAAAAGCAGTACAAAAAGGGGGTGGTGATGGATGGAGCATCTGAATCAATCAAACACTCACACCCAGTCAAAAGATCTGGGTTTAATCCATCACCGTTCTTTAGCCTACTCTGCCACCCAAGTTCAGACATGGCTATATGCAAATCAGTCTGACCCTGTTTCTCATGGGAACAGTCCAGCCCGAACTGCCAAGCCATGTCTTCCCTGGACTGGAAACAAGCTTCCGAGGACCGATTTCTGGCATTCCAGCCGTCTTCAGCCCGGCTTGCTTGAATCCAGTGGCAAAGTGAGCAAGGGACTCACGTCTGAGCATACCCTGCCACACTTATGGCGGCCAAAAGCAGTACAAAAAGGGGGTGGTGATGGATGGAGCATCTGAATCAATCAAACACTCACACCCAGTCAAAAGATCTGGGTATAATCCATCACCGTTCTTTAGCCCACTCTGCCACCCCAGTTCAGACATGGCTATATGCAAATCAGTCTGACCCTGTGCCTCATGGGAACTGTCCAGCCCGAACTGCCAAGCCATGTCTTCCCTGGACCGGAAACAAGCTTCCGAGGACCGGTATCTGGCATTCCAGCTGTCTTCAGCTTGGCTTGCTTGAATCCAGTGGCAAAGTGAGCAAGGGACTCACGTCTGAGCATACCCTGCCACACTTATGGCGGCCAAAAGCGGTACAAAAAGGGGGTGGTGATGGACGGAGCATCTGAATCAATTAAACACTCACACCCAGTGAAAAGATCTGGGTTTAATCCATCACCGTTCTTTAGCCCACTCTGCCACCCCAGTTCAGACATGGCTATATGCAAATCAGTCTGACCCTGTGCCTCATGGGAACAGTGCAGCCCGAACTGCCAAGCCATGTCTTCCCTGGACCGGAAACAAGCTTCCGAGGACCGGTTTCTGGCATTCCAGCCGTCTTCAGCCCAGCTTGCTTGAATCCAGTGGCAAAGTGAGCAAGGGACTCACGTCCGAGCATACCCTGCCACACTTATGGCGGCCAAAAGCAGTACAAAAAGGGGGTGGTGATGGACGGAGCATCTGAATCAATCAAACAATCACACCCAGTCAAAAGATCTGGGTTTAATCCATCGCCGTTCTTTAGCCCACTCTGCCACCCCAGCTCAGACATGGCTACATGCAAATCAGTCTGACCCTGTGCCTCATGGGAACAGTCCAGCCGGAACTGCCAAGCCATGTCTTCCCTGGACCGTAAACAAGCTTCCGAGGACCGGTTTCTGGCATTCCAGCCGTCTTCAGCCCGGCTTGCTTGAATCCAGTGGCAAAGTGAGCAAGGGACTCACGTCTGAGCATACCCTGCCACACTTATGGCGGCCAAAAGCAGTACAAAAAGGGGGTGGTGATGGACGGAGCATCTGAATCAATCAAACACTCACACCCACTCAAAAGATCTGGGTTTAATCCATCACCGTTCTTTAGCCCACTCTGCCACCCCAGTTCAGACATGGCTATATGCAAATCAGTCTGACCCTGTGCCTCATGGGAACAGTCCATCCCGAACTGCCAAGCCATGTCTTCCCTGGACCGGAAACAAGCTTCCGAGGACCGGTTTCTGGCATTCCAGCCGTCTTCAGCCCGGCTTGCTTGGATCCAGTGGCAAAGTGAGCAAGGGACTCACGTCTGAGCATACCCTGCCACACTTATGGCGGCCAAAAGCAGTACAAAAAGGGGGTGGTGATGGACGGAGCATCTGAATCAATCAAACACTCACATCCAGTCAAAAGATCTGGGTTTAATCCATCACCGTTCTTTAGCCCACTCCGCCACCCCAGTTCAGACATGGCTATATGCAAATCAGTCTGACCCTGTGCCTCATGGGAACAGTCCATCCCGAACTGCCAAGCCATGTCTTCCCTGGACCGGAAACAAGCTTCCGAGGACCGGTTTCTGGCATTCCAGCCGTCTTCAGCCCGGCTTGCTTGGATCCAGTGGAAAAGTGAGCAAGGGACTCACGTCTGAGCATACCCTGCCACACTTATGGCGGCCAAAAGCAGTACAAAAAGGGGGTGGTGATGGACGGAGCATCTGAATCAATCAAACACTCACACCCAGTCAAAAGATCTGGGTTTAATCCATCACCGTTCTTTAGCCCACTCTGCCACCCCAGTTCAGACATGGCTATATGCAAATCAGTCTGACCCTGTGCCTCATGGGAACAGTCCAGCCCGAATTGCCAAGCCATGTCTTCCCTGGACCGGAAACAAGCTTCCGAGGACCGGTTTCTGGCATTCCAGCCGTCTTCAGCCCGGCTTGCTTGAATCCAGTGGCAAAGTGAGCAAGGGACTCACGTCTGAGCATACCCTGCCACACTTATGGCATCCAAAAGCAGTACAAAAAGGGGGTGGTGATGGACGGAGCATCTGAATCAATCAAACACTCACACCCAGTCAAAAGATCTGGGTTTAATCCATCACCGTTCTTTAGCCCACTCTGCCACCCCAGTTCAGACATGCTATATGCAAATCAGTCTCACCCTGTGCCTCATGGGAACAGTCCAGCCCGAACTGCCAAGCCATGTCTTCCCTGGACCGGAAACAAGCTTCCGAGGACCGGTTTCTGGCATTCCAGCCGTCTTCAGCCCGGCTTGCTTGAATCTAGTGGCAAAGTGAGCAAGGGATTCACGTCTGAGCATACCCTGCCACACTTATGGCGGCCAAAAGCAGTACAAAAAGGGGGTGGTGATGGACGGAGCATCTGAATCAATCAAACACTCACACCCAGACAAAACATCTGGGTTTAATCCATCACCGTTCTTTAGCCCACTCTGCCACCCCAGTTCAGACATGGCTATATGCAAATCAGTCTGACCCTGTGCCTCATGGGAACAGTCCAGCCCGAACTGCCAAGCCATGTCTTCCCTGGACCGGAAACAAGCTTCCGAGGACCGGTTTCTGGCATTCCAGCCGTCTTCAGCCCAGCTTGCTTGAATCCAGTGGCAAAGTGAGCAAGGGACTCACGTCTGAGCATACCCTGCCACACTTATGGCGGCCAAAAGCAGTACAAAAAGGGGGTGGTGATGGACGGAGCATCTGAATCAATCAAACAATCACACCCAGTCAAAAGATCTGGGTTTAATCCATCGCCGTTCTTTAGCCCACTCTGCCACCCCAGCTCAGACATGGCTATATGCAAATCAGTCTGACCCTGTGCCTCATGGGAACAGTCCAGCCGGAACTGCCAAGCCATGTCTTCCCTGGACCGGAAACAAGCTTCCGAGGACCGGTTTCTGGCATTCCAGCCGTCTTCAGCCCGGCTTGCTTGAATCCAGTGGCAAAGTGAGCAAGGGACTCACGTCTGAGCATACCCTGCCACACTTATGGCGGCCAAAAGCAGTACAAAAAGGGGGTGGTGATGGACGGAGCATCTGAATCAATCAAACACTCACACCCACTCAAAAGATCTGGGTTTAATCCATCACCGTTCTTTAGCCCACTCTGCCACCCCAGTTCAGACATGGCTATATGCAAATCAGTCTGACCCTGTGCCTCATGGGAACAGTCCATCCCGAACTGCCAAGCCATGTCTTCCCTGGACCGGAAACAAGCTTCCGAGGACCGGTTTCTGGCATTCCAGCCGTCTTCAGCCCGGCTTGCTTGGATCCAGTGGCAAAGTGAGCAAGGGACTCACGTCTGAGCATACCCTGCCACACTTATGGCGGCCAAAAGCAGTACAAAAAGGGGGTGGTGATGGACGGAGCATCTGAATCAATCAAACACTCACATCCAGTCAAAAGATCTGGGTTTAATCCATCACCGTTCTTTAGCCCACTCCGCCACCCCAGTTCAGACATGGCTATATGCAAATCAGTCTGACCCTGTGCCTCATGGGAACAGTCCATCCCGAACTGCCAAGCCATGTCTTCCCTGGACCGGAAACAAGCTTCCGAGGACCGGTTTCTGGCATTCCAGCCGTCTTCAGCCCGGCTTGCTTGGATCCAGTGGCAAAGTGAGCAAGGGACTCACGTCTGAGCATACCCTGCCACACTTATGGCGGCCAAAAGCAGTACAAAAAGGGGGTGGTGATGGACGGAGCATCTGAATCAATCAAACACTCACACCCAGTCAAAAGATCTGGGTTTAATCCATCACCGTTCTTTAGCCCACTCTGCCACCCCAGTTCAGACATGGCTATATGCAAATCAGTCTGACCCTGTGCCTCATGGGAACAGTCCAGCCCGAATTGCCAAGCCATGTCTTCCCTGGACCGGAAACAAGCTTCCGAGGACCGGTTTCTGGCATTCCAGCCGTCTTCAGCCCGGCTTGCTTGAATCCAGTGGCAAAGTGAGCAAGGGACTCACGTCTGAGCATACCCTGCCACACTTATGGCAGCCAAAAGCAGTACAAAAAGGGGGTGGTGATGGACGGAGCATCTGAATCAATCAAACACTCACACCCAGTCAAAAGATCTGGGTTTAATCCATCACCGTTCTTTAGCCCACTCTGCCACCCCAGTTCAGACATGCTATATGCAAATCAGTCTCACCCTGTGCCTCATGGGAACAGTCCAGCCCGAACTGCCAAGCCATGTCTTCCCTGGACCGGAAACAAGCTTCCGAGGACCGGTTTCTGGCATTCCAGCCGTCTTCAGCCCGGCTTGCTTGAATCCAGTGGCAAAGTGAGCAAGGGATTCACGTCTGAGCATACCCTGCCACACTTATGGCGGCCAAAAGCAGTACAAAAAGGGGGTGGTGATGGACGGAGCATCTGAATCAATCAAACACTCACACCCAGACAAAACATCTGGGTTTAATCCATCACCGTTCTTTAGCCCACTCTGCCACCCCAGTTCAGACATGGCTATATGCAAATCAGTCTGACCCTGTGCCTCATGGGAACAGTCCAGCCCGAACTGCCAAGCCATGTCTTCCCTGGACCGGAAACAAGCTTCGGAGGACCGGTTTCTGGCATTCCAGCCGTCTTCAGCCCAGCTTGCTTGATTCCAGTGGCAAAGTGAGCAAGGGACTCACGTCTGAGCATACCCTGCCACACTTATGGCGGCCAAAAGCAGCACAAAAAGGGGGTGGTGATGGATGGAGCATCTGAATCAATCAAACACTCACACCCAGTCAAAAGATCTGGGTTTAATCCATCACCGTTCCTTAGCCCACTCTGCCACCCCAGTTCAGACATGGCTATATGCAAATCAGTCTGACCCTGTGCCTCATGGGAACAGTCCAGCCCGAACTGCCAAGCCATGTCTTCCCTGGACCGGAAACAACTTTCCGAGGACCGGTTTCTGGCATTCCAGCCGTCTTCAGCCCAGCTTGCTTGAATCCAGTGGCAAAGTGAGCAAGGGACTCACGTCTGAGCATACCCTGCCACACTCATGGCGGCCAAAAGCAGTACAAAAAGGGGGTGGTGATGGACGGAGCATCTGAATCAATCAAACACTCACACCCAGTCAAAAGATCTGGGTTTAATCCATCACCGTTCTTTAGCCCACTCTGCCACCCCAGTTCAGACATGCTATATGCAAATCAGTCTCACCCTGTGCCTCATGGGAACAGTCCAGCCCGAACTGCCAAGCCATGTCTTCCCTGGACCGGAAACAAGCTTCCGAGGACCGGTTTCTGGCATTCCAGCCGTCTTCAGCCCGGCTTGCTTGAATCCAGTGGCAAAGTGAGCAAGGGATTCACGTCTGAGCATACCCTGCCACACTTATGGCGGCCAAAAGCAGTACAAAAAGGGGGTGGTGATGGACGGAGCATCTGAATCAATCAAACACTCACACCCAGACAAAACATCTGGGTTTAATCCATCACCGTTCTTTAGCCCACTCTGCCACCCCAGTTCAGACATGGCTATATGCAAATCAGTCTGACCCTGTGCCTCATGGGAACAGTCCAGCCCGAACTGCCAAGCCATGTCTTCCCTGGACCGGAAACAAGCTTCGGAGGACTGGTTTCTGGCATTCCAGCCGTCTTCAGCCCAGCTTGCTTGAATCCAGTGGCAAAGTGAGCAAGGGACTCACGTCTGAGCATACCCTGCCACACTTATGGCGGCCAAAAGCAGCACAAAAAGGGGGTGGTGATGGATGGAGCATCTGAATCAATCAAACACTCACACCCAGTCAAAAGATCTGGGTTTAATCCATCACCGTTCCTTAGCCCACTCTGCCACCCCAGTTCAGACATGGCTATATGCAAATCAGTCTGACCCTGTGCCTCATGGGAACAGTCCAGCCCGAACTGCCAAGCCATGTCTTCCCTGGACCGGAAATAACTTTCCGAGGACCGGTTTCTGGCATTCCAGCCGTCTTCAGCCCGGCTTGCTTGAATCCAGTGGCAAAGTGAGCAAGGGACTCACGTCTGAGCATACCCTGCCACACTTATGGCGGCCAAAAGCAGTACAAAAAGGGGGTGGTGATGGACGGAGCATCTGAATCTATCAAACACTCACACCCAGTCAAAAGATCTGGGTTTAATCCATCACCGTTCTTTAGCCCACTCTGCCACCCCAGTTCAGACATGGCTATATGCAAATCGGTCTGACCCTGTGCCTCATGGGAACAGTCCAGCCCGAACTGCCAAGCCATGTCTTCCCTGGACCGGAAACAAGCTTCCGAGGACCGGTTTCTGGCATTCCAGCCGTCTTCAGCCCGGCTTGCTTGAATCCAGTGGCAAAGTGAGCAAGGGACTCACGTCTGAGCATACCCTGCCACACTTATGGCGGCCAAAAGCAGTACAAAAAGGGGGTGGTGATGGACGGAGCATCTGAATCAATCAAACACTCACACCCAGTCAAAAGATCTGGGTTTAATCCATCACCGTCCTTTAGCCCACTCTGCCACCCCAGTTCAGACATGGCTATATGCAAATCAGTCTGACCCTGTGCCTCATGGGAACAGTCCAGCCCGAACTGCCAAGCCATGTCTTCCCTGGACCGGAAACAAGCTTCCGAGGACCGGTTTCTGGCATTCCAGCCGTCTTCAGCCCGGCTTGCTTGAATCCAGTGGCAAAGTGAGCAAGGGACTCACGTCTGAGCATACCCTGCCACACTTATGGCGGCCAAAAGCAGTACAAAAAGGGGGTGGTGATGGACGGAGCATCTGAATCAATCAAACACTCACACCCAGACAAAACATCTGGGTTTAATCCATCACCGTTCTTTAGCCCACTCTGCCACCCCAGTTCAGACATGGCTATATGCAAATCAGTCTGACCCTGTGCCTCATGGGAACAGTCCAGCCCGAACTGCCAAGCCATGTCTTCCCTGGACCGGAAACAAGCTTCGGAGGACCGGTTTCTGGCATTCCAGCCGTCTTCAGCCCAGCTTGCTTGAATCCAGTGGCAAAGTGAGCAAGGGACTCACGTCTGAGCATACCCTGCCACACTTATGGCGGCCAAAAGCAGCACAAAAAGGGGGTGGTGATGGATGGAGCATCTGAATCAATCAAACACTCACACCCAGTCAAAAGATCTGGGTTTAATCCATCACCGTTCCTTAGCCCACTCTGCCACCCCAGTTCAGACATGGCTATATGCAAATCAGTCTGACCCTGTGCCTCATGGGAACAGTCCAGCCCGAACTGCCAAGCCATGTCTTCCCTGGACCGGAAACAACTTTCCGAGGACCGGTTTCTGGCATTCCAGCCGTCTTCAGCCCGGCTTGCTTGAATCCAGTGGCAAAGTGAGCAAGGGACTCACGTCTGAGCATACCCTGCCACACTCATGGCGGCCAAAAGCAGTACAAAAAGGGGGTGGTGATGGACGGAGCATCTGAATCAATCAAACACTCACACCCAGTCAAAAGATCTGGGTTTAATCCATCACCGTTCTTTAGCCCACTCTGCCACCCCAGTTCAGACATGCTATATGCAAATCAGTCTCACCCTGTGCCTCATGGGAACAGTCCAGCCCGAACTGCCAAGCCATGTCTTCCCTGGACCGGAAACAAGCTTCCGAGGACCGGTTTCTGGCATTCCAGCCGTCTTCAGCCCGGCTTGCTTGAATCCAGTGGCAAAGTGAGCAAGGGATTCACGTCTGAGCATACCCTGCCACACTTATGGCGGCCAAAAGCAGTACAAAAAGGGGGTGGTGATGGATGGAGCATCTGAATCAATCAAACACTCACACCCAGACAAAACATCTGGGTTTAATCCATCACCGTTCTTTAGCCCACTCTGCCACCCCAGTTCAGACATGGCTATATGCAAATCAGTCTGACCCTGTGCCTCATGGGAACAGTCCAGCCCGAACTGCCAAGCCATGTCTTCCCTGGACCGGAAACAAGCTTCGGAGGACTGGTTTCTGGCATTCCAGCCGTCTTCAGCCCAGCTTGCTTGAATCCAGTGGCAAAGTGAGCAAGGGACTCACGTCTGAGCATACCCTGCCACACTTATGGCGGCCAAAAGCAGCACAAAAAGGGGGTGGTGATGGATGGAGCATCTGAATCAATCAAACACTCACACCCAGTCAAAAGATCTGGGTTTAATCCATCACCGTTCCTTAGCCCACTCTGCCACCCCAGTTCAGACATGGCTATATGCAAATCAGTCTGACCCTGTGCCTCATGGGAACAGTCCAGCCCGAACTGCCAAGCTATGTCTTCCCTGGACCGGAAATAACTTTCCGAGGACCGGTTTCTGGCATTCCAGCCGTCTTCAGCCCGGCTTGCTTGAATCCAGTGGCAAAGTGAGCAAGGGACTCACGTCTGAGCATACCCTGCCACACTTATGGCGGCCAAAAGCAGTACAAAAAGGGGGTGGTGATGGACGGAGCATCTGAATCTATCAAACACTCACACCCAGTCAAAAGATCTGGGTTTAATCCATCACCGTTCTTTAGCCCACTCTGCCACCCCAGTTCAGACATGGCTATATGCAAATCAGTCTGACCCTGTGCCTCATGGGAACAGTCCAGCCCGAACTGCCAAGCCATGTCTTCCCTGGACCGGAAACAAGCTTCCGAGGACCGGTTTCTGGCATTCCAGCCGTCTTCAGCCCGGCTTGCTTGAATCCAGTGGCAAAGTGAGCAAGGGACTCACGTCTGAGCATACCCTGCCACACTTATGGCGGCCAAAAGCAGTACAAAAAGGGGGTGGTGATGGACGGAGCATCTGAATCAATCAAACACTCACACCCAGTCAAAAGATCTGGGTTTAATCCATCACCGTCCTTTAGCCCACTCTGCCACCCCAGTTCAGACATGGCTATATGCAAATCAGTCTGACCCTGTGCCTCATGGGAACAGTCCAGCCCGAACTGCCAAGCCATGTCTTCCCTGGACCGGAAACAAGCTTCCGAGGACCGGTTTCTGGCATTCCAGCCGTCTTCAGCCTGGCTTGCTTGAATCCAGTGGCAAAGTTAGCAAGGGACTCACGTCTGAGCATACCCTGCCACACTTAAGGCGGCCAAAAGCAGTACAAAAAGGGGGTGGTGATGGACGGAGCATCTGAATCAATCAAACACTCACACCCAGTCAAAAGATCTGGGTTTAATCCATCACCGTTCTTTAGCCCACTCTGCCACCCCAGTTCAGACATGGCTATATGCAAATCAGTCTGACCCTGTGCCTCATGGCAACAATCCAGCCTGAACTGCCAAGCCATGTCTTCCCTGGACCGGAAACAAGCTTCCGAGGACCGGTTTCTGGCATTCCAGCCGTCTTCAGCTGATTGAATCCAGTGGCAAAGTGAGCAAGGGACTCACGTCTGAGCATACCCTGCCACAAGGCGAGAGACCGTGTCGGCCGTAACGCCAGACAAGAGATAAGGTGGCCAGTGGAGTAGCAAGAGACCTAACTTCACAATTGAGGGTTAATTTAAAAACACCCCTAGACGAGACAGAAGTCCCAATAACTCTGAAGAAACCTTCACCAAAAGGAACTGCTTAATTCCACTGGCAGCACTGAAAGCAGCGTGAAAAAGAGATACTGCGCAGATTGATAGTCGCAGAATACAATTTAGACACGAGGAATATCAATCTTCCCGTTTTTAAAAACTTGGTGCACAGGAAGTAAGAGTGACCATGAAGTGGACCTAGAAATAAACTTCTCCAGTTTGGTCCAGAACCCCAAGTAACATGATTCAAGGCAAAACGATTTAAATTGAAGATATACTGTTTTTAAGTAAAAGATCCGTCCTGAAGAAGGTGTGGTAACCGAACAAAGCACCGAAACGCGTCGACAAAGGACTCAAGTAGCAGCAGTAAAGGTAGGGCTTGAATGTTCGGGGTCATGACAGAAACAGAAGTGGAAAAAGAAAAGAGGTAAAATTCTATCTTATATCGCTTTGAAACAGCCAACTCAGGTGAGGTGGTTTACCCACCACAGTTACATTGAGGGGAAGACTCATCGTGATTTGCCCGGCGAAATTATTGGCTGAACTCCCTCCAACAGCTACTTTTGCCTATGGCCCCGTCACTTCGCACAATTTAGGGAGAAGTGGGTTTGGTTTACATTAATAGAGCCAACTAATGTGGGTTCATTTGTACAAACAGCACGTTTTGGCTGTGAGCTAAGGAATGCTGGAATAAGAAGTGTACATGGGCAGCTGACCCCACTGTCAATTGTTCCTACATGCAGGTGTTGGCGGGAGGCAATGTACTCTGGAAGGAACTATGGCTAGATGTTGTTTCGCCTTGGCTTCTACCTCTTTGTAGCCTTCTTCGTCACTGTCCTCACATAGGAGATGGCTACTCACTCCAGAGACAGGCAATTCACTTACTCCCAATGCTACAATTTGTAAACCCCCTCCTAAAAATGTCCACCTGACCTAGATCACTTCCTGTTCTTGTCTGTCTCATTCAGAGGCTTGGCTTTGTTACGTGTCCTCGCAGGGAGGTGAAAACATTGTTTTCTGTTTTTCTCTTTCTATGTTTCTTAATGGTTGCCTCTCAGAGCTGTGATTCACCAGTGTAGGACAGGGTTCGACAGGCATATAT
Organism: Lissotriton helveticus; assembly: GCF_964261635.1. Classification (NCBI taxonomy): domain Eukaryota; kingdom Metazoa; phylum Chordata; class Amphibia; order Caudata; family Salamandridae; genus Lissotriton; species Lissotriton helveticus. The sequence goes on from NC_136065.1 coordinate 373,504,080, forward strand.
GGCAATGTGGCAGTGCCGGAAGGGCTGGTCTGACAGATTAGTGTATTAGCAGCTGTTTTGGCTGTTTGTGGACCTGTATTATAATCTGGAGCTGTTTGTACTGTTAATTTCTGTGATAATGCCACAAACACTGCCTGCAGCAAGCACAAATGTATACAGTCTGCCTTACCTTGCGAAACGACTATGCAGTCTTGCCTTTACAAGTTTAAAACCACCCACATTTGCAAATGTGGACCACTTTTTTATTTATCTGACTAATTATTGGGGGTCACTTTTAATATGGTAAGTGGGCCTATTTTCTGTCCCAATACGACCTTGGTGTAGGGTGAGGTCGGTCCTGCATGAGGTGAGGTTCAGGCTGAGCATACTGTGTTAGCCATTTCCCCAGATGTTCCCCGCTGAGTAACTACGTCAACACCTTCAGGCAGACTCTGCTGGTCTGGTGGTCATCCCAGACGTTCCCTGCTGAGCTGCAGCATCTACAGCATCACAGACGCTATTTTTCAGTTGCGAGTACTGCAGCAGGTGAGGGTCATGTGGCATGCAGGGAATTACCTCCATCTCCGAGTCCTAAGCTTCAGCTAGCAAACACAAATAAAGGGGCATATTACCAACAGTTAGCGATATTTATCGCTAACAGAGCTTAGCGTTAGTTTTTTAAACGCAGTGCTTCGCCCAATATATATATATATATTTTTTGAAAACCTTTATTGAAGCATTCAAAAGTATTACAAGCACAGGCCTACAACCACGGGGGCCGCCTGTAAACTCAGCAAATCAAATAGGAAATTTACTTATCAGTCAACAGCCCTGGCACCAGCTGTGATGCAAGTTACAGCGTATGGTAGAATGCGATATCAATAAACAGGATAATACAGAGGTTTCTTTTTTTCTTTTTTGAAGAAGCAGTAGTGGCATTACTATAAGAGGCGTCACACCATATAAGAAGGAGCAATTAGAAATGGGGGGATGTACCTCGCACTGCAGTCAATAGAAGGTAACGAATAATATAGCCGTAGTAACGCAACGCCTAGCAGAGGCAGACAAGGAGTAAAGGATAATCTATTAGCGAGCGATCTAGTGCGAGTACCATCCAAAAAACCCACTCTTAGGAGACAGTAAAGTAAAAGCTAGTATAGACGCCCAATAGAGTAAGAAGTAACTGAAGGATAAACAGCCAACCACCCTGAAAAGAAAGAAAGGAAAGAAAGGGACCATAGAACAAAACAAACTAAAATAACAAAACCCCCCGTATGCCCCGACACTGCACCCCTGTAATGGCTACGGCCTACCCCACTAACAGCGTGCCTGTCGCCCCGGAACTCGCCCTAAAGGAAGGAAAAGAAAAGCGGAGGAGGAGAACAAAAAACACACTCCCGGGCTCCCTTACCCCCGCCATCAGCGACCTCCCCAAGACGTATTATCCACTGTTTGAAGCAAAGTATTAAACCCCAGCCTGGGAAGGACATCAACAAAACCACCCGACTCCCGTTACACTATAAGGTACAATCCCGGCACATATCACGTAAATTAGCAAACCCTAAAAGTCAAAGTCAACCCTGGCCAGTACGGTTCTTTATGAGAGCCCTTGTGGCCCAGGCCACAGTCACCATGAGGAAATTGAAGCGTTCATAAAAGTTCATGTCAATGAAATCGGATCGAAGACAGGATAGAAGTTCACAACATCCACAAAACCGGCAAGGAAGAGTGAAGAAGAATGGCAAACCTCTCCGATAGTCACTGAAGAACTGTTTGTGGCGATCAAGACCTTTAGCAACGATGTTCCGCCGAGCAGGGTCCGAGCAGGGAAAGCTGACGATGATCATAGATGTGCTATCTATGAAGCCAGAGTCATCAAAGCGGGCTGAATCAGGCTTCCGCACGGGGACCTCAAAATGGTAGGCAGAGTACTCCACGGGAACCACAGTTTGCTGATAGCATTTCAGAGTGTCGTCGTCCGGTCTCAGACAGACGTTGCCCAGCGTTACAGACCACTGATGGTACATGACGGTGATTTGAGAGTGGAGTGCCCCAATGGCGGCCATTACGGACCTCAACGTTGGTGTGCCGTCCGTCCCCTCCATCACCTCCCGCGAAGCGACGAAGCAGGACTCGAACCCCGGAGAGGAACAACTCCGAGGCACCAGGCACACACGGAGCCGATGACAACAGTGGGCGCTCTCAAAACTGGAAATATCGACACCTTTGCCGCTCGCGGGGCCCAAGCCCGTCAACCCCGGCCCCCCCAGCAGGGTCTCCGGGCGTCGGACCCCCGACCGTGGCTACCGATGTGCACTTGCGTCACTGTACCGTGTCCTTAGCGTAAGCCGGTTACTGAGTAGCCAATCGTAAATGCAAGTATGATCCGAGTTCAGAAGACCAGCCGCAACCCTGGTCTCACAGCCGATGTTGATCAACTCTAACCCGGACGGGTTAGAAATCGAGGCCCCGGCTTCAGCCCTGAAGTAGGCCGAGAAGAAAACACGACATATCTTCGTCACCCGGTAAGTTGGAAATTCCGGGATTGCACCGCAGGAGTCAGGAGTACTTCATGTGCACGGGAGTCCGGCGTGAGGAAAGGATAGAAAGCAGGATATCCGAGCTGCCGGTGGAGGTCGGCGGAGCTGGGAGCTTATGCGGCCCTCTTGCTTCGTAGCGTAGCTCCTCCCTCCGCTTCGCCCAATATTATTGCTGAGATAACGTCCTATTACCAACGCTTATCTCAAAAGCGATAATATTGCAGGGGTTAGCGTGAATATCGCTGGAAAACCAGCGGTGTTCACGCATTAGCGTGCAAATGCTGTTAGCCATGTTATCCACCTCCCATTGGATAACATGGCTAAGAACTGGTATTTGCAGGCGTTAGCGTTTGTTGATATTCACGCTTAGCGCGAATATTTCCATCGCTTCGCCTTTCTTGGTAATAGGCAATAGCGAGGTTAGCGACTGCTTTCAGTCGCTAACCGGTTGGGTACGCCCACTTTCCATGTCATTAGCGATAAATATCGCTAACATGCAAAGCGGGCCCCAAACCGCTCGCTATCGCCTACAAGCTGTCGCTAACTGGTGTTAGTGACAGCTTGGTAATGGGGCGATGGAATTATCGTCGCTTAGCAGCCGAAAACGGCCGCTAAAGCGGCGATAATTCAATATCGCCACCCTTGGTAATATGCCCCAAAGTCCCCTTGTCAGCCTCCTTGCTTTCCCCACTGCCAGAAATCTCACTATCTCTCATTATGAACTCCTCATGGGTGGGTGCAATTGTTTATCACACCCAATAAAATTCAATACTAAATGTGTCGGAATTTATTGGATGTGATGAATAACACTCATTACAAGTATTTCCTTGAAAATGTGGCACAAAATGTAGATTGTGGTGCTTTCTGGAAGGAGTGGGGTCTCCATGAAGAGTTGTTCATAGGATGAAGACCATGTGCAGCAGGGGTTGTCCACCAGTGTCTGGTTGATTGCCCGAATAATGTCGGCTAGCCACAGTATTTGGTACATAGCAAAGGCTGTGTGTAGGAGGAGATTAGACTAGACTAAACTAGGCATTTGTAAAGTGCATGGCTAACCAACAAGCCTCCCAGCGCCAGATGTCATGTCCATCTCTTGGTACCTGATGAAAAGCATACTACTCGAAAAGGTAGGTGTTGAGATGGTTCCTAAAATTGATTTCTTCCATAATCGTTCTTAGAGGTGATGGCTTGTTGTGGCTGGTGTTTCTTCTGTTCTTGAAATAAAGCTTCAATTTGGATATTTCTACATCTTCTTTGTCGCTCATTTCAGGAGGACTTCACAGTGGCGACAAGGATGGGATGCGCCTACGCCAGAAGAAACTCTAACCCTGTGCTGTTTTATTGATGAACAAAAATCTACTACAGTGTTGCACTCTTGAAGCACGCGGTTTCTGTCTCAAGGCTGTTTCAGCCTCCCTGTGGCGAGTCACCACAGAAGCAGACTATGGGAAATTATCTACGATAATTATCTAGAAACAGATTACCGAAAATTGTCAGACAATTATCTACGTGTGTAGTATCGTGTGCAGCAGTCTAGTGTTTGGGGATAGACTCGTGGGAGGAGCAGGAAAGGGAGGAACAGGAAACGGGGAATGGGAAGTTAGTTAGGAGCAGGCATGGCTGAATAAAGGCTGTGTTGTAACCTCCTCCTGGCTCCTGTGTTGATTGGGGAAGGCGACAATGGCGACAAGGGTGGGATGAGTACAGAAGCCCACATTGCCTAAGACCCCTGCCGTCTGTGAACGGCCAAAGAACAGAGAGCCTGCAGCCTGTGTCGGCGCAGCGTGTGAAGAGCCGCGCCTGAATGCTGCCCCAGGATCCAAGAGACTTAGACCAGCGGTGTGTGAGCCATCCGTAAGATCAGCAGGTACTTCAGTAAAGAAGCTCTGACCCAAGTGGTCATTGCGCTTATCACCTCCAGGCTCGATTACGCCAATATTCTTTATGCAGGGATCCCAGCTTGCCACCTTAAACGGCTGCAGCTGGTGCAGAATCAGGCCGCCCGCCTGATCTTCCACCAGCCTAAGCACCAACATGTCACTCCCCTCCTTCGTAGCCTGCACTGGCTCCCGGTATCCAAACGCTGCACCTTTAAACTGGCATGTACCACCTTTAAAGCCTTATCTGATGCAGCGCCCGCTTTCATCTCTTCGGTTCTGACCCGTCACATCCCCACGAGAGCCCTTCGCTCAGCCTCATCAAACCTCCTCGTGGTGCCTAGATTTAAAAGGAAAAAGCACGGAGGTCTGAGCTTCTCCGTCCTGGCCCCCTCCACTTGGAACTCCCTTCCCCTTTCCCTTCGTCTCTGTCCAAAGCTTGATTGCTTTCGCAGACTTCTAAAAACTCTGCTCTTCCAAGCTGCATTTGACTAAACCTCCTGCTTCCGGTACACCCCATTTGTCTATCAGCGCCAAGAAACCAATGGTGATAGAGCGCGTTACAAATGTTTTTAATAATAATAATAATAATAACTCCACGATCGTGTGAAGCCCTGACCAGCAAGCGCTGTTGAGCGCTGGAGCCGCCTGAAGCCGAGCGCTATTGGCGCCCAAAATCGGGAACTAACCCCCGATGCGTGCAAATCGGCACGCAGCGCATGAGGAGAGATCGGGAGCCCACCCCGACCCTGCCTACCGCTTCATTGACTAAGGAGCGTCTCCGATGCTGCCTGGGGCCCAAGAAGGGTCCTACTGACCAGCGCTGTCGTGCGCCAAAGAAGATTGACTTCGAGCGCCACTCGGCGCCGACATCGGGGTCTCACCCCCGATGCTTGAGACTTGGTAGGTGGTTGCCGAGTGAGCGCGTGACCAAGAGAAGTAAGGCGGGAGCCCACCCCGACCTCACCTGATTGCTGTGGCGCTGTAAAAAGGTGTGGGGACCTGGAGAAGAGTTGCTGCCTCTGAGACTGGCTGCCGGTGAGTCCTGTTCGAATCGGCACTGGTTAGAATGACTGGACAGGAAGTCTCGTGTGCCCTGAGACTTCAGTGACGGCGGCCATCTTGGAGTCAGGCAGCTATGAGGACAGATTCCATGTGGAAACTATAAGCGGCCATTTTGAAGTCAGGCAGCATTGGAAGCTAGAACAAGCCTTGAAAACTGCAAACAAGCATTGGTACATGCCAGTTGCAGTGTTGATAACAGCCAACAAACATTGATAACTGCAAACCAAGCATTGGTCACTGCAGGCGAGCACTGAGGATTGCACACAGCGAGCGAACAAACACTGGCAAGTGCATGGATTACAGAGCAATCATCCATCAGGCAAAAATACAGAAAACGAGTAAAGACTACGCTGAATACTAAGAAGCTCAAGTACAAACAACAAGTGGTGAAAGGAATAAAAGTGACCAGACATACAACAAGCACAAGCCTATGCAAGAGGCCGAACAAGCAAAGAAACACATGCCAAGAAAAGGGTGAGAACACAAGCAAACACCAGAGCCAACGCAAGCAATCACGAGTAAATGCAAGGAGTACAACAATGCAACAAACACAAGCAAATACAGATCCCGAACGGAACAAGCACGAGCAAAGACAAGTACCAAAGTAAACTCCAGAACCACGGGAAGACAAATAATTAAAAGTGGAAGAAAAGGGAACAGTCCTATGACATTCTTATACATCCCACCATCATGTTGGTGAGAGAAGAAACACGTACATCCAAACCCTGCATTGAAATACCACCCCCAGTGACGCGGACCAACAATCGGAATTTGGGTCACCGATGGAACAGGTGGCTGGAATCACTGGACGACTTTCTCGAAACGACTGGCGAGCGAAGGGACGGGAAACGTCTACTATTGTTACGTCAGCTTGTGGGTCACGAAGGCCGACGTCTAATCAGAACATTGTCAGCAAAAGACGCAGAGACATATGGAAAACTCAAAGAGACGCTACGCGCTCATTTCGACACAAAGTACGACGTGGATCATGAACGCATCACCTTCAACGCGGCACGGCAGGAACCCGGAGAATCATTACCAAACTTCATAACAAGGCTACAAAGTCTAGTGCACCACTGCCATTTCAACACATTTACAAATGAGGAAGCAGTTCGACTCCGGGTAATTGAAGGTTGCTCAAAACCTGAAAAAAACCGCAAGATCCTTCAAGGGCAGTTCTCGCTACAAGAAATCATTAGGAGGGCGGACGTTGGAGAGCGAGTTAAAGCAAGACAATCAGCAAAAGAACTGCGCTCGAATACAAGTCACGAAGACAAAAGAATGGAGACGTCTCTCATGTCTGTGGAAAAAGCCCAGGTAACCAACAAAACCAGAAAGAGGGAGGGCGAAGGCAGAATAGAGACAAGACAGCGGAAGAAACCAAGTGACGTGAAACACCCTGAGTTAAAAATACAAAAGGCAGTGAAGGATGACTACGACAGCCCCACTGATACGTCTTCGTTGAATCATTCAACAGACATCACAAACTATTCGGATAAAGCATCAAGTGAGACAGACCACACAAAAGAGACAGATGACAGTCTGCTCAGTGGATATGTGGAAAGGACCAAATACAAACGAGTGGACAAGTCACGCCAACTCTGGACACCGGTATGCGAACACACTCGAGCAACCCACTGCCCACTAAATGTTATAGACACTCCTGACGAAGCGCCAAGCAGGAAGACACATTACACAGGTGTCACGGCCGTTAGTACACATAACAAACGAGAAGAAGAAACAAATCACATGAGGCGTGGTAAGCCACTCAGGCACCGGAAAGGGATGGGCATGTGCACTAAAGACATCCACGACTATGAGAAAACCGGGGAGAGACAGTCCGTATCATGTGAGAGAGACGGTGACTAAATGCTCCACGACCAGACCAAAGGAATAAATGCGTGGCTAGCGAATAACCCATTCACAGCATTAACACAAAATACACCTCAAAAGCTACACTCACAAAAATATCTCACAGATGACTCTGACTCCAGGAGCATGTCTTCACAAACCACCAGCTCAAGAAATGTATCAGTCAAACCGCTCTCAAAGAAACGTTCCCAGAGGAAACCAGCAAAATGCTCCTCCAATTCAGAAAATATGTCTGTACGGTCATTTCGATCAACCGAGTCAAGGTCCTTACAATACCCATGGCACCAATCACAAAAATACACAACAGAATCGGAGAACATTCTCCCTGTCCAGAGCAGCATATCTCACGTCAATGACTCAAAACATTTGATCACCCCACAATACAACACGTCATGTCAGTCACGGTTATCTCAAGACATAAAGAACATACCGGCACCCCTGAAGGGGCCCGCGAGGCTGACTCAACGCGCTGGCAGAAGAAAACCAGAGCTGCGGGACAACACCCCTCGGGTGAGAAAAGACTACCCTGCCACTCAGCAAGGAAGGCAAAATGGATGGATAAGAAAGGAACGTACACATGCCTGGATGATCAAAGAGTCCACCAGTCCCAAATGCGAGTGGGAGTGGGAGAGACAAACAGGGTCAACAAATGAGTCCCGAGACCAAACCGGGTCACCCATGTCAGACAGTGCCTTACTGACTGGTATGCACGACTCGGAACCAGAGGACATTGCTGCCCAGTCAGTGCCTTACTGACTGGTATGTACGACTCGGAACAAGAGGACAGTGCTGCCCCCGACTGGAAGAGACAGAAGGAAGTAAAATCTCATACAGATGTTCGGAAGAGAACCAGAACACCGTCCACTTCTGAAGGAGACCGAATGTCGGTTGAACGAGAGCTACCAAGAAAGGCAGATTGCCGCTATCGAGCTGAGCCACCAACTGTCATCTCACACAAAGCAGCCACGTTCGCGTCAGAATCTGTAAATGAGTGGATAACCCGGAAGACTATTGAAACCCGCAACGAATATGAGAACCAGAAGATCACACACAATACCCCGCATGTTCAAAGGCACACTCCCGCAGTCAAGGATATTCTTGTCAAGGCAGCCGACAGCAGCTCGAACAATGCAGTGCCCCCAACAGACTATACCTTGCCAACGCCTGAGGAGCTGACTGAGTCTAAGCCTGGAACGGCAATGTGTCTATGACCCATGCGGACAACCCGCAGACCTGTGCGGACAGTCAAAAAAAAAAACTGTAAACATGTTGAAGATGACTATTTTGTTAAGAAAGGGGGAGATGTAGTATCGTGTGCAGCAGTCTAGTGTTTGGGGATAGACTTGTGGGAGGAGCAGGAAAGGGAGGAACAGGAAACGGGGAATGGGAAGTTAGTTAGGAGCAGGCATGGCTGAATAAAGGCTGTGTTGTAACCTCCTCCTGGCTCCTGTGTTGATTGGGGAAGGCGACAACGTGCTCCGTGTGCATCACATTATTGGCCACGCTGTTTTGTGGATCCACAAACTTTAAATCCTACTTCATGGACTGCTGATCCATCCTGCTCTCAGCTCTCCACAAAAGGATACTGGCGACATAATTTACTTTTCAAGACCCCTCAACCCGGTGTGTATCAACATTGAAAGAGGACTTTGTCTCCTATCAACTTACTCGACAGTGAATGGTTTCCTAATTTATTGTATTAACTACATTTTATTATAGGTGGATCATCGGGTAGAAGCTCGTGTACCGGAGAACCCTATATTTATTTTGATTTTCACCCTCCCTTTCTGCAATTAAATCTGTTAAATTGTCATATAGGTCCTGATTTTCGGCACCTAAAGAGTGAATAAGCATGGAAGGTATTTTTAAAGCTGACAGGTTAGGACCACATACTAATAGTCTCCTTAAGCATCATATTAAGTCTCTCTACCATCCTAAAACGAAACGTACATTGGTGGAGAGATTTAATAGTAGACTTAAGGAGACTATTCACATTGCCAACTATAATGGACATGATTGGGTGCAAGCAGTGAAGAAGAGAGTGGAGTAGTATAGATTCACCCTGCACATTGTCACTGGTGTTAGCCCGTTTTTGCGGTTCAAAAAACAGAATCCTAATACCCTCACAAACCCTCCTTGGGTGAAAGATTGCAACGGCAATGTGGAGAGTAGGTGCAGTCATGGAGGCGAGTCAGGGAATGAAAGGGAGAAATAGATATAGATGCGTATCAAAGAAAATTATGATTGCCAGAAAGCTGTCAAACCAAAAACTGTCAAGGTGGGGGATTGGATTAAAATTAAATTACCAGGAAAGGGTCATGGTGTTTTACATTTCAGTGTTCCTTGTTGTGTGACAAAGGTGTTTCAAGGTGTGGCCATTTGGAATATTAATAGAATTTTGGTAATAGGATCAGAGGAAATTTAAAAGTGGGTCGCTCATATGTTCTGGGAAAGGAGGTGTGTGGTATTTTAAAGGTACATTTATATTTGGTTTTATGTAATTGGTCCATTCTACTTTGTATTTGTGTTCCCCTGTTACCTTTATGGTGGTATGCTCTTCATTTAGTTCTGTGTTAGAATGTTGATTTTTTTTATTTTAAAAGTTTTATATAGTGCGAACAAGACCCAATCGGGTATCAGGGCGCTTTACGTAAGCAGGTCGTCAGACAAAACGAGGCGACAATAGGGGCAAAGAAAGATTAATATACAGTAACAGTTATATACAACAGTAATAACAGGAACATAGAGGTACTACCACTCCTCCCCTGCCCCCACCCCTTCACGCAAAGCTGCGGGCGGACGTAGGAGAAAATAAAATGATATTAACGCTAGTTATTATCATTTTATTTTTCGTTGTTTCACTGCAAAAAAGCAGTGGGGAGACGCTCCTCCGCCTTAGCGGAAGAGCCACCAATGCTGATCTCAAATGTTAAAACATCACCCTGATGGATGTAGACTACCATACTTGAAACTAAGGGAGCAATCATGATTGAGCCACAAAAATCAGGTTCAAATTGCACACCTGTGACTTTGGGAGTTTGCATATTAGCATCTGTGCAATTTGAACCTGATTACGAGTTTGACACATTAGAATGGGGAATAATTTGCCAACTGTACTTGTTATTACCAATTCTAGACCACCTTTTTTGCTCCAGCCATGTGCACCAGGTTTTATTTGCTGGACATCAAGGATCAACAGTGCTATGTGAACCGTAGTTGTAAAAATGTTTTCGGGCCCTCGGAGTTTCTGTCTAAAACGATATGACAGAGACAAAAGTGATCAGGATAAAGAAACCTGGCTTAGATTTTGGTTCTTGGCAACCTGCCATGACTTGTAAGGTGACGTCCTAGTGATTAGCTGCTGGTAAAACAGCTCGTTGGGCTAATGCACTCACAGATGAAACCTACGGGTAACATAAAAGTCTTGCATTTGAATCCCTATGGATACCCTCACCCTTTGGGGTTGAAAAATTGAGTCCTGTTCAGTAACAGCCCCGAGAAACAAGGCAAGTCATAAAGTGCGCCATAGTAAGGTAGAGGGTGACAGGTCTTGTTCCTTATGGGGTGGCCTTGGCACAGTAGACATCACATATGGGGGCGTATTTGCATGCCCCTAACTCCACCGGAGCGCCATTTCTTTTGACGCTCCGGTGGAGTTGCTCCATACCCAATATTTAAAAGGTGGCATTATGTCACTTAACGTAGCTTAACTCAACCTTGCAAATATGCCCATTTCGCAGCAGTCTGCTGCAGAAATGGGGTGAACAATGGGTTTCGTAGTCGACGTACCACAGCAACACCCATTGCTTTTTTATGCTGCCCCCTATTTACATAGATAGGGCAGTGCCAAAAAGTAAGGCCAGGTAACACATGGTCTTAGGATGGCGATACGAGGAGGAATTATTAATTTATCCTCATATTTTGCTCTTTCTATGTGTGCTGTATACTGCAGCACACATCGAAGTAGCAAATTGCCATTATTGATTGTGTATGTGAAGGAAGGGACACCTTCCTGCACATTAACAATGGTCCCTGCAGTGCACACACCCTTGCAACATGGTGCAGGGTGCCTGCGCTGTCGTAAGGTAAAAAGCGGCAGCTCCAGGGGAAACGCAGGGATGCGCCGTATATTTGTAAATACAGCGCATTCCTGCATTTTTAAAATGTCGGAGCTCGGCGCTGCCAAATTTTGCGTTACACAGCACTCCGATATTTTCTTGTACATATCCCCCACGGTGTCCAGTGGATTCGCACATTGGCACAGTTCAACGGTCCCTGACCTTTTTAATTTGTTCCCTCTCACCAATCGTTCCTCGGAGCGCCGAATTAGTCAGATTAGCCTAATATGTGGTTACAAACAGGGAGCCTGTCTCATGAATGCTTTGGAATTGTTTTCTTGTGACCGTCAGAAACGGAGGCCTGCGAGGAGATGTCTGGTTTACTCCAGTTGTGAGGCCTTTCACAATTACCGCCTAGCATTCCCGGAGCCAGCGGGCATGAATTTGGAGTCTTCCCAGGGAGAACCAATCACAATCCCCACTGTCGGTAGCCTCGCGATCCGGGGTCTCTTCGGAAGATAGTCCGAGAAGAGAACCATGCCTCGATGGGCATTGTGGCTGTTTCTGGGCCTGTCGTAGCATTGAGCAACTTCCATACTGGCCAGCGGTCGAAGTGCTTTTTAAAAGGCGAGGGAGCTGTGATGTTGCATGCAATGTGGGTGGGTCAGCGTGAGTATAAGTTAGGTTGCTGCAAAAAGGTTTAAAATAATAAGGTGTTTCAATAATACATATTTTTAAAATACCAAGGGGCAGATTTATGAGGCACTTGCGCCACGTTTACGCCGCTGTTGCATCACGCAAGGCGGCGTAAACGTGGCGCATCCCTACGAACGATTTACAACGTGACGCATCTAGGCAGATGCGTCACGTTGTAAAGCCCTGCGCCGCTTGTGGGCGTTCCTGCGCAGGGTGGGCGTTCCGGGGCAGGTGCGCCTCGCAAAAGTGGCTGAGTGAAATCTATAAGATTTCACTCAGTCACTTTCAGGCCAATGCTGCGTCAAAAGCCTGCGCCTGCTTGAAGCAGGCATAGGTCTTGACGCAGCATTGTGGAGATGGGGCACCCCCGAGCCTTGCTGGAGCTGCGTCGCGCTTGCGACGCAACTCCAGCAATGCGTCACCTTTACGGCACAGATGCGTCACGCATCTGTGCCGTTTTTGCCCCATGGTGCGCCGCATCATAAATGCGGCGCACCATGGGTGGCGGAGCAGCGGCGCACTGTGGCGCATGTGAACTGGCGCATCCCTGGGGATGCGCCAGTTAACATAAATCTGCCCCCAAGACTGTACATAGTGCATTTTTTCTTAAAACTGTCTTTTAAAGGCACATACTTCGCAGCTCAGCTGGTAGCTCCCTAACAACACATCTCAAAAAAACGAAATGTGTCATTAGACAGATTCAAGTGATTCCATCCATTGAAGTCAATACCCGCTTCCAAGGACCCTTAACATTTGCAGATTAACAAGTAGTGTGTACATTCAGATTTTTATCAGGCAGCAGGCACCCCGGCTGGAAGGCTTCGCTGCCCCTCACTCGGCTTCACAGCACGTGAGATCCCCTGCCTTACACTTCGGGGCATATTTATGAGTTCTGGCGCATCTCCGCAAATCAGCAGGGATGCGCCAGAACAAATGCGTCACGCAAAACTACCCTTGCGTCATGGCGGCGGATGCGCCGCATTTACAATGCGGCGCGCCGTGGCGCAAGGCTAGGCAGATGTGTGGCGCATCTCATGACGTAAGGCCGGCGCATCGCTAGATTCGCTTCGCATGCACGACGCGACTCCAGCAATGCTCGGGTGTACCCTATACTTAACGTGCTGCGTCAGTCCTTACCTTACGCCTGCTTCAAGCAGGCGTAAGGAATTGACGTAGCAGCGTCGCACAAGTTTTTTGTTTTAAATTAAACAAGTAGGGGGCACGTCCTCACCCTGAGATCCCCCCCACTTCGACCACTGCTGAGATCTTGTAATGCAGTAAGGCCACTGTAGGCACATGCCTTACTGCACCAGCACAAGAGAACTACGGGCATAATGGCATACATTGCATAAAAGAGCCAACGCGCCAAATACCTTAGGGGCAGATTTATGAGTTCTGGCGCATCTCTGCAAATCAGCAGGGATGCGCTAGAACTGATGCGTCACGCAATTCCCTCCTTGCGGCACCACAGATGCGCCGCAATTACAATGCGGCGCACCATGGTGCAAGGAAGGGCAGATGCGTGACGCATCTTGTGGTGTACGGGCGGCACATTGCTGGAGTAGCGGAAGTGCGACGCAACTCCTGCAATGTACAGAGGCCACCCATACATAACGTGGTGCGTCACTCCTTACGCCTGCTTCAAGCAGGCATAAGGATTTGACCCAGCAGCGTCGTAAAACTGACTCAGTGAAATCTTGTAGATTTCACTGCGTCAGTTTTACGGGGCTTTCCTACGAGGCCTGCGACAGAACGCCCACATGAAACCTGACGCAGGTTTCATGTGGCGCAGGGCTTTACAACGTGACGCATCTGCCTAGATGAATCACGTTGTAAATAGGTCGCAGGGATGCGCCACGTTTCCGCGCCGTTGCGTGACGCAACGGCGGCGTAAACGTGGCGCAAGTCCGACATAAATCTGCCCCTTAGTTTCTACGTAATCTAATTTTACCCTGTACACATGGCACATATGTAAACATCCGTGAATGTCCCCAAATGCTCCCTTTGCGTCAATTTGCACAATTGTCCTAAATTACACATGATATATATTTAATACGGTTTATTCTTGATTCTTGGAATTTTCTCAACTGCTGCCAACAACCCGTTTGTCGCCGAACATCTACTCTCCCATAGGCAGAGTTCTACTGCCACCTGCTGGCCAGGTTAGGCACTTACATTTAGATAAACAATAGAAAGCTATATTTCTCGGTAGTTTAGGTGGCAGACACTGGTGGATGCTGTGGCTCGTCAGAGAACCTCTGCTGCCGACTCCAAACCTCTTGTTTTGAACACATCATCGGGAACCGATGGGTCTTTTCCTACTCGGAGAGTATTGTCTTCATATTGACGTTCGTTTTTTTTTTTCATATGAAGGACTGTTTTTTGGATACTAGAACATGTTTAAATAGAGACCTCCAGAAAAGCGCTTTTATTTGGAGTTGCATAATTCAGGAAAAAAAGGCCCGAGAAAGGGATCTCAATCTAGCTAATGTCAGCAGGTCTTAGTAAGAAATCAGCGCGAATGTACAAAAGCAAAGAGAGCGCGCGGCGTTCCAGAAGTGTAGAAGAGCTGAAGTTTATATACCCTGTCAAAGGAAAATCGTTTTTTAGAGCAGTGATTCTTTAAACTATGCTCCCTTACAGGCATCCACGTTAAAAAGAGGAAAAACTCAATTTGCGTAACCGCGACCACATATCTCCCCAAATACCTCTTCTCATAGGCCCTAAATTGGCACTGAGCCCCCCAATCACACGTGGGCTGCAAACTGCGCACCATGGCCCGTATTTTCTAACAGGCACACTGTCCTGGTTTGTGGCATGGTGGCGCACCTTTAGAGCCGCGAGCCCCGTTACAAGTAATGCACTGCCCCCAAAGAACATGGACGTCGATTCACTAAAATGCCTGGAGTAGTAGAAGTGACATCACTCACAACGGGACCTTATAGACATCACAGGAAGTGACATTTGACACTTAATATTCCCGGGAAGCGATTTGGCATGACCATCACCTGGAAGACATCGCAATAAATCACATGGCTATGGTTCCGTAATAAGTGTATGATTAACATACCAACATAACACAAATGTGTTTTTTAGGTACAGCTTTATTAGGGTGCTGACATGTTGTTTGAAAGTGGTTGGGTGTATTACACAACTTCACCTAAATTGTAGCAAGCAAGCCAGACATCTTGTTATGGGACTGGAGGCGTTCTCCCGCAGAGAAATGTTGAAAAAAATGGGGTCAAATTGTGTATTTAACGATAAAAATTCACAGCAATTTGCTAAAAAGACATGGAATCAACAAATATTCAAGTCCTGATGCGCCTCTTTTTCCAGGAGATGATATGAGTTCCCCTATATGTCTACAATTCATTACGTTATAGGGCCAGCATTTTATTGTGGTTGCAGCCCATAGGCCAAACATTTCAGAATGGTGCACCTAATGCCATCTACATACTATTGGTGAGCCTTATTTCAAAATATAACTCTAGTATGTCAGGGCCAGCATTTTGTCAAGGGAGCCCCCTCTCCCATATACCACAGTTGTCCTTAGTGGAGGACATCTTGGGGGGGTGTGGCCTGAGAGGGACATGGCGGCGGCAGGCTAACGGCTGTCGCGGAGCTCCCCGTCTGAAAAGTACCGAAAATCAGCCTCAGATGTTCCCTTACAGAAGCATTGCGGTGAGAACGGATGATACGGGAAACCGAGTGGTGTAACACGGTAAAAAACAAGTTTTCTCTCTTCTTGGTTTTTCCCTGCCTATTTTCTACGATACCTTGAGGAGAGCGAGGCGAGTGAGGCGAGCAGAGCAGTGGCGGAGACGAAGGCAGCGTTAGGACCCCGGGGGAGATGGTAACACTGAGCTCGCACCTGGAGGACAAGGTGGGGCCGATCCACGTCAGGAGAAACGCTGTTCTGGAAGAGGTTCCAGAAACAGCAGCTGAGGTGTTGGTGACGGTCTCCACGGTCTCCCGGAGCCAGACAGAGACAGAAAAGATAAGTTCGAGAACTGGGACTGGGGTTTGGGTTTCAGGGTGTGCAAATTGGAAATGGCAAGTGTGGCAACACTCAAAAGGAGCGTTTCTGCATCACTTTAGAGGCCCTGTGTGTTGGGGACACCTTTCTGCCACTAAATAATTAACCTCAGTTAAAGGAAGTGTTCGTATGGAGGCAGTTCTGTCAGCTGGAGCACCAGTTTTGTTTAGCCAATGTCAAGTAAGCTCCGAGACCATAGCTCCGGTAGAAACAAACTTGGTAACAGTGTTCTCAGGGACCGTAGAGAGAGATTAATCGACATTAAGCAGTCTAAAAGCAGAGGGGAGGTGGTAAGAAACAGATACCAACTGAGGTCTAAACAAGAACTAAAGCAGCAGGGGGTTTTGGACTCGGAGGAATTGAGTGAAAAAGTGAGACCTTAACCACTTATACCACATAAGAGCAAGAGGAAGTGGTGTGCTAAGAAGAGTAACAGTAGTAAACCGCCCCAGCAGGCTTTAACACAAAAAACCACACCCTCTCTCAAAAGTTATTTTAAAGTAATGGAGAAAATGAATTCCATGAAGGAGGGGGTAGGTGTAGAAGTAGATAGACAGTCAACCCAGTCCACCCAGTTAACTCGGATCTCTTCTCTATCTGCCCCAGTCTTGGAGAATAGGTACTCCTCTATAGCGGAAATACAAGCTGAGGAGGATCTAGAAGATCTTGAGAGTCCGGTTAGTCTAGACAAAGACATACTGATGAGTGGCTGCAATAGTGCGATAGAGAATACCCTAATCCATCAAGATTCCACGATTATCCCGATAGCAGAAGGTGCAGGGGCATCCCATCCGTTATTGGGAGAGCATACATTGTTGGAGGCAACTCCAGTGTGTAATCAGCCTGACACTACAATTACAAAAACAGAAATATTGCTTTTGCTAGAACCTCCTCAGCAATCATGGGTTTTAGCAAAAAAATGGGGGCAAGGCCCATCGTGGCTCTTTTGAACATCTATAAAGCCAAATGTCTGACGGTAGCCTCGTATGGTAGCTCATTATGGGGTTATAGTACTATAGACTGTCTACAAGTCACTGAAAATAAATTTATGAGATCGATTTTATCAGTGCCACAGTCTACCCCATCCTACACGATTCACTCTGAGCTAGGGGCCAGTTTTATTACGGATATGATCAGAGTGGCCCCCTTAATATTTTGGTTAAAGACCTGGCTGAATGATGAACTCTCCCTGAATCATGTCATTCTTAAAGACTGCCTCCTACTGGACAATGTAAATAAAATCAAGTGGTTATCTTATGTTAAACAGTGGTTTTACAAACTAGGGAGTGCTGAGCTCTTTTTCTCACCAGATAAAATAACTCGTAAGGACATAACATTAATAAAGGGGGCTATGTTACAGATACTGTCCTTAAACAGAGAGGAAATCGAGCTCAGAAAACCTACTGTAAGGGCTAACCTGATTGTTGCTAATCCTCCGGGACCTGAACTTTACCTTGTTTTAGTTAATCGCTCTTACCACAGGTTTCTTTTAACACGTTTTCGTTTAAATATGATTAATCTGACCCTAGGTTACTTTTCTGAATGGAGCAGTCCTGAACAGGCCCCACCGTGTTCCTGTGATAATTTTTCAATGCAGGACACAATGCATTTTTTGATGTTTTGTGATCATTACACGTCTGTACGGACGAAGTTCCTTGTTCCTATCCATAAGGAGGTAGGGTTTTTTCAAGTTAAACCCGCTCTCCTATACTTACAATTATTAAACAGCCCTAGGGTTATTTTTCATGTCGCCAGTTACCTGGTGGGTGCTGTTAGGGTTAGGAACCAGAGAATGATAAACTGTAACTGATTGTATTTTTATATAGATGAATATTCTGTATTGTATATATTGTTCTTTTAATTGTGCAATGTAACATGGCAGCTAAATTTGACTGTAAAATGTTTTTTTTCTTTCCTAACTTTTATGAAATTTGTGGGATATTTTAAATATATGAATTGTAATTGTTTTTAAAGTGCATTTGACTGTATAGTATGCATCACCGTCTTTTTATGATATTGAATTATCGAAATAAAGTATTTTGACTGACTGACTGACTACAATTACTTTAACCTCTCAAACCTACGTCAGATCTGATAAAGATACGGCTCAGTCTCCTATCCCTCCTTCAGAGCTTGATAAAATAGGACTTTTATTTCATTCATTGAGGGGTGACCTGCTTGAAAAGTTTGAAATCTCTGAGGCAAACCAGAAAAGATTACATGACAGGTTTGACCTTTTGGAAACCAAATTGGAAGGAATAGAGACTCGGACGACCACACTGGAAAAGAAGGTCTCTACCCTTTCAGTCACCACGGCAGAGAACTCCATTGATCTTTGTGCCTTAAAAAAGCAAAACAGGGCTCTAATGATGGACATGGAACGGCTGGAGATTCACTCACGTCGGAACAATCTTCGCATACTGAAGATACCCGAGGGGGAAGAAGTGGAGGATATTAAAGCCTTTGTCTGTAGACTCCTTAGGGAGGGTGTTATGAAAGACTGTTTGGATATAGATTTAGAAGCAGAAATACAGAGAGTCCATAGAGACCCCTTCAGACTACACCCAGACCGTAAGGCACCCAGGAAAATTCTGGTATATTTCCAGACGTACAATGTTAAGGAGCTGATACTTAGTAGATCTTTGGCGAGCGCCTCTCTCCACTATCGGGCCAATCCATACCAAATCAGGTCTGATATAGGAGGACGAACAGCTCAGAGACAATGGGAACTAGGTTCAAGAATGCCTGAACTTAGATCATTGGGGGCGCAAGTTCAGATGAAGTTTCCAGCTATGCTTAAAATCATGTGGAATAACAAAATGTACACTTGTAACCTGCCAGAAGAAGTAGATGAGCTGTTAGTGAACATGAGGGAGTAGTCTGGTTTGGGTGTACCTAGCTTTCATTACTGCCCATATACCCGACATTCACTAGCACTTACTGCTTAAATGAAAATGAACATTGTATACCAGAGGTAATGATTAGTTCTCTTTGGAAGGGAAGGAGAAGGAGAAAGAAAGGAAAAAAAGGGGGAAAAAAAGGGGAAGGAAGGAAAAAAGAAGAAGAAGAAGAAGAGGGTAGAAGGGAAGGGGAAAAAAAGGGGGGATCACACTGCATATATAAAGCATAAAAAAAAAGAAATTTTCTTCTCTTAAACACAGTTAATCACATATAATAGATGGAAAGGGATAGGATAGGCAGGGTGCTGAAAAGACGGGGAGCTCCATAGAGGCGAGACAACGCCTAAGATGAAGGGGGGGTTCCTCAGGGGAGGGAATGGGTGGGTTGGGGAGGGAAGGGGAAAAAGGAATAAAAAGTCCTCATTTAACCACAGAAACACAATACACACTGACTCAGATGTTGCATTTATCCTGGAGGGTTGCTGGCTGGTAATATTTGGTAATATTTGGTTATGGCTGTAAACCTGCATATTGGTAGTAAAATCATTTCCTGGAATCTTAACGGAATAGGAGGTTTTAAGAAACAGCAGAGGGTCTGTGATTTTTTAAAGAACTTAGAGGCTAGTATATATTTGCTGCAGGAGACTTATCTTGAGGCAGAGGTGTGTAAGAGGATTTTTGAGAAAAAACGTTGGGTACAGGATGTGCTATGCTCTAGGCAGAAGGGAATCTCTAGGGGAGTAGCAATAATTATCAGGGCCAACAAGGGAATTAGAGTACAGAGCTGGGACACTGACCAGTCAGGGAGATGGTTGGTGGCGGTCCTTCTGATTGCTGGTTCACCTTATACATTTGCAGTTTTTAATGGCCCAAATGAGGATAACGAAACTTTTCTTCAAAACCTTGAGAACATTTTAATCTTGAGCACAACACCTGTCATTCTTGGGGGCGATTTTAATCTTGTTTTAGATTGTCAGCTAGATCGTACCTCCAGAGCAAAATATGTCTCGCCTAAGAGGTCTCTTTCAGTTCTTAAGAATATAATAAAAGATTTCAACTTGATGGATGCCTGGAGAGCCAAGAATGGTGACTTAAGAGAGTACTCTTTCTATAGTAAAAAATACAAGCAATTCTCAAGAATAGACCTGTTCCTGGTAGACCATATCTTCAAATCTGTTTTGACCTCAGTTTTCCATACCCCAGTGGGTCTTTCAGACCACTCGGTTGTAGAACTAACTATTAATTTCAAGAATTTTGTTTATGAACGTAGATGGACCCTAGATAGAACCATCCTATTGGAAGATAGCATTGGAGTTAAAATTAAGAGCAGTATAGTGGAGTTCTTCCTATTTAATGCGGGTTCGACTACAGAAAAAACTGTCTGGGAGTCATTCAAGGCTTTTCTCAGAGGCTTTTTGGGATACCAGATGAAACAAAAAAGAAAAGAGATAAAAGAAAGAGAAGCTAAAGATCTGGACTCTATTAAGAAGAAAGTACAGGAACTACAGCAGCCAGCTTTAGGGGAAAGAGAGAAGATCCCAGAACTCGAAAAGGAACTTCTAGAGTTACAATTGAGTTTTAAAGCCAAAGCAGACAAGTTGATTTATGATAGATGGGAGGCCAGCAAACTTAAAAACTTTGAATATGGGGAGAAGTGTGGTGCACTCCTATCGTGGAAGGCCAGATCAGATAGGACTAGGAACAACATCAATACCTTGTCCCAACGGAACTCGGGAAAACAGCTGACTAATGAAGAAGAGATCAGGGCTGAAGCCAGGGGTTTCATGGAAGAGTTATATCAGGAAAATCTAAGGACTGGAACAGAAGAATTGGAGAAGTGGTGGAGCCAGAGGGTACTACCTCAATTGAGCGAGGCAGATAAAAAGAATCTATCGGGTGAGATTACTGAAGGGGAAATCAGGGTCCAGTTAAAGAAGATGAGTAGGAGTAAGGCCCCAAGCCCAGATGGGCTACCAACGGAGGTCTAAAAGGATAATGTAGAAGAGATTCTTCCCCACTTGCTGTCTCTTTTTAACAACATATATCAGCAAGGAGGGGATATTCCACCCTCATGGTTAGAGGCCACTATTACTTTAATAGCTAAACCTAACAAGGATCCCATGAAAATAGAGTCTTATAGACCTATCTCTCTTCTGAATTCTGACCTTGAAATTCTCTGGAATTTTGGCCGGGAGATTAGCTAAAGTTATTAAAACCATTATCCACCCGGATCAGAGGGGCTTTGTGCCAGGTCGACAATTAAATGAGTTGACATTCCAGGTCATCGGAGCAATAGATTTTGTAGAAGAAAAGGGACTGCCGTTGGCCATTATGGCAATTGATGCCGCGAAGGCATTTGATCAGGTCATTTGGTTGTTCCTTTGGGACACTTTGACCAGGTTTGGCTTTCGATCATCCTTCATTCGGGCTGTTAAAACATTGTACGGGAACCCACGGGCGAAAGTGCTGATCAATGGTTGCCTGACGGATTGGTTCATGATATCAAGAGGGACGAGACAGGGTTGTCCCCTGTCTCCTCTCCTTTTCGATTTGTACATCGAGCCCTTTGTCTCATTGTTGAGATCGGATCCAACAATTATTCCCTTTAAAATGGGGGTCTGGAACTGAAGACCGCATTATATGCTGATGACTTATTGCTTTATACCATCAATCCACTAGAGGCTATTCCAAAGTTATTTCAATTAGCGGAGGAATATGGAGCAATCTCAGGATATAGCATTAATAGGAGCAAAACAGATATAATGAGCTGGAATAGTCCTGTCCCTATACCAGGAGTGAAAACCAAGATCAGGTACCTGGGTATTTACCTCATGCAAAAGATTATTGATGTCCCCAGAACAAGTTGGCAAACAGTGGTTAAAGAAATAACTAAACTTTTACTTAGATGGGCCGGTCTACCTCTTAGTATATATGGTAGAGTCAACTTAATTAAAATGGTAGTACTGCCTAAAGTAACTTTCTTATTTAACAGCATCCCACTGACTTTTCATAATAAAGACATCTCCAGCCTGCAGGGCAAGATAGGCTCATTTATTTGGGCTACTAAGTCACCAAGAATTGCTTGGAGGAAGCTGAGAAGGGGGTTGAAAATAGGTGGCCTGGCCCTCCCCGATTTACTTTTTTACTGCTATGCGTTCCAGTTAAAAAATTTCAGACTCCTGGCTAACAAGCTGGACTCATCCTCACATGGTCGTCTGTTCCAGGCGATGTTATCCGACCTACCCCAGGGCTTTGAATATTTTTTGTTTAAATTCGGTGCCCAGAAGTTCTATAAGAAAGTCCGCTTAAAAATCTTACTTACAGCTCTTAAGTTGTGGCAAGCAGTCTGTAAAATCTGGAAAATCCCTTATTACCACTCCCTAGCACCAATCTGGGACTCCCCTGGAACACCCAAATGTTTATCTGACTGCCTTTCGTCCCCTTTGAGGGATGCAGGCTTTGTAAGATGGGGTGACCTGCACGACAACTTAGGTCTCCTAGACTGGACATCTTTATCTAATATGACAGGAAGATCTCTTACAAGGTTTAAATACTATCAATTATCATCCTGGTGGGGGAGTCAAAATTGGGAGCTAGAAGAAGAAGGAAGTGAATTTCTAGAATTAGCCAGCAGACAGGAAGGTTGGAAGGGGGAGGCCTCTTCTTGGTATATCTTACTAACAGGGGCAAAAGATGGGCAGGAGGAAGAAATCTCAAAACTCTGGGGTGATTTATTGACAGACAGCACAGAAAAGAAGCTGGAGGTTTGGACAGATTCATTTATAATATCCCAAAAAACAATAAAGCCTGCCAATCTTAGAAGGAACCATCTCTACACAGCACACAGGGTTTACTGGACTCCTTCAAAATTGACAAAAATATCTGGAGAATCATATTTCTGTCCCAGATGTAAGCTTGTAGCTGCAGATGATTCACACATCTTTGTAGATTGCCCAGAAATTAAAAACTATTGGCAACAGGTTTGCAGTTTTTTAGAGGAGGTACTGTCAAGACCAGTTACTTGTAGTCCAAGATTGATTTTTTTTGGTTTACCACATGACTATGATATCAGAGACAGTATCTTTCAGTTTATATTTTATGTTATTGTCATCGCAAGGAGAGAGGTGTGCAGAGAATGGAAATCCCCGACCCCCCCCAATGTTTCCATACTGCCTAAGAAATATCATGGCCATAAGTAAATCAGATCTGTTGTGTAGTGGAGAGGGTGCGGCGAAGATTTGGGCCCTGTTGATAAAATGGTCGGACAGATAGACGATGAAAAGTCCAATGATTATGCCAGGGGTTTGTGGTCTGGTCCTCCCTGGGCAAGGTTTACCGATTTCGAACATGGGAGTTGGACTAGTAGACAGCCTACCTCTGGGTGATCCTTAACCGCTAAGCATAAAATCCCAGGGCGCATAGTAACGATTTGTGCTGGCGGATTTGAGAGATCCCATCTAGAGTCATACCATCTGGTGGCATATATGAGGACACTAAAAAAAAAAAAAAAAAAAAAATTGTCCTTAGTGTATGCCAATAATTATATCCAATGTGCTTGCGCCTGCCTTTTTGTAATAGGTGCCCCCATGCCAGAATGCTCATGTATTCCAGAATCTTTTCCAGAGGTGCCCTATGTATCGACAAACAAAACATTACCTACAGAATGCAAGGGTCAAAGTCAAACTCACAAGTTTAATGTTGCATCTCCACTTACAAACACTCATTCTCACTCAGTCATCCTTAATCATTCTCCCTCTATTGCACTCACACTTACTCTTGCTCATTCACACTCATTTTTACATTGGTTCACTCATTCTTTCTCACTCATACTCACTCTTACTCCCGCATCCTCACTCACTCTCACTTATTCTCATACAAACTGACTAATGCATTCTCATTCATTTATGCTCACTCACTGTCACTCACTCTTGTTTGTTCTCACATGCTGTAACACTCCTTAGTGTATGGCAATAATTATATCCAATGTGCTTGCGCCTGCATTTTTGTAATAGGTGCCCCCATGCCAGAATGCTCATGTATGCCAGAATCTTTTCCAGAGGTGCCCTATGTATCACAAATTACCTTTTATATGCCAATACCAGCCTTTTACTGTGGGTTTCCCATTATGCCACAAATTACCTCCAGTATGCCAGCAACAGTATTTTTCCATGGCCTATGCCAAGAATGACCTCTAATATGCCATAGTTTTGCCAAGGGTGACCCATAAGCCAAGCATTACCTCTAGTATGCCAGTGCCAATATTTTGTCACAGGTGCCTGTCATGTCAATAGCTGCCCCCAGTCTCTGAATGCCAGCATTTTGTCATGGGTGCCTCGACAAACAAAACATTACCTACAGAATGCAAGGGTCAAAGTCAAACTCACAAGTTTAATGTTGCATCTCCACTTACAAACACTCATTCTCACTCAGTCATCCTTAATCATTCTCCCTCTATTGCACTCACACTTACTCTTGCTCATTCACACTCATTTTTACGCTGGTTCACTCATTCTTTCTCACTCATACTCACTCTTACTCCCGCATCCTCACTCACTCTCACTTATTCTCATTCAAACTGACTAATGCATTCTCATTCATTTATGCTCACTCACTGTCACTCACTCTTGTTCATTCTCACATGCTGTAACACTCCTGACACTCATTCTTATTCATTCTCCCACTCTCACTCACCTGCAGAAATTCTTACTCTCACTGATTCATTCTCAGGCACTCTGACTCACTCCTGCTCATTTTCTGACATTCACTCTCACTAATTCTCAATCAATACCTATCACTGACTGTCATTTACTCACTTTCACACAAACACACGTGCTTACACATGCACACACTTACTCTCTCTCACACAAACATGCTGTTACTTGCAAGCACGCACACACCATATGTTTAAAAGCATCTTTTTTATTTACCTCCGCAAAGGTCTCATTCCAGCACCTGATGCTTAATTTTTATTACACTATCATTGAATATTATTTTATTATTCTTCACAATTAGAGTGATAAAAATGGCCAGAAAACCAGTAGGGCGGAGTCCCCATCGCCCATAAGGGCGAGCTGTCCATGATTTGTTGGCATTGAATTTGCCACCTCTGTGGCCAGGAGATGCAAAAGCAGTGTCAGGGGTCCCAAGGGAGAGCCCTGGTGACCCCTAAAAGACATCCATGCTAGGGTAGTTGCAAACTACAATGCCCTGGGATCAGCACGTTAGTGAAAGATGGGCCAGCTGGCTGAATCAGCCGGTCAATCTTTTTCTGTGCAGGCGGCAACCTGCCTGCACTTCAAAAGGGGAGCTGGATCCCCTCAGACGGGTGTAGTGGCTGACTGAATCGGCCTGCAGGAGATGTCTCGGAAGTCCTGGAGATGCCATTCCCCCCCAAAGAGGTCTATACCAGGGGCGTAACACAGGCCCCTGCAGCCCCCGCGGTGCGGGGGGGGCCCTCACCCTCCAGGGGGCCCCGTCGGAACCGCACTTCTACTGGGGAGCTCTAGATTGAGTCCGGAGGAGGCCCTTTCACGTACCCTGCAGGGGGGCCCCCTCAAGGTTCGTTACGCCACTGGGCTACACTCAGGGGTACACTACCTATGCGTCAACATTTTGTGGCGCACAGTGAATGAACCTCTTGAGGGCTTCTTTGCCTATGTACACATGCTCATAATATGGCACAGGCACTCAGGAAAAGTGTTACCCTCATTGGCATAAGGCCAGGCCCCCTGGCTAAAAAGGAAACGCACCCCTGAAATAGCGCAGGCGCTATATATGCATCAGCACTATCCCTATTAAAGAAGGGCTGCAGCCCTTTCTGTAACGCTACAGTGCACAGGGTGCACAGAAAACAGCCTCACATGCCTGTGCACCCCTTGGAAACAGTTTTAAGTAGGCCCCAGGGGACTGACTATGCATGGTGCCCCAGGGGCACAACAGGTGTATGCGCCCAAGGGGAACTGCAGAGTTATAGACAGGACAGCAGAGGCTTGTGCGCCCCCCCTGTAATACTGATAGTGCTGGCACACATGTGGCGCCTGAAATATCTTGAGGGGGTGTTCTCTCGTTTGGTCCATGCAAATGAGGGAATTGGCCTTTGCACTCGTCCCCTATAACGGATGTAGGTGCAGAGGTAAACAGACCCCTAGAAGGCATCCTGATATTGCTCCAAAAATAAGTAGCACATTGTCAGTGCACTGTCCGAGGGCACCTCTTGCAAGAGGGCAATGTGGGTCCCACAGACCCCGCAGCCAAGGCCTTGCAGGTGGTACAGTCACTCACTGCACCCACCTGCAGAGGGATCTCCGCCTCTGTTGGCAGCTGCTGCTTGCACTGTGAAACATGGAGCCGCTTGGAAACTGCTGCCCTGTCTTTCAATAAATGCAGTTGACCTGCAGGCAGTGTACTAGTTTTAATATGGTAAAATGTCCCAGTCTGTGACAAGTACATCTTCTAAAGGTGCCCCTGGCGCAAAACAAGGAAAGTGCTCCTGTTTTGTAATCAGAGACCATGGCTCCTATTTTGTAACAGGCACACTGTCCCTGTTTGCACCACGGTGCATTTTTAAACCAGTGTGCTAGATGCAGACAGGGACAGTGTGATCTATTACAACCAACGTGCTGCCCCTGGCAGGGCATTAGTGAAAGACTGCTTACACTTCAAAGGTGAGACAGAGAGCCCCCTGTGGGTGATTTTTCAACCCAATGAATGCTCTGTAGATGCCAAAATTAAGCGCACAGCCCCTTACTGCGCTGGTGCAGTGCAAAAAACAACATCATGAGATGGCCCGAGTGCAGCGCGGACTGGAGTCTGCGCCTAGTTTGCACAGTCCAAATACCATCCTTATTTTACCACGCAATCAGTTTGAAGAGTAATCTTTTTGGTTTTGAGGTCTGTGTCGGACATGTAATTATTGTCTTATGGATGCTTTGACTGTTGATGTGAATAATGAGGGTACTGGAGAGGTAAATGTGCACATTATAATTGAAGTAATGACTAAAACATATAGGCAGTACACAGCACTAACCCAGCCATAGGGGCAGAAGGATGCTGTGTGTGTGTGTACACCAAAAAAGAGGTTAATCAGAGAAGCCCCAACAATCCATATGGCAACATGAGCCAAGTAAATATAGTGTTGACGGAAAGGATGGCAGAAGTGCAATGATGGTAATTGATGACATTCTCAGTAACTATGCATTTTCAATTTACCAAGGAGCTGGTTCCACCAGCTCGTGCTGTGGAGAACTCTGACTGTATTGCTCTGTGAGTCCCAGATCATGGTCAATAAATCCTTTCAGATTTTTGTTGGCATGTTCAGAGAGTTTGTTAGATGGTGCCAGGAGAGCTTGGCACCAGCAGGCAGTGACATCTAGAAGTGGAAAGTAGAAAGAGAAACAGATTCTCACTCTGCAACATTAGCATGCTTGGGCTGCATCTGAAAGCCAGCAGAGTATGACTGAGGGGCCTGAGGTTGCCGGTCATCCAAAGGCTTCCTGATGATGGCAGAGTCAAGAATACAGAATAAAGGCAGGAATCACAGGTAAGTGGGAACCATCAATTAAAGAACTCTTATAGAACAAACATGAACAAAGGCAGTTATCCACCAATTTGTAGTCCTGAAAATTCTGGACTCGAGAATTTTACTTCATCATAGCATAACGATTTTTATATCAAAAGACCGAGAATGGCTAGTACACTATGTACAAGCATTTTCGTCATATTCGAGTGACGATTTCACCTCGAAATCGTCATTTTCGTCTTGAACCCTTGGCTTCCATTTTGTGTATGGCAGCCATTTTGTGAGTTGCCCTCACATAGGCAGATAATTAAGCCAAATTCGATTCCAAAGGACACGTACACCTTAATTGACTTTTCTGTGACCTGGGCAAGCTGGAACCATTGCCCCAGGCCAAACCGGTTTGGTCAGTTCCTCTCCCAGTGGCCGAACGAGATAGCATCAAGGCACAACAGGTCATAAACCCTTTTCATCGCACACACACCCTGCCGAATCTTGCTCACACCTGGCCCTGCTCTTTTCTCTCTCACTTGCTTTATGATGGGGAGGTGCCCGTTTTTATTGGAGGTACATCGGTATCTGATGGAAATGCTGGGCCTTGCCGGGTAATTTGTTGTGGGCTGGGCAAACTGGAATGTGAGCTTGTCATCATGACTCTGCTTTTTCTTTGTAGTATAACTATGTGAATGGTATACTGTAAATCTAAGAATGTTTGCCTGAAGCTTAATATTTCGTATAAAAAGAGAAGCCTGACTTTGTAAGAGCGAGCAGTCTCCTGAGAATATACATCCCGTGTTGTTGTACTTCTAGGACCTGTTACTTGGTTGCAGCCAATAAAATCGATCCTTGACTTCACCTAGAAGACTCTGAGTTTCTGTGGTCTGAATCAGGAAAGTACTCGAGGTCTTTGGGTGTGTTCCCTGACACCACTGGGTTACCGGTTCGGTACCGGTTCTGAAAAACCCAGTACCTCAAATTATAATTCAATAAGGGTTCTTTTATAGCGCAGCTAATCACCTATGAGGGTCTCAAGGCATTGGGAGGGGGTCTGCAGTTCAGTTTAAGAGCCAGGTTTTGAGATCTTTTCTGAATTGTGGCAGCAATAGTGATTGCCTGAGTTGCAGCAGCAGGGACTTCCAGGTCTTCGCAGTGAGGTAGGAGAAGGATCTTCCTCCAGCCGAGTTCTTGTGGATGCATGGGATAGTGGCCAGTGCCAGTTGGGTGGAGAGGAGATGTCTGTTGGGTGTGTTGAAGGAGAGGCGGTGGTTGTGGTATTAGGGTCTGATGTTGTGGAGGGCATTGTAGGCGTGCGTGAGGAGCTTAATGGTGATTCTTTTGTTGATTGGGAGCCAGTGGAGGTCTCTCAGGTGACCGTAGATGTGGCTGCGGCGGGGGATGTACCGGATAAGTCTGGCAGAGGTAATCTGAATGCGCTGCAATTTCTTTAAGAGCTTTTGGTAGGTGCCGATGTAGAGTGCGCTGCCGTATTCGAGCTTGCTGCTGACCAGCATTTGGGTGACCAATCTCCTGGTCTCAAGGGGCTCCACTTGACGATCTTCCGCAGCAGGTGGAGCATGTGGAAGCAGGAGGATGATACAGTTTTGATTTGCTGGTTCATTGAGAGCGAGGAGTCGTCACAAATTCAACAATCAGCGTCAGATGCTTCGCCGCTGGACGAGATCAAGATCACCAACACTTACTTCAAATCAGAAGTGTGCACAATCAGATGCAGAGTTCTGCAGATGTTTTCAAGAACTGAAGAGGGACATCTTTTCACTCGGGCACAAGCTGATGACCTCAAGAAGTTGCTGGATTAAAGATCATAAGAGCAACACAAGATAGGTGTGGGGGAGGGTTGGTTCAAGGGTTACATGA
Organism: Lissotriton helveticus; assembly: GCF_964261635.1. Lineage (NCBI taxonomy): Eukaryota > Metazoa > Chordata > Amphibia > Caudata > Salamandridae > Lissotriton > Lissotriton helveticus. The sequence continues at coordinate 373,533,493 of NC_136065.1, forward strand.
GCAAAATGATGAGTTGTAGCTAAAACAGGAAGAAATGGGAAACAGGTCACACATACACAACATCTGTTTAAGAGGCATTCCACAGGTCACCAAGGGGAAAGAAATACATGGCTTTATAAGGGACTTGTTGCATCCCATTAAAAAGAGAAATCTGGCCCCTAAAGATCCCTGTGTCATGGGAACACCTGTATAAGTCAACCACTGACTGCATGGTTTCAGAGACTGTTCCCTAAATTCTACCCAGTGGCTGCAACCATTAACCGCGATTTAAGGGCACTCTGGGAAAGCTGCAGACCCTTGAAAATCATAGACTACACGCTTCCTACTCACAAGATCAAGTCCCCCATTCACTTTCTGATTTCAGGAGTTGGGCACATAAATTAACTTGTCATCAATCTCAGCAGTAAGAGCTTGTAGAGGTGGCCAGAACTCGAAAGTAAAGCTAAGCTGTTGCACCAGAGTTGGCTAACATCTTATGCCCGATTTCCAGCCTTTTGTGACATGCTCAGAAAACTAGCCCCGGAGACTTGCATTGCAGAGTAGTTTGGTTAAGTTGAACAACACAGGAATGTGTTTAAAGTAACATCTTTGCAACCATCAGTGCCAGGCACTTCGGATTGTCACCATGTTGATGTCGCTTAACTGCTTTTTTCCCTCACTTGTATTAATAGATACTTAGGGGCCTATTAGGATGGAGGGCGCACCCTAGTGGTGCTGGGACCAGCCGCCAGTGGTGCGGCGGTCCCGCCCTGGCAATAGGATGCCACCCTCACGATGGCAGTGGCATCCCCCATCCACATCATTGTGGCGGGCGGTGCACACAGCATGGCCCTAAAAGTGACTTAGTGAAATCTTGTAGATTTCACCCCGCCCCTTTTAGGAGGCGTTCCTGCACCGGAACGCCCCCCTGCGCCAGAACGCCTACATGTGGCGCAGGGCTTTACAACGTGACGCATTTCCCAGATGCGTCACCTTGTAAATACCCTGCAGCATGGCGCTGGCTTTGCGCCACGGCTGTGTCACAAAAGTGACGCAACGGCGGCGTAAAAGAGGCGCAAGGGGCTTGTAGATTTGCCCAGAAGCACAGGATTCTTGAGCCTCCTGCCACACTCGAGACTGGTACCTCAGCTTCAAAGTCGACCGCTCTAGCCGTTAAGCCACCTCCTCTCTATTGCAACCGCAGAAAGGTGCCCTTACTCGACGTATCCTGTGCGCGTTCCAGCGGCCCTCTGGTCGTGCCCTTCCCCTGGGATAAACATCTGGAGAAGGGATGGAGGAGGTACATCGTGTGAGAAAGCTCAGAGTGGAGAGCCACGCTCAAATCGATTGCTCACGCCTGGCAGCGCGCCCGGAGCTCTGCCCCACCCGGGGCACCGACTGACAGCCGAGCCCACGCTGCATTGGCGTGATACAGATTTATATGGGCCTGGGGCCCAGACTGCCAAGAACCCAGGCCCGTGCGGCTGGGAAGTGTGGAACCGTGACCAGCGCTGGCCAGCGGTGGAATACAGAGAAATATGTAATTCCAGACGGGCCTACCTCAGAGGTGCCAGGGCAACGTTGGCGTTATTTCTGTTTCTAAAAACATTCCGCGCTTGCAGAGAAAGAACCGGAGCATATGGGAATGAAGTAATTCGCCCAGGACCACACTGACTGTGAAGTGGTGAAGTCGGGATTAGAATTCGAGTTTCCTAGTTCCCCAGTCAACTATTAACAACAAGACCACATCTCCTGTCAGGATTCCCCCCTTTCTTAATAGGCAAGCCCGCCTTTGGAACAGTCCCAAGCCAGGGAGCGGGCATCCGTCAGCAGCAGCTGCACCATCGGGGTCTGGAGGAGGGGGGTTGGGGCCGCTGCCCATCGCTCATCCCCCGCGGCCCTCAGAGACTGTCCCGGCTCCACCTGTCTTGGCATCTTCCAACGCTAGGACAGCGATGCCAAGCCGGAGACCCAAAGGGAACGGCAGAGCAAGGCCAGCTCAGGAGGAAGCCACACTAACAGCTGAATGAACATAGGCTCTGTTAAAGGGGTTTGGCACACACCCCGGGGAGAAGTAAAGGCCCTGGTACCTGCTTTGAATTATTTTTAATAAGCAGCACTGGGAGTATTATTGTGACCAATAAAAGAGATGTGAGAGCTTTGTGAGGCAGTAGAATGTATTATAGATCAGTTATGTGAGGTGGTATTTATATAGCAGCAAAACCCTGCTAGCACCACGGCTTCTAGGCGTTCAAGGGTGTCGATCGTATGTATTAGTCTGAGTGTATTATACACTTATCTGTGTGCGTGTTTTTCTCTCTTTCCTCCCTGCCCCATTTTCATCGAATATGTTAAAATTTCCTATTATCTGTGGATGTGTCTTACTGTGGCCATGACGCGCTCCTTTATTTTTTAAGTTTCTGTTTCTGTGCTCCTCTATGTCAGTTAGTGTAGTTGTCTCCCTATCTAAAATGCACAGGGGTGTCTTTAGGGGCGGAATTTGGGGTGTGACACCCCCAATTGAATGCATTGTTGCAGTTGGGTCTGGGGGCCTGAGTCAGGCTTGCTGTTTCTGTGCTGATTTTTCTTGTCATTCTCATTTCACTAAGACGTTATAACTTTATTAATTTTTGGAATCAGGAGCTTAAATGTATATAGCGACCGGTTTACCAAAAAAGTAGTAAACATACACCCATAGAAGTACTCCTTGAATATGTGCAAAATTCCTACCTTTTGGAATTCACAAACATTGGCAGTAGTAGACATACTATTGGCAATCAAACACCCAAAAGGTGATGGGACGAATGCTTGTGAAAAGTCTAACCACTGGGGCAATTGTTTGGGGTAGCTTTTTAACTCGATATTATTCACCCACTGGGCCATTCTATGCAGTGGCCCACCTAATGCAAATCAGTTCTGATCATCTTCGGCATGTGAACAGTTCATCCTGAACCTTAATCAGATAACCCCTCCACCCTGCGGTGCCTGCTTTTATGGATGGGAGATTCAAGATTCATGTCACCCCTAAGCTAGGGTGACCAGATCGTGCAACCCAAAAACCGGGACATTTCGCAAAAATAGAGGAAGGACTACACATTTACATCAATAAAGTGGCAAAGAATGACAGCCCTCATCCCAATAGAAACACAGAAAAGGCACTAAGAAAATAAATAAAACGTAATTTTTAAACGCGGTATGGAGGATCGCCCCACTTCCTCCATACCATACCGCGCTCCAACCCTCGAGTCAGCGCAGGATTGATTAGCTCCTGATCCTGGTAAGAGTTCTTCTCACGTGCTTGCCCCGATATGCAAATCCTTCGACCCGGTAATAATCATTGCCTTTTCCCCCCCAGGGCAGCTCATCCTCCACCTCCACCAGACCGCCTCATCAAGGCAACCCCCCCTTTTTCTCCCCCTGTTGCCATTGCTCTGATTCCGAGCAAACCGGGCTCCCTCCCCCCTCGGTAAGCCAGTCTCCTCTTCGTTACTCACTGCGCCGCCACTGACCTAGCATTTTTTACGTTACACCGATTGCACTGTTCAAATGCACCGCGCCGTTTTTATTCCTCCTTAGCTTCTCTCCCGATTGCGTCGCTTCACCATTCCGTGATAATGTTTTTTTAAAAACCTGGTGCACCCCGTCTAATTGTCTCATATTTCTCTCACTTTTTCTCCTTATCCGTCATACCACTCTAGTCACGCAATCAGCCCCACTCCAACGTGCTGATATTAAATACTACTCATGCAATGGAGACACCCTTGCCGTAAGTGAACCAGTGGCATGCCACCACCGACACCTTAGACCTCACTATTGTGAAGTTGACGCCCTTGACCCGTCAGAGTCACTGCCGGTATAACGTGTCAGCTCATTTAATAATAAAATCTCACAGATTGGAAGTTCTTCACTTCACTCTTGCGATATGTGTCATACCACTGCGAAACAACCCAAGCATCACAGTCACCAATTACTCTGTTATCTGAGTGCTTGTAACTAAATGTGTATATGCCTTTCTCCCTTCTTCCCATTCTTAGGCAATAGAGGCTTTCAACTAATAGGCATTAACTAAAATGTCCTGATGATGGTCCCCATGATTAAGTAGTGGGACCGAAACGCCGTCGACCTCTTGTGCACCTTATGCAAAAACGTGAATTATATGTTATATATGTGTGAAGGTGCCCGCTTGAAATTTCTGTGCATTTGTAAAACTACAGAAAACTGCCGCTTTTGCCTTAAAAGCCCTGTTTTGTCTTTTGTTCTCCTCAATGTATTGATCTGTATGTGTCTGGGTACAGGCTTGTGCCCCACTACGGTGATTTGTTGAAGGAATCCTTTTCCGTCCATTGTTTCATTAAGTAAAGATTGAGACCTCTGTCCGGCTGGACATGTCATATTGAATATAGAATCGATTGTGTCTATATTTATTGCCTTAAAAACATCTCTTTTGCATGGGACCACTGTTGTTTTGAAATATGATCCCTACCAGCTACATTTCAATGATTCTACCAGAACAGAACACTCAGCTCAAGACTAGCACCTCGTCTGACCATGCACTCCTATAAAACGACCACTGATGGAATGTTGTTCTCAATATATCTGGCAAAACTTTTTAACTTTTTCAAAGCAGATTTAGGCACAATGCAAAACCAAAGGGGATGATGGACGGAGTGTTGAACATTGCAAGCACTGACCCCCAGTCAACTGATCTGGGTTTAATCCATCATCATTCTTTAGCTCACTCCGCCACACCAGTTCAGACATGGCTATATGCAAATCAGTCTGATCCTGTACCTCATGGGAACAGTCCAGCCCAAACTGCCAAGCCATGTCTTCCCTGGACCGAAACAAGCATCCTGGGACCTGATTTGGGCTCAGAGCCCTCATCAGCCAGGCTATCTCAAAGTGAGCAAGGGACTCACGTCTGGGCATACCCTGCCAACTTAGGGCGAACAAACCTTTGGTTTTGATATAGGAACAACGCCTGTTACAAAGAAAAGGCACAGAAACTGCTTGGCACAGTACTAACATAGTGCAGTACTACGGCTGTCTGAAATCAATGCAGGCCATGGATTGGACTCACACTTCTCTGCGTATATCTAGGCTCCTTGTAAAAAGAGCAGTGTGGAGGTTGCTTCTAGGCAACATGTACATTTCACCAGTAAAGTTAGTTTAGTCTGGGAATTTCATGTTACACTTGTAACGCAAAATTCCCAAAATTACACCATTGCACCACTTTGCATAATATTGCACCATTCATGGCAAAACTACCACAAACATACTGTTCACAGTAAAAATGCACACTGACTACACAGGATCAAAAGTTTACGAGCGGCTGTTGTTCATAATTCTTTTGTCTTTATCACTATATTTTAGGGCAAGATGCATCCACCCCCCAAAAATTGAGACGAGGGTGCATTTCATACTTACGTGTAGTGCAAAAATTACAGATATGCATTTTCCATAATTATGCGTAATTTTGCCAAAATTTCACATAATTATGCTAAAGCAAATTTTGTGAATTTCGTACACCCCTTATTGCTTCTCCGCCACAACACAACCCATAGAACATCCATATTATGGCAACCCACAACCAGGAAAGCCACCAGACACAAATTCTAAAAGCAGAATAGTGAACCAAGATCTGCCGTGTGTCAATACGACTGGACACTTTAAACCACAACATACTCTCACTATACAATAATGGCTTGTGCCTTGGATGACTTAATTGTAGTTCATCCCTGCATAATCCACTCTTGTCCTTCATAGGCCTCCTGACTGAACGTGCTAAAACATTATAAACTCTCTCATTCCAATAACAGTTGTTATTAGGGTTGGATTTTAAGAAACCCATGCATACAGGTCTCGCTCCACTCCATCAACAGTGCCTCCAAGACTATAAAGAGCAGGTTGTCGTATGTATTCACATTTATCAATGTATATGAGGTGTTTATTTACAAGATGTGTATTTCCATTCCTGTCTGGTTGGAATTTAGAATGCTCTTACTTTAGAATGTTGGGTTGTGCTGTGTTGCTTGGAGTTGGGCAGCTGCTTGCTGTCCTCTGCTCTGGCTGCACCTGCTATTGCCTTGGGTCTTTATTTAACCATTTAACTTGCTGTTTACTACTGCAAACCAATTACCTTGTGTTGGACATAGCCCTTCTTAGAGAAATTCACCCCAAAGCTTTTTTCTTTTTTCTTCTTGTCTTTGCCTACTCTCTCCACATGACCATAGGAATCTGGGCACCTTCCCACTGTACTGCAGATGCAAGGTACGAGTGCCCACCTAACCCTCATTAGGCAGGGGGTGCGTGCGCAAAGGGTTTAGATACCGTACATCTGTGTGCCCCGCAAACAGGATCACCCCATACCTGGGCGGGTATGGCACTGGCTAGTAGTGGCAGGTAGCACTAAGTGTGCCACTCACCAAATAGCCTGTCAACCATGTATCGGGTCTGCCAATGCAGGCCTGTGGGGCGTCATTGCATCCCTGCCTAGGATAGCATCACTTACGCCTCCCCAACCCTGAGCGGATTGTCATATACCCTGCGGTCACCCCCCACAGGGAAGTCCTTACAGGCACAGGGGGTGGTAGACTGATGGCTTGGTGGCTACATATGGATGTTACCGGCCTAGGTAGTGAGGAATACCCAAGTGAGGTTTCACCTGCCTTGGAGTTTGGCCCTTCCCATGGGATACTCCTAGGGTGTTGCCGATTCTCATGTGGTCTCAGGGCTCTGAGCACATCCTCACTGTCAAGGCAGTGTGAAAGTACGTGCGCCTTCCTACACAGGCTAGAAACAGGCGCTGACACAGTGTTCTGAAACATGTGCCATTATGCTGTTTAGAATACGTGCCCAGTCTGCCATTGCAAACTACTTTTTTATATATATGTTTTTTTGGAGTATTGTAAGTCATAATTGACTAGTAGGGTCCTGAATTGTTGATCGATTTGGTGATTGGTGATCAAACAGGTGATTGAATGAGTCCGGATGGGAAGTCTGGTTGAATGACAAGGATTAGTGAACATTCTAGGTATCTGTGAATTAGAACTTGGGTTATCAGGTATGCAATTGTAGATTTTCCCTGACGAAGGGCGGCGTAATACGCCCAAAATGCATTGGGATTCTGTCACATCTACAAGAAGCTCACATCTATATATATATTTTTTTTGAAAACAGGTTTTATTTGATAGATTGCATACATGGTGCAGCACCCCGCACTCCGGAGGAAACTGCCAATCATTACAAGTCTTCAATAAAGTAGCAATCTTTACATCATTTTATCAGGTATCAATATCAAACTTAACAATATGAACTCCCCCCCCTCCCTAATCCCCCAACCCCTCCCCCCCGACCTCCCACCCCAGGTCACACAACACCGTCTCTCCTATATGCCAGTCAGTTCTCAGTCTGGAATTTACAAGTATCCTCCATCGTGGATCAACATATAATTTCCACAGTATCCTCCCGCTCCGCCGGAGGTTCCAGCCACAGGCCCCTATAATCAGCCCACCTCTTCCATATCTTATAGTGCTTACGCGGGCAACCATGGGCTACAAAGATCGGTTGCTCCAGCCCCATACAGAAATCTAATCCCTTCTTCCATACCGGAATAGAAGGAGCTCTGGGGTCTTTCCATGCTTTAGCAATATCTCGTTTGGCGAGGGTCAGGCCTAATAACAACAGATGCCTCTTATGTCTGTTTCCTTCAACCTCGTGCATCACATGCAACAGACCCAGTCGAGCTGTGCGTGGGAGTTCCCACCCCAGGACCTCGGACAGACAATCCCACACCCCTCTCCAGAATCTAGCCAGCGAGCTACAACTCCATACTGTGTGGATCAATGTCCCCACCTACCTCTCACATCTAAGACAATCCGGGGATGCAATGAGGCCTGCCCTCCATAGTCTCTCCCTAGTGTAGTAGATTCTGTGTAAGTATTTCAATTGGATAAGCCGCAGGCGCATCGCAATGGCTGCACCCCTAGGAGCCTCCAGTGCCCCCCGCCAGTCCTCCTCCTCCAGCACTCCAACATCCCCTTCCCATGACTCCCTGAGCTTCTGCAATGTCATGGAGAAGTGTGTGACTAGTGTCTGATAGATGTGAGATATCTTTTTTTCCCCTAGATCCCCCATAAAGACCTTAGCTTCCAATGGACTAAACTCCAGGAGGGAATCCAGACCTTCCAAGCTCGGCACAATGGCATGGCGGAACTGCAAGTATTGAAAAAATTAGGAGCTGGGCATGCCATACTCCGTTCGGAGATCCTGGAAGAATTTAAGTGTCGTACCTGACATTACATCCCCCAGCCTTTAAATCCCTATATTATCCCATCCCCTGCAACTCCGGAGGGACTCCAGCGCAGGAAGGCGTCCATTACTCCACAGTGGGGTTTCCTCAGTCAACGTGCCCCACCATCCCATGCGACGCAGCGTCTGTCTCCAAATCTGGAATACTAGTTGAGTAGCCGGCGGCAGCCTCCTTCGAAGCCGTGCCGCGTACAGTATCTTATGCAGGGAATTAGAGCCCATCAGGTGTCATTCCAGGGCATACACTGGGTCGCCCCTATCCCCGTACCACCACTCATTTAGAACCAGGAGATGGGAGGCCTGGTAGTAGGAGAGGATATCGGAAGTCGCTAAACCACCACAATACGTTGAAAGAAAACACGTCCGCAATACCACCCTCACCACACCTCCAGCCCAAAGAAATTGCCCCAGCACTGAATTCACTTGGCGGAACCACTGGCGTGATATTGGATAAGGATGAATCTGCAATTGATAAAGCAAACGGGGGAGCGGCACCATTTTAAAAATGGCCGACCTGCCATAGATCGTAAGGGGCATACGGGACCATGTGTTCATTTCGGTCCGGACCCGGTCCCATACCGGCACCAAGTTGCGCTCCCAGGAGATCGCCGGGACCTCTGAGATAAACACTCCTAGCTATTTAATGCCCCAAATGCCACCTGTAGCGTGGAAGCCCATCCCCCCACTCCGGATTGCGCTCCAAGAACCCACAGAGACAATTTACGGGGGTTCAGGTACAGGCCCGAAGTTTCGCCAAAAATCTGCATTATCTCGAGTATACGGGGGCCCCGATCTGTTAAGGTTGGTAAGAAAGAATAAGACATCTTCTGCATATAGGGCTATTCTGTCGTACGGACCCATCTCCCACTCGAATCCGCTAAGCTGAGCATCCATACGAACCCATGCCGCCAGCGGCTCCATGGCGAGGGCGAATAGGTATGGCGAAAGGGGGCAACCCTGCCGAGTACCCCGCCGATTGCAAATTTAGAGGATATGGCGCCTGCCACCCTAACCGAGGCTGTTAAGTCTGTGTACAATAATTTCAGATAGGACAGGAATCGAGGCCCCAGGTTAAGCCGGGGTAGTAACGCCAATAAGTAAACCCAGCTCAGTGAGTCGAAGGCCCTATCAATATCGGCTAAGAGAAGTGCCGCCTGCCCCCCAGGTTCTTGAACCGCCGCCACTGCTACATGGGCCCTGCGAATGTTATGTCTGGTAGCCCTATGTGGCATGAACCCCGCCTGATCTGGATGGACGAGTCCCGCTATGTGGGGCAGGAGACGATTAACCAATGCCTTGGCTAGAATTTTGGCCTCAACATTCAATAGAGAAATGGGCCTGTAGGAATCATGTTGTTCCGGAGGCCTACCCGGCTTCTGAAATACTACTACTTCAGCATGTCTCCAGTCTGCGGGGAGAGAGACGCGCTCCCGCGCTTCTTCTAGTGCCGCCTTGTTGTTTTTTTTGTTTGTCCTCATTTGCCAACTCCTCGCCCCTGCTTTCGCGGTACCACCCTAGGGCAATTTATCTCATATAAGGGGTTTCTTGACTCTTAGGAGGAAGTATACCACCTTAACCGGTCTTCCTCAAGACTTATACCCACCGAGATCTGAGAAGGCTTAATCATAGGATTTCAAACACCTTTACCCTAGCTACCCAACCCTTCACCCAAAATATAACAGGAAAGGAGTCCAGAATCTATATCTCTTCTTTTGCCGATCCGCAATATCCAGCCTAGCAATGGCACTCAATGCTCTTAACCAACTCAATTCTGTTGGAGGATCTGACGACACCCAATTTCTGCATATCTCTCTCCGGGCCAGCAATATAGCATAAAAGACAACTTTTGCTTTATCGTCCACGCCCTTACCTTGTAGATCCAGTATTCCCGACATAACTAGTTCAGGGCTTACCTCAATCTGCTGGGCGAGTACCGCTGACAAACATGTACTTACGGCATCCCAGAAAGTCTTTATCACCGGGCATGTGACGAACATATGCAAATCATCTTCATTGAAGCTGTTGCACTTGGGACACGCTACCATTCCGCCAGACTTAAACTTCGAGAGTTTTCTGGGAGACCAATATGCCCTGTGGAGGGTGAACAAGTGATTTCTTCTTAGGTTTGCAGGTTTTACCACTTTATATAAAGTAAACATTGTTACTTGCCATTTATCTTCTGATGCAATCTGCGGCAAACACTCTCCCCACAAGGTCTCCGGCAAGGTAAATGGTCCATCTTCAAGTTCTACTATTGACCAGTACCACAGCGCGACTTCTTTTTTTCTTGGCCTCTCCATCCCCAGCTTCGCTTCAAAGATATTATACTGGCCGATTAAATTTGCCTTACCGGCCGCCCAGCTTTGAATCTGTAAGTATTTGAACCTTGAAAATTTGTGCCCCCACTCTCGTTCGCAATAGTCCCAGGGTGCCAAGTCCCCCTCTATAAACAACTCTCCCCATCTCTGGGGTCCATCAGTTTTTAGTGCCAGTGCCAATGCATCTTTGGTCCGGGGGGGGGCACCGGGCATGTCCCAAATTGATGCCCTAAAACTAAAGTATGGTATTTTTGTTGCCCTCCTAATTTTGAACCAAACCGTCGCTAGATCCTTCAACACTTTTAATCTAATTTTTTGGAAAAATTTTGGATCGGCAAATTTATACATATATACCTGTTGCTTCAGATTCTCAATCCTTAACAAGGCACTCAGCATTTTCCCAATGTCCGAGCTCCCTGGTGTAGCCAGCAGCATCCTATAATTCTTCAGCAAAAAGGCCCATGAGTATATCTGGAAATCAGGGGCCGCCAACCCACCCTTCAATAGTTTTCTCCTGATCTTTTTCCATGAAAGGGAAGGCTCCGGGTCCAGATGGACTTCCTGCCGAGGTTTATAAGGCTTTGTCAGTGAGTTTAGCCCCTACACTGACCCAAGTGTTTAATGATTTTTTTTTGGGAAGGGCTGCTCTCCCGCAATCGTGGAATGAGGCATACATTATAGTACTGCCGAAACCTGGGAAGCCACAGAAGTATTTGGAATCATACAGACCGATTTCACTTTTAAATTGTGATTATAAGCTCTTTGCGAAGATTATGGCGGACAGACTCGGGAAAGTTGTTCCCCACATAATACATGAAGATCAGAAGGGCTTTATTAAGGGCAGGTATTTGAAGGAGTTAACTTTTTCTCTTATAGGGAGTATTGATGTTGCTTCCACCCATAATCTTCCCTTGGCGGTCATCGCGCTGGATGCCGCCAAGGCGTTTGATCGGGTAAATTGGACATACCTAAGGGTTTTGATAAAGCATCTCAACTTGGGTAAAAATTTTAGCAAGGCTCTGGCGCTAATATATCAAGCTCCTACATCCAAGGTACTAGTGAAAGGAACATTAACTCACCCAATAAAAATAATGAGAGGTACGAGACAAGGGTGCCCCCTTTCCCCTCTTTTATTCGATCTCTACGTTGAACCTCTAGCTTGTAGAATCAGAGAGGCAGAGAGGATCCCTCCTTTTAAATTCCAGGGATGGGCAAGGAAGATCGGGCTATATACAGACGATATAGTTATTCTCACCTCGAATTTGCAGCAGTCGATGGGTTGTGTAGAAGAAATAACTAAAGAGTTTGGGAAAGTTTCCGAGTATAAGATAAAAGCGGAGAAGACAGAGGTTATGTCTTGGAATTTAGCACCGGAGGGTATAGAATGTAAATCTGAGATACGTTACTTGGGGGTAAGAATAACAAAGGATATAAAACAGCTCACTAAAGTTAACTTTGTCAAGGTTAGGAAAGAGACCTCCTCTGCTTTGCGGGGGTGGGCACACCTTCCGCTAACAATATATGGCCGAGTTAGCCTGGTGAAAATGATGATTTTACCCAAGTTAACTTTTTTGTTTGATTCAATACCTCTTCTATTCGATAAGGACTGGTTTGTTAGGCTACAGAGTGAGATAGGATCTTTTATTTGGGCATCAAAGGGATCCCGCTTATCATGGAGGTGATATTTCTGGTAGAACTCACTTGGAAACCCATTGGGTCCTGGAGCCTTTCCAATATTAAGTTCTCCCAGGGCCCTTCCCAACTCCTCCGCCGTCAATCGGAGCTCGAGGCTCTCACGCACCTCGTCCGACACTGCCCTCAGCGGCAAGTCTGCTATGAATTTATCTACCATCTCCGCTGGTAGGCATTCTTTCAGGGCATACTGGGACGCGTAGTAGAGCGCAAAACTCTCCGCCAGCACCTTCGGGTCTGTGATCGGATCCCCAGTGGCATTCAGAAGCCCCGGTAAAGTCTGAGCCTGAAACGTGCCCTGGCATAGCCGGTGCAGCATTGTTCCCGACTTATCCCCCCATTGACAGATTCTGCTGCCCGTCGCCAGCCACGCCTGACGCGCCTCTTCCAGGAGCAGGGATGAATAAGATTGCTGTGCCAGGAGGAGTTGCCCCACCATCTGACTTTCTCCACCTACGCTATAACGACGCTCCAGGGTCTCTATGTCCGCCGCGGCGCATACTAAGTCTGCCTTACGCTGTCGGCGCGCAGCCGCGCACCACGCAATATCCACCACTCACAACGTGAGCTTCATGGCCTCCCACACCGTCCTGGCTGCTGTGACCGAACCTAAATTCTCCGCCAAGAATTGAGTAATGGCCTCCCCCATGTGTTTCTGGTAGTCTTCATTGTGAAGGTGCCATGTGGATAGGCGCCATCGAAATGGCTGCCTCACCCCACCCAGCAGCCACTCGATACTTACAGGGGAGTCGTCCGACAGCCCACGCGGCAAAATATCCGCCGATCGTACCCTACCAATGACTGATCGTGGGACAAAGATATAATCCAACCTAGAGAAGGAGTTATGCACTGCAGATACGTACGTGTATTCCCGCTTAAGTGCGTGTAGATACCGCCATGTGTCCACCCAGTCCAAGGTTGTAACCATGTTTCCCAATTTAGTAGTAGCTGGTAGCCCCCGCCCACCTCCGGGTCTACATCTATCCACCCTCCCATCCATGACATCATTCCAATCCCCCCCTACCACCGCTGACGTCTCAGGAATGTCGGCCCAAAGCGCAAAGAGCCTCTCTCCCAAGGACCACTGCAGAGGAGGTGGAGCATACACGCTACCAAACACCAGGGTCTCTTCCCCAATTCTACCCCTGATAAATATGTACCTACCCTGTGGATCTACCCATTGAGTGGTGTGGACATAGGAGAGTCTACGGTGCACTAATATGGCCACCCCCCGGGAGCCCCTTACAAAGCCCGCATGATAAACCTGTTGGTAGCCAAATCGCTTTAAGCAAAGTGTTTTGTTACCCAATAAATGTGTCTCTTGTAGGAGTAATACATCAGCTCGCTCCCGTTTAGGCTGTCGCAGTACAGCGCCCCTCTTAATCTGGTCCAGCATACCCCGCACATTCCAGCTGAGGATTCGAAGAGAAGCCCTGGGCCTAGCTCCCTAGCCTCCGCATCCGCCATCGGTAACCCATGAAAGGAATTGTCCCTACTGTTGGCCCTTTAGAGGCATGTAAATAAAATAAGAAGACGTCCTCATTGTTGTGTGACCTTACCCCAACAGACCCTTTTCGTAAAACAACAAACTGCCCCCCCCCAACTCCCAGTTCCCAACCCCATACCTCAAAAACACTGAAGTACCTATCGCGGTGCAGGTAGCCCTAGGCCCACAACATAGGACCTGAGCCCGGCCCCACCAATGGATCCCCCCCTCGCTACCCATCAGCCCGCCTCCCCCCCAACAAACCAAACTTGGGGAAGAACCCGCGGCCATCATCCCCCCATCCCGCTAGCTTCGAATAGCAACTGCATCATACATTCAAAGTCCCGTTAGTCCGAGCTTTCCTCCAGAGCAGCGCTCACCAGGCCTCCCCAGCAATGGCTAGTGCATTATAATCATGAGGTGTATCTATAATCCACTTACCCAAGGGACCTACAGTCAGGGATCTACTATGGGAGGATCAGCAGCACCCCTTGAGCCCCCTTCCGCCCCCCCTGAGTTAGAGCACCTTCGGGACCTGGAACGCCAGTTTCCCCTGTTCCTCGACCCTCTGGCCGTTTGCGACTGTGTTCCACTCTGCGAGGCGTCGGAGTTCAGGCCCGGTGGGGTATGTACCCGTAGTTTCACTGTCTCGTCGGTCCATTGAAAGACCTCTTGTGTCGTGTCAAAAAAGTGGGTGCGAGACTCGAACACTACCCTCAGACGAGCCAGATAAAGTGTGGCATATGGGAGCTTGAGGTCTCGCAGACGCGCCTTTGCCGCCATAAACGATTGTCGTTGTTGTTGCGCCATCTTTTTGTAGTCCGGGAAAATAAGGATCCGCTGGTTTTCATAGAGAGGGGGTTCTTTCGCCGATGTAAAATGGTGTCGCGTCATGATAGTTCAACAGTTTAGCAATGACCGGTCGGGGGCGGGACCCCACCAGTGGTTTCTGAACAAGAGCCCTGTGTGCCCGTTCTATCACAAAACAGTTTGATAGGGAATCCGAGGGGAGCCAACTTGTCAGCCATTGCGTCAGGAATTTCTCCATGTTGCCCTTCTCGCAGCCCTCCGGAAGCCCAACAAAGCGCAAGTTGTTTCGCCGAGCCCGCACTTCCGCGTCCTCTGCCCGGAGCGCTAGATTCTTCTGTACACTCTCCATGTTGGCTACTTTGCGCTTCAGGGTCGCCACATCATCCTCCACTCCCGAAAGTCTTGTTTCGGCTTCTGTGATGCGGGTTACAGCATTGCACAAGTCTTGGCGCAGCAGGGTAACGTCCGCTCCCACCGCCCCAATCTTTGCGTCCAACATATCCCGGGACTGGGTGATAGCTGCTAGCAGTGTCGTGTTATCAGGCCCCGGGTTCGAAGGGCCTCCCGCTGCCCCGGCCCCTCCATTCGGCTCCGTATATTTGTCAATTGGCCCATGCTTCGTGGTGCTCCCTCCACTCCCACCTCGTGTCATTTTGGGCGGCACTTTAGGACACTCACCAACAGTCCAAGCGTCCCGTCAACTGGCACCCCTTTAGCTCCCCTTCAGATCCTTCAATGCGTGGACAGACCCCTCTGTGGCGACAGTCACAGTCCAGATCCGGCAGTACTTCCAAGGCCCTACACCTTTCACCTCACCCCTCCACAGTGGGGGGGCCGTCGCTGCTCTCGTGGACTCCGTGCAGGATCCTACTATCTCCAGGCTAGGAGCGCCAGTCCCGTCCACTGTACCCTACTCACAGGCGCCCAGGTCTGGCCTACACCACAGGGCTCGGCAATAGGGATCTCAGTACCGCAAATCAACTGCTTAGGTACCGCCACCGCCCATGGAGGCCATTCGCGCTGAATATGTGCCACGTACAGTCAATCTGGTGCCCACTCCTCATGGCACTGCTGTTACTACCAGTGTTCCTTAGGATTCAGGGTTCCCTGGGCCCCTACAGGTGAATAGGATGCCCTGTAAGCTTGGCGACCCACTGGGCCGCAGTCCATCACAATAGCACCCTTTGGGAGGTGTCAGGCTTCGCCCCCACTCCGGCGCACCCCTGCTCTCCAACCGCCAACTGCATGGGCCGATCTGCCCCCGAGCCCCTGCCAAGCTCCGCCCCACCAGAAAACCGGTCTGAGGCAGCTCCAAACTGTGTTCCCCGGCTTCACGGCCTACCTCTGGTCCTGCAGGGTTTCTGGACCTCTGTACTGCCGCTCGGGAAGGATCAGGCCTCACTGTGGCCACCCACGTACTTCTGGGGCTCTCCGGGAAAGCCTGGAGCACCAACCAGCCCTGGTCGGGACGTGCCGGCCCACCCGCAGCTCTTCTGTCTCGGTGGCCGCATCAGGCACCGCAAGCCTGGGGGTCCCTGAAAATCGAGGCCCCGGTTTCAGAGGCGCGGACTAGGCCGCAAACCGCTGCTCCGCTCTGTGGATCGTCCGCTTGCCCCCTCGTCCCGCAACTGGCACCGGAACCTCCACCAGGGGTCCGGAACCAAGCGCCGCACTTCGGAACTTCAAAGCGGCATGGGGGACAAGATATATCGGCGGATTAGTGGCTGGCGGGACTGAGCTGTACTAAGCTGCGTCCGCCATGCTGGCCCTCGTAGCCATGCCCCACATACATCTATAATTTTTTAATCATACGTTGCAGTTCTCCAAGGGAGATTTATACGAGATTGCGCAATAAAAGAAGATTTTTTTTAACACAACATTAGCAAATATGTTTTTTTATAATGTTTGTTTTGATTGCATTTGGTTTCCACTGTATTATCGTTCATGTGTTTATTTGATACCCTACAAGAACTTTTAAAAAAAGTGTTACACTCGTGCTTAGTGTAGTGCATTTCAAGGCTATGTCCTTTGACCTAGTTTTTTCACACTTTTGAATAGGAGGTGGGCTGTACCTCCTCTCCAGGTGCACACCATATTTATCTATATTTGAGTACTGGTCTTAACACAGATTCATTTTCTTGGTTTGAGTGCATACCTAGCTGTTTTCGCCTGCTTAAAGAATATGGAAATTTTTATGCTCTAAGAGTCTTGTGTGCCATGGTGGCTTGCTCCGGTAGACACCAGGGGTTGGGGGAGCACATCTGTGTATTCCCCAGCGACAGTCACAAACCATGAGCATACCACAACAGACCTCTGCCATTTGAGGACCTAGAGGACCTCTAGGGGCCAGATCATTGCCCACTAAAGATTAAGATCTGTATTCCACGACCCAATGGCAGACAGGCCTACAATTTAGAGGAGACATCTGTGGTTGAAAGGGAAACCCCTTACACCACCCCTAACTTCAAAGACATAGCTAAAGAGGAACAGAATCCCTTGACTGTGTTCCCCTATACTTTTGATAAGTTTGAGCCACTTCATTGGATAAAACTCATAGCCTGCTCATGGCAGTTAGTTCGGGGTCACTTAATGACCCATGCCCAGCTGAAATGGCCAAATTAGCCATGGAACCAGTAACTCTTGCACTTCTGCCTGTTTTTAACGAAATGATGGAAACAGGATACTTTCCCAAATTATGGAAGGTGGCTTTGATTCTGCCCCTCCTGAAAAAGCCCACTCTGGATTCCAAGAACCCGAATAGCTGCCGTCCGATCTCGAGGCTCCCTTTACCTGCCAAAATGATAGAAAAAGCTATGAACATACAACTTAGTGCTTTTCTTCGCGAGTCCCAAGCCGTGGATCCCACCTAGTATAGTTTTAGAGAGGGACATAGAACGGAGTCAGCCCTCATCAAAGTCACGGATGAGATCAGGAAGGCAGTGGATCGAGGTCGGAAGGCCGCCTTGATCCTACTGGATCTCTCGGCACCTTTGGCACGGTCCATCATGATCTCCTGATGGACCGGTTAGGGGCATGTGGAATCTAGGGGAAAGCATGGAAACTCCTTCAGTCATTTTTAACAGGCAGAGTACAAATTGTATCCCTGGGAGACTTCCAATCAAAACCCTTCGTCTTACCATGTGGTGTCCCTCAAGGGTCATCGTTGAGCCCCACATTATTTAATGTATATGTCTCATCTCTGGCTCCCATCATCACTACACTTGGTTTTGGTCTTACCTCTTATGCGGACGACATCCAAATTGTGGTGTCTCTGCTTCCAGGACAGGAGGTGGGCATAGACAGGCGTTTCCAGGACTGCATTGAATCTGTGGGCAGCTGGGTGGCGAAAAATTGACTAAAACTGAATGCAGGCAAGACGGAAGTCATACTATTTGGGAATGACGCCAACTTCTGGACCCCAAACTGGTGGCCGTCTTCTATGGGCCCCCCATACCTGTGAAAAAAAATTGAAAAACCTGGGAGTAATAGTAGACCAGAGACTGAAACTTGGGGACCAAGTAAATGCAGTTTCCTCCTCAACAGCATATGTCCTTAAAGCAGAGAAAAAATACTTCAGTTTCTACCAGCAGGCAGACGGTGGTTACCGCACTAGCCCTATTGAGGCTGGGTTATTGCAACAGTCTCTATGAACAAACTTCAAATGCTACAAAATGCGTCAGCAAGGCTACTCACAGAAACGCCTACGTTTGCCCCAATTTCTAAAGGAATTAAAAAAACTGCATTGGCTCCCAGTGAGGAACCGAGTGTTTTTTAAAATCCCTGTGCTTTGTTTTTAAAGCACTCCAAGGAGTAGGACCTGACAACCTACAAAAACAGTTTAACTGGTACATCCCGAAAAGAAATTTACGGTCGCTTGGAGCTAAGCTTGTCAGTGTCCCAGCTACAAAAAAGACAACGTGGGGTGACCGAGGCTTTGTTTTTGAGGCAGCCAAAGTCTGGAACGATCTCCTGGTTCACCTTAGAAACGAAACAGGCTTGTTAGCCTTTAGAAAGGGTCTGAAAACATACTTTTTTGATAAGTAACTTTGCCTGTGCCACTCTTACATGACGGATAGGTAACTAGCGCCAGGACACACCTGGGTAAACGTGCGCTCAATAAATATCCCAACATAACACGACAATATAACTACTGGTGCCATCCTTCAGTAACGGGGGAGATACACTTGTGGGGACACGAGACCGGAGAACCTGGACTGGGTGGTGCTCATTGCCAGATGACTCTGTTGTGCACATGGACAATTAGTGCCATTGAGGGGGACGGCACATCATTTCTGAATAGTGGCTGGCCTGGGCCAAAGACCTGCTGAAGTGTGGCGCCCTGAAGTGTGCTCTCCAAGGGCCTGTCAGCGGGCCTCCTGTTCTCCCGAAGATCTCAGGGACATCAAATATCCCCCGTGAGGGACCAACACCATCTATCTGTGACATCTGGAGAGCGGTGCCCTTCCAAGTGCCCACATTGGCTACTGAATCCCAACAAGTAGCACAGTGTGAGTTTGGAACTAAGACTTGTGCCTGGAGACCAGATTGTTTAGTGCAGAGCCCTAGAAATCTTGCTCGTATCTAAGACATGCGGTTCTTGTACAGCAGGGACCCTCACACTCATAAGAGTCTAGTTGGTGGTGAGTGAATTCTCCCGTTGCGGGACCCAATGTGGCCCGTTTCATCGATTGTGCTGAATCTCTCTCGTGTGTCATGCTGACTACATGCTTATTGCGTGCAGTGTCCAAATTGACAGATTGCAACCCTTGGAGTTGTACACGTAGCAGTGCCTCATTGTACCTCATGTGGCTATGCTGAACTTGTGCCTGTGTGTGTGACTGGACTGGTCTGGTGCGACCTGTATCATTGTGCACCGTACATTGTGCCTCATTTCCAGGGAGGAGTGGAATTTGCAACTCTTCATTGTGTGTAACCGGATCTATTGTTTCATTTCCAGCATTGCCTAACCAGGAAGGCAAGTCTCCTGTATCTTGTATTTCAGAGGAAGCCACTGTTTGTACAATCAGTTTAACCCCTTGCGTGCTGATGACGGCTCCCGTCCGTCATGCATTACAGTGCTCCTGTGCTGATGACGGCCGGGAGCCGTCATGACCACGCCCGCGATCGGAATGTCCAGCACAGGAGCGGAATTCCGGCCGCGGGCAAGGGGTCAAAGGGAAACACAAAAAAGAAAAGGCAAACTTGTTGTTAATGATTTGGTTCTAAGCACCAGATTGGTAACGGTTTGTCAGGCCCTGCTGTTGGAAACAGATGTTTAAATTATAAGAGAATGGGACATTTTCAAGCTGTATGTAGAGCACAAAATAATTGTGGTGGTGGCTTAACAATTTATAATGTGGATGTACAAGATTGTACTGCTACATTTAGTAATGTGCTTCTCACTATTGCTGATGAACTAGTGACACACAAAGAAATAAGAATTAAGGGTTCAATTGTCAAGCTGTGATCTGTGGTGGATCTATTGAAGGTAAAGCAGATTCTGGGGCTCCAATTAAAGGTTTGGAAGATGGAACCTTTTTCTCTCACTGGCCTATTACCTTTAAACTTGAACTACCTGACATTAATCCCAAAGCATTTGGGGATTACTTGGTTATTTTAGTTCCTTATTGCAAAGTCTGGGCAGGAGTGTATAGACAAAAGTGTATGTTGCTACTAATGGTCGGGACAATATTGGCTGGAAAGATTCAGCCAAACTAGAAATTCACTTGAAACCTGGCCAAGAGGATCCTATTGTTTTGGTTGAAATGCCCATCTTATCTATAGAATCTGATTCTGATATTCTTCTTAGTATGGTATTGAAAGATCCATCAGTCTTTAAAGTTGGAATCAGTACTGATATAGGTTTTGAGCATGCGATAAAACTTTTTAAAAAATGCTATTCCTATTGTACACAAAGTCAGACCAGTTCCTATTAGCGTATGTAAGGATTTAAAACTACTTCTTGACAAACATTGTGCTGAGGGGTTTAGTGCTCCTACTACTTTTTCAGAATGGGTTTCACCTGTACTTCTTACTAGAAAGAAAACTAGTGATCTTCGCCTGTGTGTAGATTTATGTGTGTTGAACAGTAACATTCTTATTGACTGTCACCCTTTGCTTCACATAGAGGAAATGATTGCTAACATAGGGGAATCTAAGCATTTTTCTACTATTGACCGTCACTCAGCGTACCATCAGGTTGCTTTCACTACTGACTCTTAAGATTTTACTACAATCGTTACACCCTTTGGGGGTTTCAAATATTTAAGGCTACCCTTTGCTCTTGCGTCGGCAGCGAGTGTGTTCCAAAAATCTATGGACATTTTGTTTGGTAATATTACTAATCTCTAGGCCTTTTAGGATGATATCCTTATACTTACAAATACTAGAGAGGAACATTTAAACGTACTTGAGAGTGTGTTGGAAATTCTCAAAGAGAGAGGTATGATGGTGAAACCTGAAAAATGCAAGTTGTTAGTACAACAAATTGATTACCTAGGACACACTATTTCTGCGGAGGGAATTAGACCAGGGATTTGTAACCTGGAAGCTGTACTTAAAGCACCTTCTCTTGTGCAGAAGGATTCTCTAGGATCTTTCTTATGCCTTTGGGAGTATTATGCCCAGTTTTAGTAAGATTATGCTTTAGCTGTGCAACCTTTAAGATCCTTATTAAAGAAGGGTGCTAAAGTTGATTGGAATTTGGAGGTGAGTAATGCCTTTACTAAAGTTATACACTTAGTTGTGGTTACTCCAGGTCTGAGTCTGTATGTGCCTGGTGGTAAGTGTTTCATTACTATGGACGCATACATGAAGGGTATTGAAGCTGTGTTTGGTTAATGCTTTCTCTGTAAGGAAATCCCTATAGCATTTGCTTCCAGGACACTACAGGAAGAAGAAACCAAGTACAGTACTATTGAATGTATTGTTAGATTGGAGTGTTGTGAGTCCTCGTGGAGAAAACAGTCTTGAAGCAAGTTGAATTAAGGTAAGTTTAATCGTAATGCACAACCTGGCATCCGACCACCTCAACTGTCGAGCGCCGTCCGCCTGACATTCGGAATACACAGAACATGGAATGCAAAAAGAATGTAAGGAATGCAATACTCACGAGACAGGTAAGAACACATCATAACACATCCTTTTCCTTAGTGAATAGCACAAACAAAAACAACAACAAAAAATTAAAAAGTAACATAATCTTTAAGGTACATGGGCAGTCTATGAACCCTATGCTCTGCACTAACATTACTATCACTGCCACCCCTAATGTCCTCACCTTGCAAGGTTTGAGAAAAGACTTCAGTGGACTCTTGAGAACAACTGTCTTTGTAACATGGATCAGGCATAAACATAGCACCAGAACATTTATCATCCAAATCAGAAGCTTGTCTGACACAACATCCTCCTTTCTGATACAAAGCTACACTCTGTAAATTCCATCTCTCACTTCCTTCAATAACAACAAAACATTTGCTCACACTGATAACACGGAAAGGTCCCTTAAATTTGTTCAAACCAGCTTTAGTTCTGCCTGACTTCAATTTAACCCAATCACCTACCGTAATCCTGCCAGAAACAACTTCCGGAACACTCTCCCCACCAGAGTGTACCCAATCTTTCAACCAAGCCGGAATTAATTTTGAACCTGGAGAACGTCCACGCATAAGCTGAAAAGGTGACCTTTGTGTGACACTGTGAATGGTAGTGCGATAAGCCCAAATCATCTCCTCAATAAGACGTCTAGGGGACAAAATATTAGCTAACGCCAGTTGAATAGTACCTTTAATTAGTCTTTTCGACCTTTCCACCATACCGTTGCCCATGGGATTGTAGAGAGAAGTGCAAGAATGTTTAATTTCACACTTTTCAAAAAAACATCTCATCTCATTAGAAGTCAATTGAGTGCCATTAGCAGTCAAGATCATATGTGGAAAATCTTGCTGCAAAAAGAGATTTTCTGACACTTCTATAGTAGACTTAGTTGTGATATCTTTCGTGAATTCAACAAAAAGCCATCTTGAGTGGACATCAATGACTACAGCAGCAAAACGATTGTTCGCCGATAATGCAGAAAGAGGGCCTATAAAATCTAAACAAATGTTGAACCAAGGTTTTCCTGGATCAGTGATGTGGCCCCTACTGCACTGAAGACCAACTCTCAATCTTTTCTCACTCTCACTCTCCTTGCAACAATTACATGCTTCCACCCAGGTTTTAATTTGGTCATCCATCCCTGGTCATCCCTTGCCCTAAATGACCTTCATGTACGAGTTTAAAAATATGTAATCTCAAACTACAAGGTGGTACATAACGATCTCCTCTCATAACTACACCTGTACCAAAAACAGATAATTCATCTAACAGTTTCCAAAATGGTCTGACAGGAATAAATACCATACTCTCCCTAGAAGCACCCCTCTGTATCAACAATATGACATCTTTTAAAGTGGGTTCCATTTGCATTTCATTCATCCACTGAGCTTTAGAAAAGGCTCCAAGTGAGCATTCACAAACATCATTCACTGAAGCCACAGCCTCTTCAGTATCCAAATTCTCCACCAGATTTCCATCAACACTCTCCCAATCCACTGACATCCGAGATAAACAGTCGGCCTGCACATTTTTCCATCCCTGAATAAATTCGATGTTGTAAAGATACTCTTGTAATCTAACTGCAAATCTGGCAAGTCGAGCAGAACCTTTCCCTGCTCCACCAGCCGACAAAATCTTCAACAACGGCTTGTGATCTGTACTCAACACGAATTTAACTCCCCACAAATACACCCTAAATTGTTCAACACTCCAGGCCGCAGCAAGTGCTTTGCGCTCTATGACAGAATAATTTATTTCCGCCTGAGTAAGAGTCCTAGAAGCAAATGCAATAGTCTTCTCATTACCACACTGCACCTGTGAGAAAACAACTCCAACCCCTGTAAGACTGGCATCCACAGTTAAATAAGATTTGCACCCAGGATCAAAAGAAGCTAAAATCCCAGCATTACAAATATCAATCTTAATGCGCTGCAAAGATTCTTCTTGCAAATGTTCCCACCCAAACTTATTAACTTTGCATAATAAAACACTAAAAGGCTCAGAACAGAAATATCGCCGTCCGCCTGACATTCTGAAGATACAGAACATGGAATGCAACAAGAATGTAAGGAATGCAATACTCACGAGACAGGTAAGAACACATCATAACACATTTGCTTCCAGGACACTACAGGAAGAAGAAACAAAGTAGAGTACTATTGAATGTATTGTTAGATTAGCTCAAGATGGGCACTTGGGTATTTCAGCAACTAGTAAGAAGTTGAGGGAGAATTATGTGTGACCTTCTATGGATGCTCAGGGTGGGATGTATGTCAGTACAACGCGATCTAAAAGATCGCGGTACGTGACAACGCGGGCATTACAACGCAACTCGTTACAACGACTTGCTTTGGAGGGCGCGGATTTTGGAATATTATAATTTTATATTCCAACACCAGTCCACGTAACAGTAGGGAAGGTGTTGGAATATAAAATTACAACATTCCTTGCCCAACAGCGCCATCCAGCGCAAGACGTAGTAACGACTTGCGTTGTAATGGCATCGTTGTAAAGGCACTGCGGTTTAAACACCGCGTTGTAAACGATGTTTACCCTCAGGGTGCATACATTCTTTTTTTTTTTTTTTGGAAGACCTTTATTAGTAATGCAAAAGAATACAAGTATGGGCCTACAACCGCCAGGGCAGGCCGCTAATCTGGTTTCATCACAGCAAGTCAATTATAACACAGCGCGGCAGCCCGTGAATTGGAGGTAGTATAGAGTCAGTTAAAACTTGTTATTATGCGTACAAACTAAATTACAGGATTCAAAAGGCTCCATTTTATAATAGAAAAATGAAAGGATCAGGTGCCATACAATAACACAGTCAGTCGAAGTGCGATCAGAATAATAAAACATCCACAAATAAAACGACCGCAGTTAGAACAATGGCGCTAAGGCTTATGAGTCAGGATAAACAAGCATATAGTCACAGTTCGCACCAGTTAAGCGCCTACCCATTGATACTGATAATACTGTAGGAAATATAGGCACTGATAAGAAAGATCGATAGTATACACAAAAGTGGACCCACTACGCTGACCCGAAAAAGGAAGAAACGAAAGAAAAGACAAAGAGAAGAAACGAAAGAGAAAAAAGGGCCATAGAAACAAGAGCAAAATGAAAAATCACCTCCCCCAACCCCCCACCCCGCACCCCTGCAGATGGCTATGGCCAACCCCGCCTAGCAGCGTGCCTGTCAACCCAAATAACCGGAACCCGAAATATAGAGAGAACGAAGAGATATAAAAGAGGAACTAAAAACTAAAACAGTGTATGGAGGAGGGCCTTCTTACAGGCTCCCGGCCTCTCCCCCGCCCGCTAACACTTGTCCTCCCCGGAATTCCACACACAACAGTGACTACACTATTAGCGAAAAACGGGGGGGATTCAATACGCGCCAGCCTTGCCTCCCGGTACCATCATTCAAAGTGAACCCCACACCGTTACCACTCAGACCAATGTCCCGAAAAATAAGTCGTCCTCAGCCTTGACCCGCACGATCAGGCACACGTTTGTACTTCATCCGAACGGCCGCCATCCCAAAAGAGTCAAAGAACCGGTGGTATGCGCTTGAATGCAAACAGGAGCAAACCCAAGATGATTCGAAAGATTCAAGCTTATAGATTCTAGGTCCCATCCACGCCGAGAAGGACTCTCGACGTCGCTTCAAGTCCAATTGCACTAAGTCCGAAAAGGATGAGTGGACAGCTCCGCCGTGCCACCCCCGAGTCTTCACAGAAGCCGTCGGCCTCAATACGTGGCGCGGTTTCCCTCCCATCAGCCGCAACTTCGCACTCACGGACACAGTCAGAACATCCAATTTGTGGTCATTAACATAAACACCGTCTAGAGTCTTATACATCCCACATGTCACAGAGTCGACGACCTCAATCAATCCGGGCTCAATGGACTCCGCTACTCTCTCAGTGCAGCTAGATTGGGGAACAACCGCCTTCACATGCCCCAAGTCAAAGGCAGAGGCATCCAATTTTCTTTCCAGGTTTCGGACGCTCCGGCTCAAGAAAAGGTGGAGTTCACCGATCGACACCATTATTCCTCCGAGCGTAGGTTCAACACCGAACCGCTCCAGATGTTTCCCCACATAAGCAAGTTTATGGTCTGGGTTTGGAGACCCCGTACAGAGGACATATCTTCCCAGGTCATCAGCACGACCGTGCCTGGACGCCTCGGAGGAGCAGGTCCGAATCTCATCAGAGTCTACGTCAGGCGGCATGTCTCGCTCTCCACTCCCGGTCAGGCACCCGAGCTCTTAAAGACAGACCCCCCAAACAGACTCCCCCAAAGGTTAGGAGCGAGAGCCCGTAATTCAATCCGTCTGCGTGCCAGGACAGGTCGGAGCCTTGACCAGGATATACCCGCGACCAGCAGATCGCATGTCGGACGGTTCCAGCCGTTCAGGTGTCGAATTCCGTCAGTATATCACTCCAGCTGCATCCACAGTGTAAGTAAGTCACTCCATTACGGCGCCAACAGTACGGATGTTTTACATCGAGATGGGACCAAACTCCTCCTCCGCTCCGGTGGGCCGAGTCCACCCCAGTTTTATGGCCGATGTTATTCAACTGATAGCCGGGTGCACTCCTACTCGGGGTCCCGGCTCAAGCGTCGATGTGGGCCACAAACTTCGAGACGACGGTTCTCCGCACTCAGAGGTCATGGAACCGTCGGGGTTACACGATACTGCAGCGTTTCAATTCACCTTCACAGGGACGTTGCACCGGCACAGGAGAACTAGCAGGATTTCGTAGCAGGATGGGGAGGCTTACGGAGCCAGGAGCCTAAGCGGCCATCTCGGTCGCCAGCTTGGCTCCTCCCCGGGTGCATACATTCTTAATATGTGTCCACAGTGTATTGTCTCAAACAAACATAGGAAAACAACTGAGAAACCTTTCTATACAGTTCCATTACCTGATGGTCAATGACATAAGGTAGCTCTTGAGTTTCCTGGTCCTTTTCATCTTCTGTCTTCCTGCAACACATTTGTGATTGCTTTAATGAATTATTTCTCTAAATGGATTTATTTCTCATTTATGGATTCTACTTCTACACACAACAAACAATTTCTTGAAGAAATATTTGATTTGGAGGGAGTCCCATAATAAATAGTGACGGGCAATGGGAAACACTTCCCGTCCAATGAGATGATATTTTTTTACATTTACATTATAATAAACATTTTCAGGCTGCTTTGTACAGTCCACCTGCAAATGGTCTGATAGAGAGAGCAAATTGTTATCTTAGAGAGGGTGTTCAAACTTCTCTTTCTTCTGGTGTTGATTTCAGGAGTTTTTTCAAATAAAAAGTTGGAGCAGATTATCCTACACCACATTCCACTACAGGAATGGCACCTTTTGAATTGCTAAGAGGAAGGAAACCCTGGCATCGGATTTTGTCACTTTGGTAAGACTCTCTGAGTGATTCTGGTGTCGTAAAGCAAAATGGTACTTCTTGTACGGTGGAAAGGGTGAGGAATAAAGAGAGTAAACAGAAACAATATTTTGACAACAGAAAAATTACCAAAGAGTGTAATTTTGTAGTTGGTCGTTGGGGCCTTATTAGGAAACCCTTGCAAGTTAAGAAAGCGAATCTAAGTCTACTCTACCAGTCAAAATTGGCAAGGTTATGAAAGTTCTATTTTTTTGCATGGCAAATGATGGTAGAATAAAAACAGTTGTGTTCCTATGTCAGATGTCCAAGTTTAGATTTACAGTCAAACTCCTGTTAGCCTGGTGGCGCAGAGTTTTGGTGTTGAAGACGCTATGTCAGTCTTTGATGTATACAATTCTGTTGTTGAGGATGTTTTACCTCGTTCATCTCGTACACATGATGCTAACCCCAGGGACTCTGTTGTTAAGCTTCAAAGGAATATTGTTTCTGAATTACAACCTGAGTAAGTGGATGAAGTCTTGAGGGGTTCATCTGATGTACCAAAAGTAACCTCTCCACAGAAAATGACACATAGTATGAGAGAAGTTAAGCTACCTGTGAAACTGTTGGATTATGATCTTAATTCATTATTTTGTGTTAAGGGGGATAGATGTTGTGGTATGCATTCACATTGATTAATGTATATTATGTATGTTTATTTACAAGATGTTTATTTCTGTTCCTGTCTGGTTGGAAGTTAAAATGCTGTTACTTTAGAATGTTGGTTTGTGCTTTGTTGCTTGGAGTATGGCAGCTGCCTGCTGTCCTCCGCTCTAGCTGCACATGCTAGTGCGTTGGTCTTTATTTAGCCATTAAACGTGCTATTTACTTCTGGAAACTGTCTACCTGGTGACTCGCTCATCCTGTTTTCTTACCACTACATTGGTTTGGCGATGACTCTAGAAATCCATAAGGGCCCTGCGGACCAAGTTGTAGTATCCAGCAAATGTAAACCGCATGTGGTTGGTCTCTCACTATTCGTCCTGTCATTTCTGTGCTAAGCACTGCAAGTCAAGACAGGATAAGGGCAACTCGGTGATCAGTCATGACACCACAAGACTTTCCATGCAAGCCTAAGTGCACAACAGCACTCTAAACCAAGCACGTCTCCATGGTACGCCATGCCAAAAGTCTGATAATGTGCTTTAGTGACTTGTCAAGGGTATGAAACTATACAAATGCAAATACAATTGGCGGATGCACCATTTATTGAATTGTATATGTATACCCTAACCACAATAAGGTACACATTCTGTTAGGTTTGTTGCTAATTTGGCAAATGTGATCTGATAGCAGCTGTCTCTTTATGTATGCATGGATGGAGGCCATGTTCTCAGAGAGCTATCGGTAATTAGTGCAGGAGGTCCAGTTGCATCATGTCCTAAAAGCATGAGGGACCACTACATCACAGCTATGTCTGCCCTTACTAACCTGCCTTTTACTACCCAATCGGAAGGGCAGGCAGGCCCAGTTATGTTGCCTGCAATAGATCATGGCACTGACGATGGATTAAACCCAGATCTGTGACTGGGGGGGAATGTTTTGCCATTGTGCAACATTCCGTCCATCATCTTTTTTGTTTTGCTGTTCACCCTACGTGGAAAGGGTATGCCCAGACGTGGGTCCCGTGCTCACTACGCCACTGGAGTCAAGCTATCCTGGTTGAAGACGGTTGATAGCCAGAAACCGGTCCTAGAATGCTTGATTCCGGTCCAGGGAAGACATGGCTTGGCAGTTCGGGCTGGACTGTTCCCATGAGGCACAGGGTCAAGACTGATTTGCATATGGCCATGTCTGAACTGGGGTGGCTTGGTGAGCAAAATAACGATGGATTAAACCCAGATATGTGACTGGGGGTGAATGTTTTGCCATTGTGCAACGTTCCGTCCATCATCTTGTTTGTTTTGCTGTTCACCCTACGTGGGAAGGGTATGCCCAGACGTGGGTCCCGTGCTCACTACGCCACTGGAGTCAAGCTATCCTGGCTGAAGACGGCTGATAGCCAGAAACCGGTCCTAGGATGCTTGATTCCGGTCCAGGGAAGACATGGCTTGGCAGTTCGGGCTGGACTGTTCCCATGAGGCACAGGGTCAAGACTGACTTGCACATGGCCATGTCTGAACTGGGGTGGCTTGGTGAGCAAAATAACGATGGATTAAACCCAGATCTGTGACTGGGGGTGAATGTTTTGCCATTGTGCAACATTCCGTCCATCATCTTGTTTGGTTTACTGATCTAATGCACACTGCACACTATCTTACTTATTAAGTATCTTTAATTTCGATTCTGTGATGACTGTTCCTAGTAAGTTTCCCTCGTTAACACATGCTTACCTGCTTCTACCGTGCTGGACCTAATATTTCTGTCCTGAAATAGTTCTTTGTCCAAACCTCACTTCTTGACCATCACATATTGCAAGAAATGGTGTCTTAACGTTAATACTGAAAAACTGGGAGTAACATGGGCTTCTTTGTCTTAGAATCTCTATCAAAAGTCTAACTTCCTACCACATGAAGAGGAACACCACCCCACTATTGCTTACAGAGAGAGCAGCATCATTTGTCTTTGAACACAAAGGTGGCTGAATGTTCGCACCCATTGGAGGAGATGCGAGGCTCAGGTTGTGACCGTCACTCTGAGCTGCTTTATTAAGCCTGGAAGTGACTTAAGCCCATTAGAGATTTATGCAATAGTATACTGAATTTCTGAGATGTCCTTAGGCAATTCCGTAAATGCGTATTTTACTTGAAGTGGAAGCTTTAATTGTCTCTTCCCTTCTAGCCATCCTGGCTCTTGGTATCTCTTATGTACTTGATGACTGCAGCGCGCCTCATAAAATTAGCCCTGCCTGAGCGTTTTTCATTATTCTGTGTCCATTCTTCTTCCTTCAACGTTTTCACAGACTGAGGTGAGTCCACCTCCCACACAACTCTCATTAGAATCCTAACTCTTTGATTAACAAACCTAAAGCCGTCCTGTACTGCCCAGGGGTCATACATCACCGGTGCTTCCACAGACCCCATTCTGTTCAATCCCCAAGCTTTCCTGGCGGACTTACTCACCAAATCACTGGGAGGGCTGGAGGAAAGGGAAGACTCAATGCTAGCCTCCTGTCTTGACATAAAATTGTGTAGTGATTTTACTTTTATTGTGTGTATCGTCTCCTACGTATTAAATCATTACCCACATATACAGATAGGACCTCTTGTACAGTGTAACCCCTCACCACATTATTTACTGTGGTACCCCTTCTATCATGTTCCTCCCTAGCAATGGTCTCGTCTGTTGGTCCCCCCTTTCTTCTCTGCACTTGGTTGGTCCCAGTAGAATGTTATGATCTCTCATGTCAGCTGTTTGACAGTTGGGCTTCTAATGAGCTTTCTGATGACTCTTGTATGTGTAAGCTTACCTCAACTTTTTTACTTCACTGGGACACCAATTTGTCAAATGGCCTCATTGTAATGAACTTACCAGTAAGTATTAAAAACATGACCTCATTGTCCAGTTCCTCATTATGTTTCAGAAACTAAGGAATACCCTAGCCTGAATAATAGTCGAACTGGCCGAACGCAACTTCATAGAATCAGACAGCAACTGAACTATCACAGATGTGTACTTTATTAAATATTATAAGTACTAATAGAAGCAAACAAGCTTATCTCTCAATTCTGTGCCACACATACTACCTTAATAGCATCATCTAGAGTCTCCACTCCATCACGCTCAATATGGTAATGCTGATTAAAGGTGCAAGGAACTGCCCACAGAGCAGCCGTACAAAATGTAATCGAAAAAAGTAACCAATAAGAAGCCATGCCAATCGTAGAATGATTAGATGAGAGAACACACCCGGCGACTCAAAGTGATGAGGGAAAGTTGAATACCCTGCCTAGCCTGGCCAAAGTCCACAAAGAGAAAATCAGATCTGTGAGAAGAGGTTACACATGGCAAAATATAACAAAACTGCTTGCAGCACATCCAAAGTACGAAGATCTTCAAGTGAATAAAGCTCTGGAATAGCACTATCTCTTTTTCAAAATGGAACTGAGATGCAACTGATAAGAAAAATAGCACCTAATCTCAACACAATTTTATCTGGAAAAATCCTAAGGAAAGGAGACTGACAGGATAAAGATTCCAGTTCACCTTTCCTTCTAGGTGAGGTAATGGGCGCTAAGAGTAACGCCATCAGGGCCTGAGTCCCAATAAATTGCAAACACATGTTTATTAGAGATTGCAAATAAATTAGTGATTTGTTTAGCACACCTGGTAATTAGGGAATGTGATAAACTTTGCGCCCCATGTTGGATTTCGGTGGGTCCAATCTGCCAGAATTTAAGTGGTGAAAGGCCCTGTAATTACCAGCTCATGCAGACTTTTGCTCAGCAAGCACTAAAATGTATATGTTATTCACCAATGCCAAGATAAAACTCAGCACAGGGTACTATTTATCCCAGTCTTAAAGAACATGAAGTGATTCATCAAATCTCTTTTACAGGCACAGGCAAATAAGAAAGCCTCCAGGAATCTAAGAGAATTTTCACAATTTTCAAAATTCCTCCAAAATACCATACCCCCATCTCCCTTTCAAGAAAGACAACCCACACTTAAAGCCGACTTGCAGAAAAAGAGCATGCAAACCCTTCCCATTCGAAGCATCTACCCCCTTAGAAAGACA
The DNA here is from genome assembly GCF_964261635.1 of Lissotriton helveticus. Taxonomy (NCBI): domain Eukaryota; kingdom Metazoa; phylum Chordata; class Amphibia; order Caudata; family Salamandridae; genus Lissotriton; species Lissotriton helveticus. Next base: position 373,565,312 of record NC_136065.1, read on the forward strand.
CCACTTTCAAAAGGACACTCAGTGTCATGAATAGGACCATAAGGTGTTTGGATACAATATTGTGGTAAAACTATTGTGTGGGCAAAATATTGTGTCCAAAATATCGAGGATAAAAATACTGTGAAGGTAAGTTTCTATGGGAAAGCAAAGTTTTACTCTACTTAACTTCAAATCTCTGTACCTTGAATTCATACATACCTTGGCTTCACGGTACGTAGATGTGGAGTTATGTCTATTAAATCTATGCTTACCTATTTGCACTTTCCTTATCGATATTTTGGTCCTTAATAATTTTTGACACAAATTCTATCCACACAATCTTTTTGCAATCAATATTCTATCCGACATCCAGACCATAAACCAACATTTCTACAAGATGCCTAAACGGCAATGGCTAAATCTATAGATAAGCCCTTCTTAAGACCAACCTGTTCAACATCCAGGTTGGTATGTGGAAGTGAGTCAGAGCCTCTGAGGTAAGAAATAGAAATATTAGATCTGAGGCCTTGAAGTAATCATTCTGGAGCTACCATCAACACACTTAACATTCAAAACCAAGATGAACAGGAACACGCTAGCACAATAATTATCACAGAAGCATTCTCCTTCATTGTCCCCAAAAAACTTTTACAACAGGCAGGAAGAGGGAAAAGGCATAGAGAAGGCAGTCCCTTTTGCAATGGGCATGAAAGAGCATTGGTCCCTCGTGCTCCTTCCATCTTTGTTCTTGAACACCAAAGAGGAGCCCCAGAATCCTTCATGACTTCAAAGAGATCTTTTAGGGGAACACCCCACTATGAATTAGTGCCAGGTATCGGTTTCTAAGGGGCTTCTCGACGCAATCTGCCTGGGCAGAACACTATTTTGGTTAACGCAATTGACTCCCAGAGCAATGTCTGCAATCCACCCCTTGGTGGTGCATTGTGACATAAGGAAGTTTCAAGTTCCCATAATTAATTAAAACCATTGCAATACACCAACACCTATAAGAAAAATTAAAACACCTATAACATACCCCGCTTTCAGACCTTAGAACATAACCAAAAAAATGTTAGCCGCAATATAGTGGGTAACATCATTTATGAAAATTACTCCTTAGAATTACATTGAAATTAAAATGCCATAAAATCAAACTCTTTGCAATTCAAGTGTCTATCTAAAAACTTAAAAATGTAAGCTCAACTGTCTTAAAGAACTTTATGATCCCAGACATCAGTCGCATGTCAAGACACTTAGAACAAACCAAGATGACTTCGGCACAGCTTCTAGAGCAGACATCGCAACTGCAACGCAGCGCGTCAGTTTCAAAGTCAGCAGCTCTGTTGTAACGTTATACCCCCTCTTATTTGGCTATGGTTTTTTTAGACACCCCCAAACCCAGTTTTTTCATCCCCCTTAAAGCGCTGCATAGGGCTTTGTAGCGACTATTGTACACAGCTGACCCTGTCCTGTCCACTTTATGTATGTATGTCAAGTGGATGAACAAACGGGGGCCCTTCTTCAAATCTGGCAGGGTTGCCGTCTTTTTACAGGATATCTCTCCCAGGGACATCTTATGGATTTTGGGGGCCCTGGGACAAACGTATTTTGGGGGCCCTGTTCGGAACAGCTTTGAATTCATGATCCAGTTTCAGCTCTTTCATGCCCTCTTTAGCCAGGTCACTAACAGTGCACAGGCACACTGGTCCACATTCTAAATGTGTTTACATCTAATATTTAGGAATAGTGAGGTGTGTTTTCATTATTATAACACAGCAGCATCTCACTGAAATTACTGGGAATAATCTCTGTGACATATGAATATGTGAGGTCTTGCTATTATCTAAAAGAAACGTTTTTTATGAATGTTGCATGCAAGATAAAGGTAACATTTCTCTACAAAATGTCTTTAATAGACACCCACTCATCACCCACATAAAATAAATGTATGGAAAACGCTATTTGAAATAATCTGTTTGAGAATTATTAAAGGTCACCAGGGCAAACTCTCTGTAGAACATAGCTGGCTGGCTTCAGCCCCCCCCCCCCCCCCCCCCCCCGAAAGGGAAGGATGGGTCCTTTTTCTAGAGCCCACTTTGCCCGTGCCTTAAAACGTCTCCCACTAGGCAACGTGAAGGCGGGAGCATTCGGACTATTTTCACTGACAGAGGCGCCGGACTTGCTTCGCCCCAACCTTGCAGGTTATTGCCCTTTGACCTCGTGCGCAGTTCGCCTGTGACCTTGCAATAAATAGCGTCTCCATTCTGCTGGCGATTGCGTTTTAAAGTCCCCTGGCCTGCAGAGCAGATATTGTGTGTAGCTATTCTCTCTACTCCCCCGCCCCCACCTCTCTTGCCCAAACTCCAAAATGTTTTGACTCCCTGGTGTTTTTGCTGAGCGGTCACAAGATGCCGCGTTTGATTAAATCAATTGACCTTTATTTGCCAGGCCCGGCCGGGCCTCATGTTCCCGCGCAACTGGCTCGAGCTCGGTCCCTTTTCCCCTGAGACAAAACCGCCCTGTCAGTGCTGAAGGACAGCGCGGGAGCCGGTTCTGGGCGCTTCCCGCGGCTTCCAGAGTTGCTTCACCTCACATTACGAGTCAACTTCACACGTGGTAACATGTGCCGCGCGGAGGCCGGTTTCCCACCACGCCAAGGCCTCTGAAGTGGTTCCCCATGAGTGCCTTCAGAAGGTCTACAACAGAAGCTTTCAGATAGTATAAACCAAAGGCTGGCAAGAAGATAGAACCGTGGTTGACCACTTAAAGCTCTGGCGTGCAGTTACACAAGCCACCATCCTGAATATTATAAGTGCAATATTCTAAACCTTGGTTTAACAAATAACCACTCAACCAAAGAAATACCATTAATTTGAAATTAAAGCCCTCCTTCTTCAAAGGTACTTTAGCGAAGGTCTCCCGTCCCAGTTTGATCTCTCTGGCCAGGGTTCGCTCTAATCGATGCCTTGTGATGTATCACTCTACCTCAACTCCACTGGAGGTATCACAAGACAACATCCTGTATGTGACGCCAGTCGGCATCCTAACACACTCATTTTAGGATGTATGACATTACAACGCATGCTTTTACCACGCATGCCTTTACAACGCGGTTTTTACATCGCAAACCTTTACAACGCATAGCGCTTTGGGGCGCTGGATAGTGAAAAGTTTAATTAACTATTCCAACTCCAGTCCTCGTGGACACTAGGGAAGGTGTTGGATAGTAAATTAAAATTATTCCTTATCCTAGAGCGCCCCCCAGTGCAATGCGTTGTAATGGTTTGCGTTGTAAATACCGCGTTGTAAAGGCACTGCGTGGTAAAAGTTGCGTTGTAAAGATTGTTCACCCTCATTTTATGATGGTTGCATCCTATTCCAGACTCACCGCTCTTAGCTTTTAAATTTAACTACATCTTCGGATCATGTAATTTGCGCCTTTGTAAAGGTTGGATTACGTAAATCTGTACCTTATGTAACAATCAAATTCTATTGTAAAGCTTTCTAGCACCTTTGGGTAATGTCTGTGCTGTATAAAAATGCATAAATAAAAAAATACTGGACACAGACTCCAGACTGGAAGAGCATTGCGCAGAGGAGAGTCATCGTAGACTTGCTACACAATTTACATTTGGTTGCTGGTGTAGTGTGAAGTTCCCTTACAACCCTCTGTCTTTCCTTGGTTCACAAAGAAGTATTCAGTGTTACAAAAACTTACATTGGAGATGAATGTCCAAGTGTGGATATGTTACCTTAATTAGCTGAACTTGCACACATACCAGCAGCGGCACCTCCGCTATGGGGGAGGAGCCTCGCCCCCAACTGCCAGCAGCCGAGAAAATGAAAAATAAAACGATAATAAACTCTTGTTTATTATTGTTTTATTTTTCTCTCAAAGACGAGGCTTGGGAGCAGGGCCAGGGTGGTGGCACTCTGGAGGGGGAGTGAAGGGCACTGCCTTGACTGCACATGTGGGTTTGGCCACCCATCTCAAGACGGCCAAGACCACATGCGCAGTGATGCTCTCTCCAACCCCAGCTGCATTGCTGGGTTGGGGAGAGCAGGCACAGGCTCCCAGTTTGTGTGGAAGCACAAATCATTGGCACTCAGGCCAGCCCTGAAGCTGTTTTCAGCAGCATGAAAGCAGTGTCAGGATTGGCCACAGTGCACTCTGGAAGCCTGTGCCTGGAAAAGCGAGGAGCGCGATGCGGCAAACAGGTAAGTGTTTTTTTTTCCTTCTAAATTTGTCTCCCGCCCCGTCCCTGTTCCCCACCTCTCCCCTACCTTCACATCACCTCTGCGATGGTCACTACTAAGCTGGGTCTACAAAATGCACATACACGCACCTGACTACAAGCCACAATTGGAAGTACAGAGGTGGGTGGAGGATTGTGCCTTCTAAATTTGTATGAATTTAGGTGGAATAATTTCCAATCGTTCATTGGTAATTTTCAAGTGTGTAGTGTTTATTCATATTCTCATGCATAGAACAAAAAAACAAAGAGACAGCCAATTCGTGTTTCGCCCATGTGGCTCATCAGCCGAGGGATTTTTCAAGGCTGGGAATCGGCCCGACCATGCATTAAGCGGCAACAGCCCAATTTGGCTTGCCAGGCTCGAAGCAAGCTGTCTTTACCGGCTTCCTTATTAACTCAAATTAGATCGGTGTTAATGCACGGTCAGGCCGATTCTCAGCCTTGAAAAAGCCCTCAGCCGATGGACCACATGGGCGAAACACGTGTCGGCTGTCTCTTTGTTTTTTTGTTCTATGCATGAGAATATGGATAAACACTACGCACTTGAAAATTACCAATGAACGATTGGAAATTATTCTGTCAAAATTGATTAAAATTTAGAAGGCTCTAGACTTCCCCTATAATGGCTCTTGAGTGTAGCCATTTGTGAGGAATGTGCCACCACCAAGATTGGGCACTGACAACTGTAGCACAAAAGCCCAGATTTCTCCACCCATCACAGCAACCTACACAAATGGAAGTAGTTGCTGCTCAAAAGATTACAGACTCCCAAGCTAAAAAGGACTCCTGTATCCATATCGAAGGCTATTAGACAGACAACCACAAAAATGAAGATCACTCAAAAAACAAGCATTTACAATGCAAGGGTCTCGGCATTATTAAAGGTAGAGATATTGGCATTGCTCATGACTTTTTTTTTTAATCCTAAATAAATGGCATTGTCATTTACAATGCCAATAGCTTAATCGCTTGCAAATGCATAACCTATTGCATTTTCACCCACAGAGCCAAACACACAAAGCCACCCACACACACACACAGAGCCACCCACACAGAGCCACCCACAGTCATTCACATAGAGCCACCCACACACACAGAGCCACCTACACAGAGTCACCCTCACACACACAGAGCCACCCACACAGAGCCACCCACACACACACACAGAGCCACCCACACACACACACACACACAGAGCCACCCACACACACACACACACAGAGCCACACACACACACACACAGAGCCACCCACACACACACACACAGAGCCGCCCACACACACACAGAGCCACCCCCCCCACACACACACACAGAGCCACCCACACAGAGTCTCACCTATAACTGAGTCTGCTTCTTGGAAAGCGGGGAAGAGGCGACCTTTTGATACCGACTCCAGCAGTTGGTGTCCGTAAGGGGCAGATCCCACATTCCTTTCCATGCACTCACACTTCTAACTGCTCCTAAATGTCTGTGGAGGGCATGCCTGGTGGAGGGATGTAGAAGAAAAATGTTGCCTTCCTGGTGGTATTGGCCCCTTTCTTAAATGGATTCCTAGTGGTTTCCAGACACTTAACAGCTGCTGACCTATTCACATGTCTACAGTCTGCAAATATGCGCTCCCTCCTTGCTGAGACAGAAACTGCAACATTTGGGGACAGACACTGTTGCTGAGGGCCTGGTGCCAGCGTAGGGAGAGAGGCGGACTCTTACTGTTGTAAGGACGGACATGGTGTTGGGGCAGACCTCAGTGGTGAGGATGGGCACTGGTGCTGTGAGGCATACTCAAGTGTAGGTGGCGACGGATGTATGGGAGGGACACGTTTGGGGATAGACACTGGTATGAGGGACAGATACTGGGGGAGGGGTGGACACTAAGCGACAGACACTGGTGAAGTGGAACAGACACTGGCGACAGGAGCCAGACACAAGTGTAGGTGGCGACGGATGTAGGGGGAGGGACATGTATGGGGATAGTACTGGTATGAGGGACAGATACTGGTGTTAGGGCTGATATTGGGGGAGCGGCAGACACTAAGCAGCAGATACTTGTGAAGGGGAACTGACACTGGTGAAGGGGAACTGACACTGGTGAAGGGGTACTGTTACTGGTGAAGGGGTACTGTTACTGGTGAAAGGGAACTGACACTGGTGAAAGGGAACTGACACTGGTGAAGGGGAACTGACACTGGTGAAGGGGAACTGACACTGGTGAAAGGGAACTGACACTGGTGAAAGGGAGCAGACACTGGTGAAAGGGAGCAGACACTGGTGAAAGGGAGCAGACACTGGTGAAAGGGAGCAGACACTGGTGAAAGGGAGCAGACAGTGGTAGTGGTGAAAGGGAGCAGACAGTGGTGAAAGGGAGCAGACAGTGGTGAAAGGGAGCAGACAGTGGTGAAAGGGAGCAGACAGTGGTGAAAGGGAGCCGACAGTGGTGAAAGGGAGCCGACAGTGGTGAAAGGGAGCAGACAGTGGTGAAAGGGAGCAGACAGTGGTGAAAGGGAGCAGACAGAGGTTAAAGGGAGCAGACAGTGGTTAATGGGAAAAGACAGTGGTTAATGGGAAAAGACAGTGGTTAAAGGGAGCAGACAGTGGTTAAAGGGAGCAGACAGTGGTTAAAGGGAGCAGACAGTGGTTAAAGGGAGCAGACAGTGGTGAAGGGGAACAGACGCTGGTGAAGGGGAACAGACACTGGTGAAGGGGAACAGACACTGGTGAAGGGGAACAGACGCTGGTGAAGGGGAACAGATGCTGGTGAAGGGGAACAGACGCTGGTGAAGGGGAACAGACGCTGGTGAAGGGGAACAGACGCTGGTGAAGGGGAACAGTCAGTGCTGCTGAGGGACTGGTACTAGTGTATGGGAACAGGCAGACACCTGTGTGAGGACAGACACTGGTGTTGGGGCAGACATCAGCGGTGAGGGTTGACACTGGTGGCGGGAGACAGAAATGAGTGTAGGTGGCAACAGATGTCTGGGGAGGGACATGCATAGGGACAGACACTGGTATGAGGGACAGATATTGGGGGAGGGATGGACACTAAGCAACAAACGCTGGTGAGGGATGCCGGCTAAATGGCTGTGTACACATTACCCGCTCTATGCAGACAAAATGTCACACACCTGCTGCCGGCCCCAGAGTTGTAGGCTACAAGCTGTGTAAAATACTTTGTAAGTGAATAAAGGTTTTTGAAAATAAAAAAAATAAAAACGCTGGTGTTGGGGAACAGACTGGTGAATGGGGTCCTGTACTGTTTAAGAAAGAGAGAAAGAGATGAGCTGTGGGACAGGTGTGGGAGCAAGTGAGATAAGGGAGATGAGACAGGCGACAGGGCTCCCCGGCATACTGAGGGGGTGGGAGACCGTGAGGAGGCGACAGAGTGAGACATGAAGAGGGGAGGGTGCGTGGGAGAGAGAAGGGAAAGGAGATTGAAGAGAAAAGAGGGAAGGCCAGGAAAGAGTGGAAAGACCGAGGAGGGAGAAAGAGCGAGAGAGACAGACAGAAAAAGAAAGAAAGCGTCAGCCATACGGATTCAACATGACTTAAGGTTTTGTCAGCATCTTGCCCACTGGAAAGCAGCCTCACTTCAGCCTTCTTTAAAACTGCAAAAAGCTAGAAGTGGTTTTCAGAGGCTGGAATGTCGGGGACTCTCTTTTTCAATGGAGTGACACACACTAGATGAAGTCTCACCCCGGGCCCGATCCTGCCCATGTGAGGGCCAGGGTACAACGTGCAGGCTGTCATGAAACATCTACTTTTACTACAAGTTGGCAGTTAAAGTTCGTATAAACTCAACAGGGACACTTGACACCTCGATCTATTCTCTCAAGGCACAGGATCCATTACAATGTGACCTCAAGCCCCCTAACCAGGAAGACAGGCCGCCTGGAAGGCGACTGGTAAGATAGCTAAGTGGGATAATGCATGTACAGCGGATAGCTGTCTGTAACCTTAATGTCAGGTTTTCGAATTCTGGTGGGGCCACGCAGACTTTCATGCATATAAGGTCGATTAAATTACTATGTCCAATACAGCCATCTTAACCAAGTGCCTACATACAATTCGGTTTATATAATGTGCTATGTATTGTAATTACCTTAGAACTAGGCACAAGCACTTCACTCCATTATAGGTTTTTGTTTGCAAGTGGCTTACAGTTTAGGACTACAAGTTCCAGAATTCAATGGAGGTGGACGAGATACTGACACCTGAGACAGCAGACATCAACAATGCTATGTCTATGTATAGGTACACAAATATATGGCTAGCGTGGTAGAGAAAATAATATGAGACTTTTTCCTGAATGAATGTGTTACTGTGGATACTTCCTGCACTGAAGGCCTTGCTCCTCCATGTATGGTTTACTTTCACTGACCCCACTCCGATCCCTTATCTCACGCGCTATCGAGTCCGGTGAGATCCACGCAGCCCGTCCGGAGGGATGAGGCGATCAGGGGATGGAAGGTGAGCTGCAGGCGGCTGGCGAAACAACAGGGGGAGAAGAGACGAGGGGGAGAAGAGGGAGGAGACGGTGGAAGGAGAGGCGCAGGGAGGTAGAGACAGAGGAACAGAGACGAGGACGCCGAAACAGAGATGTAACTAGGCACAAGCACTTCACTCCCTCCCAGGATCCAGAGGCTGCAGTCACAATATATGGACGGCTTTCAAAACAAAATTAATATCCCAAAGACGTGAGGCTGTCTCCAACGAAAAACAAAAGCCGATACTCAGAGCCCAAAAACTGGGAATGCGAACCAAACAGACCTTGATCCAGCAGAAGAGAGAATAATAACAAGAAAAACAGAAGACGGAAAGAATCCACGGACGGAATACACGGAGGCCGCCCCGGAAGTCAGGCACGGTCGCCTGTGACGGGGGCGGGGCCACGTCCAGACCGGAAGAGGAGGCAGGCGGAGTCGATGCGTCTCGCGGCCCGGGGCTCCTGTGAGCGGTGTGGAGACCCGGGGCCGCGCTAGCAGGAGGTTGGGCGCCGCGTGCTGAGAGAAGAGTCCCCGACATTGCCCAGGTAAGTTTCAAAAGGCTGGGGGGGCTTGGTGCACTTGTGTGTGTGTGTGTGCGTGTATGCTCGTGTGTGTATGCGACGGCGACGGTGACGGCGGGGGAGGGGGGAGGGGGGGGCTCGGTGCACTTGTGTGTGTGCGCGCGTATGTGTCAGGGGGGGTGTGTCTCTGTATGTATGTATGTATGTGCGTGCGTGCATGAGTGCTTGTGTGTGTATGCGCATGCGTGTGTGGTGCTTGCGCTTCCCAGGAGACAGCGCCTGGCCACAGCGCGCGTTCCCGTTTCAAATCGGCTCCAGGGATGCGCGCGCCCCAAACTGTCTCCTGGGGAGCACACTCCCTAACATAAGATCTCGGCGGAGACGCGCTTCCGCGCGTCTTTAGCCGAGACCTAAAAAGGACTGACCACAAAACAAATTTGTCAAAAATACAAACAAAAAAGAACTAATGAGTCAAACAATAAATTATGAGCCAAAACAATAAGCAAGAACAGCAAACAAAATAAGTAGCCAAGCTAAAGAGCAAAGAAGCCGATTGAAACATATAGGGCTAACAAAAAACTACAAAATAACTAAATAAAATCAAAGTGACTAGCACATATGAGGTATGGTAAAAACGAATTGTCTCATAGAAAATCAAAAACAATGGTTGAATACAAAACAAATGCAACTAATACATTCTAATTAAGTGCACACAAATAGCTCAATGACTAAAAAACATGCCAAATAGAACATGCAAAATAAGAAAATACCCAAGTTTTATGTAGTTTACATTTACTCTCCATTTTAGCTTTTCGTTTCAACTTAGCATTGATTTCTAGTGGTGATTTGGAGGTTTACCCTAATCCGAGAATGTGCCATGCACACATTTCTGATACACATTGTTGCCCTGCAGACTGCACATTTAGTTACAGGGTCACACAACTGAGAAAAAGATGCCTCGTTTTATTTTGTTTTATTTTTGCTCATAGGAGACAACTATTTCTATCCAGGCTATTTACACACGTTGTGCTGCACCCCTGGCACAGTGTGATAAGCTTTCCGTTTTAGTATTTAAACAGTGTCTATGCTGAAGTCGGTGAGAGGTTCACTTATCTCAGGAGTCATCATGGAATGCTGCTGTAAGCTGTGACTGAGATGCAGTTCAGCTGAGCCCGACCTTTATACTAAGAAGAAAGATAGCCTTGCAAGAAGAAGTGTGCAGACTTGCTAACTCAAGACGTGGTGCATTGGTTTATGCACTAAGGCGGGCTATCTGACATACAGTATCAAGGTTTGGGGTTAGGTAATTTGTAAGGAATGAGGCAAATGCCCCCCCCCACACACTTTTGCCCCCATACGGATAACTAGATGCTGGTTCTCAATAGACCACTGAAGCCAGTGCTCTCTCCCTGAAACATTTATGTGTGAATTGGTACCTCAAATAGACATGGACTTTAACCCCTATATAAGTCCCTGGTATATAGTACCAGTGGAACCCAGGTCACGGGTGTTAAAGGGGTCACAGGGGCCTTAAGCACTGTTTTTGCTACCTTGAGTGGCCACAAGTAAACAACTGACAGCAGGCCTGTCATTGCAGGCTGCAGGAGCAGTGCTAACTGCTCGAACACAACGTTGCCCTCACCATGTGGGGCAAAGTCAATGCATTATTTTTAATATATGCCAATCACCCCTAAGGCAGGCCTCCTAAGCCCATAAGGCAGAGTGCATTATATTTAAAGTGGGACATGTAAGTGTAAGCTCATATATGCTTACAGTGGCCTTTACCGTTAGAGGCTTCTATAAGTGATAGACAGTCCATAGGATTACATAGACTGACACTCGTGCAAACCCGAGGTTGGCAGCTCCATTATGATACCACCTAATATGGCATGTTTTGTATCAAACAGCATGCCTCATCACCCATGACATGAATCTTGTGTCAAGGACAATACTGCATTCACCCAAGTGACTCCTTAGAGAATGCCCACCTGGTTGCCTCAGCCTTTCCTGTTCTCTGGCTGCCAACCCTCAGCTGCTGCTGCCAAGATAGGAATCTTACCCCTTATCAAGAGGTGTGAACTCTCCCAGGAGTTAGAAACAATGGCCTGGATGGGAAGGAGTACAAAAGGGGGTGGTGATGGACGGAGCATCTGAACCAATCAAACACTCACACCCAGTCAAAAGATCTGGGTTTGATCCATCACCGTTCTTTAACCCACTCTGCCACCCCAGTTCAGACATGGCTATATGCAAACCAGTCTGACCCTGTGCCTCATGGGAACAGTCCAGCCCGAACTGCCAAGCCATGCCTTCCCTGGACCGGAAACAAGCTTCGAGGACCGGTTTCTGGTATTACAGCCATCTTCAGCCCGGCTTGCTTGAATCCAGTGGCAAAGTGAGCAAGGGACTCACGTCTGAGCATACCCTGCCACACTTATGGCGGCCAAAGCGGTACAAAAGGGGGTGGTGATGGACGGAGCATCTGAACCAATCAAACACTCACACCCAGTCAAAAGATCTGGGTTTGATCCATCATCTGGATGGGAAGGAGGTCACACATCCCTCCCTGACAGGGTGGCTTGTGAAGTGGCACATCAAGGTGGTGAGCTTCAAATGTGTTACCGCCTGTGCTATGCACCCAGGCTGATTCCCAGGGGAGAAAACAGCCTTCCCCGTGCCCCCAGGCACATTTGCACCTGGGCAGGAGGGAAAATTAGGTATTTAGGAGGTGCACATCTCAAGAATGCTAGCCACACCTCTAGGGTGGGCTACCTGGCCTGTACAGCTAAGGTAGACTTTTGCCATTTGTAAAAGTAGTAGAATAGAGGGTTCTGGGTAGAAAAGGTGACCCACACGCATGGATGTGGTCACCTCAGGGGCGGTTTAGCCGCTGGAGCTAGTAACCCCTTGGCCACTTACACCCCAAATGCCCATAAATCTAGGATGTAAGGGCTATCTCTGACACAAAAAAACCTTAGTTCTGCTCCGGCTTTCAGGATGAAAGAAGAGACCCGAGTCTGCAACAACAGGAGCTGCACAAACCAAAGGCGTGATAATCTGCTCCTGTGGCAACCTTCCTGGAACTGCACAACTGCAACTCGTCCTGGACAAAAGCTTGGTTCCCCCAAACAGAGGGCTCCTTGTGAGAGCCAAAGGGAACTTTAGCTCTCCAGACTACCATTTTGGTGTCTAAAGTTACATAAAAATCTGCTTTATTTTTTCTAATTGGTGTCGGAATTATTTTCAGTCATGTCAATTACTTATCGTTCATGTTGGTATTCTAAAATGCTTAACAAATGTCCCTACAGTAAAGCCTGGCTGCTTTTTGCCACCCTACCAGGATTGAGCTAAGGAATTATTATTGTGAATCCAAGGACAATCTTTGGGGTATTTACAGAGTATTGCATGGTGAAGCCTAAACACATCACCATGCAATACTCCACCTTCCTGCAACATTCCAATAGGCCTGGCAGATGAGTACTCTGACATGCTCTCTTTAGGTTAGAGAAATTATTGATAGATAGGAGTAATCTTAGTATATTATGAAAAATTAACATGGTTGTATTTTTCACCATTCTCCTCATGCTTATAACAATGATGTGTCTCATTTTTATGATAATCACAGTTCATATTTTATTTACAAAGGTTATAGCGTTTCAATAAACATTTGAAAATGCATTATCATATTTTTTCTTTGAGATGCTATGGGCATGCAAAAGTGACAAACGAAAGGATTAGCTCTGCTTCCACAAATTCCTTGTGAATTTTAGAGTCATGTTCGAGGTTACGGACAACATCTATAACTCTGTAGGGTTAGGAGTTTAGATGTGGTACTGTGGGCTAGCCAAACAAACCAACAACCTCTGTATTATGGAGTTTTGTTCTTCTGAATACACAGTCCTACTAGATTCACAGAGCCATATAACATGGCGCCACCAACGTTCTAGGTTTGGTACCTATTTAAAAAGGTCTCCTGAGTAATTTACCTGTGTGTGCCTAAGGCTCCTTAGTTAGCTCTATACGGAGACATGCATGGTGATAAGGGTTTATCCTCCTTCAGATTAATAGGAAGCTCTTATTTATGTCTGTAGGATTGCCCCCTATTGTGTTTTCCACTTCTTTAAATTCCATTCATTAAATATGGCACAAACAATAATTCTTCCAGTTATTTGCAGACAAGCAGTAAGTAACTGCACACTTAACTAAACAAGGCCTTGCCAAATTGCGGTGGAGAAGTTACCTTTGTGATTGAGGCACATGAAGTACAAAAAACAAATCCGCTTAAGGCAGTGTTTCCCCATACAGAACCCCTGGGTAAATTTTGAATTCTTACTATGTGATTTCCACTTGGTATGGTTCCCCCTATTGAGGGGTCTAATACTTGGTGTAGTGAATCAGCAGCAGTCTACACTATCACCCATGGTACTCCTTCAATTGCTGTTTTACCTGAAGTCCTTAAACAGATTCAGGCTGAACATGGAGTGGCCCCTTCCCTGGATTAAAGAAGAAACTCCCTGGGAACTATGCAACAGAGTCCTCAATTATTTTAATTAATATTAATGGGGAGGCAGCTTCTATGGTGATTCGCCAGTGGCTCACTTTAGTTCCACTAGCAGATCAGGTATGCAAGCTCCCTAAAATTATTTTTGAAACCTCTACATCTATAGGTCCTGACAGTTTCGGACCCAGACCTAATAAGCCACAATTTAAAGGCAAATCTGATGTTGAAATTACCAAACAGGTACATGAGTCTTCTAAAAAGTGCTGGTATAAAAACAAAGTTAAAGCTAAAACATAGAGTGGATCTCTGCAACCAGAGTCCTCCAACCAACGTTACAATGTACATAACTCTGATACGCTTAAACAGCCTGATCGGTATCAGTATTCTGATACACGTCCTTCTCATTCCTTTCAGGACTCTATGACAAACGTTCAGAGAAAGGAAAACGAGGCGACCCCAGACAGGAGGAGTGAAACCGAAAATAGACTCACAGCGATCTTCTGATGTCATCATAAAAAGGAAGAGAAACTTCCCCAGCAAAAAGTACAATTTAAAAAGAAAAAAATTGGATGGAATTTCTGCTGAATATGCTACAAATACTGAGAACTGTTGTTCAGAATGAGACGTGGGTGAGGACTCTGCTCAACAGTGTAGAAGAGCACACAATAGTTCGCAAGACTCTCCGAGAGTTTCTGATGGGGCGACAGACTAATGAATACGTACAAGTAGAAACTCCAGATCAGCAGCTAAGCCCTTCTAATAGACTATGAGTTAGACATACAAAAAGAGTGAGACATACTACGTACTAATTAAGAAATATTCTGGCAGAATTGAACTAATGAATACAACATTCTCCACCTCGAGGTAGATGGGCCGCCACAGTTTGTCAGAAAAGTTTCACAAGGAGAGGATATAATCAGGGCCTTCCTTTTCCGTTATTGTTCTTGAGGAAGGTCAAACAGCATATTCTGCAGGATTAGCTCTTGATCAAGCCCCTGCATTTTATTGAAATCAGGCGGTTTGGGATAAAAACTCACCGTATCATGTTATACCTATATGGTCCAGCCCGCATGTGCAAGCACAATACCCAATTAAAAATGAAGCTAAATGCTCTGTTAGGATGATTTTATTATAATTATACTATCAAGTTGTAATTGAGACTTGTGTCTCCCCTACAAATAATCAATTGTTTCCTGTGCTTAAACTAGATCATTCCAATTGCCTAGTCTCAAACTATAGACAGTTAAATATTCACTTCACGCAATTAATTTTCACAGCATTTTGGTGAGCTGAAACACCGTTTTTATAATGCTTCAAAACCGCTGGAGTGGCACATTTTTTTTAAAGTAATTGTGCCTGGATTTGTTCCTACAATTCAGACTGTGCTTGGAGTTATTCCGTCTTTTGTACATTTATTGTTTTCAAGCATTTTTGGAGGCATTCCGGTTGTGCTATTTCTTCTGGATGCTATTTTGGTTCTAATTTTGTTGCTCCACAATGGATGTTCCACAATAAGACATTATGGTAGTGGAACTGCCACATGTAGGCCTGAATCATGAATGCATGAGGCAGTATTTTGAAGAGTCCTCGTTATTGAAAATGAACAAGAACTGGTCTCTTTCATTTCGGCCCGTATGGTTTCTGAGAGTGCAGCCTGTGTTTCACTGCCTATGGTGCTCTTTCGAGTGTGCTCTCGACTTGTGCCTTGCTATGCAATTGTCCCAGTCTCGGGGCAAAAATCAGCTTGTGTGTCCTTTGCGGTTGCATCAGTTTTGTTGTCCTATGATTCTGCAGATGCTTGTTCTGTCCTGGGCCCCAACAACATTCTGGATATTGATGTGGTGGTCGTGTTGGACATGCCACATTTCAATTTGAATGCCTCCTAGAAATGTAAATTGCCTTTTTTGGTTTTATGTAATGCTTTTCTTCATTTTTTTTTAGGTTGCGTGTTTTTTTGAATTTGCCATTTGTTATAACTTTTAGCATCTGCTTATGCTATTGAAGTGTTTATGCGTAATGTAAGGCTTTTTACATATATAACACAAGGTTTTTTCCATATATTCGTTGCTGTTGCTTATTTTTATATAAGTTGTCTCTTTCGGACCAAGGGGAGGGTATTATGTAGCTTACATTTAGTCTCCATTTTAGCTTTTCATTTTAATGTTGCATTGTTTTCTAGTGGTGGTCTGCACATGTTTACTCTAATGGGGGAATGTGCAATGCACTCATTTCTGATAGACATTGTCACCGTGTATTCTGCAAATTTAGTTCCTGGGTCGCACAACTGAGAACACATTGCTTTGTTTTATTTACCTTTATTTTGACCATGAGAGACGACTATTTCTCCACAGTCTAATTACAGATGTTATCCTGCGCCTTTGGCACAGTGTGCTAAGCTTGCTGTTTTATTTTTTAAACAGTGTCCATGCTGAAACTGGTGAGAGGTTCACTTTCCGCCGGAGTGATCATGGAACGCTGCTGTGATTGAGATGCAGTTCAACTGCCCCCGAACTTCATCCTGAGAAGGAAGATAGCCATGCGAGAGGAAGTGTGCAGGCTTGCATACTGAAGATGGGGTGCATTCGTTAATGCACTACGGCGTTCGGTAATCCCAAAAGACCTGGCAGATGGGTACTGCCAACATGCTCTCTTTAGCATAGATAAATGAGTGAAAGATAGGAGTAATCTTAGCAACATTATGGACAAATAAAATTGTTGTATTGTTTGTGTTTTTCAGCATTCAAATAATGTATACAACAATGATGTGTCTCATTGTTCTGATAATCACAGTTCATGTTTTATTTACAAAGATTAGAGCTTTTAAAAAAACATTTGAAAATGCATTATTGTATCTTTTGTTTGTGGCACTTTGGGCATGAAAAAGTGACAAATGAAACAGTTAGATCTGTTTCCACGGATACCTTGAGAATTTTACAGTCATGTTTGATGTTGCCGATAACATCTATAACTCTGTAAGGTTAGGAGTTTAGATATGGTACTGTGAGCTAGTTAACCATACAAACCAACATGTACCGATTATAAAAGAAGTCTCAGTCTCTGTATTATGAATAGTTGTTGTTCTAAATGCACAGTCCTACTAGATTCGTAGGCAGCGTATAACACAAGAAGAAAAAAACAAAGTCGATAAAAAACACAAAAAGAACAAACTTAAGCAAAAGAAACACTGCCAAACAAATAGTCAAAGGGGCCAATAGAAAGCAAAGTGGTTAAACAAAAAGTAAATAAATGGAGTGAGCAAACAAACAATAGCGGCCACTGGAAAATCTGCACCAAAAAATAAGTGCCGGTGGGTGGACAAAAAAAACAACCAAAGATTAATAGCAAAAAACAGACCACACACAATTCTAGCTCATTTTGTCCTGCATTCACAGTAGTTGTTAATATAAAATAACATTTACATATCAATTAATCATATTATAAAATATATTATATTGCACATTTCAAATAATATTTATGAGACAACTTTTTTTAACATATGTCTGCAGTATTATGGGTTTATATATAAGGTCCAAGTCATCTTTGACAGTTTTCTTAGTTTTCTTTGTAAATATATGCAGCAGAAACCGCCTTCATACATCAATTAATAGTGGTTATTCGGATTAGCCTTGCACTCTCAAGGAAATCATTCCATGCATTTACTCCAGTTTCTTTCCGGAGGATTACATTATTAGCAGTTGTTGGAAATGGGATCCCCGGCTGGCCAGGGCTTTCGCCAAAGTCAGTCAGAGACCACCACACCCAAGTCAGGGCAAGGGAGTTACACGCCAAGATAACCCTTACTCACCCTCTAGGTAACGTGGCGCGAGCAGCAAGGCTAAACTTGGAGGCGATGTAGGCTAAGTATTTGCGCACGCACCCCAGCAACAACAACCAAAGGCCCACCACAAAGGAAACTCCACACAAGGTTATATAAAAATAGCCTTTGTATTACACCAAAACACATTAGATAAAACACACACTTTACAATGTGCCAGAGGCACGGGCAGAATTTACAAGGGATATGTACAAGACAGGGCCACCTGGACCACTGTCAGGAATCAGAAGTAACACTTTCAGAAATAATACTTTTGCATGTAAAATCACTGTAGCACACAATGAAAATAGAGCACACAACCAGTCACTACTGGTAACCAGGACCTCACTAGCACCACCTGTACTAGGGAGAAAACAACCACCTATGTATTACAATACCTGTAGGGGTGTAAGAGGAAAACACATGATGCAATGCATAACATTCATTCAGAGGTGTAAGGAGGAAAACACATGATGCATCACAATACATTCAGAGGTGTAAGGCACATGACGCATAAAAACACATTCAGAGGTGCAGAAAGTACAATTGCGCCAAACTCACGTAAGTCACCACCTGTGACTGTCCCTAGGCCCTCTGGCCTTGTTGGGGCTAGGACGCCCTGTGTCCAATGTCAGGGTCCTAAACGTAGCAGTTGCCCACAAAGTGCTGGGCAACTGGTGCAATTGAGGTTTGAGCCTTCCAGGGCTCAAGAACAACAAGGGGGCCAATGTGGGAACCTCGCTGGGCTCTCAGAACACTGGTGGGGCGAAAGGAAATGCCCCCTGGAGCCTCCTCTGGGCTCTAAACACACATGGCACCCAAAGAGCCTCACTGGGCTCTAAACACACATGGCACCCAAAGAGCCTCACTGGGCTCTAAACATGGACTGCCCCCTTGAGCCTCGCAGGCTCTGAACACCGGAGGGGGGGGGGGGGCGCGAGCACCGACAATGTGCCCCGACAAGGTAGAGCCTCTCTGGCTCTAAACAAATGACGGGCCCCTCTGAGCCTCTCAGGGCTCTTTGCCAACAATTGCCCCCTGAGCCCTCCTGGGCTCTCTGCAATGAAAGGCCCCCACTGGTTGGAGCGGCCCCTGGCAGCCGGGGCCGCTCTGTGCACAGCAAAGCGGAACTGTCCCGTCCTCGGGGAGAGAGCACTGGGGGGGACGGGCACCGGCACGGCAATGTGCCCCAACGCCTCCCCCCTTCTCTGGGCAACACTGCACTCACCTCCTCGGAGGCTGCGGGGACGCTGGCAGTCTCCTCTTCTTGGGCGGCGGGGCTCTCCTTCCGGCACCGGAGCCCCGCCTGCCTCTGCAGCTGCCCGGCTCCTCTCGCAGCACTTCCTGGGACCGGAGCGCAGGGTAGGCTCCTGTCGACTTCCGGCTGTCCCGCCTGTTCCGCCTGACTTCCGGTTCGGGGCCGCCAATGGCAGCGCGGCCCTGATGGTGTAAAGGCGGGACTTCCGGGTCGCCGTAGGCAGCACGGCGGCCCGGCAGGGTTCCTGGGCTGCGGCGGTGACTTCCACACGGGGTGAGCTCCCGATGAAATAAATCCCGCAAATATGCGGCGTGGGCAGCCGCTAGAGCAGCAAAAATGCAGGGTGGGCACCTGCCTTACGAAAGCGCTCCCAAGCGCCTCGGGGTCAATATAAAGCGCTCTCAAGTGCTAGTGGGCACAAACCCCAGCGCTCCCAGCGCTAGGACGAAACAAAGCGCTCTCAAGCGCTAGAGGGAAAAGCCAAGCGCTCCTAGCGCTATAAATCAGGAAAGGACCCAGCAAAGTCCTTGTAGGCAGGCAAGGGGCAAGGCTGGGCCCAGAGCCAGCACACTGGGTCTCCAGGCAGGGAGACACCCCAAGTGGCGGTCCTCTGGCCCAGCAGCAGCAACAGCCCCCTCAGGATCCTGGAAGAGAACAACTTCAGTGGGGACACAGCCCCATTTTTATACAGTGCATTCCTTTGTCTGAAGGTGCAGAGTGGGGGCGGAACCAGTCGCAGCTGGTTCTTGAGTACTCTGTTTACCTCAACCACCCTCTCTATTCACTGGCAGGGCTTGGGTCATTAGACACACCACAGGGGGGCGGAGCCAGCATTGTGTGGGGAAAACCCAGCCCATCCAGGACACAGGTACACTCCTCCCACACATTACCCATGCAAATCTCCCACTCACCACCGGGCAGACCCATCCAGACTTCCTGGAGCCTGGCATGCCAGCCAGCTCCAGCCAATCACACGCCAGCACCCTCACAGCACACGTACAGCCATGTCTAGAAATGGCGCTTCGCTACTAGACACATACATGCTGCATACACCGTTGCGCAGCATTCACTCACACGAGTTCACACATACCAGACTCAAGCCTGTACACCCCACGCATCAGGAACTACCAGGGACACATACATTCCCCATGCATTCCTATGGGCGGGCAGGCCTAGCTCAGCACATGCACTCAGAGTGCGCACGCACTTTCCACTGGGACACAGTGAAAGTGCGCAGAATCCAAAAATCACCATCTCCAGGTCACCATTTCAAGCAAAAAGTCTCGAGGTGAACCTGCCCTAAGGGCCAAAGTCCAACATAACCCCCTTCCAGCCAAAACGCAGGGGAGACCAATCACCACCGTGATGGACTTCCCTGCTTGGGGCGATAGAACACGGACGCGGGCCCACAACTGCAGGGACACCCTCCTGTTCTACGCCACGGTGAACCCATGGGATTCCTTCTAAACACACTGTCTGGACCAACTGGGCTACCCCACTGGTACTCCCAAGTTGTCCGCGGCCAGGACCAGGCCCTGGGCCACCCAGGTGCCACTGGTCCATGCCAATTCGCAGAGCGGGGGGTAGTAACCCCTGGCACATAGGAGCCATTTTCCACTCTTCCTGTCTGCAAGACAGGACTAGACTGCCACTGGTACTCCAGCCTAGGGCCTACAACCTCAGGCGGACCAGGAGTCTCAGGGAAGGCTCTCCTCCCCCTACCTCTTCTCCTAGGGTTCCTCCTCCCTCTGCGAGGGGTACCCCTAGAACGCCATTCCAACCCAGGACTTATCCACTCAGGTTGCACCGGGGTCAGAGGTGGGCTCTCCCACCCTCTGCACCCCCTTCCAGAGGTCTGCCCTCTCCCACCTGGAGAAGTTCCTCTGGAAGAAGAACCGGTCAGGACACTGGTTACAGTCGTCCTACCCTTCAGGTCAGGCTGACCCTGAACCTGGCCTTCCAACCTCTGGTCTAAAACCTTCGGTGGAACAATTGCCTGGCACTCCAGGACTTCTGGGGACTCACACACAATCCCCCTGAGGCTGACACATGGCCCATGTGTCGTGTGACTGTCTGTCTGGCGCAGATCTCCCGCTCCCTGTCCACCTGACAGTGCCCGAAGATCCCCCAGACCAGAAGTGGTGTCACCATGGTCACTACACGGGAACCTAGCCCAACTGGGTAGTCCCTGACCCACTGGTCCAGCCACTGGGGAACTCCCCCAATCACTCCTCACTCTGGACTCCTGTACCCTCCCTATCGGAGCGGTACTGCCAGACTCTAGAACCACAGGAGCTCTGGTTACAGACGCTCCAGGTCCTCTACTCACTAGGAGATCCTCCTCAACTGGGTTAACAGGACAGCCTAGGTCCCCAACCTGGTGTTCCCTCAAGAAACCACCCAGGTTCTGAGACAGGGCTTCGGGCCTCTGGGGGCTCTCAGCCACCCACTGACTCCTGCTCCACTGAGCCAGGCAGTCAGCCCCTACACCCTTCTCACTAACCAGGGACCTAGCTGGGCTACACTGAGCCTCTTCCACCACGCTGGGCTGGAAGATCCCTGACCCACTACTTTTGGAGTCACTCCCTAATGACTCTACAGAACCCCTGGTACCTTCCCAGCGGTCTGCTTCCTCTGCCAGGTCACATGGTTCAGACAATCCACACCCTAACAGGTGTTGGCGCAACCCTGGTGAACAACAACTGAGCAACTGCTCTCTGAGAAACATATCGAACAATATGTCCCAATCACATTTTGTGGGCTCCCGTACCCAATCACACAGGGCTCCACAACAGTCATCCTCAAAGTCTTCCCAAGACTGATGAGACGGTTTCCTAAGGTTCCTAAACCTCAACCTATTCTCCTCCTCTGGGGAAACAGGAACCATACTCTGGGAACTGGGACTTTCTAGACTTAGATTTAAATAGCTGCCACCACTGGACTCAACCCTCCCTGGGGGATCCAGACACTCAACACTGCGCGCAGGGGATAGTCTACCCTCCAGAGCTACTTTGCCTCTGGTGGCGGCCCTCTCAGCCTCCTCTATCCTGTCCTGCGCTAAGACCCTCTCGGCCTCCAGCTGTTGCTTCTTAACCTCCAGCTGTTGCTTTCTAATGCCCAGCTGTGCCATAGCCTGGGCATGCTCCAACCTGAGCTTTTCTAAAGCCAGCTGGTGCTCCCTTTCTCTCCTCCTATCTTCCAGCTCCTCTGGGGACAGGTAAAGGGATGAGGCGCTGCCTCCTACGCTGGACCCAGCAAGGGACTCCCTATCTATGGGGTCCTCACTATCTGCTGGTGTCCCTGTGCTATCATCTTCTTCCTCCTCCTCAGACTCTTCAGGGCTCCCCTCTGACCCACCACCCTCATGGTGTGAGACCCGGGCCCTCTCCTCACTGTGCTCACGCTCCAAGTCATCCTTCTGCCATTGGATCAGGTTACCCCTAAGTTGGGACTGGGTGTCTGACTCATTCACTGCAATGTCTCTCTCTTCGCAAAACTCTCTCAGTTCATGCAAAAACAGACCCCAGACATTAAAAGCAGACTCCATCTTGGCAGGATGATCACAGACACGTGCAACACAGGGGACTGAACAATCTGAAGTAAGAGTACACAATTCCAAAACTTCAACAATCTCCTTATCAAAGAGAACTCATACTCATGCGTCCAGGAAAACACACCATTCATCCACACACACCCTCCCCTCGGATCGGTAAGGCAGTTTCTACCACCCCTGACTTCTCAACCTGACCAAAAGCGACACAGGTACCAAACTCTGGAAGCAGGGCGGGGGACAAATGTACTGAACACAATCAAATGACACTCTTCAGGAGAAGAAAATAATGAAACTTCCAAAACAATACAATCCCCTAAAATGTGGTCATCTAAAATGCAGAGTTTTGTGGTGCAGCCAGCTGCTACTAAGGTACAAGGCAAACACAAATCCTTAAACTCACCGCTTGCCGCCAATGTTGGAAATGGGATCCCCGGCTGGCCAGGGCTTTCGCCAAAGTCAGTCAGAGACCACCACACCCAAGTCAGGGCAAGGGAGTTACACGCCAAGATAACCCTTACTCACCCTCTAGGTAACGTGGCGCGAGCAGCAAGGCTAAACTTGGAGGCGATGTAGGCTAAGTATTTGCGCACGCACCCCAGCAACAACAACCAAAGGCCCACCACAAAGGAAACTCCACACAAGGTTATATAAAAATAGCCTTTGTATTACACCAAAACACATTAGATAAAACACACACTTTACAATGTGCCAGAGGCACGGGCAGAATTTACAAGGGATATGTACAAGACAGGGCCACCTGGACCACTGTCAGGAATCAGAAGTAACACTTTCAGAAATAATACTTTTGCATGTAAAATCACTGTAGCACACAATGAAAATAGAGCACACAACCAGTCACTACTGGTAACCAGGACCTCACTAGCACCACCTGTACTAGGGAGAAAACAACCACCTATGTATTACAATACCTGTAGGGGTGTAAGAGGAAAACACATGATGCAATGCATAACATTCATTCAGAGGTGTAAGGAGGAAAACACATGATGCATCACAATACATTCAGAGGTGTAAGGCACATGACGCATAAAAACACATTCAGAGGTGCAGAAAGTACAATTGCGCCAAACTCACGTAAGTCACCACCTGTGACTGTCCCTAGGCCCTCTGGCCTTGTTGGGGCTAGGACGCCCTGTGTCCAATGTCAGGGTCCTAAACGTAGCAGTTGCCCACAAAGTGCTGGGCAACTGGTGCAATTGAGGTTTGAGCCTTCCAGGGCTCAAGAACAACAAGGGGGCCAATGTGGGAACCTCGCTGGGCTCTCAGAACACTGGTGGGGCGAAAGGAAATGCCCCCTGGAGCCTCCTCTGGGCTCTAAACACACATGGCACCCAAAGAGCCTCACTGGGCTCTAAACACACATGGCACCCAAAGAGCCTCACTGGGCTCTAAACATGGACTGCCCCCTTGAGCCTCGCAGGCTCTGAACACCGGAGGGGGGGGGGGGCGCGAGCACCGACAATGTGCCCCGACAAGGTAGAGCCTCTCTGGCTCTAAACAAATGACGGGCCCCTCTGAGCCTCTCAGGGCTCTTTGCCAACAATTGCCCCCTGAGCCCTCCTGGGCTCTCTGCAATGAAAGGCCCCCACTGGTTGGAGCGGCCCCTGGCAGCCGGGGCCGCTCTGTGCACAGCAAAGCGGAACTGTCCCGTCCTCGGGGAGAGAGCACTGGGGGGGGCGGGCACCGGCACGGCAATGTGCCCCAACGCCTCCCCCCTTCTCTGGGCAACACTGCACTCACCTCCTCGGAGGCTGCGGGGACGCTGGCAGTCTCCTCTTCTTGGGCGGCGGGGCTCTCCTTCCGGCACCGGAGCCCCGCCTGCCTCTGCAGCTGCCCGGCTCCTCTCGCAGCACTTCCTGGGACCGGAGCGCAGGGTAGGCTCCTGTCGACTTCCGGCTGTCCCGCCTGTTCCGCCTGACTTCCGGTTCGGGGCCGCCAATGGCAGCGCGGCCCTGATGGTGTAAAGGCGGGACTTCCGGGTCGCCGTAGGCAGCGCGGCGGCCCGGCAGGGTTCCTGGGCTGCGGCGGTGACTTCCACACGGGGTGAGCTCCCGATGAAATAAATCCCGCAAATATGCGGCGTGGGCAGCCGCTAGAGCAGCAAAAATGCAGGGTGGGCACCTGCCTTACGAAAGCGCTCCCAAGCGCCTCGGGGTCAATATAAAGCGCTCTCAAGCGCTAGTGGGCACAAACCCCAGCGCTCCCAGCGCTAGGACGAAACAAAGCGCTCTCAAGCGCTAGAGGGAAAAGCCAAGCGCTCCTAGCGCTATAAATCAGGAAAGGACCCAGCAAAGTCCTTGTAGGCAGGCAAGGGGCAAGGCTGGGCCCAGAGCCAGCACACTGGGTCTCCAGGCAGGGAGACACCCCAAGTGGCGGTCCTCTGGCCCAGCAGCAGCAACAGCCCCCTCAGGATCCTGGAAGAGAACAACTTCAGTGGGGACACAGCCCCATTTTTATACAGTGCATTCCTTTGTCTGAAGGTGCAGAGTGGGGGCGGAACCAGTCGCAGCTGGTTCTTGAGTACTCTGTTTACCTCAACCACCCTCTCTATTCACTGGCAGGGCTTGGGTCATTAGACACACCACAGGGGGGCGGAGCCAGCATTGTGTGGGGAAAACCCAGCCCATCCAGGACACAGGTACACTCCTCCCACACATTACCCATGCAAATCTCCCACTCACCACCGGGCAGACCCATCCAGACTTCCTGGAGCCTGGCATGCCAGCCAGCTCCAGCCAATCACACGCCAGCACCCTCACAGCACACGTACAGCCATGTCTAGAAATGGCGCTTCGCTACTAGACACATACATGCTGCATACACCGTTGCGCAGCATTCACTCACACGAGTTCACACATACCAGACTCAAGCCTGTACACCCCACGCATCAGGAACTACCAGGGACACATACATTCCCCATGCATTCCTATGGGCGGGCAGGCCTAGCTCAGCACATGCACTCAGAGTGCGCACGCACTTTCCACTGGGACACAGTGAAAGTGCGCAGAATCCAAAAATCACCATCTCCAGGTCACCATTTCAAGCAAAAAGTCTCGAGGTGAACCTGCCCTAAGGGCCAAAGTCCAACAGCAGTTATGTGTGGTCATTAGCCTGGGTTGTGTAAGTGAATGCAAATGAGTGGCGGGAGGAAGAGAGAGAGGCTAAAGGAAATAAGATTTTATTAGGTTGCAGGCATATGGTTCCAAAGAAGGAAAGGTTGTAATCAATGAAATAAGTTGTGTGCTGTTTGCAGAGTTGCAAAAGAGAGATTAGGACAGATAGGCATGCGATCTAAAGTAGGTTATATTCAAAGAATAGAGTCATGCAGAGATGGAAGGTAAGTAAAGGTCATTCGAATGAAAATGCACAAAATAATCAAAAATCAAGGTCACATTTTCATGGAGGTTTTAGAAATTAATTGGGAAGAGTTTTTTTAGATAGCATGCAGCCTGGAGATGTAAAATAGTAGAAAGAGACATTATGTGTGTGTGAGATAGTTATACATTAATCCCTTTTAATCAGAATCCTCGAAGCATCTGACTTGCAATAAAATATATTTGACTACTGAACCGACAATAGCAACAGTATGAGATGTAGAACCCATGCAACTAGTAACCAGATTCTTCACCGCACATCACCATGCCTAACACCAGTCATACCACTCTTCCCACCTCTATGCAGCACCCTCACTTCATCCCTTGCCTGATCCCATTTCAAAAACCTGAGCTCCACCTCATACCTCATACCTCAGCTACAACCAACAGAGCCTGCCGCCACTCCTTATCACCATCACGCATGAAATACTCTCTAATGATGTTCTGCTAGCTAATCATGTTAAATTGCAAGCTGAGACCACCCGTGTGTGCAAATTTAGCTAAATAGCTGTGCTTTTGGTTCTATTATTTTACCTGGATATCTAATCATCCTCTGTTGCCTGGTCAGACTCTAAGATGGTTTTAACCAGTAACATTCTGACAGTGTTTAAATCAGCCTTCTAGTGCATGTCAATACGTCCACACTCAAAAAATAAACTCACTAAAGAGATCAAAAAATGAAAATCGTGCCAGAGTGAAATAAAAGGACCAAACAAAAAGAAAAGGGACAGGCAAGACAAACAAAATTTAAATAATAGAGGTAAGCTTTGTCACCAAATGATTGGGCTAAATAAACTTAAGAAGAGGTAGGGAAATGGGTGCCCTTAACAAACAGAAATGTTAGAACTGTAATATTCCATATAGGTACCCTATGTAGGTAACACTGCAACCTTTCACCTATATCCTTCCCTACATTACATATGAAACGGTTCTTAGGGACTGACCTTTTACCTAGTTATGACACTGCATTCAGAACGCTGGTTTTTCCCTAGTTCAAATGTCATACATTATGCATGAGGTTTCTTGGAAGCACAGCATGACTACCATCTCCTTCATAATATCTCTGAATAAAGTTCAGGCCCGATGTCATCCTTTAGGCGACACAGTAACACAGCAAGGTAGGACCCTTGGGGAGACCTATTGGTATTTATACACATCACATCTTGCTTAGAAGGACAGAGGAGACCGAGGCTTCCCGGCTAACACACTGACCAGAGACGCTAAAGTTCCTGCATGCAGATGCTCCAGCTTGCAGTGGTCTAACATCCCTCGCAGGGTGTCCCACTCGAGACCAGGATGGGGTCCCATATTCTCTCATTCTCAGGTAAGGGGGTTGACTAGATCCTAGAGGGTTTCTTGGCATAACACCTACACAGACACTAGGTACATTTAGGTACATCTAGTTAGGTAGGCATGGTCGGAGTAGCCCCTTTTTATCATGTATTTTATGTACTTGGATATATTCATGATTACTGCAAAATGGTAGAACTGTATCATCCTTTTACTTTCATAGTACTGCTAATCATATATCTCTGCTACTCTCTAATGGTTGTTACAGCTCATCAACTCTACACTAGAAAAACAACTGTTCAATAAATTCTTATTGACAAAACGCCCAGTATGTTTATTCTGTTTATCTCTGAGACAAACTAAGTGAGCACGAGTGACTGAGCGAAAGGTAGTATATTGTTTCCACGATTCTGAGGGTTCAGGGTTGTCATGTTCTGAGGTTGCCAAAACTATTCTCTCCCCAATAAGAGGAGCTTCTAGTGGCACGTGAGCTAGCTAATACAGACAGGCTAACATACCCAGTCTGTCACAATCCCAGTTTATGTTATCCAAAGGCGCAGAACCTGTATAGGTTATATAGGAACTACACGAGATGGCGCCGCCAGCATTGGTTGGGTACTTATTTAACAGTAGAATCGGAGTAGTTCAGTTGTGCTATTCTCAGAGACCCCTACTCAAAAAACACCAGAGACATCTGGTGGGTGGGCAAAAACTCTGCCACAGCTGAGTAGGAGCAAAAATCCTATTTATTGGCTGTTGTGTAATCAAGCTTGAAGGACACATTGTTCCTAAATTGTGCAAAAACACCTTATCTTAGTTTCCTTGAGAAGATATTTTGTATTCTATACACAATAACTACTGAGGAATTAGGGGCCAGATGTAGGTAATCAGATTTTACCGATTCTTAAATACCGAATTTTACCGATTCGGTATTTAAAAATCGGTAAATGAGATGTAGGTAAAAAATCGGTATTTATTACGGATTCGGTAAAAGTCGGTATCGGACTTTCGGAATTTACTGAATCGGTATTTACCGATTCAGTAAATACCGAATCGGTAAATACCGATTCGGTAAATTCCGAATCGGGAAGCAAGCAAAAGTGAAACCAATGAAAACAGCCAATCAGGTGCTACCACCCTCCCCCTCCCTACCAGGAAGTGGCTACCCAGGCAGCTGCATCTCATTAGAAGGTTCTGGAGAGGCAGCAGCAGGGAGTGATTTTTGTGACTTTACCTCAGTGAAAATGGCTAGCAGCAGTGAGAGCCAGAAGGCAGAGAGGAAAAGGAAAGTGAAGCTTAGCAGCATGGAGCTCCAAGCACTAGTAGAGGAGGTGGTGAGAGCCCACAAACAACTGTTTGGCAGGCACTCCCTCACAGTAGCAGAGTCAGCAAAACACAAGCTGTGGCTTGATATAGGAGAAAGGGTCAATGCTGTGGGAGTGACAAGCAGGAGCATTGATGACCTCAAGAAACTCTTCTACATCAGGAGCCTCACCAAGAAAAAGATGGCAGAGCTACATAAGCAGGCTGGTGTCACCGGAGGAGGCAGGAACCCTGCACCCCCCCTGACTGACCTGGAGGAGTTGGTGGCGTCAACCATAGAGCCAGACAGTGTTGTGGGAGTGGGAGATGTGGACAGCTCAGCCAGAGCCAAAGGAAAAGGTAAGACGCATGCGCAGCATGACACCCCATACCAACCAGCTTCCCTTAACCCTTTGTGCACAGGCCAACCCCAGTCCAGTACTGCTAGCAGTATACAGGAGCAATGCATTATGGCAAATGTAGTCATCTAATATAAGACCATGTGTAACTGCACAGACATCAGCAAGGCAGTGAAAGTAATGCTGAATAATGATAGTAAAATGTGGAAAGCATTTATTTTAGTGACTGTGACACAGTAGCACTCAGTTGACATACGCTTATTTATACCTAGGGGCAACATCAGCCAGTCAAGCTTCAGCAACAGCAGGGACTGCACCAGCGAGGGAGGAGAGTGACGAGGCAGGGCCAAGCCATGTCCATGCCACGCAGGAGGAAGAACACACACCTGCCATCTCCAAGGAAGAGGAGACAGTCCAGACACCCGAGTTTCCCCACTCCCCACACCTCTCACAATCCCCTACATTGCTTTTCTCTCCTGAGACCTCCCCATCACTGTTACAGCCTGCACCTGCAACCTCACCAGCCAGGAGGCGAGTCGTGGCCCCACTGGCAGTGATGGAGGCAGCAGAGGGAGAGGCCCAAGCCACTGCACCTGAGAGTCCTGCTGCACTGCAGCCCAACACACAGTCTTTGTCCTCGCGCAGACGGCAACGCAGGCCCAGCAGTGCAGGTGTTCCTGGAGATGGCACAGTGTTCCGTGGGCTGGAGGGGAGCATGGTGCGCATCCAACGCATGCAGGGGAAATCAATACAGGCCTGCCACCGCCAATTTCGTGTCCTTAACCAACAAATTGGAGAAATGGGGAAGGGCATGAAAGACATGGTAGAAAGCAACAGGGAGATATCCAAAACCAATGCTGACCTAGCTGCAGGCATGCAGCAAATGAGCACTTCAATAACCCAGCTGTGCTCAAAACTGGACAACCTGGAGCACACAAGGCGCAGGGACGCCCGTGTAACCAATAGGGCCATGAACCGTCTTGCCACTGCCACTTTACAGATATGCCGTAGAAGCATTAACATGCAGGAAAGCCTCACTCAGAACACGGCAGAGGTCACCAGGGGCATGGCCAGGATCACCAGTGCCCTCGAGACAATGATAATATCAAACACTGCACTGGATCCTGCCCTGGATGTGGCTGAGGGTGAGGACAGCAGTAGCCGCAGCAGCATGGCCAGCGCTGTGGTCCAGCCACGTAGGAGCAGCAGGCATCCAGCTGAGCCTGCAGGCCATGAGGGAAGCAGTAAGCAACATCCCAGTGGCTCTGGGAAGCGCGGGCGCAAATGACTTTGCCAGTGTGGGTGATGTAACCCAGGACATGTAGTCCCCACCTTTCTTTTCTTTAATTTGTTGCACTTCAGTGCATGAACGTTGTGGCAACATTAAATGACGTTCTACTCATTCACAACCTGTCTGTGTCTCATCACTTACTCAGAAATAGTTGTCTGTAATCTCCTCACGTCTGTATCTGCCATCACTTGGTGTTGTCACTCCAGCAGGTGCTGTGTCAGGCACAGCAATGTCGTCGTCATGATCCTCGTAGTCAGACAACTCCACCTCAGTACCCTTCTTAACAGCAAGGTTGTGCAACATGGCACAGGCAGCAATTATCTTACAGCAGGTGATGGGGGTATACTGCCTTACACCTCCACTCTTGTGCAAGCATCTGAATCTGCTTTTCCAGATACCAAAGGTCCTTTCAACAACATTCCGTGTGCTTTTGTGGGCCCGGTTATATATCCTTTGGCTGGGTGTTGAGGGGTTGAGGTAGGGGGTGAGTATAAAAGAGCGGAGGGCATATGCACTGTCTCCTAAAAGGAAAAGGTAATACATTAGTCACATGCATATATATCTTTCTTACTGCAATAGGTATTGTGGGGGTCAGACACTGTGTCTTACCTAGGAGGTATCCTTCACCAAATTCCCCTGCAGTCAGCCGTGCATAGATGCCGCTGTTTTGAAAATATAGGAGTCGTGTGTACTCCCAGGGAATTTTGCCACAATGTCAGTGATGGTGCACTTTGCATTGCAAATCACCTGCACATTGATGGTGTGGGTTGACTTCCTATTCCTGTAGATATATTCTGTGTCAGCAGGGGGACAAATGGGAATGTGTGTGCCATCTATGCAGCCAATAATATTTGGAAATCGAGCCATCTGGTAAAAGTCAGATTTTGTTTGCACCAGTTCAGCATGGGTAGCAGGAAAAGTAATGTAATGCTCCATCCTGTGTAACATGGCATCAAGGAATTTGTGGAAAAACCTTGACAGGCTGCTCTGTGTCACCCCACCTACCGCAGCAACCACGCTCTGGTAGCTCCCAGACGCAAGCAGGTGGAGGCTGCACAGCACCTGCACATGGGGTGGAATTGCATGTGCCCTTGGGGTAGTGTGCTGCAACAGTGGTTGGAGGTCCCTGATGAGCTCCAAGATGGTGTCTGGGGCCAACCTGTACCTCTGCAGTATCTCTGCCTCTGTGAGCATGAACAAGGTGACCCTCTGCCTGTAGACCTGCTCCTCTCTCTGCCATTCCCTCTCTCCTTCCTCCTGTAGCCGTAGCCGTCTTGCAATGACATAAAATGCCGCCATTGTGCAAACAGAATTGCATTTTGGGTCCTTTTTTATAGGTTGCACCTGGTTACCACCTGATTCCAATCCATGGTATATACCGACTCTTAAATACCGAATTTGAAGCAAATTCGGTATTTAAGAGCTTCCCTACATCTCAATTTCCTTTTTTACCTATTCTTATTTACCGATTCGGTATTTTACCGAATCGGTAAAGTTACCAATTCGGTAAATTTACAGATTCGGTGAATTTATCGAAATTCGCAAACCGTTGCGATTCGGTAAAATTACAGATTCGGTAAAATTTCCGATTCGGTATTTTACCGATTCGGAAACTTTTCCGATTCGGTAAATTTACCGAATCGGGCTATTTTTGGTCTCCTACATCCCGAAAGCTCAATACCGGTCGGTAACGGCCGAAAATACCGATTTTCGGCCGTTACCGACCCGTATTGGGCTTCCTACATCTGGCCCTAGATCCTTTACAGCAAGCACTGCCCCTCTCAGAAGATGAGGAAGATGCAAACACAATACAGACAGATTGCGCCAAACTTTAGACATACAGTCACCTTGAAACCGCTTGCGCATGGTGTAACAGCCAGGGGTGGCATAGTAGCTTTCGTGATTGAGGCACATGAATCATACAGAACTTATGTATTTTATTTGTGGGTTACATTCCCAGCAGCAAATGCAGGAACAAATACATTTCACTCCTACACAGAAGGAGATACACCAGTGGAATAGTGTCTGTTTGAGGACATTGAGGTTCCATTCATGTACCAGGAACACTTATACTAGTTTAAAGGCACCCTACCCCACAGAAGAAGAAGAGTGATACTTGGCCCATTCTGTAGAGAAGGGGCAACATGATCAATATTAGCGGCCTACACACCACATCCTGACATTGAAACAATGCCAGTAGGAGACTTACTCACACAACACAAAGAAGTGATAAAAATATACAGAAACTTGACACAATTCGCCATGAGGACGCTTACAGTCCAACTAGCAATAGTTGCAACAAATGGAATTCAAGCTCAGGGACAGCAACTAAAATCACACCACAAACATTACACGCAGTGATGGGCAAAAAAGCCACAAAAAGTGAACAAATACCATTCAGGGTAGCTCAGAAAATAACACAGCTGGAGGCAGTATTCCCGAATACTACCCCATATGAAAAACACAGAATGCTAACAATCTGTTTGGCCATAGGTATACCACCACAAATAGAAGATTGTAACACTTGGGGTATAGTCTTTGCTGCCATTTATACCAGGACTCATGGTATTCCGTCATTAGCAGTGATACCAGATGTATTAAGACAAATACAGAATGTGTATGGAGCAGAGCCTGCTCTAAACTTAGATGAAGTTACTAGGTAACTATGCTCAGGTATCAGCCATTATTTTAGCTAACATTAAAGGAGAAGCAGCTTCAGTGGCTATCCCCCAATGCCTAAAGGAGTTCAGTCCTTTAGAACAGGAACACAAACTACCAAAAATAATTGAAACTGCGTATGCAGAATTAGGCAGAGACAGTTTGGGTGGGAAAGCTTTAAAACCACAACTAATGGGCGTCCTGAAAAGGACACTTCCAAGCAGACACCTGCTTCAACTAAGAAGAAGTAGGACAGTAAAAAACAACAACATTTTAAAGAAAATAGATCGCAATCCTGAGGTAGATCTCCTTCACAGGAGCCCTCCAAAAAGAAGTATAACCTCAGGAAAAGAGATAATATTAGGAAACCTCAGGATCCGGATACACATTCCTCTCGTTCCTTTCAGGGTCATCGAAAAACTCAGCGAGGGAAGGACGGTCAGACAGACAAGACGAGCGTACAAAGTCCAGAGAAAAGCACCACGTTTAAGATTACACTTCTAAAAAAGAAGAGAAACCAAAGCAAAAGCCACAGTTCAAAAAGAAGAAGGTTGCAGGTCTAAAGATCAGAAATGCCCAGAATTTTGAGGACTTGACTACTGAACGGGGAATGGGCTTTGACAATGCTAGACAGTGCGGCAGAATTAACAATAGCTCACCAGAACCTGATGGAATTTCTGGTGACAGCGGACTTGAATGATTATATCATGGTAGAAACACCCGATACTAGGGTAAGTGCCCCACATAAAGTATATGAAAAAATGCTCCAGATGGAGCGGGACAAATGTAAAACAGTGAGAGGCCTCTTTTGGGAGAACCTTATGTTTGGATATGAAATTTTGTTAGCTGAATGAGATTGGCTGCCAGCATTCCTCATGGATTGCCCTAAAGGGGAAACTGTAATACTACCGGCATTCTCAGATCATATTCCCAGGCACTTGCAACACACATATGCGCAGGAGTTGGCGTTAGCCCCGGCTCCAGGACTATACAAAAACCATGTGAGATGGAATGAGGATTCAACCCGACCACATAATTCCTTTAAAAAATACTCCAACTGCAGAGAGGCAGTATCCAATAAATCAAGAAGCTAAAAAACAGGTTAGGGAGATCTTAGATCAACTTGGATACCAAGGGGTGAATGAAAATTGCACCTCATTAATGAACAATCCTTTGTTTCCAGTCATGAATCCTGACAATTCGTATCATCTAGTGTTAGATTACAGACATTTAAACACTTGCACTAAGACATTTGCAGTCCAAAAGGCACACAGTGCCACATTAATGAATAGCATTGTGTGGAAAAAAATACAAAACAACACTAGATATCTCAAATGGATTTTTCTGCCAAAATATAGCGCCTGAAAGCAGGTATCTAACAGCATTCTCAGCGCTAGGGTCGCAGCAGCAATTTTGTTGACTCCCCCAAGGGTATAAGAACAGCCCAGCGTTGTTTTCGGCCAGAGTAACTGAGGGGCATATTAGCAAGAACCTTGTTAAAGTTATCGCCATTTTAGCGGCAGGAAACTACTGCTAAAACGGCGATAATGGGCTTGCTGATATGCGTTATCGAATTCCAATAGAAGCTCAGGTTAGATGTGTAGGACATCTAACCTGGGCTTCTATTGGAATTCTATAACACATATTAGCAAGCCCATTATCGCTGTTTTAGCGGCAGTTTCCTGCCGCTAAGACGGCGATAATATTAACAAGGTTCTTGCTAATATGCCCCTGAGTTACTTCAAAATTTGGATGAATAGGCATTGTCCTATGTGGATGATATTTATCTGATGGACGATGACCTAGGGGAGCACTTGAGCAGAGTCAATACCATAGTCATGGGATTTGCATCTGAGGGCTAGAAATTCAACTTTAAAAAATCAAAAATTGCCACCCTCAGTGTCCTGTTTTTAGGATATGAGCTTTCAAGTGAAGGGAAAAGCCTGGCAGCCAATCTTTTAGAAAAATGCGCACTGCTCCAACCTCCAAAATCATAAAAAATCTACAATCAATCCTGGGATTCTTAAATTTTAGATCATGCAGAAAGATTAAAACCTTTCTATGATTTAAGAAAAATTGATTTTCAATAAGACAGTGGACACAGGAACACACAGATACACTTCGTTCTTTACATGCTGACAGGATGGCTTTCAAACACTTACAGACACGGGTAAACGTATGCAACCTGGTGATCCGTATAATTGCTGGTCAATCTGGGTACACATATCTGACATATAATGAAGGTGAAACAGTACTAATTGCATACAAATCACATTTGTACACAAATGCTGAGATGCGCTTCGCATCTACAGGAAAGATTCTAACAGCAGAACAGACTGCTGTAGTGAGAGAAAGAGCACTGGCTCAGGGGGAAAGAAAAATATTAGTGACTCCAATTCCAGCATTAGAGGCTGCGACAAAAGCAAGTGTTCCTAACGCTAAAGCACTACATCTGAGATGGATACAATGGGCTAATTCTCTCACTGCAACAGATGTAGAATACAGGTACGACTCAAATCTAAAGATACACGCCTTTCAACAATACGAACAAGAATACCCTCTACCAAGCGAAATAATGCCTCTAGATCAGTATGAATATATAATTTACACTGACGGATCTGCTCAACTGGCCGTGGGCAGTAAGCAACGATGTAGCGTAGCATGTGAAATTGTTAAAGGTCGCATACGAGATGGAAGGTTCCACCCAAGTTGCACGAATATGCAATCTATAGGAGACTGCACAGCACAGTGGGCAGAGTTAAAAGCCTTGATACTGGCACTGGTAAATACCGATTGAGTCATATAATGAATACTTGCAATACTGGGTTCAAAACGGATTCCAAGATGCATAAGGTGGCACAATTAAGCAAAACATGCTATAGGAACAAGTAGTGAAGTTGAAAACCGAACTACCAAGGGGTCATGTGATACATACACTGAGTCATCAGCGTGATGGCGTT
This sequence comes from Lissotriton helveticus, assembly GCF_964261635.1. Classification (NCBI taxonomy): domain Eukaryota; kingdom Metazoa; phylum Chordata; class Amphibia; order Caudata; family Salamandridae; genus Lissotriton; species Lissotriton helveticus. Next base: position 373,600,928 of record NC_136065.1, read on the forward strand.
CACGTTGAATGGAATTCATTGGCTGATGAAGCCAAAAGGGGGCTGTACGCACCACTTCCTTAGCTGCAATCGCTCATTCTAAAACGAGAATAGATCGTGAGATTATGGTGGCTGTCACTGCTTCATGTAAAAACAGCAAAGCAGTACCAAAAACATTTCCACTCAGGTACTCCTACAAGTTAGATGCCAATAACATTCCATTTGCTCAGATTCCTGGAGTGGGGGATAGAGTAATTCCATACATGGATCATAGGTAAGGTTCAATTCTAGCAGCACACGAAGAGATAGGTTCTGCACATGCAGGGGTGATGGCGACTGCTTGTAACGCTATTGGTGGCCTGGGTTAACAAAGCAGACTAAGGACTATGTCTTGAAATGCGACATCTGCCAGCAGATGAAAGGTTCCACCGTAACACGTTCAGAGAAGACACCATTATTATTATCTGACAAACCACTAGCATGTGTTTACTTGGACCACTGCGGCCCCTTACAAAGAGATGGGGCTTACAGGTATATCATGGTTGCAGTGAATTCCTGCTCAAGATTCCTATGGGTGTGGCCCAAATGCTCGGCTGACGCTCGAACTGTTATAAAAGATTTGCGAGTCTTTATTGGGGCATATGCAATAGGCACATTACATTCTGACCAGGGCCCTGCGTTTAGCTCTCGGGCTTTCAAGGAGGCCATGCGAGGATTGTATGTAGCATTGCGGTACTCCTCTTCGTACCATCCTCAGGGAAATTTGGTCGTGGAGAGGAGAAACCGAGACTTAAAGCAGTCTTTAACAGCTAGAGTATTAGGCACAGTGAGAGCTGGGTAAACCATCTGTATGGAGTGCAGTGGGTATTGAACAATATGCAAAGAAGTTCTCTGGGGGTCACTCCATATGAGGTCCTATTTGGGACAAGAATGTGGGTATCTGCTCTTGATTGTGAAGGTGCAGTGGTGGATGGAAAAGCTTTTGACCTCCATGTTATGTTATTCATATTTTCAAAGTGAAAACTGCTATCCGAAGGTGTCCTGGCGCTATCTACAGCCTTCCCCAACGAGATCTAACCTATGAGCCTCGACTTAGATGACAAAAACCCACGTTTTTAAGGCTTTCCTAAATGCCAATAGATCAGAACAGCTTCTAAGATGGAGTGGGAGGGCATTCCAATCCCTGGATGCACCTGCCAAGAAGCTTCTACCTCCCCAGCTAGATTTTTTTGAGATGGGGACTGTTACCAATTTTGCTACCGAGGAGTGAAGTGGTCTATTGGGAACATACCACTGAAACTGCTGCTTCAAATACTCTGGACCAGTGCCCTGAAGAGCTTTGTAAACAGTGGAGAGCGACTTAAACTGCACCCGTTTTTTAACGGGTGGCCAGTGAAGACTTCTGATATCCCCGGACACCGAGGCAAATTTAGCCGTTTCAGTAGGCAGTCTGGCGGCCAAGTTTTGTAGAAGTTGGAGTCTATGCAACAGTTGCTCCTAAATATTAAGGTAGAGGCTGTTGCAATAGTCCAGCCTGGACATGGTTAGTGCAGTCACTACAGTGCGTTGATTTTCCTTAGGAAGAAACTGTAGGATTTATTTGCAAGTTCTAAGAGCAAATGTAGTGGCCGAGACAACAGAATTAACTTGGTCCTCAAAGTTAAGTTTGTCATCAATCAGCACTCCCAAATTTTTTACTTTCCTGGTAGGGATTGGAAGCACACCCAGCGAATCTGGCCACCAGCTTGGGGTCCAGAATTTCGGATCATTACCAAACAGAATGACCTCTGTTTTCCTGGAGTTGAGTTTTAAACAGTTTAGTGATATTCAGTTGCCCACTGCTTCCATGCAATCATGAAACCGTTTTGCAGTACGTGTCTCTTGCCCTGGGGACAGGGACACCACAATCTGCGTGTCATCTGCATACGATGTCAAAGCAAATCCAAAGGATCTGATCCATGATCGTTTGGCTGTTTTACAGAATCTAAATGAATCCAGGACACAACAAAGTAATCTCCACCTGAAACAGACCGCCACTGGGGAAGTCAAATCAGCCACGGCAAGACCTGTCTGGATCCCAAAAGTCGGGGATCTGGTCAAAGAGAAAATAGCGGACAAGAAAGAATTTGGGCCATCCTACAGAAAGCCTGTACAGGTTCTAGCAGTTGAAGGAAAAATAACTGTACTTCTACCACCTCTTGCTGGAAAGAAGGAGAAAAGATTTGTCTCAATCGACCTAATCAAACCACACTATGTGGCCGATACTGAGTAGCAGGCCACGTGGACTGCAAAGCAGCAGACGCCCTCCACTTGCTACAATTCAAGAAGTTCAAACGGAAAGACTCATCACGTTCGAAGAGTCCCCTGTACGGAATGAAGGACTATACAATCATGCTATGGAACACGTTGCCCTTGAACCTGAAGTTCTTATTCAGAATCAAAATGATAGACATATTTCAATTCTGCCAAATACAGAGGTCTACATCAACATGCCTCAACAAGAGCAAACTATGATTTCCACAAATCCTGATGCCATACCAACAATTGATCGAACTGCTTTTGGCTACTTCATAAACTTTAATACGTTTTCTTTAGATCCAAGTGAACCTGAAACTATGCCAGCCTAAAAATCACGCAAGCAGCAAGTTAAAGACTTTCTGAACTTTCTTAAAAAGACTTACCTGGTGTCACCTTGAGTAGAACTATTGGTAATCACCGGATACTTTTCTTTCTTTTCTGGGTAGGCTAAGTAATAGCTTTTAGCATGCTTATTAATGGAAAATACCTTGACAAAGCTCTGCATTCCAAAAGGTAAATTTAATTCTAAAACCACATCAATCATCTCATTGAGAACAAAATAGACTTGTCATCAGTGAACATTACAGCAGTTCCTATACCGGATGTTATAGTTTGGGACAAGGTTGATTTCGATATATTTGGCTCGACCGCACTTTAAAAAATCATCATTTATTTCAAATATTTTTGAGTGATATCATTAACATAAGTACATTTTCCGATGATTGGGACTCTAATTTAGAAAAATCTGCTGCATTTTCTAAAAGTAAAGCATTTCTTTTTCTTTAAGTCTGTTTATTGGTATTTTTATTATTACAGCACAAACAATCACAGTATTTGGTGGGCATTTCATTTACAGTACAAAAATACAAGGATACATAGCATAAAGAACAAAAAAAATGCAAGACATTCAAGGGAAGGACACAGTACATTAGATCTGGCTTCGGCATGAGAGGTATACAGGATAACACAACAGGTGTTCTAGAGAGCCACCTTGTTAATCTGAGAACCAGCGGCCTCCGTTTGGCAGCTGGTCTGCCTGCTCACCGCGTTAGCATCAGTGTCACTTACTCTTTCTTTCTGCAGGTAGATTGTGAGGGGTTCCCAGAGGTCCCAGGTCCTCGAGCGGGCAGGGAGTAGCTCAGCGTATATAGTGTTTTGCTCCTGAAAATAAGTGAGGTAAGCTAGCCAATCCTTGAATTTGGGCGCCCTGCCTCTACCCCATCGGCATGCAATTTTACGCTTGGTGAGGAGGATGCCCAGAGCTATGAAACGCTTAATGCAGCCTTTGTGCCCAGGGAGGTAAGCCAGGAGGCCCATTTCGGGTGTAAGTTCAGGCTTCCCCCCAATCATGTTCCCCAGTGCCGCTGCCACCCCAGTCCAGAAGGGCACCACAGGTCTGCATTCCCATGCAACGTGTAGGAACCCACCCCTTCTCTCCCACAGCAGTCGCATTTATCACTGTCACGCAATTGTAGTTTGTGCATTTCCACTGGAGTATAGTACATGTGGTGAAGAAATGTAAAATGTATGATCCTGAATCTGCTGGTAGCTGTAATGCGCTCCATCTGCTGGCAACAGTATGCCCAAGCTGTGTCTGTAATTGAATGGCCTAATTCCATTTCCCATCCTTGTCATGCTTTCAGGGAACTATGTAATCCTGCCCCGATGGTTGCCCTGGAGATGGGTGATAAGGCATGTGATGCCCCGGCCCGCAGTGTCAGATGCAGTGGGAGTAGTGTGGGGGGCTCCTCCAGAAACACAGGTGTAGCGGCTATGTCGTCCTGTTGCAAGCTAATGTAGAGGAAGCGGTCCATGGTAGTGAGGGGAGTGTCGCCGAAGAATGCCGCTGTGCCTTTGAATTGCCCTTCGTGGTACATGTCACCCCAGGTATTAACCCCAAACTTGAGGAACAAGCACTTGCAAATGCCTTCTTGTGTGATGGGCAGGTTAGGTTGATCTCAGAGGGGAAGTAATGGAGAGTAAAAGATGGGTGCCAGGGACAGTTTGGCAATGGCGGGCCACACGTTGTTGGTGCACGCTACTGTGGACCGTGGTCCCCGGGCTGCTTTATTATCTATGCCTAGAAGTCCTGCGAGAGCAGCGGACGCCATAAGCCCTTGTTCTACCGCCAGGTGAGTCATAAAGGGTGGGGGTGCAAGCCAATACGCAGTGTAGTGTGCCTGAGCGCTGAGATAGTAAAGTTCAGGATCGGGTGCTTCGAATCCGCCCTGGGAGAATGGCAGCGTGAGGATACTCCATTTGATCCAGGCTGTTTCCCGCCCCAGGCCAGGCGAGTAAGCTACCTCTTCAGTCTGGTAAAGAAATGACGGCCGGGGGAGAAAGGGATGTTTGTGAACAGATATAGGAATTTGGGCACAATGACCATTTTCATTAAGGCCACTCGACCCGCAAGGTAAAGCGGAAGAGCTATACATCTGGTGATCATGCTTTCTATCTTATCAGGGACCACTCCAAAGTTTGCTCTCAGTAGTTCGTCTTCGGTGACGGTTACACCAAGGTACCGGACCTCATCTTCACACCACTGTAGCGGGTAGTCCATTGGGAACGGAGCTGTACATCCGGTAAGCGGTACATTTTAGACTTACCCCAATTTATTGTGATGCCCGAGTAGGCCCCGAATTTTATTAATTCCCAGATCATGGCAATTAACCCGTCTTTGTGGTCGCACACATAGAGAATTATATCATCTGCATAAAGCGAAATTAGGATGGGCCGAGTGGAGTAGTCTAGCGCATATTGCTTATGGTGCTGTCGCAGCGTGGCAGCCAGCGGCTCCATTGCTATCGCGAACAACAGGGGTGAAAGAGGACACCCCTGTTGCGTGCCTCTGAATATGGCAAAGGCTGAGGAGCGTTCCCCATTCAGAAGTAATGTGGCGCTGGGAAGGCGGTAGAGCAGTTTGGTCCACATGAGGTACCCGGGCGGAAATCCCATGTGCGTTGAGATGGCGAATAAGTAGCCCCATTCCAGGGAGTCGAACGCTTTGGTGCCTTCTAGGAAGACCGCCACCACCTGTTCGTCCTGATCAATACCGTGCATGATAGAAAACAGGGTCCGCAAATTGTGGGAGGTTGACCGGCCCGGTATATAGCCTGCTTGGTCCGGTCTGATAAAATTATCCATCACCAGCGTGAGTCTGTTGGCCAGCACCTTGGCCAAAATCCTTGAATCACAATTGAATAAGGACAAGGGCCGGTAAGAGTCTGAAGAATCCGGGGACTTCCCGGGATTTAAAAGCAAGACCAGCATGGCCTTCCGCAAAGTGAGGGGGAGCAGATGCCAAACATTCCTGCTGCCGGTCGCTGAGCCAGGCCAATTCTATCTGTTGTAAGTATTGAGGAGTCTCCACTTGGCCTGCCGCGCAGGACGTGTATAGTGTCTGATAGTGGGTGGTGAACACCCCCATGATGGCCAGTGTATCACGGTGAGACGTACCCTCCCCGTAATGAATCACTAACACATGGTTCGCTGTCTTTGGCGGTCTGATAGTTTCTGCCAATGCTTTGCCAGGGTGCTCGCCCTCACCATTTTTACGCGTTGTGTGATACTTTCCGCTAAAGCGGCACTCTCTCTCTGCCTCAGCTTGGTACCCTGCAAGGAGTTTGCGTATTTTGACTAGGGCGGGGCCGTCACGTGCATCATGGGTGCGGGATTCAAGCTGCTTGAGTTGGTGTTTTAGACTGGCTATGGTTGTGCGAATATTTTTGAGAATGCCCTCCGTTTTGGCTATACAGTGTCCTCTAACAGTAACATTCAACGCTTCCCACACTGTGGTCAGGGAGGACACTGAGTCTACATTTAGCCGAAGGAACTGGTCTAGCATTTCCCCCAACTCCGATTGAAACACCTGATCAAGGAGCGCTGTAGGTAGAAGGTGCCACTGCCTGGGCTGGGGCGACAGGCCCGGAGGGTTTAGCATCATAAGCACAAGGGAGTGATCAGAGTAGGTACGCGCAAGGTGACGGGTGGAGAGCGCATGTACCTCAATTCCCTGCGACACAACCCACATGTCCAACCGAGACCAGTTATTGTGTACTGCAGAGTGAAATGTGCCTTCCCACTGTGTGGGGTGATGGTGGCGCCAGACGTCCACTAGCAGATTGTCCACCATTATTTGCTGTAGTTGTTGTTGTGTTTTGGAATAGTGATGCGGCAGTGGGTGAGAGCGATCCCATGTGGGATGCAGTGTTAGGTTAACATCTCCCCCCCATATGAGATGAGTTGAGCCTATGTTTACTATGCGGGCCTATAACGTAATATAGTAGTCTTCATCATCTGTATTGGGCCCATAGCTATAGACTAGTGTGGCCCACTCTGACGCCAGCCTGCCCCATGTCATGCAATACCTACCCTGTGGGTCGAGTGCAGAGCTCTCTTCTGCGTAGGGGACCGTTCTTTTAATAAGGATTGCAGTGCCTCTCGAGTAGGCTGAGTACGAGGAAAAGTGTCAATGGTAGGCCCATCTGGAGGCGAACTGGGGCTGCTGTGTAGGCAGTGTGTGCGTTTCCTGCAGCATGGCTATGCTGACGTAATGCCTTTCCAGATAAGCCAGAATATGTCACTTTTTTCTGGGAATGCCCAGACCCCTGACATTCCATGTTAGGAATCCCATGTGCGCTTCTATGCGGTCTTTTTATCCCTCACCCACCATTACCTAATGAACCTTGCGCGAGTGTGTAGAAAGCGCGTGTGCCTGCCTCCAAGTTTGTGCTTTTCATGTGCATCCAATTATCCATTGTAAACTTAGTTATGCCCACCCAAGTTCCCCTCGCTCCTATCACATCGGCGATCCCAACATGCTGTGCATTGTTCCCGCCCTCTTAAACCCTCCCAACACATTTATCAAAACCCCCATGAACTGTGTCAGCGGCAGCCCCAACTTGCCGTATACAGCTCCCACCCACTTAAACCCCCATAGTACTTTTACAAAAACCCGCTTGAGCTGTGTCAATGCTGTGAGGTTACATATCATCAGCATCATAAGGATGTTTTTGAACATTGACTTGTAGACGCTGACAGTAAAAAGAACAATTAATGGCCGACTCACAGGGTCGCTGGGGACCTCTCTCTGCCATGCCTCAAACAAAGAACAAAAACAGCAACAACTTAACAATACTGTCCCCCCTAATATGGGAAAGGGGAACACCAGCGGAGGCTTGTGTCCCAGGGGGCGTGGCTGCACCTCCCTCACCCTAATGCCATGCAGGAAGGGGCCCCGGAATGTAAGTTCCAAACTCAATCTGGGATCTCACTGTCTACAGTCGACCTGGCAGCAGTTCAGCGGGGAGCCACACAAGGATAACATGCAACTTTACCTGCGGGTTGCAGCAGGCGGCTACGTTTACAGTGTCAGTATTCAACCCTGCAGGGAGTGGCCGTCAATTGCTCATCGATTATTCTCAGTCCTCATCTTCTTGCGCCGGATCTTCTCTGCTCCTCGGTGAGGAGTGCTCCGCTCGCTTTGCAGCCAACACTGTCTTTTTGAAGAAGTTCGCTGCCTGTTGTGGGGTGTTGCAAACGTGGTGTTTACCATCAAAAGTGAGTCGCAGTCATGTGGGATAGTGCATAGCATACTCCACCCCTTCTTGCTGTATCTTCTTTTTGATAGGCACAAATTTCTTCCGTGCCTCCTGGCCATTGAGGGTGAAGTTTGGATACAGTGCTACAGCATTGTTCTCAAAGATGACCTCTTTCATCTCCCTTACCTTGCGCAGAGCTGTGTCACCGTCTCAGTAGTTAAGTAGCCTCGCAACTAAGGGCTGGGGGGTGCACCCGGTGGAGGCTTCAGTGCCAGGGTTCGGTGCGACCGCTCCACGATGAGCATTCTTGAATAGGTCTCCTGACCGAATCAGGTGGTAAGCAGCCCCTCTACGTAGTTTTCTAATCGCCCTGTATTTGTTGTTTCGGGGACACCTGTAATACGGATATTGTTGCGCCTTGAACGGGCTTCAATATCCTCGTTTTTGACCGCGATCACCTTGAGCAACTTATTGATGTCAGAGAGCTGCCCGGCTGCCTCCGCGTAGTCGTCTTCGAGAGTGGAGATGCGCCTTTCAGATTCTTTTATCCTGCCATCTTGCTTTTCAAGGTTTTGGGTGATCAGGTCCATTCTGGCACACATAAAGTCCATTATCCCTTCAATTGAGGCAAAACTAGCCTTCATCATGTTGTGCAGCTTCTTCATGTCCACCTCATCCGTGGTGCGCCTGAGTAGTTCTTGCTGCCCTCTGGGCATTTTTTGGGTGTCGAATGTGATTATTGGTGTGTACCGTCTGGCTTCACCATTGTCGTTCCGGTTGTAGCAGGAAGTGGGAGTGCTGATAGCTGCTTGACGGGGCATCTGTGCGCCGGAGTGTGCACGCTCACGCCTGAGACTATGGTGTCTGTAGTAAATTCCGGGAGGGCTCCGGTATCGTCGGGGCATGCCCGGGTGCGTGGAAGAGTTCCAGGCGTCTGCAGGGGAATGGTACAGCGTCCAGGTGTGGTGCTCGCATATTCTCCTGTGCGAATTATAGGGTGCGGAGTCTCACGGCAGCGCAGAGATATACAGGGTCCACAGTGAGGTTCAGGGCCTGGGTGACTCTGGGCCTGGTCTCCCCCAAGGTTATGTTACCCTTAAAGGGTATAGCTCCTGCGTTGCAACCTCTGCAGCTCTACGTCCAGGGCTTGATTGGCGATAGAGTGAGGTTTATGCCAGCAATGAGAACAATGTCCCCACTCCCGCCTGTGTGCTATGAGGATTGCCAGTGATGGCCCGTATTGCATTTGGGTGCTTGGATATGCATCTACGAGGATCAGATGGTGCGAGGCCTCTCATCGGTGTCTGGGGTATAGAGGGCGTGCTGTGTGGTTCAGTGGCTGGCTGGCTGTGGGTTCTCTCTCTCCAAGACTACGTTGCAAGTAATGATGTGGCGCCTACACACACTGTCTCTGCGCTGTTGCACCTGCGAGGCGGTCGGCGGTAGCGTGGAACTTCCTCCAGCAGTTAGAGTGCCAACCCAGCTCCTACTGGAGTCCTATAGTGACCGCCAGCGAGGTTTAGCAGTGCCTCTGGGAGCCGGGAAGGTCAGACCGTCAGCATTGGGTCATGCATAGGGGTGGTGGCCTCCTAAGACTCTCGTGCACCGGCGACGGGTGCCAAGCCCCCCCACTCCAGCAATATTGGGAGGGGGCACCCACTCACAGCCGCCCGATGAGACCAGTGCAACGCCCCATGTGTTTTTCGGCAGTCGCACACATTTATTGTCTCTGGGGCACTATCTCCGGGGCCGAGGTGCGCGGGTGTCCGCGCTCCACAGGGGGCAGGGGGCAGGATGGGGAGTCCTAATGTGTGTGGAGCTGGTGCACCTGGAGCCTGGTGTGACAGACAGCGGTATTGCACCGGGCAGCGGGGGGCCGCAATGCAGTCAATTTGGGCCGGGGCTCCCGGGCGCTCGTCGAGGCGCTGACCATTAGGTGTGACCATCCAGCACCCACTCACAGCACAGCCCCCTTGTGTGCGCCGGCAGTAGGGCCTTCGTGGCTAGCGTGGGTCTGAACCCACTTGATTGGGGAGTCTATCCCTCCTGTTCAGCCCCCACAGTCCCCGTCGATGGAAGCAAGCAGGCAGGGGAGCGCCCTCCGTCCCAAATGTTTAACTGTGGCCTTCTGCCTGGGAGTGTGGGTAGCGGAGTGGCGGGTGTGGAGGGCCTAAGGCCTCCGCCTCTCATAGGAGTGACTCTGGTGGGGGTGCCCCCATAGCAGTTCGCATCATCACCCCAGGCTTGCAGTTTAATCCAAGCTGCCCCCATCGTCACAGACTCACTGCAGGGAACATTCTCGCAGGCCTCAGGAAGCGGAAGGCTGGGTCTCTTCCTCGCCCCGTCTGATCAGCCTTACCTCGCCGTGCAGGCCTCTGGCAACCCCGTCTGGGGATCCCCAGGCATCGGTGTCTTTTCAGCTAATGGTGCGCCCGCAGCTCACAGGAGTCTCTCAGCGGGAGCGGAGCCCTCCTGGGTGATGATGTTCTGTGTGCCCGGCCAACAGCGGGCTTACTCAACCTGAGGCCCCGCTGTTCGCATTCTCTGTGTAGGTCGCACCTCCAGAGGACCACCAAGGTGGCTGTCCGCAGCTATTGGCCAACCTTGAACCAGTCTCGCCATCTCTGCTGACTTTCCGCTACCCTGTGGAGGAGTTACTTAGTGAGATTTCCCCGCAGGTTCAGGATATTTGCTGGATCAGAGCTCGGGGGCTGACGGAGCCTCACTACAGTGCGGTCATCTTGTCCGCACGCCCCCTAGCGTCTCCTCTCTAGTAGTGAAACATTGGACAGCACAACAGATTTCGAAACAATGTATTGTTTTCAACATTATGGTCATCACTTTCTCCATAAATCTGCTAATCCTAGAAATGTGTTCACATACCATCAGTGGGAACATTCTCCAACACCACGAAAGGCAGTTAAAAAACCTTTACATAAAAGATCCATATTTTTCAGGGTTTAATATGTCTGACCCAGACTCATATTATTATAAGGTTGCACCAACATCAGCACAGAAAAAATATGTTGACAAAACCCAAACAGATTTACTCTACTTCCTTTATTACCCAGTTGTCTGAACAAGGTACTACTTATGGTAGGACACCATAGACTTAAATCAGTCTGGGGAACTAGAGGATGGCAAGCTCAGGGCACAGAAGCTTTATTTAGAGCATGCCTCATCCCTCAGCAGTTTATTTAAGAAATGGGAATTGATTCAGTTAAGGACCCTAGAGGCTGGAATCTATGAAACATGAAGCACGGGAAAATTACCTCTGGGACCATAAATTCAATGTATTTGTCAAAACCTAGGCTTAATTACTTTACCTACATCAATTTTATATAAATAAAAACACAATACTTTTAACAATTTGACATGTAGGGTAGATAGACATCAACTCATCTCTCTGCTTTTGCGACAACAATCAGTGCAGCAAAATAAATACTTCTACGTATTTTTTAAAGGTAGAATTTACTTACTATTCTTGCAATTGTTAAAACAAGTGTACAAATCTATTTACAGTGCTTATTTTCATATGATTTTATACATACTCTCCTATAAGACCATTTTTCAATGAGAGTTAGACAAAAACCAGTGCAAAACATATATATATATATGCGAAAGACAAACTCCACACGCCACCTCCAACCATCCAGATCGGCGAAGCAAAGGAGAAACGGACCACAGGATCTGGCTTCAGAAGAATTTAATGTGCAGGTGAAGCAACAACAGCACGACGCGTTTCGGGCCCGTGGGCCCTTGGTCACATGTAAAGTTGTTACAATTTTTTTCGTTTTTTAAATGCTAGTGAATAAACACCATGCCCTCTTAGGGCCTTATTTATGAAAGCCGTGCGCCACCGATGCGTCACTTTTTCCCATGTTAAAAGTGACGCACCGGCGGCTCAAGGCCTTCATAAATAAGGCCCTTAGTGCCTACTCATAAGAATCACCTGACCATAGACATAGAAGACAAACTTAGTCAGTCAGTCAATCGATCAGTAAATATTCCTGGTTCCATTTTAAACAAAACATAAATGTTAAAACAGAAAAATAAGAAACTGTACAAAATATATGTGCAATATTTCTTCTATCAGCGTAAATACTTGATGGAGAGGGTATCAACATCACAATAAATAAGATGATGAAACTGTTAGTGATTCCGCTGTACAGATGTCGTAGACTTCCGGGATGAATCCCTATTGACTTCCATTTTGCCTGTAATACATCATAAGACAATTTCTTTAAAAAAGCTAAAAACAGAACTAGCGCATCAGGCAAAAGCAAGAAATAAAAACAAATCTGAATAAGACAACTAATAAACCTGTTATAATAACAGGAAGCAACTTAGCTAATAGTGCAAACATTGCTATCCAAATCAGTGCAAAGATTACTATAGAAAAGTGCCACGTGCCTAATGCGAAAAGAGTTTACAACACATTATGTATAAATATGTAATAACAATAAAAGATCGGTAGTAGCCAAAAATTCATTGTTAAAATCACATAAAACAATACAAATGTTAAAACATCCTAACACATCATATATTTATATATATATATATATATATATATATTTACACAAATTCATTCTTATTTAGTAATCACAAATTTTTAACGTCCTACTCTATTTTGCATAAATATCGGGATAAACTGGACTCACATTATCCTTGATGGTCTTTCAATGAGTGGTCCTAAAAAACAATACTGTGCTCAAAGTGACTTTCAAGAACTCTTCTAATGTTTAGACCATCTTGTGTTTGCTAAACTTCTGTATCACTCATACAATCCCAATTTTATTTGGTAATACTCTGAGTCACGTGAAAAAAAAGTGAATTGTGTTGTATTGTATTGTAATTGCATTTATATAGCGCTTACTACCCCTGATGAGGCGTCGAAGCGCTTTTTCGGTGGGTAGCACGCTACTCCGGGACCCACAGAGGATTAGTGTTGAATTAGTATAGTGAAACATGCAAGTACATTTTAAGTGGTGGATAGGTTAATCAGTTATTTGGATTTGGAATGATAGCAGAAGGATAGAGTAGGACAAAGGTTTGTATTTATTTATCACTCGCTTGGTGACGCATGCTATTCAGGGAGCCTATAAAGGATTAGTGGTGAATTAATATGGTGAAATATGAGGTAATTTCAGTGGTGGATATTAGTCTGTTACTTGGAGTGAGAAGGATAGCGGATGGATAAAAGGGGAAGAAAGATTTGCATTCATATAGCACTTGTTACCCCTGATGGGTGTTGAAGCGCTTTTCTGGCGAGTAGCACGCCACTCCGGAGCCCATAAAGGATTAGTGTTGAGAATTAGTATAGTATAAATATGAAGTAATTTGAGTAGTAGATATGTTATTCAGTTATTTGGGCTGTATATTAGTATAGTTGAATATGGAATATGGAATTTGAGAAGTGAAACATGTTAGTCTGTTAATTTTGATTGGGATAGTGAAGGGATAAAAGAGTGAAGGATTTTTTTTAAGTCTTAGCAGTAGAAATAGGCTTTTGGATGAGTAAAAAGGAGTTTTGGAGGGAAGGAGTCAGAGGGGAGAGTTTAGAAATGTTTGTTTTAGGGGATCGGTGTAGTAAAAAGAGGTGTCAGATGATGCAAGGAGGGGTAGAGCAGGAGAGAGTCTAGAAAAGGTTATTTTGGCGATCATAGTAGTGGTATGGGGTTTGGGATAAATGAGAGAGTGGATGTAGAGGATATATTGATAGATCTATTGGATGAGAGATAGGGTAGTGCATTAGAAGGAGTAATAGAAGGAAGTTTGAGATGAGTCAGAAGGTTGGGCTAGAAGATATATTGAGCGAAGTATAGGTTGCGAAATAGGCTAGTGCATTGGAAATGCTAAATTAGAAGAAAGTGATAAATATATAGATCCATAAGTACATTGAAAGTATATAGATACATAAAAGAAGTAAGTATATTTAGATTAAATATATTGATAGAGGCACAGGATGAGAAATAGGGTAGTGCATTGGATATGCTTTTTCAGGAGAAAAGTAACAGACACACAGATCCAAGTACATGGAAGGTACATAGATGTACAATGGAAGTATGTACATGTAGACCAAAAATGATTTTTATTTATTGATGAATATTATTATTATTATTTATTTATTTTTCTTCTCTTAAAAACATAATTGTTTTACATGTTTTATAAAGTAATACACAAAGATAGTTACATATCTATAGTGAAAACAAATGCTTATATACAGAGGGATATGCTGTAAATTTCTATTTCCGTATGGTGCTTATGGGGGGAAGAGCCAGATCTTGAGTAGTTTTCTGAAGATAAGGTGGTTGTCGGTGGATCTTATGTTGGGGGTAAAGAGTTCCATAGTTTGGCTGCTTGAACAGAGAAGGATGTGCCACCCATTGATTTTTTCTTGTATGGTGGTATTTTGAGGCGAGATGCTCCTTTAGAGCGTAGGTTCTTTGTTAAATGTGTTTGGTGATTTTATTCCTGATGAAGAGTGGTCCTATTCCATGTATTGCTTTGTGGGTAAAACAAAGCAGCTTGAACGTGGATCTTCTGGCAACCTGTAACCAATGCAGGGCTTTCAAGGCAGGGGAGATGTGGTCTCGTGGTTTGAAATGCAAGAGTAGTCTGGCAGCCGAGTTCTGAATCCGTTGTAGTCTTTTCAGGGTCGTTAAAGGTGATCCGTGGTAGAGGCTATTGGCGTAATTGGATAGAACAAGGGAGATGGTAGCTAGGACCTTGTGTGGAAATCCCAAATGAGGGAAAATTTGTCGCAGCATTTTTATAGTAGCAAAGCTTGATCTTGCTAGTTTATTCACTTGGACATTCATCGACAGCTTGGAGTCCGTGGTCATTCCGAGGTTTCTTACTTCCTTCGATACTTTAGGCAGTGATCCCAGTTCATCAGGCCATGCGGCAAGCGGGTTGTAATTTTTCCAACTGCCACACGTGAGTATTTCAGTTTTTGAAGCATTCAATTTGAGATGGCTCCAAGTCATCCACTGATCCACGGCTCTGAGACAGCTGAAAATTGGTGATTTTCCAATGTCTTTGGCGCATTCCAGTTGAAGGAGTATTTGCGTGTCATCTGCATAGTTGTAGCACGTGAGGTGAAATTTATTGATCAGAACTCCCCGGACGCCCCATCGTTTCCGGGTGTGATTCCTGTTTAGAGCCGATTGCGCAATATGTAGATTTTTTCTTGAAACCGTTTCTGGGCCAAGTCAAATCATATTTGCGTGATACGACAGATTTTTTTGCTCAAAGTGGAAGGTACCAGCTTCGATCCCAGATCGCAAATCATGGTGACAATGGACGTTACGTCCTTATACACCCAAATTCCCCAAGAGGAAGCCCTAGAAGTCATGCAATTATATCTGGACCAAAGAGAAAGACCACATCGAGTCCCTACTGGTTTCATTTTGGAACTTGCGGCAATAGCATTGAAGAGAAACTATTTTACCTTCAATGGCCAGTATTACATGCAAGTGAAGGGCACCGCCATGGGATGTCCTCACGCCCCAGAAATGGCGGTGCTCTTCATGGCGCAGTACGAGGAGAAGTTCGTTGATACCAATAACCCTTTCAGGCAACAAATTATACAGTGGTACCGGTACATTGACGACGTCTGGCTCCTGTGGCAGGGGAGCCAGACCGAGTTAATGTCTTTTGACGGATGGCTTAACACAAGGCACAGAGACATAAAGTTTTCAATAGAAAATAGTGCCAGTCGCATGACATTTTTGGATATTGAGTTAAGATGTGAGGACGGACGGTTGATAACATCATTACATAAGAAAGACACTGATAGGAATACTATCTTGCAACATAGGAGCTCACATCCGCGTAGCTTAAAAGCTAATCTGCCCTATGGACAGTTACTCAGAATCAGGCGCAATTGCTCAGATGTGCAGGAGTATGAGCGACATGCACAAGCTTTTTGTTCCGATATGCAAGAAAGGAGGCTACCCTAGGAAGCTCCTTAAGCATTCGCTCAAACGTGCCAAGTACACGCCTAGGGAATGTCTTTTGCAACCCAAACAACGCACACCGTTGAACAAACTCGTGTGCGTTACAACTTTCTGTCCGGACACACACAAACTACGACAAGCGGTTTTAAAGAACTGGCATTTATTGGAGGGGTTGAATTGCCCGTTTCCCAAACCCATTTTAGAAAAAATCGCAGTATTGGTGAAGAACTCATTAGGGCGGACATCGCTATTCCAAAGCCTAAAAGCGATCTACTTGCGCAATGGAACCTTAAGCCGATTGAAGGCCACCATAAGTGTGGAAATTGCGTCGCCTATTCCAGTACAATTGAAGGTGACGAGTTTGTTCACCGAGGCATAAAGTGGAGACACAAGGATTTCTCCAATTGCAGAACTAAGAATGTTGTCTACATGGTATTATGTCCGTGCCAGTCCCTTTATATAGGAAAAACCAGTCAACAAGTGAATCAAAGAATCAGCCAGCACCGATCCCGGATTAAAAAGCAGGTAATGTCTGCTCCAATGGTAGAACATTTCTGCGAAAAGGGCCACAACGAACAACAACTCCAATGGTCTGTACTGTACACCATGAATCCCAAGTCTAAATGCCATGACGTCGAGCGAGTTCTATTACAGAAAGAAGCATATCTTATTCTAAAGTTCAACAGCGCACAGACTGGCCTCAATAGCCTGTCTGAGATAGCGCATATATAACACTTGTCTGGTAAAATTCATCAGAGCTGACCTACATCGGTTTGACATCCCTGGTTTGACCTGGGGTCCTTTCGATCTATTTCGATAATTTTAAAAATTGTGGTCCATGGCCATGAGATGTGTTGAGAATAACATCGTATGATGCTCAAGTTGCAATATACTTCAAATCTTGAGAAGTACCTTTAGCATGGGATACAGTACCAATGCGCTTCATAATTTATCAGCGCATACACCAAAAATTACATTAGTTTGATCGCATTAGCACGATAAAATGGATAGGCAAACATGTCGCGTATATATGTGTCTCCATGGCACCTAGAATATGCGATTTGATTAAATGCGACTACAAGTCCCATAATGCAATTTTGCACCAGGAAGTACAAAACAAGTCCCATAATGCAATTTTGCACCAGGAAGTATAAAACAAACAGAAAAGTGCGGCGGCCATCTTTATTGAATGAAAGCAGACTCAAGCGCGGGCGTGCTGTGGAAGAGGAGCAGGTATTTACAAACACCGCCTTATCGTGGTCTGAGAATACATTCAATATTTTTTAGAGATCTTTTTTTGAAATCGGCGTTTCGTTCTATTACAGGACAGTGACTGCGATTTCTCCCTTTAAATCTTTAAGAACAAGATACTTCAGTAAAGTAGGCTAATTCTTCTGTGAGTTATATCCACTCACTTAGAATGTTTTGAAAAAACCACATGATTGAAACCTATGCCATTACTGTTGTAGAATTACACCTTGATGGTGACTTCGTACAAGCAAAATTCGCCGTCCTACGGCAGTTTACAAAAAATAAGGTACGCTTCTCCCCTTTTTTTACATCTTTGACTGGAGCTTGATAATTAAAAGACCTGAGTGGGTTAAATTGAAAACCAATTTCCCATCTTTTTTAGACATCTCTGTCTGGCCACCACAACAACTAGCGAGTTGGACCACAAGAAGATTAACCATCACGCCCCTCTTTAAAACTATTTTGGTATGTAGCTATCCTTTATTATCACTCCTTGCCCACGATTGGAGAAAGGCACTCACTATGAATTTGCCTGTTAAAGTAAAACAATGTCTTTGCATCTTCTCAGATACAAAGAATAAACAGCCCTGATGATAGACCAGTGACTTTGTGCCTGGTTCTTGAAACGCGTCGGCAGTCTTTCTTGGGTGGAATAAATTGTCAACTTCACGACACTAGGACCGGCTGGTCCAGTATTTAAGCGTTTACAAGCTATTAAGTTGCTTATACCCCCATGGACATCATTTTTCTTCATGTTTTTTATTGTAATATTTGTTGGTTGTGATGTAATTATAATTTTTTGTAATGTTTGATGCAGAAACGTTTTTTAGTGTGTAAATAATGTTTGTTTTTTGATGTATGTACAAAGTGTATTTAGTCTTGTAAATATTCCAATACATAGTCCTTTATTCTGTTATGATTTTTTGAAAATTTGAAAAAAAGCATAAAATGATGGACACTGAGTAATGCTGTCTAAGGGTGGTTACAATAAACTGGTTTCTTACCCTTCTTGAATATTGAATGAGTAATTGTGGTGTGGGCACTGTGTGTTTTTACAATTTAAATATAAGGTCTAGCCCCCACTACGTATTTATGGACCTATTCCCTTTTGGTTCTCAATCTGCATAGTTGTAGCGCGTGAGGTGAAATTTATTGATCAGTACTGGTAAAGACTTCATGTAGATGTTGAAAAGCATGGGCGAGATGATAGAACCTTGAGGGACCCCTGCTTTTGTGGAGTACGGTTTGGACGAGAAAGGTGGGGTGTGGATGACATTAGTTCTGTTTCGAAGGTAGGACGCGATCCAGTCCAGAGCAGTTCCCTCTATGCCGGCTTCATAAAGTCTTTGTTTCAGAGTGTCATGGTCAACCGTGTCAAAGGCAGCTGAGAAGTCCAAGAGGAGTAGCGCAGCAACCCCGTTGTGGTCAACTGTATTCTTTAGGTCATCCTAGATGGCAAGGAGGGCAGATTCAGTGCCTCTTCCCGGATGGAATCCGCTTTGGAAATCTGAAAGTATGTCATTCTCTTCAATGAATTGTGACATCTGGGCGAACGTGGCTCTTTCTATCAGTTTGCCCAGGAAAGGTCCATTTGTAATGGGTCTGTAGTTGTCGGGGTTCAGCGGGTCCAAGTTTGTTTTCTTCAGTAAAGGGCGTATGTATGACTTTTGAGTTCTTCTGGAAATATTCCAGTAGTTAAGGAATCGTTGATGATTCTTCTTACTGGAATGGCAGCAGAGGTTGTTAAAAGAATTGTCTTGAAAGTTTGTGGTGGATAGGGGTCAGAAGGGCTGCCGGCAGGCCTGCTTTGACCAGGTCCATAAATTTATTGTGTGAGATGTGTTGGAAGGAACGGAGAGGCTTGATTAGAGCATTCTTGGATAGTTGTTTTGTACAAGGGTTAGTACTGGTGCTTTGTTTCTGTTGTAAGTACGAGTCCAACGTGTCTGCTTTGTCCGTGTAATGATTTGCCAGTTTGTCTGTGAAATCTTGAGTAATAGGATGTGAGAAGTTGGCCTGATGTGCAGTGTTCACTATTCTAGTGATCACTATATATCAGTCCAAACAACCCTTATTGATGATTGGTTGTAAGTCAACCTTATAGACCAGCTATCCTAGTAGCATGGATACGAGCAGTCTAAGGCTAAGACTCTAGAGGGCGTGTTAAGCCAGCTGTTTTACCATCACATTACCCCTTGAACACCCAGTGAAAGGACACCACACAAGTGTTATGAAAATAAACAGTGTATTTATTAGAATCACAACAACCCTGTACTCTTTATGAGGACAGGGTGCTAGGCACACAACAAAACTCTTACGAAAATACTTAAGTTAGCACGTTATACACAAAGGCCCGAGGGGCACGAAAAACCATATATTCTAAAAGTGGAATGCGAAATTACTAGCAGGTAAGTACAGTACTAATAGGCTTTAGAATCGCTAGGACTTGACTATAGAATCGTTAGATTACTTCTAGGAGACCTAGGGGACTCGGGTGCAGAGTGTGCACTCTCACGCGGGATGCGGGACAAAGTCTATGGAGGCTAGTAAAGGCAAAGTTAGTGTTCACGGGCGAACCCGACCTGGTAGGAAGAAAACGACAGTGGATCCTGACCCTAGGATAGTGAGGCTATGCTGGGACACCGAAGTGCCGAAGTTACCTAGCCCAGGGGCTGCAGCTGCATAGGTCTGAAAAGACGTCGGGAATCTCGTTGCCGGACCAGGAGCCTGGAAGAAGGAAGTTGCTGGCAGGCGACCAGTGAAGGAAAGTTCGATGGATCCAAGCCTGGATCAAGGAAGAAGAAACCTGAAAGCAGAGGGGACCAAGTTCTTGAATCACTAGCCAGTGATTAGGTGGGCACCAGGATGGCACCGGGCGAAGTCACCTCGACTAGGTGAGTGGGCGACGCTGGCTCTGCAGATCTCACGGACCAGGAGGCGTTGTCGGCAACCAGGATGGAGAGGCGAGCTGTCCCACGATGGATGAAGCTGTCGGCGTCGAAGTTACCCAGGATTGGGCAACAAGCCTTGGCTAATTCAAGCCCACGCGGTGGACTCAAAATGGCGTCTTGAGTGGACCAGGAGGGTCCGGGGTGCTCCTCTTTTGGAAGGGAGCAAGGGCCAGCCTGGAGCAACCAGACCAGCAGCAGAAATGTCGTCGGGCGTCGCTCAGAAGGCCACAAGCCAGCGGGCTAGTAGCCAAACAACGCGGTGAGCAGCAAAAAGCAGAAGGGCCCCACGCAGATCGTGGAGATGCGGGGAGGCTGTACTTCGGTGCTGGAGCTGCTCAGGGTCGGGGCTTCTCGGACCCCAAAGCACTCACCAGGAAATTACTCGGCGGGCTTGCTGGAAAGAAGTCGTGCAGTCTTGAAGATGGCCGGTCCCTCGAGGTCTCGTCACACCCACGAATCTCAGCGTGACTGATGATGCAGGTAGAGGTCAGAGGTGCCAGGGAAGCCGGTTCTCGTCGAGCTGGGCAGTCTTGATCCGGAGGAGAGACTTGCAGCAGACCGCAGTGTTCTTAAGATGGTGCCTGCGGATGCAGGGTGACTACTCCTTAGTCACAAGGGAGAAATCTTAGGAAGAAGTCTTGAGTTCCTTTCGTGGAAAGTAGTTTCAGGATTCAAAGATGATCTGATTTGGAAGGGGGCCAGTTCCTACCTTTATCCTGTAAAAAGGGGCTGGCACGCGACTAAGTGCTGCCCTAGGGGTGGGACTAGGAGGGGGGTGGTTACACCCACTTCCTTGGCGGGCTTTTCCCCAGCACAGGGTCTGGAGTGACCCTGGAACTGGTTCCAGCCAGCCTATGCACAGTGAGCACCGGGGTGCCACGTGCAGTCACCTTCCTCTAAAGCCCTGCCTACCTACAATACACAAAACCCTGTCTGGGACGGTGCTGGCACCGCCCCTGGCAGGAAACCCTTTGTCCTTATCTCCTGCTCTGGGAGGACTCCCAGCAGCAGGAGGGCAGACTTGTGTCTCGGTGGCAGCATCCATTTTGTGGAGCTGAGGCTCTGTTTGACTTTAACCGGGGTTAGAGGTTACATACATGTCGTGTCCCTCTAGAAGGGTGGAATGCTAACCCCGTCGCCAGAATTGGCGAGGGGTTAGTATTCCAATTCGTATGACACCTTACTCGACATGTTTTGATAAAGCGATACCAGAGTTGGCATATAACCGCGAGGATTATAATGCACTTAAGAGTATATGGTATGCGATATCATGGAAACGGCTAAGGGATGGATCCCGAAAGCCGCAGACAGGCTCAGCTCATGCCAGAGCACCATCTCACACGATTCCAAGCACTCTGCCTTCAGGATTGTTAAGGCCTGCCATAGGAGTGACTGATAGGAGATCTGTGTGTCCATTTTAGGGTTAGATATAGGTATACTATATCTAAAGCAAAGGGTGAGTACACCACCTTGCCCCAGCTGTCGTGCAGCCAGTTGTGTCAGTTTAGTTAGTCAGCCCAGGGGTGGCATAATACATGCTTCAGCCCCTGGGAGACTTCTGGGTACACCTCAGCCCTGAGTACAGGGACTTGGAGAGGGCCCAGTGCCAATTCAGTACCTGAGTACAATTTGGATAGAGAGAACAGCTAGGCTGTGGGTCTGATTAGCAGGCCCACAGCCAGGGAAAGTCGTAAACCAGTGCAGCAAAAAGCAAAAATCTGGGTGATCATAGGATTGCAGACCCTACTCTCCTACATGACCCCCCCCAAACTTTGGGACAATAAACTAACCTTGACCAGGTGAGTCTTCTTGCTCTAAGTGGAAATACCTGGAGAGCCCATCAGCATTGCTGTGATCAGTACCAGGTCTATGCTCCACTGTAAAATCCATCCCCTGTAGGGAAATGGACCACCTAAGCAGTTTGGGGTTTTCACCCTTCATCTGATTTAGCCACAAGAGGGGCTTATGGTCTGTCTGAATGGTGAAGTGAGTGCCAAACAAGTAGGCCCTCAGCTTCTTCAGGGCCCAGACCACAGCAAAGGCCTCCCTCTCAATAGCTGACCAATTTTTCTCTCTGGGTGTCAACCTCCTACTAATGAAAGCAATAGGCTGATCATTACCATCAAAATTCAGTTGAGACAGAACAGCCCCCACACCCAACTCAGAAGCATCTGTTTGGACAATGAATGGCTTGGAGTAATCTGGACTCGTTAGGATAGGTGCTGTGCACATGGCCTGCTTTAGGTCATTGAATGCTTTCTGACAGCTTGCTGTCCACTGAACTTTCTTTGGCATCTTTTTGCTTGTCAGGTCATTAAGAGGGGTCACTATGGACCCATAATTTCTGACAAACTTCCTATAGTACCCAGTCAGGCCCAAGAAAGCTCCAACCTGAGTCTGGGTGATTGGAGGAGTCCAGTCCTTGATGGCCTGTATCTTACTCTCCAGTGGCTGAACCTGGCCTCCACCTACAAGGTGGCCCAGGTATACAACCTGTGTCTGCCCTATCTGGCACTTTGTGGCCTTGATAGTGAGGCCTGCCTTTTGCAGGGCCTCTAACACTTTCCTCAGGTGGACCAGGTGATCCTCCCAGGTGGAGCTAAAGACAGCAATATCGTCTAGATATGCTGCACAGAAGTCATCCAGCCCAGTGAGGACTTGATTCACCAACCTTTGGAAGGTGGCAGGTGCATTTTTCAGTCCAAAGGGCATTACCACAAATTGATAATGCCCTCCAGGGGTAGAAAATGCTGTCTTGGGTTTGGCCTCCTCAGCTAACCTGATTTGCCAATACCCAGCTGTCAAATCAAATGTACTTAAGAAGTTGGCAGAAGCCAATTTATCTATAAGTTCATCTGCTCTTGGTATTGGGTGGGCATCAGTCTTAGAGACTGCATTGAGGCCTCTGTAGTCTACGCAAAACATCATCTCTTTCTTACCACCCTGGGTGTGAGGCTTTGGCACTAGAACTACTGGGCTAGCCCAAGGGCTATCTGAGGGCTCAATGACTCCCAGCTCCAACATTTTCTGCACTTCAGTTTTGATGCAGTCTCTAACATGATCAGGCTGTCTGTAGATTTTACTCTTGACAGGCAGACTGTCCCCAGTGTCAACATCATGGGTACACCAATCAGTTTGGCTGGGTGTCAGAGAGAACATATGTCTGAAGGATTGCAGGACTTGCCTGCAATCCTGTTGCTGATGTTCAGTGAGGCTGCCACAAAAGACAACACCATCAACTGATCCATCATCAGGATTCTGAGTGAGCAGGTCTGGGAGAGGGTCACTCTCTTCCTCCTGTCCCTCATCTGTGGCCATGAGCAAGCTCATGTCCTTCCTGTCAACATATGCTTTGAGCCTGTTAACATGGAGCACTCTGAGAGGGCTCCTGGGAGTTCCAAGGTCCACCAAGTAGGTAACCTCTCCCTTTTGCTCAATGATGGTGTGGGGCCCAGACCATTTGTCTTTCAGAGCTGCTGGGGCCACTGGCTCCAGCACCCACACCTTCTGTCCTGGCTGGTACACAGTCAGCACAGCCTTTTGGTCATGCCAAGCTTTTTGAAGTTCCTGGCTGGCCTCAAGGTTTTTAGATGCCTTTTCCATGTACTCAGCCATCCTGGAGCGGAGACCAAGTACATAGTCAACTATGTTGGTTGCAGGCTTTTTGAGAGGTCTCTCCCATCCTTCCTTCACCAAACACAGGGGTCCCCTTACAGGATGCCCATACAGAAGCTCAAAAGGGCTGTAGCCAACCCCCTTCTGTGGGACCTCTCTGTAAGCAAACAAGAGGCAGGGGATCAGGACATCCCATCTTCTCCTAAGAGTTTCAGGTAGCCCATGAATCATCCCTTTGAGGGTCCTGTTGAATCTCTCAACAAGCCCATTGCATTGTGGGTGGTAGGGTGTGGTGAACTTGTAGTTCACACCACACTCCTTCCACATTGCAGTCAGATATCCTGACATGAAGTTTGTACCTCTGTCAGAAACTACCTCCTTAGGGAAACCCACTCTGGAGAACACTCCAACTAGGGCTCTTGCCACTACAGGTGCTGTAGTGGTCCTAAGGGGAATAGCTTCAGGATACCTGGTGGCATGATCCACTACCACCAGTATAAACTTGTGCCCTGATGCTGTCTGGGGTTCCATTGGACCAACAATGTCAATCCCCACTCTTTCAAAGGGAACCCCCACCACAGGTAGTGGTATGAGGGGGGCCTTTGTTGTGCCACCTGACTTACCACTGGCTTGGCAAGTGACACAGGAGCGACAAAACTCCTTGGTATTCTCATTCATATGGGGCCAGTGAAAGTGTGAGACAAGCCTGTCCCAAGTCTTTGTCTGACCTAAGTGACCTGCAAGGGGAATCTCATGGGCCAAGGTGAGAAGGAAACCTCTCAGAGACAAGGGGATGACCAGCCTCCTGGTTGCACCAGGCTTGGGGTCTCTTGACTCAGAGTACAGGAGTCCATCTTCCCAGTATACCCTGTGGGCACCTGTGGCATTCCCTGCAGCCTCAGCAGCAGCCTGCTGTCTGAGGGGTTCAAGGGAAGGGCAGCTCAACTGTTCCTTCCCCAGGTCTGCTCTGGAGGGTCCCCCTGAGCCCAGAAACTCAACTTGATCAAGTTCAAGCTCTTTAGGCTCAGTTTCCCTCAGTTCTCTCAGATCAGCCTCCTCAGAGACGTGATCCTCAACCTGGGGTAAGGGGGAAGGCAAAGCCTTACCCTTACTGCTCTTCTTCTTGGAAGGTGTCTGGTCCATAATTTCAGGATCCAGCACCTGTTCAGTGGGGCATTTTCTGGCCTGTGACCTAGTCACAGCAAGCACATGTGCTGGCAAGCCTAACATTTCCATGTGAGTCCTCTGCTCCACTTCTGACCATTGTGATGACTCCAAATCATTGCCCAACAAACAATCAACTGGGAGGTCTGAACTGACTACAACTTTCTTTTGTCCCTTCACTCCACCCCAGGAGAAAGCCACAATTGCCACACTATGACTAGTAGTGACATTGCTGGCATTGGTCACCAGGAAATCAGTACCTGGCATGATCTGTCCAGGGTCCACAAAGTTAGGTGTCACCATGGTGACACTGGCACAAGTGTCCCTATAGGCCTGAGCCATTTTGCCATTTATCAAAGGTGTCTGCCTGTATTTGCCCAAAGTATTGGGACTTATTTCAGGGGACATATCCACATCCCCTGTACAGACAAGGACAGCCTGAGTGAGTGTGCCAACTAAGTTGTCAGACCCCTCAGTACCCAAGGTTAACCCAACTAATGCCTTGGGAGGTACACTACCACTACTGACTGTACTAGGGGGTGCAGTTGCCTTAGGGGCTGTAGTGGCAGGAGTTTGTCCTCCTCTTTTGGTGCACTCACTAAACCAGTGAGATTTACTTTTACAGTACTGGCACCACCTTTTTGACTGGCCTTCTTGAGTCTTCTTCTTCTGGGAAGCCTGACCCCCACCCTCTTTGGTTTGTTGGGGACCTGGTGAAGACTTCTGGTCATTTTGCTCATTCTTAACATTACCCTTCTGGTCTGCTTTCTTCTGACCACCCTGGTTCTGGTTCTGGTTCTGCTTGATCCTTGTCCTGACCCATTTGTCTGCCTTCTTTCCCAATTCTTGGGGAGAGGTCAGATCTGAATCAACAAGGTGCTGGTGCAACAACTGGTTCTGACAATTGTTTAAAATTTGTTCTCTCATCATTAGATTATACAATCCTGTGTAATCTGTAACCTTGCTACCCAGCAACCAGCCCTCCAAAGCCTTAGTGGCACAATCCACAAAGTCAGACCAGTCCTGAGACTGAGTTTTCTGGGTGTCTCTGAACAGCAACCTGTACTGCTCAGTGGTTAAACCAAACCCATCAACCAGTGTATTCTTCAGGACCTGGTAATTGTTAGCATCCTCTACTCTTGTAGTGAGTAGCTTATCTCTACCTTTACCATCAAAGGAGAGCCACAGTATAGCTGCCCACTGACTCTGGGGAATGCACTGCACAGTGCAGGCCCTCTCCAGAGCAGCCATCCATTTCTGGATATCATCCCCTTGCTTAAAGGGGGGCACTATTTTAGTCAGGTGTTTAGTATCTAAACCCTTCTCTCTATCTCTTGGGACATTGCTGCCACCAGTGGGAGCTAACCCACTCATCTGCTGCTCTCTTGCCAGGGCAAGCTTCTCTTTGGCCAGGGCAATTTCTTCCCTTTCAATCCTCAGTTCAGCTTGTCTCATCCTAGCTTCATGCTCCCTTCTCTGAGGGGAAGTAAATCTCCTCTGTGGAGGATTCCCTCTCCCCTGAGAAGAGGCATTAGAGTGCAGAGATCTATTGGAGTCCCTAGAAAGAGATCTATCTCTCCTAACTCCAAGGTTAGGCCCACTTCGGGTTAGTACTGGGGGTCCCCCAGATCCTAGCCCAAGTAAGTCTAAGTTGGTCCTGGTTAGCCTTCTGACTACCTCAAGACCTTTGTCTACCTCATCCCCAGAGAGTTCCTCCTGATCCTCCTCCTCCTCAACTGCAGTAGCAGTGTTGGGGAGGTCTGGATCCCCAGAGGTTCCCTCTAAGGCTGGCATATTCCCATCTAGCTGAGAAAGCTTTCTTGCATTATAAGTCTCTAAGAGACCTATTAAAAAGGGAATGGTGGGGTTAGACCCCTGCTTCAGTTTTCTGGAGATACAGATTTGTCTCATCTCCTGAAAACTGAGAGCTGCATATCTTGAACTGACCTGTGGAGGGTCAACACTGACCAGGGGAGTCTCAGTAGAATCTCCCTGGGTAGACATGCTTTTCTAGTGAGGTGTAAGTGGTGCACTTACCTACACTATATGTTTGCCTACTGATCCCTTGCTAGAGTTGTAGTTTAGGGTGTGCTAGGCCCTAGGAGCTACAACAGCTGGTTCAGTAGAACTCAGAGTATTCTAAGCTAAGTTATATGTACCTTTAGTACTTATGTGATCTTTCACAAGATATTCTTAGGGCATGTGTGGTAAAACAACAGCAAGCTCAAATCCCAACCGCTGCTCACCAATGTGAGAAGTTGGCCTGATGTGCAGTGTTCACTATTCTAGTGATCACTATATATCAGTCCAAACAA
This sequence comes from Lissotriton helveticus, assembly GCF_964261635.1. Taxonomy (NCBI): domain Eukaryota; kingdom Metazoa; phylum Chordata; class Amphibia; order Caudata; family Salamandridae; genus Lissotriton; species Lissotriton helveticus. The sequence continues at coordinate 373,628,002 of NC_136065.1, forward strand.
CCCTTATTGATGATTGGTTGTAAGTCAACCTTATAGACCAGCTATCCTAGTAGCATGGATACGAGCAGTCTAAGGCTAAGACTCTAGAGGGCGTGTTAAGCCAGCTGTTTTACCATCACATTACTCCTTGAACACCCAGTGAAAGGACACCACACAAGTGTTATGAAAATAAACAGTGTATTTATTAGAATCACAACAACCCTGTACTCTTTATGAGGACAGGGTGCTAGGCACACAACAAAACTCTTACGAAAATACTTAAGTTAGCACGTTATACACAAAGGCCCGAGGGGCACGAAAAACCATATATTCTAAAAGTGGAATGCGAAATTACTAGCAGGTAAGTACAGTACTAATAGGCTTTGGAATCGCTAGGACTTGACTATAGAATCGTTAGATTACTTCTAGGAGACCTAGGGGACTCGGGTGCAGAGTGTGCACTCTCACGCGGGATGCGGGACAAAGTCTATGGAGGCTAGTAAAGGCAAAGTTAGTGTTCACGGGCGAACCCGACGTGGTAGGAAGAAAACGACAGTGGATCCTGACCCTAGGATAGTGAGGCTATGCTGGGACACCGAAGTGCCGAAGTTACCTAGCCCAGGGGCTGCAGCTGCATAGGTCTGAAAAGACGTCGGGAATCTCGTTGCCGGACCAGGAGCCTGGAAGAAGGAAGTTGCTGGCAGGCGACCAGTGAAGGAAAGTTCGATGGATCCAAGCCTGGATCAAGGAAGAAGAAACCTGAAAGCAGAGGGGACCAAGTTCTTGAATCACTAGCCAGTGATTAGGTGGGCACCAGGATGGCACCGGGCGAAGTCACCTCGACTAGGTGAGTGGGCGACGCTGGCTCTGCAGATCTCACGGACCAGGAGGCGTTGTCGGCGACCAGGATGGAGGGGCGAGCTGTCCCACGATGGATGAAGCTGTCGGCGTCGAAGGACCCAGGATTGGGCAACAAAGCCTTGGCTAATTCAAGCCCACGCGGTGGACTCAAAATGGCGTCTTGAGTGGACCAGGAGGGTCCGGGGTGCTCCTCTTCTGGAAGGGAGCAAGAACCAGTCTGGAGCAGCCAGACCAGCAGCAGTGATGTCGTCGGGCGTCGTTCAGAAGGCCACAAGCCAGCGGGCTAGTAGCCAAACAACGCGGTGAGCAGCAAACAGCAGAAGGGCCCCACGCCGATCATGGAGATGCTGGGGGGCTGATCTTCGGTGCTGGAGCTGCTCAGGGTCGGGGCTTCTCGGACCCCAAAGCACTCGCCAGTAGATTACCCGGCGGGCTTGCTGTGAAGAAGTCGTGCAGTCTTGGCAATAGTCGGTCCCTTGAGGTCTCGTCGCACTCACGGTTCTCAGCTTGGCTGTAGAGGTGAGTAGAGGTCGGAGGTGCCAGGGAAGCCGGGTCTTGTCGAGCTGGACAGTCGGATTCCGGAGGAAGGACTTGCAGCAGACCGCAGTGTTCTTAAGATGGTGCCTGCGGATGCAGGGTGACTACTCCTTAGTCACAAGGGAGAAATCTTAGGAAGAAGTCTTGAGTTCCTTTCGTGGAAAGTAGTTTCAGGATTCAAAGATGATCTGATTTGGAAGGGGGCCAGTTCCTACCTTTATCCTGTAAAAAGGGGCTGGCACGCGACTAAGTCCTGCCCTAGGGGTGGGACTAGGAGGGGGGTGGTTACACCCACTTCCTTGGCGGGCTTTTCCCCATCACAGGGTCTGGAGTGACCCTGGAACTGGTTCCAGCCAGCCTATGCACAGTGAGCACCGGGGTGCCACGTGCAGTCACCTTCCTCTAAAGCCCTGCCTACCTACAATACACAAAACCCTGTCTGGGACGGTGCTGGCACCGCCCCTGGCAGGAAACCCTTTGTCCTTATCTCCTGCTCTGGGAGGACTCCCAGCAGCAGGAGGGCAGACTTGTGTCTCGGTGGCAGCATCCATTTTGTGGAGCTGAGGCTCTGTTTGACTTTAACCGGGGTTAGGGGTTACATACATGTCGTGTCCCTCTAGAAGGGTGGAATGCTAACCCCGTCGCCAGAATTGGCGAGGGGTTAGTATTCCAATTCGTATGACACCTTACTCGACATGTTTTGATAAAGCGATACCAGAGTTGGCATATAACCGCGAGGATTATAATGCACTTAAGAGTATATGGTATGCGAAATCATGGAAACGGCTAAGGGATGGATCCCGAAAGCCGCAGACAGGCTCAGCTCATGCCAGAGCACCATCTCACACGATTCCAAGCACTCTGCCTTCAGGATTGTTAAGGCCTGCCATAGGAGTGACTGATAGGAGATCTGTGTGTCCATTTTAGGGTTAGATATAGGTATACTATATCTAAAGCAAAGGGTGAGTACACCACCTTGCCCCAGCTGTCGTGCAGCCAGTTGTGTCAGTTTAGTTAGTCAGCCCAGGGGTGGCATAATACATGCTTCAGCCCCTGGGAGACTTCTGGGTACACCTCAGCCCTGAGTACAGGGACTTGGAGAGGGCCCAGTGCCAATTCAGTACCTGAGTACAATTTGGATAGAGAGAACAGCTAGGCTGTGGGTCTGATTAGCAGGCCCACAGCCAGGGAAAGTCGTAAACCAGTGCAGCAAAAAGCAAAAATCTGGGTGATCATAGGATTGCAGACCCTACTCTCCTACATAGGATGAGATCCTTCTAGGCAATTTGGTTTTCGAAATTCATTGAGTATTTCATAGAATTCTTTATTTGCACATTTAGCGTTTTGAATTCTGTCTGAATAGTACCTTTTCTTAGATTTTTTGATAGCGACTTATATAATCTGTTAATTTTTTGTAGGTGAAGTTTGTCTTGTTTGGGGTTTGTTTTGAGCCAGGTACGTTGCAGCTTTCTAATTTGTTGTTTTATGTCTTTTATTTCTATGTTTCTCCAAGGCGCTTTTTTCCTTTTGTTCTGTAGTGTGGTTTTGAGTGGTATCAGGATGTCAAAAGCTTCCTGTAGCCACTCATATAGATTCTGAACAGAATTTATGATTTCCAGATTTATACTGGATGTTAGTTGTGTTTCCAAGTGTTCTAAATTGAGTTTGTTCCACGGCCGATAGGTGGATGGATGTAAGGTAGTTTTAGGTGAGTCGCTTAGTGTTGTTTTATGTTGGAAACCAAGCAAGTGGTGGTCTGACCATGTGACTGGAGTTATAGTTTGAAAGGTAACTAGTTCAGTATTAGCAAAAATGACATCTGGGATATGTTCAGCAAATTGTGTCGGATTGGGGACAATCTGATGCAGGGTCAATGCGTCTAGGCCAGTGATTATTGTTTTTGGATGGGTCATATTGGTTTTGTCAAACCAAATGTTAAGGTCACCTAGAATGCACAGGTTGGAGTGTATTGTTATCAGATTTGAAACTGTGTCTAGAAGTGCGTCTGGGAATGTTGCCTTGCTCGGTGGAGGTCTGTAAAGGAGCAGGAAGTTACAGGTGGAAGACGGTGTAGGATTGCATCTTGTTAGAAGAGCCTCACAATTCTTTATTGAGATGTTGTCAACTTTAGTGATATGTATTGTTTGCCTGAATACAACAGCTAGACCACCTCCTTTTTTGGCTATACGATTTTGGGTGATTATTTGATAGCCTAGAGGAATGGCTTCATGCAGTACTGGAGCCATATCCTCTCCCAACCATGATTCGGTTATGAATAGTATGTCTGGTTTTGCATCGGTGAGAAGGTCGTAGAAGTGATGCTTGTTTTTAGAGAGGGATTGAGCATTTATAAGTAGACAGTGTAGATAGTGGCCTTTGGTGATAGTGGAACTTTGTTTTGTAGAAGAGCGATCAGTATTATGTGGGTGTGTAGCAGGTGTGTTTTTAGTGGTGGTATTAGCTGTATTAGGATAGCAATCGTGTAGCTGTTCTTTATCGTGTTCCTCATCCAGCATGCTAAGAAGACATTTTGATGGGTCTGCATGTGTATGTAATTCCGAATGAGGTCGCACACTGCTCGTCCCATCAGCGTGTGACCCCGGAGCATGATGGTCGATGTAGTAGGTATCAGCGGGTGCGCTTCGACCCGAGTCTTGAGTCTTGAAGGTATTCACTTGGTGTGCTTGCCAACCCTGGACACGTGTTTCGCGGTCATTACCGCTCGTCAGCAGGGATTAGGCGTGGGGACGGGGTTGCTGCGTGGGCTGCCGAAAATATTCATAGGTCCAGATACCTTTTTGTGGCGCGCAGGTGCGTTATCTTGAGGTCGTCACCCCCACCGGCTCAAGGGAGACTGTATAAATAGTAATTCCGAATGAGGTCGCACACTGCTCGTCCCATCAGCGTGTGACCCCGGAGCATGATGGTCGATGTAGTAGGTATCAGCGGGTCCGCTTCTACCCGAGTCTTGAGTCTTGAAGGTATTCACTTGGTGTGCTTGCCGTCCCTGGACACGTGTTTTGCGTTCATTACCGCTCGTCAGCAGGGATTAGGCGTGTGCACGGGGTTGCTGCGTGGGCTGCCGAAAATATTCATAGGTCCAGATACCTTTTTGTGGCGCGCAGGTGCGTTATCTTGAGGTCGTCACCCCCACCGGCTCAAGGGAGCCTGTATAAATAGTAATTCCGAATGAGGTCGCACACTGCTCGTCCCATCAGCGTGTGACCCCGGAGCATGATGGTCGATGTAGTAGGTATCAGCGGGTGCGCTTCTACCCGAGTCTTGAGTCTTGAAGGTATTCACTTGGTGTGCTTGCCGTCCCTGGACACGTGTTTCACGGTCATTACCGCTCGTCAGCAGGGATTGGGCGTGTGCACGGGGTTGCTGCGTGGGCTGCCGAAAATATTCATAGGTCCAGATACCTTTTTGTGGCGCGCAGGTGCGTTATCTTGAGGTCGTCACCCCCACCGGCTCAAGGGAGCCTGTATAAATAGTAATTCCGAATGAGGTCGCACACTGCTCGTCCCATCAGCGTGTGACCCCGGAGCATGATGGTCGATGTAGTAGGTATCAGCGGGTGCGCTTCTACCTGAGTCGTGAGTCTTGAAGGTATTCACTTGGTGTGCTTGCCATCCCTGGACACGTGTTTCGCGGTCATTACCGCTCGTCAGCAGGGATTAGGCGGGGGAACGGGGTTGCTGCGTGGGCTGCCGAAAATATTCATTGGTCCAGATACCTTTTTGTGGCGCGCAGGTGCGTTATCTCGAGGTCGTCACCCCCACCGGCTCAAGGGAGCCTGTATAAATAGTAATTCCGAATGAGGTCGCACACTGCTCGTCCCATCAGCGTGTGACCCCGGATCATGATGGTCGATGTAGTAGGTATCAGCGGGTGCGCTTCTACCCGAGTCTTGAGTCTTGAAGGTATTCACTTGGTGTGCTTGCCATCCCTGGACAAGTGTTTCGCGGTCATTACTGCTCGTCAGCAGGGATTAGGCGTGTGCACAGGGTTGCTGCGTGGGCTGCTGTAAATATTCATAGGTCCAGATACCTTTTTGTGGCGCGCAGGTGCGTTATCTCGAGGTCGTCACCCCCACCGGCTCAAGGGAGCCTGTATAAATAGTAATTCCGAATGAGGTCGGACACTGCTCGTCCCATCAGCGTGTGACCCCGGAGCATGATGGTCGATGTAGTAGGTATCAGCGGGTGCGCTTCTACCCGAGTCTTGAGGCTTGAAGGTATTCACTTGGTGTGCTTGCCATCCCTGGACACGTGTTTCGCGGTCATTACCGCTCGTCAGCAGGGATTAGGCGTGTGCACGGGGTTGCTGCGTGGGCTGCAGAAAATATTCATAGGTCCAGATACCTTTTTGTGGTGCGCAGCAACCCCGTGCACACGCCTAATCCCTGCTGATGAGCGTTAATGAACGCGAAACACGTGTCCAGGGATGGCAAGCACACCAGTGAACACCCTCAAGACTCGGGTAGAAGCGCACCCGCTGATACCGACTACATCGACCATCATGCTTCGGGGTCACACGCTGATGGGACGAGCAGTGTGCGACCTCATTCGGACATACTATTTATACAGGCTCCCTTGAGCCGGTGGAGGTGACGACCTCGAGATAACACACCTGCGCGCCTTAAGAGGTATCTGGACCTATGAATATTTTCGGCAGCCCACGCAGCAACCCTGTGCACACGCCTAATCCCTGCTGATGAGCGTTAATGAACGCAAAACACGTGTCCAGGGATGGCAAGCATGCCAGTGAACACCCTCAAGACTCGGGTAGAAGTGCACCCGCTGATACCCACTACATCGACCATCATGCTTCGGGGTCACACGCTGATGGGACGAGCAGTGTGCGACCTCATTCGGACATACTATTTATACAGGCTCCCTTGAGCCGGTGGAGGTGACGACCTCGAGATAAGGCACCTGCTCGCCTTAGGAGGTATCTGGACCTATGAATATTTTCGGCAGCCCACGCAGCAACCCCGTGCACACGCCTAATCCCTGCTGATGAGCGTTAATGAACGCGAAACACGTGTCCAGGGATGGCAAGCACACCAGTGAACACCCTCACGACTCGGGTAGTAGCGCACCCGCTGATACCAACTACATCGACCATCACGCTTCGGGGTCACACGCTGATGGGACGATCAGTGTGCGACCTCATTCGGACATACTATTCATACAGGCTCCCTTGAGCCGGTGGAGGTGACGACCTCGAGATAACGCACCTGCGCGCCTTAAGAGGTATCGGGACCTATGAATATTTTCTGCAGCCCACGCAGCAACCCCGTGCATACGCCTAGTCCCTGCTGATGAGCGTTAATGAACGCGAAACACGTGTCCAGGAATGGCAAGCACACCAGTGAACACCCTCAAGACTCGGGTAGAAGCGCACCCGCTGATACCGACTACATCGACCATCATGCGTCGGGGTCACACGCTGATGGGACGAGCAGTGTGCGACCTCATTCAGACATACTATTTATACAGGCTCCCTTGAGCCGGTGGAGGTGACGACCTCAAGATAACGCACCTGCGCGCCTTAAGAGGTATCTGGACCTATGAATATTTTCGGCAGCCCACGCAGCAAACGCATGCACACGCCTAATCCCTGCTGATGAGCGTTAATGAACGCGAAACACGTGTCCAGGGATGGCAAGCACACCAGTGAACACCCTCAAGACTCGGGTAGAAGCGCACCCGCTGATACCGTCTACATCGACCATCATGCTTCGGGGTCACACGCTGATGGGACGAGCAGTGTGCGACCTCATTCGGACATACTATTTATACAGGCTCCCTTGAGCCGGTGGAGGTGACGACCTCGAGATAACGCACCTGCGCACCTTCAGAGGTATCTGGACCTATGAATATTTTGGGCAGCCCACGCAGCAACCCCGTGCACACGCCTAATCCCTGCTGATGAGCGTTAATGAACGCGAAACACGTGTCCAGGGATGGCAAGCACACCAGTGAACACCCTCAAGACTCGGGTAGAAGCGCACCCGCTGATACCGACTACATCGACCATCATGCTTCGGGGTCACACGCTGATGGGACGAGCAGTGTGCGACCTCATTCGGACATACTATTTATACAGGCTCCCTTGAGCCGGTGGAGGTGACGACCTCGAGATAACGCACCTGCGTGCCTTAAGAGGTATCTGGACCTATGAATATTTTTGGCAGCCCACGCAGCAACCCTGTGCACACGCCTAATCCCTGCTGATGAGCGTTAATGAACGCGAAACACGTGTCCAGGGATGGCAAGCACACCAGTGAACACCCTCAAGACTCGGGTAAAAGCGCACCCGCTGATACCGACTACATCGACCATCATGCTTCAGGGTCACACGCTGATGGGACGAGCAGTGTGCGACCTCATTCGGACATACTATTTATACAGGCTCCCTTGAGCCGGTGGAGGTGACGACCGTGAGATAACGCACCTGCACGCTTTAAGAGGTATCTGGACCTATGAATATTTTCGGCAGCCCACGCAGCAACCCCGTGCACACGCCTAATCCCTGCTGATGAGCCTTAATGAACGCGAAACACGTGTCCAGGGATGGCAAGCACACCAGTGAACACCCACAATACTCGGGTAGAAGCGCACCCGCTGATACCGACTACATCGACCATCATGCTTCGGGGTCACACGCTGATGGGACGAGCAGTGTATGACCTCATTCGGACATACTATTTATACAGGCTCCCTTGAGCCGGTGGAGGTGACGACTTCGAGATAACGCACCTGCGCGCCTTAAGAGGTATCTGGACCTATGAATATTTTCGGCAGCCCACGCAGCAACCCCGTGCATACGCCTAATCCCTGCTGATGAGCGTTAATGAACGCGAAACACGTGTCCAGGGATGGCAAGCACACCAGTGAACACCCTCACGACTCGGGTCGAAGCGCACCTGCTGATACCGACTACATCGACCATCATGCTTCGGGGTCACACGCTCATGGGACGAGCAGTGTGTGACCTCATTCGGACATACTATTTATACAGGCTCCTTTGAGCCGGTGGAGGTGACGACCTCGAGATAACGCACCTGCGCGCCTTAAGAGGTATCTGGACCTATGAATATTTTTGGCAGCCCACGCAGTAACCCCGTGCACACGCCTAATCCCTGCTGATGAGCGTTAATGAACGCGAAACACGTGTCCAGGGATGGCAAGCACACCAGTGAACACCCTCAAGACTCGGGTAAAAGCGCACCCGCTGATACCGACTACATCGACCATCATGCTTCAGGGTCACACGCTGATGGGACGAGCAGTGTGCGACCTCATTCGGACATACTATTTATACAGGCTCCCTTGAGCCGGTGGAGGTGACGACCGTGAGATAACGCACCTGCACGCTTTAAGAGGTATCTGGACCTATGAATATTTTCGGCAGCCCACGCAGCAACCCCGTGCACACGCCTAATCCCTGCTGATGAGCCTTAATGAACGCGAAACACGTGTCCAGGGATGGCAAGCACACCAGTGAACACCCACAATACTCGGGTAGAAGCGCACCCGCTGATACCGACTACATCGACCATCATGCTTCGGGGTCACACGCTGATGGGACGAGCAGTGTATGACCTCATTCGGACATACTATTTATACAGGCTCCCTTGAGCCGGTGGAGGTGACGACTTCGAGATAACGCACCTGCGCGCCTTAAGAGGTATCTGGACCTATGAATATTTTCGGCAGCCCACGCAGCAACCCCGTGCATACGCCTAATCCCTGCTGATGAGCGTTAATGAACGCGAAACACGTGTCCAGGGATGGCAAGCACACCAGTGAACACCCTCACGACTCGGGTAGAAGCGCACCTGCTGATACCGACTACATCGACCATCATGCTTCGGGGTCACACGCTCATGGGACGAGCAGTGTGTGACCTCATTCGGACATACTATTTATACAGGCTCCTTTGAGCCGGTGGAGGTGACGACCTCTAGATAACGCACCTGCGCGCCTTAAGAGGTATCTGGACCTATGAATATTTTTGGCAGCCCACGCAGTAACCCCGTGCACACGCCTAATCCCTGCTGATGAGCGTTAATGAACGCGAAACACGTGTCCAGGGATGGCAAGCACACCAGTGAACACCCTCAAGACTCGGGTAGAAGCGCACCCGCTGATACCGACTACATCGACCATCATGCTTCGGGGTCACACGCTCATGGGACGAGCAGTGTGTGACCTCATTCGGACATACTATTTATACAGGCTCCCTTGAGCCGGTGGAGGTGAGGACCTCGAGATAACGCACCTGCGTGCCTTAAGAGGTATCTGGACCTATGAATATTTTCGGCAGCCCACGCAGCAACCCCGTGCACACGCCTAATCCCTGCTGATGAGCGTTAATGAACGCGAAACACGTGTCCAGGGATGGCAAGCACACCAGTGAACACCCTCAAGACTCGGGTAGAAGCGCACCCGCTGATACCGACTACATCGACCATCATGCTTCGGGGTCACACGCTGATGGGACGAGCAGTGTGCGACCTCATTCGGACATACTATTTATACAGGCTCCCTTGAGCCGGTGGAAGTGACGACCTCGAGATAACGCACCTGCACGCCTTAAGAGGTATCTGGACCTATGAATATTTTCGGGAGCCCACGCAGCAACCCCGTGCACACGCCTAATCCCTGCTGACGAGCGTTAATGAACGCGAAACACGTGTCCAGGGATGGCAAGCACACCAGTGAACACCCTCAAGACTCGGGTAAAAGCGCACCCGTTGATACCGACTACATCGACCATCATGCTTCAGGGTCACACGCTGATGGGACGAGCAGTGTGCGACCTCATTCGGACATACTATTTATACAGGCTCCCTTGAGCCGGTGGAGGTGACGACCTTGAGATAACGCACCTGCGCGCTTTAAGAGGTATCTGGACCTATGAATATTTTCGGCAGCCCACGCAGCAACCCCGTGCACACGCCTAATCCCTGCTGATGAGCCTTAATGAACGCGAAACACGTGTCCAGGGATGGCAAGCACACCAGTGAACACCCACAATACTCGGGTAGAAGCGCACCCGCTGATACCGACTACATCGACCATCATGCTTCGGGGTCACACGCTGATGGGACGAGCAGTGTATGACCTCATTCGGACATACTATTTATACAGGCTCCCTTGAGCCGGTGGAGGTGACGACTTCGAGATAACGCACCTGCGCGCCTTAAGAGGTATCTGGACCTATGAATATTTTCGGCAGCCCACGCAGCAACCCCGTGCATACGCCTAATCCCTGCTGATGAGCGTTAATGAACGCGAAACACGTGTCCAGGGATGGCAAGCACACCAGTGAACACTGTGAGAAGTTGGCCTGATATGCAGTGCTCACTATTCTAGTGATCACTATGTATCAGTCCAAACAACCCTTATTGATGATTGGTTGTAAGTCAACCTTATAGACCAGCTATCCTAGTAGCATGGATACGAGCAGTCTAAGGCTAAGACTCTAGAGGGCGTGTTAAGCCAGCTGTTTTACCATCACATTACCCCTTGAACACCCAGTGAAAGGACACCACACAAGTTGTTATGAAAATAAACAGTGTATTCATTTATAACAAGACTACCCTGGCTCTTTATGAGACAGGGAGCTAAGCACACAACAAAACTATTATAAAAATACTTAAGTTAGCACAGTATATACAAATGCCCGAAGGGCACGGAAAACCATATACTCCAAAAGTGGAATGCGAAACTACTAGCAGGTAAGTACAGTACTAATAGGCTTTGGAATCGCTAGGACTTGACTATAGAATCTGTTAGACGGGGACCTGGAGGGTCGGCCGAGCACAAGGGGAGTGGCCTCCGGTGAGGGCCGTCTCCAGCGATCGTACAGACAAGTAACTTCCCCCCCACAGATAGACACCACACGAAGGTCAGCTTAACACCTTTTATAGGCAATTCTTTGAGTAAGGTGGTACGATACAAGGAGATCAGGACACGATGATCCTCTCAATTCTAGTCTCTATTAGGGGAAGGGGGTAGTGGGACAGTCTTGGTACCTACAGGTACTGAGGTGAACCGGTGGTAGCTCACAATCCTCGAGCTCGGCGTTCGGACGGGTCAGACCGCGGCTGCGACCGCAGGTCCCGAAGAGGTCGTAGGTGGCAACGGGCCGCGGCAGCGCCAGCAGGTCCCAGCGAGGATGACGGTTACAACGGGCCGCGGCAGCGCCAGCAGGTCCCACGAGGATGAACGGTGCAGAAGGCCGCGGCAGCGCCAGCAGGCAGGACAATTGTTCACAAGGCAGGGCCGCGGCAGCGCCAGCAGGCAGGACGATAGTTCACAAGGCAGGGCTGCGGCAGCGCCAGCAGTCCGTCAAGGATGAGTTCTTCTCGGTGTCTCTCGACTCCAGGATACAACTGCCTTCCTGCTCTGGGGCTGCCTCAGTTATAGGTCTGGCGCCCTTTGATGTCCGGACCCTCGCACTGGGAGGTCGGGAGGTCCGGGATGAGGGAGTCCAGACACCCAGCAGGGGGGTGGAGCCAGCACCCGGGGAGGCTGGGGGCGATCGGCACCTGGCGGGGGAGAGCCATCGACACTTCTTTCTCCCATTAACCTGCCAAGTGGTCCGTTCACCTCCTGGATGGGTGGTGGTGCCGGGATGTCTGGGCCCGGCCAGGCCCAGGGTTGGGGTCGAGCCGAGGCCACGCGGCCGCGTGGTGCAGTGTCCAAGATGTCGGCTGGGCCGGGCAATGGGGTTGACGTGGGCCTGGGCCCGTGGCACAGAGATATCCGGGAGCCGGCGTCCCGGAGGGGGACGGGTTGCGGGTTGCTTCTGCGGGTAGCACCCGGAGAGCCGATGTCTGGGCCCTGTCATGCGGGGAGGGAGCGAGCCCTTCGTGGGGCCTGTCCAACATGCGTCCCCCCCAGCTGAAGGCGGGGAGAGTCACCCATCCTCTTGGGGACTCTCCTCGTCGAGGCGGAAAAAGCGGGACAGGCCGTCCGCGTTGGCGTGGTCTTGGCCAGGGCGATGCTCCACAGTGAAGTCCATCCCCTGCAGGGAGATGGACCATCGCAATAGTTTGGGGTTCTCTCCCCGCATTTGCATTAGCCATTGCAGGGGCCGATGATCTGTTTGTACCCGGAAGTGGGTTCCGAAGAGGTAAGGCCGGAGCTTCTTGAGGGCCCATACTACTGCGAAGGCCTCTCGCTCAATGGTGCTCCAGCGCTGTTCTCGGGGCAGGAGGCGTCTGCTGAGGAAGGCCACTGGTTGGTCGACTCCCTCGGGGTTCAGTTGGGAGAGGACGGCCCCGATGCCATGGTCTGAGGCATCCGTCTGGACGATGAACTCACGGCTGTAGTCGGGGGCCTGGAGCACAGGAGCGGTGCACATGGCGGCTTTCAGCCTCTCGAAGGCCGCCTGACAGTCGGGAGTCCAGTTGACGGTTTTTGGGTTGGTCTTGGATGTGAGTTCCGTGAGGGGCCGAACAATGCTGCCATAGTCCTTCACGAACCGCCGATAGTATCCGGTGAGCCTCAAGAAGGCTCGGACCTCGGTTTGAGTTACGGGGGGCCGCCAGGACTGGATGGCAGCGATCTTGAGCTGGAGGGGGGCCACCAGACCGCTCCCCACTTGGTGTCCGAGGTAGGTCACGGACCCCTGGCCTATTTGGCACTTGCTGGCCTTGATTGTGAGGCCGGCCTGTTGGAGGGCCTGCAGGACCCCTCGGAGGTGGCGGAGGTGGTCTGACCAGTGGCGGCTATACACCGCGATGTCGTCCAGGTAGGCGGCGCTGAACTCCTCAAGGCCCGCCAATACCTGGTTCACAAGTCGTTGAAACGTGGCTGGAGCGTTTTTCATGCCGAAGGGCATCACTCTGAAATGGTAGTGTCCATCCGAGGTGGAGAAAGCGGATCGTTCTTGTGCCCTGGGGGTGAGGCCGATCTGCCAGTAGCCCGCCGTCAGGTCGAAGATGCTTAGGTAGCGGGCCGCCCCCATGCGGTCAACTAACTCGTCGGCTCGGGGGATGGGGTGAGCGTCGGTTCGGGTGACAGCGTTCAGACCCCGATAGTCGACGCAGAACCGGAGCTCGGGTGTGGTGCCCGGGGCCGCAGCTTTGGGGACCAGTACAACCGGGCTGGCCCAGGGGCTGTCCGAGGGTTCGATGACTCCGAGGGCGAGCATCTTGGAGACTTCCTCTTGGATGCAGGTGCGTACCCACTCTGGTACTCGGTACGGCCGGTGTCGGATAGGGGGACTGTCGTCGGTGTCCACGTCGTGCAGGCACCAGGGGGTGACCCCGGGTGTGAGGGAGAATAGGCGTGCAAATTGCAGCAGGAGGGCCCGACAGTCTTGGCGCTGCTCCGGGGTCAGGGCCTCGGAGAGTTGGACCCCGTCCACTGAACCATCTTTTTCCCCGGTCCCCAGCAGGTCAGGGAGGGGCTCGGAGTCCTCTTCAGCTCCACTGTCTGTGGCCATCAGCAGGCTGAGCTCCGAGCGCACGAAGTGGGGTTTGAGTCTGTTGGCGTGGAGGACCCGGAGGGGGTTCCGGGGGGATTCCATGTCGATGAGGTAGGTGACGGGGCTCTTACGCTCGATCACCTTGAAGGGCCCCGTCCACTTGTCCTGTAAGGCACAGGGTTCGATGGGGGACATCACCCACACCTGCTGGCCAGGCTCGAATTCGATGGAGGAGGTATGTTGATCGTACCACTTCTTCATGTCCTCCTGACTGGCCTCAAGATTGGCTTTGGCGAGCTCTCTGAATCGCTGGGTCTGATTACGGGGTGTCAGGAGGTACTTGTAGACGTCTGGAGGGGTCTTCAGGGGGGCCATTTCCCACTCCTCCTTAACTAGGCTGAGAGGCCCGCGAACAGGGTGTCCGTACAGGAGTTCGAAGGGGCTGAAGCCGAGGGACTTCTGGGGGACTTCTCGGTAGGCGAAGAGGAGGCACGGTAGTAGCACGTCCCACTGGCGGCGTAGGGGTTCTTCCAGCCCCATGATCATCCCCTTGAGAGTGCGGTTGAATCGCTCGACCAGTCCGTTTCCTTGCGGGTGATAGGGGGTAGTGAATCGGTAGGTGACTCCGCACTGTTGCCATAGGGATTTCATATATTTTAAAATAAAGTTCGTGCCCCTGTCACTGACGACCTCCCTGGGGAAGCCCACGCGAGAGAAGATCCCCATTAAGGCTCGCCCTACCACTGGCGCTGTTACAGTTCGAAGGGGAACCGCCTCAGGATAGCGGGTGGCGTGGTCCACCAGGACCAGGATGAAGCGATGCCCTTGTGCTGTTCGGGGGTCTAGGGGCCCCACAATGTCTATTCCCACCCTTTCGAACGGGGTGGTCACCACGGGGAATGGTTGCAGGGGGGCCTTGAGTTTGCGGCCGCTCTTCCCGCTGGCATGGCAGGTCGGGCAGGACCGGCAGTGGTTGGAGACGTCATTTCTCATCCTAGGCCAGTAAAAGTGAGTCACCAGGCGGTTGTATGTTTTGTCTTGCCCCAAGTGTCCAGCCAGGGGGACATCATGGGCCAGGTTCAAAAGGAAATCTCTGAAGCGGAGGGGCACCACCAGCACCCGACTGGTCCCCAGCTCCGCTACTCTTTGTTCGCTGTACAGCAGGTCATTGTCCCAATAGATCCAGTGGGCCCCTGCGGTGTCTCCCGCGCTCTGGGCGAGCGCTTGCTGTCGCAGTCCCTCGAGGGAGGGACAGGTCTTTTGCTCTTGCCGGAATTGTTCTTGGGTGGGTCCCCCTTCCTGACGCCACTGAGCCAGGTCCGGAAGGTCTTGGGGCTGAGCGGGCTCTTCTTGGGTCTGCTCCGGGGTGTCAGTAGGGATGGAGTCTTCCTCCGGAGCGATCGGGGGAGGAGGTGCTGGCCAGGCGGGTTCTTCAGATCTAGGGATGGTGTCGGCGGCCATGGACCGGGTTGTTACGCACGCCCAGCCCGGGAGGCCTAACATCCCCAGGTGCTCTCTTCTTTCAACGGCTGCCCACGGGGAGCTCTCGAGATCGTTCCCCAGGAGGCAGTCCACGGGGGCATCGTCGCGGACAGTCACTTTTAGCATCCCGGACACTCCTCCCCATTCGAAGGGGACGCAGGCCATCCGACACAGGCTCTCCGAATTGTCGGCCGATCGGACGGGGCAAAGAACATTTGGCAGGATTTGTTCTGGGGTCACCAGGTGACAACGGACGGCCATCACACTGGCCCCTGTGTCACGCAGGGCTTCGGCCTTACGCCCATTTATGTTCACCCACTGGCTGTACTTCCTGGTGTTGGCTGGTAGGGGAGCCCGCGGGATCAGGTCTCTCCCCCCTAGGCAGGCCAGGGTCATGGCGGCAGGTTCCCACTCGGGCTGCTCCTGCTCGTAATCTTCAGGCCCCTCGGAGACTTTCCCTTCTCCTAGGGCGGCGGCAGCCACCTGGCGGGGCCCGGGGGTCTGGTTCTTTGGGCAGGTCGGGTCACTGGCATAGTGGCCGACTCGCTGGCATCGATGACACGTAATGTTGGCTCGGAACCCCGGGCGCATCGGGGGGTTGCCCCGGCCGGCCGGGGGCGGGGTGTAGTTCGCGGGAGCGGCCGGGACGGCGTCTCTGCCCCGGCCCGGGCCTCCTCCTCCTCCTCGGGGACGATGATGACCTTGGTTGGGTCTGTTCTGCTCATTGGGCCCACTTCAGGCCACTCGGGTGCTCTCCCATCGGTCAGCCTCGGCGGCGAGCTGCCGTGGGTCAGTCAATTTACTGTCGAGGAGGTGCTGCCTGAGCTCGACGAAGCAGTTGTTGGAGAGGTGCTCCCACACAATGAGGTTGAAGAGCTGTTCGTAGGTGGTTACGTTGCTACCCTTGATCCATCCCTCGAAAGCTCAGCTGAAATAGTTCACATATTCTATCCAGGTTGTACCCGGGATGCGGGTGCAGTTGCGGAACCTCTGGCGGTACATCTCGGACGTCAGCCCATATCGACTGAGGAGGGCGGCCTTCATGTGGTCATAGGACGTCATTTGATGGTCCGGAAGCTGCAGCAGGGCATCACGGCCTTCATTGACGAATCTCCCCCATAGACCGGCTCCCCAGTCACTTCGAGCGATCCGGTGGGCAGTCATGGCGATCTCGTAGGCCTTGAACCACTGCTGTATGTCGTCGTTCCGGACATATTCCCGGACCACATCTTTGGGGATGTGGACCTTCTGTTCGGTAGTACCTGGGGGGCGCGGTTGCTCGGGCACCCCTAGGTCTTTGTTCTGTTTGCGCATCTCTATCTCCGCTAGCTTGCACTCGTGTTCGTATGTCAGTCTTTTTTCTTCGAGTTCTCTCTGTCTCTGCTTCTCCTCTCGCTCTTCTTGGAGCCGTAAGTGTTCTAAGTTCATCTTTTGTTCTGCCAGTTTCAATTCTCCGTCTAATTTGAGCCGTGCCAGCTCTAACTCGTGAAGTCTATTTTTCTCTCGTTCTCGGATCTCTTCCCGGGAGAGATCCGTTCTCCTTTCTTCTGTCAGGGTGGTGTTTGTTTCCGGGGCTTCGAGGTCCCGGGATCCGGCGGTATTTGTCTCTGCCCAGGATTCTAGGGCGTGTTTGAAGTCCTCTTTCGTGCTCAGACCGGTGGTAGCAATGCCTAGTTCTATGCAAAATTGTTTTAGCTCTCGGTGGTTGTACTCTTCCAGTTTTTCCATCTGGAATTTCTCTGCAGATCCGCTCTCTCTGGTCGTCATTGTGGATTAGTCGTAGGGTGAGTTACTCTCTGTACGGTACGCGTTGGTTCGGATCCCACCGCTGCCACCAATGTTAGACGGGGACCTGGAGGGTCGGCCGAGCACAAGGGGAGAGGCCTCCGGTGAGGGCCGTCTCCAGCGATCGTACAGACAAGTAACTTCCCCCCCACAGATAGACACCACACGAAGGTCAGCTTAACACCTTTTATAGGCAATTCTTTGAGTAAGGTGGTACGATACAAGGAGATCAGGACACGATGATCCTCTCAATTCTAGTCTCTATTAGGGGAAGGGGGTAGCGGGACAGTCTTGGTACCTACAGGTACTGAGGTGAACCGGTGGTAGCTCACAATCCTCGAGCTCGGCATTCGGACGGGTCAGACCGCGCTGCGCCAGCAGGTCCCGAAGAGGTCGTAGGTGGCAACGGGCCGCGGCAGCGCCAGCAGGTCCCAGCGAGGATGACGGTTACAACGGGCCGCGGCAGCGCCAGCAGGTCCCACGAGGATGAACGGTGCAGAAGGCCGCGGCAGCGCCAGCAGGCAGGACAATAGTTCACAAGGCAGGGCCGCGGCAGCGCCAGCAGGCAGGACGATAGTTCACAAGGCAGGGCTGCGGCAGCGCCAGCAGTCCGTCAAGGATGAGTTCTTCTCGGTGTCTCTCGACTCCAGGATACAACTGCCTTCCTGCTCTGGGGCTGCCTCGGTTATAGGTCTGGCGCCCTTTGATGTCCGGACCCTCGCACTGGGAGGTCGGGAGGTCCGGGATGAGGGAGTCCAGACACCCAGCAGGGGGGTGGAGCCAGCACCCGGGGAGGCTGGGGGCGATCGGCACCTGGCGGGGGAGAGCCATCGACACTTCTTTCTCCCATTAACCTGCCAAGTGGTCCGTTCACCTCCTGGATGGGTGGTGGTGCCGGGATGTCTGGGCCCGGCCAGGCCCAGGGTTGGGGTCGAGCCGAGGCCACGCGGCCGCGTGGTGCAGTGTCCAAGATGTCGGCTGGGCCGGGCAATGGGGTTGATGTGGGCCTGGGCCCGTGGCACAGAGATATCCGGGAGCCGGTGTCCCGGAGGGGGACGGGTTGCGGGTTGCTTCTGCGGGTAGCACCCGGAGAGCCGATGTCTGGGCCCTGTCATGCGGGGAGGGATCGAGCCCTTCGTGGGGCCTGTCCAACAGAATCGTTAGATTACTTCTAGGAGGCCCAGGGGACTCGGGTGCAGAGTGTGCACTCTCACGCGGGATGCGGGACAAAGTCTATGATAGCTAGTAAAGGTAAAGTTAGTGTTCACGGGCGAACCCGACCTGGTAGGAAGAAAACGACAGTGGATCCTGACCCTTGGATAGTGAGGCTATGCTGGGGCACCGAAATGCCGAAGTTACCTAGCCCAGGGGCTGCAGCTGCATAGGTCTCAAAAGACGTCGGGAATCCTCGTAGACGAACCAGGAGCCTGGAAGAAAAGATGCTGGCAGGCGACCAGTGAAGAGAGTTCGAAGTGATCCAAGCCTGGATCTCGAAGATGGATGACACCTGAAAGCAGAGGGGACCAAGTTCGTGACTACTAGCCAGTAGTCAGGGGCACCAGGAGGGCACCGGAGGGTAGTCACCTCGACTAGGTGAGTGGGCGACGCTGTGCTCTGCAGATCTCACGGACCAGGAGGCGTTGTCGGCGACCAGGATGGAGGGGCGAGCTGTCCCACGATGGATGAAGCTGTCGGCGTCGAAGGACCCAGGATTGGGCAACAAAGCCTTGGCTAATTCAAGCCCACGCGGTGGACTCAAAATGGCGTCTTGAGTGGACCAGGAGGGTCCGGGGTGCTCCTCTTCTGGAAGGGAGCAAGAACCAGTCTGGAGCAGCCAGACCAGCAGCAGTGATGTCGTCGGGCGTCGTTCAGAAGGCCACAAGCCAGCGGGCTAGTAGCCAAACAACGCGGTGAGCAGCAAACAGCAGAAGGGCCCCACGCCGATCATGGAGATGCTGGGGGGCTGATCTTCGGTGCTGGAGCTGCTCAGGGTCGGGGCTTCTCGGACCCCAAAGCACTCGCCAGTAGATTACCCGGCGGGCTTGCTGTGAAGAAGTCGTGCAGTCTTGGCAATAGTCGGTCCCTTGAGGTCTCGTCGCACTCACGGTTCTCAGCTTGGCTGTAGAGGTGAGTAGAGGTCGGAGGTGCCAGGGAAGCTGGGTCTTGTCGAGCTGGACAGTCGGATTCCGGAGGAAGGACTTGCAGCAGACCGCAGTGTTCTTAAGGTGGTGCCTGCGGATGCAGGGTGACTACTCCTTAGTCACAAGGGAGAATCTTGAAGAAGAAATCTTGATGTCCTTTCGTAGAAAGTCGTGTCTTGATTCCAAAGATGATCTAATTTGGAAGGGGGCCAGTTCCTACCTGTATCTGGGAAAAGGGGGCTGGCACGCGACTAAGTCCTGCCCTATGGGTGGGACCAGGAGGGGGGTGGTTACACCCCTCTCCTTTGGCGGGCTTTCCCCAGGTCAGGGGCTGGAGTGCCCCTGGAACTGGTTTCAGCCGGCCTATGCACAGTGAGCACCGGGGTGCCACTTGCAGTCACCTTCCTCTGTAGCCCTGCCTACCTGGAATACACAAAACCCTGTCTGGGACGGTGCTGGCACCGCCCCTGGCAGGAAACCCTTTGTCCTTGCCTCCTGCTCTGGGAGGACTCCCAGCAGCAGGAGGGCAGACTTGTGTCTCGGTGGCAGCATCCATTTTGTGGATGCTAAGGCTCTGTCTGATTTTAACCGGGGTTACAGGTTACATACATGTCGTGTCCCTCTAGAAGGGTGGAATGCTAACCCCGTCGCCAGAATTGGCGAGGGGTTAGTATTCCAATTCGTATGACACCTTACTCGACATGTTTTGATAAAGCGATACCAGAGTTGGCATATAACCGCGAGGATTATAATGCACTTAAGAGTATATGGTATGCGATATCATGGAAACGGCTAAGGGATGGATCCCGAAAGCCGCAGACAGGCTCAGCTCATGCCAGAGCACCATCTCACAGGATTCCAAGCACTCTGCCTTCAGGATTGTTAAGGCCTGCCATAGGAGTGACTGATAGGAGATCTGTGTGTCCATTTTAGGGTTAGATATAGGTATACTATATCTAAAGCAAAGGGTGATTACACCACCTTGCCCCAGCTGTCGTGCAGCCAGTTGTGTCAGTTTAGTTAGTCAGCCCAGGGGTGGCACAATACATGCTTCAGCCCCTGGGAGACTTCTGGGTGCACCTCAGCCCTGGGTACAGGGACTTAGAGAGGGCCCAGTGCCAATTCAGTACCTGAGTACAATTTGGATAGAGAGAACAGCTAGGCTGTGGGTCTGATTAGCAGGCCCACAGCCGGGGAAAGTCGTAAACCAGTGCAGCAAAAAGCAAAAATCTGGGTGATCATAGGATTGCAGACCCTACTCTCCTACATGACCCCCCCCCCCCCAAACTTTGGGACAATAAACTAACCTTGACCAGGTGAGTCTTCTTGCTCTAAGTGGAAATACCTGGAGAGCCCATCAGCATTGCTGTGATCAGTACCAGGTCTATGCTCCACTGTAAAATCCATCCCCTGTAGGGAAATGGACCACCTAAGCAGTTTGGGGTTTTCACCCTTCATCTGATTTAGCCACAAGAGGGGCTTATGGGCGGTCTGAATGGTGAAGTGAGTGCCAAACAAGTAGGCCCTCAGCTTCTTCAGGGCCCAAACCACAGCAAAGGCCTCCCTCTCAATAGCTGACCAATTTTTCTCTCTGGGGGTCAGCCTCCTACTAATGAAAGCAATAGGCTGATCATTACCATCAAAATTCAGTTGAGACAGAACAGCTCCCACACCCAACTCAGAAGCATCTGTTTGGACAATGAATGGCTTGGAGTAATCTGGACTCTTTAGGATAGGTGCTGTGCACATGGCCTGCTTTAGGTAATTGAATGCTTTCTGACAGCTTGCTGTCCACTGAACTTTCTTTGGCATCTTTTTGCTTGTCAGGTCATTAAGAGGGGTCACTATGGACCCATAATTTCTGACAAACTTCCTATAGTACCCAGTCAGGCCCAAGAAAGCTCGAACCTGAGTCTGGGTGATTGGAGGAGCCCAGTCCTGGATGGCCTGTATTTTACTCTTCAATGGCTGAACCTGGCCTCCACCCACAAGGTGGCCCAGGTATACAACCTGTGTCTGCCCTATCTGGCACTTAGTGGCCTTGATAGTGAGGCCTGCCTTTTGCAGGGCCTCTAACACTTTCCTCAGGTGGACCAGGTGATCCTCCCAGGTGGAGCTAAAGACAGCAATATCGTCAAGATATGCTGCACAGAAGTCATCCAGCCCAGTGAGGACTTGATTCACCAACCTTTGGAAGGTGGCAGGTGCATTTTTCAAACCAAAGGGCATTACCACAAATTGATAATGCCCACCAGGGGTAGAAAATGCTGTCTTGGGTTTGGCCTCCTCAGCTAACCTGATTTGCCAATACCCAGCTGTCAAATCAAATGTACTTAAGAATTTGGCAGAAGCCAATTTATCTATAAGTTCATCTGCTCTTGGTATTGGGTGGGCATCAGTCTTAGTGACTGCATTGAGGCCTCTGTAGTCTACGCAAAACCTCATCTCTCTCTTACCACCCTGGGTGTGAGGCTTTGGCACTAGAACTACTGGGCTAGCCCAAGGGCTATCTGAGGGCTCAATGACTCCCAGCTCCAACATTTTCTGCACTTCTGTCTTGATGCAGTCTCTAACATGATCAGGCTGTCTGTAGATTTTACTCTTGACAGGCAGACTGTCTCCAGTGTCAACATCATGGGTACACCAATCAGTTTGGCTGGGTGTCAGAGAGAACATATGTCTGAAGGATTGCAGAACTTGCCTGCAATCCTGTTGCTGATGTTCAGTGAGGCTGCCACAAAAGACAACACCATCTACTGATCCATCATCAGGATTCTGAGTGAGCAGGTCTGGGAGAGGGTCACTCTCTTCCTCCTGTCCCTCATCTGTGGCCATGAGCAAGCTCATGTCCTTCCTGTCAACATATGCCTTGAGCCTGTTCACATGGAGCACTCTGAGAGGGCTCCTGGGAGTTCCAAGGTCCACCAAGTAGGTAACCTCTCCCTTTTGCTCAATGATGGTGTGGGGCCCAGACCATTTGTCTTTCAGAGCTGCTGGGGCCACTGGCTCCAGCACCCACACCTTCTGTCCTGGCTGGTACACAGTCAGCACAGCCTTTTGGTCATGCCAAGCTTTTTGAAGTTCTTGGCTGGCCTCCAGGTTTTTAGATGCCTTTTCCATATACTCAGCCATCCTGGAGCGGAGACCAAGTACATAGTCCACTATGTTGGTTGCAGGCTTTTTGAGAGGTCTCTCCCATCCTTCCTTCACCAAACACAGGGGTCCTCTTACAGGATGCCCATACAGAAGCTCAAAGGGGCTGTAGCCAACCCCCTTCTGTGGGACCTCTCTGTAAGCAAACAAGAGGCAGGGGATCAGGACATCCCATCTTCTCCTAAGAGGTTCAGGTAGCCCATGAATCATCCCTTTGAGGGTCCAGTTGAATCTCTCAACAAGCTCATTGCATTGTGGGTGGTAGGGTGTGGTGAACTTGTAGTTCACACCACACTCCTTCCACATTGCAGTCAGATATCCTGACATGAAGTTTGTACCTCTGTCAGAAACAACCTCCTTAGGGAAGCCCACTCTGGAGAACACTCCAACTAGGGCCCTTGCCACTACAGGTGCTGTAGTGGTCCTAAGTGGAATAGCTTCAGGATACCTGGTGGCATGATCCACCACCACCAGTATAAACTTGTGCCGTGATGCTGTCTGGGGTTCCATTGGACCAACAATGTCAATCCCCACTCTTTCAAAGGGGACCCCCACCACAGGTAGTGGTATGAGGGGGGCCTTTGTTGTGCCACCTGACTTACCACTGGCTTGGCAAGTGACACAGGAGCGACAAAACTCCTTGGTATTCTCATTCATGTGGGGCCAGTGAAAGTGTGAGACAAGCCTGTCCCACGTCTTTGTCTGACCTAAATGACCTGCAAGGGGAATCTCATGGGCCAAGGTGAGAAGGAAACCTCTCAGAGACAAGGGGATGACCAGCCTCCTGGTTGCACCAGGCTTGGGGTCTCTTGACTCAGAGTACAGGAGTCCATCTTCCCAGTATACCCTGTGGGCACCTGTGGCATTCCCTGCAGCCTCAGCAGCAGCCTGCTGTCTGAGGGGTTCAAGAGAAGGGCAGTCTAACTGTGCCTTCCCCAGGTCTGCTCTGGAGGGTCCCCCTGAGCCCAGAAACTCAACTTGATCAAGTTCAAGCTCTTTAGGCTCAGTTTCCCTCAGTTCTCTCAGATCAGCCTCCTCAGAGACCTGATCCTCAACCTGGGGCAAGGGGGAAGGCAAAGCCTTAACCCTACTGCTCTTCTTCTTGGAAGGTGTCTGGTCCATACTTTCAGGATCCAGCACCTGTTCAGTGGGGCATCTTCTGGCCTGTGACCTAGTCACAGCAAGCACATGTGCTGGCAAGCCTAACATCTCCATGTGAGTCCTCTGCTCCACTTCTGACCATAGTGATGACTCCAAATCATTGCCCAACAAACAATCAACTGGGAGGTCTGAACTGACTACAACTTTCTTTTGACCCTTCACTCCACCCCAGGAGAAAGCCACAATCGCCATACTATGACTGGTAGTGACGTTGCTGGCATTGGTCACCAGGAAATCTGTACCTGGCATGATCTGTCCAGGGTCCACAAAGTTAGGTGTCACCATGGTGACACTGGCACAAGTGTCCCTATAGGCCTGAGCCATCTTGCCATTAATCAAAGGTGTCTGCCTGTATTTGCCCAAAGTATTGGGACTTATATCAGGGGACATATCCATATCCCCTGTACAGACAAGGACAGCCTGAGTGAGTGTGCCAACTAAGTTGTCAGACCCCTCAGTTCCCAAGGTTAACCCAACTAATGCCTTGGGAGGTACACTACCACTGCTGACTGTACTAGGGGGTGCAGTTGCCTTAGGGGCTGTAGTGGCAGGAGTTTGTCCTCCTCTTTTGGTGCACTCACTAAACCAGTGAGACTTACTTTTACAGTACTGGCACCACCTCTTTGACTGGCCTTCTTGAGCCTTCTTCTTCTGGGAAGCCTGACCCCCACCCTCTTTGGTTTGTTGGGGACCTGGTGAAGACTTCTGGTCATTATGTTCAATCTTAGCATTACCCTTCTGGTCTGCTTTCTTCTGACCACCCTGGTTCTGGTTCTGGTTCTGCTTGATCCTTGTCCTGACCCATTTGTCTGCCTTCTTTCCCAATTCTTGGGGAGAGGTCAGATCTGAATCAACAAGGTGCTGGTGCAACAACTGGTTCTGACAATTATTTAAAATCTGTTCTCTCATCATGAGATTGTACAACCCTGTGTAATCAGTAACCTTGCTACCCAGCAACCAGCCCTCCAAAGCCTTAGTGGCACAATCCACAAAGTCAGACCAGTCCTGAGACTGAGTTTTCTGGGTGTCTCTGAACAGCAACCTGTACTGCTCGGTGGTTAAACCAAACCCATCAACCAGTGCATTTTTCAGGACCTGGTAATCATTAGCATCCTCCACTCTTGTAGTGAGGAGCTTATCTCTACCTTTACCATCAAAGGAGAGCCACAGTATAGCTGCCCACTGACTTCGGGGAATGCACTGCACAGTGCAGGCCCTCTCCAAAGCAGCCATCCATTTCTGGATGTCATCCCCTTGCTTAAAGGGGGGCACTATCTTAGTCAGGTGTTTAGTATCTAAACCCTTCTCTCTATCTCTTGGGAGATTGCTGCCACCAGTGGGAGCTAACCCACTCATCTGCTGCTCTCTAGCAAAGGCAAGCTTTTCTTTGGCCAGGGCAAGTTCTTCCCTTTCAATCCTCAGAGTAGCCTGTCTCATCCTAGCTTCATGCTCCAGTCTCTGAGGGGAAGTCAATCTCCTCTGGGGAGAGTTCCTTCTCCTCTGAGAAGAGGCATTAGAGTGCAGAGATCTATTGGAGTCCCTAGAAAGAGATCTATCTCTCCTAACTCCAAGGTTAGGCCTATTTAGGGTCAGTACTGGGGGTCCCCCAGATCCTAGCCCAAGCAAGTCTATGTTGGCCCTAGTTAGCCTTCTGACTACCTCAAGACCTTTGTCTACCTCATCCCCAGAGAGCTCCTCAGGGTCCTCCTCCTCAACTACATTTACAGTGTTGTGGAGGTCTGGATCACCAAGGTGCCCCTCTAAGGCTGGCATATTCCCCTCTCCCTGAGATGCTTTACTAGCATCATAGGTCTCTAAGAGATCCAACAGGAAGGGAGTGGTGGGGTTAGCCCCCTGTTTCAATTTCCTGGAGGTACACAAGTGTCTCAACTCCTGGAAATTGAGAGCTGCATATCTTGAGCTGACCTGTGGAGGGTCAATCACCACAAGAGGGGTCCCTGAGGACTCTCCCTGGGTAGACATGCTTTTCTAGTGAGGTGTAAGTGGTGCACTTACCTACACTATATGTTTACCTACTGATCCCTTGCTAGAGTTGTAGTTTAGGGTGTGCTAGGCCCTAGGAGCTACAACAGCTGGTTCAGTAGAACTCAGAGTATTCTAAGCTAAGTTATATGTACCTTTAGTACTTATGTGATCTTTCACAAGATATTCTTAGGATATGTGTGGTAAAACAACAGCAAGCTCAAATCCCACCGCTGCCACCAATGTGAGAAGTTGGCCTGATATGCAGTGCTCACTATTCTAGTGATCACTATGTATCAGTCCAAACAACCCTTATTGATGATTGGTTGTAAGTCAACCTTATAGACCAGCTATCCTAGTAGCATGGATACGAGCAGTCTAAGGCTAAGACTCTAGAGGGCGTGTTAAGCCAGCTGTTTTACCATCACATTACCCCTTGAACACCCAGTGAAAGGACACCACACAAGTTGTTATGAAAATAAACAGTGTATTTATTTATAACAAGACTACCCTGGCTCTTTATGAGACAGGGAGCTAAGCACACAACAAAACTCTTATAAAAATACTTAAGTTAGCACAGTATATACAAATGCCCGAAGGGCACGGAAAACCATATACTCCAAAAGTGGAATGCGAAACTACTAGCAGGTAAGTACAGTACTAATAGGCTTTGGAATCGCTAGGACTTGACTATAGAATCGTTAGATTACTTCTAGGAGGCCCAGGGGACTCGGGTGCAGAGTGTGCACTCTCACGCGGGATGCGGGACAAAGTCTATGATAGCTAGTAAAGGTAAAGTTAGTGTTCACGGGCGAACCCAACCTGGTAGGAAGAAAACGACAGTGGATCCTGACCCTTGGATAGTGAGGCTATGCTGGGGCACCGAAATGCCGAAGTTACCTAGCCCAGGGGCTGCAGCTGCATAGGTCTCAAAAGACGTCGCGAATCCTCGTAGACGAACCAGGAGCCTGGAAGAAAAGATGCTGGCAGGCGACCAGTGAAGAGAGTTCGAAGTGATCCAAGCCTGGATCTCGAAGGTGGATGACACCTGAAAGCAGAGGGGACCAAGTTCGTGACTACTAGCCAGTAGTCAGGGGCACCAGGAGGGCACCGGATGGTAGTCACCTCGACTAGGTGAGTGGGCGACGCTGTGCTCTGCAGATCTCACGGACCAGGAGGCGTTGTCGGCGACCAGGATGGAGGGGCGAGCTGTCCCACGATGGATGAAGCTGTCGGCGTCGAAGGACCCAGGATTGGGCAACAAAGCCTTGGCTAATTCAAGCCCACGCGGTGGACTCAAAATGGCGTCTTGAGTGGACCAGGAGGGTCCGGGGTGCTCCTCTTCTGGAAGGGAGCAAGAACCAGTCTGGAGCAGCCAGACCAGCAGCAGTGATGTCGTCGGGCGTCGTTCAGAAGGCCACAAGCCAGCGGGCTAGTAGCCAAACAACGCGGTGAGCAGCAAAAAGCAGAAGGGCCCCACGCCGATCGTGGAGATGCTGGGGGGCTGATCTTCGGTGCTGGAGCTGCTCAGGGTCGGGGCTTCTCGGACCCCAAAGCACTCGCCAGTAGATTACCCGGCGGGCTTGCTGTGAAGAAGTTGTGCAGTCTTGGCAATAGTCGGTCCCTTGAGGTCTCGTCGCACTCACGGTTCTCAGCTTGGCTGTAGAGGTGAGTAGAGGTCGGAGGTGCCAGGGAAGCCGGGTCTTGTCGAGCTGGACAGTCGGATTCCGGAGGAAGGACTTGCAGCAGACCGCAGTGTTCTTAAGGTGGTGCCTGCGGATGCAGGGTGACTACTCCTTAGTCACAAGGGAGAATCTTGAAGAAGAAATCTTGATGTCCTTTCGTAGAAAGTCGTGTCTTGATTCCAAAGATGATCTAATTTGGAAGGGGGCCAGTTCCTACCTTTATCTGGGAAAAGGGGGCTGGCACGCGACTAAGTCCTGCCCTATGGGTGGGACCAGGAGGGGGGTGGTTACACCCCTCTCCTTTGGCGGGCTTTCCCCAGGTCAGGGGCTGGAGTGCCCCTGGAACTGGTTTCAGCCGCCCTATGCACAGTGAGCACCGGGGTGCCACTTGCAGTCACCTTCCTCTGTAGCCCTGCCTACCTGGAATACACAAAACCCTGTCTGGGACGGTGCTGGCACCGCCCCTGGCAGGAAACCCTTTGTCCTTGCCTCCTGCTCTGGGAGGACTCCCAGCAGCAGGAGGGCAGACTTGTGTCTCGGTGGCAGCATCCATTTTGTGGATGCTAAGGCTCTGTCTGATTTTAACCGGGGTTACAGGTTACATACATGTCGTGTCCCTCTAGAAGGGTGGAATGCTAACCCCGTCGCCAGAATTGGCGAGGGGTTAGTATTCCAATTCGTATGACACCTTACTCGACATGTTTTGATAAAGCGATACCAGAGTTGGCATATAACCGCGAGGATTATAATGCACTTAAGAGTATATGGTATGCGATATCATGGAAACGGCTAAGGGATGGATCCCGAAAGCCGCAGACAGGCTCAGCTCATGCCAGAGCACCATCTCACACGATTCCAAGCACTCTGCCTTCAGGATTGTTAAGGCCTGCCATAGGAGTGACTGATAGGAGATCTGTGTGTCCATTTTAGGGTTAGATATAGGTATACTATATCTAAAGCAAAGGGTGATTACACCACCTTGCCCCAGCTGTCGTGCAGCCAGTTGTGTCAGTTTAGTTAGTCAGCCCAGGGGTGGCACAATACATGCTTCAGCCCCTGGGAGACTTCTGGGTGCACCTCAGCCCTGGGTACAGGGACTTAGAGAGGGCCCAGTGCCAATTCAGTACCTGAGTACAATTTGGATAGAGAGAACAGCTAGGCTGTGGGTCTGATTAGCAGGCCCACAGCCAGGGAAAGTCGTAAACCAGTGCAGCAAAAAGCAAAAATCTGGGTGATCATAGGATTGCAGACCCTACTCTCCTACAAACACCCTCACGACTCGGGTAGAAGCGCACCTGCTGATACCGACTACATCGACCATCATGCTTCGGGGTCACACGCTCATGGGACGAGCAGTGTGTGACCTCATTCGGACATACTATTTATACAGGCTCCCTTGAGCCGGTGGAGGTGAGGACCTCGAGATAACGCACCTGCGTGCCTTAAGAGGTATCTGGACCTGTGAATATTTTCGGCAGCCCACGCAGCAACCCCGTGCACACGCCTAATCCCTGCTGATGAGCGTTAATGAACGCGAAACACGTGTCCAGGGATGGCAAGCACACCAGTGAACACCCTCAAGACTCGGGTAGAAGCGCACCCGCTGATACCGACTACATCGACCATCATGCTTCGGGGTCACACGCTGATGGGACGAGCAGTGTGCGACCTCATTCGGACATACTATTTATACAGGCTCCCTTGAGCCGGTGGAGGTGACGACCTCGAGATAACGCACCTGCGCGCCTTAAGAGGTATCTGGACCTATGAATTTTTTCGGCAGCCCACGCAGCAACCCCGTGCACACGCCTAATCCCTGCTGACGAGCGTTAATGAACGCGAAACACGTGTCCAGGGATGGCAAGCACACCAGTGAACACCCTCAAGACTCGGGTAAAAGCGCACCCGCTGATACCGACTACATCGACCATCATGCTTCAGGGTCACACGCTGATGGGACGAGCAGTGTGCGACCTCATTCGGACATACTATTTATACAGGCTCCCTTGAGCCGGTGGAGGTGACGACCTTGAGATAACGCACCTGCGCGCCTTAAGAGGTATCTGGACCTATGAATATTTTCGGCAGCCCACGCAGCAACCCCGTGCACACGCCTAATCCCTGCTGATGAGCCTTAATGAACGCGAAACACGTGTCCAGGGATGGCAAGCACACCAGTGAACACCCACAATACTCGGGTAGAAGCGCACCCGCTGATACCGACTACATCGACCATCATGCTTCGGGGTCACACGCTGATGGGACGAGCAGTGTATGACCTCATTCGGACATACTATTTATACAGGCTCCCTTGAGCCGGTGGAGGTGACGACTTCGAGATAACGCACCTGCGCGCCTTAAGAGGTATCTGGACCTATGAATATTTTCGGCAGCCCACGCAGCAACCCCGTGCATACGCCTAATCCCTGCTGATGAGCGTTAATGAACGCGAAACACGTGTCCAGGGATGGCAAGCACACCAGTGAACACCCTCAAGACTCGGGTAAAAGCGCACCCGCTGATACCGACTACATCGACCATCATGCTTCGGGGTCACACGCTCATGGGACGAGCAGTGTGTGACCTCATTCGGACATACTATTTATACAGGCTCCCTTGAGCCGGTGGAGGTGAGGACCTCAAGATAACGCACCTGCGTGCCTTAAGAGGTATCTGGACCTATGAATATTTTCGGCAGCCCACGCAGCAACCCCGTGCACACGCCTAATCCCTGCTGATGAGCCTTAATGAACGCGAAACACGTGTCCAGGGATGGCAAGCACACCAGTGAACACCCTCAAGACTCGGGTAGAAGCGCACCCGCTGATACCGACTACATCGACCATCATGCTTCGGGGTCTGACGCTGATGGGACGAGCAGTGTGCGACCTCATTCGGACATACTATTTATACAGGCTCCCTTGAGCCGGTGGAGGTGACGACCTCGAGATAACGCACCTGCACGCCTTAAGAGGTATCTGGACCTATGAATATTTTCGGCAGCCCACGCAGCAACCCCGTGCACACACCTAATCCCTGCTGATGAGCAATAATGAACGCGAAACACGTGTCCAGGGATGGCAAGCACACCAGTGAACACCCTCAAGACTCGGGTAAAAGCGCACCCGCTGATACCGACTACATCGACCATCATGCTTCAGGGTCACACGCTGATGGGACGAGCAGTGTGCGACCTCATTCGGACATACTCTTTATACAGGCTCCCTTGAGCCGGTGGAGGTGACGACCTTGAGATAACGCACCTGCGCGCCTTAAGAGGTATCTGGACCTATGAATATTTTTGGCAGCCCACGCAGCAACCCCGTGCACACGCCTAATCCCTGCTGATGAGCGTTAATGAACGCAAAACACGTGTCCAGGGATGGCAAGCACACCAGTGAACACCATCAATACTCGGGTAGAAGCGCACCCGCTGATACCGACTACATCGACCATCATGCTTCGGGGTTACACGCTGATGGGACGAGCAGTGTATGACCTCATTCGGACATACTATTTATACAGGCTCCCTTGAGCCGGTGGAGATGACGACCTCGAGATAACGCACCTGAGCGCCTTAAAAGGTATCTGGACCTATGAATATTTTTGGCAGCCCACGCAGTAACCCCGTGCACACGCCTAATCCCTGCTGATGAGCGTTAATGAACGCGAAACACGTGTCCAGGGATGGTAAGCACACCAGTGAACACCCTCAAGACTCGGGTAGAAGCGCACCCGCTGATACCGACTACATCGACCATCATGCTTCGGGGTCACACGCTCCTGGGACGAGCAGTGTGTGACCTCATTCGGACATACTATTTATACAGGCTCCCTTGAGCCGGTGGAGGTGAGGACCGCGAGATAACGCACCTGCGTGCCTTAAGAGGTATCTGGACCTATGAATATTTTCGGCAGCCCACGCAGCAACCCCGTGCACACGCCTAATCCCTGCTGATGAGCGTTAATGAACGCGAAACACGTGTCCAGGGATGGCAAGCACCCAGTGAACACCCTCAAGACTCGGGTAGAAGCGCACCCGCTGATACCGACTACATCGACCATCATGCTTCGGGGTCACACGCTGACGGGACGAGCAGTGTGCGACCTCATTCGGACATACTATTTATACAGGCTCCCTTGAGCCGGTGGAGGTGACGACCTTGAGATAACGCACCTGCGCGCCTTAAGAGGTATCTGGAACGATGAATATTTTCGGCAGCCCACGCAGCAACCCCGTGCACACACCTAATCCCTGCTGATGAGCGTTAATGAACGCGAAACACAAGTCCAGGGATGGCAAGCACACCAGTGAACACCCTCAATACTCGGGTAGAAGCGCACCCGCTGATACCGACTACATCGACCATCATGCTTCGGGGTCACACGCTGATGGGATGAGCAGTGTATGACCTCATTCAGACATACTATTTATACAGGCTCCCTTGAGCCGGTGGAGGTGACGACCTCGAGATAACGCACCTGCGCGCCTTAAAAGGTATCTGGACCTATGAATATTTTTGGCAGCCCACGCAGTAACCCCGTGCACACGCCTAATCCCTGCTGATGAGCGTTAATGAACGTGAAACACGTGTCCAGGGATGGCAAGCACACCAGTGAACACCCTCAAGACTCGGGTAGAAGCGCACACGCTGATACCGACTACATCGACCATCATGCTTCGGGGTCACACGCTCATGGGACGAGCAGTGTGCGACCTCATTCGGACATACTATTTATACAGGCTCCTTTGAGCCGGTGGAGGTGACGACCTCGAGATATTGCACCTGCATGCCTTAAGAGGTATCTGGACCTATGGATATTTTCGGCAGCCCACGCAGCAACCCCGTGCACACGCCTAATCCCTGCTGATGAGCGTTAATGAACGCAAAACACTTGTCCAGGGATGGCAAGCACACCAGTGAACACCCTCAAGACTCGGGTAGAAGCGCACCCGCTGATACCGACTACATCGACCATCATGCTTCGGGGTCACACGCTGATGGGACGAGCAGTGTGCGACCTCATTCGGACATACTATTTATACAGGCTCCCTTGAGCCGGAGGAGGTGATGACCTCGAGATAACGCACCTGCGTGCCTTAAGAGGTATCTGGACCTATGAATATTTTCGGCAGCCCACGCAGCAACCCCGTGCACACGCCTAATCCCTGCTGATGAGCGTTAATGAACGCGAAACACGTGTCCAGGGATGGCAGGCACACCAGTGAACACCCTCAAGACTCGGGTAGAAGCGCACCCGCTGATACCGACTACATCGACCATCATGCTTCGGGGTCACACGCTGATGGGACGAGCAGTGTGCGTGCTCATTCGGACATACTATTCATACAGGCTCCCTTGAGCCGGTGGAGGTGACGACCTCGAGATAACGCACCTGCACGCCTTAAGAGGTATCTGGACCTATGAATATTTTCGGCAGCCCACGCAGCAACCCCGTGCACATGCCTAATCCCTGCTGATGAGTGTTAATGAACACGAAACACGTGTCCAGGGATGGCAAGCACACCAGTGAACACCCTCAAGACTCGGGTAAAAGCGCACCCGCTGATACCGACTACATCTACCATCATGCTTCAGGGTCACACGCTGTTGGGACGAGCAGTGTGCGACCTCATTCGGACATACTATTTATACAGGCTCCCTTGAGCCGGTGGAGGTGACGACCTCGAGGTAACGCACCTGCGCGCCTTAAGAGGTATCTGGACCTATGAATATTTTCGACAGCCCACGCAGCAACCCCGTGCACACGCCTAATCCCTGCTGATGAACGTCAATGAACGCGAAACACGTGTCCAGGGATGGCAAGCACACCAGTGAACACCCTCAAGACTCGGGTAGAAGCGCACCCGCTGATACCGACTACATCGACCATCATGCTTCGGGGTCACACGCTGATCGGACGAGCAGTGTGCGACCTCATTCGGACATACTATTTATACAAGCTCCCTTGAGCCGGTGGAGGTGTCGACCTCGATATAAGGCACCTGCCCGCCTTAAGAGGTATCTGGACCTATGAATATTTTCGGCAGCCCACGCAGCAACCCCGTGCACACGCCTAATCCCTGCTGATGAGCGTTAATGAACGCGAAACACGTGACCAGGGATGGCAAGCACACCAGTGAACACCCTCAAGACTCGGGTAGAAGCGCACCCGCTGATACCGACTACATCGACCATCATGCTTCGGAGTCACACGCTGATGGGACGAGCAGTGTGCGACCTCATTCGGACATACTATTTATACAGGCTCCCTTGAGCCGGTGGAGGTGACGACCTCGAGATAACGCACCTGCGCGCCTTAAGAGGTATCTGGACCTATGAATATTTTCGGCAGCCCACGCAGCAACCCGGTGCACACGCCTAATCCCTGCTGATGAGCGTTAATGAACGCGAAACACGTGTCCATGGATGGCAAGCACACCAGTGAACACCCTCAAGACTCTTGTAGAAGCGCACCCGCTGATACCGACTACATCGACCATTATGCTTCGGGGTCACAAGCTGATGGGACAAGCAGTGTGCGACCTCATTCGGACATACTATTAATACAGGCTCACGTGAGCCGGTGGAGGTGACGACCTCGAGATAACGCACCTGTGCGCCTTAAGAGGTATCTGGACCTATGAATATTTTCTGCATCCCACGCAGCAACCCAGTGCACACGCCTAATCCCTGCTGATGAGCGTTAATGAACGCGAAACACGTGTACAGGGATGGCAAGCACACCAGTGAACACCCTCAAGACTCGGGTAGAAGCGCACCCGCTGATACCGACTACATCGACCATCATGCTTCGGGGTCACACGCTGATGGGACGAGCAGTGTGCGACCTCATTCGGACATACTATTTATACAGGCTCCCTTGAGCCGGTGGAGGTGACGACCTCGAGATAACGCACCTGCACGCCTTAAGAGGTATCTGGACCTATGAATATTTTCGGCAGCCCACGCAGCAACCCCGTGCACACGCCTAATCCCTGCTGATGAGCGTTAATGAACGCGAAACACGTGTCCAGGGATGGCAAGCACACCAGTGAACACCCTCAAGACTCGGATAGAAGCGCACCCGCTGATACCGACTACATCGACCATCATGCTTCGGGGTCACACGCTAATGGGACGAGCAGTGTGCGACCTCATTCGGACATACTATTTATACAGGCTCCCTTGAGCCGGTGGAGGTGACGACCTCGAGATAACGCACCTTCGCGCCTTAAGAGGTATCTGGACCTATGAATATTTTCGGCAGCCCACGCAGCAACCCCGTGCACACGCCTAATCCCTGCTGATGAGCGTTAATGAACGCGAAACACGTGTCCAGGGATGGCAAGCACACCAGTGAACACCCTCAAGACTCGGGTAGAAGCGCACCCGCTGATACCGACTGCATCGACCATCATGCTTTGGGGTCACACGCTGATGGGACGAGCAGTGTGCGACCTCATTCGGACATACTATTTATACAGGCTCCCTTGAGCCGGTGGAGATGACGACCTCGAGATAACGCACCTGCACGCCTTAAGAGGTATCTGGACCTATGAATATTTTCGGCAGCCCACGCAGCAACCCAGTGCACACGCCTAATCCCTGCTGATGAGCGTTAATGAACGCGAAACACGTGTCCAGGGATGGCAAGCACACCAGTGAACACCCTCAAGACTCGGGTAAAAGCGCACCCGCTGATACCGACTACATCGACCATCATGCTTCAGGGTCACACGCTGATGGGACGAGCAGTGTGCGACCTCATTCGGACATACTATTTATACAGGCTCCCTTGAGCCGGTGGAGGTGACGACCTCGAGATAACGCACCTGCGCGCCTTAAGAGGTATCTGGACCTATGAATATTTTCGACAACCCACGCAGCAACCCGGTGCACACGCCTAATCCCTGCTGATGAGCGTTAATGAACGCCAAACACGTGTCCATGGATGGCAAGCACACCAGTGAACACCCTCAAGACTCTTGTAGAAGCGCACCCGCTGATACCGACTACATCGACCATTATGCTTCGGGGTCACACGCTGATGGGACGAGCAGTGTGCGACCTCATTCGGACATACTATTTATACAGGCTCACGTGAGCCGGTGGAGGTGACGACCTCGAGATAACGCACCTGCACGCCTTAAGAGGTATCTGGACCTATGAATATTTTCATCAGCCCACGCAGCAACCCCGTGCACACGCCTAATCCCTGCTGATGAGCGTTAATGAACACGAAACACGTGTACAGGGATGGCAAGCACACCAGTGAACACCCTCAAGACTCGGGTAGAAGCGCACCCGCTGATACCGACTACATCGACCATCATGCTTCGGGGTCACACGCTGATGGGACGAGCAGTGTGCGACCTCATTCGGACATACTATTTATACAGGCTCCCTTGAGCCGGTGGAGGTGACGACCTCGAGATAACGCACCTGCACGCCTTAAGAGGTATCTGGACCTATGAATATTTTCATCAGCCCACGCAGCAACCCCGTGCACACGCCTAATCCCTGCTGATGAGCGTTAATGAACGCGAAACACGTGTCCAGGGATGGCAAGCACACCAGTGAACACCCTCAAGACTCGGGTAAAAGCGCACCCGCTGATACCGACTACATCGACCATCATGCTTCAGGGTCACACGCTGATGGGACGAGCAGTGTGCGACCTCATTCGGACATACTATTTATACAGGCTCCTTTGAGCCGGTGGAGGTGACGACCTCGAGATATTGCACCTGCATGCCTTAAGAGGTATCTGGACCTATGGATATTTTCGGCAGCCCACGCAGCAACCCCGTGCACACGCCTAATCCCTGCTGATGAGCGTTAATGAACGCGAAACACTTGTCCAGGGATGGCAAGCACACCAGTGAACACCCTCAAGACTCGGGTAGAAGCGCACCCGCTGATACCGACTACATCGACCATCATGCTTCGGGGTCACACGCTGTTGGGACGAGCAGTGTGCGACCTCATTCGGACATACTATTTATACAGGCTCCCTTGAGCCGGTGGAGATGACGACCTCGAGATAACGCACCTGCGCGCCTTAAAAGGTATCTGGACCTATGAATATTTTTGGCAGCCCACGCAGCAACCCAGTGCACACGCCTAATCCCTGCTGATGAGCGTTAATGAACGCGAAACACGTGTCCAGGGATGGCAAGCACACCAGTGAACACCCTCAAGACTCGGGTAAAAGCGCACCCGCTGATACCGACTACATCGACCATCATGCTTCAGGGTCACACGCTGATGGGACGAGCAGTGTGCGACCTCATTCGGACATACTATTTATACAGGCTCCTTTGAGCCGGTGGAGGTGACGACCTCGAGATATTTCACCTGCATGCCTTAAGAGGTATCTGGACCTATGGATATTTTCGGCAGCCCACGCAGCAACCCCGTGCACACGCCTAATCCCTGCTGATGAGCGTTAATGAACGCGAAACACTTGTCCAGGGATGGCAAGCACACCAGTGAACACCCTCAAGACTCGGGTAGAAGCGCACCCGCTGATACCGACTACATCGACCATCATGCTTCGGGGTCACACGCTGATGGGACGAGCAGTGTGCGACCTCATTCGGACATACTATTTATACAGGCTCCCTTGAGCCGGAGGAGGTGATGACCTCGAGATAACGCACCTGCGTGCCTTAAGAGGTATCTGGACCTATGAATATTTTCGGCAGCCCACGCAGCAACCCCGTGCACACGCCTAATCCCTGCTGATGAGCGTTAATGAACGCGAAACACGTGTCCAGGGATGGCAGGCACACCAGTGAACACCCTCAAGACTCGGGTAGAAGCGCACCCGCTGATACCGACTACATCGACCATCATGCTTCGGGGTCACACGCTGATGGGACGAGCAGTGTGCGTGCTCATTCGGACATACTATTCATACAGGCTCCCTTGAGCCGGTGGAGGTGACGACCTCGAGATAACGCACCTGCACGCCTTAAGAGGTATCTGGACCTATGAATATTTTCGGCAGCCCACGCAGCAACCCCGTGCACATGCCTAATCCCTGCTGATGAGTGTTAATGAACACGAAACACGTGTCCAGGGATGGCAAGCACACCAGTGAACACCATCAAGACTCGGGTAAAAGCGCACCCGCTGATACCGACTACATCTACCATCATGCTTCAGGGTCACACGCTGATCGGACGAGCAGTGTGCGACCTCATTCGGACATACTATTTATACAAGCTCCCTTGAGCCGGTGGAGGTGGCGACCTCGATATAAGGCACCTGCCCGCCTTAAGAGGTATCTGGACCTATGAATATTTTCGGCAGCCCACGCAGCAACCCCGTGCACACGCCTAATCCCTGCTGATGAGCGTTAATGAACGCGAAACACGTGACCAGGGATGGCAAGCACACCAGTGAACACCCTCAAGACTCG
The DNA here is from genome assembly GCF_964261635.1 of Lissotriton helveticus. Lineage (NCBI taxonomy): Eukaryota > Metazoa > Chordata > Amphibia > Caudata > Salamandridae > Lissotriton > Lissotriton helveticus. The sequence continues at coordinate 373,665,653 of NC_136065.1, forward strand.
GGTAGAAGCGCACCCGCTGATACCGACTACATCGACCATCATGCTTCGGGGTCACACGCTGATGGGACGAGCAGTGTGCGACCTCATTCGGACATACTATTTATACAGGCTCCCTTGAGCCGGTGGAGGTGACGACCTCGAGATAACGCACCTGCGTGCCTTAAGAGGTATCTGGACCTATGAATATTTTCGGCAGCCCACGCAGCAACCCGGTGCACACGCCTAATCCCTGCTGATGAGCGTTAATGAACGCGAAACACGTGTCCATGGATGGCAAGCACACCAGTGAACACCCTCAAGACTCTTGTAGAAGCGCACCCGCTGATACCGACTACATCGACCATTATGCTTCGGGGTCACACGCTGATGGGACAAGCAGTGTGCGACCTCATTCGGACATACTATTTATACAGGCTCACGTGAGCCGGTGGAGGTGACGACCTCGAGATAACGCACCTGTGCGCCTTAAGAGGTATCTGGACCTATGAATATTTTCTGCATCCCACGCAGCAACCCAGTGCACACGCCTAATCCCTGCTGATGAGCGTTAATGAACGCGAAACACGTGTACAGGGATGGCAAGCACACCAGTGAACACCCTCAAGACTCGGGTAGAAGCGCACCCGCTGATACCGACTACATCGACCATCAAGCTTCGGGGTCACACGCTGATGGGACGAGCAGTGTGCGACCTCATTCAGACATACTATTTATACAGGCTCCCTTGAGCCGGTGGAGGTGACGACCTCGAGATAACGCACCTTCGCGCCTTAAGAGGTATCTGGACCTATGAATATTTTCGGCAGCCCACGCAGCAACCCCGTGCACACGCCTAATCCCTGCTGATGAGCGTTAATGAACGCGAAACACGTGTCCAGGGATGGCAAGCACACCAGTGAACACCCTCAAGACTCGGGTAGAAGCGCACCCGCTGATACCGACTGCATCGACCATCATGCTTTGGGGTCACACGCTGATGGGACGAGCAGTGTGCGACCTCATTCGGACATACTATTTATACAGGCTCCCTTGAGCCGGTGGAGATGACGACCTCGAGATAACGCACCTGCACGCCTTAAGAGGTATCTGGACCTATGAATATTTTCGGCAGCCCACGCAGCAACCCAGTGCACACGCCTAATCCCTGCTGATGAGCGTTAATGAACGCGAAACACGTGTCCAGGGATGGCAAGCACACCAGTGAACACCCTCAAGACTCGGGTAAAAGCGCACCCGCTGATACCGACTACATCGACCATCATGCTTCAGGGTCACACGCTGATGGGACGAGCAGTGTGCGACCTCATTCGGACATACTATTTATACAGGCTCCCTTGAGCCGGTGGAGGTGACGACCTCGAGATAACGCACCTGCGCGCCTTAAGAGGTATCTGGACCTATGAATATTTTCGACAACCCACGCAGCAACCCGGTGCACACGCCTAATCCCTGCTGATGAGCGTTAATGAACGCGAAACACGTGTCCATGGATGGCAAGCACACCAGTGAACACCCTCAAGACTCTTGTAGAAGCGCACCCGCTGATACCGACTACATCGACCATTATGCTTCGGGGTCACACGCTGATGGGACGAGCAGTGTGCGACCTCATTCGGACATACTATTTATACAGGCTCACGTGAGCCGGTGGAGGTGACGACCTCGAGATAACGCACCTGTGCGCCTTAAGAGGTATCTGGACCTATGAATATTTTCGGCAGCCCACGCAGCAACCCAGTGCACACGCCTAATCCCTGCTGATGAGCGTTAATGAACGCGAAACACGTGTACAGGGATGGCAAGCACACCAGTGAACACCCTCAAGACTCGGGTAGAAGTGCACCCGCTGATACCGACTACATCGACCATCATGCTTCGGGGTCACACGCTGATGGGACGAGCAGTGTGCGACCTCATTCGGACATACTATTTATACAGGCTCCCTTGAGCCGGTGGAGGTGACGACCTCGAGATAACGCACCTGCACGCCTTAAGAGGTATCTGGACCTATGAATATTTTCATCAGCCCACGCAGCAACCCCGTGCACACGCCTAATCCCTGCTGATGAGCGTTAATGAACACGAAACACGTGTCCAGGGATGGCAAGCACACCAGTGAACACCCTCAAGACTCGGGTAGAAGCGCACCCGCTGATACCGACTACATCGACCATCATGCTTCGGGGTCACACGCTGATGGGACGAGCAGTGTGCGACCTCATTCGGACATACTCTTTATACAGGCTCCCTTGAGCCGGTGGAGGTGATGACCTCGAGATAACGCACCTTCGCGCCTTAAGAGGTATCTGGACCTATGAATATTTTCGGCAGCCCATGCAGCAACCCCGTGCACACGCCTAATCCCTGCTGATGAGCGTTAATGAACGCGAAACACGTGTCCAGGGATGGCAAGCACACCAGTGAACACCCTCAAGACTCGGGTAGAAGCGCACCCGCTGATACCGACTGCATCGACCATCATGCTTTGGGGTCACACGCTGATGGGACGAGCAGTGTGTGACCTCATTCGGACATACTATTTATACAGTCTCCCTTGAGCCGGTGGAGATGACGACCTCGAGATAACGCACCTGCACGCCTTAAGAGGTATCTGGACCTATGAATATTTTCGGCAGCCCACGCAGCAACCCAGTGCACACGCCTAATCCCTGCTGATGAGCGTTAATGAACGCGAAACACGTGTCCAGGGATGGCAAGCACACCAGTGAACACCCTCAAGACTCGGGTAAAAGCGCACCCGCTGATACCGACTACATCGACCATCATGCTTCAGGGTCACACGCTGATGGGACGAGCAGTGTGCGACCTCATTCGGACATACTATTTATACAGGCTCCCTTGAGCCGGTGGAGTTGACGACCTCGAGATAATGCACCTGCGCGCCTTAAGAGGTATCTGGACCTATGAATATTTTCGGCAGCCCACGCAGCAACCCCGTGCACACGACTAATCCCTGCTGATGAGCGTTAATGAACGCGAAACACGTGTCCAGGGATGGCAAGCACACCAGTGAACACCCTCAAGACTCGGGTAGAAGCGCACCCGCTGATACCGACTACATCGACCATCATGCTTCGGGGTCACACGCTGATGGGATGAGCAGTGTGCGACCTCATTCGGACATACTATTTATACAGGCTCCCTTGAGCCGGTGGAGGTGACGACCTCGAGATAACGCACCTGCGCGCCTTAAGAGGTATCTGGACCTATGAATATTTTCGGCAGCCCACGCAGCAACCCTGTGCACACGCCTAATCCCTGCTGATGAGCGTTAATGAACGTGAAACACGTGTCCAGGGATGGCAAGCACACCAGTGAACACCCTCAAGACTTGGGTAGAAGCGCACCCGCTGATACCGACTACATCGACCATCATGCTTCGGGGTCACACACTGATGGGACGAGCAGTGTGCGACCTCATTCGGACATACTATTTATACAAGCTCCCTTGAGGCGGTGGAGGTGGCGACCTCGATATAACGCACCTGCGCGCCTTAAGAGGTATCTGGACCTAGGAATATTTTCGGCAGCCCACACAGCAACCCCGTGCACACACCTAATCCCTGCTGATGAGCGTTAATGAACGCGAAACACGTGACCAGGGATGGCAAGCACACCAGTGAACACCCTCAAGACACGGGTAGAAGCACACCCGCTGATACCGACTACATCGACCATCATGCTTCGGGGTCGCACGCTGATGGGACGAGCAGTGTGCGTCCTCATTCGGACATACTATTCATACAGGCTCCCTTGAGCCGGTGGAGGTGACGACCTCGAGATAACGCACCTGCACGCCTTAAGAGGTATCTGGACCTATGAATATTTTCGGCAGCCCACGCAGCAACCCCGTGCACATGCCTAATCCCTGCTGATGAGTGTTAATGAACACGAAACACGTGTCCAGGGATGGCAAGCACACCAGTGAACACCCTCAAGACTCGGGTAAAAGCGCACCCGCTGATACCGACTACATCGACCATCATGCTTCAGGGTCACACGCTGTTGGGACGAGCAGTGTGCGACCTCATTTGGACATACTATTTATACAGGCTCCCTTGAGCCGGTGGAGGTGACGACCTCGAGATAACGCACCTGCGCGCCTTAAGAGATATCTGGACCTATGAATATTTTCGGCAGCCCACGCAGCAACCCCGTGCACACGCCTAATCCCTGCTGATGAACGTCAATGAACGCGAAACACGTGTCCAGGGATGGCAAGCACACCAGTGAACACCCTCAAGACTCGGGTAGAAGCGCACCCGCTGATACCCACTACATCGACCATCATGCTTCGGGGTCACACGCTGATGGGACGAGCAGTATGCGACCTCATTCGGACATACTATTTATACAGGCTCCCTTCAGCCGGTGGAGGTGACGACCTCGAGATAACGCACCTTCGCGCCTTAAGAGGTATCTGGACCTATGAATATTTTCGGCAGCCCACGCAGCAACCCCGTGCACACGCCTAATCCCTGCTGATGAGCGTTAATGAACGCGAAACACATGTCCAGGGATGGCAAGCACACCAGTGAACACCCTCAAGACTCGGGTAGAAGCGCACCCGCTGATACCGACTGCATCGACCATCATGCTTTGGGGTCACACGCTGATGGGACGAGCAGTGTGCGACCTCATTCGGACATACTATTTATACAGGCTCCCTTGAGCCGGTTGAGATGACGACCTCGAGATAACGCACTTGCACGCCTTAAGAGGTATCTGGACCTATGATTATTTTCGGCAGCCCACGCAGCAACCCAGTGCACACGCCTAATCCCTGCTGATGAGCGTTAATGAACGCGAAACACGTGTCCAGGGATGGCAAGCACACCAGTGAACACCCTCAAGACTCGGGTAAAAGCGCACCCGCTGATACCGACTACATCGACCATCATGCTTCAGGGTCACACGCTGATGGGACGAGCAGTGTGCGACCTCATTCGGACATACTATTTATACAGGCTCCCTTGAGCCGGTGGAGGTGACGACCTCAAGATAACGCACCTGCGCGCCTTAAGAGGTATCTGGACCTATGAATATTTTCGGCAGCCCACGCAGCAACCCCGTGCACACGCCTAATCCCTGCTGATGAGCGTTAATGAACGTGATACACGTGTCCAGGGATGGCAAGCACACCAGTGAACACCCTCAAGACTTGGGTAGAAGCGCACCCGCTGATACCGACTACATCGACCATCATGCTTTGGGGTCACACGCTGATGGGACGAGCAGTGTGCGACCTCATTCGGACATACTATTTATACAGGCTCCCTTGAGCCGGTGGAAATGACGACCTCGAGATAACGCACCTGCACGCCTTAAGAGGTATCTGGACCTATGAATATTTTCGGCAGCCCACGCAGCAACCCAGTGCACACGCCTAATCCCTGCTGATGAGCGTTAATGAACGCGAAACACGTGTCCAGGGATGGCAAGCACACCAGTGAACACCCTCAAGACTCGGGTAAAAGCGCACCCGCTGATACCGACTACATCGACCATCATGCTTCGGGGTCACACGCTGATGGGACGAGCAGTGTGCGACCTCATTCGGACATACTATTTATACAGGCTCCCTTGAGCCGGTGGAGGTGACGACTTCGAGATAACGCACCTGCACGCCTTAAGAGGTATCTGGACCTATGAATATTTTCGTCAGCCCACGCAGCAACCCCGTGCACACGCCTAATCCCTGCTGATGAGCGTTAATGAACGCAAAACACGTGTCCAGGGATGGCAAGCACACCAGTGAACACCCTCAAGACTCGGGTAGAAGCGCACCCGCTGATACCGACTACATCGACCATCATGCTTCGGGGTCACACGCTGATGGGACGAGCAGTGTGCGACCTCATTCGGACATACTATTTATAAAGGCTCCCTTCAGCCGGTGGAGGTGACGACCTCGAGATAACGCACCTTCGCGCCTTAAGAGGTATCTGGACCTATGAATATTTTCGGCAGCCCACGCAGCAACCCCGTGCACACGCCTAATCCCTGCTGATGAGCGTTAATGAACGCGAAACACGTGTCCAGGGATGGCAAGCACACCAGTGAACACCCTCAAGACTCGGGTAGAAGCGCACCCGCTGATACCGACTGCATCGACCATCATGCTTTGGGGTCACACGCTGATGGGACGAGCAGTGTGCGACCTCATTCGGACATACTATTTATACAGGCTCCCTTGAGCCGGTTGAGATGACGACCTCGAGATAACGCACTTGCACGCCTTAAGAGGTATCTGGACCTATGATTATTTTCGGCAGCCCACGCAGCAACCCAGTGCACACGCCTAATCCCTGCTGAAGAGCGTTAATGAACGCGAAACACGTGTCCAGGGATGGCAAGCACACCAGTGAACACCCTCAAGACTCGGGTAAAAGCGCACCCGCTGATACCGACTACATCGACCATCATGCTTCAGGGTCACACGCTGATGGGACGAGCAGTGTGCGACCTCATTCGGACATACTATTTATACAGGCTCCCTTTAGCCGGTGGAGGTGACGACCTCGAGATAACGCACCTGCGTGCCTTAAGAGGTATCTGGACCTATGAATATTTTCGGCAGCCCACGCAGCAACCCCGTGCACACGCCTAATCCCTGCTGATGAGCGTTAAAGAACGTGATACACGTGTCCAGGGATGGCAAGCACACCAGTGAACACCCTCAAGACTTGGGTAGAAGCGCACCCGCTGATACCGACTACATCGACCATCATTGTAGGAGAGTAGGGTCTGCAATCCTATGATCACCCAGATTTTTGCTTTTTGCTGCACTGGTTTACGACTTTCCCTGGCTGTGGGCCTGCTAATCAGACCCACAGCCTAGCTGTTCTCTCTATCCAAATTGTACTCCGGTACTGAATTGGCACTGGGCCCTCTCCAAGTCCCTGTACCTAGGGCTGAGGTGTACCCAGAAGTCTCCCAGGGGCTGAAGCATGTATTATGCCACCCCTGGGCTGACTAACTAAAACTGACACAACTGGCTGCACGACAGCTGGGGCAAGGTGGTGTACTCACCCTTTGCTTTAGATATAGTATACCTATATCTAACCCTAAAATGGACACACAGATCTCCTATCAGTCACTCCTATGGCAGGCCTTAACAATCCTGAAGGCAGAGTGCTTGGAATCGTGTGAGATGGTGCTCTGGCATGAGCTGAGCCTGTCTGCGGCTTTCGGGATCCATCCCTTAGCCGTTTCCATGATATCGCATACCATATACTCTTAAGTGCATTATAATCCTCGCGGTTATATGCCAACTCTGGTATCGCTTTATCAAAACATGTCGAGTAAGGTGTCATACGAATTGGAATACTAACCCCTTGCCAATTCTGGCGACGTGGTTAGCATTCCACCCTTCTAGAGGGACACGACATGTATGTAACCCCTAACCCCGGTTAAAGTCAAACAGAGCCTCAGCTCCACAAAATGGATGCTGCCACCGAGACACAAGTCTGCCCTCCTGCTGCTGGGAGTCCTCCCAGAGCAGGAGATAAGGACAAAGGGTTTCCTGCCAGGGGCGGTGCCAGCACCGTCCCAGACAGGGTTTTGTGTATTGTAGGTAGGCAGGGCTTTAGAGGAAGGTGACTGCACGTGGCACCCCGGTGCTCACTGTGCATAGGCTGGCTGGAACCAGTTCCAGGGTCACTCCAGACCCTTTGCTGGGGAAAAGCCCGCCAAGGAAGTGGGTGTAACCACCCCCCTCCTAGTCCCACCCCTAGGGCAGGACTTAGTCGCGTGCCAGCCCCTTTTTACAGGATAAAGGTAGGAACTGGCCCCCTTCCAAATCAGATCATCTTTGAATCCTGAAACTACTTTCCACGAAAGGAACTCAAGACTTCTTCCTAAGATTTCTCCCTTGTGACTAAGGAGTAGTCACCCTGCATCCGCAGGCACCATCTTAAGAACAATGCGGTCTGCTGCAAGTCTCTCCTCCGGATCAAGACTGCCCAGCTCGACGAGAACCGGCTTCCCTGGCACCTCTGACCTCTACCTGCATCATCAGTCACGCTGAGATTCGTGGGTGTGACGAGACCTCGAGGGACCGGCCATCTTCAAGACTGCACGACTTCTTTCCAGCAAGCCCGCCGAGTAATTTCCTGGTGAGTGCTTTGGGGTCCGAGAAGCCCCAACCCTGAGCAGCTCCAGCACCGAAGTACAGCCTTTCCAGCATCTCCACGATCTGCGTGGGGCCCTTCTGCTTTTTGCTGCTCACCGCGTTGTTTGGCTACTAGCCCGCTGGCTTGTGGCCTTCTGAACGACGCCCGACGACATTTCTGCTGCTGGTCTGGTTGCTCCAGGCTGGCCCTTGCTCCCTTCCAAAAGAGGAGCACCCCGGACCCTCCTGGTCCACTCAAGACGCCATTTTGAGTCCACCGCGTGGGCTTGAATTAGCCAAGGCTTGTTGCCCAATCCTGGGTAACTTCGACGCCGACAGCTTCATCCATCGTGGGACAGCTCGCCTCTCCATCCTGGTCGCCGACAACGCCTCCTGGTCCGTGAGATCTGCAGAGCCAGCGTCGCCCACTCACCTAGTCGAGGTGACTTCGCCCGGTGCCATCCTGGTGCCCACTTAATCACTGGCTAGTGATTCAAGAACTTGGTCCCCTCTGCTTTCAGGTTTTCTTCTTCCTTGATCCAGGCTTGGATCCATCGAACTTTTCTTCACTGGTCGCCTGCCAGCAACTTCCTTCTTCCAGGCTCCTGGTCCGGCAACGAGATCCCCGACGTCTTTTCAGACCTATGCAGCTGCAGCCCCTGGGCTAGGTAACTTCGGCACTTCGGTGTCCCAGCAAAGCCTCACTATCCTAGGGTCAGGATCCACTGTCGTTTTCTTCCTACCAGGTCGGGTTCGCCCGTGAACACTAACTTTGCCTTTACTAGCTTCCATAGACTTTGTCCCGCATCCCGCGTGAGAGTGCACACTCTGCACCCGAGTCCCCTAGGTCTCCTAGAAGTAATCTAACGATTCTATAGTCAAGCCCTAGCGATTCCAAAGCCTATTAGTACTGTACTTACCTGCTAGTAATTTCGCATTCCACTTTTTAAGTATATGGTTTTTCGTGCCCCTCGGGCATTTGTGTATAACGTGCTAACTTAAGTATTTTCGTAAGAGTTTTGTTGTGTGCCTAGCACCCTGTCCTCATAAAGAGTACAGGGTTGTTGTGATTCTAATAAATACATTGTTTATTTTCATAACACTTGTGTGGTGTCCTTTCACTGGGTGTTCAAGGGGTAATGTGATGGTAAAACAGCTGGCTTAACACGCCCTCTAGAGTCTTAGCCTTAGACTGCTCGTATCCATGCTACTAGGATAGCTGGTCTATAAGGTTGACTTACAACCAATCATCAATAAGGGTTGTTTGGACTGATATATAGTGATCACTAGAATAGTGAACACTGCACATCAGGCCAACTTCTCACATTGGTGAGCAGCGGTTGGGATTTGAGCTTGCTGTTGTTTTACCACACATGCCCTAAGAATATCTTGTGAAAGATCACATAAGTACTAAAGGTACATATAACTTAGCTTAGAATACTCTGAGTTCTACTGAACCAGCTGTTGTAGCTCCTAGGGCCTAGCACACCCTAAACTACAACTCTAGCAAGGGATCAGTAGGCAAACATATAGTGTAGGTAAGTGCACCACTTACACCTCACTAGAAAAGCATGTCTACCCAGGGAGATTCTACTGAGACTCCCCTGGTCAGTGTTGACCCTCCACAGGTCACTTCAAGATATGCAGCTCTCAGTTTCCAGGAGATGAGACAGATCTGTGTCTCCAGAAAACTGAAGCAGGGGTCTAACCCCACCATTCCCTTTTTAATAGGTCTCTTAGAGACTTATGATGCGAGAAAGCTTTCTCAGCTAGATGGGAATATGCCAGCCTTAGAGGGAACCTCTGGGGATCCAGACCTCCCCAACACTGCTACTGCAGTTGAGGAGGAGGAGGATCAGGAGGAACTCTCTGGGGATGAGGTAGACAAAGGTCTTGAGGTAGTCAGAAGGCTAACTAGGACCAACTTAGACTTACTTGGGCTAGGATCTGGGGGACCCCCAGTACTAACCCGAAGTGGGCCTAACCTTGGAGTTAGGAGAGATAGATCTCTTTCTAGGGACTCCAATAGATCTCTGCACTCTAATGCCTCTTCTCATGGGAGAAGGAATCCTCCACAGAGGAGATTTACTTCCCCTCAGAGAAAGGAGCATGAAGCTAGGATGAGGCAAGCTGAACTGAGGATTGAAAGGGAAGAAATTGCCCTGGCCAAAGAGAAGCTTGCCCTGGCAAGAGAGCAGCAGATGAGTGGGTTAGCTCCCACTGGTGGCAGCAATCTCCCAAGAGATAGAGAGAAGGGTTTAGATACTAAACACCTGACTAAAATAGTGCCCCCCTTTAAGCAAGGGGATGATATCCAGAAATGGATGGCTGCTCTGGAGAGGGCCTGCACTGTGCAGGGCATTCCCCAGAGTCAGTGGGCAGCTATACTGTGGCTCTCCTTTGATGGTAAAGGTAGAGATAAGCTCCTCACTACAAGAGTGGAGGATGCTAACAATTACCAGGTCCTGAAGAATACACTGGTTGATGGGTTTGGTTTAACCACTGAGCAGTACAGGTTGCTGTTCAGAGACACCCAGAAAACTCAGTCTCAGGACTGGTCTGACTTTGTGGATTGTGCCACTAAGGCTTTGGAGGGCTGGTTGCTGGGTAGCAAGGTTACAGATTACACAGGATTGTATAATCTAATGATGAGAGAACAAATTTTAAACAATTGTCAGAACCAGTTGTTGCACCAGCACCTTGTTGATTCAGATCTGACCTCTCCCCAAGAATTGGGAAAGAAGGCAGACAAATGGGTCAGGACAAGGATCAAGCAGAACCAGAACCAGAACCAGGGTGGTCAGAAGAAAGCAGACCAGAAGGGTAATGTTAAGAATGAGCAAAATGACCAGAAGTCTTCACCAGGTCCCCAACAAAGCAAAGAGGGTGGGGGTCAGGCTTCCCAGAAGAAGAAGACTCAAGAAGGCCAGTCAAAAAGGTGGTGCCAGTACTGTAAAAGTAAATCTCACTGGTTTAGTGAGTGCACCAAAAGAGGAGGACAAACTCCTGCCACTACAGCCCCTAAGGCAACTGCACCCCCTAGTACAGTCAGTAGTGGTAGTGTACCTCCCAAGGCATTAGTTGGGTTAACCTTGGGTACTGAGGGGTCTGACAACTTAGTTGGCACACTCACTCAGGCTGTCCTTGTCTGTACAGGGGATATGGATATGTCCCCTGAAATAAGTCCCAATACTTTGGGCAAATACAGGCAGACACCTTTGATAAATGGCAAAATGGCTCAGGCCTATAGGGACACTTGTGCCAGTGTCACCATGGTGACACCTAACTTTGTGGACCCTGGACAGATCATGCCAGGTACTGATTTCCTGGTGACCAATGCCAGCAATGTCACTACTAGTCATAGTGTGGCAATTGTGGCTTTCTCCTGGGGTGGAGTGAAGGGACAAAAGAAAGTTGTAGTCAGTTCAGACCTCCCAGTTGATTGTTTGTTGGGCAATGATTTGGAGTCATCACAATGGTCAGAAGTGGAGCAGAGGACTCACATGGAAATGTTAGGCTTGCCAGCACATGTGCTTGCTGTGACTAGGTCACAGGCCAGAAAATGCCCCACTGAACAGGTGCTGGATCCTGAAATGATGGACCAGACACCTTCCAAGAAGAAGAGCAGTAAGGGTAAGGCTTTGCCTTCCCCCTTACCCCAGGTTGAGGATCAAGTCTCTGAGGAGGCTGATCTGAGAGAACTGAGGGAAACTGAGCCTAAAGAGCTTGAACTTGATCAAGTTGAGTTTCTGGGCTCAGGGGGACCCTCCAGAGCAGACCTGGGGAAGGAACAGTTGAGCTGCCCTTCCCTTGAACCCCTCAGACAGCAGGCTGCTGCTGAGGCTGCAGGGAATGCCACAGGTGCCCACAGGGTATACTGGGAAGATGGACTCCTGTACTCTGAGTCAAGAGACCCCAAGCCTGGTGCAACCAGGAGGCTGGTCATCCCCTTGTCTCTGAGAGGTTTCCTTCTCACCTTGGCCCATGAGATTCCCCTTGCAGGTCACTTAGGTCAGACAAAGACTTGGGACAGGCTTGTCTCACACTTTCACTGGCCCCATATGAATGAGAATACCAAGGAGTTTTGTCGCTCCTGTGTCACTTGCCAAGCCAGTGGTAAGTCAGGTGGCACAACAAAGGCCCCCCTCATACCACTACCTGTGGTGGGGGTTCCCTTTGAAAGAGTGGGGATTGACATTGTTGGTCCAATGGAACCCCAAACAGCATCAGGGCACAAGTTTATACTGGTGGTGGTGGATCATGTCACCAGGTATCCTGAAGCTATTCCCCTTAGGACCACTACAGCACCTGTAGTGGCAAGAGCCCTAGTTGGAGTGTTCTCCAGAGTGGGTTTCCCTAAGGAGGTCGTTTCTGACAGAGGTACAAACTTCATGTCAGGATATCTGACTGCAATGTGGAAGGAGTGTGGTGTGAACTACAAGTTCACCACACCCTACCACCCACAATGCAATGGGCTTGTTGAGAGATTCAACAGGACCCTGAAAGGGATGATTCATGGACTACCTGAAACTCTTAGGAGAAGATGGGATGTCCTGATCCCCTGCCTCTTGTTTGCTTACAGAGAGGTCCCACAGAAGGGGGTTGGCTACAGCCCTTTTGAGCTTCTGTATGGGCATCCTGTAAGAGGACCCCTGTGTTTGGTGAAGGAAGGATGGGAGAGACCTCTCAAAAAGCCTGCAACCAACATAGTGGACTATGTACTTGGTCTCCGCTCCAGGATGGCTGAGTACATGGAAAAGGCATCCAAAAACCTTGAGGCCAGCCAGGAACTTCAAAAAGCTTGGCATGACCAAAAGGCTGTTCTGACTGTGTACCAGCCAGGACAGAAGGTGTGGGTGCTGGAGCCAGTGGCCCCAGCAGCTCTGAAAGACAAATGGTCTGGGCCCCACACCATCATTGAGCAAAAGGGAGAGGTTACCTACTTGGTGGACCTTGGAACTCCCAGGAGCCCTCTCAGAGTGCTCCATGTTAACAGGCTCAAGGCATATGTTGACAGGAAGGACATGAGCTTGCTCATGGCCACAGATGAGGGACAGGAGGAAGAGAGTGACACTCTCCCAGACCTGCTCACTCAGAATCCTGATGATGGATCAGTTGATGGTGTTGTCTTTTGTGGCAGCCTCACTGAACATCAGCAACAGGATTGCAGGCAAGTTCTGCAATCCTACAGACATATGTTCTCTCTGACACCCAGCCAAACTGATTGGTGTACCCATGATGTTGACACTGGGGACAGTCTGCCTGTCAAGAGTAAAATCTACAGACAGCCTGATCATGTTAGAGACTGCATCAAAACTGAAGTGCAGAAAATGTTGGAGCTGGGAGTCATTGAGCCCTCAGATAGCCCTTGGGCTAGCCCAGTAGTTCTAGTGCCAAAGCCTCGAACCCAGGGTGGTAAGAAAGAGATGAGGTTTTGCGTAGACTACAGAGGCCTCAATGCAGTCACTAAGACTGATGCCCACCCAATACCAAGAGCAGATGAACTTATAGATAAATTGGCTTCTGCCAACTTCTTAAGTACATTTGATTTGACAGCTGGGTATTGGCAAATCAGGTTAGCTGAGGAGGCCAAACCCAAGACAGCATTTTCTACCCCTGGAGGGCATTATCAATTTGTGGTAATGCCCTTTGGACTGAAAAATGCACCTGCCACCTTCCAAAGGTTGGTGAATCAAGTCCTCACTGGGCTGGATGACTTCTGTGCAGCATATCTAGACGATATTGCTGTCTTTAGCTCCACCTGGGAGGATCACCTGGTCCACCTGAGGAAAGTGTTAGAGGCTCTGCAAAAGGCAGGCCTCACTATCAAGGCTACAAAGTGCCAGATAGGGCAGACACAGGTTGTATACCTGGGCCACCTTATAGGTGGAGGCCAGGTTCAGCCACTGGAGAGTAAGATACAGGCCATCAAGGACTGGACTCCTCCAATCACCCAGACTCAGGTTCGAGCTTTCTTGGGCCTGACTGGGTACTATAGGAAGTTTGTCAGAAATTATGGGTCCATAGTGACCCCTCTTAATGACCTGACAAGCAAAAAGATGCCAAAGAAAGTTCAGTGGACAGCAAGCTGTCAGAAAGCATTCAATGACCTAAAGCAGGCCATGTGCACAGCACCTATCCTAAAGAGTCCAGATTACTCCAAGCCATTCATTGTCCAAACAGATGCTTCTGAGTTGGGTGTGGGGGCTGTTCTGTCTCAACTGAATTTTGATGGTAATGATCAGCCTATTGCTTTCATTAGTAGGAGGTTGACACCCAGAGAGAAAAATTGGTCAGCTATTGAGAGGGAGGCCTTTGCTGTGGTCTGGGCCCTGAAGAAGCTGAGGGCCTACTTGTTTGGCACTCACTTCACCATTCAGACAGACCATAAGCCCCTCTTGTGGCTAAATCAGATGAAGGGTGAAAACCCCAAACTGCTTAGGTGGTCCATTTCCCTACAGGGGATGGATTTTACAGTGGAGCATAGACCTGGTACTGATCACAGCAATGCTGATGGGCTCTCCAGGTATTTCCACTTAGAGCAAGAAGACTCACCTGGTCAAGGTTAGTTTATTGTCCCAAAGTTTGGGGGGGGGTCATGTAGGAGAGTAGGGTCTGCAATCCTATGATCACCCAGATTTTTGCTTTTTGCTGCACTGGTTTACGACTTTCCCTGGCTGTGGGCCTGCTAATCAGACCCACAGCCTAGCTGTTCTCTCTATCCAAATTGTACTCCGGTACTGAATTGGCACTGGGCCCTCTCCAAGTCCCTGTACCTAGGGCTGAGGTGTACCCAGAAGTCTCCCAGGGGCTGAAGCATGTATTATGCCACCCCTGGGCTGACTAACTAAAACTGACACAACTGGCTGCACGACAGCTGGGGCAAGGTGGTGTACTCACCCTTTGCTTTAGATATAGTATACCTATATCTAACCCTAAAATGGACACACAGATCTCCTATCAGTCACTCCTATGGCAGGCCTTAACAATCCTGAAGGCAGAGTGCTTGGAATCGTGTGAGATGGTGCTCTGGCATGAGCTGAGCCTGTCTGCGGCTTTCGGGATCCATCCCTTAGCCGTTTCCATGATATCGCATACCATATACTCTTAAGTGCATTATAATCCTCGCGGTTATATGCCAACTCTGGTATCGCTTTATCAAAACATGTCGAGTAAGGTGTCATACGAATTGGAATACTAACCCCTCGCCAATTCTGGCGACGGGGTTAGCATTCCACCCTTCTAGAGGGACACGACATGTATGTAACCCCTAACCCCGGTTAAAGTCAAACAGAGCCTCAGCTCCACAAAATGGATGCTGCCACCGAGACACAAGTCTGCCCTCCTGCTGCTGGGAGTCCTCCCAGAGCAGGAGATAAGGACAAAGGGTTTCCTGCCAGGGGCGGTGCCAGCACCGTCCCAGACAGGGTTTTGTGTATTGTAGGTAGGCAGGGCTTTAGAGGAAGGTGACTGCACGTGGCACCCCGGTGCTCACTGTGCATAGGCTGGCTGGAACCAGTTCCAGGGTCACTCCAGACCCTGTGCTGGGGAAAAGCCCGCCAAGGAAGTGGGTGTAACCACCCCCCTCCTAGTCCCACCCCTAGGGCAGGACTTAGTCGCGTGCCAGCCCCTTTTTACAGGATAAAGGTAGGAACTGGCCCCCTTCCAAATCAGATCATCTTTGAATCCTGAAACTACTTTCCACGAAAGGAACTCAAGACTTCTTCCTAAGATTTCTCCCTTGTGACTAAGGAGTAGTCACCCTGCATCCGCAGGCACCATCTTAAGAACACTGCGGTCTGCTGCAAGTCTCTCCTCCGGATCAAGACTGCCCAGCTCGACGAGAACCGGCTTCCCTGGCACCTCTGACCTCTACCTGCATCATCAGTCACGCTGAGATTCGTGGGTGTGACGAGACCTCGAGGGACCGGCCATCTTCAAGACTGCACGACTTCTTTCCAGCAAGCCCGCCGAGTAATTTCCTGGTGAGTGCTTTGGGGTCCGAGAAGCCCCAACCCTAAGCAGCTCCAGCACCGAAGTACAGCCTCCCAGCATCTCCACGATCTGCGTGGGGCCCTTCTGCTTTTTGCTGCTCACCGCGTTGTTTGGCTACTAGCCCGCTGGCTTGTGGCCTTCTGAACGATGCCCGACGACATTTCTGCTGCTGGTCTGGTTGCTCCAGGCTGGCCCTTGCTCCCTTCCAAAAGAGGAGCACCCCGGACCCTCCTGGTCCACTCAAGACGCCATTTTGAGTCCACCGCGTGGGCTTGAATTAGCCAAGGCTTGTTGCCCAATCCTGGGTAACTTCGACGCCGACAGCTTCATCCATCGTGGGACAGCTCGCCTCTCCATCCTGGTTGCCGACAACGCCTCCTGGTCTGTGAGATCTGCAGAGCCAGCGTCGCCCACTCACCTAGTCGAGGTGACTTCGCCCGGTGCCATCCTGGTGCCCACTTAATCACTGGCTAGTGATTCAAGAACTTGGTCCCCTCTGCTTTCAGGTTTTCTTCTTCCTTGATCCAGGCTTGGATCCATCGAACTTTTCTTCACTGGTCGCCTGCCAGCAACTTCCTTCTTCCAGGCTCCTGGTCCGGCAACGAGATCCCCGACGTCTTTTCAGACCTATGCAGCTGCAGCCCCTGGGCTAGGTAACTTCGGCACTTCGGTGTCCCAGCATAGCCTCACTATCCTAGGGTCAGGATCCACTGTCGTTTTCTTCCTACCAGGTCGGGTTCGCCCGTGAACACTAACTTTGCCTTTACTAGCTTCCATAGACTTTGTCCCGCATCCCGCGTGAGAGTGCACACTCTGCACCCGAGTCCCCTAGGTCTCCTAGAAGTAATCTAACGATTCTATAGTCAAGCCCTAGCGATTCCAAAGCCTATTAGTACTGTACTTACCTGCTAGTAATTTCGCACTTTTTAAGTATATGGTTTTTCGTGCCCCTCGGGCATTTGTGTATAACGTGCTAACTTAAGTATTTTCGTAAGAGTTTTGTTGTGTGCCTAGCCCCCTGTCCTCATAAAGAGTACTGGGTTGTTGTGATTCTAATAAATACATTGTTTATTTTCATAACACTTGTGTGGTGTCCTTTCACTGGGTGTTCAAGGGGTAATGTGATGGTAAAACAGCTGGCTTAACACGCCCTCTAGAGTCTTAGCCTTAGACTGCTCGTATCCATGCTACTAGGATAGCTGGTCTATAAGGTTGACTTACAACCAATCATCAATAAGGGTTGTTTGGACTGATATATAGTGATCACTAGAATAGTGAACACTGCACATCAGGCCAACTTCTCACAATCATGCTTCGGGGTCACACGCTGATGGGACGAGCAGTGTGCGACCTCATTCGGACATACTATTTATACAAGCTCCCTTGAGGCGGTGGAGGTGGCGACCTCCATATAACGCACCTGCGCGCCTTAAGAGGTATCTGGACCTATGAATATTTTCGGCAGCCCACACAGCAACATCGTGCACACGCCTAATCCCTGCTGATGAGCGTTAATGAACGCGAAACACGTGACCAGGGATGGCAAGCACACCAGTGAACACCCTCAAGACTCGGGTAGAAGCGCACCCGCTGATACCGACTACATCGACCATCATGCTTCGGGGTCACACGCTGATGGGACGAGCAGTGTGCGACCTCATTCGGACATACTATTTATACAGGCTCCCTTGAGCCGGTGGAGGTGACGACCTCGAGATAACGCACCTGCGCGCATTAAGAGGTGTCTGGACCTATGAATATTTTCGGCAGCCCACGCAGCAACCCCGTGCACACGCCTAATCCCTGCTGATGAACCTTAATGAACGCGAAACACGTGTCCAGGGATGGCAAGCACACAAGTGAACACCCTCAAGACTCGGGTAGAAGCGCACCCGCTGATACCGACTACATCGACCATCATGCTTCGGGGTCACACGCTGATGGTACGAGCAGTGTACGACCTCATTTGGACATACTATTTATACAGGCTCCTTTGAGCCGGTAGAGGTAACGACCTCGAGATAACGCACCTGCGCGCCTTAAGAGGTATCTGGACCTATGAATATTTTCGGCAGCCCACGCAGCAACCCCGTGCACACGCCTAATCCCTGCTGATGAGGGTTAATGAACGCGAAACACGTGTCCAGGGATGGCAAGCACACCAGTGAACACCCTCAAGACTTTGGTAGAAGGGCACCCGCTGATACCGACTACATCGACCATCATGCTTCGGGGTCACACGCTGATGGTACGAGCAGTGTGCGACCTCATTCGGACATACTATTTATACAGGCTCCTTTGAGCCGGTAGAGGTGATGACCTCGAGATAACGCACCTGCGCGCCTTAAGAGATATCTGGACCTATGAATATTTTCGGCAGCCCACGCAGCAACCCCGTGCACACGCCTAATCCCTGCTGATGAGCGTTAATGAACGCGAAACACGTGTCCAGGGATGGCAAGCACACCAGTGAACACCCTCAAGACTCGGGTAGAAGCGCACCCGCTGATACCGACTGCATCGACCATCATGCTTTGGGGTCACACGCTGATGGGACGAGCAGTGTGCGACCTCATTCGGACATACTATTTATACAGGCTCCCTTGAGCCGGTGGAGATGACGACCTCGAGATAATGCACCTGCACGCCTTAAGAGGTATCTGGACCTATGAATATTTTCGGCAGCCCACGCAGCAACCCAGTGCACACGCCTAATCCCTGCTGATGAGCGTTAATGAACGCGAAACACGTGTCCAGGGATGGCAAGCACACCAGTGAACACCCTCAAGACTCGGGTAAAAGCGCACCCGCTGATACCGACTACATCGACCATCATGCTTCAGGGTCACACGCTGATGGGACGAGCAGTGTGCGACCTCATTCGGACATACTATTTATACAGGCTCCCTTGAGCCGGTGGAGGTGACGACCTCCAGATAACGCACCTGCGCGCCTTAAGAGGTATCTGGACCTATGAATATTTTCGGCAGCCCACGCAGCAACCCCGTGCACACGCCTAATCCCTGCTGATGAGCGTTAATGAACGCGAAACACGTGTCAAGGGATGGCAAGCACTTCAGTGAACACCCTCAAGACTCGGGTAGAAGCGCACCCGCTGATACCGACTACATCGACCATCATGCTTCGGGGTCACACGCTGATGGGACGAGCTGTGTGCGACCTCATTCGGACATACTATTTATACAGGCTCCCTTGAGCCGGTGGAGGTGACGACCTCGAGATAACGCACCTGCGCGCCTTAACAGGTATCTGGACCTATGAATATTTTCGGCAGCCCACGCAGCAACCCTGTGCACACGCCTAATCCCTGCTGATGAGCGTTAATGAACGCGAAACACGTGTCCATGGATGGCAAGCACACCAGTGAACACCCTCAAGACTCTTGTAGAAGCGCACCCGCTGATACCGACTACATCGACCATTAGGCTTCGGGGTCACACGCTGATAGGACGAGCAGTGTGCGACCTCATTCGGACATACTATTTATACAGGCTCACGTGAGCCGGTGGAGGTGACGACCTCGAGATAACGCACCTGTGCGCCTTAAGAGGTATCTGGACCTATGAATATTTTCGGCAGCCCACGCAGCAACCCAGTGCACACGCCTAATCCCTGCTGATGAGCGTTAATGAACGCGAAACACGTGTACAGGGATGGCAAGCACACCAGTGAACACCCTCAAGACTCGGGTAGAAGCGCACCCGCTGATACCGACTACATCGACCATCATGCTTCGGGGTCACACGCTGATGGGACGAGCAGTGTGCGACCTCATTCGGACATACTATTTATACAGGCTCCCTTGAGCCGGTGGAGGTGACGACCTCGAGATAACGCACCTGCGCGCCTTAAGAGGTATCTGGACCTATGAATATTTTCGGCAGCCCACGCAGCAACCCTGTGCACACGCCTAATCCCTGCTGATGAGCGTTAATGAACGCGAAACACGTGTCCAGGGATGGCAAGCACACCAGTGAACACCCTCAAGACTTTGGTAGAAGGGCACCCGCTGATACAGACTACATCGACCATCATGCTTCGGGGTCACACGCTGATGGTACGAGCAGTGTGCGACCTCATTCGGACATACTATTTATACAGGCTCCTTTGAGCCGGTAGAGGTGACGACCTCGAGATAACGCACCTGCGCGCCTTAAGAGATATCTGGACCTATGAATATTTTCGGCAGCCCACGCAGCAACCCCGTGCACACGCCTAATCCCTGCTGATGAGCGTTAATGAACGCGAAACACGTGTCCAGGGATGGCAAGCACACCAGTGAACACCCTCAAGACTCGGGTAGAAGCGCACCCGCTGATACCGACAGCATCGACCATCATGCTTTGGGGTCACACGCTGATGGGACGAGCAGTGTGCGACCTCATTCGGACATACTATTTATACAGGCTCCCTTGAGCCGGTGGAGATGACGACCTCGAGATAACGCACCTGCACGCCTTAAGAGGTATCTGGACCTATGAATATTTTCGGCAGCCCACGCAGCAACCCAGTGCACACGCCTAATCCCTGCTGATGAGCGTTAATGAACGCGAAACACGTGTCCAGGGATGGCAAGCACACCAGTGAACACCCTCAAGACTCGGGTAAAAGCGCACCCGCTGATACCGACTACATCGACCATCATGCTTCAGGGTCACACGCTGATGGGACGAGCAGTGTGCAACCTCATTCGGACATACTATTTATACAGGCTCCCTTGAGCCGGTGGAGGTGACGACCTCCAGATAACGCACCTGCGCGCCTTAAGAGGTATCTGGACCTATGAATATTTTCGGCAGCCCACGCAGCAACCCCGTGCACACGCCTAATCCCTGCTGATGAGCGTTAATGAACGCGAAACACGTGTCCAGGGATGGCAAGCACACCAGTGAACACCCTCAAGACTCGGGTAGAAGCGCACCCGCTGATACCGACTACATCGACCATCATGATTCGGGGTCACACGCTGATGGGACGAGCTGTGTGCGACCTCATTCGGACATACTATTTATACAGGCTCCCTTGAGCCGGTGGAGGTGACGACCTCGAGATAGCGCACCTGCGCGCCTTAAGAGGTATCTGGACCTATGAATATTTTCGGCAGCCCACGCAGCAACCCTGTGCACACGCCTAATCCCTGCTGATGAGCGTTAATGAACGCGAAACACGTGTCCATGGATGGCAAGCACACCAGTGAACACCCTCAAGACTCTTGTAGAAGCGCACCCGCTGATACCGACTACATCGACCATTAGGCTTCGGGGTCACACGCTGATAGGACGAGCAGTGTGCGACCTCATTCGGACATACTATTTATACAGGCTCACGTGAGCCGGTGGAGGTGACGACCTCGAGATAACGCACCTGTGCGCCTTAAGAGGTATCTGGACCTATGAATATTTTCGGCAGCCCACGCAGCAACCCAGTGCACACGCCTAATCCCTGCTGATGAGCGTTAATGAACGCGAAACACGTGTACAGGGATGGCAAGCACACCAGTGAACACCCTCAAGACTCGGGTAGAAGCGCACCCGCTGATACCGACTACATCGACCATCATGCTTCGGGGTCACACGCTGATGGGACGAGCAGTGTGCGACCTCATTCGGACATACTATTTATACAGGCTCCCTTGAGCCGGTGGAGGTGACGACCTCGAGATAACGCACCTGCGCGCCTTAAGAGGTATCTGGACCTATGAATATTTTCGGCAGCCCACGCAGCAACCCTGTGCACACGCCTAATCCCTGCTGATGAGCATTAATGAACGCGAAACACGTGTCCAGGGATGGCAAGCACACCAGTGAACACCCTCAAGACTCGGGTAGAAGCGCACCCGCTGATACCGACTGCATCGACCATCATGCTTTGGGGTCACACGCTGATGGGACGAGCAGTGTGCGACCTCATTCGGACATACTATTTATACAGGCTCCCTTGAGCTGGTTGAGATGACGACCTCGAGATAACGCACCTGCACGCCTTAAGAGGTATCTGGACCTATGAATATTTTCGGCAGCCCACGCAGCAACCCAGTGCACACGCCTAATCCCTGCTGATGAGCGTTAATGAACGCGAAACACGTGTCCAGGGATGGCAAGCACACCAGTGAACACCCTCAAGACTCGGGTAAAAGCGCACCCGCTGATACCGACTACATCGACCATCATGCTTCAGGGTCACACGCTGATGGGACGAGCAGTGTGCGACCTCATTCGGACATACTATTTATACAGGCTCCCTTGAGCCGGTGGAGGTGACGACCTCGAGATAACGCACCTGCGCGCCTTAAGAGGTATCTGGACCTATGAATATTTTCGGCAGCCCACGCAGCAACCCCGTGCACACGCCTAATCCCTGCTGATGAGCGTTAATGAACGCGAAACACGTGTCCAGGGATGGCAAGCACACCAGTGAACACCCTCAAGACTCGGGTAGAAGCGCACCCGCTGATACCGACTACATCGACCATCATGCTTCGGGGTCACACGCTGATAGGACGAGCAGTGTGCGACCTCATTCGGACATACTATTTATACAGGCTCCCTTGAGCCGGTGGAGGTGACGACCTCGAGATAACGCACCTGCGCGCCTTAAGAGGTATCTGGACCTATGAATATTTTCGGCAGCCCACGCAGCAACCCTGTGCACACGCCTAATCCCTGCTGATGAGCGTTAATGAACGTGAAACACGTGTCCAGGGATGGCAAGCACACCAGTGAACACCCTCAAGACTTGGGTAGAAGCGCACCCGCTGATACCGACTACATCGACCATCATGCTTCGGGGTCACACGCTGATGGGACGAGCAGTGTGCGACCTCATTCGGACATACTATTTATACAAGCTCACGTGAGCCGGTGGAGGTGACGACCTCGAGATAACGCACCTGTGCGCCTTAAGAGGTATCTGGACCTATGAATATTTTCGGCAGCCCACGCAGCAACCCAGTGCACACGCCTAATTCCTGCTGATGAGCGTTAATGAACGCGAAACACGTGTACAGGGATGGCAAGCACACCAGTGAACACCCTCAAGACTCGGGTAGAAGCGCACCCGCTGATACCGACTACATCGACCATCATGCTTCGGGGTCACACGCTGATGGGACGAGCAGTGTGCGACCTCATTCGGACATACTATTTATACAGGCTCCCTTGAGCCGGTGGAGGTGACGACCTCGAGATAACGCACCTGCACGCCTTAAGAGGTATCTGGACCTATGAATATTTTCGTCAGCCCACGCAGCAACCCCGTGCACACGCCTAATCCCCGCTGATGAGCGTTAATGTACGCAAAACACGTGTCCAGGGATGGCAAGCACACCAGTGAACACCCTCAAGACTCGGGTAAAAGCGCACCCGCTGATACCGACTACATCGACCATCATGCTTCAGGGTCACAAGCTGATGGGACGAGCAGTGTGCAACCTCATTCAGACATACTATTTATACAGGCTCCCTTGAGCCGGTGGATGTGACGACCTCGAGATAACGCACCTGCGCGCCTTAAGAGGTATCTGGACCTATGAATATTTTCGGCAGCCCACACAGCAACCCCGTGCACACACCTAATCCCTGCTGATGAGCGTTAATGAACGCGAAACACGTGACCAGGGATGGCAAGCACACCAGTGAACACCCTCAAGACTCGGGTAGAAGCGCACCCGCTGATACCGACTACATCGACCATCATGCTTCGGGGTCACACGCTGATGGGACGAGCAGTGTGCGACCTCATTCGGACATACTATTTATACAGGCTCCCTTGAGCCGGTGGAGGTGACGACCTCGAGATAACGCACCTGCGCGCATTAAGAGGTGTCTGGACCTATGAATATTTTCGGCAGCCCACGCAGCAACCCCGTGCACACGCCTAATCCCTGCTGATGAACCTTAATGAACGCGAAACACGTGTCCAGGGATGGCAAGCACACAAGTGAACACCCTCAAGACTCGGGTAGAAGCGCACCCGCTGATACCGACTACATCGACCATCATGCTTCGGGGTCACACGCTGATGGTACGAGCAGTGTGCGACCTCATTCGGACATACTATTTATACAGGCTCCTTTGAGCCGGTAGAGGTGACGACCTCGAGATAACGCACCTGCGCGCCTTAAGAGGTATCTGGACCTATGAATATTTTCGGCAGCCCACGCAGCAACCCCGTGCACACGCCTAATCCCTGCTGATGAGGGTTAATGAACGCGAAACACGTGTCCAGGGATGGCAAGCACATCAGTGAACACCCTCAAGACTTTGGTAGAAGCGCACCCGCTGATACCGACTACATCGACCATCATGCTTCGGGGTCACACGCTGTTGGTACGAGCAGTGTGCGACCTCATTCGGACATACTATTTTTCCAGGCTCCTTTGAGCCGGTAGAGGTGACGACCTCGAGATAACGCACCTGCGTGCCTTAAGAGGTATCTGGACCTATGAATATTTTCGGCAGCCCACGCAGCAACCCCGTGCACACGCCTAATCCCTGCTGATGAGGGTTAATGAACGCGAAACACGTGTCCAGGGATGGCAAGCACACCAGTGAACACCCTCAAGACTTTGGTAGAAGCGCACCCGCTGATACCGACTACATCGACCATCATGCTTCGGGGTCACACGCTGATGGGACGAGCAGTGTGCGACCTCATTCGGGCATACTATTTATACAGGTTCCCTTGAGCCGGCGGAGGTGACGACCTCGAGATAACGCACCTGCGCGCCTTAAGAGGTATCTGGACCTATGAATATTTTCGGCAGCCCATGCAGCAACCCCGTGCACACGCCTAATCCCTGCTGATGAGCGTTAATGAACATGAAACACGTGTCCAGGGATGGCAAGCACACCAGTGAACACCCTCAAGACTTGGGTAGAAGCGCACCCGCTGATACCGACTACATCGACCATCATGCTTCGGGGTCACACGCTGATGGGACGAGCAGTGTGCGACCTCATTCGGACATACTATTTATACAGGCTCCCTTGAGCCGGTGGAGGTGACGACCTCGAGATAACGCACCTTCGCGCCTTAAGAGGTATCTGGACCTATGAATATTTTCGGCAGCCCACGCAGCAACCCCGTGCACACGCCTAATCCCTGCTGATGAGCGTTAATGAACGCGAAACACGTGTCCAGGGATGGCAAGCACACCAGTGAACACCCTCAAGACTCGGGTAGAAGCGCACCCGCTGATACCGACTGCATCGACCATCATGCTTTGGGGTCACACGCTGATGGGACGAGCAGTGTGCGACCTCATTCGGACATACTATTTATACAGGCTCCCTTGAGCCGGTTGAGATGACGACCTCGAGATAACGCACCTGCACGCCTTAAGAGGTATCTGGACCTATGAATATTTTCGGCAGCCCACGCAGCAACCCAGTGCACACGCCTAATCCCTGCTGATGAGCGTTAATGAACGCGAAACACGTGTCCAGGGATGGCAAGCACACCAGTGAACACCCTCAAGACTCGGGTAAAAGCGCACTCGCTGATACCGACTACATCGACCATCATGCTTCAGGGTCACACGCTGATGGGACGAGCAGTGTGCGACCTCATTCGGACATACTATTTATACAGGCTCCCTTGAGCCGGTGGAGGTGACGACCTCGAGATAACGCACCTGCGCGCCTTAAGAGGTATCTGGACCTATGAATATTTTCGGCAGCCCACGCAGCAACCCCGTGCACACGCCTAATCCCTGCTGATGAGCGTTAATGAACGCGAAACACGTGTCCAGGGATGGCAAGCACACCAGTGAACACCCTCAAGACTCGGGTAAAAGCGCACCCGCTGATACCGACTACATCGACCATCATGCTTCAGGGTCACACGCTGATGGGACGAGCAGTGTGCGACCTCATTCGGACATACTATTTATACAGGCTCCCTTGAGCCGGTGGAGGTGACGACCTCCAGATAACGCACCTGCGCGCCTTAAGAGGTATCTGGACCTATGAATATTTTCGGCAGCCCACGCAGCAACCCCGTGCACACGCCTAATCCCTGCTGATGAGCGTTAATGAACGCGAAACACGTGTCCAGGGATGGCAAGCACACCAGTGAACACCCTCAAGACTCGGGTAGAAGCGCACCCGCTGATACCGACTACATCGACCATCATGCTTCGGGGTCACACGCTGATGGGACGAGCTGTGTGCGACCTCATTCGGACATACTATTTATACAGGCTCCCTTGAGCCGGTGGAGGTGACGACCTCGAGATAACGCACCTGCGCGCCTTAAGAGGTATCTGGACCTATGAATATTTTCGGCAGCCCACGCAGCAACCCTGTGCACACGCCTAATCCCTGCTGATGAGCGTTAATGAACGCGAAACACGTGTCCATGGATGGCAAGCACACCAGTGAACACCCTCAAGACTCTTGTAGAAGCGCACCCGCTGATACCGACTACATCGACCATTAGGCTTCGGGGTCACACGCTGATAGGACGAGCAGTGTGCGACCTCATTCGGACATACTATTTATACAGGCTCACGTGAGCCGGTGGAGGTGACGACCTCGAGATAACGCACCTGTGCGCCTTAAGAGGTATCTGGACCTATGAATATTTTCGGCAGCCCACGCAGCAACCCAGTGCACACGCCTAATCCCTGCTGATGAGCGTTAATGAACGCGAAACACGTGTACAGGGATGGCAAGCACACCAGTGAACACCCTCAAGACTCGGGTAGAAGCGCACCCGCTGATACCGACTACATCGACCATCATGCTTCGGGGTCACACGCTGATGGGACGAGCAGTGTGCGACCTCATTCGGACATACTATTTATACAGGCTCCCTTGAGCCGGTGGAGGTGACGACCTCGAGATAACGCACCTGCGCGCCTTAAGAGGTATCTGGACCTATGAATATTTTCGGCAGCCCACGCAGCAACCCTGTGCACACGCCTAATCCCTGCTGATGAGCGTTAATGAACGCGAACACGTGTCCAGGGATGGCAAGCACACCAGTGAACACCCTCAAGACTTTGGTAGAAGGGCACCCGCTGATACCGACTACATCGACCATCATGCTTCGGGGTCACACGCTGATGGTACGAGCAGTGTGCGACCTCATTCGGACATACTATTTATACAGGCTCCTTTGAGCCGGTAGAGGTGACGACCTCGAGATAACGCACCTGCGCGCCTTAAGAGATATCTGGACCTATGAATATTTTCGGCAGCCCACGCAGCAACCCCGTGCACACGCCTAATCCCTGCTGATGAGCGTTAATGAACGCGAAACACGTGTCCAGGGATGGCAAGCACACCAGTGAACACCCTCAAGACTCGGGTAGAAGCGCACCCGCTGATACCGACTGCATCGACCATCATGCTTTGGGGTCACACGCTGATGGGACGAGCAGTGTGCGACCTCATTCGGACATACTATTTATACAGGCTCCCTTGAGCCGGTGGAGATGACGACCTCGAGATAACGCACCTGCATGCCTTAAGAGGTATCTGGACCTATGAATATTTTCGGCAGACCACGCAGCAACCCAGTGCACACGCCTAATCCCTGCTGATGAGCGTTAATGAACGCGAAACACGTGTCCAGGGATGGCAAGCACACCAGTGAACACCCTCAAGACTCGGGTAAAAGCGCACCCGCTGATACCGACTACATCGACCATCATGCTTCAGGGTCACACGCTGATGGGACGAGCAGTGTGCGACCTCATTCGGACATACTATTTATACAGGCTCCCTTGAGCCGGTGGAGGTGACGACCTCCAGATAACGCACCTGCGCGCCTTAAGAGGTATCTGGACCTATGAATATTTTCGGCAGCCCACGCAGCAACCCCGTGCACACGCCTAATCCCTGCTGATGAGCGTTAATGAACGCGAAACACGTGTCCAGGGATGGCAAGCACACCAGTGAACACCCTCAAGACTCGGGTAGAAGCGCACCCGCTGATACCGACTACATCGACCATCATGCTTCGGGGTCACACGCTGATGGGACGAGCTGTGTGCGACCTCATTCGGACATACTATTTATACAGGCTCCCTTGAGCCGGTGGAGGTGACGACCTCGAGATAACGCACCTGCGCGCCTTAAGAGGTATCTGGACCTATGAATATTTTCGGCAGCCCACGCAGCAACCCTGTGCACACGCCTAATCCCTGCTGATGAGTGTTAATGAACGCGAAACACGTGTCCATGGATGGCAAGCACACCAGTGAACACCCTCAAGACTCTTGTAGAAGCGCACCCGCTGATACCGACTACATCGACCATTAGGCTTCGGGGTCACACGCTGATAGGACGAGCAGTGTGCGACCTCATTCGGACATACTATTTATACAGGCTCACGTGAGCCGGTGGAGGTGAGGACCTCGAGATAACGCACCTGTGCGCCTTAAGAGGTATCTGGACCTATGAATATTTTCGGCAGCCCACGCAGCAACCCAGTGCACACGCCTAATCCCTGCTGATGAGCGTTAATGAACGCGAAACACGTGTACAGGGATGGCAAGCACACCAGTGAACACCCTCAAGACTCGGGTAGAAGCGCACCCGCTGATACCGACTACATCGACCATCATGCTTCGGGGTCACACGCTGATGGGACGAGCAGTGTGCGACCTCATTCGGACATACTATTTATACAGGCTCCCTTGAGCCGGTGGAGGTGACGACCTCGAGATAACGCACCTGCGCGCCTTAAGAGGTATCTGGACCTATGAATATTTTCGGCAGCCCACGCAGCAACCCTGTGCACACGCCTAATCCCTGCTGATGAGCGTTAATGAACGTGAAACACGTGTCCAGGGATGGCAAGCACACCAGTGAACACCCTCAAGACTTGGGTAGAAGCGCACCCGCTGATACCGACTACATCGACCATCATGCTTCGGGGTCACACGCTGATGGGACGAGCAGTGTGCGACCTCATTCGGACATACTATTTATACAAGCTCACGTGAGCCGGTGGAGGTGACGACCTCGAGATAACGCACCTGTGCGCCTTAAGAGGTATCTGGACCTATGAATATTTTCGGCAGCCCACGCAGCAACCCAGTGCACACGCCTAATTCCTGCTGATGAGCGTTAATGAACGCGAAACACGTGTACAGGGATGGCAAGCACACCAGTGAACACCCTCAAGAC
This sequence comes from Lissotriton helveticus, assembly GCF_964261635.1. Taxonomy (NCBI): domain Eukaryota; kingdom Metazoa; phylum Chordata; class Amphibia; order Caudata; family Salamandridae; genus Lissotriton; species Lissotriton helveticus. The sequence continues at coordinate 373,694,942 of NC_136065.1, forward strand.
TCGGGTAGAAGCGCACCCGCTGATACCGACTACATCGACCATCATGCTTCGGGGTCACACGCTGATGGGACGAGCAGTGTGCGACCTCATTCGGACATACTATTTATACAGGCTCCCTTGAGCCGGTGGAGGTGACGACCTCGAGATAACGCACCTGCACGCCTTAAGAGGTATCTGGACCTATGAATATTTTCGTCAGCCCACGCAGCAACCCCGTGCACACGCCTAATCCCTGCTGATGAGCGTTAATGTACGCAAAACACGTGTCCAGGGATGGCAAGCACACAAGTGAACACCCTCAAGACTCGGGTAGAAGCGCACCCGCTGATACCGACTACATCGACCATCATGCTTCGGGGTCACACGCTGATGGGACGAGCAGTGTGCGACCTCATTCGGACATACTATTTATACAGGCTCCCTTGAGCCGGTGGAGGTGACGACCTCGAGATAACGCACCTTCGCGCCTTAAGAGGTATCTGGACCTATGAATATTTTCGGCAGCCCACGCAGCAACCCCGTGCACACGCCTAATCCCTGCTGATGAGCGTTAATGAACGCGAAACACGTGTCCAGGGATGTCAAGCACACCAGTGAACACCCTCAAGACTCGGGTAGAAGCGCACCCGCTGATACCGACTGCATCGACCATCATGCTTTGGGGTCACACGCTGATGGGACGAGCAGTGTGCGACCTCATTCGGACATACTATTTATACAGGCTCCCTTGAGCCGGTTGAGATGACGACCTCGAGATAACGCACCTGCACGCCTTAAGGGGTATCTGGACCTATGAATATTTTCGGCAGCCCACGCAGCAACCCGGTGCACACGCCTAATCCCTGCTGATGAGCGTTAATGAACGCGAAACACGTGTCCAGGGATGGCAAGCACACCAGTGAACACCCTCAAGACTCGGGTAAAAGCGCACCCGCTGATACCGACTACATCGACCATCATGCTTCAGGGTCACAGGCTGATGGGACGAGCAGTGTGCGACCTCATTCGGACATACTATTTATACAGGCTCCCTTGAGCCGGTGGATGTGACGACCTCGAGATAACGCACCTGCGCGCCTTAAGAGGTATCTGGATCTATGAATATTTTCGGCAGCCCACACAGCAACCCCGTGCACACACCTAATCCCTGCTGATGAGCGTTAATGAACGCGAAACACGTGACCAGGGATGGCAAGCACACCAGTGAACACCCTCAAGACTCGGGTAGAAGCGCACCCGCTGATACCGACTACATCGACCATCATGCTTCGGGGTCACACGCTGATGGGACGAGCAGTGTGCGACCTCATTCGGACATACTATTTATACAGGCTCCCTTGAGCCGGTGGAGGAGACGACCTCGAGATAACGCACCTGCGCGCATTAAGAGGTGTCTGGACCTATGAATATTTTCGGCAGCCCACGCAGCAACCCCGTGCACACGCCTAATCCCTGCTGATGAACCTTAATGAACGCGAAACACGTGTCCAGGGATGGCAAGCACACAAGTGAACACCCTCAAGACTCGGGTAGAAGCGCACCCGCTGATACCGACTACATCGACCATCATGCTTCGGGGTCACACGCTGATGGTACGAGCAGTGTGCGACCTCATTCGGACATACTATTTATACAGGCTCCTTTGAGCCGGTAGAGGTGACGACCTCGAGATAACGCACCTGCGCGCCTTAAGAGGTATCTGGACCTATGAATATTTTCGGCAGCCCACGCAGCAACCCCGTGCACACGCCTAATCCCTGCTGATGAGGGTTAATGAACGCGAAACACGTGTCCAGGGATGGCAAGCACATCAGTGAACACCCTCAAGACTTTGGTAGAAGCGCACCCGCTGATACCGACTACATCGACCATCATGCTTCGGGGTCACACGCTGTTGGTACGAGCAGTGTGCGACCTCATTCGGACATACTATTTTTCCAGGCTCCTTTGAGCCGGTAGAGGTGACGACCTCGAGATAACGCACCTGCGCGCCTTAAGAGGTATCTGGACCTATGAATATTTTCGGCAGCCCACGCAGCAACCCCGTGCACACGCCTAATCCCTGCTGATGAGGGTTAATGAACGCGAAACACGTGTCCAGGGATGGCAAGCACACCAGTGAACACCCTCAAGACTTTGGTAGAAGCGCACCCGCTGATACCGACTACATCGACCATCATGCTTCGGGGTCACACGCTGATGGGACGAGCAGTGTGCGACCTCATTCGGGCATACTATTTATACAGGCTCCCTTGAGCCGGTGGAGGTGACGACCTCGAGATAACGCACCTGCGCGCCTTAAGAGGTATCTGGACCTATGAATATTTTCGGCAGCCCATGCAGCAACCCCGTGCACACGCCTAATCCCTGCTGATGAGCGTTAATGAACATGAAACACGTGTCCAGGGATGGCAAGCACACCAGTGAACACCCTCAAGACTTGGGTAGAAGCGCACCCGCTGATACCGACTACATCGACCATCATGCTTCGGGGTCACACGCTGATGGGACGAGCAGTGTGCGACCTCATTCGGACATACTATTTATACAGGCTCCCTTGAGCCGGTGGAGGTGACGACCTCGAGATAACGCACCTTCGCGCCTTAAGAGGTATCTGGACCTATGAATATTTTCGGAAGCCCACGCAGCAACCCCGTGCACACGCCTAATCCCTGCTGATGAGCGTTAATGAACGTGAAACAGGTGTCCAGGGATGGCAAGCACACCAGTGAACACCCTCAAGACTCGGGTAGAAGCGCACCCGCTGATACCGACTGCATCGACCATCATGCTTTGGGGTCACACGCTGATGGGACGAGCAGTGTGCGACCTCATTCGGACATACTATTTATACAGGCTCCCTTGAGCCGGTTGAGATGACGACCTCGAGATAACGCACCTGCACGCCTTAAGAGGTATCTGGACCTATGAATATTTTCGGCAGCCCACGCAGCAACCCAGTGCACACGCCTAATCCCTGCTGATGAGCGTTAATGAACGCGAAACACGTGTCCAGGGATGGCAAGCACACCAGTGAACACCCTCAAGACTCGGGTAAAAGCGCACTCGCTGATACCGACTACATCGACCATCATGCTTCAGGGTCACACGCTGATGGGACGAGCAGTGTGCGACCTCATTCGGACATACTATTCATACAGGCTCCCTTGAGCCGGTGGAGGTGACGACCTCGAGATAACGCACCTGCGCGCCTTAAGAGGTATCTGGACCTATGAATATTTTCGGCAGCCCACGCAGCAACCCCGTGCACACGCCTAATCCCTGCTGATGAGCGTTAATGAACGCGAAACACGTGTCCAGGGATGGCAAGCACACCAGTGAACACCCTCAAGACTCGGGTAGAAGCGCACCCGCTGATACCGACTACATCGACCATCTGTGTTGGACTTTGGCCCTTAGGGCAGGTTCACCCCTAGACTTTTTACTTTTAAATGGTGACCTGGCAATGGTGATTTTTGGGATTCTGCGCACTTTCACTGTGTCCCAGTGGAAAGTGCGTGCGCACTCTGAGTGCATGTGCTGAGCTAGGCCTGCCCGCCCATAGGAATGCATGGGGAATGTATGTGTCCCTGGTAGTTCCTGAGGCGTGGGGTGTACAGGCTTGAGTCTGGTATGTGTGAACTCGTGAGAGTGAATGCTTCGCAATGGTGTGTGTTGCATGAGTGTGTCATATGTAGAAATGCCATTTCCAGGAGTTGGCATATTAGTGTAAAATATGCCTGGAGCGTGATTGGCTGGAGCTGGCTGGCATGCCAGGCTCCAGAAAGTCTGGATGGGTCTGCCCGGTGGTGAGTGTGAGATTAGCATGAGTGATGTGTGGGAGGAGTATACCTGTGTCCTGGATGGGCTGGGTTTTCCCCACACAATGCTGGCTCCGCCCCCCTGTGGTGTGTCTAATGACCCAAGCCCTGCCAGTGAATAGAGAGGGTGGTTGAGGTAAACAGAGTACTCAAGAACCAGCTGCGACTGGTTCCGCCCCCACTCTGCACCCTTGAACAAAGGAATGCACTGTATAAAAATGGGGCTGTGTCCCCACTGAAGATGTTCTTTTCCAAGATCCTGAGGGGGCTGTTGCTGCTGCTGGGCCAGAGGACCGCCACTTGGGGTGTCTCCCTGCCTGGAGACCCAGTGAGCTGGCTCTGGGCCCAGCCTTGCCCCCCTGCCTGCCCAGGGACTTGCTGGCACTCTGCCCTGCTTGCTGAGGGCACCTGAGAGCACTTTATTCTGCTCGTAGCGCTAGGAGCGCGCTTTATGCCCTCTAGCGCTTTATTTTTGATTATAGCGCTTGGAGCGCTGTGATTGTCCGCCTAGCGCAGGGAGCGCTGTAAATTGCCTGTTAAGCGCTGAGGAGCGCTTTGCCTGCCTAGCGAGTGCCTACCTCGCTTTATAATTGATTAGGAGGCCGGTGCCCACCCGGCATTGCCCAGGTCCGTGGTTTATTTGGATCACGAGGGAGCCCACTCCTCGGATCATGGGAGCCCGCCTGCCTGCCTAAGAAGCGAGCCGCCGCGCTGCCCGCGGCGACCCGGAAGTGTTTGGGGGTCCGACCAACCCCAGCGCGGCCCAGGAAAGGCCGACCGGAAGTCCCGCCTTGTAGCCTGCGTCCCGCCCCCGGGGCTCCCGAGGACGAGGGAGAGCCCCGGAGCCCAGCGAGGAGGAGGGAAACCAAGGAGCAGCGCGAGAGGAGCCGCCCTGCAGCCCAGACAGCCGGTGAGTGCAGGGGCGGGTTCCGTGTTGTCCTGCGAGCGGCCCCCGTTGAGGGAGGGGCCGCTCCACAGAGAGGAGCCCCCGGACCTTCATCAGAGCCCGGTGGGGCTGAAGTGCTGAGCTCCAAGTGCCCCACGTGGTGAGGAGCCGAGAGAGGCTCAAGGCGACCCCTGCTTGGTTCCAGAGTTCCCCGAGAGGAACTCCACCGCCCGCATCAGTGATTAGGAGCTCCAAGACTCCTAGGCTCCATTGTTGTTGCGAGCCCAGAGGAGGCTCAGGGGGCATTTGCAAAGTTGAGTCCCCCGTGAGGGGCTCCACCAAGGCAGCATTTCGTGTTTAGAGCCCAGTGAGGCTCTGGAGGGCCACATTTATTTCTTAGGGCCCGGAGAGAGGCTCCAGGCGCCAAAGTTGTTGTGAAGGGCCCAGAGAGGCTCTAGAGCCCCCCATTGTTGTTTAAGAGCCCAGAGAGGCTCATGGGCCAGTTGCTTATTTAGAGCCCAGCGAGGCCCCAAGGGGACAGTTATTCTGCACAGCCTGTGCGGCTCCCCCATCGTGTTGGCCCCATCATTGTGCTACCCAGTTGCCCAGCACTTTGTGGGCAACTGCTCCGTTTAGGCCCCCCTGACATTGGACACAGGGCGTCCTAGCCCCAGAGAGGCCAGTTGGCCTAGGGACAGTCACAGGTGGTGACTTACGTGAGTTTGGCGCAACTGTACTTTTTCTGCACCTCTGAATGTATTGTGATGCATCATGTGTTTTCCTCCCTTACACCTCTGAATGAATGTTATGCATTGCATCATGTGTTATGTGCTTCCACCCCCACAGGTATTGTGATGTGTAGGTGGTTGTTTTCTCCCTAGTACAGGTGGTGCTAGTGAGGTCCTGGTTACCAGTGATTACTGGTTGTGTGCTATTTTGTGCTATATTCTATGTACTAAGTGCTATTTCTGAAAGTGCTACTTCTGATTCCTGACAGTGGTCCAGGTGGCCCTGTCTTGTAAATAATCCCTTGTAAATTCTGCCCGTGCCTCTGGCACATTGTAAAGTGTGTGTTTTATCTAATGTGTTTTGGTGTAATACAAAGGCTATTTTTATATAACCTTGTGTGGAGTTTCCTTTGTGGTGGGCCCTGGGAGTTGTTGCTGGGGTGCATGCGCAAATACTTAACTTACATCGCCTCCAAGTTTAGCCTTGCTGCTCGCGCCACGTTACCTAGAGGGTGAGTAGGGGTTATCTTGGCGTGTAACTCCCTTGCCCTGACTTGGGGGTGGTGGTCTCTGACTGACTTTGGCGAAAGCCCTGGCCAGCCGGGGATCCCATTTCCAACATTGGCGGCAAGCGGTGAGGATAAGGATTTGTGTTTGCCTTGTACCTTAGTAGCAGCTGGCTGCACCACAAAACTCTGCATTTTAGATGACCACATTTTACGGGATTGTTTTTGAAATTCCATTGTTTCTTCTCCTGAAGAGTGTCATTTGATTGTGTTCAGTACATTTGTCCCCCGCCCTGCTTCCAGAGTTTGGTACCTGTGTCGCTTTTTGGTCAGGTTGAGAAGTCAGGGGTGGTAGAAACTGCCTTACCGATCCGAGGGGAGGGTGTGTGTGGATGAATGGTGTGTTTTCCTGGACGCATGAGTATGAGTTCTCTTTGATAAGGAGATTGTTGAAGTTTTGGAATTGTGTACTCTTACTTCAGATTGTTAAGTCCCCTGTGTTGCACGTGTCTGTGAGCATCTTGCCAAGATGGAGTCTGCTTTTAATGTCTGGGGTCTGTTTTTGCATGAACTGAGAGAGTTTTGCGAAGAGAGACACATTGCAGTGAATGAGTCAGACACCCAGTCCCAACTTAGGGGTAACCTGATCCAATGGCAGAAGGATGACTTGGAGCGTGAGCACAGTGCGGAGAGGGCCCGGGTCTCACACCATGAGGGTGGTGGGTCAGAGGGGAGCCCTGAAGAGTCTGAGGAGGAGGAAGAAAATGATAGCACAGGGACGCCAGCAGATAGTGAGGACCCCATAGATAGGGAGTCCCTTGCTGGGTCCAGCGTAGGAGGCAGCGCCTCATCCCTTTACCTGTCCCCAGAGGAGCTGGAAGATAGGAGGAGAGAAAGGGAGCACCAGCTGGCTTTAGAAAAGCTCAGGTTGGAGCATGCCCAGGCTATGGCACAGCTGGGCGTTAGAAAGCAACAGCTGGAGGTTAAGAAGCAACAGCTAGAGACCGAGAGGGTCTTAGCGCAGGAAAGGATAGAGGAGGCTGAGAGGGCCGCCACCAGAGGCAAAGTAGCTCTGGAGGGTAGACTATCCCCTGCGCGCAGTGTTGAGTTTCTGGATCCCCCAGGGAGGGTTGAGTCCAGTGGTGGCAGCTATTTAGATTTCAGTGTAGGAAATCCCAGTCCCAGTTCCCCCAGTCTGGAACCTGTTTCCCAAGAGGAGGAGAACAGGTTGAAGTTCAGGAACCATAGGAAACCGCCTCACCAGAAGTGGGGGTATTTTGTGGATGACTGTTCTGATGCAATGGAGGATTGGCTGGAGGCTAACCCGGACGATGAGAGGGACGGAGTAGTGAATATGTTCCTCAAAGAGCAGTTGCTCAGTGTTGTGTGTCCAGAGTTGCGCCAGCACCTGCTGAAGTTGAAATGTTTTTGTCCTTGGGACCTTGCAGAGGAAGCAGACCGCTGGGAAGGTACCAGGGGTTCTGTAGAGTCATTAGGGAGTGACTCCAAAAGTAGTGGGTCAGGGATCTTCCAGCCCAGCGTGGTGGAAGAGGCTCAGTGTAGCCCAGCTAGGTCCCTGGTTAGTGAGAAGGGTGTAGGGGCTGACTGCCTGGCTCAGTGGAGCAGGAGTCAGTGGGTGGCTGAGAGCCCCCAGAGGCCCGAAGCCCTGTCTCAGAACCTGGGTGGTTTCTTGAGGGAACACCAGGTTGGGGACCTAGGCTGTCCTGTTAACCCAGTTGAGGAGGATCTCCTAGTGAGTAGAGGACCTGGAGCGTCTGTAACCAGAGCTCCTGTGGTTCTAGAGTCTGGCAGTACCGCTCCGGTAGGGAGGGTACAGGAGTCCAGAGTGAGGAGTGATTGGGGGAGTTCCCCAGTGGAAGGACCAGTGGGTCAGGGACTACCCAGTTGGGCTAGGTTCCCGTGTAGTGACCCGGGTGGCGCCACTTCTGGTCTGGGGGATCTTCACGCACTGTCAGGTGGACAGAGGGCGGGAGATCTGCGCCAGACAGACAATCACACAACAGATGTGTCATTTGTTAGCCTCAGGGGGATTGTGTGTGAGTCCCCAGAAGTCCTGGAGTGCCAGGCAATTGTTCCACCAAAGGTTTTAGACCGGAGGTTGGGAGGCCAGGTTCAGGGTCAGCCTGACCTGAAGGGTAGGACGACTGTAACCAGTGTCCTGACCGGTTCTTCCTCCAGAGGAACTTCTCCAGGTGGGAGAGGGCAGACCTCTGGAAGGGGGTGCAGAGGGTGGGAGAGCCCACCTCTGACCCCGGTGCAACCTGAGTGGATAAGCCCTGGGTTGGAATGGCGTTCTAGGTGTACCCCTCGTCGGAGGTGGAGGAACCCTAGAAGAAGAGGTAGGGGGAGGAGAGCCTTCCCCGAGACTCCTGGTCCGCCTGAGGTTGTAGACCCTAGGCTGGAGTACCAGTGGCAGTCTAGTCCTGTCTTGCAGACCGGAAGAGTGGAGAATGGCTCCTATGGGCCAGGGGTTGCTACCCCCCGCTCTGCGAATAGGCAAGGACCAGTGGCACCTGGGTGGCCCAGGGCCTGGTCCTGGCCGCGGACAGCTTGGGAGTACCAGTGGGGTAGCCCAGTTGGTCCAGACAGTGGTTTGAGATGGAATCCCATGGGTTCACCGTGGCATAGAACAGGAGGGTGTCCCTGCAGTTGCGGGCCCGCGTCCGTGTTCTATCGCCCCAAGCAGGGAAGTCCATCACGGTGCTGATTGTTCTCCCCTGCGTTTTGGCTGGAAGGGGGTTGTGTTGGACTTTGGCCCTTAGGGCAGGTTCACCCCTAGACTTTTTGCTTTTAAATGGTGACCTGGCAATGGTGATTTTTGGGATTCTGCGCACTTTCACTGTGTCCCAGTGGAAAGTGCGTGCGCACTCTGAGTGCATGTGCTGAGCTAGGCCTGCCCGCCCATAGGAATGCATGGGGAATGTATGTGTCCCTGGTAGTTCCTGAGGCGTGGGGTGTACAGGCTTGAGTCTGGTATGTGTGAACTCGTGAGAGTGAATGCTTCGCAATGGTGTGTGTTGCATGAGTGTGTCATATGTAGAAATGCCATTTCCAGGAGTTGGCATATTAGTGTAAAATATGCCTGGAGCGTGATTGGCTGGAGCTGGCTGGCATGCCAGGCTCCAGAAAGTCTGGATGGGTCTGCCCGGTGGTGAGTGTGAGATTAGCATGAGTGATGTGTGGGAGGAGTATACCTGTGTCCTGGATGGGCTGGGTTTTCCCCACACAATGCTGGCTCCGCCCCCCTGTGGTGTGTCTAATGACCCAAGCCCTGCCAGTGAATAGAGAGGGTGGTTGAGGTAAACAGAGTACTCAAGAACCAGCTGCGACTGGTTCCGCCCCCACTCTGCACCCTTGAACAAAGGAATGCACTGTATAAAAATGGGGCTGTGTCCCCACTGAAGTTGTTCTTTTCCAAGATCCTGAGGGGGCTGTTGCTGCTGCTGGGCCAGAGGACCGCCACTTGGGGTGTCTCCCTGCCTGGAGACCCAGTGAGCTGGCTCTGGGCCCAGCCTTGCCCCCCTGCCTGCCCAGGGACTTGCTGGCACTCTGCCCTGCTTGCTGAGGGCACCTGGGAGCACTTTATTCTGCTCGTAGCGCTAGGAGCGCGCTTTATGCTCTCTAGCGCTTTATTTTTGATTATAGCGCTTGGAGCACTGTGATTGTCCGCCTAGCGCAGGGAGCGCTGTAAATTGCCTGTTAAGCGCTGAGGAGCGCTTTGCCTGCCTAGCGAGTGCCTACCTCGCTTTATAATTGATTAGGAGGCCGGTGCCCACCCGGCATTGCCCAGGTCCGTGGTTTATTTGGATCACGAGGGAGCCCACTCCTCGGATCATGGGAGCCCGCCTGCCTGCCTAAGAAGCGAGCCGCCGCGCTGCCCGCGGCGACCCGGAAGTGTTTGGGGGTCCGACCAACCCCAGCGCGGCCCAGGAAAGGCCGACCGGAAGTCCCGCCTTGTAGCCTGCGTCCCGCCCCCGGGGCTCCCGAGGACGAGGGAGAGCCCCGGAGCCCAGCGAGGAGGAGGGAAACCAAGGAGCAGCGCGAGAGGAGCCGCCCTGCAGCCCAGACAGCCGGTGAGTGCAGGGGCGGGTTCCGTGTTGTCCTGCGAGCGGCCCCCGTTGAGGGAGGGGCCGCTCCACAGAGAGGAGCCCCCGGACCTTCATCAGAGCCCGGTGGGGCTGAAGTGCTGAGCTCCAAGTGCCCCACGTGGTGAGGAGCCGAGAGAGGCTCAAGGCGACCCCTGCTTGGTTCCAGAGTTCCCCGAGAGGAACTCCACCGCCCGCATCAGTGATTAGGAGCTCCAAGACTCCTAGGCTCCATTGTTGTTGCGAGCCCAGAGGAGGCTCAGGGGGCATTTGCAAAGTTGAGTCCCCCGTGAGGGGCTCCACCAAGGCAGCATTTCGTGTTTAGAGCCCAGTGAGGCTCTGGAGGGCCACATTTATTTCTTAGGGCCCGGAGAGAGGCTCCAGGCGCCAAAGTTGTTGTGAAGGGCCCAGAGAGGCTCTTGAGCCCCCCATTGTTGTTTAAGAGCCCAGAGAGGCTCATGGGCCAGTTGCTTATTTAGAGCCCAGCGAGGCCCCAAGGGTACAGTTATTCTGCACAGCCTGTGCGGCTCCCCCATCGTGTTGGCCCCATCATTGTGCTACCCAGTTGCCCAGCACTTTGTGGGCAACTGCTCCGTTTAGGCCCCCCCTGACATTGGACACAGGGCGTCCTAGCCCCAGAGAGGCCAGTTGGCCTAGGGACAGTCACAGGTGGTGACTTACGTGAGTTTGGCGCAACTGTACTTTTTCTGCACCTCTGAATGTATTGTGATGCATCATGTGTTTTCCTCCCTTACACCTCTGAATGAATGTTATGCATTGCATCATGTGTTATGTGCTTCCACCCCCACAGGTATTGTGATGTGTAGGTGGTTGTTTTCTCCCTAGTACAGGTGGTGCTAGTGAGGTCCTGGTTACCAGTGATTACTGGTTGTGTTCTATTTTGTGCTATATTCTATGTACTAAGTGCTATTTCTGAAAGTGCTACTTCTGATTCCTGACAGTGGTCCAGGTGGCCCTGTCTTGTAAATAATCCCTTGTAAATTCTGCCCGTGCCTCTGGCACATTGTAAAGTGTGTGTTTTATCTAATGTGTTTTGGTGTAATACAAAGGCTATTTTTATATAACCTTGTGTGGAGTTTCCTTTGTGGTGGGCCCTGGGAGTTGTTGCTGGGGTGCATGCGCAAATACTTAACTTACATCGCCTCCAAGTTTAGCCTTGCTGCTCGCGCCACGTTACCTAGAGGGTGAGTAGGGGTTATCTTGGCGTGTAACTCCCTTGCCCTGACTTGGGGGTGGTGGTCTCTGACTGACTTTGGCGAAAGCCCTGGCCAGCCGGGGATCCCATTTCCAACAATCATGCTTCGGGGTCACACGCTGATGGGACGAGCAGTGTGCGACCTCATTCGGACATACTATTTATACAAGCTCACGTGAGCCGGTGGAGGTGACGACCTCGAGATAACGCACCTGTGCGCCTTAAGAGGTATCTGGACCTATGAATATTTTCGGCAGCCCACGCAGCAACCCAGTGCACACGCCTAATCCCTGCTGATGAGCGTTAATGAACGCGAAACACGTGTACAGGGATGGCAAGCACACCAGTGAACACCCTCAAGACTCGGGTAGAAGCGCACCCGCTGATACCGACTACATCGACCATCATGCTTCGGGGTCACACGCTGATGGGACGAGCAGTGTGCGACCTCATTCGGACATACTATTTATACAGGCTCCCTTGAGCCGGTGGAGGTGACGACCTCGAGATAACGCACCTGCACGCCTTAAGAGGTATCTGGACCTATGAATATTTTCGTCAGCCCACGCAGCAACCCCGTGCACACGCCTAATCCCTGCTGATGAGCGTTAATGAACGCAAAACACGTGTCCAGGGATGGCAAGCACACCAGTGAACACCCTCAAGACTCGGGTAGAAGCGCACCCGCTGATACCGACTACATCGACCATCATGCTTCGGGGTCACACGCTGATGGGACGAGCAGTGTGCGACCTCATTCGGACATACTATTTATACAGGCTCCCTTGAGCCGGTGGAGGTGACGACCTCGAGATAACGCACCTTCGCGCCTTAAGAGGTATCTGGACCTATGAATATTTTCGGCAGCCCACGCAGCAACCCCGTGCACACGCCTAATCCCTGCTGATGAGCGTTAATGAACGCGAAACACGTGTCCAGGGATGGCAAGCACACCAGTGAACACCCTCAAGACTCGGGTAAAAGCGCACCCGCTGATACCGACTACATCGACCATCATGCTTCAGGGTCACAGGCTGATGGGACGAGCAGTGTGCGACCTCATTCGGACATACTATTTATACAGGCTCCCTTGAGCCGGTGGAGGTGACGACCTCGAGATAACGCACCTGCGCGCCTTAAGAGGTATCTGGACCTATGAATATTTTCGGCAGCCCACGCAGCAACCCCGTGCACACGCCTAATCCCTGCTGATGAGCGTTAATGAACGCGAAACACGCGTCCAGGGATGGCAAGCACACCAGTGAACACCCTCAAAACTCGGGTAGAAGCACACCCGCTGATACCGACTACATCGACCATCATGCTTCGGGGTCACACGCTGATGGGATGAGCAGTGTGCGACCTCATTCGGACATACTATTTATACAGGCTCCCTTGAGCCGGTGGAGGTGACGACCTCGAGATAACGCACCTGCGCGCCTTAAGAGGTATCTGGACCTATGAATATTTTCGGCAGCCCACGCAGCAACCCTGTGCACACGCCTAATCCCTGCTGATGAGCGTTAATGAACGTGAAACACGTGTCCAGGGATGGCAAGCACACCAGTGAACACCCTCAAGACTTGGGTAGAAGCGCACCCGCTGATACCGACTACATCGACCATCATGCTTCGGGGTCACACGCTGATGGGACGAGCAGTGTGCGACCTCATTCGGACATACTATTTATACAAGCTCCCTTGAGGCGGTGGAGGTGGCGACCTCGATATAACGCACCTGCGCGCCTTAAGAGGTATCTGGACCTATGAATATTTTCGGCAGCCCACACAGCAACCCCGTGCACACACCTAATCCCTGCTGATGAGCGTTAATGAACGCGAAACACGTGACCAGGGATGGCAAGCACACCAATGAACACCCTCAAGACTCAGGTAGAAGCGCACCCGCTGATACCGACTACATCGACCATCATGCTTCGGGGTCACACGCTGATGGGACGAGCAGTGTGCGACCTCATTCGGACATACTATTTATACAGGCTCCCTTGAGCCGGTGGAGGTGACGACCTCGAGATAACGCACCTGCGCGCATTAAGAGGTATCTGGACCTATGAATATTTTCGGCAGCCCACGCAGCAACCCCGTGCACACGCCTAATCCCTGCTGATGAGCGTTAATGAACGCGATACACGTGTCCAGGGATGGCAAGCACACAAGTGAACACCCTCAAGACTCGGGTAGAAGCGCACCCGCTGATACCGACTACATCGACCATCATGCTTCAGGGTCACACGCTGATGGGACGAGCAGTGTGCGACCTCATTCGGACATACTATTTATACAGGCTCCCTTGAGCCGGTGGAGGTGACGACCTCGAGATAACGCACCTGCACGCCTTAAGAGGTATCTGGACCTATGAATATTTTCGGCAGCCCACGCAGCAACCCCGTGCACACGCCTAATCCCTGCTGATGAGCGTTAATGAACGCGAAACACGTGTCCAGGGATGGCAAGCACACCAGTGAACACCCTCAAGACTTTGGTAGAAGCGCACCCGCTGATACCGACTACATCGACCATCATGCTTCGGGTCACACGCTGATGGGACGAGCAGTGTGCGACCTCATTCGGACATACTATTTATACAGGCTCCCTTGAGCCGGTGGAGGTGACGACCTCGAGATAACGCACCTGCGCGCCTTAAGAGGTATCTGGACCTATGAATATTTTCGGCAGCCCACGCAGCAACCCCGTGCACACGCCTAATCCCTGCTGATGAGCGTTAATGAACGTGAAACACGTGTCCAGGGATGGCAAGCACACCAGTGAACAACCTCAAGACTTGGGTAGAAGCGCACCCGCTGATACCGACTACATCGACCATCATGCTTCGGGGTCACACGCTGATGGGACGAGCAGTGTGCGACCTCATTCGGACATACTATTTATACAAGCTCCCTTGAGGCGGTGGAGGTGGCGACCTCGATATAACGCACCTGCGCGCCTTAAGAGGTATCTGGACCTATGAATATTTTCGGCAGCCCACACAGCAACATCGTGCACACGCCTAATCCCTGCTGATGAGCGTTAATGAACGCGAAACACGTGACCAGGGATGGCAAGCACACCAGTGAACACCCTCAAGACTCGGGTAGAAGCGCACCCGCTGATACCGACTACATCGACCATCATGCTTCGGGGTCACACGCTGATGGGACGAGCAGTGTGCGACCTCATTCGGACATACTATTTATACAGGCTCCCTTGAGCCGGTGGAGGTGACGACCTCGAGATAACGCACCTGCGCGCATTAAGAGGTGTCTGGACCTATGAATATTTTCGGCAGCCCACGCAGCAACCCCGTGCACACGCCTAATCCCTGCTGATGAACCTTAATGAACGCGAAACACGTGTCCAGGGATGGCAAGCACACAAGTGAACACCCTCAAGACTCGGGTAGAAGCGCACCCGCTGATACCGACTACATCGACCATCATGCTTCGGGGTCACACGCTGATGGTACGAGCAATGTGCGACCTCATTCGGACATACTATTTATACAGGCTCCTTTGAGCCGGTAGAGGTGACGACCTCGAGATAACGCACCTGCGCGCCTTAAGAGGTATCTGGACCTATGAATATTTTCGGCAGCCCACGCAGCAACCCCGTGCACACGCCTAATCCCTGCTGATGAGGGTTAATGAACGCGAAACACGTGTCCAGGGATGGCAAGCACATCAGTGAACACCCTCAAGACTTTGGTAGAAGCGCACCCGCTGATACCGACTACATCGACCATCATGCTTCGGGGTCACACGCTGATGGTACGAGCAGTGTGCGACCTCATTCGGACATACTATTTATACAGGCTCCTTTGAGCCGGTAGAGGTGACGACCTCGAGATAACGCACCTGCGCGCCTTAAGAGGTATCTGGACCTATGAATATTTTCGGCAGCCCACGCAGCAACCCCGTGCACACGCCTAATCCCTGCTGATGAGGGTTAATGAACGCGAAACACGTGTCCAGGGATGGCAAGCACACCAGTGAACACCCTCAAGACTTTGGTAGAAGCGCACCCGCTGATACCGACTACATCGACCATCATGCTTCGGGGTCACACGCTGATGGGACGAGCAGTGTGCGACCTCATTCGGACATACTATTTATACAGGCTCCCTTGAGCCGGTGGAGGTGACGACCTCGAGATAACGCACCTGCGCGCCTTAAGAGGTATCTGGACCTATGAATATTTTCGGCAGCCCACGCAGCAACCCCGTGCACACGCCTAATCCCTGCTGATGAGCGTTAATGAACGTGAAACACGTGTCCAGGGATGGCAAGCACACCAGTGAACACCCTCAAGACTTGGTGTGAGAAGTTGGCCTGATGTGCAGTGTTCACTATTCTAGTGATCACTATATATCAGTCCAAACAACCCTTATTGATGATTGGTTGTAAGTCAACCTTATAGACCAGCTATCCTAGTAGCATGGATACGAGCAGTCTAAGGCTAAGACTCTAGAGGGCGTGTTAAGCCAGCTGTTTTACCATCACATTACCCCTTGAACACCCAGTGAAAGGACACCACACAAGTGTTATGAAAATAAACAGTGTATTTATTAGAATCACAACAACCCTGTACTCTTTATGAGGACAGGGTGCTAGGCACACAACAAAACTCTTACGAAAATACTTAAGTTAGCACGCTATACACAAATGCCCGAGGGGCACGAAAAACCATATACTTAAAAAGTGGAATGCGAAATTACTA
Source organism: Lissotriton helveticus (assembly GCF_964261635.1). Taxonomy (NCBI): domain Eukaryota; kingdom Metazoa; phylum Chordata; class Amphibia; order Caudata; family Salamandridae; genus Lissotriton; species Lissotriton helveticus. Next base: position 373,710,938 of record NC_136065.1, read on the forward strand.
GCAGGTAAGTACAGTACTAATAGGCTTTGGAATCGCTAGGACTTGACTATAGAATCGTTAGATTACTTCTAGGAGACCTAGGGGACTCGGGTGCAGAGTGTGCACTCTCACGCGGGATGCGGGACAAAGTCTATGGAAGCTAGTAAAGGCAAAGTTAGTGTTCACGGGCGAACCCGACCTGGTAGGAAGAAAACGACAGTGGATCCTGACCCTAGGATAGTGAGGCTATGCTGGGACACCGAAGTGCCGAAGTTACCTAGCCCAGGGGCTGCAGCTGCATAGGTCTGAAAAGACGTCGGGGATCTCGTTGCCGGACCAGGAGCCTGGAAGAAGGAAGTTGCTGGCAGGCGACCAGGGAAGAAAAGTTCGATGGATCCAAGCCTGGATCAAGGAAGAAGAAAACCTGAAAGCAGAGGGGACCAAGTTCTTGAATCACTAGCCAGTGATTAAGTGGGCACCAGGATGGCACCGGGCGAAGTCACCTCGACTAGGTGAGTGGGCGACGCTGGCTCTGCAGATCTCACGGACCAGGAGGCGTTGTCGGCGACCAGGATGGAGAGGCGAGCTGTCCGACGATGGATGAAGCTGTCGGCGTCGAAGTTACCCAGGATTGGGCAACAAGCCTTGGCTAATTCAAGCCCACGCGGTGGACTCAAAATGGCGTCTTGAGTGGACCAGGAGGGTCCGGGGTGCTCCTCTTTTGGAAGGGAGCAAGGGCCAGCCTGGAGCAACCAGACCAGCAGCAGAAATGTCGTCGGGCGTCGTTCAGAAGGCCACAAGCCAGCGGGCTAGTAGCCAAACAACGCGGTGAGCAGCAAAAAGCAGAAGGGCCCGACGCAGATCGTGGAGATGCTGGGAGGCTGCACTTCGGTGCTGGAGCTGCTCAGGGTCGGGGCTTCTCGGACCCCAAAGCACTCACCAGGAAATTACTCGGTGGGCTTGCTGGAAAGAAGTCGTGCAGTCTTGAAGATGGCCGGTCCCTCGAGGTCTCGTCACACCCACGAATCTCAGCGTGACTGATGATGTAGGTAGAGGTCAGAGGTGCCAGGGAAGCCGGTTCTCGTCGAGCTGGGCAGTCTTGATCCGGAGGAGAGACTTGCAGCAGACCGCAGTGTTCTTAAGATGGTGCCTGCGGATGCAGGGTGACTACTCCTTAGTCACAAGGGAGAAATCTTAGGAAGAAGTCTTGAGTTCCTTTCGTGGAAAGTAGTTTCAGGATTCAAAGATGATCTGATTTGGAAGGGGGCCAGTTCCTACCTTTATCCTGTAAAAAGGGGCTGGCACGCGACTAAGTCCTGCCCTAGGGGTGGGACTAGGAGGGGGGTGGTTACACCCACTTCCTTGGCGGGCTTTTCCCCAGCACAGGGTCTGGAGTGACCCTGGAACTGGTTCCAGCCAGCCTATGCACAGTGAGCACCGGGGTGCCACGTGCAGTCACCTTCCTCTGAAGCCCTGCCTACCTACAATACACAAACCCTGTCTGGGACGGTGCTGGCACCGCCCCTGGCAGGAAACCCTTTGTCCTTATCTCCTGCTCTGGGAGGACTCCCAGCAGCAGGAGGGCAGACTTGTGTCTCGGTGGCAGCATCCATTTTGTGGATGCTAAGGCTCTGTCTGATTTTAACCGGGGTTAGGGGTTACATACATGTCGTGTCCCTCTAGAAGGGTGGAATGCTAACCCCGTCGCCAGAATTGGCGAGGGGTTAGTATTCCAATTCGTATGACACCTTACTCGACATGTTTTGATAAAGCGATACCAGAGTTGGCATATAACCGCGAGGATTATAATGCACTTAAGAGTATATGGTATGCGATATCATGGAAACGGCTAAGGGATGGATCCCGAAAGCCGCAGACAGGCTCAGCTCATGCCAGAGCACCATCTCACACGATTCCAAGCACTCTGCCTTCAGGATTGTTAAGGCCTGCCATAGGAGTGACTGATAGGAGATCTGTGTGTCCATTTTTAGGGTTAGATATAGGTACTATATCTACAGCAAAGGGTGATTACACCACCTTGCCCCAGCTGTCAAGCAGCCAGTTGTGTCAGATTTGGATGGCCAGCCAGGGGTGGCATAATACATGCTGCAGCCCCTGGTAGGCCCTGGGTACACCTATGCCCTGGGTACCTAAGGTACACTGTACAGGGACTGGTAAGGTGACTCAGTATCCAATTTAGATATGTACCTAAGGTACATGGAATCCATTTTACAGAGAGAGCAGTAGGCCTGGGGTCCTGAATAGCAGGGCCCCAGGTCAACTAAGTCAGAAAACCAGCAAAACACCAGGCAAAAAGTTGGGGGCAACCATAGTCAGGGATCTACCTTCCTACACTTGGGTAGAAGCGCACCCGCTGATACCGACTACATCGACCATCATGCTTCGGGGTCACACGCTGATGGGACGAGCAGTGTGCGACCTCATTCGGACATACTATTTATACAAGCTCCCTTGAGGCGGTGGAGGTGGCGACCTCGATATAACGCACCTCCGCGCCTTAAGAGGTATCTGGACCTATGAATATTTTCGGCAGCCCACACAGCAACATCGTGCACACGCCTAATCCCTGCTGATGAGCGTTAATGAACGCGAAACACGTGACCAGGGATGGCAGGCACACCAGTGAACACCCTCAAGACTCGGGTAGAAGCGCACCCGCTGATACCGACTACATCGACCATCATGCTTCGGGGTCACACGCTGATGGGACGAGCAGTGTGCGACCTCATTCGGACATACTATTTATACAGGCTCCCTTGAGCCGGTGGAGGTGACGACCTCGAGATAACGCACCTGCGCGCATTAAGAGGTGTCTGGACCTATGAATATTTTCGGCAGCCCAAGCAGCAACCCCGTGCACACGCCTAATCCCTGCTGATGAACCTTAATGAACGCGAAACACGTGTCCAGGGATGGCAAGCACACAATTGAACACCCTCAAGACTCGGGTAGAAGCGCACCCGCTGATACCGACTACATCGACCATCATGCTTCGGGGTCACACGCTGATGGTACGAGCAGTGTGCGACCTCATTCGGACATACTATTTATACAGGCTCCTTTGAGCCGGTAGAGGTGACGACCTCGAGATAACGCACCTGCGCGCCTTAAGAGGTATCTGGACCTATGAATATTTTCGGCAGCCCACGCAGCAACCCCGTGCACACGCCTAATCCCTGCTGATGAGGGTTAATGAACGCGAAACACGTGTCCAGGGATGGCAAGCACACCAGTGAACACCCTCAAGCCTCGGGTAGAAGCGCACCCGCTGATACCGACTGCATCGACCATCATGCTTCGGGGTCACACGCTGATGGGACGAGCAGTGTGCGACCTCATTCGGACATACTATTTATACAGGCTCCCTTGAGCCGGTGGAGGTGACGACCTCGAGATAACGCACCTGCGCGCATTAAGAGGTATCTGGACCTATGAATATTTTCGGCAGCCCACGCAGCAACCCCGTGCACACGCCTAATCCCTGCTGATGAGCGTTAATGAACGCGAGACACGTGTCCAGGGATGGCAAGCACACCAGTGAACACCCTCAAGACTCGGGTAGAAGCGCACCCGCTGATACCGACTGCATCGACCATCATTCTTCGGGGTCACACGCTGATGGGACGAGCAGTGTGCGACCTCATTCGGACATACTATTCAGACAGGCTCCCTTGAGCCGGTGGAGGTGACGACCTCGAGATAACGCACCTGCGCGCATTAAGAGGTATCTGGACCTATGAATATTTTCGGCAGCCCCCGCAGCAACCCCGTGCACACGCCTAATCCCTGCTGATAAGCGTTAATGAACGCGAAACACGTGTCCAGGGATGGCAAGCACACCAGTGAACACCCTCAAGACTCGGGTAAAAGCACACCCGCTGATACCGACTACATCGACCATCATGCTTCAGGGTCACACGCTGATGGGACGAGCAGTGTGCGACCTCATTCGGACATACTGTTTATGCAGGCTCCCTTGAGCCGGTGGAGGTGACGACCTCGAGATAACGCACCTGCGCGCCTTAAGAGGTATCTGGACCTATGAATATTTTCGGCAGCCCACGCAGCAACCCCGTGCACACGCCTAATCCCTGCTGATGAGAGTTAATGAACGCGAAACACGTGTCCAGGGATGGCAAGCACACCAGTGAACACCCTCAAGACTCGGGTAGAAGCGCACCCGCTGATACCGACTACATCGACCATCATGCTTCGGGGTCACACGCTGATGGGACGAGCAGTGTGCGACCTCATTCGGACATACTATTTATACAGGCTCCCTTGAGCCGGTGAAGGTGACGACCTCGAGATAACGTACCTGCGCGCCTTAAGAGGTATCTGGACCTATGAATATTTTCGGCAGCCCACGCAGCAACCCCGTGCACACGCCTAATCCCTGCTGATGAGCGTTAATGAACACGAAACACGTGTCCAGGGATGGCAAGCACACAAGTGAACACCCTCAAGACTCGGGTAGAAGCGCACCCGCTGATACCGACTACATCGACCATCATGCTTCAGGGTCACACGTTGATGGGACGAGCAGTGTGCGACCTCATTCGGACATACTATTTATACAGGCTCCCTTGAGCCGGTGGAGGTGACGACCTCGAGATAACGCACCTGCGCGCCTTAAGAGGTATCTGGACCTATGAATATTTTCGGCAGCCCACGCAGCAACCCCGTGCACACGCCTAATCCCTGCTGATGAGCGTTAATGAACGTGAAACACGTGTCCAGGGATGGCAAGCACACCAGTGAACACCCTCAAGACTTTGGTAGAAGCGCACCCGCTGATACCGACTACATCGACCATCATGCTTCGGGGTCACACGCTGATGGGACGAGCAGTGTGCGACCTCATTCGGACATACTATTTATACAGGCTCCCTTGAGCCGGTGGAGGTGACGACCTCGAGATAACGCACCTGCGCGCCTTAAGAGGTATCTGGACCTATGAATATTTTCGGCAGCCCACGCAGCAACCCCGTGCACACGCCTAATCCCTGCTGATGAGCGTTAATGAACACGAAACACGTGTCCAGGGATGGCAAGCACACAAGTGAACACCCTCAAGACTCGGGTAGAAGCGCACCCGCTGATACCGACTACATCGACCATCATGCTTCAGGGTCACACGTTGATGGGACGAGCAGTGTGCGACCTCATTCGGACATACTATTTATACAGGCTCCCTTGAGCCGGTGGAGGTGACGACCTCGAGATAACGCACCTGCGCGCCTTAAGAGGTATCTGGACCTATGAATATTTTCGGCAGCCCACGCAGCAACCCCGTGCACACGCCTAATCCCTGCTGATGAGCGTTAATGAACGTGAAACATGTGTCCAGGGATGGCAAGCACACCAGTGAACACCCTCAAGACTTTGGTAGAAGCGCACCCGCTGATACCGACTACATCGACCATCATGCTTCGGGGTCACACGCTGATGGGACGAGCAGTGTGCGACCTCATTCGGACATACTATTTATACAGGCTCCCTTGAGCCGGTGGAGGTGACGACCTCGAGATAACGCACCTGCGCGCCTTAAGAGGTATCTGGACCTATGAATATTTTCGGCAGCCCACGCAGCAACCCCGTGCACACGCCTAATCCCTGCTGATGAGCTTTAATGAACGTGAAACACGTGTCCAGGGATGGCAAGCACACCAGTGAACACCCTCAAGACTTGGGTAGAAGCGCACCCGCTGATACCGACTACATCGACCATCATGCTTCGGGGTCACACGCTGATGGGACGAGCAGTGTGCGACCTCATTCGGACATACTATTTATACAAGCTCCCTTGAGGCGGTGGAGGTGGCGACCTCGATATAACGCACCTGCGCGCCTTAAGAGGTATCTGGACCTATGAATATTTTCGTCAGCCCACACAGCAACATCGTGCACACGCCTAATCCTAGCTGATGAGCGTTAATGAACGCGAAACACGTGACCAGGGATGGCAAGCACACCAGTGAACACCCTCAAGACTCGGGTAGAAGCGCACCCGCTGATACCGACTACATCGACCATCATGCTTCGGGGTCACACGCTGATGGGACGAGCAGTGTGCGACCTCATTCGGACATACTATTTATACAGGCTCCCTTGAGCCGGTGGAGGTGACGACCTCGAGATAACGCACCTGCGCGCATTAAGAGGTGTCTGGACCTATGAATATTTTCGGCAGCCCACGCAGCAACCCCGTGCACACGCCTAATCCCTGCTGATGAACCTTAATGAACGCGAAACACGTGTCCAGGGATGGCAAGCACACAAGTGAACACCCTCAAGACTCGGGTAGAAGCGCACCCGCTGATAGCCAACTAGATCGACCATCATGCTTCGGGGTCACACGCTGATGGTACGAGCAGTGTGCGACCTCATTCGGACATACTATTTATACAGGCTCCTTTGAGCCGGTAGAGGTGACGACCTCGAGATAACGCACCTGCGCGCCTTAAGAGGTATCTGGACCTTTGAATATTTTCGGCAGCCCACGCAGCAACCCCGTGCACACGCCTAATCCCTGCTGATGAGGGTTAATGAACGCGAAACACGTGTCCAGGGATGGCAAGCACACCAGTGAACACCCTCAAGACTCGGGTAGAAGCGCACCCGCTGATACCGACTGCATCGACCATCATTATTCGGGGTCACACGCTGATGGGACGAGCAGTGTGCGACCTCATTCGGACATACTATTTATACAGGCTCCCTTGAGCCGGTGGAGGTGACGACCTCGAGATAACGCACCTGCGCGCATTAAGAGGTATCTGGACCTATGAATATTTTCGGCAGCCCACGCAGCAACCCCGTGCACACGCCTAATCCCTGCTGATGAGCGTTAATGAACGCGAAACACGTGTCCAGGGATGGCAAGCACACCAGTGAACACCCTCAAGACTCGGGTAGAAGCGCACCCGCTGATACCGACTGCATCGACCATCATGCTTCGGGGTCACACGCTGATGGGACGAGCAGTGTGCGACCTCATTCGGACATACTATTTATACAGGTTCCCTTGAGCCGGTGGAGGTGACGACCTCGAGATAACGCACCTTCGCGCCTTAAGAGGTATCTGGACCTATGAATATTTTCGGCAGCCCACGCAGCAACCCCGTGCACACGCCTAATCCCTGCTGATGAGCGTTAATGAACGCGAAACACGTGTCCAGGGATGGCAAGCACACCAGTGAACACCCTCAAGACTCGGGTAGAAGCGCACCCGCTGATACCGACTGCATCGACCATCATGCTTCGGGATCACACGCTGATGGGACGAGCAGTGTACGACCTCATTCGGACATACTATTTATACAGGCTCCCTTGAGCCGGTGGAGGTGACGACCTCGAGATAACGCACCTGCACGCCTTAAGAGGTATCTGGACCTATGAATTTTTTCGGCAGCCCACGCAGCAACCCCGTGCACACGCCTAATCCATGCTGATGAGCGTTAATGAACGCGAAACACGTGTCCAGGGATGGCAAACACACCAGTGAACACCCTCAAGACTCGGGTAAAAGCGCACCCGCTGATACCGACTACATCGACCATCATGCTTCAGGGTCACACGCTGATGGGACGAGCAGTGTGCGACCTCATTCGGACATACTATTCATACAGGCTCCCTTGAGCCGGTAGACGTGACGACCTCGAGATAACGCACCTGAGCGCCTTAAGAGGTATCTGGACCTATGAATATTTTCGGCAGCCCACGCAGCAACCCCGTGCACACGCCTAATCCCTGCTGATGAGCCTTAATGAACGCGAAACACGTGACCAGGGATGGCAAGCACACCAGTGAACACCCTCAAGACTCGGGTAGAAGCGCACCCGCTGATACCGACTACATCGACCATCATGCTTCGGGGTCACACGCTGATGGGACGAGCAGTGTGCGACCTCATTCGGACATACTATTTATACAGGCTCCCTTGAGCCGGTGGAGATGACGACCTCGAGATAACGCACCTGCGTGCCTTAAGAGGTATCTGGACCTATGAATATTTTCGGCAGCCCACGCAGCAACCCTGTGCACACGCCTAATCCCTGCTTGTGAGAAGTTGGCCTGATGTGCAGTGTTCACTATTCTAGTGATCACTATATATCAGTCCAAACAACCCTTATTGATGATTGGTTGTAAGTCAACCTTATAGACCAGCTATCCTAGTAGCATGGATACGAGCAGTCTAAGGCTAAGACTCTAGAGGGCGTGTTAAGCCAGCTGTTTTACCATCACATTACCCCTTGAACACCCAGTGAAAGGACACCACACAAGTGTTATGAAAATAAACAGTGTATTTATTAGAATCACAACAACCCTGTACTCTTTATGAGGACAGGGTGCTAGGCACACAACAAAACTCTTACGAAAATACTTAAGTTAGCACGTTATACACAAATGCCCGAGGGGCACGAAAAACCATATATTCTAAAAGTGGAATGCGAAATTACTAGCAGGTAAGTACAGTACTAATAGGCTTTGGAATCGCTAGGACTTGACTAGGGAATCGTTAGATTACTTCTAGGAGGCCTAGGGGACTCGGGTGCAGAGTGTGCACTCTCACGCGGGATGCGGGACAAAGTCTATGAAAGCTAGTAAAGGCAAAGTTAGTGTTCACGGGCGAACCCGACCTGGTAGGAAGAAAACGACAGTGGATCCTGACCCTAGGATAGTGAGGCTATGCTGGGACACCGAAGTGCCGAAGTTACCTAGCCCAGGGGCTGCAGCTGCATAGGTCTGAAAAGACGTCGGGGATCTCGTTGCCGGACCAGGAGCCTGGAAGGAAGAAGTTGCTGGCAGGCGACCAGTGAAGAAAAGTTCGATGGATCCAAGCCTGGATCAAGGAAGAAGAAAACCTGAAAGCAGAGGGGACCAAGTTCTTGAATCACTAGCCAGTGATTAAGTGGGCACCAGGATGGCACCGGGCGAAGTCACCGCAGTCAGGTGAGTGGGCGCTGCTGGGCTCTGCAGTCTCTCGGACCAGGAGGCGTTGTCGGCGACCAGGATGGAGGTGCGAACTGTCCCACGAAGGTTCTTGCTGTCGACGTCGCTGGACCCAGGATTGGGCAACAAGTCTTGGCAAATGCAAGGCCCACGCGGTGGACCTAAAATGGCGTCTTGGGCGGACCAGGAGGGTCCAGGGTACTTCTCCGATGGAGGGAAGCAAGGGCCAGTCTGGAGCAACCAGACCAGCAGCAGAAATGTCGTCGGGCGTCGTCAGGAAGGCCACAAGCCAGCGGGCTAGTAGCCAAACAACGCGGTGAGCAGTAAAAAGCAGAAGGGCCCCACGCAGATCGTGGAGATGCTGGGGGGCTGCTCTTCGGTGCTGGAGCTGCTCAGGGTGGGGGCTTCTCGGACCCCAAAGCACTCACCAGGAATTCACTCGGCGGGCTTGTTGTTCAGAAGTCGTGCAGTCTTGAAGATGGCCGGTCCCTCGAGGTCTCGTCACACCCACGAATCTCAGCGTGACTGATGATGTAGGTAGAGGTCAGAGGTGCCAGGGAAGCCGGTTCTCGTCGAGCTGGGCAGTCGGATTCCGGAGGAAGGACTTGCAGCAGACCGCAGTGTTCTGTAGATGGTGCCTGCGGATGCAGGGTGACTACTCCTTAGTCACAAGGGAGAAATCTTAGGAAGAAGTCTTGAGTTCCTTTCGTAGAAAGTAGTTTCAGGATTCAAAGATGATCTGATTTGGAAGGGGGCCAGTTCCTACCTTTATCCTGTAAAAAGGGGCTGGCACTCGACTAAGTCCTGCCCTAGGGGTGGGACTTAGAGTTCTGGACTTTTTGGTTCCGTCCAGAGGTGTCAGGGAAAAGACCCGAAGACCCCGGAGTTCAACCTGTCTCGGTGCACAAACAAACAGAAACACGGGCTTCTCGATGGTGGCGTCAAAGACCAAAGGTTTATTACTGCAGGGACACAGAAGTCACAGAAACTGCACACGGGCAGTGTCTAGGAGCCTGTTCAATTTGTACAAAGAGGGTTGTTCCTTATATACTAAATATTCTGCTCGGGGCAAATTCTTTACATGTTACCACAGTTCTAAACATTCGTGTCTTAAACAATAAATATTTGGCGTTGCACAGGAATCGTCAACAGTATCTGATGTCAAAAACATTACGAATGAGGGGTTCCCACTAGTCCATCATAATCCCATGTCAATTCTTCATTCAAGACCCGGACCGCCTCATCGTAAATTTCGTTACCTCCCCCTAATAAAGGCCCAGAAGGAAAGGAGCAGAGCCAGGTGTGGAAGATAGAAAGACAGGATAAGAGATGTTTGTGGGTCGTAAATGGGCACGGTTACCAGCTTCGGCCGCCTAATCATGATCAGGCCAACAAACACAAGAACCAGTATAGCAGGACTGGCCTCAGGCTGGGGAGGCAGCTCTTGCCGAGTCATGCTGCCACAGTGTTGCTGGCCTAAGGTGCACGTGTCACTCGCAAGGTGAATCGCCGGCTAAAGCCTACGTGTCCTTAAATAAAAAGAGATCATTGCGTGTCCATTGACTATGTGAGGGCAAGGAGTACAAAATGGCTTCCGTGTCTAAGATGGATGCCATGGGTAGAACAAAAATGTGTTTGTAACAGGAGTGCTCTTGCTCGTAGCATAGCGAAAACACCAGGGTATACTAAATGGATCATTTGCGGTTCACTGATACCGAAATTATGTATTTACGACAATGTTACAAACACGAGTAAAATCGTCACGGAACCTCAGACTAGGAGGGGGGTGGTTACACCCACTTCCTTGGCGGGCTTTTCCCCAGCACAGGGTCTGGAGTGACCCTGGAACTGGTTCCAGCCAGCCTATGCACAGTGAGCACCGGGGTGCCACGTGCAGTCACCTTCCTCTAAAGCCCTGCCTACCTACAATACACAAAACCCTGTCTGGGACGGTGCTGGCACCGCCCCTGGCAGGAAACCCTTTGTCCTTATCTCCTGCTCTGGGAGGACTCCCAGCAGCAGGAGGGCAGACTTGTGTCTCGGTGGCAGCATCCATTTTGTGGAGCTGAGGCTCTGTTTGACTTTAACCGGGGTTAGGGGTTACATACATGTCGTGTCCCTCTAGAAGGGTGGAATGCTAACCCCGTCGCCAGAATTGGCGAGGGGTTAGTATTCCAATTCGTATGACACCTTACTCGACATGTTTTGATAAAGCGATACCAGAGTTGGCATATAACCGCGAGGATTATAATGCACTTAAGAGTATATGGTATGCGATATCATGGAAACGGCTAAGGGATGGATCCCGAAAACCGTAGACAGGCTCAGCTCATGCCAGAGCACCATCTCACACGATTCCAAGCACTCTGCCTTCAGGATTGTTAAGGCCTGCCATAGGAGTGACTGATAGGAGATCTGTGTGTCCATTTTAGGGTTAGATATAGGTATACTATATCTAAAGCAAAGGGTGAGTACACCACCTTGCCCCAGCTGTCGTGCAGCCAGTTGTGTCAGTTTAGTTAGTCAGCCCAGGGGTGGCATAATACATGCTTCAGCCCCTGGGAGACTTCTGGGTACACCTCAGCCCTGGGTACAGGGACTTGGAGAGGGCCCAGTGCCAATTCAGTACCTGAGTACAATTTGGATAGAGAGAACAGCTAGGCTGTGGGTCTGATTAGCAGGCCCACAGCCAGGGAAAGTCGTAAACCAGTGCAGCAAAAAAAGCAAAAATCTGGGTGATCATAGGATTGCAGACCCTACTCTCCTACATGACCCCCCCCCCAAACTTTGGGACAATAAACTAACCTTGACCAGGTGAGTCTTCTTGCTCTAAGTGGAAATACCTGGAGAGCCCATCAGCATTGCTGTGATCAGTCCCAGGTCTATGCTCCACTGTAAAATCCATCCCCTGTAGGGAAATGGACCACCTAAGCAGTTTGGGGTTTTCACCCTTCATCTGATTTAGCCACAAGAGGGGCTTATGGTCTGTCTGAATGGTGAAGTGAGTGCCAAACAAGTAGGCCCTCAGCTTCTTCAGGGCCCAGACCACAGCAAAGGCCTCCCTCTCAATAGCTGACCAATTTTTCTCTCTGGGTGTCAACCTCCTACTAATGAAAGCAATAGGCTGATCATTACCATCAAAATTCAGTTGAGACAGAACAGCTCCCACACCCAACTCAGAAGCATCTGTTTGGACAATGAATGGCTTGGAGTAATCTGGACTCTTGAGGATAGGTGCTGTGCACATGGCCTGCTTTAGGTCATTGAATGCTTTCTGACAGCTTGCTGTCCACTGAACTTTCTTTGGCATCTTCTTGCTTGTCAGGTCATTAAGGGGGGTCACTATGGACCCATAATTTCTGACAAACTTCCTATAGTACCCAGTCAGGCCCAAGAAAGCTCGAACCTGAATCTGGGTGATTGGAGGAGTCCAGTCCTTGATGGCCTGTATCTTACTCTCCAGTGGCTGAACCTGGCCTCCACCTACAAGGTGGCCCAGGTATACAACCTGTGTCTGCCCTATCTGGCACTTTGTGGCCTTGATAGTGAGGCCTGCCTTTTGCAGGGCCTCTAACACTTTCCTCAGGTGGACCAGGTGATCCTCCCAGGTGGAGCTAAAGACAGCAATATCGTCAAGATAAGCTGCACAGAAGTCATCCAGCCCAGTGAGGACTTGATTCACCAACCTTTGGAAGGTGGCAGGGGCATTTTTCAGTCCAAAGGGCATTACCACAAATTGATAATGCCCTCCAGGGGTAGAAAATGCTGTCTTAGGTTTGGCTTCCTCAGCTAACCTGATTTGCCAATACCCAGCTGTCAAATCAAATGTGCTTAAGAAGTTGGCAGAAGCCAATCTATCTATAAGCTCATCTGCTCTTGGTATTGGGTGGGCATCAGTCTTAGTGACTGCATTGAGGCCTCTGTAGTCTACGCAAAACCTCATCTCTCTCTTACCACCCTGGGTGTGAGGCTTTGGCACTAGAACTACTGGGCTAGCCCAAGGGCTATCTGAGGGCTCAATGACTCCCAGCTCCAACATTTTCTGCACTTCAGTTTTGATGCAGTCTCTAACATGATCAGGCTGTCTGTAGATTTTACTCTTGACAGGCAGGCTGTCTCCAGTGTCAACATCATGGGTACACCAATCAGTTTGGCTGGGTGTCAGAGAGAACATATGTCTGAAGGATTGCAAGACTTGCCTGCAATCCTGTTGCTGATGTTCAGTGAGGCTGCCACAAAAGACAACACCATCAACTGATCCATCATCAGGATTCTGAGTGAGCAGGTCTGGGAGAGGGTCACTCTCTTCCTCCTGTCCCTCATCTGTGGCCATGAGCAAGCTCATGTCCTTCCTGTCAACATATGCCTTGAGCCTGTTAACATGGAGCACTCTGAGAGGGCTCCTGGGAGTTCCAAGGTCCACCAAGTAGGTAACTTCTCCCTTTTGCTCAATGATGGTGTGGGGCCCAGACCATTTGTCTTTCAGAGCTTCTGGGGCCACTGGCTCCAGCACCCACACCTTCTGCCCTGGCTGGTACACAGTCAGTACAGCCTTTTGGTCATGCCAAGCTTTTTGAAGTTCCTGGCTGGCCTCAAGGTTTTTAGATGCCTTTTCCATATACTCAGCCATCCTGGAGCGGAGACCAAGTACATAGTCCACTATGTTGGTTGCAGGCTTTTTGAGAGGTCTCTCCCATCCTTCCTTCACCAAACACAGGGGTCCTCTTACAGGATGCCCATACAGAAGCTCAAAAGGGCTGTAGCCAACCCCCTTCTGTGGGACCTCTCTGTAAGCAAACAAGAGGCAGGGGATCAGGACATCCCATCTTCTCCTAAGAGTTTCAGGTAGTCCATGAATCATCCCTTTCAGGGTCCTGTTGAATCTCTCAACAAGCCCATTGCATTGTGGGTGGTAGGGTGTGGTGAACTTGTAGTTCACACCACACTCCTTCCACATTGCAGTCAGATATCCTGACATGAAGTTTGTACCTCTGTCAGAAACGACCTCCTTAGGGAAACCCACTCTGGAGAACACTCCAACTAGGGCTCTTGCCACCACAGGGGCTGTGGTGGTCCTCAGGGGAATAGCTTCAGGATACCTGGTGGCATGGTCCACCACCACCAGTATAAACTTGTGCCCTGATGCTGTCTGGGGTTCCATTGGACCAACAATGTCAATCCCCACTCTTTCAAAGGGAACCCCCACCACAGGTAGTGGTATGAGGGGGGCCTTTGTTGTGCCACCTGACTTACCACTGGCTTGGCAAGTGACACAGGAGCGACAAAACTCCTTGGTATTCTCATTCATATGGGGCCAGTGAAAGTGTGAGACAAGCCTGTCCCAAGTCTTTGTCTGACCTAAATGACCTGCAAGGGGAATCTCATGGGCCAAGGTGAGAAGGAAACCTCTCAGAGACAAGGGGATGACCAGCCTCCTGGTTGCACCAGGCTTGGGGTCTCTTGACTCAGAGTACAGGAGTCCATCTTCCCAGTATACCCTGTGGGCACCTGTGGCATTCCCTGCAGCCTCAGCAGCAGCCTGCTGTCTGAGGGGTTCAAGGGAAGGGCAGCTCAACTGTTCCTTCCCCAGGTCTGCTCTGGAGGGTCCCCCTGAGCCCAGAAACTCAACTTGATCAAGTTCAAGCTCTTTAGGCTCAGTTTCCCTCAGCTCTCTCAGATCAGCCTCCTCAGAGACTTGATCCTCAACCTGGGGCAAGGGGGAAGGCAAAGCCTTACCCTTACTGCTCTTCTTCTTGGGAGGTGTCTGGTCCATAATTTCAGGATCCAGCACCTGTTCAGTGGGGCATTTTCTGGCCTGTGACCTAGTCACAGCAAGCACATGTGCTGGCAAGCCTAACATCTCCATGTGAGTCCTCTGCTCCACTTCTGACCATTGTGATGACTCCAAATCATTGCCCAACAAACAATCAACTGGGAGGTCTGAACTGACTACAACTTTCTTTTGTCCCTTCACTCCACCCCAGGAGAAAGCCACAATTGCCACACTATGACTAGTAGTGACATTGCTGGCATTGGTCACCAGGAAATCAGTACCTGGCATGATCTGTCCAGGGTCCACAAAGTTAGGTGTCACCATGGTGACACTGGCACAAGTGTCCCTATAGGCCTGAGCCATCTTGCCATTAATCAAAGGTGTCTGCCTGTATTTGCCCAAAGTATTGGGACTTATTTCAGGGGACATATCCATATCCCCTGTACAGACAAGGACAGCCTGAGTGAGTGTGCCAACTAAGTTGTCAGACCCCTCAGTACCCAAGGTTAACCCAACTAATGCCTTGGGAGGTACACTACCACTACTGACTGTACTAGGGGTTGCAGTTGCCTTAGGGGCTGTAGTGGCAGGAGTTTGTCCTCCTCTTTTGGTGCACTCACTAAACCAGTGAGATTTACTTTTACAGTACTGGCACCACCTTTTTGACTGGCCTTCTTGAGTCTTCTTCTTCTGGGAAGCCTGACCCCCACCCTCTTTGGTTTGTTGGGGACCTGGTGAAGACTTCTGGTCATTTTGCTCATTCTTAACATTACCCTTTTGGTCTGCTTTCTTCTGACCACCCTGGTTCTGGTTCTGGTTCTGCTTGATCCTTGTCCTGACCCATTTGTCTGCCTTCTTTCCCAATTCTTGGGGAGAGGTCAGATCTGAATCAACAAGGTGCTGGTGCAGCAACTGGTTCTGACAATTGTTTAAAATTTGTTCTCTCATCATTAGATTATACAATCCTGTGTAATCTGTAACCTTGCTACCCAGCAACCAGCCCTCCAAAGCCTTAGTGGCACAATCCACAAAATCAGACCAGTCCTGAGACTGAGTTTTCTGGGTGTCTCTGAACAGCAACCTGTACTGCTCAGTGGTTAAACCAAACCCATCAACCAGTGTATTCTTCAGGACCTGGTAATTGTTAGCATCCTCCACTCTTGTAGTGAGGAGCTTATCTCTACCTTTACCATCAAAGGAGAGCCACAGTATAGCTGCCCACTGACTCTGGGGAATGCCCTGCACAGTGCAGGCCCTCTCCAGAGCAGCCATCCATTTCTGGATATCATCCCCTTGCTTAAAGGGGGGCACTATTTTAGTCAGGTGTTTAGTATCTAAACCCTTCTCTCTATCTCTTGGGAGATTGCTGCCACCAGTGGGAGCTAGCCCACTCATCTGCTGCTCTCTTGCCAGGGCAAGCTTCTCTTTGGCCAGGGCAATTTCTTCCCTTTCAATCCTCAGTTCAGCTTGTCTCATCCTAGCTTCATGCTCTCTTCTCTGAGGGGAAGTAAATCTCCTCTGTGGAGGATTCCTTCTCCCCTGAGAAGAGGCATTAGAGTGCAGAGATCTATTGGAGTCCCTAGAAAGAGATCTATCTCTCCTAACTCCAAGGTTAGGCCCACTTCGGGTTAGTACTGGGGGTCCCCCAGATCCTAGCCCAAGTAAGTCTAAGTTGGCCCTGGTTAGCCTTCTGACTACCTCAAGACCTTTGTCTACCTCATCCCCAGAGAGTTCCTCTTGATCCTCCTCCTCAACTGCAGTAGCAATGTTGGGGAGATCTGGATCCCCAGAGGTTCCCTCTAAGGCTGGCATGTTCTCATGTAACTGAGAAAGCTTTCTGGCATCATATGTCTCTAAGAGACCTATCAGAAAGGGAATGGTGGGGTTAGACCCCTGCTTCAGTTTTCTGGAGACACAGATCTGTCTCATCTCCTGGAAACTGAGAGCTGCATATCTTGAAGTGACCTGTGGAGGGTCAACACTGACCAGGGGAGTCTCAGTAGAATCTCCCTGGGTAGACATGCTTTTCTAGTGAGGTGTAAGTGGTGCACTTACCTACACTATGTGTTTGCCTACTGATCCCTTGCTAGAGTTGTAGTTTAGGGTGTGCTAGGCCCTAGGAGCTACAACAGCTGGTTCAGTAGAACTCAGAGTATTCTAAGCTAAGTTATATGTACCTTTAGTACTTATGTGATCTTTCACAAGATATTCTTAGGGCATGTGTGGTAAAACAACAGCAAGCTCAAATCCCAACCGCTGCTCACCAATGTGAGAAGTTGGCCTGATGTGCAGTGTTCACTATTCTAGTGATCACTATATATCAGTCCAAACAACCCTTATTGATGATTGGTTGTAAGTCAACCTTATAGACCAGCTATCCTAGTAGCATGGATACGAGCAGTCTAAGGCTAAGACTCTAGAGGGCGTGTTAAGCCAGCTGTTTTACCATCACATTACCCCTTGAACACCCAGTGAAAGGACACCACACAAGTGTTATGAAAATAAACAGTGTATTTATTAGAATCACAACAACCCTGTACTCTTTATGAGGACAGGGTGCTAGGCACACAACAAAACTCTTACGAAAATACTTAAGTTAGCACGTTATACACAAATGCCCGAGGGGCACGAAAAACCATATATTCTAAAAGTGGAATGCGAAATTACTAGCAGGTAAGTACAGTACTAATAGGCTTTGGAATCGCTAGGACTTGACTAGGGAATCGTTAGATTACTTCTAGGAGGCCTAGGGGACTCGGGTGCAGAGTGTGCACTCTCACGCGGGATGCGGGACAAAGTCTATGGAAGCTAGTAAAGGCAAAGTTAGTGTTCACGGGCGAACCCGACCTGGTAGGAAGAAAACGAGAGTGGATCCTGACCCTAGGATAGTGAGGCTATGCTGGGACACCGAAGTGCCGAAGTTACCTAGCCCAGGGGCTGCAGCTGCATAGGTCTGAAAAGACGTCGGGGATCTCGTTGCCGGACCAGGAGCCTGGAAGGAAGAAGTTGCTGGCAGGCGACCAGTGAAGAAAAGTTCGATGGATCCAAGCCTGGATCAAGGAAGAAGAAAACCTGAAAGCAGAGGGGACCAAGTTCTTGAATCACTAGCCAGTGATTAAGTGGGCACCAGGATGGCACCGGGCGAAGTCACCGCAGTCAGGTGAGTGGGCGCTGCTGGGCTCTGCAGTCTCTCGGACCAGGAGGCGTTGTCGGCGACCAGGATGGAGGTGCGAACTGTCCCACGAAGGTTCTTGCTGTCGACGTCGCTGGACCCAGGATTGGGCAACAAGTCTTGGCAAATGCAAGGCCCACGCGGTGGACCTAAAATGGCGTCTTGGGCGGACCAGGAGGGTCCAGGGTACTTCTCCGATGGAGGGAAGCAAGGGCCAGTCTGGAGCAACCAGACCAGCAGCAGAAATGTCGTCGGGCGTCGTCAGGAAGGCCACAAGCCAGCGGGCTAGTAGCCAAACAACGCGGTGAGCAGTAAAAAGCAGAAGGGCCCCACGCAGATCGTGGAGATGCTGGGGGGCTGCTCTTCGGTGCTGGAGCTGCTCAGGGTGGGGGCTTCTCGGACCCCAAAGCACTCACCAGGAATTCACTCGGCGGGCTTGTTGTTCAGAAGTCGTGCAGTCTTGAAGATGGCCGGTCCCTCGAGGTCTCGTCACACCCACGAATCTCAGCGTGACTGATGATGTAGGTAGAGGTCAGAGGTGCCAGGGAAGCCGGTTCTCGTCGAGCTGGGCAGTCGGATTCCGGAGGAAGGACTTGCAGCAGACCGCAGTGTTCTGTAGATGGTGCCTGCGGATGCAGGGTGACTACTCCTTAGTCACAAGGGAGAAATCTTAGGAAGAAGTCTTGAGTTCCTTTCGTGGAAAGTAGTTTCAGGATTCAAAGATGATCTGATTTGGAAGGGGGCCAGTTCCTACCTTTATCCTGTAAAAAGGGGCTGGCACGCGACTAAGTCCTGCCCTAGGGGTGGGACTAGGAGGGGGGTGGTTACACCCACTTCCTTGGCGGGCTTTTCCCCAGCACAGGGTCTGGAGTGACCCTGGAACTGGTTCCAGCCAGCCTATGCACAGTGAGCACCGGGGTGCCACGTGCAGTCACCTTCCTCTAAAGCCCTGCCTACCTACAATACACAAAACCCTGTCTGGGACGGTGCTGGCACCGCCCCTGGCAGGAAACCCTTTGTCCTTATCTCCTGCTCTGGGAGGACTCCCAGCAGCAGGAGGGCAGACTTGTGTCTCGGTGGCAGCATCCATTTTGTGGAGCTGAGGCTCTGTTTGACTTTAACCGGGGTTAGGGGTTACATACATGTCGTGTCCCTCTAGAAGGGTGGAATGCTAACCCCGTCGCCAGAATTGGCGAGGGGTTAGTATTCCAATTCGTATGACACCTTACTCGACATGTTTTGATAAAGCGATACCAGAGTTGGCATATAACCGCGAGGATTATAATGCACTTAAGAGTATATGGTATGCGATATCATGGAAACGGCTAAGGGATGGATCCCGAAAACCGTAGACAGGCTCAGCTCATGCCAGAGCACCATCTCACACGATTCCAAGCACTCTGCCTTCAGGATTGTTAAGGCCTGCCATAGGAGTGACTGATAGGAGATCTGTGTGTCCATTTTAGGGTTAGATATAGGTATAGTATATCTAAAGCAAAGGGTGAGTACACCACCTTGCCCCAGCTGTCGTGCAGCCAGTTGTGTCAGTTTAGTTAGTCAGCCCAGGGGTGGCATAATACATGCTTCAGCCCCTGGGAGACTTCTGGGTACACCTCAGCCCTGGGTACAGGGACTTGGAGAGGGCCCAGTGCCAATTCAGTACCTGAGTGCAATTTGGATAGAGAGAACAGCTAGGCTGTGGGTCTGATTAGCAGGCCCACAGCCAGGGAAAGTCGTAAACCAGTGCAGCAAAAAAAGCAAAAATCTGGGTGATCATAGGATTGCAGACCCTACTCTCCTACACTGCTGATGAGCGTTAATGAACGAGAAACACGTGTCCAGGGATGGCAAGCACACAAGTGAACACCCTCCAGACTCGGGTAGAAGCGCACCCGCTGATACCGACTACATCGACCATCATGCTTCGGGGTCACACGCTGATGGTACGAGCAGTGTGCGACCTCATTCGGACATACTATTTATACAGGCTCCTTTGAGTCGATGGAGGTGACGACCTCGAGATAACGCACCTGCGCGCCTTAAGAGGTATCTGGACCTATGAATATTTTCGGCAGCCCACGCAGCAACCCCGTGCACACGCCTAATCCCTGTTGATGAGCGTTAATGAACGCGAAACACGTGTCCAGGGATGGCAAGCACACCAGTGAACACCCTCAAGAGTCGGGTAGTAGCGCACCCGCTGATACTGACTACATCGACCATCATGCTTCAGGGTCACACTCTGATGGGACGAGCAGTGTGCGACCTCATTCGGACATACTATTTATACAGGCTCCCTTGATCCGGTGGAGGTGACGACCTCGAGATAACGCACCTGCGCGCCTTAAGAGGTATCTGGACCTATGAATATTTTCGGCAGCCCACGCAGCAACCCCGTGCACACGCCTAATCCCTGCTGATGAGCGTTAATGAACGCGAAACACGTGACCAGGGATGGCAAGCACACCAGTGAACACCCTCAAGACTCTTGTAGTAGTGCACCCGCTGATACCGACTACATCGACCATCATGCTTTGGGGTCACACGCTGATGGGACGAGCAGTGTGCGACCTCATTCGGACATACTATTTATACAGGCTCCCTTGAGCCGGTGGAGGTGACGACCTCGAGATAACGCACCTGCGCGCCTTAAGAGGTATCTGGACCTATGAATATTTTCGGCAGCCCACGCAGCAACCCCGTGCACACGCCTAATCCCTGTTGATGAGCGTTAATGAACGCGAAACACGTGTCCAGGGATGGCAAGCACACCAGTGAACACCCTCAAGAGTCGGGTAGTAGCGCACCCGCTGATACTGACTACATCGACCATCATGCTTCGGGGTCACACTCTGATGGGACGAGCAGTGTGCGACCTCATTCGGACATACTATTTATACAGGCTCCCTTGATCCGGTGGAGGTGATGAGCTCGAGATAACGCACCTGCGCGCCTTAAGAGGTATCTGGACCTATGAATATTTTCGGCAGCCCACGCAGCAACCCCGTGCACACGCCTAATCCCTGCTGATGAGCGTTAATGAACGCGAAACACGTGACCAGGGATGGCAAGCACACCAGTGAACACCCTCAAGACTCTTGTAGTAGCGCACCCGCTGATACCAACTACATCGACCATCATGCTTCGGGGTCACACGCTGATGGGACGAGCAGTGTGCGACCTCATTCGGACATACTATTTATACAGGCTCCCTTGAGCCGGTGGAGGTGACGACCTCGAGATAACGCACCTGCGCGCCTTAAGATGTATCTGGACCTATGAAAATTTTCGGCAGCCCACGCAGCAACCCCGTGCACACGCCAAATCCTTGCTGATGAGCGTTAATGAACGCGAAACACGTGTCCAGGGATGGCAAGCACACCAGTGAACAGCCTCAAGACTCGGGTAGAAGCGCACCCGCTGATACCGACTACATCGACCATCATGCTTCGGGGTCACACGCTGATGGGACGAGCAGTGTGCGACCTCATTCGGACATACTATTTATACAGGCTCCCTTGAGCCGGTGGAGGTGATGACCTCGAGATAACGCACCTGCGTGCCTTAAGAGGTATCTGGACCTATGAATATTTTTGGCAGCCCACGCAGCAACCCCGTGCACACGCCTAATCCCTGCTGATGAGCGTTAATGAACGCAAAACACGTGTCCAGGGATGGCAAGCACACCAGTGAACACCCTCAAGACTCGGGTAGAAGCGCACCCGCTGATACCGACTACATCGACTATCATGCTTCGGGGTCACACGCTGATGGGACGAGCAGTGTGCGTCCTCATTCGGACATGCATGTGTATGTGTTGGAGATGGTGTTTGAGAATGAGTTGGAGTGCTGTGTTGCTTTTGTGGTAGGACTCGGTGATCTATTGTGCAGAGGATCTCTTAGGACTGGTCCTGTTGTCCAGTTCTGCAGGGCACTGAAGGATTACATCTTCTGCCTTTTCTTTATCTTAATAATTAGTTGTTTTTAAACATTTGCAATACCAAGACAGTGAAAGAAAAATATGAGCCAAAAATTAATTTTGAAGAGCAATTTCCTGCTAATCATCTCACACTTCAAGAACATTTTTACACAAGGATTGTTTCCCACATCTCGGCTTTTGAGCTCATGGGTACATTCTGGTCATTAGGCAAACATGAGTGTGCAGAGGAATTGGAATTTCACGCTCAGTGGTAAGGTGCATTCACCCACAGTAAAAACTGGAAAAATGTATCTGAGATAAATGTCTGGTAAATAACCTTACTGTAGTGGGGCTACTTCTCGCCCCAAACAAACGCACTGCTAAATGTACCAATTGCGCAATTGTATGTCAATATTATTCAACGTTCATCCATATAATCCATAAGCTTTATCAATTTATCCTTATTTCACCAACTTCAATGCGAGTTTGCACGCTGAGTGTTTATGCCATTTCCGATTTGTTACTGCTCAAACCATGTCTATCCGGACCTTCAGTGAGAACAGGACTGACGCATAAATTCATTTCAGGCAGTGTTTATTAAAAATACCCAATGCATTTCGGGCTCAATGTCCTTCTTCGGG
The DNA here is from genome assembly GCF_964261635.1 of Lissotriton helveticus. Lineage (NCBI taxonomy): Eukaryota > Metazoa > Chordata > Amphibia > Caudata > Salamandridae > Lissotriton > Lissotriton helveticus. Next base: position 373,733,398 of record NC_136065.1, read on the forward strand.
GGTCACTGTAAATGGATAACAAATAATCACAATCACTTATTATGTTCAACATTAGAGTATAACATTTGCCAATGTAAATCAATTATAAATGTATCACACGATTTCTAAAACTTTTTTTGCCACTTTAAAACTTGTGCAATAACTGTATGCATTACAAATGACTAGATGCCAATCATCCCAAACGTTGTATTCCTCCTTAGTTTGTCGACTTATCCCCATTATATGCCTAAACATTTTAAGACATTAGAACCAGTGCCTCATCCTGTGTTTATGCATGCGAGTATCTAACATCACTTTTCTGCATGTCTGCAGTCATTAGAATAATGCTTAAATTCACTTTCTAGCCCTTCCGTTTCCCATTACTCTGCTAACTTCCTTCCCCATGTGGTTAACAGCGCGGAACCCGTCGTGACCCCTTTGCTATAATTCTTTCCCTTCCTTCGTGCTCAAAACCATCATTATTTCACAATGCCTTCTCCCTCTCTACTCACCCCTCCCCCTCTAGTTCTTCGAACAGTTAACCGGGCCCTTTCGGTGCATGCTGCTTAACACATACCTGCCATGTATTGGAAAAATGTTCCTGCCTTACTCCATCTTACTTCTCATCAAGCTTTCTCCCTTACCCGCTCTTCTATTTAACCCCTGGTTCTAACCAATCGGGCTCCGTGTTTCAAACCTCCCGCCCTCGTAGTTTTACATGTTAGGTGTTTCTGATTAATGACTGCATCTCCCATCATTCAGTTCAAAGCTAATTAAAACATCCGACGTTTTTCCACAAGAAATATATACGAATGTCAATCACTAATAAATCGCGCGTTGTGAACACATAATGAGTGTGAGTCCATTGAATGTCATTTCCATTACAACGTGAACTCTTTGGGGGCCTCTGCCACTGTCATTAATGAACCACGTATGTTAATCCCAGCGTGCGGACTCGTTCTTTGTGCAACAGTTAATCAATTTTCATCTTCTTAATCTTCGGGTGCTATCCAGGTGTAGGGCATTTGTAACGAACTGCACTGTAAAGGGGGACCGGATGCACACCTCATATGCCTAATTCCTCAAATTCATCTCCATTATGTCAAAAGAATGCGTGCTGATTGTTGAAAGTGCCATGCCCTGTCGGCACTGGGAATTATATACATCACTGTAGTGGGGCTACTTCTCGCCCCAAACAAACGCACTGCTAAATGTACCAATTGCGCAATTGTATGTCAATATTATTCAACGTTCATCCATATAATCCATAAGCTTTATCAATTTATCCTTATTTCACCAACTTCAATGCGAGTTTGCACGCTGAGTGTTTATGCCATTTCCGATTTGTTACTGCTCAAACCATGTCTATCCGGACCTTCAGTGAGAACAGGACTGACGCATAAATTCATTTCAGGCAGTGTTTATTAAAAATACCCAATGCATTTCGGGCTCAATGCCCTTCTTCGGGGGTCACTGTAAATGGATAACAAATAATCACAATCACTTATTATGTTCAACATTAGAGTATAACATTTGCCAATGTAAATCAATTATAAATGTATCACACGATTTCTAAAACTTTTTTTGCCACTTTAAAACTTGTGCAATAACTGTATGCATTACAAATGACTAGATGCCAATCATCCCAAACGTTGTATTCCTCCTTAGTTTGTCGACTTATCCCCATTATATGCCTAAACATTTTAAGACATTAGAACCAGTGCCTCATCCTGTGTTTATGCATGCGAGTATCTAACATCACTTTTCTGCATGTCTGCAGTCATTAGAATAATGCTTAAATTCACTTTCTAGCCCTTCCGTTTCCCATTACTCTGCTAACTTCCTTCCCCATGTGGTTAACAGCGCGGAACCCGTCGTGACCCCTTTGCTATAATTCTTTCCCTTCCTTCGTGCTCAAAACCATCATTATTTCACAATGCCTTCTCCCTCTCTACTCACCCCTCCCCCTCTAGTTCTTCGAACAGTTAACCGGGCCCTTTCGGTGCATGCTGCTTAACACATACCTGCCATGTATTGGAAAAATGTTCCTGCCTTACTCCATCTTACTTCTCATCAAGCTTTCTCCCTTACCCGCTCTTCTATTTAACCCCTGGTTCTAACCAATCGGGCTCCGTGTTTCAAACCTCCCGCCCTCGTAGTTTTACATGTTAGGTGTTTCTGATTAATGACTGCATCTCCCATCATTCAGTTCAAAGCTAATTAAAACATCCGACGTTTTTCCACAAGAAATATATACGAATGTCAATCACTAATAAATCGCGCGTTGTGAACACATAATGAGTGTGAGTCCATTGAATGTCATTTCCATTACAACGTGAACTCTTTGGGGGCCTCTGCCACTGTCATTAATGAACCACGTATGTTAATCCCAGCGTGCGGACTCGTTCTTTGTGCAACAGTTAATCAATTTTAAGAAGATGAAAATTGATTAACTGTTGCACAAAGAACGAGTCCGCACGCTGGGATTAACATACGTGGTTCATTAATGACAGTGGCAGAGGCCCCAAAAGAGTTCACGTTGTAATGGAAATGACATTCAATGGACTCACACTCATTATGTGTTCACAACGCGCGATTTATTAGTGATTGACATTCGTATATATTTCTTGTGGAAAAACGTCGGATGTTTTAATTAGCTTTGAACTGAATGATGGGAGATGCAGTCATTAATCAGAAACACCTAACATGTAAAACTACGAGGGCGGGAGGTTTGAAACACGGAGCCCGATTGGTTAGAACCAGGGGTTAAATAGAAGAGCTGGTAAGGGAGAAAGCTTGATGAGAAGTAAGATGGAGTAAGGCAGGAACATTTTTCCAATACATGGCAGGTATGTGTTAAGCAGCATGCACCGAAAGGGCCCGGTTAACTGTTCGAAGAACTAGAGGGGGAGGGGTGAGTAGAGAGGGAGAAGGCATTGTGAAATAATGATGGTTTTGAGCACGAAGGAAGGGAAAGAATTATAGCAAAGGGGTCACGACGGGTTCCGCGCTGTTAACCACATGGGGAAGGAAGTTAGCAGAGTAATGGGAAACGGAAGGGCTAGAAAGTGAATTTAAGCATTATTCTAATGACTGCAGACATGCAGAAAAGTGATGTTAGATACTCGCATGCATAAACACAGGATGAGGCACTGGTTCTAATGTCTTAAAATGTTTAGGCATATAATGGGGATAAGTCGACAAACTAAGGAGGAATACAACGTTTGGGATGATTGGCATCTAGTCATTTGTAATGCATACAGTTATTGCACAAGTTTTAAAGTGGCAAAAAAAGTTTTAGAAATCGTGTGATACATTTATAATTGATTTACATTGGCAAATGTTATACTCTAATGTTGAACATAATAAGTGATTGTGATTATTTGTTATCCATTTACAGTGACCCCCGAAGAAGGGCATTGAGCCCGAAATGCATTGGGTATTTTTAATAAACACTGCCTGAAATGAATTTATGCGTCAGTCCTGTTCTCACTGAAGGTCCGGATAGACATGGTTTGAGCAGTAACAAATCGGAAATGGCATAAACACTCAGCGTGCAAACTCGCATTGAAGTTGGTGAAATAAGGATAAATTGATAAAGCTTATGGATTATATGGATGAACGTTGAATAATATTGACATACAATTGCGCAATTGGTACATTTAGCAGTGCGTTTGTTTGGGGCGAGAAGTAGCCCCACTACAGTGATGTATATAATTCCCAGTGCCGACAGGGCATGGCACTTTCAACAATCAGCACGCATTCTTTTGACATAATGGTAAATAACCTTAACATGCAGATTTTAGTGTGGCACATGCCGAATTCCCATGTTATTTTTTAATCCAAGGTGGGGAATTCAGAATAGGTGGTATTTTGCTCAGTAACGTAACATTAGCCCCTGTAGCCCCCACTGTGCTGTTGGGCCCGAGTTCCAAGAGGCCCCCTTCGGCACTGTGCACAGGCGGCAGTCCCGTGGCCTGATAGCTCCGGACTAGGTCCGGAGCATGGGGGCTCACTCCATGTACCTTTTAGGATGCGCCCCCCCCCCCCCAAGTTTTGTTACTCCACTATATTTACCATATGTGGTAAGGCCCGAGTCCTGGCGCATCTGTATGTACAGAGTGCAAGAAATGCACATTTAATTCTATAATTCTGCCCATCTCTGACCTAGTGCCAAAAATCTAGTTTGAGCCTTGAGACGCACTTTGTAAACTCTAATTGAGTGAACGATAAAGTTTCCATTGTTTAAAAAAAAAATTTGCAAACTTTGTGTACTTCAGAAACATTACAAAATGTTAGTGAAATTTTGCAGAGGAATAGTTCACAAACAACTAGATTTGAGACTAGAGGTCCGAGGCACAGACCATCACTGTTCCATAAAACCAGAATGGACATCGCCCATTATCATGAGTCATCTCAGCAGCCATTTTGCATCGTATTCCAAACTGTACTATACCAAATGGAGCTACAGCTGAGGGAAGTAGCCCTCCATGTGTATTCAGACCAGACTGGTGTCCTACAGGGATTTCGTGAACCCACTGCTACTGTGGGGATAGGATTCTGTTGGGATTCTGTTAGAAATGGGGTTTCTGGTGGGCTAGGGTATGCACCTAAGCCAGACAGAACCCACCACTCTAGTCGGGGCAAAGGAGTGACACACTGACGATAACTCCTGCTCACCCTCTTGGTAGCTTGGCAGAGCAGTCAAGCTTATCCCAGAGGCAATGTGTAAAGCGTTTTCACAACACACTCACACAGCAGTGACACACTGGTCACACCACAAAAGATACTCCACACATGGTTATATGAGAATATCCTTTGTATTTCCCATAAAAACACATTAGATCACAATCACATATATATTGCTGTGCCACTAGGCACTTGTCATCACATTACATAGTTTCAGAAATCAATTGGCCAATCGGGCCCTTGTTATAACACCACACGTAGTACGAGGAGTAAATACTTCTAGATTGCACAGGTTACAAAAACATCATGCCTACAATAGGCATATCACAATCACTGCACACATGAATGCACCTTCCTGTGGTCATGTCAACCAACCAACATCATAACATCAGGGCACAAACTATAGCAGCAGGGTAAAGCACCCAAGAGACAGGAATCACCATCACATTACCATTTGCCCATATACTACAGACACCCTCATCATCACAAAAAAGGCACGTAGCTCCTGGGCCCCTATAAAATACTATGCAGCAATGTTCCCCATACGTAGGCATCTGGGCCACCTGCCGACCTACCACAGGTAATGCGGTATTCTCTTCTGTCAGTTGACTGGGGCCTCCTGCGAGGTCTCACCCCGTTCTTACAAGAGGTCGCGTCAGCCCTTTCTTCCAATAACCCGGAATTGGCCCTCTTGGAGGCTCTACGCCCCGATGTCACCATCAGCGGGGAGATCTTTGTGGGTCCCCCGCTTACAAATCAAGAGTTGGGGCTGCCCGCTATCATGCGGTGTAGCTGCCGCAAATCACTAAGGGGCCCATTAGGATGACGGGTGGACTTTGTCCGCCCACCATCCCATCGTAGAAAGGGACCGCCCGCCATAAGGGCGGGGGTCCCGTGGGGAAATTAGGATGCGCCCGCCACAGTAGCGGGTGCATCCTGTATTTTGAACATTGCGGCGGGCGGTGCTGAAGGCACCGCCCGCCGTAATGCTAAAAAGACATGTTGTGCATTTCAAAGCACAATGTGACCAGCACCGCGCTGTGCCTGCCACGTTGTTCTTTGAAATGTAGGGGGGTACCATAGGTACCCCCCATGTGCACCCTCCACCCCCCGAGTCCCTGGGGGCCTGCAATGGGCCCCCGCAGGTAGACTCCGCATGCCCGGAAAGGCATTCCCCAGCACACATTGTAATATGGCTGGCGGACCTCAAACAGACACCGCCACCATATTGCAGCCCTTGTCGACCGGGGTGGAAATGCAACAGACGGTCTTTCCGTCCACCGCGGACCCCCCAGCCATAATAATTTGGCGGGCGGTCATTCCTGCAAGGATGGCAGGTGGATCGCCCCCGCCATGTCGGCGGTGGCTGCCGCCAGCCTGCCGGGCGATCCGCCCGCCATCCTAATGGACCCCTTAGTGTTCAAAGTCCCTGCGCTGCTAAGTAGGCGGAATGAACCAAAAAAAACCCAAGGGTCTTGGCTCGTTACTCAGCACGGCTGAGCCAAACTGAACTAGAAAGCAACACAAGCGCCTCTGCTGAGAAAGGTTATTTGCAGACAGGGATGAGTCTAACCGGTGTTTAGAATAAAGCATAAACAACCTGCATAATTATTTAGCAACTGGGAATTTATTCCTCATTTCAACAATTATTTCAATTTATAAGTTACACAATATTTATAGTGCATGGAAAAAACGACAATTTTTTATATATATGTACAGTGAACAACAATTGCATGTGAAACAAGTTATTTACACACTCTCGACATTCATGGCCTTCCAATCATACAAAACACTTGCAAACACAAAAATCAGTGGAACAATACAAGAAACGACTAAATACAAAAATGCAAAAATACATGTAACCACGTATCAGTCATAAATCAGTCGGATGAATCCCTTGATGTTTTATAGAGGGTTGTTAAAAACTTTTTAACTAAATTTCTGAGTGGAAGTGTTCTTCTTAAAGAGGTTGATGCATGGGCTGATTTGTAACGCAAGAAATGTAGACCAGATACGTGGGAAGGTGGTCGAGGCGTTTCGAACCCGTATGAATAGTGGGGTTCTCCTCAGGACCTGTACTGGTTCTTAAGCAATTGAACCAAAGTCACCTAAATCAAGACTGGAAAAGTCAAGAGTTCACAGTTTTTCGTGGTGTGCATACAGGGGCTGCACTGACGTCAGCGGCTGTTTGGACGTCTTTAATCCATGCTCCTGTATTCCCCGAAGCGGGCTTGATTTGCGCCTCTACTTCACGGGTTAGACAGCGGGTCCTTCGTCCTCGGAGTCTGGCTGCAGAGTGAATCAGGGCTGCAGAGCGGAATGGGCAGGAGGATCGCCACCATTTTGAGAGCCCCGCTCGGGGCTCCGATATGAAAATCACGAGGCTCATGTCTGGTTGCTATCGGCTTGGTGCAGCTGGGAGGCCCCTGTTTCCGTTGGCCACGCTCGCACCCAAGCTCGATCTGTAGCGGACCTTCGCCTCTGCCTGGCAAATGCAGCGAGGGGCAATATTCTGCATCGGCCTTCTCTGTGCGGCAGCGAGACACGGAGCGAAACCTTTGCTTCTCCTTCGCTTGGCCTTCCACTCCAGTGGGCCTTGCCCACAATTACGCGGGTGTCTCTCGGCAACACGGGAACCCTCCCCCATGGTTTCCTCTTTTGCTGGGGCCGCTTGTCACAACTGGGATCTGCAAGGCCCTAACTTCGTGGCAGTCATGTCGCTGGTGCTGCAGGTGGGGGCCCTGCCCTGAGGCAGCCAATCCTAATGAGCAAACCGTCACAGTCTCAGGCCCTCGTTCTGGTAGGAAACACAAGGAGGTTTCTCTCAGCAAAAGCTGCAGCGCTCCAGCAACACCCCCAACCCGACCTCTGCTCGGGAAACACCGATATGCAGGTCGGGCCAGTTAGCAGAGACCCGACTGCTGGTAGGCAAATTAATGCTGGAGGAGAGTGCTTCCGCCCTCTCTGCTTCCCCCACTTCTCCAGGGAGTCACATCAGAACACAAGAACCACCAAACTCCACAGCGATCACCCAGCACTGCTTCCAAATACCCAGGGCAAGAGAACAGGGCACAGGCAGGCCAGCACACTTTATCAGAGTGGCAGTCCCTTCAGTTGCCCAGCAGGCAGCAGGATCAGTCCCAAAAATAGGTAGTGCCAGATGGCGGTTCCTCTTGGCCCACACCAGTCCTCTGGTCCCGCGTATTGTTTTCTTAACCATCATGCGTCACAGCCCCTTTACTTATAGTTCAATTGTCTTTGTTCTGGGGGCACTTAAAATGCAATTGCAAGTACGGAACTCCCCCCCCATTCACAGTGTAGCCTTGGCCCCAGACACACCACGGGGGCCGAGCCAGCATTGTGGAAGGCAGCCACAGCCCTATTCAGGTGCAGGTGCAACTCCTCCTACCAGTCCAAATAGACCAGACCTATGGAGGTGCAAGGGTCAACTCCTCCTGCTGCGCTAAATTCAGCCATGGTCTATTTAGCCTAGCGCTGAGTCCCCTAGGCAGGGCAGGACACTACACAACCCCCCTAGTGACTGGCTGAAGAGAATGCACATCCCCTCTCCCCTGTCAGTCAGAACCAGACAGTCAATACACTTCCAGGCAGGCACAAAGACACATAACACACAGAAAGGCCCACTTCTGAAAGTGGCATTTCTAAAATAGTCATTATAAATCTGCTATCACCAATTAGCAGGATTTTTTACCACTATTCCAAACATAACAAACATGGTCCCACTGCCCCTCACATGTCAGGAATTACCACTAAAGCACATATCAGGGAATCCCCAATGCAAACCTATGAGAGGGCAGCCTCACAGCAGTGAGAATCCAAATAGGCTGTTTGTCACTATCGGGACATGCCACACAGTTAAGGCACATGTCCTACCTATTACCTACACCGCACCCTGCCCATAGGGCTAGCTAGGGCCTACCTTAGGAGTGACTGTTATGTAGTAAAAGGGGAGTTGCAGAAGTGGCAACTTCTTTATATACCATGTTACGGCGGCAGTAAACTGTGTGCACAGGCCCTGCAGTGGCAGAGGCCTGAGACAGGATTGAAAGGCTACTTCGGTCTGTGGTGCAAGCAGCGCTGCAAACCCACTAGTAGCATTTCATTTACTGGCCCTGGGTATATGGGATACCACTGTACAAGGGACTGGCAGGTAAATTAAGTATGCCAAACGAGTGTAGACCAAACTCACCAAGTTTACCATAGAGAACACATGCACTTTAGCACTGATCAGCAGTGATAAAGTGCCCAGAGTCATAAAACCACAATCAACAGGTCAGGAAAAATATAGGAGGAAGGCAAAAAGTTCTGAGATGACCCTGCAAAAAGGGCCAAGTTCAACAGGTTCTTTATGAGCCTCTTTTATCAGGCAACTAGCAGCCCGTCCCGACGTTGCCCAGGAGCAATTAGGCTTCAGGGCCCCCTCCCGCCCCGCTTTTGTAACCTGCAGATGTCACTTTTTCCTCCTGTAATTAACTTTGCTTCAGGGCCCCCGCCCGCCCCCACTTTTGTAACCTGCACACGTAACTTTTTCCTTGTGCACACGTAATCCACCCCCTTTCCTCCACTCCACCCAAGGGACGCAGGTATTCGTGAAGGAAATATTCCTATATAAACATAATCTCATATAGTGAAGCAAACGCATCTAAACAATAACATATTCACCGCTGACAGTTATGTGAGCAAACTCTCCCCTTTTTGACAGAAGGTGGCCTCGTTCGAGGGGGTACCGTTTTTCTCCTGACCGTGTGTAGGCCTTTGTTGCGCACTTTGTTAACGGCGGAGCACAGAGTCCCACTGAGAAGAGCATGGGATTATCCTACGGAAGCCGAGGTGGCTCAAACATTTACAGCATCTAAAACCCCTCTGGCTACACGTCACTTTTTCCTCCTTTTCCTCCTGTAATGCACCGTTTGTCTGACATTTGTAGTGCACCGTTTGCCTCCTCTTTCTTGTCCTCAGGCTTCCCCGACCGCCGCCTGCCCGTCCCGTCCCCCGCCTGCCCTGATCCCCGCCTGCCCCTACATGAGTGCCCTTAACTCCGCCGGCGCTTCTCCCGCCTGTCCGCTCGCACCACCGCTCCTCCCCTGCGCCATGTCCGCCGCTCCTCCTCCGCCGCCAGTCCTCTGCTCCTGATGTCACCGCTCCTCCCCCGCGCCATGTCCGCCGCTCCTCGGACGCCGCTCCTCCCTGTGCTCCTAACGTGACCACGCACGTCGCGGCCGGCGCTACTTTTGAGGGACTACTTTTTTTTGTAATCTAAAATTTTAAATAACGTTTATTTTTTTAATTTATGTAGCCTATAACCATCTACACACCCTGCCGATTTCAACGGTGTATCGGGTGTGTAGATTGGCGCAGTGGTTCCCGAGTTTACCCGCCTCAAAGCCTGAAAGTTTCTGCTTTATTATAGTAGTATAGATTAAAAGCTCATAATTAACTCTAAAAGGAAGGAGAAGGATTGGTTGAGAGAAGAGGGAAAGAAGGATGGATGAGTGCATGCATGAGTGAGTTAAAGAATAGATGTATGTGTTGGTGAATGGATGGATAGAAGAGTGAATTAAATGTTAGGTTGAAGGAAGGATGGATAGATAAGTGTGTGAAAAGATTAATGGGTGAAAAGGTGGTAGGTGAAATGATGAATTTGTGGATGAAAAGATGGGTGGGTAAAAGAATGCATGGGTGTGTAAAAGGATGGATGAGTGGGTAAAAGAATAACAATGAATGGATGAGTGGGTGAAAGGATGGGTGAGTGAAAGGATAGATGAATGAGTGGGTAATAGGATCGGTGGATGATGGTTGAAAGCATTAATGGATGAGTAGGTGAAACGATGGGTAGATGAAAGGATAGGTGGATGCGTGCTAAGAGGATGCGTAGATGGGTGGATGAAATGATGCAGAGTTAATGTAAATATCAGAGAATGGATGGGTGGATAAATGGGTGAGTGAAAGACGGCAGAGTAAATGGAAATCTGAGAGGATTGATGGCAAGTTAATTTGAAATATCAGAGGATGGATGGATGGTTGGTTGGTGGGTAAAAGGATGACAGAGTAAATGGATATTGAAGAGGAAGGATGGATGGCTTGCATAGTAAATGGAAATCTGAGAGTATAGATGGATGGCAAAGTAAAAGGAAACCCGAGAGGATAAATGGATAGACAAAACGATTGATGGATGAAAGGCTTTATTGTAGGATGGTAAGTAAATAATAGATTTATGAGTGGATGGATGCTTACATAGATGATGGACGTGTGAATGGATGGATGAATGAAATGGGAAAAAATTGAATGATGGATGAAAGAATAAATTGATGTAAAGGTGAAATACTGGGTGGATGGAAGGGTGAAAGGATGAATTGATAGATGTTTGGATGGAAGAGACAAGACAGCTCTTCCAAGAAGGTTCGGCTCCACTTGCTTGGCGTGCTTAGGCCCATCAGAGCTTTGGTTCGAAGCGGGGGTATTTTAACTGTCTGGCTGCTCAATTGGTGTCCTAAATGAAGGGGGCGGTTGTCTGCCACCTACCTCTTCCTACACCCCAGAGAGCTCCTTTCTGTTCCACTCCTGTGGCTTCAACTGAACAGGAGGAGCTTGGTTCCTCTGCCGCAGGAATCATACCGCTACCTAATGGGCGTGTTTTTTAAAATTGCACTAAGAATTGTTATTTTTAAAAATTGGATGAACTAAATGTATTAGGGGGTACTAGTTGTATATACCTGATACCGACGTGTTGCTCTCACAGTGCAGAGCTCCTTAGCAGTCTCTACCTAACCCTCTGCTCCAGCCAATCACGAAGGGCGGGGGAGGAGACAGAGGCAGGGAATCTGTTTAAATGGCCACCTTGTCGTGGGAGTGCAGTGGGCGCGCGCAGCGGGCGCGCCAAAGGCAAGCCCGTCTGCGCCTGGACGGGCCCAGGGGCCAGGAACTATGCCCAATTTACCAGCTACGCTGCTGAGGAACTTAGGTCCATGCGTCAATCTGTCACTCCTCTTGGTCGTGTAACAATTGCGCGTCTGAGGTCACTAGGGATCTGCAGATCTCAGATTGACCACCATGAGGCACCGATGTACCCCACACATTCGTATAAGCAATCTATCCCTCCTCAAAACAAAACAACCAACCAAATGTTAAGAATACTCTATTTAAATACAAGATCATTAGTAAAACACCAACTAGATATCTTCTTGTTACTGTCAGGGGATAAACCTGACATCTTCTTTTTAACCGAAACATGGCTGAAATCTGATTCCAAGCCTGATATTTTGGCGGCATTACCCAATGATTACTATATACTCCATGTCGACCGTCCTGGCAAGACGAGAGGAGTTGCTGCAATCATTCAGCACGACTATAAATTTATGACAATGACTCCTCTTGATCTCCCGGATGTAGATAATCTGGTTATCTAGCTAGAATCTAAATCCGGACCACTAATTTGCGTCCTGATTTACAGGCCTCCACAGTATATGCCACATTTTCCTGTACAGTTGAGTGAGCAAATGGCTAATATCGCAACTAATTACACAAAAATGTTGCTAGTAGGTGACTTAAATTATTGGTCAAATGACCCGCGAGAAGGGCCTCACTCCATAGAACTCACTGAGCTTTTTACTAATTTGAATTTCTGTCAGCATGTGACCTCAGCTACACATAACAAAGGTCACATTCTGGATCAGGTCTGGTCAAATAGTATTACCGTATCTTCTCACACGATCTTACCCTGTCTATGGTCGGCCATCATTTACTTCAGTTTTTAGTAACTATGGCCACAGACAACAAGACCCACCTGGCTGAAGGAGGCATGATTAGGGCATGGGGATCCTTAAATAAACAAGAATTTTTAAACACCCTGACCGATCTTTCAGTCTCAGTAACCTCAGATCTGGACCTTCTAGACGCCAATATCTCGAGCTGGATATCGGCAGCTAGTAACTTACATGTACCACAAAAAAATCTAAAATAGGCCCACCGTTTGGAGGCACATAAATGGTTCTCTATAGAACTAAGAGAGCAGAAATTAGCACTCCGCCAAAAAGAACGCAGGTGGCGACAAAATTATTTCAGCGAATCCAGACAGATCTATTCCTTAGCACAGAAGGAATATAAAAAAGCTATCAGTATAGCTAAGGCTTCGCACTATTCATCCAGAATTCTCAATTCATTTAATAGGTCAAGGGATATATTTGCCATTGTTAATGATCTAGCCAATGCAGATAGAATTATACCTTCCCCCACGCCCACCCAAGATCTTTGTAATTCCCTAAATAATTTCTTTTTGGATAAAATAGCTGCTATTAAAGCAGGCATCCCTTCAAATACTAAGGAGACCTCTGTTAATCTATCCATCAATCACCTTACCGTAGATGCCTTCCCGGCCATTAGTAATCAAGCTTTTTTGGATTTACTGTCTAAAGTGAAATCTGGCTCTCCCCTGGATTGCTTTCCATCCTATGTATTTAAGGACATATTCTCTGCTCTACCAGCTGCTGCCATAACTCTCCTCAATGAGTCTCTACTTCAGGGATATGTCCCTAATGTGTTTAAAAATGCGATTGTGGTTCCTCTTTTAAAAAAGCCTGGTGCCGACCCTCTCAACTTATCTAACTATCTAACTATCGTCCAATTTCCTTGCTCCCCTACTTGACGAAAGTGCTGGAAGCACATATGGCAAAATGCCTGTCTAATTTCATGGAACTGTCTGGTTATTTAGACTCTCACCAGGCGGGTTTCCGCCCTGCACATTCAACGGAATCCGTGATACTGGCAGTATTGGATGACTTACATAAGAAGGTGGATGAAGATATACCCCAGGCCCTGGTATTATTAGATCTATCAGCCGCGTTTGACACGGTCGACCACACTATTTTAGTGGACCGTGTCAGACAGGCTGGCATCCAGGGACTGGCTTTAAAATTGATCAGTTCTTTTCTCAAAGATCGTACTCAATCTGTACGTTTGGCCTCATTTACAGCCCTTAAGTTATCCATATCATGTGGGGTTCCACAAGGTTCATCGCTTTCACCCCATTTATTTAATTTATACCTCCTTCCTCTGATCCCCAAACTGAAGGAAATGAATGTAACAACTTTCAATTATGCTGATGACCTTCAGCTTACCTTCACTATTGACAACTCACCCAAGTCAGTGGCTGTATTCCAGACCACCATGCTATTCATCCGTCAATGGATGGATCAAAATCATCTAAAGCTTAACCCTAGTAGGACGGAGTTACTTCTGACAGGCAAAAGTAAGATTGTTTTTGGGGCCCACAGTACTGGCCGACGGACTTAGGTCCCTGTGAGAAGTTGGCCTGATGTGCACTGTTCACTATTCTAGTGATCACTATATATCAGTCCAAACAACCCTTATTGATGATTGGTTGTAAGTCAACCTTATAGACCAGCTATCCTAGTAGCATGGATACGAGCAGTCTAAGGCTAAGACTCTAGAGGGCGTGTTAAGCCAGCTGTTTTACCATCACATTACCCCTTGAACACCCAGTGAAAGGACACCACACAAGTGTTATGAAAATAAACAATGTATTTATTAGAATCACAACAGCCCTGTACTCTTTATGAGGACAGGGTGCTAGGCACACAACAAAACTCTTAGGAAAATACTTAAGTTAGCACGGTATACACAAATGCCCGAGGGGCACGAAAAACCATATACTCTAAAAGTGGAATGCGAAATTACTAGCAGGTAAGTACAGTACTAATAGGCTTTGAAATCGCTAGGACTTGACTATGGAATCGTTAGATTACTTCTAGGAGGCCTAGGGGACTCGGGTGCAGAGTGGGCACTCTCACGCGGGATGCGGGACAAAGTCTATGATAGCTAGTAACGTTAAAGTTAGTGGTCACGGGCGAACCCGACCTGGTAGGGAGAAAACGACAGTGGATCCTGACCCTTGGATAGTGATGCTATGCTGGGGCACCGAAATGCCGAAGTTACCTAGCCCAGGGGCTGCAGCTGAATATGTCTCAAAAGACGTCGGGAATCCTCGTTGCCGGACCAGGAGCCTGGAAGAAAGATGCTGGCAGGCGACCAGTGAAGAGAGTTCGAAGTGATCCAAGCCTGGATCTGGAAGATGGATGACACCTGAAAGCAGAGGGGACCAAGTTCGTGACTACTAGCCAGTAGTCAGTGGGCACCAGGAGGGCACCGGATGGTAGTCACCTCGACTAGGTGAGTGGGCGACGCTGTGCTCTGCAGATCTCACGGACCAGGAGGCGTTGTCGGCGACCAGGATGGAGAGGCGAGCTGTCCCACGATGGATGAAGCTGTCGGCGTCGAAGAACCCAGGATTGGGCAACAAAGCCTTGGCTAATTCAAGCCCACGCGGTGGACTCAAAATGGCATCTTGAGTGGACCAGGAGGGTCCGGGGTGCTCCTCTTCTGGAAGGGAGCAAGAGCCAGTCTGGAGCAACCAGGCTAGCAGCAGTGATGTCGTCGGGCGTCGTTCAGAAGGCCACAAGCCAGCGGGCTAGTAGCCAAACAACGCGGTGAGCAGCAAAAAGCAGAAGGGCCCGCGCCGATCGTGGAGATGCTGGGGGGCTGCTCTTCGGTGCTGGAGCTGCTCAGGGTCGGGGCTTCTCGGACCCCAAAGCACTCACCAGGAAATTACTCGGCGGGCTTGCTGTGCAGAAGTCGTGCAGTCTTGGCAATAGTCGGTCCCTTGAGGTCTCGTCGCACTCACGGTTCTCAGCTTGGCTGTAGAGGTGAGTAGAGGTCGGAGGTGCCAGGGAAGCTGGGTCTTGTCGAGCTGGGCAGTCGGATTCCGGAGGAAGGACTTACAGCAGACCGCAGTGTTCTTGCGATGGTGCCTGCGGATGCAGGGTGACTACTCCTTAGTCACAAGGGAGAATCTTGAAGAAGGAAATCTTGAAGTCCTTTCGCAGAAAGTCGTGTCTTGATTCCAAAGATGATCTAATTTGGAAGGGGGCCAGTTCCTACCTTTATCTGGGAAAAGGGGGCTGGCACGCGACTAAGTCCTGCCCTATGGGTGGGACCAGGAGGGGGGTGGTTACACCCCTCTCCTTTGGCGGGCTTTCCCCAGGCCAGGGGCTGGAGTGCCCCTGGAACTGGTTTCAGCCGGCCTATGCACAGTGAGCACCGGGGTGCCACTTGCAGTCACCTTCCTCTGTAGCCCTGCCTACCTGGAATACACAAAACCCTGTCTGGGACGGTGCTGGCACCGCCCCTGGCAGGAAACCCTTTGTCCTTGCCTCCTGCTCTGGGAGGACTCCCAGCAGCAGGAGGGCAGACTTGTGTCTCGGTGGCAGCATCCATTTTGTGGATGCTAAGGCTCTGTCTGACTTTAACCGGGGTTACAGGTTACATACATGTCGTGTCCCTCTAGAAGGGTGGAATGCTAACCCCGTCGCCAGAATTGGCGAGGGGTTAGTATTCCAATTCGTATGACACCTTACTCGACATGTTTTGATAAAGCGATACCAGAGTTGGCATATAACCGCGAGGATTATAATGCACTTAAGAGTATATGGTATGCGATATCATGGAAACGGCTAAGGGATGGATCCCGACAGCCGCAGACAGGCTCAGCTCATGCCAGAGCACTTATCTCACACGATTCCAAGCACTCTGCCTTCAGGATTGTCAAGGCCTGCCATAGGAGTGACTGATAGGAGATCTGTGTGTCCATTTTTAGGGTTAGATATAGGTATACTATATCTAAAGCAAAGGGTGATTACACCACCTTGCCCCAGCTGTCAAGCAGCCAGTTGTGTCAGATTTGGATGGCCAGCCAGGGGTGGCATAATACATGCTGCAGCCCCTGGTAGGCCCTGGGTACACCTATGCCCTGGGTACCTAAGGTACACTGTACAGGGACTGATAAGGTGACTCAGTATCCAATTAGATATGTACCTAAGGTACATGGAATCCATTTTACAGAGAGAGCAGTAGGCCTGGGGTCCTGAATAGCAGGGCCCCAGGTCAACTAAGTCAGAAAACCAGCAAAACACCAGGCAAAAAGTTGGGGGCAACCATAGTCAGGGATCTACCTTCCTACATAACCCCCCCCCCAAACGAAAGGAGATAAGGCTATCCTTGCCAGGTAAGCCTATATTGCCTGAGTGGCCATATAAGGAAGTACCAGCACTGGCATGGTTACCCCCTATCTCATGGTCCACTAAGCAATCCCTCACCCTAAGGGTATCTGAGGGTCTCCACCATAGGGAATCTCTACCTGTGGTGTGTTTTGGCAAAGGAAAAGGCTGGTGCTGAAATGGAGTACTGAAGTGAGGCTCCACTAATTTTGGGCTCAGCTTCCTCCAATCATTTTCCACCATAGAGGCCTTTCTTTCCCAGACTGAGTTGTTTTGGGCTCTCAGGGTCAACCTCTGGCTACCTACAGCTGGAGGTTGGGTCCCTCTGTTTGGCTTACTGGAGGGACAGGTCAGGTTTGGGGCCCTCAGGTCCCAGGTTTGGCTGTGCCCAACAGTGTCCATCTGGGGGAGGTCCCTAACTAAATTTAAGGGGGATCCCTCAGGAGTTGATTTTATTTTCACTTGGCTAGGACTACTAGCTTCAGTGCCCTTAATCTGCTGATTGGGGAATTCTTTTGGACAGGGGGCCCTTTGGGGTCCAACACTGGCCTCCCTGACCTCTACAGCCCTGGGCTGACTGAGGCAGGGTAGAGAGGGGCAGGTTACCTGCTCCAGACTGGGTCCCACCTTGGAAGGGTCCACTGGCATCAGGGGTTCTGCCAGGCTAGGCCTGACTACCTCTGTGGCAGTTTCTTCACAAGGGGTCAGATCAGTTCCCTGAGGAGGCTGACCCTTTCCTAAAGTCTGGTGGGAGGGAGATTTCTCTTCCTCCTCAATGCTCTCTGTCTGAGTGGAGTGATCCATAGTTTCAGGCTTCACAACACTATCATCTGTCTGAGTTTGAGCTGTGGCCATCACAACTCTCCCAACCTTTTCAGGAGGGGGCTCAGTTTGGGTGTGGGCTGTGACCATCACAGCCTTGACAACCTGTTCTGGGAAGGAAGTTGTCTGAGATTGGGCTGTGGCTGGCACAGCCCTCCTGACCTGTTCAGGGAGGACATCTTGGACTGGGGCTGTGGCTATCACTGCCCCACTAACCTTACCATGGATGTTTACCATTTTAGAATGGGTTTCTTGCTCTACTTCAGCCCAGGCTGAGAGCTCTAAATCATTCCCCAGTAGGCAATCTACAGGCAAGTTTGGTGACACTGCCACTCTCTTGTGGCCAGTGACACCTCCCCAGCTGAGATTGACCACTGCCATGGGATGATCTCTCTGTACTCCATCAATATTGGTCACCTGGTATGTGGCACCAGGTAAAAGTTGCCTTGAGGGGACTAGACTCTCAGTCACCATAGTGATGCTAGCCCCTGTATCTCTATAGGCCTCAACTTTTATACCATTGATGAGGGGCTCCTGTCTGTACTTGCCCAAAGTATTGGGACAAGTTGTGAAGTTGGCAAACCCCATGCCAGTCTCACAGACAAGAGTATCTAAGTTTGGGGACCTGGTTAGGCCAGAGTCCCCAGGAACTCCCAAAGTAAATGCACCCAAATTCTTGGGGGCACTCCCACCACCTGGGGGATTACTACTAATAGTAACAGGAGGTTTTGGAATGTTACTTGGGGGTATGTTCTCCTTATTGTTATTCTTTGGGCAACTGCTGTCAGTTTTCAAATGACCCACCTGTTTACAGGGATAACAATAGGGTTTCTTCTGGTGATTAGAAGGATTCTGGGACCCACCCCCCTCAGAGGATTTTTGGGGCCCTGATGTGGTGTGATCTGGAGATTTATTCCCACCCTTCTCTTGAGGCTTGGTTGATTCCTTTTTCTGGTCACCACCTTGGTTCTTGGGCCTAATCCTGGTTCTGACCCATTTGTCTGCCCTCTTACCCAATTCTTGTGGAGAGGTCAGATCAGAGTCTACCAGGTGCTGGTGTAATAACTGGTTCTGACAATTATTTAAGACTTGCTCTCTCATAATAAGATTATACAATCCTGTGAAGTCAGTAACCTTGCTACCCAGTAGCCAGCCTTCCAAAGCCTTAGTGGCACAATCAACAAAGTCAGACCAGTCCTGAGACTGAGTTTTCTGGGTGTCTCTGAACAGCAACCTGTACTGCTCAGTGGTTAAGCCAAACCCATCAACCAGTGCATTTTTCAGGACCTGGTAATTGTTAGCATCCTCAACTCTAGTAGTGAGGAGCTTATCTCTACCTTTGCCATCAAAGGAGAGCCACAGTATAGCTGCCCACTGACTTTGGGGAATGCACTGCACAGTGCAGGCCCTCTCCAAAGCAGCCATCCATTTCTGGATGTCATCCCCTTGCTTAAAGGGGGGCACTATCTTTGTCAGGTGTTTAGTATCTAAACCCTTCTCTTTATCTCTTGGGAGATTGCTGCCACCAGTGGGAGCTAACCCACTCATCTGCTGCTCTCTAGCAAAGGCAAGCTTCTCTTTGGTCAGGGCAAGTTCTTCCCTTTCAATCCTCAGTTTAGCTTGTCTCATCCTTGCTTCATGCTCTCTTCTCTGAGGGGAAGTCAATCTCCTCTGGGGAGAGTTCCTTCTCCCCTGAGAAGAGGCATTAGAGTGCAGAGATCTAATGGAGTCCCTAGAAAGAGATCTATCTCTCCTAACTCCAAGGTTAGGCCTACTTAGGGTCAGTACTGGGGGTCCCCCAGATCCTAGCCCAAGCAAGTCTAAGTTGGCCCTAGTTAGCCTTCTGACTACCTCAAGACCTTTGTCTGCCTCATCCCCAGAGAGTTCCTCAGGATCCTCCTCCTCAACTGCATTTACAGTGTTGTGGAGGTCTGGATCCTCAGTGGTACCCTCTAAGGCTGGCATATTCCCATCTAGCTGAGAAAGCTTTCTCGCATCATAGGTCTCTAAGAGGCCTATTAGAAAGGGAATGGTGGGGTTAGACCCCCTGGTTCAGTTTCCTGGAGGTACACACTTGTCTCATCTCCTGGAAACTGAGAGCTGCATATCTTGAAGTGACCTGTGGAGGGTCAATAACCACAAGGGGAGTCTCTGAAGACTCTCCATGGGTAGACATGCTTTTCTAGTGAGGTGTAAGTGGTGCACTTACCTACACTATTTGTTTGCCTACTGATCCCTTGCTAGAGTTGTAGTTTAGGGTGTGCTAGGCCCTAGGAGCTACAACAGCTGGTTCAGTAGAACTCAGAGTATTCTAAGCTAAGTTATATGTACCTTTAGTACTTATGTGATCTTTCACAATGATATTCTTAGGATATGTGTGGTAAAACAACAGCAAGCTCAAATCCCAACCGCTGCTCACCAATGTGGGAAGTTGGCCTGATGTGCAGTGTTCACTATTCTAGTGATCACTATAGATCAGTCCAAACAACCCTTATTGATGATTGGTTGTAAGTCAACCTTATAGACCAGCTATCCTAGTAGCATGGATACGAGCAGTCTAAGGCTAAGACTCTAGAGGGCGTGTTAAGCCAGCTGTTTTACCATCACATTACCCCTTGAACACCCAGTGAAAGGACACCACACAAGTGTTATGAAAATAAACAATGTATTTATTAGAATCACAACAGCCCTGTACTCTTTATGAGGACAGGGTGCTAGGCACACAACAAAACTCTTAGGAAAATACTTAAGTTAGCACGGTATACACAAATGCCCGAGGGGCACGAAAAACCATATACTCTAAAAGTGGAATGCGAAATTACTAGCAGGTAAGTACAGTACTAATAGGCTTTGGAATCGCTAGGACTTGACTATGGAATCGTTAGATTACTTCTAGGAGGCCTAGGGGACTCGGGTGCAGAGTGGGCACTCTCACGCGGGATGCGGGACAAAGTCTATGATAGCTAGTAACGTTAAAGTTAGTGGTCACGGGCGAACCCGACCTGGTAGGGAGAAAACGACAGTGGATCCTGACCCTTGGATAGTGATGCTATGCTGGGGCACCGAAATGCCGAAGTTACCTAGCCCAGGGGCTGCAGCTGCATATGTCTCAAAAGACGTCGGGAATCCTCGTTGCCGGACCAGGAGCCTGGAAGAAAGATGCTGGCAGGCGACCAGTGAAGAGAGTTCGAAGTGATCCAAGCCTGGATCTGGAAGATGGATGACACCTGAAAGCAGAGGGGACCAAGTTCGTGACTACTAGCCAGTAGTCAGTGGGCACCAGGAGGGCACCGGATGGTAGTCACCTCGACTAGGTGAGTGGGCGACGCTGTGCTCTGCAGATCTCATGGACCAGGAGGCGTTGTCGGCGACCAGGATGGAGAGGCGAGCTGTCCCACGATGGATGAAGCTGTCGGCGTCGAAGAACCCAGGATTGGGCAACAAAGCCTTGGCTAATTCAAGCCCACGCGGTGGACTCAAAATGGCGTCTTGAGTGGACCAGGAGGGTCCGGGGTGCTCCTCTTCTGGAAGGGAGCAAGAGCCAGTCTGGAGCAACCAGGCTAGCAGCAGTGATGTCGTCGGGCGTCGTTCAGAAGGCCACCAGCCAGCGGGCTAGTAGCCAAACAACGCGGTGAGCAGCAAAAAGCAGAAGGGCCCCGCGCCGATCGTGGAGATGCTGGGGGGGCTGCTCTTCGGTGCTGGAGCTGCTCAGGGTCGGGGCTTCTCGGACCCCAAAACACTCGCCAGGAAATTACTCGGCGGGCTTGCTGTGCAGAAGTCGTGCAGTCTTGGCAATAGTCGGTCCCTTGAGGTATCGTCGCACTCACGGTTCTCAGCTTGGCTGTAGAGGTGAGTAGAGGTCGGAGGTGCCAGGGAAGCCGGGTCTTGTCGAGCTGGGCAGTCGGATTCCGGAGGAAGGACTTACAGCAGACCGCAGTGTTCTTGCGATGGTGCCTGCGGATGCAGGGTGACTACTCCTTAGTCACAAGGGAGAATCTTGAAGAAGGAAATCTTGAAGTCCTTTCGCAGAAAGTCGTGTCTTGATTCCAAAGATGATCTAATTTGGAAGGGGGCCAGTTCCTACCTTTATCTGGGAAAAGGGGGCTGGCACGCGACTAAGTCCTGCCCTATGGGTGGGACCAGGAGGGGGGTGGTTACACCCCTCTCCTTTGGCGGGCTTTCCCCAGGCCAGGGGCTGGAGTGCCCCTGGAACTGGTTTCAGCCGGCCTATGCACAGTGAGCACCGGGGTGCCACTTGCAGTCACCTTCCTCTGTAGCCCTGCCTACCTGGAATACACAAAACCCTGTCTGGGACGGTGCTGGCACCGCCCCTGGCAGGAAACCCTTTGTCCTTGCCTCCTGCTCTGGGAGGACTCCCAGCAGCAGGAGGGCAGACTTGCGTCTCGGTGGCAGCATCCATTTTGTGGATGCTAAGGCTCTGTCTGACTTTAACCGGGGTTACAGGTTACATACATGTCGTGTCCCTCTAGAAGGGTGGAATGCTAACCCCGTCGCCAGAATTGGCGAGGGGTTAGTATTCCAATTCGTATGACACCTTACTCGACATGTTTTGATAAAGCGATACCAGAGTTGGCATATAACCGCGAGGATTATAATGCACTTAAGAGTATATGGTATGCGATATCATGGAAACGGCTAAGGGATGGATCCCGACAGCCGCAGACAGGCTCAGCTCATGCCAGAGCACTTATCTCACACGATTCCAAGCACTCTGCCTTCAGGATTGTCAAGGCCTGCCATAGGAGTGACTGATAGGAGATCTGTGTGTCCATTTTTAGGGTTAGATATAGGTATACTATATCTAAAGCAAAGGGTGATTACACCACCTTGCCCCAGCTGTCAAGCAGCCAGTTGTGTCAGATTTGGATGGCCAGCCAGGGGTGGCATAATACATGCTGCAGCCCCTGGTAGGCCCTGGGTACACCTATGCCCTGGGTACCTAAGGTACACTGTACAGGGACTGATAAGGTGACTCAGTATCCAATTAGATATGTACCTAAGGTACATGGAATCCATTTTACAGAGAGAGCAGTAGGCCTGGGGTCCTGAATAGCAGGGCCCCAGGTCAACTAAGTCAGAAAACCAGCAAAACACCAGGCAAAAAGTTGGGGGCAACCATAGTCAGGGATCTACCTTCCTACAGTCCCTCACCAGTACCTTCCACTTCAGTAAAGAGCCTTGGGGTCATTATAGATAATGACTTATCATTAAAAAATCAAGTAGGCTCAGTGGTATCCAAGTGCTTTCTTCAACTATGAAAGATAAGGAAAATTAGCTGCATGCTTACCCATGCGGCGCTAGTTCAGGTGACGTTGGCCTTGGTATTATCGCATCTGGATTATGCAAATTTAATCTACTTAGGGCTGCCTCTATTTCTTATCAAGAGGCTTGAGATGGTCCAGAATCAGGCGGCCAGGCTAATTCATCATCAGCCTAGATGGCAATCGGCCAGAACACTACTAAAAAAACTCCACTGGCTCCCGATACCCCAAAGGACAGAATTCAAGATGGGATGTCTAGTTCTAAAAGTCATTGTAACGCAAGAGTCCTATTTTTTATTAATACCCTTCTAAATAGGTACACTCCTTCCCGCGCCCTTCGCTCAATGCATCTCCAGTTATTGAGCACTCCTGCCTGTAAGCGGAAGCGACAAGGTGTACGACGGTTTGCATATTTGGTCTCTAGACTCTGGAACTCACTTCCCCTGGAGATTCGCTCCTGTACAGATTTACTTAGATTCAGGAAATTACTTAAAACCCGGTTGTTCACAAGTGCGCATGTTTAGCCTCCCTCTGTTTTTGGTATGTTTCCAGTAGCGCCATGAAACCCCTGGGTGCATGTGCGCTTTATAAGTAACTTGTAACATAACATAACAGAAGAAGACCTCAGTGTCAGAGCACCTCTTTTTATTTGTGTAAATCACAGCACACAAAAGGGTTCCTACAACAAAAATACCACCGGGTTCCAATAGGAACAGATCTGCAATTCCAAAGACATCCGTCTATTCAATAATATAAAAAATACATGCAGTAGAAAATGGTACTTCACACTTTTTTGGGAACCCTGAGTCGAGGAGCCGAATGGCGATCAGGCCCGGACTGGCTGTTGCGGGCACCGGGCAATCCCCCGGTGGGCCGCATGGGTGGGGGCCGGTTTTGTTACAGGGCCGTTTTTGCAGCATAGCGCTGCAAAAACTGGCCCTGTAACAAAATCGGCTGAAAACCGGCCCTGGCAAAGAGCACGGGCGCACCCTCAACCCCACCCCCCCCCCCCCCACCCCTAGGGAGGGAGGGGGGTCGGCCGAGCACTTTGCCAGGGCCGGTTTCGGTTCCCAGTCCGGCCCTGATGGCGATCTTCTGAGGTGAAGATTTCACATAATGGCACGTGCACGTTATAATACTCTCTGTCTCTCCGAGAAATGAACAGACGCACGCTGTGGTGGCCGGAAGCGGTGTTTGATAACGAGGCAGGTCAGCAGACTCTCAACTTAACTTGGTTAGGCCAGTCTGGCTGCATCCGCCTGTCCTAGCCCAGGGCCGCAGCAATTACAAAGCGGGCTGGAGGGGAGATTAACATTTCCACATTTAAAAATATCACTGTGGTGGGGGAGCTGGAGGGGGCAGAGACATCTGAAGAGAAAGATCACTCAGCCTCATACAGAGACCCCAGTGACAAGGGGCCGGGTCGAAACGGGCCCGAGCTGCTGATCCTGGCTGGGCCTGGTTGAGGCCGGGCACAGCGAGGGCATGTGGACGTTGTCACTGATGCAGGGGCATGTGGTGGGGCCAGGGCCGGCGCTAGGCATGGGCAGCGTGGGCGGCTGCACAGGGCCTCGCGCTCAGCCCACCAGCATGGGGCCACGCACTACTGATGTGTCCTGTTGTTTCCCTGGTGGCGATCTATTTTAAAAAAAAAGGTGTCGCCTTGCAATTAAGGTCCATTGGAGGGGGCCCCCTCCCCGGGCCTCTCAGGGATAGTGTCTGTCTGGAGGCATAGGGGAGGGAGACGCTCCCTCAATTGCAAGGAGACCATTCACAGACACTGTGGGGGGCCCATTGTCCAGCATTTTGGCGCCCCCACAGTTTTAACTTTTAGACCACAATCAATTCTCACACCTATCGGGCTGAAGGTGTGAGAAATGCTTGTGGAGTAAAAGTTAAAACTGTGGGGGCGCAAAAATGCTGGACAATGGGCCCCCCACAGTGTCTGTGAATGGTCTCCTTGCAGGGGGCCACTTATCTAAATTAGAGGGGGCCTCGCACGTTGCCTTTTAGCCCAGGGCCACGCAAATCCTAGGACCGGCCCTGGGTGGGGCAGTCATTTTTGAACCTCGCGTGCCAGAAGAGATACACATGATGGAAAGTAGCCTCCTGTGGCCTTACTCAAAACAGTGCGTGGGAAGGGAGAGGGTTCTTTTTCGTCAATTTTCTGTGCATTCAATGGGACATGGTGTTTTTTCCTCCCAACCACCCTAAACAAATCCTTCTAATTCTCTATACAAACAGATTGGAGGAACCCTGAATTTACAAGGTCAGGACACTTCAAGTGTAACTCAGCCACCATCTTATAAAGTTTGAAAACTGTTTCTTCTTTAGTAAGAAATTGATGTAGGTCTCGTGTAACATGCAATGATTTAAAGATGTAAGATTCTGGAAGTACGAACATGAAGCGCTCCTGACGCGAGCAAAGGGATGGGTGGAGGATGCAGCTGCACTCTAAGTATGTCACCTGGTGAAGGTAGCGCCACCTCCCAGCTGCTCTGGTTCTCCTGTTAATCAATTACTCACTCTATGCAATTACGGGTAAAAGCTCTTTGCAAGGGCCACAAGCCCCAGAGGCCACCATTAAAAGTCACTTCATTAGGGCTTTGCAATGTTTGCGTAGCTCGCGTTCAAATAATTTGCTACATTTTAGGAAAATTACAAGAAATTACACGTAATTCGGTATACAACAAATCCAGCATTTTAGTGCAAAATGCATTGTTGCATCAATTGTGGGCGCAAGGATGCATTTTGCTTTAAAAAAAATGGCGCCAAAAAACACAAATGCCATTAACAACAGTTGCTAGTGTTCTGGTCGTTCGCAATGTTCCGGCACTTTAATTTTGCAGAGAATGTGGTGTAACTATGCAACATGGCATAATGGCGTATTTTCAGGAACTTTACATGACAAATACATTAGGCCAGCGTAATTAAAGTAACTCAGAGCTCAACAGTCAATCAATACATTCAATAATGTACGGTTTAGCTCAATGCATTTCTTTTCGTTTAAATAAAGTACTTTAATTTCACAGCAAAACAAAATACTACACAGATCAAGAGGGTTTTCAGTTACAGGATTGTAATCTTATTTCTTCAGTGAGGCACTACAGCCCCTCTGGTACACTGTTCCCACTGCAAGATTTCTCTCATGTCTACAGCCCTCTGTATAGACACCAGGAAAATCTTTCACAACAAGGATCACTCCCGGCTTTGCCGTGCTTTACCAGTCATCTTCCTCAGCTTTGGTCACACGCCAGCTCTTCAATTTCTCTGCGAGCAGTTCCTTACTTCATCAAGAAGAACATGGATAAGAACAAAGTAGGGTAGTTTGTATGCCACTTCAAAACTCATTTTCCAGATAAAGGATATAAATCCAGTATCTCAGGTTTTGGAACTGGGTTGGGTTGGTTCAGTTTCAAATCTCATTTTCAGGCTGCTTGTCAGACACTGTCTTTGTGCAAGGTGATGGCTCTCAAAGCAGGTATCAATAATGCTGCCTCCAAGCAGGGGTATCCAAAACAAGGCAACAATGAAGAGCAAGCTCTCTGCACCTGGCTGCCATCAGCATTTCTGAATCAGTAATGAGTGATGAACAAAGGAGAAGGACCTGCCTAGAAACTTCATCACTTGTAAGAGTTAATCACTTGGACAACCGACACTGCAGTCCATCTCTCACCCCTACCATCTACAACGTGTTCAGGAAGAATTAATCAGTGGCCCTCTACCAAAAAGGACCCCATTAAAATTCTAAGGGTAGCCCTTTCTCTGACCTCCCCACTTCCGTGCCTGCATCTCCATCCTTCAGTCATAGGAATGCAGATAGTATACGTCCACTGTGTGGTAAAGCTGTGCCCACCTTCTGCTTTGTGTAATGCTAAACCAGGGTTCACCCAAAATCTATCACACTGGTCCCAGTACTCAGACTCTCATCACACACAGAGTCCTATTAACAAAAGTGCTACACATCTACCGCTACCAATCCAGCTACCCGGGGCTTTAAGTGGAATGAAAAAACTGGGTGGGGTCTCTCAAAGGGGCGTGGCCGATGTAACAAAGGACATGGCCTAAAAATACGTAAGCTAAAAAGCTGTGCTTAGCATAGTGTGCTGCCCGAATGGTATTTTGCTGTTTCTGTCATTACATACAGATATATGATAAAACAGGTAACATTATATCTACAAAAAGCCAGGACTTTTGGCTTTGTCCATGGTCGATAGTTGCATAAGATAAGTAAGCAACAACTATGGCTTGGTTGTATATAATATTGAAAATGCTTCAGTTCTGAAATGATGAGACTGTGAAAGAACTATAATGAGTCTCTCTGAAATTACATAAAATGCTTTGATCAGTGGTACTGCTGCAGAGTTAAGATTTTTTTTTTTACCTTGAGGGTGAGGGCAAAAACAGAGAGCCCCATAGGGACCCGTCTCAGCACCTGCTTTTAAGAACTGCCAGTGCTGAGCACCGGGAGGACCCGGCCCACTTAAAATTCTGCCACTCCCAAACTAATAAGCTGATGTTTGAAGAAATATGGTTGAAATTCCAAAATATATTTAAAGCTGATATTTGAATGGTAACTCATTTTTTTTTCTTCTTTCTTCTTTTTCTTCTCCAAGTTCTATATGCACGACATTGTCGACAGTTCCCCGCTGGCTTCATAGGGTCCCATGAGCAGTGAATAACATGTCTATATTGAATTGTCCCACATGGATAGACACTAAAGTCTCCATCGATTTATCAACGGTAGAATCCCATATATCGACTCAGATACTCTGGGCCTCTTTACAGTGTTTTTCGCTGCTTGCTGGAATTTGCACTCTCCCAAGATGTCTTGGGATAGGGGGATAATACAATCTGTCCCTTTTACTTTACTAAAGTTCTATGAGACCGATTCAGTGAAGTATGAGATGGGATTGACTCTATTGTTTATGCTTTTGTTACAATGTCATACTATGTTATGTGGATAACGGCCCTTTTTGGTGATTCTTCTTATGGGGGACATGGGTCCTCAGTTTGGGTCCTTAGTTTGTCTGATCTTCACTGGATTGCTATATAATCAATAAACAGATTTCTAAATTTTTTTAAATGAATGGTAACTTATACTGCATCGCGAAGATGTATTACTAATGGTATTACCTTGCTGCCACTGGCATTACAGCTATGGCTTACCCATACTGACCCATGTGTTACCCATATTGCGGCATTCCAAACTGATAAAGCACTTTTTTCCAGGACAGCTGATGCACTATAGTCATCATTGCTGGTAATCTTGAACAGGGTGACCACTAATGTTGCCTCTTCTAATGCGGTTACTATTACAACCCTGATAATTGTTAGGAGATCTGGATGGTTTTTATTGTACACAAGTTACTCTTATTAAAGAAAATGTTTGAGGCCACTGTTCTAGAGAATATTGATTAGAAAAGAAAAATAAAGTACTACGATCCCTAAGTGATAGACTGGATCTGTTAATGGAATGAACTCATCAGAAGCCTTGCAGAACTTCATAACCTTAAACCACGTTGTGTCATCTTCTGCTGAGATGTGGCAAAGAGACTGGAAAATTGTGAAAGGATTGTGATGTACAATAGAATGTATTTTCACATCTTTTGGCATAGATACACTATTTTGGCAAATAGACACTGTCAAAGCTTTAACAAGGTGCCTCACATCATTGGAGACATTATTTGAACAACAATAGCTGTACAAGCACTCCAGGAGCAGGTCTAGGGGGTGATACATGATTAGACTGAGAAGGGGCTGCACAACCCAGTGGCATTCTGAAGAGGATGGCTCGGGTGCAAAAGGTTCTGTACAGGCGAGCACTGTGTGCTTGGGTGCATCATCATGCAGGCAAAGGCCACCTTGTCAACCATCTTAGCAATGGATTTGTCAAAACTGTTGTGTTATGGGAGGTCTCTAGTTGGCAGGTTGTTACCCTGTCCAAGTAGGGACCCTTCTTCCTAGTCAGGGTCAGGGGATGCACTACTGAAATAACCCCTGCTCACCCCCTTGGTAGCTTGGAACAAGCAGGTAGGCTTATCTCAGAGGCAGTGTGTAAAGCATTTGCACATAACCAGCAGTAATACCATGAAAACACTACAAAAGGAAACCACACCAGTTTTAGAAAAATATCCAATCAAGCTCTATTTGATGCCTCCTACCTTCCCTTCTGTCCTCCAGCTTCTCTGGAGAAACCACTGCTGCCTGGCCTGGAGGGTCCTACCCCCCAACAACACATCACCCCTAGGAATAGGCTCCTACCCCTCCACACTAAGGTCTCCAGACTGTCCACTGGCATGTCTGGCTGCTACCCAGGCCCTCAGCGCCTTTTGTAGCTCCTCTTTCCTGGTGAGGCCTCTGATTTAGACTCTTAGGTTTTTGCAAATCGCCTTCAACTGCTTTACGTTGTAGGTTTCCAACCTTTCCTCCTGGCGCATCGTCTTTACAGAGAAGCTCAACATAAAAACCATCAGCAATATACCACATGGCACCAAACTCTTGATCATACCGTCACCTAGATTCACAGCAGACCTATCCATAACATTATACAAGAATGGAATTGTGCTTATACAAGCTGCCGATGTCGAATTAGAGAAATTTGACCACATATTCTCTACCTTAAAAGAATATGTAGAGAACCCAAGGGAGCAACAACAACTTCGGAATGCACAAGTAGACATGCGAGACTCCATCTACTCCACCACCAAAGGCAGCATATTGCCGAGAGAACCACAGGACGCACAACACGTAACGATACCAGGTGACACAGCCATCGATCTACCCAATTAACCTCAGCATCCTCAACACACAATGCCATTGGGAGACACAGTTGGGACAGAAGACAGTTTGAACGGAGAGGATACAGAGAGCACAGAAACACCGATATTATTGGCTAACACCGCTCCAGCACAAGCACAGAGGGAAGAATCAGCATTGCCCTCTCAGGAGATGGATCCACAACGCTCAACATCAACAGGAGACTCAACGGAGAGTGAAGACAGGCTGAATGAAGAGGCTACAAACAGAAAAGAAATAGCTATAAGAAATGGCAATGAAGCACCGCAGCAAACACGGAGGGAAGTATCAACGCTGCTTTCACAGGAAGTGACTTCGCCTATAAATAGACCGCTCAGTAGGAATCCAGACACAAATGATTCGGAAAATGCCACCCCTCCATCAAACTCCCCATACACAACACAAAGGCCAGATAGGAACACACAAAATGTTCGTCACCTAAAAGTGACAGAAAGTTCACACAACATAGTTAGGGCATCGCACTTCTCACAAAATGGAGGCACGGACAACAGAACTAAGGGCACAAAGGAAAGGAATTTGTAAAAAGGAACAGATCTTAAACATGGGAACACAAACGGTGAACACCGAACCGAGAGGATGAACACTCCTAATAAAGAGCCTCAGACCCAGAGGTACATTGAAGGATTACAGACACAAATTGACAACATGTCACAGGACATCCTAAACACACTGAAAACAATGGAAAAAATCCTGGAAATCACTGTAGGTACACACTCCAAAGTTGAGCATATCCAAGGATTAATGCAGAAGTCTCTCGAGAAAAGGAATGAGATGGCCATGCCACTAACAGATAGGCACAATCGACCAGAGAGGACTCTTAAGTACATAACAGAAGTAGAAACCCTATCCTTACTACAAGCATACGAGCCCACAGAACATAATAGAGGGGAGGTAATTAAAACAGTTCCGATTGATGCTAATAGAACATCCAGACATAAGGGAAGGAAACCTGACCTCAACAACTTACACCAAGTTCAGCTATCCACTGATCTGCTTGAACGGGACCCTAGTAACACAAGAAAGCCACTGAAATTCCTACTGCTCAACTGTAGGTCAGCAGTAAAACATGCGCCAGACATCGCTGCACTTATCATTAACCAGGAAATTGACCTAGCGATCCTAACAGAAACTTGGCTTTCGGAATCATCATCTCCATGCTTAGACCTGTTAGTGCCCCCCCATTATAACATAGTGAGACTGGATAGACCAAAAAAGATCGGAGGTGGGATAGCCTGCATACACCGATCAGACATAGAAATCAACCAAATACAATCCGATCCTCTGGAGTCCTGTGTATACCTAGGTCTTAATATACGATCAACAGACAATCAAAGATGCAACCTGCATGCCATGTACCATCCTCCAGGTAATAACGCTATTTTTATAGACCAGTTAATGGAGATTATCACGGATAACTCTAACACTCACTCAAACGACATATTCCTGGGCGATTTCAACTTACACTGGGACGTCAGGGAGGACAAAATGATCAACGCTCTTAAAGACTTCTTGACTGAGCTAAACCTTACCCAAGCCTGCACACAGCCAACACACTCAAAAGGACGAACGCTAGACTGGATATTATCAAGAAACAAGAACATAGCGATCCACTCAGTTGTGCTGTGCGACTGGTCGGATCACCATACCATAACCTTCATAATAACAACACTGAAAAGGAAAAAGATCGTGCAGCCTATTAAACTCAAAAAGTGGACCCGGGACACTAAAGACTCGAATATGGAACGGTTAGTAGAAAATTGTGAGAAAGATCTGAATCCACCGAACAACTCGCGGAAGGGGAATGATCTAACTGACCACTGCAATACGACAGTAACAAATATAGTTAAGTCCACTATGCCTCTAAAGCTGAAAAGAGTCTCGGAAAAGGACTAAAACCCTTGGTTTAATGGTACATTGAATGATGACAGGCGGAAACTAAGGATGGCCAAAAGAAAATGGAAACAACACCCTGCAACACCAGAACTGAAATCACTCAGAAAAATCAGAAACGAGTACAACAAAAAGATCCTCAAGTCCAAAAAAGAATATATTAGATCAGAATTGGATAACGCCAAAAACAGGCCACAGAAACTATTTGAGATATTAAAGCAACAATCAAACAAATTGGCGAAATCGGCCCAAGAAACCACGAACACTCAGCTGAGCTGTGAAGAATTCTCAAATTTCTTCACCGACAAGGCCAACACTTTGGAAATAGAGCTCAAGATAGCAGGGGACAACCTGCCCAACCAACCACGCAGACTGATCAATGCCACTCTGACATCCGACACCGAGGAAGCGGAAAATAAAGCTCATTGGGATACTTTCAAGTTATATGATCAGAACACCGTCGCCAAAACGCTAGCAGATATCAAACCGAACAACCACTATAATGATCCACTCCCCTCCAAATGTCTACAAAACATCAACCACATCATTATCCCAATATGGACAAAAATTATAAATGCCTCGCTATCACAAGGGATCCTTCCAGAATGCTTAAAAACAGGCCAAGTCGTCCCGATCATCAAGAAACCAACAGCGGATCCAGCAGATCCTAATAACTTTCGCCCAGTCACCAACATTCCGAACTGGCCAAACTAATCGAGAAATGTGTACAAAAACAACTGAGCCAACACATCGCTAATTTCATGCTACTGGACGACTGCCAATCGGGATTCAGAACAGGACACAGCACGGAAACAGCCATCCTACATATCGTTGATGACGCATTACAGGCCCTAGATCTCAATAGAACATGTTTACTAGTCCTGCTTGACCTGTCATCCGCATTCGACACTGTAAACCATGAAAAATTACTAGACAGG
The DNA here is from genome assembly GCF_964261635.1 of Lissotriton helveticus. Taxonomy (NCBI): domain Eukaryota; kingdom Metazoa; phylum Chordata; class Amphibia; order Caudata; family Salamandridae; genus Lissotriton; species Lissotriton helveticus. The sequence continues at coordinate 373,765,906 of NC_136065.1, forward strand.
CTAAATAAAAGGATGGGAATGTCGGGAAATGTGCTGAAATGGTTTGAATCCTTCCTTCAGAACAGATCTCAAAGATTCTTGGTCAACCAGACACTATCCCAATCATGTCCAAACCTGATCGGAGTCCCTCAAGGATCTACACTATCTCCGTCACTTTTTAACTTATACGTCGAACCTCTGACAGAAATCCTCCGAGACGCAAACATTTCCTATCACATGTACGCGGACGACACGCAGATTTACATCAAGGTCGCTTCTATTGAGGACATCATGTTAATCAATGAGGCCTTAAAAGAGACAATACGATGGTTAACCAGTAATCACCTGAAGCTTAATGCACAAAAAAAACGAATTCCTATGAATCTCACCACCAAAAAACCACACAGAGGCGATGGAATGGACCAAACTGATCACAGCACTAAACTGCACCCCTACACTAGTGGTCTCAGCTAAATCATTAGGAATCACGTTGGATAAGAATCTAGACATGAAAGCCCACATCAAATCAATGGCAAAAAATGCCCGCTTTCACTTGAACTACTTAAGGAAAGTGAAACCATTCATCTCGTCGGCTGATCTCAAACTGGCAATACAATCATTAGTTATCTCAAGAATTGAATACGGATGCACAACCTTAGCAGGGCTTCCAAAAATCTCCACGGCACCACTAAAAGCATGCCTCAATGCAGCAGCAAGGCTCATTACCGGATCGAGGAAATGTGACCATATATCACCCCACCTAAAAGCGTTAAACTGGCTACCATATGAAGCAAGAATCCAATTTAAAATGGCGTGTATCACCCACAAAGCTCTCCACTACAAAACACCAAGATACCTGGCCCAGAAGATTGAGCTTTCTGGAGGAGGGAGACCAGCCAGGAGTGCCAAGGAGCTGCAGCTGAGGCCACCTATCTTCCGGAAGAAGAAAACATACGACAGAGCTTTCTCTGGGGCAGCCCCCAGAATATGGAACTCACTCCCTCCGAATATCAGGAAAATTTCAAACATGGCAACTTCAAAAAGAAAGCGAAGATCTTCCTAATGAATAAGTTCCTTACAAAGACTAGAACGGACTTCACCGCCACCGCGTTTTAGAGGTGCCACGACGGAACATCGAATGGAAGAAGAGAATTCCTCTAGTTAAACGGGGAACAACCAACTGGCGCTACACCCTCCCAGAAGATTGCACAGATAAAGATAAGTCAGAACTATTTGTTACAGGAAGACAACATACAATATAGTAGGATAGTAGAATAACAGTTATGATAACCTGGGAGATAGACGCAGACTGAAAATTACACAGAAAAGTGTAATCCCGATGCTAATACTAGCCTAACTTTAGCAAACCATTGTACATAGTTTAGAATATATCCCCTTTTGACGTATACCTAACCTACCTCATATCAGTGTTATTTTTACTATATAGCTCTATACTTACCGGCCTCACTCATTATATGGTACTGCTATGCGAGTTGTATCTCAAACCTACCTCATGTATGTGTATGTATATATGTATCTGTGAAGCGCTCTGATACACAAGGGTCACGTTCGTGCTATACAAAACTCTCTAAATAAATAAATAAAGGCCACTTCTAGGGATGCAACTGATGATGCTGCTGAATCGGGCATGATGCAGTAGGAAGTTTAAGTTAGAAAAGATGGGATCACAAAAATAGAAAAAAAAGAAAACAGTATGTGGTACGTAATGGTATGCAATAGGGTAGTAGTGTACACCAATCACTGTAAGTCAAGTGCAAACACAAGTCCTACCCTCACCGCTGACAACCAGTGTAGGGGCCCTTCTTCATAGTCAGGGTATGGGGGGATAGACTACTGAAATAACCCCTGCTCATCCCCTTGGTAGCTTGAAATGAGCAGGCAGGCTTCTCTCAGGCAGTGTGTAAAGCATCAATACCATGAAAACACTAAAAAAGAACACTACACCAGTTTTAGAAAAATATACAATGTTTTATCTGTGTAAAACAAGACCAAAACCAATAAAATTACACCATACAGTTCTTAGAAATCTCAAGAAGGAAATAGTGACTTAAAATACAGTTTCTTGAAGTCAATAGCTCCGCCAGGGGCTATCACGGTGTCGTGAACAACAAATCCAAACAGCTCTGGCTGACCGCAGCATCGTGGATTGCTACGATGTTGGGAAGACTCACAAAACAGTAGTTTTAGACATGCAGGGCTTCAGGGACCCCGCGGTGAGCTCCGTCAGCAACCGTCTGTTCCGGAGGTCGGTGCAGGAGTCGTCGTGCCTTGAAGTCACATGTGTTGCAGATCGAACTCCGTGCAGTTGAAGTCCGTGCAGTGCTGGCATCAGCGTGCATCAGGGCTGCAGTGAGAAGTGGTGTGGTGCTCTTTGCAGCCAGCGGCTCGGTGACAGTCGTCCTGCGGCGTTGGTGAGTCCAGGGCTACAGTGTGAAGAGTGCAGTGCGCTTTGCGCTGCTAGCAGGTCACGGTGCAGGCAGCAGTATCGTTTTTGCTGCAGCGCTGTTGTTGGTTGGTGAACCAGAGTTAATGGCGCCGGCGTCGTAAGGCCAAGGCTGCAGTGTGGGTTGGGCGGTACGTTGTGTAACTTACGAGTGGTGTCCTCAAACCACGGTGCAAGCAGTGGTGTCGATGTTGGAGTGAAGCGCCGTCGTCAGATATACAAGGGCAGTGGTGTGAAGCAAAGCAGTGCAAATTGCGGTGCACACAAATCAGGGAGCAAGCAGCGGCTTGGTGGCAGCGGCGGGCATTGTAGTCGGTGAGACCAGGGTTGCAGTGTGAAGTGAGGCAGTGCCCTCCATGGTGCCTTTAGGACACGGAGGCAGCAGTGGCATAGTTGAAGAGTTAGGTTGCTTTTTCTTCTGTTGCAGCACCCAATACACAGTTCCCAGTGCTGGTAGCAGATGAACTTGAAGTCTTTGCTGTTCCTGAGACTTCTTGAACAAGGGACAAGCTCTACCTCAAGCCCTTAGATAAACTCTGACAACGAAGCTGCAGAAAGTTCAGTCCAGTCCTTTCTCTGCCCAAGACAGAAGCAGCCACAGCAGGCCAACACAGCAAAGCACACAGCAAAGTGGTAGTTCCTCCGCACAGCTTTTCCAGCTGTTCTTCTTGGCAGACTTCTTGATCCAAAAGAGTTCTGGGGTCCGGGCCTTAATATTTATACCACATTTTTCTTTGTTCTCCTGTGACAAACAGTCTCTCAGCTCAGTTCAAACCAGTTCTGCCCTCTCTGGTCCAGCTCCTTGGCAGGAGGTGGAGACAGCATTGTGCACAGGAGACAGCATATTCAGGTGCAAGGAAAAACTCCTCTCACTACTCTAAATGCAGCCCAGGTCTATTCAGCTGAGCTCTGAGTCATCCATCCAATAGATGCCTCTAAACCCAAAAGCTTTCACCCGATCTCTTTACTTCCTTTTGCCGCAAAAATCACAGAATTTTATATTAATTCCATCCTTATTAAATTTATAGAGGCTAACAATATCTTAGACCCAGCAGAGAATGGTTTCAGGCCAGGCCACAGCACTGAATCAGCTTTATTGGCTGTGACTAAACAACTGCGGGGCACTTTGGATGAGGGCCTTACCCCTGCTCAGATTCTTCTTTAACTCAGTGCCACTTTTGATACGGTATCGCACAAAATGTTGCTGCAACGCCTTCAAGAGATTGGCCTAGGATGTCCGGTTCTCAACTGGTTTGCGTTGTTCTTAGCTGACTGATCCTTTCAAGTCATCTCTCCTCCCTATGGCTCCCAGAAACACTCTGTCCGCCATGGAGTTCCCCAGGGCTCAGCTCTGAGTCCGACATTATTCAATATCTATGTCCAGACCCTGGCGGAAGTGGCCAAAAGCAGAGGCCTTTCTATGGTATCTTACGCTGATGACACTCAGCTTGTCATCCCGACATCTAACACCTCCGATCAACATGTCACCAAGTTCCGTGATGACATGGTGGCCATCGCTGAATGGATGACAACCGATTGTTTTCAGCTTAACACAAGTAATTCGGAGATCCTTCTGGTGGGCAGGGATACTCACCTCTGGAACAACCAATGGTGGCCCCCGGCCTTGGAAATCACTCCTGCTCCTAAGGATACAGAAAAAAATCTGGGTGTGTGGCTAGACACCACACTTACCTTTCAGGCACAGACAAAACTAGTGGCGGGCAGCCGTTTCGCGGCCTCTTACGTGGCCTGAGGCTGCTGCTCGGGTTCTTTGACCTCCATACTCGCCAACTCATCATCCAGTCCACTATACTCTCCAGACTAGATTACTGCAACTCTCTGTATCTGGGTGGCAATAAGGCAGGCGTCACTAGACTACAGAGGGTTAAAAATGCTGCTGCCCATTCCATCTATGCCCTCCCGAGGTCCTACTCTACATACATAAATTACACTGGCTACCGGTGGAAAAAAGAATTAAGTTCAAATCTATGTGCATCGTTCACAGAATTTTTTATGGCCAGGCCCCTTCCATTCTAACCAATCTTCTCACGCCCTATTTACCTGAACGTGCTCTCCACTCATCACACCAACTTTTGGTGTGCACCTCCCATGTCAGAAGAGCCCGGGCAAACGGTTGCTCCTTTCGGGCTCTGGCTGCATCTCTTTGGAACGCTCTCCAGAGCATCATCAGGAATATACAAGACCATAGGGTGTTCAAGAAGGCAGTCAAGACCTGGCTCTCCCCTTGATTTCTCCCTGTATCCTGTCTCATCTTTCAGTCTCCATCTCTGTGGATCCAGCACTGGGACGCCCGTCGCTGGGGCAGCCATGCGCTTTACAAATCCCATAACATAACATAACATCCAGGAAGGCAGGACACACCACAACACCCCCCAGTGGCTGTCTACAGTGAATGCACATCCGCAGCTCCTATCATTCCCAAACCAGACAGTCAATACACAACCCTGCAGAGGAACATAGGATGGCTAAGCAAGAAAATGCCCACTTTCTAAAAGTGAAGACTCACAAAATGAGCACTTCACTCACGTACCCTTCTGTCGCACTGCTGAATGGGGAATAACCCCTCAAAGTAGACCACTTCCTCCTGATTTCACCATGTTTGACGTAGTATACCACAATTTTTCAACACTTTTTAAATCTTCTCACTAGTTTTATCACCACGGAGACAGGATGGTTGTACCTGAATATTTTATTCACCAGTTTCAAATGATTGCTGCTGTCCAGGCTTTCAACAGTGGCATGTGAGGTTAACCATATGACAAAGTAGGCTCATTGAAATTATACCCAATGCATTTCGAGCCTGATCGGCTCTTCATCAGGGGTCACTGAAACAGATACAAAAAACAGCTCAACTTAATGTTCAGTCCAAACTTACTAATATTAAATAAATTACTTCATCACCCACCGCCTCCATCCTAATGCTCAAACCCATATGCATGTGATCCAAGCCATCTAAAATCCATTCCTCTGCATATTCAATCCCTCCAAACAGAAAATATAAAAATATGTGAAATAATGCACCTCTTAATCAAAGGAAACTTTTCATGATCCAATGTTAATTTACTACCTATCTACCCCTTAATTAAACGCCACAACTCCTACTTCCTGAACAACTAGGAATCCCCCCATTCCCAACTCTTCTGCACATTACCTCTTGAAAGCCTCAATCGGCGATTTTACACAAGGTGTGCACTTCACTCCATCTTTATTACACTGCTGGTGTTCTCCCTGCTTTATAATTATAACCCATTGTCACAAAAAAGGGCTCGCCCTCGTGTCTCCTATGCTTTAAACGTAATTTGCTAATTCAAAGTAACCATGTGACTGGTTCCTCCTATAACTGTGACTGTGTGCTGCAATACATGCTGAAACAAACTCTATGTCCCACAATATACTCCCCTCTCCCGTCCAAAACCAAACAGAATCAAATTGCTCCCCCTACCCATTCACTTGTGTCAATGTCATGAAAATATAATATAATCTACAGGAATCATGCCTATTAAATTACCGAATACATGTCCATGATATATAAAAAGAAGAAAATAATGTGCATTTAAAGTCAAGAAACCAACTCGAACATTTCAAAATTCAGCTGCTAATCTAATCCGATCTCAATGTGATGTAGAAAAATGTTCCACTCTTTGAGTCCACTTCAGATGTGATGTTTTTTCCTGCCTCCATAGTGATGAACATTTTGTCTGATAAATGTAAAAAGTCCAACTTCGAACCACGTAGGGTGCAACCTCGAGTAGGGACGATATATTGCAAAGCACAAGGTATGAGAATGCACTCCTTCCCTTAATGTTGCTATTTTCATTTCCTTTGAGTTTTTACTAGCAATGTGTGCGAACAGCTGCTGAGACATCCCTAATCTCAGCCTTAATTGACTTTCTAAAAGTGGCATTTTCAAACACACAATTCAAAAGACATCTTTACTAATAGATGTGTTATTAAATTTTGCGTTTAGAGAACCTAACCTTAATTTCTTCACCTTGTCCCAATGGAAAGTTATACATGTAAGATGTTACAAATAAACTCCTATGTCACCCTATGGGACAGATAGTAGTACACGCTCCTAAGAATGTAGGAAAGGAGTACAAGAAGGGAGATGACATACAAAGGTGGTTTCGGGGATGTGAGTCCTCTATTCACATGAATGGGGTTCCTGAAAAGAAATGGGGAGCAGGATATTGTGGTCTCATTTCTCAGAAGAGAGGACACCTTTGCTTTGGTTAAGGGGTACAACCTCACCTACACTGACATGAAGGAGGTCTTTCTTACTAGGTATGGATTCACTCCTGAAAAGTACAGGGATTAGTTTAGGTCCAGTAAGAAAACTGATTCCCAGACAGGGTTGGAATATGTGGATTCTTTCTGCAGGTTACTGGGTGGTTGGGTGAAGAGCAGCAATGTAACAGAGTTTCAGGGACTGTGCAATTTAATTGTGTGGGAGCACTTGTCTAGTGTGTGTTTTGCAGAGCAGCACCAGCATGTGACTGATAGTAAGCTGACTGACCCCAGAAAGCTTGCTGATGAGGTTGACCAGGGTCCATAAGAAGGTGTGTGGGGGAAATTCCACCAAAGGTGGGCAGGGATTACCAGCAGAAGAGTGTAGGGACATTAGGGTAAAGGAAAGGAGTTATCTAAAGGGCCCCAAACTGGTACCCAGGGTAAGGATTCCCATCTTCCAGGAGATAAGAAACCATGGGTCTCTTCAGGGAAGTCTGCAGGGATGGGACCCCGCAAGTGCTATGCTATGGTTTACTTGAAGGGGGATCCCAAGTGCCCCAAGAGGGCACAGCCACCCATCGGTGGGAAGTTCAAGGTGTTGGCTAGAGTAGCGCTTGGGGAGGAGGGTGAGGATCCCACAGAAATGACCCTTGTATCACTAGGGGACAGTGAGATGGTCCTAGGAAACCAGGTGCCTGCAAACACTAAGAACTACAGTGCCTGGGTGACCATCAATGGGAGAAGAGTAGAGGATCTCTGATATACTGTAGCCAGTGTGACATAAGTCTTGTGTCACCTGCTCTCTGAGGAGCAAGTAGTCCCCGGGGCATTCCACCCAGTAGTTGCAGTGGACTACTCAGAGTGCCAGTGTAAGGTGGCACAGGTTCCCTTTGAATGGGGGGCGGGGTCTCAGGTCCCTTGAGAGTGGTTGTGAGCCCTACCATGCTTGTAGATTGCCTGCTAGGTAATGACTTGGAACAGTCCTTATGGAAGAATGTGGAGTTCAGGTCTCACTTGGAGATGCTTGGGTTCCCAGAGTGGGCATGCGTGTCCACTCGGTCCATGCCAGCCAGTAAGGGTAATTAGAAGGACGTGGAGCCTGAAACAGTGGCCATGGTGTCTGCCAAGAGAAAGGGCAGGGGGCACCGGAAACCCACCCCTGAAGTTCCCATGGTCTAGGAGGAGGCTGGCCTCGAGGGGGACGCCCCGGAATCTACAAGGCAACAAGTAGCTGAACTGGGGGACTTATGTGAGCTGATCCTTTGGCAGCAAGAAAGCGGTCCCACCAGGGAAGAATTCTGCAGGGAGCAGAAAGAATGCCCTTCTCTAGAGGGTTTGTGCCAGCAGGCTGCAAACCAGGCAGCTGGTGTTCATTCTGGATCACACTGAATCTACTGGGTCAACGGTCTCCTATACACCGCGCCTAAGGTAGCTGAGCCTGGGTCAGCCCGTGAGTTGGTGGTATCAGAATGCTTCAGGACGTTCTTACTGGGTCTGGCTCACAACATGCTTTTGGCAGGACATTTTGGGAAGGACAAGACCTTTGACAGGATTGCCACCCACTTCTTTTGGCCCCAAATGTGAAGGCAGTCTAATGCCCATTGTACGTCTTGCCAAACTTGCCAGGAGGTGGTAAGAGCGGGAGGAAGTTTAAGGCTCCTCTCCAACTTTTCTGGTTGTTGGCACCCCTTTTGAGAGGGTAGGAATGGACATTGTGGGGCCCCTGGACCCCAAAACCGCCATGGGCAACAGGTACTCCCTGGTCTTGGTGGACCATGCGGGAAACATCCTAAACCACGAAGTAAGAACAACGACTCTGAAGAACCGGGTTATTTAAGACCCAGCGGCGCCAGGGGCACGCCCAAAGTCTTCGGGTCCACCTGTCTTAGAATACAGAGACACGGGACTCTTCTTGGTGGCGTCAAAGATCTAATTTATTGGCTGCAGCCAGTAACAGAAGTCCTAGAAGTCAACACGGTATGAGTTCTCAGGAGACTGCTTAATTTTACAAAGCAAGTCATCCCTTTTTATGCCAAAAATCACATTCCAGACAAATACCTAACATTTACAAACTGTCCAATCACATGTATCCACACCCAAAGTATCGCATGACGGTAAAACCCACTTTTCAGTTACCCGGCCCATGATCAATCATTGGTCAAACCCAACATTCTTCTGAAGACAGGTTGAACGAACCCATAATAAAAAAGGGCACATCCCCATCGTAAATAGACCATCAAGAAAGGAGCAGAAACAGGTGTGAGTAGGATAAGGCATATTTGCGTGCAATAAAGTTTTACGATATCTTGTGCTCTGATCCTTAATCTTGATCAGCTAAAGGGCAGGAACTGGTTTAACAAGGTCAGCTTCAGGCAACAGGGTCAGTTCACTCAGGTCAAACAGGAGTCAGCACGAACTGGAGGTACATGTACTTAAAGGACTTGTTCAGCCACAGTCATCGGCCTATGTGAGGCCAACCACAAAATGGCTGCCATACACAAAATGGAACCCAAGGGTTCAGAACGAAATCCCTAAATACGTAGTGAATCCATCAGTCTAACATGACGAAAACACTCATACTTGCCGCACTAACTAGTTACGGTTCGCTAATATCAAATTCATAACGAAACCATGACCTTTATGGAACGGGTTCAGAATTCACGGAACCTCAGACCCTCCTTTTGCCCTTACATAGGCAATAACCTACACTCACTTCAATCTGGGTCCAGGTCTATATTCATCAGATCATCAAGATGTTGCTGGAGCATAATCCTATTACTTAGTACCTCTCTTGAGACAGGTCTCCTTGCACACGTAGTAGCACAGAGGCCACATATAGCAGGAGCGCACTGCACACAAAGACAGAACAGGAAAAGAATCGCTAAAGCCATCCCAACGATCATCAGAATCTTCCATCCCCAGGTCGATAACAGTTCCCAAAACCATCCAATCAATGAACAATCTCCTTTGTCCACATGTATAGACTCGGAGATCTTATGTAACCTGGAAATGGCCTCGTAAACTGTCGGAGCATTATCTGGGATAAAAACGCAGCAACTCGATTGGATCACTTTACATACTCCACCTCGATCTGCGAGTATGACGTCTAAAACCATACGATTTTGTAACGTCATAAGGCGATTCGCTTGAAGCTCAGCTGTCAGATTACTAAGGGCACCAGCAGTTTCGTTTATGGTGGATTGAACCACTCTCGGCAATTGTCGTAAACCTCTACTGTTAGCCATAGGTCCCCAAAACGGTAAGAAACCCTTAAAGAAGTCTCCCACTTCTTGTCCAGCAGTATCTTCCTCATAGAAGACACCTCTAACAACTCTCGTCTTGTGGTAATCTGAAGCAACAGTATACGTAGGAGGCAACAAGTATCCAACATAACACGTTCCCGAAAAATCAGGGGGTAACCATGTATATGCTCTGTTGTAACAAACTAAATATGTGCCCTTAGCTGCCAAAAACGGCGGGGAAGATTGAGACGTAAAAACGTACGTCTGAGTACAAACACTCTTCCCCAGCTGAGCTTTCGGATTTTTGACAAATACCTTGCAGACAAAATTGACCTCGGTGGGGTACGACCCAAATCGGAGGTGACCTCTTTCGTTTCTGCCTTTCACTCAGACTAACACTGTAACCAGTCGTGTTCCATCCAACATGAGCCGCTAACTCTTCCTTAGGAATAGTCCTATACGTGTCGATATCTCTTCTCATATTCATAACTCCCTTCACCAAAGCTTGATTACTTAAGTTATCTCTCATGGAATGTAGAGGATAAACTTCCAGGGCGTAAATGAACATAGTCTGAAAAGCCCATATCGGCCCATTCTGACTAAACAGTAAAATCAGATAAGGAACAACTCTACCTGTAGTATGTGGCATAAGACCACACACCCAGCAATTAGTAATGTTCACTACCAACTGATGCTGGTGTAGTAGCTGTATGAATGTGTTATGTACAAATTCTGACCTTCTAATCTGCTCGTGTTCAGGGAGGACATGAAAAGAATGCACAGAAGTAGCAGTAGAAAAAGACATAGGCTGGGAGGTGGGTGCAGAAGTCAATTGGGTAGCGAAAACAATCCCACCCGCCAATGCTAACGTCATGCTTAAAAACATCAGGACACATGTTATCAGAAAACATTTGCTGTACATTAATTTACACAGTTTCATTTTAGAGTTCTTTCTCTCAGCAGCTCTCTCTGTCCCAGGAAACTCCATCCTCTAACCGTGCTGTTCGCGGCAGTTGGTTCTTCCGTGCTAAGGAATGCGTCTGTCAGTCCAGGGAACGCCCTGAAACCAACCAGAACCGTCGACCTTGTGTCTATGGCCTGCAATCCCAAGTCTTTATACCGCGACCCTACAGCTGAGCTCGGATGGCAGCTCGAAAAAGAAAAATAGGCCAAAACAGTTTCTTGGATGAGAGAGAGCAGTTCTCCAAAAGCAAAAGGAGGAGAAAAAAAAAATTTAACTTTAATTGTCAATTGTTTCTCGGTCGTAAATTATAACGGTCTTTTCCGGGCTTCGTTTGACTTTAGAATAATAGTTCAGGTTCAGTAGTGTCCAATTTCAAATGTGGAGGTACAACTGCTTGTAGAATGTCGTCGTCCTCTCGTTCAGAATTTGTCCCTAATAGATGTGCATCGCTAAACGGCATGAACTTCGGTACTCGTTCTGTCTCTGAATCACCAACACCATCACGGATCCACTGGTCGTACGGCAGAGGTAAAGGCACCCTCTTACAATGTACGCCGTGAATCCAATTTTTTTCTTCCCGAAGACCTTCACCGAAGTTCTTGTGGACAGGAGCACTTGGTGGGGGCCGGTCCAGCGGGGCTGCTCATTTTTTGTCCGCTGAAAATTCCTCACTAGGACCCAGTCACCGGGATTGATGGTGTGACCTGGATCCACAGATGCTGGTGGCAAGTTATCATGAACCTGTTGATGCAAGACACGCAATTTAGCCGTCAAATCATACAAATAGTCCACCAACACAGGATATTCGATGTCACTAAACTTCACTGGCCTCGGCACTCCCCACACATTCGCCGGACGGCCAAAAACAATTTCATAGGGACTAAGGCCAATCCGGGAATGTACTGTAGTTCTAGTTGACAAAAGTGCCAACTGCAAAGCATCTGGCCATTGAAGACCACAACTCACCTGAATTTTGGCTAACTTTAGCTTCAAAGTGCCATTGTAACATTCCACTAGTCCAGCTGATTGGGTGTGATTTGCAGCGTGAAATTTCTGTCATATTCCCAACCCTTCACACACTCTCTTCAAAACGTTCCCCACGAATTCACTCCCATTATCACTCCACTCCATCCTTGGCAACCCTAGGGTAATATTCTTTGAGCAAGACTTTAGCTGTGGACAAGGCCGATTGTCTTTTCGGGGGTATGCCTCTATCCATCTAGAAAAGGCACAAACAACTACAAGGACATATTTCAGGTTGTTACACCTTTCCATGTGGATAAAATCCAATTGCAGAACCTCAAACGGATACGTCGGAGGCGCAAAGTGACCAGCTGGAGTTGGAGTTCCCTTGCCAGGATTATACATCAAACACACCATGCAATTCTTGACCACATTCTCCGCACATTTGGGAATTCCAGCATTCTGCCATACTGGAGCCAACAACTTACAAATTCCTTTCACACTGATGTGAGACAAACCATGTGCCATAGTAACCACTGCAAGCACGTACGCATCTGGCAACATCCATCTTTGGTGTTCTGACAATTCAACCCAACAACCAGTCGAATCCAATCTACCCGTAGTTTCTCTCCAAACATTCTTCTCACTTTCAGTAGCTTCAGCCTGTCTCGATTTCACACTTTCAATCGTATCTTCGCACATTCCAACATCACCAATCCCTCTCGCAGGGCCTGCCACATACATTCGACTCATCAGATTTCTTGCTGTGTCTTTCGCAACTTCATCCGCAAACGCATTACCACGGCCAACATCATCCGTAACCTTCCGATGAGCACTACACTTCACAATCGCAACTTGCTTCGGCAAAGTAAGTGACTCGAGAAGTTCATTCACCAACTGTCCATGCTGAATCTTAGTCCCATGGGATGTGAGGAATCCCCTTTCTTTCCACAAACGTCCGAAACTATGGGCAACACCAAACGCATACTGACTATCGGTATACACATTCACTCTCTTTCCTTCAGACAAAACACACGCTCTAGTCAGTGCAATCAACTCTGCTGCTTGCGCAGAATTCTGTGGTATACGTGTTGTCTCAACAACTGTATTTAAAGTTGTGATAGCATACGCTGCAGTCGTCTCACCATTCGGAAGCTTAAAACACGAACCATCAACCCACAGCGTACCATCCACATTCTCAAAAGGAGTGTCTTTTAGATCCATTCTAGCTTTTGTTTCTTCCTCTGTACGAAGAAAACAATCATGCTGTTCTTGAGCATCCGTTTCTGTAGAGATCGGCAATAACGTAGCTGGATTCAACACGTTACATCTTCTGATGTGGACGTGGCTAGCCAACAGTGTCAACTCGTAGCCTGAAAGACATGCACTAGTAAGGTGATGGAGGCAAGATGGCGCCTGCACGTCAGGCGTGTTTGTGAGAGCTCCGTTTGGGCGGCCTGACAAATCTTACCTGAGCTTTGGCGGCGTTTCTGGCGATTGTAGAGGGGGCCGTGATGCGTCCTTGATTCTTGATTTGCCGTTGTGTCACCGGCTTTCCAGTGTTCTCGCCGTGGGTTGCTGTGCAGTGGAGCCCCTTGTGGGCTTGGGCTTGGGCTGCTGTATTCACGGACGGCGATTGTCGGAGTCGGAGTCATCTGCTCCGTACCTGGGGCACTTGCTGGGCTGGCGGCTGCAGTTTAGCCTCTGGACGCTACCGGGAGAGATCGCACGCTGACTTTTGGAGCAGCGGGGCTGCTCGGCTGTTCGGCTCCCTTGCTGGGAGGCGCCTGTCTCCGACGCACTGATTTGGTGCAGCGGGGCTACCCGACCGCTACGCTGGGGGTGGACGTTACAGCACCTGGGGAGAAGCTACACGGTACAGCGCGGATACCTGGCTGCTCTGCTCTGCTGGGAGTCGGGAGTTGGGCGTAGACGCTGCAGCACCTGGGGAGAAATTGCACGCTGGGTTTGGTGCAGCAGAGACTGAGTAGAATCCACGGAATAGAGACCTTCTGGGGGGAAGAAAAGAACGTCGAATAATTGCCAAGTAAGAATTATTTTATAACCTATATATCCTAAGAGACTGAAATAGAAGCAGACTTAAGTCAGTGGAGACTAAATACCTGCATAATTATTTACTTTTCTTGGATTTTGGAAGGGCTAAGTGACTTAAGGAAGCCTTAGAAGGTTTTAGGCTCAAAGACTTGGCAAGTGGGATTTTTCAACATGCCCCCAAAAGTTGCACGTGGTGGGAAAACCAGACCCAGTGGAGATAATCCGATCGGGACTCCTGCAGCAGTTGCAGCAAAATCAAGGCAAGATAACAGCAATAATGACCCGGATAACATTCAACTGGGCACCCCAAAAATTCCACAAATGTTCTCCAAGGGAAAAGCAACAACAATGGTTATTATTACTAACCCTCAGAATAATGGAGGGAGTCAGGGAAAAGGCGGTGGATCATCGGTTAATAGCCAAGATCAAGATGAGATGATAGTAGCTGCATTGGAACACCTGACTGTTTCTCCAACAACCTCTTTGGCAATCGCATCCACAATCGCCTCATCTGACCCTCCCGTATTATCAGAGATACAAAACGATGCCACTTTTAATGGTAATGATGGAGGGGTTATAGAATTGGCTTCACTTCGATTTGAAGGGGTAGAAGGCGACGGCGATGGCGACCCCACAGGCAGCAAAGACAGCGAATTTTATTCTCTATCTGAACACTCAGTGGGTTCTGACTTGGAAGAGTATCTGGACGAGGACATTGAAAATGCGAGTAACGAGAATATATGTAAGGAAGCACATGCTAATGCAGATGAATCGAGAGCAACTAGGTCTTGGAGCGAGGAAACTTCAGAAGGAGATCCAACTGTTATAGATCAAGAAATGGAGCTTGATCTAGCAGATTCTATCCGACACACTAGTTCTGGCCCTAGCCCTGAATCTCCTAATCTAATGCCTATCGATATAATATTGAAAGCTATATCAGAGCAACGACTAGAGGCAAAAGCAGAGCACTTGAAAACGCACAATGCGTGTAAAAAATTACAGAATACCGTACGACGCCTAGCTAAATCATGCAATGATTTTACGGACAGGATGGCAGCAGCAGAAGGACGCATATCCTCATTGGAGGATCAAGTAACTCTTATAAAAACCAATCTTGATGATTCAAAAGGGTTGAAAGAAGATGTGAACTCTAAATTGGTCGATTTAGAGAATAGACTCCGGCGTAATAATTTACGAGTTTTGGGTGTTCCTGAAGGAAGCGAGGGGCGTGATGTACGACAGTTCGTTATTGAACTCTTTGAGGAAGCCTTTCCCGATGTCAAGGATTGGAACTGGTCTATGGAGATTCAGAGGGCACATCGATTCCCCTTCCGCAAACAAACGGCACGGAACACCCAAACAAGGCAATACCCTCGTGCCATCTTCATATCCTTGAATAACTTCTTGGCGAGACAGAAATTGTATGATCTGGCTAGGCCGGACAAGAAGCGCTCTGGGATGGGTATAGAATTTTTTGTACGCCCTGACTATTGTCATTCTACGGTAGAAAATCGTTGGAGAATGCGTCAAATGATCGAACCATTTCAGAAGAAAGGAGCACAAGCTTTCTTGCTTCAACCTTCCACGCTTAAAATCGTGTATAAAGGTCAAAATAGATTCTTCACCGCCGAAGCTTTAGCAAAGGCGTATCTGAATACACTAGAGTGAGAAGTAGGAATTGAAGATTAGTACATTAAGTGTATAGTATGACATAGACCCACTCTATCTAATGTTTGGACTCTTGGTCATGCCCAAACATTTGTGGCGCTCTCACATACATCACCGGGGCAATAGGCCCCTTTGCCTTAATGAAGGGGAAGGGTCACGGGGGGGGTAGCAGTGTTGAGGGAGGGGTCTGGGGCGGGAGGGCTGTTCACGGGGGGTGTGTGTGGGGGGAAAAAGGGGGAAAAAACTCAGTGAAAGTCATGGAATATTATGCTGAATTGAATAGTTTTTCTGATGTTGGTGGAATGGTACAATGTTATAAATTAATATTCGCAAGGAACTTCTATTATTTTTATGGCAAACTCTAATTTTCGAATATGTTCTTTTAATTTATGTGGTCTCAATAATGTGCAAAAGCGCAAACGCGCGATGCATGAAATTCGGTTAATACAACCTGATATAATATGTATACAAGAGACGCATATACCATGGGTGAAAAGACAAGTATTAACTGATCTTGGACTTATAGTGCTTGCTGCCTCTCAACAATCAACTACGAATAGAGGGGTGGCTATCTTAGGTCAACACTCTGTAATTACGACGGGGAAGGTCAAAGTAGATAGTGTAGGTCGGTGGGCAATTGTGGAATGTGTAATCGGCAATGTTCTGACAACGATTTGTACAGTATACGGATCCAATGTGGATGACATCTCAGTTATAGAATATTTAAATGTAGAACTAGCCCTGTGGAGTACTCCATTATTTGTACTGGGCGATTTCAATATCCATGGGGAATTGAATATATGGGACCCAAACTTTACTAGATATTTAGGTAGGAAACCCAAGGTTTTTAAGGCACTACGTCAACTTTTATCCCAACATGGGTTGATTGATGGATGGCCTGTGACCCATTTGAAAGATCCTGGATATACTTTTTTTTCTTCACCACATAAGAAATTCGTCCGAATAGATTATATTTTCATACCTAGAAATATGGCTCAAGGATCCAATATGTTTGTTAAACCACGCATTACCTCAGATCATGCTCCAATTGTTATGGAGTTACCTATATCTAATACATATAGAACACACAGACCTTTCACTTTTAATAAGAAATTGTTATTAGACGAAACATACGTGAATCAAATTATGGATTGGGCCCTGCAATTTTTTGATCATAACAGAGCCTCTACATCTTATGCAATGGTATGGGATTGCTTTAAGGCAGGGCTACGCGGTGAAACCTCTAGTTATAGCTGGAGCATAAAAAAGAAAAGGAAAAATATAATGACAGAATTAATACGAGATTTAACTAATGCAGAGTTTGATTTAATCCGCGATATTAGATCACAAAGTAATAGTGAAACATCACAAAATTAAGTCGCGAAACATAAAGCGAAGATAAACGGGATTTGGAGTCAAGACATAGCATTACAATATAAGGTGTTTCGTGCAGAGAGATATGAATATGGGGAAAATGTAGGCAGATGTCTAGCACAGAGAATGCGCGGGAGACAGAATATGCAGCGCATAAATTCTATAGAAAATAATCAGGGAATTTGTGTAGAATCACCAGAGGGGATACTTCAAGTGTTTTATGAATACTATACAAATCTTTATACTCAAGAAGATTCCTCTCCTGATTCACTTAATCAATACATAGATAATTTGGAATTGCCCCATCTAAATTTAGTACAGCAGGAACAATTAGAGCTTCCTATTACAATTGAAGAACTCGAGATTTCTTTGAAAGAATTAGCTGTTGGGAAGGCCTCTGGTCCTGATCAACTTCCGTTAGAAATTTACAAAATCCTATTCCCTATAATAAAAATAGACATGCTTGCTACGTTTTTAGAAGCTCAAAAGGGCCACCCCCCACCATCATGGGAAGATGCTAGCATAGTTGTATTTCATAAAAAAGACAAACCATTGTATCTACCTGGGTCGTACCGCCCAATCTCCCTTATAAATGCGGACGCAAAACTATATTCTAAAATCTTCGCTAATCGATTGAGCCAAATTGTTCCAACTTTAGTGTCTCAACAACAACACAGCTTTCTTCCAGAACGCGGCACTATTGATCATATACACCGGGTTATTGCAACACTAGACTATGCCACTGCGCAACATAAAGACGTCGGATTGGTATTTTTAGATGCTGAAAAAGCATTCGACCGTGTTTCATGGACATTCTTGTGGGCAGTTATGGGGAAAATGGGATTTGGTTCACGACTCATATCTTCGCTACAAATTATGTATAGGCACCCGAGGGCCAAGATTTGTATATCTGGACAAGAATCTAAGGCAGTTAGCATCACGCGGGGTACACGACAGGGGTGTCCCTGTTCACCATTATTATTTGCTATCTATATAGAACCTTTGTTAAAGGCACTAATGTCATCTCAACAAATCCAATCTATGGTCCTACCAGGAGGCGATATAAAGGTGTTAGCTTACGCTGACGATATTGCAGTGGTAACTTCTGATCCGGAATCTGCACTAATTGAAATAGAAAACCTTACAGGCTTGTTCGGCAATGTGTCCGGATACAAACTTAATAGCCAAAAAACTCAGGTTATATGTTCACCAGGTCTATGTACTAACGATAGCAGGGTTTCTATAGAGGCCAAATACTTAGGTATTAAAATTAGACTCATGCCTCAACAGTTAGTCTCGTCAAACTGGGCTGATATATTAGTGTCAGTAAAAAATCAACTTGATAAAATAGAATGTCTGCACTTATCGCTAGTAGGGAGACGTAATGTCCTTAAGATGACTATTCTTCCGAAAGTTTTATATTATTTTCGAGCAATACCACTGGAAATACCCACATTAGAATTTAAAAAATTGCAATCTATAACTGATCGATTTCTATGGAGTGGGAAAGCAACACGGAGAGCATCTAAATTTATGACTTTACCAATCTTAAGGGGGGGCTGGGGAGTTCCGAACTCTACACTCTACTATTTGACATGTCTTATACAAAATCTTAAATATTTCTCAATTGGTGGAACTCCACCTTCATGTGAAAGCCCTGATATTTTCTCTCTTTTATTAGGTCCACAATCTCGTCAAATGTTACTTCGTTTTACAGAACCTAGCTATTACAAGAGAACGAGATTTAAACTTATATGGTCTGCTTTCAAAGGATGGCGTTCTATTCGGAAACTCATCTCATTGGGTCGTGTTAATTTTTATACCCCGTGTAACTCTATAGAACTTCTTCCGGCAATCTTCAGGGATCACATTATGGGTATTTGGCGCGAGAAGGGTATAATAACTATTGGCGACATGGTTAAAAATGGCATCATTGCCTCATTTCAGGAGTTAAGAGACCAATTTAGTCTTTCTAAAAATGACTTCTTTAAGTACTTGCAAATAAGAGATTTTTTCTTTTCACATCCATATATTGTACCATTATGCTCCAATGAATTTATGGAAATATTAAGAAAACCAACACGCATAGGGACTATTTATAATTATCTGTTAAATCTACATCAGGA
Source organism: Lissotriton helveticus (assembly GCF_964261635.1). NCBI lineage: Eukaryota > Metazoa > Chordata > Amphibia > Caudata > Salamandridae > Lissotriton > Lissotriton helveticus. Next base: position 373,784,992 of record NC_136065.1, read on the forward strand.
TGATATGGACCAACAAGCATCAAAATGGTGTACAAGACTAGGCACTTCAGAAGCTCCATTTCAAGAATCAATTGTTATGGCTGATAAAATTATTCTTTCTGCCAATTTATATTCTCAACATTACAAAACTTTATTTAATCTCTACCACACACCACTTAAAATGTTAAAATGAAGTAATGCATATAACGGGAAATGTTATAGGTGTCAATGTGATTTGGCAGATATTGTACATATATTTTCAGACTGCCTTATATTAAAACCATTTTTGTATCCATAGAACTCTTTTTAGCACATATTACAAAATGTGATGTAAAAATATCTAGAGAGATGATTATTTTTGGCTTATCGAATGATAATGAATTGTTTTCAGGCTATCAAGAGAATAGATATATTATATTCATGGCCATGGCTGTAGCTCGCCTTTGTATATCATCGATGTGGCTAAAACCTGAGGCACCTACATATGAAATGTGGCGAGCAAAATTCTATAATATCTTTAATTTGGAGTTTAACCTTTATCGTGTCAAATCAATTAGGAAAAAGAGAAGAGGGTACAAAATCTGGCAGACTTTGATAGATTATTTGGATCATTAGTTATAATTATTTATGTCATTTAAGAATTTGAAGATGTTTTCTAGACTGTACATATCTGATGTTAAGACCACTTCATGAATCTCTATCTCTATGTACGTTGAATATTTGTTTTTTCTTTTTTTTGTATACATGACTTTGAACTGAATCAATAAAAAATAAAAAATAAAAAAAAGTAAGGTGCTGTGTCTTAGTCCTGTTTAATAAGGTATCCACTGCATGCGGAACCATCAGTGGCGGTGGGTCCATTGGGGGCGTTGGGGCGTTGCCCCCCCGCCCACACCTGCAGCTCCGGCCTCGGCGTTTCTGAACTGAAGTAAACTCTCAGTTTACTTAAGTTCAAAGACGCCGAGGGACAATGACACACAATGCCTGTCAGTCAGCATGATGCACGACCGCCGACCCCCTTCAAAGTCTGAAGTGGTGGGCGGTTCTGTGTCATGTTGACTGGCAGGCATATTCAGGGGCAGGCAGCAGCACAGGTGCGCATGAGTGGGGACGGAGGCACATTTTTCAGCCTAGCCCACGCATGCGCACTTGTGCCTGCGCATGCCCATAGAAGAGCGAAACCTCGCTCTCCTAATGGGCAGGCGGGCAGAAAGCAACCATGCCCTGTGTCAATCCTGGCGCTGCTCCAGCACCAGGATTGGCTGAGGACGGAGGGCGGGATTTCCGCTGCAGTGAAGGCGCCAAGGTCGGAAGGTCCCAGAAGATGACCGGCGTCCGGCGGTCAGGTAAGGTGTTTGAATGCTCACCTTTTCCTTAATGTAAGCAGAGGCCCGCCCTTTCTGACAACAACACTGCAGTGATTCATGCCAAAGGTTAATGGCAGGGAACCAGAGCTACAACGTAAAGGTGCTTGCTTGGCCTCCCCGACTGAGTGCCCCAACCGGCGCCTGCCTGGGGTGAGTTTTGAAGTTGCAGCAGCATTAGAAGCAGAAAGCTGAGTGCATGGGGGTAAGGTGTCCATGTGTCCCTCCTCCCTCACCTGCTCCTTTGTGGTGTTGCTGTTGCGAGGCAGGGTAGCGGGTCGGAATCTGATGTATCGTCGTATCGCCTCTTATGGCCCTCGTCGCTCAGCAGCACTCATCTCACATGTCAGTACATGATCATTCTTGTTTTGTGGGTAAATTGAGAACCAAAACTGTTTATGGCAGAACGTCTAGAACAGTGAGCTGAACGTTCCATACTGATGAACGGTGCTGCTCCGCTCCGGAGGTAATGATTTTTGAAATCAGGCGAGATACACTCAGCCTTCATCCTTTTGAGGCAGGGACAGTGTGAGTACCTTAATTTGGGTAACAGTGACATCTGATATGTATGTGCAGTGCAGCACTTAGAAACAGCAGAACCGTGGCATTCATTTAGCATTTTTTTTTAAATTGCTGTTATTCCCTTGCTCGGACTCTCTGGTCCCTCTAGGCCAGTACCCTCTTCACAAACCCATTGACAATATCTGGGCGTGGTAGTGGTCATTAAGGTAGTGAAGAACGTTTTTAAAATCTGGATGTTTCCGTTCACATTATTTTCAAGTGCAATAAACAGCACATAGGACACCGAGATCATTTATGTAGATAGAGTAATAAACAACTCGGATGTATAATTTATATAACCTGAAAGATTATTGTGATCTGGTGCAATATATTTTGGTTCCGATGTTTGTAATTTTTTTAACAAGCGCTCGCGAACATACTTCAAGTGAGAGATTGTGTTTTTATTAAAGGCAGCATCAATCTGTTGTTATAAGCATGCTGTTGAGAAGAATATTGGTCTCTATACCGATGGACCCAGTCTTTTGTTCTGTTCCAATAAACCAATGTTCCTTGAGCGCTTTTATCACCCAAGTATCAAGGCGCTTTAATAATGGATGCGCCAATTACGCAACCGAAATGTCAACCATTTCAGCCCTGGATGAACGATTAAGCAATCCTGCTGGGAGGAAACCTGTGATCTACAGGCTACCCGATGTAGGTAAAACGCATTTACCGATTTTAAAATACCGATCCGTACCGAATCGGTATTTCAAAATCGGAAAATGATATGTAGGAAATAATCATCGGAAAAATACCGAATCGGTAGCATTCGGTATCGAGAGTCGATACGTACCGATTCGCCAACTACCGAATCGGTATAGGCCGGGTCGGACAAGTCCGAATCGGAAAAAAAAAAATGCGGAACCAACCGATTCGGTAAACGCCGATTCGGAATAATAAATACGCCCCATGGGCCGAAAGGCCAATAGGAAGGCATTATACATTCCGAATCGGTATTTACCGAACACATTCGGAAAATACCGAATCGGAAAATACCGAATCGGAGAATGCCGTTTTGCCGAGCTGGTTGAGTGACACTGAAGACATCAGCCAATGAGCTGTAAGCACCCTCCCCCACAGGGTGTGGCAACCCAGGCAGGTGCAACTCATCAGAACATTCTGGAAAGCTGCATGAGTTGAGCAGACACAGAGAGAGCAGCATTGTGAGCAGGATCCCTGAGAGACATGGACACCAGCACAGAGAGCCAGAAGGCAGGGCGGAAGCGCAATCCTAAATTCAGCACCATGGAGCTACAAACTTTGGTGGAGGAGGTGGTGAGGGTGCACACCCAGCTATATGGCAGGCAGTCCCTGACTGTCCCGGAGAGCACCAAGAGGAGGCTGTGGCTCGACATCGGGGAGAAAGTCAATGCAGTTGGTGTCACCCACAGGAGCCTAGACGACCTCAAGAAGAGGTTTTATGACATCCGTGGCGTGACCAAGCGCAAACTGGCCGACCTGCACAAGCAGGCTGGACTCACTGGAGGAGGAACAAACCGTGCGCCACCCCTCACTCAGCTGGAGGAACTAGTGGCGACGACCATCGAGAGGGCCAGTGTCGTGGGCATTGGGGACCTGGATAGCTCATCCCGAGCTACAGCTACAGGTAAGAAGCATGCGCAACTTGACACACCATACCAGACACCTCCCCTACAGACCCAATGCACAGCCAAACCCCAGGCCAGTACAGCTAGCAACAGACATGAGCAATGCATCGTGCTAAATGTACTCAGCAAAAGTTACCAATAATGCCACAGCAGAAGCATGAGATAAATAACTGTAATACAGCATCAACGTGTTTGTAATGAGATGTGCAATGCTTTAATAGTTGTGACTGGAACACATTAGCACCCACTTGACAAATGCTTCTTTGTACCTAGGGGCACCATCAGGCGGGGGAGCAGCATCAGCTCCAGCACCAACAGCCAGTGCGGCAGTGGCAAGCACCAGTGCAGCAGCACAGGAGGAGGAGGACAACAGCTGTGCCCTGGCAAATGAGGAGGACACAGGACATTCCCTCACAACTCCACACTCCCCCCGACTGTCTCAGTCTCAGTCGCCCTCATTGGTATTCTCCCCGGACAACACACCACCACAGAGCCACCCTGCACCTGCCACTTCCCCGGCCCGGAGGAGAATAGTGGCTCCATTAGTCATCATGGAGGGGGCAGCGGGTCAGGCTCCTGCACAAGACCCCGTGACACCAGCGACACCAGAGCACACACAGCAGGGCAGCAGGATTCCACGTAGGCCACGTGCTACCAGCAGCCCAATACCAGCACCGGGAGGCAGCGTCTTCGCAGGGCTGGAGACCAGCATGGTCACAATTCAGAGGATGCAGGCGAAATCCATCCTGGCCTGCCATCGCCAGTTGCGCCTGCACAACCTGCAGATGGGTGAGATGACACAGGGCTTCAAGACCTTCGTTGACAGCAACAAGGACATAGCAACATCAATTGGCCGAATGACCACTGCCATCACCCAGCTCTGCACCAGGTTGGATGACCATGAGCTGAGTCGTCGCAGGGATGCAAGAGTCACGAACAGGTCACTCACCCGCCTTGCGGCTGCGACTGCCCAGTCATGCCAACGTGGGGCAAACATGGAGGCCAGCCTCACACAGTCCATGTCCGAGGTCACTAGGGGCATGGGCCGTATCACAACAGCCATGGAGACACTACTCATCTCCAACACCGCAGTGAATCCCGTCCTGGGCGAGGCTGGGGACAGCAGCAGCCGCAGCAGCCCGGCCAGCACTGCGTCAGAGCCGCGCCGGAGCACCAGACGCTCAGCTGAGGCTGCAGGGCATTCTGAAGGGGGTGAGGTTCATCCCAGTGGGCCTGCTAAGCGCAGCAAAAAATAGGACTGCCACTGCGGGTGAGGCAACCCGGACATTGGACATTCCTACCCCTTGTTGTTTAACTTTTCTTTTGTTGCACATCAGTGCAGTAACGTTGATGCAACATTATTAAATTTAATTTCTGAACACATACATTGACCTGTTTGTGCATCTGTACTCACTCAGAAATAGTTGTCTGTGATCTCCTGACGCCTGTATCTGCCGTCAGATGGTGCAGAGACTCCAGCAGGTAGTGGTAGTGGGACAGCATTGTCATCATCAGGGTCCTCGTAGTCGGATAACTCTACCTCAGTGCCTTTCCTGACTGCAAGGTTGTGCAACATTGCACACACAGCAATAATCTTGCAGCAGGTGATGGGGGTGTATTGTCTTGCACCTCCGCTCTTGTGCAGACATCTGAACCTGCTCTTCCAGATGCCAAAGGTCCTTTCCACTACGTTCCTCGTGCTTTTGTGTGCACGGTTGTACCTCCTTTGGCTGGGTGTTGAGGGGTTGAGGTAAGGTGTGAGAATGAACGAGCGTAGGGCATATGCACTGTCGCCTGGAAGGAGAAGGGGTAACATTACTCACATGCATACATGTATTACACACTGCTATTTTGGTAATGGGGGTCTGACACTGTGTCTTACCTAGGAGGTATCCTTCGCCAAATTCCCCTGCCATCAGCCGTGCATAAATCCCGCTACTCTGGAAGATATAGGAGTCATGGGTACTCCCCGGAAACTTTGCAACCAGGTCAGTGATCACACACTTGGCATTGCATATCACTTGCACATTTATGGTGTGCCGTGACTTCCGATTGCGGTATACGTATTCGGTGTCAGCAGGGGGGCAAATCGGTATGTGTGTGCCATCTATGCAGCCAATGATGTGGGGGAATCTTGCCATCTGATAGAATTCAGCTTTTGTCTGTGCCAGTTCTGCATGGGTGGAAGGGAAGGAGATGTAGTGGGCCATCCTCTGGATCATGGCATCAAGGAACTTGTGGAAGAACCTTGACAGGCTGCTCTGGGTCACCCCTCCTGCCACAGCAACTACACTTTGATAGCTGCCAGACGCCAGAAGATGTAGGCAGCATAGCACCTGCACCTGCACAGGGATTGCATGTGCCCTTGGGGTGGGGTGCTGCAACAGGGGTTGGAGGTCCCTGATGAGGTCTCTGATGGTGTCTGCCTCCAGCCTGTACCTCTGTAGGATCTCTGGATCTGTCAGCATGCACAGGGTCACCCTCTGCCTGTACACCTGCTCCTGTCTCAGCCATTCCCTCTCACCTTCCTGCTGTAGCCGTAGCCGTCTAGCTATGACATAGAAAGCTGCCATGTTGCAAGTAGAACTGCATTTTGGGTCTTTTTTTATAGGTTGCACCTGGTTACCACCTGATTCAAATCCATGGTAATTTCCGAGTCAGAAATACCGATTTTAGAGCAAAATCGGTATTTCTGTGCTTACCTACATCTCAATCTTAGGGTTTTCGCATGGAATCGGATTTTCACCGAATCGGAATATATACCAATTCGGCGATTTTACCGATTCGGAAAGTCACCGAGTCGGTCGGATTCCGAATCGGGAAAAAGTAGTAATCGGAATAAATCTCCGATTCGGTAGATTACCTAATCGGAGATTTTTTCCGATTCCTACATTTTTCCGATTCGGAATCCGACCGACTCGGTGATTTTCCGAATCGGTAAAATCTCCGATTTCGCAGGATTTCGGCCTCCTACATCCCGTTGTCTGTATTCCGATCGGTAACGGCCGAAAATACCGATTTTCGGCCGTTACCGACCGACCTACATCGGGCCCCAGATCTCTGCAGGGGGTGCATTAACCTAGAGAGCTAGCTGCAGGCTGTTCAGTTTACCCCTTGTCGTCCTGCAGTCCCGGAGTTGCTGTCACAAAGCGGTTCAGGCTGGTTCTGAGCACAGACTGCACAGACGGAAGATTCACGCAACTGCGTGTCAAAGACCAGGACACCCAAAATAGGAGATCCCCCCCCCCCCAACCTTCCATGCGGCGCCGGCTGGGCTAAAGTGCCCTCACACTGATGTTTGACTGATAGCGAGGCTCTGTTTCACCCCGGGTATTAAATGCGCATGTTTCCCAGGCCTGCTTTTGACACGTCTATTTTGCCTTGTAGATGTGCTTATTCATGCACTCTGGCCCTGTGCATCCGCCCCAGACTTGTCTCCCAAAACACCACCTGGCGTGCTGGCGAATTAGCTCCCTGACACAAATATTTGGCCTTTTAGCCTCATTTACAGTTTGTTGGATTTCTCGCTGTAATAGTATAGCTAGCTACTTTAAAATATTTTTTTCGGAACCTATTTTATTCACTGCGTCCTTTGTTTTTTATATGCAAGTGCAGCTTCAGTGTTTGTGTGTGTGGTGTATTCGCGTATAACCTTGCTGCTGGGCCCGCATTAATCTAAAAGAAAAACAATGGCTGAAAGTCAGAACAGATTTACATAGTCCCTGGCATTGAAGGGAACTGCTTTGCATTTGCTCCTGGTGACGTGACAGGATGCCCCCTCACTCGAAAGGAAGTTAGCAGGAGGCTTAAGTGGGCTACTGGGTGAGTGATGTGTGGGTGAGTGATGTGTGTGTGAGTGCTGGGTGAGCAGTGTGCCTGTGTGAGTCCAGGGTGAGTGATGCATGTGTGAGTGCAGGTTGACCAGTGTGCCTGTGTGAGTGCAGGTTGACCAGTGTGCCTGTGTGAGTGCAGGTTGAGCAGTGTGCCTGTGTGAGTCCAGGGTGAGTGATGTCGTTGTGAGTGCAGGTTGAGCAGTGATGTCTGTGTGAGTGCAGGGTGAGCAGTGTGCCTGTGTGAGTGCAGGGTGAGTGATGTCTGTGTGAGTGCAGGGTGAGCAGTGTGCCTATGTGAGTGCAGGGTGAGTGATGTCTGTGTGAGTGCAGGGTGAGCAGTGTGCCTGTGTGAGTGCAGGGTGAGTGATGTCTGTGTGATTGCAGGGTGAGCAGTGTGCCTGTGTGAGTCCAGGGTGAGTGAGGTCTGTGTGAGTGCAGGGTGAGCAGTGTGCCTGTGTGAGTCCAGGGTGTGTGATGTCTGTGTGAGTGCAGGTTGAGCAGTGTACCTGTGTGAGTCCAGAGTCAGTGATGTGGATGGGTGAATGCTGGTTTAGTAATGTGTCAGGGAAGGGTGAGTAATGGGTCTATGAGTGCAGGCTGACTGTGCCTATGTGAATGCAGGGAGATGTATCTGTGCAAGTGCAAAGAGACTTGTCTGGCTACTCCCAGAGATGTATTCGCCAAGCCAACTCTTTCTCAAATGTGCTTGTGAATGCACCATTTGCCCACTCTTTTTTCAAAATGTTCTCGTGGGAGAACCCCCCGAACCCGCCATGGGAGGTTCGGCCTCGCTTGCTGCACTCGCTCGTCACAGTGCAGTATTTACGCTTTCAAATGTCACCAGCCGCCATTGGGAACCATCACAATCAACGTATTATCCATCACCAGTCCAGCAGACTGTCGGATAGAAACAGCCGCTGCCGCTGTAGCTCACAAGCAACTCGGCAACGCTCTAGCTACCGGATCTAACGTTGATGAAAAATACGCGCATGGACGCTGCTTGTCCCCAAAAGATTGTGTCAACACTGACAACGCACATCCCTCTCTCTCGTGCACATACAACGTGAAAGGCTTGTTATAGTCTGGAGTACCCAACACAGGAGCAGAACACAATGCATCACGCAACTCAGAAAAACTTTTCTGACAATCGTCAGACCACGGAAGAGGATTCAGTGTATCTTTACAAGTCAAAGACAACAGAGGTTTCGCTAATAGAGAGAAATTTGGAATCCACTGTCTACAATACGACGTGATACCCAAGAAAGCACGCACTTCTCTCTGTGTGCTTGGTACAGTCATTTCCGCAATCGCTTGAATTCGTTCTGGGGTCAACCTTCTTCCCTCCTTTGACAAGAGATGACCTAAGTAGGTCACTTCTTGGCAACAATACTGCAACTTAGTAGGTGACACTTTATGATGCAAGTCCAACAAATGTTGCAACAAAGAAAGAGTAGCTTCTTTACAAGTTTTCTCATCATCAGCGGCCACTAACAGATCATCCACATACTGAATAAGAGCAGCACCAGCAGGCAACACAAGAGTATCAAGTTGAGTTTTCAAAGCCTAGCTATAAATAGAAGGACTTTCGCAATAGCCCTGGGGAGCTCTCTTAAACCGGAAGCTTCGGCCTCCTAAAGAGAAGCCAAAAATATCTCTACTTTCCTCTGCAATTGGAATGCTGAAGAAAGCATTCTTCAGATCTATAACCGAAAACCAGGCAGCTAAAGCAGGAATCAAAGTCAACAAAGCAGTAATATCCAGAACAACTGGAAACTGTGGCACGACAATCTTGTTAACCTCTCTAAGATCGATCACAAACCTATAAACAGGTGGCTGAGTAGAGTCAGTGAGCTTCAGGACAGGCAAAATGGGACTGTTACACACATTGCCTCTAGTTTCTTCAATCACATCTTTCTCAATCAAATCATAGATGATCGCTAAAAGCGCTCTTTCACCATCGCTAGAAATCCTATATTGGGGGATGCGCGGCAATTTAACATTCGCTTTAAGCGTTACAACGTAAGGTGGAATCTCCAAAAGACCCACATCATTAGGACCAGTTGCCCAAAGAGTATCAGGGAGAGAACGCAATTCCGGTGGAAGCCGATCTTTAGACAAATACATTGGAGAGATCACTTTCTTACCCAATGTAAGCTGTAATCCCGAAGGAGAACAACGTAATGTTGCATGCAACCTTTTCAACAAATCCAAACCCAACAAATTCTCACCACAACCTGTCGTTAAAATGAGGTGCTTCCAATTCACAAGGCCCTATAGAAAGAGACAAGGGACTAGAAACTGGATTACGAACTGGGGCACCAGAGAATCCTACTGAAACATTCGTTAAGCCAGACAAAGGTGCGCCAGGGAGTTTAGAGTGCATGATAGAACTCTTCGCTGCACCAGTATCCAAAAGAAAAGGCTCTACCACACCCGATGTGGCTACTGCAACATAAGGCCCACTCTGATCTACTGGAACCGACACTACTCCCTCTCTTTGTCTATGGCTGTCCTAGCAATCATTATAGTCAGCATTCTCACTTTCAACATAATAGTCATCAGCATAGTACTGAGGCGACCGACCAGATGTCATTTTCTGTTGATCAAAACAATTCATAGAATTTTGTGGGGGAAAGGAACGTTCGTTCTGAGGAAACGCACCATATCCTCTACCCCTTGACACTTGATGAAAACCACCACGACCTCTCGGGGCCGGTATACCACTCGCACGTTGTCGCAACACAGGGCACTCATTTGTATAATGACCTTCCTCCTTACAATACGCACACTGGTTCAAACCCAAGGGTGGTCTTGGAGGAAAATACCCAACGTTCTGTTGCGGTCTCTGAAATGGCGGAGGTTGCTGAAACTGTGGGCGTTGCTGTGATTCTTGCTGATTCGAGCGAGGCGGATACGCCTGCTGCAAAAGAACCTTCGTCTTTAAGTCTTTAGTCTTTTTCTCTACTCTATCTTTCTCGTCCTTATCCCTATTCTCATAGTACTGTGCAGTTGCCAATATCTGGGCCGACGAAGAAACAGCCCAAGAACTTTCAGAATCTTTCTACTTATTACATAGTTCAGGCAGTAAGTTAAAGACGAACTTATCTACGAACAATCTTTGCCCAACTTCCGTACTCATATCCTGACCACTATGATCTATAAATGTCTCTTCAAACCTAGTGAAGAAATCAGATACACTTTCGTCCTTCATCTGCTTGCAAGCTGCTAACTTGTCCCAATTTACTCGTAACGCTGGCATCATTATTTTCATAAGATCTATAATTCTGCCAGGTAGATCTGCCACTAAAGCCTCAGGTTTAGCACCACCAAGCTGTCTAGCGTCTGCAGCAGCAATATTGAGCCATGTGTCACCTAATTCAACTGCATGATCCTCATGACGAATTTTTGCCCACAGAGGTTGAGGCACTACATTATCCAACAGCATATCTATGTCGGCTAAATTCATGATGCATGCGTCAACTGTCTGGGACAATTCTTTGTAATAGCCAGCTGGATTTTTACGGGGATCAGGTAAAGACTGTTTAAGGGCCAAAACTTCTACTCTCTTCCATGGCACATGTACCCATACTCTTTGAAAATGTGCTGGTATAGCTGGGGGAACATTATTCGGACCAGCAGCTACCGCATCACGCCACACTGGAGGAACTTCTCTCATCGGATACTGTCTCACTTTCCTCCTAACTGCGGAATCAGGCTCAAACAGTCGCTGAGAAGGGAAATCGCTTCTTAACGCAAGTACCATCGCAACTGCATTCTCAATTCCGGGACCCACTATCGTCCCTTTCGCAAACTCAGACTGGACATTTAGCAATTCTACAGGGACTGAACCCAAATCATTATCTTCCCATTCCTCACGAAGGAAAGTACACATAACATCAAAAACTTACCTTTGTTTCGGTGCCTCCCACTGTTGGAAGACATCCATAACTGATTCTAAGTTATACCTCGAAACATTTGAAACCCATCTGCGAGCCAAGAGATCTAACACTGCCCGTTCTTCGGGACCAGGAAGCTGACTACGCATTTGTTTACGTGCAGAAACAGGGGTCATACTCAATGACTCAAAGAAAGGAGACAAAAGACCAGTAACAGTATCAGTCATTCGTTGTCGAGCAGAAGGAGAAGCTGTCATAAGGACAGGAGACAAAGTATTTTGAGGTGATAGAAGCGTAGGGTTAGTAGCAAGAGGAGTTGAAGGTACAGGAGAATAAGGCAAAGTAGTTCCAGACAAAACCGATAGCAAAGTTGGCGGCCCCAGAGGAGGCTGCGCCGTAGGAGGAAAAACCAGCTGAGGAGGAGCCGGTGGCTGAACAGCAACAGGAGGTTGTGCAACTGGAGGTTGCGGAGGTGCCGTAGCACTCTGTGCATAAGGGGGTGGTAATCTCAACAAATGTGACATCAAAGGATCCTTCTCAGGGTCCTTCGTTGCATTCTCAAGAAGAGATGGCAAAGCTGGATAACATTTATCAATAGCCATATTATGTTGCCTATCTGACACCTCAATTGCTTTATCTTCTTCGTTTAAACTGCCTAGCAGCTTGCATTATTGATACATCCTTTTCTCTTTTATCTCTTTTAGCTTGTTTAATTTCTCGTTGTCTGGCTTCTTTACGCCAAAGGCGAAAGGAGTCAAACATTGCCGGCCGGGCTTTCTTCTTAAATAGTTTAACTTCCAAATTATCTAGAATCTCTGTGTCATAGCTACCATGATGTGGCCATTTTAAAACACCGTCTTTCCTAGTGTATCGGACCCCTGCTTCATTGAATGTATTGGGGCCGACGCTGTGTTTAGAGTAGAGCTCATAAGTCGGAGTTCCAACTGGAGGTATCGTACATGAATCCTCCAATCGGGAATCCCTATTACAACCGCAACAAAATATTCTCCCAATTTTGCTAAAACCAGGCATCTTCGCTCACTAATCTAGCTTCAAACTTCAAGGGATTATCTACAACGATAGTCTCGCAAATATACGAGTCCCTCGGCTTTGGAAATTCCAATTTTCAAATCAAAACTAAGAACCAAACAAACTAAGAACCAAGAACTAAGGACTGGGAGCGACCCACTTATACTTAACTGAGGTATCAGTCATGCCACCAGAAGATCCGTCTATCGTCTCGCCATACAAAGCATCACAAATGGGTCCAAGACAGGGCGACAGTCAGGGCAGCAGTCCTTCATAGCCGTCAGGAAAGCGGGAAGCCTCGCAGAAAAGACCTTCAGTCCACATTCGACATGCCGGGTTGATGAAGTCGTGGCCGTCCTCCAGAATTTCCTCATGATCTTCAGGCTTGGACCGGTACCGCTGAAGTCGCCCCACGTTGGAAGCACCAACTGAAGAACCGGGTTATTGAAGACCCAGCGGCGCCAGGGGCACGCCCAAAGTCTTTGGGTCCACCTGTCTTAGAATACAGAGACACGGGACTCTTCTTGGTGGCGTCAAAGATCTAATTTATTGGCTGCAGCCAGTAACAGAAGTCCTAGAAGTCAACACGGTATGAGTTCTCAGGAGACTGCTTAATTTTACAAAGCAAATCATCCCTTTTTATGCCAAAAATCACATTCTAGACAAATACCTAACATTTACAAACTGTCCAATCACATGTATCCACACCCAAAGTATCGCATGACGGTAAAACCCACTTTTCAGTTAACCGGGCCATGATCAATCATTGGTCAAACCCAACATTCTTCTTAAGACAGGTTGAACGAACCCATAATAAAAAAGGGCACATCCCCATCGTAAATAGACCATAAAGAAAGGAGCAGAAACAGGTGTGAGTAGGATAAGGCATATTTGTGTGCAATAAAGTTTTACGATGTCCTGTGCTCTGATCCTTAATCTTGATCAGCTAAAGGGCAGGAACTGGTTTAACAAGGTCAGCTTCATGCAACAGGGTCAGTTCACTCAGGTCAAACAGGAGTCAGCACGAACTGGAGGTACATGTACTTAAAGGACTTGTTCAGCCACAGTCATCGGCCTATCTGAGGGCAACCACAAAATGGCTGCCATACACAAAATGGAACCCAAGGGTTCAGAACGAAATCCCTAAATACATAGTGAATCCATCAGTCTAACATGACGAAAACACTCATACTTGCCGCACTAACTAGTTACGGTTCGCTAATATCAAATTCATAACGAAACCATGACCTTTATGGAACGGGTTCAGAATTCACGGAACCTCAACTCACCGGAACAACGAAGTGTGAACAACGAAGAGGACTGAACAACGAAGGTCACAGCCACGATTGACGGAACAATGAAGGACGGAACCACTACTTTTCTGAACACCGGAGTTGCACGTCACTTCTCTCCGCCGTCAGTTCTCTCCGCCTACCTTCCCCTCATGTTCACTTGGATTGGGCTTTGTTGGAGTGTTACGTCACTCATCTCCGCCCAATCACAATTTAGTCTTTGTTGCTGGCCATACCTTAGGAAAGGAATTTCTGTAATCGTGTTGACATTGGCATCGTGAAATGCAAATGTCAGCCTTTACATCTCGTCTGCACCCTGGCTGGCGGTCTCAAAGGAGTTTTGGGAAGTAGTCTGGTTTTATCCTGCTTTATTGTACAACCTGGGAAAAGCGTCTTTTGGAATTCTCGAACATTCTAAGGTAGATCAATCAATTGAATGAATGTTTTATTTAATACGTAAATAATACTTTTTGATGTATTTGTTTTGTTTAATTGGAGGTTATACATTTGTATTTAAATTGATTTAAACACTTTTACTTCTAGGCACAGGATGTAGGTATGTTATTGGTAATGGTTTGTAAAGTAATTTAATACCTAGATTTTTGTTGTTTAGGAAGTCGTTATAAAATAAGTAGTGGTTAAGCATAGTTCGTTGTTTAACTTTCGTGGTTTAGGAAGTCGTGGTTCAGGCAGTAGTTGTTTAGTCACACAATCGGACCATGCCACTCGGGACCCAGTGACTAGCCCTCTCAGGACAATGACTGCACCAGTGGGGGCCGGGCGTTAATTGGGATCTTTTCCCACATGGGGTTCCCCAGAGAGGTAGTATCTGACCATGGTACCAATTTCATATCGAAGTATATGACATCCCTGTGGGAGGAGTGTGGTGTTACCTACAAGTTCACCACTCCTTACCACCCCCAAGGTAATGGGTTGGTGGAGAGATTCAACCAAACTCTAAATGGCATGATCAAGAGTTTAACGGAACCTATGAGGCGTAAGTGGGATGTCCTCTTCCCATTCCTTCTTTTTGCTTACAGGGAGATACCACAGAAGTCCTTATGGTTCAGTCCCTTTGAGCTGCTGTATGGGCACCCTGTGAGAGGACCTCTCAGTTTGGCAAAAGAAGGCTGATTGACAGCTCCCAGAAAAACGTCCCAGGATGTATTTAGCTAGCTGGCCTTCAGGAACCAAACTTCGAGCTTCAGGAAACTCGCTCAGCCAAACCTAGAAGGCCGCCAGGAGGAAATATAATGCTGGTATGACCAGAATGCCACTCTGGTAGAGTTTCAGCCTGGCCAGAAAGTGTAGATCATGGCCCCAGTAGAGCCTTGCATTCTTCAGGACAAGTGGACTGGGCCTTTTGAGGTGGTAGAGCGCAAAAGTGATGTCACCAATATGGTGAATTTGCAGACTCTCAGGAACCCTTTGAGGGTCCTCCATGGGAACTGCCTCAAGCCTCACTGAGAGGTCTGATGTGAGCATGCTCTTGGCGACCGATGATGGGGTGGAAGAGGAGAGTGAATCTCTCCCGGACCTCCTGTCTATCAAGGAGCATGATGGGTCAGTGGAAGGTATGAACCTCTCCCCTACACTGGCCCCAGACCAGCATGATGATAGTCGCCAGTTGTTGTAGCAGTTTGCTACCCTGTTCTTCCTGACCCCAGGTGTCACCCATTGGTATACCCATGATGTGGACACTGGGGACAGTCCTCCCGTGAAACACAACCTTTACAGGTTGACTGACAGGGTCAGAATCAGCATCAAAGAAGAGGTTTCTAAGATGTTGGCGTTAGGGGTGATAGAGCCCTCCAACAGTACTTGGGCCATCCGAGTGGTCTTGGTCCCAAAGGCTGCTGCACCCAGGGCCACTCCTGAACTTCGGTTCTCTGTGGACTACCGTGGGCTCAATGCCGTCACCAGGACTGACATGCACCCCATCCCCAGAGCTGATGAGCTCATAGATTGGTTGAGAGCTGCCAAGTTCCAAAGCATGTTTGATTTAACGTCTGGGTACTGGCAGATTGCATTAACTGATGTGGCCAAGGAGAGGTCTGCTTTCTCAACACCAGAGGGGCACTACCAGTTCTGGTGATGCCCTTTGGGTTGAAGAATGCCCCTGCCACCTTTCAGAGGTTGGTCAACCTAGTGTTAGCTGGACAGTTGGATTTCAGTGCCGCCTAATTGGATGTTCAGTTCCAGCTAGGAAGATCACTTGTGTCACCTCTGGGAAGTGTTGAAGGCTCTGCAGAGGCAGCCCTCATGATCAAGGCTAGTAAGTGCCACATCAGGCAGGGGTCTGTGGTGTTCTGGGGTCTCGGCCCCAATATTTATATCACATGTTCTCTTGTGGCAAAACATCTCTCAGCTCAATCTAAACCAGTTCTGTCCTCTCTGGTTCAGCTTGTTGGCAGGAGGTAGAGACAGCATTGTGCACAAGAGACACGGCATATCAGGCACAAGGAAAAACTCCTCCCACTACTCTAAATGCATCCCGGATCTATTAAGGCAGGGGGCACCCCCACCCCCAGTGGTTGTCTACAGTGAATGCACATCCGCAGCTCCTATCATTCCAAAACCAGATGTACATAGGATGACTAAACAAGAAAATGCCTACTTTCTAAAAGTTAATAGGTAAGAATGCCTACAAGGGATTTAATTTAAAGAAACCAAATAAGCACCAATTGCCTAGATAAATCTGTTGTCAAGCCCCTGGAGGTGACTGACTAGTGAACAATCAATACTCAAATTAACTCATTTAAATCGTGATGAATCTTCCAATGAACAATTTGAACACAGGCGTGCATTTTTCAACAAGTTAAACTTTTTAATATAAACAAACAAAAAGGGGTACAAACAATATAACAACACAAAATGTTCGAAGTAAATCAATGTTGTACAAAAGTTGTGACCTCAGGGTCAAATGTGTGAACAGCTATTCCAAAATGTTTTTGTAACAGGAAATGAAACTGAGACAACAGAAAAACAATTCTATGAAAACTGAATAACTGTGGAAATAAATAGATGAACTGGTCGACGTTTCGGTCTCTGTGGCATAAAAGTCCGTTAGACCTTTGAAGGAGCATGTGCACATGATTAAATAAAGAAAGAGCTCACAATTCAATGTAGGTAAAGAAGGAAATATACAAACCACTTTCAGGGAAGCAATATTTAAAGAGTAAAAAAGACTGACTCAGTCAGGGGCTATAGAGGGAGTAGAGGCAACAGAGAGGATGGGCCATGTAGTCATGGCACGGAAAGCAAGTGTGGACATAAGAATATGCATTGACTTAGTGAACAAAATGAATGTGTGCAAGTGAATGGATCACCGTTACTAAACATAACAGAAAAGATGTAAATAGTAATGGGGGATCTTCTACCCTTGACTTAGCATCTTCCTACATTCAGGCGTCATTGTATCATGTGTCCAGAAATCTGACAGCATTTGTAATTTGTAATAGGCGAGTAGTTAAGTAGAACATTACAACAGAGTGCAGCAAGCATTAACAAGAATACTTATGAATGGACTTTCCCTGATAGTAGAGAAATGCAAACTAAATAGAAGTGAGATAGACTAATAGTATTTTGTCTGTAGCTCAGTCAAAATTTACATTAGGCTTGCGCAATTCGTATAATTTTGGGTTACACTTGTTACGTGAAAGTATGCAGTTATGCCATGTCATTTAATTGTCACAATTTGTGGCAAAATTATAGCGTAGAAGGATGGAATTAAGATCAACAGCTAGAACACAAGTGGCTATTGTTTATGGTTTTGTGATTTTTGTGCTATTTGTTCAGCTCAAAATTCATCCTTGCATCAAATATTGACGCTAGGGAACATTTTGTTCTAAAATATATGATAGACTTACATTTTGCATAATTACGTGAAAGCAAATTTTATAAATTTATCCCATCAGCAGTGTCTCCCAGATGAAGGTATAAAACCAAAAAAGGAACTGGTGAAATTGATTCAAAAAAGGCCCACTCCAGAGAATAAAAAACAATTACTCAAATAACTAAGCATGGCTGAATTTTGTAAGAAATGAAAACAGAATGAAAAGAATGAGAAAGTTCCACAAGAAATTACCTGAGTTTAAGTGGGATAAAGGGTGCAGTAAAGAGTTAAAAAACATAAAAGATTCACAAGTGCTCCCATTTTACAATGTTTTGACCCGAAATAAATAATCAGCCCCAAAAACAGACACTAGCATGAAGGGGTTAGGTGCTACATTATTACAGGGAGAAGAAAAAGCAGAAGGTATCGTAACATTTAATTCAGGGCATTTAAAAGAGGTGGAATAGCAGTACTCTGTCATAGAAAAAGAAGCATTAGCAGTCTATTGCACTCCTCCCTCCTGATGTGATGTGCTTGTGTCCTCTGCTTATGATACTCTGACATACAGATGCTGCTGAATGCTCCAAACTGTCTGCATTTGAGCAGGCATCTCATCACTTCCCGGTTGCGTCTTCTCTCCTTCTCATCCAAGGATCTGGCTCAGGCTGGTGTGGAATCTGTGCTCTGTGTACTGTGGGTAAGATCACCCCCCTGTTGCCCCCTTACTACTGGTTTACAAGCAGTTTTCCTTTAACATTATGTTTGGTAGCTTGACTGATGTGGTTGGACAATCTCTTCTCAATGATGAATGGCGCGCAACTAACACACTGTTCATATATATGCCATTCTGAGGCAACTCTGTTTACTTCATATTGTGGAGTCAATTAACAGGCTGTGCTCAAGTTTAAAATTAGTTTACTCTTCATTTTTTCAATCATTCTAATATTTAGCATTAAGAACTGTATCCCTCTTCCCTTCCTTCCACCTTGCTTTTATGATACTCTCTCAGTACTCCGCATCAGCCCATCCCCCTCAGCCTCTGCTGCTCCCACACCTTTGCCTTAACCCTCTCTCATCCACTCTTTAATTCCTTCTCCTCCCTAATATCCTCATTCCCAGCCTTCTATATTTTTCTTTCCTCCCTCTTTACCCCCTCCCTTCCGTCTTGTATACCCCTTTGCTACTCTGTCCCTTCCCTCTCTTTCCCACTTACTCGCCCCTTGTCTTCTTCCCCTTCTCCATTCTCAGTTTTGTTCATTCATTGCCAGTCCACTGCCAGTATTTTACTGTTATTCAAATGTTTAATACAACACAAGGTTCACTCTCATTATTTTGTTAAATTGAATCTGCATACACAGACCTTTGTAATGCAGCCAATGCTATATGCAGAGACCCTCCATCCCATAACAGGGATCAAAGGTCAGTGTCAATTCTCTTGAAGATGGTACCTGGGATCGCATACGAGGCATTTAGCAGGATGTACAGTAACTTGGGTAATGTTTACATTTGAAAATGGCCACTCTCCCCAGCAGAGGTATTGGCAGGGCAGGCTGTCTTTTGGCATCAGTCCCACAAAAAGTTGAGGACAACTTTGAGGTTACATTTAAGGAAACCTTCTCTACCCCAAATAATGCTTAACGCCTTCTCTGGTGACTCTAGTGCCCACTGGCTTGAGCACTTTGTGCACCTTTCACTTATTTGTTTGATACTGGAATTGCCCCATTTGATCCTATATCCAAAGTAATCTCCAAATTCCAGTAGCAGACCTAACAATTCTGGGATAATGACTAATTGATCTTTTTCCATAAGGAAGGATGTCATGCATATGGAGTGAGAGTTACCCCGCTTGCCATTCCCCAGCTGAAAGCCATGGATCCTGGCCATGGATGACACTCAACAGGTCAGGGGCTCTATAGACCCGGCAAAGAGCAAAGGATAAAGGACGCATTCCTGTTTCATCCCCCTCCAAACTCATATGTACAAGGAAGGACATCATTTAGATACACCACTTACGTGGGTCTGCTGTAGGGATTCTGCACCTACATAGAACAATGCACAAAAAAACAGGACCTCGGTGTATAGGGGTGTACCAACCTTAGTACCCAAAATCCCAAAACCGACTAGCTATAGTGTCTCATTCGTTCTCCTCCAAAAATCCCGAAGCTACAAATGATTAGACAAGCCAGACACAACACTCCCGACTCCCTCAGGAATCGCAGTTGCAAGACAAACCCTTTCGCTCGCTCACTCGTACTTGTCTCCAATAAGAATTGGTAGAGTCACTACAATAGTTCAAAATGTTTATTTTAACTATCGTGCTCTACAATACAGTATACGAGCCACTACCAGCAGCAAAATGCGTAAACTCAAGACAATTAGCATTGTTACAATCCCATAGAGTACAAAGGGGGAAGTCATTATATAAAGACAGTGGAAAAAGGACTATACGGCCTATCCACCCTTCCCTTGACTGGAATAAGTTTATTTATATAATGGAAGATCTCTGGGCTTTGACAGCAGACCCCATACCTTAAAGCCTGGATGTAAGTTTTACATCATATGAACAGCATAGCTCTTCTCCATGGAAAGGCTTACTCCAAGTGTGGTAAAACAACATGCAACCCCTTAATATCAAAGCACGAGTCTCCAGGATTGAAGCTGTGTTTAGCTTGTTATGTCTAGGTGCTAGGGACTGACCAGAACAGAATAACAAGGGGCATTGTTTATGGACCTTGCACATTGTTTTCAGACTAAACTCCAGGAACTTTGCAGAGAACGCGAAAAGCAGACAGTTCTCATGTGAAAGGCACACACAGAGTCTTGCAAAAACATAGTCATGTAGTAACGTGCGCAAAAGCAGCATCATGGCAGCAAAGCTCATGCTAAAGTGGCAATGTCGACAATGTCCCTAAGGGCCATATAACAGGTCTAGTGCATAGTAAAGTAATCCAGGATCTGTTTTGGGCCTGACACAAGAATTTCCTGTACCACACAGTGGTGTCCCCAATCTGGGGTGTATACGCCTTCTCTGCATTTGTGGAGAGGCTTCCTAGTGGCTTCTGTCTTTATCTTACAACATCTAACCACTTGTATACCCTACATAGGTTTAATTTGGTAGACCTCTGAGGCATGAAATCTGCCTGATCTTGGTAGATTCTTGTTGTGATGACTCCCAGTAGCCCATTCATCGTCACGTTTGTCAAACCTTTTTATTCACGTTGAACAAAATGGGCTGGTATGATGATGAGCAGTCTGCCCTAGGTGTACCATGCATACGAATAACTGTAATGATGGCACGCCATAGTTTGGCAGGCAGCTCCCCTGCCTGGCTCGCTGACGCAAAGATATGAAGCAAAGTTGAGCTCAACTGAGAGGCCATTCTTTTGAAGGACTTTGTTGGGACAATGGATCCCAGAAGCTTCACAGACTGCAGTTGTATAGCTTCCTCTAGTTTCTGTAATCTAAATCTTGTGGCCCAGATATGCTGCTACCCGTACTTCTAATAGTAAAAGGGGGGGCTTCACAGGTAAGCTGCTATCTATTCTGCCCTCTTCATTTTGCCAGGCTAATAAAACGCATTATGATAGTCAGGAAAAAGCTGTGCTATGCCCCTGCCACTGTCAACAGTAGATTCCCTCCGTGTTCACAATTTTACTCAACCTCCCCTATTCACCATGGTTAACCTGTAAGGCTTTCTTACACCTTAACCTGTCTCCTGGAGGACTGGCATAAACTCAAGCTGACTCATACTAAAATCTGCAGTGCATAGGAGATCCATCTAGAAAAGTCACGCCAAGCTATCCTCACCTGCAGGTCAGGCTCCCTTTTGATCCGTGCCCTCCAAAGGTACTACATGCAATCATTGGTATCATCAATCCAACCATCTATAAGATAATACACTCATCACTTAAGCAAGCAGAAGTACCATCAACCTAGAAAATTGCAGCAGTCAAACCCCTTAAAAAACAACTATCTGACCCTATGATCCTCTCGAACCTGCGTCCTATCTCCCTTTAACCCTGCTTCAGTAAAATCACCGAAAAATTAGTTAACACCCAACTGACCTTTCTAGAAGAGGCTAATTTCTTGCATCCAAGTCAATCAGGTGTTAGTCCTATGCACTCCACAGAATCAGCACTACTACACCACTGAAACGCTTACATTTACCTTAGATAAAGGGAAAAACGCAGTATTGATTCTGTTGGATCTATCGGTCGCATTTGACAGGGTCTCCCATAACCGACTCAAATTATATGGCATTTCACACATGGCCCTAGCTTGGCTGAAATCTTTTTTATTCAGTAGAAATCAAATAGATCACCCTCGGCTACAATCAAACAGCAGAGAAACCCTTGCTCTCTAGGGTCCCACAAGGCTCTGGATTAAGCCCAACATTGTTTAACATATACATGCCCCCCCTGATAAATCTGATATCATCGCTTAATATTGAAACCATCTCTTACGCAGATGATACTCAAATAATCCTAGTACTAGACAAAGACTCAATCAATGCAGAAGAAAATTTACAACTCAGCCTCACCGCCGTCTTTCATTGGATGCAATCCAACCATCAAATGCAACACACAAAAAAACAAGATCATGTTGCTTGGTAAATCTAACACCTTCTTGCTCAGCCAATGGTGGCTTAATGAAATTCCTCCTCCACCAAATACAATAGAAGTAGTGAGGAATCTAGGAGTAAAATTTGATACCTCTATCTTTCTATCAAAAAGCTCTCTCTATGGCCGGTACATGCTTACATCTGATTAAATCTCTCGAAACGTTTTTTGATCTACTACCTGATGTGGCGAGAAAGGCAGTTGCAGTGGCGCTGATTATGTCTAGACTAGATCACTGTAACAGCTTATATGCAGGGGCCAAAAAGTCTATCCTGAAGAAACTACAGACAATTCAACATGCGGCAGCCTACCTTGTCCTAAAACTACCTCGAGGCTCTGCAGCCTCAGCAGCCTCAGCAGCCTTAAAATCTTTACACTGACTACCCATACATAAAAGAATTCTCTTCAAGATCCTGGTTGTCATTTACAGAGCGTTTAGGTAATCAGGACTTTAGTACCTTAGGGCCAGAGTCAAACCGTATGTGGCACAGCGCCTCCTAAGATCCTCATCAGCAAATCTTCTCACGCCACCTAGCTTCAATCTCATTTAAGCAAATCAGTGGCAGTCCTAGGGACCAAATCCTGGAATTCCTTACCCACCCATCTCTGGTTCTCTCAGACAGAATCTAGATTCAGGAAATCCTTGAAAACTTGGATCTTCGGAGCCTAAGACACTTTAGTACTCTCCCTCATCGGACCTTACAGAACTTCCCTCCACTCTGCTCCTCTCTTCGTTTCCATTGTAGCAACAGAGTGACAGTTGCGCTCTATAAATGTTCTATAAATTTCAATCTTCCAGCTATCAAACATTATTTGGGAAGAAAAAAAAACCCTCAGGATTAATCTCAAAAAGTCCCTATCATGGTCATGGAAGGTTGTAGTGTCTATTGTTTTCCTGGTTGCTCTTGTTCCACAATTGAGTTACAGTCATGAGCCTCTTCCCTAGTTTCTTTTCCCAAGGAGAGGTTTCTGCCAGGGCAGAAAGGCTTGCTTCTTCTGCTAGTTCTCCTCCTGGTCCTTGGCATGTCTGTGATGCACTTTCATCTAACTGCATCGATGACTGGCAGTCCTCCCCCCTAATCCACCACTCAGTCCTGTGTGGCCTTCAGAGTTTCAGACAACTAAGTTTTAGAGTAATGTAGAACTTCAGTTGGGCTGGCTACAGGAGCGCATGTTGTAAATGCACTGTTGTAGTATTTTTTGGGCATATTTCTCTAGAGTCCAGAAATACAGATGATTTGGTAAAATTCATAAAGAACCTGGGTCACCTAATGTGTCGTTGTGAGCACCTTGTCTTTGTGGTTAGAAATGTTCAAATAATATGCCTCAGTGGAGCTCCCAGGCATAGATTTTATGCAGTGACATGTCAGGTCTTTATAATAAATCAGGTAAAAAAAATCCTCTTTTGGCACAGCTGTGCAGCAGAGCCAGTCTTCAAGGACCTGTTACAGACACCTACCCTCGACTCTCTCCACCATGACCACAATCCATACATTAAATTAAACAATGTCCTGGGCAAACATTAAGGGTCAAGTACACGAGTGTCAGTCCACTCCAATTATATTGCAGGCAAAATAATCACAAAAGGTCGACACCAGAGGATACTTTTTTTCTGTTTGTATTTAGCGAAATTTCTTCAGACAGTAACATCATAGGAAAGACCAGCCGACACGTGTTTCGTCACCTGGGTATTCACCTGTGACTCTTCAGGGCTGAACAACAAAAAAAGTGCAGATTCGCTGGACCGGTGATATCTACAACCCGGTATGTACGGGTACAAATTGAAAATTTGTAATTGCGCGGCGTGCCAATGATAAAGGCAGGAGGGGGCAGGACATGCATTTCGGAAAGAGAGACGGACTCCAGGCTCACTTTCAGAGCATTTCAAACATCGGTTTGTCATAGGATGGACGTACCCGCCCGCCCGAACTTGGTACGGTCTCCACGGGCAAGAGACCCACACTGAGTGAGTAGTGAATAGATTGATGGCCCCCCTGGGGACGTGAAGGTCGCAGACCAGTCTTCCCCTGGGGCTATTCGCGCAATGGCCAGAAGGACAAGGTGGGGGAGGGAATAGAAGAGAAGGTGAGGGGGTGGAAGTGGGGAGGGTATAAAGGTGTCAGGAGAGGAGGATCTGGCCTCTTCCTGACACCTAAGCAGCACCGGGAAGGGAGAGTGAAAGTTTGTCCACCCACCTACCCTGCAGGTCTTAGGCGAGAGGCTTGGGTTTGGATTGGTCTTAGCGTGGCAGTTTAGGGCAGGTTGCAGGGTAGTGACGTTATGGTACTTTGGAGGGGTGGTGAGTCACATACGGGTGGATCCACCCCTCGGGGAGAAGAACTGTACACAGGTGACTGCTAGTGCCGTGGGAGGCAATGAGCAATGAAGGAAAGTCAACAGAGGATGCTTGGAGGACAAGTGAATGTGAGAATGGGGAGAGGAAGGAGGTCACCGAGTGAATGGGGAAGAATCTAACAGGTGAGATGGTTTTGAGAAGGCTGAAGGGAGAATGAGTCGGTATGGGATGGAAAAAGTATATTTCTTGCATTTATGTACTGTGAATAAAGTCTAAATGATGCAACCTTGTCTAATAAAATGGCCTTCTACGCTTCAAGTAACAGCTTGGAGTGGAGTTATTGTGCGATAATCACAGTTTAGGAAAATATGGCTGACACATGCCAAGAATAACTCACAATACATTTACAACATGACACTTCGTGCTAACAGGCAACAAGGAAAAGGTGGGAACAGTCCAGAGCCAGTCAGGGCTCGCAGTACACGAGGGGGAGGGGTAAAACAAAAAAGAAATAGAATGTACCTGACTGACTCCCGGCTGCGCCGCCTCTGCTCCTGGGCCAGGTGCCACACCGCCTCTGCTCCTGGACAGGAACAGGAATGCTACCTCCCCTCCTGTAAGCCAATCACAACGCTGCAATGGCAGCATTGTGATTGGTGCGGTGTCCCAGACAGCGCCCAGCCGGCGCCTGTAAGGAGGCCATTTTCTCTATGTAGGCTGCATGTAGCCCACATTGAGAAAATGTAGAGTGGACATGCCTGCTTTGGTCGGCCTCAGGGCCGACCAGTCAGGGCACTCAGAGTGGTGCAAGCCACTCCTCCCCGACTCACCAACCCACCCACCCCCAACCAGGCATAACCCCCAGCCCGCCCACCCCCACCAGGCATACCCCTGCCTTCTACTTTCTCGCAGCGCGAGAAGCAGAAAATAAAATGGTATTTTAAATACCATTTTATTTTCTGCTTCTCGCACTGCGACAAAAAACAGTGAGGGGGCGCTCCGAAGCCCTAATGGAGCAGCCGCCACTGCTCTTTTTTTGTGTGCTGCAGAATGCAGCACCCATAGAAAGAGGAAACAATGAGGAGAAATAAAAGTATTTCTCCTCGTTGTGCCTCCTTATGCCTCCCCTTGGAGGCATAGAATCCTGATACATTCTGAGGTTTATGAAACATTGTAAATCTGGGAATGTGACGAATCCATGTATTGCGTGGGATCACCCACAGCAACACCCATGGCGTGCCCCTTTCATGCAAAGTGCTGCATGAAAAGGGGCTGTATTTAGAAGGCCATGAATAGCCACGCAGGATGGCTTTATGTGTCCTTATAAATATGGAGCACCACAGTGCGCTGTCGGTGCTTGACAAAAAGTGACACACCGGCAGGGCAAGGGGCTTGTAAATATGCCCCACAGTTTCTAAAGAAAAAAC
The DNA here is from genome assembly GCF_964261635.1 of Lissotriton helveticus. Classification (NCBI taxonomy): domain Eukaryota; kingdom Metazoa; phylum Chordata; class Amphibia; order Caudata; family Salamandridae; genus Lissotriton; species Lissotriton helveticus. The sequence goes on from NC_136065.1 coordinate 373,810,730, forward strand.
ACAAGTGGCCTCTCCCAGGTTAAAAGATACCCGCATGGGTCATGTTCATGCTATACCAAATTTTTGTACATAAATAAAGAAATAAATATTATGCCCGGTGGGCTACTGGGCTTTGATAGAATGGCATTCAGTTCTTAATTTGATTAGTGGTTGTCAATGAGGGGCAGTGTAATGAGGTGAGTCACACACGTGTATTAAGTTAAATTTGAATCTTTAATCGGAGCGCCGGGGCTGAGCTGCGTCTTTGCGGTCGGCGCCAGCAAACAAGCATGGCCGCCTTCCGCTTCCTGCCTAGCTGCTTCCTGTTCCTGTGCAGGAACAACTAGAACGCTACCACATATCTCCCCCCTTTATGCACCCAACAATATTTACAAAAAGTCTTACTTCTAGTCCATCACAAAGTCTCTGAATCTCTCCGGTACCTTGATCTTTCTTCCTACTCGAGTCTCTATTCCCTCGTTGCTTCTCACTCCTTCTGTAGTCTTGTCTTCCATGCGCTCTTTCGTGCTTTCCACTTCTCTGATCTTCATTCTCCTTTCACTACCTCCTGCACTTCCCTTTCTTCCTTCTGTTGATTCCTTCCTTTCTCTTTCTTCACCTTCTATTCGCTTTTCTGCGTCCTCGACGTTCTCTCCTTGTCTCTCTCCACTTCCTCCAACGCTTTCTTCTTGCCTTTCTCTTTCTTCACTTTCTCCTTCCTCGACAACTTGCTCCTCTCTTTCTTCTACTTCCTCTTCCCATTTCACTATCTTGCTGCATCTTGCCATTCTGTCCATCGACCACACCTTTCCATCACTCAGCAGGGCAGACCGGGCATAGGGCTCCACTACCTTGAGGGGTGGGGAAAACTTGCTTTCCCCCTTTCTTTTCCTGATGGCGAGCTTCACCCTCACCCAATCTCCCTTGTCCAATTCCGTACTGCGAGTGTTCCGTCTTTTGTTGTAATGAGCAGTGTAAACATCTTGTGCCCTCTCCAGATTCTTCCTGACCACCGCCGGTGACCACCTGCTCTGTACCACCAACTTCCTCCATGCCACGTTGTCCTTGGTGAATGCCTCTCTACCTCTCAAGATCTTAAAGGGACTGTATCCGGTGCTCCCTGGTGTGATGCGGTATGCCCAAATCATCTTTTCTAGCTCTTTTTCCCAGTCCAGACCGTCCTCAATGGCTGCTTGTATGGTGCCCATTATCACACGGTTGAAGCGTTCCACCTGTCCATTGCCAGCTGGGTGGTAGATCGGGGTATGCTTCACCTCAATGCCGTTCCTGTTGGTAAATGCGACCCACTTCTCAGATGTGAATTGGGGACCATTGTCGCAGATGATGATCCTTGGGATGCCTTCACTGACGAATGTAGTGCGCAAGAAACGTATAACCGCTTCCGTGTCCACTTGTTCCAATACTTGTAACTCTGGCCATTTTGAATACTTGTCAATTGCCACCACCACATACTTTGCAATGCCTTCTTTGTCCAGGACTGGCCCCATTATGTCCACTGACAACATTTCCCATGGGCCATCCGGAACTGGGAATCTCCCCAATGGCGGCCTTAGCATACTCTGTGATTTGTCCGACTTTGCACATGATTCACAGGTGCGCACGTGCCGTTCGACCTGCGCATCAATGGCCGGCCACCAGTAAGCTTGCCTGGCCAACGCTTTCGTTTTCGTGATCCCTTGGTGCCCTTCATGGAGTAAAGACATCAGCCTTTCCAAGATGCTTTGGGGTGGAACTACCTTGTCTCCACGTAGTAAGAACACTGGGTTGTCCGCTATTGATAGTTCATCCCTGACTTCCCAGTACCTTTTCAGCTCCTCCTTCAGATGTCTTTTTTCAGGCCAGCCATGGATGACGTATCCCTTCACGGCATCCAAATCTGAGTCTTCCTTATAGGCACACTCCCAGTCTTGGGCACTTATCACTTCCTCAGTGTCCCGGATGGTGGCTACCACATAGCCTTCCCACTCGTGCTTTTCTTCGTCCTTTGCCCCCTCCATGGCCGCCGCTCTGCTAAGAAAGTCAGCCACTTTGTTCTGAGGCCCTGGAATGTGCTCCACTTCATAGACAAAGTCCAAAAGCCGAAGGGTCATCTTGGCAATGCGGGGCGTGGCATGATCATGCCCGCTCGACGTCAGGACACGGACCAAAGGCTTGTGATCCGTCTTGACTAGGAATTTGGCTCCCCACAGATACTGCCTGAATTTCTCTACCGCCCAGACCACCGCTAGCATCTCCTTTTCCACCACGCTGAACTTCTCTTCATTGGGAGCCAACGAGCGGGAAGCAAAACTTTAAGCTTAATCAGGTGAGTATATTTGCTCAATTCACCAATTTGTCCGTTGAAGACTCTCGGATACGTAGTCCGCCACAGCTGTACATCCTCCTTGACAGCCATGTCCATGAGAAGAATTTTTTCGATGCCTCCTGGGTTGAGCTGGATTCCTAATGCGCCCTGGTCCTTCCAACTCAGTACGGACGGGCCTTTTTCCGCGACATACAGTTTGCACTGAGCGTGCCTTCCTCTGAATTCAAACATGAGCGGGCAGTACCCTAACATAGGAATCTTCTGTCCTGTGTACGTCACCGGCCTCACATCCATGGGTAGCAGAGAATCTTTGATTCTGTTCGCGAAGTTGTTTTCCCACACCTTCTTCTGAACGATGGATATGGGCGCTCCACTGTCCGCAATCATCTCCAAAGGTACTCCACCTATGTGCATATCTAACCTGGGTCTGTCCGAACTGGAGCTATCCATCTCTAATATTTGCACGTCAATGTACAGGAATTCCTCCTCTTCAACCGTGTCCTCCTGGTCGCTGGAGTCGTCTCGTTGCTCCTGGTCCACCAACCTTACGATGGCGTTTTTGGGCTTCCTGCGACATACCTTCTCATAGTGTCCAAAGATGTTGCAGTAGGAGCATTTAGCTCTGAAGGCGGGGCACGCCTTGTCGTTCCCCAGATGACTGCCGCTGCCACACCGGTAGCATTGTGTTTTCCCTGCTTTGTGTGACTTACTGTCCACCTGTTGTCTGGCCGCGAAGTCTGCTCTGCCTCCACCTTGGTTCCTCCGTGACTCATTCTGTTTCCATCGGTCATTCCTATTTGGTGTCATTACTCTGCAAACCGTTTGCGACTCCTGGGCATCCCTTTTCGCTGCTTGAGCACACCTCTTCGACAGCTCGGCCTTCTTGACCATCGCCCAGATCTCCTTGAGGGGAGCGTCGCCGTTAACCCACAACTTCTCCTGAATGTGAGAGCTGGAGGTATGCATAATGATTTGGTCCCTGATGAGTTCATCGTGTAAACCCCCAAACTTGCAAGTGAGGGCCAACTTCTTCAACGCAACCACGTACTCATCTACTGACTCGCCGTTTTTCTGCTTCCTCTGAAAGAAGTTAAACCTGTCAATGGCGACACACACCACGGGTCTATAATGTGCGTCCAAGTCCTCAATGGCATGAGCAAACACCTCAGGGTCCCCTGCGTTCCTCTCACCTTTTACGATGGTGTCATATATCCTTAGCCCTTCTGGGCCTAAGTTGTGGAGCAAAATTTTCTTCTTTCTTTTGCTTGTGAATGGGGTGTCACCCTCCTCTTCTAGTGCCTCCAAGTAATTAAGGAAGTACCTCTTCCAGTCTTCCCATTTCCTTTCTGGCTCTCCGCTCTTCGTCAGGAAAGGTACCAGCTGGGTGAGAGACGTGCTTTGGTTCGCCATTGCTGGTGTTTTCCTCCTTACTGTGGCTGTGGAAGTTGCTCGTCTGGTCGGACTGCCTGGAGCGTCCTGTTCCTCTCCGCCGTCTTCCTTGTGCTCTCCTTCGCTGTCTTCTTCCTGCGTGCTCTTTGCGAGGTCAGCTGCCGCCTGCGGTGCTCCTCCTGCCCCTGGACTCGATGGGCCTGCTGTCTCCGCCAGTTTGCGCTTCACCGCCTGGTGCCCGGACCCTGCTTGAGGCCTCTCTGGATTGCACCTAGCTTTGTGCCTTTATTTCCCACAGGATTTCCTCCTCTGCCCCTGTGTGCCCTCAGCGCTGAGTGGGCTTGATTCTTGCTGGGCAGGGTGGTTTATGGGGCTCTGCAGGCTTACTAGTGCTGCATTTGGCTGGAGGACGCTGTGTGTCTCCTTCGCGCCAAAACGCTGCTTGTCTCGGCTCCTCTGCCGCGCTCCGGGGATTTTGCTGCTTCTCACGCGTAATGCGGGTGTTCGCGCATGCGTCGCGCGTGTGTCCGGGTCTTCACTTATCCCACCCTCGTCGCCATTGTAATGAGGTGAGTCACACACGTGTATTAAGTTAAATTTGAATCTTTAATCGGAGCGCCGGGGCTGAGCTGCGTCTTTGCGGTCGGCGCCAGCAAACAAGCATGGCCGCCTTCCGCTTCCTGCCTAGCTGCTTCCTGTTCCTGTGCAGGAACAACTAGAACGCTACCACAGGCAGCACTTATTTTTGGGGCCCAACACCGTTTCGCGAGCGCAAGAGAGGAAAACACAGAAAGAACAGAAAGAGGGGACCTGCAAGAGTGAGAAAAAGGGGCAGGGAGAGCATAAAAGACTATTGGCCTTGGATTTGGCACATCTATGTTTAATTGCACAGGCCGCCAGCTTCTGAAAAGACCTTTGGGCGCTGACACTCTTTCTTTCACAAATTTAGCACTGAAAATGTCAGTAGAGGCAGAGGGGAGACCAACAGCAGGTGAGTGTGGAGCAGCAAAAGTGGCAATCCTGCGTCGGCAGCCTCAGTACCAGTCCAGCTCCCTGCAGTCTCTATCCTCCACTCACATCATGGCAAGTTCTGCTGCTGAGCCATGAGCTCCTGCGGACTCTGCTGCACTCGGCAGAACCTCCTGCCCAAAACACCTCATGTTGGCACGGTTCTTCAGCGCTCTCTTCCTGGGGATTCGCTGTGGGGTGTGAAACACCCTCTTCGCTTTCTTTTCTTCACTCTGAAGGTGAACTGTACAATGAAGCACTCAAACCAATCCTAAAGTGCTGAAGGTTGTTTAAATGCAACAGGTTAAACCAACACCCTATGGCATATGCCTTACAACCCGATATGCACCTCAATAATACAATGAATTGGATCAATCATTCTCACCCTTAATCCTCCAGAAGTAGCCCAGACCAGCCAAACACACACCATCCCATTCCACACCTTCCTAAAGTCCTCTGTTATAGTCCATAGTTACACCCTCTCTGTTCAATCATCCCAGTCACTGATTACAGCTAGGCCTGGGCATGAAGTTCTGCTGCGCACATGGAGTTTGTGGGGTTTTTTCAACTCTGTGCTCCGCGTAGCATGCTGAGTTCCCAGATTTTTCAGCTAACGCTCGCTAACATTAAGTTGCCGAGCGCGAGTGAGGAAAATCTTACTCCAGGCCACCCCTCAGCGAGATTTCTCAACGTGGGCAGTCGAGGATGGCTTCTACCACTCACTTTGAGAAACCATCAGTTTGCATTGAGGAAGCTGCCGCTCGAGTTGAACATCTACTCAAGGGGCAGAAAGAATCTATGCCCTCTTCCACTGTGCATGGTGCCGCTCATGCTGATTTTCAAGTGCAGAACAAACACCAGCTGCTAAAAATCAACACAAACGGCACAACTTAACGCACTCTGCCACATGCGGAACTCCGTGTGCGCAGCTGAGTTTTTTGGTCAATTCGCAGAATTCCAAGTAGCAGAAGTCAGTGAACTCCCCCCCCAAGCCTAATCGCAATCCCACCCCAGCGAGCTAGAACTGACTCCCTGCCACCACCTCAACCACCATTTAGTGCTCCTGCCCATGTTTCCTGCTGCCATCCAAAAATACATGAACAGGTCTTTTCCTGACCCCCCTACTTCCCTCTATCAGCAACATGTTCATCTAACTAATCCCATAGCTGTACCCCAAAAGCCTGTACAGTTGACAACCTCCATTTCATAAGTTAGTGCTCATTGCCAAGTAATGAATGGTGTGCACCATGCTGCCGAAACAAAGTATGATCATCCTGAAAAAGTTCAAACTGTTTAACTAAAGCAATATTTCTCTCTGAGCAATTCTCCCTCATTTTTCTTTCCACTTTGCACAATTGGTTCTCAATTGCGCGGAGTTTCCTGGTTTCCACCATTCCCTGCTTTCTATGCCTGTCTGTAGTAGGCATAGTGGGGCTACGCGAAGCTACGCGAAGTGGACCAGAAACTACGTCCACCTACGCACTTCGCGTAGCCCCACTACGCGCCACGCGCCTCACTCCCGCCCTCGCTAAATACTACCCGCCTCCCTCCCGCCCTCTCTAAATACTTAAATAATGTTTTTAAAAAAAATAAACACCACCCAGTTTTATGGTGTGAGTACTGTACCCCTCAGCAGGCCTAATCTGCTCAACGATATGTGCAATACCCTCAATATACTTGAAACTGTATCAGCCCAGAACCAACTTTGTACTGAAAAACATGTCCCCAAAAAAGTCCCCTAAAACTCAAATATATGTTTCATACCCTAACAGAACATTCTCCTTAAATATAATACTATCTTCTGCACCTTCCCCAGTTGACCTGTCTTCATCCTTTTCAATCAAATTCTAATCCTAATTCTAAATTGTGACCTTATCATTTGTGTGATTATTGTGTTTTAAAACGTACCTACCCTATTACTTCACGCTTAGACCTGCAGACTTAGCGCAGATTTCTCCAAGTGAGGGACGCTCTCCCAGCGCCTCGTTCTGACCGCAGGCCACGCCCCCTCAGAGGCCACGCCCACCGCCCTCCACTACAAGTGGGACGCTGAGTACGAGCGTCGCCATTTGCAAGCACTACCCTCCTGAGGCGAAAAAACGGGAGGCTGTTTATTTTAAAAATTGTGACCTTATCATTTGTGTGATTATTGTGTTTTAAAACGTACCTACCCTATTACTTCACGCTTAGACCTGCAGACTTAGCGCAGATTTCTCCAAGCGAGGGACGCTCTCCCAGCGCCTCGTTCTGACCACAGGCCACGCCCCCTCAGAGGCCACGCCCACCGCCCTCCACTACAAGTGGGACGCTGAGTATGAGCGTCGCCATTTGCAAGCACTACCCTCCTGAGGCGGAAAGCCGGGAGGCTGTTTATTTTAAAAATTGTGACCTTATCATTTGTGTGATTATTGTGTTTTAAAACGTACCTACCCTATAACTTCACGCTTAGACCTGCAGACTTAGCGCAGAGTTCTCCAAGCGAGGGACGCTCTCCCAGCGTCTCGTTCTGACCGCAGGCCACGCCCCCTCAGAGGCCACGCCCACCGCCCCTTCCCTATAAAATATGTGTTTTCCTCGGAAGCGCAGCGGACGAGCGCAGCGGGCACGGCAATGGTGCGCCGAAGGTGCGCCAAAGGAAAGCCCGTCTGCGCCCGTCCGCGGCCGACCGAGGGTAGGGGCTAGTCACTCTGCCCCTCCTATTCAATACACCCCCGCCCAGTTAACCGACCTCCAAGGCCTGTGGCCCCTTGAGGGCACCATATCAGCCCGAATCACTAAGCTGGGCCTTCTCAAACCCAACGCCTTTGCTCACCCCTCGACTAGGTGCCCCACTACCTGTCCACTCACTAGTCCTCCCCCCACGGCTGTCTCCGCGATGTACCTCAACACCAGGTCAGCAGTCAAGCACCAGTTGGACCTCTTTACGCTACTGGAGTCGCATAAACCCGATCTTCTATTTCTCACGGAGACTTGGTTCTCCGACAGCTCCCTTCCCTCCCTTCTGGCAATCCTCCCTCCATCTTACTACGCCCTCCGAGCCGATCGTTCCTCCGGCAAGCCAGGCGGAGGAGTTGCACTGATTGCCAGCAAAGAAATTGTCTTTCAACCTTTAACTGTTTCCCCCCTGGGATCATCAGACTGTCTGGTGGCCCGTTCACTATCCCTCACTCCCCCTCTCACCTGTGTTCTTATCTATCGTCCCCCATCCTCCCCGCAATCATTTCTTCCTAATTTTTTAGATCTGGTGGCTACCTTGGCGGTCAACCATTCTTCAATTATGGTCCTTGGTGACTTTAATTTCTGGCCCTCTGACCCTGCGGAATGTACAGCATCTAAGGAGTTTTCCGAGTCACTCCTCTCCCTTAATTTTGTTTCTGCTGTTCACGCCCCTACTCATAACTTGGGTCATACTCTCGACCAAATTTGGCATCGAGACTGCCTGGTCACTTCACTTTCCATCTCTCCCTGCCTTTGGTCTGACCACTTTCTCATTTGTTTTTCTTTATCCCTTCGTTCAGTCCCTAAACCCCCCCTTGCCAAAAACATCTGGGCACGTTCATGGAATCGAGTTGATGTGGCCGCTCTGTCAACCATACTCTCCACATCTAGCCCGGATTTCTCAGGACTGTCATCTCTTGAACAAGCGGAATCTATCGAGGGCTGGCTGCGGGCTGGCTGCGATGCAGTCGCCCCTCTAAAGCGCATCGCGTCTAAGCGTCCCAAAGATGCTAACCGATGGTTTTCAGAGGAGTTGAAGACCCAAAAGCTCAATCTTCGACGAGCGGAGCGCCTCTGGCGACGGGACTATTGTCTTATCTCTAGAAATCATTACACTAACCTCCTGGCCCTTTACAAGAAATCTATTCTGGAAACTAAGAAGGCTTATTTTTCTGCTAAAATCCAGTTTGCTGAGAATCGATCAAAAGAAATCTTCGACATTGTCCAAGATCTAGCCTATTCTGATAGGGCGTCACTCAAACCCTCTCCCTCCCAGTCCCTCTGTGACTCTCTTAACTCTTTCTTTCTTGATAAAATCAGCAAGATCAGAGCAAACATTCCACTCCCGTCCCGTTCCTTCACTAACCCTTCTCCTCCCTTGGCTGTAGCACGTCTAGATTCCATTCCTCTTCTCACGGCAGACTCTTTTCTGTCCCTTCTCCCTTTGGTTAAGTCTGGCTCCCCACTGGACCCTTGCCCCGCTTACATCCTGAAACAGATTTACTGTTCCTGTCCTTCACCACCTCTTATGTTCTTGAACAGTTCACTCTCCCAGGGTTTTGTCACTTCTTCTCTTAAAGCGGCGGTAATTGTACCTCTTTTAAAAAAGCCTGGTGCTGACCCCTCTGTTTCAGCCAACTACCGCCCTATCTCGCTTCTGCCTTTCCTAGCTAAGGTACTGGAACGCCATGTCGTTAGAACATTGAGTACCTTTGTGGAAGGAAACAGTGTCTTGGCCCCAGGCAGGCCGGCTTCCGCCCTGCGCACTCGACAGAATCGGTTGCCACATCCGTCTTGGACACTCTTCGAGAGGGCATGGACACTAATCAGCCCCAGGCTCTGGTCCTTCTCGATCTTTCCGCCGCTTTCGACACGGTGGACCATGCCATCTTACTTTCACGTGTCGAGGCGGCGGGGATCGGGGAGTCCGCCCTGGTCTGGTTGTCCTCTTTCCTTAGTGGCCGTACCCAAGCTGTTCGCTTGGGCGATTACTCAGCTGACTCCCGACCTGTGCAGTGCGGGGTCCCCCAAGGTTCTTCACTGTCACCACTGTTATTTAATTTGTACATTGCCCCTCTTATTTTTGCTCTACAACGGCTGGAGGTCTCTGTTTATAATTATGCAGATGATCTCCAGCTTATCTTTTCACTCTCTTCCTCTTCTGTGTCCATATCCAACTTTCACTCTGTTATGACCTTCATTCAGGACTGGATGAATCACAATCACCTGAAACTCAATCCCGATAAAACGGAATTGGTGTTGACGGGTGGTTGCTCCAGTCCTTGGTCCTCACTCTTTTGGCCCCCTTCCTTAGGTCCCCCACCCATCCCTGTTTCCTCGGTTAAAACTCTTGGTTTTAAATTTAATGACCAACTTTCCCTTCACTCCCAAGTCAGTGCGGTTGTTTCCTCAGCTTTTCTTTCCCTCCGGACTATACGTAAGGTCTCCCGATTTTTCACTCCATCCGCCCTCAAACTCATACTTCTGGCTATGGTGACGTCCCGCTTGGACTACGGCAATGCCCTCTATTGTGGCATGCCAGCGTACCTCATGCGGCGTCTCCAGTTGGTCCAGAACCAGGCAGCCCGTCTTGTGTTCAACCTACCTAAGTATCATCATGTCACGCCCCTTCTTAAATCTCTACACTGGCTCCCTGTTCAGCAACGTGCCCTCTTCAAACTTGGCTGCATCGTTTTTAATGCCCGGTCTGGGTCCGCCCCTGCCTTTATTAGCTCTGCTATCCATGATTACACCCCGACCAGAGAACTGCGCTCGTCCGCCCAACAGCTTCTCACTCTTCCCCGTTTTAAACGGAAAAAATGGGGAGGATCCAAGTTTTCAACTGTGGCTCCTGTTTTCTGGAACTCTCTCCCACTTTCCTTGAGATCCTGCCCCCACTACTCCCTTTTCTGCAAAGCTTTAAAAACCCTTCTTTTTTCCCAGGCATTTCCCTCTTAAATCCCTCCCGGTTGCTAGCTTTTCTCGCTCATTTGGGTTTGTAGTACTACAAAAAGCGCCATGAAACCGCTCGGTGTACGCGCGCTCTAGAAATATTTTTAAACTCAAACTCAAACTCCTAGTCTCTGCAACCCCATTATCAGCCTTCCTCAAACCTACATTCCCCTTTCTCTCCAGCAACTCAAAAATCCTAAAACCCCCAAAAAACAGCAGCATCATGCAAAGAGAAAACAAAGCAGTTCCCCAACCTGAAAAACAAATACCAGTACCACCTTCACCAGCAACAAACCTGTAACTGGTCTCCTATAGCCTAACCCCCTTTTTCATGCACCGCCTCTGTAATCCTATGCCCAAGCTGGCGCGCTGGTGATTCATACCCCTAGAAACTTCCAACAGAAGCCAATCCCAGCTAGATTTCCAATATAGTAATAATAGTAATCACCAACAAGTTTTTCCTAATCAAGTTCCTCTGAGCACCCCCTCCTAGTTGCCCTGCTTTCAAGAACCTACCTCTAGGCATACCTATGGGCCTTCCTATATTATATATTGGCAAAACAAAAAACACTTTTACTATGGAAAATGTGGTTCTAACCATAACTACCTAAGGGCTATTGCCATTAGTTGATACACACACACACACACGCTATGCTCTCATACCGCACCGCGCACCACTGGAGCTCGCGTGCTCACCTTTGATTAAACACCACACGTATACCACACCAGACATTTATGACCAACCTCCCTTGATTTCTGGCCCAAAGTGAAACCAAATCTGTCCGCATTGGCTGTGAGGCAGTTGCACAGTGGCAAGAGGAACCTGCAATTAAGCAGGGGGACACAGGGTCTGGGCAAGTACACTTTTTACTTCATCAGCAAAGCGTGCAGTGCTCTATGGAGGAAGAATCAGAATGGAGAGCGGCTGCTCTCATCATTTTTAAGAAGACAGCGGGGTCTACACCCAACAAAGAGGACACCACAAGTTTGGCGCCAACTAATGAGACCAAACTTAAAAAGTTAGAAAAAATTAAGCGCAGTGAAACATCAAAATGGTGGGAAGCCACTTCCCTCCAATACTATTTGGATCAGGCCATGGTACCAAGGGGACTTAGAGTATTTACAGCACCATCATATGAATCTCCCAATCCGATAATGTTGGAAGAATGGTCCCAGAACTCAGCACTTAGCTCCAAGAGAATTCTGGAAATACTTATTAAGTATGCGTGGATCGATCATGATGCTATTCTACTTCAAATCAAAGAGTTAATAGAGGATCTCATGAACAACATGGAAGCAACAACGCTGAACAAAGCAATGGAAACAATTAAAGATCGCCTAAAAAAACATGAAGATGACATTAAGGCGAGAAAACAAAGGAAACTTAACAGAGACTACGCGGACTATGAGAGCGGGCGAATTTTAACCTTCAGCAAAAAGTATGACCATCTCTATGCTACCAAAACAAACCCACAACCCGCACCTAACGAACCTTCAGCAAGTTCCCTTTAAGACATCTCTGTGACGAGTGGAAGCGAGTCAGATGTGACAGTCAACACTGTATCTACAAACAACCAGCCGGCCAGACCGGCTAATTTTTTAGATGAATACAGACACATGCGCAGGGGTCGTATAATGACGAGGGACACACCAGTACCAAAACAGAGAGGCCTTGGACGAGGTCGAGGCAGAGGTTGAGAAAAAGAAGAAACAGGAGGCGACGGATCAAACAAGGCTGGCAGAAGAGGCAAGGGACGTGGCGGGATGGGAAACAACAGGACCTGCACAGGAAAGAACCAATGATGGATATGAATATGGTTAACAAAACTATTATTAACCTCTCTAAAAGACCACTCAAGGACATAGTGAAACAGACTCGGTGTCTAGGACTTCCCTTCTGTCCCTCCTCTACTTTTAACTATACTATGATAGATCGCTTCAAATTTGTCAGACAGCTCAAACTCAGAAAATGGCACAGAATGAAGAGACTAGACACCTATAGGCACACACCTAGCAAGCAACCTTATACAGACGATGACTTGACTATAGGAGATATTGACACTCTAGCCACCATGTTAGAACTTCGTGAAGAGACAGAAGGTGAGGTCACTGGTATCAGCGGGAAAAAAATCCTTGCAGACTTAGGCACCGCTTATGACCCATCTGCCAACACTCCCTTTAAACCACGTTCGACCTTCTTACCTAGTCTACCTCACGACGGGATTGACACTTTCCACGAAAATGTAACGAAAGCACTCACAGAGTACAGACATAAGAAGCACAGGAAACAAGATCAATCTAACAACCTCACCTTCAATCAGATAAGAGCACTCGAGGAGTTGGCGGATGACAATGACATCGTTATCCGCCCGGCTGATAAGGGAGGTAACATCGTGGACAGGGATCACTACATTAAGGAAGCCCAACGCCAATTGAACGATCACAACTTTTATTTGCGCATCACTCAAGACACATATCAGAATAGTATTACCAACATCTGGGATAAACTGACTGACTGGAAAGACAAGGGCATCCTAACATGGGATGAGTATTGTTATTTGAAAAGGGATTATCCCATTCTTCCAGTGCTATACCTTCTACCGAAAGTGCACAAAGACTCTAACAACCCCCCGGGCAGGCCCATCATTTCGTCGAGGGGCAGTGTGATAGAACACGTGTCGAAATACATAGACCATTTCTTGAGGGAATTTGTTGTCAAGCTCCCGAGCTACATCCGTGACACTAAGGATTTCCTTGTGAAAATACAAGACATTGAATGGTGTGATGACTTTTTGTTCATCATACTTGATGTACACTCTCTATACACCATTATTCACCATCAACAGGGACTGACAGCCTGCAAACATTTCCCTGAAGAGGAGATTGGTGAGATACTGGGAGCACAGCATCATGATACTTGACATGATGAAGTTCTGTCTGACAAAGAACATCTTCCTCTTTGATGGTGAGTTATTAATTCAGACCACCGGCACCGCGATGGGATCATGTTTTGACCCCAGTTTCGCGAATTTCTTCATGAGACTGTGGGAGGAAGAGATCCTTTAGGATCCCGAATTCTCTCTGGACTTTGGACGGGTGGTCATGTGGCTCCGCTACATTGACCACCTGTTCATTGTTTGGAGGGGCTCGGAACCTGAGGCCAGAGATTTCATCAACAGACTCAACTCCAACGACTGAAGCATCCTCCTCACAGGTAACATAGACAACAAACAAGCCGAATATCTCGATGTCAAACTGGAGATCAGAAACTATGCCATTCACACCACTTTGTTCCGCACGGCAACAGCAGGTAACAGCATCCTACATGCCTTCAGCAGTCACCCAGAAACCTTCAAATGGAGCATTCCATATGGGGAGCTGCTGAAGTAAAAAAAGGAACCGCAACACAGAGGAGAGTGTCAGACTAGTAAGTACCACCTTGATGCAGAGATTTAAAGAGAGGGGCTACCCTAACTGGGTTCTTAAGAAAGCAAAGGAAAAGGTAGAGGGTGTCAACAGAATGGAAACGTTAGCAGACAAAACACACCCCGGTGGCACCACAGGAGTGGTACCAGAATTATACTAGTCATGAAAACCTCTGAACCAGAGATCAAGAGCCTAGCTATGTTATTATAATCATATTCACAACACTCATTGGTGTTGGAATAATGTGCATAGTAGAAAAAAAGGAACAATTGTTCTTTTTCTTAGTGTCCCCTCACTCACCAGGGTTGCCCCACGGTGACATGCTTCATCATGGGGGGCATCCCAGTCCTCTACGGGCCGGTCCATAGGCTAGAGAGTAGGTGAATCGGCCACTAGTATCCTGTAATCAAATTGATGGGATACAATTCCTCCGAGTCCATGGGGCAAAGTTAGGCCCTGCAACATATACCACGTGATTATTTTCTTACGTAGGTACTGGATTCATGCTTTATACCCATGCAGCATTGAATTGATTTATTTTCTATTTTTTCATTATTAGCTCATTTGGGCATTATTAGGAGTGGCGAACACAGGGCTGGTCCCTGTGTAGTCCTGAGGAAGAGCTTGGGGGACGCTCGAAACATGTTGACAGATAGGAACTAATAGGTGCACCTAAACTCATTGTTCTTTAGGCAACCTATTTATTCTACCCCGTTTTTAATTTTACCACCTGGGAGCAAGAATAAATCATTTATAGCTTACTAGGCAGGTATTTTAAATCACTTACACATATCCCACTCCATCACATCACAGTTCTCGCACCACACATAGTCTAATTTAAGTGCTCCTACGTAGTTCGCAAGTCGTAGCACGCCCCAGCCCGTAGAGGACTGGGATGGCCCCCATGATGAAGCATGTCACCGTGGGGCAACCCTGGTGAGTGAGGGGACACTAAGAAAAAGAACAATTTTTCCTTTTCTTCTACTATACACATTATTCCAACCCCAATGAGTGTTGTGAATATGATTATAATAACATAGCTAGGCTCTTGATCTCTGGTTCAGAGGTTTTCATGACTTGTACAAACTGTGGAGGGTGAACCTAAGCATTTTCCCTCTATCTCCCTTTGTTTTCTGTTAACCAGAATTATACTCTCATACCACTCAATCACCAATGACATCAGACACATTATCGCCAGGAATTGGAACACATTCAGGAATGACAACACCATAGGAGAGACAATACAAGAAAGACCTAGCATCACATTCAGAAGAAGTAGAAACATGAGGGACTTCCTAGTGCACAGTGACATCACTAGGTATACCAGCAAAAGGGACCATAACCTACAGGGATTTTTTCCCTGTGAACATTGCAAAGCATGCAAGAACAGCACATTTTGCAAAGAAGTCACCATAGGCTCACACAAAAAAAGCCATCACACAATTTGTCACAAGTAGTACTACTTTTGTGATTTATGCTATCGCTTGTCCCTGCAACCAGTGGTACATTGGCAGCACCACACTCATGGCTAAAAAGCGCATACTTGAACATATGCGAGCCATAACCAACAAGCACCCCAAGTACCCGGTAGCTCAACACTTTCAAGCCAAACATTACTCTGACTGCTCTGTTCTCAGTTATTGCATCCTGGAACAGATCAATAGAAACCCAGGGGTGGAGACAGAACACTTAGATTGAGACAGAAAGAGTCCTCATACATAGTCGACTTCCAGACTAAGGTGCCGGGAGGGTTAAACCAGGATGAGGAACTAGCCATTCACCTGAAAGGATTTTAGTCACCCTCTGAGGCTAGGCTTTTCTTTCTGTCCTCTTTTATAAGCTCCAATTAATTTCTTGCTCCCCCTCTTTCCCTTCTGTTCTTTTCTCCATAGTAGCATTCGGACAGACATGATCTTTATCAAGTACTCGATCCCATCTCCATTGGGGGTCTTGTTTTTATTAACACAGATATTTTTCTTTCTGTTTTGTAGGAGGAAAGGAAGGGACCCACTTCACCAGACTGCACCTGACACCACAAGCATGGGTCGCCTAACCTTTTCTTCGATTGTCACTTTGGCTGGTTGGTAATGTCACCTGGTTTCGATATTTCCATGTATTTTGGCGGGCTCCGCTAATTTTGGTTAAGCCAAGTTGGATGTCGTCATTCTCGGACATCATGCATGTCTGTGGACGAACATACACTCTGAGCTTTCACTTCAGGGCACTCGCCCACGATCTTTTACTCTAGGGCACTTGCCCGTGATCGTCCATTCCACCTGAGGGGTAGCAGTCGCTATCACACACATTAGAGGGACTGGCACTTGCGCCTGCCAACTAGGCTGCATCCCCCTACCCTGACTCTGCATGACCGTTGAGCCCACTTCAGGACACTTGTCCCGCCCGGCGCTACTTTTTTAGCTAGCAGGTGTTTGTTTGACCTCCGTGTGAATTCTCCACTGACACACATGCGATCACGCTGTGTCCCATCTGTCCACCTTGTGTACATCGCATTACGCATCTTTGTTGATACTCGTCTGTCAACCCGTTGCCATGGCAACCATTAACTTCACGCACCTGCCAACTCTTTCGTGCACTTGCAATTAGTTGATACTCATTGAAACATTACGTTTGATCAGCATGATTATTTCATGTACATTGTACTGTGCATGATGTTTTGATTTACTACTTTATGTTTGGTTTTCAACATCATTTTAGGTGCTGATTGTACATTCCATCATGGCCGCCTTGTTTTCCTTGTACACCACTTCCTGTACCAGGGGGTAATGTGACACTATTTAACCAACCAATGTACCACTGCTTTTTACATGTGAACAAGACTACGGCTGTAGTTGAAACGCGTCGTGTAATTAAATCGCTTTCACAAGTTGTTTTGCCCCGGTTCCCTTGTGTCCTGAGAGCGCACTTACTCTGCATTGTTGTTGGACATTTTTGCCTGTATGCTCTGCCGGCATGTGCGCCACCTCTCACGGGTCTTAGGGGTACCGGAAGGAGCTGCTGTTGTGAATATACACACACATATATATATATATATGTAAACGACCGATATCTATATTACCGTGAACAAGCTGCAAGCCGAAACGCGTTGGTGGACGAGTGAACCTTGCCATTAAATTGAATGAAGCAGCCTTGGGTGTCCTGGAGTATTCTTTTGACGTTGGAAGAATAAGTGAGTGGATATATTGAAGAAAATTACATATTTATATGTATTTGTGCCCCACGCGCTACCCTCTCATCATCTGCCATGTTGAATAAAAACCCCTGCATTACTTCACATTCAGAGGCCTTATTTTTCTGTCACCAGGCCCCTCCATGCCAGATCCTGAAAAAGGCACATGTTACATTTCTCTGCAGCACATTAGATATTTTGATGAGCAGTCACGGAGAAGAGGCCCAGCCCGGGGTGTCTTAACAGTGTCAAACAAGGGTCGACCTGATAATGCTGCATTCCGGCCCTGAGCAGGAGGCGAGCAGAAGCCCCTCTGCAGAGAAAAGGCCCAGTTTTGCTGTCGGCTCTCAGAGATAAGTGGGGCCCATGTCAAGGGAAACCTCCAAGACAGTTACACAAGGGGTGGACAGGAAGGGCCAAACCAACTTGCTAGTATGAAGCAGCAACACTTCTACAGATGAGAGCAATCTGCATGCTGCCCCGAGCTAGAGATAAGACCAGACATGCTAGTCACTCTGACACCCAGGGCCCTCCCTGACCAACAGAAAGGAAACAGCCCTCGTGTAAAAGTCTGATAAAGTTACGCAAACAGGCAGTGCGAGTTTTTGCTGACCTTGCTGCCCCCTCTATGCACCCACCCACCTATGACTCATTACAGTGAACGCCTACATGCTCATATCTTTTTCTTTCCTTCTGCTTGGAGGGCTCCTCCCTATGTATGCAAAGAATGTATAAATATTGTACCCTGTGAATAAAGCTCAGAACTCTCCTGAACCTGCTTGGTGAAAGGAGCTCTCCCTTAACTCGAGTTAATGCAATAAAGCTCATTGACTCTAACACCACGGACTCTGCTCCTCATTTATATTTGATCCTTTTTGCATCTATAGAAATTATGATAGTGTAAATAATTTATTTACCACATTTTCTGGCACCCGAATAGGGACGCATCCCCTTCCCCACGCGCCGGCGATGTAGGTCCGGCCCCTGCCCCCTTCTACAGCCTAGACGGACTTCAAGTGTACACGCCAGCGGGACTTCCCGCCAACTCCCTCAGGCCCACGGAGGAGGCGGACTGCGACCAGACATCCACACGAGGCCGTGAGGAAGATTGCGGAGCGTCCTGACCCAGAGCCCAACCCGTGAGAGAGCCGAGTCGGAGGTCTTCAGAGGTCCGCCATTCCTGCGCAAGCGTCAAGCGTCCGATGACCAGGTCTTCAAGTTCTGCTTCCCGGTGAGTACCACTGAGAACGCATAAAGACGGGTTCATTTAATGAACACGGTAAAGACGTGTCTCCTTCACGAGACCGGTATGGTTGTACTGTATTTCAGTACATAAGTATATGTTGTATATGTTTTGAGTTTGAAATTGTTTTAGTTAGGTTCCAGCATGCCGTTGTTTTCAAAATTGCGTAAAATAGGCACTAAAAAGGGAATATTAGAAGAGGCAGTTAATGTCCCGCCAAGAGATACCCCCGGCCATTTTATGTATAACAAACATGGCATAGGCGCCGTTTTATACCTTGATCTCTGGGTAGATTATACAAAGGATTTAGAGGCAATGTATAGATGGCCTGTTACGGGAACATGGGATGCAGAATGTATCATGAGAGTAGAAGAGGAACTATGGAAAAGGAAATCAAGGCCTTCTCAAAAAGAAGCCATTGACTTATGGCGCAAAGAAGCGAATAGGAGAGCCCAGAAAGAACTCAACAAAGCTGAGAAAGGTAGACAGATGTCAGAACAGGCTAAAGAAAAGAAGTTACAAGATGAGGGTGAACAGGTCAGATCAGAACAGATGGATAGGGAGAGAAACGCTCTTGTTACTGGTATCTACCCTGTACTCTCAGAGGAGATCAAGGAGGAAGTTCCCCAAGATGTACCCCTTAAAATTAAACCAACGGCACCAGAGGCGTTCCTTTCCACCTACGTAGCAGAGCCACCCCCAGCCTACATAGACGCACCATTTCCCCCGCTCCCACCAGAGGCCGTGCCCCAGCCAGTCCAGAACCAACAACAGGCTTCCGGGGGTGCGGAAGGGGGGGGGAATAAGGAAATAAAGGATGACGTCGAACTCCCTAGATGTATATATGATTTACAGCCAGGTATTACTGGTCCAATGCACGCCATATCAATACGAGTAAGGCAAGCCATCGCAGAGCTAGATGGACTGCCTGATATGAATACACAATTAAATGCCTTGTATGAGTTCATCTGAACAGGACGGAACCATGAATGCGTAGCTCAAGCTATGGGAAATAGAAAAGTAAAAGCTAGAACAACATCCTCCGTTTTATTATCAACTGTCTGATCAGGGAACTTGATGGGGGTGATGGGGACGTGGAGGCTAGTTTAATAGAGTGGAGCGACAACATCAATGACGGTAAACATGATAAGGCAGCGCAGACAGAAGCAATGACGAACAAGATTAAAAAGAAAATACTAGCAGTACGCAACGTCGAGAAGGAAGGCAGGGATAGTGTGTCAGAGGAAGGGGATAACAACGAGCCGGCAGACAAAATGAATTTTCTGGGCATAGCACGGCACTGTAATGGCGCCAAACACCATCGACCTCAGAAAACAAGGGTTAACCATGAAACACACATCTCTCCTGAGGATTTGTTTCAAACAACTGAAAAGGCCCTAGACCATTGGATGGACGACGAGCCACCCCTCACGCCACATGAGAGGGAGTTGGCTCGGTCGGCCACCCAGTGGGTGTCCCAACATCATGTATATAATCCCAACATAGTGGCCCAGATGTTCCTGAGCCTCCCACCACGCGAACAACGCCTGGCCAGCATCTATATGGTCCAACACTTGATCACCTTGTATGAGAGCCAATATCACCACCCTGGCAAATTATATAAAATACTGGAAAAGGTAATACTAGATAGATGGATGAAACAGGGCCCAGAACTGATTAACACCATTTTAGACTTGCGTCTCCAATATGAACAATTCCTGTCCGCCTCAATGACACCCGATCCTCGCCCCAGAGGACAGTACCCTCTGCGAGAGGTCCACCCCATAACAAAACAAGATGGCTCTGTCCAGCGGGTATATGTCTATACCCCTCTCACCAAGCTAGAAATACTGGAAATGAAGAGGTTGTTACCTTCCCATGATAAAGACCCGGGGGGGTTTCACAGAGAAATAAAAGATATACTCCGTATAGGAGACTATACTTACCCTGATATCCTAAGGTTACTAAAGGTCTTGTTACCAGCAGGCATTTACGAGAAACTTAAAGAGAAAGACTGGGATGTGGGAGATAAAACTTTGAAATGGGCAGAGTTGCAAGCTGAAGATGCAGGTAGGGCCCTGGGGGATGGCCTTGATGAAAAAATTAAGGAGCTCCCCGAACTCCTTATACAAATTTTACCAAGACTATTGATGACCAAAAAGGAAGACTGGGATGCAATTTCAGCATGTAAACAAAAACCAGAGGAAGACACAAGCGATTACTACACTAGGTTGGAGAAATGTTTCGCTGTCAACAGTGGTTTAAAACACAGTAGTGAGGCCTATCCCCACCTTTTTGTGACCAAACTGGTAGATAACGCCCTTCCTCAGATTAGGAATAGGGTGCTGAAGGTTGAGAGTACTTGGCAAGCAAATAGCCCCTCACAAATGTTACAGATGTTGCAATACCACCAAAATAGAATAAGGGAAGAACAAGAACAAGAAAAGAAGAGCATGAATGATACAAAAATGAAGGTGCTAGTTGCCCTGGTTGTTTGTTTGCCTGCTGCCTGCTGCCGTTTTCCAGCGGACCTTGCCGGATCATTAACAGCCCTTCACGACTTGCGGAACCCGCTTCGCGGGTCCCGCTGCGCCCCAGAGACCGTGGGCAAATCATTTCACAGCTGCGTGGGAGGACCAGGGCTGCGAGCGTGCGGGGCAGGACTTCCAATCCCAGAAGCCCCTGCACACCGCGCCTCTGACCATCTGGCCGCTCTCCCTGGCCACCCCGCCCCGCCTGGAACCCTTTAAGGGCGGTAGTTGATTTTCTAACGCGGGAGACCCTGGTTGTTTGTTTGCCTGCTGCCTGCTGCCGTTTTCCAGCGGACCTTGCCGGATCATTAACAGCCCTTCACGACTTGCGGAACCCGCTTCGCGGGTCCCGCTGCGCCCCAGAGACCGTGGGCAAATCATTTCACAGCTGCGTGGGAGGACCAGGGCTGCGAGCGTGCGGGGCAGGACTTCCAATCCCAGAAGCCCCTGCACACCGCGCCTCTGACCATCTGGCCGCTCTCCCTGGCCACCCCGCCCCGCCTGGAACCCTTTAAGGGCGGTAGTTGATTTTCTAACGCGGGAGACCCTGGTTGTTTGTTTGCCTGCTGCCTGCTGCCGTTTTCCAGCGGACCGTGCCGGATCATTAACAGCCCTTCACGACTTGCGGAACCCGCTTCGCGGGTCCCGCTGCGCCCCAGAGACCGTGGGCAAATCATTTCACAGCTGCGTGGGAGGACCAGGGCTGCGAGCGTGCGGGGCAGGACTTCCAATCCCAGAAGCCCCTGCACACCGTGCCTCTGACCATCTGGCCGCTCTCCCTGGCCACCCCGCCCCGCCTGGAACCCTTTAAGGGCGGTAGTTGATTTTCTAACGCGGGAGACCCTGGTTGTTTGTTTGCCTGCTGCCTGCTGCCGTTTTCCAGCGGACCTTGCCGGATCATTAACAGCCCTTCACGACTTGCGGAACCCGCTTCGCGGGTCCCGCTGCGCCCCAGAGACCGTGGGCAAATCATTTCACAGCTGCGTGGGAGGACCAGGGCTGCGAGCGTGCGGGGCAGGACTTCCAATCCCAGAAGCCCCTGCACACCGCGCCTCTGACCATCTGGCCGCTCTCCCTGGCCACCCCGCCCCGCCTGGAACCCTTTAAGGGCGGTAGTTGATTTTCTAACGCGGGAGACCCTGGTTGTTTGTTTGCCTGCTGCCTGCTGCCGTTTTCCAGCGGACCTTGCCGGATCATTAACAGCCCTTCACGACTTGCGGAACCCGCTTCGCGGGTCCCGCTGCGCCCCAGAGACCGTGGGCAAATCATTTCACAGCTGCGTGGGAGGACCAGGGCTGCGAGCGTGCGGGGCAGGACTTCCAATCCCAGAAGCCCCTGCACACCGCGCCTCTGACCATCTGGCCGCTCTCCCTGGCCACCACGCCCCGCCTGCAATCGTTTGGACTTCCTATTTAAGTGAAGGTTACTACCCGCTACGCGGGAGCGTGCGGGAGCGTCCCGGGAGAAGCCCGGGACAAGGGCGGGACCGTCTGTGGCCGTCCGGGGCCGAAGGAGGCCGGGCTGGGCCTCCCCTCCTGGCAGTGCCATATACCACCTACCTCAGTAAGTGATATAGACTAACTTGCACAAACTTGCACTATTTGTAACCGATATGGCGATGTCTGAAAACACAAGCCCTGTAATTGGCCACTTGACGAATCTATCAACGGAGCCTGGTCCTTTGGCCATTGGTCCCTTAGACAAATTCTTTTTTAATCGATCATTGACTATAGATAAGGAATTAACTTTGGCTGAGAAGCGTGCAGAGCGTAGGCTATCCATTGAAATTCTTAAGAACTCCATGGACAAGTCTTCAACTGTAGCCTACCCCACTTTGGTAACCCCCCTATCATCAGTGAACCTACCAGTCACACACGAACACTCTGAGGTTCAGGGTGATAAAGCAAACAAGAGTGTCGTGGCAGATCCAAATAATCCTTGTGGTGGTAACTCCAATTTATCACCGCAGCCTGATCTAGGTTACATCGGCCAATTCGAAAATTGGGTCCAAAAGGAAACAACCAGCTTCCGTAAATAAATCTAAAAAGGCGGCTAGACCTCCACAAAAATTCAGGAAGTTACATAAACTTGTGAACATTGGAAAGGCAGGTAATGAACAAGTCCAAAGTTCTGGAAGTGTAATACCAACTATCTCTGTATCCCAGGATAATCAAGACATAGCGGACAATTCTTGCACTGTTTCCAATGTATCAAGTAAAGAAAACACTGTATTATTTGCAAACGTGCTCCCAGAACTTGAAAAAATGTTTAGACAATTACTTACCCCTATCGAGGATAGAATTGCTAAGCTCGTAGATAGGTTAAACCATTTCGAACAGACAACTTTAGACAATTTCTATTCTACAAAATCCCTAATTAAAGCAAATAGGGTGGAAGTAAACACAAACTCCCAGGTCGCAAATAACCACCATGTACCGGACAAGGGTAGAATTCCCCAGAATGCCTCCCCTTTACCTCCAAAACAAAACAAACCTCCAGCTAAAGGCGCTGCAAAAACTTTAGACAGGGCTGAGAGAGAGGCTGCTGGTTTTGAACCATTGCAGTCGACTTCAACACAGCCTACACAGCCTATACTAGCCCAGATACAAAATCCACCGGCTGTTGCAAACGTTGAGGTTACTCTGTGCCAAAAAGTGGGTAAAGTGTTAGCCTCTGCAAACGTAACCAATAGCATACGTATACCTCCAAACATCTCGGGGGGAGGAAACGGGGCTAATGTATGCCAGCTGACTGGTAAATCTTTAGCAACGTCCCAAGCTAATAATAAACTACAGGTGCAGAAACCTGCCCTTCAACTTGTCCCCCAAATTCCCAAATCTATTCCACCGCCCTTGCAAAAGCCACCCTATAGGAAACCCCCAATTAATCTTACTCCAGACTCCTTCCCCTATGTGGCAGTTCTTATCAATGTACCACCTTTACCCCCAGGTCAGAGAGAAAATTTCCAGATGCTTAAAAACAAGACCATGCACTGGTTAAAGGAAAACCGTCCTCTGCCGGGTGATATTGATGGGCTAATAATAGGGGCAAGGAGAATTGACTGGATGGGTTATACACCAAAAACCCTGGGGGGGGACTGTATAGTGGTTAATTTCCAAGATCCTAGGGTAGCGGGATGGATAACAAGGCAGGGATGGGGAACAAACAAGGGTGGTATTGGTATTGTGGACCTTACCTTTTTCTACCCCTGACCCTCAAGTGTTACAACAAGCTTATTCAATGAGCCCTTA
Organism: Lissotriton helveticus; assembly: GCF_964261635.1. NCBI lineage: Eukaryota > Metazoa > Chordata > Amphibia > Caudata > Salamandridae > Lissotriton > Lissotriton helveticus. The sequence continues at coordinate 373,834,740 of NC_136065.1, forward strand.
ATTCCCCCTACTGTCCCATGGCCAGTTATTCCTTTACCACCTCCCCCTGCTGGTCATATTCATACCTCACATATATATTACAATCCTTATGTAGGATGGCAGGATCCGAGCTGGGGGTACTGACATACTGGTATTGATAGTATGGGTGGAATTATAAAAGAGGCAGGAGGGCTACGTGAAGTTAGTAGTAATACCATTGCTATAAATCTATTGGTGAGTAACAGTGAGGCTGGGTGTGTGGCTGAAGAAGGTGACTTAAGACTGGGAACTTCAAACACAAATGTCTTATACCCTGTAATAGACGATTTAACTGTGGATCCAATAGTCGATCTAGAAAGCCAGGCTAGCCTAATGGAAAGTCCAATGTCAGCCCATGTATTTTCACTTGTTAAAGATCGGGATGGGACAAATACAGATATTGGTACCCTTCTATCTTGGAATGTTGCCGGGTTGGCCAGCAAGTTGGATTCCCAACTCTGGGTGGATTTCATAAGTGGTTTTGACATTTGTTGTTTCCAAGAAACCTGGGCTTGTGATCCACTCTTTTGCCTAGGTTACTTGAACTATTGTATACCAGCTTCAAAAGGAGGAAGAGGGCGGCCTAAGGGTGGCCTAACTGTTTGGGTTAGGCAGGATTTGCACATAAACATAAAAATCCTAGACGTGGGAAATATTGATCTACAAGCACTAAGAATCCCTGTTGCTAAGGGCCAATCAATTGATTTATATAATGTTTATGTGAGAGGAGACAAAGTAACAAATCTATCCACTATTGAGTTGTTGTCTGATGCAATAGAGGCTAATTCCCAGGAAAATGTAAAGATAGTTGTTGGGGATTTAAATAGGACTTTTGAACCCTTGAACTGCACAAATGACCCTATGGAGAGTGAAGTGGATAATCTCTGGGGAGTACCATCTCTTAACTTAAAACCTGTGAAGCGATGGACCAAAGAGATTTTATTGCTAAATGGAATCTGTTTGGAACATGGACTTAGAGCTCTTAACGGCAGGACACCTGGTGACATGGAGGGCAGCTACACTTTTGATAATGGTATTAATAGGAGTCGAATTGACTATATATTGTGTAGCCTCCAGTTGTGGAGTGGGGTTGTTGACATGGCTGTTAGGCCTCGGGTTGAAAGTGACCACAACCCCCTATGTGTGTCCCACAGGTGGTGGAATACCAGTCCAGGAAACCCATTTGAGACACACGATGAAACCCCTTTTTTAAGTAACGATGAGCGTAGGTTAAAATGGCCCAGGGTACTAGCAAATGAGGCCACTATGATATATATCACCAATAAGGTTGATTGTGCAATTTCCGCGATTGAAGCAGCCGTCCCAGTCGTTCCAGGGGATAACGGTATCACTGAAATTCATAATAAGTTATTCTCCCTTATAAGACCATGCTTTTTCATTAAGAAAAGAAAAGGGAAGAAAACTAAGGAAGTGGGCAGGTGGTTTGATAACCACTGCAGAAAAGCACGTTTAGACCTGGGGCATGCAATAAGGAATAGGGACCGTGCCGCAGTGGTAAAGAATAGGAAACTGTACAAATTGGCCATTTATCGTGCCAAAAAGAAATGGGACGAAGACCATTGGGCCCAATTACAAGAAGCCTCCGATAATAAAGACTCAATGTTGTTTTGGAAAATCATTAAGTGGGGTAGTGGTGCGGGCCCAGTAAAACCTGACAGCAATGTACCATTGGAAGCCTGGGTCGATTATTTCGGGCCACAGTACGCGGAAAGTAACAAATCCGTGGTAGCTGATAATATAATACCGGTTTATGCAACTAAAGATTTATTTTCCCTTAGTGAAGCAGAAATTGCCATCTGTTCGGCGAAGTGTGGGAGGGCGCCAGGTCCAGACGGTATCCCACCCGATATTTTCAAACATGATGTGACTAGATGGGCTAGATACATCCATCTTGTAGTAAATGCCCTAGCAAAGGGGGCAGTGGTCCCAGACATTTGGAAGGGTGCAACCATCATCCCCATTCACAAGAAAGGCGATCGCTCATTGCCTGCTAATTACAGGCCTATAAGTTTAATAGCCACCATGCAGAAAATTGTTGGGAGAATGGTAACAAACCAGCTAATGGACTGGGTAGAAGATAATAGCGCCCTCTCCCCATACCAAGCGGGATTTAGGCAAGCAACTAGTACCATTGACCAGGTCTTCCGCTTCACCATATTGCGGTGGAAGACCGTTGAGTTGGGAAGGGGTAGCCTGTACGTCGCGTTTGTCGACCTACGGGCGGCGTTTGATTTAGTCCCCCGGTATAAGCTATGGTCGGTCCTCCAAAAGCTAGGTATCCCTGCTGAACTGTTAACATTAATCATGCGATTACATGAATCCAACTCTGCTAGAGTCCAATGGGGTGGAAGTAGGGAAACAACATTGGACTTCCCTGTGGAAAGGGGGGTTAGGCAAGGCTGTTCCATGGCCCCTCTACTTTTCTCGTTATTCATTAATGGGATAGTAGAGAGAATGTTGAAGGCTAGTGTAGATGCCCCATCGTTAGCGGACACCAGGGTTCCAATCCTGATGTTCGCTGACGACACTCTTATTTTGTCTAAGACCCCCATGGGGTTGCAGCGTGCATTAAGCATTTTCGATGCTTTCTGCTTGGAGCACGGGTTGGAGGTAAATGTAGGAAAAACCAAATTAATGGTCTTCTCTGCAGGACGTAGGAGTAATCCAAAGATAACCCTAAATAATAGCAGGCTTGATATAGTTAAGGAATTTACGTATCTGGGAGTGCAGATCGCGGGGGGGAATGGCTGGACGCATCATGTGAATAAAGTAGTCCTAAAGCACCAGCAGCTTTCAGGTGCCCTAAGGGGGGAACATCGTAAATCAAAAACAAAACCTATAAAACCTGCAATGACAGTCTACGATGCGAAGGTTCTGGGTGCTACTTTATATGGCGCGGAACTGTGGGCTTGGAATAGTCTGGTGGCTCTCCAGACTTCCGAGAACAAGTTCATGCGCGGGATTACTGGACTTCCACAGAGTACCCCCCTAATCCCATTGTTCTTGGAGTTAGGCAGACGTACGATTGTCGACAGAGCCCGATTGCGACCAGTTCTTTACTGGAGACGCCTCTGGACGACTCCAGAAATAAGACAGTACGCGGAGGGCTTTCTGTGGATAATCAAGGAAGATATCTTCCACAAGATAAAATGGTTAAAACATCTGAAGACCATGTTGGTAAATTTAGGGTTTTCGAATCTTTGGAACAACCCCGAGGGAGAAACCTTCCCAAGTAAAGAAGCCATCAAGGAGCAATATTGGGATTGGGTGGGAGGTAAGATGCTGAATGACACCAGGGCAGATTCTATGTCTGGTCGCTTCCTGGAGACTAAAATTTTACCTGTCCTAGAAAAATACTGGGTCAATATCACTGTACCTATGGACAGGAAACTTGTCTTTCAGCTAAGGGCAGGATCTATCCCCCTTAAGAAATTGACATCTGGCTGGCACAGTCCTACTAATAACCTATGTCCCGTCTGTGAGAACGCCGAGGAGAGCATAGGCCATTTTCTCTTCGCATGTCAAGCTTATGTAAATCCGAGGAGAAAATGGCTCTCGCCGGTATGCAGAAACCTGGGGACACGAGATAGTGCAGTGGCCCTAGGAATCCTGTGCACAACAAACCAGGATTCGATAGTTATGGGGGTAGCTAAATATATGGGTTGGGCTTGGGCGATAAGACGACGGTCTTTGGGGGGCAGCTGGTAACCAGGGATTCTCTTTTTTACAGATTTTTATGTAAATGGTACAAATTGTTTTACGTATAACGTAGTATGAGCTGCACTGTGTTTAATGACTTTTTACTCTGACTATGTATTTCTGTGTAATTGTTCTGATTTTATGTGCTTTTATGAGAATTCTCTCGAATAAAGCTTATACAACAACAAACAGTACCTGCTAACACGAACAAGAATGGTACCGCACCCACTAAAGGGACCTGCAATTATTGTAAACAACAGGGTCACTTTGTAAGGGAATGCCCCGTCCTAAAGCACAATATAGCCACAGGTAAAACAAAGGAACTGCCCTATACACCTAGACAGTACAACACTCAGCAGACACAAGCCCCCACCCCGCAGCAGGTCCAGACGCCCGCTGCCGCTGCACCTCAAATGTATCAGTATACGCAGTCAGACTACCCAGAATACCAATCTTTTTCATGAAACAGCCTCGAGAGGGAAGATTGCTTGCCCCTTATCCCAGTTCCTGTGGACCAAGAGGGTCCTTATGTACATGCTCGTTTGCTGGGCCAAGATAGAAAGTTTCTGATTGACACAGGGGCAAGCAGGACTACCATCAGTCATGACGAGGTCCCAGGGGCACCTCTCTCGGGCTCACAGAATATATCCCTGGGATTTTCTGGAAAGCCAATTGTCAACAAAGTATCAGAACCAGTCTCGTTAGGGGTGGGTCCACTGACATGCACCACAGACCTACTACTCACTAAAACATGTCCAGAAAATGTACTAGGTATAAAGACCCTAAAAGAACTGGGAGCAGTTATCTGTTGCTCACCAGAAGGAGTAAGACTGTTTTTGCGTGATTTCAAAGGGCATTTCACGGTTAGAGATTTTGATCCCAGACTTCAGGATGTCCCACAGTATCTAAGGGCACAAGGTTCGACTGACGTAGGTTACATGGATATAACACCACACGAGGTCACTCTTAAGGAAGGAGTAGTCCTACCCCTAGTGGGAGAGGTGTGGCGCCGCGGCCAGGACGACTGACGCTGGTATCTGGGCATCAGGGTTCGATCCCCGGCTCCGGCGGCAGGTTAGCCCAGCACCATGCAACTCTGGGCAATAGCTTGCTTAATCTTCCCGACGGCCCCCAGCGCCTAGAGACCCTAACGGGTGATTGTGCGCTATACAAATGTGGATTATTATTATTATTATTATTATACCCCGAATACGACAGTACAGGATTCCACCTGAGGCTGAAACAGCCTTATTAAAAATAATTCAAGAACTCATTGAACAGGGGGTGGTGGTGGAGACAGACTCGAATGTGTGTAACTCCCCTGTCCTCCCTGTTCTTAAACGCACAGACCCTCAAGCACCCCCAGTTTACAGACTAGTAGTTGACCTTCGAGAACTGAACAAATGTGTGGTCCCACAATACCCAGTGGTCCCAGACATTTCCTCATTATTTACTGCCATTGATTCTGAGGCAACATTTTTCACGGTCATTGACCTGAAGAATGCATTCTTCAGCATTCCAATACATCCTGACAGTCAATATCTTTTCGGATTCAGTTTAAAAGGAAGCAGCTTCAAATTTACAAGAGCTCCCCAAGGTTTTACAGAAAGCCCCAGTGTTTACAGTCAGGCATTAAAGAGACAACTTGCCAGTATAAGTATGCCTACCAACACAGCATTAATACAGTACGTGGATGACATTCTCATCACAGCAAGATCAGAACCTGACTGTGAAAAGGCTTCCCTCACGGTCCTTCACTTTCTGGCGGACAATGGGAACAAGGTGTCCCCTTCGAAGTTACAGTTCTGTGAACAGCAAGTGGCTTACTTAGGGCACTTGCTGTCCAAGGAGGGTAGGCAGCTGACACAAGAACGAATTAAATTGATTTCCAACATTTCACAACCCAAAACACAGAAAGAAGTACGTGCATTCATTGGCCTTACTTCCTATTGCAGACAATGGATTCCCCAGTATGCCCACATAGTCAAGCCACTCATACAATTGACTACATTGGAGGCGGCCACCTCTAACATCCTCCCTTGGACATCAGAGCACACCCTAGCATTTGAGGAACTAAAACGGGCGTTATGTCAAGCGCCAGTTTTAGCCACTCCCAATTACAAGAAACGCTTCACCCTGTTCGTGACAGAGCGGGATAGAACAGCACTATCTGTTCTCACACAAGACCAAGCAGGGAAACACAAGCCATGTGCTTATTTTTCTAGTACACTGGACCCTGTAGCACAGGCTCTGCCAGCATGCTTGAAATCTGTTGCGGCCACAGCTTTGGCCATAAGACAATAATAATAAATAATCCACATTTGTAAAGCGCACAATCACCCGTAAGGGTCTCTAGGCGCTGGGGGCCGTCGGGAAGATTAAGCGAGCTATTGCCCAGAGTCACATGGTGCTGGGCTAACCTGCCGCCGGAGCCGGGGATCGAACCCTGATCCCCAGATTCCAGCGTCAGTCGCCCTGGCCGCGGCGCCACACCTCTCTCCAAAGTGACTCGATAGTGCTGGGACACTCCCTGACAGTACAAGTACCACACGCAGTGGAAGTTCTCCTGAATAGGACACAGACACAACACCTGACTGTAGCAAGATTGACAGGATACGAGCTGACACTATTTCAACCCCACATAGAGATTAAAAGATGTAACATACTCAACCCTGCCACTCTTTTACCCTCAAGCACAGATGACACCACACCCCATGACTGTGTGGAAGTAATAAATGTAGTGACGAAGCCAAGACAAGACTTGACAGATGTTGCACTCCCAGACCCTGACATAACGTTTTATGTAGATGGATCATGCATGAGAACAGGGGAAGGAGAATTAGTGGCAGCATACGCCGTAACTACTGACCATGAGATCATAGAGACACAAAGAATAGATATCCTGTCAGCACAAGCAGCAGAGCTCATTGCTTTAACGCAAGCCTGTAAACGAGCAAAACAGTTAAGGGTTAACATCTACACTGATTCACAATATGCGTTTGGGGTAGTTCATGGCTTTGGGGTACTATGGAGGGAGAGAGGTTTTCTGACCTCACACGTGGCCAAGATACAGCATGGCCCTCTCATACAGGCCTTGTTAGAAGCAATACACCTACCTACAGCCATAGCGATCCTGAAATGCAAAGCACACACCAAGGCCACAGATGTCATTTCCCAAGGTAATGACCTGGCAGACCGAACTGCTAAACAGACAGCTCAGACTCCAATTGACATAACAAACTCACAGGTATTACCACTGACAAGGACTATGACAGTCAGGGATCCCTCCAAAGATGTACAAGATATACAGACCCATGCCACTCCAGATGAAATAAACAAATGGACTGAACAAGGAGGGGTCCGACTCCAGACTGACCAGGGTTGGATGACTAAAAACAAAAAGACATGGTTCCTCCCAGATTCTATGGTACAGGTGATAATAGAGACAGCACATAGCCCGGCACACTTGGGAGAGAAGGGAATGTTGGATGGCCTGCAGAATATCTGGTTTAACAAACACTTGCGAGCTGCAGAAAAACAGAAAGTGAAGACTTGCATGATTTGTTGCCAATTCAACCCTGGAAAAGGCATCTCAGTGGAACAGGGTGGATTTCATCCCCCTGATCACCCTTTTGAGGTTCTCCAAATGGATTATATCCAAATGGACAGATGTAGAGGTTACAAGTATGTCCTGGTAATAGTGTGTGCCCTAACCAGATGGACAGAAGCTTACCCCGTCCCAGATTATACTGCAGTTACAACAGCCAAACAGTTAGTGAGGGAGTTCTTCCCGAGATACGGGTTGCCACGTGTCATTTACTCAGACAATGGCCAGCCCTTCTCCTCTGAGCTCATGAAACAGGTGTCCCTTCTGTTGGGATATACCTGGAAGTTCCATTGTGTAAGGCATCCCCAAGCAGCAGGTTTAGTAGAGAGACATAACCAGACCCTCAAAACAAAATTAGCTAAAATCTGTGCAGAAAGGGGCGTGGATTGGATGGTAGCCTTACCGGTTGCCCTCTTTTACATGCGCATGGTAGCTCATTCTAGAACCGGCCTATCCCCATATGAGGTGGTCTTTGGAAGACCGCCGAATATGTGGGGTACACCAATGCCTAAAAGAATAACTGATGTTGACAGTACTATGCTCACAGATTACCTGGCTTCCTTGATGTCTGCACTACTCTCTTGCCGTTCGCAGGTTGCCGCTGCCTTCCCTGACAACACCCAGGTCGAGGACCATGCCATAGCCCCAGGGGACTGGGTGCTAGTGAGGAACTTCAACCGGACGAGCCCTCTGGACCCCAGGTGGAAGGCACCAAAATTAATCCTGCTGACGACGAGGACGGCCATCAAAGTCGAGGGAAGAAAGGGGTGGCTGCATGCCAGTCACTGTAAAAAATACTTTGGGACTACCGGAACATTTGCTAAAAACAAAGACAGTACAGACTTTAAGCCCCCCTTTTTGGAAAAGACTCCCCAGCAAGAGTACACTTCCAAACTGAGATCTAGAAGGTCAGTCGACGTTTGATTGTCTAAGTCCACTCGGTGGTGAAGCAGTTGAACATGATGTCTGACTTGAATAAACTAGTGAACAGTAAAGAACAAAGGACTAATATGAGAGAGAAATACTGCAAGCTATTACACAGCAGATGTATAGTGTCTCTGATTATTGTAATTTTTATGAGCATTGTGGTAATAAGTATTGGCTGGTTCTTACATGTTCTCTATCCACCTGCTGTCTCACAGAACGCCACCACAGTACACTCACATGTTGAGCTCCCAGTACACTTAGAGAACAGAAGAAATGAATTTAAGAACAATACTTTCATCACCCTTTTACAACAACATCAACTGGCCATAAACACATCCAACTGCTGCGTGTGCGGTCTTCTTCCCCACACAGTTGCCAAAGGCATGCCTTTCATCACTCTCCCTTTTTCTTATGAAGGCTCTTGTACTGGTTGGTGGGAAACAAACAAAGCTTCCTATATGGCCAACACGGACACAAAAGAGCAGTCTCAGCTCCGATATCACCTATACATTTTATGTTGGCGAGGTGAAAAGAACAGGGCATGTGGTACCCCACTAGAGCAGGAAGCCTATGCTGACCACGGTAACAGATCTAATAAGTTATATTATTAGTATATGGACAGGAGAAAAAGATCCGTTTCACCTGTTTTTGTGGCATCAACGAAAGCCCCTTTTTGTGTCCAAAGTAAAGGAAAGATACGTATGGGTGATAGCATCTGCAATCACACAGTAAATTTGAATGGAACAAACAATACACGGCTTATAGCCGCACAGGGCACCTACTTCATATGTGGGGATAAAGGTTATACATGGCTCCCACAGGGCTGGTCCGGCACTTGTTACATTGCTTTTCTCCTTCCCCCCACCTACACTGCCCCTGCGGACTATCATGAAATTGAGCCTCTGCCTGTCTATAACAGACGGCGAAGGGGGGTCATAGATACAGAAGATACAGCAGGGCAGGAGGCGGGAGACTTCTTTGCCGGAGTCATTCCATTTTGGGGTCCAATGGTAAACAGCAGGAACATCCGCCACCTCACACGAGTGGTGCAAAACACGATAGATGCAACGGCAGGTGCCCTCTCTAATCTCACAGCCGAGGTGGTCGCGGATAGACTCATGACCCTACAAAATCGCATTGTTTTAGACATCATTCTGGCTGACCGTGGTGGTGTATGCAGATTGATCTCCACGAGTTGTTGTGTGTTTATTCCAAATAACGCACCTACGGTATACCAGGCCATTGCCAAGCTACACAAGATGTCAAGTCAGCTAGACATGGATACAGGAGAATGGTCCTTAAGCAGCTGGTTGTGGGGATTAGTATCAACATGGGGATGGAAAGTGTTGACTGTAGTAGGATCAATACTGTTTATCATCTTCAGTTGTTGCCTCTGCATCCAATGCGGCCCGGCCATCTGCGGTCTGTGCGCCACTGCCTGCATTCCCCGTCCACATGTGCAGAGCAGAAAAAATGAAAAGATCATGTTGCAAGAACACATTAACGGCCTGATGAAAATAGAGGTGTATTAGAGGGGTGCGCTTGGGGACAAGGAGGGAATGAAGAAAATTACATATTTATATGTATTTGTGCCCCACGCGCTACCCTCTCATCATCTGCCATGTTGAATAAAAACCCCTGCATTACTTCACATTCAGAGGCCTTATTTCTCTGTCACCAGGCCCCTCCATGCCAGACCCTGAAAAAGGCACATGTTACATTTCTCTGCAGCACATTAGATATTTTGCTGAGCAGTCACGGAGAAGAGGCCCAGCCCGGGGTGTCTTAACAGTGTCAAACAAGGGTCGACCTGATAAAGCTGCATTCCGGCCCTGAGCAGGAGGCGAGCAGAAGCCCCTCTGCAGAGATAAGGCCCAGTTTTGCTGTCAGCTCTCAGAGATAAGTGGGGCCCATGTCAAGGGAAACCTCCAAGACAGTTACACAAGGGGTGGACAGGAAGGGCCAAACCAACTTGCTAGTATGAAGCAGCAACACTTCTACAGATGAGAGCAATCTGCATGCTGCCCCGAGCTAGAGATAAGACCAGACATGCTAGTCACTCTGACACCCAGGGCCCTCCCTGAACAACAGAAAGGAAACAGCCCTCGTGTAAAAGTCTGATAAAGTTACGCAAACAGGCAGTGCGAGTTTTTGCTGACCTTGCTGCCCCCTCTATGCACCCACCCACCTATGACTCATTACAGTGAACGCCTACATGCTCATATCTTTTTCTTTCCTTCTGCTTGGAGGGCTCCTCCCTATGTATGCAAAGAATGTATAAATATTGTACTCTGTGAATAAAGCTCAGAACTCTCCTGAACCTGCTTGGTGAAAGGAGCTCTCCCTTAACTCGAGTTAATGCCCAATGTTTAATCATGAAACGCGTTGGGCAGGACTACTACGAAGTCGAGGCACTCTGTCTTCCTGTGATGCTTCCTTTCCATTAAAGAAGTGGCAACTGTAACTCACCTGTGTGGGCTCCTCACTGCAGGCAACTCTGTTGTTGGATAATATATATATATATATATATATATATATATATATATATATATATATATATATATATATATATATATATATATATATATATATATATATATATATATATATATATATATATATATATATATATATATATAAAACGGTCTGTGACCACAACGAGATAAACTTTGCACCACTCATTGAAAGGTTCAAACTACGAGAAGCGCTAATGAACCACAGGTCCCACAATGCCAAAACCCTCAAACGGAAGTTACCCTCAATGGGGCGGGACCATCGGAAAAAGAATTCAAAAGAACATTGAAAGCGCACCTGTGGCACATTGACGTTTGCAGTTGGAGCAGGCATACCCTGAGGAAGTTTCAAGCAGAAACGAAACATGTTGGTTTTAAATGCCATTATCCCGTTGTTCCTCTGCACGAATTAAAGGCAAGAAAGCAATAGTTTTTGTGCGACTCACCTGTATATATGTATATGTATGTATCTCTCAGATCCAACCACCAATTCCAGCACCTTCTGTTCCTTATCTCCCAGAATTTCCAATCTTCTTTGAACTATCAGGGCTAGCCTATAGAATCTCTATCACAGTAGAGAAGACAATCTACCTGCAATATTTTTGCCCATTTCTGGTATGTGCTTGGCCTAAAAACAGTATTAAATTAAAAAGAACCTAAGATAAACGCTCTCAACAACTTCAAAACTTGCCATCCTTCGCCTTTTGTTGAATGAATGAAAGAATATTAGACTTCTAAGCGCAAACTTAGCCCAGAGGCGTCAAGGCGCTGCAGGAGGGACTGTCATACAGAAGTAAGAGAGGAGCTCAAACTGACGTTTCAGTAAAGAGCCAAGTCTTGAGGGCCTTGCGGAAAAGAGAGTGAGACACTTGTCTAGAAAGATCGCCAGGGATGGAATTTGATAGCCTGGCAGCGGTAATGGAAAACACCCTGCCTCCCCATCTAATCTTCTTGAACCTTGGAACTACCAGCAGATTTTTACTAGCCAATCTAAGCTGCTTGGTGGGGACATAGCACCGGAACTGCCCTATGATGGAATCCGGGCCTAGGTCATAAAAAAGCTTTGTGGGTAAGACATCGGGCTTTAAACAAAAGTCTTCGATTTAAAGGAAGCCAATGCAGCTTGCTGAGGCAGGCCGAGACTGAGTGGTATTTCGGAAAATCCATCACCAGCCTGGCCGCTGCATTCTGCACCAGCTGCAGACGACGAAGAAGGCCCTTGTTAATGCCCAGATAAAGGGCATTACAATAGTCCAATCTGGACATCACTAAGGCGATCACCACCTGCTTTCGGGAGGCAAAAGAAAGGATATGGGAACTTTTCCTGAGAATCCTAAGGATCCCAAAGCATGTGGAAACCGTTCTGTTAATCTGTAGACCCAGAGAGAGAGAGTTGTCCACAATGAACCCTACATTTTTATCATGCAATAGAGGGTAAGGGCAGCAATCAAGCGTATCTGGCCACCAGTCACTAGACCAGATGTTCTGTTGGTTTCCAAAGAGCAGGACCTCTGTTTTTTCCCCGTTGAGTTTAAGGTAGCTCTCAGCCATCCAAGAGGAGACTGCCTGCATGCAGTATTTAAAATTAGTAGCAGATTCTCTAATACTGTGAGTAACAGACACCACGATTTGCGTGTCGTCGGCATAGGACAGTACCTCCATCCAAATGATCTTACAACCCTTGCCAGTGGGGCGACCTAAATATTAAAAAGGGTCAGGCTCATGGAGGAGCCCCGCGGTACTCCGCATGACAGATGATTAGGAGCTGAGTAGAATTGGCCCATTTTCACAATCTGAGCATGATCACAGAGGAAGGAGGTCAGTAGCTTGAGGGCCATGCCACCAATCCCTATCTCCTTGAGCCGTCCCACCAGTCTCAAAGGTGATAGGATATCAAAAGCTGGGGTCAGAACGGGGAGAACCAACAGCGTGGAGTGTCCTGCATCAACCTGAACATGAATATTATCGAATACCGAGGTAAGGGCTGTCTCCATGCTATGTTTACCTCTAAAACCATGCTGTGAACCATGAAGCAGCTGGTACTCCCTTAAATAGGTACAACATTTTGGCAGGAACTGGTAGCAGGGAGATAGGGCGATAATTCTTTAATTCCACTGAGTCCAGAGAAGGTTTATTTAAAAGAGGTTTAATCACTGCAATTTTCCAAGGGATGGGGTACTGCCCCACTGAAATAGCTGCATTAAATACTGAGGTAAGGTAGGGGACAATAGCTTCCCTTCCTATTTTCAGGACCTTCAAAGGCCATGACTCCATCGGGGACCGGGATGTAATCCCCCTAGCAGGTTCATTCACTAACGTCACCAACGATTGGTTACCTAAGTTAAAGGTCACTCTCCTGTTCACCAAAGCACTGCCCCAAAGCACCATTGCCTCTGCCAACAGAAAGATATTCTTGTCTGTAGTAAGGTATCGGGCCTGTGCTACAAACACCCTCTATGATCACAAAACAAGCCAGAGCCACTAGAACTTGCTGCATCAAAATACACTGGTATCTCTCACAAGCACTTCTATTATATAGGCCAAATTGTCCCTCCATTGAAATCTTTCAAAAAGGAAATCCAAACTTGTAAATCCTCTCTCAGGCCCACATTCATAAGACTGTGGTGATGCAGCAGCAAAGCCCCTGACTATGAAAACCCCAGCCGCCTACAAAAAGTGGCCTCAGAGCTCTACATGCAAAATGAATATGGCCTAAAAGCACTTGCACCTTCCTTGTCTCCAATTTCTTTGATGCCCCTGCCCCCGCCCTCTCCAACATCTCTAACAGCATTTTAACCTTGTCTTGGGAAAATGTGCCTCCAATCTAACTGTACACAATTCAGTACCCAAAGGAGTCAAAACTATTGGACCCTGTGTCTTCCTCACTAAAGCGTTGACATCATCCAATAATGGATGCTTTACCACCCGGTCCTCTGCAGAATTATTTTTTCTTTATTTGTCTTATGTATTTATTATGGACAGCTTCATACCAGACAAGCCTAGTTTATAGATTCACAAGCCCCCTCAGTCCAACAAATGACAAATTAGGCTAAATTCACTTTTCTGCTTGTTTGGGATTTGGCGAGGGCTGTGCACATTCACTGACCTCAAGAAAGAGTTGCAGCGTCCATCCGCCCTACGCCAATAAACAAGAGAAGGTTGCCACACCCAGCAGTCTAACATGTCACAAAAGACATCCACTCCTCCATCTACCCAAACTCACGTCCCTTTCCTTCCAGCAGTTCCATCTCTTGTCTGTTCCATGATTCCATCCCCCCTCACCTTAATCTCCCTACCTGCATCCCCATTAGACATCACCTGGGCAATCCTCCCATCTGAAGCCATGCCATCACCAACCTTGAACACTGCATGGTTACCAATCCCTCTTTTTAAAACCACCTTAGCCTGCTCATTAGCTACCTTAATATTCTTGCCCTCCCCAAGTGCCCCTGAGAAACAGCTCTCCATAGCAATGCCTCACCCCCTGCTGAAGCAGCTGCTACTTTCTATTATCTCTGATAATAATGGGCGCTGCCATCTTGTCTTGACTAACACTAATGTCAGTATGAACACTCCCCTCACATGCAGACGTCACATGCAACAGCGCCCTCTGCCTGATGGTAGCCCCTCCCAACCCCTGAAAGTGCCTCCTGAAGTGACCTGCCTGTAGGCAGCTGTGCACCAGCTCCCTTAACTTCGCTCCCCTGCCTCCCCCCACCTACAATTGATGATTCAAAGCTGCAGGACCAAATTACCTCACTGTGAATTTTGTGATGGCACCGACCAGGCTGCTGTGGCGACCATAGAAAGGTAAGGAGCGGCCTCGACCATGGGGCAACTTTTTTTTACAGCCTTCACCTTCATTGCCTGATTCCCAGTCTTTTCTACACATGCGTCCTTGCCACCCTTTCCTCCTGCCCTCCTAATTCTTCAACCCCTGGCTGTGACCAGGCAATCACTGCTGTTGTCTTCTAAGTCTAGCCCATGCCTACTTTAGTACTCCGGGGCTATTGTCAGCGTTCTAAACAGTCTCTTTATTTCAACCCATTCGCGCAAACTGTTTGGACCGGTAACGGTGTAGTCCCTATACCGACTTTGGTGCTCCCTACGGACCTGTCTCTATTTTTGTTAAATCTTATACATTAGATTGAAATGGTAAAGATTCTCAATAAGAATGACAGACACGAGCTCAAGTTTAGAAGTTTACTTAAAGAATATAAATACAGAAATACATAGCTGGACCATCAATCAATTCAGCATATAGGCATATACATCATAAAGTACAAGAAGAAACCAGTAGACTTCTATGGAAAATCCAGCATAGATTTACCTTCTAAGGAAGGAAAAAGGTGAGACCCCTAACAGAGAAAAGCAGGTCCTTTTTTAGGACCATAGACAAAGGATTTCAAACATTCAATACACAAGTACATGGTTCACAGGGTATGCACCAATGGGGAACAAGCAATAAGAAACAATTTACTGCAGAGTACATTAGAAGATTTTTTCACAAGTCTACTACATTAGATGCAGATGTTTCTGGAGTCTATTTCAGATAATAATACTTGATACATAATACATAATTCAGTCTAGGACAGCTCAGTCTGTCCTTGGTTAGGTACCTCCCATTCCGAGTCACTGGGAAAGTCTTACAGCTAGATTCATCAAAGACCCGTTTTGCGAGTCTATAATAGCGATTCATAAGGGATCGCTATTACAGACTCGCAAAACGGGATTCATGTAGGAATCGCAATATTTATTGCGATTCCTACAGCTTCCTTATTTGCGATTAGCTAATTGCTAATCGCAAATAAGGAATAACTTCCCATTCATTCCTATGGGCCTACAGGCACATAGGAATGAATGGGGAGTTATTCCTTATTTGCGATTAGCAATTAGCTAATCGCAAATAAGGATGCGAATTCAAGGGTGCCAGGGGTGTCCAAAGGACACCCTGTAGCACCCCTGATATGCAAATTTACACAGGTGTTGCGCACACACATGTCCAAAGGACATGTGTGTGTGTAACATGCAATTGAGAAAAATGCACTAAAGTGCTTTTTTCTATTTTTTCGCTATTTACCACGAAGTCAGACTTCATGGTAAATAGCGACCAAAAATTGCGAATTCGCAATGTAAAAATGGTTAATGAATTGCATTTAAGGAATCTCAAATAGAGATTCCTTAAATGCAATTCCTCGCAAATGTGCAAATTCTTTATTAGCGAATTTTGCATTTTGGATGATGAATCCCAAATGCAAAAATTGCACTCGCAAAGGGCCAGATTCTCAGAATCTTGCCCTTTGCGAGCGCAATTGAGCTTTATGAATCTAGCTGTTAGTCTTTCAGCGCAAAGCTCACAATAAGGGAAACAACAGCAGCAGTGATTACTGAGTAAAATACGACTTGACACCCAAAGTGGATGAAAGCATGAAATTGACTTAGGTTAATGTAAACTTGATTTCTCGTACGTTAAACACTACATTTCGAGAAAACATATCCTACAACATCAAGTCATCCTTGCCCTCCTGCAAAACCTGCAATGCCACCACTACCTTGGTAGTGATCTGCATTTGTCTTTAAACTAACTTTGTTTCTTTAATTATTAATTTACTAGAATTAATAATGTATAAATGCACTCTTTAATCTGCCACAGAAAGGAAACCCTCCTCTTACCTACCTCGCCTAACCTGAACCTCTGACCTTTCAAAACTCCTTCCAGGCTCCAAATGTGGAGACAGCTAAAGAGTCTATCCCTAACTCCCTATCCATCTAATACGTCCAATCAAACTCCATCCTATAATCCTCTAACCAATCCCTTGCCCCATATTTAGTGGTTTACACCATCTGCCCAAAGACCCTGGGGAGCCCTTAGCTTTGTCTCGCCTAATCCCCCGTCCCTACATTGCTGGAACCCAGTGTGTGCTATCACATCTTAATTTTGCTTGGACAGTATGTAAGCCAGAGCTTTGGCTTAACAATTCAGGGCAATATGTTGTCTTCTAGGTTCCACATTCTATATGAATTGTGCAACCCAGGGCACACTCAATTCCCCTATCTCATCAACAGGCACGCCCCGTGCAGGTAATAGCGGTGGGGCGGGGTGGGGGGGTGGTATTCAACATACGACGATAGGGAAACTTTAATTAAAAAAAAAAAAGAAAACCATGGTGATATCACTTACCAACAAGACCACATACAAAATGCAAAGGTGGGCCATCCCTTCAAGCAGCCTCTCATAACCAGACAGGAAGTCTTCAATGAGCTTGATGCATGGAAGAGTGATGGGCAGTGGTGAGAGGGGACGGCGCCCACCTCTTACCAACAGGACCACCTCTAGAACCCTCCTGTTCGCCATCAAAAGACTTACCCAACATCTTACCCATTCACCCAGCCTTGCACTCATCGATTTGTCACTGATTTATCTATCCATGCTCTCTCCTATGGTGTGTCATGAATGTGGGCACTCGTGCAAAGCACAGTTGTGCGCCTTTTAGCATATTAATGTAATGCGCAATTTCTCATTATATTACGCCCAGATGACTGCAATCGAATATATAATACATAGAAGGTTGCAATCCCTGTAAAAAAAAGCCTGTTTTTAATCCCCTTATTACATGCGATTTGTGACGTCCATAGTCACCAATATTAAAGAAATGACATGTAAATGTAAATGTATGAAACTTATATAGCGCAGGACTTACCCTGGGGCATCTCCGCGCTTGCTTAGGGAACCCGTCCTGGTATTCCCCTGTGAGAAACCCCGGCAGGGTATCCACAAGGTGAAAGCCAGGCATCCCGCTGCGAGGGGCCGATGTGGAGATTAAGCAAGCTATTGCCCAGAGTCGCAGAGTGTGACCCCGTGAGTCGAGTAGGCACCGGAGCAACAATTGTCGAGACCGTGGAATTTATGAGCCCGAGAACCGCCGAGGCGGGGAATCGAACCCTGGTCCACGGTCGGTCTCAGATTCCGGGTCTGCCGCCTCTAACCACTGAGCCACACTTCTCCGACATAGCCGCTCAACTGTAATAACTTATAATAGTTGAGTTCTGCAGTCGGTAGGCCTGCTGCTAGAGCCAGCAGCTAAGGGGATAGACAGGTCACAGGGGATAATTAAAGCTGCACATTAAAAAATGAAAAATAAATGTGGCTTGTCCTTATGTTGCTGCCTTTTTCTAGATAAAAGTAGTAAGTTGAAAAAAGATATTTTTGGTAATTTCTTTTCATGCTTGAGGTAACTTTTGGAAAGTTAGAATCCCTTGGCATGTCTCTACACATTCTGAACTACAGCATTTTTTTAATCTAATTTGTATTAAACTGATTTTAGTCTTTTTTTGCAACAAATATCTAAGTTCCTTTTGATGTATTTAGTTTTGCAGTAGAGATTTTAACTTAGCTCATCATGTTTACAGACACCCTACCTCTTTAATATGACAATGTATTATAAGGAATAAGGTACCCCCTGCCATCCATAATAAGGATATCACAAGTCATCCCGGAATACCCCTGCTCTAATGAACCAGCTTAAACTTCGGCCTCGTTCTTCTATATGATCATGGAACTCCTTTGTGGCTTTCAAGATCCTTACAATGTATGACAGGGATTACGTAATCTCATATATCTTGCCTTCCTGCTTACTTAATGATGAAATTGCAACGCATATAGAATGCTACTGCCAGCTTAATTCATGGACTCAAGTTCAAGTTCAATGTTTTATTGTTTCAGGTAATTAAAACCATAACAATGTCAATTCTAAAAGTACAGCAAAGGACAATAAATAGCAATAATAAAAAAGGTTTTGTGTGCATTCCTTGTGATTTAAAATCATTCCTCAACAATTGTTACACTCCAGAATGTCTAGTAAACAGTTAATTCATCACTTAATAATGTCACGATCTTTATAAATTACATAATTAGCGGTTAATAGAGGGTGTCCTTGACGTTCCTTCCAATGTTTTCAATGTACATAGACCACTATCCTAATGGGAATATTTTTCAGGTGTCCTTGACGTGCCTTCCAATGTTTTCAATTTTCAGTATTATTCTCTATTTATTTTTTAATGCTTGGTGTTGTGCAGTAAGAAACTTTATTAGCTGACAATTCAGTAAGGTGTCAGTTGGGTCCAAGGCCGCTATGATTGCAGATCTGCACGTCCTTATTCTTCTGGTATTCATAGCTTTTTTTTTAATAAAGTGACTTGTGCATTTAACAGTTTAGGACATGTGCAGACTAGATGAATAAAATCCTCCTTAGTGCCACCACATAGTCTACATTCTTTCGGCCCTTTATGCACCCATGATGGCTGGTCTGCAATAGATGGCAATTTGCCCAAACGCAGTGCCATTAGTTGTGCCTTTCGGTAGGCCGAGAATGTAATGTCTAGATATGGCGCTGGGGTCAGTGTTTTGTAGTTGGCAATTACCATCCAGGCGTGTTTCCTCTTACTGAAGATGTTTTTATCTACTAGCAAAGAATGAAAATTTGCTGATTTGTTTATGGCTTGTTTGAATGATGAATAGGACAGGCTAGTTTTCCAAAGCTCACATGTGCAGGCTGCTACTAAAGCTTTTTTTAGGCATTGATTGTAAGGAGACTTGTTGTCCTTCTCTAGTTCCTCCCACAGAGCCTTGTTCAGTTCCGACTTTGCTGTGTTTTGCTTCAGTCTGTACCATTGCTTGATAGTTGAGTACATTCTCCCCAGCGTTTCAGTGGTTACCCCAAATTCTAGTCTCAACTGCGCTGGGGATGCTAACTGGTGGATTTGAAAGACCCTTTTGTATGTTGAGACTTGTAATTTATTATACAGGTTGGCGTCTTTCCCATACAGTGCCGTACTGCCGTATGACAACGTCGGTAACATTTTAGCTGATATTACCGCTAATAAAGGTTTGAACTATGGCCCTTTCAGTTTTTTTGCTAAGGACCTGTAAGCAAATGATAAAGCGCTTGTCCTCTGAACCATGTACGCTCTTTCCTCCTGGTGATTGTGCCTGCTGTCGATTTTAAATCCCAGGTACTTGTAATTAGAGACTGCTTCTAGCTTTTTGCCCCCTAGTTGGAAATGCTGTTTAGCCGTTCGGTGTCTACTGATCAGCATTGTCTTACTTTTAGCTGTATTTATCTCTAACGTATTGTCGGCTATGTATTCCAGCATTCCTGCAATTAACCTGCACAGGCCAATCTTAGTTAGACTCATCAGGACCACGTCGTCCGCGAATGTTAATGAGATACAGACTGAGTGCCCAGAATCGGTGGATGGGAGTTGATCAGATTGAGCTTTTGTGCCAGGACCACCATAAAGAGGTTAAATAAATGTGGGGCCAAAACACACCCTTGTTTCAGCCCCTTGGTGGTTATGACCGTACTTCATATTCTTGAGCCGTCTCCCAGTTTTACTCTCATCCATGTAGTGGAGTAAAGAAGCAGTATTCCTCTGAGTATACTTTCAGGGATGTTCCACGCACGCAGTTTTTCCATAGACGGTGGTGGTCCACTGTGTCAAAAGCCACCTTTAAGTCTACAAAACAGAGGTACAGTTGTTGGTTCCCCCGTATGTATTTGTCGGCAAGCATCGAGAGTGATAGAATGTTTGTAATCGTCCCAGTCCCCTTTCTGAATCCTGTTTGGGTGAGTGGTATCAGTTATGATTTATCAGACCAGGCAGTTAATTCTTACAATAACAATGAGGTATAGTATTTAGTATCTATGTCCAGAAGTGCTATTAACCTGTAATTAGCGGGGGATGTTCTGTCGCCTCCTTTATAGATTGGTGTAATTACTGACCCTTGCCTGCTTGGCGGAATAGTTTTTTTAATCTCCTGCTCCAGATATCCGGAGCCGACTGGAAGATTATTGGTGGGATACCATTTGGTCCTGGGGCCCCATTTTCAAGGCTCTTCAGGATTACTCTTTTTATGTCTTCTAGTCGGTAATCTGAATTTCTAGGTTTAATTCCAAGCCTGCTGGCACTCATTACGGCTTCAATCCTTTGTGCTTCTTCTGCGCTTGGTGTATTGATCTGAGGGCAGGGTGGACTGCTGTTTGGATTTAGTGTGGCGTTCATGTCATTGCTCCCTTGTTCCACTTGATCCTTGCTGTTTGCCAGCTCCTTCTCTATACCTACTAGATGATTCAAAAGTTCAGTGTCAGTTAATCTTTTCGTTAGTAATATAACCCAATCATTTTTCTGGACTCTCTATATGTACTAAAATAATCAGCCATCTAAAATCCCTTTGCTGTTGTCCTATACATATTACGCAATTTCAAGGTTTTATACCTACGTCACAAATTTGATTACAACTCCCACCGCACTTTGGCTTTCTTCAGTCAGTACTTTCCATCAAGAACAATACCTCTAGGTCCTATTGTCAACACTGGAATGCTTTTTCCCAGGAGCATCACCAACCCCCCCCCCCCCCCACCACACCGATTTTAGCAGCTTTAACAGAGGGGGGTGCTTCTGATCAGTTCTTATTAACAGGAAAAGCTCAACTTTTCGTTTACATCTCATTTTACTTTGATCAGACAAGAAATGGCACATAAGAGGGTGGATGGGAAGGAAGAGAAGGAAGGAAGGATGAGAGATGGGTGGGGAAATGGGTGGGGAAGTGGACGAGTGGAGAGTATAAATAGAGAAGTGGGCGGATGCAAAAACGAGTGGTTGGATGTAAAGAAGGCTGTTTGGATGAAGAGACTGAAAGGTGGAAGGATTTAAAGAATGGGGGATTGCTGTATAGAGGCAAGAGCAGAAAAATGAATGGGCAGAGAAAAGAAGAAAACGACCAATAGAAAGAAGGAACGATGGATGATTGAATGAAGGGAAGGAATAACAAAGGATGGATAGATGGAAAAATGACTGAAAAAGATGGCAAAGGGAGGATGGAAAGAGACAGAAATAGAGACAGAGAGACAGGGAGAAGTACTGGAGGAAAAAGACAAAGAGGCAGATGTGCTAAGAGTCACAAAAGTGACTCAAATCAGCGCAAAATCTTCTTTTCCGATTTACTTTCCAGGCCTGAACGTGTTTAGCGCTGGAAATAACGTGAAAGTATAGCAAAATAGTGCATAGCGCTGCTTTGCATTACTTAGCACCAAGGGGACATACCATGGGGGTGCATGGGTGTTCCCATGCAACCTCCCAAGGTTTCTGACACTACATCCAATTTACTAAGAAAAGCAGACAGGGTTTAGCATCACAAAATAGCGCAAACTTGAACAAGGTGCTATGAAGGAGAACTGCTTTTTTACTCCTTTATTTTCCGACTTCACCTGTGTGTTGCCTGTACAGCACTCATACAAAGTGGGAAAAGGCTTCAAGTTAGTCTAGGCATAGTTTTTTGCACCGGAAGGTTACCATTCCAGTACAAAACCTATGCTTGACTCACTGAGACACCCTTGCACTATCGCGCAAAGGTACCTCCGCGTCGCGCGGGGCTGCGGATTTCAGCACCGGCGCTAGTGATCGAACGCCTTCAGGATCTGGAGCAAGATTACATTAGTGGACCGTGGCTACTTGCCTTTTCTCGTTGTCCTGATGCAGAAAAGTACATTGAAGTTTGTTCTTTGATTTAGTGGGTTCATCTGTGAGCTTTTTTCAAATGAGGGGTGTCTTTGTGACTTGTTTCAGTTCAACTGGAAGGAGTTGGCTAAAAACAATGCAGTCTGTTTCTATGTTCTACATGTCTTCTCATTAACTCACTGACCAAATTTTGTGGGTAATGGGGGGGGGGGGGCAAGGAGGGGATCAGGCTAATATTTTTTACCATGAGCCGTAACCTCTAAAATGGTGGAATTCTGGTTGGTTGAGTAACCTGCTTCGCATATAGCGCTCCGTATAATAGTTTTACACTTTGTAGGTGCTGCAAACCACATGTGATAGTATTGCCCAAAGGAGGGTACTCGATTTACAGATTTAAGAATGGTGAAAGGCTGGTCTGCCACTACTGGGAATCATGGCTCTTAGATCTCTCCATCCGTGAGCAACAGGCCTTGACCAGGAGCATCCCGTTCAGGCGTCAGAGGTCAAGTGGTGTAAATAATGAGTTGTATTGTTCCGTCTCGTCTTTGATGTGCCCTGCAAAGTGGCACGTGTTACTTCTGAGAATTTAAGCCACAGTCCGGGGACAGTTTCTAGGAAAATACGAACTATTGTTTGACCGCTGATGTTTGGGACCATTAAAATGTGACCATTATAAATCGTCGCATTTGTTCTAGGGAACGGTTTTTGCAGTCGTAAATAAATGTGTGCTGCGAGAAAATACCTCGGTCCTAAACCTTAATTTAATTTAAGAAAGTATAAGTCTGATCTCCATTGATCTTTTTAAACAATTCTGAGCATGTAAACTTGTCAGCTCTGGGTAATCAAAAACAGTCAAATTAATAATGAGCAACAACTAAAGAATTTCAAAATAACATACTTTTATTTGCTCCTAATTAGACTGGCAGTAAGTGTCTTACTGAATTCAAGGAATATTGAAGAATTTTTAGAAGAAAGGTTGCTCCAGGGGAACGTGCAGAAAAGTGTGCTCAAGTGAAAAGCTGGAAAGAATTCCAAAAGGTGCTCAGGGAAGGGGATTAAAACAGTTCAAAATTTGGACTGATAACAAATTGTCAGTCTGGATAAGCCTAGCCGTGATTGATCAATTTGTATACAACAACTATTTACATATTTAAATTATCAGAGGTGTATCGTCTTTTTTGCACGGTAGGGCAGGGGGCTTGTGGTCCAGGCTTGTAGGTGTGGGCGTCGACGTTTCGGCCCTACTTGTGGCAAGAAGGGCTATTTGGGGCCTCGGCCTGCGGGTCTTCCTCAGGACAGCGATGGGCAACCATGTTCTACACCTAAATAATTCAAAAAGGGTTTTCATGAGGGTTGTGCACATGGGTAATTTAAACATTAGCGGGATCACTGAATGGTCCTGTGTCACATCTCTAAGTTAATCAAGCTTACCCACAAGGTGTTGCGGGATGGGGGAATGTATCTTCGTATTCCAGGTTCGGGTCCTCATCTGTAAATAAAAGGCTAGTCAATGCCAGTGGTGATAATTAATACCAAAAAACTTTTAAGTTGAGGCCAAAAGGCTTACTCACCCATGCTTAAGGTAATGGAGAGTGATCAATTCAATTCCTCGTGGGGGCATTCAATGCGGTAAACTAATAGAATAAAACAAAGAAAGACGAAGGTCATGAAATTGTCTGACATTATCGAGTTACGAGGGTAAAGGATATCCAACAACTAAACGGGCGTGAGAAAATACCTTCAATCTCAGTCTCCTCCAGTGTGCGGATTGCAATGGAAAGACAACCATTGAGGAAAGGTGGTTGCTCCGGGTGTCAGGGGATTGCACTGGCCAAAAATTATGTATATGATTACACAATGTGAATTGCAGTAACATGATTGACG
This sequence comes from Lissotriton helveticus, assembly GCF_964261635.1. Lineage (NCBI taxonomy): Eukaryota > Metazoa > Chordata > Amphibia > Caudata > Salamandridae > Lissotriton > Lissotriton helveticus. The sequence goes on from NC_136065.1 coordinate 373,858,926, forward strand.
TGTGGCTAATGCGTGAAGAAGGCAAGGTGGCATAGTAATTACAATAGTGAATATATGGCGCATTTAAAAGCACGAACTGGCCATTTTAGTAGATTGAGCATTGCTCAAAACCTGTGGGTGTTTGCGCTGATCTAGAAAAGGGCTTTGCGTCAAAACCAATGGATGCTTGCACTTACCAACTCAAGGGCTTTGCATCAGAACCTGTGGGTGTTTGCGCTGATCTACCAAAGGTATTTACGTCAAAGCCAGTGAGTGTTCACACCTACCAACCCAAGGGCTTTGCATCAAAAGCTGTGGGTGTTTTCGCTGATCTACCAAAAGGGCTTTGCGTCAAAACCAATGGGTGCTTGCACTAACCAACCCAAGGGCTTTGCATCAAAACCTGTGGGTGTTTTCGCTGATCTACCAAAAGGGCTTTGCGTCAAAACCAGTGGGTGTTTGCAGTTACTAACCCAAGGGTTTTGCATCAAAACCTGTGGGTGTTTGCAGTTACCAACCCAAGGGCTTTACATCAAAACCTGTGGGTGTTTTCGCTGATCTACCAAAAGGGCTTTGCGTCAAAACCAGTGGGTGTTTGCAGTTACCAACCCAAGGGCTTTGCATCAAAACCTGTGGGTGTTTTTGCTGATCTACCAAAGGGCTTTGTGTCAAAACCAGTGGGTGTTTGCGCTGATCCACCAAAGGGCTTTAATTCAAAAGTCTTGCTGCTTATTGACGCAAAATAGGACAAAGTGCTTTTTGCACAGAGAAAATATTACTTTTCCAGCACAAAATAGCTTTTACGCTAGAAAGTAAATACCATGGCCACTTTGCATCAGTTTGTCACAGGGAGCTTGCTGCTGTTCCATGGGGACTTGTGCGATTGTTTCCCAGAGGTCAAGTTCTGTGTTCTTGAAGGACCAAACTCCAGTGCCCCCGAGACAGGAAGAGACCCTCAGGTCCGACGGCATCCCATCGGTAATAATCTCCCTCCAGGACATGTTAGTTTCCTCTTTGCGTGCTCAGGGGCAGTGGAAGCCCCAGCAAGTCAATAAAATGGAGGCGAGTTCAGCCAGAGCCCGGGGCCCAAGACCTTCCTTCCCCACTCCCACCCTGCAGCGAGGCATGTGACCCGCCACTGGGGCTGCGGACAGACCCGGGATTGTAACCGGGTCACGGTCGAGTTTTGCGGTATTAAGTAGACACATGACACAGCGAAGTCAGCAGGAGATATCAAAGCGCTCTTCCAAAGGCCGCATTGTCTGCCCAGCACGCACCACGTTGCGCAGCAGTAAATTCGATTATTCTGGCCAGAGGCGAGGAAGCAAAAAAAAAGTAGGGAGGCTTAGACCAAGATAAATGAGCAAGAAGAGACCCGTGGCTGTTGCGTAAAGTGTTGAACTACATGCGCAGAGCCGGCTCCGGTCCCAGGTGCACTGAGAGGGCTGCCTAACACTTCCTACCGCGCCTGCGCATTTGAAAAGGTGATCAGCTATTTGTGTATAGGAGTTTAGGCTGCTCGCTAAATAGGTAAATGAGTGAATAACGTCCATTTTGTTTTGTGCTAGCCATACCGTATAATGAATAGTGCTGTCGATGGTGTCACCACAGTCCACCTCATAGGAAACCAAAGAACAAGGGCCTAGATGTACGAAGCATCTTTGTGGTTGACACCGGTTTAAAACCCCAAAAATGCTTTTTGGGAGGTACAAAGCCCAAATTGCGATTCGGTAACTTGTTACCGAATGACAAGTTCGGTTTTGCGATTCGGTATTTATAAGGTGCGTATGGAGGGCATCCCTCCTTCTACACAATTGAAACAGTATGTATGAATGTTTTCCACCCGTACGGTCGCAAAACATTTGCAATTTACTGCCATTTGAGAAATGGTGGTAACCCATTTGCAAATGGGAAGGGGTCCCCAGGGGACAACTTCCCCTTTGAGAATGGGTGGCAAAATATTTTTAAGAGGAGGCAGTGACCCCACGGACCACTGCCTACTCTTAAAAAATGAAGCTTCAAAGTTTCATTTTTTTCTTTTTAAACGCATCACGTTTTCCTTTAGGGAAAACGGGCTTTGTTTAAAAAAGAAAGATAGCTTTATTTAAAAGCAATCACAGACAAAATGGTCTTCTCACCCCTGCAGGCGGCCACCCCTGTCTGGCAGGGGATCTTAGTGAGTCACAAATTGCAACCTACCTCCTTAATATTCATGAGGTAGGTCTATTTGCGACACACTACAAATCGCCAATGAAACTCAAAAGATTTTCATACATTATGAATAGTGATTTCCTAATTGTGACTCGCAAAAAATTGCAATTAGGAAATCCCTATTCAGATCTTTGTTCATCTAGCCCAAGGCGTAACAATCACACAGTGTGTGACAGTAGGCCTGTTAGAGACAAAGCAAAGTATGACCTTCTGGCAGAAGAAATAATTATTGTAATTGCATAGATAATTTAGGTAACTTTTAAAACTCGTAAATTGGAATAAACGAGAAAAGACCCTAGCCTGCGGGATTTGGTGGGTGGTAGAGTGTTTTATGGCAGGAGTGTGGAATGCAAGTGTCTGTGGAGGAAATTCTCACATTGCCCAATAGTGCCAGCTTATCACACTTCCCATCAGTGGTAGCGTCTGGCCACACAGACCAGTGCCAGGACTTTAAACTTCTCAATATAGTGATCTTCTCACACAGCCCACCAGTGTCACCTCCTCACACTGTGCACAACTGCCAACTTCTCACACTTCCTACCAGTGCCGGCTTCTCACACTGCCCATTAATGCAAGCACCTCACCTTACCAATCGGTATTATCTTCTCACAATGCCCACTGGTGCCATCTCCTTACAAGGCCAACAATTCCAGTTCCCCACACTACCAGCTTCTAATATTCTCCACCAGTGAAAGCATCTCACACCTTCCACAAATACCAGTTTTTCATACATCTCACCACTGTCAATGGCCCACACGCTCCACCAGTTGCAAACTTTCACATATGTGTATTGCCTTGCTGGGTAAGGAGAGATAGGAGTTCAGACGCATCACCCATATAGGCTCTGGCCTCTTTTCTAATAACAGCCACACGTGTACACCTTGGTGCAAGTGGCCACCTATCAAGCAATGGACCGAAACCTTTGATTCAAGCTCAAGGACTTAAACCTTAACCACTGAGCCACCCAAGTCTAGTATTTCAGTCCCTGAGCTAGACGGCTGGCATCTCTGGGGCGACTCTCAACCCCAAGGACACATACATGCAATTATACTTGTAGAACCATGTTTTGATTGGCTAGGGTTCAGTGACCAGCTCTGGAGGTGTGTGTTCATTCCTTTGGATACGGTCACTGCCTGGAGTCATCCATAACGGTAGACACGGCATAATGTGGGGCATCTCTTTTATAATGTAACCTACAGATGTTTCCACCAATGATTCCCCAGGGCAGCTACTCCTGGTAAAGTAATGCAGGTTGACCTATATAATGCAACACAGTACAATGAATCACCTCCAGGCGCTTCCTATTAGATGTGAGTAAGAAACTTGAGGGGCCCCTCCGGAAACAATCAGGAGCTCTCGGCCAGAGTATTGAGCTGAGGGGGTCACCTGGAGTTTGGGGCCCCCTGCCCCACAGCTGCTGTGGGGGGCTGTGTTACACCACTGGGTTATAGAAGGTTTTCCTGACAATCAGCTGTTTCGGTTAAGTCTGAAGGCTAAGGAAGGTTTCCAGAGAAAAGGGTCAAAGACCTTGAATCAGCACCCTCTGCTGTTTAAGTGCCATTTTTCAGGGAGGAAAGAACATTGGGATTTGCTCAGTGAAAGGTGTACCCCATCACACAAGAAGGTCCAGGTGGTAACACATGACCACATGATTACAGCAATAAAGTTATCTCAGAGTCTCACCATGGACCAATTTATACATCATACCTATGGATGTATGATGTTACAACGCATACTTTTACAACGACTACCATTACAACTAATTTTTTACAACGCAAAAACTTTTACAACGCATACCATTACAACGCAAGATTTTACAACGCAAGTACCTTTACAAAGCATACCATTACAACGTAAGTATTGGTAAGTATATAATTTTTTTTAAATATAAATTATTTTAAATTATTAAAATATAATTAAATTTTATTTAATTTTATTTAATTAATTTAATTTAAATATAATTTTAATTTATTTTTACAAATTAACCCTGTACCCCAAAAACCCAAAACTGACCCTGAACCCTAAATATATATTTTTTTAATTTAAATTAATTTAAATTATTAAAATATAATTATTTTTTATTTAATTACATTTAATTAATTTAATTTAAATATAATTTTATTTTATTTTTACAAATTAACCCTGTACCCCAAAAACCCAAAACTGTCCCTGAACCCTAAAAATACCCCTTTACCCAAAAACCCAAAACTGACCCTGAACCCTAAAAATACCCCTTTACCCAAAAACCCAAAACTGACCCTGAACCCTAAAAATACCCCTTTACCCAAAAACCCAAAACTGACCCTGAACCCTAAAAATACCCCTTTACCCAAAAACCCAAAACTGTCCCTGAACCCTAAAAATACCCCTTTACCCAAAAACTGAAAACTGACCTTGAACCCTAAAAATACCCCTTTACCCAAAAACTGAAAACTGACCCTGAACCCTAAAAATACCCCTTTACCCAAAAACTGAAAACTGACCCTAAACCCTAAAAATTACCCCTTTACCCAAAAACTGAAAACTGACCCTGAACCCTAAAAATACCCCTTTACCCAAAAACTGAAAACTGACCCTGAACCCTAAAAATACCCCTTTACCCAAAAACTGAAAACTGACCCTGAACCCTAAAAATACCCCTTTACCCAAAAACTGAAAACTGACCCTGAACCCTAAAAATACCCCTTTACCCAAAAACTGAAAACTGACCCTGAACCCTAAAAATACCCCTTTACCCAAAAACCCAAACATATAATATTTTAAAAATAATTATATACTTACCAATACTTACGTTGTAATGGTATGCGTTGTAAAGGTACTTGCGTTGTAAAATCCTGCGTTGTAATGGTATGCGTTGTAAAAGTTGCGTTGTAATGGTTGTTTCAGTGCTTGCCAGGGCCAGAGAAGGTCTTCAAGTTTGCTAGAGCACTGACTGCGAGGATCTTCAAGATTATTACTGAGCTTCTTAGGAATCTGTGAGTGTTTTGAATTTAATGAGGTATTGTGCAAGTCTTGCAGTTTAGCAAAATGAGGGGCTTACACATCACAGCTGAGGAGCTGTCTGAAAATCTGTGGGTGTCTTAAAGGTCGCTAGGCCACTAACTGAGAGCTTTTGAGTATTCGTAAAGAACAATGGCTCCAAGATCATAAATATCCCAATCAATGTACAACTACACCAAATAATTAATTTATTCAATTGTTTATAAAAAAACATTGAAAACATTGTGATGGCGCTGCGGGTGCGTGGAGAGAAATGTGCTCTGTGCTCTCATACAAGGGATACACACGTGTGATGATACATGATCAAGAGTGTGTATCAAGTAAGAACAATATGCCCCATTTTATTCTTATGCACAATCAAATTGGGTCCGTAGAACTAGTCAAGGACGTTTCGATCCTTTAGACAGACAGAAGGATCCTCATCTGGACTGTGGGAATGCATGAGCCTGAAAAAAATAGAGGATGGGCTCTAATCAAACATTGCTGAAGGCACCAATGAGCTTAATTCAGCTACACCAGTGTAATGATTTATAGACTCCCAATGTCGTCCAAAATTGCCAGTGTAGTTTGGATGGGGTACAGAGAAATCTGGTCGTGTAAGCGGGGCAGAGTGGGATGCCTCTAGAATGTTAATGGATCGCCAAAGGAGTGCCACAAGATCTTCCTGAACTGCAGACAATACTGACTGAAGGGAGAGATGAGTGAAGTCAAGAGAAGCAGACATCTTTATGAGCACACCCAACTGACTTTACTCAGCTCTCCTATCAAACAGTATTTCAAGCAGTACACACAAACCAGTTTCATCCTTCGCCCAAAGCACCAGCTTTACATGACCTGTTAGGCCAATTTCTCTTTGCAAGTACATCTGCAGGCAGAAGGGGTAAGGAGTCAGATCCTCGTCTGAACACACCTAACATACTGTGAAACACTAATTACAGTAAATGCAACAGAAAAGCTTGAGTGTATTTATCTCAAGCACTGTGAATACCCCAATTAATTATGTAATCATTGGTAGCTTGGTTATACAACTACAAGAAAAAATCAATAATGTACAAATAATTCTATTAACTCTAAGTCTGGGCGGTGAACTCCGCTCAGCTCGCGGAGTTTGCAGTTTTCTGCACTCCACGATACGCAGACCTTGTGGAGTTCTGAAAAACTCCGCTCCGCTAAGCAGACCGGAGTTTTTTCCCTCGCTCGCGTTCATCAACATCAAGTTAGCAAGCAAGGAAAATCCACCTCCCGGCTAGGTTTTTGCCGATGAAGAGCATGGAAAATCAACCTCCCAGCGAAATTTCTCAACACGGGCGGTCAGATTTCTCATTGAGAGTGGTCGCGTATAATAAAAAAGAAAAAATAATAAAAAAAGAAAGAAAAAAGAGGAGGTTCTTTGATGAGTTTCACTATCAAATTAGTCTCTGGACAGAATGTGATGACACACAAAATGTTATCCATTTTGGGTTTGGCCTGTGTCTGCAAAATCTGCTCCTTTGGGCATACCAGGCTCTCTTCATAGAGTTTCTAATGAGTCATTTCGGGTACCCTCTTTCACTGAGTTTAGAGCTTAGAATAGTACCCTCTCTGAAGAAATCATCCTTTAGGGTACAATTCCTGCACAATCTCAGGAACTGCTGATAGGGGAGACCATGTTATGTTATGTTATGTTAATAACTTTTATTCGGCGCACAGCTGCCCCAGCGAAGGGGCGTCCTGGCGCCTGTCCAAATGCCACAACACAACAGATCAGAGCCGGAAAGAGAAGAGATCAATTGCCAGAAGCGAACAAGTGGGTTTTAATAGCGCGCCTGAAAAGAGTAAGACTATCCAGGGCACGGATGTGTACAGGGAGAGAATTCCATAGGTCAGCTGCCAGGACACGAAAGGAGCGCCCTCCCATCCTACTCAGTCTGAACCTAGGCTTAATCGCCAGATGGTGAGATTCAGACCTAAGGGACCGTGTGGGCAAATACGAAGCAATGAGGCCCGCAAGGGCAGGAGGGGAGGAAAGCTTCAGAATCTTAAATGTCAGACAGAGAGCCTTAAATTTGATTCTCTGTCTGACCGGAAGCCAATGAAGGGAGGTCAAAACAGTGGAAACAGAGCACCGTCTCGGGAGGCCCACGATGGCACGCGCAGCAGCATTCTGCACAATCTGAAGCCTAGAAGCCTCAGCCTGGTTCACTCCAAGTAGCAAGGCGCTCCCGTAGTCCAATCGCGACAAGATGGAAGCCTGAACCACCAGTTGCCGCGTGGGGGGGTCGAAGAACTTAAGGACAGGTCTCAGTCCTCGCAGAATACCAAAACAGGTAGCTGCTACCTTCTTCGTATGGCTGGCAAAAGAAAGATGGGAATCCAGCCAAACCCCCAGATTTTTAACTTCGACCGCTGGAGTGGGAGAAACCCCCAGTTCGGGAGGCCACCACTGGTCTCCCCAGAGTTCCGTCTGCCTCCCTAAGATCAGGACCTCGGTTTTTTTAGCGTTAAGCTGTAAGCAGTTGCAACGCATCCACTTAGCCACAGCTATAAGTCCAGCTCGAAATCTGGGCGCATTCACCTCAGGGTCCCCGCTAAGTGTTACCGCCAGCTGCGTGTCGTCGGCGTACGATGTCATGGTAAGGCCACATTCCCTGACGACAGCAGCCAGCGGTTTCACATATAGATTAAACAGTGTAGGACTTAAGGCGGAGCCCTGGGGAACTCCCAGACCGAGAGGATGGAACGAGGACTGGCCAGGTGGAATGGCCACTTTAAAACACCGGTCCGAAAGGAAGGAGCGGAACCACTCAAGAGCTTTCCCGCCGATACCCACTTCCTCCAAGCGCCGCAATAAGATGTCATGAGACACCGTGTCAAATGCGGCGCTCAGGTCTAACAGCAGGAGCGCCGCTGTCTGCCCCGCATCAAGCACTGACCGCAAGTGCTCGGTCATGAAGAGCAGGGCCGTTTCAGTGCTGTGTTGAGTGCGGAACCCATTTTGACTCTCGTCAAGAATGTTATTACGAGAGAGATGGGTAGACAGAATGGTGTTCACGTGTGCCTCAGTGACCTTTGCGGTCCAAGGCAGGAGGGAGATGGGCCGGTAGTTTTCCGGGAGCAAGGGGTCAAGATTAGGTTTCTTCAAAATAGGGCTGACCACAGCTTGCTTCCAGGATGGAGGAACCACGCCCTCAGTAAGGGAAAGATTGATGAGATCCAAGATGGGCTCACGACACAGCGGCGGGAGAAGAGTAAAGAACTCCGGCTTCAATGGGTCTAAGGGAGAGCCAGATTTAATTTTGAGGCTTAGAGTGTCAAATACCTCAACAGACATAGCCGGCAAGGAGGACAAGGTCTCCACAACCAAAGTCTTCGCAGTACTCGGAGCTTCCGCGGGGACGGATGATGTAAAACCTCGGTAGATTGCCTGCACCTTCTCCACGAAGAAGGATGCCAGGCTCTCACAGTGTGAATCCGTGCAAATTTCTATCGAGGTGGCCCGTTTCCCCATCAGATCCTTAAGTACCTTGAAGATAAGCTTGGAAGGATTGGAACTATTGGAGAACTCAGTTGCATAATAAGCTGCCCGAGTTTGACAGATGGCTCTGTGATAGTTTTTGAGCTGGGCAAAGTACAGTGATTTTAACATGGGGTCAAAGGACTTCCTCCAGACCCTCTCAGCTTGCCGGCACGTTCTTTTAAGCTCGGCAAGGTTCTCATTGTACCAAGGACTGCGGGTCTTAGCATGACATTTAGACCAGCGCGGAGGTATGAGAGAGTCGAGGGCCGTGAGAACCCAGTTACAGAACTGTTCATAGCCCTGTTCCACATTCTGCAGTTTGCCTAAGGGCTGTGCCTCCAGTATCCCAACAAACTCCTCCAACTTGAGTTTCCGCCAGCTACGCTTGAGGATCTGTTTATCCACAGGTTTCAATTGTGGATTATCTAAGGGACACGCCACTTTAACCAACATGTGGTCCGTCCAACCCACCGCCAACGGGACAGATGTTTTTGCCCGGATTAAGGTGGTAAAGAAGGGATCAAGTATGTGTCCTCCTATGTGGGTGGGGGAGGTGACTAGTTGGTTAAATTGCATCGCTTCAAGATCCGCTAGCAGAGAGCTAATAGGGGAAGATGACATCAGGTCGAAATGAATGTTTAAGTCCCCTATGATGTTAAAATTAGCACAGCTAGAAACTAGCGAACTAACCACATCTACCAGTGCGGACTTGAAGACGGTGTCGTTCCCAGGTGGGCGATAGATAAGGATGCCACTAAAGGTGAAGTGATGGCTTATCCTTACCTTAAAGGAGGCACTTTCACACATAGGAAGGTTCTGAGCCTTCCATTCAGCCGATAAGCAAGATTTAATCGCCATGGCGATACCACCTCCCCTAGTTGTACGGTTCAGTGTAAACACCGTATAGCTCTGGGATAAAAGCTTTTGTATTGAAGCAAAGTATTGTGTTCTGTAGGTTTCTTATAGAGGGAAACAATGAGATGGGTTTCACTGTGTTTTATTTCCAGATCTAGAAAGGGAAGGCTCTAATTGCTGTGATTAGATGTGAATTGAAGCAAAGGTTGGCTACAGTTAGGGTATTGGACAAATGTAAGTAGGTCAGGTTGAGTACCCCTCCATATAAAAAAAAAAACTCATCAATATAACTCTTCCAGCATTTGATATTATCCTGTAAAGGGGTTTTGATCAGTTATAGCAACGTCATCTTAAAATTGTGCTACAAACAGGTTTTCTAAATTTGGAGAGAAAATCGGTCCAATAGAAGTACCTGAGCACTGCTGGTCATAGACTTGGTTGAACGTAAAGTAGTTTGTTGTTAGGGCTATCTCCAGAATTTCTCAGATGAAATCAGTATGTACATTAACTGGACGGGAGTTGAGGATATTTTTCATTAATTCAATGCTCTGTTATTGTAGGATGTTTGTGTAAAGTGATTATATATCAATAGTCACTAGTATTTCCTGCATGGGTTAAATAATATGTGATTAATCACGAAGGCACTGTCACTTACATACATGTTAAGGAGAGGGACAAAGTATTTGATGAAGACATTTATATATTCATCTAGTGTTCTAGAATCATGTCACGTCCTGATAGATTATGTCTACCTGTTGGGGAGCTTGAGTTTCAGTGTATTTTTGGAAGGGTATATAGTACAGGGGTACGTGGAGATTTTTTTAATATAAAAAAAAAAAAAAAGCTTGGTTATACAACTACAAGAAAAAATCAATAATGTACAAATAATTCTATTAAGTCTAAGTCTGGGCGGTGAACTCCGCTCAGGTCGCGGAGTTTGCAGTTTTCTGCACTCCACGATACGCGGACCTTGTGGAGTTCTGAAAAACTCCGCTCCGCTAAGCAGACCGGAGTTTTTTCCCTCGCTCGCGTTCATCAACATCAAGTTAGCAAGCAAGGAAAATCCACCTCCCGGCCAGGTTTTTGCCGATGAAGAGCGTGGAAAATCAACCTCCCAGCGAAATTTCTCAACGCGGGCGGTCAGATTTCTCATTGAGAGTGGTCGTGTATCCACGTGACCGCTTTTGTTGAGAAACCACTCGCTCGAGTAAAAATCTACTCAAGCGGCAGAAAGGAAGCAGCGCCCGCTTGCACTGTGCATAATGCCATTCACAATAATTGCACAGTGCGGACAAGCACCTGGTAATGAAAATCGCCGCAAACTGCATTTATCTAAAGAAACTCTGCCGCTCGCATAGTTTGGCTAAGTTTTTTTGCACTTCTCAGAGTTAGCGGAACTCCGCGAACTCCGCCCAGGCTTAATATTTAATTGCTCCAAAAGAAAAATTCTGTCCTGAACTACTAGACCAACTTCTCCCTCACAGGATAACAAATTCCCAGGGCACCCAGGCATCTGTTTAACTCTGCCCCGGTCTTACAGGCCTTCTAGATGGCCCAGCCTACTGGAAACCTTCCTCAGTCCTATACTTCTGACATCCGACTATCCTATACTACTGACATCCAACTATACTCGGATGACCACTACACTCCAGGTCCTTATGGACACACTTACAGCCCTGAATTTTTGTATTATAACCTAATGCTTTCTGGATGTTGTGGTTTTGTTTTGCTCCCTTTGAACTAATTAGTAAACACACCTGAAAATGATTTGCAGGTGAAAAGTACAGGACTGGAGATCAGGTCTGTAATGACCTGGAGTGAGATGGTCACTGTACCCAAGACACTAGTCTGTTAAAACTCTTAGCATAACAAAAGCGCTCAAGAGGACTGGTGCGAACTTCGAGACGGAATGACCAGAGATGCACAATCACAAAACGCAGGTTGATAGGCGCGATTGTCATTTATCAGGTGCCAATGCCCTCTTCTTAAACCTAGGTGTGAACAACCCCTTGGGTCCCAATTTCCATGCATCCGCTACATGAATCCTATGTAACCTACTCCACACTCCTTCTTTATATCCCAACCACCTATAGTAACTCCCATGGTTCTGTGGAGGCCGGTCTAGGTTGGAAAAAAGATTGTCCTTTAAAAACTGTTCAAACCAGCTCCACACTAGAGGGGGCCAGGAATAGAATGGGGTCATGGTGGCTTTCATATGGGTTACAGAAGCCAATCCTGATCTGAAAGCAGCCCCCTAGCATACAGCGCACTGGGAAATTGCCAGCACTATGTCAGAGTACCCTCACCCTTCCTGATTCTACCTAATAGTTGTATAGTATATCTGTACAGGGTCTCCGCTTTGGATCTGCTAGCCAAGAGGCTCAGTGCAGATTTCCATCTCCCACTTTTAGATGTCAGTCAGTCGGTTCATCACCTCCAGGATTCTGGAGGATTCCCGGTGATCATCCCAAATGAACTCTGGGAGCAATATGTACTGTTGGATGAAAATTCCATCCTTTTGCCTGCACGTTTTGCTGTCTGTACGTTTGGACAAGCAGTTTTACATTTCTTAAACTAAGACACAGCTAACAAGTGGGCCAATACATTCTGATGCAGGCAGACTTATGTCTGTGAAGCACAAATCCTACTTCAAATTCCATACTTTCCAGAGGAAACCTCATAATAGGTGGTATTTACTGTACCCGGTAAATACTGCATCCTGCAAAGTGGGTACTTACTGGGTGCAGTTCCCGATTCCCTGTCCCTCTTGGAATTAATGTTAGTTTAGTTTCATTAGAAGTGAAATTAAAAAAGTATTTTTCATAAGGTAAAAGTTTCTACCGCTGAACAGATTTCCTAAAATTTTGAGGAATTTTTTGAAGAGCAGAAATAGTCATGTTCGCCCAAGTAGGGCATCTGGTGTTAGCTCTCTGCTCGGAAGAGCCTCGTACAGAGACTTCCTGATCAGCTCAGCTCCGCTTTAGCACATCTTCCCTAATTGAATTATCCTGAATTTGAAGGCAGAGAGCTGCTGATGACATTATCTGGGTATTGGACACAGGGAAGGTGCATAAATATGATATTCTACCGATTAGGGGCGATTATTTGGGTCGATCTGCCTCGTTACAGATTATTCCAGATGTACTTACAAGGGATGCTCTCTGAGTAGGCATATAACTGCATTTTCCATAATGGCTTCTTTCCAGCTTGCTCTGTGTGTATTAGACAGTGTACTGAACATTATTTTGAAGTCAGAATTCTCATATAAATGCTGTCTTTATCGGGGAAGAAAATAAACTTTACTGAAAGTAGAAGTTGAGAATGTTAGGTGGTAAAGGCAGGCGTGGTAAAGCAATAAGTGGTTCAGAGTTATTCGTTGTTAGGGCTGCGCTGTAGAGGCACACGTGTTTTAGCCATGCGTGCCTCTGTCATACAACCTTGGAGGTCAGGTTCTAGACAGTGGGTAAGGGTTAGAGGAACCTTGGGGTGACTATAGGTCACATGAGATCAAGTATCCAGGGTCCCTATGAAATCTCTCTTGGTGGTGAAGGTTCATAGTCTTCACAGGATGTAAATAGCACATTAGGATTCTGGCCCTGGGTGCATGGAAGAGTCACAAAGAGGTCACATACACTATCTAGCCAACAAATTCTTTGTTCAGGGACACCAGTCCTGATCAGTTTCAGCAGGGTGTGGCTAGGGGAATCTCTTATGGCACCTGGTCTAAAGGTGGTTAAGGCCTCAGAGGGAGATTGGCAGATACGAAGGATGCTGCAGAAGGGTCAATGGTCTCCACATCAACAAGTTTCAAAAATGTAGTTGTTAGTGCAGGGACGGATGTTCATCGCTCCTGGGGTAACTCATCTGCACTTAGGAAATTGTCATTGTCACCCTGTATTGTCACTTTCTGAGCAGACTGTGGTAGGCTTTTAGGCAGGGCCGGACTGACCATAGCGGGCACCATGTGGTTCCCCAGTGGCCCGCCAGGGTGGCTGCTAGTATTGGGCTCCTGGGGGGCCGTTTTTGTAATCCCGGCCAGTAATCTCGGCCCCTGTAACAAAATCGTCCGAAACTGGCCCTAGCAAACAGCTCAGACCCTTCCACCCCCCCCCCCCGGCCAGCTGAGCAGTTTGCCAGAGCCGATTTTGGTTCCCAGTCCAGCCCTGCTGGCTATAATGAGTGAACTGCACCATGCTATACATAAGGGCTGTAGACATGAGAGAAATCTTTCAGTGGGAACAAGGTACCAGAGGGGCTGTAGTGCCTCACTGAAGATTGTAAATAAGATTAGAATCCTGTAACTGAGAACCCTCTTGATCTGTGTAGTATTTTGTTTTGCTGTGAAAATAAAGTGCTTTATTTAAACTAAATGGTAGGCATTGAGCAAAACCGTACATTGTTGAGTATATTGTTTGACTAATGAGCTCTGAGTTACTTTAATTACGCTGGCCTAATTTGCGTAATTTCAGGAATTTCCTAATGTCTTTGTCATGTAAAGTTCCTGAAATTACGCCATTATGCCACGATGCGTAATTACACTGCATTCACAGCAAAATGAAAGTGCCTGGACAGTGCGAACGACCAGAACACGAGCAACTGTTGTACATGGCATTTGTGTTTTTGGCGCCATTTTTGTTAAAGCAAAATGCATCCTTGCGCCTACAATTGATGCAATGTTGCATTTTGCACTAAAATGCTGGATTTGCTGTTCGCCAAATTAGGTGCAATTTCTTGTAATTTTCCTGAAATGTAGCAAACTATTTGAAAGCGAACTACGCAAACATTGCAAAGCCCTAAAGAAGTGACTTTTTGTGGGTGGCCTCTGGGGCTTGTGGCCCTTGCAAAGAGCTTTTGCCTGTAATTGCACAGAGTGAGTAATTGATTACCAGGGGAACCAGAGCATCCGGGAGGCGGCGCTACCTTCACCAGGTGATATTCTTAGAGCGCAGCTGCATCCTCCACCCAACCCTTCGCTTGCGTCAGGAGCGCGTCATGTTCGTTCTTCCAGAATCTTACATCTTCACATCATTGCATGTTACTAGAGAGCTACATCAATTTCTTATTAAAGAAGAAATAGTTTTCAAACTTTATAAGATGGTGACTGAGTTACACTTAAAGAAGTGTCCTGACCCTAGGAATGTAGGGGGTCCTCCAATCTGTTTGTATAGAGAATTAGTAGAATTTGGTTAGGGGTGGTGGGGAGGAAGGAACACCAGGTCCCTTTGTAGGCACAGAAAATTGACGGAAAAGACTCATCTCCCTTCCCACACACTGTTTTGGGTAAGGCCACAGGCTACTTTTCATCATGTCAGGCACCGGTTTTCTGTGCCAAAAAAACAGCCTTACTCCGGAATAAAACATTTCACAGCTCAATTAAAATTCTACTGTTCACATTTCTTTGCAGATCAGTGGAATATTTGTCCATGGGAAAACTGTGTTTGTTCTCCTCTTCATAAATAATAGTTCACTCTGTCATGTGCTTTTTAATTTCAGAATTATCCTACAAATAGATCTCTTTCTGTTGCTGACCATATTAATTCTTTTGAAATCGTGATCTTTTTATCCTGAATCCCCTTTTGTATCAATTTTATTTCCCATATAAAAGAGACTATTAGGTTAAAATCAAGGTGCATTACCAAAATATCATGAACAAATATTGTGGTACCAGACTATTATGTCAAAATATCATAGGAGGGAATACAGAAAGTAAGAATATCGTTTTTAGGTACATTATCATAAATAGTTTATATAATATTGTTTGCTTTAATAAAACTGAATTAAATATCGTTTTAAAATGGGGACATTGCCAGGCGATATGGCCTACAGGATACACTCTTAAGAGGCTCCCGACCGACCCCAGCTAATCCTGCAGAATCCTGCCTTAACCCCTCGCTGCGGGGCGTTTTCACCTGCTGTGCGGGGGGAGGGGGGCCGCGTGCGGCGCCGCTGTGCTTGTGACGAGCTCGTCTCGTCATGAAGCACAGTGTAGCTGCACTCATGACGAGCGGAGCTCATCACGACCACACCCGTTTTGGAACGTTCAGCACAGCGGGGAAATTATCCCCGCATGTGAACGTTCCAACGGTCATGACGAGCTCAGCTCGTCATGAGTGCAGCTCCTCCGTGAGCATGGAAGAGGTTAATCCTTGCAATTCTACCAGGAGCCCATAGTGTACACTTTCGCTACACCACTGCACCCCGATATCCTGCTGGATGGACCGCGGGGACTCCCCTGGAAGAGGATAGATATGGAGCGGCTTGTGGCTGGCCGGGAGGCCTCTGCAGCAAGGAGGTGAGGACTGTGGGGGCTGCGGTTGCTGGAGTGGCGGTGCCCTGTTGTTGCAGAGATCCTGCCCTGCTTAGCGAGTGTGACTACTAGCAATGGGCTGGGGAGCCGGGCTCTTGCTCAGTGTGACTGTTTTGGGGGTGGGTGGAGCAGAGACGTTTTAAGGCATGGGCAAAGTGGGCTTTGGACCAGGGCCATAAAAGAAAGTGTAATGAGGGTCTAGGGGAATATATTTACCGACCTTGACATCTCAATACCCCTACTTGATTATAGCAAAAACAAAGAAGAGATGCCCGGTCACAGAAGGAATGTGTGCCCTGTACCAGTGACTAGAGAAACCCAGGAATCATACAGCAACCAAACGGGTAACACCTGGCTGAGAACCTCCCATCAGCCCACCCTTCTGGCGGAGCATCATCATGTGGGATTTGGTAGTGGATCCAAACACCGCCCACTCCATCAAATGATGGTGCGGAAATGGATACCAAAGGTGAACTCTACCCAAGGTGTTTCTCGAAGAATGGTGCTGATAAGGTGCAGTGCTCGAATGTGAGTGAGATTTAAAAATAACTACTAGGACAAAAAATAAGTTTAATCAATATTGTCCAAGTGTCAAGATTAAAATAACGCCTAATAGTCTGAAATTATAACTATACAATCATAAATTCAAAGCTATTTTGGAAAGGGGCCCCCAAATACATTTGGTCCAGGGCCCCCCAAATTCTTAAGGTGTCCCTGGGGTGGAGCCCGCACTGGAGGGGCGCTCCTTGCTCCTTCACACAGCCCTGCTGTCTGCTTTGGTGTGAGGCCAGGGTCAGAGGGCCCTGAGGAGTAACAGAGGAATATTTGCATGGTGCTGCTAACTGGGGTCATGCTGTCTGGGGGGGCCGGGGTTCCTGGCTCTGTGTGGGGTTGGCCCGAGTTAGAGCTGATGGCCGGCAACCTTGTCTGGGGGCTCTGTGAGACTGAAACGGGCTTCCCTATGGCACACATCCCTGCCTACAGGTATCATACAGGAACATCCGTCAGAACTTACCAGCCTCCCTCTCAAGGGGCACCCTCATTCAAGAATCTAATCCCTATCTCCCTTAACAGCCCAAACACTCCCATCACCAAAATATTTGCGTCAGAGTTACAGTGTATGCTCCACAACTGCAAGATCTGCAACCAAACACAAACTGGAAATCTCTGACACTATCACCCACCACAATCTCGACATGCTCTTTCTCACTGAGACCTGGTTTAATGACTCCTCTCATACTTTGTTTAATCTTCTGATACCTACCGACTACTCTATCCTCAGAAATGACAGAACAGACAAGATCGGGGGAGGTGTTGAGATTATCTTCAGAAACTCCCTTTAAATTAAAACCTTTCCAACCATCTTCTTCCGCACATTTGAATGCCTATCCCTAGAACTTCAAGTTCATCACGGCTCACCCTTCAGGTTCCACGCCATCTACCACCCGCCCTGTAACTGCTCTTTCCTACATGGAGGAACTCACCAACTTCATTAGTGACCAATATTCACAAAGTGACAGTCAGATCTTCCTAGGTGACTTCAATCTCCACTGGGGCTCCGTGGAAGACTCGGCTGCCAACAAGCTTGCAACCTTTCTCTCAGCTAATGATCTTGTCCTACACTGCTCTGAAATTACACACGCCAAGGGCTCAATTCTGGACCTTGTTATTTCTAAATCAGACCAGCTTACCATTGCTCCCCCTATTTATGTAGACTGGTCAGACCATTTTCTCATTCCCTTCTGTTTTCACCTCTCGCACATTATAACTCTTGGCCACCCTAAAAGGGCTTCTACCTGGTTCCGCAACACTAAAAACATTGATCTGGAGACTCTGTGTGATTCTGCTATGCGTTCACTTCCTAGTCTAGACCCTAACGCGGATGTCAACGATCTCACCCCCATTGCCTCTCAATCCTTGCAGTCGCAATCGACAATGTCGCTCCACTCCAAAGCAAAAGGAAAAGACCCACCCCCTCAGCACCATGGTCCAATAAAGCTCTCTATGACGAAAGGAAAAACCTTCGAATCTTGGAGAAACATTGGGGACAATCTCCATCCACCTCCAATCTCTCTCTTTTACGTTCAGCAAGATCCAAATACCACAAGCACATCTTCCATGAAAAAGCATCACATTTCAGATCCCTCCTCGACTCAGCTAAAAACAGACCCAAAAAACTTTTCGACCTCACCCAAAACCCAAACTGTTCTCCCCAAACCATCAAACCTGAGGATGCTTCAAAGAAAGCAACTGAATTCGCTATATTTTTGATGAAAATGTCAAATCACTGGTGGATCAGGTCACCCACCCCACCTCCACTGAGGAGTGAAAATCCTTAGTCACTTGGCAGAACTTTGCCGCCATCTCGGAAGACTACTTCCTCAAATGCATCCTCGAAACCAAACCCTCCAACCATTCTTCTGACCCCATACCTAGTGTCATCTCCATTGATTTTTATTCCAATACTCTCTCTTATTGGACCAGGGTAGTTAATCTCTCCCTCAGTCAAGGATCCCTTCCAGCTGTCCTCAAAACAGGACAGGTGACCCCCTTCTAAAAAAACCTCTGCAGATGCGTACAACCTCAATACCGCCCCATCACCAATCTCCCTTTTCTTTCAAAGATCACAGAAAAATGTGTTGCAAAACAAATTTCCTAACACATTATGGACAATATTCTCCTTGACGTGTTCCAGTCTGGTTTTCTTCAAAATTGCAGCACTGAAACAGCCCTGCTGCAAGTGATCGATGATGGGCTGCATATACTCGATTCGGGGTTATTGTGCCTTCTGATTCTTCTTGACCTCACTGCAGCCTTTGACACTGTTAATCACAGCACCCTCCTTAACACTCTTCAACAGAGAATGGGAGTGGAAGGCACAGTGCTTAAATGGTTTGCCTCATTCCTCTCGGACAGATCCCAAATGATAAAGATTGCGAACAGTCTCTCGTCTCCACTGGTGGTTGGTCAAGGCGTCCCTTAAGGTTCTATCTTTGCACCCACTCTGTTTAATCTCTATCTGGAACCATTAAGGAACCTTCTAAGCAAATCTGGAACCCTCTACCATCTCTACGCGAATGACACCCCAATCTTCCTTCAAGGTGTCTTCCTCACCCGATCTCTCACTACTCAACTCTACTCTCAACTCGACTCACAACTGGATGTTAGTTCACCAACTCATTTTCAATCCCTCCAAAACTGAAATCCTCCTCCTATCTACCTCTCTCTCTCCCTGCCTCCTGTTCAATCCTGGATGGATCAGCTGAATCTACTCAACAGTAAACCCAACATTGTCGACTGCGCTAAATCCCTTGGTGTCATACTTGACAAAAGACTCAACCTAATCTCACACATCAACTCCATTGCCACGAATGCAAGTTATCAGCTGCGCCTTCTGTGGGGAATTCATCGGTTCTTCCCAGAGAAAGACCTAAAAACCTTGGCCCAACCGCTAGTTTTCTCTAGACTGGATTATTGTAATTCTCTTCTGACTGGCCTTCCCAAATCTCACCTCTCACCTCTCAAATCCATCATCCATTCAGCAGCTCGCTTCAATTCAGGGTCCAAATGAAGTGACCACATCACTCCTATCCTGTCTTCTCTCCGATGGCTTCCAATCGAGGCTAGAGCTATTTACAAAACGGTTTGCATCACCCACAAAGCCTTGCACTCTTCCTCCTCTCGCTATCTGGCGAATAAACTGAAATTGTCTGGGGGCTTGAGACCTTCTCGGAATGCAGAAAAGTTTCTGCTTGAGCCCCTCTCTTTCAAAAGGGAAAAATTAATGGCTCAATCATTCTCAGGTAATACGGTGAGAATCTGGAACTTGCTTCCTCCATTGCTCCGTGTCACTACCTCCATCAGGATCTTCAAATCGGACCTCAAATCTCTTCTATTCCAAAAGACACTTTCATAACTAATTCCTTCATTCTTAGACCCCGCCAGGAAGTTCTTTAGTCATTGTAAATTTGCAATATTTATTTATTTTTGTACATTCCTTGCCTGCTGTGTTTGATATTGTGTTCCTCTTGCCTGCTGTGTTGGATTCTGTGTCCTGCTATTTTTGTAACATTTCTCTCATGTAATGTAACTGGTTCTATTGTACAGTGCTCTGACAACTTCGGGTAAAGTCCGCGCTTTATAAATAAATAAACATCAGACAATTGTTGGAGACTGGCTGTGGGTGTTTGGGAGAGCGCTGGGCCTCCCCACCCTGTGCGAGAAGCGGTGCGACATGGATTGCCTGGGCCACTGTTGAGCTCCCTCACTTGTGGTAGCCCGCCCTCTGCCGGGTGGCCCTGAACCCCCCCGCCTGGTCATCGAGGTCTCCTGAGCTACTCATCTCGTCATGAGCACAGCGCCACTGAGCTTCATGATGAGCTCAGCTCGTCTTGAGCACCGAAGGTGCTAGAGTTTCAAAAATCGACACTTAGAAGAAATTTCAGAGAAAACCAGTCAATGATAGCCTATGGAAGAAAAGTGAGTTATCGGCTTTCAGGTGAGTACTCGACTGGTGAGGTTGAGGTTCTGGGCATAGACTCAGGGGTCTCCAAGGGTCGGAAAGGTACAGTAGTTACACCCTCAGCAGCAGAGGGGCAGCCGGGTGCAGAGAGAGTAGGCCCAATACAATCCAAAGGCGGGTAGGGGGCCTCCGGTTGGTGGCTGCAAGCAAGCAGGCCACGCGGCTGTGGGAGCTGAGCTCCTGGTCACTTACTCAGGGCAAGTGGGGAAGTAGTGTAGGGTAGTTGTTGCACTTCCAGCGGTACTCAGGCGGCTGGGTGCAGGGTGCTTTTGAGCCGTCGGGCGCTCAATGTTATCCAATGGGAAAGGTAAAAAGGGAACAAAGGCTGCAGGCTCGGGGACGGTGATTCTTCAGGTGCGACTACCACTTTGAGAGGTAAGTTGGGATCTTGGAGAAGAGGTAGGTACCCCAAAGGAAGACACAGGGGGCCGCAGGGATGTCAGGAAATCTTACCCTCGGCTGGTCACGGTTGGGGGGGTCCCTGGTTCTGAGGCTGCAGGCGTCGTCTGGTTCGTCGAGGAGGGTCTTTGGGCACTGGACTTCGGGTCCCAGTCGCCAGGGGGATGTCCTCGTGGTCTTGGATTACTTGGGCACGGGCTGGGCTCGGCGGGTGCAGAGTGGGCTGGATTCGTGGTTCCTGGCTGGCACCAGGGGTGTTGCTGTTGGAGCAGAGCCTCTGCTCATGAGAGCCCCAGTCTCTAAGAGGGTTAAGGCAGGCAGGTCCTACGGGGTTCTCGAGGTTGATGTCCGCAGGAGATGCCGGTATTAAGCAGGAGCAGGTTCAAGAATCAAGGGCTGGGGCCAAGTCAGTTGTCGTCGTCCTTTAGTAAGCAGCTGCACGTTGGGTCATCCTTCTTCTTGTTCTTCTTGTTTTTCAAAACGGGATCTGAGGAAGGAAGGTTCAGGGAGCCCCTGAACCTCGTAATGATGACCTCCCAGCACCATACACTCTTAATGACAGCACTGCACTTACAGTGCCCAGGAATGGCCCTGGCTACTGTAGGGGCACAGGGCTCATGAACCGGTGCCCACACCACTGGCATCGGGCACCCAGCTAGAGGGGTGACTGATGTATGCCAGGGCAGTGGGGTTGTGGGCATGGTTCACAGGGATGTGTGCCATTTTGACTCTCTGTTTAGTTCTGTACTTAGACACTCAGCCTGCAAAGGCAGTATGTGGGTGTCAGGGTACAGGGCCCCTAAAGGTGGCACAATAAGTGCTGCAGCCCTTAGGGGTATTCCCTGGTCACCATGCCCTCGGTACCTAGGGTACCATTTACTAGGAGTTGATAGGTGGCCAGAGATGCCAATTGGGTTTTGTTTCAACACAGCTTTAGGGAAGTCACACAGGCCCTGGGCACCTGGTTGGCAGGAGCCCAGGGCACACTCAGTCAAAGCACATCAGCAGTTCAGCAAAACGTGGGGGCATACCAATGCAAGAAAGATGGCACTTTCTCACAGGCCGCCAGTATTAATTGCTTGATACAGGTATGCCTTTCTCCTCTGGGGTCTGCACCACTGGTGATCGCCCCGCTCTAGAAGGTGACTCACTCGCCAATGGGACTTAGGCTCGGCTGGTGCCCTAGGGTTTGTGATAGTGTGGCTGCTGGCACAGTGAATTCTACATGGGGAGGAATAAACAAGTGGGAGGAGAACACCATGGAGCAATATCCTACCCTGACGTCCGCCTCGCAGTGCAGAACATGTCAAACATTGGGCAGGGGAGAACAAGATCCTGAACTTTCTGTGGAGAAGGCCACAAGAGCTGAGATACTGGCAGCCATCCAGGGTTATAGGGTGGCACTGGAAAACAAAATTGAATCTGTGGCCCTCAATGTAAACTTACTACGTACAGACCTCCACATGGTCTCAGACAAAGGGTGGGTGGCCAAGGGATCTATTGTGAAACTTCAAGGCAAGGTAGCTGCTTTGCGGTAGTAGGTTGCCACAGTCACGTCCAGATCTGGGACCTTGGAGGCATGAGTAGAATATGTAGAAGGAAGGTCTCACCACAATAATATGTGCCTGTTAAAGTTCCTGGAGCAAGCTCAGGGATCTGCCACTGAGCAATTTTTTGAAACATGAATTTGAGGTGCCCTGAAGCATGGCAGCTTATTTCCAATGGTCACCATCGAGGAGGCACATCGGGAGCTGGTTGTTCCGCCTCGCCCCAGGGCGCCACTGGGGCTATCATAGCCCACATATTGAATTACAAAGACAGGGACTAAATCCTCCGTGCGGCTAGAGATACTGACATGGCCAGATATGAAAGCCATAGGACTTCCATCTATCTCGATTACATCAACAAGGTGCGCGGGCCTGAAAAACATTTCTGGAGTTGAAAGCCAAGCTTCGTTCGATGGGTGTTTGCTATATGTTGTTGTACCCTACCAGACAAAGTATGTTATCACTGCAGATGTAATTTTTTTATAACCCTAAGGATATGTGGCGAAGGCTGAAGGTCTGTGACAGGGTGCTAAAGGAGAGAATGGGGTCCTGGAAAACCAGGAACTGGGGATCGACAGGCACAGGGGAGCCAGACTTGAGGGTTAGAGAGGAGCCCTAGTTGAATGGCAGACCCAAGACGATAGCACCTTGGCATTGGCCTCCTCGGAGAGGCAGTTGGAGCTGGGGGAAGCGTGTTGGCGGTGGATGCGCCACAGATGCAGGACCCTAACGTGATCTGATGTGGGAATTGAAATTTTGCAATAGTATTGTGCCTGCTGTCTACACTTCCTTCCTTATACAGGTAGGACTTGCTTTTTCCTTTCCAGATGTGTCTGGGTGGAGAGGATGCGCATATTGGGGATTATTTACCTGGATATGTAGAAATTGGTTGCAGTGCATCATGCTTAATTTGACATCGAAAAAGGTATTGGTAGGCAATGGTTGAAAAAGAGAGGGTTAGGCTGTGGGTACTGACAGCAGGAGTTGCATTGGATGTGCAGTATGGTACATTGTTAATATGCTGTCCATCTGGGGTGGGAGGAGTTACATTGAGTTTCTTGTTCTTTGAGCCCCGTTTTTTAGGTCTCGGCTGGCGAAAGCAGCGCGCATGCGCTGCACTGGTCATACGAGAGCTTCTTGGAATCAATACAGATTCCAAAGCTATCGGAGGCGGAGTTGAAGCCCCGCCCATCTTTTTAATTGGTTTGCGTCATCTTGCATGCAAAACGCTGGCTTCTTATTGTAAAGGAGGCTTCTTAGTCCCTCCTTGTTGCCGCCTTGTCTCTTTTTGGCCCCGCCCACCGGGATTTGATCTTTTACCGGCAGCAGTACACACACTCCTTCATTAGTCAGTGTGCACTTCTTTATTCACATTTGGCTTTGGCAAAGTCAGCTGCGTGTTTATTTTTGCATCGCACTTTCACTTCAAGCGCAATGCGAAAATAAACACGCGGCTGCCTTTGTGGTACCGCGCTTGTTCTTTCACGCCTGAGCGGAGAAACAAACAAATCCTTAAACAGCATTATAAATATGTTGTTCTTTTTACACTTCTTGTAGGCATGTGGTTTGTGCGCTCAGAGAGGCAGCCAGTGCCTGTGCACTGTTTCAGTTTGAGCCTCGCACTTTGAAAAGTGATCTTGAAAAATATCTTTTTTCGGCTGTCTTTCCTGTGGTCAGGTGATAATGAAAGACAGCTTCGGTGCGAGCTTCTACAGAACGGCATCTTGTAGCAGCTGCAACAGGGCCGAGAGCAGCAACCTCACACGGTGACGGAAGACATAATGTGAAAGGAGGAACCTTCTCTAAACCCACTAAACTGCACAAACAGTTATTGGGACAATTGGGAGGCGGAAGAACGCTGACGTCTGTCGGCATACTTGCTAGGAAGCGAGAAAGCGTCAGCACAGAGGTAACGTTTTGACTTGCATAAGTCAGACAATTGTGTTACAAGAGCTGCTAGTTCAGCAACATGACAACATTTAGACATCCCGTGTTGAGTGAGTCACGTGTACGCATTACCATCTCGTCCTCCCTGCTCACCGCGCTCCTTTACACCACGGGACAGATTCTACGAAAAATGAGTAAATCTTCACCTATAGCTAGTTCGCCTTCTGCTAGCGGTGCGCTTCGGTCCTCGAAGTGAGTATCTAATATGACGAGGTTTGTCGGTAATGCAGAAGACAGCCTTATTTAAAAGTGAAGCCTGGATTTGGTAATTAGTGTTGTGGGCGGTGAAGCTAAGATTTGGAGGCAGTTACCGCTATGACCAGGAAACGAAAAGGCATGTGTGTGAATAATTACCCGCTTGTCCTTTGTTTTTAGAACTTGTACTACAGTAGAGTACACGCCCAAAAGTGGGACTCACGTTTGGAGTCTTCTTTAGTGTGACGGAGTGGAGAGCTGGTACTTGGGCTCCCACATGGTAATAATACTTGTACTGAGTAATGATGTGTGTTGAATTCTGGAGAGTGAGAATTGTGTTTTAGTAACCAGGCCATATTTCTTTTTGCATTTGACAGTCATTTTATAGAAAGACACCAGTGTTCAAGATTGGTGATTGATGACCCTGCCCTGACGAAATTGCCTTTAAGTAATGTTGGCAATGAAACATGTCGGCTGAGTAACAAAGTGGTCTGCATAAATGCAGCCGGTTATAAATTTTGAATAAGTGCACAAGTGAAGAATAAAGTTGGTAATTGTGCTACTTATTTCAATTATATTTTCACGGGGTCGTGATATACACATCACAGTGGTATTATAATTTTGGGCACAAATGTTTTAGGACACATCTTTATTATTTAACACAAGATGGTTACCGCCCAATAACATTTCCTGATATCGGGAAGTGCTATACCCCCATCAAACCAGCCCAGTGTCAGTTTTTGCAACGATATACGAGGCAGGCCATTCTAGAGGAGGTCTCGCTGGGTTGTCTCTATAGCAGCAAAGTATCTCTGGGGCACCAAGTCTGGGTAATTTTGGAGGGCATATAGGAATCTTGGCAGCGCCGTCATTTTGAACAGAGCTGCCCGCCCCAGCAGGGACAAAGGGAGGGTTTTCCATGTGGCCGAGTCCCTCTGGAGCCGCTGTAGGGGCGGCAGAAGGTTCCTCTAGTATCTGAGGGTCCAGTCCTGAGTGATGAAGACCCCCAAGTATGTGAAGCCCTCTTCAACTATTTGAATCGGGCTTCCTCCGAGAAGTGGGGGGGGTCACCCTGAAGGACATACAGAAGGGATTTACCCCAGTTAATACTGTAACAGGAATATTCGCCAAATTCTGTGAAAATATCCAACGCCCGCACAATGGATTCCCCCGGTTTAGTAAGATAAAGGAGGATGTCATCCGCGTAGAGCGAAATTCTATCCTCCCACCCCGCTGCCCATCGTATTCCTTTCAGGGAGGAAGTTTGCCAAATCCAGGCCGCGAGCGGTTTCAGGGAAAGGGCAAACAGCAAGGGCGAGAGGGGGCACTCCTGTCGAGTCCCCAGTTCCAACTCAAAGACATCCGAGACCTTATTGTTGACTACTACTTGCGCCTGCGGCTTCGTGTATAAAAGACGTACCCAGCTCACAAATTCCGGGCCAAATCCTAGCGTTCGTAAAGCAGCCCACATGTACTGCCACTCCATGGTATCGAATGCCATAGCCGCGTCCAACGACACTACTACCGGGTCCTCGCGCAGCCGATGGCTGCTAGCCAGCACTCCATGCAAACGGCGCAGGTTAAGTGCCGTATTGCGATGTGGCATAAAGCCCGATTGATTTGGGTGCACTAATGCATGCAGGATGGGTTTAAGTCTATTAGCTAGTACTTTTGCTAGGATTTTAGGCTCCGCGTTGAGCAACGAGATCGGCCTGTAAGAGGTACAGACGTCTTTGGGTTTTCCTTCTTTAGGAATAGCCACGATCGTGGCCGTTCGTTGGTCTACCGACAATACTGCCTGCACCCTGCTGTCTTCAAACATCCGCTGAAGGGGTGTTACCAGGCTACCAGGTTTGAGCTTGTACATTTCCACTGGCAGACCGTTAGGTCCAAGGGCTTTCCCCGAGCGTAGGTCATGGATGGCTTGTGTCAACTCCTCTGTCCCTATCGGTGCCTCAAGAGTCTCCCGCTGTTCAGCTGTTAAGGTGGGGAGAGTGATGCTGCTCAGGAAAGCCATCGATTCCTCCTCCGATCGCTCTGACTTCTTAGTATAGACCCTGCGGTAGTGTGCTGCAAACTCTCTACCTATCTCACGCGGTTCTGTTACAATGGTCCCTGCCTCTGTTTTTAATTCGGCGACCACCTTCGACGCTTGTTGTTTTTTGTCTAGCCATGCTATAAATTTGCTCGCTTTGTCCCCTTGGTCATATAATCTGCCCTCCCTATTCCGCGCCACAGTTTTGGCCTCATCTGTGGCTAGGGCCTTATACTCCGCAGTTTTAAGTTTTAGACGGTGTATCGTATCTGGGTCTGCGCTCTGCTGCGCTGCTTCTTCAAGCGCCAAGAGCTCCGTCTCTACTGCTACAGTCTGGGCTTCTCGCTCCTTTCTGTTACCTGCTATGACCGACAGGGCCTCGCCCCTCAGCACCGCCTTGAAAGCCTCCCACAGTAACGATGGGGAGTCCACCGAGCCTACATTTTCTTTGAAATAGCTGTCAATTACCTTGGACAGTGTCTTTTTTGTGTTTTCTCCTGTAATGTACCAAGCATTGATTGGTGCCACACAACCCACCCTGTGTCCCCCTACAGTCACATGCGTCCACAGTGGAGAGTGGTCCGAGATACCTCGTGCCAAATGGGTGACCTCTTGGATCGTTACATCTTGATACAATGGTGCTAACAGGTAGTCCAGTCGGGAGAAATAGTGGTGGGGCCCAGAGAAGAAGGTATATTGTCCCTGAGTTGGGTGTTAAAGGGGCCAAAGATCGCCTAGCCCACACGCATCCAAAATGTTGGGGAGCGAAGTTGTCCTATACCAATGTCTCTGGCCGGGTGTCTGTCCAGCTCCCCTGAGACCACTGTGTTAAAGTCGCCCCCAACCAGGAGATGTCCCTCAGGCAGGGACAGGAGCAGTGTCCCCAAATCTTGATATGACTGCGTTTGGAGGCCTGGCGGAATATAGACTGCCACCAGAGTAAGCCAGCGTCCCTCCCACTTCCCTGAGTTTGTGTGATGAATAGTAATCAGGAAATTGCGTCGTAAAAGGATACCCACTCCCCTTGATCCCGATGTAAAGCCTGCATGTGCCGCTAGGGTGTACCCCCACCTATTGAGAGCGTAGCATGTATTTCCCTTCAAATGCGTCTCCTCTAGGAGAACAACATCAGGTGCGTGTCGCTTCAAAAACTGTAATACTATGCTCCGCTTCAGTTTGTCCCCCAGCCCGTTGACATTCCAGCTGATCAACTTCAAACTTTTATCCCACGGCATGGTAATTCAGATCCGTGTGCTTCCCGCCTTCCCGTAACTCTCTCGTTCATGTCTCATTTTCTCCGACATACCTCGGTAGCGCAGCACTTTATACTTTACAGTTCGTCAGGGCCACGTCCGTATCTTCGTCCACTAGCGACCTTCCGAGTCTGAGGGACCCCCACTTGGGGCTGGCTGACCTCGACCGCCAGGAGCGCTGGCTCTGGGCCTTGATATCTGACCTCCCGGCTGTAGATCCCGGTGAGGCAGCCTGATTGTCTCTGCAGATTTCGCCCTCTGCCCGCCGCTGCACCTGCGATGACTCCCTCTCCAGCCAGTCCTGCACCTCTGACGGTGTTGTGAAAAACAGGGACTTGCCCCCCCCGATGACTTTCAATCTGGCCGGGAAGAACATCATATAATTAAGCCCCATGTCTCGAAGTGCTGCCTTCACGCCCGCAAAGGAGCGCCTTACCTGCTGGACTTGGAGCGTGAAGTCCGGAAAGAAGCGGATCGTGGCCTTCTCATATGGCAAGTCTCACATCTGTCTAGCCGCTTGGAGGATAGCATCCCTATCCCTAAAGTTCAGGCTA
The DNA here is from genome assembly GCF_964261635.1 of Lissotriton helveticus. NCBI lineage: Eukaryota > Metazoa > Chordata > Amphibia > Caudata > Salamandridae > Lissotriton > Lissotriton helveticus. The sequence continues at coordinate 373,887,226 of NC_136065.1, forward strand.
TTTGCAATTATTGTCCTAGGCGGCGCTCCCGGCTTGGGTTTTCGGGACCGGTGCACGGTGCGCACGTTCCACCGTGAAGATGTTAGAGAGTCGCTTAGGCTTCAGGTGGGCAAGGATGATGTCCTCCAGGAAAAGTTCCATGCTGGGCCCCTCCGTTCCTTCCGGAACCCCCATCACGCGGATGTTGCTTCTGCGGGCCCTACCTTCCTGGTCCTCGATCCTAAGGGCCATTTGACGGTGCTGATGAAGGATCACTGAAAGAATATCGACGGGCAGAATACCGACCATCAAAAATATCGTTGAGAAAATATCGACAGTCAAAATATCGAGTTTCTATCTACAAACAGGTAAGTACAAAAATATCGAGTTAAAAATATCGTTTACAAAAATATAGTTGTAAACAAATATCGTATTTACTAAAAACAGTGTTAAATTAAATTAATGTTAATAATTAATTACTAAAATATACTTAAAATTACTTAAATTAACTTATAATAATTAAATAATTAATGAAAGTTAAATAAATATTTTTTATTTCATATTTATTAAACATATATATATAGTAATAAAATATAATAAAATAATACCCAAAAACTGAAAACTGACCCTGAACCCTAAAAATACCCCTTTACCCAAAAACTGAAAACTGACCCTGAACCCTAAAAATACCCCTTTGCCCAAAAACTGAAAACTGACCCTGAACCCTAAAAATACCCATTTGCCCAAAAACTGAAAACTGACCCTGAACCCTAAAAATACCCCTTTACCCAAAAACCCAAAACTGACCCTGAACCCTAAAAATACCCCTTTACCCAAAAACCCAAAACTGACCCTGAACCCTAAAAATACCCCTTTACCCAAAAACCCAAAACTGACCCTGAACCCTAAAAATAAAAACGATATTACTTCACTTACCTTAAAAACGATATTTTGGCTGTCGATATTCTGTCCTGTCGATATTTTCTCCAAACGATATTTTGGAGTCGATATTATGTCCAAACGATATTTTGGAGTCGATATTATGTCTGTGTACCGCTGATGAACCCGCTTCTCCATCGTTTTCACAGAGGCCTGAAGCTCTCGTATGGCAGACTCATTTGCTTTGGCCTTGTCTGTGGTCTTGCCGAGGTCGGTTCTAAGAAGTTTCACTTCTATGGAGATTTTGTCCATATTTGTCTCTAGGGTGGTGCCCAATGTCTGTATCGCCGCCATGATGGAGGTCAAAGACGGCTCTTTTTGGCCTGCTGGGTCTTCGGTCGCACTCCCCGCTTGGCCTTGTCCCAGAGGGACTGCGTATTTGTCCAACTTGTTGGTCTGTGTGGTTGAGTTTCCTTTAGGTCTCATGGTGGCGATCTGTTTGGCCCGATAAGTGTGTCACAGGCCCCACGCCGTCCCGCACCAGATATGAGTGACCAACGCGGGCAGGCCCTTCCTCAGAGACAGTTACTACCTTCCAGCCGGCAGGGATATGTCGCGGTGGTGGCCTCCTTCCTTACAGCTTCTGGAGTAAGAGACGCCACTCCGCCTCCGCTGTGATTTTGGATCTCTCGCAGCCACCTTTAGGGATCCCCCGTCCCTGATGTTGCTCCGGTCAGCTCTAACTGCCCGCTGTCACCTTTATTCACCTCCGAGGCACTTCGTCGCAACCCGGGGTCTCTTGCCCTCCACACCTGGGTCGTCCAGCCCCTGTGCGGTCCCGCCGTTCGCTGTCTCCTCGCTGTGCGTTACTGCGGCCTCTCCAGGTGCAGGTGTATGGCATGCGCTGTTGTGTGCCACCCCTACTTACTTGTCCATCTCCAGGAGGGGGGCTCCTTCCCCAGTATCGTAGTTCCGGACACAGCCCCTGAGGGTCAACAATGGCCGCCCCCTTGCTTGGCGCCTCGCCCCGCAGTCGTCGGGCCTACCAGTTCCGCCCGGCCTATCAGTGGTCAGTTGGAGTTCCTCACTAAGTGTTGCTGTGCCTCCCAGGGCCTGGCACGCTTCCCCACTACCATCGGGTTGTCCCCAGGGGGTCTCCACGTCGCTGTGTCCTCCTCCGCTTCCAGTGGCCCGAAAGCCACACTCCGGACCAACGGCCTCACCTTTCCACGGGGCAGTGTTGCGCCCCCGAGGCCCGGGATGACCCCTTGTAATGCGGCTCTGAAGGTCTCAATGGGCTATTTGCCTCCGTGCTCCTCTTTGCTGCCACTCTTCTTCCGGGTCCCTTCAGGCCTCCGGTCCTGTTTGCATTTTGTAGGCCTCAGATCGGCACAGCCTGAGTCCCTTTATGTAGGCCTCTCCTTCCGGTGAGTGGTGTTTCTGCGCCTGGGGCCAGGATCATGCCCCCACTGTGTGACCGGAGGGCTCAGGGGACTTGCACCTCCCCGTGCCCCCCTCCGCAGTTGTTTCCCCTCAGGCGTCGCTCCGGGGCAAATCCCTTTATACACTGCCTGATCGCGGGCGAGCCGCAAGCGGGGCCTCGCGTAATCTCGCGATGCAGGTGCGGGGCTCCAATCCGGCTGCAGAGTGCCCGGGCCCGCGACCTCCGGAATTGGCTCCGCCGAGTGCAGTCCGCCTTGTCAGGTGTGAGATCACTCCAGGGTGCGCTCTGGTGCGGATTTGGGTCGGATATTCAAGGGGACAAACCTAGCTCTGGCGGAGCTCCCCTCTTAGGCAGCCATCTTCGCTGGCGCCCGGGCACGCCCCAGGAATAGTAAATTTAACCCCTCCAAAGTTCAGCACTTTCCCTGCTTTTGCTTAGGGTGGAGTAGGAATAGTAAATATAACTCCTCCAAAGTTCAACACTTTCCCTTCTTTGCTTATGTTGAAGTAGAAATATTAACATTCAATCCTCCAAAGTCCAACACTTTCCTTACTGTTAAGATTGGAGTGGGAATAGTGAATCTAACCACTTCAAAATCCAACACTTTACGTGCGTCAGCTTAAGTTGCAGTGGGAAAAGTAAAAGAAACCCCTCCAACGTCCAACACTTTCCCTACAGTTACTTATATTAGAGTGGGAATAATAAATCTAACCTCACCAATGTACAACACTTTCCCTGTTTTCGGTTAGGTCGGAATGGTAATAGTAAATGAAACCCCTGCAAAGTCTAACCTCTATTGTTGTTCAGATTGGAGTGGGGCCAGTAAATTTAACTCATCCAAATTCCATCACGTTTACTGCTGTTGTTCAGATTGGAGTGGGAACAGTAAATCTACCCCCCCCTCGAAAGTCCAACATATGCCTACAAACAAAATGTTTTGTTATCTAACCCGTACCTCACCTCCTATCTTACATTCCTCATCTACTAAATTAGCCCAATCCCATGAAAAAAAACTTCATGAACATATAAATGTTTTACTCAGAACCCCTCATGAATGAATTTGGTTTCGCTTAGTCCCACCTCAAACTTCCTAACTGGCTCTCTTCGTAGCACCCCTCTCCAAACTGTTCCTAACTAAAAACACATTCAGCAGTTATAAAATATGTTAAATTACATTTAATCCACCTTTTACCTTTCTTCCCAACACTACTTGCCCTCACGCTTTGCACCAAACTACTAATTCCAGAAGTAACACAAATTTTAAATAGCTTTTACCCTTTTTAATCTGTACGTGAGCATGAATGTTGACAGTTTTCATTGTCTTAGCTTCATATTTTCGAGCCAATAATTTTAAGCAAATGTAGGGCCTCATTACGGTGTTGGTCGAAAAGCATTCCGACTGACTCCTTGTCGGAATCATTTCGGACCGATGTAGGTTAGGGGAGTCTGACCGACCGGTTACGATGGTTCCGAACACCGTTCGGTCGGGCTCCCATCGACTTCAATTGGAGCCTGTGTTTCGACCAACATCACAGGCTCCCATTGAAGAAAGGGGTGGTTGCGGAAAACCTTGTACTTCATGGTGCCAGCCACACTGTGCATGGTTGAAAAGGGGGGTCCCATGGGTACCTCCACAGGCCCCAACTGGAGGGCCCTGGGTGAAGGGGGGCCTGTCACGGGCCCCCAAAGCCAGTTTCCAACAGCTTTTACGTGTCGGACAAACCGAGCAGTTACCTTCCATCGTAATTGGTCGGTTGGAAATGTTTCCGAGTTGGTTGGAAACATGGTTTCCGACTCGGGTTAGGAAAATCTGAATACCGTTCAGAGCTTCTCTGACCGACATCGTAATGAAGCCCTCCGTTGTAATGCATATCCCTGTTTTAAGGCAGGTGAAATAAGTGATAATGGTCAAACAATTCGCACTGTGTGCAGTTGAGTCTGAAACGTATAATACTGCAGTTCATGTCATGACTGAGGCCTTTCTACTTCTCAAGGACCATGACATGGGGGGGTGAGAGGGGCAGAGGCTGGGCATCAGTGGGGCTCATAGCCAGTTTGATTTACTATACACTACACATTTGGTGAGTGGAGACTGATCCATGCCCTTCAATAACAACAAAAAACACTGTATGTAACACATGCATGAATTCAGAGAGTTACCCCTTGTGTTACTGGCAGCACCGCAAAAAAACAGGATGATATCAACTTGGAAATCCTATTAAATCTAGGTGCACTAATTTCTGGGTGTGGGATTACTGGAAAGTATGATATTTTCCCATATACTGTGGGAATTATTCCAAAAAGGACTGTTTCCCTAAAATTTTCCACATGCAGCTCCCACATTCCAGGCCGATTTTGCAGAAATATTACACAAGGTTTTAGATGGTGACATGGGTCCTTGGAAAACCCAGACGGTGCAGAATTTCTGCACATCTCAGAATCGGGACTCAGCTGGTAACTCCAGTAACCAGTCCAATATGTACTTCGCAGATATTTGGAATGAGATATTTAGGGTCCACATAGAGTGTGGTCGGAAAAGTAGGACACATCTGCCTACCACAAGTATTTCACAAGTGCATTCTGAGCTTTTCTTCTGGTAATTACTTTGTTTTTTGATTTTTTTGTGTTGCTTTTGTACTGTTTTGTCCATTTTAAGTTTCTTGCTCTCCCAGGTACATGCATTTTGTTCCGCTTGGTTCCTACAAGGAGTGAAAGATAGGCAGGTACATTCCCCACCAGGACAGGATTGTTCAGCGGAAAGAAGATTTGTCCTGTCTTGTGGTCGTCTGGGAAGGTTGATGGTGAGGAGGGTTGTTGGTGGTGGCTATCAAAGTGCCTTGCAGTTTGTAGAATATAAAAAAGAGAAAGATGACACAGGAAGTAGAGAACAATCATTGGTAAAGTATAACTCTTGTAGTTAATCTTTCGGGATGTTGGTGACCAAATGGATGGTGCAATATACAGAGTGTTCCGTGTCCTTCCAGTGGCTTGCAATGGCCAGTGGTTGGCTGGTGTGCTCAAGATCAATGCGTGGAAGTGAGTTTAGTTAACTGGATGGCAGTGAGTCAGGATGTTAGCTAACCTCAGTCAGGAGTGAAGACCCCGAGGGGCTCACACAAGCAACCGGTGGTGTTCTGGCATGTTAAAACTGGCATGATGAAGGACAGTTTCCTGGACTTTGGGCATGGGGTGTTGAGGAATATGGTTTGTTGTCCTCGACACTGAGGCATTCTGCTGTAAATCATTATCTTGCCTTTCATCAGGACACAGTAGCCCCTCTAAGACTCTGTCTGCCCAAAGCTCGCAGCGTGGCATCGATTCTTCGGGGTTGATTTACCGTATTAACTTCGCATTCATCTCTGAGATAACACGAACAGCGGCGGCGTTTCATTGGGAGGCTGTTTACGTGAAAAACGGAGCGCGTGCTCTCGTCATCCTGACCTTTCTGGGGAACGGTGGTGCGTAACTCTAAGCGAGACAGGCCCCTCCCTGAACGGGGCTCCCCACAAGGCCTTCACATCTTCAGTGAAACACAGGAGGAGCTTTAGGCACCGTGTATAGAGGATGAGATTGGTCAGTGACCACCCCAGCCTCCCCCAGGCAGGACCGAGTTTTGTAATGGTTTGACCCACTCTTCTTATTTTGCCACGGCCTTGAAATAGGCACCGTGGGCGTCTCGCAATAACGCCCACACCCTGCTTCATACCCCATCAGTATAGACTCATACAAAATTCTTACAGTGTAAGGAGGGGGACTGCCTTGCAGGGGACGGGCCTCGTGCCGAGAAGTACCTAAGAGGCACCTTTGAAACCCCCCTGCCCCCAAAGCCCCTTCCTGCCCCCCCTCCTGTCCCCCCCAAAAAAGCTTGCAGAGGCTGTTGCCGATGTCCTAGGGTGCTTTCACACCGCTTAAGGGACGTCAGCTGTTTCAAGCCTCTGAAAAGGAGCTGGAAAACAGCTATTTACAGTGGTTTTCTGCTTGTTTTCCCTGCCACCGTGTGATATCGGCTCCTCGCCAAGTGACCGTGTGATGGGAGCCCATATCCTGTGTCACACGGTGGTACCAAGTGAGTTGGCAGGTAGGTAGACTAGAAGGAGCAACTAATGAGGCAGTGCCATCAGGTGTAGGGTAAAGTACAGCCTACCCTATAAGTCACAGGGCAGTGAGTTCTGTGACCATTAGAGAATATTTGCTTAGACAGGAAAATCTACCTTAAGGCTAGTTAAGAAAATGAAGTCCAGCCTTTTATTTAAACATGGATTCAGTAGGATTGTTTTTGGCGGGCAGTAGACCCTGCTAGTCGTGACAAGGATATAAAGATAATATTGATCCGTCACGGATGCTGTTTATTTGTCCATCCGCAGATACATTAAACCATTGCTGGTTGATAAGGGGAGTTGGACAACAGGGTTGCACCTAGCAGTTGTGCAGACCATGCAGTGGCACCATGGTCCAGAGTGGTTCTGGCCTGTACGAACTACAGTTATTTTAGGGGCCTCATGCCTTGGTGCTGGGTCTCTGTTTGATCCTCTGGAGGGTGGGTGGCGGAGGATGGAGCATAAGTTAAGGCGGAAATGGAGAAGAGATAAAAAGAGAAAAGAAAGGCAAGAAAAGGAGAGTGCAAAAGACAAAAAAAGAGGAAAAACTCAGAATGGAGAGAAAGATGATTGAACAGCGTAAGGGCAAAGAAAGGAGCAATAAGGCTGGTAGGAACAGAAGGAAGAGGGCAACACGAATGAGTGATAGACAGAAGGGAACACAGAGAGAAAGAGGATAGGAAGGAGAAAGAAAGACAGAGACGGAGATGAGAGGAGAGGAGAGAGGGAAGTAGAAAGTGAGGAGAGAAGGAAAGAGATAGACAGAAGAACTTGGAGACACATGAGCAGGTCTGTAGCAATCATTAGTGCAGCAGGTACAGTGACACCAAGCTATAAAGGAGTGTTGGCCCCCCTGCACCCAAAGTACATCTGTATTTTAGCACTACCTCAGGTGGGGGAGGGAACACAGGTCTTATTTTCGTTGCTTGCATTTAGGCTCATGACAGCTAGGCTATGCGACTGTCCAACAGTGCAAGCTGCTCTGAAATTTTGTATTCTGCTCAACAATCAGTATTTCTTTTGCTTATTTCCCAGTGAAGCAAGATGGCGGCCGTGCAGTCGGCTGTGTAAAGCTCGCCGCCCACCCAGGCCCTTCTGACTACCCTATGTTCTATGTTCCGATTGACCGACAGATGGAGGGCCCGCTAGATTTTGCAGATTCCTTCGACATGATTACAATATGATTTAGACCATATATAGTCTAATTCAACGAAGATCGAAAGTGTATCTCCGCGCATCAGGGCAAACGTAACGGGTAGACGAGCGTTTTCAACTCTTTTATGACTTAACTTGTATGTATTTTTTTTTTAATGTTAACACATTTGGCTAATTGTACCAAAATCTCTATGGAAGTATAGGTTATATTTATAATGCTCTGTCTACAATATTTAGTTGATTGATACAGAGAAATGTGACCAAACTCTGAATTACTTTCTAAGTGCTCAAAACTTGGAGGCAACTTACATTTTTCTTTTAAAATTTGGAAGGGGATTTAATCCTTTGAATTAGATGGCCTCTTAACCCCCCCACACAGCACCATTATTTAGTGTTGTGTTCTTAGATGTAAGAATGTTCAAGGTCAACATTAGCATCTCACTCCAGGTCATTAACCACACTATCTCCAGCCTTGAACTTTTCACCCACAGATCCTTGTTTTCAGGCACAGTAGTTAAACGAGTTCAAAGAGAATAAAGCAAGGCTACAAAATCCCACATGCCTTAAGTTATTACACAAAAGTCCAGGCCTAGAATCTTTGTCCGTAATGATGTGATGGGTGGTGGTGACCCTCTTCCTGGTGTATGTGGAACCTGTAATTTGCAGCTAGCAAACACCTCTGTTGAAATTCAAACTAATACGAATAGATTACATTTCTAACATTACAACTACAGCAGCACAATAATAAAATAACTGGATGAGAATAAGGATCCCATCAAACATGACTATGTACCAGTGCCCAAGATTGTAAAGTAATTGCAAAGAAAACTTCACCAAATGGTTGACTGAGCAGAAAAACACCTTACCTTAAACATGATAAGTCCACAATGAAACAATTTACAACAGTCAAAAAATGTACAATCTGGAAAATTCTATGCGTCAATACAGGAACTATGTGCCCAATGCACCGAATCATTTTGTGGTTGCAAACCCTGTAATTTTCAAAATCACAGGGTTTTGACGACCCTAAATTGATATTTCAGCATTAATTAAACACCTTTTGGGATTCTGAATCTCAAAATGTGTTTACCGACTCATTTCTATTCACAATCAGGAAGTAGCATTAACTACTTCGCTGCCAGGCCACCCCCTTGCCATGCTTTTTTTTGCTATTTGGGGTAGTTCTCACTTACGCCTCATACCTTTTTGTCCACATAAGGTATCGACACCAAATGTTCGTCCTTTTCTTCCAACATACTGAGGATTCTAAAGGTACCCACGGTTTGTGGATTCCCCTGGAGGGGACCGAGAAATTAGGCACAATTCAGCTACATTTTGGGTTTTTGGGAAAAAAGTGCTTCAGAAGACAGGGTCTGGCTTTTTCCCTGCACGTGGTATCAATGAAGGGTTTGTGGTGCTAAAATCACCATCTTTCCAGCTTTCAGGAACAGGCAGACATTTGTCAGAAAACAAAAATGTTCTAGAGAGTTTTGGCATTCTACAGGGACATATTTTTCCTACTTTTTGTGCTTTCAACCTCCTTCCAGTTAGTGGCAGAAGTGGGTGTGAAACCAATAATGGATCCCAGAAAGCTATACATTTCTGAAAAGAAGACAACATTTTTAATTCAGCAAGGGATCATTTATGTAGATCCTTCAAGGTTTTCATACAGAAATTAACAGTTGAAATAAAGAAATATTGAAAGTGAGTTTTAAAAAAGCAGCCGTTGGTGCCTACTTTTTCACCTGTAACTCCTTTTAACTATGCTAGATTTTTTAAAGCAATATACTATTACGTCCGCAGGTTGTGGGAATATATCTGGCTTTTAGGTGCACCAAGAAGTTGAGGTACCCAGAGCTAATAACTGAGCTGCACCTTGCAATGGTTTTTCATTGTGTCTCGGGTATACAGCAATTCATTTGGTAAAATATAAAGAGTGAAAACTAGGTATCAAGGAAACTTATGTATTTCAAGAAATGGGAACAAGATATGGAGTTTAGAAGCAGTGATTATTTGCAAAGCTCTGAATTTGTGGGAAGCCATACTAGCAAGTGAATTAGGGGGCATTTTTCAAAATGTCTTCTTTTTTACACACTGTCTTACATTCGGAAAGCAGAAATGCATAGAAAGACAACAGACAATAATGCTTGTTCTACTCTTCTGTGTTTACCTAAGTCTCACAATAAAAACAAAACCTCACTTGTGTGGGTAGGCCTAGTGCCTGCGACAGAAAATGGGTCAAAACCAACATAGACACATCACATTTTTCCCCTGAAATCAGACCCTTTTATTTGCAAAGTGCCCAGCTGTAGATTTTGGGCCGACACCTATAGAAACCTGGCAAACCTATACATTTTTGAAAACTAGACACCCAGTGGAATCCAGGATATGGTGACTTATGTGGATCTCACCAGGTTCCGTTACCCAGAATCCCTTTCAAGCCTCAAAATACTTTTTTTTTTAAACACATTTTCCTCACATTTCTGTGACAGAAAGTTCTGAAATCTGCGGGGAGCCACAAACCGCCCAGGATTCCCACAATAAAAATGGAACCTCACTTGTGTGAGTAGGCCTAATGCCCGTGATAGGAATTGGTCCAAAACGCAACGTGGATACATTATTTTTTCGAGTGAAAACTGATCTTTTTTTCGCAATATGCCTAGCTGTGGATTTTGGACCTTACCTCAGCTGGCATGCAGGGAAACATAGCAAACCTGTACATGTTTGAAAACTAGACACTCAGGGGAATCCAGGATGGGATGACTTGTGTGGCTCTCACCAGGTTCTGTTATCCAGATTTCCTTACAAATTTCAAACTTTGTTAGAAAAAAAGACATGGATTTTTTTAGCATCATTTGAGTTTTGAGGGGGATTCTTGGTAAGAAAACCTTGGGGGATCCACACAAGCCACACTTCCTTGGACCTCCCTGGGTGTCTAGTTTTAAGAACTGTCTGGGTTTGGTTGGTTTTCCTGGATGGCTGCCGAGTTCGGGACCAAAAACGCAGATGACCCCCTTGCAAAATCATGTCATTTAGTGATCGATCATTTTTTAAAATTGTTTTTATTATTAACAATAAGAGGGCTTCTGATAAATAAGCGGTACATACATAGCATGATAAGTAAGGGAGTGTACAGGGCAGTGTCCATAGATTTTGCAAAATATTTAGACAACATTGTTCCAAATCCAACGGTACAGTCCCAGAGCCCCCCACCCCATCCCACCTAATACTCAGAATCACTGTCCTCAGCTGGCCTTGGAGGATCGCACAGATGCCCTCTGTATGCATTCCAGTCCCCCCAGATTTTATCCCACTTCCGTGGACAACCCCGGTGTAAGTATACCACTCTCTCCGCCAACATAGCCTCATCTAAATCTGTACACCAGTCTCTTAACTTGGGTATCTCCGCAGCCCCCCAATATTTAGGAATATTTCTCCTGTCTTGAGCAGGGTGGGTAAGGTCGTTCGGGTCCCAGATGTTCAATAAACAACACCGTGGCTCGGGCAGCACAGATGTATTGACCACCTGCGATATCGTCCTCATAATTTTGGCCCAGTAGGCAGAGACCCGGGGGCACTGCCACATGGTGTGGAAGAACGTTCCTTCTTCCCCGCAGCCCCGGAGACAAAAGCGGTGTGTAGCGCGCCCTATGGTGTGCAGAGTGGTCCTAGTGTAGTATACCCGATGAAGTATTTTCAACTGTACCAAGCGGAGTCTGGAGGGTATGGCCACTACTCGTGGGGAAGAGAGAGCAGTTTGCCATTTCGCTTTGTCAAAATCCCCCAAGTCTCCAGTCCAACTGCGCCTTAATTTTAGAGTGGGATCAGGTAAATTGTTGACTAGCTTGCGATACGTGAAAGATGTCGCTTTTTTATGCATGTGTTCAGCGAGCAGCCTGTCTTCTAACGGGGTCGATTCAGGCAAGTCTGTGTTCGGCGGATAACCGACCGTAGGGCATGACTGATCTGTAAATATCTAAATCTTTCCGTGGGCGCCAACTCGTATTGAGCTTGAAGTTGGTCAAATGGTATGATTGCACCCCTCCTCCACAAGTCGCCCACTATAGTGATGCCTATCAGGTCCCATTCCCGAAACCCTTTGCTGTTGCATAGTTTGCCTAGCCTGCGTGAAGTCCATAGTGGAGTCATTTGGGTAATGGTGTCACGGCACTTAAGACGAGTCTGCGCAGCGTACCAAATATCTACCGTGTGTGCTGTTGGGCCAAGTAGGGATGACGCGCCCCTACTGTCGTATAATACCGAAAGAGTCCCGGCCTCTCCAATCTCATAGCGATCCGCCTGGAATGCTGGCTCAGTTTGTGGGGTATGAAGCCATTGGTTTATTATTTTTAAGTGGGCGGCCCAGTAATACAACTGGATATCTGGGAGGGCAATGCCTCCGTCATACCAGCTCCTGACTAACTTACCACGTGACATTCGTGCCGTCTTAGTACCCCAGAGTAGACCCGAAACTAGGGCGTCTATTTGCTTGACATATTTCACAGGGACGGGGAATGGGGTATTTTCCAAGATGTATAGCAGCCGAGGGAGCGTCATCATCTTGCAAAGAACCGCTTTACCCAGAAGAGGCAGGCCAATGCTTTACATCTGATCGGAATCGCTCAAGGGGCGGTTCTAGATTTTTAAGAAGGAAGACACTAGGATTGGGCGTAATCCACACCCCCAGGTATTTAAAGGAATCGGTTGTTGCCCGTGGCAGGTCACTGAGATTCACAGGAGCAAAAAAACATAGCGAGAGGAAAATACTTTCTCCTTGGGTTCTGACGACGCAGGAAACCTTCACGCGGTGTCAGTTTTAAACACACGCGACTCCCCGCCCGGTACCTACACTCTGGGTTGTCGTCAGCCCGGAAGTGTAAGACCAAGGGCTCAGTGAGCTGCCACGGGCAACAACCGTGAGTTATATCTTTTTTCACATTAAGAGCCTCACGGGAGGGTGCGCTTTAGCGCGCGCACACCACCGGAGGACCATCTTTCTTATCAAATTTAGGTCCTGACGAATGCTGAGCATGTTGACCATCTATTTTTATTAAGGACACAGGTTTCCTAATATAGAACCTAGACTGTCCGCTCACACTGTTTTTAATCCAATACGGGTTGACCTTTATTAAAAGTTTTTGTATAGGTTTCAACCTAGTATTTTTTAACTTAGCACTCACAGTTATATTCACATTTCAGTTAGAGCACTGTTGCAGTCAACGCCATCCTGCTCCGCTGTAATTCAGGCGTTGTAGCACGCTGGGGAGGCACTCGGCCACCCCAGCGGGGACCCAATGATGAAGCATGTCACCAACTAGTGGTGAGTGAGGGTCCTTTTATAAAGAGAAAGACTTGTCTTTCCCTTTTTTATAAACACATAGGGGCATAGGTTGCCTCTAGTGCTTATTGGATTCACCTTTGTTTTTGGGGGTGTCATTAACTAAATAAAACAAAAAAAAAATGTATTTATCCTTCAATTAATAGTATAACCAGATACCCTTCCGCAAATTTCACAAATGTCTAATAGCTCTGCGATAGACCGCCCAGGGGAAGTTAAGTAGAGAAGAATATCATCCGCATATAAGGAGATGCGGTCCTCCCACGTTGCAGTCCAATGTAGCCCCCTGATCACGCACGTCCATCGAATCCAGGCCGCCAATGGCTCCAATGCCAGAGCAAAAAGCAAAGGAGACAACAGGCAGCCCTGGCGCGTGCCACGACCTAGCTCAAAGTCCCTGGACATATGTCCGTTGGCCACCACATGGGCCAGAGGGCAAGAATATAATAAGCGCACCCAGGCACAGAATTTGGGACCAAAGTCCAGATGCTCGAGAACTGCAAATAGATAAGCCCACTCCACCATGTCAAATGCCATTCGAGCATCTAGGGAAAGAATGACTGCCGGCTCCTGCTCAGAATCTTACCCATCTGTTGCCGCCAAAGAAACGAAGGAAAAGCGCCAGGTTACCCTCGCAGCCTCCCTGTGTCCCAGGAGGGATTGACCGCCCCGCCGCAAATCAACAACTTGCAGCACCCGCTTCGCGGGTGCCGCTGCGCGGCGTGTGGCGTGGGGTTGAGGCTGACGGAGTGCCCGTGAGCTGGAGGAAGGAGGAGGGAGTACAGCGTTCACAACGGAGGGCGCGCGCTGCAGGGACTCTCTAGACCAGGAGTCCCTGCGCTGCACAGGTGTGCACGGCCGCGCCCCCAGCAAGACACGCCTCCCGGCCACAACGCTCCCCTTTAAGAACAGCGCCCTAACGCTTAGCGGGACGCGAGCGGGACGCCGAGCGAAGCCCGGGCAAAGGGCGGGCCCTCTGTGGCCCTCAGAGGCCTAAGGAGGCTGGGCTGGGCCACCCCCCCAATATCATTAACCAAAGTCACTGCGCAAACTAGGTATCGAAGTGGGACCCTTCTACCCCCGTCAAAGCCATCCACCGCCCTCGCATTCTCTATCAGATAATTATGAGGAAGACTGTTAAGAAGTCTAAGATGCCCACTTTAAGATCAAGCTCAAAACCCAAAGCTGACCAGCCCGCACCATTACCTACATTAACGGCTATCGACATAATGCTAAAACAAACCATAGGGGCGGTATCTAACGCCATCGCAAACACCGAGAGAAGATTGTCCTTACCACCCGTGACTTTTGTTCAAGAAACACAGGAAGCCCTCATTAACTTAACTGAGGCTTCTCTAGACTTTGCAGAGGACCCTGACATTAGCCTGGCCCTCACCCCCTCCTCTCTCGCTGACCTCCCATGCGCCCAGGTGTCTGCTGAAACGAGTAGAGAGAGAACGGGCTCAGAAACAAACAACTATAACAAGAAACCAAAAACCACTGATAAACTCTTGCCTAAGGAAGGCCCCAAATGCAGGGGAAATAAAGGACCGACCAGAAATCATAACCTGGTAACGCCTATAAATCCACCCACTCCAGGAATACCTTGTTGGATCACCAACATGGTGGCTGACCTTAAAACGGACCTTGAACATTCTATCTCCGTGCTGATAAAACCCCTCATAGCGAAAATCGACAGATTAACATCACTGGTAAATAACAAGGGGATTGGCCTTAAAGGCCAACCAGCACAAGAAGGCGCCTTAACAAAACATAATGAGGGCATACCTAAAAGACCAACCGAAGACAAGGCCAACTTAACACCTGACACGGTAGCAAAAAACTCCACCGGAGTCACGCAAAAAAGCATCAAAGAAACACAAAAGGTCACTACCACACTGAATACAGGCAAAACTAACAAGCAATTAAACACTGAAAGTAACAAATTACCTCCTGGACCCTCTCAAATAGTGGGAAGAAACAACGTTCAAACCCCCAAAATTAGCTCAAAGATCAACCCCACATCCCTTACAACAACTACCAAAGAAACCAAAACAGCAATCCGCTTCAGGACAATTAATCTTCCGCCTGAAGCCTTACCTTTCGTAGTAGTTTTAACAGGAGTTCCACCTTTAAAGGAGGGCAAAAGGGAAACACATGCAGAGCTAAAAAATAAATGTGCACAGTGGCTCCAAATACATAGACCACTGCCCCCCAATATCTATGGGGAGATTCTATCAGTACGAAGGGGGGAATGGATCGGTAAAGGCACAAAAACCATAGCAGGGGACATAATTACGATAAACTTCAGAGACATGGCAGCAGTCAACTTCATCTGTAATGCCCCACCTAGTCCCACTCACTCACAAATTCATCCGGTACACTTATCTTACTTTTATCCTCTTGCAACCCAAAGGCCCAGGCAGAGTAACAGACCACCGACAATCGGAATGCCTCACATGGATTTCCATTATGGACCCCCGCAGTGGCAAAGGCCACATTATGTGACCCCAAACTATGATTCCTTTCTAACGCAGCATGCACATTGGAATAGATTTAGCGCACTTGAAGAGGTGGATTGACAGGGACGGGAAAAATACCCCCCTAATTACCCAAGGTGGAAGGAGGCAAGCCTAACTAAAATAGGAAGGAGACCGAGGATGGGAAATAGATTAGAAACCGACCTAAGCGAAGGAGGCAACATTAAGTGGTCGCACATAAGCTTACAACTCAGCCCTGTTACTTCATCTAAAGTGGGAAAACAGGCAGCTCCCCCAGTAAGAGACCCAACAGGAACCTTAAAGGGAAAGACTTACGGAAACTGCCAAATTGCATCTTGGAATATTGCAGGACTAGCGGCCAAATTTGAATCCCAGGAATGGCTTTGCTATATAAATAAATTCCAAATTATATGCCTGCAAGAAACATGGGCTATCGAATCAAATGACTATAGCCTGGAAGGCTATAAAAGCTACTCCGTTCCAGCCAAAAAGGTAGCCTCGGGAAGAGCCAGTGGGGGGCTCATTATATATGTTAATCTAGACATCAAGGGCATCTGGTCGAACATCAAATGGGCCTCACACAATCTTCAAGTATTAAGGTTTGATTCTTCAAGACTAACCTTTTACTTAGTTAACTGGTATAACGCCCCTGGCACGCTGGAAAAGGGAACAGCTGTAAACGAGTTGGAGGCCTGTCTAAGAAGTTTGAACTCTTTTAACAAGACACCAAACCCCCCAAGTTTAATTCTCACTGGAGATTTTAATTGCCACCTTTGTGATAAATTAAAACCTTTTAATAAAGACTGGTCAAGATGCACCATAATGAAAGGCCCACACTTCACTCACTCTAA
The DNA here is from genome assembly GCF_964261635.1 of Lissotriton helveticus. Classification (NCBI taxonomy): domain Eukaryota; kingdom Metazoa; phylum Chordata; class Amphibia; order Caudata; family Salamandridae; genus Lissotriton; species Lissotriton helveticus. The sequence continues at coordinate 373,903,470 of NC_136065.1, forward strand.
GGAGGGATGGGACCTGGAGAGACTAACAAAAAGGCACAACCTGACCCAAACCTTAGACCTTGTCGTGTTGGGTGAAAAAGGAGAACTAACCCCAACGTTTAAAGGAAGAGGTTGCCAGTCCTTTATTGACTATGTTCTAGTCTCGTCCATACTTAAAAGAAATATTAGTAAGTCAATTATAGACGCTAGCATCTTTAGAGACCACAACCCGGTCATAATCACAATTGAAGGCTTTGATTTTAACTTGGGCTCAAATAGAGCTGTTGCCACAGAAAAAGCAGTGGACCAAGGAAGAAGAATCAAATGGGCTAAAATTGACGGGGAGAGATTTTATAAAAAACTGATAGCAGAGGCCTCAGGAGCAATAAACAAATGCCTTGACCCAAACGTGGATGGAATATCGGTGATCAGGGCATTTGAAGAAATTGCGTCTCATGTAAATAATTCCCTCAAGACCTCTGGGACTAACAAAGCGTCCTCAAACCCTCGCTGGTTTGACATGACTTGTAGTAAGGCACTTAAAAAACTGAAAGCCAGTCTACACGCTAAACCAAGGGATAAGATCATGGTTGCACAGAATAGAGCCGTATACAAAAAAACCCTGAAGAAACGCAAACAAAGCCTTCAAAAACAAGCCTGGGAGGACCTAAGGGACGCTGCTGAAAGGAAAGATTCTGCAAGCTTCTGGAAAGTGATAAATTCCCCATGTTTTCAGGACCAAGGGGCACCAAAAATCACGAACACTATCTTGCCGGAACAATGGCAGAACCACTTCCAGAATCTATACAATCACTTAAGTCACTCAACCCAGGGGGACACGCACCAAGGAGCTTTCAGCCGGCTAAACTGGGCTTCTCATTGAAGGAAATTGAACTGGGAATAGCAGGGCTAAGTAAAAACAAAGCCCCTGGCCCGGACGGTATTCCACCTGACTTATTCCTAAGCAAACCTGAGCTATGGGCCCCACTGCTCACTAGGGTGCTGAATGAGGCAGTGGTGGCAGGACTGCCTCGGTCTTGGTCAACAGCGACCATAGTCCCCATTTATAAAAAAGGGAACCGAGATGACCCTCAATGCTACCGACCCATTTCCCTCATTGATGTGACGGCAAAGGTATTGGGGCGAGTCATTTTACAGCGGTTGCAAGATTGGGCCGAGGAGCACCAGGTCCTCTCGGAAATACAATATGGCTTCAGGGAGGGCAGATCCACCACCGACCAATGCCTAAATTTATACCTCCTGACAGCCAAATATACCATCGCTGGGAAGGGGTCCATTCACATGGGGTTTATGGACCTCTCAGCGGCGTTCGACCGCGTAAACAGGAGGAAGCTCTGGTCCATGCTACTAGAACTAGGAGTGGACCTACCGCTAGTTGAGACCCTGCAAAATCTCCACTGGAATACCACCGCAAGTGTGAGGTATAGCCAAGAGGGAAAAAAGACCGATCCCTTTACCTGCAACGGTGGAGTAAGGCAGGGATGCATCCTGGCGCCCTTCCTTTTCACCATTTATATTAATTCGCTGGAAAGAGACCTTCTCAAACTCAAGGTGGATTCACCTCAAATCGGTCATCGTGCTGTGCCTGTACTACTATACGCCGATGACGCGGTTTTGCTTGCCAGAACCCCTCTAGGATTACAAAAACTGATCGACGGGTTTGTCATATTCATGGCTAAGCTGGACCTGGCGACAAACCTAGAAAAATCCTATATCATGTCATCGGGGCATCTGAAAAAAGGGAATTTTACCTACCATATCGGGTCACACAAGATAGACCAGGTCAAGACCTTTTCATACTTGGGGGTATTGTTCGATGATCATCTTAACTTCAAACCCCTGGTAGAAAAGCACTCAATAAAACTGGCAGCATCAGTAGGAGCCATCATGGGGTATGGTCAAAGACTAGGAAGATGGTCCCCAGAACAAATATTGAATCTTTATAGGTCAATCTGCTGCACGAAGGTATCCTACGGGGCAGAAGTGTGGGGCTTCCTGGATAATAAAGTACAGCAAATTCAGACAGAAGAAAACAAATTCCTAAGAAGAATTCTGAAAGTGCCCCAGAGCGTATCGGCTCACATCATTCACGAGGAAGTGGGAGAACCCTTTTTAGAAGATAAGATCAAAATTAAACCTCTCCTGGCATGGGTCAAAATATGGACTAACCCTGAGGCGGCCCTAACAAGACAAATTATATCGGACTGCCTCACACGAGATAAAGGCCTAGTCATTCCCTGGCTGAAGTACGTGGAAAAATCACTAGCAGAGATTGACTGCTCAAACTTCTTCACAGCCCCACACTGTCTAACAAACGAGAGCAAAGCTCTGGTGAAAAAACTTTTCCCGGCTCGGCTTCAATTATTAAGGGCAGAGAAAGAAAGCCAGAAACCCACCAATGCATGTTACAATGAGTTTATAACAAAGCAAGGAATGGAACCTTATCTGAGGGTCATGTATAACGCCCAAGACCGGTACATGATGACCCGCTTTAGATTTAACATGCTTCACCACCTTTTCGCGGTCCCAGTTGGGTTCACCCGCACAGTGGCAGAGAAGGGTCCCTGCGGCTGCGACCACAGGTCTCCGCAGGACACCCTTCATTTTGTTTTATTGTGCCCATTTTACACTGTCCCAAGACGTAAGTTCTTGGTGGGGATTTTGAAAGACCTAAAATTCAAACATGCAAAATTGGCCTTGAAGTTCTTACAGGAAGCCGAGGACGCCTACACTCTTTTTTGCACCATAAATTTTATCCGGATGGCAATACGGCTGAGGAACACCAGAGAATCTGGACCCTAATATTATCTGTCCACTGGAATAATTAACTCTTGTTCCCCTTCTTTTAAGAACAAGGATGATAGACAATTTTATCTCTTTATAATCTTTTTTAAAATATGAAATTTACTCCGTCTTTTTTTTAAACATCTTTGTGTGTATTCTGTGCATGTGCTTTTATGGTGTCTTTTTAAGAACTGAATAAAGATTATAAATTGACTGCCGGCTCTTGAAGACAGGGCATACGGGCCACCGTCGCATGGACTCTCCGCAGGTCAAGTGATTATCAGGATGGATGAGTGTCTCAAGGTGTGGTGTAAGGCGGGCAGCAATTATCTTAGCTAAAATCTTTGCTTCAGCATTAAGCAGAGATATCGGACGGTAAGATGAGCAGTCATCTGGGGGCTTGCCCGGTTTAGGCAGTGCAACTATAGTGGCTCTACGTTGGTCGCGCGGCAGGACTCCCAGTCCTCCAAACTATGGAGGAACATATTCAGGAGATATGGGGCAGTGGTATCAGACATGCGTTTGTATAGTTCAATGAGGATGCCATTGGGCCCCACAGCCTTCCCAGACTGCAGAGAATGAATGGCCACTTTAACCTCATCAATCGTGAGGTCAGCCTCCAGAGACAATGCTGCTTCCTCCGAGTCGACATTTGAATATCTTTTATATATGTATAAGCTTCTTCTATTATCATTGGGGAATTAGGGGTGTAGACTTGCTCGAAATAATCAGCCAGGGTGCTTACTATATCTTCTGGGGCGGAGACGATGATACCTGTCAGTGTGTGAAGTTGGGCTATTGTTCTCTGCGCTCTATCCCTCCTGTCCAACCATGCAAGGAGCTTGCCTGTCTTGTCCCCAGCCTTGTATATGGTATGTCTCGTAGTTAGGAGGCGCAGCTTAACCTGTTCACTCTGATATTCTTTGAGTGCAGTTTGTTTAAGCCGCACATCCTGCGCTGTGTCAGGGGAGGGGTCTCGCTCATGTCGTTCCTGAAGTAGTGCCAGTTCAGCCTCTAAGGTATCCACCTCTCCCCTTGCCTGTCACCTGTAACCCGTTATGGAAGCGATAGCCTGGCCTCGAACCACCGTCTTATACGCCTCCCACAAAATACACGGGGATTGTACGGAGGTCTCATTTTCACGAAAGTAGTGCTTGGTAGCCCCCACTATGTCTTTACGGATCTTTGGGATTTGTAAATAACCCGGGAAAATACGTTTCCTTGTCTTGACATGTAAGGTATACGTCAGGGACACAGGCGAATGGACTGATATGCCGCGGGGGCATATCCCCACATCGGTGACATGGGGAAGGCCCTCCGCAGAGAGGAGGAAGTAGTCACTACGAGAGAGACTATTATGTACCACTGATTGATATGTGTAGTGGAGGTCAGTGGGGTGTCGGTATCTCCAGGCGTCTGTGAGGCCTAAAGCGTCAATAAAACCAGCCATACGGGTACCACCCGCCCCGTGGGTCTAGTAGGATAGCGGTCCCTGGCCCCATCAACTACTGCATTAAAGTCTCCCCCTAAAAGTAGCTCTCCCTCGGGCAGATTTAACAGGAAGGCGCTGAGCGCTGGAAAACTAATAGAGTGAAGGGTGGGGGGGATGTACACAGACACTATATTGAACTTTTTCCCTTCCCATTGGCAAGAGACGGCTGCAAACCGCCCATGCGTATCAGACCAAGTGCGATTTATGATCAATGGGAATTGCTTACGAATTAAAATGCCCACCCCTCTTGAACCCGATGTAAACTCAGAGTGTAGCAACATTTTGAACCCCCAGCGGTCCATAGCTTTGCATGCCGAACCCACCAGATGCGTTTCTTGCAACAGTACCACTGCTGGCGCACTTCGCTTCAAATATTGCAACACCAGGCCTCTCTTAATTTTATCCCCTAGACTGTGTAAATTCCAGGTAAGTATCGTGAAATGGGGCACTGGGGTCATAATTGGAACATCAGTACCTTTTTTGGAACTAGCCGACACCGTCTCCACTGCCATAAACAACACAGCTCTGTAAACCACAGCCAAAGCAGTGGCACCACCTCGCAGCAACATGTACATTAGCTTTCAGCTTACGCCCTAAAGTTGGAACGAAAAAACAAAGAACATTACTCCAAAAAACCCTTTTCCCCCCTTCCCCCCTCCCTGCCTCCCTGCTTGACGGTATGAGAACTGCCCGCCACCCCAACAAAGCAGAGTGCTTAGTACCCATTCCCATTCTTGAACGGTGAGGGCGAGAGAAAGTTGCTCCAGTCCTCCACATAGCCCTTGTGCTACATCAATGTCTATGACCCAGTATCACAGTCGAATGTCCAAAGTGTTTAAGAGACTGCAGCAACATAGTCCTGCAAATGCCAGCAAATCGTAATCAGGCCCGGCCACCCCGCATGGATATTCCCCCCCCTCCCCCCCGACCCCCCACTCCCCACCCAAACAATGTCTCAGGATGTGTGCCGTATATCACATTTGTGGTCAAAACGTATTACCAAGTCTGGTGTAGTTCCCCCGGGTCACAACCTGGGTTAGTCTTACTGCCGATGCGTAGGCCTCCTACTCTCCATGCGTCTGCAGTCTGTTCGGCCCTTTCTCGTTCAATTCTCGGTGCTCCGTAGCTCGTCGCTCCGCTGTCCACGATGCTCATCTCGGCCCTGACTCCCAACTTTTCTCCAGCCGTCAGCCATTCCTGGGCCTCCTCAGGTGAGAGGAAGAAACACACCTTTCCGGCATCCTCAACTCGCAACTTGGCTGGAAATAGCATGGAGTATTTTATCTCCCGCTCACGGAGATCCTTCTACACTTCAAGGAACCCCCTGCGTTGTTTCGTGACCACCACAGTATAGTCCGGGAAGATTGTTATGTTTGCATTCTCGATGGCAATCGGCGGAGCCTTTCTGGCCGCTTGAAGTATGGCATCGCGATTGCGAAAATTAAAAATTCTCGCCAAGATCGGTCCCGGGGGCGCCCCGGGTTTCGGTCTGCCACCTGGGACCCGGTGAGCCCTTTCCACAGAGAAAAATTTCGATACCCCTGCGGCTGAAGATGAGTCGTCACCAGGTCCTCCACAAAGAGGTCAAGGGCCGGCTCCCCCAATTTCTCTGGCACACCAACCAAGCGAATATTGTTCCGCCTCGAGCGCCCTTCCTGATCCTCAAGTCAGGCTTTTAAAAAGTGGTTGTCTTCCTTCAGTTGGCGCACTTGTTTTTTGAGGGTGGCAGTGTCAGTCACGAGGGCCTCAGTAGTAGTCTCAACGTCCGAGATCTTGGAGGACAGTTTGGTGAAATCCGCACGGATTAGAGCCAGGTCGACTGCAAGTGTACCAATCCTGGTGTCCACTTTATTTAAGGTCGTCATTATGTCCTTCAGAGTAACTTCTTGTTCAGCTCCGTCAGGTCCCCCCACGGCCGGGGAAACTTCTTTATCTTGTGCCGCGCCTTGTCATTTGGCGAAGGCATATTTGTCCAATCACCCCTGAGTGGCCCCTCTTGAGTTTCTGCCACTCATGGTGGCTGCAGGGTAGGAAAGCGTCATACGTGCGGGGCCTCAGTGGGATGTGACCGTAGGGCAAAGACCAACGGTTTTCGCTGGCGACGATATTCGAGGTATCCCACCAAGGGTATCAGGTTCCACACACGTGGCCGTTCCGCCATGCAGGTCTCAAACGGGCAGAGTACTTGGGGTATTTCTCCAGGCAATAGTGTCCAACTGTTATGCAGCGCGGAGTGGCAAAAAGAGGGGGGGTGGGTGGCGCTCGCCTGGCTGTAGCCCCCTCACAGACACCGTCAACACCCCCGGGGCCGACTTTATTCTTCGAAGTGCTCGTCTCGGAGAGCAAGGCCTGGGCCATCAACCAGGGACCAGGGGGGGTAGGCTGACAGTATAAATCAGCAGAAGGAGGGGGGGTCCTCCGCCACCCCGCCGCAGCTCTGAGGCGATGTCCCTGAGCGTCCTCGCGCTCCTGACAATCAGTAAGGGGGTATTAGCCGGTGACACAAAATGGCGGCGGGGGGGGGGGGCCCATCGGGTCTCCTCGTCGATCAGTCCTGCCAGGTCTCACAGTGTCAATGCCACCACTGGCTCTCGCAGCTCCCGAGGAGGCCATGGTCTTGTCAATTCTGGTGGAGATCCCTCTGCAGCGGCCGGCTCTGGTCTAAAATGGCAGCCAGTCAGTCACCTCCGCTCCGGCCCGGGCCGCCGGTCTGAATCCTCAGGGCCAACCCTCAGGGAAGCCCCTCATGCGCTATCGCCACTCACCACTTCTCGTGGGACACCGGGGGGAGGGGAGCTGGAGCCCTCGAAGCCGCCGCTCGATCTCAGGCAGGAGACCCAGCGCGAGGATCTTCTTTCCCGGGCAACGCCAGCACTGTGGGTCCCGGTCTGCACTCGCGGACAGGCCCCAGTCTTCCAGCTGCCACCGCTCCAGCCAGGCAAATTACGGAGCTCCGCAATCGGCACCGGACGGTACCTCACAGCTTCCGCCGCAATCCCTCAGCTTTGGGGGTCAAATGAAAGACGGATTAATTACCGGATTGGCAGGGCTTTGTTTTGCGCGATCGGAGTCTCTCTAAGCTGCGGCCATATTGCTCGGCTGCAAGCCACGCCCCCGTGATCGATCATTTTTGATGCCTCTACAATACGTTTTTCTTCCCTGTTGCTGGCCTTTGGCCCACCCACACAAGTGAGGTAGTATTTTTACAAACATAGGAAAACACTGAATGGTAGAAAATTTGTGTGGGTTTGGTGATCCCCCAACTTTCCAACACAGAAATGTGAGGAAAATGATTTTTTTAGCAAAATTTGAGGTTTGCAGGGGATTCTGGGTAAGAAAACCTTGGGAGATCCACGCAAGCCACACCTCCCTGGACTCCCCGTGGTGTCTAGTTTCAGAACTGTCTGGGTTTGGTAAGTTTCCTAGTTGTTAAAAATATTTTTCCCTTTGGACTAGAACGCTTTCTTATACTTGCATACACCAAATGTTATGGCACACAGTCCACACTCACACATGTGGAACAACTCCAGTAGGGATACAGCTAATCATATTACAAAGCTCTTATTTATTAAAAAACAGAACATATAAAAAAAATCACAATATCAAGTCATCACATGTGAATACATAATAAATCAAGGGTACCGAAGTTCCCACAACATTTTAAAAACACAATTAAAATACATATTGCCTACACATAATGTCATCATTATAACAGCAGCAAGCTAACACCACCTGGAAGGAGCATGAATAAGGCAACCAAATTATGCCTTTACAGGGTTAATCTGAAAAGACTATGAACAAGGCAAGGAACAATACATTTTGGCCTCTATGCTTCTTGTCCCGATTCAAATTTAACAGAGTTTAGTGCGTTGACGCGTTTCAGTGGGACTTAATGGATACATCCACCTTCTTCAGGGCTAACATAGATAATCCTTCCACTTTTGATTCCAATCAATGTATCTAGCATAAAACATAATAAAAAGAAAATTTCTTTTAGAATCAAAACACATTTTTTTTTTTTATAAAAAGACACAAAGAACATATCACAAGTCTTTGTTGTTATAAAATCTCCTTATACCTCACAAGACAAGACAATATGTATTGAATAGGTCCAAAATTCCTTCGGCTGTGATGCTCAAACAACATTTATGCAAACATTTTTTTACATTAGATGGACCCATTACCTTTATTCAACTTGTCTAGTTTGACTTCTTCAATCCTTCTAATTTACAATAGATGAATATCTGCCTATTAGCTCAAACCTATAAAATGACAGACAGAACCCACAATGTATCTGGAAAATAAACAACTATTGGCCAAACAGTAATTAAAAAATTGTTGAACCCTTCGTCTGGTCCTCACCTTAATATATATAAAACAACTCATCTAGGGTCATATCTCTGCAACCACAGTTAAGATCAATCATCTGAGGTCTCCAGTTTTGCTGGAAAATTGTCTGGTCCGTCTATAGATATAGATTCATAAAACATATATGTCTCAGTTTTAACATAAGGCTTCTTCCTTTCCCTTAAGTGCACTAAATTGGACTCTATATCTGAAACTCACCTACAGGTTGTGGAGCTGACTTCAGCTCAATTGTATAGAGAGCACGTCCTTGGCAATTATGAAGGACAAATATTCTTTTGATGTATCAACCTGTTTTCTGTGGTTTATAAAAGGGCTATGTGGAAGAAAATGGAAAAAGAATTGTCATTATAATTCGGACCGAGTGTGCATGTGTGCTTTGCAGTTAGCCCGGCATTCATAGCTCACACAGGGCCGCTTATAAACTAAAACTCGTCATGGCGAAACCACCCCACATGCTACACGATACTTCTCAAAGCGGTAAATGATGGAACTAAACATCTGCCTCCAATTGACTTGCTCATAATTCTCTGCTGCCAAGAAAATCCACGGCAATGATATCTATACAGATACCGGAAAAGGCAAAACGAGTTATACTACGTCCGGTATACCCAAGATATTAATATTGTAACCAGGAGCGGCACTACTGATTTAAAATGGAATAGAAATCCATCGCCGCTGGGAAATAAATTAATCCCATACTTTCCTTACCTCTATAGCTCCTGAATCATAAATATTGGAGTTGTGTGCAGCTTCTCGACTCCTAACGAAGCAAACGCTCGCCCTGAGATACCAGCTCTTTATATACACGTCAATACGTGCATGTCAGCATCGGAAAATTAAAAGGAAAAGCATCTCGTCAATTAGCCGAGCTTAGAGGCGCCATATTTTAATGTATAATCTCCGTGGGAAGCAAACGGTGAAGCTGTTAAATACTCCTTATCTTGACACTATATATAATTACTGACATAATGTTATTGAAAACGGAGGAGGAATGGAGCAGATGGAATTACACAATCGGTTTCATCCAGTCCTCTTTTGAATTTAATCCCTTATCAATGGTGTTAAGAATGGAAATATACCATTGCTCCCAGATTTTTCTTTTGATTTCAGTATTACCACCCCTGATGTTGCCTGTGATTTTCTCAATTATAAACCACTCGAATTCAGTTTGTTTATGTTTAGCTGAAATGTAATGTTCCACTAAAGGAGCATTAACTTTCTTAGTTTTCAAGGCTGATCTGTGTTCCAGCATGCGCAATCTCAATTCCCTTCCTATCTCCCCTACATACACTAGCCCTCATGGGCAACCCAAGAGGTAAACTACGTTACTACTTCTACAATTGTTCATGCTTTTAGCAGACATAGTGAAGCCATTGTGAGTAACTTGATTGGTGACCATGCAATGTTCACAAACACTGCACGTGTCACATTTGAAATTTCCCAGAACTTTATTCATTTGTAAAGTTGCCTGTGTTTGGGGCCTATTGGTTCTATAAGTATTCGCCAGGCTTTTCCTAATGTTGTCATTACGTTTAAAAGCAAATTGAGGTTTTGGGAGTTTGATGTCCTGTCCTTCGTTTAAAATATTTCAATTAGCATTCACCACATTTTTCAGTCTGTTGCTAACATTCGAAAATTGTGTCACAAACACTAACCGTTTGTCAGTGACCACATCCTTACTCTTATTTTCAAGGTGATTCTGTTCTAGCATACTTTCACAGTTATAAAACCTCGCACGTTTAAATGCTTGTTTAATCAGTTTCTTTGGGTATCCGCGATCTAAAAGCTTGCTTTTTAGATTTTCGGAGTGTTTATAGAAGTCATCCAGTGTAGTACAGTTTCTCCGTAGACGGAGAAACTGGCCAAAGGGTATATTATCCCTCTGGGCTCGAGGATGATAACTTCTATAATGCAGTAGTGTATTTTTATCTGTGGGCTTTGTAAAAAGTTCCACAGTGAGGGATCCTGATGTATTTTTAATGGTTATATCAAGAAAAATACTGCAATATTGTCATATTGAGCTGTAAATTTTAGATTAGATTCTCCCAAGTTCAACCACTCTAGAAATTCCAGGAGTATAGTTTCTTCGCCCTCCCAAATGAAGAAAATATCATCTAAGAAGCGGCGCCACATGAAGAAGTTTTCATAGAAGGGCGCTGCCTCATTATAGATATGCTTTTCCTCAAAACTGGCCACGTACAAGCATGACAGACTCCGGCGCAGTAAAAAGACTATCAAACTTAAGAAAGATGTCTATAAATTTAGTTTGGAGTTGGTTTACCCATATACCAGAAAAGACTACTTTCAACAAACTAGGGAGCAGAGAGGAGTCGGACAATATGAACCCAGACTCATCTACTCTAGGGGTGGGAGAAAGGGAGTCACCTTTTCAGACACTTCTGGCTCCAGCAGTGAGGAGGAAGGACCGTCTAATGTTGATCAAGGAGCACATACTCCACACAATAACTATGGTGATTTTTTAGATCATCGCCAGAGAAGAGGGACAAGGATAAACCCGGGACAAGGGTGGGGTCAGTACCAGCGAAATCCCCCCAGGAATATCAGCGGGTTCCCCCCAGGAATATCTAAAAACGCGCAACCAAAGATATTGGCGCCAGAATGCGAGGTAAATAATGCTATCCCTATCATTAATTTATCGGATAGGTCATTAACCAGGGATGAAATAGAAGTATTAGGTAGAGTGTTCACCTTTGCACCTACGTCCAAATTTAATAAATGTAATCTTGAAAAGGACTTGAGAGCATTTTTTAGAAAAATCAGATTAACTAGATTCTTTGAAAATAGGGAGTATGTAGCCCCAGAAAATATGTCAGGTTTGAAAGGGAAATCCACATTTACACCTCCGGTTGGCTCTGTGTGTTAAACTGTTGAAATATTTGTACATGTTGTAGACACTAATGTAAAAGAAATACTAAGGGATGCTTTTCCAGATAATAACAACATGTCTGGTGCACTCAGAGCAGCATTGAAAGGTTTGAAGGAGGACATGAGCCTCACTATCAAACCAGCGGATAAAGGGGGAGGAGTTGTGGTTTTTAATACTAGTGATTATGAGCAGAGGATGATGGCTCTTCTTGGAGTGGTCGACCATTATACAAAAGTTCCCCACTCCAAATTGGAGGCCCTAAAGAAACAAGTGAAGGAGATCCTCCACGATGCTGAAACCAATGACTGGGTGAGTGATGCAGAACTTAAATTTCTTAATAATGATAATGCTCTGACACCTGCAATTTATGGACTTCCTAAGATCCATAAAGATGCAGCATCACTAACAATGTGACCAATAGTCAGTGGTATTGGTTCCCTTTTTGAACCCTTTAGTCAATATGCAGATTAATTTTTAAAACCCTTGCCGGCTAAACAGAAATCATATGTTAGAGACCCTGAGCATATAATCTCTATGGTCGAGGGCCCCACATTTTATGATGATAAACAAGGGCTGGTGACCCTCGACATAGAAGCATTATATACTAACATCCCACAGGACGACACAATCAGAGTCATTAGTGATCTTTTGACTCCTGATGTCGTTAGAGGGGCCAACACAGATTTTATCATCAAATGTATGACTCTGGTGCTCAAGAACAACTTGTTTTTATTCAAAGAGGATCTCTATCTCCAGCGTAAGGGCACCAGTATGGTGCCACCTGTGCGCCGAGTCTGGCATGCTTGTACGTGGCCAGTTTTGAGGAAAAGCATATCTATAATGAGGCGGCGCCCTTTTATGAAAATATCTTGATGTGGCACCACCTAATAGATGATATTTTCTGCATTTGGGAGGGTGAAGAAACTATACTCTTGGAATTTCTAGAGTGGTTGAACTTGGGAGACTCTAATCTCAAATTTACAGCTCAATATGACAATATTGCAGTCAATTTTCTTGAGATAACCATTCAAAATACATCAGACTACCTCACTGTGGAACTTTTTACAAAGCCCACAGATAAAAATACACTACTGCATTGTAGGAGTTATCATTATCATCCTCGAGCCCAGAGGATGATAACTCCTACAACTTGCCGTTTACGGAGAAACTGTACTACACTGGATGACTTCTATAAACACTCCGAAAAAATGAAAAGCAAGCTTTTAGATCGCGGATACCCAAACAAACTGATTAAACAAGCATTTAAACATGCAAGGTTTTATAACCGTGAAAGTATGCTACAACAGAATCACCTTGAAAATAAGAGTAAGGATGTGGTCACTGACAAATGGTTAGCGTTTGTGACACAATTTTCGAATGTTAGCAACAGACTGAAAAATGTGGTGAATGCTAATTGGAATATTTTAAACGCAGGACAAGACATCAAACTCCTGAAACCCCTATTTGCTTTTAAACGTAATGACAACATTAGGAAAAGTCTGGTGAATACTTAGAGAATCAATAGGCCCCAAACACAGGCAACTTTGCAAATGAATAAAGTTCTGGGAAATTTCAAATGTGGCGCGTGCAGTGTTTGTGAACATTGCATGGTCACCAAGCAAGTTACTCACAATGGCTTCACTATGTCTGCTAAAAGCATGAACAATTGTAGAAGTAGTAACGTAGTTTACCTCTTGCGCTGCCCATGAGGGCTAGCGTATGAAGGGGATACAGGAAGGGAATTGAGATTGCGCATGCTGGAACACAGATCAGCCTTGAAAACTAAGAAAGTGAATGCTCCTTTAGTGGAACATTACATTTCAGCTGAACATAAACACACTGAAATCGAATGGTTTATAAATGAGAAAATTACAGGCAACATCAGGGGTGGTAATACTGAAATCAAAAGAAAAATCAGGGAGCAATGGTATATTTCCATTCTTAACACCATTGATAAGGGATTAAATTCAAAAGAGGACTGGATGAACCCGATTGTGTAATTCCATCTGCTCCATTCCTCCTCCGTTTTCAATAACATTATGTCAGTAATTATACAAGGTTTTATCATCTTGCCATTTCAAATAGGGTACACCCTTGGTGTACGTTTAGAATCTGAGGCATCTGAGGTATAAATGCAGCATACTAATAAAGTTTTCAATTTCCATTTTTTTTTAAAAGAAGTAAAAGGTGGTCTATATTTGATTGTAGTTGGGTGTCTTATTGTAAGAATTATGGGGCACTCAACTTATTTTAGGAATACCTTCTATACTCTTTGCTAGTACTGCTTTATTTGACATTGTGATGGCACTTTAGAATCAAGTAAGAATTTAAAACGCCTCTCTGCGTGCTTTTTTCTTAATTGTCAAGTATGCACGTAACATGGGTGGCGCTGGTGAAATAGTGTCAAGATAAGGAGTTTTTAACAGCTTCACCGTTTGCGCCCCACGGATATTATCCATTAAAATATGGGGCCTCTAACGCGAGCGCGAGACAGTCGGCTCGGCTAATTGACGAGACGCTTTTCCTTTTAATTTTCTGACGCTGACTTGTACGTATTGACATTTATATAATGCGCTGGTATCTCAGGGCGAGCGTTTGCTTCGCTAGGATTCGAGACACTGCACACAACTCCAGTATTTTTGCTTCAGAGCTATAGAGGTAAGGAAAGTATGGGATTAATTTATTTCCCAGCGGCGATGGATTTCTATTCCATTTTAAATCAGTAGTGCCGCTCCTGGTTACAATATTAATATCTTGGGTATACCGGTCGTGGTATAACTCGTTTTGCCTTTTCCGGTATCTGTATAGATATCATTGCCGTAGATTTTCTTGGCAGCAGTGTATTATGAGCAAGACTATTGTAGGCGGATGTTTAGTTCCATCATTTACCGCTTTGAGACGTATCGTGTAGCATGTGGGGTGGTTTCGCCATGACGAGTTTTAGTTTATAAGCAGCCCTGTGTGAGCTATGAATGCCGGGCTAACAGCAAAGCACACACGCACACTCAGTCCGAATTATAATGACAAATATTTTTCCATTTTCTTCCACATAGCTCTTTTATAAACCACAGAAAACGGTTTGATACGTCAAAAGAATATTTGTCCATCATAATTGCCAAGGACTTGCTCTCTATACAATTGAGCTGAAGTCAGCGCCACAACCTGTAGGTGAGTTTCAGATATAGAGTCCAATTTAGTGAACTTAAGCGAAAGGAAGACTTATGTTAAAACTGAGACATATGTTTTATGAATCTATATTTATAGACGGACCAGACAATTTTCCAGCAAAACTGGAGACCTCAGATGATTGATCTTAACTGTGGTTGCAGAGATATGACACTAGATGAGTTGTTTTATATATATTAAGGTGAGGACCAGACAAAGAGTTCAACAATTTTTAAATTACTGTATGGTCAATAGCTGTTTATTTTCCAGATACATTGTGGGTTCTATCTGTCATTTTATAGGTTTGAGCTAATAGGCAGATATTCATCTATTGGAAATTAGAAGGATTGAAGAAGTCAAACTAGACAAGTTGAATAAAGGTAATGGGTCCATCTAATGTAAAAAAATGTTTTGCATACATTTTTGTTTGAGTGTCACAGCCGAAGGAATTTTGGACCTATTCAAAACATATGCCAGCCGCCACATAATAATGGGTGTGCATACTGAATCTGTTTAGTTCTGTCAAACCATAAATACATATCCAGTAAGATTGCTGTTTGATATTTAGAAATATGTGAAGTGAGCGTGGGGATTGGAATACCCCCATATGAGATATAGATGCATATATTAACTTTTTTCTCTTCTTTTTTAACTTGTTGTGGATACATTTTAGCATTGTCTTGTGAGATATAATGAGATTGTATAACAACAAAGACTTGTGGTATGTTCTTTATGTCTTTTTATAAAAAAAATAATATGTGTTTTGATTCTAAAAGAAATTTTCTTTGTATTATGTTTTATGTTAGATACATTGATTGGAATCAAAAGTGGAAGGATTATCTATGTCAGTCAGGAAGAAGGTGGCTGTATCCATTAAGTCCCACCGGAAAGCGTTGACGCACTAAACTCTGTAAAATTTGAATCGGGACAAGAAGCATAGAGGCCAAAATGTATTGTTTCTTGCCTTGTTCATAGTCTTTTCAGATGATCCCTGTAAAGGCATAATTTGGTTGCCTTATTCATGCTCCTTCCAGGTGGTGTTAGCTTGCTGCTTTTATAATGATGACATTATGTGTAGGCACTATGTATTTTAATTGTGTTTTTTAAATGTGGGAACAACAGCCAAGCAAGCGACAGTCCACGCACACCGCTAGCCAAGCACCAATTAAGCACACTGTCAGCCAAGCGCCATCCTTGCACACTGCCAGCCAAGCACCATCCATGCACACCACCAGCCAAGCGACAGTCCACGCACACCACCATCCACGCAGACTGCTAACCAAGCGACAGTCCATGTACACTGCCAGCCAAGCGCTAGTCCACACACACTGCCAGCTAAGTGCAAGTCAACACATACTGCCAGCAAAATGCAGTTAGATGTAATTTAGCATCTTATCATCCTTTCACTTGAGGAGAGAAGAACACTTTTGAGCTCCTCACCCTCTGTAGAAGATTAGCTTGTCTTTTTTTGTAATAAGTTGTGATGAAATGCTGGAAAATCGCTTCTCGACTATTAAGGGCATGAAACATGTTGACCATTAATAGAGACCTAAGCACAGCACCATGGGCCAGATGTAGGACACCAAATACCGGTCGGTAACGGCCGATTTCGGCCGTTACTGACCGGTATTTGGTGCTTGACATGTAGGGGGCCTTATATTGACAGAATCTGTATATTTACCGATTCGGTAAATTTACCGATTCTGTAAAATTCCGAATTGGTAAATTTACCGAATCGGTAAATACAGATGTAGGTGGCACTTTAAACAGTGCTACAGGCCCTTACCGATTCGTTAATTACCACCAAATACTATTTGGTGGTAAATTACGAATACCTGTGTACATGCACATCTGTGCATGTACACAGGTAAGGTCATGTATGTGTGTCACATGGCACACAAACAAGAAACAGGGGTGCAACAGGGTGTCAAAGTGACACCCTGTCCCCCTTGGCAATTTGGTAATTTTACCGATTCGGTAATTACCGAATCGGAATTTGCCATTGAATCCTATGGGCTTCAAGGCCTATAGGAATCAATGACAAATACCGATTCGGTAATTACCGAATCGGTAAATACCGAATCCTTTACCGAATAATTACCTACATTAGATTTACCGATTCATGAATACCGAATGAGTAAAATTCGGTATTTATGAATCGGTAAATCTAATTTACCTACATCTAGCCCCATATCTATTGGTAACCAACACTTTTCTCACATCAGGTTCAGGGACCATTGTTTCCCGTTGTTGACAGGGTCTATGTTACATGTTTTAGTCTCGACCATAGATCATATTAAATACATTGACACATAAGGTCCATAGTTGATTTTAACCCACGTTTTCTTGATCCACATATTCCAATCTTCTCACTCGCTTACTGGATACCCGTTTGTCCTGTCCTCTCACCTGGTAATTTAAAATAAAGATATCTGGTAAAGTGCCCCCTTGAGGGGCCCATCTGGCTTTACAGTGCCAGTCTGACGAGGAGCAAAGCCCAGAGATGAAGCATGCCCCCCTCGGGTGGGTGAGGGCAATTGTTCCAAAGAGCACATGCTCCCAGGAACCGGTCATATGCTGTAAAGCAAGTTTTTGTAGAGTTATGTATGGAACAGTATACTTTGTTTAGTAGGTCACAAATAGGAACGTTCTTAATTAACATTTATTTGGCATCTCACTTGAGATTTTGCAGTGCGCCCCTTTAGTACATATCGTACCCCAGAATTACTTACCGGTCTCAAAAAGTCACAGCACAATTTGTGACCACTTTGGCGCCAGTCTTTTAGTGCAGCTGGCCCACACTGTAACATGAATGGCACTATGAAAACGATGCTCCACACCTCAAACCACGTTCAGTGTCCACACAAAATGAAAATATAGAAGCCATTCACAGACATAGACTTATATGCATGCATATGCCGGAAGGACACGGACACAGGATAAACCAGGCCGCAGTCCCACCACCATGAAAAGCAATGCAACCCACTAAGGATCTGAAAAGTAAAGAGGACCCACCAGCACAATAAAACCAGCACAGAGCTGCATACCCATGTAAAACAAGCATCAGTAATGCAATAGGTCTTGCATTTGTTAGAGTTAGCGCTATTAGCGCTGTAAATGACTATGGGCCCGATGTAGGTAGCCCTTTACCGATCGGAATCGGCCGAAAATACCGATTTTCGGCCGTTTCCGATCGGTAAAGGGCTATGGAGATGATGGGGCACATTTTCGGTAATTTTACCGATTCGTTATCATTACCGAATCGGTAAATTTACCGAGTCGGTAATATTTACCGATTCGGTAATGATAACGATTCGGTAAAATTACCGAAAATGCAATGTAGGTAGCCTATGTTCCATCAGCACATGGCTTACAGAATCGGTATTTTACCATGGAATACAAATCCATGGTAAAAAACCGATTCCTGTGTACATGCACATCTGTGCTTGTACACATGTGCCATGTGACAGACAGACGTGCCCTTAGGGCATGTCTGTGTGCTACATTGCACACATGGCCGTTTTGGGGGTGCTAGAGGGTGTCAAAGTGACACCCCCTGCACCCTTGTGAATTCTTTAATTACCGATTCGGTAAATACCGAATCGGTAATGCCTAATCATTCCTATGGGCTTCAAAGCCCATAGGAAAGAATGGGCATTACCGATTCGGTATTTACCGAATCGGTAATTAAAGAATTGTTAAGGATTCGGTAACGAATCCAGATGTTGGGACCTACATCCCATTTACCGATTTTAAAATACCGAATCGGTAAGATTCGGTATTTCAAAATCGGTAAATGGGATTTACCTACATCGGGCCCCTAGTCTTTTATCTATTTATTTTTATTTTATTTATTTTTAGAGTGCAACATTCATCCAATAGGATATCACAGCGCTGGAAGAGCGAGATCCATGGTAGGGGTGAGGTGATGATTGATGCCACTGTATCCGGAGCTAGACCTTAGGGAACAAATGGGTTTTCAGCCTCTTTGTAAATCACATATAGTCATCAGTACGACGTAGTTCTAGCGGTATATCATTCCATTGAGTTGCAGCCATGTGGGAGAAGGCACAGCCCCCTGCCCTGGCTTTCTTGATACGTTTTATCTTAGGCCGTGCCTACTAGCATGACCTTAGACTCCGTGTAGGGGCATCAAATTGAACTTTGTCTTGGAGAATTCTGGGACCACAATGATGTAGGGCTTTGTGTGCAAGGCTCAGGAGTTTGAATCTGGCTCTTTGACGCACGGGCATCCAATGGAGTTGTCTCATGCATTCTGACCCCGAGCCATACCTACTTTTATTGCTTACCAGTTTGGCGGCTGCATTCTGGATTACCTGCAGGAGTGTGAAAAGTTAGTCAGCCATGCCCACGAACAGCGTATCCCCATAATCCAGTTTGCTTATAAGTAGGGCCTGTGTGATGGTTCTCTACATTCCAAAGGGATCCATGGGAAAAGTCTTTTTAAGAGCTTTAAAGTAGCGAAGCTCCTGTGGAAAAGTAAATTTTGCCATGTTCTGTGTCCCTACGTGTCATCCATCATATGTTATGTGTGCATGATTAAATATGCATATGCATTCCCCATGTTCGATTAATGACGCAATTACAGTTGTGTCCACCTCTAGTATGCCAGTTTCCAGTCCTCGTGAATACTACGTATATCAGGCCTATGTAAAGCTACGTTGCCACGTTTCCCAGTGTGCACGTTATTCTATTATAAAGTCCCCGTTTCTAGGCCTCAAAAGGGCCTGGACACCAGATTCAGCTCCTGTCTCCTGAGCCCTCGCTGAGGAGCGATCCAGCCCCCACCTGTATCCTCGACCCTTCACTTACTTCCTGCCTTGCAGTGCCCGGTGCAGCCTGGCTCAGTCTCTGAGTCTGCCAAGAATATGTTATGATTCCAGTTATCAGTTCAGTCCTCCTTCTCTGCATTCCTAAGCTACTGAACTGCATCAATAGTTTCCGTCATTGTCTAGCCTTCACGTCTCCACGTTAGAGAAATACTGCATTTAATGGTCATTTAATATTCTTCATCACGCACTACATGTAGAATAATGCATGGTCCAGTCTTAGAATCAAGTTAGCCTTTCCCCTCCTGACTTCTAGTTTATATCAACATGTTCCCTAAACATCAGATACTAGATAGGGTTTAGGTACATGTCGCCCTGACTCTCCAGACTTCAGTCTCTGCTCCTAGCACAGAGTTCATAGCCCCCAGCTTCTCCTAGTGATACGTCATTGCTAGTTTGCGCGCACCATCAGGTTAGAGGTCCCGGCTCCTTAGGTAGCCCCCTCCAATGTTTCCGCCCATTCATGACATATTCTGTTACGTTTGCATCACATGTCTATGTATACGCCCAGTTACACCTACTTTCGCCCTTATCTTTCGCGACTGCTACGCGTCACACCTTCTGCTCCACCCACTGCTACGCCTACTGCAATGTAATGCTATGTGTTTGCGTTATGTATATATGCTCATGTATTGTTATTAAAAGTCAGCGCGCTCATCCCAGATCGAGCCCCAGCAGCTGCTGGGCCCTGTCATCCTATTCCTATGCAGGTTGTCCTGTTCCTGTCCTTATGCTGTAATAAACCTGCAAAAACTCCTACTACCTCGAATCTTGACTCTTATTTATTGAGCTATCTGTTATGATATATGTCTAGTCAAAAATAGGGTATTATTTATTTATTTACCACATAAATGGCGCCCGAATAGGGACTTGCCCTTTCCCCACGCGTCGGTGAAGCCACGCCGACCCCCTGACCCTCTGCAGTCGTGACGGAACTCTTCTGCGCAGTGGCAGATATTTCTGCTCAAGTATACCTCAGGCCCACGGAGGAGACGGAGGAGGCGGTCCAGCATCCAAACGAGACGGTGGAGGAACGCGGCGAGTCCCGACCAGAGCCCAAGCCGAGAGTCCAAGGTCCGAGGTATCCGGAGGTCCACCCGTAACTGAAGTCCGAAGTTCGTCGTCGTCGTCGAAGCAGTCCAGTCCAGTCCGAGGCCTTCCGTTCTTGCTGCCCGGTGAGTACCGTTACTGGGGTGGTATCTAGACAGGGTCAATTTAATTGACTCTGGTCTGTGGGTTGGTGGTACACAGTCCCACAAACGAAGTGTCCACTCCGGTGGATGCGGGTCCTGACGTGTCTCTTTATGAGACCGGTAAGTCTCGTACTGTTTCAGCAGTGCATCTAGTTTCTGTTCTAGTCAGTTCTGTTCTCGAGAAAATTCATGTGTTCTGTTCTCAGTATTCCAGGTAGTATTCTGTTCGAACTGTTATTTTAAATGTTCTTCATGTATTTCAATGTCGTGGTATGAATGGGGAATAAGTATCGTGTTCATTGTGTATTGTATTGTGTCCAGATTATAGTTCAGTCATGCCGCTCTTCTCAAAATTACGTCAGTTAAAAACCAGAAAAGGTCTGCTGGAAGCAGCAGTTCCTGTCCCGCCTAGGGACAGTCCAGGTCACTTTATGTATCAGAAGCATGGCATAAGCGCCATATTATATCTAGATTTATGGGTAGAGTATACCAAGGAGCTAGAAGAAAAGTATAGATGGCCCGTATCAGGTACGTGGGATGCCGAGTGCATCATGAGAGTAGAAGAGGCATTATGGAAAAAGAAAGCCAGACAATCACAGAAGGATGCCATCGAGCTATGGCGCAAAGAAGCTCATAAAAGAACCGAAAAAGAAATCAGAAAGTCAGAATTAAGTAGAGAATCCTTGGAACGAGCCCAAGAAAGGGAATTAATCGAGATTGGTGAACAAGTCAAAACTGAACAGAGAGACAGACAGAGGAATGCCCTTATTAAGGGTATGTATCCTCTTCTTGCCGAGGGCTTGCCAAAAGCGACCCCAGAGGCATCCAGTAATTTCCCGCCACCATTAGTTCCGACCAAGTTACGTCACAAACCGACCGCAGCTGATATTTTTATTTCGTCCTATCTGGACGACACAGTCCCTGAATATGCAAATCCTGTTCGCTCTCCGCCAGTCCCTGTAAATCAGGCACATCCTGTTCCTCCAGACACCGGGGCACCCCATGCAGTCCCCGCTACGGTACCCCCGGTCCAGCCAGCATTTCAATTTCCCGCTCCGCCACAAAGAATGTCAGTCGACGATTCTAGTTTAGGGGCCGCAGGAGGAGGTCTTCCTCAAACCCCGCCGCCACACAAGCGTTTATCAGCACTCGAATTACATGCTCAAGCATCACAGCGTACTCCCAAGAGTAATAAGTCTGTTGCAGAGATCAGGCAAACCCTTGGCGAATGTGCCTATGACCCAGTTCCAGGCGAGTTTAATATGGTTTTATATTCAGTACGCGTAAGGAGGGTGACTGAGTATCTAGTCACCCTGCCGAATATGAAAGAAGATCTAGACAGGATATATCGTTTCATCCGTACAGGGGATGACCCAGAAAGTATTAGGGATGCCATGTCTCAAAGGAAAGCCGAGATCCAGCGCATGATATTAAAGTTTTTAATTAACTGTCTAATAAGAGAACAAGATCACCCGTCTAAAGACCCGGAAGAAATGAAAACTCTAACAAAGTGGAGTGATAATATAGCCGAGGGTAAGCACAATACCATCAATGCCATGGAAAGTATGTACAAGAAAATCCGTAGAGAGATAATAAAGATACACGAACAGCGTAAAGCAGCACAAGTAAGCGAGAAAGAAAGTATCTCTGATCCTGAAGAGGAAGAGGACGAGAATACCGCCAGGATAGCGTATGTAGGAAAACCTAGATTTCCAGATCGCCCTTTACGCCTAGAACACAAGTCAATTTCCCATCATTCAGCACTAGAACAAGGTTCTCTAGAACAAGTGTTCCAAGCTACCGATCACATTTTAAAATCACGAATCGGCTACAGTGAGTTAAGTACTATGCATGAACAAGAACTAGCCCGATCAGCAGTCCGATGGATTACTGATTCTACCACTTTTCCAGACGAAATAGTGGCACAAATGTTTCTGAAATTGCCCCCAGCCGAGCAGCGACTGGTGGGTATGTATATGATCCAGCACCTCATTACTCTGTATGAGGGTCAGCACTCTGATCCAGGTCCGTTACATGATATCCTGAACGAGTTACTCCAGTATAGATGGAGAGGTCTAGGTACCGATTTAATTAGTGTCATTCTAGAACAGCGCCACAAATATAGAACGTTTCTGAATCCGCGTTTTGTTCATGTCTCACCCCCAGAAAGTAAACCATTTTACATAGAAAGACAGAACCCGTTACGAGAAGTGCATCCAGTTAAGGCGGAGGATGGTGAAATGCAACGAGTGTTTGTTTACACTCCGATTACAAAGATGGAACTTCTCGAGATGAAGAAATTAATTCCCTGTCATGACAAAGATCCAGCAGGGTTCCATAGAGAATTAAAAGACATGCTCCGTATGGGAGAATACACTTACCCAGATATCATTAAAATGTTAAAGGTCCTGTTGCCCGCAGGGGTGTATGAAAAGCTCAAAGAAAAAGAATGGGAGGTGGGAGAGAAAAAGATAGATTGGACAGTTCTAGAAGCAGAAGATAAGACCCGTGTACCAGGTACCGGTCTAGGAGAGAAATGTAAAGAATTACCAGAATTATTGATACAAGTTTTACCCAGATTATTGACAACTAGAAAAGAAGACTGGGATGCAATCTCAGCCTGTAAACAGAAACAAGAAGAAGACATTAGTGATTTTTATTCTAGGTTTGAAAAGTGCTTTAGTATTAACAGTGGTCTCAAGACGAGTAGTGAGTCATACCCTCACCTTTTTGTTACTAAATTAGTCGAGAATTCAAGTCCACCAATTAAAAACCGAGTTCTGAAAGTCGAAAGTACCTGGCAAGCTAATACCCCGTCCCAGATGCTCCAGATGCTTCAATACCACCAGAATAGAATCAGAGAAGAGCAAGAACACGAGAGAAAACGTATGAAAGACACGAAAATGAAAGTACTAGTTGCACAATCTGTTCCTCAAGACAGTCAGAAGAGGGGTCCGAATCAAGCCAGTCATCCTGCAGCTCCCGTTAAAGGGAACTGCAATTATTGTAAACAGCCAGGTCATTTCATAAACGAGTGTGCAGTTCTGAAACATAACATAGCTACCGGTAAGACTAAAGAAAGACCACGTCCGCCTAGACAAGAACAAGTTTCACAGACTCCTCAGCCACAGAATGCACCACAGACAGTTACAGCACCGCAGCCTATTGCTGCAACACAGCATGTTACATCGCAGATGTACCAGTATGCACAGTCTGAGTATCCAGAGTATCAGCAGTATTCATGAAACAGCCTAGAGAGGGAGGTAGGCTTGCCTCTCATCGAGATACCTGTAGATCAAGAAGGTCCTTATGTTCACAGTCAAGTATTAGGGAAAGACAGAAAGTTTTTGATTGATACAGGGGCAAGTAGGACCACAATTAGTCATGCCGAAGTTCCAGGGGCTCCGCTCTCAGGCTCTAGAAATGTTTCCCTTGGATTTTCAGGAAAGCCTATCGTAAATGAGATCTCAAAGCCAGTTACTCTAGAAGTAGGTCCATTGTCCCGCACTACTGATCTGTTACTTACTAAGTCATGTCCAGAAAATCTATTAGGCATTAAAACACTGAAAGAGTTAGGTGCAGTTATATGCTGTTCCCCGGAGGGAATACGATTGTTCCTACGTGACTTTAAGGGTCACTATGTATTACGAGATTTTGATCCCAGACTGTCTAATATTCCGCAACATCTATGGGCGCAAGGTCCAACTGATGTTGGTTATATGCAAATCACACCCCATCGTGTGACTCTCAAACCAGGTGTAGTGTTACCACGAATCAGACAGTATAGATTGCCACCAGAGGCTGTAGCAGCCTTATCCAAAATTATTGACGAGCTCATGGCTCAAGGAGTAGTTGTAGAAACTGACTCCAACGTATGTAATTCTCCGATCATTCCAGTCATGAAACGTTCTGATCCAAATGCACCCCCAGTATATCGATTAGTGATCGACCTACGAGAACTTAATAAATGTATTATTCCTCAATACCCAGTTGTTCCAGATATCTCTTCCCTATTGACAGCCATTGATTCCGAAGCCACGTTCTTTCCAGTAATCGATCTTAAGAATGCATTTTTTAGTGTTCCCATTCATCCAGACAGCCAGTTTCTTTTCGGATTCTGTTTAAATGGAAGGAGCTATATGTTTACACGAGCTCCTCAAGGTTTCACAGAAAGCCCTAGTATTTACAGTCAAGCACTTAAGAGACAACTAGACAACATTCACATGCCAACTGACACTGCCCTGCTCCAGTATGTCGATGATCTACTGATCACAGCCCGTTCTGAACGTGACTGCGAGCGAGCGTCACTGACGGTTCTGTATTTCCTAGCCGAGATGGGGCACAAGGTGTCCCCTTCGAAGCTTCAATTCTGTGTCCAGCAAGTGGTCTACTTAGGACACTTACTGTCCAAGAGGGGTAGGCAGTTGACACCAGACCGTATCCAGTTAATAGCGAGTCTTCCTCAGCCCAGGACCCAGAAGGAGGTACGTGCCTTTATTGGCCTTACTTCTTACTGCAGACAATGGATTCCTCAGTATGCATTTCTAGCCAAGCCACTGATACAGTTAACGACACAGGAGGCAGCCGCACCGACTGTCCTCCCTTGGACATCTGAACATACACTTAGTTTCAACGAGTTAAAGAAAGCCCTATGCCAAGCTCCAGTTCTAGCTACACCGAACTACAGTAAGCCTTTTACACTTTTCGTTACTGAACGTGAAGGTACAGCATTATCTGTTCTCACACAAGATCAAGCAGGACAATACAAGCCATGTGCTTATTTTTCTAGCACATTAGATCCAGTCGCCCAGGCTTTGCCTGCGTGCCTCAAGTCAGTTGCAGCCACAGCACTAGCTATTAGACAAAGTGATTCCATAGTTTTAGGACACTCCCTGACAGTACAAGTTCCACACTCCGTGGAAGTTCTTTTAAACCGAACACAAACTCAGCACTTGACAATTGCACGTTTAACAGGTTATGAACTGACACTATTCCAGCCACACATAGAAATCAGACGCTGCAACATCCTGAATCCTGCTACACTGTTGCCATCAGTTAATATAAATTCTGCCGCACACGACTGTGTGGAAGTAGTTAACATTACGACAAAGCCAAGACAAGATCTTACAGATATTCCATTACCAGATCCCGACCTGACACTTTATGTGGATGGGTCATGTATGAGAACTAGTACAGGAGATCTAGTCGCCGCGTATGCAGTGACTACTGACACTGAAGTTATTGAGACACACCGCATTGACACTCTGTCCGCTCAAGCAGCAGAGCTAGTTGCTCTGACACAAGCCTGCATACACGCCCAGGAAAAGAAAGTTAATGTTTACACAGATTCACGCTACGCATTTGGAGTCGTACACGACTTTGGAGTGCTCTGGCAGGAGAGAGGTTTCATGACTTCTCATGGAACCAAGATTCAGCATGGTCTCCTTATTCAAGCTCTGTTAGATGCAATACATTTACCGACATCCATTGCTATCATGAAATGCAAAGCACATACGAAAGTTACTGACATTATTTCCCAGGGTAATGATCTAGCAGATCGCACAGCCAAGCTTACAGCACAGACTCCAGACATTCCAGTTAACATGACACATACTCCAGGTCCGACTACATGTATGACAGTTAAGGACCCTACACAAGATGTCATAGACATACAGTTACATGCTACTCCCGAGGAAATCGAGAAATGGTCCGAACAAGGAGGGGTCCAGACAGATCAAGGATGGGTGACGAAGGGAAGAACCGCATGGTTTCTCCCCGACTCTATGGTTCAAGTCATTATCAATACCGCACATAGTCCAGCACATTTAGGCGAAAAAGCTATGTTAGACAGTATCCAGAACATTTGGTTCAACAAGCATTTACGAGCTGCAGCCAAGCAGAAAGTCCGTACCTGTATGATATGTTGTCAGTTTAATCCAGGTAAAAGTGTCCCGGTGGAACAAGGTGGATTCCAGCCTCCTGACCACCCTTTTGAAGTCCTCCAGATGGATTATATTCAGATGGAGCGATGTCGAGGTTTCAAGTATGTCCTTGTAGTTGTATGCGCTTTGTCCAGGTGGACAGAAGCATATCCAGTCCCAGATTACACAGCCGCGACCACTGCCAAGCAGTTGGTTCGTGAGTTCTTCCCTCGTTATGGACTCCCTAGAGTCGTATATTCTGACAATGGTCAGCCATTCTCATCTGAACTCATGAAGCATGTTTCCCTGTTGTTAGGGTACCAGTGGAAGTTTCATTGTGTACGCCATCCTGAAGCAGCCGGTCTCGTTGAGAGACATAATCAGACTCTGAAAATCCGCATTGCTAAAGTGTGTAAAGAAAAAGGTGTGGACTGGCTAGTAGCTCTGCCAGTTGCTTTGTTTTATATGCGCATGGTCGCACATTCCAGATCAGGTCTGTCCCCGTACGAGGTCGTATTCGGCCGCCCCCCAAATATGTGGGGTACTCCTAGACCCCGAAGTATTACCGATGTTTCAAGTAATATGCTGACAGATTACCTAGCTTCCTTGATGTCTGCCCTCAACTCATGTCGTTCACAGGTTGCTGCCGCATTTCCAGACAATACCGAGGTGGCACCGCATGAAATCGTTCCAGGATCCATGGTGATGGTCCGCAACTTTGACAGATCAAGTCCGCTGGAGCCTCGTTGGAAAGAGCCCCGACAGGTCCTCCTCACCACCCGTACAGCCGTGAAGTTGGAAGGACGCAAAGGCTGGGTGCACCTTTCTCATATTAAACTTTTTAATGGACTGAAACCCGCCTTAAAGAACATTTCCCAGGATTTGAAGGATTGCCAAAATATTGTTCTCAAGGACTGTCCCGCAAAAGACATTGCTACAACCCCTCCCCTGTTAGAGAAAACTCCGCAGCAGGAGTATAAACAGAAACTACGGTCTAGTAAAATAAGTCAGCCAGTTTGATTGTCTAAGTCCTCCCCTAGGTGAAACGGTTAGACTGTTTCTGACATGTATAAAATAGACCCCCATAGTGAGAGAGTCAGTCAAAACTCAATCCGATGTATCGTTTTTCTATGTTTCATATTATTTCTCAGCATTATGATTTCTTGCACCAGTTATGCATTTTACCTATGTTTCCCAGTTTCACATGTAAATAAGTCTGCTAATGCTACAGTAGAGCACACGTTTAGTGATCTGCCCCCTCATGAACTCTCTTATCGCCTCGCCATGCGAAATAACTCATTTATCCGCATGTTACATTACTCACACCAGACCAGCAATGCCACTAATTGTTGGGTGTGTGGTCGACTCCCCCCTTTCCAGACACCGAAGGGAGTTCTGCCACTCTTTCCTTATCCATTTTCACATAATGGTTCGTGTGGAACATGGTCCACGTTAACGTCATCCTCAACAGATATGTCTTTTCTTAACAGTACATGTTTTCCAGACAAGCAAGGTCTTCCCCACAGAACAGGTTTAGATCTAGAAAATGAAGTGTATAATTTAGGTAACTATTCGTCGAATTTCATGGTCCTGAATGTTCAGTCTGATACCACTCCAGACTTACCTGCTATTTCAGTATTACCAGTTAAAGGTGAATTATGTGTCCGAAATTATGGTTCCGTACATGTAGGACATAGTGATTGTACTACTGTTGTCAAGTATAGTGACAGTGGGAAATCTATTTTTAAAGCTTCACGTCATTCTTATTTTATTTGTGGTCAGACCGCATATGTCCGTCTGCCCCTCGATTGGGAGGGAACCTGTTACATTGCCTTCCTACTGCCACCAGTTTTCCTAGCCCCACCTGATTATCATAGAAACACACATCTAGTACACATTAGACATAGAAGGGAGTCCCCAATTGTCGATTATACTGAAACTGCTCTAGAACAGTATACAGATTTCAATAGAGGTTTCTTTTTCTTTATAGGACCTATCCAGAATAGTAAGTTAATCCGTAGGTTAACCAGAACCCTCGAAGCTGTAGTAAATGAGACTGCCTCTGCTCTAGGTAACTTAACCGAAGAGCAATCTGCTATGAGATTTGTCGTTTTACAAAATCGTCTCGTCCTTGACGTCATACTGGCCGATAGGGGCGGGGCCTGTAGAGTCATCGGATCTAGTTGCTGCATTTTCATTCCAAATAACGCGCCGTCTGTTTATTCAGCTATAACCAGACTCCATAAAATTGCCCATCTGATACACCAAGATCCAGGCACCTGGACATGGTCCGGTTGGTTCTGGAATATAATTTCCGCATGGGGATGGAAAATCTTGTCCTTCCTAGGTATTGCAGTAGCGATCATATTCAGCTGCTGTCTCTGTATACAATGTGGCCCTGCGATTTGCGGCATTTGTGCTACCTCTTGTATTCCTAGTCCCAAGCCCCGTTCTAAATCCCGTTCCAGGATAATTCGAGACGAGCAAATGATACTGTATGAAATGATAGATGGTATCATGAATATTGATGTTTCCTGATGGAAACGTAGTGACAAGGAGGGAATGTGGAAAAGTAAATTTTGCCATGTTCTGTGTCCCTACGTGTCATCCATCATATGTTATGTGTGCATGATTAAATATGCATATGCATTCCCCATGTTCGATTAATGACGCAATTACAGTTGTGTCCACCTCTAGTATGCCAGTTTCCAGTCCTCGTGAATACTACGTATATCAGGCCTATGTAAAGCTACGTTGCCACGTTTCCCAGTGTGCACGTTATTTTATTATAAAGTCCCCGTTTCTAGGCCTCAAAAGGGCCTGGACACCAGATTCAGCTCCTGTCTCCTGAGCCCTCGCTGAGGAGCGATCCAGCCCCCACCTGTATCCTCGACCCTTCACTTACTTCCTGCCTTGCAGTGCCCGGTGCAGCCTGGCTCAGTCTCTGAGTCTGCCAAGAATATGTTATGATTCCAGTTATCAGTTCAGTCCTCCTTCTCTGCATTCCTAAGCTACTGAACTGCATCAATAGTTTCCGTCATTGTCTAGCCTTCACGTCTCCACGTTAGAGAAATACTGCATTTAATGGTCATTTAATATTCTTCATCACGCACTACATGTAGAATAATGCATGGTCCAGTCTTAGAATCAAGTTAGCCTTTCCCCTCCTGACTTCTAGTTTATATCAACATGTTCCCTAAACATCAGATACTAGATAGGGTTTAGGTACATGTCGCCCTGACTCTCCAGACTTCAGTCTCTGCTCCTAGCACAGAGTTCATAGCCCCCAGCTTCTCCTAGTGATACGTCATTGCTAGTTTGCGCGCACCATCAGGTTAGAGGTCCCGGCTCCTTAGGTAGCCCCCTCCAATGTTTCCGCCCATTCATGACATATTCTGTTACGTTTGCATCACATGTCTATGTATACGCCCAGTTACACCTACTTTCGCCCTTATCTTTCGCGACTGCTACGCGTCACACCTTCTGCTCCACCCACTGCTACGCCTACTGCAATGTAATGCTATGTGTTTGCGTTATGTATATATGCTCATGTATTGTTATTAAAAGTCAGCGCGCTCATCCCAGATCGAGCCCCAGCAGCTGCTGGGCCCTGTCATCCTATTCCTATGCAGGTTGTCCTGTTCCTGTCCTTATGCTGTAATAAACCTGCAAAAACTCCTACTACCTCGAATCTTGACTCTTATTTATTGAGCTATCTGTTATGATATATGTCTAGTCAAAAATAGGGTATTATTTATTTATTTACCACACTCCTCCCGCACAGAGCCCAGACGTGGTCCTGCATGGTTAGAGTTTTGTTAATAAGAATGCCCAGGTTTTTTCCAACCTGCTTGGGTGTGGGGCGGATCCCAACAATTGGGGCCACCAGGATGCATCCCAAATTAGGTGGGCTCCCCCAAAGAGTAGAATCTTTGATTTATCAGTATTCAATTTCAGACAGTGGTCTGACATCCAGATCGCCATTTCTGATAGGCAGTTTGATCCTGGTGTCTTCGTGCTTCTCTTCGAGGGCTATCCTTAGTTGTGTGTCGTCCGCGTAGGAGCAGATACTGAATCCCCATTTCGCGCCTATTTTAGCCCAAGGTGATACATAGGAGTTGAAGGGAGGCTTCCTGCGGGACACCATAGCTGATGAATTTTGGGCTTAAGGAAAAGGAACTCATTTGTACTGTTCTTTAAAAGGAGCTGAACCACTGAAGGGCCTTAGCATGTATACCCTTTTCGTGTAGGGTGCTCAACAGTAATCCATGTGAGACCGCGTCGAAAGCCGCCGACAGGTTTAACAGGATCAAGGCTGCGGCTCTCCCCTGATTGATTATGGATCTTATATTGTCTAGGACAGCCAAGAGGGTTGCCTCAGTACTGTTAGTGGCTCTGAAGCCAGTCTGAGATGGGTCTAGTAGTTCATTGGTTTCAAGATAGTTGGATAATTGTTTATTAACCAGCTTCTCCGTAACTTTAGATAGGTTAGGGAGTTGGGAGATTGGGCGGTAGTTGGCTGGATTGTGGACGTCAGTGCCTGCTTTCTTCAGCAGAGGGGTCACAATAGTTTTCTTCCAGATCTCTGGGAATACAGCAGTGTCCAAAGAGTGGTTGAATAGGTAGGTTACGTGAGGACATAATGCTGGTATGATCCGGGGAAAAAATGAAGTGCGGGCATGGGTCAACTTGAGACCCTGATTTAACTTCCCCCTTTGCCTTTGCAATTTGTTCCTCTGTAAAAGGGGTAAAACTACCAAAACGGGATTGCGCGTCAGGGTGAGGATCCAAGGATTCTATGTGTATTGGTTCGGAGAGAAGTGGATGTATTAACAGAGACACAGCTGCAGCATTGCCTAGAGGACTTAGAATGATGAATTACCACTGGGACCAGAGAAGCAGCTACAGCACTGTCTAGAGGACTTAGAATGAGGAATTACAGATGAGACCAGAGAAGCAGGTAGCAGCATTGTGTAGAGACTTAGAATGAGGAATCACCAATAGGACCAGAGAAGCAGCTAGCAGCACTGCCTGAAGAAATAAGAATGAGGAAACACCACTGGGACCATAGAAGTGGCTGCAGCACTGTCTAGAGGACTTAGAATAAGTAATTAGCAATGCTACCAGGAAAGGAGCTGCAGCACTGTCTAGAGAACTAAGAATAAGGAATTACAACTGGGACCAGAGAAAAAGCTAGCAGCACTGATTGGAGGACCAAGAATGAGGAATTGCCACTGGGAACAGAGATGCAGATAACAGCTTTCTCTAGAGGACTAAGAATGAGGAATTACCACTGTGCCCAGAGACACAGCTGCTGCACTGCCTACAGAACTTAAAATGAGGAATTACTGACGGGAATAGAGTAGCAGCTAGCAGCACTGCCAAGAAGACTTAGAATGAGGAATTACAGATGGGACCAGAGAAGCAGCTAGCAGCACTGTTTAGTGGATTAAGAATGAGGAATTACCACTGAACAGAGACATAGCTGTAGTGCTTACCTTGTAAAAAGAAATAAGTGTGCCAGGGCCCTCATCAGGGGGCCACTTCAGCTCACCCAATCCATTGCCGCTGCCAGAGCTGCCAGTGACATTACAAACATGCCTACTACCCATCACACTCCTACAAGTGTGAACATTCAGAATATTCCAGGCCACCAAAGCTATTAGAATGGCTTGGTGGCGGGTATTAGTCATTTTCAATGTATATTGATTTTATAAACAACTTCTGTTATGCTACTCTAAATAAGATAAACAGAGCCAACATGTGCAGACTGCCATAGGTGCCGGTAATGACAATTAAGTGCCGGTGCCGAGCACCATAATACACTGGCTCAAATTCAGCACTGCACAGGTCACACACTGTCTATAGAATGGATGAAATACTGACATGACCAAACAAGTAACTGCAGCACTACGTAGAGGACTTAAAATGAGGAATTACTAAGGAGGACTGAGAAGCATTTAGCAGCACTGTCAAGAGGGCTTAGAATGAGGGATTACCACTGGGAACAGAAAGATAGCTGTAGCACTGCCAGGATGATTTAGAATGAGGAATTACTGACGGGACTAGAGAAGCAGCTAGCAGCACTGCCTAGATGGCTAAGAATGAAAGATTACCACTGGGACCAGAGAAGCAGCTGCAGCATTGTGACTTGGAATGAGGAATTACCACTAGGACCAGAGAAGCAGCTGCAGCACGGTCTAGAGGACTAAAAATTAGGAAGTACCACTGGGACATGAGAAGCAGCTAGCAGCACTGGCTAGAGGACTAAGAATGAGGAATTACCATTGGGAACAGAGACACAGATGCAGCACTGCCTAGAGTACTAAGAATGGGGAATTACCACTGGGACCATAGAAGCAGCTGCAGCACTGTCTAGAGGACTAAGAATGAGGAAATACCACTGGGAACAGAGAAGAAGCTAGCAGCACTGGCTGGAGGACCAAAAATTAGGAATTACCACTGGGACCAGAGAAGCAGCTGCTGAACTGCCTTAGAGGAGTAAGAATGTGGAATTACCACGGGGAGCAGAGAAGCAGCTGCAGCACTGTCTAGAAGACTTGGAATGTGGAATTACTACTGGGACCAGAGAAGTAGCTGCAGCACTGTCTAGAGGACTAAGAATGAGGAATTACCACCGGGACCAGAGAAGCAGCTAGCAGCACTGACTAGAGGACTAAGAAAGGGGAATTACCACTGGGAACAGAGACACAGCTGCCACATTTGTGACCAGATAAAGAACAATATTTACATATTGTTTACATAAATGGAGCAACGGAGCTCCGAGAAAGTGAAACATTCATAATGAATGTTAAAAACGAAAGATTGGGTGTAAGGGAGCTAGAGAGTAAAGTCAAATTTCAAACATTCTAACTTTGTTACTGCTCAACTCGATCTTCAGTGACCCAGACTCTGTAGATCATAAGTGAAAGCTAAGGTGCAAATGGCAGAACACACTGGAGAAACGGTGGGTGGGTGGGGAAAGCAGTAGCACTGGTCTGCTGCTCGCGTTTGCAACATTTCCCGAGCACGAGGAAGGCAATAGGAAAAAATAGTGCGCAAAACGAACTGAAATATACAGAAGCGAAATGAGCCTTGTAACAGGGCTAGGCGCTATGGGAGGGCACAACAGACCTAAAGGAGGTACAAATGGGTATGATTTACCATTCAAAAGTAAGGAATTAAGTAAGGCACCCGGAACAACCAATGATAACCAATCGGCCAGCTTGAAGCCCAGGTACTGAATATTCCATGCATCGCAAAGCAGAGAATGTGCGCTGATCAGCTCGACCTAAAAAGTACCAGTCCCTGGGTGTCCAGCTGAATAAGTCAGTTCAGAGATAACCTGGGAAGAATTGAGGGCCTCCAGGTTTGCCATGAGTGATCTGGTTAAGTCAGTCGAGTCAGATGCCCCAGCCTGCAGAGCATTTGGTTCACAGTGATGTCTGTGATTGTATCCAACAATACAATATCTGTACAGTTTTTTTAAATGGAGGTCATAACATCAACAGCAATGATCAGGAGAATGTAGAAGAGAGGGAGCAGTGAAGCAGAATAGACTGGCCTTCGATTGTGTCAAAATCCTGAATGCTTGACCAGGCCTCCTCCTATTTTTTTGGGTTGGATTTGGGTGAAGTTACCATATCTCAACAGAATGGCAAGTTGGTGGGGTTTCCTCACATAGTAAGCCTTTTGTGATCAGCAAGAGGGTAAGAAAGGGCAAGGTAAGAATGCACGAGCAGTGTTGGAGCAGAGTGGTTAAGGGGTCGGTAGGGATTTCAGTAAAGGGGGCACAGGAGGAGTTGTGAGGAGAAGTTCAGAGTTAGAGGGGAAATGGTTAGAAAGGAAGGGGGAAATAAAAGGGGGGCTGGTGGGTGATTATGCAGTGTGGAGCAGGTTGGGAGGCAAAAGGGATAAGGAGTAGGAGGGTGAGGGCAAGGTAAACATTGTAGAGGGGTGATAATGAGAGTAGTAGAGATTGGGAACGGTAAGTGTGAAAAGCGTAGTTAGAGTGGATAGGAATGATGTGGGACTAGGAGGAGGATATGTTATGGATAAACGAAGAGGGTAGTAGGCTGACATCTAAGTTAGCAGAGAGAGGCTAGCAGGTGCTGATGGATGCTAATAACCTCATAGGGCAAAACAATGCTTGGGCAAATTTGTTGCTGGTATAGCGCGTACTCGACCCAAAGGTATCTGAGCGCTTTACATGAGCTCCAGTTGCGTTACAGACAGA
Organism: Lissotriton helveticus; assembly: GCF_964261635.1. Classification (NCBI taxonomy): domain Eukaryota; kingdom Metazoa; phylum Chordata; class Amphibia; order Caudata; family Salamandridae; genus Lissotriton; species Lissotriton helveticus. The sequence continues at coordinate 373,938,366 of NC_136065.1, forward strand.
CACATTCATTACAGGCATGGGAAGATTAAGTGATTTGCCCAGATCACAGGATGCTTGAGCCTCACGCCAGACTTGAACCTGGTTCCCCAGTTTCAAGGTTGGCCGCTCTAGCCGTTAAACCACAGGCAGAAAAGGCAGCTCGGTGGCAACTCTAACCAAAACTCCAACCTTAAATTAAAAAAGGAAAAAATCAAATCATATTTAAGGAAAAAAGGAAACATATTTAATTCATAATGCCAACCATAAGCATTACAATAACGTAGTTTACGTTAAACCAGATTAAAGTAAATGAATACTAACTATACACTTAAATTGAGATAAATTAAATGAATTTAGCTAAAATGAAAATAAGTAATCTTACTCTAGCCCCGTTGCTAATTTTATGCATCATTTCAAATTAATTTAATTTGAATGCTAACCTTAATCCTAAATTAAACAAACAATGGCATAGGCAATTTAATTAAACAAAAACAAATCAACGATATAATTGTAATCTTGCTGCTAAAAAAGTGCATGGGTTGATATTAAAGATAAGAATTCAAATGCTTTGTTCGAGGAGACTGCTTGTCTCAGTGATGGTTTTCGAAGTAATGGCATTGTTGAAGGAAGGTAGCAAAATAATGGACAATGAAATGGCATTGGCGTAATGGCAGAAGACCACAAAATATGCAAATGCATGCAACAGATTCACGTACTTACTTAGAGGCTCTATTTGCTGAAGTTGCTATGTGTTGAAAAATCTGTAGATGTTTTATGATATGTTAGGTAATCATTTGTATGTACTTTTATTGTGGACCTCATTGGAGTTCCAAATCTTTAAATAAATATTTAATTGAATTGAATACTTAGAGGCCATCATCTGAAAAGCTTTATTGAGAAAGGAAACACAAGCGTCTTGCTCCGGGAAATCGATGGTGCTAAATCTTGATTCAGTTGCTTAGGGTGCATTCTGAACTTTCCTGGCACATTTTCTCAGTGCTGCAAGTGCTGCATATGCCTTTGCTATTTTCTTGTTAGGACCTCGACCAATGAACTTTTTCCCATCCACCTCCACCTCCATCACAAAGCGCTTGCTGTGACTGCCACCGGTCTCTGAGACCAGATGGTACCGTAGACCTCGCCTCATTTCGTGGAGTTCCATCACTGGGTGTTTACCACGTTCAGCAAGGACATGCCCAGTGTTGCTACTCGAGGGCTGTTCCAAAATAATGTCCTCTTCCTGGTCAGGAACATCCTCCTTCCCAAGTGCTTTTTGCTGCGGCAAGCTCTGAAGGACCTTGGCAGCTAAATTAGACTTGGCGACCTTTTTAGTAGGGCCAATAGCCTCAAATGTCTTCCCGTTGAAGTGCACTGCCATGGTATAAGTGGGAGCATGGTTAGGACCAGTCTTGGAAGCGTCTCTGATCAGGAGCCCAGGATAAAGTATGTTAATCCGTGCAAGCGCATTCATTTCTTTGAGAGGGTCTGATTTGAACATATGCTTTTTCTTTTTCTTGGAAGACGTTTGCTCTTCTTTGCATTGAATGGAGCGTTTTACTGAACCAGAAGACAAGGGAGTGTTCAAAGGAATCTTGACTTGACAAAAAAAGGCCGGAAAATCAGTAAAGATTTTGAGTATTAAATTCTCAGACAAGCACAGAGGAGCCATTCCCAAAAATTTGTGAATTTGCCCAAAGGCCACCAGTCGCAGAGCATGTTGTGCACATTTAGTTATGTCTTCCAGTTCCGACCTTTGCAAGTGGCCAGTGGAATCAGTTAATTCCTCCTGGCACGGATCACGGAGCCCGGGACCATCTGGCATTAGGATCCCTGAAGCAATACATTCAAGAACTCTTCGCAGAGCAGCCCCTGGTCCCATTGGTTTCTTGGCCGATGCAATGGCCTTCTCGCAGAGTACGTCCAAGGGCCAGCCTTTGAGTGGGGCATAGACTGGATAGATGGAGCACAAGTGCCTGAGGACACAGCTGACTGTGTCAAATGCTTGCAACTTTGCAGTTCTATCTATGATCCACGTGGCACATCGGATTGAATTGAAGGCAGAAAGGCATTGCCGCCTGTCGAGATCATCGAATGATGAACTGTGCCTCTCTTTGACAATCTCATCTTCTTGTCCCAACACCTGATGTGAAGTCATTCTAATAGTCACCTTCAGAGGAGGGACTTTTATGTTATTTATGACAACTAATCCTTCAGAGGGGCTGGGCAGAACCTCATACGCCTCTTTCTTAATGGTAGAAAGCTGCAGAGCCAGCGCTTCAGACACCTTCCCCAGGAAGTTGAATGTGGGCTGATCTCTGCATAGGAGAACCATCTCTATGTTTGCATCACTTTTCAGAAGATGTCCTGTTGCAATGAAGCCCACACAGATAACTCCAAAGATGGCTCTGGTTTTCTTACCAAAAAGGGTTAGCATTCCGCCTTGCTTCACCTCTCCATCCCTGCAGAAGGACCGCCACACTTTACCAGGGGCAGCTCCTTCCTCTTCTCTCATGGACCCTGCATTCGTCGGTGGGCTGACTGCTTTCTCCTGCTCTTGCATCATGTCAGAGACAACGCGGAGGGCATGCTGTGTATGCGAGACCATCTTCTGGATTGCTTCTAGGTCTCTCCATCTTGGACAGAGGCCCATAAGGCGCACCAAAACATGGCAGCTCTCCTTGAGGAATTGGCGCATGGTCTCCACTCCTAAAAAAAGGTTTCCTTTCTCCCCCTCTTGGGAAACTGCCTTGACAGATGTTTTATTTCTTCTGACTCATATGGACATTTGGGGGTTTTAGAACTCAAAGCAGCAGTGTCCCAAACAGCAAATTACAATTGTACACTTTATGTTAGTGCCTCTGGGTCCCCTCTGTGATGTCAATGGTCCTGGTGGTGATGGGGAGGGAGGGCTGAGCTTAATGTTAAGATGGCCTCAGGTTTCACCTTTTGCAAGAAAACTGCTCACCAAAATTTCAAATAACTATTAAACACCTTTACATTTGGGTCATTGTGCTGGAAGGCCTAAGAATTAAGAATCAGGTAAGGGAATCTATGTTATCAAGTCCTCTACCCACAACCCATCCATAGCCCAGTAAATAAAGTTTTTAAAACTATTTTGTATGAGGGTGATACCTCCAGCTCTATGGTGAGTTCAGAGGAAGAAGTGCAACCAGAACTGGGAATAAAGTGATGTTCCCACTTTAAATATCACTGTGCTTGAGTTATTCACTTCTGCTGTTAACTGTTGATTAATTCCCTTTCCATGAATGTCTACCTTCTAAAGCTATTCATTAACCTTCACAGCCCAAACTATAAGTACTCCTCTAATGAAAAAGGCACTTTTTCCTGTTGGTAATCTATAAGAATTGCAAATACCTCTATCATATTACAAAATAGTGGGAGTGAACATGGGTGGGTTCTGAGCGTCTCTTCAGGTGGCTTATGTTCTAAAGTATTCAAAGACTTAGTTGTCCATATCTGCACTGCTTCTCACTTGCCTTTATCCTTCTACATATCTGGTCTCCCAAAGTGGACAGGGTACTCAAGGTAAGGCCTTAATGACACAGCAAAGACCTGCCTGATATCCTTTAGCCAGTCCAATATCAACCAATAGCACTGAGACTGTAGGTTGATGTATTCCCACTGTCCCATCATACCTATGGGTCTACAGGTTTGAGCATGCTTCATGGTCTTTGCTGGATCCCCCACCCCTTTCATGTTTGGACGGTGCAGTGCTTGTGGATCTAAAGTGATTCCTAACTTAAGATCCAAGCCACGTGTGGTGAACCGACAAGGCAGAGGTCTGCTTACATTAATAGGCGTAGAATTGGATAGAAAGGGAATTGCTATGTGCCCAGACTTACCTTCAGAGTTGCTGGCTATTTGTGGTGCGCCAGCATACCTGCCCACTGACTGCTGTCCTATGGAAGCCAAAGCTCCAGGGTAAACAGAGTGTTTGGAGATAAGGTTGCTAAAATGGAACACCACTTTGAGGGCCAAGATGAGCCAAGTACCAACCTGTAACACTCTAAGGCTACCTGGGTTGCCTGTATCAAACTCCTCCTTGAAATATCCGTAACCAAATATGATTCCGCATGCCTTCATTGCCTGGCCAGTTCCAGCGTCGTGACCACAGCCCCAAGTGCACTCGCTTTGGTACAACATACTATTGTACCTCAGGTTATGCCAACTTGTCACCTCTCTTTCATTACTTTCAAAGGGCACTGGTTTCTGCAACCACTGGATAACATCTGGATCCTCATGCAGGTCCATCACCTCCAGGTTCATCCCATGGTCACTTCAACCTTTACCTTGAACAGCAAAATACTAGGTTAGCTGATGTCACACTCATCAGGCATTGTGCAGTCATCAAACTGTCACAATGAGTCTTACCACTGACGAGACAGACTGGGGGAAGACAAAAACACAAATAGCAGGGAAATTTCATAGGGAAGTAGGAAAGCATGGCACTCTTTTTCAAGTTCCTCTGTCTTTTTTTTGGTCTGTGGCCTGTAGGAACAGGAGTCAGACAAAGGCTTTCTTTCGTTGCAAACCCAGTGATGCATTCTGAATACTGCTCAGTAGTTTGGGATCTGGTCCCATCCGACAAACTGGTGTCCAGCAACTGATCAGAGACGAAGTCGGAAAACAGGCAACTTATCTTGGTACTGATAGCTGTGTGGCACTATAGAAGGCACATCATACTACATGGTTTGCTTGAAGGCAATAATATGCTGTGGGAACCCGGCTACCACTTTGGATCTGTTGTTTGTTCCCAAATTACTTCAGTAAGTTGCACTTTGACACTGTAGTCTTTAGAGCCATCGAATATCACATGCAAACAATTCTACTACAATGCCAGAGTCTCATTTTTTGTTTTTTAAAACAGACTTTATTGACAGACTGCACACATTTCGCAGGGCTCTGCCCACCAGAGACATCTGCAGGTCAGAAATATGACATTTACTGAAATGCAATCGACTTTTCTTTTTATAAACAAAACCAGCTAATATAAACAAAGCAAGCCCCCCCTCCCTACTGCCCCCTCCCCCCCAACTCCCCCCACCCCCTGAGTCGCACTAGTTCCGTCGCAAGTCTCCTACACACAGCACACCCAGATGACTGCCCATGCATACCCGCCATCATGGCCCCCTCATCACACCTCCGGGAGGTCTTCCAGTTCCACCGGAGGCTCAAGTCACAGGCCCCTAAACTCAGCCCAGCATTTCCAGATTTTATAATGCTTTCGTGGGCATCCTCGGGCTACAAAAATCGGCTGCTCCAGCCCCATACAAAAATCGAACCCTTTTTCCATGCCGCCACAGAGGGGGCCAGCGGATCTTTCCACGCTCTGGCCACGTCCCTTTTTGCCAATGTGAGGCCCAGCAGCAGCAAATGCCTCTTGTAGACGTTGCCACCCACCCCTTCCATCAAATGCAGTAAAACTAATTGCGGTGTACGAGGGAGCTCCCACCCCAATACCTCAGACAAGCAGGCCAGTACCCACCTCAAGAATCGATCAAAGGAACCACAACTCCACAACATATGTATAAACATCCCCTCCTCCCCACCACATCGAAGACAGTCCGGAGAGGCAATCATTCCCGCCCGCCATAGCTGCACCCTAGTGAAGTAAACTCTATGTAAGTATTTAAATTGGATGAGACGTAGGCGCATCGCTATGGCTGCACCCCTGGGGGCTGCCAGTGCCTCCCTCTAATTTTCTTCCTCCAATTCTCCCACGTCCTCCTCCCAAGTCTCCCGGAGCTTCTGCAGTGTGGGTGAACAGTGTGTGACTAATGACTGGTATATGCGTGATATCTTTTGTCTCCAAATCCCCCATGGACACCTTTGCTTCCAGAGGGCTAAACTCAGGGAGGGACTCCAGACCCTCTAAGCTGGGGGCCAGTGCATGACGGAACTGAAGGTATCTAAAAAACTGAGAGCGGGGCATACTAAATTCCTTGCAAAAATCCTGAATGGACTTAAGCATTGTACCAGATAACACATCCCCTAAGGTCGAGGTGCCAATGCTGTCCCATACCCGAAAGCCCTGTAGCGTCGTGAGCCCAGGTAGCCACCCATCGTGCCACAGGGGGGTTTCACCAGTCAGGGTGTTCCACCATCTCATACGGCACAGAGCCTGGCTCCAAATTTGAAACATCACCTGCGTGGCCGGTGGCAGTACCCTCCGTAACGGTGCTGTATAAAGAATAGTGTGCAGCGTATGAGACCCCATAAGGTAGCGCTCCAGAGCGTACGCCGGGTGCCCCCTGTCTCCATACCAAGACTCGTTCAAGACTAGGAGGTGAGAGGCCTGATAATCGGAGAGAATGTCGGAAGTCGCCAATCCACCACAATATGTGGATAAAAAGCAGGTGCTCAGCGCCACGCGTACAGCGCCCCCTTCCCAGAGGAACTGCCCCAGTACAGAGTTTACCTGCCAGAACCATTTGTGCAGGAAGGGATATGGGTGGTTTTGCAGTTGGTATAACAGCCGGGGGTGAACTACCATTGTCAGAGTCTCATTTTGATTTGGATGCATGCTACAGCTTCTGAGGATGACCCAGTAACATAACAAGGTTGTCCAGAAACAGAAAGGTCTCAATCTTCTGTGGAGACCAGTGGACATGAAGGCTCTCTTCCTTATCGTGAACCCATCTGGGAGCCCCAGAGGAACAGAACTTTCACAGCTCCCTCATACTCTTGCAGAACCCCTATCCAGCCCTGTTCAAATGCCCCATCACGTGGTGCTTTGACGACTTGCTGAAGACCATAGGCACTCCTTCACCCTGCTGTAAAGTGCAGAAAATTGCAAGTTTATCCAAAGATAATGTCGACGAAGAAGGTAAGTTCCAAATAAAGGTTTGTTTCAACAGACAGCATTTCACGGGAGTACTGCTGTTCTTGTTGAAGTACAACTGCCAAATGAGGATCCAACAGCTGTTGGCTTCAGAAGAGAACAGAACCTCGAACGATGCACCTTCAAACATAAACATGTTTGGAGGTGCGCACGCCGGAGGTTTGCAACATAGAATGTAGAACAAAGTGGGTAATGTGAAAAACATGAAAAAAAATACTAGAACAAATGCATGACATGAAATACAACAAATGCAGAAGATTAGCCCTTTACACCTGCTCTACAGGTTCTGCTGATACCTCTTTGAACAGTTTCCATCAGGTATGGGATAGGGCCCTGCATACTCTACCATTGCCATCTGCCCCACGCACCTCCACTTAGCACATTTATAAAGGGAAAAGACAGCACGTGAAGGTGGTGGTTTCGTTTTAGGCATCAACTTAGCAAGTGAAGCAAGTGAGAGCAATGATACAAGCAATAATAGTGGAGAAGCAAGAGTGGAGGCTAATAGTGATGGTAGCTGTATGAAGAAAAAATGTAAATACTCAAAATGAGAAAAAAGGATTAGCGAATGAGATGGTAGTCAGGAGGATGTTGAAGAGTGGGTGGTGAGATACAGAGCAAAAAGATTGGTAGAAATATAGAGGCATATTTACAAGCCCCTTCACCACCATAACGTCACTTTCAGTGATGTGATGACGAAAGGGGCCTCGCCTTATTTACAAGGTACCGTTAAGCCACTTAACGTGGCCTGAGGCTGCCTTGTAAATAGGCACCCTTTCACGCTGTATTTAGCGTAAAAGAGGAGGGTAATGGGTGTTCACAAGGCACACTTTTCTTCAACAATCCCCTCAAGCCTTCAGTTTTAGCCATCTGATCCATTTTCGATTGCCTCAACCATATTCCCAAGCTACCTTGTTCTGACCTCAGTTCACCATACGACAGTCCAGCCTGCCGTGGAAATCCCAACAATTCTGAGACCCTAAACACCCCAAAAAACATCCAGATCATGCATAATCTAAATATTGACACCTCAACTGTGTCGTAACAACAAACTGGTAGAACTCCCAACAACTCCCTTAACACATCGAATGTAATGGCTTCCCTCAAAGCCCACCCCCCGTCCCTCGCTCTCGCCCCCAACCTTTCAACATTCTGCTCAGCATTTCGTCCTTGGAAGGGTCAAAACCAAGATATAGTTTACTGTAAAATGCTATACTCACTAGTTTCCCAGCTATGATCATTTGTGATAAACCTTTATCAATACAAAGTAACACAAAACTCAACACTCCCTGCTCAGCCGCTCGTCGTGTGATATTCCTTGTCACTACCCCAGGACCCAAAAACTCTCCAAACTCAGACCAAGCCAGTCTGTAACTCCGTCAAGTGGATTCCGCCGGCGACCTCTCAACCAGGCCTACTACTCACACTCTCCCCAGCCCCAGATGTCATACGGTAACTGCGTCTTGCACTGCTCCACTCCAGGCGCCAGTCTCCGAAATTGCTGCCCCTGGGAACGAGACAAAGCATCGGCTACATCATTGCTAGCCCCAGGCACGTGTTTCACATGATAAACAACATTCAACTTCAGACATCTCAACATAAACCTATATAACAGTCGCAACACCTTCAGATCCCTCGCCTTCTGTATGTTCACCAGTTCCACCACCCTGGTATTGTCCATGTGGAAAAGCACCGTCCGATTCTGTAGTTCACCACCCCACACCACCAAGGCCACCAGTAGTGGAAAAACTCCAGGAATGCAATACTCCACCCCTGGCTCAACCATTGTGCCAGCAACTTCTCTGCACACCAACACCCATCCCAGAACAAACCAAAACCTGAAGCACCTGCGGCATCCAAAAATATCTGTACCTGCCAGACTGTGTTCTCCTCTACAAACTCCAATGATACCGCTTTGAATTCAGCCAAAAAAATCTGCCATACACCCAAATCAGCCTTGACCTCCATTGAGATCCTGAACCTGTGGTGTGGCAACACCGCGCCTGACATGGCCATGCCAAGTCGCTTACAGAAAGTCCTCCCTGCTCTCACCACCCTGCAAGCAAAATTCAAGAAGCCCAGTAACTTCTGCACATTCCTCAATTCGATCTTCTTTTCCCTCATCACCTATAACAAGAACACCTGCATGTCATCCACCTTCTCTTTGGGCAGTCGTGCCATCCATTGCCCCTAGTCCAGTTCTATGCCTAGAAATGTTAAACTACAGCTGGGCCCAGCTGTCTTTTCCGGTGCTAAGGGCACCCCAAATGTTTGTGTCAACCCCTCAAAGTGCTGTAACACAATTTCACAAGCTCCAGAGCCCCCTTTCCCCATGAACAAGAAATTGTCCAGGTAATGTGATACTTCTCTGTGACTACTGTTCTTGATAAACACCCACTGCAAGAATGTGCTGAACATATCAAAAAGTGCGCAGGAGTTCGCACACCCCATGGGCAAGACTTTGTCCACGTAGATGGCCCCCTCATACTGCATTCCCAGTAGCGGAAAATCCACCAGGTGAATGGGCAGTAGAAGGAAAGCAGACTTGACATCATACTTTGCCATTTCTGCTCCCCTTCCACACACCCTCACCAAGCAGACCGCATCGTCCACTGAGGCATACAGGACTCTAGAGTCTTCTTCCGCAGTGAAGTCATTGACTCATTCACATTCTGGCCAAGATAGGTGATAAATCATCCTGAACTCCCTCTGTCTTTTTTAGCGACCACCTCTAAGGGTGCCACTATCAGGTCTTCAAATGGCCAGTCCGTGAATGGGCCTGCCATACTCCCTTCCTCAACTTCTTTCCCCAGTTTTTCTGCCACCACAGTCGGCAATTCTTTGGCTGATTTCAAGTTGTCTGCCCAATGCCGTGTCCTTGGCGGGCCGTGGTAACCTAACCGTGAACCTTCAATAAACCCCCACTGCAAATGCAAGGTTGCCTCCCTGTTTTGGTAAATCGAGAGCCATGGGCCCATGGCCTCAATCTTATTTGGAGCAGGGGCCCTTCTGTTCAGATTGTCCCCTCCCCTTCGTGGACCTCCACTGTTCACTTGGAGTGGCCAGGCTAAAGCATTGGGTGCGTATGTCTGCCCCCGCATTTGGAGCATTCATGTGTTACATGGATGCCTGGAACAGAAACCTTTGATGAAGTTCCAGCAGGCCCCAGTTGTGGCTCCCGCCATCTTAGAGGTCCACTCAATGGGAAGTAAATATCCCCTATCCTGCCCCCCCCCCCAAGAAACCTGCTGTGTCTCCCTTTCCTTTTCCTGTTGGGCCTGCCACCTGTACTTGTACAAGGGGCTCCACCCTCTTGGCCTTCTTAACAGCCAGGCCCTGGCTCCTAGACTCTTCCCTTGCCTACATGAGAGGTCCAGTGGGACGCTCTCCTTCCCTGGGCCTCGGGATGATTTCTCTGCAGTCCGGCGCCCGGGCTCAGTGGCGCCGGATCATTCTGTAGCTGCTGCACCCTGCTAAACTCCTTACCTCTCTCATTGACGCCATCAGAAAGCCACGCAGGCAGGCTCTGCCTCCTGCCTCCATGCTTCGGCTGCGTCGCCTTGCCTTGGCCCCGCCCACTGGGTCCAGAGGGTTTCCTGGCGGTAAGCGGCTCATCGACACACGCCACTACTGCTGCCACACCTGCTGACGCAGTCGGTGTAGGCCAGACCATGCCGACCTACGCTTCTTCCAGCACGCCGGGACGCGTCGTTGTCCGGACCGGCCATCCTCTGCTGTCTCACAGATAGGACAATACTATTCTTGCCTAAATGCCATGACACTATACCGCTACGCTAACTCTGCAACAACCTCGCTGGATGCTACAAATAACTCACTTCACTATTCACTAAATAAAACTCTCCCTAACCCGGTGGTGTGTGGTGTCAGGAAGAAGGCCAGAACCTCCCTTCCTGACACCTTTATACCCACCCTTGACCAGCCCCTAGTTTAGTTTAGTTTAGTTTTTAAATTTATAGTGCGCAACAGACACCCATAAAGGGTTTCCCTGTGCAAAAGACGGGTTGGGGCTGGGAGCCGGGCAGCTAGAGCACTTATTTGTCAAACAGCCACGTTTTCAAAGACTTACGAAATTGTATATCATTTGTTTCATTACGAAGGATTGTGGGTAAAGAGTTCCAAGTCAAGGGACCGAGATAAGAGAAAGACCTACCGCCCACCCGGGCCAGATTATATTTAGGGACAACAAACCTTCCTTGGGTGGCAAAACGAAGATTACGGGGTGAACGTAGGGACTGACCAAGGACTGAAGATAGCGAGGGGCACAGCGGAATTTCATTTTGTGCATAACTCAGGGCCTTGAGATTTATTCTGTTTTCTATTTTAAGCCAATGCAGCTTGAATCTGTAGTTTGAAATGGAGGAAAACTTAGGGACTCCACATAGAAGCAGCATTTTTAACCATTTGTAATCTGTGGAATACAGCTTTGTTTGTCCCCAGGTAAAGAACATTTCCGTAGTCAAGTCTTGATGTTATTAAGGCATTGACTACGATTTTTCTGGTGGATTCAGGTAGCATCCAACAGATTTTCCTTAATCATCTAAGGATGGTGAAACAGGTTGCTGATACTTTGATTGATTGTGAATGCATGCTGAGTGAGTCATCCATTATAATTCCCAGATTTTTGAGTTGAGGGGAAGGGGATGGAAAATTGCCCATTTCACCCTGCCAATGTAGGGGATTCCATAAGTCTTTTTTCTTCCCTAATACCAGAATCTCCGTTTTCTCCCCATTTAGCTTAAGAAAATGTTGCTGCATCCAAACAGCTATTTTGTTTAAGCCAATTTTGAGAATCGATGAATCATCTGTTTTCTGTGAGGAAAGGGAGAAAATTATTTGTGAATCATCGGCCTAAGAGAAGAGGGATAGTCCTGATTTTGCAGCTACCTAAGCCAGTGGTCTCCCATAAAGATTAAATAGTAGAGTGCTGGGGATGGACCCTTGTGGCACCCCATGGGCAAAATAATGGATTTCAGAGCAGGCTGAGTCTGAAAACACTTGGAAAGTACATTTTCTAAGAAAGACAGTGAGCCAGTTAAGAGCAGGCCCACAAATGCCTTGTGACCTAAGTGTGTTTATAAGCACATCGTGTGACACCGTATCGAAGGCAGCGCTTAGATCCAATAAAATGAGCGCTACGGTGTCACCATTGTCCAGGTGTTGCCGTATACTTTCAGTGACTCCAAGTAAGGTGGTTTCAGTTGAGAAACCCGTTCTGAAGCCCGACTGGGAGGGGTGGAGGAGATCATGTGCTGTTACAAAATTGCTGAGGTGTTGGTGAATATGCCTTTCTAAAATCTTTTAAAAGATGGGAAGTAAGAATATGGGGCGGTAGTTACTGGACGCCTCAGGGTCGGTGTTAGCCTTTTTCAGGAGACGGTGAATCATAGCATGTTGCCAGGGTGTTGGAATGAAAGCTTCATGTAGTGATGCATTAAGGAGATTAACTATCACAGCCAATGAGGTGCAGCTCAACTGTTTGAGTATTGAAACAAGTAAAGGATCATTCGGTGATCCAGATTTGATGTTATTTAGGAGTGTTGTTAAACTTTCAGTAGTAAGCGGAGGCCAAGTCGTCAAAGAATGTTCATTAGAATTAATTTGACCCATTGAAATGAAGAGTGATTCAGCATCAGGAGATGAAAGTGGAAGTGATGGGGTGGTGGGGACCTTTTTAGTTTGATCAAGCACGATGTCTTGATAATTGTGTCCACTTTTTGCACAAATAATGAGGCCAAGGCCTCACATTTAGATTTCGTTAATGCAGGTGACGGAGCTTGAGTTTTGGAGCCGGCCAGTTCCTTAACCGCATTGAAAAGAGTCTTAGAGCAGTTTACAGCATTTGAAATAGTAGTTGAAACATATTCTGCTCTAGCTAGGTTGCAGAGTTTGTGATAGTTTTTTAATGCATTTCGATAAACTGATTTCGATGCGTGAGTGTAAGTCTTTCTCCACTTTCTTTCTTGACCTTTACAGTTTGGTTTTTCAGTTTTCAGTGCCTCAGTAAACCAAGGAGCCGATGGTTACTCATTTTTTTGTTCATGATTGGTAAGCAAGTATTTATGGCGTCTGAGAGCCAATTTTGTACAGAGGATGATAGCTGGTTTACTGGAGGAGTTGAGCAAGGTTTGTGAGAGTCCAAAAATAAGTTTAGGGCATTAATATCTAACTTTTTCCAATTTCTGTTCTTTGAGACCGACGTGTCAGGGTTAAAGGAAACGTGTGCTTGGAGAGTTAAATCGAAATTGATCAAATAATGGTCCGACCAACTTGTAGGCTGGGCAGGAGAGCATGAAATCTCTGTAAGGATTGAGAAAACTGGGTCTAAAAGATGCCCTGCTGTATGTGTGGGTCCGGAGTTTAATAAATAGAGGTTTAAAGAGGCTAAATCAGAAATAAAGTTTAAACTAGTTTTACACAAAGTGTTTTCTAAATGGAGATTAAGGTCTCCAAGAAGGGAGAAGTTTGCTGTTTTCGTGACTAGGGGGGCTATGAATTCCGCAAAAGTCTTGGTCCATGATAAAGGGGAGGTAGGGGGCGGTATACAAGTATACCAGAGAGGGTGAATTTAGGGGATAGTGTCAACTTGAAGAGAGCGGCCTCACAATGTGGGCAAGGCAGATGTTCAAATTTGCATTTAAAATCATTCTTAAAGATGACCGCTATCCCACCTACCATTTTTTCACTTCTATCTTTCCTCACTATGGCATAATTTGCGGGTAAAGCCGCAGCAATATCTGAAACCGAACTCTCATGGAGCCAGGTCTATACCCTCCCTTGCGACCCCCTCCCGCCTATGTCCTTATGGCCATGTGCGAAGTACCCTGGGGGAAGACGGTCTGCGACCCTTGCTTCCCCCGGGGGCTGTCATTCTCTGGTTCATCTGGCAAAGCGCACGTCATGCTGGGTAGCTAACACTGTGTTAGCGTACTCCTGAGGCAGAAGCAGTGGGCATCGAGGAGCCTAGGTAGTGAACTGGGGCAGCTTGCTGGTGCGGAGTGAGGGCCGAAGGGAAGGTCAGGGCAGGGGAGGAGCTGCAAGGTATGTGGTGCTGTTTTGAAGGTGTGCAAACAGGTCAAGATGCTCCCCAGACCCCCCCCTCTCACGGCCCACGGGGAGCCGTTAATAATCAGGACCTTGTGAGTGGACGGGGAGGGTCTCAGGCTTGAGAGGGGAGTGGTATTGTGCACACCTTGGGTAGCAGGCAAGGCCTGGAACAGGCCGCACGTTATGGTTGCAGTGGGCACCAGGCCCAAAAACATACCAGGTAGGCAAGAGGGGTTGAGTGGGGGGGTGCAGAGATTTCCTAACGTAGGCCCTAGGTTTGGCCAGGCCAGTAAGAGATAGGAGGGGACAGTGGGACATTTGCAGGAGGAGGAGTGGGTAGGCACTGCAGTTGAGGAAAGGGAGCAGCAGGCTTTTGCCGTTAGGCCCCAGTCTATGACACAGGATGGGTGGGAGCATGTGAAGGGTATCCTTGGGGAAGTGGGGCTGGCTACGGAGGGCGCCTCAAGACTTATAGGTGCAGTGGCCAGATGGGATGGCTTATGAGGGGGGAGACACTGCTGAGTTCAGAAGGTGGAGGTAGATCAAGGGGTCCAGCATAGGATAGTACCTTGGCCAGAGGCTAAAGGAGGCCCGGCGTCTGCGTCAGAGGTCATGCTGTTGGAATGGAGTGAAGATGTAGGCCAGGATGAGGTGAAAAGTAAGGGGGGCACACAGTAGTGACAGGCAGTGGGGGAAGCTGGGGGGTTAGGAGCAGACCCCAATGGATGTTACTCCTGCAGTGGTCAGGGGGTGGAACTACAGCCACAGGGAGGTCAGCCTGCATGAATAGAGGGGACAGTGAGGATAGCAAGCAGGCATCTGCAACCAGCTTCCAGCAGGGTGGTGGGCGTCATGGGTGGGGGGTTTCTGGCTTGAGGGAGTGCCAGCAGGAATATGACAGGTAATGAGGAGCTAGGTCAGAAGGGTTGGAGTATAGAGGTTCAAGGGCCATGCACACCGGACCTATCCTCTTTTTTGCAGGTGGAAGGACTCAGAAGAGCACAATGCTGTATTTCAACCTTGAGGTGCAGTGAAGGCATGGCGCAGAGCAATCAGCCGGACTGTGTAATGGGAGCCCGGTGTTGGCTGACACAAGAAGCAACTTCGAGAGGAAGCACATACAAGTTACGACAGCCTGCGGCGATAGAGCACTTGGGAGGGTTTGTTACAGCCCCCCAGAGGAAGGTAGACGTTTGCCCCAAGGTGGGGGCAATGTGCTATGTCAGGTGGTGGTTCCACCATGAATGGAGTGGGCAGTAGCCGGTGAATTGGCGGACTGCATGGAGTTGGGTTTGAGGATGGTAGTCTGTGGAAGTGGAACAGAGGTGGTTGCAGCAAGGGGCAGGATTGTCCAGGAGGGGGGACCGTTAATCAGTGTCCAAATAGTGTCTTACAGGCTGCACACATAGTACTGGCACAATCCACTGACACCAGGTTGGCAGACAAACGGCTTCCACTGGCAAGGTGGCAGGCTATGGAGCGAACACCAACCTTAATGCCAGATAAGGACATAGGAAGCAAGGGGATGGCCCCCGTGATGGTGTCAATTGTGATGGAATGATGGGAGCAGACGAAAGGAAGAAACTGCACAGGTACAGGTGGGCCAGTATGTGAAGGACACTGAGATAGGCATTGAGGAGTGGAGGTCAGACACAAAGGAAGGAGATGGTACACAAAAGAAGGTGTTTACACAAGGGGAAGGTGCGACTTCCACATGAGCGGTACAACAGTAGTAAAGCAGCAGGGGGAGAAGGTCAAGGCCACGGGAAATGATGCTGGGGGAAAGAGAGAGAAAGATAAATTGTAGAGAGCTGAGGGCAAGGAAAGTGAGGAACTGAAAATAAAAAAATCTCACCCACATGGGGAGAATAAACCGTTGGGGGTACACCTTAAGTCGTCCACACAAGAAAAGATTTGGAAGGGAGAATATGATGAAATGTTTAAGCTGTTACACAGAGAACTGTGGGCCCAGGAGCAGTCCAAAGAGGAATATGAATTGTACAAACGACCCAAGGTGCCCATGACCATAGAAAACTGGATGGCAGCATTTAAAAGTTTCGGCAGCGTATACTGTGAAAAATATCATGAGCAGAGTGTGGCCTTGTTTAAATACATGGATATCATGCACAAGGCACAGCTTATGTATGAGGGGGATGTGCACGGGGTGCAGTATGGCGGTGAATTCAGGGTGCATATGGCCCTTGATTCAGAGGCAAGATGGGGAGAATGATTCTGAACTCTGGCAACATACGATGGGTCCAGGAACATTTTGAAAAACGATTTTTACAGCCAGTGGTTTGACCATAGTTTAATGGCCCTTTCAGGCCCGCCTCACCCGGGGAGGGGTGGGTTCTACAGCAAAAGGTCAGGGAGGCACGCTGGGTGCCTGCTGGTA
Source organism: Lissotriton helveticus (assembly GCF_964261635.1). Lineage (NCBI taxonomy): Eukaryota > Metazoa > Chordata > Amphibia > Caudata > Salamandridae > Lissotriton > Lissotriton helveticus. Next base: position 373,954,667 of record NC_136065.1, read on the forward strand.
TTTTAAAGGGGGCTCCAGGAAATACTGCAAGTTTAGACATGAATGTTTGAAGTGCGCCGGAAGGCACACCCTAATACAGTGTTTTATCGCCGCTGGGAGCCAGCAGGGGGCCCATGCAGGGGGATACACGGGACAGTGTCACCAGAGTAAAGGGTGTTCAGAAACACCTCAACCCATGTAAGGGAGCTATGGAGGACAAAGCGGGCACAGGGGCCTGGTGAGAAAAGCTCTTACGCTGGTTAAGCTGGATTGACTTGATTTCTGGCTGCTGCCCTATGTTAATACGGTGGAAGCTTGAGGAGAGGTTTAATTGGGGTTGCTGACTGGGGTAATAGGGGCCTTGAGTTTAGCAAAGGATGGAAAATCTCAAATAGGTCAGAGAACACCCACAAGTGGTGGTAGACAAATTGCAGAAAGAAGTGTGGGGTGGCAGAATGGTGGGTTCCTTTGACGACTGGCCAATTGAGAACCTGGTCATGTCCCCAATAGGGGTGTTTCCTAAAAAATAGCAGGGCAAGTTTCGGCTGATTCACATTTGCCTTGGCCAGAAGGGCAATCGTAAATGACTTTATAGCTGAAGATCTGGCATCAGTGTCTTATTCTTTAGTGGATGTGGCAATGTCACTGGTTGAGTGGGTGGTGTAGGAGCGGAGATGGCAAAGTGTGACATAAAATCAGCCTTTCAGTTGTTGCAAGTGCATCCAGAGGACTTTCAATTGCTGGTTATTCAGTTCGAAAGGCAGTGGTAGGTTGACAAAGCCCTGCCGCTAGTAAGTTCTATTTTGTCACTCTGTTTGAATGTTTTAGTCTATTCTTTCAATGGATGTTTACGTAGTGCACCCTATGTGGGAAGGGTATGCCCAGACGTGGGTCCCTTGCTCACTACGCCACTGGAGTCAAGCTATCCTGGCTGAAGACGACTGATAGCCAGAAACCAGTCCTAGGATGCTTGATTCCGGTCCAGGGAAGACATGGCTTGGCAGTTCGGGCTGGACTGTTCCCATGAGGCACAGGGTCAAGACTGATTTGCATATGGCCATGTCTGAACTGGGGTGGCTTGGTGAGCAAAATAACGAAGGATTAAACCCAGATCTGTGACTGGGGGTGAATGTTTTGTCATTGTGCAACATTCCGTCCATCATCTTGTGTGTTTTACGTAGTGCATGGGGCAGGAATGGGTTAGAGTCCTTCTTTGTTGTTGCCCACTATTTGGAAGACTTCTTCTTTGTTAGTTGTGCAGGCTCTGCAGACTGCCAGCAATTGCTGGTACATTTTCAAGAGCTCATGGAGGATATTGGGGCTCCTTTGGTGCCTGAAAAGACTGTGGGCCCACAGACAATGCTCTCCCTCTTGGGGATATAGCTGGACTCTAGGGTCATGGAGGCACGTTTGCCACAAGACAAAAAGCAAAAGATGCAGCTATTGTTGAATAAGGGCTTTCGCAAGCAACTATTGCAGGAAGGTTAGCAGGCATCGGTTTCATGAGGAAGTTGCTCTGGGTTTATGCATCATCAGCGAGGGAACTGGGGAAGAGGATGTTTGAAAGATGGGCCAGGGAGAAGGGGCATACTGTGCCCAAGCGGACGCCCCTTACTTGGCTGGTCTTTATGCAGGTGATTCTGACACTGACGGCTATTTGCAATACAGAAGGGGAAACAACCTTGTTCGCTACCTTGATGACCTGGATGTTTTTTGGCACCTTCCAGGTGCCCGAATCATTGGGGGGCATGGGTGGTAGAGGTCTTCTATTGGAAGAAGTGGTCTTCTAAGAGTCTGAGGTAGGAATATGGCTGCAAAGTTCTAAAACAGATCAGAGGTTGACGGGAACTACTGTAGTTTTGTTAGTTTACCTGGTAGAGGGTTTGTGTCTGGTAGCATAGGATAGGAAACTATGGGTGTGTGGAGCATCGCACCATGGGTAGGTTTTCAGGCATGGGGATGGTGAGCGTGTGACCACTTTCCAACTGCTGGTAATACTGCAGAAAGCACTTGCTAGGCTTGGGTTGGTAGCAAGAGAGTATGGCACGCATTCTTTTCGCATCCGGTTGGCGACAGAGGCGGGCAAGAGGGGTTGGTCAAGAGAGCGAAACATGGGGCTGAGTAGATGGTCTTCAGATTGTTTTAAGAGGTAGGTCAGATCAGGTGGGTGGGTTGTTGAGCAAGCAGTTCACTTTGTATTTCCCTTAAGGATGTTTTATATTTCAGGTTCAGTTCTGAGCCTGTAGGTTGCCGGCTTGTTTGTGTGGATTGTGGGGCATTCATTTGTGAATTGGGCTGACCGGGAATCCATGGTTAGTACAATTGGGGTGGGGGGTGAGAGGGGGTGAGATTCAGATTTCCCAACAATCACGCTGACATATAATGTTAAAACACATTAGATGCCAATCAGGGCACATGGGAGGGGCGTAAGAGGCAGCGGAAAGGGAGAGTAATCCTGATTGGTATGAGTACTAAGTAAGAGAAACACAACATTATGTAAAATAGTCAACATTTTATAGGACTTTCAAAACAGAGATGAGACAGAGTGTGTGTGTTTTGGGAGTGTGAGCATGTAAAAGTCCCAGGTGAAATCCAACAGACACCACACCATACCCGACTGAGAGCACCTGTACCCAACTATTCATCAGAAAATATATTTATTACGTGGCGTAACAGCCTAAACACTCCCCCCTGATGTTGCACCCATGCCAGGAAGAGTCACCAAGGCTGAAATCTGGGTTTTAATGCACGTGCCCTTCCGATGTCATTGCTTGGGAATGGTGGTATGAGTTGGAAAGAGCTGTTGCCCTGTTTGAACTGGTTTCTACAAAGGAAGAATTGTCCTGATGTTCTGGTGGTGCATTTTAGAGAAAATTACTTGGTTTTGGAGAAGGGATTGGCTTTGCTGCCGGTGATGAAGAAGGATCTGAGGGAGATCAAAGTGCAGTGGTCAGGGTGTTTCGTGGCGTGGACAGAATGTATACCCAGAGAATTTGGAGTGGTACTAGCAAGCCAACATCAATTGATTAGGCTTGGAGGAAGTTAAATAGGGAAATGGGAGGATTTTGCAAGGAGGAAGGGCTGGGCCGAGTTAACATTCCGACCTCAGATATGATACAGTGGAATATTTTGGGGGGTGGAGTCCACCTTTCCCGTTACAGGGTGGAGTTGAATTTGCTGGCAGTAAAAGATTTGTTTGCACGGACCTTGAGGGTGCAGCTGCAAGCCAGAAAGGTTTTGGTGTGGGGGGGCAGAAACAGTCAGGATAGGGCCTTTTATTAAGTGGCGGTTGGCTAACAAGTTTGTATGGGTTTAGCTAATGTTATTATTGTTTTCATTAGAGAACCAGGCTGAAAGGGAGGGTGTGAACAAGCTCACACCGGAATGAGGACAAAAGTTAAAGGTTACGTTATAGGAAGTTACGTTTAGTAGAGGTAAATAGATTCACTGTTAAATGGTAGGGGAAGTTTAAAATGTTACAATTTCAGGAGTAAATGGCCACATGCATCATTGTTGGTATTTGCGATTCCTAAATTGCGAAAATAAAGGAATCGCAATTTAGAAATCGCGAATACCTATGCATTAAAAATTCGCATATTTTTTTTGCGATTTCTTATTTTTCCTTATTTGCGATTCCCAATTTTGCGAATTGCAAATAAGAAATCCCTTTACATTGATTCCTATGGGCCTAGAGGCCCATAGGAATCAATGGGAAGACATTCTCATTTTGCGATTCGTAATTAAGGAATCGCAAAATGAGAATGCAATTTCTAGGGTGAAGGGGGGTCCAAAGGACCCCCCCTGCACCCCAGAAATGTAACATACAGTCCATTTTTCACACATACATGCACAAGGGCATGTGTGAGTGTAAAATGAAAGTGTTAAAAATGCACTTTTGCGCATTTTTGAAACTTTTCTAAAATTACCATGAAGGTTGACTTCATGTTACTTTAATACTTCTAACCTGCGAATTCGCAAATTTTTTAAGATGATGCATTGCATTTAAGAAATCGCAAAATTGCGATTTCTTAAATGCAATCGCAATTTAAGAAATCGCAAATAAATTGCGATTTCTTAAATTGCGAAAAAGCCAAAAAGGTTAATGCATCCCAAAACAATAAATTGCATTCGCAAACGGCCGAATTTTGCGATTTGCACCATTGGCGAATGCAATTCAGTTTGATGCATGTGGGCCATAGTATGTTAGGAGGTAGATACTTGCTGGGTTACCTTATGTTGGGGGTTGGGACTTTTAGGGGTGGGTTACAAAATGAAGTGACAAACTTTGTATAGTGAGATTTTAGTTTTGTTAGAGGGATGCCCATAAATCTTTGTGATGCACACCTGCTTCAACAAAGCAGCCTTTTTCACACATCAAAAATGTCAGTGGTTGATGAGGCTGACTCGAGGGAGGTCTGTCCCCAGGGATTATTGGGGAGAAATGGTGAGGTCCCGAAGAGTGTGCACCTTTGGACTACATCTGTTAAAGGCTATTGCCCAAATCTTTATATATGCCCATTTTGGGTTGCCTCCCACTATTCTGTGGTAGGTGACACAGTGGCAGCCCTGTAAACCTGTTAGCAGTGTTATTTTCCCCACTCACCCATCCTTCAGATTAAGTTTTGTTTGGTAAAATAAGGAGTGAAGTTTTGCGTTAAGGGTTGGCTTGCTGTTCGAGACAGGTGCACAGGGGTTGAAGAGTTATAGTAGGGTTGTCTCTTTGAGACAGGTTCAGTAGATTGGTGGTTGGACAACAAGTTTGCATTGGTGTAGCTATTGTAATTGTTGTAGCCATCAGCAAACCAGGCTGAAAGGGAGGGTGTGAACAAGCTCACACCGGAACGAGGCAGGATGTTAAAGATCATGTATAGGAAGTTAAGTCCAGTAGTTGTTAAGAGATTCACTGCTAAATGGTATAGGAATTTAAAAAAAGGTTAAAATTGTAGGAGTGCAGCATATTAGGAGGAAGATACTTTCTAGGTTACATGATTTGAGGGTGAAACTTTTAGGGTAGGGGTTAGGAAATTAGGTGACAAGATTTGAACAGTGAAGTTTTTGTTTTGTAAGAGGGATGCTCAGGAATCTTTGTAATGCACACCTGTTTCAACAAAGTGTCCTTTTTTCACACATCAAAAGTGTCAGTGGTCTGTGCTGCGCCTCTCTCACTTACATCTTCATAAAACAAGCATTTTCATTGCTGATGTCCTGTTCCCGTATTGTCCTGCTTTTTCCTTTGCGTGCACATCTCAGAACACACAACACACACGTTCATCAGATGTAACACGTGTCTTCAGTTATGCATGTAGACTACACAGGCAGATTCCTCCATTGAACAACGTCTGCCTCACTTAAGGCAATGAGCCCTGAATAACACTGACCTCATAGTGTGTACACATCTTCAGGTTCAAACACACCTTGCATGAACATGAGGCTTGGTGGTTGTTTTCCCCAGGCTCCTTATGGCAAAAGCATCCACACAAGACTTACTATGACTGAAACACCAGCCATGGCAACATCCATTCACAATTGCAGATCCCCTCAAATCTGTCTCTAATGACCACTCAGTTTGGCTCTCGCCTTTTTGTCAAAATTCTATTACAAAACCGGTGGCTTCATTTTATGCATTCTCTTTGTCGCTTGAATTGAATAGAATCCATGTATCAATAATAAGCATTTCACAAACTATAAAGAAAAACTACAATGACCATGGTTCTTTCCTTAAAAACGAAAAGTCTCATAATAGGCTAACAATCAATAGTATGTCAGACAATAGTATACGCATCCAAACAAGTGTATCTCCTCTTTATTACTGATCGATCGCTATGGTAAGTATGGTTTTATAGGGGGAGGGGATTTAGAATGAATTGTGTTCCTTGTTATTATTACTATTACAATTGGTATATATTTGTGGTGATACAGTGTTGGTGCCACACAGCCCTCTTTTGGTGGCACCTATTTACTTTCTTTGCCAGTAGCGGCTGCTTCCAGTACGGGGTGGTGAGACAGGCGTAGCTGGGGGAAGGAGGGATGAAAAACACTTAGCTGTGACTGTCGGCCATCGCCTTTCCTCCGTCCTCTTCTTTCTGTCTCCGGTCCAGCAGCAGGAAGCACCCAGGCTCCCCTGAGCAAATCACAATGCTGCAATGCAGCTTGTGATTAGTCTGAATGCTGCGGATCAGCGCTCAGATGGGGACAGGGAGCCTATGCAAGTTTCTCTCCAGACTGTGTAATGCAGCCTGGTGGAGAAGATGCAAAGTGCGCAGAACTGTTTGGCCGGGCCAAGAGGGCCGGCCAAGCAGTCCTGCGCACTTAAGGAGTGCAAACCATTCCTCTCACTGCTCTGGCCAGCCCCACCCAGCCTAAGAGTGACTGAAAGCTAAAATGATAATAAGGATACGTCATTATCATTTTAGTTTTCCTTTTGAGTAGTGGGGTGACGCGTCTCCGCCTTCTGCGCCTTCACCGGCCTGGTCGCCCCCACGCTCCTCGTGCCTCCTGCTTCCTGTGCCCTACCTGCCTCCTGCTGCCTGTGCCTTCCTGCTCGCCTACGCCGACTGCTTCTTCCTCAAGCGCCCCAGCGGCCGCAGGGCCGCCCACCAGCCCGCACTCGTTTTTTTCCTGCCGCTGCCTGCCTGCGGCCCCGCCCCCCCCACCAGCCGATAGGCTCCCATGCTCCCGCATCCCAGCGGACCCTCACTCCCGGCTCCCTTCTTATGACGCCCCCAGAGCGACCGCGCAGCGGGAGCACCGAATGAGCGCCGAAGGTGCGCCAAAGGTAAGCCCGTCTGCGCCCGTCCGCGCCTCGGCCGCGCCCAGCGCCAGACCCCCTGGTCCCCACCGCCGATGCAAGACTCCTCGACAGACCTACGACGCCACCACTCTCAACGCACTCAATACCGGCCGGAACCCTGCCTGCTACCGAGCCACCCCGAGACGCACCAACGGACCCTTCGCCTGCAAAGCCTGCCGCTTCACCTGCCACCGGACCTGCACCACCCCCGCCGACTCCAACACTAACAGCAACCACTTGAAGTGCATCCTGCTGAACACCCGATCCGTCCACAGGCACGCCGTGGAACTCTGGGACCTGCTCGACGCAACTACACCAGACGTCGCCTTCCTCACCGAAACCTGGATGAACGCCTCCTCAGCGCCCGACATCGCCACAGCCCTCCCGGACGGCTACAAGATCACCCGGAAGGACCGCATCAACCAGACCGGAGGAGGCATCGCCATCGTACACAAGAACACCATCCGCATCTCGACTAACTCCGACAAAACCTTCTCCGCCGCCGAGCACCTGCACTTCCAGATACACACCGACCCCAAAACCACCCTCCGAGACACCCTCGTCTACAGACCACCGGGACCACGCACGCAGTTCAGCGAAGACATCGCAGACTTCATCAGCCCGCACGCCCTTCCCTCCGCCGACTACATCCTCCTAGGGGACCTCAACTTCCACATGGAGAACAACAAGGACCGCAACACCGTCACCCTGCTGGACAACCTCGCCAACCTCGGACTCAAGCAACTGGTGGACACCCCCACCCACTACGCCGGACACACGCTTGACCCTGTCTTCACATCCAGCAAGCACGTCTCCTTCAGCCACGCCACCGGACTCCACTGGACAGACCACAGCTGCGTCCACTTCAGCTTCAGTAGAACTACGACCCACCTCCATCCGCAACGGGTCCCCCGCCGCAGCTGGAACAAGATCACCGCCGAGCAACTCACCACCTCCCTCAGCCAGAACACTCCCACCTGCACAACGGACCCCAACGTAGCAGCCAGCAACCTCACCAAGTGGCTGACCGCCTGCGCCAATGACCTCGCACCACTCAAGAATCCTCCCAGCAACCCCAGAAGCAAGAAGGCCCCCTGGTTCACCGACGAACTCAAGGAATCCAAGAAGAACTGCCGCACCCTCGAGAAAGCCTGGCGGCTCAACCGCACCACAGACAACTGGACTGCCCTCAAGCACGCCACCCGCAAACACCATCAACTGATCCGCGCCACCAAGAAGACGGCACTCAAAGAACGACTGGACAACAACGCCCACGACAGCAAAGAACTCTTCAGCATCGTCAAAGAGTTCTCCAACCCCAGCGCCGGAACCAGCGACATCACTCCCACACAAGACCTCTGCGACTCCCTCGCCTCGTTCTTCCACCGCAAAATCGCCGACATACACAACAGCTTCGACTCACAGACCACGCACCCTACCACCGAACCAATGCCCGCCACCACCACCCTCTGCAACTGGACCCCGATCAGCACCAAAGACACCACCCGCACGATGAACTCAATCCACTCCGGATCACCAACCGACCCCTGCCCACACCACGTCTTCAACATAGCCACCGCCACCATCGCACCCCATCTCCGAGACACCATCAACGCCTCCTTCCACACCGCCACCTTCCCGGAGAGCTGGAAGCACGCCGAGCTGACCGCCCTCCTGAAGAAACCAACAGCGGACCCCACCGACCTCAAGAACTACCGTCCCATCTCGCTCCTTCCTTTCCCGGCCAAAGTCATCGAGAATAATTACAAAAAGGGGGTGGTGATGGACAGAGTATCTGAGTTAATCAGAACACTCCTACCCAGTCAACAGATCAGGGCTTGATCCATCACCGTTTTTTAGCTCACTGCACCATCCCAGTTCAGAACCTGGCTACATGCAAATTAGTCTGTCCCTGGCCCAGTGCATCATGGGAACAGGGCAGACCAAACTACCAAGCCAATTCTTCACTGGAAAGGAAACAAGCTTCCGGGGACCGGTTTCTGGCATTACAGCCGTCTTCGGCCCGGCTTGCTTGAATCCTGATGGTGCAATGAGCAAGGGACTCATGTCTGAGCATACCCTTCCACACTCATGGTGGCCAAAATAATTACAAAAAGGGGGTGGTGATGGACAGAGTATCTGAGTTAATCAGAACACTCCTACCCAGTCAACAGATCAGGGCTTGATCCATCACCGTTTTTTAGCTCATCGAGAAGACCCTCAACATACAGCTTGCCGCCTTCCTCGAGACGAACGGATCCCTCGACCACACGCAGTCCGGATTTCGGGCCAACCACAGCACCGAGACCGCCCTGATCGCAGCCACTGACGACATCAGAACCCTGATCGACAACGGGGAAACAGCGGCCCTCATCCTCCTGGACCTCTCCGCGGCGTTCGACACAGTCTGCCACCGAACCCTAGTGAAGTGCCTCAGCAACATCGGAATCAGAGAGAAAGCGCTGGAATGGATCATCTCATTCCTCACCGGAAGAACCCAGAGAGTCCGCCTCCCTCCGTTCAGATCCGAGGCCACCGAAGTCATCTGCGGCGTACCACAAGGATCCTCTCTCAGCCCGACCCTCTTCAACGTCTACATGAGCCCCCTCGCAGCCATCGCACGCCAACACAACCTCAACATCATCTCCTACACCAACGACACCCAGCTGATCCTCTCCCTCACCAACGATCCGACCACCGCCAGAGCCAACCTCCACGAAGGGATGAAAGACGTCGCCGACTGGATGAGAAACAGCCGTCTTAAACTGAACTCAGACAAGACAGAAGTCCTCATCCTGGGATCATCACCCTCTGCCTGGGACGACTCCTGGTGGCCCCCGGCCCTGTGCACCGCCCCCAAACCTACAGACCACGCACGCAACCTGGGCTTCATCCTGGACTCCTCCCTGTCAATGACCAGACAAGTCAACGCCGTTTCTTCCTCGTGCTTCAACACCCTGCGCATGCTCCGTAAGATCTTCAGATGGATCCCCACTGAAACCAGGAAGACCGTCACCCAGGCACTCGTCACCAGCCGACTGGACTACGGGAACGCCCTCTATGCCGGAATTACAGCCAAACTCCAGAGAAGACTCCAACGAATCCAGAACGCCTCCGCACGACTCATCCTGGACATCCCCCCGACACAGCCACATCACCAGACACCTGAGAGAACGGCACTGGCTCCCCGTCAGCAAGAGAATCACGTTCAGACTCCTCACCCACGCACACAAGGCCCTACACGACCTGGGACCCAAGTACCTCAACGACCGAATGACCTTCTACACGCCCACGCGCCAGCTACGATCTACCAGCCACGCACTCGCCACCGTACCTCGCATCTGCAGAACCACCGCCGGAGGAAGATCCTTCTCCTACCTGGCAGCCAAGACCTGGAACTCCCTCCCCACTCACCTTCGACGTACCCAAGACCATCTCTCCTTCAGGAAGCAACTCAAGACCTGGCTGTTCGAGCGTAACACCCCCCACCCCCTTCCCCCAGCGCCTAGAGACCCTCCCGGGTGAGAAGCGCGCTATATAAATGCCGTGATTGATTGATTGATTGATTGATTGATTAGCGTAGTAGCCGCCGCTGTTCCTTGCCTTCAACTCCCTTTCATTCCTCTCGCCACCCCCACTCCATTATTGAGGCAATCCAATCTGTGTCAGTCTCCTTTTCTTCTTTCTTGGCAGCGCCTGTGAACCTCCGGCCAAATTCCTGCCTGCCATACTGCACCCCTTCCCAAGCAGTGTGTGAGCACAGCTTTACCGTGTTGACCCTCCCTTCCCTAACCCAACTTCTAGAGAAGTTCAAAGGGCAGGACTTTCCTAAAATACACAGTTTAACCTCTTATATGCCTACTCACATTGCTGCCAGCCTTGTGAGAGAGCAATTGGTTGTAATAATCATTGGCTGGGTTTTTGCACTAGGAACCCTAAGATCTTTTGTTACAATATATTACCCCACAGAGCTAGTCACATTCGCTTGCGTGCTCATGCTAGGAACAATGTTGCAAATGTGTCCAACAATGCTGGCCGTAGACCTTAAATCCAAGGGTGTAGAAGGTTATAGCTTTGCTAGAAATAAGGCAGTCATAGATCAGGCTATACAAAATTATATACAAAAGTCAATTTCTTCCTGCTTGGGTACTTTGACTCAACAGTCACAAACATTTTCTCTCTACTCCCAGCTCTCTACCTTTCATCACAGTCACCCCTCCTAACCAATGCTCTGATCCCCCGAGACAAGTAAAGGAACTATCTAAGGTGACCATCTTGGAAAACCTAAAATCAGTAGTATCCAGTAGGAGCTCTAGATCTTGATGAGGAAATATACTCAGATGAGGCTCAGTCCGCATCGGGCCCCCAGGAACACCAAAGATTGGAAGACCAGAATTCAGAAGCTAGCCCAGCAATGCAAGAACCGCCTCTGTCTTGTTCAAGGATACGTTTGTGCCTGAGGATATAATTCCCCCAGGTGTTTTGGACTGAGGGCTCTCAGCTGCTAAGACTGCAGCCTATGTGTAAGCTAGGGTAAGAAAGCCCTTCCCGAAGAAAGCGAGAAGCCACCTGAAAGGCAAATGCCCATACTTCTCCTTATAAGGCCATGTTGCAGACACACTGGAGATTGACCCCGAGCATTCCACTTTTTTGTGTTAATTTGTTAAGACACAAAAAAGGGCATTATCTGGTCTTGACTGACCTGCCAAGATAAACATCTAGACCTTACTGGCCCACGCTCAAAAAATCTGCACTTAACTTTTGCCACACAAGATCACTGGGCCCAGATTAATACAGATGTCTGGCAGGGTGGACACAAAGTGGCACCTGTTTTTTAGGCAATGCAAACTGCGCCTCTCAACAGAGATGACTGTGGGGGAGACATCTTCTTTCCTTCAAAAGCAAGGAGTACCAGAGTGCAAGGATTCCACAGAGCATCCCAAGTAGGTTCACCTCCTTTCACCCACACAGATGAACATTCACTTTTCTTCCCTATTAGAACTGGAAGGAAGCATTCAATTATTCAGTCACAATTGGTCTCTTATCAGTTAAGATGCATGAAGATGCATGGGTCCTCCATACTGTAAGCGGTTTCCATCTACACTTCTAAAACACACTTCACCAGATTTGCCATCCTACACTACTTCATTTCTCTGCAGAGAAACAATTTTCCAAAGAGCAAGAGATAGCTCTTCTAGAGAAACAAGAGATCCAAGAAATCGCCTCTCATCCATGAAGCTTTACAAGCAATGTTTTTCTGGTGGACAAAAAAGGAGATTAAACCACAGAGACTTCTGGATTCTCTGCAGATATTTCAATATGGAAGAAATTCACCTCCTGCTGGACATGCTTCGAGAAGGCATTTTCATGGTACATTTGGAACTGAAAGACACCTATCTGGCAGTTCAATTTTTTTCACCCCACCTGCGTTTCCTTCAGTTCAGGTGCAAACGTTCTACTCTCTAGTTCTTAATGCTTCCATTTTAGCTACCCTGAGCCCTGTGGTATTTTACCAAACTGATGAAGCAAGTGGTTCAATCATTTAGATGCAAAGGAAGTCCACTAATAGTCAGAGGGGCCACAGCCACTAAAGTGTATTCTCCAAGCAGACACCTGCAGGATATCAAGTGGATGGCTGAGTGGTTTTCAGAGTCGGTTTTGAAACAATTCTTTTATAAACCTGTAAGTAATACATTTGCTGTTGTAATGGAAGAGTTTTAATTTTGCTTAACATGAAGCCTTCACTCCAGTCATAGAATTGAGAAATGTATAGTATAAGCGAACAATAATTTAAAAATCATTTAGGGACACAAGGCGAGAATTATCCCACCCGGTCGGCTAGAGTTGTGATTATCAGTTCTGTAACTATAAATTGTTTTATTGTTTATACTGTTGGTCAATTATGTTTTGAACCCACCCTTAACCTCAACTCTCTATGCATTTCTTCTCATTTTCAGCATCAGATCAGAAGACTGACTTGGACACAGTTCAAACACAAGTTTGGGCAGCCTGATCCGGTGTCTGCTCCTTTGGTATTATGGTAAAGTTGAGTTGGTTTCTAGTTAAGATTAACTGTCACTTCGGTCCTACGCCACTTGATTATTGTTGAATCCTACCCCTTTCTTACACATAGGGTCCAATATTCTTCTAGATACAATTACCAGATACATTGTTCACCGCTAAATAATGACCCACCTTAACATTATGATGTGGAATGTGTGAGGCATGCATACTCCAGTTAGCTGTGATGCGGTATACCCGTATCTTAAACGTCATTCCGCCCATATAGCACTGCTGCAAGAATCCCATTTAACGATATCTGAAGAATCTGGCTGTCTTCTTGCGAACAATCTCGCAAATGCTATATGTATCTAAGTGGTATGAATTCCCATGGAGACTGAGGGGTGATTTGAAAAGTGTACTAGACACTACGTTGGATCGCTCTTTCCCACCCTTGTCACGCACCTCTGCCACAACCAATGCATCGGCACTGCTGGAAATGGCTGAGCCATTGGCATCTTGCAGATGTCTGGAGGACACTTAACCCCTCCTCTCAAGTGTATTTCTTTTGTTCCCACCCACACAAACTACATATCAGGATAGACCTTCTTCTTTGCACTCTTAATGTATTACACTCCATTACACAACCAGACTATTTAGGACGCACCCACTCCGATCACATCTCACATAGGGCACTGGGCCCCCCCACTCCCAATCCCCACCTGGCGCCTGCAGATCACTATATTAGAGGACCCCCCTTTTCCAAACATCTCTTGGTAATGCCACAGAGGAATATTTTGCTCTGAACGCAGACACTGCCACCTCCAATTCCCTGGAATGGGACGCAATGAATGTGATGCTTCCAGGCTGCTGCTTGGGGCTGGTATGTGGCATGCAGAAACAGGTGGAAAGTGAACTTTATCAGATAGAACACGACCTACTTACACTCAAGACCGAATCCAAAGATACGCCATCATGCACACATTGTATTGTATTGTGATTGCATTTATATAGTGCTTACTACCCCTGGCAAGGCATTGAAGTGATTTTTCAGTGAGTAGCACACTACTCTGGAACTCATAAAGGATTAGTGGCGAATTAGTATAGTGAAATATGAAAGTAATTTGAGTGGTGGAGTGGATATGTTAGTCAGTTATTTGGATTGAGAAGGTTAGCGGAAAGATAGAAGAGGGAGAAGTTTGCATTCATATAGCGGTTGCTAACCCTGATGAGGTGTTGTAGCGCTTTTTCAGCAAGTAGCACGCTACTCTGGAACCCATAAAGGATTAGTTGTGAATTAGTATAGGGAAATATGAAAATAATTTGAGTGGTGGATATGTTGGTCAGTTATTTGGATTCAGAAGGATAGTAGAGGGAAAGAAGAGGGAAAAGATTTGCATTTTATAGCGCTTGCTACCCCTGATGTGGTTGAAGTGCTATCATGCTCTAGGTGATGGACAAACACAAGAAAAGCAAGGAAAGTAATTGAATAAGAGGCAAACAAATGAGAGTGACTGTAAAGCTAACAAACCGAGTTCTTAGTAAGCCATTAATAAGTCTTTCACAACGAGACAGCTTGCGCTGTCTGGTAGGCAAGACCTAAAAGTGAAGGACATCAGTCAGCCAATCAAAAAAATGTAAAGAGCCAATTGTCAAGGGTAGGGACAAACAAGAAGAGCAAGGCAAATCACTGAATAAGAAGCAAGCAAATGAGAGTGACAATAAAGCCCACCAAAATGTTCTTGGTAAGCTCATAATAGATCTTTCCCAACCACACAGCTTTCCTGTGCTTAATTGGTAAAAATTGCCAGGCTCTACTCGAGTGGCCCCTGCAGTTTGCACCACCCATTGCCCCTGCAGCGCTACCAATGTTAGTACCAACATAACTAACAGCTATCTCACATCTACTAGTGTGACAATTCTGAGTACTCTAGGCCACCCAAATCTATAAGAATGGCATTGTTGGCAGATATTATTCATTTTTAATGTCCATTGAATTCTTAAACAGTCTTTGTCTGCTCATCTCAAAATGTGATAGACAATGCCACCCTGTCATTAGATCTGTCTGACAACTATGAGCCTGATTACGACTACAGTGGGCTATTGGACCGCCGTAGTCTGTAGTCGCGGTGGCGGCCCAATGGACCGCCTTAGTCGCGGTGGCGGTCCAGGCAGACTGGAAGTCAACCCGCCGTATTAGAACTTTAGTGGTTGGACTGCCACAAGACCATTGCAAGCGCTGGGGATCCTTGATCCTGCGACAGAGGCGCAGCATTCAGAGGCTGCATATTACGAGTTGCCTCATCACTATGACCTCCATGGCTGTGAGCCCACCATGGAATGTAAGGTGATGAGTCAACTCAAGGTGACATTTACAGGGCCCCCTTTTACCTCTATGCATGGGGGTGAATGCAGGGCAGCACATGGTGTTTTCCCCTGTATTGCTGCACCCCTGTTCCTGCCAGGAAAAAAATGCACATCATGGTGCTTTGCTTCCCATGCAGGAACGTGCTGAGGGATTCCCGCAGCTGTGCCCCTCCAATGCTCTTCTTTGAGCCTTAGAAAGGCACCACCATGGGACCACCAAAGCACTGACCGCCCACCAAGATTAAACTCGTAATCCGTCGGGCAGTCTTCCTGCGGGGCACCGAAGTGGAGCACCGAAAAACACTTGTTCAAGTTAAGCACTGCAGCTTGCGCCATCTGGTAGGAGAGACGTTTAAAGCTCATTGAATCTGGAGGACCAAGCCTTTCTGTAAGTCTTATTATCATACAAGTTGACAAGAAACATCTTTCACAAATTGTTTTGTTGAAAAAGGGTTTCCTAGGTCTAATGCTAAAAAGAACAATTAATGGACAGAATGCAGAACAATGTCATACATACACCCCAGTACAGAGATCTGGGCTTAAATCCAACGTTTTATTGCTCACCATGCAATTCCAGTTTGGACCCAGCCATATGCAAATCAGTGTGACTCAGCGCCCAATGGGAACAGTCCAGCCCGAACTGCCAGGCCAAGTCCTCCCTGGACAGGAAACAAGCATTCTAGGACCGGTTTCGGGCTTTCAGCCCTCATCAGCCAGGATAGCTTGACTCCAGTGGCATGGAGAGCACAGGACCAACATCTGGGTATACACGTCCCACTTGGGGTGACAAATGCAAAAAAGAACAATTGATGGACAGAATGCAGAACAATGTCGTACATTCACCCCAGTACAGAGATATGGGTCTAAATCCATTGTTTTTTTTGCTTACCATGCCATTCCAGTTTGGACCCAGCCATATGCAAATCAGTCTTGACCCTGCGCCCAATGGGAACAGTCCAGAACAAAGTGCCAAGCCAGGTCCTCCCTGGACCAGAAACAAGCATCCTGGGACCATTTTCTGGTTATTACCCTTCAACAGCCAGGCTAACTTAAATCCAGTGGCACAGTGAGTAGGGGACCAACGTCTGGGCATACCGATCCCACTTAGGGTGAAAAGTGCAACGCAAACAAATGATGGACGGAATTTTATTAATACCACATTCAGAACATCATTTTACCATAGTAGGCGGACTAAACATGAAGGAGTCAAAGCTGTGCTTTGCACACCAGTCGCATACTAACCTTAACAGCAAGGCATTCTGGACTCAATTTCTAGCTCTTGTAACTGTTCCCAACCGTGGCAGAGTAAGGGCTCTATATGCAAGGAAGGAAATTGCCCCATCTTCTACCTTTGTAGTAAAAAGCCTCTATTTGTAGTGAAATGGGAAAGAGCTTAGGAGACAATACATTTTGGGAGGGACACAAACAGTCTTGTGGAAACCCAAACGCAGTGCTTACTAGGGCCCACCAGCACTCATTTTTGGGGATCTGGACTTACTTTTCCTGAAGAGACCTTGATTGAAAGCAAGTGAAACAAAAACACAACGAGGGGAAAGAAGGAGGAAGAGAAAGATGGAAAAACAGTGTCACAGGGAGAAAAAAGGGTTGAAAAATAACCAGCAAGAGTAAGATAAAGAGTAGGCACTATTGAGATGTGGATTAAAGAGGCATCAGGAAGTTGAGGCTAGGCAGACATCGTATTTGGGATGTTGAGATTCAATAGCGCGGGCTGTTGGATTCTGATTTATTCTTTTATGTTATTTCACTGCATGGCAATCCCATGCTCTCGAAAAGGCTAGGGATGAACACGCAACCCTGCTGGAACGGCTAAGATGCTTAAACTACAAGGTCCACTCTGCTAGAAATCACTCAACTGCTGACCGGTTTGCCCCTCATTTAGCATGACTGATCTGACAGGAACAGCCAGCACGCCCTATAATCTCCTTGAGATCTGCTGGTGGCACCTTACTTCACATACAACGTGAAATTCACGCTGAAATGCTCGACCATTACACTTCTTTATACCTCACAACCTTACTGACAACCCCCCTCAGACACTGATTCTTTCCCTTTCACTTTGACCTTCCCTCGTTTGACCCTGAAACAACAGTCGGAGCTGGACGGCCCCATCACTCCAGCGGAAATGCGAGAGGATATTTGAGGACTTGCTATTGGGAAATCAGATGGTCTACTGGCCAACTTTTATAAGGCCTATACAGAACTTCTGGTTCCCCGAATACAGCGTATGTATGATGATGCACTGCTGTCCTCCCACCTTCCTGATTCCCTTTCCATGGCCATGCTCATCTCCCTCCCAGAACCTGATAGGGACTCCACAATACTAGGATCTTACCGGCCATTAGCATTGTTAAACATGGACAACAAGATTTTAGCTAAAGTCTTGGTAGAGCGACTGCCGCCCTTAGTGCCTTCTCTGGTACACGCAGATCAAAATAGATTTGTCCCTGCCCGCAACACCTCCCTCAACCTACGACGTTTCTTTCGTCTCTTACACTATGCCCCACACAACTGGCCACAGTTGGGATGCTTACTACTTGATCTTGAAAAGGTATTTGATACCCTTGAATGGGCCTTTCTGTTTGAGGTCCTCCTACGCTATGGTATTGGACCCTGGTACCTTCGTTTGATACAACTCCTTTATAAACAAGCAGCTGACATCAAGGGTTAAGATAGGGAACCTCATTTCTGAACTAGTATGGATATGCTGATGCATTAGACAGGGTTGCTCCCTCTCCCCACTGTTTTTCTCCCTTGCCATAGAGCTGCTGGCCGTGTGAGCACAAGGGGAGAATTGGGGAATACCTATGAGTGATGGAACGCATGCAATCTCATTGTATGCGGACGATTTATTGCTATATATCAGGGATATCCACTCTATTTCTACTGAGGTCCCCTCCGTCCTTGACAGGTTTGCCTCCCTGCCTGGTTTGAATGCGAGTTGGGTGAAATGCTGTCTATGCCCCATCGTCCCTACCTATCAGAGCCAGCTCTCATTATTAACAGAGCACATGGGGCAATTGGGGCTTGGCAACCAACGATGTTCCGCTACTTACGAATCAGAATTTTTCACGAAGACCTCTGTGAACCTCACAAGGGCAGTTACTTCTCTGTCCTCTCAAATATCCTTCTAGAAAACACTCTCACTGTCAGTAGATGGACGCATTGCCCTATTGAAAATGGTAGTGCTTCCCCTGCTTCTCTATTATTTTATAAACCTACATCTGTGTGCTCCCTGCTCCTTTTTTCGACCTCTAGAAAAATTAATGTGCACCCTCATATGGGATAGATCTCACTGTTGGGTAGCCCTTCGAAATTGTGCCTGCCTACTGAGCATGGGCGGAAAAGCGGTGCCCCACTACTAACACTACTACTTACCATCGCGGCTCCAATGGGTGGCCTGCTGGCTGGTGGGTCGCCTACACTACAATGAATAACCCAGGCACTAAAACGCTCCGTCCAAGCCCTGTAATATTGCGAATGGCATACTGTTGTTTCGACGCAGCTAGTATAGCACCAACCACTTGTCATCCTATGTTCCTGCAATCTCGCTACTTGGTACACCTAGAGGCTGGGCGGCCACTTCGTTGGCGGACCTGATGTCCTGGCATGCGGTGGGTCTCCAAAGGATCGATAATTCATATCAAGATAGTGCAATTATCTCTTGCGAGATGCTAATGACAGACGAGGGGCTACCCTCAGGATACTTCCTCAACTACAATTCCTGGGTTTGACACACTGCTGGGGTGATATCTCGCAGGAGCCCCAATTACGCTTCACAATTCAATTTCTTCATGTTATGGGGAAGTGTGGTCGCCTCACTCGCTGGTTTGCAACCTCACTTCGCATACACACTACTGTACTGCTAACATCTTTACATCAACGTTGGGAGAGAGATTTAGCTCGATCCTGCACTACCAAAGAATAGAGCACGCTTTTAGCAGGCCCTACCTATAGTCCTCGTAATGCCAGGTTTCGACTCATACAGTTTTAGATCTTACACAGGGCATACTTGACTCCTGACAAAATCAATAGATAGTTCCATTGGACAGATGCTGCCTACCCCCGCTGTGGTCATGCCCCTCACTGCAACGTTATTGGTGAAGGCATGACGCATCATTTATTCACATGCTCGGGGGAGCCGCTTACACACACACCTGGGAGACTTGCTTGGTAGGCCTTTATCCCAGTGATAGGAAACAAAGGGTGACCACACGCTTTTTCGACCTAGGATTATTAGCAGCTAAACGTTTTATCACCCGGCGTCGGAACTCCCGCAAATCACCATCAATAGCGGCCTGGTCACAATCCATCATCATCTGGACTAGGGAAGAGGGAGTCTCCTTATATGGGGAAGGACACCTTGGGTCTCTGCAAATATTCCATTTCCTCTAACTAGGATGCCATTCTCCTAGACATCCGAAATTCCCTTCAAAACACTCTGGTGGTCCCGGAGGCTGCTAACCCACTTCCCATACTGATGGAGTAACCCCCGCACACTACCTGATGTTGAGGTTAACATTAAAATAACATGTATTGTATATTATGTTAATATCTGCTTTAAAGTGATTGCTGACTGTGGGCCGAGGCTTTTTCAGCCTGATTCATCAAGCTAAATTGCACTTGCAAAGGGCAAGATTCTCAGAATCGTGCCTTTTGCGAGTGCAATTTTTGTATTTGGGATTCATCATCCCAAATGCAAAATTCGCTATTAAAGAATTCGCACATTTGCAAAGAATTGCATTTAAGGAATCTCTATTTGAGATTCCTTAAATGCAATTCATGAATCATTTTAAAATTGCGAAATTGCAATTTTGGGCCGCTATTTACCGAGAGGTCAGACCTCGTGGTAAATAGCAAAAACGTAGAAAAATGCATTTAAATGCATTTTTCTAAGTTGCATGTTACACACACATGTCCTTTGGACATGTGTGTGCGCAACACCAATGTAGATTACATTTCAGGGGTGCTACAGGGTGTCCTTTGGACACCCCTGCACCCTTGAAATCGCTTCCTTATTTGCGATTAGCTAATTGCTAATCGCAAATAAGGAATAACTCCCCATTCAGTCCTATGGGCCTGTAGGCCCATAGGAATGCATGGGGAGTTATTACTTATTTGCGATTAGCAATTTGCGATTAGCAATTTGCTAATCGCAAATAAGGAACATGTAGGAATCGCAATATTTTTTGCAATTCTTACATGAATCCCGTTTTGCAAGTCCTTAATAGCGATTCCTTATGAATCGCTATTAGGGGCTCGCAAAACGGGAGAATGATGAATCTGGCTGTTAGTTACTGCGACACACCTATCTTTCTCCCCCATGCCATGTTGTCACTGATTACATAAGTTGCTATATGTTAAATTTCTTTAACACCCTGTGATGCAATTTTCTGTTCAGAACTACAGTATTATACACGAGTAGATTGATTAAGTTATAGTGAACCAGCTATTGTGACCGTGCATGGGCTAGCTTATGCCTTATTATCCTCAATCACTAGTTTATATGCTATCTCACAATTGCTTATTTGTTTCATTGCAAAGACCCAGTTCCTCTTTTGGACTCCTTTAGAATTATATTTATGATTCATTGTATTAATTTACTGACTTGAAATACAGAGTTTTACAAACCATGGCGCCCTGTTGGTGAGACGTCCTCAGTTCAGGATCCTAGACAACGCCGGACCGACCTGCCGAACATTAACGGTTAAGGGACTAGAGAATTCAAACAGTTAACCTTATAGGAACGCTGAAACCTAGATAGAATGGCGAACGGAAGCCGTTGATCTTACTCTGAGACATTAGCAATCTTCATTATAAACATAGCGTCGATGTTCACAGCGTATTTAACAACGTAAAAAACACATAGATCTGCCTCCGAGTTATCGGTCCGGTGAAGCCTTAATCTGGATCTTTCAGTTGAAAGAATAATACCAATCCCTTTAGAAACAATCAGGAAGTCCAATAACTCAACACGAGGCTTCAAGGTTTTCAAATTATAGATGTACATCCTGATGAAGGCTTCAGCTGAAACGCGCGTAGGAATTATTATATAGAAAAGCCATGCCTAAACCATTTTGTTGTTCTGATTTTGATAAGCATTTTATATCCAACAATTAATTTAGTGAATGTCTAATGAGCTCTAGAATAGAAACAAAATGTTGTATCCTGTGAAATGAAATAATCTAAACAACTATTCTTGTAAATCATTTCTGCAATAATTGACACTGGAGTTATTGCTATTTCATATTGTATCTGAAAATGTCTAATTTATAAAATATTCAGATAAAAAATAATAAAAAATATATCTTTTTGGAATTGAAAGGTACATGCATGTTATTTCTTAGTATGCTTTTTAGGTCCAGTATGATATTTTCATGTTCACAAATTGTTGATACACCCCGATTTAGGAATTAGCGTCAGGGGTACTCCTTTCTATACAAACATATTGGGCCATATGTATCAACATTCCGTTTTGCGATTCCTAAATAGCGATTTGTAAGGAATCGCTATTTAGAAATCACAAAATGGTATGTATGTAGGAAATCGCTTCTTTTTAGTGATTCCTTAAAATTCCATAATTGCGATTAGCAAATTGCTAATCGCAATTAAGGAGTAATTTCCCTTTCATTTCTATGGGTCAGGAGGCCCATAAAAATGAAGGGGAAATTTGCGATTCGCAATTTGCTAATCGCAAATTGTGAATATTTTCAAGGGTGCAGGGGTGTCTCAAGAACACCCTGCTGCGCCCCAGAAAATGACATGTGTGCGCATATGGCGCACATACATGCCCTAAGGGCTTGTATGAGCATCACATGGCACCTTTTGATGTTCAAAAAAATGCTTTTTTAAAAGAATTCACAACTTACCACCAACTAGAAGCTGGTGGTAATTTGCGATTCCTTAATGGCATTTTGGAATGTTTTTTTCCTTGATACATTGCATTTAAGGAATCGAAAAATTTGCAATTCCTTAAATGCAATCGCAAAATAAGGAATGGCATATTTAGCGATTCCTTATTTTGCACCAAAAATGTTTCATACATACCATTTAGCGAAAATGGGTTCGCAAACGCCGGAATTCTGCGAATTTCGGCATTTGCGAACCCATTTTGCTTTGATACATATTGCCCATTGTCGCTGATTACATAAGTTGCTATATTTTAAATTTGTTTGACACCCTGTGATGCAATTTTCTGTTCAGGACTACAGTATTATACATGAGTAGATTGATTAAGTTATAGTGAACTAGCTATTGTGACCGTGCATGGGCTAGCTTATGCCTTATTATCCTCAATCACTAATTGATATGCTATCTCACAATTGCTTATTTGTTTAATTGCAAAGACCCAGTTCCTCTGAACGATTTATTGTATTAATTACTGACTATATGAAAACTCAATAAACAGATCAAACAAAAAAATCAGATCAGAAGACTGATTAGTATTACCAAGACTAGACACGTTTATAGCCTCCATGCAGAAAGAAAAAATGGAGTCACAGTTATTTGGATGCATATACTGTTGTCTGACATACTATTGGTTGTTACCGGTAAACAACCTTTACAACAAAACTTTTACAACGCACTACCATTACAACGCGGTCATTACAACGCAAACCATTACAACGCATTGCGCTGGGGGGCGCTCTACGATAGGGAATACGTTTAATTTACTATCCAACACCTTCCCTAGTGTCCACGGGGACTGGAGTTGGAATAGTAAATTAAAGTATTCACTATCCAACACCCAAAAGCACTATGCGTTGTAATGGATTGCGATGTAAAAACCGTGTTGTAATGGCAGGCGTTGTAATAGCCTGCGTTGTAACGTTATACATACGTTGTTACCCTATCGTAGGACCTTTTCTTTCTAAGATGTTTATTATTGTTACATGGCTGCTATTCAATTAAAGCGAGAAAGAGAAAGTATAATTCTTGCCGCCGTGTCCTTTATAGAACTGAAAATTCTTGTTCAAAAATACTATCAAGTTTTAAATTCTCCAGAAATGCACAGATGGACCCAAAACCGGCAACACGCGGTTCGACTATCACTGTGCCTCTCTGCCAAAGTCATCCCTCAGTGTTGCCATGAAACTGCTCTCCAGATCACAGTAGAGGTACAGGATTCTTCTCAAGGACCTGAAATACCACAATAAGCTACCACCTCTTACCCTCAATCACTGGACCACATTCAGTAAATGTCACCAATAAAATGACAAGGCATTCAACGAGTAAGAGGTAAGTTGAACCTTAATTGTATAGAAGTACGAAGTGGCAGTCAACACGGCGGCACCAGCTGCTGAAACTTTCAGAAGACTCACAATAAAAAGAGTGTTCCTCGCCCATCAGAGGGGCACAGGCAGGATACCAGTTTCACAACTGTTGAGCACTCAGGTCAGGAGTACATGCCCTCATATCATGCAAGGGACATTGCTGTTCCAACAAACATTTATCAGATTTGGAGCTTACCACTGTGAATAAATCATTGTAGCAAAGTATACCAAGTGTATATCATCAAATATCTATATTTTATTATTTTCTATTATGTTTTCTTCTATACTAGTCTAGGTGTAGAAATAGTCTATCAATGTCATTGTTTTATTAGAAAGCATGCATTAATTGTGTTGTGCTAATGGAAGGGAGAGGTGTATAGTATCTATATCTAATTGTGGTGTTCACCTTAAGCTATGGGCAGATCCTCTTTGACATTGTGACTTGGCATTAGTTCTAAGAATGCTGTTGTACAAGCCTTCTTGATACATAGCCTGGGTATGTGTGTTTACTACAACTTTGGTCTCTTGTAGTACTGAAGAAACTGAATATGATTACATTTTTATAATTATTGGAATTGTAATAATCACCTGCAAAAGTTCTTTTTTTGCACCCTTCCTACTTAGAAGTTCTTCTGGAATGAAGTATTTAGTAAGATGCATATGGTTGGTGGGACTGTCTTACAGGTAGAGTTGTAGGACACACACTTTAATGATGTCCCACTTATCTTGATGCCTCATTAAACTTTGACAAAAAGGTTTGGGGGGGGGGGGGGATTTAAAGGTGCATATCCAGCAGGTCTAACCATCTCAGCCTAGTCTAGATGAGCGGTGATGATGTCACAAAGGTGTCTCTGTGACTTGCATACTAGCTATCAAGCTAGTCTTGACCCACCAGAGATGGCCTTTTGTAGAGCAGACCTTATAACTGGTCCATGATGTGGAACAGAGGGACTCTGAACCCCACTGCTCGTGCTCGAAGGTGGGTCTGCATCACAACACATTAGCTAGGCAAGAGGAAACAACTTCTCTGTGATGTACCTTGGGAAAAATAAGACCTGTTGCAGAGTCTTGGGAAGACCTTGCCTGCTGTGCTAAAAGAAACGATGAATCTTTACAAATCTGATAGCCGCAACATCATGGCTGTTCTTGCTGCGATGTACCCATGCAGAGAACAATTACAAGTTATCCAGGAGATGCTCCTGCTCACAGAAGAAGCTCTACGAGGTGTGTCTGACATAATAGAGGAGCAGGTGATAGCTGAGTTGAAAGCCAAGGAAGAATTAGGAAAAGGTGGTGGTCAAGAGATACTGGACGATCCAATACGTGATGATGGTGCAGTGAAAGAGGATGGCACAGTGGTTTGGGGTGGTGGTGATGGTAGGGATGTTGTAGATGTAGAAAATGGCACAGAAAGTGATGAAGAGGGTGAGGATGACACAGATGCTGGAGGGGATGCTGCAGTAGATGATGATGCAGAAGTGGTGGTTGAACCAGGAAAAGGAGAAAAGGCTGTAGAAGAGAATAATCCTGAGGCACAGGCAGTCAATGTTGGAGATAATGCCGAAACCGAGAATGGCGCACAGGGAGATGACAGCACAGAAGGTGATGCAGTGGTTAACAATAATGCTACTATTGAGAATGATGTTGCTGGAGCGCATGGTGCAGGTGAGCATGATGTAGACGCAGAAGAGGAAGCAGAGAGGCAGAAAGATTCTCAAAGACTAATCAGTGAAGGTGAGAGGTTACCTAATGAGACCAGAAGCTCCAGTGGGAAAGGACAGCCACCAAAGAATTTGAAAGCAGACCCTAAAGGTAATGCAGAGGGGCCTCAACATAGGACCAAAGTCCTATTGGGAGTTGTGCGCGTGGGCCTTGTTGCAAAAGGACTTTTGTTGAAAGGTGACATGAATATTAAAATGGTTCTCCTATGCAGAGATATGCCCACCATCGCACTCCTGAGGAAGGTAGCTTGCTGTCTTACTAAACAGTTTCATATTTTGAATGAGAATAGATATAAAATTACAGAGAGTATCCCAGAAGCTGCTATTGTGATCAAGAACACAAGGTATACACCTGTGACAGTGACTATCAGACTGGCCTCACCACTGGCTGAAAAATATGGTGGGCTATGCACAGGTGGAATCTTGCAATCATCTAATGATGTTCTGGACATGCAGAATTGTTATGCTGCCTTCAAGTCTACTCAACGCACTAGGTGGTTCCAGGAAAGAGCAGTGGAACTGAAATCGTGGGCCAAAGTCAATCAAGTTTTTCGGTACCTCTGTTCTTGTATCCCTGCTTGGTCTCCACTAGGAGGCTGGCCCTTTGAGGTCCTCTCTGAAAGGGTGATTGCAACAGCTAGCAGACCAATGGGAATTGGTGAAGCTCTGAGAAGAGTGCTTGAGTGCCTGGCATCAGGGATTCTCATGCCTGATGGTCCTGGGTTTTTTGATCCTTGCGAGAAGCAGGCAATGGATGCTACTGGTCATCTTGATAAAATTCAAAGAGAGTGCATAACCCGCCTTGCTCAGCATGCTCTACGTCAACTAGCCTTTAGACACATTCACCATATTGTAAAAAAAAAGCATTTAAACTTTCAGAAAGATCATAGCAACATTCGCAATGCTTTCTCTTACACCAAACAGATTCCCTCAAGTGACTCGTCTACTTTTTGCTTAAAGAAGCGTCCACTAGACGATGAAGGAGTAATGCAAGCAGATTGGAAAAAGAAAAAGTTAACACAACAGCCCACTCATCTCTGCGGAATGAATGCTGTCATGAGACTGAACCAGATGATACCAGGACTTCGCTGTAAGGAGGTTTCCAAGACAGGCCTTGAGCATGCTCCCACTTTTACGATGGCCATGGAGGTCAATGGAAAGACATTTGAGGCTACTGGAGGTTCTAAAAAAGCTGCCCAACACAACGTAGCAGCAAAGGTTCTTGAAGCTATGGGTCTTGCCCTTTGCAATGCGAATGCGTCCACATCTGCTAACATCTCCTTAGCGGGTACAGCCAAGGAGAATGCAGAGGGACAAGTCTTGATGAAGTGGGACAAGAACCCAGTGACAGAACTCAACGAGATGCGGCGTGGTCTGCAGTTCCAGGTGGTCTCGCAGACGAGAAGCCATTGCAGCAGTCACTTTGTCATGGAGGTAGAAATGGACGGACAGAAGTTCCAAGGAGCCAGCAAGTACAAAAAGATAGCGAAGGCCTACGCTGCCCTTGCCGCTCTTGAGGCATTAAAGAAGCATGCCACTCGGGATCCTGTTCAGACAAATCCCACAGCAGAAGCTCCTGCACAGGGGACACTGCAACAGGCACATTTTACAATGGGACATCTCAGTGGTGGCACCGGCCAAGGTGGAAGAAACTTTATTAATGGTGTGAACTGGCTGCGCAGTCTCTTATACCTCTGATACCAGCAAGTGATATATGGCAGAACACACACAAATAAACATATTGATTGAGTTTTATTTTGGTGTGGTGGTGTCAGCTTGTGACTCCAAAATGGCTTTACCTTTTCTATTTAGCATAATGTTTTAGGAACCCTGACAACATATACCTCAGTTTAATCATTTCTTAATTACATGATCTTGCAGCGTATAAGTGTTGCAAATTGAAGTCACTTGTTCTTTTATCGATATGAAATAATTACATATGTTGGTGCAATCTATTATTTTACGAAACCGGATAAATATGTACGACAGTCGGTGACTATTTTATAATTTACTGCCATGTGCAAGAAGCTTCCTAATCTTACAATATTATGTGCAGTTATGTAAAGGGGTACCAAAATCAAGAGAATTTGTAGGGGTGGCTAGGAAATGTTGGTCACTTAGGGTGAGAAATCCTGCAGGAAACTTCAAATATTTCCTTAGGAAAGTTGGAATCGCCATAGGGACATAAGTTGTTTGCCTAGGGATGATAAACTTTCCATCCTCCTCAAGATTTTTTCTACATTGAAGGAAATATTAGGTGTCCCTATCTGAACTGTGTATAAGAGATCGACTTTTCAGAGTGGGTTTGATAAGGAATTGAAGGGGGACATGGGTCTACCTGAATCACTGACAGAATATCGACTCACAGAATATCGACCTACAGAAACATTGACACTGGAATATCGAAGGTAAGTATATCGGCATCCTATCTACAACAAGGTAAGTACAAAAATATAAAAACTAAAATATCGATGTTAAAAATATCGTAATTAAAAATATAGTTTTTTTTCTGTTAAAAATAAATGTGTAAAATAAAGTAAATAATACTAATAAATAAAATAAACAGTTAAAAAATTAATTACCAATTATAAGCATTAATTACCAATTATAAACAATAATTACCACTTAAAAAGATGAATTTCCAATTACAAACATTATTTACCAATTTAAAACATAAAGTAACAATTAAAATAATTAATTGCCAATTAATAATTAATTAGAAATGAATTAATTATCAATACCCAATCCCCCTATAAACCCACTACCCGCTACAAAACTTAAATGCAAAAATTAATTAGAATTAATTTGTAATTCCTAAAAATAATAATTAATTTAATATATTTAAATTACTTCCCACCCTATTCCCCTATAAACCCACTACCCGCTCCAGTAATAAAACATAAAATTGGCTTAAAAATATCATTATTAATATATAAAAATAATACACATATTATTTAAAACAAGTAAAATACTTAACAAAAAAGATATAACACATACATATTAAATACATAATAAAATACATAACAGTAATACAAATATCGATATTAGTAACATCGAAATTAGTAACATCGATATATTTGATATCGATATTATTGACTTCGATATTACTTACATCGATATAAAAAAATTCGATATTACTTACCTTAGGGTCGATATTCTGTCCAACGGTATTCTTGACCTCGATATTCTTTACCTTCGACTTCAGACTCGATATTTCTGTAGGTCGATGTTACAAACTCGATATTTAGACTGTGTACCGGTCTACCTATCTAGAGGTAGCAATTGCTACCTCAGGTGCCCTGTGGAAAACCGGAGGACTGCTTTGCAGCTCCTGCGACTTGGCCAATTTTAGATTTGATCTCTTAAAAGTAAAATGTCTTTATCTATTTCCAGCAGCAAGCATCTTACAAGTGACAAGCAGACGTCTTTTGAAAATTGTGTGCTGGCAATCCCACGCCAAATTCCTCACCTTCCTTTCTGCATAGATAAAAATGTCCAACTCCCGCTTCCAGTTGATCTATTTGTCAATAACCATGCTCGCCTTCTCGGAATTAATCACTCTCAGTGACATTAAATTCTGATTGAATGGAACTTACAAGCAAACTGACATACAGGATAACACTGAAGACAGAAGCAATCGATGTACTAATAGGAGCGCTAGCCCTGAAGGAGGAGATATGTTCTCCGAAATGCATAGATCTATATTGAATAATGTCCGAAAACGTTACATCAATGAATAAAAATATATGATTTTACGAAAAGTAAAACAATTATTGAATCATGTGAATGAATATAGGAAACGAAAAGAACACGTTTTATATATATGTTTTTTTAGTTTGGTCATTTGTAATTGATAAGAGTGCAAAAACTGTATTTTGAAAATATATTTGAAATCTTAGAGAAGAAAAGATGTGAGCACTTCTGCGGGAAGAAAAAAATCTCTGCTCGTCATGGCACAGTAATTGGATGATCAGGAACCACTTAAAACCAAACACCAGCAAAACAGGATTGGTGGCCTTTTATAGTACCCCTCGTTTCTGACAGGCCACTCACTAGCTGCCTGAGCTAGGCTCGAATCCTTCACCATCACAATCCTTAAAGAGCCTTTAACTCAACGTGGAAGTAAGCTCGATTTGCTACTCCAAGGCAATTCACTCCCCAGATGGATAATTCCTGTGTAGGATTTTCAGGGTAAATTCAAGTCATCTCTCTTGTTTTCTATAAACTTTTCCAACAGCCTCTATTGCAGAGTTCTACTGTATGGGGATTTTTCAAAGTTTTCCAAACTACGGGACCGATTAGGATGGTGGACGGATCGCCACCGCCATGCAGGCGGTAGCGATCCGGCCGCCATCCATGCCCGTCCGCCACCTATTTCCCCCCGCCATATTACAATGGGGGGGACCGCGTTGGACGGAAACACCGTCCACCGCTTTTCCACCCCGGTCACCTTGCGGCCGGGGCGGAAAAGGGTTAAAATGGCTGGCGGTGTCTTTCAGACACCGGCAGCCATATTAGGATGGCCTCATGCAGATGCCTTTCCGTGGCGGCAATGCCGCCACAGAAAGGCAAGCGGTCTTTACTTTGGGGGTCCCATGCGGGCCCCCATGGTGAATGCAAGAGGGGGGGTGGACATGGGGGTACCTGTGGTACCTCCCTGCATTTGCATACACAAAGCGGCAGGCACCGCGCGGTGCCTGCCGCTTTGTGTATGCAAATGCATGCCTGCATTTTTGACATTGCGGCGGACAGTGCTTTCAGCACCGTCCGCAGCAATGTTAAAAATGCATGATGCGCCCGCCAGTATGGCGGGTGCATCATAATTGGCATGGCAGGACTGCCGTCCACGTGGCGGACGGTCCCGTTTTCCACAGGGGTTGCGGACGGGCAAAGTCCGTCTGCCATCCTAATCGGCCCCTAAATTACAAGAACCCTACTTTTTCTCTGACTTGGGTATGATAGAACGCCGGCCATAGACGTACTTCAACGACTTCCAGTGATCTGCTGAATCTCCTTCTAGGCCCTGTGTAGAGCTCTGTGCATAGAACAGAACCAATGTTCGTGCCAAATTAGCTGAACTGCTAGTATAATAGATGGACCTTTCATTCCAACAAATGCCGGAGCCACTCCCAACGCCTCCCCCCAAAGTCACGTTTGGGAGGATATTTTTTCCAATTTTAAAGATGCAAGCTATGGAACTCACTAACAGCATACAGTTGAATAGTTCAGATCAACCTCTCTTTTCTTTCTGCAAGGATATTAAAGCAATGTTATTCCAGCTGAGTGTCAAAGGCACATATAGCCTCTTCTTCCCCATACCCACGTCACCAGCTCCCCACTAGTAAAGAACGGTCTTCTGAGGTTCCTCTCTCACCTTACCTGTGTCTACGGTCCCTCCACGCTAACTGTACTTTTTCTGCTCTCTAAGTCTGTCACAAGGGCACCACAAAACCTCAGACAATCAGAGCAAGTAATGTCCACTTGACTATTAGGAGGAAATACTCTGAGGATCCAACAGGACTGTAGAACTCGGGGTACACACACACATATACATTCTTGGGTGAGGCTGAGCTTCACAAAGAACATCGTCTGGTCTGGGTCAAACCAACACCAGATTTATAAAGTCAAAAGACTGCCCATGGGTTGATGAAAACAGTGGAAATTGCACTATATCAAAACAGCATAACTGAGGGCAGTTAGATTGAAGACAATCAATGGAGCTTCTCCTTACTGCATCAACATTGCCTAGCATTACACCTGTTCCACACACCTCTGTGTCCTACAACTTACTGTTCACCCAAATTCAATATTCTTTTGCTTTTGAAACCCTCTCAACTGAATCTCACACCAGGCTGGAGTGAGGACCAAAATGCCCTCCTTCAGCGAGGGTAGTTCACCCCCTTGGAGCATACTACAGACAGGGGTGTAGCTTCAGGGGGTGCTTGTGGTGTTACACCCCCCGAATAAATGTATTTTCTGATTATTAGGTGGGTACAGGGGCCTTTAGTCGGGTATTGTGAGATGTCATTCACATTTTACCAGGGATGTTTAAACAGACACAGACAAAAACGCACACCCACTTTCCCACTTTGTTTGGAAAGTCCTCAAAATATTGGTTATTTTACAAAATATTGTATTTTCTCTCCTCCTGCTCCTACCAATCCGCATTCCTCTCCCTTATTCTGCCCCTTAGGCTCCTATTATGTACCCTGCTTGTGTATAATGTCTGCCAGCCTGATTGTCTGAAAATCTGAAGCTCTCACCCCCTCCCTCTTAGTGACCAAGCTACGCCCCTGACTATAGGGAAGGGAATCCAACTCACTTCGATCAGGCACTAAAACTGACTACTTTTCTTAGTACTAGAATGAAATGCCTATTGGTTATGGTGACCAGATCTTGTGACCCAAAAAACTAGACATTTCTTAAAAATAGAGAAAGGACTGCCATTTTACATCAACGAAGTGGCAAAGAGTAATCGAATATGCTGAAATCTGCAGGGACAGCTTGTGAAAACCAGGACTGTCCTGGCAAGTCCAGGACTCCTCATCACCATGGGTGTCCACAGGGGAGGGCAAAGGGGTGCGCTTGCCCCCCCTGGATCGCCGGTCCCATTCCTTTTGGTCCGTAATGTTCAAGATTACAGCAGGCTGTTTCCCTGCGAGAAGCCCCAGGAGTTTAAACGTTCTCTCACTTGGGGCCTCTCGCAGTTCTCTTTGAACTCTAGAGACAGCAGCAGCCCCTCCCCGACCTCGAGCAGACTGTGGACAGGCCCATTGTCATTCTCTCTGCTGCTGATCATCACATAAAGAATGACAATGGGCCGTCTGCATTAAACGTGCCTTGAAGGCGATTGATGAATTTAAAATGTTGCCCCCCCCCACGGAAGGCGAGTGTTGAAGTTAAAATGTCGCCCCCCCCTGGAAAAATTTCTGCGGACGCCCATGCTCATCACCCTACTATTTGTGTGCTAAGCGGGTAGAGTGTCCACCAGACATCACGGTTTCTGTTCATTAAGGAAATATCCTGGAACTGTTTCCCTAGGACGCCGAGTGAGAGGTGGCTGATTGGAGGGACAGGGAGGCGGGGAACGGGGCTCTGATTGGGCAGGTGCACTGGGTATTCCATTTAAACGCTGAACCCTGGAGTTCGGGTTGTGTTAAATACCCGCCAGGTCACGCTGTTTTTTAATCATAAGGGCTGCTATTCTGTTTTAATTGTGTAACTTGAGTGCTGCTTCAGTTTTTATTTGTTCTACGATCTTACCGGGCGGGGAGGTCTTCCACTGTTGCTTGCTCTTCCTATTTCCCTAGGACGCCGAGTGAGAGACGGCTGATTGGAGGGACAGGGAGGCGGGGAACGGGGCTTTGATTGGGCAGGTGCACTGGGTATTCCATTTAAACCCAGTCTGCCGCGACCATGCCTAAGGCCCCCTGGCTCTGATACACCGGACGTTTTAATATACTCCCCCAGACTGCTTAGAAGCTTGGACCCAGAGGGTGGAAAGGCTTGCTGCCCTAGGTTTTTACCTAGCACAAGGCCGGAAGAATTGACCGCTAACTGTGTGCTTTGTCAATGTCCCCTGCAGGTTATTCTGGCTGGCCGTACTAATGCACCGAATAAAGAGGTGAAGGGCCAGCGGAACCTAGGGACAGAAGGTCCACTATGGAAATGCCTATTATTAAATGCAAAGCCACTAGTTAAGCACTGCATGGAATGTAGTTTGTTCTTGGAAGAACATCAGATCAAGATGGCTTTTATCAAGGAGGCATGGACAGACAATACCTCAGATCCTGACATTGTGAAGGCTTTGCCTGCAAACTTTGTTTGTCATACGCTGGATCGACCCTCAGGAAGAGGGGGAGGGCTCGCAGTTATATATCACAGCAGCCTGGAACCCTCCTTTTCTATGACCTCCAATCAAGCATGTGAGGTGCTGTCTATTAGTGTCCGCCTTTCCCCCCAAAATACTTTTAAAGCGCTTCTGATATATCGACCTCCAGGGCCGAGAGACGTGTTCGTGGACTCACTCAGTGCTCTGTTGGAGGAAGGACTGTGCTCGAGCTCCTTCACCATCATGGGAGATTTTAACTTCTACCTGGAAGATGTCTCAGATCCGGATAATAAGAGACTTATGGATCATATGTATGGAGGAGGGTTAGATCAAAGGGTGGTTGGACCTTCGCATACAGCAGGGCATACCCTGGATGGTATTTTTTTTCTAATCACTCCGGTTGGACATATTGGAAATCATGCCACTTCCATGGAAAGATCATGCAGCCATTATCTTTACACTTTCACAAGCGTGTCATAGTCAGGCTGACTTCAAGCCAAGGGACAAGATTGCTATCGGGCATGGAAAAATATAGATGAGTCTGAAATGGGCAATTTTTTAACCTTAATTACCCCCAGTATCACAGCAGATGTAGATGAAGCAGAGGAGATGTACTCAAAGTGGACTGAGAAGGCCTGTGATAAATTTGCTTGCTAAATTTTTCACTCCTAGGCGGGCCCAGCCTTCTGCCCCTTGGTTTTCCGATACTCTGCAAAAACACAAAACCGATTGTAAGAGACTTAAGAGGATATGGAGGAAGGGGTATAGTGCTAAGAATAAAGTACAAAGATAGCCTTACGATCTATAAGAAATTATTAACAGAGGCCAAAAAAGCCTACTTTGCTGATCAGATAGAAAAGGCCAACTTTTCCTTTAGGGAATTGTTTAGGACCATTACGAAGCTTACGATTCCCACCAACCCCATTATACATAGTAGCCCGGCGCTGTGTGAAATCGCTAGCCACCTTTTTTCAGAACAAAGTGGAAGGGATTTTTTCGTCTTTCTCTAATTCTCAAGGAGAGGCAGGGGAAGCAGCAATTAGCTCTGACCCTAGGGAGAGGTTGGCTTCAGACATCTTAGTGAGCTTTAGTCCGCTACAGACAGAAGAGGTCATGGGCCTGCTGCAGGCTGCCCGGTCGGGAGCGCCTAGTGATCCCTTCCCGGTGGCGGTACTTAAAACCTGTCCTGAGGTCATTGCTACAACACTTACTTCAGTGTTTAACATCATTATTGACTCCAGGAAGTATCCTAGGAGGTGGAAAGTCACCTCTATCCTTCCCCTAATAAAAAAACCTAGTCTTGATAAAGACGATCCCAAAAGCTATAGGCCCATTTCCCGTCTCCTGCTTTCAGCTAAAATACTGGAGAAGGCCAAACATAGGCAATTAAGTTTTTTTTTAAGAGAACCAAGGCTCTCGACCCCACGCAGTTTGGGTTTCATGCAGGACACAGCACGGAACTGGCATTGATTAAGGCCATGGAGGAGGTTAGAGCTGCGGTAGACCAGGGAGTGGTGGCTGTCTTGATTCTGTTGGATAAGTCGGCAGCCTTCGACACGGTCCATCATGGGGTGCTGATGGAGCGGTTGTCGAAGGCGGGGGTGGAAGGCAATGCCTGGAGCCTCGTGAGGTCTTTTTTGGCCGACAGAATCCAGACAGTTGATTTGCCCTTTGCCCTCCCTTGTGTGGGTACCACAGGGCTCTTCCTTGAACCCCTCGCTTTTCAACATTTACGTTAGCCCGCTGGCAGCCTTGATAAGATATCATGGCCTGCAACTCACTTCTCCAATTCTCTCCACTCCAGGCTCGTCCGACTCCCCAGACGCTCTACGTCAATCTTGGGAAGACTGCACATACGCGCGCATGCACAACTCTTGGGAAGACTGTGCATGGGCAGTCCTCCCAAGAGTCCTCCCAAGAGTGACGTGGAGTATAGGTGACTCGGAGGATCCTGGAGTGGAGAAAGGATACAGCCAGGAGGACAGCCAGGGCAGGGCACGGAAGCACCGACGTGATCAGGTAAGTCTGCGGCAGCCTCGGGGTGAGTGGCAGCAGGGGGCGGTGCGGAGCGGAGCGGAATTCCACAGAGCTTTTAGCCATATCGGTGGAATTCCGCGAAGTGGCACTCCGCTAACTCTGCCCACCCGTGATAAATATATGCTGGTGTTTGCAAATAAGAGCCAGTGCCGAGCACCGCAAACACCATCACACATTTAACACGGTGCTGCCAGTCCTGGTGGATGGCAATGGCATAGGGTATGGAGAATACTATCACATCAGACAATGGTTGGGCCTGCCCAGACTTAGGGCCGCATTTAGAGTGCGTCAGATGGGTACCTTATCACAAGCGTAATGGATATCCCGCCCACCTATCACGTCCTCTGAAATACAAGTTCGATGGGATATAATACGCTTGTAATAAGGAGGACAGGATATCAATCACAATTATGATGGAGCCCCCACCCTGCAAACTCTAAATCAGGCTCCTAATCTCAACTTTACAGGACTTGATGCTCATCCTGACCAGAGGTGGATGTTTAGGGGCCTGGGGAGGAATGAATTACAATATCTTACTTGTTCCAAGGTGCTGACTTCCAGCACATCCCAGGAAAGGCGTACACATACCTCTGAGTTACTGCTTAGGGTAGCTGAGGTGCCTCCAGCCCTAGTGGTCGGCTGCAGGCTGTTCTTGGATCTCTTGTGTATACTCATATGCGACAAGATACTCCCAAAAACAGCTTCCCCTGCTGGTGAGCACCTCGCCACCCATATATTTAGTTAAGCATGAACTTCTATCCAATAAGTAGAAGTTATTTAGTGGTTCCCGGATTGCATACTCTTTTTGTTGTCTCATAAAATGTAACAAATAAAAGGAATCTGATACGGTAAGGAACAAATACACCATTGACACACATACTTTTCACACTAATTTAATCGTCCTTAAACAGTCATAATCACAAGCATGCAAGTGACACTGAAACACAAGATAAGTAATTATGTGTGTTGAAATACTGGGCATGTGATTGCATGACTGGGCAACCAGACGTAAGGCCAGTCGGTGGCTTGAGGAAGCGTGAAAAGTCAAATAGTATGCTGGAAACTTGTTTACGCATGATAAGCAGGCTATGTTTGGCCTATTTTCACATTTTGAGTAAATTACCAATATTGACCTATGATACATTCCTCCTCTTTCTCATTCTTGTTTTACACAAAAACATGTATTTTTGTGATTTTTTCATGGACATACCTTTCTCTGAAAATCCATATGCTTCATTCTCAAGGAGGTAAATGCAATTGAATTCATGTGTCCATTTAAAGATGCGTAAAATTCCTGAGCTTGAACACAAGGAGCCATCATTCAACACTGCCATGACACCCATGCACCAATTTGGAGCCGTTTCATTGTATAAAAGAGTACAAAAAGTATGCATTGGTCCAGGCACTAATTGGTGCTACACTCATTAATTGACAATGTGATTGTTGATGAACGCAGTTACCAAGAGGTTTGCGGCACTTATAATGAATAATGCGAAGAAAGGAACTATATTTAGAGAACAAGTTGGTCTTGCACTAGATGATCTACAATAGGAGAGAGAAAGAGAAAAAAGGAAAGAGAGTTCTAAAGTACAGCAGCACAATAAGAGAAGGACAATAACCCGGGGTGTTCCTCAAGGCCCTGTCCTCTCACCCACACTATTTAATATCTAATTGGAACCCCTCACCATCATTCTCAACCAAGGAAACATCCCCCTTCCATCCATACACATATGACATCCAGCTCTACATGAAACTCTTCTCTCTAGACAATGTACACCAGTTAAATGCTTCCCTCAAAGAAGTCCAAAACTGGCTATCTCACAACCACCTAAAACTCAACCAAGACAAGACAGAAATTCTCCTCATATCAAATTCAAATAATCCCCCCAGATGCAAGATTGGATAAACTCCATTCATGCTCTCAATTCCAATGTAACCCTAACTGTCTCTGACAAACCTCTTGGAATCACACTGGACCCCAAACTGACCTTGAAAAATTATATAAAGGATAGTGCAAAGAGAGCCTTCTACATTGCTGAACCCTAAAACCCTACATACTGCCAAATGATTTCAAATCTGCCACGCAAGCACTGTTGTTGCCTAGATTGGACCACGAGATTGCTATCCTCACAGACTCTGCTACATTCCACCTTGCACCCCTTAAAACCACTCTCAGTGCAGCTGCCAGAATGGTCACAGGAATAAAAAAATAAGACCATATCTCCCGTGCCCTGAAAGAACTGAGCTGGTTACCGATTGAAGCTCATTGCAACTTCAGAACTGCCTGTCTTTCTCGCGAAGGCCTTCACATTAGGAAACCTTCTTACCTTGCCTCTAAACTAAAAAAAGCAGGTCAGATGATAAACTTAAGAAATTCAAACACCGTACTCCTCATTCCGCCCAAAGTCCATAAACAAAAGTCACAGACATGCTCTTTCTCAAGCAATGCCCCTAAAATCTAGAACTCCTTACCAATACATACCAGGATGAACTCCCCCTTCTTGAGCTTCAAGAGACAACTAAAGAATCTCCTCCTCAGCTAGTGGGTCATCAACCCATCAACATGATAGGCTCTCCACCCTCCACTCCCTACACGCATTCCTTGTTATCTCTCTTCCCTTGTGTTCAACTAATGACTTGATTGAACTTGATTCAGTTGTCCTGATAATACGTGTTGTTTTGATGTTGAACATGTACCAACGTAAAGCGCTATGATACCCTAGTGTCCTGCAAGCGCTATATAAAACTCTGAAATTAATAAATAAATAAATAACAAGCATTGGCATAGCCAATAGGTCTCGCTTTTAGGACCTTATAAGTATTTAGTTATGCAGCACAATATCCTTGGTGCATCAACATCAACTGTTGCATGGCTAAACACTTATAAGTTCCCAAAGGCGAGACCTATTGGCTATGCCAATGCTTGTTTTTCCTGGCGGCCAACCAAAGCCTAAGGAGGGGGAAACTAGACAGATGTAAGTATCAACCCGGACCTACAATGGAACCTTTCTAGTACTGGCCCAACCTCAAAAGGAGAGAAGGGGGAGGGGTGAAGAATCTGCAGAAGATAGATAATACACCATAAAAAGAGCTATCGGACACAGGGGATACTTCTTCCCCAGACACCTAATATTAGGAAATTGTCTCAAAGCAGTGCCCAACAGGCGGCACTAAGAAGTACCAATCAGACAAGAAAATCTCGCCAGGCAAATGAGTTACTCCTCCTCTTCTGAGAAGCCAGACAGTTGTCCATGGCAAATACATGCCCCGTAGTTCCAGAGTCAGCCTTGACATGTTTAGCTGTTCGAATTGTTGTCTTTTTACTGAGCGAGCAGAACAACAAGACCGGTCAAGGGGCATTGCAGGGAGAGCTTTGAGATCGTCTGTGGCAAGTTTGTAAGGAATAAGGGTCGGTGTCCCGGGTGACTAGCTCCATTTTGTGACAAGTTGTCTACACAATTTACAGCAGGCTGCCAGAAACTGATGAGAAAAGCATATGCCATCTGTATTGCACCCACACAGCTCTGAAGCTAAATGGAGCTAAAAATTACACACATCGATTAAAAAGCGTGTGTTGAAAATACATGCTGTGATCAGAAACATTAACATTTAATTTCCATTAGGAGAAAAGACTTTTCAATATTAGAAATGATAATGTTTTCTAGGGACATAGATTTAAATAAAACTTTTTATTGCTCTGAAAGGACAAAATATTTCTAATCTGACTTTCTGGATGTAAATGTTACGATATTCTTAACAACTTAAATAAAGATATCATATTTTTTTTTGCGTCGTTCAAACAGTACTTGATAGGGAAGAAAAGGCAAGAGTTTCAGGGTGGGCGGAGAAAAAAACAGATAAACGGAGAAAGACAAGTGTGTGTGTTATTTAGACAGACAATGCCACAGAGAGCAAAAAAGAGGCACGGGGAGAGGATACAGAGATGGAGAGAGAAAGTGCAAGATAAAGAAAGGATGAGAACATGAGAAAGAGGAGAGGACTAGAGTGAGGGAGAGAGGCAGTGTAGGAAGGGGAGAGAGAGAGCGAGAGAGAGGAAAACGAGAGAGACGGAATGCACGCAAGAGAGATTAATCCCAGGGTGATGAAGAGTTAAACGTCCGGAGTTTACAATTCCTCACCACACAGAGTAGATATACATCTCCTTGCTGCACTGTTTCAAGTCCATGATTGTACCCAGTGGTCGAAACTGGGGTGAAAAAAAGTAGGGGAACTGTGGGCAGAGACTCCGAGGGTGGGGATAACCCAAGGATTGGATCAGTGGGCGGAGTCAGAGGTGTGGTCAGAATGTGCCAAACATCACAGTTTTTTGTATTTGTTTGGCATTTCACCGACCAATTACAGCTTATTGTGTTATTTAATTCAACCAATGGGTACACTTGAATATTTAAGGTTTAAAATGTGTTATTGGCATTTGAATACATTCACAAAGTGGAATATATTTCCAATCACACAATGTCCCAAATACGCTTAAAAGTAGAATCACTAGCAATTTGTCTCCAAGCCATGCAGTTTCTCTCATTAGCACTTCTGCTCCCTTCTTCCACAAGAGGCGTTCAAACATGAATGGCAAAATATTCCTAGTTTGTAAATGTTTTCTATATAATTATGGCTCTGCCATATTTGTCACATAATACATCATCCACTGCATAATCTTTCAGTTTTAACTAATCATTTTTGTAGCTCAAACGGATAAAAAGTTACTAAAAAATGTGACTTGACTTGCTGCTAAGTGGACGGCCCTTTGCAAAGGTTGACTGATTACCTTTCTCACTGCTGCATTTGTATGTTATACTGATACTAATGAGGCAGATTCTTTGCAGAGACTTAACATGTGTAAAAATGTCTAAATAGTAAAGTATAAGAAAATATATTGCATTGCACTGCAGCCTTTTTTTGTTGCATAATTTAGTCAACATTGCGGCAACATTTTGTCCCCCATTGCTGCATAATTCCAGTGGCTCCAGAGCAGGTAGCACATGTTAAAAGTGCTTGTGCATGAAGCAGAGAGTGTGAAGTTTGCAAACTAAGTTTGGTGTGTGTGCAAATACAGCATTGCCGATCCTTGGTGAGTTGCAGCTACTACTGCTGAAACAAGGCCAATGGAGGTACCAATGGGTGAGGCAGACTGGCCTCGATGGCAGGGCCGGCTTTAGTGCTGGTGGCGCCCTGTGCAACAATGTTTGTTGGTGCCCCCAAAGATCACCTATGCCTTGGACACTACACAGAGCGATCATTTATACATGTGTAAATCACTGTATAGGAAAGGTTACATAAGACAAAGGACTACAAGGTGTAGAAGCCACATGACAACCATACTAGTAGGCAGTATAGTTTAATAGCTCATTGTTCTATGTTAGGATTTTAACTTATAGACTGCAAGTAACAAAATGATCTCTCTGACACAAGCAATAACCTACTTACCTGGTTAACATTATTTGCACTTTGTGATCTACATGGTACATGTTCTTTGCAGCAGGCACATTAACCCTCTGTGCCACCTTTCCAGGAGTCAACCCTTCCACTGGAAAAAACTCCAATCTCTATCTAGGAAGAACATTAATCACCGAGGTTATCATGAAATTTTTATTATTGCTGAAAGTTGCGGGGACCAGGAAGGAGGCAGCAAGTTTTTTAACTCTTTCCGTGCTGATGACAGAACCGCTCCGTCATCAGCCGCGGTGGCGCTGTGCTGATGACGGAGCGGTTCCGTCATGGCCCGCCCGACGCGCCTGCGCGGCGCGTTCTATTAAGCGGACGGGGCCATGACAGAACCGCTTCGTCATGAGCACAGCTGAACAGCGGCTGGTGACGGAGCGGTTCTGTCACCAGCATGGGCCCGCCGTACGGGCCACCCGCCCCCTTAGCGCTGCTGCGGAATAGCCGCCGCAGCGATGTGGTTTAATCCATAATATACTTGCAAGCACTATGCACCCACCCGAAATAGGTACCCAGTGCTGTCACACTGTTCGCTTTGCCCTAACCTGCTCATGGTTCATGTGACCTCATTGACAGAGTCACAGTGACTGGATCACTGTTGCTCTAGGGTGTGCTGCTTTGTAGGCCTGCCTGCAAGGCTGGAAGTGAACTTCAGTATGGATTGTGGTGGACAGGCCTTCAAGGTTAACCCACACTTGCCACTGCAAAGGTCCACCTGCTGGTGCTAAGACACCTGGGTTTCTAAGGTCTAGTGAGGCTCTCTAAGGTCTAGCATGGGAATGCGCTTCCTCAGGAGAGTGGTCTCGGGGACTGGTCATGAAGGCTGAACCCGGCTCCCCGGTTCCAAATTCGACAGCTCTGGCCATAGTGTCACATCCTCCACCCCACTGAACACCATACTGCCCCACTGAGAAAAACTCACACTGCCTTCAGCTACAACCCAATCGTGCCCCGCTATAAACACCAGGATGCGACTTAATTCAAATTATGCATTTGATAAGAGTAATATGCTGCCTGAAAAAAAAAAGTAAAAGCAAACATTCATAGGGAGTGCAAGATTAAGTAAAGCATGTGAAGTGTAAGCAGAAAAAGGAATATGCTACTTACCAGTATGCATCTGTTCTTGGCATGTAGGGCTGCTGACATTCATATCTGTGCATAGATCGCCGCCTAGTGTTGGGTCCGGATGATTGCACATTGTTGTACTGGAAGAGTCTTCGAAGTATCACGAGATAGGTGGCTCCTCCCTCGGACTACAGTGCGCATGGGCATCATCTCCATCCCCAGATTGTTTTTCGCCATTGTGGCAGAGATGGAGTAAAGTACAGTAAGAGATGGCCATGCAGAGAGTGAATGCTACAGCTGCGACAGGCACCAGGGAGGTGGGTGGGCGATATGAATGTCAGCAGCCCTACATGCCAAGAACAGATGCATACTGGTAAGTAGCATATTCCGTTCGAGGCATGTGGGCTGCTGAATTCATATCTGTGCATAGAATGTATAGCAGTATCTCCCCTAGCGGTGGCTACCTGTGTCAGCTGCAGCAGTCTGGAAGAGAGTTTTGAGAACAGCCTGGCCTACAGCAGCTTGCTGTTTTGAATGTACATCTACACAATAGTGTTTTGTAAATGTATGTGTGGTTGACCATGTGGCTGCTCTACAAATTTCGTGTAAAGCAATATTTCCTAGGAAAGCCATGGATGCCCCTAGCTTGCGTGTGGAATGCGCCCTAGGGGGAACTGTTAAGGTGCGTTTTGCCTTTAAATAGCATATCTGAATGCACTTAACGATCCATCTGGCTATACCTGACTTTGAAATCGGGTTACCTTTGTGTTGAGGTGAGAAAGCAACAAACAACTGTTTTTCGAAATGCCTTAGCTCTATCTATATAGTATAGCAGAGCTCTTTTTACATCTAGAGTATGCAAGGCCCTTTCAGCTACCGTCTGTGGGTTTTGAAAGAACACTGGCAGTTCTATTGTTTGATTCATATGAAAATGGGATACCACTTTTGGCATGAATTTAGGGTTTCTTCTGAGAACTACTCTATTTGCATGTACTTGAATGAATGGCTCTTGAATAGTTAGGGCTTGCAGCTCTCTAACTCTTCGAAGCGAAGTAATGGCAATAAGGAAAGCCACCTTCCAAGTAAGAAACTGTAGTTCGCATGAGTGTAGTGGTTCAAAAGGTGGTCCCATAAGTCTGGTTAAAACAATGTTTAAATTCCAGGCTGGTGAAGGTGGGTGTCTTGGAGGAATGACGCGTTTAAGTCCTTCCATAAACGCTTTAATTGCTGGTACCCTAAATAGTGAAAGGTGTTGCCTGTTTTGCAGATATGCTGCTAACGCAGCTAAATGTATCCTGATGGATGAATAGGCTAAATTGCAACGTTGTAGGTGCAAGAGATAGCA
This sequence comes from Lissotriton helveticus, assembly GCF_964261635.1. NCBI lineage: Eukaryota > Metazoa > Chordata > Amphibia > Caudata > Salamandridae > Lissotriton > Lissotriton helveticus. Next base: position 373,997,550 of record NC_136065.1, read on the forward strand.
AATGATGTTTTGAGTGGAAGCATCAAGTGGGTTAATGTCATTGTTATTACAGTAAATGACGAAACGTTTCCACTTTGATTCATAACATGCTCTGGTAGTGGGTTTTCTTGCCTCTTTGATAATATTCATGCAGTCTGGAGGCAAGTTGAGGTAACCAAACTCTAGGATTTCAGGAGCCAGATCGCTAGGTTCAGTTGTTGCGGGTCTGGGTGTTGGATTTCGCCATGGTTCTGAGTTAGAAGACTGGGTGTGAGTCGCAGTCTTTGATGAGGCCCCACTGACAGTTCTAGGAACGTTGTGTACCATGGTTGCCTCGCCCATGTGGGAGCAACCAGGATTAGTGTCAGGGAATGTTAGCGCATTTTGCGTGCCACTAGCGGTATTAATGGAGCTGGGGGAAAAGCGTACGCAAATTTGCCTGACCAGTTCATCCATATCGCATTCCCTTGCGATTGCGGATGTGGGAACCTGGCGGCAAAGTACTGGCATTTTGCGTTTTCGCTTGTGGCAAAGAGGTCTATTTCCGGGTGTCCCCACTTCCGGATGAATGGTTGGAGCACTTTGGGGTGAATTTCCCATTTGTGTATCTGTTGGCTGTGCCTGCTGAGCAGGTCGTCTACTTGATTGTCTATGCCTGGGAGGTGTTCTGCCATGAGGAACATGTTCCTCTGAATGGCCCATTTCCACATTGCTTGAGCTAGGTGCGACAGCTGTGGTGAGTGTATCCCTCCTTGTTTTTGAATGTAATACATAGCTGTCATGTTGTCCGTCCGGATCAACACAGCCCTGTTGCATAAGTGTGTTTTGAAAGCTTTGAGAGCTAGAAAGACTGCCATCAACTCCAGAAGGTTGATATGCATTTTCTTTTGCTGTACGGTCCAGAGTCCCTGGTAGTGACATGGGCTCCCCTTCCAATCATTGATGCGTCCGCGGTTAACACTACTTGTGGGACAGGCTCTTGGAACAGTCGTCCCTTGCAAAGGTTTTGTGGATTCCACCAATGCAGAGAGTTGTATGCCCGACTGGCCACCAACACTAGGTCCTTTAATTGCCCGTGAGCCTGGTTCCACTGCCTTGCTAGGCATTCTTGGAGCGGACGCATATGTAGTCTGGCATGAGGGACTATGACTATGCATGAGGCCATCATGCCTATTAACTGCATTGTTGGAACCGGAGGTAGGCACTTGTGACAAGCAGGGGCCCTCAGCTCCACGTCAGGGAAAGGGAACTACCCCTTCGAATAACCCCTGCTCACCCTCTAGGTAGTGTGGCGCAAGCAGACAAGGCTAATCCTCAGGGCGATAGTAGGTTAAGCATTTAGGATCACACACAGTAAACCCACTGACCCACCACAAATGGACACCAGTCGTGTAGTTGTATCAAACATACGTATACTTTATATAAAAGATAGATTCAAGCAGGATTATCACAAGACCATGTAACGTTTAACGATTTGAGGCCACCAGATTATGATAGACAAGATTAGTCTTTGAATGTTCGTTGTTCAGCAAGGTACGATGACAGGGAAATAAGAACGTGGCGGACCCTGGATCCCATATGAACTCTGGACGGAGTTCACATGTACCTTGCTTGTGGAAGTCCGAGGCGTTTCAGGCGCGGCTGGTGAGGGCGGACTCCGGAGGAGGCCGACGGTTCTCCAGAGGATCTCTCCGGCTCAGATCCCCCTCGAGGTGCGAGGTGGAGGAGCAGGACTGTGGAGGGTTGCGGCAATCCGGAGTCGATGCAGCTCACGGGGCGAGGCGCCGTTCAGGCCTGCGGGGCGTACTACTTCTTAGTACGCCAGGTCGTACTCATGGATCTGTGAGGGGCGTCGCGTTCTACGGCAGACGGGTGCAACACCAGGCTTCCGGTACCACGGTACGGGGAGGCCTTTCTTGAGGTGCGGCACGGGTCTTGGTATGCAGGAGGGCAAAGCGAGATGGTCGGGTACGTTACGACGTACGGACCATCCGAGGCTATGGAATGCGGTCCGTGCAGATTCCGGCGGGAGAAGATGAGAGGTGCACCACACGCTCGGTTAGCGGCGAGGTGACAGGAGAGCAGGCGGCCCGGCGCTGAAGCGGAGAGCGGCTTAGGGATGAGCGGGCTCTCTACGGCGGGGCAACCAGGCTCCGAGCTGTCACGACCTGGGAGGGGGCGAAGGCACCCGAGTCACAACTCCGACGAGGGAATAAGAACTAAGGCCCAACAGCAGACGGGCACAAGCAGAATAGAACCCAATGGTCCTGGGGTTCCGTTCAGGGGGCAAGCTCTCGATCAAGCCCTTGGAGATCATTTCAGGCACAAGTGTACAAAGTCCTTTTTGGTCCTTTCCTCTCCGTTCTCAGCAAGGCACCACTGCAGGCCAGTCTTACAGGATTCAGACCGGTTTCCGTCCTTCAGCTTCTCTTGGTCCTTCTAGTCAGGCAGAGGTTCGTCGTAGTCAAAACTGGATCTGATTTGTAAGGAGCGGAGCTCCTATATTTATACTACGATTCTTTTGTCTTTGCAGGCCAGGGTGCCTGAGCCTAGTTCAACCCGGTTTTGGAGTACTTTGTTTACAGGAAGCTGCCGTCTTCTTTCAGAGTGCAGGGCAGAGACATCAGACGCTCCGCAGGTGGTGGAGCCAGCATTGTGGTGGAGGAGCACAACCCTACTCAGAGTCAAGGACTACTCCGCCCACCCATCCTGGGGTAAGCACCCTATTCACCACCTGGGGGTCCCAACTGTCCCCGGGAATCTCCCAGCCCTGTCACTCACACAAACCCAGACAACAGATACACATCCTGGCAGAGGCGGGCTAAATAGTTAGGCGAGCAAAGGCTAACTTTCTAAAAGTAGCATTTGCAAACCCAGGATATTAAAATAAACCTCACTAAAGGAAGTATTTTATTATTCTGAGTTCAGGCATACTAAACTCGACATGCTACCGTGTTCCCTGAGCCTGCCGGGACTATAGCGTGTAATAGTTCTGACAGCTCATCTTGGCCTAAGAGAACCGGTAGCCCTTCCACAGTGAAGAACGAAAAGGGCGGTAATTCACTATGAGGGCATGCCACACTCTAGGCTTGTCCTACCTTACGCTTCAATGCACCCTGCCCATAGGCCTACCATAGGGGCGACTGACATGGAGGTGAGGGAAGGTTCAGGGACTGGCAAGTGTGGGCACTTGTGCAGTCAGCGTGACAGTATGGGACTGTACGCGGGGTCTGCGTTGGCGGACCCGAGTCATATCTTACGAGGCCGGTTCTGTGGGTGGCGCAACCAGCGCTGCAGGCCCACTAGCAGCATTTGTATCTACAAGCCCCGGCACTCCTTGTGCACTTTACTGGGGACTGACAGTAAACCAAATAAGCCAATCATGGAAATCAATTACACATACACTTTACATTGGGAGCACTTGCACTGCGGCATGGATTGGCCGTGGCGCAGTGCCCTGAGCATCGAACACCAGCAAAACATCTGAGGCACATCAGCAAAAAGTGGAAGGGAGACTCACGCCAAGGTGCCAGGTCTAACATGCATAAACACTCGAGCTGGTAGTGAGTGTTGGGGTTTGAATTTTTGTATCAACGTTTGCATTCCCTTGATTCGTGCTGTGTTGGGATATGCTTTTGCTGCCAGTGTATCTATTGTTGCTCCCAAGTATTGTTGGACGTGGGAGGATTGTAGATGTGATTTTGGGTAGTTTAGTGAGAATCCCAAACTGTGCAGGAGATGTATGGTCTTTGACATGTGTTTGGCACATTGCTGGGCTGTTGGCGCGTGTATTAGCCAATCGTCCAGATAGGGGTACACATGGATGTGTTGCCGTCTGAGATGTTCTGCCACTGTAGCTAGACATTTGGGGAACACTCTTGGAGCTGTTGTGACACCAAATGGTAGGACTTTGAACTGGTAGTGTTGTCCCTGAATGGTGAACCTTAAATACTTCCTGTGAGCAGGGTGTATTGGTATATGAAAGTATGCGTCCTTGAGGTCTAAGGTTGCTAAGAAGTCTCCCTGGCGAAGCAGAGGTAAGACTTGCTGGAGAGTGAGCATGTGGAAATGCTCCGACAAAATGTACAGGTTGAGGGGCTTGAGGTCCAATATTGGCCTGAGAGACCCGTCCTTCTTCGGGATAAGGAAGTATAGAGAGTATACTCCTGTCCCTGATGTTGTAGTGGGACTGGTTCTATGGCCCCCTTTTGCAGCATACTGATGACCTCTTGCTGTAGTAGCGTGATATGTTCCTGTGACATTGGACGGTGCACGGGTGGTATGTTGGGTGGAGGTGAGGTGAGTTCGGGGCAATAGCCATGTTGGATAATTTGCCTGACCCACTTGTATGTTGTGATATTTAACCAGACTGGCAGAAAGTGTTGTATTCTTCCCCCGACTGGTGTTTTGTGGTCTGGGGGTAGTGGTAAGAAGTAACTGCTTGGTGTTAGTGGAGGATCTATTTGTATTGCCTCCACAACCTCTTCCCTTGGTGTTGTTTCCTCTGTATCCACCCCTGTTGGTGTTTTTGTTGTATGTGGCTTGTGTGTTACCCTTGTAGTTTGAGGATTGCTGTGATGTATTATTACGCGCTTCTCCTCTATAATGGGAGCAACGAAAGGAGCCCCGTGTTGTTGGGACTGTAGAGCTCCCATTGACTTCGCAGTTTCAGCATATTTTTTCATTTTGTCCAGAATTGAGTCAACTGCTGGACCAAATAAAAAGTCAGGGTTGATGGGCTGATTAAGGATTGTGGATTGGACTTCATTTTTGAAGCCCGATATGCGAAGCCTTGCGTGGCGCCAGAGCAGCACGCTTGTATTGATGGATCTGGCAGCTGTGTCTGCCGCGTCTAGGGCACATTTAATTGAGTTAACAGCAGCCAAGGTTTTTTGGGAGAATCTCAGAAAGGGTAGGCGCGCTGCCTGGTGTAACCGTTTAGGGTGTTAAATTCAAGGATAAGGTATGGTGCGTAAGAGTGAACGGAAAAACCCTTAACCGTCCAGATGGAGAGTCAACAGGCTCTCATAGTGATAGAAACAACAATACTCTCGCACACAAACACAAGGTATAACATAGGTAACAAGAAAATCGTAAACATAAACAGTTATAGCCAAAGTAAGCAGATGCAGGTATCCGAGTATATCTTAAACGTGGGTAGTTTAATAGAGTCCACAACCAGCCGACACGTGTTTCGTCGTGTGGATATGATCACAACGACTCTTCAGGGCTGGGAACAAAAACACAATAGAATAGGTCTAGAATTCTTCATAGCGTACAGCACATCGCAGTAGACAACAATAGTGACTCAAGGTGACTAGCGTATCCACCTTTAAAGTGCCGCTATCCCCCATCGATAATCGAAGGAATAGAAGTTAATTGTGTGATAAGGTGACTATCATGAGACAGAGGAACAATCCAACTTCACATGTTAAAATCAAGAAAATCATTCAGGCAGTACCCAGTGGATTGTAGATCTGTATATTACATAGGATATGTGCCGTACAAAAAACACAAAACACAAGATCCAACTTCTTGAAGGTCTCAGTAAAAAGGTGACAAAACGTGTGATCGTGAGGTAAAGCAATAAAATAAATGGAAAGTGACAGCATGCAAAATTAAGGTGCACCTGATTTGATAGAAACGAAATTGGACTCAAGGGTCAAAAGTGCCTACCTTGTGGCACAATCTACAGGCTTATAGGTCCAGAAAGTGTAGAATCATAAGGCGTCTAAATTAGGGTAAAATACGAAAAGCATCAGAAAGGGTAGTGCTGATAGAGTGCTAACTCAATCAAGAGGGGGAAGCAAGAAGCAAAGGATAATTGGCTTACCAAATTTTCCTATTACGGTTCATGAAGTCAGTAAACCACAAGATAATAAGTGTAGAACATCTGTCGACATAGAACAACCCGGGTACGTGGGTGTTCTAATAGTAAAACGCTGTATGGAAAGAAAACCACGTGTTAGAGTATGTACACGTGGCCAACTTCTGTAAGGGTTATCATACAGCTCTTCTCTCATGTAGCAGAAAAAGAAAAGTTAAAACAAAGTACCTCAATACGTGTGAGTATTAGGCCGGTACCGGGAGGGGATCCACTTCCCGCTCAGTGTTTTGAATAAGTCGTTAATGAGACTCGAAGTTCGTAGTCTAAAGTGAAAAAGGGGAAACCGAAAAAGCGGTTAGGACAGCAGTACGTGTAAGCTGTCTAAGTACAAGGATCGTCAAAAACGCGATCCTACATGGGCATAAAAATGGGCATAAAACACCATGGGTGTGCGTAAAACTCACCAGATATGTGGCATCCCTCCTCCTGTGTTTCCCGGTCGCCGTTTTCCAAGTTACGGACACGTGACCGGGCACAGGAAGTGCTATTTAGGTGAAATGGTCTGGGAAGACTAGAACGTCATGCGCTAGGCGAAGTGTACTGAAGATAACCGCCATATTGGAAAACTCGGAGTGTGAGCAACTAAGTGAGCGGCCCGTAATGCTATTTGTATAAGCACTAAGTCTGTCACAAGTACAAAACGCCGTTTGAAACTGTAGAACGAAAATAACTAATATAACTGCAAATGGAAAATCGGCTGACATATATCGTTTAGTAAAATAGTCTCGTATGCGTGATCATGCTCCTAGTATAATAGGACGCTGCTCGATAATAGATGGGTAAGCCAACGCTAATGGTTAAGAACAAAAGGTAGTCAAAATACCGGGATATTATATAGGAGGAATCCACAATACAGAAAATATGGAACTTGTAATGCGTCAATGGCGTGCCCAGTGTCGTGGTGAGTTGCTAATTAATAGACATAACCAAATTTGATTACACTAGTGTGTCTCACCCTCACCCTAGTGAGTTCAGTGACATGGAGCAGAAAAAAGTAGTAAAACATGTACTCAATACTAAACATGTCAGTAGTTAATCACTGTAGCATCCAATCAGGAGGGTATTCTAATACATAACATCTCTCTACTGAAAAGCTTCATGTTAGAATCATGAGTACATAAGACTTACATTTCATTCATAATTGTAAAACTGTAAATATACGTTAATGAATAATGAACATCTGTATATTATAGGTGTAAGTAGTAAAGGGACCGTGTGGACGGTGGTCTACTACTTAGGGATAATAAACCTTCAGTTTCCCAGAAAGAATTGTAATTCCTGATCGAAATTAAGCCCGTGTTCCACGCACTGTAAGCGCATGATCCACATGGCTTCTTTTCGTCTTAGTGTAAGCTCTCTATTACCACCTCTAATATTCAGTGGAATCACATCTATGCCAAAGAAACGCACTTTGATGTCATCCTCCAATGGTTGGCACTCCGCTATATGCAAAGCCACTGGGTATTTAGGGTCTCTTCTTTGTATAGCCCTCATGTGTTCTGCCAGTCTGTCCTTCAAAGCCCTGATGGTACTGCCAACATAGCATTTGCCACAATGGCATTCAATTATGTAGGATTTTAATCAAAAGGAGACTAGCTCATGTATTACGAATTTACTTAAAGTAAAGGACTCGAGTATGTTTCGTCATGGGGTAGGAACACCTGGTAAGTGTGTTCATGAAGCCCTCACCCACCAACCTAGTTGGTGGCATGCTTCATCATCGGGCCCACCCAGTGACACCTAGCGTGTCCCGGGTGTGCTTCAACGCCTGATTACAGCGGAGCAGGTATGTTGCTGAGTGTGCAGTGAAGAGTGTTATGGAAGTGATGTTAAAACGGCTTAGCGGGGGTCCCAGTACCCAAGGGTAAATTAATACCTGGGCCTCCGTCAGTGGCTAAAAATAAGGCTGTTGGATGTTAGAGGCGAGTTACGACCTCCCACATCCAGTGGTGGGTCAACATGTTTTAGCCAGTGCCTTGTGAATATGCTGGCTTTCTTCAGGACCTATATTAAAAGGGTGAGTGTGATTAAACTAGTGGGTGTGTAATTCAGACTATGTGTGTACACGCCCTAAAGTGTTTATCTATGTGTGAGAGGGGGATTCCCTTCTCAAAAACACCTGTACATGTAACATATATGGACAAAGACAAAACATACAAGGAAAAAGAGAGTCACTGAGATGTATGGCATTATACACATCTGATTGCCGGCACTATAGCGGAGGGGGTGTAGGCTATAGACGGCTATAGTGTAATGGTACTGGTGGTACCATTAGGTGAGATTCGCACTTTTTAGTTCGGGAGTGATTCTTATTATAAAAACAGCTAAGCGACTATCTGATGCCATTTTGATCGAAATCCAAACCACAGAAAGCCATTTCAAGGCCACCATAACTTCATACAAAAAGAAACTGGATGATCAGAATAAAGTAATAAATGAATACAAGGAATACCTGACCCAGGCTAAAATTAAGAAATTTGACAAAGACCTTAAAAAATTCAGCTATGCCAAAGTGTACCCATACTCAGAAGAGGATTACACCCCACAGACCAAGGACACCAACATGTCTAACTCCTCAGGCGATGACAGTTCTGTCTCTAGTGATTCCAGCACTGGCTCACACAAACGGGGAGGAAGAGGAAGACGCGGACAACGCTGGCCCAATACATGGCAAGGAGGACAACAAGGACATTTCTACCCTTTCCCACCAAATTTTGGTAACATGCAAAATCCCTACTACGGTTTCCCTCCAATGTATCCCCAGGGACCCATGCCACTGTTCGCAGGCAACCAGGGACCACACATTCCTTTTTTAGGACAGGGCCGAAGAGCACGGGCAGAAGAAGATCAAACCCACAAGAACCGCAGGTTCACTGGGCCGAGGAAGAGAACCCAGTGAGTTCGAACACACGCCAGAAGGCGAAAGAGACAACACCAGGAACCAGCAAACAGTGAGGCCTAATGATCAACCATCACTGGTATTTAACCTATCCAGCACCCCCCTGACCACCAAAGAACAGTCAGTACTGGAAAAAGGCCTATCATTTGTCCCCACCACCAAGCTCGACAAATTTAAATTACATATAGAATTGGCCCAATTCTTTAGAAAACTAAAACTGAAATCCTCAACCCCAACATCACGGGCCTCAGAACGAAATCCACGTTCATGCCACCTCCCTCTACCATCCCGTCTGAAATCACAACATTTGAACAAGCTGTGTACAATGACATAGAGAAACTCAATCCTACCAACCATTTCAACAACTTATCCTGGGAAGACAGGAAGACTATACAACGCCTACAAAACAACCCCACAATTGTCATTAAACCGGCAGACAAAGGGGGAGGCATCGTCTTACAAGACAAAATAGACTACGACACAGAGTGCCGCAGACTATTGAGTGACAACAGGAATTACCAAAGATTGGAACATGACCCAACAGAAGAACTACGGACTACGATCCATGCACTAGTCAAGAGGGCAGCGGATGCTGAGCACATTTCCAAACAGGAAGCAGACTACTTATGCCCCCAGCACACCAAGATCCCGTACTTTTATACAGTACCGAAAGTACATAAGGGCATTTACCCCCCTCCCGGAAGACCCATCGTGTCAGGCATAAACTCCTTGCTGGAACCACTGTCACGGTACTGTGATTTCTTTTTGAACCCTCTAGTACAAAGAACACCTACATATATAAAAGACACCAAACATCTCCTACAGGTCATAAACAACATGGAGTTCAATTCCAACACACAACTACTGGTAGGATTGGACGTGGAGCGCTTGTACACCAGCCTCCCCCAAGATGCCACCCTAGCAGTACTCCACGACATCCTAATGGAAGCCCACTGGCCTTACCACACCCCGAGGGATTTCGTGATGGCTTGTGCAACCCTAGCTCTCAAAGAAAATTACTTTGAATATGATGGCACTCTTTATTTACAAACAAATGGAACATCCATGGGCAGCGTTTTCGCCCCAAGCATGGCGGGACTGTATGTCCACCACTTTGAACGCTCCCACATAGCAACAGACACCAACCCTTTCAATCATCACATTCTGAATTGGCACAGATATATAGATGATATTCTGGTAGTCTGGCAGGGATCCCAGACTGACCTAGACAGATTCATGACCTGGATTAACAACAGGGACCCATACCTAAAATTTACTAGCACGGCTAGCAACAATCAGCTACCCTTCCTAGACCTAGACATCACAGTCAAGGACGGGACCCTGGTCACGACAACCTACTATAAGCCAACTGCGAGGAACTCACTGCTTCATTTCAAGAGCTTCCACCCTCGCCCGCTCAGAGAGAATCTGCCCTTCGGTCAGTTTCTACGCATACGTAGAAACTGCACCAACATTACCGATTACAAAAAACAATCTACGGAATTGGCTACCAAACTGGAAAACCGAGGCTACCCTAAAGCCATCATCAGAAAAACACAGAAGAGGGCAAGGAACCAGAACCGTGAAGCCTTACTCGAAAACGTCACAAAAGACCAACAAGAACAACCCATTACCTGCGTCACCACCTATAACACAGCGTCAAATGAAGTAACCAAAGTCATCAAAAAACATTGGAAAATAATCATGACATTAAAGATCATTTACCGGATTCTCATTTATGCTTCGGTCTGCCAGGGTCTGCCGTGGTGTTGCTTCCCCTGCTCTCTGCTCTCCGCTCTCCGCTTCCTGCTCTCTCTCCCGCTTTCCCGTCATCTGCAAACACAGCGGGTGAGCGTAATAGCTAATAGAGTGCGTGCTGCACGCGTCGCCGAGGGAGACGACGACGCTGACGTGTCGAGTTACAAAACCGGGGGAAAAAAAGTTGGGAGTGGAAAGAAAAACGACACGTGTCACATAAAAAAGGTGATAAAAGGATAAAGGATAAAGAGGCAAACTATATAGTCTGCTCACTCACATATGTGGGGGAAAAAAATAAGTACAAGCACTAAGACTTCTGGAGAAAAAAAAAGTGTGTATTGGTGCCTCAAGCTTGCTCGGAGCCAGAGGTGGTAGAGGTGGTAGAGGCGGTGGGGCCGAAGTCCGGGTTGAAATTAGAACTGCCAGTGCTATATCGTTAGTAATAATTACAGCATTTGAAATTGCTATAGAAGAGGTCTCACGTGTGTGTACCATGGAGAAAGACGAAGAAAGAGACAAGCAAGATGTATCAGTCTCTTCTGGATTACAATACATAGCTCACCAAGCTCAGAATGAAAACGAAAAGCAAAAACTAAAAGAGACTCAGACTCAGACTCAGATAAAGACTGACACAAAAGCAAAAGTAAAGACCCTGGCTCAGGGAGGTCAGGGTGATCAAGAGAAGCAAGAAAGACAAGAGAGGATAGAGAACACAGATGGTAGAGGAAACACTAAAGAGACCTATATCTTACAAGGATCACAAAAAGCTAAAGAAGCACAGAGGCGACCTGAAACCAGGGGTTACAAGGCAATGGAAAATAATGATGAAAATAACGATGGCAAAATAAGAGCTGATAAGCCTGATGGGAGAGATAGGATCAATGAAAATGAGCAGAAAATTCACAAAGAAGCCGAGAAATCAAAAAAGAAAGCAAAGGAAAAAGAAAGGGCGAAAGAGACGGAAAGGGAACCTGCAAGCAGAGAGAATCTTGACCTTTTGGAAAAAAAAGCCAAAAGACTTCAAACGATCAAAAACTTAAAAGCTGAAGCTAACACTACTGGTCACTCTACAGGCTCCCAGCCCAGAATCGCAAACATATTTAGCCCAGCAATCAAAGATAGATCACAGAGCTGCTCTCTTAATGAAACTGTATCAATCACAATGGACCAACAAGGCCTGCAAAATAAGGCTATCGCTGTTACCGACGCAGCTCAAGAAGCACCTCAAGAAGCACCTCCAGTAGAGCATCTAGAACGGGCCAATATGAGGGAAGAAAACATATCAGGCCCCAACATAGACTCAGCTGAGAACATAAGCCCAGTGACGGAAGAGCATGCCTCAACAGAAGTTTTGAATATAAGCCCAGCAACTGAAGGGCATGCTTTAGCAGAAATCTCGGATGAATCTGAGTCAGAGATTTATGAGACTGGAGTATCAATTTCCAGCGAACCTAGTGAATCCAGCGAAGAGAGTGACCCTGGCGAGGATTCCAGACAAGAGGAACAGGTCAAGAAAGTACCATCTCCAACAGATAAAAATACCCAAATATACGACAATATTCCAATAAAAAAATTGGGGCAAAAAAGAAACAGACATAAGAGGTACTCAAAAACACTTCATGATGAAACCACAGATCCCGGGAGCAATCCAGAATATACCATAGCGAGAACTAAAATCCCACGTAAAAGCCCCCATCGAAAATCAAATTATGAATCTGAAAGAAACAAGAATATTACTGATGTCCCGGATGAAGATGAGCAGATGAAGGCTAGAGAGCCCTCATTAAGCGAAGTTTTCGAATCAATAAAAACTCTTCACCGAGATGTAAAAAAAGATAGCCAAAGGAACCATGTCGCTATCCAAAAATTGGAAGGTGCTATCAATAAAGTTGGTAGTACATGTTTGGAGATATCGGACAGAATGTGTTCGGTAGAAGTCAGGGCGGAAAACCTGGAATTAGACGTCGGTAAGTTACAACTTCAAGCAAAGGAGCATGAAGGAATAATTAAGGATCTAATGACAAAGGTTGAAGAACAAGAAAATCGAGCAAGAAGAAACAATCTTCGATTCCTTGGGATTCCCGAGGGCTCGGAAGGGAATGATCCTAGAAGCTTCATGATCAATCTGCTAAAATCTTCTTTCCCGGAACTCAAATCCTGGGAAATGGATAGAGAAGTCTGCCGAGCACATCGTTTTCCTCTGTCATTACCAAAACGTTCAGACAAATCTCCCCAATACCCTAGAGCTTTTCTTGTCAATTTTGGAAATTTTCTGGTACGTGACATCATATATGACTTGGCTAGACCAACGGCCAAAAGAGAATATAAGGATTTCAAGTTTTTTGTAAGACCAGATTTCGCGCATGCAACAATAGAAAGACGATGGCGAATGCGACAACTATTCACCCCTTTTGAAAAGCTAGGAGCAACGGTTTATCTGCAAAATCCGGCGCGCCTAAAAATAATCTACAAAGGCTCAATGAGGAGCTTTATAAGTGAAATTCAGGCGGAGGCATATCTCAAAGAGGTTGAAGAGAGAGCGAAACAAAATAACGAAAAATAATGGCAAATAAATAGATGAGGAAATTTAGTGCTGACAAACTTTTATAATTATCTGTTATATGGTTGACATCTTCTAGAATGAAATAGTAGCAGGTCAAGGTGCTAGCTCAGGCGTTCGGACCATACGGCCACCAACAACTGGGTGAGTTCAAACCCAGGTTGCCTCAAAGGGTGGCAGGAGGGGGGGGTGAGAGGGTGAGGAGGGAGAAATTAAAAAAAAATTGAAGAGAGTTCGTACTGGTAATATGATCATAAATGCAAGAATAAATTGGAAACTAAGGATATGCTCCCATCATGTATGTACTTATTATTTGGATAGGATGATAAAATGGCAATATTTGAAAACTAGGTATGCCTAAGTTAAAGATTGGATCTCTTAACATAGGAGGATTAAATGATTGGAAAAAGAGGGGGAAGTTTGAACAATATTTAAATATGATGAATTTAGACATAATATGTTTACAAGAGACTCACTTACCCTGGATGAAAAAACATATGTTAAACTTTAAAGGCTACGAACTGTTGTCATGCACATCCCAGACCTCCATGATAAGAGGGGTGGCTATAATTGGCAAAGTTGGGCTAGGGGGGGCCAAAAGGTGTAAGGCAGATTCACTAGGCAGATGGGTCATATGTGAAATGAATTTAGGGATCACTATCTGCTCGATATATGGGTCTAATACAGATGAGTCTGAGGTCTTTAGCCGCATCGAAAATGAACTAACCGATTGGCATACCCCCATAGTATTATGTGGAGATTTTAACATCTCTGCTAATTTTTCGGATGGTAGCCCATACAAAGGTAGGAAGCCGAGGGTGTTTAGGGCGATAACATCAATGATGCATTCACACGGCTTAGTGGATGTTTGGGGAAATCTAGTGATGGGCGACCCAGGGTTTACTTACTTTTCACATCCTTTTAATAAATACTCGAAACTGGATTATTTTATGATCTCGACCACTCAGTTGAAGAATGTCCAAATAAACAAGCTTCCTAAAATTTTGTCAGATCACAATCCCCTGGTTTTGATTATGGACATCAACAAACCATATAAGGTTCCAAGGCCTTGGACATTTGATAAAAAATTACTATCAGATATAGATTATATTAAACATATGAAAATATGGTCCCAGGCCTTTTTTGATGCTAATAGGTACAGTGCATCAAGGGGAGTGGTTTGGGACAGCTTCAAGGCAGGACTAAGAGGAGAGACCATAAGCTATAATACTCGGGTCTGGAAAAAGATTAATAGGGAAAGGGAAATATTGATGGGAAAGCTGAGTGAGGCAGAGACACAACACAGAAAGGATATAATTTTAGGGGCCCAATCTGTCGAGAGTCTACATAGAGTAAACTCCCTAAAAGCAGAGATCCAGAAACAATTAGCTATAAAGGCGGCAGCCAATTATCAGTCACATAGATTACGCCTCTACGAAACTGGGGAGCAAGCAGGCAAAGCACTCGCTCTTCGAATAAGGCAGGTGGCCACTAAGAACATAGTGACACAAATTGAATATCAGGGCCAAACATATGACAAATCAGGCGAAATTTTGGAGGCTTTTAGGAAATTTTTTCAAGAATTATATCAGGAGGAGGCGGGTGAAGAGATTCCTAATATAAGTTGGCTAGACATGGGCAGCAAGCTAAAACAGGCCCACATCGAATTTTTGGAACAAGATATAACTATGTCAGAGTTATTGGAAGCCCTGCAGGATCTGTCAAATGGAAAGGCTGCGGGCCCGGATGCTATACCGCTAGAGTTGTACAAGAGTTTAAGGGAGGTAACAACACCGCTGCTTTTAGATTTATTCAAAGGCGTTATGAATACCGGTATAATACCCGAGTCCTGGCAAGAAACCAATATAGCGATCTTTCACAAAAAAGGCAAATCAAAGATCAACCCTGGTTCTTACAGACCAATATCTTTGATTAACAGCGATAACAAGCTATATGCAAAAATTATGGCCGTACGCATGGGGAGGATCATTGCGGACTTGGTTTCCCCTTGGTAGCATGGGTTCATTCCAGGAAGGGGTACTACCGACCACATTAGGAGAGCTATCACCCTATTTGACATCGGCGCTGCTAGGGGGGAGGAGGTCGCAATAATCCTCCTCGATGCGGAGAAGGCATTCGATCGCGTCAGATGGGGCTTTCTCTGGAAGGTCCTGGAGGCAAGGGGGTTTGGTCCAAGATTCTGTCAAGCCATTCAGGCTATGTATTCATCACCTATGGCAAGAATCCAACTAATGGGCGAAAGATCGGGTAAGATTAACATAACAAGGGGTACGAGACAGGGTTGTCCATGTTCACCAATCCTTTTTGCGCTCTATATAGACCCCTTAATTACACAAATAATGAACAATGTGGCCATTAAACCAGTACTCAATAATGGGTATCAGACTAAAATTCTCGCATATGCGGATGATTTAGCAGTAACCACAAAAGACCCAGAGTCAGCTATGAAGGAAGTAGTTAATATAACCGATCGGTTTGGAGATGTGTCGGGTTACCGATTAAATGTAGACAAAACACAAGTACTATGCTCTAAAAAAATAGTTAAGTTGGATGCTAGATATGTGGATTCAGTGGTTTACCTGGGTATAATAATAAATGCAGAACCCGGTAAAATAATTAATGATAATTACACACCGCTCTTGCATTCAATGGAAACAGATTTAAAAAGAATGGATTCACTACAGCTATCGTTAATTGGGAGGGCTAATGTTATAAAAATGACAATGTTTCCTAAGGTTCTATATAAATTAAGGTCAATCCCATTTATATTGGAAGAGAAGATTATTAAGAAGATCGAGGCTATATTCATGAAATTCCTGTGGCAATATGGCAAAATAAGGCGATCAAATAGATATATGTCATTACCACAAGAAAGAGGAGGGTTAGGATTGCCAAATATAAGGAGCTATCATTTTGCTTGTCTCCTCACAGATATGGCAATCCTATTTCATCCAGGGGGCCCAACCCTTAGGCAGGCAGTGATACCATCAATCTTTCAGTTACTATTGGGAAGTGAAGCAGCAGGGGCTTTATTGCGGAGAACCCAGAGGAGCTATTACAAGAAATTTGGGTATAGGTCGATTGAAGATGTATGGTATATGTGGAAAATTGTTAAAAAAAAACCTTGATATACCTACTTTTCATCAAGGCACACCACTTTGGAATTCAACACTTTTCCCAAACCTTAGCAGAGATGGATTGTGGCGTCATTGGGAGAGTCAAGGTATTGTAGAGCTGGGGCAAATAATGATTGGAGATCAATGTAGAACACTTGAAGAACTTACGCAACAGTACTCATTGCAAGGTTATCAAGAGTTTAAATATTTGCAGCTTCTCAATAGAATTAAATCAATAAGGCCACATATTAATTTGATAAGGAGATATGAATTATTAGAGTATCTGAAGTCTGGGGGTCACAGAATTAGGGATATATATAAAATATTTGGTGAAGCATCAATTGATGATATGGGCAAAATGGAAGCTGCATGGTCCAAAAAATTGGGGCATCCGGAAGTAGATCTTGATAAAGCTCTAGCCATGGATAAAAGATTTCTGCGCTCCTCAAATCTCAGGGCCCAACACTATAAAACCCTGTTCAATTTATACTATACACCGGATAAATTATTCTCTTGGGGGAAAGCGGCAGATAGCAATTGCCCTAGATGTGGAAATGGCTCAGCTGATATCATACACATGTTCTATGGCTGCGAAAAACTAAAAAACATTAAAACTGAAATAGAGCGGTTTTTAGAGGGGCTGCTTGATGTCAAAATTAATCTATCCCCAATCCTGATAATAACAGGATGCGATGTGAAATTAAATATGAGCACTGAGGCAGAAGCATTAGTTTTTATCGCTGTAGCAATCCTTAGGATTTTAATTAGTGCAGCATGGAAGGATATAGAAGCACCTACGTTTCAAATGTGGATATGTAGAATGTTGGGAATCCACAATATCGAGGAAGCATTATATGATTTAAAGGGAGCAAAGATAAGGGAAATGGGTGTGCGACTATGGGCCCCAGTAGCTGCCTGGAGGGCAGCAAGAGTGTAAAATGAATGACTCATTGATATTGGAGCTGTTTAATTTGTCTATCATTCCTTTTTATTGATGGTATATTTCTATGTATGTATGTATTTTTGAATTTGTAATTTACTGGTATGAACTCTCAATAAAAAAAAAAAGGAAAATAATCAATTCTGGACAGAGGAAATGGGACACCCCGAGATTTGCGTACAAACGATGCAACAATCTGAAAGATCATCTGGTCAGCACCCGTCCTAGACCACAACCAAAATAACCTATGAATACCGTTTTGAACGCATGGGGCCTCCCAAAGATCACTGGACATTACCCCTGCAATGACTGCAGCGTATGCCACCTCACCACACACACCAAATCCCTGGACTTGGAGCCCAATAAGGTCTGGACCCAACGTAACCATACCAACTGCAACTCACGCAACTTGATATACCTACTCACATGCACGTGCGGTCTCCGCTATGTTGGAATGACGACACGCAAAGTCAAGACAAGAATAACAGAGCATAGAAGTACTATAAGATGCAGGAAGAACATTAGCAGGCTCACCAACCATTTCATTACCCACTGCCACACACCCAACGACCTAACCTGGACTGTCATTGAACAAATCCCAGAGAGCACAATGGACAATGACAAAAAACTACTGAGTAAAGAACAGCGATGGATATATCGCCTTTCAACAGCAACCCAGGGCCTCAACGATGCCATCCCATGGAATTCCCTGACATATCCCTGACTTCAGGATTTATACCAACACCATGACCCACTCTGGGCTAGTTGTCTGCCCACTAACTGTAACTGTACCCCTCTGTAACATATCTCCCTTGGAGATAGAGCCCCTAAGTTCTGAGTATTTGAAACGTGGTGTCCCCCATGACGATTAACCCCAGCTACAATTTGTGCCATTTTCACGTTATGACCAATAAGCGCACTCACAATGGCCCAATTTATTCATATCTACTGAGTATTTGCCAGTAACATCACGTCCCAACCATCGCGCATGCGCAGGTATGACCCGACCCGCACATGCGCTTTACAATCTACGGTCAATGCACCCCTGAGCCTCGTGGTCCCACACTGGCGCACATGCGCGGGCAGAACACTACCGACCCGCGCATGCGCACCACTACCCACGGGCACTGCGCACGCGTGCCCACATCGCGTAACAACACAGCAACGCCCTGGCTCCCCCTCAGGCACTATGACTCGACTTTTCGAGTCTTTCTACTTTTGCCTCCACGAATGCAGGTGCACATGATTATCCAATCAACCACAGTATATAACACCCAGCGGAACCGGCCATTACTCACCGGTATGCGAAGGAGGCACTACAGGTCCAGAGCAGGCTCTGCCCAGAAAAGCTGTGAGTATGAGAAACAACCATCACTACCACTGGTAAGCGCTACCTTTTCCTCCTTACAGGTCTCCTAAATCTGAGTGGTCAAAACCTATTTTTCCCATAGAGTCAACCCCTTGCCACTTCTCAACCTTGAGGCCAAAAACTGCTAAAACTAGCGTAAGAAATACTCTTGCGCCTCCTCACACATATGCACTGTGTATGTGAAATCCGTGTTTTAGCCACTCCACTCACGAACTAAAAAGTGCGAATCTCACCTAATGGTACCACCAGTACCATTACACTATAGCCGTCTATAGCCTACACCCCCTCCGCTATAGTGCCGGCAATCAGATGTGTATAATGCCGTACATCTCAGTGACTCTCTTTTTCCTTGTATGTTTTGTCTTTGTCCATATATGTTACATGTACAGGTGTTTTTGAGAAGGGAATCCCCCTCTCACACATAGATAAACACTTTAGGGCGTGTACACACATAGTCTGAATTACACACCCACTAGTTTAATCACACTTGCCCTTTTAATATAGGTCCTGAAGAAAGCCAGCATATTCATAAGGCACTGGCTGAAACATGTTGACCCACCACTGGGTGTGGGAGGTCGTAACTCGCCTTCAACATCCAACAGCCTTATTTTTAACCGCTGACGGAGGCCCAGGTATTAAAGTTTAATTTACCCTTGGGTACTGGGACCCCCGCCAAGCGGTTTTAACATCACTTCCATAACACTCTTCACTGCACACTCAGCAACATACCTGCTCCGCTGTAATCAGGCGTTGAAGCACACCCGGGACACGCTAGGTGTCACTGGGTGGGCCCGATGATGAAGCATGCCACCAACTAGGTTGGTGGGTGAGGGCTTCATGAACACACTTACCAGGTGTTCCTACCCCATGACGAAACATACTCGAGTCCTTTACTTCAAGTAAATTCGTAATACATGATCTAGTCTCCTTTTGATTAAAATCATATATAAACCCCGGGGATAAGGACTAGCTTTCTGGTCCTCTCTCTCTCTCTTGATACGCATTCAATTATGTAGACCACAAATTTGGTTAAGCATGTAATGTTCTGCTTAATGTCATACACAGTACCGTCAAAACCTTCGATGGTTTTGGTCCCATGTTTACCCCATCTACACATGGAACAAAAACCACATCGAAAGAAACCTAAGCTGCGTGTTGTTAACCAATTGTGGGCAGTGGCCTTGAGAGGAACAGTAGGGCTCAGTTTGTTTCTTAAAGTATGTCCCTTCCTGTATGTTATTGCTGGTCTAGTCGGTAACCATTCTTTGAGAGAGGGATCTGCTGTGAGGATGTTCCAATGCTTATTGAAACTTTTCCTTATCGTTTGATGTATTGCATTGAATTCAGTGATAAGTCTTACTTGTTTGTTGGAGGATTTAGGCTCTGGGCGTTTCTTCAAACAATCTGGCCTTTTGGTACGTTTGATTCTCTTTTCAGCCTTAATTATTGTTTCACTAGGGTAACCTCTTCTCAGAAATCTACTCCTGATGTTGGTAACGCATTCTTCAAACTCGGTCTGTTCACTACAATTGCGTCTAGCCCTAAGGTATTCGCCATAAGGGATTGATCGTATCTGATGTTGTGGATGAGAACTAGTGGCATGTAGAATAGAATTGCAGGAAGTGGGTTTCCTATAAAGCTTGCTTTGTAGTTTGTCATTACAGACATAAAACTCTAGGTCCAGAAATTCTATACTTTCTTTACTATGTTGCATGGTAAAACTGATCTCCCATGTGTTGTTACTCAGATAGTTAAAAAAGGAAAGCAGTGATTCTTCAGTACCCGACCACAATAAAAAACAGTTGTCGATATAACGGCCCCAGAAAATCACAGAGTCAATATAATCTGCACCCTTCGAACCCCAAATCAAATCAGCCTCCAAAGCCCCCATAAATAGATTGGCAAAAGAGGGAGAGAATTTCGAACCCATGGCAACTCCTTTCTTCTGCCGATACCATTTTCGGTAGAAAAGAAAGAAATTGTTGTCTAGGATTAGGTTCATCATGTTCAGAAGCATCTGGGTGTGTGCCCATAGTGAGGCAGGTCTATTGGATAGTAGTTTATTAACAGCTTCCATGCCTAATTTAGGGTTGATGCTGGTGTATAGTGACACCACATCCATGGTCACTAATGTGGTGCCTGTTGCCATTCCATGTCTGCCATGATGCTCAGTATGTGTTTGGAATCTTGTATATATGATGGTAGGTTTTTTACAAGAGGCCCCAGGAAAAGATCCACGTACTCTGCTAATCTTTCGGTGGGACCTCCTATGCCCGAGACAATTGGTCTACCCGGGGGGAAGGGGAGATCCTTATGTACCTTGGGTAGCGTGTATAGCCATGGGAAAGTGGGCCTGGATACTTTAAGGTAGAGGTACTCATCGTCGTCCAAAAGACCAGATTGTTTCCAATTCAATAAGTGTTCGTTAATTAGCAATGTCAGAGGACCCATAGGGTTCTGACCTAGTTGTTCATAACATGACTCATCGTTCAATTGGTTCTGAATCTCGCTGTTGTAATCCACAAGGTTCATAACCACAACATTACCCCCTTTGTCTGCTTCTCTGATAATGATATCAGAATTCTTGCTCAAAGTGGAAAGTGCCAACCGTTCACCTTTAGTCAAATTGTCTCTGTATTTAAATTTAGTGTCTAGAGTGTTAGTGTTAGTTCTATTCAGATCTTCCAGAACATGTCTATAAAAATTGTCTATAGCATTTCCTCCAGGTAAAGTTGGAGTCCATTTGGATTTGCTCTTTAGACCACTGGTTAGGCTATAATCAGTTCTTACATCAAGCTCCTCCAAAAGTCTCTCCATATCATAGGGACTCTCTTCTCTGTCAGTTAAAGAAAGAAGCAAATGTGTGGTTTGCACATCCTTTATTGTTAACAGTTCATTATCAAAACCATTAGGAGAAATATTCAGTTGTCTAGAGGAGTCTACCCGTCCAGCAAAATGTTTCTTAAGTTTGAGATTGCGTACAAATTTGAAGACATCAATTTTGGTTTGGCAGATGTCACCAGTAGCATAGGGGTTGAAACTCAGACCCTTACCTAACAGAGAGATCATGTCTGTGGATAATGGGAAAGCGGAAAGGTTAATAACCTGTACATCTTGGTTTGTAGTTGTTAATTGCTCTGTGTCCCTGACCTCAATTTCTTTCGGTAATCCTCGTTTGTTCCTGCGTTTGCCCCTGTGGGTTTTGGATCTGGTGCGCCCCTTTGCGGTAGTATCCTGTGGCCTTTTATGATACGCTCCATTTCTAATAAAAAAGCTGAGCGTGTGGTCTCAATATTGTCAGTTTGCTCAGTTTCTGGTTCACTGAGTCCAGTGGTGCTCAGTGAGGTCGTGCTGGAGTTGATGGAGCTGCTGGTGGTAGATCTGCCTGTTAGTAATTTTTGTTTATGGTTAGGGATCATAGAGTCATATTTACGTTCGTATGTATACACCCTACCATCTCTGTAATCCGCCTCATCTCTCTTGTTTTGGCGAGCCTTCCTGTTCTTAATTTCAGCTTGATGTTTAAGTAGGATTTCGTCTAATATGGTGTAATTTTTGACTGTGGCCTCTGGCAAGTTCAGGTCTTTGATCTCCTGTTCTATGGTAGAAATTTCTGTTTGAAGTTTAGCAGTCTTACGATCAGCACTTTCGATAAGAATATCCATTAGAGTCATGGAATTATGGTTAAGGGAATCCTCCCATTTGGTCATTAGATCTAAGTCCAGATCGTCGTACGTAGGGAACACTAGGGAGCGTAAACCCCTTGGTATCTGTTTAAGCCTAATGTAATGCTTTAAGGTGGTCCCATCCCACCAGCGTGAGTTCTCTTGTTTCTTTAATTTCTCAAGTTTAATGAACTTGTCTCTGAGACCTTCAGAGCGTGGTGGACCTGAGGAGGCTGATGCCTGGTGTGTGGGCATGCCTTTAGCCAGGTTATCAAAAAGGTCTGCCGCTGCTTTGGCTCTATCCATGGAAAGGGGAAACCGACTACTGATTCTGTATCGGTTGACAAAGAGTTATTACAGAAAACGGGGAGGGGCCCAACTGAGTGACAATAATATAACAGCAGCCAAGGTTTTTTGGGAGAATCTCAGAAAGGGTAGGCGCGCTGCCTGGTGTAACCGTTGAGGGTGTTAAATTCAAGGATAAGGTATGGTGCGTAAGAGTGAACGGAAAAACCCTTAACCGTCCAGATGGAGAGTCAACAGGCTCTCATAGTGATAGAAACAGCAATACTCTCGCACACAAACACAAGGTATAACATAGGTAACAAGAAAATCGTACACATAAACAGTTATAGCCAAAGTAAGCAGATGCAGGTATCCGAGTATATCTTAAACGTGGGTAGTTTAATAGAGTCCACAACCAGCCGACACGTGTTTCGTCGTGTGGATATGATCACAACGACTCTTCAGGGCTGGGAACAAAAAAACAATAGAATAGGTCTAGAATTCTTCATAGCGTACAGCACATCGCAGTAGACAACAATAGTGACTCAAGGTGACTAGCGTATCCACCTTTAAAGTGCCGCTATTCCCCATCGATAATCGAAGGAATAGAAGTTAATTGTGTGATAAGGTGACTATCATGAGACAGAGGAACAATCCAACTTCACATGTTAAAATCAAGAAAATCATTCAGGCAGTACCCAGTGGATTGTAGATCTGTATATTACATAGGATATGTGCCGTACAAAAAACACAAAACACAAGATCCAACTTCTTGAAGGTCTCAGTAAAAAGGTGACAAAACGTGTGATTGTGAGGTAAAGCAATAAAATAAATGGAAAGTGACAGCATGCAAAATTAAAGTGCACCTGATTTGATAGAAACGAAATTGGACTCAAGGGTCAAAAGTGCCTACCTTGTGGCACAATCTACAGGCTTATAGGTCCAGAAAGTGTAGAATCATAAGGCGTCTAAATTAGGGTAAAATACGAAAAGCATCAGAAAGGGTAGTGCTGATAGAGTGCTAACTCAATCAAGAGGGGGAAGCAAGAAGCAAAGGATAATTGGCTTACCAAATTTTCCTATTACGGTTCATGAAGTCAGTAAACCACAAGATAATAAGTGTAGAACATCTGTCGACATAGAACAACCCGGGTACATGGGTGTTCTAATAGTAAAACGCTGTATGGAAAGAAAACCACGTGTTAGAGTATGTACACGTGGCCAACTTCTGTAATGGTTATCATACAGCTCTTCTCTCATGTAGCAGAAAAAGAAAAGTTAAAACAAAGTACCTCAATACGTGTGAGTATTAGGCCGGTACCGGGAGGGGATCCACTTCCCGCTCAGTGTTTTGAATAAGTCGTTAATGAGACTCGAAGTTCGTAGTCTAAAGTGAAAAAGGGGAAACCGAAAAAGTGGTTAGGACAGCAGTACGTGTAAGCTGTCTAAGTACAAGGATCGTCAAAAACGCGATCCTACATGGGCATAAAAATGGGCATAAAACACCATGGGTGTGCGTAAAACTCACCAGGTATGTGGCATCCCTCCTCCTGTGTTTCCCGGTCGCCGTTTTCCAAGTTACGGACACGTGACCGGGCACAGGAAGTGCTATTTAGGTGAAATGGTCTGGGAAGACTAGAACGTCATGCGCTAGGCGAAGTGTACTGAAGATAACCGCCATATTGGAAAACTCGGAGTGTGAGCAACTAAGTGAGCGGCCCGTAATGCTATTTGTATAAGCACTAAGTCTGTCACAAGTACAAAACGCCGTTTGAAACTGTAGAACGAAAATAAC